>NC_140590.1:411252763-413732763 GCF_964204655.1 Triturus cristatus
CTGGTTAAGTTGCAACAGGGATTCCCGGTTGGAGGATTCGTGTTCGGTTCCTCCGATTGGAACTCCCACATATGAGCTCTATTGTAAACATGGTGTAGGTCCTATTGCTTATAATGAAGTATGGGTCCGTTATACCAGAAAAGATGGTGTCCTTAGTTGGCCACCGCATGGTAGCTTCGAAAGCGAAATTCTAGACAATCTAGAAATGAAGTTGTTTAAAAGAAAAGCCCGGCCGGCAATGTTTGATTCTTTTCGCGTATGGCGTAAAGAAGCTAAACAGAGAGAAATTAGGAAGACGAAGAAGGAACAGAAAGAGAAAGGGTTGACTTTAATGGAGTCTGCTAGACAATTACATGTCAACGAGACTGAGAAGACAATAGAAATGGCGAATAGAAGACATAATTTGGCGATTGATAAATGTTACCCTGTATTGCCATCTTGTCTTACTCAGCCGATAGAGGACCATGAAAAGGATCCTCTGTTGTCTTACCTGTTGAGATCACCTCCACCGTATGCACAGGGTATTACAGCACCACAGTTACTACCTGTTGTACAGCCAGCTGCTGGTCAGCCTGGAATAGTTGCTCCACTTCCTTTGATTCCAGCTCCTGTCCTTCCCGTGGTTAATGTTCCCTCGGCACCCCCTCTTCCTGGGTCGCCTAATCCGCCTTTGCCTGTCGTTTCGCAAACTGCTTTACCTGCTACTCCCACCCTTACTATCTCATCTGCTCCAGCTGCCCTATTCCCGAACCCTGTAAACATTTCCGCTCGTCGGAAAATAACCGACTCTGTAACTAATATCTTAACTCCTCTCTACAGGTCTTTAATTGGGACCCCCGTTTCTGACTCTACACAGAGACGTAGCCAGCTTCCTGGTCCCCAGGAACGAGAAATGTTAGATTCAACAGCTCTTAGGTGGATGTCAAAAGCTGCGAAGTATGATGCACGAAGAGTGTTAGATACCTTTATGCAATGGAATGAACCAACTCAACGTTATGTTTTTGACGTGATGTGTTCTCTTGTGCGTGAGGAATGGGATGATGATGACTTAGATTCTGTCCCCTCTGATTTGATAAATGTTCAGCAGAAATTTGCCGCAGGAATGGTGATAGGTTCAGAAGTAAGGGAAGCGATAGAACTGATTTTAGCTTATAGGGATGATTCCCCTCTTCGAGCGCCAAGGGACCCTGATGGTTCACCGATTACTAGGAAAAGACGAGGTCAATATCCGATGAGGGAAGTTCCACCCATATGGCGCGAAGCAGTTTAAGCTGATGGGGCTAATGGTATTGCAGCTGCCCCGGCGCATTTCCACAGAGTGTGGATACACATCCCTTGGAAGCGGACCGAAGTATTAGCAGTAAAACAGGCATTGCCGGACCCGCGTTAAAATCCTGCTGGTTATTATAAAGAGTTAACGCAGACAGTTCAAGCGTGTATCATGAATTTAGCCGACATCGAAATGCTATTTGGCAATGTAGTGCCACAACCCATATGGGCCAAGATCCGGCAAGAGAACCACCCAGTCGCCTTAGGAGGTGATTGGCCAGCTATTATAGCTGCAGATGTGCAACAAGTTGGTGGTGCTAAACCTGAGCCTCTGATTGCTGCTTTACCTGGCAGAATAATTAATTTGATGAAAACGCTGATGTCGGCGTTACGGGTCAATTGGGATAAATTATCAGCATGCAAGCAAAAGAAGGACGAAAGCGTCTCTGATTTCTTCACTAGATTTGAAGAGACCTTCGTAGACCACAGTGGGCAAGATATGAGTACTGAGGGAGGTCAGAGGTTGTTTGTCGACAAGTTTGTGTTTAATCTACTACCTGAGCTTAGTAACAAGTTAAAGGATTCTGAAAGTGCATGGGCAGTGTCGACGACAGCACAGATACTTGCAACTGCTCAGTATTACGAGAATAGAGAGAAAGAAGAGAAGGAAAAGTCAGAAAAGAAGACAAAAGATTTGAAGACTAAGGTACTATTGCAACAAGCGTATCCGCCTCCCCCGAATCAGTCAGATTCACAGCAGCGACCCCAGTTTCAGCCACAGCCACAATTCCAGCAAGGGACGTCCCAAAGATTTAATTATGGATTACCTCGACAACAGTTAGCATGGAATCAGTGTGCCTATTGTAAAAAGGAGGGCCATTATAAGAACGAATGTCCAGTACTACACGCACAAACCAGTGGCGTCCCAGCTCGGAGAGGAAATGGTGGATTTATGCAAGCACCTAGAGGTAGAGGACGTGGTACTATGACTCCACAGGCTGATCGCTCATCAAATTATTTCGATCAGCGAAATGTACAACCTACGCAACTCGGTAGATCTCCACAGTATCATGTTGAGGATTACTATGAACATAATGAAGAGATTCAGAGAAACGAGTACTTGGACAGCCACAGGCAAAGAGAGGGAGTAGTATCAGTTCCAGTTGATCAGAGTGGACCTTATGTCGCAGTAGTTACATCAGGCGTGGTCGAACCGTTTCTGTTGGAAACTGGTGCGGCAAAAAGTTCAATTATGCATGCGAAACTCCCTGGCGCACCTTTGTCTGGCTTAACGAACACTTCAGTAGGTTTCCCAGGCGCCCCTGTTCACAATCCTGTTTCTAGTCCTTTATCAATTTCTGTTGGGCCATGCGAACTAGAAGCACCCCTTATCCTAACAGGTTGTAATGAGAATCTGCTTGGTTTAGATCTGTTGAAACGCCTGCATGCGACACTGTACTGTTCTCCTTCGGGAGTACAGCTGACATTGGGTAAAAGAGTCATTTCTCCAATGTACATGTCGATGGATAAGCTCCCACCGGAGCTGCGTTCTCTCCCTTATACTCTTTGGGCGACTGGTCCAAACGATGTAGGTCTCTTGGAAATTCCCCCTTATGTGGTAAGTCTGAAAGCGAATGTTAGATTCCCACGAATCCCACAGTATCGGATTTCGAACGAAGGTGAACGTGCACTTTTGCTGATCGTGAAAGACTTGATACAGAAAGATGTGATAGAGGAAACTAGAGGAAATGTCTGCAATAGTCCTGTTCTGACGATTTTAAAACGCACTGACCCTTCCAAACCTCCAATCTACAGATTTGTGATTGACCTCAGAGAAGTTAACAAAATAGTGATTCCGCAGTTTCCTGTGGTACCAGATATCACTGCATTATTGACGTTGATTCCTGCCTCAGCCTCATGGTTTACAGTGATCGACTTGAAGAATGCCTTCTTCAGCATCCCAATAGCCGAGGAAAGTAGAGACATTTTTGGTTTCTCCTTAGGAGGTCGCAGTTTCAGATTCAAACGCGCTCCACAAGGTTATTGTGAGAGCCCTTCAATTTACAGCCAAGCGTTAAAAGGTCAACTAGATGCTCTTGTACTTCCTCCTGGTGTTGCTCTGATCCAATACGTAGATGATCTTTTACTGGCCGCCGATGACAAGGAAACTTGCAAAACAGCTACAATTTCTTTATTACGTCATTTGTCAGACTTACATCACAAGGTTTCACCTTCTAAACTGCAATATTGTTGCCAAGAAGTGACCTACTTAGGTCATCTTTTGTCAAAGGAGGGAAGAAGGTTGACCCCAGAGAGAATCAAAGCAATTTCGCAGATGACTGTACCAAGCACACAGAGAGAAGTGCGTGCGTTTTTGGGTATTACGTCATACTGCAGGCAATGGATCCCAAATTTTTCTCTCATGGCAAAACCATTGGTGGCTCTGACTGGAAAAGGTGTTCCAAATCCTTTGCCATGGTCTGATGAATGTCAACAGAGCTTCTCCGACTTACGTGATGCGCTGTGTTCAGCTCCTGTGTTGGGTACTCCTGACTACAGTAAGCCGTTTACTTTATATGTCCATGAAAGAGAAGGTTGTGCGTTGAGTGTATTAACGCAACAATTTGGTGACAAACAGCGGCCTTGTGCATATTTCTCATCCACATTAGATCCGGTAGCCAGAGCATTGCCAAGTTGTTTGAGAGCTACAGCAGCAGCTGCAGTGTCTATTCGACAGTCTGCTGGACTAGTCATGAACAACATGTTGGTAGTTATGGTTCCACATGCTGTGGATACACTCATGAATCGAACGAAAACTCAGCACCTCACCAGTGCGAGACTATCAGGTTATGAGCTGACGCTTTTGGCAAGTCACATTCAGATCAAGCGATGCAACATATTGAATCCAGCAACGCTGTTGCCGACTACTCAAGAGTCGAGTGATTCAGAGCCCCATGATTGTTGTTTCAGAACTGAGGAAGAGACAAAAGGTAGGATTGATTTAAAAGATACTCCGTTACCAGATCCAGATGGCACTTTGTACGTCGATGGGTCATGTTTTAAACTACAGAATGGTGATGTGACGGCCGCGTATGCAGTTACGACTTTGAGTACGATTGTTGAGACCGCAAGAGTAAGTCAGAATTCTGCCCAAGCTGCAGAATTAATTGCACTTACAAGAGCGTGTGTTTTAGCTGAGGGAAAGAGAGTGAATGTGTTTACTGATAGCCAATACGCCTTCGGCGTAGCACATAGCTTTGGACGTCTGTGGAAAGAAAGAGGTTTTCTCACGTCCCATGGGACTAAGATCCAACATGGACAGTTAGTCAACGATCTTTTGGAATCTCTGACCCTACCGAATGAAGTTGCGATTGTGAAGTGCAGTGCACATCGAAAGATTACGGATGATGTTGGCCGTGGGAATGCGTTTGCTGATGAAGTCGCCAAAGAGACGGCCAAGAACATGACGAGCCGAATGTACGTTGCAACGTCTGCAAGATGGATTGCTGAATCAGGAATGTGTGAGAATACGATTGAAAGTGTGAAGACAATCCAGAATGAAGCAACTGAAAACGAGAAGAATGCATGGAAGGAAAAAACGGGTAAAGTGGATTCAAGTGGATGTTGGGTTGATTTGTCTGAACAGCAGCGTTGGATGTTACCTGATGCGTATGTACTTGCGGTAGTCACGATGGCGCATGGAGCGGCGCACATTAGTTCGAAAGGGATTTGTAAAATGTTAGCTCCAGTATGGAAGAACGACGGAATTACTAAGTGTGCGGAAAGAGTGGTAAAAAATTGCATGATATGCCTGATGCATAACCCGGGCAAGGGAACCCCAACCCCAACTGGTCATTTTGCTCCCCCTTCTTGTCCCTTCGAAGTGATCCACATGGACAGGTGTAACAATCTTAAATATGTCCTAGTGGTAGTCTGTGCCTTTTCAAGATGGATTGAGGCATATCCATTAAAGGATAACACTGCTATGTCCACTGCCAAAATCCTCCTCAAAGAGTACTTCCCCAGATATGGTATGCCACGGATTGTTTGGTCAGACAATGGAAGTGAGTTTGTAGGGAAAGTTATGAAAAGTGTGTGTACGGGTCTGGGAATCATCCAGAAATTCCACAGTGCGAATCACCCACAGTCAGCAGGTTTGGTTGAAGGGTACAATGGTACCTTGAAGCTGAAACTTGCTAAAATTCAAGCTTCCACTGGTCTCTCTTGGCCAGACGCACTGCCTTTAGCTTTACTGTCCACCAGAGCGACTGTACACTCTTGAGTAGGGCTTAGCCCATATGAGATTGTGTTCGGTCGTCCTGCTAATGTTTGGGGAGTCCCTAGGCCAAAGAAATTCAAACAGATCGAATATCCAATGTTGATTGATTATCTTTATGACCTGACTGCTAAATTAAGCCTTATTCATCAACAGGTATTCGAATCCTTGCCCAAACTGCCAGAGAGTCCAGGCCACACGTTGAAACCCGGTGATCAAGTGGTGGTGCGGAATTTTGGGCGAACCCGGAACCTCCAGCCAAGATTCGTGGGCCCGTTCCAAGTGCTCCTGACAACAAGAACTGCTGTACGCCTAGCTGGAAGGAAGAATTGGGTGCACGCTAGCCATACGAAGCGTGTCCCTCTCCCACTCCCCTATGACAACTGGGTTAGACAGGGATTTGGTGTATCCGAGACAGAACCTGTTCCTAGGCTCATCCCTTTCAGTGATGCAGAGTACATAACGGACCAACGAACTGAAACGCAGAACTCTGACACCTCAGCAGGAACTGCTCCTTTGAACTCTGAACAGAGTGTTGTACAAAGTGAACATTTGTCACCTGTGGATTCGAACATTTCTGCACCTGTAGACCAGCTATTTCAAGATCAGACAAGACCCGGGAAGTACAGATATAATCTACGTGCTCATGCTATGAACCAATGATATTGCATAATTACCTTCCTGTTTGAAAACTGCTTTGATCTTATCGCATTTCATTCAGTCAGGAAGTTTGCTCTAATTTTTTATCTTTTTGTTTTTGTTGTTCTCTCACCTTGCCATCTGGGTTACCGTAGGGTCGTAACGTGTGCCTTGTTTTAATTTGCAGGGAACCTGACACAAGGTCGGTTTCTTCTGTTTACTTTGGGAACTCCCAGGGTAGACAGAGGCAATTTTTTTAACAGGTACAAACCATCCGTTGCGAACGGTTGTAGAAGATGGAGCTTCCTGAACTGCGACGGGTTAACGTCATAAATGTGCACAAGACAAAATTATACGAAATATTGTATAGCAAATGTTTTCTAATGCAATGTGCTCTGACACTTCTGATTGTTTTAATAACTCTGGTAGGCGGAATTATTTTTGGTATTCAATTGATCTTTTCACCTGTTACATCTACAGTATCTCCCCATGTTCCCGTTTCTCCGACTGTTGTTTCTCTTCATTCTTTCCATCCTTTTCCTGCCCATGAGCAAGTTCGACGCTCCGAGTTTATAAATAACACTTTCATTCAGCTCTTACACCAACATCAACTAGTGGTTAACACAACGAACTGCTGGGTGTGTGGCTTGATACCGCATACCATGGACAAGGGCATCCCTTATCTGGTTCTGCCCTTTAGTTATAATGGATCATTCTGGGCATTTCAGACCATGTTCGCCTATGCCCTAGAGACCTATCCCCCGCGACCTCCGCGTTCCACTAGGTATAACTCCGCTAATAGAGCCTTGGTAAAAGGAATTACTGACATGGTTAGAGACGTCAATAACACTCCGTTTATTCCCAAGGATGAATTGCGAGTTTACATGGGTTGGAATGTTACGGAATATGGCATTACTTTGGGTGAGAACAAACGTAAAAGCTCGACTCCGATCTGGGTCGTACCCCACCAAGGTCAGGTCTGTTTGCAAGGAAATGGGAGGAATCCGAAAGCTCGACTTGGGAAGAGTGACTGTATCGAAACATACGTTTTCCCGTCACAGTCTTCCCCTGCATTCTTAGCTGCTAAGGGCACCTATTTTGTTTGCAGAGACAGAGCATATACATGGCTGCCTGCTGACTTTTCAGGTTCATGTTATATCGCTCAACTGTTGCCTCCGACATACACTGCTGCACCGGATTATCACAAAACTAGAGTTGTGAGAGGTGTTTTCAGTAAGGAAGACACTGCTGGCCAAGAAGCAGGAGACTTCTTCAAAGGTTTCGTTCCGTTCTGGGGCCCTATGGCCAACAGTAGAAACTTACGTCAACTAACACGGGTAGTTGAATCCACTATTACAGAAACTGCGGGTGCCCTTAGTAATCTGACAGCTGAGCTCCAAGCGGATCGCCTCATGACGTTACAGAACCGTATGGTTCTTGATGTATTACTTGCAGATCGAGGTGGGGTATGTAAGATGATCCAATCGAGTTGCTGTGTTTTTATCCCAGATAATGCACCAACGGTATATAAGGCCATCTCTAAGTTACACAAAATCTCTGACTCTATTCATGTAGAGGAAGGTGACTGGTCATTAATGGGATGGTTCTGGAGTCTGTTATCTGCGTGGGGATGGAAGGTTCTAATAGTCACTGGTGTTGCATTGGTATTTTTATTCTCATGCTGTCTCATTGTTCAGTGTGGTCCTGCCTTGTGTGGCCTTTGTGTGTCAACATGCGTAAGAAGACCACCTGTTTTTGGAGATACGCCACGAGATAGAGTAATGCTTCAGCAACATATCAGTGACCTGATGAACATAGAAATGGACTCTGACATAGAGTAAGTAATTGCCTATGTAAGGGCAAAAGGACGGTCTGAGGTTCTGTAGCGATCCTAACCCGTGTATTCGGTATCGTAGTACTGACACGATTTTGGTACCAATGAACCGCAAATGATCCATTATATACATGACAGTGTTTTTGCTGCGCAACGAGCATGAATTCACTGAGAAATAGGGCATTCTGTTGCTAAATCATGGCATCCATCTTAGATACGGCATCCATTTTGTTTCTTGCCCTCACATAGTCAATGGACGAGCGATGACCCCGGCAGAATCACCTTGTTAAGGACACGTAAGCTCAAACCCCGAGAAAGCTGACGCTGCGTGACTAGGCAGAATCAAGCTGCCTCCCCTGCCTGAGGCCAATCCTGCTATACTGGTTCACGTGTCCATTGTCCAGATTGAGAGGCCGAAGACGGTAGCCGTGCCCGTTTATGATCCATAAACACCTCTTATCCTACTTTTCAATCCTTTGCACCTGGCTCTGCTCCTCTCCTTCTGGGCTTTTACAATGGGGAGGTTACGATTTTTATGATGGGGAGGATCGGGCAAAGAATGGAAAACTGACAAGGGGACCTGATCGAATACCGAAAACCTACGACTAATTATTGTTTGATGTCTATTTATTGTTTGTTTGGGATACCGGGTTGGGCATGAGAAATATTCGTGTAATGTTGCCTAAAGACATATTTCGTGTATTTAAGGAACAACCCACTTAATGCAATTTGAACAGTCTCGTAGATTCTGCCTCTGTGTGGTTCCTATGATTTCTGTGTCCCTGCAGTAAATAAACCTTGGTCTCTGACGCCACCATCGAGAAACCCGCGTCTCTGTTTATATGTGCACCGAGACAGGAAGGAACTCAGGGGTCTTCGGGTGTTGTTTCCCTGACACCTCTGGACTCTTAAAAGTCCAGAACCTCAATGTGGACAAATGGAAAAGCAGGTGGTATAGAAAGCGGGATGATACATCAGACAGAACTTTCCCAGCATTTCCTGTGAGAGAAAAGGAAAAGGTAGTGACAGAGTTCCCCATGAGAGAGATTCCAGGAGGGGGATATGTACATGTCCCGTGGACAAGACAGGACATTTGTCCCCTCGATTGCGGGAAAAGCCCGTCGAGTGGTACAGACAGGTGGACAGATTTGTTAAGCTGTCAAAAGTACTGTGGATTGATCTAAATAGCCTATTTGATATAATAGTGCCAGCAGACTTATGGGCAGAATGCAAGATAATCATAGATTGGCCAACTAAAGAATACCCGAGAGACCCCAAAACAGGAGCACCAGACCCCGAGGTAATGAAGAAATACGAACAGGTTATGGTATTTTTGAAAAACAAAGCGCCTTCCAAAGAAACAGATTGGGTTAAAATAGATCGAACGCATCAGGAAGTGAAAGAATCAGTTCATGCTTATTATGAAAGGCTAATATTAGCTTTCAAACAGTTTAGTGGAGATGAAAATCTGCGAGAAAAGGATCTAAGTCATTTTGTATACAGATTTGTGTATGGTTTACGCCCCGAAATTAGTGAAATGATCAAGCAGCATACGGTAGACTGGCAGAGTAAGAAAATAGATGAGATCTTGAGACATGCCAAATACTTTAGCGATGAGATCGAGGCAAAGCAGCGAAAACTAAAAGAAAAGGCAATGTGGGCTCAAGTGAAAGTCGCAGAGAGACAGGAAGCTCAGTTGGTCGAACAAGACAATAACCCAGGAATCAAACCGAGATTTGGTCCAGGCAAAGGTAAGGGTAATATAGAAGAAGCCAAAAATAAGTTTCCATGCCACAATTGCGGTAGGTTAGGGCATTGGAAATCCGAGTGTAAATATCCACCAAGTATTAATAGTGAAAATCCATCATTGAATCCACAGATGCAGTGCGAGGTGGGTGGCCAGCCGCAGCAACAGCAGAAGGCTGTTAATCCACAGAATCAGGTGCCAAAACCGCCATCACCGCAAAGCAGGAATACCCAGAAATACAATAAAGAAGTGGGATTCTACAATGAAGAACAGGTAAACAAGCCGCAACGCGCGAGCGCTGTTTCACAATATTGGCTGCGAAATGAAGAGAGTGATTCAGAGGAGAATTATTGACGATGCGGAAGGGAGGAAGAAGAGTGCGTGCTTGGCGCAACTCTAGAAATAGATCAGACAGGACCATTTGTAGATGGAAAAATTAATGATGACAACATTACTTTCCTAGTAGACACTGGAGCTACACGATCAACTGTCAGGTCAGCAGATGTAAAGAATCTTCCTCTCTCGGATGAAACAATCCAAGTAGTTGGTGTGTCAAACACCCAGATTAGGACCTACCTTACTGAACCGGTAAAGGTTAAAATAGGGAAATTCACAGACATGCACCGATTTGTGGTGTGCGATACCAGTCCTGTGAATTTGTTAGGGAGAGATTTGTTGTGCAAGATGAATTGCACTATATTCTGTACCCCAGATGGAATAGCCTTTGAAACACCAGATGAGGATGTACTGTATAAAATGACAATAGCTAATCAAGAGCATGAAGTTATAGGAACTTATGCAGTATTCAACCCTGATGAGTTACCCAAAGAATTGAAGCTGTCTGTGAAAGCAGGAGTCTGGGATTTTACTGGAGAAGATGTAGGCCTTATGAGAAATGTAGATCCAGTAAAAATCACATTAAAAGAAGGAGTAGTTTATTCAAACATTCCACAATACAGACTGGCACCTGAAATAATTGAAGGAGTGACACCTTTAATTGAGAAAATGATTCAACAAGGAGTTTTGAGGGAAATCATGAGCAGTCCATGTAACTCACCAATAATGGGACTGAAGAAGCCTAATGGAAAGTTCAGAATAGTGCAGGATTTGAGAAAAATTAACAAAATTGTTGTGTCATGCTATCCCATTGTTCCAAATCCATCAGTAATTTTGTACCAGATTCCCCATGATGCAGAATGGTACACAGTAATTGATTTGTGTCATGCTTTCTTTTCCATTCCGTTGCATCATGACAGCCAGCCGATATTTGCATTTCGTTTTGGAGAGCGTATTTTGGCATGGTGCCGAATCCCACAGGGGTACACAGAGAGCCCCTCAATATTTAATCAGTTGCTGAAGAAATCTCTGGAAAGTCTTACGATGCCTGAAAATTCAGTTTTGGTCCAGTACATCGATGATTTACTGGTGGCATCGAAAACGTGTGAAGCCTGTGAAACAGATACCATAGCTTTGCTAAATCATTTGGCAGATGGAGGACTAAAGGTATCTCCGGCAAAATTGCAATTCTGCAAAAAGGAAGTACAATACCTAGAACATAACATTGAAAAAGGGCTGAGAAAAGTGACAATAGACAGAATCAGAATTATCAGAGGAATGAGAGCCCCAATGACGAGAAGTGAGAATGTTCCTAGGGATGGTTGGCTACTGTCGTGAGTGGATAAGTAACTTTTCCTTGATTGCTAAGCCCTTGGTAAAGTTGACAAAAAGTGAGGTTAAGGATCCTCTTGAATTGAACAAAGAAGAATTGGCAGCATTCAGACAATTGAAGGAAAAACTTTGTGAAGCCCCAGCTCTGGGTATGCCAGACTATGAGAAAGAGTTTGAATTGTACTGCAGTGAGAGAAACGGATGTGCACTCTCAGTGTTAATACAAAAACATGGAAGACTGAGGAGACCAGTTGCATATTTCTCATCAATGCTAGATCCAGTAGCGGTGGGTCTGCCAGGAAGTCTGAAAGCAGTAGCTGCTACATGTCGAAGTCTAGAGCAACGTGAGGGAATTGTGATGGGATATCCAGTAAGAGTGTTTGTACCTCCTGATGTGGCGATCCTTTTAACAAGGAGCCGAACACAGTTCATGTCACATAGTCGGCTGACTAAGTATGAGAAGGTCATTCTAGGTGCAACCAATGTAAGTCTGGAGAGATGTGTGAATGTGAATCCAGCTACACTATTGCCAGATGCGGAGAGAGTGGAGGTAAGAGATGATGTTGATCATGATTGCTTGGATGTGCTTGATTTCTGCACAAAACCCAGACCAGACATAAAAGATTTACCATTGCCAAAAAGTGATTATGTGATGTTTGTGGATGGATCTTGTTTGAGAACGGATGAAGGATTGTTGAGTGCAGCATATGCAATATGCACAGTTGCAGCAGTCGTGGAAGCATCGCACTTGAAAGGAGTTAAATCCGCTCAAGTAGCAGAACTAGTGGCACTGACAAAGGCATGCAAAATTGGAAAGAATGTGAGAGTGACTGTGATAACCGACAGCCAGTACGGCTTTGGAGTTGTCCACGACTTCGGCCAACTGTGGCTACAGAGAGGTTTCCTGACCTCTAGTGGAACTCCTATAAAGAATGCAGAAGTGGTTGGAAAATTGCTTGAAGCAATACAGTTGCCTAAAGAGCTGGCTGTTGTGAAATGTGCTGCTCATAGTCAAGGTAGTGATTACATCGCTACTGGGAACCGATACGCAAATGACATGGCTCAGTACTGTGCCAGAAACCAGTACTTCATCAATAGGGGAAAAGAAAAAGAAATGTCTTCTTGCTCCTTAATGTTCACTAATGTTGTGGGAACATGGGAAGAGGTGAGGCAATTGCAGGATGCAGCAGGAGATGAAGAAATGAAACAGTGGGTAAAAGCAGGTTGTGCCCCAAGGGAGAAAGACCATGTGTGGGTCTATAGAGATGGAAGACCAGTTATGCCTGATAGCATGATGTCAACCATGGCACGGATGTACCATGGCCAAGGGAACCTAGGGAGGGATGCCATGATAAGGGCCTTTAAGCAGACCTGGTACAATGCAAAATTCAGGTTGGTAGCAGAAAGTCTCTGTCAAAGGTGCCTGATATGTCAGCAGTACAATCCTGGAAGAAAAACAGTGGTAAGCCTAGGCACAATAGGTCGAGAGGGAGGACCTTTCACCAGAATGCAAATAGATTTCATTGAAATGCCCCCTTATAACAGGTTGAGGTATGTTCTGGTGGTAGTTTGTCTATTCTCTAGGTGGGTGGAGGCGTACCCAACATGAAGAAATGATGGACTCACAGTGGCCAAACTATTGTTAAGGGAATTCATCCCAAGATTCGGGTTCCCAGTGACCATTGAATCAGACAGAGGAGGACATTTTTACAATGAGATCATGGGATTGATTTGTGAAGCATTGGGTGTACAGCAAAAGCTACATTGTGCCTATCGACCAGAGGCTTCTGGTGTAGTTGAACAAATGAATGGTACGATCAAAAAGAGAATAAGGAAAATGTGTTTAGCCACAGGAATGAAATGGCCTGATGTCTTGCCTCTAGTCTTGATGACAATCAGATCTACTCCAGACAGAACTACAGGTTTGAGTCCCCACGAAATTATCATGGGATGCGCCATGAGACACGCATTTGTTCCAGTCAACAAATTGATGACAATAACTGATGACATGATTTTGGATTACTGTAAAGGCCTGGCTGACGCAGTCCATTCTGTGTTTCACCAGGTTGGAGCGGATGCCACCACCCTTGAGAGGAAACCAGCTCATGATCTGAGCCCAGGTGACTGGGTGAGAATAAAAGTCTACAGAAGAAGGAATTGCTTGGTTCCAAGGTGGGGAAGGCCAAGGCAAGTTATCCTGATCACAACAACTGCTGTGAAGTGTGCTGGACTGAAAAACTGGATACATGCAAGTCACACTTTGAGAGTCCCAAATCCAGCAGATAGCATTGGGAAAGAATATTTTGATGCTTCGGAATCAAGTGCGGATTCAGATGATGAGAATTCAAAGACAAAAGAAAATCCTGAAAGGGGGGAGAAGGAGCCAAGATTAGTTCCAACCCCAAGAGAAGAAATCCTGAGAAAGAGATTGCAGATTTCAGACGGTTCAGATTCTGGAGGCGAACAAAACGCCAGTGGTGAGCACAGAAAGAGGAAAAGAAAAGAATGTATCAGCAGAAGTAACATTCACACCAGACGAAAGAGTAGGAGAAGTTCCACCGGAGAAAATTCTTGAAGGAGAAGGAGGGACAGGTACAGAGAGAGAGGGACAGATTGCGGAGGATCCCCGAGGAGATGTAGGGAACTGCAACATCCAGTTAGGTGAAGGGACAAGTAGTCAGCAGGAAGATTGCGTGTCGGAGACCCGAGGAGGGACAGAAGTAGGGCAAAAACAAGAGGTAGGTAAAGAAACTGCTGAAAAGGAAAAGCAAAACGAGACAGAATCTGAAGACAGTGAAACTGAAATACCAGAGGGTCGAGTTCTGAGAAAGAGATCTTGGATCGAGGCAAGAAATGGTAAAGAAGGTAAACTAAGAAGAAATTCTAAAGGAGACCTTTGGCCAAACAAAATAAAGAGACTGAGATACCGATTGATACGAGTCAAACCCACAAAAGCTGAACAAGTGAATGAAGTGACAAGTCAGCTCAAAGAAAAGGAGGGTGAGACAGAGGTGTCTGAAGAAACCTAAAGATCAAGAAAACCCAACCAGAAGTATAAGTCACCTGAATGGACGTACGTGGCACTGCCTGAACAAGGAGAAGAGGTAGATAGTCAAGGAAATCCAGAGGAGACTTTACTGAAAGTGGTGGAGGAAGAAGAAACAGTGGAAATCCTGAGAGTTATCCTATCTGATATTGGAGAAGAAGCGGAAATTCAGGAATTTCTGTATGTGGATGACGAAAAGGAAGTGAAAAACGATGAGATGCCAAACTGAGTAATTTCAAGAAGATCATTGTAGAAAATATAAAGAATTGAATAAGAAATTGAAGAACTGGGTTAACCTGATAAGTCAAAAGACACGGTCAATTTATCAAGATGGCTAACATAGATAATAACAAGAGCAGTTGTACTTTCATGAGAAGATGGTGCAAAATGTGTTGCTGTTGTACAGGATTATTAATGCTTCTATGGAGCATACTCGCTCTTTTGATCTCTGTCAAAGTCACTTTAGATACACTAGAAGGGCATACAGAAAATATGACTAACATAGTGAAGAAGCACTGAACATATATATAGGTCTATAACTGATTTTTATAGCAATGTATTTTAAAAACTATTGTATGAATATGTAAAAACCATGAATGTAAGGGTTTGCTACGTCTGTATGCAATTACCTGCCTCTGTTTCAGAAGGGGTGACTTACCATCACCTCCCAGCAACTTATGGAATAACATGTAGCGTTTTAACAAGTATATTTTATCAATTAGGGAAATTAGAATATAATCTGTCTAATATAGATAACATTCTTGGACAATTGCCCATAAATAATGAATTGAATCTAAAACTGCTAATGTTCTAGGTGAAATTTTTATAGAGACTAAGGAACTAACATTAGAATACATTTTAGAAACAATTTAACTTGCAGTTTGAAGAGAGAAGAGAAAACATTTCTAGATATGGTTGAAGAAAGGAGATTGAAGATGCATGAAAAGGCAGAAGGACATGAAGTAGAAGAAAATATTTGGACCATAGATGGGAAAAGGGAGATAAAGGGTGAAGTTAGACCAACAATAGCTATAGACTCACCCCAGAAAGGCAAATTATGCATTATGAGGGAAAGATCCCAATATGATTATATTTATATAGGGACAAGTGAATGTCATGATACATATTTTATTGCATCTGGATGGGGATTTAGAGGCGGAGAAGATCCAGTGTTTCCTGGATTATATTACATTTGTGGGAACAAGGCTTATTACAGGTTGCCCGACCATTGGTATGGCACATGTTATGTTGGCCTGGTCTTTCCAAAGATCTTTAACATGGATAGAGTAGAAAATAGTGGATCACATAACCTACTAATGCGTAGTAGAAGAGAAACGTGGTTAGAAATTGTAGGTGATATTTTTGGAGCCTTGATACCAGCAGTGGGAATATCTTTGAATGCAAATAATATTCGGAAATTGTCAACAATAGTGGATCGCTTGTCAACAAGCACCGCTGGATGTTTTCTCTTGGTAAACACTGAAATGGTTGCTATGCGTGCTATGATTATGCAAAATCGACTTGCCCGTGACATTTTATTGGCAAAAGAGGGTGGAGTCTGTGGAATGCTGAAAGTTCAACATTGTTGCACTTACATTCCAGATGAGAGCAAAGATCTGAAAGTTTATATCAAAAATATTACAGAATTGCATGATGAAATAAAACCACTGGAGGTTGAAAGTATCTGGACTAGAATTAGTAATAAGATGGCTGCAATTAAAACTTTCTTAGGTAAATTAGGTAGTACTATATTAGGGAAAATATTATTTCCATTAACGTGTGTGATTTTCATATTATTAATATTTAGATTAGGATGTATGTGTTGCAAACACAAAAGAAATAAAAAGAAATTTAGACGAGAAATTATTAAAAAGAAGGAAAAGAAACAAGAAAGAGATTTTGAAGAAATAGAATTAGAAGAATGGAAGGAGAGTATGTATGACAAAACAAAAAGAGAAGATGAAGGGGAAACCGAATTATAATTGAGCAAGAAAACATTTCGAATTTCCATAAAAGGGGAAAATAAACTGATTTTTGTGGTTTTTGATTTGTGGTGATAAAATCACCAAAGGGGGGATTGATGGAGCGGGTAAAATGTTTTCTTTTTATATACCCAATCCATTTCTATATGTTTATATTAAAATAACTAATGAATAATGATAATAATTAATAGTGTGATGTGAAAGTACTAAACCAACCTTATTAACAAGGAGAAAACACGTGGGAATGCATTTGCATGGCTAAAATAATAAGTAAACTAAGTTTGTATGCATCTTAAAACCATAAATGTTGCTTGAGTAATGTTATTGCGATTTGCGCTTAAATAAACCAGCATTAACTGCTTTGAATGTTGCATATGGCTCGATAAATACATGCACATAAGGGTATTAGCAAGGGAATAACGCTGTTTTAATCATTTCTATGTATTAATTATGATTTTTGTGTTTCTTTGCTTAAGTTGACTATTCTGGCCTACCTAAAGATGGCCGCCGACTGAAGCCTAACTAAAGTACATTACTTCACCATTTGAACAATGGAGAAAGGCGCCTGCACTGACATCAACCGTGTCTCTTGTGTGACCTGTCAGACCATGCCCATGAAGACTACCCTGGGTGAGGTGCCAATGCCCCTGAACGTGAAGCAAATGTTGCAATTGGAAATATGAACTGTCGAACCCAACCTGTTTCCAACGAACTGATACATTTAGGACTACGGATTAGTCTTTCCCATACATTTGCTTTGAGACTTCTTCCACATGGGAAAATCTGAAAATGTTTCCTAATGTATTAAGATGTATTTGAATTCAGCCAATCGTTGGCTTGGGAAATGAGAAAATGTAACTTTAATATGTAAATTTTAGAATAAATATTAGTAGACTAGAGAGGGAATAGGCTAACGCTAGACGCCACTTCATCCAGAAGCTATTGACGGAGAATCGATGATCAGAGATCTTTATGCTGACTTAGAGGACGGAGACTTTATAACTCTGATGAATTTACTGAGGACCAGTTCTGACTTAGAAAACGCCAATTATGCAGAATAGGTAAATATGACAAAAGATGATATTGCATTATTAGGATTTAACCTGCATATAAATTAGATAAAGATAATCATTATTTGAATTACTGTGGCTGGTGATTATTTCCATTGAAATGTTCATTGATTAAATTGAGAGTAAAGGTATCATTGAACTAAATACCAACTAAATGATTCAGTTGACCTCTTGATGGAGGAATTGTTAGGGTGATTCAGGAGAAGTGGTTTTCCTCTATCAAAAAGAATAGTTGTCGTTCGGAATTGATGTCTCTTTGTAGGCACGGATAGTTTGAGAGAATGAATGCTGGTGTTATGGGCCCCACCAGCGTGTGATGTGTGTATGTGCGTGTGACTGAGAAATCATTCTGTCCGTGGAAGCAAGGGGTAATTGAATAACCCGAACTGCACCACTAGTTTCCCCTGGAGGGCTAGTGACTAACCCTAAGAAGATTGAAGAGATGGGGGAGAACTCCCTAGATTTTCAGGATGGGATTTTGGTGGACCCCGAGATGTCAGGATAGGAGGTTACTGCTGAGTACAGTGAAGCTTGTCATCGTAGAGACTGTTTTTGTGGGTAGGGCCTGTGGAGTCAGACATAAGAACACAGGGCAGAGGCCCTGTAGACCAAGGGTGTGCAGGAGGTGGATAAGCCCACTGTGACCTATCCAGGTGGCTGGGTGGTGCCTCCTCTTGGACAGGACTCTGAGTATCAGTCTGGAGGGAGAGAAGCACAGCTGTTAGGGGGATTGTCGCTCTGAACTGTTGCAAGGACAGGCTGCAGAGGTACTGCCATAGCAAACGTGTTCCTGGTGCACTTAAGGTGTACCAGCCGTGGTCTCAGCTCTGAGGCTTCTTGAAGTCCTGGTACACCAGGCATTGGTTTGGCTTAGGGCTGTGACCCCCAGCGTGATGGTGCAGAAGCCAGTTGTGCCTACAGTAGCACAGCCAGGCAGCCAGCTTGGGCCTTTCATGAGTAAAGGGAACTTTGGCATGGGATTTTGCTTAGTGTTAGATGCTTCTGTTAGGAACTGCTGCTCTGGGCTGTTGGAAGGACAGGTCTTAGACAGCTCTGCCTTGGCAGACGTCTGCCTGGTACACTTTAGAAGTACCAGCCTTGGGGTTCAATGCCCTAAGGTCCCTCAGGAGTCATAGTTTGCCAGACAAGGACTCAGCAGGCGGAGGCTGCACCACAGCTGAGTGAGGTGGGAGGCAGCAGTGTGTGCCTTGAGGTTGACCTGTATAATTTCACATGGGGATATTGAGGGTCCCTGGTTGGTCTCCTACTTGTCCCCTTGGAGGCTGCAAAGTGGCCCAGAGTGGGGTCTTGGTGAGTTGTGGCCAACAAAGTGCCCAGTTGAACTTCGAGTTTACCTGGTGGGGCTTGACAGTGCATGGGTGGGCGACAAGGACCCTGTTCTCAAAGAGAACACCCATTTAGTCCACCAGGCTTTTTTGCTTTTGATAACAAGTTTTTTTAACCTTTACTGCCAGTGAGTCTCACTACCTAAGTCTCACTCCTCATAATTTCACAGTAATTAAACTGAGCGTGTGTACCACCACTGTCAGCATTTTAACATAAGGCCAGTGTGGCACAGCTATGGTAAGGGGAACTGAGATGGTTACACATGAGCACATGTGCACATTCATGTGCGCACGTGTGCGGCCTGCACATGTGCGAATACCATTGTACTCAGCCCGGTAGCCTCGTGCAGATGGTACTCTGCAAGGATAGGCGCTGATCTGTGGTAAGCCTTATAATATTAGTGGGCATTCATACAGAGGTTAGTAGGGTTTACTAGAAAATCTGTAGTGCTCTCACTGTATTATAAATATAAAATAAATCTGCCTTAAAGTGCAGTTTCGCCCCAATTATGCTAACACAATTCAGCAAAGTGTCAAACTGGAGTAAATCATGCACACATAGATTGATTTTGCAGGTTCCAATAACATACATCAACATCATAAACATCTTATGGGACATGAAGAATTGTTCATTTTCTATCTTTGCTCATAATCAAATTCCAGGCCTTTGTCCCACGTGCTGGGTCAAGTTAATTACTTTGCTCCCTGGCAGAACAAAGGGCTACCCACGTAAAGGGAGCAATTATCAGTGATTTACCCAGTTACTAGGAAAGGAAAAGGGGTTGGGAAATCTACATCTGATAATAAGTTGTTACACTGCATCTGGGCTGGGTCAGCCCAAGCCTGCTGAACAAGGGCGAAAGATCAGACATCTTGAACCCCCATATCCCTTTGGTTGGAAGGGATATGGAAGTGATGTCAGCTAGTGGTGGAGCTGAGACCCTCAGAGGAGCTCTTCATAGAGCCATTTTTGATTGTCCCAGATTGCTGTGCAGGAGGTTGGGACAGGGGTGATGAATGATGTGGCATCCTAGGATTGCCTAGGGAGGACCAGTTTTGAGAAGATATGGAGTCCACCACCACTCCAAATGTCCTGCAAAACACCCAGGAGTCTTGGGAGAGTGAGCAGGGGGTTGCTCTATTGGCTGAAGTAGCTGATTTGGACTGCAAATTCTTTCATCCGGGGAAAATGCTTTGCATTCATACCCCTAAAACTGGTAAATTTCAGAATGTTTTATAAATAGACTGAGTCTGAATATGCCAGTATAACAGATGCTACGAGTCACAGCATTGCAACAGCTGTATGCGGCTGTTTCACCAGGTGCACATGAATTACTTTTGAAATCTTTCACTGCTAGAGAGGTTGAGAAGCAGATTGTTATAGTCACACCATCTGCACTGGTCGTTTCAATGCCTTAATTTTTAGGTCAAGCCTAGGCAGTGTGCATGCGCTGTCTGCAAGACCTGCTGTCATTGCTCTATATGGAGTATATTCTCGCCTTCTGCTTCATTTCGTTTACTTCTTATTGGTGGCGCTCCTGATACTGGACTTCCATTTTTTAGTTCAGGGGCACTGGCCTCCTGCATTTTCCTTATGCTGTAGTTGTTTATGTGTTCTTTTGGGGACTACTTGTTTAAAATTTGTGCTAGTGTTACTATCTACATGGGCACCGTGCATCATGTTTTAGCAAGGTGCCCCTCTTATCTTCCTTTGCATGAGCATAAAAGGAACGTGTGCCATGCTTTATATTTAGCATGGCACCTACTTTTATGTTTTTTATTACAATGGCGTCCATTTCATGGGCTGCCACACATACACGTTCATCCAAAAACAATTACGCCCATACAAGGGACACGTGCACTATGCTTTATATTTAGCACAGCGCCTACTTTTATGTATTTTTTTTTATTGCTCCGTTCATGCATAACAGAGCATTCAGTGAGGGGCGGGACTTGGATAAATCTCACCAGGATGAGCAGTGAGACCCGAGCACCAGATTATGCGTGAGGAAGGGGGGAGTCCTAAAGAGGTGCAGAGGTTGCTCTAACCCATGGCGGGACATCAATTATTATACTTGTGCGACTGCCTGGCAATCCAGCCTCCTATAGTGCCTCACATATTCTATCAGTTAATGTAAGCTGACATTCGATTGGCTCACCTTGCTCCCAGTTTTGTAAATAGTTTCAGTCTAAACAAAAGTCGCTGCAGTCGGACCGTATACTATGCCAGTGGGAGGTAAGTGTCATGTTCGTGATCTGTAAACAGTTGAAATACTGCTTTGTAAACCGTTTACAGAAAGGGTAGGTAAGGGAATCCAAATATAAACTTGCTATTGAATTGTTACTTTCCATCTGTGGATTTTTCCCGTGTTTATGTACTCGCCCCCTTGCTAGAGCTGCTCTGTCATCATTATTTTCACGTACATTCCTGTGACACTTTAGAGAACCCTCATACTGTCTTCTGGCAATACAATAATACGTTTTGTGTTAACAAATATTATAGCATTATCATTCGTTCTGGAAATTCCGCTCTACCACTGAATTATCTTGTCGTACAACAGGCATTATATAGTATGTTACTGTGTATCTCTTTCCTGGTTTGAAAATGGCCACTGCAGCTTCCCTTAGATGTAAACATGGCAGATTTTCCTGCATCTATGTTGACTCTGCACTCCCCCAGCTCCTGTTCCAAGAGGACTGTTTCCAGACACTAGGTTCTCGAGGGAGGCTTCGGGCGAGGTTATTACGGAGATCTTGGGGGCAGATCAACAACAGCCGGTGATAATTATCTCTAAGCGCACTTAGGGGCATATCAACAAGGGCTTTATCTCTGCTTTTTTGGCTTTAAAAGCCAAAAAAGGAGAGATAAAACTAGCGCCCTATCAACAACAGGGTGCTAACATGCAAATTTGCATGTTAGCACCCTTTTACTCTACGCTTCCCCTTGCATCTCTAATGAGATGCAAAGGGGGCGTTCCAGAGTAAAATAATAGGAGAAATGTCGCTAAGCGACATTTCTCCTATTATCAAGAATGTCGCTAACCCTGTTAGAGACAAAAAAAGCAGCGCTAACCGCGGTTAACGCTGCTTTTTTACGTCTGGTATTTTTCAGACTTAGCCATGATATCCTATGGAAGGAGGATATCATGGCTCAGTTTGCCTGTCCCTATCAACAAGGTAACGTGAGATTATCGCTGGGTTTCCAGCGATAATTATCCTAGCACTAAGTGCGCTTAGAGATAATTATCGCCGGCTGTTGTTGATCTGCCCCTTAGTGCTAGGATAATTATCGCCGGCTAGCGTGAATTTTTATCGCTGAGATAGCGTGCTATTAGCAACGCTTATCTCAATAGCGATAAAAATCCTCACGCTAACAGGCTAACGTGAGATTATCGCTGGAAACCCAGCGATAATCTCACGTTACCTTGTTGATAGGGACAGGCAAACTGAGCCATGATATCCTCCTTCCATAGGATATCATGGCTCAGTCTGAAAAATACCAGACGTAAAAAAGCAGCGTTAACTGCGGTTAGCGCTGCTTTTTTTGTCTCTAACAGGGTTAGCGACATTCTTGATAATAGGAGAAATGTCGCTTAGCGACATTTCTCCTATTATTTTACTCTGGAACGCCCCCTTTGCATCTCATTAGAGATGCAAGGGGAAGCGTAGAGTAAAAGGGTGCTAACATGCAAATTTGCATGTTAGCACCCTGTTGTTGATAAGGCGCTAGTTTTATCTCTCCTTTTTTGGCTTTTAAAGCCAAAAAAGCAGAGATAAAGCCCTTGTTGATATGCCCCTTGGGGCTCTGCAGTTTCACTGCCGAGAAGTTAATACCCAAACAATGATCCTGCTAGTATTACATGTTAGTGTAAATGTTTTCTACCATGTTCAAGATGTCAGCTATTTATATGAGCGAGTGTCTAAGAGTCACACGTACATTAAGCTCACAGATACAGTTCTTTCTTTATTCACTTTATTTAGTTTTTGAATCTGTATATTTATTTGCATTTTGCGTGCACTGGTGGACCAGCCCTAAACTCCCCATGAGGCTGCTGTGCATATCAGAGACCAGAATGCCACGGCACTCGCCTCTTCTCCCCAACGCTTCAGATCCGGGCACTTTCCCCTGCTCCGGGGCTATCCCAGAAAGGTAGTTAGTGCCATTACAGGCAACACTCCCCACCCACTGTCAGAGCATGCATGATGACATAAATAAATACACAACACAACTTTTGTTTGGGAAAACATTGCTGCAGGTTTATTTCAACAAAAATATGCAATATGGTGGGTTGTCTTACGGGGATCCAAGGGCAGGCAGCGGTAACCGACCTATGCTGCCCTGCCCGCCTGATGAGCCAACTTGCACTGTGGCGAACCCAATCAGTGCTACACCTTATGGGGTGATCCTCTTTGCCAGATCACATGACACCGTGGTCCCTCATTACTCACGCCCCTTTCAGGGTGGAGCGTAGCAAGGCAAGCCCCCGGTTGTTCAGGCCCACAACCGCCCGAAGGACTAGCGGGCGCCAACAGACTTCTTCCAGGAACGACGCAAGACAACCAGTCGGACGGCGTGTCCGGCGCAAAGAGGATGCCAGAAAGGCAGGTGGAGGTATAAGTACCCTCCCCTGACCTCTGTGCGCCGGAAGTGACGCACCTAGTGCGCCAAGGCAAGGGGACTCCTCCCCGAGTCCCACCACTAGAGGGGCGGTGTACGTGCCTAATTGGCACTAAGCAGGCCGCCCTTTTAGGGTGGCCCCCTGTGTGGGCCGCGCGCAGCCACATTACTTCTGTTTTTTTTAAATCCGGTTTGGCGTATTGTTGTAACCTTGGCTTGTTTTTCTTGGTTTACTTTTACATATGCTAGGAGTGCCACCCCTCTCCCAACCATGCTTTTTTTTGTTTTTTTGTTGCAGTTTTATAAAGTGCAATCTCAACCCGCAGGAATGAGAGCACTCGTTGCATTAGACACACACACACATTCATTTAGGTTTCGAAGGCACTCCCTTTCGGCCTCAGAAGCAATTAAAGGTTGCTGGCACACATCTTTAGTATTTGAGATGCCATATAGCGCCTATCCTCAAGACCTCAGCATAGTGGCTTTCATATCAGCATCAATAGAGACTGGGTGTTGTCAGTATTAGAATGAAAACCTACATTCAGCTGCTTAACTGTGCTTTGGCGGTGTTTCTTTGAGTGAGCATCCCATATTTCTTTATTAGCATTTCAACAACATATGCCATTGCTGCAGGAAGTGTTAAGCATTTGATAAAATAAGCAGAGTGTGAAATAAGTAATACACTCCCACAAAAACACTTATGTAACTGTATTCTGTATTGTGATATGACTGCGTTGGGCTTCAAACAATAAGTTCATGGTTTCCTTTGTTTTGCTTCCTACATTTACCAATTTCCAAGTTTGTATGGCATCCCAGGGAGTAAAAACCACTCATGTGTAAACCAGATTGCAGATTCCAGTGTGATGTTTTCATAGTGATCTCAAACTATGTACAATATCATTTATTCAAGGTGCTTTACATTACACCGTTTATCTTCATTCTATAGTTTTTGCATGCTTAGAACCTGTACAGAAATGCAATGTATAATAGAATACTTTGGTTTGATTCTCTGAGCAGTGGCAGTAGTCTTCCATTGCATTGTTACTCTTTTATCAGGTATCAGCTCATTTGGGCTACAGCAAATGGCATCCATCTTTTAGGGTTTAAAAGTGTCTGAAGAGAAAACTGTAGCCAATCTTTTCATTTTATTTATTTTTAATAGTTTCTTATCATGCATTCAGAGTCGGACTAGGGCAGAAAATAGGCCCTGGCACCAAAAGAAAAGTGTACCCTTTTAGCTAACAAAATAGCTAAAAAAGTCTTCCACTTTTGCAAATCAGGACAGTTTTGACTTTGTAAACACATGCTATATAGGTGTTTTGCAAGGTATGGTAGACTGCATGTATGTGTGCTTGCTACAGGCAATGTTTGTGGTATATCAGCTAAATCAGTAGTAAAAACCAAACCATAAAATAGGCCCACAAACATCCCTCAAAACTGCCCACATGCTGACCTTTCTGACCAGCCATTGGCACTGCCTGATTTCCCTCTAGGCCTTGCCGACCTTGCATGAATTGCACAGAAAACGGGTAGTTATATTACAACATTGTATCAAGCCAAACAATGACAACATAGAAATGACACGCAGTTACAATGCAATAGGTCTCGCATTCGTGAGAATTTGAGCTATTGGCATTGTAAATGACAATGCATTTTATTTATTTGTTTTGAAAACCTGAAAGTAGTGCGCAAACACGCACTTTGTACTTATAGTCCTTGCTTACAAGAAGCAAGGCTGGCAGTAAAGAGACACAGTTACTGCCAGCCTTGCTTCTGGTAAGCAACACCTATAAGTACAAAGTGCGTGTTTACGCACTGCTTGCAGGTTTTCAAAATACATAAATAAAAGGCATTGTCATTTACAATGCCAATAGCTCAAACTCTCGCAAATCTGAGACATATTGCATTGTAAATGATGTTGCAATATACCGTCATGGCACAAAATGTATGTGGTCATCTTAACCTTAAGCTTGCATTTTTCCTCTGTTTTATCTCGTGTTCTTCATTTTCCCTGTTCCCGTGCCTTCCCTTCCTGTCTCATGCCTGCCCATCGCCCTTACTGTCATGAGATTCTTTTAGTGTCCTTGAGTTTTGTAAGGGCTGGGTTACCAGCCTGGGCTGCAATAGAGTCCTTCGTGGATTCCTGCCTGTGGACATCAATTCTACACAGAGTGCGTATTTGCAATCAATGCTTGTAGGTGCATTGTTGCGAAAAACAGATATTGTTGTGGTTTTAAAAAAGGATGAAATTCAAATGCTTGATACATACTGTTATGGTTCCATTTAATAGGTAATATGTGTGTTAATGCCATGTTCATATGAGTTGTGTGTTACCTGTGGTTGCACTGTTGTGTTTCTAACGCTTCACTTCCCATTATACCTCTCTTTGTTCAGTTGCTTCCATCCTTAACAAGACAATCTCTTGAACAATGAACAGCATCCAGGTTAAATCAAGGTTGTCAATATTTTTTGCACAAAGAATCTAGCGTCATCAACCTTAAGAAATAATAAACAATGAACAGAGTCCAGATTGAATCAAATGTTGTCAATGTTTTTGCACAATTGACCTGGTGTAATCAACATTAAAAAGTAAGCATAGTGATTGTCAAACCTGGGATCATTGGAGTGGGTTTTCCCTGTATTTTTGCCTGTGCCTCCTGTTATTTTGCTGTGTGTTGGGCTTTGTTTGTGCCGCCGGTCTAGATGCTTTGGGCACTTTGCCACTACTGTTCAGTGCCAAAGTGCAAGTGCTCCCATAAATTGTTGTTATGGTTGGTGATTCCAAGATTGGTATATTTGATTTACTACTCAGTCCCTAGTACAGTGCACTGTGTGTGCCCAGGGACTGTAAATCAAATGCTGCTAGTAGACCTGCAGCACTGATTGCGCCACCCATATAAGCAGCCTGTAAAGGCAACTCAGACCTGCCACTGCAGTGTCTGTGTGCAGTTTGGTACTGCGATGTCGACCTGGTAAGTGCACCCACTTGCCAGGCCCTGACCTTCCCTTTTCTTTCATGTGAGTCACCCCTAAGGAAGGCCCAAGGTACCCGTTCGGGCAGGGTGCAGTGTATGTGAAAGGTAGAACATGCCCTGATGTGTGTGGCATATCCTGATAGTGAAATACTGCCAATTTAATTGTTCTCTATTGAAAGGCTGTCTCTCCAATAGGATCATCTATAACATCTTATACATATAACTTCCAATTGGGACAAGATAGAAAGATAAAGTTTAGAATGCCTGAACTCAGAATGTAAAGATGCATCTTTTAGTAAGGATGATTTTTACATTCTGTGTTTGAAAATACCACTTTTAGAAAGTAGGTATTTTCTTGCTGAGCCATCTTGTGTATTGTGTATTGTTTATGGACTGTCTGGCTTTGGAGTGACAGGGGCTGTGGATGTGCATTCTCTCCGACAGCCCCTGGGGGGTGGGGTTGATGCGTGTCTTGCCTTTCCTGGGTGAGTCATGGCTAGGCTAAATAGACCAGAGCTGCATTTAGAGTAGGAGGAGGAGATTTCCTTGCACCTGAATAGGCGTGGTCTGCCTTACACAATGCTGTCTCCACCTCCTGCCCAGAAGTTGGACCAGAGAGGACAGACCTGGTTTTGACTGAGCACAGGGCTTCTCTGCCACCAGAGAACAAAGAGAATTGCTGTATAAATATTGGGTCCCAGACCCAAGAACTTTAAATCATTTCTGGAATTCAAGAGGAACCTTTGCCAAGGAGAAGAATTGGAGAAACTGAGGAAACGTACTGCCCCTTTGATGTGTGTTGTCTGGGGTTGGCCTGCAGTGGCTGTTTCTACCAAAGAAAGGACATGGACTTTGCTGTGTGCTGTGTCCCTTGTTTGAGTAAGATCTCCAAGGCCTTGAAGTAGAACTTGCCTTTTGTTTTGAAGTCACAGAGATACAAAGACTTCACCCCCAGCTCCCCTGAAATCCCTTGCTGAGAGTTCTGACCTGCCAAGAGGTGTCTGTTGCTGTTCTGGGCCTCTGGAGGTTGTTCCTGCTGTTGGGAGCTGGAAAAGTAACGCAATGAGGAGAAGCGAAGAAGAGTCCCTACTTGGACAAAGGTACCTACCTCTGCCAACTAAAGACCCCCATTTCTAACAGTGATAGTGAAGCAAATATTCCGGATCCATTTCCAGCAGTTTGACCCCTGATACTCATTGTACAGCCCGGGCCATGTACGGCCTGCAACGCCATCGCTTGAGTCCTCCTTGTAAGCATTCCATTGCTATTTGAAGCCTGAACCAGTGAAAGCAGACACTTGCATGTCAGATTGCTGCCCTATTTTATTATTGAAATGTAAACATACAATTCAGTACACACAAGGGGCACTGCAAAAATATACAGAAGAGGAATTTAACACATTTCTAAGGCACTTTAGCATATCATATTGCTGTGTAAATCATTGACTTATTTCAAGATAACTTTTCCAGGTGACATTTTCTCAACTAGTTTTCCCTGGTTTGTAAAACACACAAAAAAGATGAGAAAATAACAAAATATATAGAAATGTATGTGGTATTTACTACTTCTGTTCTATGTTGACTGTAATAGGTAATTTCATTTTGCATTGGAATTCTTAATTATGCTTGTGATGTAGGATGTTGGAATGTGATGGTTTGAATATGGGGAGGTTGTTGAAGCTTTGCTGTGGGAGCAGCTTTGCTCCTGAACCGCGTAGCCAAAGGAAATAAACTACAAGATGGAAACGACCTACCTTCTCGGAGTAGTTACTACAGATTACTGGTGAGGAGCCAGCTACACAGTGAACCCAGCATGTAAGTGTCTCATTGGACCACCACAGCATTCCCTGCATCCTGAGTGCCTATTCTCGCCGAGAGCGACCTTCCTTCAGTCCTGATTTGTGTGGCCTGCCTTTTTCCACACTGCGAGTCAACTTGGATATGGGTCCAGCTCTACTCATCTTGAACCGGGGTGTCACCTGCCTGCTTCCACAACACGTTACTCATCGTAATCACAGTGCTTCTTCGATCACGGTCTGACCTGTCTTTTCTACATTCTTTTAGGCCTTAATCATGCCACTGAATGCGTACTTTTGCCTGTCTGTGACGTTGCACTTCCACCAGGTCGTTTTTAAAAAAAAATGTTATATCCTCTGGTCACTCTGCGGTGTGGTTCACCTATTTCCACGTCGCGGGCTGAAACCTTAATCATGGAGCTCAATGCCCGTTTTTCCTGTCCGTGACGTCGCACTTTCGCCACTTTAAAATCAGAGCCTCTGGAGTTAGACTCATGCGTTAGAGTGCGTGACATGACTGCTCCCATCGGTGGACTGAGGTTTTTTTCATGAAAACTAGACTGCACGCAGCTCTTCTGGCTTGACTGTCTGCAACCGGATTTTCATCTGCTCTCTTCCGATCTCTTTATCAACCAATGGAGAATACGACTTTGCTTCTATTCTGCCGCAATCTTGGAGTGTGCAAATCCTATACTCCAGGCACACAGCGTAGTCTACGATGAAGCTCAAAGCTCACACTGGCACAAATTTGGTAGTGATAGTGCAAAAATATATTTTATTTCTTATTCTATATTGCACTCCGTATAGTTTCACCATATGCCATATGGGATGTGTGTAAATTGAGTGCACTGACTGTTTCTGTTGCCTTATCACAGTCACTACATTGTTTTTTTTTTCTCCTCTATGTCTCATTTATCACAAATTGTAGAGACAGAGTAACTTAACTGGCATGCAAAGCCATCCCTTCTCATTCTGGTAGTACTCTGCTGAAAATTGGTATATACTGTGTGTGCACTGCATTATTCTTGCATGATTTTTCCTCAGTGACAGTACTTCTTACTACATTTCTCAAATGTACCTTTATTGACACCTGTTCGGAATGCACTATTTTGCATATTTGTGCACATTCTCTGTTATAGGGCATTTATTATCTTTTTACAATGTGCACCATGCAAGCTGTCAATCTTCCTATTGCTTTCTTAGAAAACCTAGCAAACCGCCGGTTAGGTGGGAGGTATGGTATGAAGCCTTCAAAACCTATTTGGGGGCGATTGGCGCACTCAGGTTTGTGCAGAAAGGAAGAAATGTTTGCTCCTCTATTAATTGGGGTTTGAAGGGAGGTCCATATTCAAACACCTTCCGGATGTAACAGAACAAGAGGGTGAGGTATTAGATGAATATAGTGCAACTGTTCAAAATTTAAAAATAAGGTTTGACATGCAACCAAGCCTAATGGTCCTCAGGCACACATTTTTCGAATGTAAGCAATATGAGAGTGAAGATGTTGATGGCTATATATCTTTGTTGCGTAGGTTATCATCTGAATGTCAATTTACAGCATTTACTGATCAGTTGATCTGGGATCAGTTTGTTTGCCTTTGTAAGGACAAACAAATGAGACTAAATTTGTTAAGTATGGGTAATCCCACTCTAGAATAAACTATCAAAGTTGCCAATAGCATCGAAATATCCCAAACCTGCTTGAGGGAATTGGAGGATAAAACTTTAGAAAGTAGGCTGCAGTTGGCGGGTAAAAAAGCAAACAGAAATCTGGTAAACCAGATCATTTTAATTCTCAAACTGTGGGTATGTGCATGCGTTGTGGTAATCCACCACCTTCCAAAAGTGGAAGGTGTCCTGCAGTTAATGTTATATGCAACTATTGTAAGAAATTGGGTAATTTTGTGAAAGTGTGTTTGAATAAGAAGTCGCACAAGAAAAGTGTTGCATGTGTCTTGAGTCTGAAGGCGAGTCTGACTCTGAAATCATATCAGTGGTGTGTGATTGTTCAGGGGATGTACTCTATTAGGAGGTGATTCTTCGAGTTATATTGATCCCATTGTGGAGGTTGTTGTGGGTGGAAAGCTGTTCAGTCTTCTAATGGATTCTGGAGGCAGGATAACCATGATAACCCAAAATCCTTTTGAAGAAACGTAGGATGAGAGACAACTCTATCCCCCTGATCATTCTCCTGTCTCCTATAAGGGTCGCAGAATCAAGCTATTGGGCTACTTAGAATATTGGGATGGTGTTTAAAGTCAGAAAGATTAAGGGGAAAGTCTATTTGGCTTTTAAAGGTCTCAACATACTTGGGTGGTTCTACCAAGGTCTGTTTGGCATGATTTTGAGACCTGGGATCAAGGAACAGGTCCTCGGTGTTGACTGTGATGACAGTGGTATGAAGAGGAAGGAAAGTTTCCCACTGTTTTTGGAGACAGGGTAGGAAAGATAGTTTGATTCAAGCATAAGATCATCATGAAGGAAGGTGCAATACCCATCAAGCACAAAGTAAGGGGAGTTCCATTTAGTATTAGGGTGGACTTAAATAAAGAATTGGAGTGCCTTTGCGCCAAAGGCATCATTGAGGCTACTGAATCCTCCCTGTGGCTTTCTCTCCTTGTAGTTGCCCGGAAAAGGTGTGGACAACTGCGTGTTTGTGTGGCTCCGAGTTCTTTTAACAAGGAGATCTTGGTGGATTTGCATCCTTTACCCAAAATAAATGATCGTTCTGCTTGAATAAAGGGAGCTAAATATTTTACCAATTTGGACTTGGCCAGTGCATTTCACTAGATTGAACTACATCAGAAAACTCGCCATCTTACTGCCTTTACATCAACTTTATTCACTTTTCAATACCGTCATATGCTGTTTGGACTGGCTTCGGCAGCTCCAGTTTTACAAAGGGTAAAGTTTAACCTTCTCAAGAATGTAAATGATGTTCTTGTTTTTCAAGTTTTGCGAAAGATTACGTCACATGACAAAGTGTTGCAGAAAGTCCTAGACATTTTTTGGAAAAAGGGGGTTGTCCTGAAGTCTGAAAAATGCTAATTTAATTGCTCTGAGGTAGAATACTTGGGTCATTTGATTTCGGGAGAAGGTATCTGCCCCAGGCCAGGTCTAGTAGATGCTATAGTTGATACTCCTCCTACTACAGAGAAACCCGGTGTGAAATCCTTACTAGGATCGTATGAATCTTTTTCAAATGTTATTCCTGATTTTGCCTCTAAAGTTCACCCTATCATCAATTTGTTACAAATGAAGTCAAATTTGATTGGAATGACGACTGCATGGAGGCTTCTGTCCTGATCAAATCTATGTTGAGAAACAGCAAAGTTTTGAAGCCTTTCGATCCAGATTATTTGTGTTGCATCACTGTGGATGCCAGCCAAGTAGCGCTAGGGGCAATCTTGACACAAAAGGTTGTCACAGTGGAAGATACCATCATGTTTGCCTCCAGAGTACTTAAGGAAGCAGAGTTGCAATTCTCTATGATTAAGAAGGAACTATTAGCTTGTGCATGGGCCATAGAGACATTTTGTCCTTATGTGTGGGGAAGACGATACTTGTTACAGACTGATCACGAACCATTGGGCAGCATTCTAGGGGGAGGGGGTATGGGCAAGTGTTGCACCTCCAGAATTTTAAGGATGGTTTCCAAACTTCTCCAATACCAGTTTGATGTATCCCAAATTTCTGAAGGTAAAAAGGGAAGGTCTGACTTCCTTTCTTGTTTTCCCCTGGGTGGTATTGAATGTGATGACATACAATTAGGAGATTTTCTTGAGAAGGACTGTGAGGATTGTTTGGTTGCCACATTGGAAATTCCAGAGCTCAAGATGTGTTCTGAGATGGAATGGTTGAGTGCTTTCAATGAAGACTAGATATTATAGTATGCTTTAAGGTGATTTCAGACGAAAGCATACATTTGTTGTTTTCAATCTTACTTCGCGTCTCTGATTGCTCCCCCAGACCCCTTCCCCAACAATGCATCTCACAATCAAATCCTAAACCTTTACCTGTGGCCCCTTAGTAAATATTTGTGAGTACCCCTGAGTTAGAGAATCCCTGGTCCTGTTCACAGCTGTGACTCAAAATTGAGCAGTGCCTGTCAGCTCATTTGGTCTGGCTCCAGCGCTGTCAAGTAATGGTCTGCCAAAGTACTGTACGTTACCCTAGACTAGAGATGGGCCCTAGCAGTGGAGACAAGAGAGTCATTACCTGAATGTGTGTTGGTGGTTGGGAGTCAACTAGTTATTCATCTTTGAATCCTGAGCTGTGACCTTCTTTATGTGGGTGCCATGTTAGATGCAAGCTTCATTGATGCCAGGTAGTTCCAGTCATTTCAGTAGTTCCTGACATCCCAGGTCAACATTCCGAGCCCCCTCAGGCCCATGCACTGAGCTGCCCCTGTGCCTCAGCCTGAACCAGTGCACACAATGCGGAAGCATTGCATATCCTAGCTGAAGCACACTACACTGCAGCATTTCCACTCTATTCCAGACTAGTGTCCCCCGCCGCAGCCGCTCCCTGGCCTGACTTCATCTCTGACAAGCCTGTCTCACTTCATAGGGAGTCCCTGCATCGTTCCTCAGGTGATTCACTCCTGTCCCTCCAGTGACATCAGCGCTACCTAGACACCTGCTACTTGAATGCCACTGTAGTCTTCTACTTTTATGTTAGCCCCCACTCAGATTCTACCCTTATTGCAACCATACCAGGCTCCTGCTCCCAAGATTAGTTTCCCAGAAGTTGTTAACACCAACCTGGTATTAACAAGATGAGGGTGATGAGCCTGAAGCTGCCTAGTAACCAGATCCACATCACCCATAAATCCCACACTATTGTAAGTCTGCCTGTAGTGGGTCCCTGCACAGCCCCACCTCTGTGACCATAATGTGCTTTTCGTCTGGATCATGATCTGTCTAGGTCACCTTCCCCAAGCTGCTCGGGTCCTCTGCCGCGCATTTGTGCCTCCATCGAAGCCCATTTTCCCTGCTTACCCTATCCAATGGCCTCCCTTTTACAAATGCCTTGCTCTGTTGTGCCGGTGAGGACCTATGACCTGCACTCCATCACTGCAGTTAAAAAGAACGTCCTCTTAGGTCTGCACTGCATCAGGGAGCCAATCCGCCAGGCTACCTCAACCGTGTGGAGGGGCGGAAGTTTCCGTACCCTACAGACTAGCAAAGGAAATGGGCACAATTAAGTTGGCAGGTGTAGATAAATAACCTGGGAACTTCCATGCTCCCCATTTGTCTCTCTTTGACGGTAAGGCTGCAGCCATATGTAACCCAAACTGGGCCAAATCAAGCCTCCAGTTTAATTTGTGCTGGTGGCTGACAGTGGGTTCTGGGAAGCAGGACTGTAGTTATCCCACAGGGAGCAGCCCGGAAGCCCCAATCTTGATTCAACCTGTTCTGTCTTGCGAGGGCCTACCCACGCAATGCATATTGAAATGTTATCTTGTAAGCACTGGACTTGGAGCACCACCATGTCGCATACTCCCTTCGTTTGACCTGCAAGCAGAGAGCACAGGGATGGTGATGAGGCAGATGATTTTGGCATACGCGTTACCCTCAAGGTCAGACTAGGACAGAACGCTCACGTGGCACAAATTTCTTTTTTTTTTTAAAAAGGACCCCATTAGTGATTTAGATCTGCAAAAACGTCGCCCAGGTTTTAGGAGTAGAGCAGTTTTTGACCTGTGAAGACACGTTGTGTAGGTGTTTTGCAAGGTATGGAAGACTGCGTGCATTTGTGCTGCTGACAATATCAGGGAAATCAACCGTAAAACCCAGTCCACCAGACTATGAAACAGGTACTCCACAAAACGTGCCCACACACTGACCTGCCAGAGCAGCCCTACAGGTACTGCATGATTGTCATATGGGACTGGCTACCCTGGTAGTGGCCCTGGGCTCTGCGGTGGTGCTGATCCAGCGGCGTACCAACAACAGATACTCCACTACCATATACACACCTGGGCCCATAAACACACTTACAAATTGAGTAAACCGCTGGAGTCAAAGTTTATGATTTTCCACAATTTAAGATTAGTTATTCCTTATTCCTAGCTAACCTTTCACTGATCAAAAAGTTCTTTCCTCTGGTCGATGGACCATTAGTTGAACTAGTTGATGATGAAAAGACATATGCTAACTTTTTCTTTTATTGAAAGTTAAATAACCACAGACTCAGGAAAGTTTTAAATCTTTATCTAAATTAAATTCATGTGAACCATCTCAAATACACAGTGCAGTCACCCTCATTCTTAGGAGAGAAATTCAAATAAAGACATACTTTAGATACACGCAATGATCAATGCTCAGAAGAGGAAGTGGACAGAGAGAAAAAAACATCTACAAATAACACGGAAAATGTATTTACCAAGAATGGTGTGAAGACCAACCCCTTGGCCAAAGGGCTGGTAAGGGCCCCCTGGGATAGATCAGGCGACAAAGGCTTCAGGACCGGAATCAGGACAGGATAGATGACCTCTCTAATACAGACGCTTGCGTAACACCCCTCTCTAACACTCTCTTCCTCCTCGAGATTCTTCTGCGATCTTCTTTCTAACCCAATTAGTTATGATAATAGGTTCTGCATTTGGTTCTTCATCAGCATCTCACAGCATCTCATCAGCACCACCGACAGCATCCGGTGCTCTCCAGCATTGAGCAAATCTTCATCTGACTAACTAACTAAAGCTATCTCAATTTTATCTTTTGTTTTGTATGTACCACCCACTAAAGTTTCAATATCGTAAAAATACGAAATCTAATTGGTCAGGCAGGAGGGGGAAGATCATCACACCATGCTTACATATCACTTTATTCAGTTAGCCCATTGTTCACAGACCCATCCCCTTAAATTGTATTCATAATTTTTATTTCCCACCCACATTCACATTTCATCTGCAACATTTGTTAAAAATCTGTTATGTAGATCCATTAATTTGAACTTTTCACCGCCTGTTCTCTGGCTCGGACACTCTGCGACCTTGTCCCTCTTCAAAGCTTTGTGTCATCCTTCTGGGTCCACTCTCAATAGTCATGCGCAGCTGTCATGTGACTCAGCTTACTTCAGCTATACACGAGAGGCCCAAATGCACACTAATAATAACGTCAGAAAGATAGATGTTACTTTAAATATAAATGATTTCACTGTATACCACCCATCTCTACTCTATTTCCCTTTATTTATTATTACTTTCCCAGCATTAGCATTAGTAAAATAGCAAGTTTTCGCTTCAGCTAAGCAGGTGCCATGCACGCCAGTCTTTAAGACTCCATTTTAGTGCCTTCTGCTCATGCGTAAGAATTTCCCTCCAAGCGTTACTTCGTCATATTTCGTAGATGCAATTGACGCATACACAGTAAAGATTTCCCCGTTAAAGTTGTTTTAGCAATTTGTTTGAGTTGTTAACGTTAGCAAACACATAAGCAAGCTTCACTAACCCGTGTGTTTATGTGGTGCGCATTAGTTTTACACAAAACGCAATTAATAACATGTTAGTGAGTTAAACGAGGGGATTGCTTCAGAGCAAGTCTCTTTTCTACGAGTCCTTGCGCCATCAGTGCGGCCTGGTCATGCATTCTGTCCAGCAGTCTATATCCCACGACTGTGACAATACCATTGAGCAGCACAGCCACCCCAGGCCACTCCATTTATCGGTCAGTCACTGAAGTACACACAGGTCAGGGAACTTGGGCTAGACCAAGAATCAGGTTGTACTGCAGGAGCACTGGAAGCACTTCCGTAAATGAGAGGGTCCATCTACATGAGCTGCTGTTTTCACTAACATTTTTGCTGAGATAGGACAACTAAGTAAGATGGCCACAATATAGAGCAAATGACAGGATGCATCCGTGCCTTGGCCCCGTTGCTACCAGTCTTTAAAGTCTCACCTCGTTATGTGGCATTGTGTTGTCTTGGGCGGATCTTTTCTACAGCTTTGGTTTGGCGGTCACTTTAGGTTAATGTGGACAACGTTAAACACTGCAACCTGTACAGCTTCATCATAAACCTTAATAATTGTTATCAGATTCGGATTTAAGATCAGAAACCCTGATATCTGAGGGGATCATACTGGGCCCTGCTGATGATGCCCTTTGAATTGCCATTATACACAGTACCGTTTGACCCTAGTCTAGGTTGTCTCAACATTACCAGACCCCACCCCCATTTAAAAGAAATGATCAAAAATGATTCCAGAGCTCCCACATTTTCTTGATCCAGACGTGAGTAGCTCATCCAGTCCAAGATCTTCCTTTGAATTCTGGTATTGGTAGTTCTGTTGAGCTTATTATAAAATCAGGACTACAAGCCCCCTCCCCCACCCCAGCACCTTGAGACCCTCACAGGTCAGTAGTGTGCTTACAATTCCCCTGATTGATTGATTGATTGATTGAAGCCCCAGAATGCAAAGAATAAACCTGGATGAGCTACTCATTCATGGGTTTGTGAAATCTTGGAGCTCTGCCACCCCCACCACCCAAGGCCCTAACTCAGGAGACCAGCTGGGGCAGGGTGCATGCAGGTTGCATTTCATGTTAGAGTGAGACCTGCCCTCACCTGGATCTGAGGTGCCAGTGAACTGAGCTCTGAAGAGGATTTGGGCCTGCACACAGCTCCTAGAGACCTTTGTGGAAATGTGTCCAGGAGGAGTGTAAAGATGCACTGTAGGGAAGCCTGAGGTCTGCACACTGTTCTGAGAGCACTGTGTTCTCAATAAGATACACTTTAGAGTAAGTCGAAGGTCTGCACACTGCACACTGGCATCACAGCACTGTGTACACAACATGGGCATGACCTAGATGGATTAAAAATGTAAATGTTCTATTTCACAGCTAAACACTGTTTTAGTGGTGGGGGGTTTATTTGTCCTAAATGCGTCTTTTGTACTCCACAATAAAATGTCTACAATGATTAAAAAAGCAAGAATTATCCCTAAAACTGATATTAACAGGATAATTCATACAGCAGGCACAAGCCCTATGCTTGGTACCACTTACTGCTATGACTTTTATTAATGGTTTGTGTTGCCATGGTTATTTATTTTCATCTGTATTCGAATAACGTTCTTTAGTTTCACCATCGCTGCCTGGGCCCTTGCTGACTGGTATAACCTATATCTACTCTCTGTCGGAGTAGGCGGTAATGCTCCAAAATTTGGGGGATAAACAGACACGAGGCCTCCCTGATAAAGTTAACGTGAAAATGAGTACAGATTGGGCTAAGCCTATGCAAAAAAAACGTGGTGAGCAATCTGCTAGGAGAAGGTGCCATGAAGGGTTGACATATTACAAGGTGGCAGAAAAAAATAACAAAACACAAACTCCTGGCTGGGAAGGGGGTGGGGAGGGCCTGAGAAATAGGTAGCTGATAATAGGTGGAGATTACTTACAAATCGTGCTAGGCGTGCACGAGGAAATGCAATGTAAATGTCCGCATACCCATGCCAGCTTGCCTTGTAATAGTGCCTATTTGCTAGTTTTTCTTTTGTATTTCTTTTTGGAATTAAATTAATTAAAGATCTTCTCTTTCACCCTGCAAGTCCATGTAATTGTACAGGGGAACTGTGAGTATGCAGGATTTGTCTAGCATTGCTTACGATGAGCTTACTATGTAGGAGGAGTGTGGCTCAATGGTTAGAGCGGCAGACCCTGAAGCAGACCCTGAAGCAGAGTTCTGGCCAGGGACCAGGGTTCGATTCCTGCCTCGGCGGGGCTCGGGCTCAATTTCCTCGGACCTGTCTATTCTCCCCTCGGTGCCTATTCTAATCACGGGCCCCACGCTGCTACTCTGGGCAATAGCTTGCTTAGCCTCCACACCGGCCCCAACAGCACTAAGGATGCCTGGTTTCACCCTGGGGGTGCCCAGGAGTGGACACTTCACAGGGAAAGCCAGGAGGGGTTCCACAGCGGTATGAGTATCAGCGCCAGGAAACCGCAAAGGCGACACCGCAAGGTGTCCGTCTGGTGACAGTGCGCTCTATAAGTACCTTGACATTTACATTTACATTTATGACGTGATTGTGATTTAAATTCCTCCCCTCCCGAATTTTCCACGTCGATTCCGAAATTCCAAAAGGAAGGGACAGAAAGAAGTCAAGAAAATATGCTAGATTCATGTTGTTAAATTATATGCGATGTGAAACTGGTTGAATAGTTTCTTTTAACTATATGTCTTGAGCTGCATCTCTCCTTCAGGAAGCAGCTCAAGACATGGCTCTTCGAGCAGTAGCAGCACCCCCCCCCCCCCCCCCCCCAGCGCCTTGAGACCCTCACGGGTGAGCAGCGCGCTTTACAAATGTTGTTGATTGATTGTGTAATAGATACAACAGCTCTTTACCCAGTTTTTATGGAAATTAGGATGAAAAATCCAATTTTGCCACCATTGTATTTGAGACTTCTTGGAGAAGGTAAGCCACAAGGGACGGTAAGGCTTAGTGGGCACAACACGAATGTTACGGAATATTACATCACTTTACCGGCGTCACTGCTTGCACGTGCCTCGGGCACTAATGCTGAAGACCGTGGTCCGTGCCATATGTGGAAGTGCAGTGTGCCAGTGGTGGGGGGAGTGTCCAGCACCCTCCTAAAATCTATTGGGCGCCGCCCCTTCTTCGAAAGTAAGCGCTGCATGTCTCCACGTTATTTCTTCTGCCTGCACTGAATGAAAAAGATACAAGTGCGTAAAGAGGATCGTAACTCCTCTCCTTTATTATTACTTTGGGAATAACAAGTTACATTTAAATAAAGAATTCACCATGAAGGATGTAGTTGAACATTTTTTTTCGTTTAAAGACAACATAGTTTGAACAGTGCAAACAAGAAACGCCTTGAATCAGTCACTAAGATACAGATAGGGTATCACCCTACCCAGAGCTCGGCAAACGCATGCTCCGCAGCAGAAACAAAAGGGCCGCGCCGTTTGTACACTGGTCCTTATCTCGGTTTCCATGGATACCTGAGCTACTTAAGTGAAAATAGTGGATAAACAGAGGATTAACCTTACCTACAGGCTGTTATGCGTCAATCATCGACCTACCATTTAAAATTCAGATAAAGTGGGGGACGTAGCGGGAGTGTTTTGGAGCCCAGCTCCAACGCACAGAGCCAGTGCAATCTGTTGTTGGGCCAGCCCATTCTATGGGACAGGACTAGAGGCCGAAGCAGGTTCCGGGGCCAGAGGGGGGAAAGGGTGCAAGAGCTGGGAAAGGGTGCAAGAGCGGGGAAAGGGTGCAAGAGCGGGGAAAGGGTGCAAGAGTAGACAACAGTCTGAAAAACCCTTCTCTTCTTTGAGAAATTATAAAAAGTTACCTTGAGAAAGTTGTATCCTCCGAAATTCAGCTAACAATGGACACTGGGTGGACTTGGAATTGGTGAATATATATTGGAATGCGTCTTCTTTCTGCAGATTAAATATTTTTTCTAAGATCAGTGTGACTCTGTAATCGTTCATTTTTTGGCTTCTGTCGCTGGAATATGTGTGTGTGTGTGTGCGTGTGCGTGCGTGCGTGTGTGTGTATATACAATAAAAACATTAAAGGATAAAGTGACATTATAGTTAGGCATGGTAATAAGATTTTACCTTATGTAAAAATAATCCTAGAAATTCACTGAAAAAAACAAAGGTTGAAGTGATGTTATATTTAGGTGTTGAAATAACATAAAAACCAACATTTGAAAACCAAAAAAACACTCAAATTCACCAGTAATACTTCTCAGAGCTAACTATGCCTTGAGCCTCCACCATACACTGCTTATGACCTCTAACAATATATCACTCATGACTTGTTAAATTATATAATCGATGACATCTCAAATAACATAATTGATTTCGTGAAGACTGGTCAAATGATGGCAAAGTTATTCACCAATGACTTTAGTCTTTGACACCGCTACTTCCCCAAAATAAGCTCATCCACCTTGGTCCCTTCATATAAAGGTTTGCCCATGTGAGAGAAACTGGACGTTGGTCAAGTGGGGCGAAACCCTAAGCTCAAGCAACAGCCACAACACCTGTTATTGTGAACCACAAAAAGTCACTAAATTAAACTGTGCTTAACCCTCTGGTAGCTTGGCAGGAAAGGAGTCAGGCTTAACTTAAAGGCAATGTGTAAAGTATTAATGCAGCACACAAACAATAATGATGTAAAAACACAACACAAGAAAAATCCCATACCACTCTAGAAAAATAGAGTACATTTTATTAAATTATTTGACACCAAAATTATAAAAATGCAATCACTAGAGCTGGGCTTATACATTTTTAAAGTATAAGATAAAAAATAGCACCTAAAAGAGCAAAGCGCCAAACGTGGACATCTATTTATGCAAGACCTGGGCAAAGACAAAAGTTACGGCTGACTGTGATGGAAGTTCGGACTGGATTAGGCCTGATCTTTGCTTACCTTCAAACTTAGAAAAAATTCGAAGAAAAATGTCTGAAAAGGTAAAGTTCAGTGGGGCAAGGTAGGTGGCAGTGTCTGAAGGACAAAGGAGAGGCACCAGCATCTAATAGATGGTGGACAAAGTCGTAGTGAAGATTCAGATGTTCAAACTTAGTCTCTTTTTTGGAAGTCAAAAATCTCCAGCAAGGGGCATGGCTTAACAGACGAAGATGGCGAAGCGTGAGCTTGTAGCTTGGCGCCAGCCCTAAATTAATTCTGTCTGACCAAGCCTGCGCTTCGATTATAACAGTGCTGAAAACGCTTGCAGGTGCCACAGCAGTAATAAGGAATGTCAGAGGACCTCCTGCAGTCCTGTGACTGGGAGAGACGTCGAGTTGAGCCGAGTGCCGGCCATGTTGGCGCATTGAATTAACGGACTTACGAACCTCTGGAACTTGAAGCAATGCAAAAAGAACGCTCAGAGGAAGTAAAGCCAGCAGGCCGCTGATGCCAAGAGCTGAGCAAACCCTGCATGCGGCACCAGGACATGCAGTGTGGAAGAGGAGTCGGGCGCCGAATAAACTTATGTCGGCCCTGAGAGAAGGAGGGGCTGGACACAACCCAGCAGCAGTCCGTAAAGTAAGGTCTAGGAACTGAGTGTGGACGACCCACAAGAGATCAGCAGCGGACTCCTGCCCCGATTGGAGGTGAGGATCTTCTGAATGGAGCGGGTTGTGTGGGCAGCGGGACTGCAGTGAATCTTGGAACGGTGGAAGACAGGCAAGGCCTAAATGACTGAGGGCTGGGAGAAGCCCTGGCCCCTCCTGGATGGCCTAAGTGGGAGTCACTGCAGGGAAGCAGAGCAGAGACATCCAACACCAGGTAGGACCCGGGGCCCAGGCCGAGACCCAGCACCTTGATCGTGGAGAGTACCTCTATTGGACAAGAACTAGTGGCACTTCCGCCGCCTGCCTCCACTTACAGGAGCTGAGAACCTAGCTAACTTTGAAGACTCCTGGCCTCTGTAACCAGGAAAGTAAGACCAAACTGAGAGACACTAAACACTGGGGATTAGACTCACTCCCTGCGAGAAGGGAAGCCCATAACTGGTACCACGTCATGAAGACGCAGCAAGATCACAAAGACAACTTACAGCCACACCTCGGGCGAGGGAGGGCGATCCATCTATAGTATACACACACTACTTGCCAGATGTCACTCCTTGATGGGGATGGCTGGTGAGGCCTAGAGAAAGTCCCAGGATACAGATCACAGCTACCCCGGGAGCGCATCTGAGACCTAGTGGGGCGCCGGCGGAGGACACACTAGTCACAGTTTGACTGAACTCCGAGCTCCCCCTGTGACCTCATTGGTTGGCCCCCACTCTTATCCTTGTCGCCTACATAAGATCAAGACAAAGGCTGTCTCACAATCTTGCCGGACAATACCCTCAGTGGAAATGGGTAAAACCAGAGCCAAGCCCGCAAAAGCACCCGTAGAGATGGGGGAGACCCCGGCTGCACAGAGGCAAGGGTCAGAAACTGCCAGAGACAGCAGTTAACTAGAATACTTGAAGCAATCGAGGAAACCAAAGCCACGTTACACCAAGACATAAGCACTGGGTCTGTGGGGCTTGGCCTGCTCCAGGCAGAACACCATAAATCAGCTGATAGAGTCAAGGTTGCAGAGGCGACCCTCATCAACCTTCCCGCGCAGCAGCCGACCTCCCTCCGGGTGGCTGAGCTCACGGACAGGGTGTGTGCCCTCGAATGTAGATCTGAAGATGCCAAAGGTTCAACAGATGCAACAACATACGAGTGGTTGGTCTGTCGGAAGGGGTGGAGGCCATGTACATGGTTGCCTATCTAGAACCTTGGCTCAGAAGTGTGGTTGCACCAGAGGGTCTCTCTGCTTTTTACACACTTGAACAAGCACACAGAGTGCCAGCCCAGCCACCGGCGTCCAGAAGCCCTCCACGCCCAGTGGTGGCATGCCTCCTTCATTATAAAGACAGGGATACCCTGTTCCACCTGGCCAGAACCACGGGCCCCTTCACAGACAATAATAGCCAAGTATCCATATTCTCCGATTACACTGTGGACATGCAGAAGAATAGAGCATCCTTCTTTGAAGTTCGGAGAGCCCTGAGGGAAGAGGGCTTGCAATACTCTCGGATGTTTCCCGCTAGGTTGCGTATTATGCAGGATGCAAAACACATTTCTGTGAAGAGCCCCGGCAGTGGCCTGGGAATGGATTGAATCTTATAAAGTGGGGGCACAGCCTCCAGGGAACATAACTAGACCTAAAAAAGGTGGAGATGAGAAAAAGACCCCGGAAATGACCCAGGAAAGGACCGGCAAAGAAACCCAGCCCTTCACAGACCGAGAAAGAGAGAGCAGCGGTCCTCCAAGCAGTAGCAACACTCTTGAGGGTGTCGGCGAACATCTCAGAGCCTGATTCCCCATCAGTGAAAGGAACTGAGCATCCAAGTGCAAGTCCTCCCAGACAGACAGCACACAGATGACTGATGTTACCCCTGGGACAGCAGACAACATCATTTAAAGCACTGTCACTAGAGAGCAGCGGTGCCTGCCTGTCCATATGACATCCTTGAATAATTACAGGCGTAAGAAATTATAGATTGATATGGGCACGGCCAGACGTATTTGGGAACAGACAGACTTCCTAAGGACTGAAACACCCCTCCATAAGAGATTACTCCTTTTACTCATCCCTATACCAAGTGCACACATGCTTTGATGCCTTTCTGTGCTCCCATGCTTTGTGCAGTACTGTTCCCCACACTGAATACCAAGGTTGCACAATATCAGACATTTGACCCTTGTTATTGGAGTTTCTTTTTTTTTTTTTTTTTTTTTTTGAAAATTTTATTGAACAATAAATCAATTACAAGCATGGGCCTACAACCACCAGGGCCGGCCGCTAGATTCGGGAAGGATCATACAGATGTCTAGGCAGTAGTCGACTCCCGGGGCCCAGCCCCGTACATGGCTCCGGATAGTCCTAGGGAAGCAGGATACATAAGTTTAACATAAATAACAAATAAAAACAAAAGGCGAGGCGTAAGGGCAAAAAAATTTGGGTCAGGCTACCTCCGGGGGACTCTACTTCTGACCTTCAAATAGCTATCAAAAGGAAGGAGTACTGATAGGTCGGGGGGGTAACGGGAGAGGAACGTCTATATTCGGTTACTTCAAAAGTCGCAAGGAACCATCAAGGGTCAGGGGGACAAAGCAATATCGGTGTCTACTAGGGGGGGAATACAGATACCCCCACGATACGCGTTCCATTGCCCCCAGATTCTACCCCATGCCCCCGGTTTACCACGAGCCACATACACAGTCTTCTCCCTGAACATGCACCAGTCCATGTTCTCCTTCCATACGGACACGGTGGGAGGCCGCTGGGAACCCCAAAGCTGCGCTATATCTCTCTTGGCAATCATGTTCCCCAGGGCCGCCCACCGAGTCTGAGCCGCGTTATAATCATTGGGCTCCCACACATTCAGGACACAGCGACGCACCTCCGGCAGCAGCACAACCCCGGTGACTTGTCCCATGATCACATGAACCCGGTGCCAGTATTCCGCCACCTCGCGACACTCCCAAAGGATATGGAGAAAGGTGGCTCTGAGTCCACATCCCCGCTTACAGAGCCCGTCTTCAGAAAATCCCATCGAGACCAGACGGGGACCCGTCACATACACCCGGTGGAGAATCTTAAGTTGGACCAGGCGGAGACGGGCTGGAATGGCCACTTCCTTGGGGGACGACAGTGCGGACTGCCAGTCCTCGTCGTCCAGTTCCACCCCATCCCCCGTCCACGCCTCCCGGAGGCGCACCAAGAGGTCAGCCCGATTGTTAATAAGTTTTTTATAAATTAATGAGATAGTACTGTCGGGGACATGACCATCGAGTATGCGGTCCTCGAGGGGCGAAGAAGCCGGGATCTTGGTCCCCTCCTCAAAAACAGAGAGCAGGGCATGCCGAATCTGGGCGTAGCGGAAGAACTCCCTTTCCGTAAGTTCGTATTCACTCTGGAGCGCCGCAAATGTTTTAACCGCACCCTTAATCCATAAGTCTCCCACTCTACTAATACCAATCGTGTCCCAACGTTCAAACCCCTTCGTTGTCCAGAGGCTTCCCAGGCGGTCGGAGGCAAACAGAGGAGTAGCACATGTTAATCGCTCACTCCAGCCCAAGGCTACATTGGCCGCCTTCCAGATCCGGACCGCAATCTTAGTAGGGCCCGTAAGGGTCCGTCCAGCCGAGCTGGAGTAAAGTGCCCTGTTATAGTTCCCGCCGGGAAGCAGGAATTTATCCATCTCATACGCCGGATTCAAGCCAGGCGCATACGTGGCATGGTTGATGGCCGATAGCTGTGAGGCCCAATAATACCTGCGAATGTCGGGAAGCGCGATGCCCCCGTCGTACCAGGGGAGAGTAAGCTTTGCCAGAGCGATACGTGCCCGTCCGTCCCACACCAGTCTCCTCTGCAGGCTCTCCACCTCCCGAAAGTAGGACACAGGAATAACATCGAAGGAGTTCTGAAGTGCATAGAGAAATCTGGGAAGGGACATCATTTTAAACAGTGCTGCCCGACCCAGCGGGGACAAGGGCAGCCTGCACCACCGAGCCGTGTCCTCCCTCAAACGCCGAAGTGGAAGCAGGAGATTCTGCTCATAGCGAGCTACCGGGTCCGTCGAGACGTATATGCCCAAGTATTTAAAGCCGGACAGGGATAATTGGATCGGAAGCCGAGGCGGCAAGAGAGGAGGGTCACCGGAGATAGGATAGACACAGGATTTAGACCAGTTGATCGTTAGACCCGAATTTCTCCCAAATGTGGAAATATGGATTTTTCTGATCAGTTATGTCCCCTATCTTGGACCCCAACGGTTCTATGTGCATGTTACAAATACATGTATGTTCCCTCCAGTTCCAGTTATGAAGACGCAAACACATGTGCGTCCACCGTTAACATGTCCTCTGTTGATCCGCCATGAATGGGCCGGATATTCCATTCCTAAGTACGAAAGGCCACCGCCTTTATATGGTTCACTTATGCCATTTTACAGTCCAGGCAAGTAGGCCCTGATTCTGTCATCAAACTCTTCTTGCCTTCTGCCTCTGAAAGCTCCAGTCTGAGCCTGCATCTGTGACCATGAACTTTGTCTCATTCTCTGCGCGGCTCACGAAGCCTGACATCAGCCTGCTGCCTGCCAAAAACTGTATTTCACCTTCGAAATTATCTGCTCCGTTCCCTGCCCGATGCATTCCTGTCTAGTAGTTTAAGTAAACATTCTTCCAGCTACCGAGCAAAGGCCCGGCTTCTCTGTCTTTATGCAAGTAATTCATAGCCCTGTTACTATGGAAGATTCCGCCCTCGCATCTAGTGTAGACATTTAGACGCTTGTACACGCACTAACAGTCAGTATAGTCAGTATAGAATAAGATTCTACTCGAAGAGACCTCTCTTTTGGATAACATAGTTCTTTAAACATAGGATGTTAGATATGATTTGGGATTAGGTTGACTTGACCCTCCAGACTTCTGTCGCCACATGTAGAGCCAAATGTCAAGTCCCCTTCACCCCCTAGTTACACGTCAATCACACGTCATGCTGCTGCGCGCGCATATCTGTCAAGTATATCTGCTGACATTGCGAAATTCTTTCATGTAACCGCCCTCTTATGACATCACATCTGATGACGTTCTTTAAATCATTCCCAGTTACGCCTATTTCAGCTACGCATGCAAAATGTTATCTTTGCTATCAATTGTTACGCCTCTTGTATTTGCTTCACTGTAATGCCTATTGTATAAAAGTAATTGATTGTCAATAATGTATGTACTTCACTTCCTGAACCTTCGCGGTGATGGAACTTGGAGCAACCGATTATAATCGACCACTGGAATAAAGCCCATTCCGAACCTCTAATACCACGGATTCTGCCTCTTATTTACTGAGCTATTTTATTATGTTTCTGTATCAAATTAAGTCCCGGTAATGAAATTATTTACCACATGAATGGCGCCCGAACAGGGACACTTTCTCATCTCACGCGCCGGCGGTGCGTTGCAGGCCCGGTCTCCTGCCACAGCTGGACGGACAATAACGCGTACCAGCAGGATTTCCTGTATCTCCCTCCGGTTAAGCGGGGGCGACTGAGGCTGCGATCAACACCCAGACGAGGCGGTGAGAAGTGCGAAGTATCCCGACCAGAGCCTAGCTGAGAGAGCAAGATCCGAGGTATACAGAGGCCCACCAGTTTCCGAAGTCCCAAGTCGAGTCCAGTGTCCGAAGTGTTCGAGTCGAGTCCAGTCTGGTTCAAGTTCAGTCCAGTTTCCGAGGCCTTCCGTTTCCGAGCTACCCGGTGAGTACCATTACTGGGGAGGCGTTCTGGCGTGCACATAAGTTGTGCCGGTCCAGACGGGTTTGGGTACACAAATCCGGTCTGCACTGTTCCAGCAGTGTATCTGTACTGTTTAGCAGTATATCTAGTATACCAAATATATAAATTCAGAATGATTCAGTTAATGTCGAGTATTATGTTAGTGATTAAGTTTTCCTTAGACCGTCATCATCGTTGCTCAGTTAAACGTTAAATGTTAAATGTTTTCTGCATATTGTGGTATGAATGACTGTTCCTTATTGTGTTTAATGTATTAAGTTTGTTCAAAATCAAGTATCAGATCAGTTTTCAATATGCCGCTCTTTTCGAAATTAAGACAGATCACAACTAGAAAAGGGGTACTCGAAGAAGCCGTTCCTATTCCTCCTAGGGACACTCCAGGGTACTTCATGTATCATAAACATGGCCTAGATGCCATATTATTTCTTGATTTATGGGTAGACTACACTAAGGAATTACCAGAAAGTCAGAGGTGGCCCGCGGCTGGGACCTGGGATGCAGAGTGCATCGTGAAAGTAGTGGAAGAATTATGGAAAAAGAAAGCTAGACAATCACAGAAAGACGCCATTGAATTATGGCGTAAAGAATCGTATAGACGTACAGAAAAAGCACGTAGACAGGAAGAGAAGAGTAAAGAGAATTCAAATGAAGTCCGAGAAAATCTATTAATTGAAGAAGGTGCACGAGTGAAATCAGAACAAGTAGACAGACAAAGACATGCCCTTATGAAGGGTATGTATCCCCTTCTGGCCGAAGGATTACCTAAGGCTACTCCGGGGATACCAAAAGACTTGCCACCCCCATTATTTCCAATAAAGGTACATCCTAAGGGGCATCCTAGAACCGCAGAAGATGTTTTTCTTTCCTCTTATTTAGATGACGCAGCTCCCGAGTATGCTAATCCCGCCCCACATAGACCGCCTGCCAGGGAGGTTCAACGCCAAGATCCAGTACCCGTATCCCTACAGCAACAAGTTCTGACACAAGTTCCGGCAAGCACATCTGTTTCTGCATCTGTTCCTACAGCTACTTCTATAGCTGTATCCACACCTATAGTTGCTGTATCACGTTCAACGAATCCTTTCACACCCGATACCCCAGACGGGGCTACCGGAGGTGCTACCAATATTTTTTCTACGCCACCCAGAATAAATAAACTTACTTTTCAAGAATCTGCACATTCACGTACCCCCAAACTCATAAATGCCCGTACGCTTAAGGAACTTCTTATAGATTGTAGATATGATCCTGTGCCCGGAAAAGAGGACGAAATGACCCTGGCATCATTACGTATCAGACGAGCCGCGGTGTATTTAGGGAAGTTACCAGGAATGACTGCGCATCTAGATAATATATACCATTTTGTCCAAACAGGGCGAGATTCTGAATGTATTAACAGAGCTATGGAATACCAGAAAGTGGAAATACAGGGGGAACTGTTACGTTTCCTTATAAATTGTGTGATCCGAAATCAAGACCGACCGGGGGTAGACCCGGAAGCAATGCAAATTCTTACCAGATGGAGCCAGAATATATCAGAAGGGAGACATGATAAGCAAAACTGTATAATAGCCATGTGCCGAAAGATCCGTAAAGAAATAGAACACCTACACGAAGAAAGATTAGCGGTAGACCAGTTCGAACAAAGCGAGGAAGAAGGATCAGGACTGCCCACAGGACAGTCAGAAACTATAGCCTATGTAGGTAGAGGAAGATCTTGTAATAGTACTAGATGTCTTACTGATCCGATACGTCCGATATGTCTAGAAAATAACAGGAATTTTCAAACACCAATAATAAATATAAGGTCTAACGAGCATTCATTCCAAGCAGCTGATAAATTACTCCGAGAACGAAGGGGTTATCATTTTCTCGATTCTATGGATGAACAAGAATTAGCCAGGTCAGCTGTCGATTGGGTTGACAGTCCCGGGAAGTATAGTGATGATACAGTAGCACACACATTTTTGAATCTCACCCCAGATGAACAGCGTTTAGCTGGGATTTATATGATTCAACAACTTCTTATACTATATAAAAGCCAACATTCAGATCCTGGTCCCTTACCTGATATATTGACTGAATTACTCACGAATTGATGGAGAGGTTCAGGTACTAAGCTAATTAAAGAAATACTAGAATCAAGAAAACAGTTCATTCTTTTTGTATGCCCAGAACATGTCTCATTGCCCATCAAGGAAAGAACCACGTATTACATGGACAGACAGAATCCCTTACGAGAGGTACACCCAATAAAAGGCGAGGACAATGAGTTTAAACGTGTATTTGTATATACACCCATATCGAAAATAGAATTGCTAGAAATGAAGAAAGTGGTACCCAGTCATGACAAAGACCCAGCGGGTTTCCACCGAGAAATTAAAGACATGTTACTCATGGGAGAGTATACCTATCCCGACATTATGACCATATTAAAAGTATTGATGCCTGCTGGCATTTATGAAAAACTCAAGGAAAAAGAGTGGGAGGTGGGAGACCAAAAGATAGACTGGACAGCATTAGAAAATGAAGAAAAGGCCCGAGGTCCAGGTTCGGGGCTTGGGGACAAAACTAAAGCACTACCAGGTCTACTAGTACAGGTACTGCCACGCTTATTAACTATGAAAAAGGAAGACTGGGGTGCAATTTCAGCCTGTAAACAAAAGCAAGATGAAGACACTAGTGATTTCTATGCGCGATTTGAAAAATGTTTCGGTATAAATAGTGGCATAAAAGCAAGTAGCGAATCATACCCACATCTGTTTGTGACAAAATTAGTTGAAAATTCCTTGCCCCAAGTGAAGAATAGAGTATTAAAATTCGAGAGTACCTGGCAAGGTAACACTCCATCACAAATGTTACAAATGTTACAGTATCATCACAATAGAATTAGAGAGGAACAAGATCATGAACAAAGACGCATGAAAGACACGAAAATGAAAATGCTAGTCTCCCAGACAGTTCCAGCTGAAGGACATAAAAAGGGTACGACACATTCCGGTGATTCAGCAGGACCTGTAAAAGGGACATGCAACTATTGTAAACAACCAGGTCATTATGTACACGATTGTCCAGTCCTGAAGCGTAATATCGCCACAGGTATTACAAAAGAAAGACCACGGCCACTTAGACAGGATCAGAATGAACAAGGAGCCTTGCAGCATGCACAGTCCATGCCAGCTCCACAACAGTCTATACAGTTTGTGCCAGCTGCACCTGCGCTGCCTGTTGCTGCCACACAAACCACGACACGACAACTGTACCAGACCGCACAGTATGACTATCCTGATTATCAACGATACGCATGAACAAGCCTAGAGAGGGAAGTAGACTTACCCCTTATCGAGATCCCTGTAGATCAAGAAGGACCTTATGTACATAGTGAATTATTAGGCCAAGACAGAAAATTTTTACTCGATACAGGGGCAAATCGAACAACTATAAAACGTAGTGAAGTTCCAGGGGTACCCCTCTCAGGCTCGCAGAATATTTCCCTTGGTTTTTCAGGAAAACCTATTGTTAATGAAGTGTCACAGCCTCTTCCACTTACGATAGGACCTTTGACCCGAACTACAGATTTATTGCTTACTAAATCATGTCCAGAAAACCTGTTAGGAATAAAAACATTGAAAGCTCTAGGAGCTATAATATGTTGTTCTCCGGAAGGAGTAAGATTATTTTTACGTGATTTTAAAGGTCATTATGTGTCTAGAGACATGGATCCCCGATTGCAGACTTTACCTACACATCTATGGGCACAAGGCCCTACTGATGTTGGTTGCATGAATATTACACCATATCGAGTTACACTAAAGGCAGGAGTGGTACTACCACGAATGCGACAATACAAGTTACCACCAGATGCTGTAGTGGCTTTACTACAAATCATTGACGAGCTCATTGCCCAAGGAGTGGTTGTAGAAACAGACTCCAATGTATGTAATTCACCGATAATTCCGATTCTCAAACGAACAGATCCGAAGGCCCCGCCAGTATATCGATTGGTTATTGATCTGCGCGAATTAAACAAATGCATTGTGCCACAATTCCCTGTGGTCCCAGATATCTCATCATTACTGACAGCTATTGATTCCGAAGCAACATTCTTTACTGTAATTGATCTCAAGAATGCTTTTTTCAGCGTCCCAATAGATCCGGAAAGCCAATATTTGTTCGGATTTAGTTTAAATGGACGTAGCTTTAAATTCTCCCGCGCACCTCAAGGATTTACAGAAAGCCCCAGCATCTATAGCCAAGCACTAAAACGAGAACTCGACAGTATCCGCATGCCAGTTAACACTGCTCTGCTTCAATATGTCGATGATCTGCTGATCACCGCTAGAAGCGAACCCGAATGTGAGAAAGCATCACTGACAGTTTTACAATTTCTAGCCGAAAAGGGGCACAAGGTGTCCCCTTCTAAGCTGCAATTCTGTGTCCAGCGAGTTGTTTATCTTGGACACTCGCTGTCCAAGGAGGGGAGGCAGCTTACACCCGACCACATTCAGTTAATAGCTAACATGCCAATACCCAAGACACAAAAGGAGGTGCGGGCTTTCATAGGCCTCACTTCATATTGTAGACAGTGGATCCCTCAGTATGCATTTCTAGCAAAACCACTCATTCAGTTGACAACACAGGAGGCAGCCACATCGACTGTTCTCCCTTGGACTCAGGAACATACACAAGCTTTTGAAAGCTTAAAGAAAGCTCTATGCCAAGCACCTGTTTTAGCAACACCATGTTACAGAAAACATTTTACACTCTTTGTTACAGAACGCGAAGGTACTGCCTTGTCAGTACTCACACAGGAACAAGCAGGAGCACACAAACCATGTGCTTATTTTTCTAGTACATTAGATCCCGTAGCTCAGGCTTTGCCTGCGTGTCTGAAATCAGTGGCAGCGACAGCTTTAGCAATCAGACAAAGCGATGCCATAGTGTTAGGACATCCATTGACAGTTCAAGTACCACATGCAGTAGAGGTTCTTGTGAATCGAACGCAAACACAACATTTGACTATAGCAAGACTTACAGGGTACGAACTAACACTGTTTCAGCCACATATAGAAATCAGACGTTGTAACACATTGAATCCTGCCACACTTTTACCTGTAAATGGAACAGACCCACTAGCTCATGACTGTATTGAAGTTACTACAATCACGACGAAACCCAGACAAGACTTAACCGATGTCCCATTGTCAGACCCAGACCTGACGTTGTATGTAGATGGTTCATGTATGAGAACTAGTACAGGAGAACTAGTGGCCGCTTACGCAGTCACAACAGACACTGAAATCATTGAAACAAATTGCATAAATACCTTGTCCGCTCAAGCAGCAGAGCTCGTCGCTCTGACACAAGCCTGTATTCAAGCCACAAATAAAAAAGTCAACATATACACTGATTCACGTTATGCATTCGGAGTTGTACATGACTTCGGCGTGCTGTGGCGAGAGAGAGGTTATTTAACTTCTCACGGTGCCCACATTCAGCACGGACCCCTCATTCATGCTTTATTAGATGCAATACATCTACCCACTGCAATATCAATTATGAAATGTAAAGCTCATACGAAAGTTACTGATATCATTTCTCAAGGCAATGATTTAGCTGACAGAACAGCTAAACAGACTGCTCAAACTCAAACATCCGACATGACAAAGACAATAGTCCTGACGCCAACACATTGTATGACGGTTAAAGATCCCGCTCTTGACGTAATCGACATACAGACACATGCTACACCAGACGAAATAAAGAAATGGACTGAATTAGGAGGGATCCAAACGGATCAAGGATGGTTGATGAAGGAAAAGTCTGTGTGGTTCCTTCCTGATTCAATGGTCCAAGTTATAATTAACACTGTACATAGTCCAGCACATCTAGGAGAAAAAGCTATGCTAGATAGCATTCAACACATTTGGTTCAATAAACATTTACGAGCAGCAGCCAAACAAAAAGTTCGTACCTGTATGATCTATTGCCAGTTCAACCCAGGAAAAAGCGTTCCCGTAGAACAGGGTGGATTTCAGCCTCCTGATCATCCTTTTGAAGTCCTCCAGATGGATTATATCCAGATGGAACGATGTAGAGGATTCAAATATGTTCTCGTAGTTGTGTGTGCTCTTTCCCGTTGGACGGAGGCATACCCGGTTTCAGATTACACTGCCCCGACTACTGCCAAACAGTTGGTTCGAGAATTCTTCCCACGATACGGTTTACCACGTGTTGTTCACTCAGATAACGGCCAGCCGTTCTCGTCCGAATTAATGAAACACGTTTCGCTCCTGTTAGGCTATCAGTGGAAATTCCACTGTGTCCGACACCCCGAGGCAGCGGGTCTCGTAGAAAGACATAATCAGACTCTGAAAATAAGATTGTCCAAAATATGCAGAGAGAAAGGTGTCGACTGGGTAGTAGCATTACCAGTTGCACTCTTTTACATGAGAATGGTAGCACACTCTCGAACAGGGCTATCCCCGTATGAAGTGATCTTCGGCAGACCACCAAATATGTGGGGGACGCCCATACCACGCAAAATAACTGATATTGACTGTAATATGCTGACAGATTACTTGGCTTCCTTGATGTCTGCACTACAATCTTGTCGTTCACAGGTAGCTGCAGCTTTTCCTGACAACACTGAGGTGAAACCCCATGACGTAGTTCCGGGAGACTTGGTCCTCGTGAGGAACTTTGATCGAAAGACTCAGCTGGAACCTAGGTGGAGGACGCCCCAGCTGGTGTTGCTCACCACAAGAACAGCCGTGAAGATCGAGGGCAGGAAAGGCTGGATTCATTCAAGTCATATCAAGAAATTTCATGGACCACAATCAGAAGTGAATACCACACCTTGTGTGTCTTCACCCATTGACTCAAAACTTCCTTTTGTGGAAAAAAGTGATTCCGAACATTATAAATTAAAGCTCAGGCCCAATCAGTCGAGCAATTTGATTGTTTAAGTCCTCTCCAAGGTGAAGCGGTTGAATTGTCTCTGACATGTATCCCTTGGACCTGAATAGAGAAAGCACCCGAAAAATGTTGAAACGACAGGCGTACTGTAAATCACTGCGTAGTCATTGCATAGTGACGTTATTAATTTTGTTTTTCTCAAGTCTTTTAATAATTACTGCAAGTATATTGTTGCACATATATTATCCTATTTCTAGACATGTTTACAATGTTACTGCCGAACATTCTTTTAGTGAATTACCTCCGCTTGAGTTGTCTCATAGATTTGCGCTGCGCAATAACACGTTTATTAATATGTTACATCATTCCCATCAGGTCAGCAATGCTACAAATTGTTGGATATGTGGCCGACTCCCTCCCTATCAGAATTATAAAGGAATTCTACCTCTCTTTCCATACCCGTTCACACACAACGGCTCCTGTGGAGCATGGTTTAGTCTAATTAATTCTCTAGATTCGAATTCTGCAGTTTATCAAGATAACTGGGTATGGGGAAATTTGAATTTAGTTTTACTTAAGGTCTGCTATCCTAACAAGGAGGGATTTCCCCAGAGAACAGGAACTGATCTCGAAAATGAAGTGTATGGATTAGGTAATTTTACGCTTAATCTTATGATCCTAAACGTCGAATCCGAAGCTACTCCAATTTTGCCCGCTATGTCAATATTTCCAGTAAAAGGTGAATTATGTGTAAGAAAGAATGGTTCCGTACATACGGGCCATAGTAGATGCACCACTGTAGTAGAATTTAGTGATCAAGGCAAGTCTACATTTAGAGCTTCCCGCCATTCCTATTTCATATGTGGTCAGACGGCATATGTACGTTTGCCTCTAGATTGGGATGGTACCTGCTACATTGGATTTCTTTTGCCACCTGTTTTTCTAGCTCCTCCTGATTATCACAGAAATACTCATTTAGTATATAATAGAGTAAGGAGAGATCTCCCAATAGTCGATTATACTGAAACAGCATGGGAAAAATACACAGATTTCAATAAAGGTCTCTTTCCCTATATAGGTACAGTTACTAATAGTAAGCTGATACGTAGATTAACCAGAACCCTTGAAGCAGTAGTGAACGAAACTATTTCCGCCTTAGGCAATTTAACAGAAGAGCAGTCTGCTATACGGATTGTTGTGTTTCAAAATCGTCTTGTCCTTGACGTCATCCTGGCCGATAGGGGCGGAGCTTGTAGGGTCATCGGATCAAGCTGTTGCATTTTCATACCAGAAAATTCGCCATCTGTATATAAAGCCATAACTCACCTTCATAAGATTGTAAGCCAGATACACCAGAATCCAGGCACCTGGACTTGGTCCGGTTGGTTTTGGAATGTATTATCTACCTTTGGATGGAAGGTCCTATCTTTCCTAGGTATTGGCCTTCTCATACTATTCAGTTGCTGTCTATGTCTACAATGTGGACCAGCGATTTGTGGTCTGTGTGCCACATCGTGCATTCCACATCAAGATTTTCATTCAAGATCCCGGAAGAAGAAAGAAGAACAAATGATGCTATATGAACAGATCAATGGATTAATGAAGATTGATATCTCTTGACGGGCAAGTAGGGGACAAGGAGGGAATGTGGAAATATGGATTTTTCTGATCAGTTATGTCCCCTATCTTGGACCCCAACGGTTCTATGTGCATGTTACAAATACATGTATGTTCCCTCCAGTTCCAGTTATGAAGACGCAAACACATGTGCGTCCACCGTTAACATGTCCTCTGTTGATCCGCCATGAATGGGCCGGATATTCCATTCCTAAGTACGAAAGGCCACCGCCTTTATATGGTTCACTTATGCCATTTTACAGTCCAGGCAAGTAGGCCCTGATTCTGTCATCAAACTCTTCTTGCCTTCTGCCTCTGAAAGCTCCAGTCTGAGCCTGCATCTGTGACCATGAACTTTGTCTCATTCTCTGCGCGGCTCACGAAGCCTGACATCAGCCTGCTGCCTGCCAAAAACTGTATTTCACCTTCGAAATTATCTGCTCCGTTCCCTGCCCGATGCATTCCTGTCTAGTAGTTTAAGTAAACATTCTTCCAGCTACCGAGCAAAGGCCCGGCTTCTCTGTCTTTATGCAAGTAATTCATAGCCCTGTTACTATGGAAGATTCCGCCCTCGCATCTAGTGTAGACATTTAGACGCTTGTACACGCACTAACAGTCAGTATAGTCAGTATAGAATAAGATTCTACTCGAAGAGACCTCTCTTTTGGATAACATAGTTCTTTAAACATAGGATGTTAGATATGATTTGGGATTAGGTTGACTTGACCCTCCAGACTTCTGTCGCCACATGTAGAGCCAAATGTCAAGTCCCCTTCACCCCCTAGTTACACGTCAATCACACGTCATGCTGCTGCGCGCGCATATCTGTCAAGTATTTCTGCTGACATTGCGAAATTCTTTCATGTAACCGCCCTCTTATGACATCACATCTGATGACGTTCTTTAAATCATTCCCAGTTACGCCTATTTCAGCTACGCATGCGAAATGTTATCTTTGCTATCAATTGTTACGCCTCTTGTATTTGCTTCACTGTAATGCCTATTGTATAAAAGTAATTGATTGTCAATAATGTATGTACTTCACTTCCTGAACCTTCGCGGTGATGGAACTTGGAGCAACCGATTATAATCGACCACTGGAATAAAGCCCATTCCGAACCTCTAATACCACGGATTCTGCCTCTTATTTACTGAGCTATTTTATTATGTTTCTGTATCAAATTAAGTCCCGGTAATGAAATTATTTACCACATGGAAGTCAGAACATCAAAGAGAACATTAAGCGACTGCCGCGGCGAGGTGAGATACAGGAGAATATCGTCCGCATACAACGAGACCCGATCCTCGAAGCCCGGGGCCCACCGGATCCCTCTGATCGAGGGCTCCCAGCGGAGCCAAGCAGCGAGCGGTTCCAAGGCAAGAGCAAAGAGCAGAGGGGACAACGGGCACCCCTGCCTCGTACCCCTACCGAGAGCGAAGGGCCGAGAGACCCGCCCATTAACTACCACCTGAGCCATGGGTCCCGTGTAAAGAAGCTTCACCCAGCCAAGAAATCCCTCCCCAAAGCCGAATTTGGTCAAGACAGCCCAGAGGAATGGCCACTCGATGGTGTCAAAGGCCATCGTGGCGTCTAAAGAAACCAGCACGGCTGGTTCGGAGAGGTACTCCGCCCTGGCGAGGGCGCCGTGAAGACGCCGCAAGTTAAGAGCGGTGTTACGGTGAGGGATGAAGCCGCATTGATCCGGATGAATCAAATCGCAGATGACGCTCAACAAACGATTGGCAAGGACTTTAGCCAGTATTTTAGGCTCTGCATTTAGCAGTGAGATAGGCCTGTAGGAGGCACAGCGGTCTCGTGGCTTACCGACCTTGGGGATCACGACTATCGTAGCCAGACGCTGGTCGTCAGGAAGGGAGCCTGCCTCAAGGGACTCCTGAAACATACGACGGAGGAAGGGCGCGAGTTTATCCGGGCGCAACTTATATAATTCAATAGGCAGCCCGTTGGGACCCATCGCCTTACCCGAACGAAGGGACCGAATCGCAGTTGCGATTTCATCTACAGACAAGGGGGCGTCCAGATGCTCACGGTCTTCGACGGACAGGCCGGGCAAAGCAATATCCCTCAGCAGAAGGCAAGAGTCTTCTTCATCCCTATCAGTCACCGGGGAGTACACGGCCCGGAGGTGGTCAGCGAAACATTCCACAATCTCACCAGGCTCAGTCACACACACTCCATCAGAGACACACAACTCCGGGACCACACAATTCACTCTCTCCTTCTTATCCAGCCACGCAATCAACTTTCCCGCCTTGTCCCCGGCATCATACAATCGACCCTGCTGCTCCCTATACATCGTTTTGGCAGCGTCAGTGACAAGAGACCTGTATTCAAACTGTTTCAGGCTGAGGGCATGGAGCCCGTCCGGAGTGACACCCGTCTCCAAGGCCGACTCCAGCCCTGAGATGTCAGTCTCCAGCTTCACCACTGCCTCACTCTTGAGCTTCTTAGCCACCACTATCTGGGAGAGGGCGTGTCCGCGGATCACGGTTTTAAAGGCTTCCCACAGGGACATTGCGGACGACACCGACCCCTCGTTTTCAAGGAAGTATTGGTCCATAGCCTTAACCAGGCTATCGCGAGTCCTAGGGTCTCGCAGGTACCACGGGTTAATGGGAGCAATCCGCCCTGCAGACCGCGACTCGGTGTCAAAGAGCAGCCACAGCGGGGAATGATCGGAAATACCCCGCGCCAGGTGCCTAACCTCTCGAATCCGACCAGTCTGTGCCGCGGGCATAAGGAAATAGTCTAACCTAGAAAGACTCCCATGCGCCCCAGAGTGAAATGTGTACTGACATTGGGTCGGATGCATTAATCTCCAACTATCCACCAGGCCGAAGGTCTCCAGCAGGCCACCAAGCCATGCCTGGGCAGCGGGGAGGGCCCTGGGTGGGTGACGATCCAGGTCACCCGAAACCACCGAATTAAAGTCCCCGCCCATAAGCAAAAGACCATCCGGCAGTTCAAGCAGCATTCGACCCAAGTCCGCGAAGGTGGAGTTCTGGAGGCCCGGGGGGACGTAAACTGAGACCAGGGAAAGGGGCTGCCCCTCCCACCTCCCAGTCAGACACACATAGCGCCCTCTGTCATCCGAGATTACCCTAGTGATATCCAACGGAAGTGAGGATCGCAGGAGAATGCCCGCCCCCCTGGAACCAGTTGTGAAACCAGAATGGGCCACGAGGCGGTATCCCCCCCTGTTCATTGCATGACAAACATTGCCAACCAGATGCGTCTCCTGGATAAACACCACATCAGGAGTAAGACGACGCAAATACTGCAGTATTACACCCCGTTTGATACGATCCCCCAACCCATTGACGTTCCATGACATCAGTCTCAACCCGTCCCCCCCCATCCCCTCCAATAGATCAAAGGCCCCCCAGTCAGCAGCACAGTTCCCGAATCTGGACAAAAATCAATACCTCGCCCTGCAAACAAAAAACACACAGCAAAACAACCCCTCCCTCCCCCCACCCCCCCCCAAATCCAACTCCCCCCACCCTGCACCCCTGCGGGCCAGAAAACCCCCCCAACTTGCAGTGTGCCTGTCGCCCTACTAACCCCATTCTACGAAAAGACCCCGGAGGAGGAAAGGGACCCGTCCCCGCCCGCCCCCCACACAGGTCCTAGTGAGACAAAATGAACAAAAGAAGTAACACCCAGCTGAACAATGCAAAATGGCAAAATCAAGGACCAAAAGTCACTCCAAAGGGGACCCATCACCTTCGGCGCCTGCAGAGGGCCCGGGACGGTCACCTCTGTCCGGCAACGAGTCCAGCCAGTCACTCACGGCCACAGGAGAGTCAAAAAAGGCAGTCCGATCCTCATGTTCCACTCGGAGTTTTGCAGGGTAGAGCATAGAGTACTTTAGGCCCAGTTCACGGAGACGGCGCTTCACCCCCTGGAATCCCATCCGCTGTTTCTGGACAAGTTGAGTAAAGTCCGGATAAAAGTTAATGGATGAGTTCTCATGACGAACCGGGCCGTGGACCCGTGAGGCCTGCAGAATCGCATCTCGGTCTCTATAGTGGAACAGTTTGGCCACGATAGGCCTCGGGGGGGCCCCCGGCCGTGGCCGACCGCCCGGAACTCGATGGGCCCGCTCCACGGCAAAGAACTTACTTAGGCCTGCAGGGGCCAACTGTTGGAGGATGAGTTCCTCGACCAGGAGGTCAACCGGGCGGCTGTCGGAGGACTCCGGTACGCCTATGACGCGGATGTTGTTGCGTCGGGCCCGTCCCTCGAAGTCCTCCAGCCGCCGGGCCATCTGATCGTTGACCGCCTTAATGTCACCAAGCGCGGCCTGCAGGTCCGACACATCCGTACCAAGGGTGGAGGTCCGCACATCGAGAGCCTGAACCCTCTCGTTAGTTTTGGAGAGATCCGCCCGAATTAAGGTGACATCGATTGCCACCGTGTCGATTTTACGGGCCAGGGCCTCGTATTGCGTGGCGATGGTTTCCCTGATGCCATCAATGGCGCCCATGATGTCCTGCAGGGAAAGCTCCGAAGAGACGGTCGTGCCACCACCGACGGCATCCGGGGGGGGCCGGTCGCTCCAGGGGACCCTCTGCCCTGAGTGTAGCGGTCCATGTTGTTGGCCTGGACCGGTCCCCCGCGGAGGGAGGCCTTAGTCTTACGCCCCTCGGGGCCCCCCTTGCCCCCCATGTGGTCACGGACAACGAAGGGGACCGCCGATCAAGAGTCGCAGGGGCACCGGCACCGCAGACCAGCGCCTCTCCAGAGACCACAATATGGCGGTGCGGGGGGACCCAAGGCGATGGGCACACTAGTGGCAGGTGGAGACAAGGCCTCGCGCAGAGGCCAAGGAAACACCCCGCCACATCAAGTGCATTCGCAGGCCAGCCCCCTGAAGTCCGAAAGTGAAACCAAAAGTGGTAGAGCGGCCACTGGCACCGCACTACAGCCGCTGTTGTTCAATTACGACACGGCTCCACGGTCCACCTTCGCCCCGGGCACCCCCGTCGGGTGGGTCCCAAAAGTTCGAACAGCGACAACTCAGGATTCCCAGGTCCGATTCGAGTGCTGAAAAGAGATACGTGCTCAGCCGGTCTTCATCTGCCAGATTCCATAAACCACATCAGGATATTCTCAGGATAAATTCCGAGGAGCAGCAAGGGTCCGGGGAGCCCTGTGCTCACGCGACCATCTTGGATGCGCGCTAGGCTCCTCCCTCTGTTATTGGAGTTTAACCCCTTCGCTGCTAGGCCTTTTCTTCCCCTGTGTTATGCCTTTTTTTGGCTATTTGGAGTAGTTCGCACTTAGGCCCCTGTAACTTTTTGACCACATAAGGAATCCACGCCAAAATTGCGTCCTTTTCTTCCAACATCATGGGGATTCTAAAGGTACCCAGGGTTTGTGGAATTCCCTAGAGGGGACCCAGAAATTAACCAAAATATAGCAACATTTTTTTTTTGTGGGGGGAAATGGGAAAAAAGGGCTACAGATGAAAGCGTCAGTTTTTTTCCCTGCAAATGGTATCAACAAAGGGGTTGTGGTGCTGAAACCACGTATTCTGATGCGTAAAACTTACAGGAGGTACTAGGAGGATTACTTGGCCCCCAAAATACCTCAGGAGTAAAGTGGACTTCATCCCCCAACCAGTACTGTGCCAGGAGGCACGTTTGCAGAGTGGTGGACATAGGTGAGCGGGGCCTCCTTAGTCCTATTAGCAATCCCACTGTGTAGGACTTACTGGAGGGAAAGTTTGGCCCCAAGGACAACCTTGGGGGCCAACTTCCCTTCCTTTTACTTCCAGTAAGTCCCACACAGCAGGATTGCTAAGTTCTCATAGCAGGCCACGCCTCCTTTTTCCACCACTGTGCAAACGTGCTCCCTGGCACTCTCTTGGATGGGGATTAAAGTCCCCTTAGCTGTTTGGGGCCCTTAGGGGCCAACTAGCCTACCTGATACCTTCAGTATGCACTAGATAGTGGGATTGTTGACAGGTGGACACAGGCCATGCCCCCTTTCTCCACCACTCTGCAAACGCACCTCCTGGTGTACTCTTGTTTGGGGGATGAAGTCCCCTTGCCTCCAGAGGGTTCCTGGGGGGCCAACTAGCCCTCCTGTTATCTCTAGTAAGCACCACACAACTGGATTGCTGAGAGGTGGGTCAATGCCACGCCCCCTTTTTACACCACTATGAAAACGCACTTCCTGGCACACTACTGCTCGGGGGATGAAGTCCACTTTAGTCCTGAGGTCCTCAGGACACAAGAGGACCTCTTTGCTCAACCAGCAATGTGCCAAGAGGCTCCTTTTCAGAGTGGCGTAAAACGGGGTGTGGCCTCGGACCACCTCTCAGCAATCCCACTGTTTGGGGCTTACTGGAGGTACCTGGTGGGCTAGTTGGCACCCAGGGACCCTCAGGATTCAATGGGACTTAATCCCCCAACTTAGAACGCCCCAGGAGGTGCAGTTGCACAGTGGTGCAGGGAGGGGGGCTGTATGGCCCCACTTCTCCTAATATTTTGTGGGCTCTGGGGACCCTACCCCCCAGGCCCTGAGACTTTTTATGTTTTTTTGTAAAATAAAACAGGAAGGGGGCCCTGGGGACACCATCCCCTGGGACATAGCTGCATATTTCAAATATATATATATATGAATCCTTTTAAAGGAGAGGGGCTGCATGCCCCCCCCCCTCCTCAGGCCAATTTTAGCCCCGTAGACCCCATCACCCAGGCCCTGGCCTTGTATTGTTTCTCTTAAATTTTTGTAAAGGGAGGGGGGCTGTGTGGCCCCCTTCCCTTGGCCACGTTTGTACCCAGAGACCCCTTCCCGCCGGGCCTGGCCTCAACGTTGGGGACCGCGGGGGAGCCCTAAAGCCCCCGCAGTCCCTGACGGCTCCCCGCCTTCTGCCGGAGCCAGCTTTGCTTTTGGGCAAATGGAGCTGCTAACATGCAAATATGTGTGTGTGTGTGTGTGTGTGTGTGCATATTACAGATATTGGGCATAAACTGAAACTGTTCAGGTGAGGGATGAAGTACGCTTACGTAATTCTATAGCTTTGGTTTTTAACACATAATTATGGATTAACTGCACTCGTCTCATAAAGGGCAGACACATTTTTTTTATATGACAAAACTCTCACCATCATATACTAATTTGTACAATCAACCATCATCCTTCATACCGCCATCCATGCAACTTCCACAATCATATATAACTGCTCAAGCACAAATATATTTGCACACAAACACCAGTATATATAAGATTTTCAAATATTGGCAAACATTATCCTTTCTAAGTTAATACATTTTTCAAATAACACGTGATGAATGTCTGCTACTTTTGCACACTTTTCAATAATGCTACTAAACACATGGTTGCAATTATCCAGCAGATAATTCCTAGACCTGATCATATTGAAATACTGATTCTGCAAACAAGCAGTAATGTTGTTAAAAATCCATTTGAAACAGTTGTTCAGCCTGCTACTCCAAAATCAAGGGGCCATACAGGAGAACCTTCTAGATTGATACTTCATAATCCGGCCTTGAGGCCCACAAATACCGAGAGCTACAACAACAATTGAATGTAATTTTGAAGCAAGAAATCCACCCACCAAACCAGAGCTAGGAACTTAGCTTTACTTCTTCACTGAGCAGTATCCAAAATGCACAATTTCACTAGTCACAGGTTCTGCAGTATCAAAAAACACAGCAGAAACAGCCAGAGGAGCGAACCCCAGAGATGAATGGTTTGCCAGAAACAAAAAGCAGTTGCAGACATGTCACCATCCAATCTTCCGATACCAGCAAAAATACTATCTTATTCACTCCAAAATATGTTGCAAGAGGCCAACATGACGTATTGAACACAACCAGCCTCCTATAGGCAATACATTCCCTATCTGGCTTGGGAAATGTGTCTTCAAATAATTTAATTTGTGTTGGCTTTACCACTTCAGCAAAAACTGATTAAAGAGACACCAGCATAACTTGGAGGTCAAATAAAGGCAATTTTATCTAAAGGAAACTCATTAGCAAACCGGGGGATGCTTATATCAGAAGGAAGACCAGAATCATATCCAACCATTTTGAAGATCCCTAATGACTTACATCCACCTCAAAGCTACGGGACTAACAGCTCTACATCAGACCTTAAGGAGGTCCATAGTCCTACTAGTGACAGCGCTAGAGAGGAGCATGCAAACTTAATAATAGAGACTCACTCACTTACGGTCAGTGGTGACTACCTGCAAAATGGATACCCACAAAAGATCTGTGCCCAATCATCGCTTTTGCAGTTGCAGTCTTCCACCTCTTGGACCATGTCCACTGGTCCCAGAGCAAGGGGTTATTGTAGCATTCTCAAACCATCTGCCATAGGAATCATTTTCTGCCTATGTGCCTTGTGATCAAGGAAAAATCTTAAGCTGGAATATACCAGACCTGAAAGCAAGACTTGAGGATAAAGACTGGGTGTTTTTCATCAGATCTAAAAGCATTTTCTGTTCTCAAGAGACCTGGGCACTGGATAAGATTGAAATAGATGACTACTAGTGCTACTCTATCAAAGCAATAAACGACTCCAAGGGAAGTCCCTAAGAGAGTTTGACTATCTGGGCGTCTGCAGGTCTTGGCAATGTATAACATAATTATGTTAAAATTAAAGTAATATTGAATGGATTCAAATAACTCATGAATTGTGGAGCATTGATATAATTAACATTTACAAGCCACCACAAAATGTTGTTGGTTTTGTTGATAGAGATATGCATTGGCATTATCCGCCAAGAATCTCTCACCCAAATCCCATCCTGAAATATAAATCAAATCTCCATATTATACTAATGTGTGGGGATTTTAACACCATGCCTGATGTGTCATTGGTAGCTTCTAAGGTGAACAAGGAAGAGGCATCCTGATTTCATATCTCTTGGGAAATCAAAATGCAGAACTATACTACATTTGTTTATGCTAAGCAATGATTTACGCACACTCAATGGGTGCACTACTACAGATTCTCCAGCACAATCTACTTTTCGATCAGGTCACACGATAGCCTCATTAACTATATATTAATCAACCTAGAGACCTGGAATATGGTATTTGATCAGAATATCACACAAAGAATTGAAAGTGATCACGATCCTCTAAATGCAATTCTGAGGATCCCTTATGAAGTACATCAGGGGTTTCAGTCATCTCTCTAGCAAAAATCTGTCATTAAAACAAAATTCAATCCATCAATCAAATAATTTGTAAAGCTCACTAAATACCAGCAAGGGTTTCAAGGCACTGAGGGTGGGGAGTGGGGGGGTGCTGTTGCTACTGGTCGAACAGCCAGGTCTTGAGTCATCTCCTGAAGGTTAGAAGGTCTTCGGTTTGTCATAGGTTGAGGGGGAGGGTGTTCCAGGTCTTGGCGGCGCGGTGGGAGAAGGATCTGCCTCCGGCTGTGGTTCTACGGATGCATGGGACGGTAGCCAGGGAGAAGTCTGCGGAGCGGAGTTTCCTGTTGGGTATGTAGAAGGAGAGTCGACTGTTGAGATAGGCTGGGCCGGTCTTGTAGAGTGCCTTGTGTGCGTGGATCAGGAGTTGAAGGAGATTCTTTTGTCGACGGGGAGCCAGTGCAGGTTCCTCAGGTGGGGGGTGACGTGGTCGCGGCGTGGGATGTCGAGGATCAGGCGTGCAGAGGCATTCTGGATTCTTTGCAGTCTGTTGATGAGCTTGGTCGGGGCTCCGGCGTAGAGGGCGTTTCCGTAGTCGAGTCTGCTGCTGACTAGGGCCTGGGTGACTGTTTTCCTTGTGTCTGTCGGGATCCATCTGTGGGTCTTGCAGAGCATACGGAGGGTGTTGAAGCAGGTGGAGGAGACAGCGTTGACTTGTTTGGTCATGGTGAGTCTCGAGTCGAGGATGACTCCCAGGTTGCGTGCGCGGTTGGTAGGTGCGGGGGGTGACCCCAGCGATGCGGACCACCAGGAGTCGTCCCATGCTGAGGGGTTGGGCCCGAGGATGAGGTTCTCCGTCTTGTCTGTGTTCAGCTTAAGGCGGCTGTCCTCCATCCAGTCGGCGACGGCCTTCATTTCCTGGTGGAGGATGGATTTGGCGGTGAGGGGGTCCTTGGTGAGGGAGAGGATCAGTTGCGTGTCGTCGGCGTAGGAGATTATGTTGAGGTCATGATGTCAGGCGATGGGTGCGAGAGGCGCCATGTAGACGTTGAACAGCGTCGGGCTGAGGGAGGATCCCTGCAGGACGCCGCAGATAATCTCGGAGGCTTTGGATCGGAATGTGGGGAGGCAGACTCTCTGGGTTCTACCGCAGAGGAAGGAGGAGGTCCAGTCCAGGGCCTTGTCTCGCATCCCTGCGTCGTGGAGTCGTGTGCGTAGTGTGCGGTGGCAGACGGTGTCGAAGGCGGCGGAGAGGTCCAGAAGGATGAGGGCCGCCATCTCGCCGTTGTCCAGTAGGATCCTGATGTCGTCTGTGGCGGCGATGAGGGCGGTCTTAGTTCTGTGGTTGCTGCGGAATCCTGACTGGGAGGGGTCCAGGATGCTGTTGTCTTCGAGGTAGCAGGTGAGCTGGATGTTGACTATCTTCTCGATGACCTTAGCTGGGAACGGAAGCAGGGAGATGGGCCGGAAGTTTTTGAGTTCACTCGGGTCCGCCTTGGGTTTCTTCAGTAGGGCGTTGATCTCGCCATGTTTTCAGCTCTCAGGGAAGGTCGTGGTCTCGAAGGAGAGGTTGATGATGTTGCGCAGGTGGGGTGCAATGGAGCTGCTGGCTTTGTTGAAGATGTGGTGTGGAAAAGGGTCAGACGGCGTGCCGGAGTGGATTGTGCCCAAGGAACAAAAATTGAAACAAAAATGTCTGGCACAGCACCAGCATTAAAAGACCAGAGATGCAATCAGTCTTTGAGCAGTGGAGCTGGGAATATGAGAAATTATTAAATTTAACAGCCACTCCAAACACCAGTGTAATCTGGAAACAGGAAGAATTGTTAAAGATAACCGGAAGGCTAGGTGTTAATGGCGTTAGAGAGGCCAACAAACCTACGGCAAAATTTGAAACATTTAAATTTTAATGGTTTTTTAATAAATGCCTAAAGCTAAATCAATCTTTAGCAAATAGGCTAAAAAAAAGGTGCTCAATATCAGAAGGGGAATTACACCTAAAAACATTAAGGAAGGAGTACAAGTGTCTTATTAAACTTAAGCGATGTCAACTCTAAGTAAAAGCATGACAGGCCCTTAAACAATCTTCACGAAAGAAAAATACAAAAAGCTTCTGGAAACTGATTCAATGGGGTTGTGAAGGTCTGTAAAAGCCCTGGTACCCTGCATTACATCTAGTGATTGGGTTAACACTTCTCAACATTGTATGACTCAATTAATTTGGACCCTTCCAACTTTATTAAAGTCATCAATATAACTACCAGCACAAATGACCTTATGGATCGTATAACAAAGCAAATAGCCATTAATGTAACCATTGAAGAGTCCTGTATAAAGTTTTCGCTGAGGAGTAGGTATGGGCAGCCATACTTAGTCAAAAATGGCAGAAGGCATCTGACTTGGACAGAGTATCTACCAACAGTTTGTTATATTCTCAATAGTTCTTGGGTTTTAAATGTTTTACACTGTGCTCAGTAAATGGTACTGCATTCCAGGCTCTGTCATGTGGAATGTAGATGGTTGCCAGGATGCAGTGTCACTGGGTTCTATGTTTTGAATAGGCAGAGAGAGCAGTTGGGATCTTGCTGTTGGCCATCTACTTTGCTGTCTCTGCTGTGTAGCTGATTTACAGTAAACTCAACTTGACGTTCTTCCTGTCTATTGGAGTTCTTTACTACACAGTTATTGTGCCGTTCAGCCAGCCTGGGTTCCTAGTCTAACAGCAGTCTATAATATGGTGTGGGATAAGGAGGAGGTCCCAGCATTCTGGAGATCAGCAGTTATTGTACCTCTGTACAAAAAATGCTCCCACAACGATCCTGCCAACTACCGTTCAATTTTACTGTTGGATGGATCCGGGAAGATTTATGGCAAATTGCTGCTCAATCCTCTAAAAGATTGGTGAATGCTAATAAGAGCATTTCACCACTACAAGCCGACTTCAGGAACTCGCAAGGCACAATTGACCACGCTATGGAAATGTACACTATTGCAATTAAATATACACACATAATAATTTTGAAGCTGTACTTGACGTTTATGGATCTCAAAACAGTATTCGATTCAGTGGGTAGTTTACTGCTTTGGCATAACTTATTAGATGTGTGCCCCCCAGAGAATCTTGCGACTGCCAGAAAGCTTCTGCACTGAGGAAATTCATCCACAGTCAGATATGTCTCCGGCGGAGAAAATATAGTGAGTTTTGAGATAAATATTGGTATTGTACAGGGCTGTGTATTGGCACCATCCCTATTTAACATTTTATCAATGATGTAGATGAATTTCTACTGGCTTTGAACTTGGATGCAACAATCTGCGAGGGGCTAAAAACTAAAATTCTTTTGTTTTCCAATGATGTAGTACTTCTGCCCCACAGTGAAGTGTCAATGTACAAATTATTGAGATGTTTCGAAGATTATTGTAAAGTGAAGCAGTTTACGATTAACACCAAGAATGCTATGTGGATGTCTCAAAGACACAGTTTATGGTCTTAAACTGTAGACAAAATCCAAAGAATATATTCAGAATATATGGTAAACCCTTGGAACGTGTGGGCTATTAGGATTATTTGGGCATCAGATTTGACAAACATTGTCCTGGCCAAAACAGCTGGTAAAAATTGACGCTAATGCGGTCCTTATAGTCAAGTCTAAATGCAGCCGCAGACTAATCGCCCCGGCTCTGGAAGCATCCAGAATGAAGGCAGTGGCCACAGGGTCTTATGAGGTAAAGCTGTATGGTCACAAAAAGGTCACTGGACTGATTAAATGTCAGAACCATTTTCTAAGATGCTTATTATGTCTTGGCCCTGGGAATGGCAACTATTGTAGCACGTTTGTCCCTTAACCAATGTAGTATTATATTCGTATATGGACAAAGCCAGAGATGGCCAATGATTTGAGGTTTACACACGAACTATGAAAAAACAATAAATCTAACAAATTGCCTTGATATAAATGTTTTCCAAGCACCATGACAGCTATAGGCTGCCAACAATTTTGGACAAAGCCCTGGTCAATGTCACCCTCGAATGTGCACCTCATTAAAGATAAATACGTGTCTTATATCACTGCACAGTGGAGAGGCAAACTAGTGTATCAATTTTATGAAATCAAGCCCCACTGCCTATATGAGTGTTATATTGACCAGTTATTTCCAGAATAAAAAAATCTCTCTATATAGGATTTAGAGTAGGCACACTTCCTGTATTTTCTTACACTAGCAAGTGGTCAAACAAAATTAGTGTCACAACTGCTTCCAAATGGAAATAATGAGAAGATGAAACATTGCACATTCTATGCTACTCTGCGCTAATGTTTTGTGGGCCAGAAGGGGCTTTTTTCATCCTCTTTTTATTATTCACAATATTAGGCACTGCAAGGCTGCGAATGCTCTTTGTCTTGGCCTTGACTCTGCTTCTATTCTTCTCCCATTGGCTTCACATATATATTGAGTGAAGGACAGATTCTTCAATAGGAGGAGACACTCTTTACTGGTGGGCAGCACCATGATTATGGTTATATTATGCACTTGGTTTTACCCAATATGTGAACCCGCTGGTTAGCACTAATGTATTATATACTTAATCAGCTCCCCTGATTGACTAAGGGTAGTAATAGCACTCTATGCATATGCACTCTATCTCTACTTACTCATTGCCATGTACAGTGAATGACAGTTCAATTATTTCTCTATATTTCTCTTTCTGTTGGATACATTTGGACAGAGGTTCATGCTTGCAGCGATGATTTAATGTGACCTTAATATGCAGTGCTTTAATAGCTACTTGCCAGCTGGGGAAATTGAGAATTGTTGGCACTTTATCTTTTATATCCCATGTAAAAATGTTAGCCGACCATGAAGATTAGTATTGGCATATATGAGTATAATATGTAGCATTTTAATAGTCTATTTTTACCAGCTGAGGATACTAAGAACCATTTGTATTTTATTATTTTATAATCCCTTGTACAATAGGGTATGATGTTTACCTGTGTTGTCTTTTAGTAGCCAGGCTACACTTATTTGAGCTGGGTTGTCACAACACACATATTGTCCATATTAGGCACACTATCCATGTAACTATATTTGTTCTTTTAGTCATTGTATAATGTTGTCATATCTATAAATATTGCATTTTACCAGCTATCAGTAATAACTATGATAGCCATATTAATTTCTCCTACCTTCCCTTTACGTTATCCTACTTAGTCATTTTGACTGACTATCAGTGCCTTGAGATTCGCCATTTATTTGCTTATGCTGTAATCTAAAGTTGGAGATGTTTAGGAGGGAGGTAGTTTATTGACCTTTAATAGTAGGTAAAACTATAAGAAGAAAATGTATTTGTGGCTTGTTTTTTGTATCACAAGTCGTTTTTGTATTGTTTTAATGCTTGTGTTTGAGTTTTGTTATATTTGACTCTTTTTAATTCTATGATTAGATATTGTATGGCCTTCGCCGTAAAGCGGAAACAATTAAGAAATTGATTTCAGATGGGCTTGTTTTAATTATCATCTTAATTTACTGATTGAATCAAGGTTAGCTTACTACTCTTGTACTGATTTCTGGATTCTATGCTATTCCTGGGTCTAGTAGGCAGAGCAGCATGCTGTTGAACATAATTCAGCATGAGTTTGTGTTGGACAGTAGTCAAAATAAAGTGGTTTGGATTTCATGAGATGTAGAGAGGTGCTTCCCACAACAGAGTATATCCTGTCAGCACCCTCCTAAAGTAGTTATTCTTCAAGTAAAAGGTAATTATATTGGAAATATTTCAAATTCATACCTTTCCTTGTTAATGAAGGAAAATCTTGGCTATTTACATGTCATTTATTCCCAAAGAAACTTGATTTTTTTCTGCACTGCCCTACAACAAAAGAAGCTTTTCATTACTGACCTTAACCCAATGATGGTCGGTATATGATGCAACATGAATTGTGTCTTGACTGCACTTTACGGAGATTACGATTTTGGCAGTATCTACCACGGCAGTATAACATATAACAACTTAAATCAATTTCACTGAGATGATGTTCATTGTCCGGATAAGGATAATGCTGTCTTTTTGTGTTCACAAGGACCTACAGTTCTATAATGAGTTGCAATGTTCTTAATATTTTTTTATTGTTCAATTTTTTGTAGAAATTGTAGTTAATCCTCAGAAACATTTGTTCAAGGATCGCAAACTTTACACTCAGAAAAAACTGACTTAAAAATGTTCTGATGTACTCTTAAAAGCCCGAGGGAGGACGTTAAAAAAGGGAGTGGTAAAGAAAAAATCACAGTATTAGGCAATATAGAAGAATAATGTGACTCATTACAGAAAATACAACCTTACCACTGTTTGTAGATAATCAGTTTTATGTTCACAAATGATAAAATGGCGTTCTGTACTGTACAGCCATCACAGTACAAGTATCTGCCACAGAGGTCAAAATTAAGTGAACAAGGGTGTGAATAAGCCTTGGACCAATTTTGCACTAGTACTGTAGTAGAAGCACGTACTGCTAAGCATCTGTCCACTAATGTTGTTGGTTCCCCTAGTCCAAAACCTGAACATTTTGGTTGTTGTCTAGTACACACTGCTGCTCAAATGAGAGTGATTCGGTATGGTCAGTATGTGTTCGTCCATTACCTGGACTTAGATACAGATATATTTTGTGAGAAATGTTGTCATAGTAGAATGTTTGGATACCTCATCACTGTGCGTAGATTGTAGCAATAATGAAGTTTATCAATATCACGTTTCCACCAACTATCCCTTCAGTATGCTTACAACCTGCTCCATTCAAAGATTTAAAAAACTGCCCTACCCAAGAGTGCAGTAGACTAAAAGTACTACTTGCATGGGTACATCGTTACCAAGGAACAGATTCTTCAAAGGTATCTTCTTCTACCTGACTGGCCCAACACCTTCACCAATATTAGCCTTATAGAAGAAACAGTATCTTCTAAGGAAATGTTTCGATTTATGGGCCAGATGTACTTTATTATTGGTTACAACAAGTGGTTGTACATTTTATACAGACTTTATGTGACCACTTTTTTTTATTTTGCAAACTGAAATATGTACTAATAGGTTGGTTTACAAAATAATAAAATCCAGGATGTCATAGAATGGCTTGCCAAATTATTATTCATTGGACAGGATGCAATTTGTTACCCCTATGTTTGGCTACAATAACAAGGATGGTGGCCCACAACGGACAGCAGTCCACCATCCCTGTGATTATATTCCAAATGGGAAACTACATTTTTTTATAAAGCAGACTGGATTCCTTAAAGATTTGGGAAAATGTAAGTGAGAGCAGGCAGTGGTTCCCTGGATCACACCCTACTCCCTCTGAAGCTGCTACCAGGTTTTCCAAATGGGAAGAGGGCCAAAAAGCGACCTGTTCCCCTTTGCAAACCAGTTACCATCCTAGCTTGGAAGTTGTTAAATCATCAATGGTTTGATAACTGAATTATGGTCGCAAACCATTGATACATATGCTACTGATTCACAATTTGGAAGGAACAACCAAAATACACCCCTTCCAAATTGAGAATCGATGTTGATTTCTAGACTAATTTTGCGAATTGCAAAATAGGTTTGCAAGATAACAAAAGTGATTTAGTAGTCCGTGCGTTTTTACAGAGAGGTGAGAGGAGACAGGCAAATGGAAACATGCAAGAGAGATGAGTGACATACGGGGAATGCGGACAGACATGCTCTATAGCATGCCAGAGAAAGAGCGAGAGGTGAGCTCGGAGAACAGGTGTGAAGAGACAATGCCGAGCCGCCGGCCTGGTCTCTGGAGCCAGCATGAGTACAGTGAGCACTGCCAGGGAGCGCAAGCGCACCAATCACATCACAAGAAAAGAAGCTTTCGCCATCTGTTTTCATTCAGCTGCTTGTTTATAAACACGGGGCAGAGTGAAAACAGATTGCTGGCCCCCTAAGATAAGAAATACCTTTGTGACAGAAGGAAAGCAGATGAGCCAGTCTGGGTGGGCCGGCCCAAAAGGCGAAAGGGAGTAAACCCAAACAGCTAATTTCCAATGGCAGCCTACCGTTTACCATAAACAGTGACGCCAGCCAATGGAAATAAGGGGCAGGGCTTCAAGCCCTTTTCTGAAACTCCTCGTTGACAATAAATATCGCCGAGCGAGCAGCGTAAAATTTGTTTTTCCCCCAATAGTTTGAGGTTTGCTATGAATTCTGGGTAACAGAACGTGGTGAGTGCCACATAAGTCACCCCATACTGGATTCCACAGGGTTTCTAGATTTCGCAAATGTACTGGCTTACTAGGTTTCCGTCGGTGCCGGCTTAGCTAGAGCCCAAAATCCACATCTAGGCACGTTGCAAAAGAAGGTCAGTTTTCAATGGAAAAATGTGATGTGTCCAAGTTGCATTTTGGGCTGGTTCATGCTGCGGGTACTAGGCCTACTCACACAAGTGAGGTTCCATTGTTATCGGTAGACTTTGGTGACTACTGGGTGGGTGGAAGTTTGTGCCTCCTTGCAGATTCCAGAACTTTTCACAACAGACGTGGTTGAGGTTTGCAAGGTATTCTGGGTAACAGAACCTGGTTAGAGCCACACAAGTCACCCCATCCTGGATAACCCTGGGTGTCTGGTTTTCAAAAATGTATAGGTTTGCTAGGTTTCTCAGGTGCCATCAGAGTTAAAGTCCAAAATCCACAGCTAGGCACATTAAAAATAAAGGGTCAGTTTTCACTGGAAAAATGTGGTGTCCACTGTAGTATAGCACCGACCTCCACCACCGGATTCCAACATGGTGGCCGGTGATAGCCAAAGAAAAGCAGAGGTTAGCACACCAGTCTCGGCGGTACACAAAATGGAAATGGAGGACAACGCTGCACAGCTGGAGAGGAGAAAAGGATCCTGGACAGCGAATGAAGAGAGCTGAACACCGGAGGAAACAGAAAACGCGATGGATGGGTCCGAGCAGCAGACGAAGGGAACCAAAAATTGGTACAGCGTAGACGAGGACTCCAGAGTTGCTGAATCGTCTCTTTGTGTCCGTGGACCCGAGAGAAGCGCTCATGTTACTGCCGAGGTCTCCAAACAGGAACCCCCCTGCCCCCCGCACCGTGGGGGAATTACCCCCTCAGCGAAGGGGTTAAAAGCACACCAACAGTATGCAGCCGCTTACTTAGGTAACATCGTTGTATTCAGCCCTGACTGGGACACCCATTTGGTCCACCTGGAGCATATTTTAGCCACCCTTAGGCAAGCCGGCCTCACTCCCAACCCAAAAAAAACCTTCTTGCCACAAACCATATCAACTACTTGGGGTATGCAATCACACAAGGACACATTCATCCTCAAGTAAACAAAGTTGAGGCTTTACGTAACATTCCACAGCCTTCTTGAAAAAAAGAAATCCGATCCTTCCTCAGGTTGGTAGGTTACTATCGCCAATTTATCCCACATTTCTCTGAACTCGAATGCGCCCTCAACGATTTGTTAACTAACTGTCACAAGAATACCAATATCCCATGGTCTGGACACCAAAATTACAGCTTTCAAAGCTTAAAAAATGCCCTCTGTCAGTATCCTGTGCTCAATTGTCCAGACTTTGAGAAAACCTTTGTCGGACTAGGAGCGGTCTTGTTCCAGCTAGATTACCAACGGTATTTGCGACCTATCTTATACATCAGCAGAAAACTATTTCCGAGAGAACGCCCCTACTCTACGATCAAAAAAGAATGTCTAGCTATTAAGTGGGCTGTTGAGGCCCTTCAATATTATTTACTAGGTCATACTTTTGTGCTGTTAACCGATCACACCCCTCTTACCTGGTTGTCTGCCAACAAACATTCTAATCCCCGAATACTACGCTGGTTTCTAGCCCTTCAAACTTTTTCCTTCCAGACGTACCACGTTCCTGGGAAGCTCCAAGGAAATGTTGATTTCCTATACAGATGTTCGGTCTCTGTCTGGCAAGAGCAGCCATACCTAACAGGGGAGCAGTGTAGAATTGCACAGGCCGCCTTCCCGGATAGCACCATGGTGGCCGGTGATAGCCAAAGAAAAGCGGAGGTTAGCGTACCAGTCTCAGCGGTACGCAAAACAGAAGTGGAGCATAACGCTGCACAGCCGGAGAGGAGAAAAGGATTTTGGACAGCGAATGAAGCTGGACACCGGAGGAAACAGAGAACGTGCCTGATGGGTCCGAGGAGCAGAAGAAGGGAATCGAAAACAGGTACAGCCTAGACAAGGACTCCGGAGCTGCTGATTCGTCTCCTTGTGTCGGCGGACCAGAGAGAAGCGCTCCTGTTACTGCTTAGGTCTCCAAACAGGAACCCACCTGTGCAGCCCTTGCCACGACCCAGGAGGGTCGTGGTTATAGGCAAGTCTTTCTCTTCAAATGTTTAGTAAAGCACAGATGGTGGATGGAAGTACACCATAGCAATGCAGCTCTAACAACACCATAGACACGGGTGTGTTGATGGTTGCACTGTTTTGCTGAATGGAAAAAGCAGTCCATTTTTATTTTTTGTTTTTTATTTTGTTTTTTATTTTGTTTCTTTTCTCTTTTTTGCGATATTGTCCTCTTCTTCCTGAGGGCCTTCCACAAACCCTCCTGGCATCTGGAGACCTGTGGAACACGGAGGAACACCCAGGCAAAGCGTGGAGCAAACTAAGCGAACACTAATTCAGGAGGAAACAGACTAATAGCACAACCCAGGACTATCCTAACTCCTTAGTTGGAAGCCAGATATATAGTTTCATTGCATTTTTTTTTGTGGGGAAATAAAGAGATGTATACACTCCTTCTGTTTGTCATCAGGAGAATCTGTATCTTGCAGACTCCCTTGCAAGCCACCACCACCACAGAAAGGAAGGGGAGGGGCCCATATCACATCCACATTGCAATTTGGGCCATTTCCTGTTGCGGGTAGTAGGCCTGCCAACACATGTGAGGTACCAGTTTATCGGGAGACTTTGAGAAATGCTGGTTGGGTGGAAGTTTGTGGATCCATGCAGATTCCAGAACTTTCCATCACAGAAATTTGAGGGAAATGTGTTTCTTTTAACAAAGTTTGAGGTATGCAAGGGATTCTGGGTAACAGAACCTAGTGAGAGCCACACACGTCACCACATCCTGGATTTACCTAAGTTTCGCGTTTAAAAAAAGGTATAGGTTTGCTAGGTTTCCTTAGGCGCCAGCTGAGCTAGGGTCCAAAACCCACAGCTAGGCGAATTGCCAAAAAAGGGTTCGTTTTCACTGGAAAGATGTGATGTATCCACGTTGCGTTTTGGGCAGTTTCCTTTTGCTGGCACTGGTCCTGCCCACACAATTGTGGTACCATTTTTATCGGGAGTCTTGGGGGAATGCTTGGTTGGTGGAAGTTTGTTGCTCTACTTAGATTCCAGAGCTTTCAATCACAGAAATGTGGGAAAATGTGTTTTTAAAATAAGTTTGGGATTTGGAAGGGATTCTGGGGTAACAGAACCTAGTGAGAGGCACACAAGTTACCCCATCCTGGATTCCCCTTGGTGTCTAGTTTTCAAAAATGTGCAGGTTTGCTAGGTGTCCCTAGGTGCCAGCTGCACTAGGACCCAAAGTCCACAGTTAGGCACATTGCAAAAAAAGTCAGTGCCTAGTGGTCTTTCTGCCGCCCTGAAGGGAAGGGGGGAGGGAATCAGGAGCTATACCCCTGATGTGCCCCCAAGGGAGGCAGAAAGACTTTGGCTTCTGCCCCATCTGCCTCCTGGGGGTGCAGAACGTCTGTGGCATTTTTATTTTGGGGGTGGAGGCATTGGCATGCCCATTCTGGGCAGCTCCCACCCCTGAACTTTGAAAAAATATTCTCTTGTTCCTAGTGAGCTTTCTGCCCCATCTGGGGGGGGGAGATAAGGGGCTATTGCCCCCAACTGCCTCCCCAGGGGCAGAAAGACTGTAGCAATTGTTTGGGGGTGGGGACATTGGCATGCCCGTTCTGGGCAGCCCCCACCCCTTTGACAAAGAAAACAAAATCCCTGGTGCCTAGTCGGCTTTTTGCCCCCCACTGGGGGCAGACCAGAGGCTATTGCCCCCATAAGCCTCCTGGATGGGCAGAAAGACTTTTACCTTTTTGGAGGGGAAAGAGTGGGGGCTTTGGCATGCCCATGCTGGGCAGCTCCTACCCCTGGCCTATAAAAATAATCCCTGGTGTCTAGGGGGCAGATTGGGGGCTACTGACTGGTTATGCCAGAATGTATTGGGGGGAGCAAAGGCCCTTGCCCAAGGAGATGCTCCTCCCTCCCTGGTGGCTAGTGGGTGGATCCCTGCTCGAGGATCGCCCTCCTGGGGTGATCCACAAGCAGCGATCCAATAGGGAGGGGTACCATTGGAAAGGGGAGATTCCCCCCTTTCCAACGATACCTCTCCTATGTGTTTTGGTACTCTTGGGGGGCTGAGATAGCCCCATGAGCACTGAAACAGTGAAACTGAAACTATGTTTCAGTTTAGTTTTTAATGTAATGACGACAGCCCACCATGCGCACTATCGTCATTACATTGAAAGAAAAGAAAAAAGCTCGGGAGGTTGGTGAAGCTCTTCCCCACCTCCCATGGCAAAAAAGAAAAAAAGGAAATCCCTCTGTTGTTTATAGTAAAGGGATTCTCTGCAAGTGTGCTCAAGATGGAATCATTCCGTCAGGAGCACAGAAAGGGTTAAATGAGGTGTAATTTAAAATGTTATTTAATTACATTTATTTTAAATGTTTTGCTATCTTTCAGTGTTAATGTCAGCCTCCATTGACTTCTAATGGCTGGTACTTCAAAACCTGTTTTGTCAGTAGAACTAAAGAAGTAAATGTAGGTGTGTATTTTGTGAATGGTAACTGTCTTAATATTTTTGTGTGTGCTTATCTTTTTGCATATCCCTTGCTAAATGCCTCCACTAATGTGCCTAAACCCCACCCATTTTGTATTATTTATTCCACATTTTCTCACAATTTTCTCATGCCCCTCCCATATTTTCTTCCAAAACCTACACCTCCATATTGGAAAAGGTAGGCAATACAGAGGCATGATGTCACTGACTAGTAGTTGGTGTACTGCATTTTTGAGTTGCAAGAACCCCATGGCCAAGCAGGAGCTACTGGGTCTAACCGCGGGGGTTGAGGCCTGATGTCCTGGCCTACTATAGATCCTGAGCAACTGGGCCAAGTACCCCTTCAACACTTAAGCCTCAGTGGTTGCATAGTTCGAGCAGTCCCTTCTGGGGGAGGTAGATAAAGGGGTGTGAACACAGGCTTCCAGCTCAAAATAAGTTCAGCAGTAGCAATATATAATTTTCTAGTCAAATACTTGCTTTTATGACAAATGAAATATTTATATATGAAGAGAAAGTAAACTACAACATTCATGAACAATGCACACAGTCCCCTGGGATCTTGGTTCTAGTGTTTTATAGGTGGATCCCTCAGCCCCACTCCCTTCTCGTAGCGATAGTGGTTATTCTCTATTCAAGTCAAGTCAAGTCAAGAAAGTCTTTATTTAGAATATTTCATCTTAAAAGACATAGATAAAAAATACATTTAAGAAAATATGCGATAGTTTACATCATTTCCATAAAAAACATTTATAAATACATAACTCTTTAAAAACAGGAATAAAAAGGTATTAAATGGTTAAAGAACACGACTTGAATTAGTTAAAACAGACTCCAAGAGAGTAAAAATTGCTATAATTCTGTAGTAGGAGGCAGAGTGTTACAAGAATTATGCCTGCTCCGTAGGAGCCAAGCCCATCTAATGTATTTAGCTAAACCAATAACCACAAGGGAAGATGTATCAGTCTTAAGAATCCTTTTGGCAGCCTGGGCAGATCTTACACCTAGTTCACGACACACAGGCCGCAACCAAACTCTTCTAGGTCGGTCATATACCGGACAGACAAATAAAAAGTGATCGTCTGATTCGACTAAATTCTTACAGTTTGGACATTTGTCATTGCCGTTAATAGACCAACCAGAAGTGAAAGATCATAATGGGAGGGACCCTATTCTGAATTGATGATACAATTTCCGGTCCAGCTTCTTAGTTTTTACATCCCAGTATGCCTCAAGAGTGGGTTGATCCTTAATAGACAGGTAACATGTTGTCAAAGAGTTGGCAGTCAAGGAGGAATGACGTTTGTACTGTGACCAAAGCCAGTAGGAATCCCTGAAGACTTTTTTAGGGGGAAAAACGGCCGTCACAGGGTTAGACCACAGATCGCCCATACCCATATCTATCAGAATAGATTTAATTTCTGTTAACCAGCTAATTCTATGGGAGACACCCATGTCTTTTACCTCCAGCAGTGCCCTTGCATAATGAGATAACTCCGGGGTGGTCCATAGGCGACGCCAAAACGCCAAAGGCCTATACCGGGTCATATCTTCAATAGGCTGACATCCTAGATCGTATAGCAAGGGAATTCGTGGGGCTGATGTGGGTAGCCCAACTATAGACCTCAAAAAGTTGTTTTGGGCCACCCTCAGAGGGTCCAGTTTACTGAACCCCCATAACTCAGCACCATACATAACTGCTGGGATGATTTTGGACCCATAGATTTTGATCAACGGAGCTACTGGTTTGGTGCAAGATAGTCTATGTTCTTTATACAACGCACCACCTAATTGTGAGTGCTTAAGACTAAGGAGGTCGATCTGGGGCCTCCAGCTTAAATTGTCACTAAATGTGACCCCCAAATAGGTGAAGGTGGAGGTCTGTTCAAGCGTTACGCCACCCATATCAACCCTGGCTTTAACTGGGTGGGTGCCACGAAGGACCATAAACTTTGTCTTTCCCACGTTAACCTCAAGCTCATGGTCGCGGCAAAATAACTCAAACCGAGTCAGTGCTAATTGAAGCCCCTGGCGGGTTTTGGAAATAAGAAGAGTATCGTCCGCGAACATGAGCAGGGGAACTTTCATACCTGCTAACGTGGGTGCATCTGTTGGAAAATCTAAAAAAATACCTAGTTACACCATTGATAAACAAGGAAAACAAAGTGGGGGCCAGTACACACGCTTGTCTGACCCCTTTGGTCACGTTAAATCTCGCTGTCACCTCGCCTGGTTTGCCCCATCGGACCTGTGCATATGTATGAGAATGTAAAATAACTAAGAACCGCAATAGTTCAGCCGGCATGCCCATCTCACGGAGGACATCCCACAATTTAGCTCTGGGCACCGTATCAAATGCGGACCTGAGATCCACAAAAGCTGCAAAAAGCTTCCCCCCCCCAAATGAACTACCTTCCAATAAAGAAGCATGAACCTAAAAGCTTGATCTATGGTCCCGACATGTGTCCGAAACCCTGCCTGGAGAGGCGTTAGAATGTCGTGTTCGTTGATCCAGCTTGTAATACGACCCAACAACAGACGGGCAGTAATTTTTTGAACTGCGTCGATGAGACTAATCGGGCGGCAGTTGACAGGGGCAGATCGATCACCCTTCTTATAGATAGGCAATATCTCTGCCCCAAGACACCGGGACCGACGCGCCACCAGCCAGGGCATTGGCTAAAGTTTGAAGGTAGGGAACTCATAGATCCTGTTCCTGCTTGAATAGATCGGCGGGAATACCGTCGGGGCCTGGGGCTTTTCCCGACGGCAATGATTTCAAAACAGACACTACCTCACTAGAGGTAAACTCTAGTGGAGCAGCACCACTAAAGACCCGTGGGGATTCTAAAGGCAACACCCTAGAGAAAAATTGGTTTTCAAAATAGCTGACCCACTAGTCAGGAGCTACATGGTTAGCCGGTATCATAGCATGTGGATTCCTACCCCATTTTAAAAGGTACCAAAAGTGGGTCATGTTTCTGCCCTCGCAGGCCTCGAATAACTCTTGCCAACGTGATTCGTCCCATTTAGATTTAGCCAGGCTTTGGGCAAGTTTATAAGCGGCTCTACAGCTCCTGATCGTTTGCGGGTGTCTAGATTTGATTGCTGAGATCAGTGCTTTGCGTGAGGCTCTGCAACCACCATCAAACCAAGAGTTTCCTGGCTTGGAAACCGGTTTAGTAGTGGCAGGGACAATTTTAATAAAAAGTTTTTTAAGCCCTGTAAACAGTTCACTATGAATGTCCGACATGGAGTTTATGATCCCCTCCCTTGATTCACAGTTAGATAACTTAAGCCTTGCTGCAATAATCAAATTCCTGATAGCGACCCGGGTAGAGGGGTCCGAAGCAATTTTAGGCCAGCGAACCCTTCTCATGTCCAGAGACAGAGTAGCTTGCACATGCGGGACACTTCCAACATCACTATATGGCTTGGCAAAGCTACTGTCCGATAAGGTCAACATCAGGGGGTTATGGTCACTTTCTAATCTATCAGACACAACCATATCGACTACGTCGACCCACATCTCACAGTTCACTAGAATATAATCAATTCTGCTCCCGCATCTACCATTATTAAAAGTTATCTTCCCCTGCCTGTCAGATGTTGTTCTGCCATTAACGGCCCTCAACCCCATCTCCAGGCAGATCCCCTTCAAAAAGAGGGCTGCTTGAGTCCATTTACTAATAGGTGGTAAACCTAATTGCGGTATACCCTAACAGGTGTTGAAGTCACCTGCCACAACCCAATGGCCGTCTCTTGTAGAATTACAGAGAAACTGTTCTAATACAAGAACTGTAGGGGAGCATTTACCTCCGGGAATTCCCCTAGAGTAAATATTAATAACGAGAATATTTAGACCCTTTGAAGAGGTAATATGAGTGGCCAATATGTCAGGGCTATCTATCGGCACTTCCACAGCAACTATGCCTTCGCATTGGCGAACCCAGGTTGTCAGACCACCCGTTGGTCTCCCTCTGGAGCCCCTGGTGGCTGGTTTAAAGTAATTCATATACCCTACTCGAAAAATAGGGTCAGCCGCCCACGACTCCTGGAAACACCAGATATCCACCTGGTCGATAAAAGCCACCCAGTCAGGAGAAATTACTTTAGATTGGAGGCCAGCTATTTTCCAGGAGGAGAGTGATAGATGGCAGTTGGTGTCTGGCGGTTTTAACGTTCGAATCTCCATATTAGGGTTAGTTGTAGGGCTACCACTAGAGGGGCTTAGATGATCATGAGTGATAGGTAGGATGGAATCCACAACAGGTACAATGGACTGTATTAGAGCTTGTGGCTCCCTACTAACAAACAATGGGCTCCTAGACTGGAATTTCCAGGGCTGTGCAGAACTATCCCCATGTCAATCGTTGTCCTCCAAGGAAGAGAGAACAGCGAACCGGTTACTTAACCCCACTGGGTGAGAACCAAGATGGAAATTACGATGGGGGGCACATGGTTGCATATGAGCCGCCGGCCTTACAGGTCTATAGAAGTAACCCAAAGGTAAGATCTGTATCTCATCTAACAAGGGTACATGATATGAGGCCATCTCCAAAATACGTTCGACCAAATAGCGGGACCCAAAACTTAGCACCACACAATCACCTGTCATAGCCTTTTGAGTGTGACCAACCCAGGGCACCCGCCTGACCATTTTAAATTCTTCAAATAAGGAATGGGGTACCCCACATTTCCTACTGAGGAAGTGCAACGCTTTGTTTTTTAGGTTGGACCAGTGCTCACTAGACCCTTCCGGTAATTGGGGAACATTGGCTAAAATAACTATATAAGGGGTGGCCTCAGAGGGGAGATGTAAGCTTCTGAAAACTTCGGGATCTACTGCATTAGGTGGCATGGGCCTTAATTGGTTCACTGAGGGCTGCTGATCTATCAGCGATCTTCTGGCGGCTATGGGGGCAGCAATAGGCCTAGAAAGTTGTACCCCTGTTGCAGGGGGAGTTGGAAGAATATTAATGTTAGTTCCCAAGTCAGGTTGACCAGTAATAGTCCTAACACTAGGTCTACTGACCTCATCCTCAATATTTGTAACAGTGGTTGTTGGCACAAGCGGCGGACCATTAGACAAAGTAGTTTCAATATGGCTGAGTCTAGTCAACACAATTTCTAACTTTTCCAGGACTGGTTGTATTAGTGTAACTATTTGGTCCCTAAGTGCAGAACTTAAGATGTCGATGCTCTGGTAATCAATGGGTTGCTTGTTATTGGTGCCTGTAGGGGCGGATAGAGGAACAGAAGAGTGTGTACTTAACAGATCCACGGCAACTCGGGGATTGGGGGGTTTATTTTGGGTCCTGCCTTTCCTTTTTTTACATGGGGGTTCACTAATTTTAGGGGCTACTACTCTTTTGTTTGCTCGTGTAGAAACCATTGCCGAGAGGGAGGGGGACTAGAAGTGCGGGGAGAGTCGGAAGCACCGGGACAGAAGGGTACACTTGCCGAAGTGACATTGGCGGCTATGGGTGGGGCACCTGACAGGGAGATAATGGGATCCAGTGAGAGCCTACGTTCTACAGCTAGGATCTTATCAGGGATTTCAAGTTCGACCCTTGTTAAATAATCGTCAAGAGTGCCAGCTAGCCTACCTTCAGCCTTCCTTTTGCTCATGATGGGGACGAGGCAACACAGCAACAGCCCAGTAAAAATGAAGTTATCTCCAACAAATTTTACACGTCCAGATGCTGTAGTGGACCCCTGCAACGGACAGATCGATCGTACAAACCAAAACCAAAAGGGTAGGCCCAGCCCGGCCTCTCACGGCCACTGACGGGCAAGGACGGACCCGCCCTAGGCCCGGGCTTCGCCCGGGCGCTGCCCGCGCGCGTCCCGCGCTGCGGTGTCACCAGGCGGCCTAAGTAGTGTTCCGGCACAGCCTGGTGACGTCGCCGCAAGCGCCGATGTCAGGGTGGTGCTGGGAAGTGTAGTTCGTGAGGGGCCGTTCACCTCACGGCAGCAGGTAGCAAGGAACAATGGCGAGAAGCGACCAGCAGCAGGGACCTTCCCCTTCCCCTCAGAGACACCCTCGTAGCAGGTATAGAGCACCAAAAGCTAGTAAAGCAGCAAAGCGTCCCGCGCTGCGGTGTCACCAGGCGGCCTAAGTAGTGTTCCGGCACAGCCTGGTGACGTCGCCGCAAGCACCGATGTCAGGGTGGTGCTGGGAAGTGTAGTTCGTGAGGGGCCGTTCACCTCACGGCAGCAGGTAGCAAGGAACAATGGCGAGAAGCGACCAGCAGCAGGGACCTTCCCCTTCCCCTCAGAGACACCCGCGTAGCAGGTATAGAGCACCAAAAGCTAGTAAAGCAGCAAAGTGTCCCGCGCTGCGGTGTCACCAGGCGGCCTAAGTAGTGTTCCGGCACAGCCTGGTGACGTCGCCGCAAGCGCCGATGTCAGGGTGGTGCTGGGAAGTGTAGTTCATGAGGGGCCGTTCACCTCACGGCAGCAGGTAGCAAGGAACAATGGCGAGAAGCGACCAGCAGCAGGGACCTTCCCCTTCCCCTCAGAGACACCCTCGTAGCAGGTATAGAGCACCAAAAGCTAGTAAAGCAGCAAAGCGTCCCGCGCTGCGGTGTCACCAGGCGGCCTAAGTAGTGTTCCGGCACAGCCTGGTGACGTCGCCGCAAGCGCCGATGTCAGGGTGGTGCTGGGAAGTGTAGTTCGTGAGGGGCCGTTCACCTCACGGCAGCAGGTAGCAAGGAACAATGGTGAGAAGCGACCAGCAGCAGGGACCTTCCCCTTCCCCTCAGAGACACCCTCGTAGCAGGTATAGAGCACCAAAAGCTAGTAAATTCTCTATTCACAATGGGAGACATTCAGATTAACCCCCACTAGTAGTCAGAGTTTCAGAAGTCATACTCTGACTTTTCACTAAAGTCAACGTGTTCTAGTGCCAAAGCGCTATCTGGTAGGGGAGCTCCCCCAGGATCGTCTGGCCTGCAATCAATTGTACCCACACCAGCAGGATCCAAACAACTAGAGTTTCTGAGTGTGTCCCCTAAGCATGAGCTGAAGCAGCTGCCTCTGGTAAGTCTTTCAGACGCTGCCTCTGGCATACAAGGGGCGCTGACTTTTCCCTACACATGGTCAATGACCCATACGTGCAGCAGCCATCTCTTAACTAAGAGTGGGTGGTAAGCTGCGCTCTGCCAGTAGAGTTCGAAGAGTTTTGCCGCTCCACTTGTTGCACAAAGTTCAACAAAAACTTTGTCACCCACAATGTAGCGGAGTTTACTGATGCCGGCCCATCCTTACCTTTCATTCAAGACAATTTGGTCTCCTTTGACCCTAAAGAAACTGCCTTGGGGTCCACAGATGACCCAAGCAGTTCCAGCTTCTTTGAATTGTATTGATCCACAGCACTCATGCTGATGCCATCGCCTCCGACCATTCGGTTCTCCTCCCCAATTTCAGCATGTGTGTTACCAGCAGCTGTGGCAGCTGTCACTGCCATTTAATGGTGCGTACTGACACCCAAGTTTATGCTGGGGCCCCCTAGGGAACCCCGGGGTCCCAGCATCACAATGCATCTCTTCGCACCATGTTTCTATCAATAGTTCCAGCACCAGTGCGCCTGCATGGACAGTGCGGTTGAAAAATTGGCCAGGGATCGCACAGCTCCACAAAGCAGTGCCAGCCATCTGACTCCTCGCTGTGCCCAGAAAGTAAGAGAGGCGTTAGCTGTATGGGTGCAGGCAATAAGCAAATAACACTGTTCAAAGAGAGGACACTCTTGGCAGATCGCTCTTTCTCTTCCATGTGTAATTACATTCAGCTTACTGACAGTGGATACCAGTTCGGCCTCCTGTGGGTGAGCGCCCCAGTCACCTGGGCTGTGGCCTCTGCGTGGGCAGCAGCTAGCTATCAGCATTGGGCCTGTGTGTCTGCAGGTGTCTGCAGGATTGAAGTACGGAGTTGTTGGGCACCTCCAGGTTTTGCCACTTGCTCTGGATCCAATGCAGGGAGGTCACGCCGGGCTCCACCTGACATGACGGAGCTGATACGGAATAGCCTGAAGTGCAACACCCTTGCAAGACATAGGCCAGTCTGCCCAAACACACTCACCTGTGGCGCGGGGTGCTCTTCTTTACACACTAGTGGCAACTTTATGTACATAGTGAGGTTAGGACTACATATGGACACTAGGGGCCCGATTCACAGAATTAACTTAAGACTAAATCCTAAACTTACTACTTTGTGGTATTCACAGAATGCACTTACTACTTTTGGTATTCACAGACTGCACTTACTACTTTTGGTATTCACAGAATGGATTTACGACTACTAACTTTACGTCCGCACTCGGGCCGGAATTTCCGGCCCGGAGGTGGGGCTTCCGGGCCGGAGGCGGAGTTTGCGGCCCGGAGGCGGAGCTTCCGGCCCAGAGGTGGGGATTCCAGCCAGTGGCGGAGATTTAGCCATGGTATGTACAAAGGTATAGCTTGGGGTGCTGGGAGCAAACTTATTAGAAATTCATTTTCCACAGTTTGAAGCTCATTGCAGTTTTTGTAACCCCAAATATCGGAACCATAGTTCGCGATGACGATACTCTTAGATTTATACATTTTTAACATTGCCTGCACAGGTTTGGCACCCAACCTTCGAGCAAAATCGAGTACCATACCAGTGGATCGTGCCATAGCGTTTCTCTTTGCCCTCCTTTGCGGGGCCCATGAACATTTATCATTGAATAGAACACCTAAATATAGGAAAGAGGTGACATTGGTCATTTTGTTACCGTCACAACAAACCGTTTTGATGTTACTTAGCTGTACACCCATACTCATGGTGGTTGATTTTGAAAAATTCAAATTTAAGTCCAAAGTGCCCATAAAATAAGCAAAGGAGAACAGCAAGTGTTGGAGCCCCGCCGCTTTGCGTGCCAGTAGAGCCGCGTCATCGGCATACAGCAAAGCAGGGATCAATCGTTTCCCCGCCCGGGGGATGTCCTTGGCTGCTCCACACAAGACCGAAGCTAAATTATTAATATATAGAGCAAATAACAAGGGGCCAGGATACAACCCTGTCTAACCCCTCTTAAACCCCTCTTATAATATCTATCCTTTGTGTTAAATTACCTTTTTGGTCGAACCTTACTGCTGCCGAGAGATCCCTGTGCAGATTAGCTAAAAAATACACCATATTTTTATCCATACCCATCGCTAACAACAGGTCCCAAAGCTTGGATCTATTCACTCAGTCAAACGCCGATGATAGATCCATAAACGCAAGGTGAAGTGTCCCTTTCTTGGCTATCATATATTTTCCTATTAAAAGGTAGAGATTAAGGCACTGATCCAAGGTGGCTCTGCCCTTCCTAAAGCCGTATTGAAGGTTTGACAGGACACAACATTGATCGATCCATCTGGTCAGATTGCTGAGAACCACTCTCCCCAGCACCTTGACCGTGGAGTCGATCGATGAGATTGGTCTGTAGCACCTTGGGTCCCCTTTCTCTCCGTTTTTAAACACCGGAACAATAATTGATGTGGCCCAGGACTTAGGCATTCCTTGTAAGCATGCTATGTTAAAACATTGGCCAGTAGCTTTGCCCATAGGGGGATGTCTGCTTTAAAAAGGTCAACAGGAACCCCATCTGGGACCAGGGCTTTATTACTGGTCAGTTGGGCTATAGCCAAGGCCACTTCTTGTTCAGAAAAGTTCAGACTATATACAGTGGTTGGACAAGTGGGCCCTGTGATTACATGCTCAGACTGGCCGCCATAAATATGTTTAAAATGGTTAAACCAGAGCTCTTCAGGGATTTTACACTCAACAGAGTTGCCCTCAAGACCAGAAAAGAAAGGCCTATTTAAAATGTCCCAAAATTTGGCACTGTTCTTTATCATGTTGACAGACAGCAAATTGTCCCAGGCTTCTTGTTTAATTTCCGATTTGCGTATGTACCTAACGCGATTATACTCTAGTCTATTGAATTTCTATCCTGGGTTTTTGTTTCAGGGCAGATAATAATTTCTGATGGACAACAGTGCATTTATGGTCAAACCATCTCTCTTCTTTATGAGTGCCTACTTTATTAGGTTGGGAGAGGGCGCTGGCTACCTCTTTACAAATCCTTTTAAAGGCTGCCACAATTCCCACTTCCCCCTGTGTACTATCTTAACAGATGGCAATCTTGTTCCCTGCGGTATTTAGCAAATCGTTTAGAAAAAGATCTGGTACCACCTTAGCCCATTTTAATCTGCGCTCTTGATCTCTATTTTTAATGTAGGAGCCAAGGCCCTAGACTCTTCCACATCTGGGGACTTTAAACACCCTCTTAAACTAATGAGAATAGGGTTATGGTCACTATAATGTGACCGTTTCGCAGCATAAACCAAAACGAGGAATTAAAAATGTGTTAACAAATATATAATCAACAGTGGAAAACAATCCCCTACCCTTAAACGAGGGGATACCCATACCAATTTCTGCTGTAGTTGGAAGAACCAAACCAAAGTCGGCTAGAACATCCTCTAAATATTCACCTTGGAGAGGGTGTTCAAAGTGAGTCTCAAGATTTTCTCCCGGCCCGAATTCATCGGACACCTGCCATTTTTTGTTACACAAATGAATGTTAAAATCACCAAGTAAAATAATCAAAAACTGGGTAACTTGCTTCTCCCTATATGAAACTAGAAAGTGATTTAGGCTGCTTAAGTGCTCATTTATCAAATGAGTTATAGAAATTTTATAGAAATTAGGAACAAGTATTTTCTGAGCCTGTGGGGGGTTAACCTCGACCGCTAGACAATTAGGGGACCCTGTATCTAATTTACAATGACTACCCCTCATTTTTAAGGAAATTAGTGTTAGTAGGCTGCCCCTGGAGCGGCCAGCAACCGAAGGTCGCGCAGCCTCCATGTAAGTTGTATACCATCCAGCCATAATACATTTTCAGACTCCCGGGTTTCTTGAAACCCCAGTATATCATGCTCCCTCACCAGATCTAGCCACTCTGGGTCATCAAACTTATTCTTTAGGCCGGCTAAATTCCAGCTTAAAATTTTCAAAATTTCAGGCCCTCTTTCTGCAACCCTTATAGGGGTGCTCAGGCTGAGTAGTCTCACTCGGATTGGTCTGTGCCAGTATGGGCGTGTGACCAGATAGTCAGTCATTGGCGTCCAACTGGGACAAAGGGGAGAATCTATTGGCCAGTTCTAATGCGTTCCCAGTTGGTCTAGGCCCTGGGACACTCACAGATGTTAACCAACGTATCGGTTGTGGGTTTGGGGTCTCATTGCGCGGGTAAATCTGTCTTGGCCAACTCGTAGTGCCTTGCCCTATGTGTGACCTTTCTGTGGGATGACCACGTAGAGACATCAAATTCTCATCTAGGTTTCTCATAAGTGGACGATAGAAAAACCGCAGAGGCAATGCTCTAATCTCTCCCGAACCAGGAATCCCAGACTCACCAAACAGTAGGCAAGCTACGTTGGCTGATTGAAATTGACAACAACACAATCTCCATCAACCGTCTTCACGCCCTGTCCCACCCACCCCACACACCTGGCCATTATAATGCGTGATGCTGCTTTAACCCCTCCGTCTGACAGCCTTGAGCACCAAAACTTAACTTTGCGGATTAGTTTATCCGGGGATTCATAAATATTGTCTTTCAGAGAAGGAACCTCAACTAACACTGCTGACAAGGGTGTGGCCTCTGGGGGTAGATGGAGCCTACATTTGCTTCCCTGTACACCTGAGGAATGATTCGGCCGCGCTCAACAGGCAGATGATAGTGTCACTTTCGACTGGGGTTGGGACCCTGTGGTGCTAGACTGGGCACCCAATCCTAATTTGTCACTGTTGAGAGCTAAATTATTAAAATTGGGTGTCCCTTGATGCAAGGCAGAATTTTGAACCCCATTGGGCGGTCCTGCTAATGTATGGCCAGTTGTAACTTGGTCGTCCAAAGCCAATTTACGAGGACCCTTAACCTTATTCTTAATCTTGTCGTCTTTATGCTCCCTCAGTTTACTCAAGTGCAAGTCTATAGAAGTCAGTTTAGTTAACATTGCCTCTAATGCATTTTTAATACAATTAGATTGGTCCTCTTTGAGTGTCCCAAGGGGAGTCACAAGATGCGTTTGAATAGAGTTCTTCACATTAGTAGCGTAATGGGCTTTAGTACAGGGTTCTGCGCCCAAAGTTCGTCTACTCCCCACCCCATGCATAGAGTCAACAGTATTTTGTCCCAGCTTCAAACCCTTTCTGCGTTTCTTCTTGTTTATAGCCCCCGTTGAGGAGACAGATGCAGCTTCCCTCAATCTTCCACTGGTGACAGCCACAGGATCCAGGGCACTGCGTAAAATAACTTGTGACACTTCAGTGGGGGCTAACTCATCCTCCTCAGAATCTGGATCAGTGTTAACACAGGACGTGTTCTTTCACTCATTGGCTCCCGAAGACTGGTCTGTAAGTTTTTATCTGATCCAAGATCCCCCCCTAGACTCAACTGCTCCTCCACAACATGGATTTCTTCATTTAACACCCCAACAACAGTCGTCAGATATAAAATAATAGAAGCACAGTTTCTAGGTATCTTAGCTTTTACTTTCCCTCATCAGAATTAGCGAGTAATTTGCGCTTACCCATTACGGATTGTAGATGAAAGAGACCTGGCCCAGTCCAGTCTCTGCCAGGCACTGACGGGCGCAGACTTGGCCGAGGCTTCACCCAGGCGCAGCCCCGGCACGCCCGCGCGCTTCCCACCCTGTGGGAGCCCTTTGATGTCTTTAAATTGCCTCCTGGCATAGTCTGGCGGCGGCGGTGGTCAGGGACTGCAAGTGGTATTGGGACTTGTGGTCCTTGTCCCTTGTTCAGGTCCCCCAGCAGCAGAGCCCAGCAGAACAGATAACGGGTGTCCGGGGGTTCAGTGAGTTAACATAGCAATGGTTATTAGGGTGGTACGAATTAAGGTTGGCCTCTGCCTGCTCCAACTTGAACAGACAAGCGGGAGCACTGCTCATAATTCATCACATCTTGTAATTATCATAATAAGACATGAGAGTATCAGAATTCTTTTTTTTATGTTGGTCCCACAGAAGCTATCTAAGGCAACAAAGTATTTCATGTATACAATAACACCATGTGTGACTGTGAACCCCTCCATTACAGCAGCAGTACTGTTGCAAAGTCATCCTTGTTCTCTGAGCATCCCCATTTTTTTCTGACTGGTACTGGTGGTAACTGACTCTGACTGTCCCTGGGCTCTGCCTAACCAGGCCAAGGGCCAGTGCTATGCTGAAAACACACTTAGAATACAGTGAAAACAACTACATACATTAGGGTGCACTATGGGTTAGGGAGTCCCGATGATTGGCATGACCTCCCCTGTAAGGTCCCAGTACATAATAGGGCAAGGGCGTTAAAACTAACTTTAAGTTCATAGTAAATAACAGGGCATTGTAGTTTACAGGCCAGCAGCCTTTTCTTCACTTGCATGTGTGCACTTCTGAGGCTTGAGGTCAGTTTAGAAGCAGCCCTGTGCTGCAGGACTACTGTTAAAATGTAAAATGTGCCCAAACTTGACTTTGGTGTTTGAACGTCAATATTGTGGCATATTAGTTACCCCTAGGGTCTCCCCCAGGTGTCCCAGGGGTGGGGAGTCAGATATGTATAAGGAGGACCCTTATAAAATAGGTTTTCTATGACCTGGGAATAGTGAAATTGCACATTTCACTTCCCTCATGGTAGTAAAGTGCTTCCCAAAATCTCTTTACACAAGCAGAACAGGAGCATTTGTTATCTAGACTGTGTAATTTTCTTAGTAATTTAGACAAAAATGTACCATAATCATTACATTAATTGCTTCTACAATACTCCAATCAAACAAAAGTTTAATGAGAAAAAGTATATATGTATCTATACTATGTACATAGAGTCCAAACAAACAAACAATCAATCAGCCCAGTCAACGTGTTTCGTCCTTGCGGACTTCATCAGGGCTGAAAAAATTCAAACAAATACAAAATTGGTTTGATATTTAGACAATATACACATATTTATTGGCTTAACTCTTTGGAGTTGCGGGTCTGATTTGTACCAAAATTTTGGTGTTCATCAAGTTCAAAGATTTTAGTATGAATTTCTTGGAATATTGATTTGGTGTTGGTGTCACACTCTTATTGTATTTATATTAGCATAGAAAATATAAAAAATAAAAATTATAAAATAATGTATGAGATTGTGTATGTAAATATATATATTGTCTAAATATTTAACCAATTTTGTATTTGAATTGTTTCTGCCCTGATGAAGTCCACAAGGACGAAACGTGTTGACTGGGCTGATTGATTGTTTGTTTCCGAAAAGAATTAAAAAAATTAAGAAATTTTCATCAAGACTACATGATTCCATGTACTAATAAGAATCACTTCAGTTTATTTGAGTTGGACTCTATGTACATAGTATAGATAAATATATACTTTTTCTCAATAAACTTTTGTATGATTGCAGTATTGTAGAAGAAATTCATGTGATGATTATGGTAAATTTTTGCCTAAATTATTAGGAAAATTAGATTGTCTAGATAACAAACAATCCTGTTCTGCTTGTGTTAAGGAATTCTTGTATGTAGTGATTTTTGGGCAGTAGGATCTCAAACAGTTCAGTGTTTTCTGCAATCAATAATATAGATAGAGTGCGACCATTTCATAGCCTAGACTGCCCTTTCTAGTTATTGTGCTTCCCAAAATCGACTTTTGTGCTAGGAGCACTTTGGAGTGAGGATTTACAATATTTTTACATATTTAGAAACCCTAAAGTCTCCCCAGATGTGGGGGGGCTATAAATATATAGGCAGCCCTGGTGTTGGAAAAATTGCCCAGTACAATTTACCCATTGCAGATCCCCAGCCCCATAGGTTAACATTACATTCAGTTATTAACTAATAACTAATGCTGGGCTTTGCAAAAAAATATCATTCAAGGACTTAGGAGAATGGTATTGATAAATCAAACAACAAGCTGTGGTTGAATTTATCCTTATATGTACAGAAAAGAAGTTATAAGACGTTCTTGTCTGCAAGTCAAAATTCTGCCTTCTCGTGGTCTGTTCTGATTGGTCGGAGTTAAGTGGATTAGCCAGGCTGCTTTGATGAAGTTATTAGTGGCACCTGGGGTGAAGAGCCATTCTGGGAGGAGAGGGTTTTGCTGCATAGGAATGCCAGAGCAAGGGGGAGGGGTCGTAAACAATGAGCTTTAAAGGTCCAGTGAACAGACTGAGAAAGCCAGGTCCAACTATGCTAAGGATGGGCAGTATACTCCACTCTGTTGTCAGAGTGTGAGGAGTTTTTGCCACTTTGCACTCCACTTGAAGCGTGGAGTTCGGCACAAACACCACATACTGGCACTTAGAGCACTCATTCCTTATTTCTTATTTTTTTACAAACACCCATCATTCCCTAAGGTAGACATGCGCACGTCTGTGATATCTGGCTGAGCATGTGCAGAGAAAATACTCTACTACCACGTTTTGAAGCTGCCCAGCAGTAGGGCAGGCTGGGAAATAGTACATGGGCACCCCGCCTGGCGCAGTAGCTATTGAGCATCGAAGTACCCCAGTATTGCCCGGCAAGAAGTCTGTTGTTCTGTGCTGTGTGATTCAAAGTGCGCTGATAAGCGCAGCGGCAGTGCACACCTGAAAACACGTGGGTGTTTGGGGATTGAAGTCCCCTGGAAATGCCCGACAAGAAGTGTCTGTGGTCCACTGACTTTGGCTGTTTGTCTTCGGGCTGTTAAACTTAAGACTAATATTGTCATTGCTTCATGGAATTGATGCTCCTCACCCACTCGCCTGATGGGAATTAGGCCCAGCTGTGCTAATGCTATGTGACTCATGTCTGAAACGGCTGCGAGGCAGTGCGAGCAGACAGACTGCCTCATTCCTCAGGACTCCGGGACCCTCACTTTTCCCCCGTCCCTACTATTGACGACTGAGCCATTCTGGCTGCTATCTCCACTGCAGAAGGAGGGGTCCAGCAGAGTAACTAACTCTCTCAGAGGCTAGCAGAGAGGAGCTGCTGCTGAAGTACCCATTCCGGCACCAAAAGTCACAATGAGCCCCCCAGGCCTTTCCTGAGACCATCTGCAGGATGGCGGAGGCGAGGAGAAGCACGTCTGGCAGATCGGGCAGCCTTTTCCCCCTGGCCGGGGACTTTTTCACAGCCAGTATGTGCACCTTCTCTTCTTCTTATGGTATAGCTCGGGTGCATCATCTGGTGATATTTTTTAAATATGGGTGTCAGGGCCTGCTCTGTGTGCAGGGCTGCTTCTGTGCCAGGGCGCGGCCCAATTGGAGGATTCTGGCATCATGTGCTGGTGGTGTAATGGAAGGATGCCCAGTCAGTCCTAAACCTCTAGCAATTGACAGTAATGCATTATTCTACAAGTGGCTGAGAAGTTTGCTGAGGTTTTAGAGAACTTTGCAGAATTCTGTGGAGTAGGACTCCGTGAGCTCTGCTCACCCGTAATCTATGCCCATCACCTCTGAATCCAGCCAGATGGCAGGCTTAAGGAATGCGCAGATGCCGGGGGGAGGGAGACGATGGAGATGAGACATCCTGGACGTTGGTTTATCCAGCTCTCGCCTCTCTGCTGAGACTTCAGCCATATTGAATTTTGGAGAAATAGTGCTTTCTGGGAGACCATTGTGCAACACTTTGGAGTAATTGATCATGATCTGGGGTGTTGGGCTGAGACTATCAGATCTGCTGTTTGAAACAAGAGGAGGAAGAAGGGTTCATTCTGATTAGTTGGATTTGCAACAACCAGGCCCTGCACCCTGACTGACTGCACCTGCTGTACAATCTGGAATTACAGCCCTGTGGACCTAACTTGCTGCAATAGGACTAAAGAGTGCATTCCCTGCAAGCTACAGGTTAACAGAGCTCACCTGGACCATCACCACCAAGAATCTCCAGCCCTGAGTGACTCCAGTGGATTTGCAAGGGTTTTGTCCAAGTGGATTGTAGGACTTGATGTCCCAAACTTTTTGGGACAATCTTGGAGCCTCTAGATCCTTGGAGTAAGTTTTGGACACTTTGGGACCCTCAAAGGAACTTCAGGAAGAAGTTCCAAAAGTTTGAAGAAGTTTGGAGAAATTTTGGAAAAACGCTCTATAAGTGAACCGACTCAATCTGGCCAGCCAAGCTGGCGACCCTCAACTGCGAGCAGGCCTCCCCTCTAGGTTTGTCCCACTGAAAAGCTCCGTGGGGCTGACTTCCAGAGTGTGACTGGGAGCTGGTTGAAACCCAAGCCGGCAAACCCTCACCGAATCCGGCCTGTTGAAGAGCCTCAAGTGACCCAGTAAGAAAAAAGCACAGTAAAGGTTTCGAAGTCCAAAGGTAGAAGAGTTGACCGGGACCAACTGCGAGAATCAAGCTGCCCACCTTCAACCTTCCTGTATCTCTGGTCTGTCCAGCTTGAAAGCGCCCGAGGTCTGACTTCCACAGGTTTGACCAGGAGGTCGTCGCAAGGCAGGCCGGTGAACCCTCACTGAATCCGGACTGGTTGAGAGCTTCGAGGACCTTGCGAGATAAATCTCTAGAAAACATTCTAAGTCATGAGGTAAAAACGCTGACCTAGGCCTTCGGCAGAAGGTAGCTGCACAGGGCTCGATCGCGGTCGGCCTTAAACTTTGACTTTGACCCGGTCTAGCATGACCATAGGCGTTATTGTTTTCCATGTGCTACAAAGGGCGAAATCTTTAAAAATGTATATCTCCGGTTCCCTACTTTGCATTTTGTTCATTTTGGTGTCATTCTGATGTATTCTTTATTCTACTTGTTGTCCTCTAGCTCTTTTTAATCTGTAGGTCCGGTGCATCCCAAAGGTGGGAGTGGATCCCTGTGCCCTGATGAATTTGCAAAAAAATTAAATGGCAATGAAACATGTTGGCCACTCAGATTAAATTGATCTAAACATGATGTGGTTTTTAGGATGAGTACGGGCACAATGAATTAAAGACAAATGTTGTTGTTTTCCTGCAACTCAATTTTAACCTTCGAAGTGCCAGAGAAGGCCTCCTTTCTTTAACTCTGTATATAGGTAATGTATGATTTGGATGCTCAAAAATTTCTTTTGTTTGCACACAGTTTTCTTCTTACTTATATTTTGGGAGTTGGTTTTCGTTTCCGCTTGGGAAAGTGCCGATGATGAAACAGTGAGAAAAATGGTGAGTACCTGCCAACGGCTCCCAGGATGTTGCTTACGTGAGGCACTTCCAAAACACATACAAATATTTTGTGTCTGAACAGTTGGCAGTATCACCCTGGGAGGTTGGACCTACGATAACTTTTCAAAAGATACACGTGGTGGGTCTATGAATAGACATCAAACCCTTCCCCACTGAAAGGAAAAAAGTGGAGTACCCTTGAAATGTTTAAATGTTCATGTGTAATGTACAAAATGGGATTTTTTTTGTTGGTCATTTTAAAGATATAAATATTTCCTATTTTTATAAATTAGAGTCGGATTTTTATTGTGTCCTGGGTCTTAATTATTTACTGAATTTGTGTTTTTAAATGCTTTACATATATGTCTCTGAAGTTAAGCGTGCCTGCTCGCAGCCAAGCTACCAAGGGTTGAGCATGGGAATACATTTCTGAGACCTATTCTGAGCCCTAGAGTGTGCTAGTGGCCTTATTGCCAGTGGTAGCTGTATATTTACACTACTCCACTTTCCAACACTGTCTTTTTCTGAAGTCTGCCTCCCTCTCTTTGTCTGTCGATACTGCAGCTTCTGCTAGGCATAGTGTGGGTACCAGGATGAAGCCAACTTCTTTAAAAGTGGCTTAATATGGTAATAGTGTCTTTTGACAACTGTGGTTCGTGTGAAACCCAACCTGATTTCCTGTGCTCGTCCTTCTATTTGCTGGAAGCGGTGGTTCCTTCTTTTATTATTTCAATTTTTATGGCGATTATGTTAAAAGGCATTCTTTTCCTACACAAATTAGGGGCCAGCCTCAGAGAAACTGACATCAATGTACAACCTTATAAAATATGTCTTAAAATATCTGAAAATGTAATGTACACATACCAAGTATTAACATATATATTCTTATATCTGTATCCTGTACTCTGTGACCTTAAGTGGATCAAGTCGGTATGGGCCAACGTTCTAGTCACTGTTTTCTGTGTCTTGTTGGATATTGCAAATGATAATCTATTGGCCAAATAGGAGGGTTTTTTGGGCCTTCTCTGAGGGCAATGATGAGCAATGAATAGAGCTGCATCTGTCACATATGTCAATATGTTGCAAGCAAGGGGCGATAATCTCCATTTGGGGAGCTGAATGTCTAATTCTCTTTTGAAGTGGACTCTCTGCTAGTTTTTTCGAAGCGGGGAGGGGACAGAATGGGCCTGGTTACACAAGGTTGAGCATCTCAAAATGAGTTATGGTGCCCTCCTAAAATGCTGCGAACACTAGCAGTTAATGTTCCATTCCCACTATACAATTTGGCCAACCAGACAGATTCCAGGCCCATAGTTTGTTCTCAGCTCTGTGGCTGCCACGCTCAACCCCAGACTTGCAGTAGGCTCCACGTTTGCCACAGCTCAGCCTGGCTGCAACAAGCATGGAACTTCTGCTGCCACCACCCGCTATACTTGGCAGAAAGCAAGCAGGCAGAGAAAGCATGCTGCAGAACCTGGGAAAATCTGCTTATTCGAGCTATAATATGAGAAAGCCGCCGGAGCAGGGGGACTGAGTCATTCTGAAGCTGTTGTTTGACAACTGAGGGAGGCTGTCATCGGGGAGCGGCGATGCTGTGCAGCTGAGGGTACTCTATGTCTCCCATCACAACAGCTGCTGCTGTTCTGCCTTCCATCTGCCGTCTTTCCCATTGCTGCCTCTAATTCAGGGTATTGTATACAGTAGATGCAGAAGCAGGACCGGAATTCCACCCATTGTGGAACTCTGTGTAATATTGCGGAGTTTTTATGTAACTACGAGGAATTCTGCAGAGTAATACTCCATGAATTCTGGCCACCCCTACTCTTAACACCTCTCTATGGGGATCCAATCACCGGGATCTCCATACTGGACCTCGCTACCTCCAATGCTCTCCTCTTCCTTACAGGGCACACTGGTCTTGCAAATAGGCAGGCACTGGTGCTCCAGGCGCCAAGGGCAGGTGGTCTTGGTTCCCTGGATGATGTCCCCTCACCAAGCTGGGAGACTAGCAGACCTTGGGCCATAGTCTTCGTCACGGTCAGAAGTCTTGCAGAGCTTCTCCTTTTCACATAGCCTGACTGGCTGCTTAACAGTTGATTGTTCTGGGGGCCTCCTCTTCTTATAGTCCATTTCCAGACACACATGTGAATGAGTCAGAGTCTTTGTAGTTTATGTAGGGGGTCTGCTTCCTGTTGAATTGCCCTCCCCTATGCCCTTCACTTCCTCCAGCAAGAAGTCTATCACTGTGTGTGCTACTCCAAATCTGATACCCCCACAACATAGGCCATGGGAGTGACTAGACGTTTACACCTGGAAGTCAGCCACAGTCATATGTGTATCGAAAGGTTACCCCAGGGCCCCAGCCCTACTCTTTATGATTCTCTCATCAGTCCCATCTCCTTCATGAGATGTGCCCAGACCCCTTCCTATTGACCTCTCGCTGAAGCAAATAGCACCACTTGAAGTATATGGAAGAGCCTAGCTCTCCCTTCCTCTGGTGTGTCCTACCCAGCTTAAAGGAATGTAGCAATCCACAATCTGTCTGGGGGAATTTCTCTACCTCCTCTCCTCATGTTCCTCCAGTCAGCTCTGGGTCTCCCAAAATGGAACCCAGAGTCTTCAATGTATTGTACAATTCACAGGCACACATACACCCAGCACATTCATAAAGCATACACACACCACACAGCAATACATCCTTCATGTGTTGTACCATTCACAGGCACACATGCATCCAGCGCATGCATATAATATAAATGAACTGCACAGCACTGCATTATGCATTTATTGTACCATTCACAGGCACAAATACACCCAGCACATGTATACCACACATAGCACTTCTGTGTGTGTCTTTTCTATGAATAATTTGAAAACACAAAGAATGCTGTAAAGCTGTTCTGTACAGATGTATGTCCCAAAGGGAATGTAAGAGTACATAAATGAGTACTTCTATAGTACATTTATACATGTTGTTACATGCATTTGTAAATCAAAACTGCGAGCAAAATTGGAATATTCGTGTCATATTCAGATGCAGGTAGGTGAAATAGAAAGTACTGTGCCCTCTTTGTACTTTTACAAATGGAGAGTTAAACTTTTGCTTTTGTGAATTAGCCCCATATGTTTCACTGTTGTGTTGTTTGTGTGAAGGGATATGTGTTGATACGTACGTTGTTGTGAGTGTATGCTGCGTGTGTTTTTATGTATCTTTTCCATTAATTTTTTGCAAACCCTTCCTCTCCGATCCCACGAAGATCACTTGCGGAGTCCAACAAGGGTTGTCTCTGAGCCCGACCCTTTTCAACATCTATATGGCCCCCTCGCTGCCATCGTCCGACAACACGGCCTCAACATCGTAGTCTACGCCGACGATACCCAGCTCATACTCTCCCTCACCAAAGACCCCACCACCACCAAACTTAACTTCCAGAAAGGAATGCAAGACGCCGCAGTCTGGATGACCAATAGCTGCCTGAAACTCAACGCCGAGAAGACAGAAGTCCTCGTCCTTGGAAACACCCCCTCAGCATGGGACCACACCTGGTGGCCGACCGCCCTCGGAAGCCCATCTACCCCCACAGACCACGCCAAGAACCTCAGCATCGTACTCGACTCATCACTCACCATGAACCGACAGATCAACGCCGTCACCTCCAGCTGCGTCAATACACTCCAAATCGTCCGAAAGCCCTTCTACTGGATCCCACATGAATCAACAAAGACGGTCACCCACGCACTCATCACCAGCAGGCTGGACTATGGAAATGCACACTACACCGGCATCAACAAGTCCCTAAACTGCAGACTCCAGACAATACAGAACGCCACCGCCAGACTCGTCCTTGACATCCCCAAGCATGAACACATCAGCCAGTACCTACGAAAACTCAACTGGCTCCCCGTGGAGAAAAGAGTAACTTTCAAGATTCTCACCCATGCCTAAAAATGCCTACACAACACCGGGCCAAAATACCTCAACGACAGAATCAACTTCCACGTACCCAAGAGAAACCTCCGATCTTCCAACCTCGCGCTGGCCAAAACCCCACGCATCCACAGAGCCAGAGCAGGCGGAAGATCCTTCTACCACATCGCAGCCAAGACCTGGAACGAGCTACTGGCAGACATCAGACGTGCCCCTTCCCTGAGCACCTTCAGGAAGGCCCTCAAGACCTGGCTCTTCAGGTAAGCGGCCCTGCTGACCCCCCCCCCCAGCGCCTTGAGACCCTCACAGGTGAGTAGCGCACTTATAATCTCCCTGATTGATTTATTGATTGATTGATATTGATGGTGAGGTGTGTGTTCTCCCTATTTTGTGAGTCTGTGTGTGTCTTTTCTGTTGATATAGTCTCGAAGACAAAGATTGATGCACGGCTGATATGTGTCAATTTACTTTCATATGTTCTACTGTCCTATTGTGTATGTGAGTGGATTTGTATTGTGTGCCCGTGTTGGTGTGAATTGTGTATGTATGTGTATTGTGTTCTCTTCTGTTAATTTATTTGAAAAGATAAAGATTGGTGCAAAGTTGGTGCAAACTGTCAGGTTGTTTGTGTGATGGGACTTGTTTTGTGTGTGTACTAAAGTATTTGTGAACAAAGAACATAATGGCAAGTACATTTTTTTAGACGGAATCTGCATATATCCCACACTGGTGTGTGTATTCATGATCCACAATGTGTTGATTTTGCTCGTGCTGATTTAGCTTTGGGTGTCCTCTACCCTTTACTTTTACTTTCACTAGTGTTTGCAAACATTTCCAATTGTGCAAAGTGCTTTGTAGTATAATACAACTCTGAATATGCCACAGACCCTGGGCATACGAACTCTATTTTAATGTGTTTCCACTGTTTTGTTTTATTTGTGTTTGCAAACTTATGGCACTATATTTCCCAACATGCATGTGAAAAGTCCCGTGCATGCGCAATTGGGTGTTTGCAAACTTAATGACAAATATACGTAATTTGTCATGAGTACTAGACCGTACCTTTTAACTTATAGCCTAAACGGCTGGCCAGCTTTTCACCAAGTCAAGAAAAGACACCGAAAGATCGACAAAACGCTTTGTCATAAAAATGTAGATGACATCCATTTAGCTGTTTTGGAGTTATTCGAGGATACTCTTTAGGGGCATATTTGCAGATGCAGGCAAAAGTCAAATTTCACCACACTCCCAAAGTCTTGGATCTGCAATGAGTACAATATGGGCCGATACAATGAGACTGTGCTCTGGGTCTTCTTAAATACCTAGGTTTATATCCAATACACATACAAGAACACCATTGCATAAGCAGATGCAAACATGAATGAATTAATGAGGTTTTGAGAGCGCTCTGGTACCCCCAGGACCATCCTGGTGCTGAGTGGAGGAAAAGAAGATAGAATCACTCAGCACAATATGGGCGAGCATTCTGGTCGTTGGCAGTAGGGAAGGAGAAGGTGTGACCTCGCGAGTGTGCTCGTTGATAAAAAGAGAGGAGAGTCCTGCAAGAAGAATGAGTGCCAGCTTTATAGACTGGCCAGTGACGAATATAGAGGGCTTTGATGAAGGAATGCTTGGCTACTGACAGCTAGTGGAAAGTGTCTAGCAGCTAAAGCACAAGTCAGTAATCCCAAAATGACCCGGAAAGGAGCAGTTTGGGCACCATGAAAAAGAGTTGCACAAATTCAATAATGTAGCGATGATGAGAGTGATAGACCAGCAAAGGCCTTCCTGGAGGAGTTTTACTTTCTTCTTCAATTCAGCAGGTGCAAAACCTAATCCTAAGAGGTGTTGAGATTTTTTGTTATTATTTTGCTTTGTTAATGATAGGAAACGTTTGAAAAGATACAATAATTCCAGCACCAATTGCAATCTAGAACCTGTTAATGGCATTTGGCCTTGATGAACTTCTCGTTTAACCATGTGTAATTAAGGGGCTGTTTGAAGGTATGCCTTAAAACAAGTCATTGGGTTTGGTAAAACAAATCCTGATTAAAGCATTCTCAAATCATTCATGATAAATGTCAACATTAATATTCCTATCTTTGGTGAAGACAGCTGGACTAAGGGAGAGAAGTGCATTTACTTGAATGTCAGAAGAAGTATTGGACCAACGGGTGGTTGAAGTGATTTTGGTGCATCATCAATGTGTTTTTTGCACTATAACACCTAAAAGAGATGGGAACAGAAAGATAGTTAGTCCTGAAAAGAAGATATGGGTAGTATTCACGTGTGTGATTGGTTTGTGCTCTCTTGATCTTATGAATTTGCAGGGTAAATAAATTCTAAAGTTGCGTATTGAATGTGGTATCTGCAGTCCTTTTTTAGGTCTCGCCTACGCAGCGCGCATGCGCTGCATAGGAGAAAGACCTTTAGCCATCGATGCGCCTTTTCAACCAAAAACGTGCACGCGTTGCATTGTTTTTAATGGCAACGCGTGCACGTCTGGCGATTCCCTTGCGGGAGCGAGCTTTGACACCATATGTTTGTAATTAACTTGCAAACATATGGTGCCCCTGCTCATTCCCGGAAAGGAAACAGGTGCAGGTCCTGTCTTCCCTCCCTCTGCTGCCTCCTTCTTTAGCGCGAGTTGCACGCGCATGTTTGTTTTCTTTCATGGTGGTGAAAGAAACTAGCCAATTTTTTTTTTTTTGTCCTCATTTGCCTGCCCCACAATCCCAAAAGAGGAGCGCCAATCACCTTGGGTGTCGTCTGGAACTAGGTACTGTTCTCTCCCAGACCCGGACACCAGGGAAATATAAACCAGCGAAAGGCGGAAACTAGCCAATTTATGTCCCAAAGCTAACATTGTGTAATATCTGTTAGAAAGTGCAGATTTGGGCTCAGTATTACCGGGAGCCGCAATTGTAATATCCCAGTATTTTAATAGTTAGCTAACATTGTGTAATATCTCTTAGAAAGTGCAGATTTGGTCTCAGCATTACCGGGAGCAGCGAGTTTCAGGAACTGTGTTTCGAGAAGTGGGTTTCGATACAACCATCACCCCACTCTACTGAATGTTGAAATTCAGCATTGGCGGCATTGACTTGGAGCATTTTTGTGGTGGACTTTCTCCACAAAGAGGGACAAAATATTGCGCTGGCACGCGTCAGAGCCATACCTCCACCACTCTCTCTCCCGTTGTGTGTACCAGCCCGGGCCGAGACAGCTTCCCGGGCTGGCGACCGTCTGATTGCAGCCGCATCGAAGTACTTCAAAGGTCGGTGAAAGACCATTTAGTTGTTAACGATGCTTTGCAGTGTTATCACCCCTTCTTAGAGCCCCTGCATCTCCGTTCTAAGGGGAGCGGGGAGCCGTGTTCGAGTCTCGGCATCTGGGGCCAACATTCTCGGGGCTGTCTGTGCACGGGGGCTTGCCCCTGAAAAAGCACCCAAGTGCCACCCGCACTCCTAAAGGCAGTGTCCCAAAGCTAACATTGTGTAATATCTGTTAGAAAGTGCAGATTTGGTCTCAGTATTACCGGGAGTAAATGCTTTGCATTGCTTCAAAATTAACCTGAAGGCTGCTCTCCATAGCTACCACTACGGTAGCTTTCAATAAAGGTTGTATAGAACCTATCACCTACATTCAACTACCCCTCTACTACCACTCCACTAACCCTCTTCTACCCCTCTACTACCCCTCTACTACCCCACTTCTACACATCTTCTACACCTCTACTCCTTTACAACCCCTCTACCACTCTGGTACCCCTCCTCTAACACTCTACTATCGCTCTACCCCTCTTATACCCCTCTTCTACCTTTCTACCACTATACCCATCTACTACCCCTCTACCTCTTTACTACCCTTCTAGCCCTCTACTACCCCTCTACCCCTGTACTAACCCTCTAGCCCTCTACCCCTCTACTATCCCTCTTCTACCCCTCTACTAACGCTCTAACACTCTACCCTTCTACCCTCTTCTACCCCTCTACTACCCCTCTACCCCTCTACCCTTCTACCACAACCATATAATTACATAACACATAATAACAAAACAATAAATACAACATACATCCCACATAATACCGCTCACTGCAACAAAATTACTTCTAAACAATCACTTAAGGTCCCAAAAGCGAGACCTATTGGCTATGCCAATGCTTGTTAATCGAAAGCATGTGCAAAAGCAAATAACAGCCGACACGTGTTTTGCCCAGGGGCCAGCAGGCCAGGGCTTTCTCAAGGCAGAATATCCTATGTTAATTAGGTTGCAGTTCAAATGAATGAAGAAACATGGTTCCGGCAAAGTTGTGGCTTCTGTGCGTCTGGTGATCTCTGCGGTCTGTGTGGGTGAAAAAAGATATGGGTGAAGCAGTAAGAACAATGGAAGACATGAATACAGGGTCCAGGAAATGCCCTGCCTGATGGGCTGGTGCAAGGGTTTACTAGCAGGGCAAACAAAAGATGTTATCAGTCAAATGGTGTCTTGGCCATTGGGATCATAAACAAACACATTTCGGTCTTCTAAGACAGTGAAATTGGCTTATGTTCTGCTATCAAGAAATTTATGTTCAGACGTCATCCATCTAAAGTTGCCAGCTAAGCCAGGAGGACAATGTTTGAGGAAGCTGATAATGGAGATAGTGGGTTAAGCAACTATCTTAAAACTAAAACAAACGGAGCTGGAGTAGAAGAATTCAAGGAAGCGGCCATTTCATCTCCAAGAGACTGTTCTAGTCCTGAGGGATTGCCATGGCTATGCATGGGCCAGATGAGTTGTGAAGCCAAACTTCCAAAATAAAAAAGATCTCCAAACTGTTATTTACAGAGCAGATCAGTATTTTACATTTGTGTAGTGACTGAACATTTAATTGTGCAGGGGAGGGGCGGTATGCTCTACTTGAGGAAGTGTAATAGCGAAGAATCTGCTCAGTGCCTCACAAAATGCATTTTACAATGACTTGACAGAGGAAAACTACTTTGCTCATAACCACAAGGCCTATTGTGTGCGATTTTATTTAAATGCAGGACTTAACCCCTTATATCCTGGTTCTGGTTAAATACCTTTGTTAATAACTACTCCACATGACAAAATGACATGGCATAAACTATACATGCAGACCCACAGAGACAATATTCTATTTATTAGCATTGATGAGGGAGGGGAAAGACATCAAGAACCATCCAAGACTTCACCTCTTGAGAGTGGTCTCCCCTCCTACAACCAATACTGGGAATAAATAACATATTACATTCTGCTTGTATATATCTGATGTATGCTATGCCTGTGAAACTACAAGCAGCCTAAAGACATGTCTTATTCAGAGCACATCTACTGATACTAATAGACTAACATTTATCACTGCAGTGCAAATGTCCAATCCCATGTTATTACCGCAATACAAGAGAGATGGATCTGGACTATAATCTGGGTTTTCACGACCTAATTTTATGGGCTCATGAAATGTTACTAGGTTCTTATTCTGTTTAACCTCTTCAGTGCCCATGACGAGATAGTCTCGTCATGGAGCACGGTTGTGCTGTGCCCATGACGAGACTATCTCGTCATGAACCCCGCCCGCTAATGTAACGCCCGGCACAGGGCGGGGAAAGGGCGTGGCACTGAAGGGGTTAATGACCTGTGTTAAGAACTAATGCACATCATCAAATTGACCGGCCTAAACCACATATGCATGTGTGCAGAGCGTAATAGGCATTTTCATCTATTGCAGAGGGAGAGATAGGGAAGCACGATACACTAGTGGCCTTGCCTGAAGCCTGACACCTCCTTACGGATAATAATGGTAGTCAATAGCATATTACATTCTGCACATCTGCCAAGATATATTAAATATGACCTGGGAAAGAAGTTGCCATTTAAAATGTGCTGAAATTGTTTTGTCATATATGATACCAACCAGTTAATAACTAACCTATTAATGCCCATGCTGCCGCTGAGAAAAGTGACTGTGTCCCAAGTCGACAATAAATCAAGGAAAACAAGAAGACAAGAGTTTCAAGGGTCATCAACAGCCTGGAGAAAGAAGGTCTCATTAATACAACCCAGTTGAAATTCACCAAACAGTTCATTATCATAGGTTGCAGCTTGAGTTATGTACTACAAAGAGCTTTCAATATTAATTTGAGGAACAGTGATCCTGAAACAGACTGGTAGTTAATGAGATTGCCAGCATCAATCAATCAATCAATCAATCAATCAATCAATCAAACACTTGTAGAGTGGACTACATACCCGTGATGGTCTCAAGGCGCTGGGGGGGGGGCCGCTACTGATCGAACAGCCAGGTCTTGAGTAGCCTCCTGAAGGTCAATAGGTCTTGGGTCTGTCGTAGGCTCAGTGGGAGGGTGTTCCAGGTCTTGGCGGCGAGGTGGGAGAAAGACCTCCCGCCGGTGGTTGTTCTTCAGATGCGCGAGACGGTGGCGAGTGCGAGGTTGGCAGAGCGGAGCTGGCGGTTAGGGATGTAAAATGAAAGCCGTTTGTTGAGGTAGGCTGGGCCGGTCTTGTGGAGTGCCTTGTGTGCGTGGATGAAGAGCTTGAAGGATATCCTCTTGTTGACGGGCAGCCAGTGCAGGTTTCTCAGGTGGGGGTGATGTGGCTGTGGCGTGGTTCGTCGAGGATCAGTCGTGCCGAGGCGTTTTGGATGCGTTGCAGTCATTTGATGAGGTTGGCCGGGGCTCCCGCGTAGAGGGCGTTTCTGTAGTCGAGTCTGCTGCTGACGAGGGATGGGTGACTGTTCTTCTTGTATCTGTCGGGATACACATGTAGATCTTGCGGTGCATGCGCAGGGTGTTGAAGCAGGAGGAGGAGATGGTGTTGACTTGCTTGGTCATGGAGAGCGTTGAGTCGAGGATGATTCCCAGGTTGCGTGCATGGTCGGTGGGTGTCGGGGCTACCCCCAGTGCCATCGGCCACCAGGAGTCGTCCCAGGCTGAAGGGTTGGAGCCGAGGATAAGAACCTCCGTATTGTCCGTGTTCAGCTTCAGTCGGCTGGTCTTCATCCAGTCGGCGACAGCCTTCATTCCTTCGTGGAGGATGGCTTTGGCGGTGATGGGGTCCTTGGTGAGGGAGAGGATCAGTTGAGTGTCATCGGCGTAGGAGATTATGTTGAGGTCGTGCTGTCGGGCAACGTGTGCGAGCAGGGCCATGTAAATGTTGAACAGTGTCGGGCTGAGAGAGGATCCGTGGGGCACGCCGCAGATGATCTTGGCGGCTTCGGATCGGAATGGGGGGAGGCGGACGCTCTGGGTTCTGCCGGAGAGGAAGGAGGTGGTCCATTCCAGGGCTTTGTCTCGGATCCCTACGGCGTAGAGGCGTGCGCGTAGTGTGTGATGGCGGACGGTGTCGAAGGCGGCGGAGAGGTCCAGGAGGATGAGGGCCATGGTCTCACTGTTGTCCAGCAGTGTCCTGATGTCGTCGGTGGCGGAGATGAGGGCGGTCTCGGTGCTGTGGTTGCTGCGGAAACCTGACTGGGAGGGGTCCAGGATTCTGTTTTCTTCGAGGTATCGGGTTAGCTGTCTGTTGACGATCTTCTCGATGACCTTGGCCGGGAACGGGAGCAGCGAGATGGGCCGGAAGATCTTGAGGTCTCTAGGGTCTGCCTTGGGTTTTTTGAGTAGGGCGTTGATCTCGGCGTGTTTCCAGCTCTCTGGGAAGGTCCCGGTCTCGAGGGCGAGATTGATGACATTGCGCAGGTGGGGTGCGATGGAGCTGCTGGCTTTGTTGAAGATGTGGTGCGGGAATGGGTCTGATGGGGAGCCGAAGTAGATTGTGCTCATGGTCTTGATGGTGTCATCGATGCTCACGTTGGTCCAGGCTAGCAGGGGGTCGTGGTCGATGGTGTGCAGAGAGTCTGTTGTGTTGCTGTCTGTAGGGGCTGTCTGGGTGTTGAAGCTGTCGTGGATGTCTGCTATCTTGCGGCAGAAGAAAGTGGCAAGGGAGTCGCACAGGGCCTGCGACGGCGAGATGTCGTTGGTGTTGGAGCTGGGGTTGGAGAGTTCCTTTACAATGTTGAAGAGCTCCTTGCTATTGTGTGCATTGTTGTCGAGGCGGTCTTTGAAGGAGGTCCTCTTGGCAGTCCTGATGAGGTGATGGTGGTTGAGGGTGGCGTCCTTGTGGGCTGCGTGGCTGTCCAGAGTTTGTTCACTGTGCCATTTCTTCTCTAGTTTCCGGCAGGATCGCTTGGAGGCTAGGAGTTCTAGGGTGAACCAGCTGGCCCTATAGCTGGTGTCTCTGTGGGGGGGTTTCTTCAGCAGGGCGAGGGTGTTGGCGCAGTCGTCGATCCAGCATCTGAGGCTGTGGGCAGCGTCGTCGGTGTTGGAAGGATCGGTGGGTGGGCTGAGAGCGAGGTTTGCGTGTAGTTGGTCTTCGGTGATTTTTCTCCAGAAGCGGCGAGGGATCTGTTGGGTGCGGTGGTGTGTGGTGGGTTTCTGGAAGGAGAAGTGGATGCAGCGGTGGTCGGTCCAGAGGAGTTCGGTGGTGTGGCTGAAGGTGACGTGGGGGCTTGCGGAGAAGATGGTGTCAAGCGTGTGGCCGGCGGAGTGGGTAGGCGTTGTGATGAGTTGCCTCAGTCCGAGGTTGGTGAGGTTATCGATCAGGGTTGTTGAGTTGCTGTCGTTGTTGTTCTTCAGGTGAAAGTTCAGGTCTCCGAGGAGGATGTCGTCGGTGGAGGTCAGGGCGTGCGTGCAGATGAAGACGGCGATGGAGTCGCTGAACTGAGGTAGTGGTCCGTGGGGTCTGTAGATGAGGGTGCCTCTGAGGGTGGAGTTGGGGGTCTGTGTGGATCTGGAAATACATGTTTTCGGCAGTGCTGAGGGTGTAGTCGGTGCTGGTCGAGACCCTGATGCTGTTCTTGTGGACGATGGCGATTCCTCCTCCGACTCCGTTGGTGCGGTCTCTGCGGGTGATCTTGTAGCCGTCTGTTATGGCTATGGCGATGTCGGGTGCGGAGGAGTCGTTCATCCAGGTCTCTGTCAGGAAGGCGACATCTGGGGATGATGTGTTGAGCAGGTCCCAGAGCTCGACGGCGTGTTTGCGTGCGCAGTGGGTGTTCAGTAGGATGCATCGGAGGTGGTTGAGGTCTTTCCTGGCGGCTTGATCGGCGGCTCTGAGGTTGGTGTAGCTGCAGTTCCGGCAGGTGAAGGGACTGTGTGTGCATTTAAGGGCGGCCTTGAAGCAGGTGTGGGACCATCCGGGGTTGAGAGCGTGGAGTGTGCTGGCAACGTAGCGGTGGTGGTCGTCGTGGTGAGTGCAGAGCCCAGGGGTTCTGGCGCTGGGCGCCGTCCAGGCGCAGACGGGCGCAGACGGGCGCAGACGGGCTTGCCTTAGGCACGCCGAGGCACGGCCGCACAGCGGCCGCCATATATGGGGGTGTGGGAGGGAGGAGCAGCTGGGACGCGGGAGGCAGGGGAAGCGAAAGGGCAGTGAGGGGGGTGGGGACGCAGGGGATGCAGCGGCAGGAATGGGAGCAGCAAGGGCACCTGAAGGCAACCGGGCACAATCAGGGGCAGCGAGGGGGAAACAGAAGGTAAGAGGGCACAGAATGAAGGGGCAGCGAGGGGGGAAACAGAAGGCAAAATGGCACAATCAGGGCTCAAATCAGGGGCAGCCAGGGGGAAACAGAAGGCAAAAACGCGCACAATCAGGGGCAGCGAGGGGGAAACAGAAGGGAAGCAAAACGAGCACAGATAAGAATGCAGGCAGTACAGGGAAGACAGACAGCGACAGAGATACATACCTAAGGCCTACCACTGGCCACCAGGGATGAGGCGCAGGTGGTAGCCCGCGGGTGGAGGAGGGCCTCAACTTCTACAGCAGTGGCAGCGTTGGGACACACAGGTGGAGCTGTGTGGTGGGGGAGCGACCTACCAGCAAGGTCAGGGGTCGCTCTCCTCACCACGCAGCGGCCGCCATATATGGGGATGTGGGAGGGAGGAACAGCTGGTAGGCGGGAGGCAGGAGGCAGGGGCAGCAAATGGGCAGTGAGGGGGGTGGGCCGCAGGGGACGCAGCTGTGGGAACAGGAGGGGCGAGGGCACCTGAAGTCAACCGGGCACAATCAGGGGCAGCGAGGGGGAAACAGAAGGTAAGAGGGCACAGAATGAAGGGGCAGCGAGGGGGAAACAGAAGGCAAAACGGCAAAATCAGGGCACAAATCAGGGGCAGCGAGGGGGAAACAGAAGGTAAGAGGGAACAGAATGTGGGGCAGCGAGGGGGAAGCAGAAGGCACAACGGCACAATCAGGGCACAAATCAGGGGCAGCGAGGGGGAAACAGAAGGTAAGAGGGCACAGAATGAGGGGCAGCGAGGGGGAAACAGAAGGCAAAATGGCACAATCAGGGCACAAATCAGGGGCAGCTAGGGGGAAACAGAAGGCAAAAACGGGCACAATCAGGGGCAGCGAGGGGGAAACAGAAGGCAAAACGGCATAATCATGGCACAATCAGGGGCAGCGAGGGGGAAACAGAAGGCAAAAACGAGCACAATCAGGGGCAGCGAGGGGGAAACAGAAGGCAAAAACAGGCACAATCAGGGGCAGCGAGGGGGAAACAGAAGGAAAAAACGCGCACAATCAGGGGCAGCGAGGGGAAAACAGAAGGCAAAAACGCGCACAATCAGGGCACAAATCAGGGGCAGCGAGGGGGAAACAGAAGGCAAGAAAAACAGGCATAGATAAGAATGCAGGCAGTACAGGGAAGACAGACAGCGACAGAGATGGAAACCTAAGGTCTACCACTGGCCACCAGGGATGAGGCGCAGGTGGTAGCCTGAGGGTGGAGGAGGGCCTCAACCCCTACAGCAGCGGCAGTGGAGGGACACACAGGCGGAGCTGTGTGGTGGGGGAGCGACCTACCAGCAAGGTTTTTTCACAAGCGGAAAGATTTGACCAATTGTAAGACAGTCCTGGCGAGTATCTTGCACAAGAGTTAAACTCCCTAGGCAGGTCAAAAAAGGTAGTAGCTGATGTGTCACTGATTGGCAATATTTGCCAATGTGGCTAGGCAAAGCAATGGCAAGAGCTAAGTAGGAGTTGGAAAGATGTTTTTAGACTTTTTCTTCATTTCCAGAGGTCAGAAAGTGTACCTGATGAAAGAAAGGGCAGAAATTAAGGCTACAGGCTGAAAATCCAGGTGAAAAATTCTTACAGCTGCATCGCAATGCAGTTTTCTTTAAATCCTTCACTCTTTATATAGGTATGTGCTATCTAGGATTTTTTTGTATCCTCCCCAGTGGGAGACAAGGCGTCAGCAGTGGGGTCTGGCTGCCCTCTTTCTTCAATTGTTACCTGACAAATGTGCACCTATGTACATTCAGAGGCAACTGGAATGGGTAAGGTAAAGGCAGGAGTCAGCTAGAGTCAGGAGTTGGCAGGAAGCAACAGGTGTGTCTTGATGTAATGTAATGTAATATCCATTTCTAAAGCAAACGACTACCTCTACAGAGGGGTCCCTGCGCTAGTTGCAGGCTGAGTGAAGAGCCAGGTTTTTAGTGCTCTCCTGAATTCTAATTCTGATTCCAACTGGCAGAGGTGAACCTGCAAAGAATTCCAAAGTTTTCCTGTTTTACCAAAAAAGACCTGTCACCTTGCCAGGCTTTGCAGAAGCATGGAACCCATAAAAGCTGCAGGTGGTTGGATCTCAAGACATGATCTTGATGATATAGATGCAACCTCTGTCTAAGGCCCAGATCTCTGGTGGCTCTAAATGCCAGAATCAATGACTTGAACTCAACCCTCCTGATTACTGGAAGTCAATAAAGCTGTCTCAAATGAGAGGAGATGTGGTGACAGAAAGGTACCCGCCTAATCAATCTTGCAGCGGAATTCTGGGTAATTTGTAGTCTGTGATTCAAGTATGCAGGCAACCCCAGGTATAGGCTGTTAGCGTGGTCAAGCTGTGAGATCACCAAAGCATGAACCATTGCCTTACAGTATTCCTCCGGCAAGAAGCGTATGAATTTCTGAATGGATCTAATTTTCCAAAAACACGTAGAAGAGATGTGTCATACCTGAGCGGTGATAGATAGGTCCTTATCCAGCTTAATTTCCAAATTTCTGTCTGAGTCTGTCGAGATTGGAGGTGGATTCAACTCTGTCGGCCACCAAAGATTAGACGGAGGGGGATGAGCCTGACTAAAGAACAGGACTTTTGTTTTTTCTGCACTCAATTTCAGGCAGTTTTCATTCATCCATATTGAGATGTTTTTTAGGCATTCCTTGAAATTGTGAAAGGCCACCACTGAATGTTGTTTAAAAGAGAAAACTAGCTGTGTATCATTCGCATAAGAGACTACCTTGACAACCCCAAGATTCAATAAGAGTGGCCAACGGTACGAGGTAGATGTTGAAAAACAAAGGGCTCAATGACGATCCCTGTGGCACCCCGCACACCAAAAGTTTCTTTGAAGATAGAAAAGAGCAAAGAAACACCTGTTGAGAGCGATTCTCCAGGAATGAACATAGCCAGGACAGAACCATTCCACAAACACCTGCCTGATTCAGTCTCCTGAGCAGAAGAGGGTGTGCCACCATACTGAATGCTACCGATAAATCTAGCAGTACCAACATGGCAGAAGCCCCTTGATCCATGGACTCTCGTACAGATACGGAGACTTCCAAGAGAGTGGTCTCAGTACTGTAACCAGCTCTGAAGCCTGACTAGGAATCATGTAAGAGTCTATAAAACCAGCCAGTTGCTTATGAACCACCCTCTCTAAGATTTTAGCAGGGGCGGGCAGCAAAGAGATAGGTTTAAATTTGCTGAGACCCCAGGATCAGCCTCAGGTTTCTTTACTAAAAGGAGCAGGAAAGCTTGCTTCCATGCCTCAGGATAAAAGCCTGATTTCAAGGAGGAGTTCCAGATCTGATTTAGTGTAGGATTTAACCAGTGCGGCACTATACAAAAAAACGGGCAGGGATCACCAGGGGAGCGCGATTTGCATTTTAGTAGTTCCAACAATGACTCCTCAACTAACAGAGGAAGAAATTCTGACAATGAGATGTGAGAATCAGGGATCAGCAGGCGAGTGGTGGGTTCTACATCTGGTAGAAAAGTGGCCTAGATCTTCAAGATCTTTTCCTCAAATAAGACCGACAAGTTCAAGTATAGGGTGGGAAAGGGGAGAAATGGGCTGTCTAGAGCTGTAGGATTCGTAAAAGATTTTACGATCTTAAAGATTTCTTTGGTAGAGCTATCTGAGGTCTTAACACAATTAGCAAAATATTCTCTCATCTTGCACCACTTCAGCCCATGACATATTTTCAAGGCTTCTTTATAGAGGCCTTTGTCTTCCAAGTTATAGGACTTTTTCCAAGTCGTTTCAAGCTTTTTCCAATGACTATTCTACGTTCTTAGTTCCTCAGAAAACCAAGGGGCAGAAGGTTTAGATCTTTTCGAAGTGGCTGGCGTTAGCGGGCCACTATATCTAAGGCAGTCTTGACTCATGCAAGTTGAGTCACTGTGCGGGTTGCCTGCTAGCCGGGGCAGAGATTTTGAAAGTACCGGACCAAGGGCCTCTTTAGTGATTTACCGCCAGTCTCTTTTCATTCCCTCATTTGTCCTGTGTACTGGTGGCCTAGATTCTAAGTTAAAAGTAAGCGGTACCAAAAAATGATCTGTCCAAGTCTAGCGCAAAGAGTACCCCACTCTAAGATGTCGATTTTTAGAGAAAATCAAATCTTGCATATGGCCCGCTCTATGAGTAGGTGCAGTAACCAATTGTGTGAGGTTAACGCCCTTTAATGTGTCCAAAAACTGGGTTTCCTGGGCACTGCTGTGGTCATCCGCTTGAATATTGAAATCTCCTAGGACAGTTAAATTAACATACTTTAAAGAAAGCTGATCGATAATATCGCTGAGCTCTGACAAGAAGCCAGATGGACAGTCTGGAGGTCTATATAGTAGTAACCCAGCCAAAGAGGAGGAGGTAGAAGGCCTAACGCAGAAGGTTAGGGCCTCGATATTCCCAATAGGACCCATTCTCCCAGTGGTGATCTCCAAGCAGTCTTTTAGGACAACTGCACCGCCACCCCCAACCCTGTTTCCCCCTTGATTGGCACAAACTATCCAAATTTCAGGTGGGGGTAGCTAGCATCAGGTTACGATTAGTGCCTTCCTTCAACCAGGTTTTCGTTAGAAACATAATATCCCACACGTTCTCATCTAAAGAACGCAAGACGTCATCAACATGCTTCGGGAGAGATCTACAGTTAATCAGGCAGGCTCTAACTTTCTATTTATTGTCAGTACAGGAACCTGGGGGGGCAGATTTCCTCTAACCATACCTGCCAATTACACTTACATACACTACAGCAAAAATGTGTCTCCTCCGATCTGAGGTCAAACTTAGCCTTACCCGAACAAGTGCCCCTATTCATAGCTAGGAGCAAGTCTTACAACCATGAAACGGTCTGAGAGCAGGAAATTTGGGTAGCATGACTGGCGCTGGGCATGATCCGGATGCGGACGGGTGCAGACGGGCTTGCCTTTGGCACACCAGCGGCACCCCCGCTGCATGCCTCCGCGTCACTGCTCTCCTTATATAGGTACTTGGGCAGAAGGTAGGTTCAGACACTAGACTGTCAACCCTGTAAGTTGGAGCCTATTCGGCGTCCCCAACGAGGTGAGTAGAAATGGAAACTCACTTGAGGCAGGCACTGGCTGGAAGCAGAGAAAGCCACTCCAATCAGGTAGGGAAAGGTAAAATCCCACAGAGCCCTTCCAGACAATATTGTAATAGTCTAAAACTGCAGATCTTAAAAAAAACAATCGCTCCACCCTGCAACACACAGCAGTGCAGAGAGAAGTAATTGTTTTAAAATACGTATGCACAATAAACATAAAAAGTAGAAGATCTCTAAAATAGGCAGAGCAGCCAGCACGAGTTCACTCATGAAAGTCCACTGCGCGTCCGTGTCGCGGCTCTCATTTTATAGGCACTCGGGCAGTCTAGCAGATTCAGACACTAGACTGTCAACCCAGCAAAATGGTGCCCATCCGGGGTCCCCACTGAGGATAGGAGAAATGGAAACTCCCTCAAGGCAGGCACCGGTTGAAAGCAGAGAGGCCCGATACCACTCCAATCAGGTGAGGGAAAGATAAAACCCCACAGAGCCCTTCCAAACAATATTGTAATAGCCTAAAACCGCAATCCTAAAAAAACAATCCCTGCACCCTGCAACACGCAGCAGTGCAGAGAGAAGCAATCGTTTTAAAATACATATGCACAATAAACATAACAAGCATTGGCATAGCCAATAGGTCTCGCCTTTGGGACCTTATAAGTATTTAGTTATGCAGCACAATATCCTTGGTGCAACAACATCAACTGTTGTATGGCTAAACACTTATAAGGTCTCAAAGGCGAAACCTATTGGCTATGCCAATGCTTGTTTTCTTTTGAATGAAAGTCTGAGCTTTTATTTCAAGAATCCTGGCCTTATGAAGACATAAAGGACATCTAATGCTCTGTGAATTCTTTTAAGTTGTACCTAAGCGCATGATGGTCTCGATTACTTTTGCAGGATTGCTATTTTTTTAAAACCTGAATCCCTGAAGCGAGACTATCGGCAAACGCTCTACGATCCAGTGCAACCATTTAATTTTTAGCTCTAGCTAATGCCAGGAAACTCACTTTACTAAACTTCTATGCATAGTACTTATTTTCAACCAGTCCTATTCTTCCATTGGTCTCTTGAAATTTTTTTTCCTTCCGCTCACTATAGCAAAAAGTATGGTGCTGTGGGTCAGCTCTCTGCAGCCATTGGCTAACTTCATTGTGAGTGACAGCATTCTGCTCTTTGACAAGGAACACATCCACAAGCAAAGTAGTTCCCTTCAATGCCAGGGGCTACCATGTCAATGTATGGGTTTTTTTCTTGGTAGTTTTTTTTCTTTTTAATATTTGGATTTGTCTGTGTCTTTTTATATTGGAGAAGACCAGGCAGCTACTCAGTTTTACCAACACAGTGACAGAACAAATCAAACATTGAGAAAGCCAAAAGACTGCCAGACAATCTCAGGCTTATTGGCATTGTCCATGCTTGTTCTGTTTGAAACTGTTTAAAAAATATCTTCAACGGTTTTACCTTAATGATTTGATAACAGAACTGTTTAATGGAAAACCTGAAAGTCGTGTATTTGGGTGAGTACAGCGGCGTAATTAAGGCCCCCCGAGCTCCAGGGGGCACCGAAAGCACAATTCCTTCACTTGACAGCTCCTGACTAAGTTTGGGGGGTCCTCCATGTAGTTTACAGGGAGCCCCGCCCCTCAAGTTTTGTTACGCTAGTGGGTGAATAGTCTCATAAAAGGCCACCTCCTTCATAGAGGGTAAGGGATTCCCAGTGTCACGTCCCATCTCCACAAGCTCGCCCATTTCCAAAGCTGTGAAGCATAACTCTCCTCTTAGATAATGGGTCCTGGTTTACCACAGTTGTTGTTTGCATAATTAACTCAGGGGGGCTTGTCAGAGGGGGCTAAACACCAAAACTCTGGCTGACTAATGTAATGTATGAGATTCCATGTTACAAAATACTTGTGCAGACTTTACCACAGTGTAACAACAATCCACCCTAAAAAGACCTGTTAGCTTTAAACTACGCTTTTTAAATAAATCTTAGACTACTGCATTTGTCATACCATTTCATAATAAACAGATTTCACTTATGGCATCAGACATCATTTGTCGATGGGAAATGGGAAATACTCATCTACAGGCTTCACAACAGTGAAATAACAAGCCACCCTTAAAGGCCTGTTTTCTTTGAGGTATGCCTTTCACAATAAGTAAGCCAACCCCACTGCATTTGTTTTTAACTTTCCAAGATTACCAGATCAATGGCAACTAACATGGCATAATTTGCTTATCACCATAACGAACTTGAGGCCTAGGCTTTACAATAAGGCAAAAAGTGCAATTCAAGCACTCTGTTTCAGTGGAAGCACACATCTCCTGTACAGAAGGTAACCAACATTTAGGCAAGGCCAAACCCCTCTCTTAGCAGTGTTTCTTGTAGCTCTTTTGATGTTAATTACATGAGGTAATGAGACAGCTGTGCTTTCAAGCCAGATCTAAAAAGAGACTCCTTATAATGTTACATCCGTTTAGAGAAGTTTTGGGGATGGGATGGACACAAATGGGATTGAATTGCTCCACAATGTATATATGTACCTACTTGTGTAGTATGAACTTAGTCGAAAGTCAGCAGAGCGCCGTACAGAGTCAAAGGAAGAGACACAACCAGAAACGTAATCTAGACAAAGTTCCGGGTTCAGACAGGACAGGAGTACTAATTACAGTTGGTGGAGGCAAGAAGGTACTTACGTGACACAAACTCACAATAATGGTCACCGTGTGCTCTTTATAGGGACCAATCCTGACTGCTGGGGCCAACACACAGGGGTACTGCACGTCCTGCTGAATACCAAAAACTAGAAACAGCTGCCAAGTAGGCCACCTACATGAAGTCAGCTCGGTGAGAGTACTCGCCTCCGAAAGGGGATACTGGGGAACGAGGCATGAATGTTCAGCGCTCTGGGCAAAATGAAGGTTTGATTCCGGAGTGCTCCCCGTCTTCTAACAAAAATAATATTTCTCATGACATAAGCTTACCTCGCTTTATAAAGGCACTGGCCATATGGCTAGTATCAGTACCCTCAGCCAGCAGAAGCCTGGTGCTCCTGTGTCACACCTACTAGGTCGGATGGGAGCAGAGTTGACAGGGTGTGGTGCAGAAACAGACGAGCCAAGCAAATATACTGCCATCTAGACCTTATGTTTCCACAGGGGGACAATGATGAGGCGAGGGAGACAAAATAGTCACGGTAAAGGGAATGAGGGAGGGAGGGGCAGATGGACGGTCAGGCACATGTACCTGTGGCGAAGAGAACATGATGGAAAACTATAAAGAATGGAGGGTAAGTGTGAGAGAGAAAAACTGTAGCGAAGAGGGATGATGGAGGAAAGGAGAATATGATAAAGGGATGGGAAGGGAAGAGAGGTAGGCAGAAGGATACAGAGATATGAGTAAACATGAGGGGAGATGAAAGAAGGTGGATGAGATGACTGTAGGGAGAGCGATACAAAGGAGGCAGATACTGTGAAACAGACAGTAGATGAGAAAAGGTCGAACAGGGAAAGGTGGATTGGTAAACGAGAAGCGGTGATATAAAGACTAGGAGAAACAAGCATTGGCCACGCCACCGCGAAAGTGACGCAGCCGCGGCCGCGAATGACAAAAGCATTAAAATAAACGAGCTTTGGCCACGCAGCCACGAAAGTACGCGGCCGTGAAAGTGAAAGTGATCGCGATTGCAATCGCGTGCTGCGAGCGCGACGGTGGAAAGACACATGGCGCAGCGCGCGTGCACGCTCATGTGCACGCAAGCTTTGGGCCACAGGCAGCACTTTGAAAAGCCATACACAAAATGTCTCGGCCAGACCAGCGCATGTGCTGGATCAGGCGAGACCTAAAAAGTAGAAGATCTCTAAAAGAGACTGAGCAACCAGCATGAGTTCACTCACGAGAGTCAGCTGTGCATCTGCATGCATTGATGTGCTAATAACGTTGATACTTTGTGAAGAATAGTACATAAAAATGTCAGGTAGCACATTCAGCTTAGTTTCATTACCTCAGGTTTTGGGCAGGTCTGTCAAGGAGGGAGTAAAGTTAAAGGGGGATGGAGTTGTGACTTAATAATAACTTTGGCGTTGTGACATGAATGGAATCCTACAGACAGCCTGTATACTGAAATTAGAGTTGTTGAGCCAAGTTTTGTAATGCTCCATCAAGTGGGGCAAGGTTAAATCAGCCTTCTTAAAATCGTAATATTTAACCAAAATAGAAATGTAACCATGGGGATGCAAAGACCATCTCCTATGCCCAAACCCCATTCTGCACAGCTAAACCTTGTGTTAAGTGGGCTTTGTACATGAAGCTTGGTGCAGGAATCTCACGCAGAGACTCTTGCACCCAGTGGAAACTGTGCACAGCTGATTTGAGTGGTATGGGCCTGTTCCAGTGCACACGTTGCAATGCCAAGGCATACACAATGAGCTCTGTATACAGATATGTGTGTTTTTGAAGGTTTCTGTTGATTTTTTTCATGGAAACAGTTTTTCACATGGTTGAGGAAACCAACCTGATTAAAAGCCATTCTTGCAGAAACATTTTTTGCAGGTTATTTTCCTTGTTTGACTATTCAAAGGGGGTTGCCTTGCACCTCTTGAACCCCTTTTTAAGAAGGGGTCCACTCCCCTAGTTCTTTTACCTTTCTCTTTTCTCTTAGTACCCTTAACGCTGCTCCCCACTGCTTCCCAGTGCTCCTCCTTCCACAATACCCCCCCTTTTTATACTACACCTTATTAGAGGAAGGCGGGGCCAGCATCGGCCGCGCCGCCATTATGGTGGTCGGCCGTGCCCCCACCGGAACTGTGCCCTCCCCCCAGTCCTGGTCACTCGCTGGCTATCATGGCCCGGAAGTGATTGAATCACTTCCGGGTCACGTGAGATTCCCCCGCGCCCCGGAAGCGATTCGATCACTTCCGGGGGCGTGGGCGACCCTCGGGACTTTAAAACCGGGGGGAGCTCTGGGATCATTCTCTCTTTCCTCCCCCCGGCTGCACATCGGGCGGATGTGCGTTACCTCCCTCGGGAGGCTCTTTAACTGTTTTTCTTTTCTTTTGTTTAGCAGGTCATTCAGCCTCGTGTTGTCGGCGGTTCTGCGGCTTTAGAGGACACGCGACGGGGACATTAGTCGAGCCAGGGTCGGCGGCAGCGTTGTAGGCGTGCGGCGGACTCGGTTACTTTCCCCTTTTTGCAGAGCGGATTCGTGGTGGGGGACGCGCTCCGTTTGACGGAGGTAAGGTGTTGTGGGCGTGGGCGGCGGCTCGTTCTGCCTACAGCGGTCCGTTTGCTGGTCTCCGGGCAGTTTTCGCTGTGTCGGCCCCCAAGGCAAGAGCCTTTCATTCGCGCCAGCTCGGAGGCCTACCGGTACAGTCTAGGGGAGGGGGCAGGCCTTTCCGGATTACCTGCATACCGGTGAACACTGTGCTTGCTGCGCGGCGCCTCGGGACACTTCCCCGCGGCGCTCGCTCTTACGGAGGCAACACGTACACGTAAGGCTGTACGAAGCGCAGGGACAGATTGCCGTTTCCTTGATGTGTGTGTGTATAAGGAACTGAGAGGCTGGGGGGTTTATTAAACAGGGAGATCGTTTTCAACAGGAAATTCGATTATTTTGAGGCTGCAAGGGATTACCGTTGTTTTTTCGTGTTTAAGGAACTGAGAGGCTGGGGGTTTATTAAACAGGGAGATCGTTTTCAGCAGGGAATTCGTTTATTTGGAGGCTGCAAGGGATTACCGTGGTCAGAAGCCTTTGATATTCGCTGTGTTTTGTAAGCCATCGGCCGCCTACTATTGTTCCACTGCAGCAAGCATATATTCATCGTTTGTCTTTTTCTACATAACAGGAAGGCGCGGGGTGTAACGCTGTGGTTTTACAGGCACAGGGTTGTTTTACGTAACATTTATACGGTCTTGGATACCATTGGAGGTTGAATGCTGTTGTATTTTATTAATCACTTTCTTTTGTTCCTGCATCATAGGAAGGCACGCTGTTATACGCACTAAGCAGATCGGGTAAAAGCAGCTCCAGGCGCAGGAAGGTGCCTTCTCATCGGTGAGACGCGGCAGTAACATCGGAGAGTGCCTGAGGACACGGTCTGTGGACTGCACCCCGGCGCTGCTGGGAGCCAAGCGGGTTGGAGCCTTTTGCCCACCTGCCCTGCTGGGTTAGCCAGTTGTGAGGCTCCGGTAGCGAGGGTGAAGTGGCCCGCGTGTTTCCTCCATCAAAATCTTTGGTAAAAGTCTGGTGCAGGTAGTAGGGTAGCCATGCCCCCGAAGGCTAAGCGTGGCGAGCCGCGCCCAGGTATAGCGATTGTGTTAGACGCGCTCATGAGGAAGATTGGGGAGATGGATAGTACCATGGCACAGCTGGCAGAAAGGCTGGATGCGCAGGAGGGGCCATCTGGGAGGTCGCGCAGGGACGCTTTACCTCCAAGGGAAGCGTTTCCTCCCTTGCCAAAGAGGAGTAGAGCTAAGAAAGGCCCGCGGGTTGTCCCCGATAGTGGTGGGGCCCCAGTTTTGCCAATACTTCCCGCATTGCCTAACGCACCGGAGGGCGAGCCCCTGCCTGTTGCCCCACTAGGAAGGCCTGTTCCCTTGCTCCCCGCAACGCCTCTTGTCCCGCCTGCACCCCCTATCCCCATTCCCGCGCCAGCGGTGCCAATCCAGGCGGTTCCAGTGCCAGCGATGCCAGATCCTTCCCTACCTCTTCCCCCGGCACCGGCAAATCCTACCCCGGCGCCAGCACTGCCAGTCCCGGCGCTGCCTGCGCTTTCGGTACCTATTCCCCCCGCACCTGGGGGGGTGCCAACGCTGCCTCCCGATTTTGTTTCCAGTTTAGCAGCTGTGCTACCCTAGCTGGGGGGCATGGGTTTGAACGTGAGTGCGGCGGGTGTTGTCGGGGCGGACGCGTTGGAGGGGGCGAAGCAGCTGGTCGAACTAGCAAAGCCTAAAGACGTGCCGGCGGTTGGGGCCCCCAAGGAAACCCCGGGACCTTCGCAGGGTAAGCCACAGACGTTGCCAATGTTGGGCATGGGTGAGGCACGTACGTCTTACGAATCGCTCTCACGCCACCTGTCGCAGGAGGTGAAGGAACGCATTTGGAAAGGGACCTATATCGATATTTTTTCACTCCTGATAGATGATGTGGAGAGGGAGGAGATGAGGAGAAAAAAGGATTATATGCCTGCGCGGGAGTGGGCTAATGAAATGTCAAAGTACAGGGTTGAGGAGAACATTAGGCATTGGATGCTGGCATACAACATCTACATGGCAGTGGTCACAGAGCGTTTCCCTGAGGAGGCACCTGCGATGGCATGCTATATGTCTAGGATTAGCACGGCGCAGGCGACTAAAGGGGGCTCGGGGTGGTTGGAGTATGATAAGAAGTTCAGGCGTATCAGGGCTTCTGATCCTACGTTAAAGTGCAATCAGGTAGAGGGGATTTCCTGGTTGGATCATGTGGGCGGACTTTCAGTGGAGGCTGTCACTGACTCGCCAAAACCTCAGCCCTTTCGGGCGTTCCCCCCAGCTGCGCAGGGCGGGGGGGGGCGGAAAGAAGGGATGTTGTTGGGATTACAACAGACGCTCCTGCGTTAGGGCACCAGGGACATGCAGGTTTAGGCATGCATGCAGTTTCTGTGGTAACGCAGGGCATGGCGAGGCAAAGTGCCTTAAGAAGCAGAAAGATAGGGGGGGAAGAAACCAGACGGTAGGGGTTTCCACCAGAACTAGGACTCCCATCCTCCTCCACGCCATGATGCCCTGGTTAAATCGATATAGGTGCACAACCTCTGCAAAAACCTTAATTGGGGGTTTCAGAGATGGTTTTAGAATCCCGGTAGTGAATTTTGTGGGTCCCTCTTTCTGCAGAAATCAAGTATCGGTCACCCAAAATGCCGGGGTGGCAGAGGCCAAGATTGCAAAGGAATGTCGATTGGGTAGAGTAGCAGGGCCCTTTGACAGCATTCCAGTGCATAACTTCGTGTGTTCACCCCTGGGGGTAGTCCCGAAGAAGGACCCTGGAGAGTTCCGGCTGATTCATAATTTGTCAGCGCCACGGGGGCAGTCTGTGAACGACTCCATTGATGATGATTGCTGCTCGGTGCGTTATGCATCTATTGATCAGGCGATTGAGATGCTGAGGGATCTGGGGCCGGGCGCACTGATGGCGAAATCGGACATAGAGTCTGCTTTCAGGCTCCTGCCCGTACACCCGAGCGATTTTCACCTCCTGGGCTTTCAGTTTGAGGGCAAGTTTTTCATGGACATGTGCATGCCAATGGGGTGTTCGGTGTCATGTGCCTACTTTGAAATGTTTAGTACATTCTTGGAGTGGGTTTTTAGACAGGTGACAGGGCATGGCCATGTGCTGCATTACCTTGATGACTTTCTCTTCCTGGGGCCTCCAGGGGGCGCAGGGTGTGGGCAGGCACTGGAGCAGTTCTGCGCATTAATGAAGAGCTTTGGGGTACCACTGGCGCAGGGAAAAACCGTGGGCCCCTCCCCGGTCATAGAGTTCTTAGGGATTGAACTAGACTCAGTCTCGGGATGCTCACGGCTTCCTGCTCACAAAGTGGCCAGGTTTGGGGAGACACTGAGGCAATGTTTGGAAGCAAAAAGGGTAACGTTGCACCAGCTACAGCAGATGGTGGGCCAGTTGAACTTTGCGCTACGCATTATACCTATGGCACGCCCTTTTTCCAGGTCCATTGCACAGGCAATGTCAGGCCTTAAACAAAAACACCACCACACCAGATTGAGCGGCGAGGTCAAGCAGGATATGCGGATTTGGCTAGCATTCCTGTGGGATTTCAATGGCTCTGTCCTGTGGCCCGGCCCTGTCACTTCCTGCAAGGAGTTGGGTTTGATGACGGACTCCGCGGGTAGTGAGGGGTTTGGCGCCATACTGGGCGTTCAGTGGGTGGCGCAGCGTTGGCCAGCATGGTGGGTGGACAATAGACTAACGTCTAACATTGGTTTCCTGGAATTATTCCCCATCTGGGTGGCATTGTGTGTCTGGCCTGAACAATTACGCAATAAGGCAGTGGTGTTCTGGTCTGATAACATGACAGTAGTGGAGTGTATAAATAACCAGGCGGCAAAATGTAAAATGATCTTGCGTTTGACTAAGGAAATTGTGTTGAGATGTCTCCAGCTGAATTTGCTTTTTAGAGCGAAACATGTCCCGGGGGTGTTGAATCATGCTGCTGACGCTCTGTCTCGTTTCAAGATGCAGGTGTTCAGAGCACAACTCCCGGGAGCAGCACCATACCCAACACCGTTTCCCGAGCAGCTCTGGCAGATTGGTGCCCACACTTACCAGACTTGGTGGCAGCAAGTCTAGCACCAGGAACGCGCAAGGCATACGAAGGGGCGTTTGGTGCATATTGTAATTTCCTACAGAGTCAGGGGGGCACAGATTGGGCGGATGCGGGCGGGGTTTGCCGCTTCTTGCAAGCCCTGCGGGACAATGGGAAGTCGGTGGGGGTAGCTAGGAGACACATAGCTGCAATTTCATTCTTTGCGCAGCTGGGCGGCGGGCGGGACCCTACGCAATCATTCATAGTGCGTAAGGCATTGAAGGGCTGGCAGCGTTTGCAGGGGAACGCGCCGGATACTAGACGCCCTTTAGGTTTGAATACCCTGACTGCAGTCTTGACAGCGCTAGAACAGATCTGCAACTGTGTTTTTGAATGCTTATTGTTCAGGGCAGCCTTTACATTGGCTTTCTATGGGGCCTTTAGAATAGGGGAGCTAGTGGCTAACAACAAAAGGGACCTGGAGGGTGGTTTACAGGTGGGTGACATTCATTTCCACAACGGTGCTTTGCAAGTTACAATCCGGCGTTCAAAGACTGATCAGCAGGGCAGAGGTCAGGTAGTGTTTCTCAGCCGGGCGCCGGGCAATCCCTGCTGCCCGGTTTATCATGTGGAGGCTTTCCTGTCACACAGGCCGAGCGATAGGGGGGGGGCACTGCTGATACACATGGGGGGGGATCCGCTGACAAGGTTCCAGTTTAGGCGGGTTTTAGACCAGGCAATAGGCAGGGCGGGTCTGGACCCAGGTAGTTTTGGGACACATTCATTCAGGATTGGTGCCGCCACCGAGGCGGTTGCGCAGGGTCTCGGGGAAGAGGCGGCGCGTAGGATTGGGCGGTGGGCTTCCAATTGCTTCAGGCGTTATGTGCGGGTGGATATGTTGTGACTCCATATGTTAACGGTACTGACGGCATTCTTTTCTTGTCTATCACCAGTTCCCTCTGCCTGCCACGCGGGTAGAGTGACGGCGACGCCTCACCAAGACAGCAACACAGTCAAGTCCACAAGGATTTCCCCAAAAGCACAGCGGGAGCATCATGCCTGTGTTTTTGGCCATTCTTATGTGTCCCGGTTGGGCAGTTTTTTCAGGGCAAGCAATGGGGCAGCAGGTGCACAGCGTTTGGGTTTCAGGGTTTCCTTTTTCGGCTATGGGGGCTTACGTTTTGACAGGTTCAGGGAACGGATAGGTCACATGCTTACCTCTTCGGATGCCCCTCCCGACGCCATCATTTTGCATCTGGGAGGCAATGATTTGGTACACCTCAACAGGAGGGTCCTGATAGAGATGGTGCTGTCGGAGTCGGCATGGCTGGCAAAGCGGTGCCCTGAGACGGTTATCGTGTGGTCACACATGATACCGCGACTTGAATGGCGTGGGGGGGTATCGGTGAAGGCGCTCAACCGCTCAGTGCAGAGGGTCAATAACAAAATAGACAGGCTGTTTAGGACCCCTAGATTACAGGTGATTGCTCATGGTTGCATTAAGGGGGACGTATGCTACGTGCAAGACGGAGTCCACCTCTCTCGGTTGGGTAAAGAGTTCTTCCTGGGCAATATTTTAGCTTGGTTGGAGGGTTTCCGGTGGTAAGTATGACCTTGTGTTTGGGGTGGGGGGCCTGATAGTCGGTCTACTATGCAGGCCTGTGCGGTAAGGTCATAGGTTGGACAGACTAAATTGACTCATCTTTTGGGGCGTCTCATTACGTGAGCCGCCCAGAGGGGAGGGACATTTGGTTCTCACCAGACTCCAGGGGCAGTTACAACCGGTTGGTTGGAACGGTGCGGGGACAAAGGGGGGGTTACGCTTTCCATTGGCTGGTTAGCCACCCCGCACGCGGGCGTAAGTAAGCTGCGCTGTCTGCATGGCCCCTTTATGGAGTAAGTCCTGAACGTTTGGGGGTTGCCTGGGGGTAAGTACTTCCGGGTCAGCTGGGCCTCCGGCGCATGCGCGTCCCGGTTGGGGTGCGCGGGACAGTTTCGGTGTAAGGGGGAGGGGCCAGCATTTTTGACCTTGCCGTAGGCCCAGAACAATACGCAGAAATGTGAACAGCAATGTGTTAGACTAGGATAGGAACATTTATGTATTAGAGTTTTTGTTAAAGCTAGGATCTAAGCAAATGTACCGAATCCTGTCATGTCATTTCTGCGTTATGGTATGTTATGAATATAACTTGTTTGTGTGTTAATAAATACGATCGGGGGTCAACGACCCCCTATTCCAAAAAACAAGAAAGTTTCTTGGTTTTTGTCACCGTCAGGGGAGGAGGGGGCGTTAGGCCGTACCAGACCATAGAGGAAGGCGGGGCCAGCATCGGCCCCGCCGCCATTATGGTGGTCGGCCGTGCCCCCACCGGAACTGTGCCCTCCCCCCAGTCCTGGTCACTCGCTGGCTATCATGGCCCGGAAGTGATTGAATCACTTCCGAGTCACGTGAGATTCCCCCGCGCCCCGGAAGCGATCCGATCACTTCCGGGGGCGTGGGCGACCCTCGGGACTTTAAAACCGGGGGGAGCTCTGGGATCATTCTCTCTTTCCTCCCCCCGGCTGCACATTGGGCGGATGTGCGTTACCTCCCTCGGGAGGCTCTTTAACTGTTTTTCCCCACCCACCATCCCTGAACTGAGAGCTTCGTTGTAAAGTGTATGTTTTCTGTAAATTTTTCCACAGGTTACCAATTTGTAGATATGTTTTGATGCCTTTTTTGTCGTGTTTTAGGCGATATTCCTGGGCGAGCGGTAAGGTCATAGGTTGGACAGACTAAATTGACTCATCTTTTGGGGCGTCTCATTACGTGAGCCGCCCAGAGGAGAGGGACATTTGGTTCTCACCAGACTCCAGGGGCAGTTACAACCGGTTGGTTGGAACGGTGCGGGAACAAAGGGGGGGGTTACGCTTTCCATTGGCTGGTTAGCCACCCCACACGCGGGCGTAAGTAAGCTGCGCTGTCTGCATGGCCCCTTTATGGAGTAAGTCCTGAACGTTTGGGGGTTGCCTGGGGGTAAGTACTTCCGGGTCAGCTGGGCCTCCGGCGCATGCGCATCCCGGTTGGGGTGCGCGGGACAGTTTCGGTGTAAGGGGGAGGGGCCAGCATTTTTGACCTTGCCGTAGGCCCAGAACAATACGCAGAAATGTGAACAGCAATGTGTTAGACTAGGATAGGAACATTTATGTATTAGAGTTTTTGTTAAAGCTAGGATCTAAGCAAATGTACCGAATCCTGTCATGTCATTTCTGCGTTATGGTATGTTATGAATATAACTTGTTTGTGTGTTAATAAATACGATCGGGGGTCAACGACCCCCTATTCCAAAAAACAAGAAAGTTTCTTGGTTTTTGTCACCGTCAGGGGAGGAGGGGGCGTTAGGCCGTACCAGACCATATAACCCATCTATGATTCCTCCGTCCTCTTTTCCCACCCCCTTTTACCTTCATACCACAGTCTGTTTATTTTTAAGTACTGGGACGCAGTAGATACAGAAGAAAGACGGCCACAGCTTTTTTTTTTTAAGATAATTACATTTCCCACAAAAACTATGGGACAGATTCACAAATGTAATCTGAGATAAAAGTCTAACTTGACGACTTTTGGCATTCACAGAAGTAATTTATGACTTTTAGTATTCACAGAGGTCATTTATAAGTCATATCTTTAGGTCCGTAGTTCGGCTGTACTCTCTGCACCTGGGCCATACTCTCCCCAGTAAGACAAAAAGGGTACAAAGTTCCTCAGACAAGTTAAGAAAAAGTAGTGATTTCAGCACAAAATGTCATTTGCCATGAAAAAGGCGGGGGAAACCCTTTAGTTGGAACTAGGGCCCTCACACACCCAGCAAGCTAGGTGTCATGCTTCATCATTTGAGCCTGCCCCTCGTCAGGTCGGCGCTGCAATTCCTGACGGGCTCCCAAGATTGGGGCTCTTTGGCGGGGATCTTTTGTTCCTGCCGAAGGGTGCTGTGGGGGTAAGGGGCCCTAGGATGTGTAGATGTGGTGTACGAATAAAATAGGTACTGTTAGTCCACAAGAATTGTGTTTAATAAAGTGGTAAACAGCCTAATTAAAAGGAAAGTGAGGTGGGAATAGCTACTAGTGATCTGGAGGATCATACACAACTAGCATCATAATCACTAGTAGCTATTCCCACCTCACTTTCCTTTTAATTAGGCTGTTTACCACTTTATTAAACACAATTCTTGTGGACTAACAGTACCTATTTTATTCGTACACCACATCTACACATCCTAGGGCCCCTTACCCCCACAGCACCCTTCGGCAGGAACAAAAGATCCCCGCCAAAGAGCCCCAATCTTGGGAGCCCGTCAGGAATTGCAGCGCCGACCTGACGAGGGGCAGGCTCAAATGATGAAGCATGACACCTAGCTTGCTGGGTGTGTGAGGGCCCTAGTTCCAACTAAAGGGTTTCCCCCGCCTTTTTCATGGCAAATGACATTTTGTGCTGAAATCACTACTTTTTCTTAACTTGTCTGAGGAACTTTGTACCCTTTTTGTCTTACTAGTTGCTTGGGTATGTACACTGGACCTCGTTAAACCTACCCATCTATCCCTCCTTTTGTTGCCATACTCTCCCCACCCAGGCCATACTCTCTGGCTTGGGCCAGATGAAGTAATCAATGGGTAAGAATGCAATTTGTACAAATAGGAACATTAGGAACGTGTTATAAATGGTAGAGGAGGTCATGAAAAACAGTTTGGGCAGGGAAAATGGTGTGGCCAGACACCACACCACATCCCAAAAATGTTTGCTCCTTTGCATCATGGTACAATTTGCGCTTCCCACAGTGTTGACTGTAGTATCAACACTACAGTAAATACTAAGGGCAATCCCCTCAGTGTTGACTATAGTGTTAACACTACAGTCAACACTGAGGGAAGCGCAAATTGACGTTGACGTGTCTTATCACACATTAACTAAGACAAATTTTGGGAGAAGAAGGTAATTGGTAAACACAAGTTGCAGCCTATGTTCTTTTTTTGTACTAACATTTCTTTATTGAGTGATGCATATAGTAAACAAAAATGGCGTCAAGGTGTATCAGCCAAGCTAACAGTTGTTTTCTGGTCACAGTAGTAGATAAGATCTAGTAGAGAACCAATTGTAACAAGATATGACTAATAAACAAAGACTCGGGGTGCCGGAGCACTTGCCTCAACTGAGGCGCAAAGGTATCAAAGAAAACACTTAGAGCAGGAAGATATGGTAGCTGCATGGTGGAGTTGAGCTTGGCAAAAGGGGTGGGGAGGTTAGGAGAAGGTAAGTGGCGGAAGGCTGTGCATATAGGGAAGGGCAACCCCTTGCCATAATTACAAGGGTCCTATCTGTAGAGGAAGTATCCTTGAGATCTGTGGTGGCAACTGATAGTAGTGAGTAGTGGGTGACTCTGCTCAAGGATTGGCACTCTAGGTCAGTACTGTTCTCTTTGGTGCACGATAGTCTGTCCAGTCTCGACCTTGGGGCTGGATCGTGTCCCCAGCTCTTGGGTCTTTGATAAAGGCCCTCCACGTTTCCAAAAACCTATCCAGTTGGTCATTTAGCATGGTGATAATGTACTCATAAGAGGCTGTCTTATACAGATCCTCAAGCCAGCATTCATGACTATAAACTCAATGTCTCATCCTACTTATACTTCATTAAAAAATGGGTCTTTCTACATATAAAATGAAGCATTGCTCAATACGTTGCACCAACAGAAGACAGAAGGCCACAGTGCCTTCTCAGGCTGTGCTATGATGCTAAATACTATAACCTACAAAGTGAGGTGCTAACATTCTGTTATTATGGTAAGTCATTGACTATATTAACCTATAGGGAGAGTTACATTTCTCTCATGTCTTTTGAGGTTGTCAACATAGTCTGGCTTCCATGCTCCACTTAGTGGCGACTAAATACTAGAGAGATACTAAGATTGTGCGCCGTGGTTGCATCACAAAAGTGACACAGAACGGTACAAAATCTTTTCTTCCTAATTTACTTTCCCGCGCTAAACTTGTTTAGCGCTGGAAATAACGTAAAAGTAAGCACTGCTTTGCATTACTTTGTGCCATGGGAGCGTGCCAAGGGTGGTGCATGGGCATTTCCATACAAACACCCAAGGTTTCCCACACTAGACCCAATTTACTAAATACAGTAGATTGGGTTTAGCATGAGAAATCTGCGTCCTTTTAAACTAGGTGCAAGGAAGGAAAAATGCTTTAATTTCTCATTCCTTTTCCGACTTTGCATGCATGCTGCACTGTGCAGCACGCATACAAAGTGGGAAAAGCTTTCGCTCATGTCTAGACATAGTATTTTGTACAGGCAGGGTGCTAGACTCACACACACCCCCTAGTGCTATGGGGCTGAGGTGATGCATGGCGCACAGCAGCTGTGTGTGGCGCACGGCAGCTGTAACCAGCACCGGCACAAGGGAAAAGAGAAAATATGGCGCTTTCCCGCTCCTTCCCTGTCACACAGCGCAACGCAGCCTCATAGGAGGCTGTGCTGCATTGAGATTTGGTAAATCTACCCCAGAATATGTCATACTTAATGCGCTAAAAGCCTGCATGAATGTTGTTCTAGTTTCTCTGTGGCACTAGGATCAAGGAGGGAAGTTGCTGTGTTCCCTGAAATTATTGAAGTTGTATAGTGTAAAAGCCTCAAATTTTCATAAAAAGGTGAAACTGGCAGATGTCTCTCAACCTTCTTGCTGATTTTAGCTCTTGTGGGCAGGGGTGTTTGGAGTCAGACAGACCTGTCAGAGATCTCTGATTTGCAGCTCATATTGTACAGCCCAACTTTGAACCCCAAAATTAGTACACACGCAAGGATTGGTATATTATAATCAACTACTGTGTCCTATACGTTATACCAGTCAGAATTATCCCCATGATTAAACAAATGGATAGAGGGGAGAACGCCAGATACACCCCAATCATGCCTCATCACGCATCCTCAACAGATTAGTCAAAACCCTACCTAGTTTATTATTAGCTGTTGCACAGCTTACGTATTTCAAAATATTTTGTGCCCAGTCATGTGACTCCCTCGCCATATCATTATACCATCAGGCACCCCTCTAGCAATCAGCCCATCTGTCTAGCCACACCATCGTCACTGGCACCTTTTCTGCCTTTTTTACAGATGGTGGTTTATGAAGCAAATAGGGCTCTGTTTATGCGCGGTTCCTGTATTTTTTAAACAGAACATTAAACAGCTACTACAGCACCACCAAGCATATTGCTGTGCCAGACCGCTGCACCACCGCCAGGGAAGGCTGTTTTCTGACGGTTGTGGCAGTCCCAAAAGGGTCCGACCGCCTACTTGTATTGCGCCAGTTGGACCACTGGTGTGGCAGTCCCTGACTGCCACTTAACCTCCATCACGGGTTCGGCAGTCTCATAATCAGGCCCTTAGAGTTTGGCGCAGAGGTGCTCTGTCCCAAACGTGGCAGATATCGGTGCATTATATCCTAATGCACCTGTAATAAGGAGGATGGCATATCTGTTACGTCTGTGACAAAGCACCCGTCCACTAAACTCTAAATCAGCCCCTGAGTCTTTATAAATCTTAAAGGCTCACTAATGAACAGGCTTCTTTTCTAGACCATAGACTTCTGTGATGCATCCCACTGCACAAACAATGACCATGTTATCATACAGCAAAGCATGTGTTGTATGTTGCATTATCAAAGCAAACAATAAAGCCATGCCACACATGTGAGGAAGGCTCAGGCAGGTGGGAATCCGAAATGTAAGTCCCCGTAGGTGTAGATAACTCAACCAAGGTAAACCCCAACTTCCCAGCTGTAGCCTGAGGGTAAAATGATGCAGAAAAATCTAGTCACCAAAGAGTGAGGAGGACAGGGGAAGGACTGAGATGTCCTATCCAGATGGGTAGAGCACGCCAAAAGCAACAATGCAAATAAAAAAGTTGCGAGGTGAGAGCTGGCTTTCATTTAGCCTCAAGGTTCCTGGTAGAAGGAAAGTAGGGAAGAGGCCTTAAAGGGATGCAAATAGCTCGGATATTTTTAGACTGAGAGGAAGACAGTTGCTGCTATTTCACTGTAAATAGATTTTTAAATAAAATACTTAACAGTGAGCTCCAAAACAATGCATAGACATTGTTTCATACATGATGTTGTCAGAAAGGGAATGACTTCACCCTTTCTCTGAGGAAACTTTGAAAGAGGGCAGTGTGTGGGAATAGGAGAGTAGCCCAGATGACCCCATTGTTGGAAGGAGCACACCTTAAGTTTCAGTGTTTTCTAATAAGTTACCCTGGTACATAATAAGGGTGGACAGAACTCGTGGAAGTTGACTCTGCCCGCTCTGCAGAGTAACAAAAAAACTCAATGGGATTCTGTGAAGTTCTGCCAACAGGCATGTGGTGCTGCTCACATTGTGATTTAGCGTTGGGGGCTTGTTCTGTGCTTAGAAATGAGCACAAACGGAACCACAAAGCGCGCCAGAGGGCGCAGCTACTTAAGTGCATTTTGCTGCCGCTCAAGCAGCAGCCTGCTGATCACAAACAGTTGCGAGTCACCAGGGCCGGACTGGGAATTGAAATCAGCCCTGGCCAAATTTGGCAGACCAGCCCCCGTCAAATTTTGCAGACCAGCCCCCGTCCAGCGCGTAGCGAGCGAGCGTAGAGAGCGAGCCCGACCGCTATTAGGGGAGTTTGGGGGGGTTCTCCCCCCAAGAAAATTTTGAAAAACAACCGACCAAAATGGTGAATTTTACAGCACATTTTTCATTACATATTCAATTGTATCAACTTTCAAAGCACAGTAAATAGTAGATGATGACCTTCAAGAGCACCAGGTTACCCACCCAGTCATATGTACCCATAGACATTCTTTCAGAGAGCACCAAAAATAGGCACAAGTAGTAAATCAGAGAGAAGTAAAAGTGAGACCAGCCCCCACATGGTGTGTAGCGAGCATGCGCAACAGTTAGCAACCACTACTAGGGCTTGCGCTAGTGGTGACATCCTGGTGACATATGTAGTAAAAGGGCATATTTTTAGGCCTGGCAAAAGGTTCCAATTGCCAGGTCAAAATGGCAGTTTTACAACTGCACAGGCAGACTGCAATGGTAGGCCGTGGCCTTGACACATGTTTAAATAGGCTACTTACGTGGGTGGCACAATAAGTGTTGCAGGCCCACTAGCAGCATTCAATTTACAGTCCCTGGGGACATGTAGAACCACATTTTTAGGGACTTACAAGTAAATTAAATGTGCCAGTTTTACCATGTTTAAAGGAAAGAGCACAAGCACTTTAGCACTGATTAGCGCTGGTAAAGTGCACTGAGCCCTAAGAGCTAACAAAAATGGCTTTTGATGTAATAAAGCAGATCAAACCTGCATTTAATTTGGAGAAATCTTAGGCCAACAAGGACTTATCTAACCATGTCTCAGCAGTCAGTATGAACAATAATGTATCTAAAAAACACTTCACAGGGGAGGCCTGTGGAAGACTAGTGCTACAGCTCATCATCCTTTAAGAGCATCTCCCCATGAAGTCCCAGTATCATTTTGAATGTTTAACACAGGAGAGAGTTTATGGATGCATATTCTTTAAGTTCTTTTCAAGTATTCTGAGTGTTATGTGAAGCAGATTAGCAGATCTCTATGTCCATTTACTTTGAGGAGTTAATAATTGGCATATCCCACTGTCATTGTATCAGCAGCAAATAGTTACAGACCCCACCAACCATTTAGCCCAACCATGAACATGAAGCATAGGTTGTCCTCAAGGGCACGCCACTTATGCAACAACTTGTAGGACACTTTATGACAGGCATGTGCTTTAAATGTGCATCACATGTGCGCAGCCTTTTGAATCTCAAAAGAACCTGGAGGGGACTACGGAGAGTAATCCCATTTAAATGGATGGATATATGATGGATGGATGGATAGATGGATGAGCTTTGATAAGAGGACAGAGATGTACGCGAAGGACATTGTAAGAGTTTGGCCCAACAGCTTTGTCACAGTATATCCAAGATAAAGCCCTCACAGGTTCAAAATACAAACAGTGCACCATCATATATTATAATTGCATGGCCTATGCACACATTTGTGCCAAGCAAGGAAAATCCTCCATGTTCATCACACCATCAGTGAGCTCATTATCAGACGCGGAAAGGGCGCGCATTGAGTTCGCACTGTGAGGGTTTCGAGCTGGGGCCATGCAAAACCCTTACTAACCAGAGACCATCAAACCAACCAATGGTAGAACAGGTCTGGTTGGCAAGAGGGGATTGCTTTGTTTACAGTCTAGGAAAAACCATGTCCTCCATTGTGCTCCTTGTGAAGATGACTGGTTTCCAAGAAAATCAGAAACAGCTATGGGCTTGGTAGAAACGTGGACAGGCTTCCAACACCACAGGCACATCTGTGTTTCTTATTTAAGTCTGGCCTAGAGACAACTTTAATTGACTCTGTGTTAAGCTATGGAATGGAAAGAGGCGCATCAAGGACAGGCAAGAATGCACTTGCACAGGCCGTAGGCTGAGATGGCCTTGGGTAGCCACACAGGTCATGTACAACTGTACAGTCAGCAAGCTACGATGCATACTAGTAAGTAGTGGGGTAAACCAAACAGCAGGCATGCTGCAGGTCAGAAGGAACTCATGTTATATTACAGGTATGATACAGTAGAGACTGCTTCTATTTGGTAGAGAATAAGCACACGCAGTACCAAGTGAAGTAAATCTGGTGCGTGTATTGGGAAGAAAGAGGTATTGTAGTAAGTGCGGGCAAGAAAAACACTTAACGAATAAATAAAACAGAATAAACCGTCCTATCAAGATACATTGATACTTTTAATTTGGAACACAATATGTTATAAATAGATGGAAAGAGTAACTTTTCCAAATTGAGAGAAAGAGCCCTGAGAAAGCGGGTTTACACTTTTGCAAAACATGTGTTGGCTGTTGTCTTAAATGTCATGAACTTATAGAATGAGATGTTAAAAAAACTACGGTCGCAACTTCAGTGTGGATAAATAGTTGTCGAACTGAACTAAAATTAAAAAGAACAAGCATTGGCATAGCGAATAGGTCTCGCCTTTGGGACCTTATAAGGGTTTAGTTATCCAGCACAATATCCTAGGTGCAACAACATCAAATGTTGCATGGCTAAACACTTATAAGGTCCCAAAGGAGAGACCTATTGGCTATGCCAATGCTTGTCTATTTCCTGTTTTGTTCTAAAATGATACAAAAGAGGGCGATAATACTATTAGAAAAAGAAGTTGGAGGCACCTTAATGACGTGTAAGATAGAGAGTGCTTCTCACGCTGACGACACTGCTGGACCGAAAGGACCAGGCGCAATGCAATTTACATGAATTTAAGACTGTGAAATTCTATAATAACAAGAGATCCATTACAATTCAAAACCCCTGGTGGCCTATATCATTGTGGGGAATGTGAAAGATATTAGGACATTATTTCTTGCCTTGAGAACCATCTCTTCAGGGCCCTGTAACATTTCATTTTGTTTATGATATTACACTGTGCTTTCACTAGAAGGAGATGGGACGGCTAAGGACACGTGGCAACAAGAAGCCTGCTGGAGAAATCATCAGACAATCTGTGCAGCGAACCCTACCCACGAGGGGAAGTAAGCCTCTGGTTCAAAATATTTCCCATAGTGCTTGTTCCTTTTGAAGTTGCCCAGGTCGCCAGCAGGAAGTAGGCCTCTTCTCGGTGCACGCACTGGGACTGCAGCACTTGCTTCCTCAGGTGCCAGCAGGCACGCGACACCCATTGCACTCAAAGGGCTTCAGCCCCCCCCACCCATCGTGTGTGGCAGCCCGGGATGAGACAGCTTCCCGGGCACACACACAGCTGCACCCGAGCACTTCATAGGTCTTTAAAATACCATTTGCACGTTAATGAGGCCTTGCTGTCGTTCCACCTCTTTTTAGAGCCCCTGCAGCTCCACTCTGCAGGTTGCTTAAAGATTCAGCCCCCTCCCCGAATTTGTTTCTTAGCCCCGTTCCCTCCCAGCCCCCCCCCCCCCCCTTCCCAATGAAATTTGGCTCTAGTTGCGCCTCTGGGTGCCAGTAATAATAGTATCTTGCTGTTCTGTCACTGGGAGGAGAAAAGAAAAAACAAAAGAAAGGGAGTTAGTGTGGATCCTTCGACGAACAAAAGTGCTTTGTGATGGTGCAGCCAAGTAGTGACGCTGTTTCAATTCCGCCCTTGTCAATGCACGTGCAGAGTTAAAAAGAACACACATCCGGCGTTTTCAAAGAAGCAAGCGGCCAACAATATATGTGTGTTGGTAAATGTCCATGACGTGGTGCTGTCACACCATCACACAGCTGCCACTGCCCGTGTCGTATGTCACCTCTACACCATCCTGCTTTTAGCCAAAATATTCTGTATGCTTGTAATTGTAGGAGCGTTACGTACAACGGGGGGAAACCTGCAAGCTCCAGAATCCAATCCGCTGTTGGAACAAAATAGGTGGAGGTGTCACAAGCGGCCTGGGTCCCCATGGTAGCTATGCAAGTGCAGTCTGTGTACATTGATGGCAGTAATAGGCTCACACTGTTGTTATGAGGCAGCACGAGATTTGCAGAATCAGTATATGGGAGGGGTGCTAACTTTAGATAAAGTGTGTTCGATAGCTGTACAAGGCTACAGCTTAAAACAAACCAATCCTTACAGTTAGTATTAAATGTCAACAGGAAGTCGGAGCCAGCAGTAACTTAGAGCCCCGGGCACCCATATCGGGTTGCAATGCAGATACATTTACTGTGCACGATTACTCTGTGATTTGCCTTGTGGGATACGTCAGTGCAAACAAACTGCAAACAGGAGAAACCGCAGAATACTTGTCCCGTTAATATCAATCAGGCAGGGATGCGGTTTGCATATTGCTCTGAAATGCTGTGAATGTAGGCAAAGGACGGCAAAAACCCAACCCTGCATTCTTAGCATGATAGAGAGCAGCCCCCGCCCCTCAGCCTGGCAGGGGCTACAATGTTAAAACAAGCCGGTTGTTTGTGTAAACCAAATGTGTGGGAGCGAACGGGAGTTGTGTGCGCGTGAAAGTCGAAAGAGATCAGGAACAGAACATTTGAGAGGCGGAGCGAGGCGCATGCACTTGTGCGCGTAACAGCAAGCTGGTGGCCGCCTTTGGTAGCACTTTAAAAACCCGCTTTCTAAATGTCTTGCCAGACCAGCGCATGCGCTGGCTCTAGCGAGACCTAAAAATGAATTTCATAGTATGAATTTGACATTTTTTGAACAATTTCCTTTCCATTATTCTGATTAGCATTATTCTGATTGCATGCATTAGAAAGTATACATCTTATTTTCTGTTTTTTAATAAATACACTGGGGGTGGCATCTAGTTTCTCACTGAGGAGCACCAGTTACAACAAGACCACTATCTCCCTAAACTGCAACTGCAAGTTTAGCTCAGATATAATAGGATGTTCTGACTGCACTACTTTGGCTATTAAACACATTTCCTATCTATGAGATGCCCCTGGCTTCTTCACATTCACTCCTGTTCAAGTACTTTCAGCCAGATTCAATAATCTTCATCTAGCTGTTTATCATACTTTATTTAAAAACGTGTTCTTTCCCAGAAAAATGGGCATTCTCCCAGTTACCTTTCTTTCCCTTGCTACTCTTTTTCCTAATCCTGCCTTCTACGCTTTTTACTCAGATGGCAAATTCTCCATTCTTAAACCTTTGCCATTGGATTTTCCTCTCTTTTCCTCTGCTCTCTTATCCTTTCAGTTCTTATCCTCCTTGTCTCTCCCTTTTTCTAACCCATGTTCTAAATATAATCTCCCCTCTCATTCCATTGTATTCCTTTCTTTTCCCTTTCACTCTTCCCTACCATTTCTCCATGATCACCTAAGAGTCTTTACTTAATTCCTATCCTGGTTAATGCTCTCTCATTCCTCCCTCACCCTTGTTCCTCCTTCCTTTCACCCCATTACTTGATTCCATTCCTTCTCTCACTTCTCTCATTATTCCTCTTGTTTCCTCTTCCTTCAACTCTGCTTCCCATCCTCAATGACCTACTGTTGTAGGGCAGACTGCGGCACAACTGAATTCAGGCAAAACCTGCAAATATTCACGGGCTTAAGCGCAAACTTAGCCATCACCCCCTCTGAGGTCCGGGACCAGACCGGGTCCTGTCCGACTCCTGGCCCGGGGCCTAAACCCTTGCCCCTTAGGCGCCTTTTGCTTTCCCAGGTTCCGTAATTCAGGAGGACAGGTCATAAAACGAGGAGTGCCACATCTGTGTGCAAATTGTTTCTAGTAAAGGGAATATCTACATGCTAATTCCAATAGTGTTGTTTAATTAGATGGAGGCAAAATGGAGGCGTTAATTAAAAACTTTGCTTAGATCGAGTTTGTGGGCTGGGCCTGACAAACGTGTCCACTCTCTCACAGTGGAAGAGCTCAGTGGAAGAACTGAATGCAGAACCAAACAAATCATGTTTTTGCATTTAATCAGTCAGCTTTAGTTAACTCATCTAGGTTTCCCAGACGTTTAACAGAGGCTCGTCTCCCCCCCCCCCCCCGCCACCAACGCAATGTTTCTGCTGATGCAGGCGGAATCAAGAAGAAACACCCCGCACATTAAAATACCTATAACCTGTTCGCCGATTAGTATGTAAATCATGAGCACATGAGGGCCATTACACTACAGCAAGGTGAAAAGGAACAGCAATTTTCAATGTTAGCGTGCCGATGTCAAGTGCAAGTGCTGCTGGAAGATGGGATAATTCTATGTGATGTCGAGGCGGTCCTGCCAACATAACCTGCTCCTTCTGCCGAAGCTCCAATCCTTACATCTAAACAAAGGCAATACCAGCTGGACAAAAAGGTGACCTCCCCCTCAACAATAAAGAATCAGTAGTGTGATGCAGTTTTATCTGAGAATAGAGAAAACGCTCCTTTTGTTGAGGTCACAGACTAGCTCCAGCACCAGCCTGCTGTATATAAGGACTGTAGTCCCAGATCACACCGGCATCCGTCTCCATAGAGCAGCCAACATGGGAAAGATAAGAGCACATTTTCATTAACAATATTTGACGACAAAACCATCCCGCCTTTAATATGTTGTCAACGCGTCGGGTGGAAGCATCCATAAAAGTTGTTTTCAGGAGAGAGGAGCCTAGCGCGCAACCAAGATGGCCGCGTAGGTGCGAAGCTCCCGAGGACCTCCGCGACCTCCTGAATTAATCCTGATTATATCCTGTCTTTGATGAGGGGACTGTGTCTGTGTACCCGAGCTGAGGCGGCACCCGTTTTCCGTTTTCGAATCGGACCCCGGACACCGGTGGGAGCACCGATCGAAGATTGCGGCCTTCTCCGCGCCGGCCCCCCGGATTGGAGTTGTGGGGCGATCCGGGGACAAAGCGAACAACAGCGGCGGGCAGGGCTGGGCGACTCGCGTACCCCACGCTTTCACTTTCGCTTTTGCGCCCTCCTTGCCCTCAAGCGAGGTAGGGTTGCGGAGCGGGGTGCGGTGGTGTGGCCTTGTCCCGGTGCCCGGCTGACCCGCCGGCTGTGAGTTGTCCTGCGGTCCAGTGGTCACCCCCCCCCGGAACCCGTGAACTGGTTTATCGGCCCTTTCGAGGAGATTGGCACGACTTTGGGAGTGCGACATGTCCACAAAGCAAGATGGCGACCGGGCAAAGGTGAAATCGACCCGCCGTGGCCCGGCACATCAGTCTAACAGCATGGACCGCTACACCCTCCAGAAGGGATCTCCAGAGGCACCGCGTACATCCCCCGCGGGCCCGACTGAGGCGTCTGCTCAGCCCGCGGATCTGACCCTCCGGGACGTCATGGGCGCCATTGCCGAGATGAAGGCCTCGGTGGACCAGCGCTTTGATACTCTGGCGCAGAAGATAGACTCGGCCCTGGTGGATGTGGGCCTGGTGAGAGCCGACTTGTCTAAAACAAATGACCGGGTCGATTCCCTGGCCCACACTACCTCGAGTCTCACTACAGACGTGGCGGCCCTTCAAAAGGAGGTGCACCGGCTTGGCCAGGCGAGCGCCCTGATGGACCGTCGACTCCGAGGGTCGGGCCCGGAGGAACAACGTTCGCATTGTCGGGGTGCCGGAGGGACGGGAGGAGGAGGCGGCAGATTTGTTTGTGGAAGACCTGATCCTCACCCGTCTCCAGCCCCGGGGGCTGAGTAAACTTTTTGCGGTGGAACGTGCTCACAGGGTCCCCGGCGGAAGACCTAAGGCCGGAGCCCCGCCGCGGCCTCTCATTGCCCGGATTTTTAACTTTCGGGACAGAGACGCTATCCTGCAGACTTCCAGGCTACAGGGACCGGTCAAGCTCGATAATATGGACGTGAATTTCTACCCTGACTTTACTCCGACGGTCCAAAAGCAGAGACTGAGTTTTCTCGGAGTTAAACGTCGCCTACGGGACCTGAACCTTAAGTACTCAATGCTTTTTCCAGCTAAGCTGAGGGTGGAGGTGGATGGTCGCACGCACTTTTTTGACCGTCCCGAGGCGGCTGGGGACTGGTTGGATACTCTGCCTGGGGATCGGGGCCGGGGGGGTGGGGGGGGTGCGGTTGGCGGGGAGGGCTCGCCGGATCAGAACTGAGGGGTGAATAGTAGGCCTTGCTCTGGACAACATTCCGGTTACCATTCACTGATCGTGTATGTTCCCCTCCTATGGAGGTCGTACGGGGTCCATTGGGGGCTTTCCCTCCTCCTCTGGGGGACTAGTTAGTTTTTCGTCTATGGGGCGACAGGCACACTGCACTTTGGGGGGGCTGTCTGGGCTCATGCAGGGGTGCAGGGAGGGGGGAGTTCTGTTGGGATGGGTGGGCGGGGGTGGAGTGTTGTTTGTTTGCACCGCAAGGCGAACCCTTTACTGTATTGTTGTTTTCGAGATGCTCTTTGGGGGACGACTGATGGCTTCCATGTATGATGGGGGGTAGGGATTTGACTTTGTTATCATGGAACGTTAACGGACTGGGGGATAGGATTAAGCGTGGTGTGGTCCTGCAGTATCTGAAACGAATTTCACCAGATGTGGTCTTCCTGCAGGAGACACACCTTATAGGCAATTCCTTTCATGCCATGAATCGGCGAGGCTATCGCTTGGTGGCCCATTCGGGCTTCACTTCGGGCTCGCGGGGGGTGGGCATCATGATTAAGAACTCGCTCCCATTGGAGATTGATGAGGTGCGCCATGATGAGAGGAGACGTTACACTGTCTTGGTGGGTAGAATGGAGGGCAGAGTGGTCGTTTTTGTATCAGTGTACGTTCCGCCGGGGTTGCAATCTACCACGTTTGCGGACCTGGGGCGCCTCCTCCTTGACCTCCCGGGTGGGCTTCTGGTAGTTGGGGGGGACTTCAATGCGGTGGCTTCTGGGTCTATGGATCGTCATCCCCCCAGGGACCTCCCCCGGGCACAGGCGTGGCTGTCCGGCCTTTTAGATACACTAGGATTGGTGGATTGCTGGCGACTAAAGCATCCCGCGCAGCTGCAATACACCTTCCACTCGGGTGCCCATGGTAGCCTCTCGCGGCTTGATTATGTCCTTGTCCCTGCGGCCTATGCTGGGAGAGTGGGAGAGGTGCGCCATTTGGCGCGGGGTATTTCAGATCACTCCCCACTACTGTTGCACTTTGATGTCTTCCCGAGGGGGGAGGGCAGGGTAGCCCCAATCAATGCCTGGTACCTGCGCGACCCCACTATTCGAGCCGAATTGATCAAATCCTTGCAGCGGTACTTTGAGGAGAATGTGGGGTCTGTCCCTTCGGCTATCTCCCTGTGGGAGGCTTTTAAGGTAGTTCTCAGAGGGGAGGCCCACTCCTTTATCTCCCATGCCCGGAGGCGCGAGCGGGAGGAGGTAACCCGGGTGGAGGCCGAAATTACTGAACTAGAGGGTGACCTGGGGAGCGGGGTGACGGATGCCACATTGCATGTTCTACACCTCAAGCAGGCGGCCTATAGGGCCCTCGTCACGGAGGCGGCCAGGGGCCTCAGTAGAGAGCAACAGGGGCGACTGTATGATGTGGGTGATAAGGCTGGTAAATTGATTGCGTGGTTGGACAAAAAGGAGAGAGCGAGTCGTGTGGTTCCGTTGATCGAGAGGATGGATGGTGTGTGTGTCACCGAGCTGGACGCCATTGTCTCCTGCTTCGCGGATTATTTCCGCGAGGTGTATTCCCCGGTTTCTCCCTGCTCGGAGGAGGATTCCCATGCCCTGCTTCGGGACATCGCGCTGCCCTCCCTTTCGGTAGAGGACAGGGATTCGCTGGACGCTCCTCCCACCTCGGACGAAATTGCCCTTGCTATCCGCTCGGTCGCATCTGGCAAGGCCATGGGCCCCAATGGCATCCCTATCGAGCTGTATAAGCTGCGACCGGATGTACTGGCGCCCCACCTGCGCGCGATGTTCCTGGCGGCCCGCTCGCGGGGTTCCCTTCCGCCGGACCAGCGTCTGGCCACGATCGTGGTGATCCACAAGGAGGGGAGACCCCGTGAGCGGGTCACATCCTATAGGCCTATCTCGCTCTTGAACGCGGAGCCCAAAATCCTCGCCAAGGTGCTGGCCAACCGGCTGGTCGGCGTGGTGGGCGATTTGGTCCACCAAGACCAGTCCGGCTTCATACCCCATCGCAACACGGCCCTTAATCTGCGACGCTTGCACGGGGTGCTCGCGCGTGTCCCGTTCGTGCGGGAACCGGCCATCTTGGCGTCCTTGGACGCCACCATGGCGTTTGATACGCTCGAGTGGCCATACATTTGGGCGATGCTGGCGAAGTTTGGCTTCGGACCGGGCTTCATCAGCTGGGTCAAGTTGTTGTATTCCGGCCCATTGGCGCAGGTGGTGGTGAATGGACGAGTCTCGGCCCCATTCGCACTGGGACGGGGCACGCGACAGGGTTGCCCCCTGTCGCCTCTCCTGTTTGCATTGGCCCTGGAGCCCCTGGCGGAGTGGCTGCGGTGGCACCCTTCCATCCGTGGTCTCCGCTGGATCCCCGAGCATGAGGACCGTGTGTCCCTCTACGCTGATGATATCCTTCTATATCTTGCCTCCCCGCGTAAATCACTGATCGTCCTAGTTGATGTTTTGCGCTCATTCGGTCGCAACTCAGGCCTCGTCATCAACTGGGCGAAATCCTGTGTATATGTGCTTGCCGGGGAGGCTCCGGTCCTACCACGGGACTGTCCGATCCAGATTGCCTCCCAGGGGTTTCGGTACCTGGGTATATATATTACTCTGGACCCGGAGGCCCGCTACGAGCGGAATTTGCTGCCCCCCCTCCAGCGCTTGAAGGAGGACGTGGTGCGTTGGCGGTGTCTGCCGCTTTCGCCGCTCGGCCGAGCGGCCTTGTTTAAGATGATGTCGTTGCCGCGCTTTCTGTACGCTCTCCAGAACACTATGGACTTGGTCCCGGCGCGCTACTTCCGTGAGGTGGAGAGTTTGCAGCGTCGCCTGTTCTGGGACGGGAGGCCACGGATTGCCTTGGCTAAATTGACGCTCCCGTGGTACGACGGGGGGGTTGCCCTCCCGGATATTAAACGGTATTACTGGGCCTCCCAGCTAGCTGCGATTAATCATGGCCTTTACGGGCCCGCCCTGAACCCGGCATTTGAAATGGACAAGATGCTCCTGCCCGGTGGCGACTACAATCGAGCGCTCTACTCTGGCGCGCCGGACCCTCGCCTGACGGGACCGACGCGTGTCATGGTGCGTGTATGGCACGCGGCTAACGCAGCTATGGGGTGGAAGGACCGTTTGACCCGGGCGTCACCGCTATATGCGTCTGCGAGGTTGGGCTCCCTGTGGACCTCGAAGGGCTTCGAGAAGTGGGACACGATCGGCATCAGCACAGTGGGAGATCTCTGGACGAGGGGGGGATTCAAAACTTTCGAGACGCTGCAGACGGAGTTTCAGTTGCAAGGCAGTGAGTACTTTCGGTACTTACAAGTCCGCCACGCGCTGGGCTCCGTCTTCCCGGATGTCGCGTCCATTCCGGAGTCTTCCCCCCTGGAGGACAGAGTGCTGGATGGCCATGTCCCAGACAGCACGATCTCCCTTATATATAAAAAACTGATCAACGACCGATCGGGCCTGCTGACTGGCCTCCGCGAGGCCTGGGTTGCCGATGGGCTGGAATTGGACGACGAGGACTGGATTTCCGCGGTGGCCTCTCCGAAGGAGGTGGCCATCCCGGCTCGCCTTCGCTTCGTCCAGCTTAAGATCCTCCACCGGGTTTACGTGACGGGGCCAAGGCTTCTACGTATGGGCTTTGCTGAGGATGGACTGTGTAAGCGTGGCTGTGGTGCTTTGGCAACTTTCTCGCATATTCTGTGGGAATGCCCAAAGGTGGAGCGATTCTGGCGTGGTGTGCACGAGGTCCTGCGAGTGGTTACGCGTGTCGCGCTGTTGCCTGAAGCGAGGAGATGCTTGCTGAATGTGTGGGAGCCAACTGACTACTCGGTTCCGCAGACGCGGTGGGTGACTCTGGGATACATGATAGCTAAGCGTGACATTGCTCAATTGTGGGGATCCCAGAGGCCCCCGGCGGTGTCGGCCTGGAAAGAACACATGGATTGGTGTATGTTTCGTGAAAAGGTGGTGTATGTTGCGAGGGGTAAGCCTGGGGCGTGGGTGAAAATCTGGGGCCCCTGGAACGCCTATCGCGGGGGTATTTGCGAGCCGCCACTGCTGCCGGCTGCCTCACCAGCTCCGTCCCCCTAGCCGACCCCCTCCCCCAGCCACGGGCACGTGGTTCCCCAGTCCCTGATCTGTTCTCATTCCCCTCTTCAGAGTTTGGCGATTGGTTGGGGTCCCCCACTTAAGGAGCGCGTGCTGTCACTTGGGATTGCGGGTTGCCTTGCGGGTGTGGTTTTTTGTGTTGTTGTGTTTCGACAAAAGGAAACCGTATTGTGGGTTTGGAGTTATGTGGCCTGCACTACTGATATCTCCTGATTTACCTTTTTGCACCGCCAAGAGATTTTTCTGTATATACGTCATATGCTTCTGCCACTCTAGCGACCGGCCAGACGGTTGTAGGCCCATACCTGTAACTATTTGAGATTGCAATAAACGGTTTCAAAAAAAAAAAAAAAAAAAAAAAAAAAGTTGTTTTCAGTATTTGCAGCATGCTACTGAGGGTACATTAGGTTCTGAAACCGAGTTACTAGCGCAGAGGAGCCTAATATTTGAATGAGCATTTATCACGAGAAGCAAACGAGTTATGAAGCTATCACCTGATGTGGCTTCCGCTAATCCACGCATCAATTATATGTTTAGACTACATTTTAAATGTTGAATATGGAGGAGTTAAAATTGTTGGGCGTAGGAGACCAAAAATGTAAAGCCCTGCTTATTGTACGCATTCAATACTAAGGAGTTAATTATCAGTTTATAGCGCTTGACAACTGGTACACAATTCTCTCTCTTTAAACCCTCCAATCTCTCACGTCACAATGCCCTGGGCCTGCACAATGCACCCTTACTTCCGACAGGAAGACAGAGCCAGCGCGCGGTGTTCCATAATATGAGCACACGGCCAAGAATAATTCAACTTCTGGCCGGCCCGCCCCGGTCACGACAGACAGTGCCACAGTGGCATTGGCAAACCCCGGTCGCCTGGTTGCGACTCTCAACAGACAGGGGCACGTGACCTTGCGACCAGGCCAGAAAGAATTAAATCAAAAGGGGCCTAAGGGGCAAGGGTCCCGGCAACCACCGCGGATGAATCAGATCAGGCCAGAAGCATTTAAGGATTTAATGCAATTTAAACGACTGGACGGTGACCAGTCTAGTCGTAAATAGACTCACCTGCGGGTGGCAGTCCAGACAGGGGGAATACAATTAGGGGGTGCCTCGCTCTTTCCCAGTCCCCCCCTGGCCTCTGAGATGCCTGCCTTGCCTCCTCGACCTCGAAGTCACGCTGCGCGCACTTTTTATTGCGCGAGCCAAATGCGCATGAGCATCACCAGGCAGCAGACCTCACAACTAACTAAAACCACAGCGCGCAGACGCGGAGGAGGTGACATCTGGGCGCTGCCGGCATCTACGTCACTGACAATGATCACATGGTCAGGTATTTTTTGTAAATAAATTATAATGAGTCCGGTATAGCAAGCTGCCTGCTGCTGCCTAAATTAAATTGAAATCAGCCGGCGGGTCACTGCGCACGTCACGTCACGGAGGGTTGTTGTTAATGCAAAGTTATGTTTAACTTTACTTTGTACGGTCGGTCCGACACGGCCAAATCGGCCCCCAGCAACAGAACCGGCCCCCTATCATAAAACCGGCCCCCACCCCATCCAGCCTACCGGGGGATTGCCCGGTGCCCGGAATTGTCAGTCCGGCCCTGGTTGCGACCGCCCACAACCTCCTGCACTGGAAAAATCTCGCTTGGGGATTTGATTTACCGTTTTAGCGTGCATATGAGAAACAATTCTGTAATGCGGCGATTGATGGGATTTGGCCAGAACTCTGCATTATAAGAGTAACACGGAGTAGCCAAAATTCTGCCAATTCCGCCAGCGCAAATATATTTCCTACCTTCTGAAAAAAATCAGGAGACATAGTCTCATTAGATCAATGAGATCAACTAATCTAATTATTCCAAAGAGAATTGCTTGCACTTAATGTCCGGCATTTCACTGGCATGGATCTTGGATGTGAAAAAAAATGTCACCCTCTTGAGTGTCAGAAGGACCTCAAAATCCCCCCTTTTGCCAAGTAAATTTGGTGGAAGATTGGAAACAGGGCCTGGCAGCTATAGACTGCTTATGATATGATCTCACATATAACTTATTACATAACTCATGACATGTTTTATGATCATTGATAACATCACTGATGACATCTGAAATTAAACTATTAATGAGATCCCTGTGCATGGCGAGTGAGCAAGTTATAGTTATTTCATTTATCATTAACTGTTGAATCTCAGTGTTTTTTTGTGTAAATTGATATTATTTAAATTACATATTCGCCTAACTATACCATCACTATAACCTTTAATAAACATATATATTACTTACCCAGCGATGGTTGCTTCTGAGTAGTTATAGTCAGGATCATGTATCCATAGGGGAAGCATTTTTTGTTTTCCTATAAACTTGGGCACCATTTGACGAATCTACACAAAATGTTCTTCCACATTACCACATTTGTTCCTTCAAAGGTGATCCGTGAACCGGGGAACGAGAAAAGGTGTGGGTCCCAAAACAGTGTGGATATTTATTTCATTTCCTACCCTGTAACACCAAACCCATAACATAACTCTTCAACATTTTTTATTAACTTTTCTTCCATAATTAACATAATTAATAATATAATAATGAATATTGTTAATAAAACAAACTAATAAACATTAATTGACTAAACACACTTTAACACTATAATATCCACAACACATATCTAAATTAAACTATAAAATTATAAAACACAATTAAATCTTATTTTTAAATCAAAAACTATTACTATTATCAACTAATAGTAAAGTAATTAAAATGTATTTAATACCCACCCTTTATACCTTTAAAAGTGAAAAAACACACAAAAATAAACAATTACCCCAAATAAATATCAAATAATTAACAACTATATATTAATTAATTAAATACAAATTACTTCCCACTCTTTACTTCTATAAACACCACAACACACACCTAAAATGTATTACACAATTACATAATTAACTACTAATCAATGAATTAACATCCAATTATTAATTCATCAATTAAAAATAAATTACTTCCCACCCTTTACACCTATAAGCACCACAACACACACCTGAAATTAATTACACAATTTCCATAATTAATTACCAATTAATTAACATTAATTAACCAATTATTAATTAATTAATAATAAATTCCTTTACACATTTAACATTAAAAACATCTCAATTAAACAAATATTAATAAATAAAACATAATCAATACATTTATTATAATTAAATGACTTTACTTCCCACCCTCCTCCCCTATAAACCCACAACCCGCTACGGAACGAAAAACGCAAAATTCAATTAAAACAAAATAATAACAACTAAAAATGTAACACATGTATTAAAAATACAAACAATTCTTATACAAAAAAAATACATCAGATACATAACAAATATATGTTAAAATACATAAAATTAGGAAAAAAAACAATATTTTTAACAACTATATTTTTGCAAACGATATTAAACACTTCCATATTTTTAAAATCGATATTACTTACCTTAAGTCGATATTCTTGACCACGATATTCTTGCTGTTGATATTTCTGAACCACGATATCAATGGCTCGATATTTGTGCAACTCGATATTTTTTACTCGATATTCTGTCTCTGCACCATTAAAAATATGGGTGATTTTTGGAGAAAGATGATATTAGGGTCTCATTATCTATTATGTTGTTTTGACTCTGTGGCAAAGCCAGTAAGTCTACTTGAGAGGAACTATGTCCTGAGTGGCCAGGCCGTGTGACCAACCCAACGCTGGGACAGGGAGTTGGCTTCCGGTGGAGGTTTTGGATACTGGACCTGACCACAGGCCATGCTCGGTGGGGGGGTTGGCTTTATGTATGGTAACTATAACTTGCACCTCTTCCATTCACTGCTAAATACTCCAAATATTACATTATTCATTACATCTTCCATGACATCATTGATTTTATCACTGCCACAATTGCAATGAAATTGTTGATGAGAAAACTATACATGGAGGGAGTGCAAGTTATAGTTACCTTCGAGCACGAGTTATAGTTACTTGAGATAACTATAAATAGTGAATTTCAGTGGTATATTTTATAGTGCTGGTCTTCTGAGTATGGATGAATTCAAGTTTCTCAAAGTCAACCATCCAGTAATCCCAGTCATCTACCTTATTCCCAAGATACATAAAGACCCAATCAAGCCTCCCGGTAGGCCGATAATATCAGCCAGAAACAGTATCATGGAGAACACCTCGCGATACATCAACTATTTCTTGCAGGAACACGTTAAACATTTACCATCGTACTTGCAAGATACTGGAGACTTTCTGAGGAAGGATAACGATGTAATATGGCAAGATGATTACCTACTAATCACTCTGGATGTCACCGCGTTATACACGAGTATACACCATTTGGATGACATCAAAGCAGTTAAACACTTTTTGAGGACTAAACCTTTGTGCATGTTGAACCATAACAAAATGCTTTTGGAGATTATTTCAATATGTTTAAACAATAATTTCTTTCTATTTCAGAATCAGGTCTTTCAACAGATGAGAGGCGTGGCTATGGGGGCTTGCTTCTCCCCAGCGATGCCTGTTTGCATATGGGGCTGTGGGAGGAGCAGGTCCTCAGTACCAAGTTTGCAAATTTACTAGCTGAAAATGTAATAGCATGGCATCGCTATATAGACGATCTATTTATAATCTGGAAAGTCCCTGAGGCATTAACCGCTATGTTTATTCATGAAATCAATATCAATGATCTGAATTTGCGGTTCACAGCACAAATCAGTAAGGAAACAGTCAACTTCTTGGATGTTGAAGTATTTATTCAGGAAGGAAAATTGGAGACCAGATTGCATCATAAGCCAACTACGGGCAATACTGTGCTCCACGCCACGAGCCATCATCCAGAGCATCTGATATGCAGCATCCGCAGCATCCCCTATGGTGAGATGCTACTTGTCAGACTCATATGTAGTGTGGGTGACGACTGTTTAAAGGCCCAGAATGAGAGCAATAATAGGTTCCTGGCCAGCGGCTACACTGTTGAAATGGTTGTCAAAGCAATCATGAAAACTAAGTCTACATCCAGATCAACAGCATTAAACAGAAGTCCCAGAACAGGTGATACGCATATTGCACCTCTCTCAACTGTAGAACCTCCGAGATTGATTGTTACTTACAACCGCCAACACTTTGCATAAGATTTTTAACTAAAACTGAGTCATAGTCCGTAATGACCCCGTGTTTGGCAAATCATTGGCTGAGGTTCCCAAAATCACATTTCGAAAAGCACGCTCCATGAGCGATATGCTTGTTAAAAACAGTCCAGAGGTTGTCACTCCTAAAACATGGCTACAAACAGCCAAAGGTTTCATCAGATGTGTAACATGCAAAGCGTGTAAGTTTGGGAAGAGCAGAACATCTTACAGAACTCCTTTCCATGATGTGTCCACCTTAATATCCAAGAGGCTCACATGCAAAACTGATTTTGACCTATATATGCTGGAGTGTACGTGTGGCCTGCAATATGTGAAAAGCACTAAGTTGCAGGTCCACAAGCGTATACTCCAGCACATGAGGGCAATCAGTAACAATGACACATCCTATCCAGTAGCCAGGCATTCTAAGGAGGTCCATGGCAGATGCCTGGATCACCTTAGCTATTATGTGGTGGACATGGTTCCGCCACTTAGGCGTGGTGGCGACCGAGAGGCCTTGTTGAGGAAACTAGAAAAAAGGTACATCCTTGAGTTGGATACAAAGACGCCCAATGGGCTCAACTCGAGTGAGGATTTTTTCACCTGCCTATGATAATATCTATACCAAATCAGAAGCTTGCTGCACATCTCGTTAATAATAATTTTCATGCCTGACCTCCTCAAATGAAATTCTAGTTATTTTAACCTTTTTAAGGTAGCACGTTCACTTGCACGAGCACTTTTTTACACAATGCAGAATAGACACAGGGCCCACTTGGGCACAAGGTTTTATTTTGATGGCTAAAAATGAAATGTTGTTGGTTTTCAAAAAATGGTTAAATAATTTGCACACAAAACATAATTTTAGATACTTATGATGTAATAGGTATTTATTATAGTTTTTAGCATGTTATGGTAATGTGGCAGCTTTTAAGTTATTTATTATTAAGCTGTATCTGTTTGCTGGCCGGCCACATATGGGAATTTATATCTGACGCAATTCCTTATATGTGGTAGAGTCACTATTTTCCAAACAACTACAAAATTATTTCATTTGAATTGCCAACGTTTGTTGAATATCTTTTGTAGTAATAATTCATTGTATCACTGAACACTAACAAACATATCAGAGAGCAGTTGCACTGCAGCATGTACGAACCCACTAGGATGCTATTTTCAGTATTTATGCATCTGTGAATATATAATGGGAGGACAAGAGGGAAGGAATAGATGTGACTTCCCTGCCCAGTTCAGTGGCTTTTTGCAGTATTTTAATTGAATATATTTATGTTCATTAATACTGGCATATTTGCGCTATGTTACACAGCCCTGACGGCTTATTTGCACAACGTATTTATTGTCTTTTAAATTACCCATTTTAAATGCTTGCTTGTATGCATTTATCTGTATTTTGAATTAACTTAATAAGGTTCATTAATTATTTCGTATTTGCACATTGCCATGCAGCACTGCTTGCGTATTTGCACAATTGAATTAATGTTCAGAATTGTATTTCAAGCCGATTTCTACAGGGCACAATGAGTTGACTAAATACATTCTCTATGTCTATCTGCACCGCTTCTCGTGGTACTGCACTGTCACTTTAAAATTGTGGGTCACTCCTCATGGCGTCATGTGATCAAGGTCTCCTGAAGGCCGAAACGCGTCATGGCGGTGGTGCTGGGTGTACTTACCAAACTTTCCCTAAAACCTATGGATTTTTCAGTGAATTTCAAAGGTTTTTTAAATGCTAATTTCTAACTATAACGTGCCTGAAACCTATGGTTTTTTCAGTGGATTTCAAAGGTTTTTTTAAATGCTAATTTCTAACTATAACATGCCTGAAACCTATGGTTTGTTAAGTGAATTTCTAAGGTTTATTAAATGCTAATTTCTAACTATAACGTGCCTGAAACCTATGGTTTTTTAAGTGAATTTCAAAGGTTTTTTAAATGCTAGTTTCTAACTATACCTACAGAGTTAGGACATGTGAAGAAAGAAGAAAAAACGCACAGAAAGAAGCAACTGAATTCCACAAAGACGAAGAAAAGTGTAGGAAGAAGCAAGACACGTGCAGAAAGAACCAACAGAGGAGCAGAAAGAGGCCTTGTTGCAAAATCATCCTTTGCCCACAACTTTTTCTGACGGGTACTGATGGTAACTGACTCTGACTAACCTGACTTAGAGCCAGTGCTATGCTAAAAGACACTTAGAATACAGTGAAAACCCCTACATACACTAGGGAACACTATGCATTGGGGTACACCTGTGATTAGCATGATCTCCTCTGTAAGGCCCTAGTACATAATAGGGCAAGGGGATTAAACCTACCTCTAAGTCAGAGGTGCAGAAATATGCTACTTTAACTAGTAGTCGTGTTTGCAGATTGGTGGAGAAAGGGTGCTGGGCGTCCAACCAACGCTCAGGAATTCCACTGCATAAGACTTACAGGAGGTACCAGGAGGGATTCTTGGCCCCCAAACTCCATCAGGACTAAATTGGACTTCATCCCCCATCCCGTAGTCTGCCACGAGGCACGTTTGCAGAGTGGTAGAGAAAGGGTGGCATGGCCTCCGAAGACGTCTTAGCAAACCCACTGTGTGGGACTTACGGGAGTTAACAAGAGGGGTAGTTGGCCCCCAAGGACATCCTTGGGGGCCAACTTCCCAAACTATTACCTCCAGTCAGTCCCACACAGCAGCATTGGTAAGTACTCGTACCAGGCCACGCCCACTTTGCCCACCACTCTACAAAGGCACTCCCTAGCACGCTCTTGGATGGGGATTGAAGTCCCCTTCACTTCTGGGGGTCCTTTAGGGGCCAACTAGCCTACCTTTTACCTCCAGTAAGCCCCACGCAGAGGGATTGGTGAGAGGTAGACAAAGGCCATGCCCTCTTTCTCCACCACTCTGCAAACACGCCCCTGGCACATTGTAATTTGGAGGATTAAGTCCCCTTGAATCCTGAGGATCCCTGGGGTCCAACTAGCCCACCAGGTACCTCCAGTAAGCGCCACAGAGCTGCGTTGCAGAGAGGTGTAAAAAGGGGCGTGGCCTGGGCCACCTCTCTGCAACGCAGACCTGTGGCGCTTTCTGGAGGTACCTGGTGGGCTAGTTGGCCCCCAGGGGCCCTCAGGATTGAAGGGGAATTAATTCCCCAACTTAAAACGCGCCACAGGGTGTGTTTGCACACGTCATCTCAGGCCCAGCCCCTTTCCTTCACCACTGTGTAAACAGGCCCCGTGGCATGTTTTAAGTTGGGGGATTAAGTCCCCTTGAATCCTGAGGGTCCCTGGGATCCAACTAGCCCACCAGGTACCTCCAGTAAGCTCCACAGAGCTGTGTTGCAGAGAGGTGTAAAAAGGGGAGTGGCCTCTCAACACCTCTCTTCAACGCAGCTCCCTGGTGCATACTGGAGGTACCTGGTGGGCTAGTTGGCCCCCAGGGACCCTCAGTATTCAAGGGGAATTAATTCCCCAACTTACAACGCACCAGGGGGCGCGTTTGCTAAGTGCTGCAGGCTCAACATTCTGTAACTCTGGGAAAATCACTTTTCTCTCCGTGCCTACCAAAAACGAACGTGTCTTAGTGTAATGGAACTGGGGCTCAAGCAAAGCGCTCCAATACCTCAGGTCGAGTTCGCGCTATATACAACTGCAAAAAAAAAAGAAAAACACCTTAAACTTACAGTTAATTGCCTGACAGCATTTCTGTGCCTCTACACACCTTCCATTGATAAGTTTCGGGGAGGCATAGAAAGACGTGTAGTCAGTGGCAACAACATACGGGACGCATCAGTATTTCTAAGCTTCTCTTTCACTTTCGGAATGCAGACCACGACATGCTCCAAACACCCCACCTCACTCCCCTACCATACACACGAACCAGCCGGAGTTAGTCGCCTACTACGCCTCGCCTGTCCTAGGCTACCCGGCGCCTAACAGTATCATCTAAAGGGATGAAAATCCCGAACTACAAAAGGCACGCGCGAACGCCACAGCCAATCAGCACTTCGGAGGACAGTATTGCGCACTTGGATTGGGTTGGGTGTTACCGATACTCCAATCACAGCTTACATGTTAGTAGTCCCGTCCACTGATAGATGACTATTACAATATGTGCAGCCTTGGAATTGGTTGTTATGGGACCCGGAAGTACTATAACTTTTTGGACCAATAACATCCATTCAAACAAAAGTTACTGACTACGCACATGAGAATACCTATACTTACTGTTCGCATAAAGTAGCAGTCAAGTGGTCTCTGTAAAGTATAAGTGGAGCTCTGGTTCCAGAGTTTCTGTCTGCCCTTTCTCCTGCCGTTATACCAATACTGTTATTTTCCCGCGTCTTTCAAGCGTGAGTCCAGTATGAAATCTGTGCTACTTGTCTGTAATGCCTTGACATTGTAAATCAGGTAGTGACATTTTATTAGAAAAGTGTGTAAATTTACCACGAGCTCAGTACTCCTGCTCCTATAGCTGAACAGTGTGTAATGTTGCTCACTTCAGATGCAGTTTTGGGAATGAATTCCTGGGGGTTTGGTTGTGGAAATTGAGGTTGTCCCTTAACCTGGGTGTACAAGGGCAGAGGAAGTGGAAACTGGGGATGATCAACATGTCTCGTGTGTAGATTTAATACATATCGATGTTTCAGAGAAAATTATGCTTTTAATGATGATGTCTGTTCCTTCCAGATGGCAGAGTAGCTAGGTTTAAGCCTTCAATTCTGTCCACATACATACCTGTCAGCACGCGAAACAAGCATTGGCCGCGCAAGCGCGAGCGGCCGCGAGACGCGGTCTGTGGTGGGGGATGGGGAGAAGCGGGAGTTGTGTGTGCGTGCACGCAAAAGGGAGGAACAAAGCCCGGGAGTTGTGTGTGTGAGCGCGCGCGCTAAAAGAAAATTTAATAAAAGCACGCTAGTGGCAAAGCTGGCGGCTGCACGCGTGCTCGCACACGTAACGCGCGCGCGTGCTCGTGCGAGTAATCGCAAGCGCTAGGCCAGCAAAAGTGTGTGGCAGCACTTTTAAAAGCCACTTACTAAATGTCTCACAGAGCAGCGAATGTGCTGGCTCAGGCGACACCTAAAAAGGGCACTTTCAGAACCAAGCACTACCTTTTTGCCAAATTTGGTGTAATTCCATTCAGCAGTTCGAGCTGTAGCCGTGTCTAAAGTTTACTATGGAAAAATGCTTTTTTTTACCTCGATTTTTTTATTTCTCAGGAACTACTGAACGGATTTACACCATTTAACAAAAAGGTCTCTTTCTGAACCAAGGGCTACCTTTTTGCCAAATTTGGTGTAATTCCATTCAGCAGTTCGGGCTGTAGTCGTGTCTAAAGTTTCCTATGGGAAATAACATGGAGAAAACACGTTTTGGAACCCCCCTTTTTTCTCGGCCCCTGCTTACCAAATCACCCCGAAACTTTCAGAATAGGAGCTGACCGCATCGCCCCACAAGTTTTGAACATTTCGCGAAGATTCGTCAACCGGCGCCGAAGTTATTGGGAAAACAAAAAACGAGTTTCCTATGGAAACTAGGTCCTAATTATAACTACCTACTGGTGACCGTCAGTAGGTAATATATTGAATATAAGGAAAGGATGAACTGTTATTCCTGCCCCTGCCCGGCGCGTGATTTGCAAACCTGGGGGCTTGAACGTTTGGGGATCCAAGGAAGCCCTGGAATGTGAAAATGAATCAGATGGATTCCTTTCCACAACGCGAGCTGCCCTGCCCTCCGCTAGTGCACTGTACACTTTAACCAACTAATCCCTCACGTAATACCTACCTTGACAATAGAACTCTGGGACTTGCAGTTCCTATGATCGGCAAGAGGTGTACGGACACATGGCCGGGGGTGGAGTGCTTTTCCACCAATGTGAAAGATGCAGGACATATTTAAACGCGGATGTGGCAACATTTCAAAGTATTGGGGCATCTGAGGAAGGCCATCTAGGTCGAAATGCATTATGCCATGTCATCGCCAATAAAGTATAAGCTTCCATGGAAATCCCCGTGTGGCCTCTGCTTCTTCGCTTTGGAGGAGTTACCTGTGCATATTTTCGTGTCAACCAGAGACACGCTTCAGATGCCCCGTTCAGCAAGTTGGCCCGGGCTACACTGGTGTCTGCTCCGGCAGTTTCTTCGGTTTCCAAGGTGTTGGAATGGCCCAGGCCCGCCTCCAGATGCAGACACAGCAAGGGCGGCTGCCGCGCAGTTCATGACTTCATGAAGGAAAGGATGCACTGTTATTCCTGCCCCTGCCTGGCGCGTGATTTGCAAACCTGGGGGCTTGAACGTTTGGGGACCCAAGGAAGCCCAGGAATGTTAAAATGAATCAGATGGATTCCTTTCCACAATGCGAGCTGCCCTGCCCTCCGCTAGTGCACTGTGCACTTTAACCAACTAATCCCCCACGTAATACCTACCTTGACAATAAAACTCTGGGACTTGTAGTTCCTATGATCGGCAACAGATGTACGGACACATGACCGAGGGTGGAGTGCTTTCCCACCAATGGGAAAGATGCAGGACATATTTAAACGCGGATGTGGCAACATTTCAAAGTATTGGGGCATCTGAGGAAGGCCTTCTTGGCTGAAATGCATTTACCGTGTCATCGCCAATAATGTTCCTGCTTCTTTGCTTTGAAGGAGTTACCTGTGCACATATATATACATATTATTCTCATATTAGTACTTCGGGATATTTAGGAAAATAGTATCCTTGGGGCAATGTTGGGGTACATATATATAATTTTGTTGACAAATTTTCGTTGAAAAAATGAAAAGAAGAGTAATCCGAATGTTTACATTTATGTAATTATTGTGACTTTCTTCAGTACCTCTTCGCTGCATTGTAATGTTTCTTCTGTGTCTATTAATCAAGCCACTTGCACTTGCACTTTAAATAGTGTGGTTACAAGCTAATGAGTTGTCATATGATCAAGGGCGGGATCGCCCGAAACGCGTAATGGCGGAATTGGCTAAATAAAATACAGCATAAGAATTACTGGGTCTGCGCTCGTTTGTTTCATCAGGAAAAGAAAGTGAAGGCGAGTTGCTGCAGATTATTACCGGACTGACCTTCTTTGGTTCGCAGACCCCCTATCCGGCAGTGGCTTCGTTCGTGGCAAGTCTTGTCCCGGTGCATCCGGCTGCAGTCAGCGCTACGGGCTCGTGGTGCGTGCTGGCGGGGACCCCCGGGGCACTCAAGGAATCTCCGGTTCGGAAGTTAACGAAGCCCCCTGTGTGCCCGAAGTGGATGCGCATGTACGTGAATTTGCCTGTACGGATTGCTGAGGTGTTTTCCCTGCTCCGGTGTTCCAGTGGGGGCCGGTGAAGTTATATCGGCGGGGAAACGGCAGCGGTCGGAGTCGGCAGTTCCAATAAGGTACAGCGCGTGGTGGCAAAGTGCAGGTGGAAAGGTGTGCACTGCAGAGCGAAACCCCTTTAAGTATATACTATTAAGGGTTTGTAACTCGCAATAAAAATAACTTTTCAAAAAGCCATAAATATGTCCGCAGACATACTCAAGGACCGCGAATTGGCAGCTGAGGGGATGTTTTCTGACTCCCCGGAAGACACTCAAGGGGCCAGTAAGGTGACCAATGAGGAGCCCAGCAAGGGCATGGGGCTCAGGGACAGCTTTCGAGCACTAGAGAAATTGAAGCGTCAAGAACAAGCGAAATGGTGGGAGGCTCGATCACTCCAAAGATATCTGGATGTGGGGAGGATTCCGAGGGGTCTCCGCATAATGATTGCCCCCAGTTATGAATCCCCAAACCCCCTTTTGATGGCAGAGTGGGGGGAATGTAATTTAGAGTCATCCAGACGACTTGTTCAAATTTTAGTAAAGTATGCGGATATTGATAGAGGGGCGCTTCAAGAGAAAATAGAGCTCCTGGAAAAGGAAATTGAACCACAAGGGGATCCGCAATTTAAACAGAAAATGGTGGAGGAAATGAATGTGAACCTTAAGAAAGAGGAAGAAAAAATAGAACCGTAAAACATACAAGTTTAGACGTGATCGGGATGATTATGCGAACGGACAGATATTTACGTTCGCAAGAAGGTATGACTCAATGCGGGTGGATACGGCAAAAAAACATATGGGCAATGTGGAGGGCAGAAGAAATTATCAAGTCAATACCAATGCATCCCCCTCAGCCTCTGAATTAAGCTCAGCCGTGGAAAGCGGGTCTGAGTCAGAAAACTTGGGAACAAGATCGGAGGCAAATAATATCAGATTAACATTGGGGGAAGAGTTAGAGATTTTAAAACGCAGCCGGAGAGAAACATTGAGAACACGCACCCAGGCACCTGGAAAAACAGGGCAACCCAACGGAGAAGGGAGCGTAGGAAAGCAAGGAGAAGGCGTCAGGAGACGCGGGAGAGGCAGGGCTCGTCGATAGGGGGTCCAGCAATGGGAAATCAAAATGCTGACCCCGCTACCTCAGAAAACAACAATACTATTGTCAACCTTGCGGGAATTGATCTCTCTGCTGCAGAAAAGCAACTTTTATCATTGGGACTTTCTTACTGCCCAGAATCTAATTTCAATTATACTCAGACCCGGGCAGATATCTATAAGTTCATACGTAAATTGAAATTGAAAAAGTATCACCATCAGCGCAGTGCCAGGGGAGGATTGGAGCAAGCTGAAGGAGCGATCCATGCCTCAGAGATGCATGGCCTGCGGGGGTCTGACTATGAGATACTCAATGACTTGCGAAGCTTGGAAAGAGGAGATTTAGAGGCTACAGACATCCATAATCAGTCCCAAGGGGCAGTTGGGTCAACCAACGTGCAAGCATCCCAAATTCAAGGTACAGATGTCAAACCACGGACTCCATTTAAACAAAAATCTAAATTTGTCCCCATTATGGCAAGAGACTCCATAGATGTTTTTAATGAACAGATTGTGGCACAAATTAAGAGACTTAACATTGCTATCAATAATGTCAATAATAAGAAATTTACCAATCATGAGAGGAGATATTGGCAACTCATTAAAAAATTGAGAGAAAATCATGAGATCATCATACGTAACTCGGATAAAGGAGGCAATTTGGTGTTATGGCCGCTAAAGGAATATTTGGAAGAAGCATACAGCCAGTTGAACAACATAGAATGCTATAGAAGGGTCTCACCTGTTAAATTTAAGGACACACAGGAGACATTGTTTTCTCAACTTGTAGCTTGGAGAAGTATGGGGTTACTTAGTTGGGATGAATTTAAATACCTTAAAAAGGAGCATGCTATCATTCCCGTGATTTATTTCATACCCAAACGACATAAAGATATGAATAAACCCCCAGGGCGTCCCATTATTGCTGCATGTGATGGCCTGTTAGAGAACCTGTCTAGGTATATTGACTTTTTCCTGCAAGAATTTGTAAGAAATTTTAAGTCATTTGTGCAGGATACAAGTGATTTCTTGAGAAAAGTGCAGAACATTACATGGAAAACCACTTACTTTATGATAGCACTTGATGTGTCCTCATTATATACTTGTATCAGGAATAATGATGGTATGAGGGCTGTGGAATATTTCTTGATGAATAGACCGATTGATCTTTTTCACCATAACAAAACGCTCCTTAAAATGCTTTTATTCTGCTTAGAAAACAATTTGTTTCTGTTTAATGGAAAGATGTACCAACAGATCCAGGGAGTTGCTATGGGGGCCAGCTTTTCTCCAAGCAACGCCTGCTTATTTATGGGGTGGTGGGAGGAGCTGGTCCTCATGCAACAATACGAGCAGATTTTTAATAGGAGAGTAGTTACTTGGCTCCGCTATATTGATGATCTGTTTATAGTGTGGGATGGCGATGTTGAAAGTGCCACATCTTTCATTGAAGTGTTAAATGACAATTCGCTCAATTTGAATTTTACTTCAGATATAAGCAAAGAGAAGGTCACATTTCTGGATGTGCAAATCCAGATAACAAACAATAGGTTATCTACTACCCTTTTCAGGAAACCTACGGCAGGTAATACATTACTTCATGCCTCTAGTGCACATCCTCCACACCTGATTAAGAGCATCCCCTATGGGGAGATGCTCCGCATTAGACGTATATGTAGTGAGGAGGAAGAATGCAATAGAAAACAGAGGGAGAGTCGTATTAGGTTCCTGGACAGGGGATATAGCTCAGATGTGATTGAGTCTGCCATTATTAAATCCAAGACTTTGGCTAGACATGATTTGTTAAAATATAAAGATATTTCAGCTAGCCAGAAAAGAGAAGAGGAACCCATCAGGTTGATTTTAGGATTCTCACGTCAAGAAAAACAAATAAGGACCATAGTGAGAAAAAGCTGGCCCATTGTGAAAGATGACCCAATAATTGGAGAATTATTACCCAATAATCCTTCAGTCACTTTCAGGAAAACCAATAGCATGGGTATGGCACTAGTCAAAAGCAACCTGGAGATGGGCAACAAAGGCTCATGGCTGACGACGAGAAAGGGATTCTTTAAATGTGCATCATGCAAGGCATGCAAATATGCAATCAATACTAAGACCTATATTACAGCATTTGGGTCCAAACTATGTGAAATTGGGCATTTCCTTACATGTAAGTCAGAATTTGTAGTTTATGTGCTCACTTGCAGCTGCAACTTAAGATATGTAGGAAGCACAAAGCTGCCTGTGCATAAAAGAATCCTTCAACACATACGGGCAATATGCAACAGTGATGTTAATTATCTGGTTGCAAGACATTTTAAGATTAACCATAACAGCGACGCAAAATATATGAAATATTATGTTATTGATACTGTTACCCCACAAAGAAGAGGAGGGGATAGGGAATCTAAATTGAGAAGGCTGGAAACAACGTATATTCTGCAGTTTGCTTCCAAATACCCCAGGGGTTTGAATAACAGTGAATATTTATATACATTTCTATAACAGTTGGGCAAAGGACAAGTATCACCCTTTGGGGAATCAAAAACATTATATACAAGACAAAAGAAGGATATTTTTCTTCATTACTGGTTCTTCCTATAAAGGTGTACATTATCGATTTTCACTATAAAGAAATTTTAAGGCAAATTTTAGGATGATATTTATTTATTTCTGATGTTTTAGGATTGATTTTAGAAATTAGTAAAGGAAAGCACATTATATGCTTCCACCTATTTCGGTATGATTTCCGGCAGGGTCTACCTAATATATTTAAATATTTATTTATTGTCATCCTGAGACTATTTGCACTTTAAAAATACTCTTGCTGTTTGCACATCCTTTCAACCCACAATAGAGATGATATGATGCAATATGTGGGGTTGGTAAGGTATTGAGATCTGGATTGGTCACCTTGAAATAACTTGAAATTTTGTAATATTCACATATATTTGTATTTGGTTATTTGCACTTTATTTTATTTTATCTTTGCAAGCACTTTTGATAAATGTTAATATGGACACAATGAAACATGGAATGAATACAAGCATTTATGCTAATATTAGTACTTCGGGATATTTAGGAAAATAGTATCCTTGGGGCAATGTTGGGGTACATATATATAATTTTGTTGACATTTATGAAAAAATGAAAAGAAGAGTAATCCGAATGTTTACATTTATGTAATTATTGTGACTTTCTTCAGTACCTCTTCGCTGCATTGTAATGTTTCTTCTGTGTCTATTAATCAAGCCACTTGCACTTGCACTTTAAATAGTGTGGTTACAAGCTAATGAGTTGTCATGTGATCAAGGGCGGGATCGCCCGAAACGCGTAATGGCGGAATTGGCTAAATAAAATACAGCACAAGGAAAAGAAAGTGAAGGCGAGTTGCTGCAGATTATTACCGGACTGACTTTCTCCTTTCACTTTCAAAGAAGTGCACTGGCACAGGTCTTGTCATTTTGAATTTGTTTAATTCATGGAACTGCCCTGTCAAGGTCGGACTCTCTGTAGGCAATTTGGAGGCGGATATATATATATATATGTGAACAAGGACTGTTCCAGTCCGAAACGCGTCATCTTTGAGGAAAATAAATAATAACAGCCATACCTTCCAGTGGTCCGTCTCTCTCTATTCGCCTTAATTGGAAGTTGGAGAGATACCTGTTCTGCATATATATATATACATATCTATATATATAAAAAATCACTGATATATATATATTCACTGAGGAAAGATTACAGTGACGTTATAGTTAGGTGAAAATGTAAGTTAAAACGAAACGTTTTCAAAGTATACACATGAATGTATGTACATATGAATGTAATGAATGTACTTGCATGTTTATATATAAAAATATAACAATATCACATAATATTTTTTGTAAACAGATGAAAACCCACTGACACAATTCCTTCTACCATACCAACCCTATAAAGGAGAAAATTCTGCTTGCCTGCTTTTGATTTGATAACGGAAAATGATCTGGTGAGAAATCTCATTCATTCAACCAGCATCGGAAACAACATCCCGAGTCCATCAGGACCACCCCAACGCTGCTCCAATTTAGGGAATCATTGAAGATGCACCTCTTTAAAGAACATTGCATCACAACACATTAAAAATAGCTGTTCCTTATATTACTCATTGAATGAATGCTTGTCTTTGACCTGTACTCTGCTCTGCTGCCTTTTGGCTTGGATTGCGCTATAGGAATACCATATACAGACATACAAACATACATACATACAGATATGCATATAGGGGGATATCATGGGGCAGAAAATCTGCTGGTTGATTCTCCACCTGGTTTAGTGGTTCCTCCAGGAATCGCAAGATTTCTGTTCCCGCGTAACACGGCTCACTAAGCAGACGTGAGAAAACAATTACCATGAATGGACTTTTTAAGAACTAATCTTATCATTTTGAGCAGCGCAAACAGGGAGAGGTGTGAATTAGTAAGCTACAATATCAGGGGCATTTGCAGCTGGGCAAACACAAATTCTAAGGAGGCCATTGGGCAGCCCCATTTGTACACAGGGTCTTAACTAGGTTTGCAATCAGTGACGGTGGACCTCGGCCAACAAAAGCCCTGTGTGCGCGGAAGCTTATTAGACACCTCCTTGCATCCGTCAGGGGCAGTGCCTACAAAAACCAGAGGAAGCGGAGACAGTGCCAGAGACTCAGAGGTGTACAGCTCCTGGCACCCAGATCCAGGTGAGGAGGTGGGGAGTGGGGGAGAGAGCGGGAGAAAGAGAGAGAGGGCGAGAGAAAGAGATACAGAGAGAGAGAGAGTCTTTTTCGTAAAAACCTGATGCGAGGTTGAGTTTAAGATCATATATTAATGCAAGAGTAAATGGAAAGTTACTGTGCCAGAGAAACCTTAGGGTCTAATTCAACAAAAGGTGTGACATATGCGAGGCCTAATCTATGCAACTGGATGTGTGTTAATGCTGCATCAGTGCCTTATTCACAAGCCTTTCACGCTTCCAGAGGCATAACTTAAGAATGACGATTTACTCGCAGAAACTTTTAACCCCATGTGTGTGTATTCTACATACAGTGTAAGGTATGCACTTATGGGGAAAAACATTTTTAAATGAAACTCTAATTACCTTGTGTTAAGAACAAACACACAGAAAGTGGCCTTTCGGGCTTTCAGCCTTCCCTTGCTTGGTTGGGTCGGCACCCTTCACTTCATTCTTTTTTTGTTTTTGTTTAAAGTGCTCTTCCTAGACTGGGGTAGCCCACAACATTTTGGCGATGTTTTCATTTCGTAATTACATTTTGCAGTAGTCCCTCTCTGGGGTAGTAGGTGCTGTTTTCTGCTTCACTCTCGTGAGCATGCGCAGATGGTGAGTGCAGCAGGACATCCCAATCCTGCTCTTGCGATCCGCGCACTGCAAGTGGCTGGCTTGTTCATTATTAAAAACGAATGGAAAGTGACCGTGAAACGCCGTATTCAGAGCCCACTCGCCGCTTTTGTGGGCCGCATGATTGTTTGAAGTCGAAGAAAGGTCTTTTCATTGAGGAGGGGCGAGCGAGAGCCTACTAGTGTTGGCAGAGTCGCATCCACCATGCTCTTGATGGCTGGTAGAGACGTCATTGGCCAGTCACAAATGGATCGAGCCAACGGCGTAGGCAAATAGGTTGTGACCCAGTAGTCAACTTATGTGGAGACAGGTCCAGTGGCACCTTGGGCCTAGCAGTTCTCTTTACTGGCCACTGTGGAAAGTTCCTTGGTGTTTCAGCTTCGTGCTGTTTCTGCTTTAGAATTTAGTGTCCAAAAGCTGATTTGCCACAGTGAATCCAGGGCAGACTGATGGGACCCTGGCAACTGGGATTCCCACTAGGGCTTGAGAGATGCATCACTGGACTCTGTAAGCGGCTCAATACGGGTTATAATACCATGGAGAGGCCAACCCTCGTGCATCCCTATCACACCACAGTAAAAGTAAACACATCTCCTTTTCTATGGCCATTGGCGAGTATTACTACAGTTTTTTGGACAGCACCCCGTACATCTAATGCTGTTTCAATATTATGGATTAAACATGAAGTGAGAGTGACATATCACCGATTACTGGTATTTCGTGTGGGGTATGATAGATAATCTTTGCATAAATAGCTTTGCACTGCTTTAGCTAAAGCGGCGATAAGGGGCTTGATAATATGCCCTTGAGAATTCCCATTATTATCAAGAACGGCGTTAAAATTATCGCCGCTTTAGCGGCGGGTAACTGCCGCTAAAGCGGCGATAATTTTAACGCTGTTCTTGATAATATGCCCCCAAACCTCTCTTTCCTTCCCTACCACATCCTTACAGAGATTTGTAAGTCTGTGCACAGAGATGCAGGTACTGAGCAACAGCATAAGACAGTGGAGACAGACACTCGGAATACATAGGATGGAAGTCAGCACCTCACTGTGCGGCCTACTCTCACTGACCACAAACAAACATCCATGAATGGTAAATGCATGTTTCTAATTTACTTTCAAAATGATTCCACTGAGGGGTCTTTTCATTTCCTGAAATTATCAGTCCAACCCTTCTGGCCATACGATCGTTTATGGCGCCTGCAGCTCCGAAACTGCTGTTAATATACATTACCAAGTTAATAGTGTTGTCTCCTTCGAGTGCTAAGCTCTTTTCTTTGACAATTTTCTAAAAATGATATGTAAGCCAAAATAGTGCTTCTCCCTTCGCATGGAGATTTTTAAAGGTAACTCGGGTTTGTCATTTACCTGGCAGAATGCTAATGAAATAGTCAAAATATTGGATTCTTTTTTTTCCAATAATTGGGATAAAAATCCTGTACAAGGAAGTATATTTTTTTCTAAACGAGGCATCAAGAAAAGGTTTTCTGTGCTCAGAATAAGATCACTCTTTTCCTAGCTTGTACAAAGAAACAGAAGGTGCAAAAACATTTTTCACCACCTTTTTTGAAATTTTCTTTGCGGTGTTCAACATTTGTTTGTTTTCTGTTTTCTACCTATTTGCAGATTGTAAGAGAAACAGATTTGAAACTCAGCAGCAAACCCATAAAGCTTTACATTTCTAAAAACTACACAAAATTCCGAATTCAGCAAGGCATCATTTAAATCACTAAAATGTTTCCTAAAGAAACAAAGGGCCTTATTTCGATGTCGGTCGAAAAGCCTCCAACCCCTGGTCGGAGACTTTCCAACCAACATCAGTGGTTTGAACTTCGACTGCCGTATTTCAATGTCTACGGTTGGACTCCAAACCGGCTGGGAATTCTGACTCGGTTCTATACAGGCTCAAGAAGCCCGTCGGCCAGTCGGAAACTGCTCATTATCCCACAAGGACAGCATTTCCACCTTTGGGATTATGATGTCAGTTTCCGACGGCCTTTCCATGTCGGCCTTTCTGCCATGGAAAGGCTGTTGGAAAGCGACTTTAAGGGCCCGTAGCAGGGACCCCATCTCTCCGTGGCCTAAGGTTACCTATGGTGCCCCCCTGAAAATCTCTGCACTGTGTGGCAGGCACCTCATGTTAGGGATTTACACAAACTCCCATATGACAAGATATACAGAAACCATATGACAAGATATACAGAAACCGTCCTTCTAAGTGTAAAATGTGCACTTTTGGGAAGTAACATATTCACGCAAGAAATATTCGAGTGATGCAGGGAGCCTTTTAAAAAGGAACTCGTTTAAGGCGGTATTGGGGGGAGGATGTGGTGTAACAGCCCGAGATACTGACTTTGGAATTGGAGAACCAGGTTCCAGTCTCGGAGTCGGCTCAACACCCTGTGATTCTGAGCAAATCACTTAATCTTCCAGTGCCACAAAAATATGAATGTATTCTTGTATAATGTAACTGGTGCCCATGTAAAGTGCTTCAGGACCTTTGGGTGAAGTTTGCTCAATATAAAACTACACACAAAAGGCTAGCGGACAGATCTGGTACAAAAAACTCAACAGCACACTCACAATTTGCACTAATTTGAGACTAAGTTGATGCATCTGATTTTCGCCCTCATTACAGTTCACTAATAACACTAGCTGTCAATTCAATTCAATTTAATTACTCTTTATTCAGCCATTTTTTTGCTATAAAAGACACATAGCAATCTGAAATTAGATAACATTTGTATAAAGAGCAAAGTGCCAAATAAAATAGGTAAAACGTGTTAAAACCATGTGATAAAAGGCATAAAATGCAGAATTTAAAAAGCGACAAACAGACAAACATTGTTTCAACAGAGCGGGTCCTCCATGGTATTGCTAGTTCTAACTGCAGCTTTTAAAAACGAGTATACCCTGAAGCAAATAGCAGGTCTATTCAATAGTTGCAAACGGAACAAAGCTTCTCTACATTTGCAGTGGCCCAATGATTTTAAAAGATGTTCGAGCAAAAGCCTGCAACAGTATCTAAAAGAGTTGCAGAAAAACATATAGTGTAATAGCGATTGTTCAGAAACCCCCATCACAGGAACAAGTTAAATTATATCCTTCCGACATATCATTTGGGTTACCTGCGCTCATGAGCCTCCAAACCGTACCAGCCCTAAAACAGAAAAGAAGAGACCTCTACCATAGAGTGAGGCAAAGTGTCAAATAAAAAAAGGGCTCTGCGCTACAGAAGTGTCTGTGAAAAAACAACACTGTGCTATTCGTTAACTCACTTTGCAGCCTTCTAGTTTCACAAGAATACCAAAACTGGCTCTTGACCAATGATTTATCATCTTTTTAAATACTCTTTTGAGGCAAAAAAAGAGAAGCCAACCCAGCTCCTGAAATGTGCGCAAGAAGTAATTTAACCAGGGAATGGTGCTCCATTTATCCAAACTGAGACAGTACGAGATGATGTCTCTACTGAACTGAGCATGCGGATTAGCCCACGCGCTGACCCACAATAATAGTGGGGCTAACTGAACCCTGTCGGCTGGTTTAGCTCCAGGTGCATAATATGACAGGAGGCTGTGGGTGGCAAGTTGAAAAGCATCTGGCATATACAATTTTCCTCTTGCTGGAGAAGGGCACTCTTGTGGCCTCCCCAAAACCTCGCCACATATGAGGCACCTGGGACACACTGTGTGTTATATATTTTCCTCAGTGGCCAGATGGTTCCCCTTCCCCTCGTTTATGGCAGGTTGAAAATTGGCCCAGCTGACCTACTCAGCTTAAGACATGAACTGTTCTGTTGGGGCTGCCAGGACCCCGAAGTATTAAAAGTAACTTCCAGGTAGCTAAAGTTATTTACGCCATGCAGTGACTGGCCCTTGATAACAAGCCTGCGGGTGGCAATCCTATCTGGACTACGGGCCATGATCTGGGACCTGCCATAAATGGTAACCAAGTCAAAACTATTCATGAAATGGACAAAATGGTCCACCTATGCCCACAGGGCATTCGGTGGCTGGGTCAGCAGAACAGCGTAGAGCAATGCTAGAACCGGAGCACCAGCAACTCTATGCGTGTCTACTGGGGTTAGTGCCAAGTGTGGGCAGAGGTCATTAATATATAGTATGAAAAACAGCAGGCCAACACGTAGCCTTGGTGCACTGTGAGCTTCAAACAGACTTCCGAAGACATTTCTCTGTTCAAACTCACCTGCACGTTGGCTGTGGAGTCAGAGTGAAAATTATGCAAGAAATTCACTAGGAATATGTCGACTCCCATGTCCAGCAGCTTCAGCCACAGCTTGGTCCTGTTGATGGAATCAAAAGCTGTAGAGCTGTCCATAAAGGCTAGGTACAGAGGGCAGCAGCTGGCATTGATGTATTTGTTGAGGATGAGACTCAAATTGAGGCACTGCTCTACCGTACCCAGCCCTTGGCAGAATCCAAACTGGAAGCGAGATAATATATCTTGCTCTTGTGCCCACTCAACTAGGCTATTGTATATTACCTTGCCAATGATCTTCACTAAACTTTCTAACAAGGAAATAGGCCTATAACACTTTGGTGACAGACGGTCGCCTTTTTTAAGGATAGGCACAATGGTTAAAGGTTTCCAGGAATGTGGAATGTGAGTATTTAAGGAACGGTTAAAAACTTTTAGCGATCAAGTGCCCGCAAAGCGTAACATTTCTGCTAATGAGATCAATTGGGGTCCGATTAGGGCATGGTGCCTTTCCTCCGGTACTCTGTCATATGGCCTGCTCAACTTCAACTAGGTTCACTACTGCTGGGGATGAGTTGAGCAACCTAGGAGATAGAGAGCTGGTCAACTCGATATTTTCCTCAAGATGATGAATGGAGGAGAAATGTGCTGCCCAAGCAGTGCCCAAGATGTTACATTGCAATGAGGGGCTTTCAGGAGAGCTTCTGGATTTCAATCTTTTGACTGTATCCAAAAAACATCTGTTGTTGCTCAATGCAGCATTTTCCAAGATTTCCAATCCATCTTATGCAAGGTCTCCCTCCTGACTTTAAGGGCTTGGTTTTAATCTTGACGTGCAAACCGGACTTCAGCCTGATCACGTGGGGATGTAGACTTAATCTCCGGTTTGCTACCGAACAATGCTCGTTGAACCAGCGTAGGCCCCCCTAATCTGCCTTCATGGATCTAAGGAGGTGTTGGTTGATTGTCTGGGTCAGTGCATCATAATGGGCTGATACGATGTTCCCCACACTTCTGTTCGGCATATTATAAATAGCCCCTGATGTTGAGTCAATAGTAAAAACAGTAAATTTGTCTTGGGCGCCATATAAGCCTAAGACTGTCAGTAGAGTGATGGGTGGGAATACAATCAGACGTGGGTTGAAACCTGCTTATGGGTAACTGCACTAAAGCTTCTAAGATATTATGATCCTCCCAATCAGACAACACTTCTCCTTCCCACACTGCGATGTTCCAAATCAAAAGAGCGAGGGTACGGGTAGCACTGGGGCCAACAACTCACAATCAGGGAGGGGCAGTTGGACCTCACTGTTGGTGGTGACGGAGGATATTGTAGTTAACAATCAGTCCACACTTGCAGGAACCTCAAATCTGTTAGACGTGGGGATAGGGTATCGGGCAATCGACTGCCCTGAGATGACTTTAGGGCATTGCAGGGAAGCCCTAGGTATATCACTTGGTGGATAGTGGGCTGGAGGAAAAAATGTGAACAACTGCTGGTGTTTGTGGAAAACTTTAGATTGATCAGTTAGATCACCCCCTGGGCTAACACTTCTCTGGGGATAGCAGTTTGGCAATTTGTAGAAAAATCCCAGTGGCACCAGAGTGATAGCCCTTTACTGTGCTGAAATGCAATATGGGCCAAACAGTAATTTGTGAACTAAATTCGGTAATATAAAATTTATAATGACACGGACACTGGCCAGGTGTCTGGGATCAGGTCAAATCCAAGTGTACCTACGCACCATTAAAATATCTTTCGCATAAAAGATTGAGAATCCTCAATTCCGTACTAACCAATCAAAGGATTTGTTGAAAATTTTCTGAAATGATTCATTCTGCCCCTTTCGAAGGGGCAGGACCCCAATGAGCACTGCCACATAGGGACATGCAGCAGGCGGTAGATTGACCACAACTTTGCCGACACATTGTGATAGCCTCCTTCGGTGAGTTCAATCTCGATACAGATGACACGCACTGCACGCTCCAGCATGCGAGCTAAAGAAATGCCACTACCAAGAGAGGTAGAAACCGGTGCACAACTTGTGATCTACTTGAGGTACGGCTTTGTAGTAAGTAAGGTCCATAAGACTAATCGCTTTCTTCCTTTTCTTTACAGGTCCGGAATCAGGAGTCTTTCCCACTGATCCCTCAGGAGAAAAGTAAAGCAAAAGGCAGGTACGCTACCTACCCTCTATATGTTGCAAACGACCACCTTCACCATGTTGTATAGTGTGGTGGCAATGTAAAAAGAGAGCCTAGGAAAGGCGACTAGCAATGTAAGGGTGGGAAGAAAAACCTTAGTATAATAACAATGTGATGAACATCAAGTAGATTAACATCCGATAATGTTGATATTATCAATTTTATTTATGAAAAATATTTTGTGTATATTTTTTTAAAAAGAGAAAACATTATTCAATAATAAATATTTTTACAAAAAACATAACTTGTGTCAAAGACATACACAGATACACATCAAATGTTGTACCTGCTGTTACAAAATTTCAGTGAGTATCGATTGCATACATTGATCCTGAGATTGTTTTAATAATTCATTTATAACCATGAAAACATATCAGACAAATTTGACAACCATTCCTAATATGTTATAGATTTATGATGTCACGGTACAGTATAGACAACTGGAGGTATGTTGGCACTACGCGCGTTTTGGCAAAGCCTTCGTCAGGGTCCCATCACAGTAAAAACGATGCTATGATGGCTCCTCTGAGCTGACAAATTGGTGTGATTGTCAGGGGAATATGATCACAGGCTGGAGACTTATCCTTGAAGTAATGGAGGGTCAAGGCCAATACTCTTGAACTGATGTTATGTTCATACGATATTGCATATATACGATGGCCTGATGTACAGAATACAGCAGACAGCGATGCGTCCAGAGAATGTTCTAGGTGGCAACTATGGAGGAGGCACTGGTAATGCAAACTGATGCGATGCCCTGATAATGGGGACTGTACACACTCTATATGGTTGCCTATATTGATTATATATTAATATACCTATTTGGTACTCCACTAGGGATACAGTGGTGAAGAGATGTGGAGGTGTATAGAGACAGATCCTCAATACGAGATGCCAATGAGGCGTCCTGTCTTGGATGTAGATATGCTGATATCCAGAGCGCGTACCTTAAACCGGGTGGTGTCTCACTTCTATATATAGTGTGGCAGCACACTTACTCTGGGCTAAGCAGAATAGTGCTCAGTAGGTGAAAAAGGAAAAAGAGAAAGGTTTTGCCAAAGAGCCTCAAGTTGTAAACTAATAGGACATTTATAGGGAAAGCCCTAATTGTGTATACACCAGTAATTAATACCAGGTGAGGGGGGGGAAGAGTAATGCATGACTATGACCATATTTACAAATGGCCCGCGGTCTCCCCTTCTTTTGCGGACCTCCCCCTCTTTCCCACGCCTTGACCCTGTTATGCACCGGGAGGAGCCACGCTCCTCTTGGAGCGTGGCTGGGACAGCTGGCACGCCGGCGGGGTTCGTCCCCAGTAAGTGGGACACTGCCTCTCCGTATACCGCGGTCGGCTCCCTCACTGATGGCTGACTAGCTGTCAATTTCCCAGTGGGAAAATAACAATATTGTGGTGTTTGTTATTTCCTGTAGGTCTCAATTTCCATAGTAATTAGAGCTGAAATGTTCCGCATGATGATTAACCGTGGAAACCGCTGTTCATGCACCAGTTTCTCATGTTTTTCCACTCATTCGTGAACTTTTCCCTGACATGGTCATCAGAGCCGGACAAGCCTATTATTCTACTGGGCATTTCTCAGGTGGGCTACAGCCCTTCGAGGCCGGTTTTAAAGCCCAGGGCCGCTCCTGGTGTTTCTGTCACTTTCCCCAGCTCACTGAGGATAACTGCAGCGGGCACTAGGGGGATTCAAGACAAAGAGAGAGAGGGAGGGAGGGAGGGAGTGAGGGAGGGGTAAGTAGGGATAAAGCAATCAGAGAGGGAGGAGGGAGAGAGGAGAGAATGGATGATGGAAAGAGAGCGATAGCTCAAGGAGACAAAGGGCATGGGCTGGTCTCAGCATTTTTCCCAGGGCTGCTTTTGGTTCCCCAGTTCGGCCCTGAAGTTCAGATAAGTTTTCACTCGTGTAAATGGTCGAGGGAAAATCCCAGAGCTGTGGCTTTTTCCTCTGTATCTATATCCCTATTTCAACTGTAAAGTCCTGTTTACTGCTGTATCGGAATTAGTATATAATATATAATGGGATTCAAGCATGTTACAGACGGGTAATAACGCATGAACAATTTTGTGCCTGCTTTAAACATGTTTTGAGCATGTTCAGTGCTGCTTTTCCCCAAGCTGGTAATGGCAAAATGGATCACAAACCCAGAGCAAGTGGGAGCTAATAATGCACATGTAATCTGCATTCCTGTAGCAAGTATCAGTAAGCCATATCACTCGGCCTGTTTTAGGTGTCTGTTGTTTTATTTTAAGCACTGCAGTGACAGACACTGCAAATGTTAAAAGGAAAGCAGGGGTCCTGGAGTTTTCTTATGTTTTTATTCTTCAAGTCAGGTAATCCAACAGGATTTGATAGGAGGAAATCCAAACGCCTCTCTCAGTTCAAACCCATACACTCCTAACTCTTATGTGTATGCCGCTCTATGTCTCCTTCAGCACAGAACAATTAAAAATTCTACACTCTGAAGTTCTACTAACCACAAATGCTAAAGATGTAAGCTAAAGACCCAACTCATCTTCCCCCTGCGCACTGACAGCTGCGAGCCCGGCCCCACCCCAACTCAGAGCAGCCCTATCAGACACTGACAGCCTGAGGCAGTGGCGTAACGAAACTTGAGGGTGCCCACCGGCGACTCGGCCCACCCCCTACCTACCACTTTGCCCTACCACCCAGAAATCTAGTATATTTTGATTTGAAACCTCCAACATTTAAATGAAATGCCTCTATATTGTCTTTCTCTAAGTTCTAATGAGAAAATGGGAAATACTCTTAGCATACAAGCTACGCCATTTGTAACAATGTCAAAAGCAGATTATCTAACTGAGGCAGCAAGCAGAACAATGCCAAAGAGCCATCCTATTGTCTCAGGGACTGCCTATGGCTGAAGAACAAAGAACAACTATGAAGGGTCTGAAATAGAATTGTCATCAATGGACAATAACTTGAAACTTTGAAAGACAAACCCAAACCTGCAATTTCATAAAAACTCGACTGACCATATACCTGAGAGTGTGAACTGAGGAAGCAATTTCAATTTCTACCATCAGGTCTTTATTAGTAAGCATTGCAAAACAGGCAGACAAACAAGGCTGAGGAAGAAAACTGTTTGGATACGTCAGAACATTGATGCAGACGTTTGTCTGAATTTATCATGCCTTTAGTGTAAACAATGCTAAATACAAGATTTAAGGCACATGTATTACAGACAAGTGCAAGCAACACCATAAATAACACTGCATGTCTAATAAAAACAAACCATATCAGCAAGTACCTAATGACAATCTATACAAACTGTAGTTAGTAAAGCAAAAGAAAAATTGCAAATACTTTCAAAGTGCAGAATAAAGCAATCAACAGTCCAACAATATACAAAAATCAAGCACGTTTTGTAAAACAATCGACTTTCTTCTTGCATCAAGATGAAAATACTTTCAGAGTGCATGGTAAAAACAAGTCCAGCAGTATGCAAAAATTAAGCCAGGTTAGTCAAACAATTACCCGCTTGGTGTGTGCATAAAGGCACATATATTTCAAAGTAACTGGTAAACAATAACAACTACAGCACCATACAATAATCAAACCAGTTTAGACTAACAATTCCCCTTTTGAAGGCTCAAATATTTCAAAGTGACTAGCAAAACAGTAACAAGTACAGCAGGCAGCAGCATACAAAAATCAAACCACTTTAGTCAACCAATGCCTTTTGGTTTGTGCATGAAGGTGCAAATATTCCAATTTACTGGTAAAACAACAACAAGTACAGCAAGCACCAGCATACATAAATCAAACCTATTTAGTCAGACTAATTCCCACTTTAATTGTGGATGAAGGCATAAATATTTCAACGTGCCTGGTAAAGTAATAACAATTTAGCAGCATAAACATCAAACCCGTCCAGTCAAACAATGCCCCTTTTATTTGTGCATAACGGTGCAAATATTTCAACGCGAGTAGTAAAAACAAAAACAAGTTTAGCAGCATGAACATTAAACCAGTCTCAAATAAGTTTGCCCCTTTAGTTTGTGCATAAAGGAGCACATTTTTAAGTGACCGGCAAAACAATAACAAGCTCAGCAGCAAAATAAACAAAGCTGTTTACTCAAATGATGCCCCTTTTGTCTGTGCAAAATAAAGTGTCAAGGGGGTGCATATATGTCAGGTTAAACTGAATACATTTCTTCTTGCCTCTATAAACGTATATGTTCAGAATATTGAGGTAGCCTATATATAAGCAAACAATATTTAAAGTATGATATACTGGCAGAATACCATATTACTTACTGCTTCCTCTTGTGATTCAAAGGACAGATACATTTAGAAAAACAGACTATGAGTAGGAACAGTACTTGCAGGATCCTGATGAAATTAATTGCAGAGTTTGAAGGCTGCTACAGCAGAAAACCAATACTTAAAGAGTGGACACAAGGCTGAAGACTGCTTACTCTAGGAAGAGTGACTGGCAAATTAGACTGGTGGCTGAAGGCTACTACTGCTTGGTTCACTGAGTTGGAGAGATGTACTTGACTGAAAGAATGTTTGCCTATTTGCCGTTCTTCGTGCAAACTCTTCTGTTAGAGCTTTCACATTTAATTTTTTTGCCAGATCCCTCTCAATGCTTAAAGTTGCAAGCCCCGACAGCCTTTCCTGCGTCATTGTGCTTCGCAGATAGTTCTTGATTAATTTTAACTTTGAAAATGACCACTGGCTTAACAGTAACTGGAATTGTAAGAAAAAGTTTCAGTGCTGTTGCAACATCCAAAACACTGGGCAGAATTGCATGGTTTCTAAAAAATAAAAGGTCAGCAAGATCCTTTATTGTGCCACCTGAGATAAGTTGTATTTGTCCTTTCAACACTGCTTTGAAAGTGATGAGTTGTTGTGGAAACTCTAGGGACAAGTCTTTTTCATAATGAGCTGCCAGGGTCATTGCTGCTTCAAACAACTCCTCCTCACTAGCTCTGAGAATTTCTGAAGGCATCATGAAATGAAAGACGGAAGAACTCTGGGCCCAAATAATTCAAGGGTGTGCCTTTGCGAATCTAAGGGAACAGATCCTGGAAGTACTAAGGAAGTCACTGCCAGATATACTGATGCTGGGACGGTCTAAGGAATTGTCAAAGTCCAGAGCCTCTCAAATGGAGGTAGTACTCCACAAGCCGGTCAAAGCAGAGCCAGTTAACTTGGTCACTACCCCGCCCTGGGAAGAGACAGAAGCAAAGGACGCTAACCACAGTGGTGCCTGTGTTGACACTGTAGATGCCAGTCCACACCTTTCAGGTAGCCCGGCCTGAAAGAAAAAGTGTGCAACCCGCTGCAAATTATCCCATTTTGCAAAATTCTGCAGATCCAGTTAGTCTAGAAGAGGAACGAAAGTGGCAAATGTACACTTGGTGGATCTCAGGAACACAGACATCCACCAAGAGGAAGACATGGATCACGATGACCTCAACACAACAGTCCACACTGTCTTAATAATAAGGCATGTCCCATGAACAACAATGCAGTCCCCGAGATGCACAGTCAATGTAAGAAAGACAAAGTTCCTCACCATCATTAACACCGGAGCATTTTTTAACGTTGTGGTTAAAGACATCTATTCTACACTAAAACCAGCTCTACGGCTCACCCCATCACGGATTAGAGTCTTTTATTTGGAGAACAGAAACTGCTTGCAATAGAGGGGCAATTCATGACTACAATTTCCCACAATCACTTAGAAGCAGTTACCCCAGTACATGTGATTAACACCGGATCAGACATGATCCAGAGTGGCAACACAGCTGAACACCTCGGTCTGATCCAGTTCGCATTCAGTGTGCATGAAATATCAATAGACTACCTCCTACAGGAATTATAGGGTCTCTTTGATGGCATTGGATGCTTAAAAACAAGCCGGTGTCTCTTCGCATAGATTGCTCTATACAGCCAGTGGCGCTCAGACATCGGCCCATTGCGTTCCACCTCTGGCCTAAGGTGGAAGCGTAACTGCAACAACTGGAAGAAGTGGGCATAATCAAAAGGGTGGAGGGACCCATAGTGGTCATCCGGAAGCTGAAACAGCCCAGGGACGTCTGGCTGTGTGTTGACATGTGCCTCCCAAATACTGCCATCAAACAGGAGCGGCACATAACACCCACAATTGATGACATAATCAAAGAACTGAATGGAGCAGGATGATCCTCTAAAATGGACCTTCATTCTAGATACCATCAACTGATGCTACACCCTGACTCCCTCTACATCACCACCTTCTCCACACTTAGGTATACAGCGCTGCACAAGGCTCACCTTTGGAATATCCAGCATGGCAGAGGTTTTCCAAAATACGATAGGAGAAGTGCTGGAGGGATTGGATAGAGTCATGAATGTCAGTGGTGACATACTTGTATACTCAAAAACCCAAGAAGAACACCACAAGAGACAATGGATCCAGCCTAATTCGCTTGAAAGAGAACATTTTTACTCTACACAGGGACAAATGTGAGTTTATGCGGACATCCATCAGCTTCTTTGGATATCGCTTTTATGAGCATGGAGTGGCCCCTGACCCCGCAAAGGTAATAGACATACAGGACGCACCATCATGTTACAACGTCTCAGAAACTGGAGGTTTTCTGGGCATCTTGAATTACTGTGGCCACTTCATCAAGAACCTGGCCTAGCTCATCCAACGGCTTCAGGTACTGACTAAAACATCCATACAGTGGGTTTGGGGATGCGAACATGAAGACACGTTCCGGCACATCAAGTAGGCTCAGTAAGCAGATATGACGCTTGCATACTTTGATCCCAGAAAACACACAGCACTCATGGTAGATGCCAGCCCAGTGGGCTTGGGTGCTATGCTGCCACAGCAGCAAGACTGTGGAGATTGGGCCCCAGTGGCATATGCCTGTCAGGCACTGACATCAACGGAGCAACGTTACTATCAGATATAGAGACAAGCTATTGTGGTGCACTGGTGGTATCGCCACTTCCACCTCTACGTATTTGGGCATCCATTCCAGGTCTACAAAGACCACAAGCCACTGGTATTGCTGTTCAAAGGACGTAGAAAGTAAGCATTGCACCGCTTGTAATAGCCGTTGGGAGATCTGGGCTGTAGAACATGAGGGACATTGCGAGAACGTTTATCTTTCACAGTTTTAATACAGTCTCACATTTTTAACTTCGCTTTTAACATCGTATTGCACTAGCATTATTTTGCACCTTTTTCCTACCTCACCGCAGCTCTAAGGGGGCATCATGTCAGTTAAGCCATATTGACTCTCTGGTACGCCGCCGGGTTTTTTACCCGTTTGATGCGGAGAGAGTTTGCTCATCAGGTTTCTTGATCGCATCACTTCCGGCCAGCCGCCATCTTTGGTCAGGCCACTACTTTAGATGGTAACCATTACAAAATAATGGGGAAACCCAAAGAAGGTCACAGGACCTGGGTACAGTATACTATGAAAAATAATTGGTCCTGGACCCAGTTATGTTGTAACAAAATCGATCTATAAAGTTTTTTTAATCAAGGCTGGCTGGAAGGTCAACAGCTAGTAATTAATACATCAATGTACACGGAAAATCCTTAGTAAGCAACCTGAAAGGAGAAAGTAGAAAGAGGACGAGAAACACACCCAACCACAGTTTAGTTCAAGGTTTTTTTTACTTTGATTTTCATAAATGCATTCAAATTGGGTAAAGACATTACCACATGTCATCCGCAATTTAGAGTAGGTTGCTGACAGAAAAAAGGTGTGAGAAGAGAAAGAAGTGCTCGTGTTTTAAATCAGATAGGGAAGGAAGTAGTAGCTAAACAACTTAGTTATCTATTCATTGTAGGTACTGGGTCTTGATTTAAAGCACCGCCCAGTACAAAAAACCTGACCATATTCATATACAGTAGATAATTAAATACTCTTTTTTGTGTATCCGTGCAATTATGCACCATCAAAGGCAAGGGGTGAGGCAGTATATTATGGTACACGTTCTTGAAGAAGGTACGCGTCGACGTTTCGACCCGACTTATGCGGAAATACAAGGCTGTTTCCATATTACTGCTGCTCCAATATTATGAGAGATTCTTGTCAGCACATGCCGGATTTATCATGCCGGAAGCGAGGAACGTGGTGATATTCTGGATCACAATGTAGATATTTGGAGTTCTGGTAAAGACTGGAGGACCTTAGAAGTAGTAATGTTCAGATGTGCTCACAAGAAGCTCTCATAATATTGGAGCAGCAGTAATATGGAATCAGCCTTGGATTTTTGAATAATAATTTCTGAATAGACAGTACGAATTGAGTATACGATGAAGATGGGTATCAGATTTGGGTACTAAGAAGGATTCTTCGGATCAGAGATACGGTTCAGGTGTTGGAAAGATAACGACCACTAACTAAGAAAGTTTTCACATTTGGGACCGATTGTTTGCAACAGTAATAAAGATTCAAGGTCAGATATCGACCTGCGGATTCGATTTAGTTGGAGCCCTGATGATGTCCCAGATGGGGACGAAACGCATCGGCTGTTAATTGTATTAACTATTTGTCGAGTTGGCTGACATTGATGAATTAACTGAATAAAGAAAAAGAACTACACATCATTCGACTGGAAGATTTTCTTTGGGACTCTTTATATGATTTTGATATGTGATATAAATAACTTGTTTCAACACTAAAACACTCCTTCTGGACTAGTGTGCCCTTAGATATAGTGTCAAAGTTATCGATCCATTTACACTCCCTGAGGCTGAGACTGTTTGTAAAGTTACCCCCTCTGGGATTAACAGTGACTTTTTCGATAATCCACCATTTGAGGCTCTCTGGTGAGTGTCCAAACCTCAGAAAATGCTCCACTAAAGGGGCGCCCTCCACCTTATAGCATACCTGACTGCAGGTTGTAGTATGCGTGTCTTTAATTTTTGTATTATCTGCCCAATGTAGAGAAAGTCACAGGGGCATGCAATCGCGTATATAACTCCAGAAGGGTTGCAGTTAGTATGTTCTCTTATAGTGTGGGTATATCCATTGTGGGTAAAACTCTTGATCTCCTTGGTCATGTGGCAAGCCTTACACCCTCCCCATTTGAAATGCCCTTTGGTAGGTTGAATATTCCAAAGTGACATCTGTGGATTGTGGAGAGGTGCGGGGAGCATGGATTTAACCAAATGGTCCCCGATACTTTTAACTTTTTTGAAAGCGCTCATCAGTGGATGGGGAATACCTGTGTCCTCAGCCACCCAGTGCCAATGCCTAATGATGGTTTGCTTAATCGCATTGCTCTTGGTGCAGAATGTTTCACACATGTCAGGAGATCCGGTGTGGTGTTCTCCCTTATTTTGGGCTCAAGAAAGAACTCCCTGTGGCAGAACCAGGCCTGTTTGCTTGCTTTCTTGAGAAGACTTTTAGGATACCCCCTTTCCGTAAGACAGATCAGGAGGTCTGCTGATTCCAGGAAATAATCATGTTTCATGGTACAATTCCTTCTGATACGAAGGAACTGACCGAAGGGCAGGTTCTCATGGAGGCTGTGTGGATGGTGACTTGAATACCCCAAAAGGGTATTTCTTTCGCTCGGCTTCCTTTAAAGGGTAGTATTTAACCTCCCCTCACTCCCCCTGGTCATGATGTCTAGAAAATGTATCTCTTCCCTGTTGGACTCTATAGAAAACTGGATGTCATTGGATCTATCATTCAACCAGGAGTGAAAATTGTTTAGCTGGTTTTCACTGCCCTTCCATACCATGATGACATTGTCGATCTAACGACGCCAAAGGTCTATGTTGTCCCTGAAGGGATTCCCCTCCTTCAATACATGGCTGTGTTTGTAGTAGTCAATGTAGAAGATAGCCAGATTAGGAGCAAAGCTTCCTCCCATGGCTACCCCCTTCTTTTTTAATGTAAAAATTACCCTGACAAATGAAGACATTTTTGGTCATTGCACTTTCTAGTAGGTTTATTATAAAGTCTGTGGGTACCTGGAAGGGTCTTGGTCTATTATCTAGAATTGTTCTGATAATGTCAAGAGCTGGTCTCTGGGGAATACTGGTATTCAATGACGAGATGTCCATTGTCACCAAAATTTGTCCTGCAGGATTGTGAGGAAGATTTTCAACCAATTTGATTATTTCCATGGTGTCCCTCAAGTAGGCAACCGTATTTTCAGCAATGGGTTTTAAAAAACAATCAATATATTTACACAAAGATTCCAAGATGGACCCACATCCGAAGATGATGGGTCTGTCTGGTGGATTACACATGCGCTTATGAATCTTCGCTAATGTGTATATGGTAGGCATCCTGGGTTGTGTTTTGTTCAGATAGTCGTGTTCATGTTTACTTAGATATCCATCTAGTAGTCCTGCCTCAGTGGTGCTTTTTATCAAAGCCAATATCTCTTTACTGGAGTCTGCTCTCAATTTCATGTAGTTGTCTGTTATGCCTAGTTGATTCAGTATCTCGTGCTTATAGTCAGCGGTGTTCTGAATGACTATGTCCCCCCCCCTGCTCCTTGTCAGCGGGTTTGGTGACAATTTCCGTGTTTCTTTTGAGAGGTTCTAATACCAAATGCTCTGGCTTGGAGATGTTAAACTTGACATATACTCTGTTAGACAGGGTTTTCATGACATACCTCATTACCACCTGCTCATAAGCCAGTATTTTATGAGACATCAACTGGTATGGTGGCGTAAAGCTAGAAGGTGGATGTAGGCCTGTGTTAGAGAGAACTGGATTGTGGGGAATTTTATTAAAGTAGTGCTTGAGACGTCCATTCCGGAAAAATTGGTACAATTCCATTTTCAGGTTAAAAATATTTGGTAAAGTTGTAGGCACAAAAGAGAGGCCCTTGCCTAGTATTTGATTCTCCTCTTTAGTCAGGGTATATCCAGATAGGTTAACCACAGGATTGGCTGTGAGAATGGGTGGGATTGCTCACTATCTGTAGTGTTGGCGTCTCGTCTGTATTTCGCCGTGGGATTCGGATGGGAAGTGTACTTGCTTCTTGGCCCTGCCCCTGCCTCTCTTTCATGTCTGTTGTACACATCCCCTGGGACGTGTCCACGGTTGACCCCTCCGCCTGGGGTCTAGCCACTGTCCTTTGCCTAAAAAATTGTTCTTGTTTTCGTAGAAAGAATAACCCTGTGCGTATAGATGGGCCAAACCCGGGCACGCAGCAGATGGGTGCAGCGGGTGCGCCACTGGCGTGCTGAATGCAAGCCGGTCTGCACCCGTCAGCACCCGGACCGCACTCAGTGCCAGCCATCCTGCCGTTTTTGTGTCAGAAGCCATCTGTCTTAAACCCACGTTACTCTACAACCGTAATAGTCTTATGGAGCTCCAAGGGGGTGATAAGCTGTGCACTGGCTCATGCATTGATCCCCACTTGATTCAGGGAAACGAGCTGTGTTCAAAATGTGGCCTCAATGCCCAGCTTACCACACCATCTACACAAACCCACAGTACCGTTAAGTTACAATACAAAAACGGTATCCTGTGTCCTCATCAATGTCAGATCATTAATTAAGAATGCTATAGCTTTTTGTGAAGTCCTGGAGTCTAACCAAATTGAAATAACCTTTGTCATAGAGACTTGGGCAGATGCCTCCTCTGACCCAGATCTTTTACTGGCCCTACCCTTAGAGTATAAAATTCACAAATTAGATCGGGTAGAGAAAAAAGATGGGGGCATTGTCCTTATTCTTAAATCCACTTTCAAGTCATCTATTAAAACAGACTTGGACATCAAGGACTGTGAATCATTTAATTTTAAAATTGAACTGTATGGCCAACACTCTGTTAGTGGGATTCTACTTTATCGACGTCCCAAACCCAAGGCCGCTTTTTTAGACAACCTAGGCACACTGTTAGCTCACAAAGCGGAGCACCCTGATTTCACAGTACTTGGGGATTTTATCTTTCATCTGGAAAAAATTGCTGACCCTGGGACAAAATAAATTTTAGATCATATGGATAGTGCAGAATTGCGCCACTGGTGAAGGGATCAACCCACAGAGCTGGGCATTGTTTAGATGGTATTTTTCCGGATAACCCCTCTCTAAATCGGACCGGGGTTTTGCCCATGGTCTGGTCAGACCACAAAGCAGTTCTATTCGAGATAACTACTGCTGCACAAAAATCATTCCAAAGCTCCCAGAGTACCCTATGTCAGTCGCCCTTGGAAAAATGTTGTGGTTAACTCCCTTAACCCTATTCTTTCAGATACCTTACCTAACCTGTCCTCTGACCCCAATCTGGCATAACGCAACTAGCACCCCCCAAACAGTGTCGCCAATCCAGGAGGTTACCATCAGAACCCTGGTTCAATGATACATTGAAAACCCACAAACAACTCTGTCGCAAATCAGGGAGGAAGTGGAGACTTGAAAATAACGCAAAGACTAGAATGGAATACAAGACATCTCTCCAAACCTATAAGAAACTCATTCTCAGGGAAAAGGTGTCATACTTTGCTGAGGAAATCACAGCGGCTAATAATTGTCCCAAAGCTCTGTTCACCACTGTAAAAAACTTGCAAAGTTGCCGATTGCGCCTGACATCAATATCAGCCAAGAATTCTGCAACTCCCTTTCAGCATAAAGTTAAGTCTGTTTTTGACCTGTTTGCATAGCAGAATAATCACCTGGCCCAGACTCCGGCCCAGCTTAATAAGATGCAAACAGCCCCTCAGGACCTAATACAAGACTGCTCTGAATCAGACATCCCATCTCTTTCTTCTTTCTCTATGTTAACAGTGGAACAAACTCCCAAATTCATCACAACGACAAAATCGGGCTCCCCATTATAACCTTGCGCTCCTAAAGTCCTGCATATCTCGCCTGAAATTATTTCCATCCCATTAACAGCTATCTTTAATACAGTGTTCGTAACTGGACACTTTCCTACGAAATGGAAGAAAGCATCTGTCCTTTTGATGCTAAGGAGACTCTTAATTACAGGCCGATATCCAGATTCTTGATTCTTCTCAGTTTGGCTTTCATGTTCAGCATAGTACCGAGTTTGCCCTTATCACTGCCAAGGAGGAACTTAGGCTGATACTCGATGGTGGGGGGAACGCTGCTCTGATCCTTCTAGACCTGTCAGCAGCCTTTGATACGGTTAATCATGGGCTACTGCAGGAGCGGCTGACCGCCATCGGGATCAGGGGAAAGGCGCTGTCCCTGCTGAGCTCCTTCCTGTCAGAGCGATCCCAGGAAGTGGCCCTGGGTAACCTTGCATGAGCTCCCTTCATGCTGCCTTGTGGAGTTCCCCCAGGCTTATCTCTTAGCCCAACACTTTTTAACCTCCATATCACTCCTCTTGCTAGCCTAGTACGGAGCCATGGATTTACCCTGGTGTCATATGCGGACGACACTCAGATCATCGTCTCGGTAAGCAGTCCAGCCACTCAGACAGCTACTAGGATTCATGATTGTATGAGCCATATAGCCAACTGGATGTCTGATTACTGCCTCAAGTTAAACTCAGCTAAGACTGAAGTTTAGTTGCTGGGAAACACCCAACTTTTTGGATAGATAGCTGATGGCCAGTCCAACTTGGTGCTCTGCCCAAACCGGTGCTCAAAGCCAAATATCTTGGTGTCATTTTTGACTCCATGCTGTCTTTTTAGTGGCACAAATCAATTTGGCTACCTTCGCATGTTTCTTCATCCGTAAGATGCTGAGGAAAGTCCATTCAGCAATACCCATGGACCTAAGGAAGACGGTGGTAACAGTGCTGACATCTTCAAGACTGGACTACTGTAATTACCTCTTTTCCAGTGCCCTAAGGCATAGCATTAATAAACTCCAGACGGTACAGAATGCTGCTGCAAGTGTATTGCTGGGCATCTCCAAATTCGACTCAGTCTCCAAGTCCTTGGCCCGACTCCACTGACTACCCGTAGCCAAGAGGATTCAATTTAATTCTCTGTGCATCGCATTTAAATCCCTCAACAACAGGGGGCCAACCCATCTGGCAACATTTTTAAAACCATATACACCCGCCAGAGGCCTTAGATCCACCAACCTAGGAGATCTACTTGTTCCTAGTGTCAGCAGGGCCAAATGAGGCAGCAAGAGCTTTACGGCTACAATGGGTAGTTTATGGAACGCTCTACCAACTACACTGAAAAAAGAGCCAAGTGTCTTCAAATTTAGGAAAGGCCTAAAAACGTAGTTATTCTCAGCATAATTGTACCTCGGGGTCTGCTCCGATTAATATACACCAAAGGCAGAGCCTATACACCTCAGGGTATTTGGCGCGCTTTATAAATCTCTCATCATCATCATCATCATCTTCTCAAACCCCTACACGCATCGAAAAATTGGTGCTTAAGTTACAGGAACACAACTTTCAGCTGGAGTACCAGCTGTGGTATGCCGGTGTTATTCAAAACCTTTTGATTTTACCAAATATATATGTATAATATACTTATAGGGTTATTTTCATCCATTGGTCTGTTGTTGTGCAAATTCGTTACAGCATATAGCATACAGCATCGCATTTTCCAATGCAGCATGGGGCAATGAGCCATCAGTGGCATACCGGAACTTGAGGAGGCCCCCCTGCAAAGTACATGGAGGGGTCCCCCCCATTCTCTGCGCCAGTCAAGAGCTCTCAGGCCAGCGACCTGCCATACTGCAGTGGCTCACCCCAGCCATAAAAAAAGGATTCTGGTTCCTCCATTGGTCACACCCGCCCTCTTATCGGGTGATTTACATACATCAGTAAATACTGCTGCTGCGCCCTCCAGAAAAGTTACATAACACTGCCTCCAACCAGCCCACCAAACACCTCCTCCTACTTGATGACCCACCTCCAAGCGAAGCCTGCTCAGTTAACCATCTCCAAACACAGACCACTGCCGTCGTGCCTGCTACTAACGCATCCATTACACTCTACTCTCACCCGCACAAAACCGGCAGTTATGCTTTTCTGCCCATCTTTAAAACCACCCCTCGGATGTCACTCTGATCCCGTGACCACCACCCACTGCTCCCCTGTCCACCACTAACAAAAAGACTGATGGCTGGTCCCCATCTAACCAATGCCTACCAGTACAGACAGAGCCTTTCAGCTGCTGCCCTCTCCAATGCCACTGTGGTAGTTTAAACATGTTAAACAATCTCTTCAACTGACCACCCCAAAACATTTCTTTCAGCTAGCCTACATGACACCAAAGCCGTTCCTGCTATTTTTCATCCTCTGCATGATGCACACAATAATACTAAATGTATAAAGGGTCCGATTTTTGTTTCCTCACGCCAACATTAATTTACACTATGTACCCCAATAAACCATACCTCCCGTCAAAGGCAAACCTCATCCCATATGTAGCACCAGTCAGCAAGTACCCCAAGGACAATGTGCGATTCATGTAATTAAACCTACAGTGACAACGTAGCATTTCCCCACCCACTGTCAGCCCAGCGAAGTCTCCAACCGCGCAGTAGCCATCACAACCGGCAATGTCTAAAATGCATTTCCACTTCCTTTCATTGGCAGCTCCTGATAATTATACCTATGCCTTCTGGGTGGCATCTACCACAGACCAGAGCATTCTTTGTCTCCCTAAGACTAACCATATGCTGTCGGTGAACGCCTCTCTTCCCCCTTCCTTACTAATAACTAATGGAGGATAACACAAAAAGATATATAGTATTTTCTTATGTAAATAGCGTATCAAGCACTTACTGCCAGCAGACCTCACCAAAACCACACTGTAGGAAGGTAGGATCTGACTGGATAGTTACCCCTACTTTTTGACAGGTCTTTTGCTGGTTTTTTGACTAGTCTGGCTGGGATCCTGCTAATCAGCAACCCAGCCCATTTGCTTTCTCCCTAAATTGATTGTGTTATCCAGATTGGATACTGGGGTATCCTTGCCAGTCCCTAGTATAATGTACACATGTACCCAGGGCATAGGTATCCCAGAGGTCTCTTGTTGGCTGAAGCATGTATTATGCCACCCATGAGAGGTCATGCAAACAAAATTGAACTACAGGCCTGCCATTGCAGCCTGTGTAAGATGGTGCATGCACCACTTGCGAAGGATATAGGTTTACCATATCTATAGGTCACTACACTTAAAACCTATCAGTCACCCCTCTAGCAGGCCTTGACAAACCTGAAGGCAGGTTGCTGGGTTTTATGTGAGAGGGTGTGCCTGCATGAGCAGAGCACCCTTGCAGCCTTCAAAGACCATTCTCCCTGGTTGTCGGTGACGCTGCCAGACATATGGGTAGAGGTGCATTATATGCTCGCGTAAAATGCTATCTCGAAAACGGCTGCAACAAAACATGTTGTGTTTGGTATCAAACACATTGCAATCATACCTTCACACTGGTAACCTGTGTGGGAGGTATGATTCCACCCCTCAGAAGCAAGCTTTGTGGGTCCCAGGTCTTCCCTGTACCAGCCTTCTCGACCCAGACAGCACAAAATGGATCCTGCCGACAAGAGACACATTTCTGCCCTCCTGCTGCTGAACCACTCTGGAGCAGGGGAAGGCAGGACAATAGGCATCCCATCACAGGGAGGTGTGGCCACCTCCCAGGCAGGATTTAGTGTATTGGGACTGGGTGGATGCATTTCCAAAGTGCCTCAAAGTCTGCACGACGGCCACACTTGGTGTCCCTGTGCATTATACTGTTTAAACCAGTCCTGGGAGTCGTTGGTTCCTGCTCTGGCACAAAACTGGACAAAGGACAGTGGAGTAACCTCCCCACTGTCCTGACCCTTCCCTGGGAGGGTCCCCTGAATCTGTCCAACCCTCTCCCATGGGTACTTAAGGGCTTACCTAGATGTGGGACCCTAGATTCGATCTGGAAAAGATTCTGAACAAGAAACTACTGACTTTCAACCGTCTGGGCACTCTGAACTTCGCTGGACTTCGACTGGGCCCAACTTCGTCTCCCTCTCCGTCTATGCCCGTGCACAGGCAGGACCTGTGAAGCATCAAGGACAACCGAAGTATCTCCCTTGGAGTGAAGGAATCACTCCTCTGCATTTGCAGGCACCATAACGCAACTGACCGGTCTGCTGATCCTGAGATCCTGCGGACACCAAAGGCTCCAGCAACATAGGAGGTGGGTTCCTACAAGTATGAGGCCAGTATCCCTCGTAGGTTCTGCATAACCCGAACCCTAGTGCACTGCGTACTTTTGCAAGCGCATATGCTTGTTGGCGCTCCCCAACTACGTGCATTGAACTATTGATAGCCCCAACCTCTGCTCACATTTCATACAAAGGACTTCGGCCTCCTCGCACTCGATTCCCTGCTAGCTGTGTCTTTGTGAAACTGCTAGAGGTCCCCTCGCGACTCCTGTGCCTTTGGCCTATGGGTCCGTTTGAGGGACAACACTGCTTTTCTTGGGCTCCCCTGGTTGCTCAAGGCCTGTCCGGACTCGCCTTGCTGTGGTGAGTCCTCTGGTCTTTGCTGGGCCAGACCATAACCTTCCTTGACCTTCTTCGTGGGTTGCCGCTGCCATGGCTTGTTGGTGCTCCCTCCGTACACCACCCCTCAGAACTCAACATTCTTCATGGGACAGCTCGTATCCAGCTCCTGGTCGTCCTCAACGTCTCCTGGTCCCTGCAGCTGTAGAGTCAATGTCTCCATCATCACACCTGAAGCCCCCGACATCGGTGGACATTTGTCTACGAGCCCCTGGTCACTCCTGAGTGACCCAGACTCTGCCCCCTCTGCTTTCAGGTACTCTTCATCAAGAATCCACCCTTGGACTCCATCTGACACTTTTCTTCCTACCCACAGCGGCATTTCCTTGAAGAATTCCATTGAGATCGACAACATTTTCCGACACCACTTCAGCCCTATGCACCCGGCTTCCCTGGGATAGGTAACTCGTGTACTACAGTATCCACAGGTGGGGTGGCTCTTCAACCTCCTGTGATCCAAAAGTCGTCCTTGTAATCCACTGGGAAGGTCCTTAAACTTTAAATCTGCAACTGCGACTCTCCAATTGAATTGTTCGTAGCACGCTGTCGTGTTCTCACACTGCACCCTTCCTCCATGGGGTCCCTACATACTCACCTTGGGTGGTTCCTTGGGGTCCCAGCAATTCTACATCCTTTAGACACTAACTAGACTCGAGTCGTGGTTCTTATACCACTATTTTAGTATATGGTTTGGTCCCCCCCTGGAGCTCACTGTGTATTAATGCTACTTACGATTGTTTCTGTGCTACAGTATTGTGTACTTTGTGATTATCTGTGTGTAGCAGATACTGTGAGGTATTTAGTGTGTTATATTAATAAATACATATTTTTATAACTACTGTGTGGTTCTTCTTTTATTGAACCGCTTAACCGCTGCGCAAATTCCGCCGTGGTGCGGCGGTTTTAATCATTGGGCGGGGCCACGTCAGCCAACGGACGTGCAAAGCACTACGGAGGTAGTGCTCGCGACGGCCGTTGGCAGACATGAGCACTTAAGGGGTTAACCAATACAATTAGGTTGCATTCTGGTAAAACAAGCTGCTTAACATTCCTTCAACACTAAGCCTGAATGCTGCTCTCCATAGCTACCACTTGGATAGCTTTCTAAGGTTTTCTTTGACCTCTTAAATCACCATAAGGGTTGTTTGGACTGGTACAAGGTGCCCACTTTAATTAGTGGGCAGCATATACCAGGCCATCTTCTCACACACACGTATCAAAAGTCTGCTATCGCACCATCCTGTCAACCATATTATTATTATCTGGAGAAGTGTTTTTTATCCCTTCCGTGAACTGGGGAAAGCAATACCTTGCAGGAAAACAAGTCCCTTTAAAACCGTTGCTACTTATACAGGCTGGCAAAGTACTTACTTGTTTTACTAACTGTCGTTGTGAAGCAAAAAGGTAACTCATTCTAGGATTGGAATTACTGCATAGAATTGTGGAAGTTAATACTGAGACGTAGCGTGATTTTTTGCATGTCTGCCAGTCACTCGTTCTTCCCTGCATGCGCACAAAATGCAACAATACAATTTAGCTTAACAAATTGTTCAGAAATGTACCAGAAGGTAAAGAAACATCCCATATGATTTTTACAAACTTTATACCCCATGGCATAAAAGCCGTAGCGTGCACAGTTTGTCCAAATCCATGCCACCTAATTCTATCATACACAGCACATTAGAACATCTCATAATTCCATGCCGCACAATTCAACTATAAATAATCTAACTCTACAACATTCCATACCACATAATTACACTCCTAAAAAATAAAAAACACATATTTCCACTTTACTCCATACCACATAATTCCACATCACATAACATTTCAACCAACTTAATACCACTCCAAACCACATAATTACACTCCACAGAACACAATTCGACTACACATAATTCCACTTCAACCTATATAATTATACTTCAAACAACATATTTACACTCAACTCCAAAACACATAATTACCCTCCACAAAATACAACTCTGCAACATGCTGCATAATTCAACTCCGCACAATTATACACCTCACCATGCCACATAATTCCACACATCACACAATTCCACAGTTCACCCCCACACAATTCATCACACAACATAGTTACACTCCACATAATACCACTCAGCACCACATAATTAAGCTATACTGCATAAATACACTCCACACAAATCCAGTCTATGCCACGTAGCAACACTCCACATAACTACACTTGTGCCTCATAATACCACTCAACATAATTTTCACTCAAAACCACACACTTCCACGTCACACAATTCAACTCTGCACATTTCCATTCCACACCACATAATTCAACAACAAACTACATAATTCAAACCAACAACACAATTACACAATACACCACAAACATCCAATCTACACCACAAAATTCGACATCATAGACCACATTATTACACTGCACACCATGCCACATTATTTCACTGCACAGATTCAATACACACACAACACAATTCCACAACTAACAATTCCAATCCAAACCACATAAGTCCACTTGACACCACCCACATTCACTCCACTCCACTCCTAACAGAAGACGTATAGGTAAAATACATTGTTCTTTACAATGTCAATAGCTCTAACTCTCACAAATGCGTGTTTACCTTCCAATGCGCGTCCCAGCAGAGTCCTGTTCCTGGAGCTGCAGACCAATGCTCTCTCTTTGTAGGCCCCCACCCTTGTCACGGTCCTGAGCAGTGCCCTGTGGGGAATGCTCTCTCTGAGGGCCCCCACCCTTGTCACTGTCCTGAGCAGTGCCCTGTGGGGAATGCTCTCTCTGAGGGCCCCCACCCTTGTCACGGTCCTGAGCAGTGCCCTGTGGGGAATGCTCTCTCAGATGGCCCCCACCCTTGTCACGGTCCTGAGCAGTCCTCTGGGGAATGCACTCTCTGAGGGCCCCCCCCCTTGTCACAGTCCTGAGCAGTGCCCTGTGGGGAATGCTCTCTCAGAGAGCCCCCACCCTTGTCACTCTCCTGAGTAGTCCTGTGGGGAATGCTCTCTCTGAGGGCCCCCACCCTTGTCACGGTCACGGTCCTGAGCAGTCCTGTGGGGAATACTCTCTCTGAGGGGCCCCACCCTTGTCACGGTCCTGAGCAGGGCCCTGTGGGGAATGCTCTCTCTGAGGGCCCCCACCCTTGTCACGGTCCTGAGCAGTGCCCTGTGGGGAATGCTCTCTCTGAGGCCCCCCCCCCCCCCTGTCACTCTCCTGAGTAGTCCTGTGGGGAATGCTCTCTCTGAGGGCCCCCACCCTTGTCACGGTCACTGTCCTGAGCAGTCCTGTGGGGAATGCTCTCTCTGAGGGGCCCCACCCTTGTCACGGTCCTGAGCAGTGCCCTGTGGGGAATGCTCTTTCTGAAGGCCCCCACCCTTGTCACGGTCCTGAGCAGTGCCCTGTGGTTAATGCTCTCTCAGAGGGCCCCCACCCTTGTCACGGTCCTGAGCAGTGCCCTGTGGGGAATGCTCTCTCTGAGGGCCCCCACCCTTGTCACGGTCCTGAGCAGTGCCCTGTGGGGAATGCTCTCTCTGAGGCCCCCCCGCCCCTTGTCACGCTCCTGAGTAGTCCTGTGGGGAATGCTCTCTCTGAGGGCCCCCACCCTTGTCACGGTCACTGTCCTGAGCAGTCCTGTGGGGAATGCTCTCTCTGAGGGGCCCCACCCTTGTCACGGTCCTGAGCAGTGACCTGTGGGGAATGCTCTTTCTGAAGGCCCCCACCCTTGTCACAGTCCTGAGCAGTGCCCTGTGGTTAATGCTCTCTCAGAGGGCCCCCACCCTTGTCACGGTCCTGAGCAGTGCCCTGTGGGGAATGCTCTCTCTGAGGGCCCCCACCCTTGTCACGGTCCTGAGCAGTCCTATGGGGAATGCTCTCTCTGAGGGGCCCCACCCTTGTCACGGTCCTGAGCAGTGCCCTGTGGGGAATGCTCTTTCTGAAGGCCCCCACCCTTGTCACGGTCCTGAGCAGTGCCCTGTGGTTAATGCTCTCTCAGAGGGCCCCCACCCTTGTCACGGTCCTGAGCAGTGCCCTGTGGGGAATGCTCTCTCTGAGGGCCCCCACCCTTGTCACGGTCCTGAGCAGTCCTATGGGGAATGCTCTCTCTGAGGGGCCCCACCCTTGTCACGGTCCTGAGCAGTGCCCTGTGGGGAATGCTCTTTCTGAAGGCCCCCACCCTTGTCACGGTCCTGAGCAGTGCCCTGTGGTTAATGCTCTCTCAGAGGGCCCCCACCCTTCTCACGGTCCTGAGCAGTCCTGTGGAGAATGCTCTCTCTGAGGGTCCCCACCCTTGTCACGGTCCTGAGCAGCCCTGTGGGGAATGCTCTCTCTGAGGGCCCCCACCCTTGTCACGGTCCTGAGCAGTCCTGTGGGGAATGCTCTCTCTGAGGGCCCCCACCCCCATCCCTTTTCAGGGCCTGGCTCTGACTGAAGAGAAACAATGTAACTTGTTACTTTGTTTCTCTTCAGTCCTGGGTCAGCAGGAGGAGCTCAGAGCAGGCTGCAGACTGCAGCTTCTTTAAAGTAAGCCTCTCTTTCACAGCTCTCTACAGATGATCATGAGCTGAGGGGGCACCCTTCATGTACTCAAGACTAGCCCCCCGCACCGCGGGGGCTGCGGGGGTGTCTGTTATGCCTCTTTGAACCAGGCCTCCTCAGCCATTGGTTAACTTTACTGTGAGTGACAGCGTACTGCCCTTTCACAAGAAGCACATTCACAAATAAAGTATTTCGCTTCAGTGCCAGGAACTACTAGTATGGCAATGTGTGCTTTTAGAGACCAAAAAATATGCTTGATTTTAATCAATGGACTTTTTTTAGAATGACGAGGGCCTAGCAGCTTCATCTACAATAAAGTTTTACAAAAACCATGACAAAAGCAAACAAGCATTAGCAAAACCAAAAGGTTAGCAGCCAGCGCAACACCTACTGGCTAAGCTAATGCTGGTTCACTTTTCTTTTTTATTATGACACCAGCTATGATGCACAGCTAAAGATATGACTTGAAAGATCTAGTGTGACGAAACATTTTGCGGATGTCATCTCTAAAGCTGATCTCTGACTCAGCACCCAACACTAATGCCACTAAATTGAATTTCAAGACTCAAGCTGCATTCCGAAATATAGAAGCTTGTGCGAGGTCAGAAGCTGGTGCTTAATTTGTCCCATAATGCTTGTTCCCGGTCCAGGCAGGACCTGGTTTGGCATTTCGGGATGGACTGTTCCCTTGGGGGGTAGGGTAAAAACTGATTTGCATATGGCTGGGTCTAAATTGGGATGGCTTGGTGAGTAAAAAAACAATGGCTAAAACCCAGATCTGTGACTGGGGTGAATGTTTAATTTGTTCAATAATCCATACATCATTTGTTCTTTTTGTTCGCCATTGCTCGGCACCAGCACCTATTTATTAATGTGGACCCACATTTATGACAGTATACCACATGGCGGCGCTGTCAGTCTATTTTAAAATAAGCACATGAGCAACATTTTCAACAGTTCAATGTACAATCACAAATGTACTGACCAGGCTGCTCATGCCTTTCTTGGTTTGGGTCACCCTAGTGTAGTCACAATTGTCACATTTGTAGGACTGTAAAGGCTACATAGGTGCCATTGGTATATATATTTGGCAGCGCTGGAAGGGGCCACAGGTGCTGCAAACTGAGTGGCCGCCTGAGAAATATTGTGGGCCCTGGCAGTTATTATTTTCAAACTAAGCACTGCCAGTAGTGTACCCAGTGCAAGTTATATCAGTTTCTTTAACATTTTTTTACAGCAGACATTTTTTGGGGCGTTTAGTGTACTATGTGTGTTGGGTATTTATGCTGTGGGATTTGTTTATATCAGTGCAATAGAACTAAAGTGCGCGTGCCTCCTTTTCCCTAGGGGTGAGTAATGAAAACAACGGATGTGGTGTGTAAACAGTTCTGTGCATCCAAACTAATGCCTGTAATCTCTCTTCAGCAGCAGTCGGACATCTGAAGGAAGCGGAAGACTGCATCGGATCACACAGAGAATGGGCAACGGAGCAGGTACCCATGTGGCCAACTCCACCGGGAGGACCATCTGTGTCTTCTACTGCACCGATAAGATGGTCACTGAAGAGGTGGTGACGGACGTGGACACAGGGTATGGAGGGTCCACCCTGGAGACGGAGGAGTACATCTGTTCTGCAAGGACCTCGAAGTTCAGTCTGCGCAGGAACCCGCAGGTGCAGTGCTTCGCCCTGCCAGCAGGTGATCTGGCCAAGATACCCAGGGACGGCGACATGTTCATCTCTGTGTTCTTCGACGACGATGGAGGAGACGACGGGGACATGATCTGCTACAACTTCTTCATCCCCTCTGACCGGTCTGTGATCGTGACCCCCGACTACAACGTCAGGCTCCAGAAGTACGGCTCGCGCGAATGGGAGGACGAGGAAGGCAATTTCTACCAATAAAGCCTTCTTCACTCCAGCATAGCAACTTGGTTTCAATCCCCCCAGCCCATCATACAAAAGGACTCACTGCGCCATGCACGTATCCGGTAGAGTTAAGCATTTCCCCCTGTCCTGCTGCGACGAACTCTGGTCTTACCCTCCCAGCGCCAAGATGCTCATTTGGGGCGAAAATCGCGCTTTACACATACAATATTCATTAATTCATTCAAAAGGAAAGAGCTGAATGATTATGGATTGAATTACACAACATGAGATATCTCTCTACTAAAACTACCAGAATGTCCAAGTCACACTCCAGGAGCAATCTTGTAGTGGTTCCACTGCTAGCTACACACCTCACTGCTACCAACAGGTATAACCACACTGCTACCAACACATATAACCATACACATGAACTCCAGTCCGTTTCCCGCAGGAGTGCCAAATGAATTATCCAAGAGATGCTAAGTTATTTGATCAGATCCTAGCCTCGAACTTTCTCTCCATGACTGTGTTGTACCAGACGTTCGCATGAAAGAGGACGGCGTGGCATGGATCAAGATGGTATATGTTTTTTAGAATTATTTTAATCAAAATTCCCATTTTATTATATATATGTGGATAATCAGTATTTTACATACCATGTAATGCGGGACAATTAAATGACAAATCTTTAGCAGTCTACTTATTTTCTGCACTGCATTTGACTTTTTGTTTATATGGTTTATTGAAACCAATCTGAAACTATTAAATACATATTAGTGAACCTCTGGGCCACGGTGAAAATCCCCAAGAGAGTGCCAAGTTCATCCAGTTTGAAGCACAAATGCTGAAGCCCTCCAACTCCCGAAGCTCTTCACAATGCCTCGGAATCTGACCAAGCACCGGAGCCTTCAGCCACGGACCTGACCATCCAGGGTAAGATTGAAATCCACCTTGAATACCCTGGGAAAGACGCCCTTTTGCACCAGTCCGTAATCCTTGGTACAGAAGGTAACAGTCTCCGCAGGATCTCTAGATTTGCTGTGAAAGAGTGAACCGGAAATAATCCTCCAGGGACTCTCCATGCTGAAAGAACGTTCCGGGGTGGGGGAAATGTTGGCAGGTAATAAGAATATGGATCCAAAATGAATGGTTCCAGGGTAATTCCATATTTCTAAGGGTACCCTGTGACTGAAGGAACAGCATGGGATTTGTAAAGCGCACTATCGCCCTGACAGGGCGTGGCGGCATTCCACTGGCAACCCCCAGTACCTCCATCCACGGATGTACTAGTACCCCCAGAATCAGTAACTGCAGTGAGTGAGTTACCAGGAGAAGTACCGGGCCACTCGTAATGAGGGCCTCTGTCCATTACTTTAGAGAGTCTATTTCCTACCCTGAACCCCAAGCACTCCACCAACACACTCACACTGTTGGGAATTCCAGGCATAGAGCAACGGAGCAAATCACGAAGTACATTCTTTTTTTAAATCAAAATATTGTTTACCAAAGGGAAGCAGGTGAGGCAGCAGCTCAGGAAAATAGCACCAATTGTTTTACTAGCTGTAGCATTAAAAAAATTCCAGACATTTTAAGCACATGCGAAACACATTGAAATGAAAATCAGTGATATTTGAGAGTCAATAAAGAAGCATTTTACAGTTAAGTTTGTATGTCAGAATACCGAACATAAAACTTAAAGTAAGATCAGATTGCAAAATGGCAGCAGTCATGGGAAAAGAAAGACCAGGTCACACAGGTGGCAAAGGAACCAGTCTAGCCTGCTTTACTTCCTTCTTGAGCAACCTCAGACGACAAGTCAGGCTAGGGCTCCTTCTCATCCGCCATGTCTCCCACCGATCCTGTCCAATATCTATAGCCACATCGTGGAACGTCTCTTCGGCCTCCTCCCATCTTCAATTTGAGCAATGTTAATACATACTAACCAACATCAGAAACACAGCAATATTGTTTGGATTCTAATGCTGCTGCACGATGGGATGCATACAAACCTAGATCAATTCCTATATACTTGCATGACCAGTGAGCACCCGACAAAATGCACCACTGGAACTGATATTTCCAGGGAGTGTGTCCAGACCATGGACACGATTAACGCATTGCTGAGTGCCACGTCTATGTAGGTTAATTATATGCTTGCAGAATTTGTTACTCTCACTTAATTAGAAGGGTGCACACCCAAGCGTTTGGAGTAACCACTGGATTTTAGTAAATGTATTTTCCCATTGTGGCAGTCTCCGTTTTTTAAAATGTTTTTTCTTTAGGGAGGAAACTTGGCTGTCTTAAACAAATCTCTGCTGAATTTATTGCATGGGTTTTATAATGATAAAAGCAGAAAATATTTACTTTTTTTGTTAAAAAAAGGTTGTATAGTTTTGGAGTAAACATTGGTTGTGTCATTAAGACAAGGAGTGACCACTTATAATGTTTTGGAGATTCTACAAATGGACTGATTGCCCATGCACTTGCCCTTTAGTTATGCAATAAATCCATACATTTTAAATTGAATTTGTGAATGAATATATCAAATGTATCAAATTAAGCGGTTACCCCAGCCAGATAACCTTAAATGTTAAGCAGTGAGAACGTTTGTACTGAGTTTTGTGGGGAGAAGTCAAATTAAGTGACCACAGAAATAAAAGGATAGAACAATTACCGGCTCCTCTCTCCAATTTCAATAAGTCCTGTCCTGAGAAATTCTCCCATGCTCTCGCCAGCACGTTGAAAGACCCTGTCTCCCCGGTGGGTGCAAGTCTTCTTGTCTCGGGAGCCTCGAGGTCAGGATACACCGTACCCAGAGTTTGGAGAACGTTGTCCACTGCGAAGACGCGGTGACCTTCAGTCTAGTATGTATGCTTGTACGCCCGTGTGCATGTATGTGCTTGAGGCCATCCCTTTTGAAACTGGCATCTATTTCTCATGAATCCTGGAACGAGACCGACAGAAACCTTCTTTCTTCTTCCCTAGAAGCACTCCCAAACTGTCTGCAGCCATATCTGGCAAAGCTCGTGCCAGACCGAGCTAATGGCGGACTCACCAGAGCAGCCAGACCAACAGCCTAGGGGTGAGGGATAGACGACAGAGCTTGCTCAGTTTAGGCTTTTCCTTTACATCCTGGAATTTGTAGTGCTTTTAGTCCATCATAAATGCAAGACTACAAGTCGCAGAATACTAAGAATACACCTAGATTGGATGAACTCCTCACGCCCGAGAGGTTTGAGAGTACTGACAGCCTGAGCCATGCTGTCCTGGAATTAGAGAGAGACGCGGCCTTTTCCCAAGCACTCCAACTAGACCTATCTCTCTTGGCACCTTTGTCCTCATTCAAGCCTTTGTTCCTCCGGGAAATGAGCACATGGCACTGCCCTAGCACTCTCTTCTGTCAGAAGCTCGAGTTCCATTTCTGGGCAGGTTAATATACTTATGAATCATGCATATTTCTGCTATCCTCCAGGTCAGATCACACCATCATGAACAGAGGGAATAAATACATTGCAAGAACCTTTGGGCATATGTGAACCTTGAGGCTTTGAACCTCAGCTGTCACTGAGTGCCAGGTCATTTGGATTTACCCTGGACACTAACCCCACCCTCACGGAACACATTCCTAAAAACCCCACAAAGATGGCTTTGGTCCGGTTCTTTGTTATAAAGAAAGTTAAACCATTTCTTCCAGAAATAGGCTACATAACTTCGGTTTAAAGCCTTGTACTCTCGTTTCCGAATGGTGGTAATGTCCAACTCCATGGCCTCCCAGACTCCACACTGCCACCTATTAGGGGCACCCTACATGCTGCAGCACATCTTATTTAGGGCTTAAAGAAGTATGATTGCATCACCTCCATCCTGATGGAACTCCAATGACTCCCCTTGCTGGCCTCTCAGCATCTTCAAAGCGTCTGCATCTTTTACAAAGTTATCACAATCAACCTGCCCCCCTCCACCTGCTTATTTAGCAGGCAATATCACCCTCTCTGGTGGATCTCGGCACACCCACAGTCAGGACACCAATAGACTGGAGACTAAGAAGCGTAAAGAAGAAAAAACAAGACAGCAGGCCTTTCCATCTATGCACCTAGGATCTGAAACAACATGCCTATAACCACCAGGACTGCCCCAACGCTGTTCCAATTTTGGAAAGAGTTGAAGACTCACCTCTTTATAGAACTCTACATCACAATGCATTAACCATCCACAATCCAGTTTCCTCTCCTCTTACTCGTTGACTTTATACTCGTCTTTGACCATGTACGGTGCGACACTACCCTTTAACTAGGTTAGCAACTAAAGAAATGCCATTTATATACATACATACATTTATCCACCTGCAGTTTCAGGACTTGGGGAATAATTCTAGAGAAATAAGTCCATCTGGAAGTGTTAGGTAGCAGGGTAGTTGCCTTGAACATGGTGCATCCTTTCGCCCTTGCCTTTTCTTTGTGTTTGACAGAATATGAAGCAGGGCTGAATGGTACATACAGTGGGAGATTGCATTGAAGCAGGTAAACTTCATCCACATAACAGAACTTTATTATTGGATATGGATGAATGCTGAGCAGGGTGCTGTCTGCAGAAGAATGCAAAATAGCCCGAGGGGAACATGGAACAGGCTGGCTGTATGAGTGTCAAGCTCCAACCAGTGCTGCTCTGTCAACACTACAATCTGTATAGTTTCTTCACGTAAAACATTTGTTACAACTCTAAAAAAAGATTTGGCTGTGCCAGGTCAAGAAGGGACATGTGGAGGCCTGCTGATTTCGAAACAGCTAGAACTGGAATCTGAGAGGCAAGTGAATCTGAGCTGAACATTGGAAGGTGCCCACTTTTGTGTCTCAGCAGCCACGCATGGGAAGTTTGCTTCAGGCTCAGTGCCACAGACTGTTACAAATAAGTGCTCGTGAAGTTGGATGCTGTTATTATGAGGAATAAGGATATAGCTGGGGTCTAACTCATATCCGAGGGAAGAAGCCAGGAGACAGCTCCTTACTCAAGGTAGACACATATGACTTTACTGTGGGTTTGTGTGTCCTGCCACTATCTGATGGTGACAAGCCTCTAGCGCTTTTCAATTAGCACATTGACTAGGGTTACAAGCTCAGACTGTTTACACTCACTATGTCAAATGTCTGCCATTTCAATTCCTTACAAGCTAGTCATTCAATGTCATAAGGGAGTGCATGGGGGAGGGATGAAGCGATCTAATTGTACCTTGCTGGCTGGCTGTGATGCCCTGGTGACCTTATGGCAATCAGATGACGCAATGCAGCTCATGATCCAATACTCAGTTGGTGTGTGTCTATACAACATGGGATGGGCAATGTTGGGCCCCAAACTATCCAACATTTAAGAGACAAAGACTCCATCCCAAATGGGCCTGTGGCTTATCTGAAGTGGGCAATATCTAACATCCCGCGGGTTGGGCAGCTTATTGCATGGTATGAGGTTACCTCTGTTCAGACTAGGCAGTTACCTGGATGAGTTTGGCACTATATAATAAATAATACTCCCATGACAGGAGTGCCAAGAAACAAAGTCCCCTAAAGTGGTACAGCTATCAAAGGAATGGGCAATGATTAACTGACCACATTGAAGCTCACAAAGAACTTGAGACTGACATTCATCAGACATGGTCTGCTGATAACTACATTATCCAGGTTGGTTTTTGACTGCAGTCAGTGTACACCTCTTAGACATGGGTAACTGTTTCTTCTCAGCACTGGGATCTGCAGGATGTACTGAAAAGTATGGGAACAGCAGGGTTGGGGGCAGCTTGTGGAGTACATCTGAGGGTGAGCCTACAACTTCGAAAACATCTAAACAATATGGGCGAAACACGGGAGTGAAACCTCTATTCCTAAAGCAACAGGGAATCATTAGGGCGTGGCCTAGAGAAGAATGCAAAACTGCTCCTTAACTCTTCGATAGGGGGGATCATGTCCTCAGAAAGCCTGGAGCAGAGGGTGAGAACCCCTTTCCTCTGTAAAAGTAGGCAACAGGTGCATGATTGATCAAATGAAAGATCTGATTTGTATTCAGGCGGTGTTACTTTTTGCAATAGTTCAATACTGATTACTTGTCAGGTAACCCTACCTGTTCTATTCTTCGATAAACGTGGAATAAATAGGTTTCACACTGAAAGCTGTGCAGTCTAATTTTGCTGTTGCTCAGTAACATACACAAAGATCACTCACAATGCGTGGGGCTAGGGTATCAATGCTATGTGGGAAGAGGTGTGGCGCCGCGGCCAGGGCGACTGACTCCGGAATCTGAGGATCACGGTTCGATGCCGGCAGCAGATTAGCCCAGCACCATGTGACTCTGGGCATTAGCTTGTTTAATCTTCCCAACGGCTCCCAGCGCCTAGAGACTCTTACGGGTGATTGTTCATGCTTTACAAATGTGGATTTAATTTTAATTTAATGTGGATGGTCATGCCACACGAAGGACGACTGTAGAGGAGACTGCAGCTCAGAGGCTTTTTCAGAGTGGTCGATGCAGGACATTCACCAATACATAGTGGATGTTCCATCTGCCATATTATAATTGCATTGATGTCAATGGAACCCTGAATATGAAGGACAGGACAGCTGCCACTTTCTGGAGGCATTCCCTCTCTGCCAAAGCAAGGCCCTTGGTGTTTCTCCCAGGAACGAAATAATGATGTAATTTTGGGTGGAAACTCAGTGCTTTCTCCCCTGCTTGGAATACTACCTTCCACCACCATTGACAGAGTAATACTTGCATCAGCACCTGGGTTCCTGAGGAATAGTAGCCACCACCCATATGGCATTGTTTCCAGGGGTCGGGCAGAGCATGGCATGTATTTAGGGGTCTAGCAAAAGAAGCACACCCCCCTTTTGCCCTATATGTCTTTTGCCTCCCCTCTTACATGCTTGATGTGCATCAGTTTGACATAAGCTAAGTAATTTTGCTGTACAGAGCCGCAATGGTAATCCTAATGCTGCAACAATGTTAAAACACCCCATGGTTACAATCCTGGTTTCAGCCTTCTCGTACATCTTATATATCAACCTCGTGATCTGGATAGGTATCCCAAACTTCGCTAAAATACAGGAAAGAGACTCTCAGACCACGATGTAAAATCCAATCAAAGAACTACAGCAGGAATCTTATAAATGGAAGGGTAGTCCAGTGTTTCAGCTGAATAATGTGTATTAGTCCCTAACTGTCATCCAGCAATTAAACCATTCTGAACCTGGTGTATTCGTTTTTTCACTATAGAATTCAATCTGTTAGCTAATAGTTTCATTATGATCTTGTAATCTGAATTCAAAATTTCCAATGTATGGATAACGTGTGTGAGAAGCTGACCTGACATATGATGCCCACTAATGTAAGTGGGAACCTTGCATCAGTCCACACAAGCCTTATATTGATTTAAGAGGTCTTAGACAACCTTCGAAAGCTCCCTAACCAGTATCTGTGGAGAGCAACCTTGAGGCTTAATCCAGAAGGAGTGTAAAGCAGCTTGTTTTACCAGAATGCAATTTTATAGTATAGATTAAGTGAAAAAGAACCACTCAAAGTTTTTATAAAAATATAGATTTGTTATATAATACTCTCTAGTATGTCCCAATATCTCCAACATGGAGATAAACACAATGCACACAATACTTTAGCAAAGAAACACAGTAAATAGCACAAAATACACAGTGGCCACAGGGGGGGACCAAACCATATACTAAGAAAATGGTATAAGAACCATAACTCGAGTCAAGACAGTGTTGAGAGGACGTAGAAGTGCTGGGACCCCAAGGAACCACTTGAGGTGAGGAGATAGGGACCCCATGGAAAGCATGTGCAGTGTGGAAACTCGAACGCGTGCACCGTACAACTCTATGTGCAAGACGCAGTTGGATTTTTAAAGACTAAGGACCCTTCCCAGTGGCCCCCGAAGAAACCCCATGGTAGACAGAAGGTTGGAGAGCCACCCCACCAATGGATACCCTAGTACCCACGTTACCTACACCTGGAAAGCCGGGCGCATAGGTGTGAAGTGGTGTCGGAACCCACTGTTGAACCCAATGGAGGACTTCAGGAAAGTGCTGCTGCTGGAAGAGGAGAAAGTGCCTGTGGGAATCCAAATGTGGATTTTTGAAGAGGAGTACCTAAAAGCAGAGGGGACAAAGTCTATGCCACTCAGGGGGGACCAGGGGACTTGGAAGACGAATGCCCTCCGATGTTGGGTGCTTCAGGGAGGATGACAATGACCTTGACTCTGCATCTGTGAGGACCAGGTAACGCTGAGGATGACCAGGAGCCATGCATGAGCTGTCCCACGAGGGATGTCGAGTGCTGTGGGGTCGGTGTCCGGCAGGAGCACCAACAAGCCTTGGCAAAGGCAAGCCATGCATGAATTAATAAAGGACCAACGTCAGGACCAGCAAGGTCCAGGGGACTCATCAAAGGCAGATGAGTCAGGTCAAGCCCCAATCAATCAGGGGAGCCCAAAAGAAACAAGTGTGACCCTCAAGTGGACCCGCAGGCCAGAGGCACTGGAGTCGCAGGAGGACCTAAAGCACCTCACTAAAAGATGCAGGCCACAATACACATGATGTGGTGTGGCTGAAGATTCTGGTAACAGGAGATGCTCGAAGTTGGAGCCCAAAGATCTTCTTGCAAAGTGGCCAACAAGCCTTTGCAACTGCAAGTTGGATGCGGTACACAGGGGTTCGGTTATTGCAACCCCCACGAGGGATACTGGCCTCAAACTTGGTGAGAGGGTAGAGCAGGCCTCGGGAGCCGTGGAAAACCACACCTGTGATGCAGAGCCCACGGATCCCTGAGGAGCTCAGGACCTTCAGACCTACCAACTTAGTTGTGGTGCCTGCAAATGAAGGGGAGTGACTCCTTCACTCAAAGGGAGATTACTTCAGGTGTCTTTGATGCTTCACAGGCCTTGGAAGGTTCCTGTATGATGCACAGGCACAGACGATGCAGCAAACTGGAACGGAGATGCAGTCAAACCCAAACTAAGTCTAGCGAAGTCCAGGGTGCCCAGACGGTCGAAGTGCAGTGGTGTCTAATCTGAATCTTATCCCACAAAGAATCTAGGGACCTACTCCCAGGTAAGCCCTTAAGTACCCTAGTGAAAGGGTTGGGAAGATTCAGGGGACCCTCCCAGGGGAGGGTCTGGACAGTGGGGAGGTTACTCAAATGTCTTTTGTCCAGTTTCACACCAAAGCGGTAGCCAATAGCTCCCAGAACTGATTTGAACTAGACTATGCATAGTGACACACTTGGTGCCCCTCATGCAGACTTTCTGGCACTGGCAAGCGCACCCACCCGGTCCAATACAATAAATCCTGCATGGGAGGTGGTCACACCTCCCCGTGACAGGATGCCTATTGTTCCACCTTCCTCTGCTCGAGCTTGGCTCAGCAGCAGGAGGGCAGAAATGTGTCTCTGGTCGGCAGCACCCATTTTGTTCTGTCCAGGTCTGGAAAACTGGTACCGGGAACACTGAGAGCTTAACGGAGGGTTCTTCCAGTGCTTGGAATCATACCTCCCACACTGTTATGGTGTGGGGGTATGATTCCAACATGTTTTATACCAAACATGATAGGAATCGTTGCAGCCATTTTCGAGATGGACATCGCGTAATTACGCGGTGCCCCTCTATATAGTATAGCTTCACTGACAACCAGGTAGAATGGCCTCCTTAGGCTGCAGGGGTGTCCTGCTCATGCAGGGGCACCCTCTCACTTAGGACCAAGCACCCTGCCTTCAGGATTGCAAAGGCCTGCTATACGGGTGACTTATAGGTTTTAAGCGCAGTGACCCTTACATATAGTAAACCTATATCTTCAGTAAGTGGTGCATGCACCAACTTACACAGGCTCCAATGGCAGGCCTGTAGTTCCATTTTGCATGGTCTTCCATGGGTGGCATAATGCATGCTTCAGCCCATGGGAGACCTCTGGGGTACCTATGCCCTCGGTACCTTGGTACCATATATTAGGGTCTGATAAGGGTACCCCAGTATCCAATCCGGAGTGTGCCTGTGTAATCAACACTACAATTTAGGGAGAAAACAGATAGACTAGGGTCCTGATTAGCAGGATCCCAGTCAGACTAGTCATAATACAGCTTAGCACCAGGCAAAAAGTGGGGGTAACCATAGAAGTAGATCCTACTTTCCAACAATGTGTGAGTAGCAAATGTTCTTTAAGAGCGGCCACTCAGACCCAAAGTGTTTTATGCTTTATTGCGCTACCTTGTGAATCACGAAAATCATTTTGCTGCCAAAATAACAAGTTGTCATTAAAGGATTGCACACAGTAAAAGGAATCGCACACTACAAGCGTAGGTGCCTGAGGATCAGCAAACTCAAGAGCTAGAACCAAAGCACGTAACTTGGCCAATTGCGCCATGCATTCCCCAAGGGATTGTGTGTGAACCGAGGAGAATTTAAAATCACCGTCTGCTATGGTGCCCGCTACAATCGCGCAGAATGCGGAATAAGCATGTTTAGAATTAATGGCAGGCTGTGCTGACCCATCAGTGTAAAATATGCATTTGTACTGATTATGAGGGAGTAGTGGGAAATGAGTAGGATAAACATGTTCATATTGTAAAAACTCTTGTGTTTGCAAAGAGGGATCAAAGATAAAATTGACATCAGCCAACGTCAAAGAACTAGCCCATTGTATCCAACGAGGATGCATGGCTTTAGAATTGGGTAAACTCACCTTCGTGACAGCTTCTAAAGCGGGCAATGGCGAAACCATGAAAATGCGTTTTCCCTGAGCAATGGTAACTGTGTCCCCTTCATTGAAAGTTACGTACATGAATCCTAATGCTCCTGGCACAATCCTTATGACCAATATTTGTGGTATTGTCTCTAGTTAACAGGATTTGAGTCGTGGGCAGACCAGACAGCAAAGACCTAAGTACTGCAGTATGTTCCGGGAGCCAAATGGAACAGGGAAAAAAAGGTTGTATCAATGCGTATAGCAGTTTGAGATGCTGGGCATAATCAGGAATGTAAGTCCTGACAAAATTCAAGAAACCCAGCAAAGATTGCAATTTTTTGAGGGTAGATGGAAGATGTAATTAAGCACATTTCTCCAAAAGGTGGGGGGCCAACCCCCTACCATCGTTATTGAGCTCATAACCAAGAAGAAGGACAGCCAAGAAGGCAGTATGCAACTTCGCAAAATTACATTTGTAACCTAATGTCGCAAAAAGTTTGATAATGCGATCCACATGCATAAGATGCAGATTCATTTAATCGTCCATCAAATATATGTCATCGATGTACGAAAAGGCATCAGGGTCAACTTCATGAGATCAACACAATGCGTGCTGCAAACACCCCTGGGCTATACCTATATCCCATAGGCAATCGCGAATATCGTCTTGTATTGCCTAGAGCGCTAAATGCTGTCAAGTCAAGGCTTTCAGGAGCCAATATGTGACTGAAAAATCTACGGAAAATACACAACGTAGTTTTACACTTCTCGCAAACTATGTTGGTTACTAACGCAGAGCTATGTATGTTCTGTACTGCAAAGGTAATAACATGACTGTTCAAATGTCAGTAATCTAAAACTATATGATATAAACCATCCAGTTTCAATATCGGAAAAAGAGGATTGTTCATTGACGAAACACAGGGCTCAATAACACCCTGATATTTAAATTGAGTCAAGATATTACTAACGGACGCCTTAGCATCACGTTTAATTGGATATTGCATTTGGGGCTGTGGCGTAGAATGCAAAACAATGACACGCACTGGTGAATCCGTGTCCCAACCCGCTTGATTGCGATATAATGCAGGAGCTAAGGCAAGGGCCCACTCTGATGTGTATGCTTTTTTAGTCTCCTCTGGGTCATTATGTGAAAAACATGGTAGGATAACCTCCTCTCCCCTAGAGGAAGCAAGGACAAAGGGGGGAGGTCAATCAACTTCTGCCAGCAAAATATCATCAGAAGATGTGAGATTATCCCAAAAGACTGCTTCAACAGTATGTTTTTTATTACCCTCAATTTGGATGCTCACTTCATAAAGCCTATCAGGAGGAGCAACATGAGTGTCAGCGGTCTCAAAGGTAATGAAAGTGTCAGTTGCTTTTCACCTCCAGACACTGGTGGAGTGTCTGCCACACTATAGTAACCTCCGCTGAGCAGTCGAGGAAGGTTACTGCACAACTCCTGTCGAGGAGGAGGGTTCTCACTGTCTGAGGCATACTTAGCAGTCAAAATTGGCAACTTTTTCCTTCTGAAATGGGGCTCGATATTGAAGTGGTTTCTTTTGCTTGACCTTCACGTCAAACTGGCACTGGGGGACTCGCCTTGTCTGCGATACTGTCGCCTTCCTCCACCAAATTGTTGATCTGACGATTCCTGAAAGAAACGAGGAGAACGAGGATCAGGAACCTGGAACCTCTCCGGTGTCTTAATTTTAGAGCGGTCTCGTAAATCATATCTGCGTTCAGAAGCGTCCGGTGGAGACGAACCAGCACGAGAACCAGGCTTCTGTTGCTGCTGCCACACATTCTTTTTCCATGTCTTCTTTGGAAAGACTGGACGACCCTCCTTGTCAGGAGGGGGCTTACCTTGTGGCTGTGTAAATAGTCAGACCCCCAAACTATTGCGACCTAGGGACGTATACACATCCGCAATTATAAATCAGCAACTGTGACGCCTGATCAGCATCCGCCACCGCCGCCAGGCATTGGCGCACCTGCAAGCAAACTGATTCACCTTTAATGTTGGCCAGAATCATATAGGAGACAATAGGGAACATGCTCACTAACTTCATCCTCAAATCCAGGGCTGGACCAGCCCCGTGTTCATCCTGTACTCATTTGAGAACACTCGGCAAAACACTTATGAAGGGGGTGCCAAAGCACAGTGTATACACCAAAGGAAACACCATACCCAGGTGTTGCAGTCTGCTAAAGGAGGTATCAGACCACTCGGTATACTCATTGTAAGGATTCTGTGTTTCTCAACAGGATATGTATGTGGAAAACAGCCTCAAGCTGCTCAATTGTTTGTGCTATCCAAAACATTAAGTTCTCATGATTTTGAGGACATTTTCCAATCACTGAGTTAGACATGCCGGGACTAATCATAAGTCCTCTGCCCTGACCTGGTGACGGAGGAGCAGTTCCAGCCAGAGCTGCCTGAAGTGCACAAGACATAAACTGTATGACTCGCCGATGAAGATGAACTAACTGTGTATATAGTAGACGTAGCTGAATGATAGTAACATTGAGATAATTAGGATGTGGTGTAAAACCAGCCAAAATAGGCCACGGAGTGCCATTGAAAGACAAGGGGCTCAGTCAAACAAAAGAGACGGGGTGAGGAAGGGCACCATTAAACCAAATAGTATGCTACCAGGACGACAACACAACTTCAATCATCGCATAAGGACAATACACTGCTGGAGGAGCTGCGGCCGTGTAAGTATGAAACAAATTGTCATTAGCATTAACTGCGGGAAATGTAACCCACAAATAAAACACCTTTGAAACGGTAAGCTGGATCTGCCTCAACCACCAAAACTCAAGGTAGCCACCGCATTGGGGACCCCAGGCTGGGTCAAATAATTTGTAACCACCCCCCGGCTATGTGCTGGAATAGCACCGGTTGTGCCATGTAAAAGTGACAAGAGTCAATAAAATAGTAGAGCAAACGGGTCTAAAAAACCTTTAAACTTCAAGCTTGAACAACCTACAGAAATAGGTGTACCCTACAAATGCAGGAGGCGAAGCCCCCTATCACCGACGTCCCCGGGAACCAGTGAGAGGATATCGTAAACAAGCACAAGCACTACTCAGGAGTCTCGTGAAGAAGTACCAGACCAAGGGATTCTGCACAAACACAGAACTATGCATAGGATTATGGGAACATTAGTGCATAGGGACTGGGTCACCCTACCAACTTAGTACCCATGAGCCCAGGACCGACTAGCTATAGTGTCTCACTTGCTCTTTTATAAGCCAGTTTATAAGATTATCACATCCTGCAAGTAAAAGTGCATTCATTTCTATGTTCAGTACTTTCAACCACAAAGCAAACACAAGCTAATATTTCAGAAGGAATTCCAGCTCTTCCACCTATGTTAGATGTCACATCGGATAAAAAAGATGTTTTGTCCTGTTTTGTACTTATGAAAACATTTGATGTATAAGATCTGTAAAATAAGTGCAGAATACCAATAATTCACACTATCGCTGATGGCACAACTACAAAACAACCAATTGTGATTTTAATGCTATCTTTATTACAGTGTATCACAATTATTAAGTGAGTGCAAAAACTATTAATTTGTTGGCTAAAGAAAAAATCACTGAACACAATGAAAAGAAATTACAGGTACATCAACTGATATTTTTATTTTGGTTTGCTGGAAAAATAAACATAATTTGGTAGGAAAAATGAAAAACTGATATTTCACTTTTTAAATTTCATTCGTTGTGCACACAATTACCTCATCTACATATGCTCGACATTTACTCAAAACACATCATGTAACTGCATATGGAAGAGTTCCTATATGTCACTGCAGATACCAAACATATATCCACAGATAAACAGTAGACGTCTGAGGTAGAAAAGATACCATAATTCATGTCTCCTACAGCTTCTGAATTTTGCACCTCTTGACAGAGGAACACTATAGTGCTTATCCATGGGCACGTAAAATTTCAAAAGAAGACAGTGCACGTACGTTTGCATTGTAACCTTCTAATAGGACAGCAATTGCCACCCGTTGGGAAATGATTCCATAGGATGGATGACACACAATCTTAGTCTTATTAAAATGTGACATTATTAGGGCTTTTTACTTATCCTAAATAAGGATCAACCCCTGCACTTGTCTTCAGAGGCAAATATGCTCTAAACTAAGGCGCATAGAATTTTATTGGTTCCTAATTAATATTGCATATTCCTGTTTTGCCAACTGTTCTTCATTTTTCCAAATATCCCAGGGAGCTGTAACAACAGATTATATACCAGAGCATTCATCCCTTTTACAATTAACCAAATTCTGTTACTACTAGACAGATAAGGATACTCAGACAAGGTTTGTCAGTTTAACGTTGCTGCGGGTTTGCATTACAGAGAGATACCCACAGCAACAACTTGGCTAGTATATTAAAGTGTTAAAAAATCTTGAGACCAGTCTCCTTGTGTAAAGAGACCATGAAGAGATTGAGTGGGGAGATTCAACAACTGCCTAAGGGACTGTTTTTCCTGATAATGGAGTACCATTAAATGCATATAACCGCTACACCCCATGTCATCCCCACATCTCCCAAGCATGGCCCCCACCCAACACTATCTACCTCTCCAGTGACTTTTTCTAGATATTAATGTGACTGAACACCTCTTTATGTCACTGCCCCTAATCTCTCAATACAGTCAACCTCTCTTACACCATTATTCACATCCCCTCTCTCACTGTCCGCTTCTCCTCTTCTGTATCCTTCTCCTCTCAAGGTCACCTTCTCCCATCACTGCCCACCTCTCCTATCACTGCTATGTACTCCCATAACTGTTCATCTTTGATCACTCTGTATTCTCAATCTCCTCTCATAGTTTCACTTGCCATTTCCTATCACTCGTATATCATGCCACCTTTCCTGTCTCATATTCATCATTGCCAACCACTTGATAACACCGAAAGCCTGGTAATGGAGGGACAGAAGTTAGCAGGATATTTCACTGTGTCACTGACTCTTCCCCTATACCAATTACACAACGGGTATCCTACAAACCATTGCAGGAATCCCAATAGAGGGAAAGTCATTCCCAATACCAACATCATTTCAGAGAACTAATGAGGAGCAATTTGTCCCCAGGAAACACCTCACCATCAGTCATGGGATATTTGGAAGTCTGGGTTTTGCTTCTTTTCCATGAGCCATGATTTTCATTGACAAGCAATGCCAGTCAGATTATTGCAGTGTACCAAGCCTACAAAAGTCTCCTGCACTTCCAAATGACAAGAATTATGTTTCCCTCTACTAACCAGGGCCCTGTGCCTTGCTTACCCATCACAACTTTCACTGTATCATTAGACACAACTGAACACTCAAAGAGATCAGAAAAAACAAAGACTTATTTATGACTACATTCTGTGGTGTGTGATGCTCCTGATAAGATTAGATCCTTAAAAGGAATCTAGTACTACAGAATTGCTAAATATTCTAAACCCTAAAGCAGAAACGCATTGCTTAGGGCACTCTGAGAACCCGCAGTGTATGTTTGCCCACAATTGTCCCATGCCACAAAATTAGACTCAGTTAAAAATGACAATCCCCAGTACGTGTCCCTTTTCAATGCATTAGTCATTTTAGCTAATTTATTCTAAAATTGTGCTGTAAATGCGCTTTTGATTTAATCTTTTTCAAAATTTTCATGGGGCAGGGGAACCTCCTATCAAAACCTTACTTGGAGGAAGGCTCCCATGCTGAAATTCAGATCTGGTATTACATCTAACTTTCAGCAGTGCCAGTTGAGGATGTGGGTGGAGCTAATAGAGTAAGTAGGTGGAGCCAGTGGAGGAAGTGGATGGAGCCTGGGAAAGTGGGTGCGGCCTCCGACAAACATTTGAGCACCTGTACTTCATATTTTACAAATTAAGCACTGCCTCTGACTGAGTCTGTAATCCACTAGTTCCTTCTGCTTGAGCCGACTTCCCTTCATGTTATGTTATGTTATGTTATTTTATAAAATTTATAGAGCGCAGCTGTTACCCGTAGGTGTCCTGGCGCTGTGATAGAAGTCCTCCTTCAGTTGAGTGGGTTGACGTAATTGCCTGTTAATACGCAAATAGCCAGGTTTTTAGTGCCCTCCTGAAGCTAAGGTGATCCAAAATGCCTCTGAGGTATGATGGTAGCGTGTTCCAAGCCCTAGTAGCTCCGATCAGGAAACTCCGACCAACCCAGTTTGTTTTTTTCGCTGGTGCAATTGTGGCCAATTTGGCCTCAGCAGAGCGTAATGCTCTCTTGGGTATATACCAGTGGATGTGCTTGGTGAGGTATGAAGGCCCCTTACCCTGAAGTGACCTATGCACTATGCACATGGCTTTAAACAAAATGCGCTTTTTTACTGGAAGCCAGTGTAATTTTTTAATTTCGGGTGAGATGGCAGCATACTTGGGGATTCCTGTGATAAGTCGTGCAGCTGCATTTTGAAGCAATTGAAGTTTATTCAAAAGCCCTTCCCGAATATTTAGATAAAGGCTATTACAATAGTCCAGTTTTGAGAGCGCAAGGGCTGATACCACTGTTCTTAAACTTTCTTTGGGAAGAAGGGGCAGAATTTTTTTGCAGGATTTTAAAGTAAATGAGGTGGCCGAAACCACCGCATTGACATGATCTTTGTGGGATAACTAATTATCTATCATTATCCCAAGATTTTTAACTTTCCTGCTGGGTGTCGGAAGTGACCCCAGTGAATCTGGCCACCATTCTGGGGTCCAAAAATGTAGGTCGTTTCCAAAGAGGACCACCTCGGTTTTGCTAGAATTCAGCTTTAGGCAGTTTTGAGCCATCCACTTGCCAATTTCTGTCATACAGTCATTAAACCCAGAAGTAATGTTCTGCTGACCTCCCGGGAGCAGGGACACCACAATCTGGGTATCATCGGCATAGGAGGTGAGAGAGAAACCGAAGGATTCTACCAGTGTGGGACTCCACAGGGGAAGGAAAAAGGTTTGGCGGAGAAGTCTCCCAGAGTCACCGTTTGCACTCTATCTTCCAGGGAGGAGTTAATCAGATTCCAAGCCATACCTCGGACACCGATCTCCTCTAGTCGGTCCATCAGCAGCCCGTGATGGACCGTATCAAAGGCCGCTGATAGATTCAACATGATCAGTGCCGCTTTTCCTCCTTGATCGAGGGTGGCTCTGATCTCTTCCATTGATTTAAGGAGTGCCGTTTCCATGCTGTGACCCGCTCGAAAGCCATATTGAGTAGGATCCAGCAGCTGACCTGCCTCCAAAAAATTGCTGAGTTGGGTATTCCTAATTTTTTCAACAATTTTGGCCGGAAACGGAAGCCTGGATATGGGCCTAAAGTTATTAGGGTCATTATTATCCAGTTGAGGTTTTTTTAGGAGCGGGAGGATGGATGCTGTTTTCCAAACTGACGGGAAGTGACCTTTTGTGAACATAGCATTGATTATGGATGCTAGAAATTTTGTCACTGGTTCGGGGGCGAGTTTGAGCACAGATGCAGGACATGGGTCCAGCGGAGATCCTGGTCTGATTTTGGTCAACACATTCCCTAATTCTGGAGCTGAGATGGGGGCAAACTGGAGTAACTGGTTTGGTGGTGGATTCGAATTAGTCTGATTAGGCGCGCTTAGTTGGGATTTTTGAGGTAGTTGTGAAAAGGTTGAAAATATCACATTGACCTTGTCAAACAGGTGATTGGTTATCCTGTCGCAAAGCTCTTGAGAGAAATTTAGAGGAGGGGGAACCGGATGAGCCAGCATCATGACTGTTTTAAATAATTCTTTAGATGAGTTTTTGGTCTCATTGATTTTGAGGGTAAAAAATTCTTGTTTCGTTTTGAACACCAGATTTTTATATTCCTTAATACACTCTTTGTAAATTGATTTTTCTACTTCATCGTAGTTCCTTCTCCAATTTCTTTCAAGCAATTTGCAACTGAGTTTTTTTTCTCTAAGTTCCGGCGAATACCATGGGGACATTGGTCGTTTCCTAGTATTCTTACATTTTTTCTGTGGGGCCAGTTTGTTGCTGGCGGCTTCCACCCAAATAGAGTAACTTCTGGTGGCGTCGTCTAGATTAGTGGGAAGGGTAGGAAAGGTGGCACCTAATAAGTTGTTTAAATCCTGTCCGCTTACCTTCCCCCAGGGGCGGTATAGCCGATATGTAGTCTTACCATGAATTGGGCCGGGAGAGGGAGGGGTGACAGAGAATATTACAGCGTTATGGTCTGACCAGGTAACAGGATAGGTATCAATGAAATTAAGTTGTTCATTGTTGGAAAAAATTCCATCTAGGGTGTGCCCTGCTTTGTGTGTGGGCCCCGGGACCATCCGTTTCAGATCAATTGAGTTTATTAGATCAATTAAGGTACTAGTATCTGGGTCTCCTTCTTTTTCTAAATGATAATTGAAATCCCCTAAAATCGTGGAGGATCTTGATCCAAGTTCATTTTCGACCCAACTGGTAGCATGAGTGAAAAACTGAGATTTGGGGCCAGGAGGCCGATAGACCAAAGTCCCTTTGAACGTATAGCGTTGGGAGAGATAGAAACAGAAATCCAGTGTTTCACATTCTGGTGTTAGTGAACCCTTAAACATGGCCTTCAAAGACTCATGAAAAATTACTGCGAGCCCCCCTCCTTTCTTATTCGCCCTGTTGAGAGAATGACAGCTATACCCAGGCGGTGTGGCTTTGACCAGATCTGGACCTGAAGCCTCGTTCATCCAGGTCTACGTAAAAAAAGCTATCTTAATTTCTTCATTTTCCAGGAGCTGCGCGCATTCCAGACTGTGTTTAACTAGTGATCTGGTATTTAACAGGAGGCATTTAAACGTTTTGTTTTCATGCTCTCCCCTAACAGTTTTATGACTGATCTGTGTCTTCATTGACGCGTGGTAGTGGTGTAGTAGTATCCTTCCACTACAGTTAGGGCATGTTATCTGGTCTATTCCTGGGAGTGTGTTTGGGAATAAACCAATACAACCAGAGTTGTGTGACTTGCTGTTTAATTCATGCAACTGAGGGCTTGAGTATGTCCGCCGTGTCTCTGCATTGCTAGTAAGGCCAACAATCGGGCTGGCACTGGTCGCGGATCGTGCGCGGACGGGCGCAGACGGGCTTGCCTTTGGCGCACATTCGGCGCGCCGGCGGCACGCCCGCTGCGTGCGTCCTCTGCGCGCGTCCGCTGCACGTTCGCTCCAGATTCCGGCTAAATAGCCTGCAGGAGCGAACACTAGAGCGCTAACCCACCTCCCTTCAGCCAATGGCGGTCAGCGGTACGGTGTATGAACCCCAGAGGGACAGGGCAGACACGAGGTAAAAGTAATGATAAGTATCCACACAATTGAAATTGTTTAAAATACTTAAATACTAATTCATAGTAATCTGGATTGTATGGAGGTGGTCTCTCAGACAGTAACCTCTCTACTAGACTGTCATCTGTATCACTGTCATCGTCATCTACACTCTTTGCCTTAGCACTGTCTGTCTTCTCTAGTAGCTGGTACAACCAGTCCCCCTCTATCGTTTCTACTCTCCACCTCTTCTCATGTGTATCCCACCTCGCATCCTGGAATGCCTTAATTGACTTCTTCACCCTTTCTTGACTACGATCTCATTTCCTGTCATGTGCTGCTCTGATCCATGCATGCAATGCCTCAAACTGAGTTGGTCTCGGCAGGAGTCATTTAAACGTTTTGTTTTCATGCTCTCCCCTAACAGTTTTATGACTGATCTGTGTCTTCATTGACGCGTGGTAGTGGTGTAGTAGTATCCTTCCACTACAGTTAGGGCATGTTATCTGGTCTATTCCTGGGAGTGTGTTTGGGAATAAACAAATACAACCAGAGTTGTGTGACTTTCTGTTTAATTCATGCAACTGAGGGCTTGAGTATGTCCGCCATGTCTCTGCATTGCTAGTAAGACCAACAATGGTGCTGGCGCTGGCCGCGGATCGTGCGCGGACGGGCGCAGACGGGCTTGCCTTTGGCGCACCTTCGGCGCGCCGGCGGCACGCCCGCTGCGCGCGTCCGCTGCGCGTTCGCTCCAGATTCCGGCTAAATAGCCTGCAGGAGCGAACACTAGAGCGCTAACCCACCTCCCTTCAGCCAATGGCGGTCAGCGGTACAGTGTATGAACCCCAGAGGGACAGGGCAGACACGAGGTAAATGTAATGATAAGTATCCACACAATTGAAATTGTTTAAAATACTTAAATACTAATTCATAGTAATCTGGATTGTATGGAGGTGGTCTCTCAGACAGTAACCTCTCTACTAGACTGTCATCTGTATCACTGTCATCGTCATCTACACTCTTTGCCTTAGCACTGTCTGTCTTCTCTAGTAGCTGGTACAACCAGTCCCCCTCTATCGTTTCTACTCTCCACCTCTTCTCTTGTGTATCCCACCTCGCATCCTGGAATGCCTTAATTGACTTCTTCACCCTTTCTTGACTACGATCTCATTTCCTGTCATGTGCTGCTCTGATCCAAGCATGCAATGCCTCAAACTGAGTTGGTCTCGGCAGGGGTCGCAACGAAGACATTACAGATTTCAACTGATACAACACCTCCGACCTGAAAGTACCATATTGTGGGAAAGCTAGTTCTCCCTCTCCATGAGTCATTTTATGCCAATTTTCAAGCCAAATTATAGTATGCAAGCCCACATTTCTTGCCATTTAATGCGCCGGGGTATCCTCAGGAGGGGCTTCTTCTCCCCCTAGAATAACCACATGTTTGTCACCTCTACATAATTCTTGGAAAATCTTAAAACATTTCATGATGAACACATTTTTGATCATGTAACAAAACTGAAAGGACACTGTTCCAACAATAGGGTGCAGATAGACACCCATATGCTTAAAGATAAAAAGGGAGAAGATTCTAGGTTAACTGGACCCACCAAATGAGGGGAAGAACGTGTCTTGCCTCTTGTTGCCCTCACACACCCCAAGGGGTGTCATGCTTCATCATCGGGCAGTTGCTCCTCGTTGGGCCGGCGCTGCAATCCCCAACGGGTCCCCCGAAGGGTCACTTTGGCGGAGATCTTTTGAGACATGCCACATTTTTGATCACGCATAATGTTTTTGTTCACTTCCTGATGTCAATCCACCAATAGCAGCGCGACTCACACCAACCAACCTATCGCAGCGCGACACCTTCTGGCATCACTTTTCCTCCACTCGCAGCAGTTCCCCTCCTTCACAGTTCACGTCTCACCCTTGCATTCGTCCCATTCACACTCTGAAGTAATTATCTGTCCACAAAACGACCGGACAATCACTTCTCTGACTGTCAAAAAACAGACTCTCGAAATTGTTGACCTCAACTGGCAACTGTCTGTCCGTGAAACGACCGGACAATCGTCTCAACTGATAGGTTTCAATCACTCAATATTCCACATACAGTACCCCTCGACCAGCGTCGGTTACTCACGCACTCACACATTTGCACCCCCTATCTCTGTCTGGGTAATCGATTATGTCTCACAATCCCCTTTCGGTGGTCAACAAAATCTACCTTGGGTGTCTTCTACACCACAATCACTTAAACTACTCGTCAAGCCTAAGATTTTCCCGGGCTGCGTGCACTCACAGCCTGATCTTACAATCACTCAACACTCACTCCAACTCCGCAAGACATCACACAATCAAATCAACACTGCAATCTACAAACATATCACCCTGTTCATACTCACTCCTCCACGAACTGCTGCTTTCCACCGCACCGCTATTCTCCATCAATCTCCATCAACTGCCATCGTCCGCTGCTCGCCATCCGATGAGTCACCATCACTTGACTTCTATGGGCCTCTAGAATCTCTTATCTTGATCTAGATCTCCCCTCACTATCAGAGATAACCATCCTACTCTGCTACCAACTGATAGGACCGGATTCTTACCTCCCTTATAATCTCCAAGAATCCTCTCAGGTCGCCAGGATCTTTTTATCTGCTAAATAGTGTAGAGGGGAGGAAATTCAAATCACAATACATAATCAACAGAATCAAATTTCCGTTCCAAATGACCACTGACTCCGAATTTAAATTTTTAAGATTTTATTACAACCAAGAATAACTGCACATACAAACACCTCAATACAAGGTGAAGAAAATAAATGGGCACTAATACAAAGGAAATTCTACGCAAGAGTCTCATTCGACTCAGAATAGAAAGAATAATCAATTCTAAAAACATCAATAATGCAATAGTTAGTCCAATCTCTACATCTACAGTTAGTCTATCCATACTCTATCTCTAAGGTGACATCCCTGCTTAGCATTTCCCTTCCCAGGCAAGAGAATAAAAATGTGCCAGAAGTGAAGACTTCCTTAGAAGTACATTCACTTAGTCAGAGCTCGTTCTAAGATGCTCCTTCTAGCTTCCCATCTAAACCTCAACTACTCCACCCTCGGGGCACTGTCCCTAATACAAAATCCCAAAAACGTAGAACACGCCCTTCGGCACACCTCTTCAGCCAGGTCTTCTTCCAGTACTTTTCCAGCAAAACTTGTACTCCATCCAACGACGGTTGGCTTGACCTTGGGTCCCAGGCACCTTCCCTGCTGAAAGCATCATCCATAAATTCCAATGTACTCCCCTGTTGGCTTTTCGTACCATTCTAACTCCTAAAACAAAGACCTAGTCTCTCTAACGAGCTAAATGTCCTTGTACCTGCAACAGAAACATGGGAACGAAAAACTTTTCACTTCTCTAAGATTTTCCATTCTCTTGAAATCCAAAGCCTTTACCATGGGAAATCATTTTCGGCCTACAAAGTTTAGCTAACATAAGAAATGAACATGCGTATATGCGATCAGGCCTTTACACTGTTAAACACACTCCTAAATCACACTTTAAACATTAGTTTCATTAGTCCTTTATACGTGAATAAGCAGACTAAACGTGCAACTTTAATATGGCACCTGTTTAACTAATACATCGCATTACATAAAAATCAAACACTATGCGTTTACTAAAAATTACAATTACAATGATCTAAGACATTACTCTTCATAAACATGGTTACATTTCTAATCACCCCTATGTTAACCAAATGTAATGATACATTTCTATGTCACACCTAAACTACTTTGATTAATATATGGGTGCGGATTAACAGTGAATATGATGCACCCCTACAAAATTTCAGAATAACGTGGCGCTCTTTCACTACTTTGAAAGTACAAAACATTATTTTCTATGCCTTTAGGATGGCCAGCTGCTGCTATTGACTTTCCCTGTTGCAATTGTGAAAGCATTGAGTTGATTCATATATTATATATCACTAAGCGACACCATAGTGATCGTCCACTTTACAAATGCACTTGCTATGTAATGTTCATTTACATACTAGAATAAATAATAGAAGATGTTTTACTATGAGTGTGAGTGAACCACTTTGTAAATGAGATCCTAGTTAAATGTACACGCCACTCACTTATGGGACACACATGCAGTGTTTTGGCTTCTCTTAGTTAACACTTTATCTGTTTTTTCCTCAGTTGGTGTTAATCTGGATCCAGTGACAGCACATCCTCGTCTCATTATATCTGAAGCACAACGGTGTGTGGAATATGGCGAGAGGACTCCGCTCCCAGCAGAAGACCCCAGGAGATTTGACTTCTTCCCCTGTGTGCTGGGGAGTGAGGGTTTCACCACAGGGAGATCTTACTGGGAAGTGGAAGTGAGGGGTGGAGGCGGATGGTACGTGGGTGCGGCCAGAGAGTCTGTAAAGAGGAAAGGAGGAAGTAACACGTTACCTGCAAATGGAATCTGGGCAATATGGGGGTGGAAAAATAAGTACAAGGCCTCTCCATTGACCATTCTTTCTCCCAAGGAAACCGTCGGTAAACTGGGAGTTTATCTGGATTATGAAGGGAGGCAGCTCTCTCTTTACAATGCTGACACCTTGGAACATCTCTTCACTTTCAGACACGCCTTCACTGGAAAAATATACCCATTCTTCTGGGTTGCTTCCAAAGTCAAGCTGTGCCTTGTATAGAGATGAAACCTCTGCCCATTTCATGTCTTTTTAAAATTTCAAGAGCAGATCAACAATTCGGGGAATTTGATCAGGGAATCCTAATATTGGAGAGAATATGATACAATCCTTTCCAAACCAATCAAATATCATATATCACTAATCTTAAAATATAAAATAGCATCCTCAATTATTTTCTTGCCCCCCCCCCCTCTCCTCCCCCCTCCCCCATTCCTTAGAATGTATCCGTAGGCGTGTCCAGGGAGTGGAGAAAAGTGTAACAGATCTGTTTTGTTTGAATTGCCAGCAAGGTCCTATCAGGAGTTGTCTCTCTGTTCTAAGAAAGAAGGAAAACAGAAGCAAACGCGTTGTTTACCTGCTGAATCTGTGTGAACTCAGAACAATTCCTGCTATGAGGATGAACCAACATACAGCACAGCTTTCTTTAGTGGTTACTGAATGCATCACCAGGGTTAGTGCTGAATAAATGGCATGATTATAATGAGAACAGACATACATTTTAATCTGCATGTTTTGTAGTTCAGACACTTTAGTCTACGTTGCGTCTGTATTAGAATTTTCTGTGAGAAAGGGGAAGGAATGTAGTTACCAAAGTCTGCTTGTTGTTTATGTGCTTGTTTCAATGCAGAGCGGAGGTATGCAAATTGCCATTCACATTCTTTGTAAGTTTTATTGAATCATAATCAAAAATAGTCATTTTTAGGGCAGACATATTTAAGCTCCTTTGGCTAGCCAAATATACATTGCAGCAGTTTCTTTGTACATTGATAGCGTACCGTAAAAAAAGAAAGATGCAAGCCATTTGTTATGGGGGGAAAGTCGATATTTTACTTTGTAAATAGTGAAGAAAAATTATTGTGATGCAAGTTGTGTATGTTTACAACAAGAGGTAAGATTCACAATCTCTCATTTGTAGGCAAAATTCCTTTGTGTGTTCTCCTAACAAAAAAATATATATACAGCTGATTAGACAAGTCTCATGTTTACCAAGCAGTACATACTGTCATTTCTATATGAATAAATAGTTTTGGAATTCATTCGCTAGGAAGTTGGCACATTTATTGGTTTTGCTTAAAGAAAGCTTTTTCCATCTGTTGACGACCTTTTGTCAACAGTGCATAGAGTGGGCTTTGGAAAAGCCACTTACTAAACTGTTTTGCCTCTCTGCGCCTATTCCAGGGATTTTCTCCCTATTCTTGTGTTTCTCCTGCTTAGAAGCATTTTGGTTGCCCCTGAAAGCTTTATGTTTGAGGCATGTGTGCTGTATATACACTTGCTTTGCATACTCCTGCCATATAGTGTTGGATCTGGATGTATGCAAGTTTTTTTTCTTTTTAAGAAGTCTCCTCCAGTCACAAGGTAGGTTGACTCCTCCTTTCAGTGATAGTGCGCATGGGCATCATTAGCATTGTTAGATTGTTTTCTTTCTGCAATCAGGTTTGGACGTGGCTTGCTGTGCTCCGGTTCGAAACCGTTCGTCGGGATCCCTTCGGTTCGCAACCCACTCTACCCACGTCAGTATTGTTTTGAACGCATTTCCCGTCCACCGCATGTCAAAAGTCGAAAGAATCTCCTAGTTGGATCGAGAAAACTCCAACCGCTGCCTTTGGGCCTTGCCCGTTTGTTTTGCTTTTACTCGAACAAACACTATTGAGTAATCATCCGACGGAACAGGCTCCGTTCAAATTTTGCCCTTTGTGCCACTCCGAATATCCGTGCACCAACCTTCACAAAGTCTATAATCTGTGCCTGTCTACGGAGCACAAGGAAGAAGACTGTGACTCCTGTCAATTAAAAAAGACACTCCCAAGACCACCGGGCTTAACAGAAAGAAAAGCGGCAAAAAAATTATCGAAGACTTCCCCCATATCTTTGGACAAGAAATCGAACAAGAAGAGATTCCGCGTCCGCAGCTGAAAAGAAAGAGGCCTTCTACGTCCAAGGCTCCAACTCTGACTACGAGCTGGAGCTAGAACTGGGGTCCTATGATGTTCCACCCGGTCAAAGTGCTGCGAGTACCGAAGCCCCTTTGCCCACAAAACCAGCTTCCATGAAACATAAGGATTCACGGCCACCACAGTCATCCTGCCATGGTAGACACTGAGACTCTGCTTCAAACGCCCCACCATCTGGCTTGGCACTGAAAGAGCCCGCCAAGCCTGCGACACGGGCTCGAGTTGAGATACCACATCCTCTGCATCTAAAACATTGGTCCGAAAGACAAAAGGGACAAATCCAGCTCGGCACGGAAAATTTCAGCACCAAAACGGAAAAATGATTCTCCAAAGCCTCCAAAGCCAATTCTGGAAACCATGCAACAAAAGCTGGATCTAAAACAAAAGAAAATCTATATAAATCCAGACACTGGACATATTACAGCAAATCCAGTGATACCATCCACCAAAAAGAAAATAGACGATGGATATAAAATCCATCTGAAGCCCTATTCACCTCATTGCTCAAACCCCTCCACCATCTTAACCGATACCATTTATACCAACCTCAGACCCTCTAGATATCACACCACAGGGCTCTCCTTGAACATACTCTGATGCAGGGGATGGACAACAGATCCATGGGAGGATTACAATATAGATCCTCCTACACTGACCCAGATTTATACCCTGCTACTTACCTTCCCAATGACAACAACTCATATCAGGAGCTAATTGCAAGGCAGCCACATACCATGTAGTCACATTACACAAGGAATCTTTGGAAGAAGATTTCTTATTTGAAACTTCAGGAACCATACATAGACAACACTGTCATTACTTATGTTCAGGAGTATGATGAGGCAAGCTGATGATATTTTTAAAGATCCAGTAAGGGCAAGTATTATAACACCGAGGGTGGATAAAAAATATAAACCCCCACCATCTGACCTAATTTTTATTAAGGGCCAGCTTCCTTTACATTCCTTAGTTGTGTCCAGTGCTCGTAAAAGAGCAAATTTCTAAACTTCAAGTGATGCACCACCTCCAGACAAAGAGTCCAAGCTAATAGATGCATCAGGCAAAAGCATGGCTGCACAATCAGCAAACCATTCCAATACACAAGGTCTTTTGGCTAGGTACGCTAGGGCCCACTGGGACAAAATGGAAGACTTACTCCAATACCTCCCAAAGGACCATAAGAAAAGAGGACTGGAAATAGTACAAGAGGGAAAACTAATTTCCAATTCCTCTATTAGGTATGCGCTAGATGCTGCTGATGCAGCAAGATGAGTTAATCGTAGTATTCTCCTCAGAAGACACTCATGGTTAAGAATGTCTGGATTTAACCCCGAGGTACAACAGACAATACTTAATGCCCCATTCAATAAGGAACATCTTTCTGGTAGTCAAGTGGATGAATCGCTTGAAAAAATGAAAAAGGACACAGAGGTGGCAAAATCCATGGGAGCGCTACAGTCACCCTCTAACAGAGGCTCTTTTCGCTGCTCTTTTTATAGGGGAGGCTCAAAAAATTCCTCGAGAGATGCCAGTACATCTTTCTATAAACCACAGAATCAAGCCTCCACATCTAGAGGATTTTACAAAGGTGGTTACAGAGGAGATAATTTTAAAGGCAGAGGTAGAGGTATGCCAGCACGTACCTCCCCATCTCCCAACAAGCAGTAACTTGATAACAATGCCCCCCAATCATCATACACCTGTCGGGGGAAGACTGCATCAATTTCTTCCCATTTGGCAATTAATAGCATCAGATAAATGGGTGTTGTCCAACATAGTTATTGCCTGGAGCTCACCAGACATCCTCTCACTATTTGACCTTGCATTCACAAACTCTCTCTAGAGCACCAACAACTGCTCAAACAAGAACTACAAGCGCTTGTCTAACAAAAGGAGCTATAGAACCAGTTCCAATACAACACCAAGGATCAGGGGTTTATTCACTTTACTTCCTAATCCCAAAAAAGGACAGGTCCCTATGACTAGTATTATATCTCAGACTGCTAAACGTATACATACGGTCAGAACACTTCTATGTGATCACACTTCAACAGGAGCATCCTCTCTTACAGCAAGGTGACTTTATGTCAACACTAGACTTAAATGATGCATATTTTCACATCCCTATTCACCCAGCACATCACAAATATCTCAAATTTGTAGTAGCAGGAAAGCACTATCATTTTCAAAGTACTCTCATTCAGATTAGCTACTGCACCCAGAGTATTCACCAAACGTCTAGCAATAGTAGCAGCTCATCTAAGAAGACAACAAATTCATGTCTTCCCATATCTAGACAATTGGCTCATCAAAGCCAACACACATCTCTCTTTCAACCACCAAAGAGAGCCTGACTAAGCTAAGACCATTGCCTGGTCCTCAGATCACCTACTCACCCCACCAAGAAGCTGTGGGGTTTTATACTGTTTAACTGCATCTGTTGCCACACACGTGTCCCTCTTTCCCCTATGTGTCCAGCACCCCTGCGCCTTCCAATCGTTTCATATACTTCTGAATGTCTATGCCTTTTTGTTCACTTCTGTAAATTTTATTTTGTAAACCTTGTAAAGCGCTCTGATACCCTCACGGTTCAAGTTCGCACTCTATAAAACACTAAAATAAATAAATAAATACATCTCAAGTGTTTACAACACACTCATATTACAATAAATCTTCTTCATCAATTGGGATTTACAGACAATGCGCAAAAATCCCATTTCCAGTCTGCACAGCTGCAACCCTATCTAGGAGCTATGCTCAACACTCAAGCAGTTTTAGCTTATCCCAGCGCAGCCAGAATTCACAATTTTCAGACACTGCTACTACAATTTAAACGCAATCAGTATCTAACATTAAGAACTTTAATGCAACTTTCAGGAATGATGGCATCATGCATTGCCATAGTACCTAATGCAAGATTAAATAAATATCGTCTACAAGAATTCTTAGCATGTCAATGGAATCAGTCACAGGGTCAACTAAAAGATCTATTGTTGGTAGACAGCTGCACCCATCACTCTGCAGTGGTAGAATACACAAAACTCATCAAAAGGGCGGCCCTTTATCATCCCTGTTCCACCAATGGTGCTCACAACAGACTCAACCCTTACAGGGTGAGGTGCCCATCTACAACAGTTTAGGGTCTATGGAATACCAAATACAAGAGTCTCCACATCAACTGCCTAGAGCTTCTTGCTTTTCACCTAGCGCTAAATGCATTTCTACCTCACCTGATAGGGAAAGTTGTCCTATTCCGGATGGACAATGACAGCTATGTACAAGAAAAGAGGGGGGGCACACTCTCTACAGTTATCATGCCTCTCTCATACCATTTGGCGTTGGGCACTATATCACAAAATCCAACTGCTGGCAGAACACCTTCCTGGGATGGGCAACAAATTTGTCGACCTCCTCAGCAGGATGCAGCAACATATCCACCCCAAGTCCTCCTCCCATAAAAATGGGGATTTCCACAAATAGATCTCTTTGCAACAGCTCAAAACTCAAAATTTCCAAACTTCGCTTCCAGGTTCCCCTCAATCCAAAGGCAATGCCCTATGGATTAACTGTTCAGGGATATTTGCTTATGCTTCTCCCTCTTCTTCCATTTCTGGTTCGGTAGCTCAGGCAAACATCTCTCATCCTCATTTTCATAGCTCCCACATGAAAAACTTTCGCAAAACAAAACAACTTTTTGTTTCATTTGCTTTCCCCTCATAAATGGAAACCTATCTCTAAATCTGGTATCTCTAGATGGATTGTTAAATTAATTCAAACAACTTATATCTAATGTTAGACTTGGCATCTTTTGGCGTGTTTCCCTTGAGTGTTTGCTTTCTGACCTCCCAGTTTTGACTCAGTTTTTGCTGGCGTAGTGTCACTGCTGATCAGTGGTAAAGTGCAAGTGCTCCTGTGGTAAATTGTTTTATGGATTGGTGTTTCCATGATTGAATATTTGATTTACTTGTTAGTCCCCAGTAAAGTGCACTGAGTGTGCCAGGGCCTGTGAATCAAATGCTACTAGCGGGCCTGTAGCACTGATTGTGCCACCCACTAGACTAGCCCTAAAAAGGTAACTCAGATCCGCCATTGTGGAGTCTGCGCGCAGTTTGTAACTGCCATAGCAACTTGGCCAGTGCACACACTTGCCAGTCCCTCATCTTCCTTTTTCTTACATGTCAGCCACCCCTAAGGTAGGCCCAAGGTACCCATGTGGGCCGGGTACAATGTATGTGAAAGGTAGGACATGCCCTGTTGTGTGTGGCATGTCCTGGTAGTGAATTACGGCCAATTTCATTTTTTGCTATTGCAAGGCTACCTGTGCCCCATAGGACAGAATGGGGAGTTTGTTTATAACATCTTATAATCATAACTGGCCCGGGGAATTAGGTCGGAAAATGAAGTTTAGTATGCCTGAACTCAGAATCTAAAGATGCATCTTTTAGTTAAGGTAATTTACATCCTGTGTTTGAAAATTTTAAAAGTAGGTATTTTCTTCGTCAGTCATCCCATGTGCCTCTGCTGAAATGTGGATTACCTGTTTGGGTTTTGAATGACAGAAGGCTGGGGTGCAGGATTGGCTCCAGATAGTCTCGGTGGGCCAGGAAAGGGCTGAATAGACCCGGGCTGCAATTGGGGAAGGGGAAGGAGATTTCCTTGCACCTCAAAGGGCCTGGTCTGCCTCTGACCATGCCTTCTCCACCTCCTGCCAGGAAGTCACACCAGAGAAGGCAGAACTGGTTCTGTCAGACCCCTGAACTTTAGAACTCTTTTCGACCAAGAAGACTGCCAAGAAGAAGAGCTGGAGAAGCTGTGAGGAAGAACTTCCACTTTGCTGTGTGCTTTGCTGTGTTGGCCTGCAGTGGCTACTTCTGTCTTGGGCAGTGAAAGGACTGGACTGAACTTTCTGCAATCTACTTTTGTGAGTTTCTCCAAGGGCTTGAGGTAGAGCTTGCTCCCTGTTCAAGAAGTCTCAGAAACAACAAAGACTTCAAGCTCTTCTGCCCTCGGCACTGGGGAAATGTGTGTTTTATGCTGCAACAGAAGAAAAGCAACCCAACGACATCTACGATGCCACTGCCGACTCCGTGTCCTGAAGGCACTGCAGAGGGCATCACTGCACCGTGACCCTGGTCTCACCGACAATGCCTCCGGCTCACGCCGCCACCGAGCCACTGCTCACACCGCAACCTGTGGGCACCACACTCCGCACCGGCTCTCTTCACGACAACGTCTTGGTATCCCCAATGCCGCCGCTCCATGCCAAAATCCACACCGCTGCTTGCACCGTGGTTCTAGGGCACCGCTCGTAAAGTTACACGACGCACCGCTCTCATCCCACACCGCAGCCTTGGCCTACCGACTCCAGCACCACCGATTCCAGTTCGTCAGCCAACGACAGTGCTTCAGCAACAACGACACCGCTGCTTGCACCCCGACCTGCCAGGACCACGACGAGCACCGCATTCACTTTGCACCGTCCGTGACCCTGGTCTCATCGACGACGCAATCTGACACCGCCAACGAGTCGCTGCTCGCACCGTGACCTGAGGGCACCGCACACTGCGCCGCTGCACTTCGCACCGCAGCACCCGACGCCTGCCGATGCCAGCGCTCCTAACTTCAACAGAGAGGAGTTCGATCTGCAACGCCTGTGGCTTCGAGGGCCTCGACGACTCCTGCACCGACTTCCGGAACAGACGCCTGCGGACACCGTGCTTTCGGAAGCTCAACAAGAGGTCGCGGTACCCTGCATTTCTAAAAGGTACTGTTTGCGGGTCTTCCCGACACCGTAGCTGGCCTGCGACACCGCGGTCAGCCAGAATTGTTTGGATTTGTTTGCTCACAACGCCGTGATAGCTATCGACATCAAGGAACTGTTTTTCAAACATGTTGTGATAACCGAAGATTTTTAAGTACTGTATTGTGGATTTTTATTGTTTTTGGTCTGGTCTTAAGTATATAAAAATATTGAATATTTTTCTAAACTTGTGTTGTGGTAAATAATTTAATTACCGGAACTTAATTTGATGCGGAAAATCTATAACAATAGCTCAGTAAAATAAGAGGCAGAATCCATGGTATTAGAGGTTCGGAACGGGCTTTATTCCAAAATCAATTCGAATTGATGGACTCCATATTCCATCACCACGAAGGTTCAGGAAGTGAAGGACCAACTTTATTGACAAGTAATCATTTTTATACAATAGGCATTACAGTGAAACAGATGCAGGAGGCGTAACAGTTGATAACAAAGATAAAAACATACATGCGTAACTAAAATGGGTGTAACTGGGCGTGACTTAAAGAACGTCATCAGGTATGATGTCACAATAGGGTGGTTCCATGAAAGAATTTCGCAATGTCAGCAGAAATACTTGGCAGAGATGCGCGCGCAGCAGCATGACGTGTGATTGACGTGCAACTAGGGGGTGAAGGGGACTTGACATTTAGCTCTACATGTGGAGACAGAAGTCTGGGGTTATGTCAACCTAATCCTAAATCATATCTAACATCCTATGTTTAAAGAACTGTGTTATCCAAAAAGAGAGGTCTCTTAGGATAGAATCTTATTCTATACTGACTATACTGACTGTTAGTGCGTGTACAAGCGTCTAAGTGTCTACACTAGATGCGAGGGGGTAGGAATATTCCATGGTAACAGGGCTATGAATTACTTGCATAAAGACAGAGAAGCCGGGCCTTTTGCTCGGTAGCTGGAAGAATGTTTACTTAAACTACTAGACAGGAATGCATTGGGTGAGGAGCGGAGCAGAGCAGATAATCTTGAAGGTGAAATACAGTTTTTGGCAAGCAGATAGGCCAACAGGCCGAGTCAGGCACCGTTAGCCGCGCAGGGAGTAGGACAAAGTTCATGGATACAGATGCGAGCTCAGACTGGAGCTTTCAGAGGCAGAAGGCAGGAAAAGGCTTAATGGCAGAATCAGGGCCTATTCGCCTGGACTGTAAAATGGGATAAATGAACCATATAAAGCCGGTGGCCTTTCATACTTAGAAATAGAATATCCGGCCCATTCATGGCGGATCTGAAAGAGGACATGTTGACGGTGGACGCACATGTGTTTGCGTCTTCATAACTGGAACTGGAGGAAACATACATGTATTTGTGATTTATACATGAAACCGTTGGGGTCCAAGATAGGGGACATAACTGATCATAAAAATCCATATATCCACAGTGTGGTGCCCTTTTGTAGTGCTTACACTGTATCACTGTTGGTTATGTGCAAATGCTTTACAAGATGTCTCTAAGATAAGCCTGACTGCTCGTGCCAAGCTACCAAGGGGATGAGCAGGGATTATTTTAGAAGAGTAACTCCCTTATCCTGACTAGAGGTGTGGTTTCTGCCTGGCTTTGGCACATGCCCTAGCCTACCAAAAATCCCATTTATAATATCAAAGCCAAAAGAACATTGTCTGTACCTCCTAGAGCACATTCTACTCGTAAAATAGGAGCATCCTTATCCTTTTTAGGTAACATTCTTATAGCTGACGTTTGTGAAGCAGCTACATGATCTACTCCTCACACATTTACTAAACACTATTGTGTGGATGTATTAGAATGACAACAAGCTAATATAGGACAGGCAGTCCTAAGATCACTTTTCAAAAGAACTGCTACACCCACTGGCTAGCCACCACTTTCGGAAGGTACTGTTATACAGTCTATGTAAAGCATGTGTATCTACAGTACACATGCCTCAAACTGATTGTTACTTACCCTGTAAACATCTGTTCTGGGCATATAGAGCTGTAGATTCACATACGCCTTCCCTGATCCCTGGACATCTATGGTTGTTGCAGTTATAATTATTATTCAAGCCGAGTTACCCCTAAAAGGTAGGCACACCCAGGATCACTCTGCGCTGCACAGGTAGGTAAGCAGACACATCCTCAATTTATAAGCCAACGTGTTTCGGGCGGTGGACGCCCTTCATTATGGGCAAAGCGTGAAGTGACGACAACGGAAGCAGCTTGCCAGCGTAATCCCTTTTATTGAGCCAATCTGCATGTAAAATACATCAAAGAGCATTCTGGGACTGGTAGTGCAAAATTGTCCAACCCCAATGGGCGCCGTCAATGTCACGTTTAAAAACAATCGGGTAGGGAATTAGGCGTCTGCAAAACCTCACTGTGTATTTAAGTTGTTATTTCCTGCTCTGCTCAAACTTTGAAATACAAACAGCAAGTGGACCCGCCTGGCTTCGGCGGTGGGACTCCTCGCAGCCCTCGCCACGTTGAAATCACCAACTCCGTGTGTCAGATCCATCCAAGAGCACACGGATCCCCGAAGTACAGGCGGTGGTGCTGTACCATGACCAAGGGCTGGTCACTATTGTATTAAAGCCGAGTTACCCCTAAAAGGTAGGCACACCCAGGATCACTCTTTGAAAATATCAAGGACCCCCTGTAGAGTATATATATCAATTCCTAGGACAGGGCAACGAGCATAGTAGGTAATAACTTCCAAGGCAATTGTAATCAGGTAATTGTCACAATAAATGTCTATTTCAGGAGACAAAACCAAAATTTGTCTAAAGAAGCACAGTGTACCACAATAGATGATTATAAATAAACTTTTTTCTTTATTATAAAGAAATGATGATTTGTTATATAAAAATATTTTGTTTGGCCATATACAATCACACATTAAAAAGAGGGATACATTTTTCCAATATTTAAAAATAAATCAATTTTGTTTGTGCTTATTTTTGTTATTATTGTTGAATTAATACACCATGGAATTTGTGTATAATGATCACAAACATTAATTTGTTAAAACAGTAACAAGGCAAAAAGTCAAACAGTACAAAAAAATGTGATGCGGCAGTAGATTGTCTTCGATGCGCGTTTCGGCGCACTGGCGCCTTCGTCAGGAAAGCCACACCCAGGATCACTCTCTGCTGCACAGGTAGGTAAGCAGACACATCCTCAATTTATAAGCCAACGCGTTTCGGGCGGTGGACTCCCTTCATCAAGGGCAAGGCGTGAAGTGACGGCACCACCGCCTGTACTTCGAATGTTCACACAACAAATAATATATATCACATGTCGAAATTGCGGTTCTAGGTGGATGTTTTTGTCTTTTAATGAACTTTTACATGTTTATATGCAACTAGTTCTGTACTTTTAAATGTTGTAATTAGATGTTATATGTCTTGTTAGTAATGCAATATGTCAGGTTTTATATGTTCCTTTATATGTTCTTTTTTCTGTAAATTTCAGCCCTGAAGAAGTCCTAGTAGATCAAGACGAAACGCGTTGGCTGATGCATTTTGATTGAAAATAAAAGAAATTATAAATCATCTGTTGGGACAATTGACATCTCTCGTACTAATTGGTTCGATTGGATTTATACGGACTATTAAGATTTCTTGCATATATTTCAAGAAAGGTGGTGCGTTTCTGATATATTGTTGTTATAATTATTATTATTCATATTATGTACATATAGACATCTCCATACTCCACTCATTTACTCCATTCTCACCCTCTTGCTGGAAAACAGTGTAACAATGGAGTGGATGCCCATGCGTACTAACACTGAAAGGAGAAGTCAGACTTCTGTAAAGATGAATCCAGATGCAGGAAAAATATCAAAAATGGTAGTTTATTCTGGATCAGTACAGTACATACAACTACTCAGGATAAGATCTCCAGAGCTTCTGTTTCATGGAACATGGAATCACCATGTACCATAGCAACAGATTACAGATAGAACTTCAAACATAAATAACTTGTAAAGAAAGTAATTAAAGGAACAGAACATAAAGGCAAAGAGAATATAACATCTTTTCCCTTAAAATGAAACAAAAGAAACGAGTTAAACCTAATCTCTGAATTTCACTGGAGGACTGACAATTCTACTGCTCGCGTTAACTCTGGAGGCTACAGAATCGAACCGATAGTATCCAAAGGCCTCCCAGAGTTTTCACCCACATCATAGTCATCAGCACCACTAGAAAAATTGGTTTTCACAGAATATTCTTCACCTTCAACATTGTCCCAGAATTCACCATCACTCTTAGAATGACACTTGACAACACGGCTTACATTCCACACTTTACCACCGTGGGTTACAATACTGTTCAAGTTGACTTTAACAACTTTACGTGGAGGACCATACTTGGAGGTCCCTTTTTCAATGAAACCAGGCTTAAGTATCCTCACCCAGTCACCCGCAACAAAAGTAGGAATTTTACCTCTTCACTGGGAATCATAATTCCCTTTCATTCTATCCGGATGATGTTTCACCCTCTGAACAGTATAAGGCTAATCAGACACACTACTTGTCATCTTCTTTTTTTATCCTCCATGGACATAACTTAGATACGGTTCTGTTCCCCTCAACAGACAAAATGGACTAAGCTTTGTGACAGAATGAGGAGTGATTCGATACATCCAAAGTCTCTCCCTCAACACTGTCTTCCACTCTCTACTAGAGTTCCTAGACCCTTTCTACACAATCTTTCAGAACTCGATTAAATCTTTCTACTTGACCATTTCCTTGTGGTTCATAAAGAGGAGTAGTGATGTGTTTAATTCCACATAGTTGAAGAAAATCTTCCATTTCATGTGACTTCAACTGTACACCATTGTCCTTAATCAAAACCTCAGGGCTGCCTTCACGCGCAAATGCTTCCCTAAAAAGTTTGATGATAACATGTGTAGTAGCGTGAGAGACAAACCTGACTTCTGGCCACTTAGAGTGATAATCTATTATTACAAGAGCAAAGCGAGCGTCCTGTGGTAAACAATAAAATGGACCAGAAATGTCAAAAGCTACTTTCTGCTAGGGAACAGGTCTTTAACATTGTGTCACTGCTGATACATTTAGAGCATTCTCTCACTACCCTGTCAACCATCCTATCCATGCTAGGCCACCAAAAACTTGATCTCACCAACCTTTTCATTGAGGGCATTCCAGGATGACCTTCATGGGCAAGTCTAAGAATTTCATCTTGCATAAGCCCTGGGGGTACACACTTACCATTTTTAAAAATAAACTCACTCTCAACATCCAACTCATTAGACACCTCCTGGAAAGGTTTCAACTCTGCAGGGACTTTATTAACTTTTGGCCATCCATCCAAAATAAAAAATTACAAAAGAATCCACCTGTCATCTCCAACAACACTGCTTCTCCATAAATCATCAGAAATGGCAGAGAATTATTCTGCAACATAATCCCCCACGGATGCAACAAACTCAATATGATCATTCATCACAGACTCATCTTCACAAGGACAAGGTAAGACAGGCGGCAGTCACATTGTTTTTACCTGGCACATACTCTACAGCAAAGCTTTATTCTTATAATTTAGACATCAGTCTACCTATGCGTGCTGTGGCATTACGACCACCCCCAGGTGACCAAATGGATACGAAAGGTTTGTGATCTTTCCTAAGCAGAAATCTGTTGCTCCAAAGGAAGTTACGGAAATGCTCAATGCCCCACACACACCCCCCCCAAGAGTTCATTTTCAATGACCGAATACTTTCTCTCTGTATCACTGAGGGTGCGAGAGGAAAAAGTGACACACCACTCATCTTTGCCACATTTCTGGGATAAAACTCCACCTACACTATACAAACTGGCGTCACCAGTGACAATGCCCAGTTTGTTCACACAGAAGCGTTTCAAGGTTGGCGCCTGCACAATTTCATCTGCTGAAATGCATCTTGTTGTCTTTTGCCCATAAGAACTCCGTCTTTTGCCTGGTAAGGTCCCTAAGCGGTTCCATCTTAGCAGCAAACCCCTTAATAAACTTACTGTAATATTCACATAAACCAGCAAAAGACTGTAGTTTCTCTTTGTTATCCGGTGCAGGAGCTTTTACAATGGCCTCAACAAGAGATTTCTTTGAATCCACACCATTTCCAGAGAGAGTGTGTCCTAGATACTCAACAGAGTCACAAAACATTTTACATTTGTCGCTTTTGAGGGTTAAACCATGCAATTCCAATAGTTTGCAAACTTAAATAACATGTTCCTTATGTGCTTCATGACTCGGGGAAAATACCAGGATATCATCTTGGAAACATTTCACAAAAGTATCTAAATCCTTGAATATATGATGCATAGCTCTCTGAAAAACAGACATCGCAGAGGTCAAACCAAAAGGCATTCTCTTATACTGGAAAAGCGCCTGCGGTGTAAGAACACTGTAAATTCTTTAGAATCATCAGCTAAAGAAATTTGGTGGTACGCTGATCACAAATCGAAAGTGGAAAACAATTTGGCTCCCTCCAACATACATACCACCTCAATATTATTAGGCAAGGGGTGGCAGTCTATCACCAAATTAGCATTCAATGCTCTCAAATCCACACAAAGTCTCAAACTTTTGTCAGCCTTCTTGTCCAAAACGATGAGAAAAACCCACTCGGACGATTCCAGTTCTTCAATGATGTCATCATCAATAAGGTTTTGTAACAAAAGTTTGGGATCTTCCCTCACATTAACTGGAACATGCCTAAGCTTTTGCTTGACTGGAACAGCTAATTTCTTTAATCTAATTTTATGACTGAAATTGTTGAGCTTGCCATGATCTTTTGAAAAAACTCTTGGAAAAGCATTAATGACTTCACTTATACTCTCATCCTTACTCAAACCTTCTGAAATGACCAATACCAGATTAAAACTTCTGGGATTAAGAATAATCCCCAAAGTCCACTGATCCTTCCAGCCAAGCACTTTCACACCCTTGACTGCGTAATACATGCGCAACATGTCTCTTGAATACCATGTCAACATCAGAAAAACCTTCCATGTCAATAGTGGTGCCGTCAAAAGCTTTAGTGATAATGTCAGATTTTTAAAAATCTTTGAGTCAGAAATCTTTTGCAGCTATCATTAAAATACGCCTTAGTGATTATAGTCCAAGATGACCCCGAATCAGCCATGAGCTCCATAGTCAAACCAAGAACATGTACAATACATTTTGGGGGTTTTAAACGAACTCCACTTTCTCTGTGCTTCCTTCATCAGTAATAGAGACTACAATCCCTCTGTTATTTTCATTCATACTGTTATGATACTCTTCTTCATTCAAATAGGAAATCTTCCCTTTATTGATGTTTCCTCCATAAGTACTTTTACAAACACTGGCGAAATGCCCATGACGTCCACACTTCTTGCATTCTTTACCTAACGCAGGACATCTAGGGAAAGATGCCCCGTGGTTGACACTCCCACATCTAAAACAATGAAACTCTTTGTCAGGTCTTCTGAAATTCTGTTGAGCCATTGTTCCACTGCGAGATGATTCAGATTTAACATCTTCAACTTTTCCTTTTCCTTCTTTGTCCAAAGACTTCATCCACTTTTCAGATTGTTCCATGGCTTTAGTAGTTATAATAAAATCTCTTAAATTTGGATCACCCATAACCCATAGTTGTTCTTGGATCATCTTGTTCTTAACATGAACGATAATTTGATCTCTGATCATTTCATCGGTTATGGGTCCAAAATTACAGTTTACCGATAGGGAATGTAAACCCGTGAGAAAGTCATCAAAAGTTTCAGAATCAGTTTGAGCTCTTGTATAGAATTTGAATTTGTTTAATGCAAAAGAATGTTTTTTTTCTCTCTGCAGAAAGTCTCTCCCCATCAATAACTTTTAAATAAGTCAAAAACTCTTCCTTCTACCTCGTCCAAGGAATGGGAGTTTCACCCTTACTTTGAAGGAACTTGGATAGAGGTTCAAATTGAATTATGTTATATAATATTCATAAATAGTGTGTAGCCAATTATGAAACATAAAACAAAAGAAAGTGAGGTAAAATAAAAGTAGAATGAGGTTACCAAGTCTTAAAATAATATTTCTTCCAACTTTTTGTACTTATTTGAATCAGCAAAGTATTCCCTGAAATCTTTGTTGCCTTGTATGTGCTTATTTGATCAAACAAAACAAACACGCAAGTATAGAGCGTTTAGAATCGATCTTTCCTTTCCGTTTAGGCGTTGTCGAGGAGACGAAAATTCTATATTAAACAAGATGGCGGCGCACGCATGCGTGATTACATCATGCGCAGCGCATGCATCGTGCAGCGTGTGTAGGAACGTAGACATCCTTAGATGAAGATTGAGGCAGAAGTACACGTGCACTCTCTTGCTCGCGGTAGAATTCAAATGAAAATAGAAGAGCGAGAAGAGTCGCAAGACGTCCAAAGAAAACGGTGATACGAAGAGTAGAAAGGTAAAACGTTACCTTTTTCAACTCCGTTTGCGGTGCTTCGCTGAAATGATATGATGCAGCGAAATGAGAAGAGCTAGTTGAAACGCTTATAGGTTGCACAATGTCTCTCAGGCAACACGTCACAGCTTACAGGGTGATCTCCATAAAATATCCAAACGTTACGGGGTGAAGTCCATAAAATATCCACATCCAGTAGAATTATGCGCAAAATTAAACACAGCGCAAAAGTAGTAGGTACAGAATTTGAAACTCAACAAGTACGTAGAAGTATATTTCAGATAAGCAGAAAATTCAGATAGAAATTCACGAAGGTTCTAGTCCTTTTGAAGACAGGTTGCTCCTGTGCGGAGACCAGTCTTCACTCGTCACCAAAATTGTTGTAAAGATGAATCCAGATACAGGAAATATATCAAAAATGGTAGTTTATTCTGGATCAGCACAGTACATGCAACTGCTCAGGATAAGATCTCCAGAGCTTCTGTTCCATGGAACATGGAATCACCATGTAACATAGCAACAGATTACAGATCGAACTTCAAACGTAAATACATTTTAAAGAATTTAATTAAAGGAACAGAACATAAAAGGAAAGAGAATATAACGAACTTTTTCGAAGAAAAACTACTTGCAAACATCTGGACTCAACACTAGATGGCAGGAGGATGCGAAGCATGTGAATCTACAGCTCTACATGCCAAGAACAGATGCATACAGGGTAAGTAACATAATCCTTATCTTTTGAAAACAACAAACTAACATAAAAGGAAATGAGATATCTTTGCTACAACCATAAGATGATGACAGCTGCAGTTGTTTTTCGGATATTTGCACATGGAATAAAACGAATTTCTTTGCGCGCGCTGCATCGCAAAATGCGATGCAGCGCGCGCAACGAAATCGTTTTATTTATTTAAATGTGTACTTACCTCCGTTTATCCATATTCCGGTGTTTACATTTCCCCATGCTGCCCCTCCCCCGCCCCACCTCACTGCCCCACCGAACTCCCTCCACGGACCGCTACTGACAATTAGACTAATACATAATGCACAATTGACAGGAGGCGAACAAGATTAGCACAGATTACGCAAGACCGAGTGATGTGACCTCAGAGAGGCTAGAGCAGTGGGTGGTGGAGGGCTGAGGAGGAAGGTGGAAGCGTCACCAGTACACCTGAGTCAGCAGGGGAGACCTGCTAGAGGCAGCAAGGGGAGCTAGCACAAGGACCTGCTCAATGGGGTCGTGCTGCAGCCTCCATTAAGTAGATCCTGGGGGAGGGATGGATACTGGGCGGTGCAAAGTGAGAGGCGGGAGAGGGAGACACGGCAGCAAACGATCGGCGAAGCAGGCCGGCATGCAAGCAGGTACAGCAGGCAAAACTCAGGCTAACTAAACAGGTAGAAAAAAAGGCTAATCGGTCATGGTAAAACAACCAGCAAAATGAGCACAATTAGACTAAAGCATAAGAAAAAAGGCTAATCTGGCATGGTAAAACAAACAGCAAAATGGGCACACATAAGGAAAACAAGCATTTGCATGCAATAGGTCTCGCATTTACGAGAGTTTGAGCTATTGGCATTGTAAATGACAATGCCTTTTATTTATGCCTTGTTTTTAAAACAGATAAATAAAAGGCATTGTCATTTACAATGCCAATTGCTTAAACTTTCCCAAATGCGAGACCTATTGCTCTTTGAGAAAATAGTGCTTGGAGGTTGTAATTAAAGCCTACTGAGTAACAACACTCGTAACAGGGGGTGTCGCCATGGGAGGTTATAAAATGAGACAAGGCGGTACTAATGAAGGACTACTAAGCCTATTGATCAATGAACAGCCACAGTTTACAGTGGACAATGACACAAGCCAATGAAAAATATGGACAGAGAGTGGGCGGTGCTTTAAGTCCCTACCTGAAAACAGCATGCCTCGCAGAACATGCGCTGCCCAGGCTCAACCTAAAAAGCTCAATAAAGTCCGCCGAGGAGGCAGAGGAGAGCGACCCATGCCCTCGATAAAGAGAGAATGGCCAAATGGTGCATCCAGGAGTGAAAGGATCACCACAGGGCATTCACTGGATATCATAAATGTCCTATAGAGTCCAGACAGGACCAACTGAGAAGCAGCCAGCAGCATGAACTGGATACAGGAAGCCCTCATCAATTATCTATTCAGGAGTGATGAGGAGGAGAAATTTAGCCACTGTTGATGTTCTTGAGTGTCTCAAGGAGTGATGAAGGGTCATCACAGGCATCTACTGATTATAGGTAGCCAAGAGGGACACGGTTATGATAGTGCATCCAGGCACACACGCACAGAATGGTGTTTGGAAACTAACTTGTAAGAGTTCGAAACAGAAGCCTATGAGACACCTACTGCATGTCATGACTGTCTCAAGTTTTATCTCTCCTACTAAAAAAGGTACATCAAGATCGATCAATATTTAAAAACCTACAGCATGTCTATACATACTTATTACCCTGAAATACCACCTTTCTACAATCCGTCAGCGTACACTAACAGTAATGTGAACATCTTAGAAGATTTTGTTGTAATATGTAGTATTTACAAAGCATGTTGTCTGTAGTATTGTTAAGTTTTTCATACAACACTAATTTGCTGACTTTCAGCCACTTCAAAGCTCAAAGTTATTGTAAGGATGAGGAAATGCCAACAAAATGGCTGCAGACTGCCACAGGGAACAGAGCGAACACTGTGCAGTAGAGTGTGTCCTATCAACACAGAAGTACTTGAGCACTGAAGGTAGCTTTTTTTTTGATTTCAAAAGAATTTCATTATTTTAAAGGAGTAAATAAGGACATAAGATACAAGCAAAAGTGATACAATTGATAGCAGACAAGGATAAACAATATAATAGAATGAAATTAAATAAAAAGAGATACACCATTAGCAAACATTATTCCGCAGATATCATATAAATAAAATAATTAAGGAAGAAAACATTGATAACCTGCAGAAGTAATTATCAATAGTATCACCATCAGATATCAAAATAGGGATAAGAGGAAGAAAGAAAGGAAGGAAGAAAGTAGGAAAGAGATGAAGAAAGAGAAAGAAAGACAGGGAGGAGTGAAAGAAGAGGAGAGGATTTCCAAAGAATTCATCCAACACACAAGACAACAGCAAACAGATAACATTAACCAGACAAATCAAAAGGATATTGATCCACCAACCCCTCCGAGGCCAAGTCCATATACGTATCTAAGGCTTTCCAAACACCAGCAGATATAGAAGGGGAGAGATGAGCATGATCAACTGACGTATGAGCACTTCGTAAGAAGGAAACCCAAGCCCACCAAGTATGGAAGGAGACAGAAGAGAAGGATTTCCACTCCATGAGAATAACTTTGACTGCAACAGTCAATAACAGATCCAACAATTGTAATTCCATGGAGTCTAAAGGCAAAGGGACCTGGGCCGCCAGTGGACCTAATATAATTAATGGAAAAGAGAGTTGAAACTCAATGTTAAAGATAATCCTGAGGTGTTTGTGTATTAAATTCCAAAAGGGTTGGAGAAGGGAACAATCAAAGAACATATGCTGAAAATCACCAGATAAAAGCCTACAACTCCAACATAGATTATCCTCTTTGAGCCTCAACGAATACAAACGAATGGGAGTCCAATGAAGAAGATTAATAGAGAAAAACTTAGACTGCATTAATGAGGGAGCAATTTTGTTATGAAGAGAAAGTTTACCAATGTCTTGCCATGTTTCTGAAGAAATATGATCGGTAACACTATGATCAAAATGATGTAGCCATTTTTGCTGTGCGACCGTATGGGAGAGAAGTGTAGAGGACGATAAAAATTTAAAAATCCTAGACGCCACATGACCAGTCCTGATCCATAATTGAAAAAGCGTAATCGTAGGAGACGAGGGGTGAAGGTGCATTTTAGCAAGTGCTACCTTAATCTTAAGAAAGGTATAAAAGTCTAAGTTAGATAAAGCAAATTGTTGAGCTAAGGAAGAGAAAGGGAAAGGATCATTATTGGAATCATAGAGATGTTTAACAAGTGAGATACCTTTCCCAGCCCAATAAGACATCAACTCTGGCTCAATATTAATTTTGATTCTAGAATTACCCCATATAGACGACCATCTAGTTTTATGCAGTGGAGTTGCCACTTTCTTATCAACCTTGCGAACCGCAGCAATAGTGTCTAAGATAATAGATCGAGAGAATGAAATAGAAAGGGTATTCGTGGTTAAAAAAGAAGCCGTCGGCAGAGGGGAGGCCAATTCTTGTTCTATTAGCAACCAAGATGGAACATGAGTAGAGGGAGAAGAAAACCAAAGAGCACCCTGAGACGCCAGGAAAGTAGTTTGATATTTCCCCCAATCAGGAAGATTGCAACCTCCCATATCAAAAGATTTCCGTAAGAATTTATAAGCAATTCTAGCTCATTTATCATTCCATAAAAATTTGGAAGTAAGTATGTCGAGCTCGTGAAAAAAGGAATCAGAAAGCTTTACCGGAAGCATAGAGGAAACAAAATTAATAATAGGGGTTATCATCATTTTAAGAGTCTGCAGTCGACCCCACCATGAAATATGTTTCGGAGACCAAGTTTCTAAAAGACGTTGCACCTTAAGAATAGTTTGAGATTCATTATAAGTAGCCGTAGCATAAAGGGTGGAACAAAAATAAATACCCAGATATTTTAATTGCTTAGATTGCCACTTAAAACCCGCCGAACCCATATGAGAAGAGAAACAATAAGCATTTAAGGGGAACATCTCTGTCTTATCTTTGTTCAGGGTATATCCTGAAACCTTCGAGAAAAGAGAGATCGTATCAGAGATAGCAGGGATGGCCAGTGCAATATCATCAGAGAAAATAAGAACATCATCCGCATACGCAGCTGTTTTTATCTGATGAGACCCAAAAGAGAACCCCTTAATGTCTGGATGTAACTCAATCATTCTAAGAAGAGGATCAATAGATACCAAAAATAAAAGAGGAGACAAGGGGCATCCTTGCCTAGTACCCTGGCGAAGATTAAAAAAGGACGACGTAGCTCCATTTACTCTTATGTTAGCTCTAGGACGGGAATAAAGAGACATCACCATACGAATAAAGGAATCACCGAGATTGTGTGCACATAAAACCGCTCGTAAAAAAGGCCACGAGACCTTATCAAAGGCCTTTTCAGCATCAAGGGCCAAAGCCGCCGCCGGAAGGTTGGATCTCTTGGCTGAACCGAGAATGTGACAAAAAGTACGGATATTATCACGTGCGAGACGACCCTTTACAAACCCTGTTTGGGAAGGATGAACCAATTGCGGAATAAAGGATTCTAAGCGTTTAGCCAAGATTTTAGCAAAAATCTTAGCTTCCATGTTAAGAAGGGAAATAGGGCGAACATTTTTGGGGTCCGAATGATCTTTTCCTTCTTTGGGGATTACTACAATAGTAGCATCAGCAGCAGAACCAGACACAGAACCGTCTTTAATAAAAGCATCAAAGACGGATTGAAGGTGCGGCACAATCACAGATAAAAAGGTTTTATAAAACAAAATAGGATATCCATCAGGACCTGGAGCTTTACCGGAGCGAGTAGCTTTAATTGCAGAAATAATTTCCTCAGAGGTAATCGGGCCATTCAAAGAGTTATTATCTTCCTCCGATACGGTTTTCACAGGAACTGTCTTTAAGAACTCTTGGCATTGTTCAAAAGAAGATTGATTAGAGGGAGTATATAAGTTATTATAAAAATCTCGAAAGACCTCAAGAATTTCTTCATTCTGAAATTTTTTCTTGCCAAGATGGTCATTAATAGAAGAAATTTGGGAAGATTTATAAGAAGATTCCTGGAACTTTAATGTAGCTGCAAGCATCTTGCCAGCACGATTTTTTAACAACAACTTCTTAGATTTCTGAGCCTGAAGACCTATATGAGCTCTCTTAGTAACTATAGTGTTGTATGTATATTTTAAATTCTTAATAGATTGAAGGCAAGATTTATCTTTAGATTGTCGAAAAAAAGATTCCTGACTTTTTATCTCAGCTGCTAAGTCAGTGAGTTCCTTTCTAATGGCCGCGTTTCTTCTGGACATACATTTGATGATCTGACCACGGAAAGTGCATTTAAAAGAGTCCCAGAGAACAACAGGGGAATCGGCTGAACCAACATTCTCAAGGAAAAACGTCTCAATATCATTGGAAAACTCTCGAACCTGGGAGACATCATGTAGGATTTCTGTATTGAGTCTCCAAGATCGAGATCGCGCTCTAGGGGCAAAAGACAAAAGTGTGAAAGTCACCGCGGCATGGTCTGAAATCAAAATAGGGTGAATAAGCGGAGAAGAAGAAGATTAAACAAGAGATGAATTAACCAAAAGATAATCAATGCGCGAAAAAGACGAATGGGGGGAAGAAAAAAAGGAGAAATCACTGCCAGTGGGATTATGAAGACACCAGACATCCTGCAGATGGATAATAGAGCACATATTAATCATTTGTTTATGTGATTTAGGGGGACGAAAATGAAAAGCAGAATTCCTATCTAGAATGGGGTCCATTGGTAGATTAAAGTCCCCACCTACAATCAGATTACCAGAATGTGGAGTGTCATTTAGCTTTTTGGTGATTGTTTTCCAAAAAAATGGATCATCGTTATTAGGGGCATAAATATTCATGACAAAGAGAACAGCATTACCATCAGACAACTTAGATAATAACCAACGGCCCTCCGTATCCTGTTCAGAGGAAACAATAGACAAACCAGAATGTTTAGAAACTAAAGTAATTACCCCATTTCTCTTGCCACAAGCATGTGAACAAGCGACATCAGCAACCCAATCTTTCTTCAAAAAAAGCGCCTCTCTGGCAGAGACCTTCGTCTCTTGAAAAAGGACTAGATCCGAAGAAAGAGATTTGCAGTAGTCCAATATCTTTGACCTTTTAACTGGGTGATTCAATCCTTTCACATTAAGGGAAAGTATATTCAATCCAGTCATAGAACCAATAATAGGGAAAGAAGAAGCACCAAAAATGATAGAGGATATACAACAACCATAGAAATGCACCACCACACACTAGCCCACAACACGAAACAGGAAGAATCCAAAAAGGAAATCCAAAGAGAAAAAGAGAAAGAAGAGGAAAACGAAAGAAGGAAAGTAGAAAAAAGAAGAAAGAGAAGAACCAACAAGAAGGGTCTGAAAGAGACGAAATTCATACTAGGGGGAACATGGGAAGATGAGCAAGAAGACCATCACGAGGAATTAATGCAAACAGCATAAAAGGCCCCAATACAATACATAACTGATTATACTTATTTAACCCCTTCCATGCTCATGACGGAACGATTCCGTCATGAGCATCGGTTGAGCTGTGCTCATGACGGAACCGTTCCGTCATGGCCCCGCCCGCGCTCGAACCCTTCAGCACCGCGGGGGAATCCGCGCAGCGCTGAAGGGGTTAAGAAAAAGAAATGTCTGAAATATGAGCTAACATTAATTATAGTATTCTAAAAATAATTCATCATATAAAACTATAAAGACGACATGTATATGTCAATGATAGAAAGGTAACATAAAAAGTATATCATAAAAGAATAGAGAAAGCAGGAGAGAAAAAGTTAGCAAATTCTACAAATCAAGAAATAATAAAAAATAAACTCATAACTATCTCTAATAGTAGGTAAAACGAAATGGAAGCAGACAGCATGAAAAGCCGTAGAGAATAAAGAGAAAGAAATATATTCAAAAGAAGACTATAAGGAAAGAAAAATGAAGAGAATAAATGAGACATAATAAAGAAAGGCATGAAATAACTGAACCGTTATAACAATCAAGGAAACCCATTGGCAGGAAAATAGAAGAAACAAATATATATTTAAATATATAAAATCTAGAGATAAACATCTAGTTGACTGTCCATAAATATATAAAACCTGTTATACTAATGTAATTCAAGAGGATGTATATCATAGGTATAGAGCCATAGAAGTAAAAACCTGAGACTATAAAGAGCAATATACCAATATTAATTAGAACTAATAAAGAGAGGCAGTTAATAATAAAAAAAACAGAAACCAATCAATGATATAGCAATAGAATAAATATAAGAAATAACTATACAGAAATTAGAATGAACTCTATATACAGCAATTCATAAGTATCTATAAGGCCATTTAGGTAAGTAATCCATAAAAAAATAAACAATGAAGCTCTATGAAAGATAAATATAAGAAACAAATAAATATTTAAATATGTAAAATCTAAGGAAAGACAACTAGTTGACCATACACAAATATATAAAACATGTTATACTAGTTTAACTTAAAGAGATAAGAATATCGTGAACCTATAGCCATAGAAGTAAAAAACATGAGATTATAAAATGCAGTATACAGATAATAATTTAGAACTAGTAAAGAGAGGCAATTAATAATAATAAATAAACAAACCAATCGATGATACAACAATAAAATAGATATAAAATTCCTGTACAAAAAGTAAGATGAACACTATATATAGCAATTAATAAGTATCTATGAGCAATTTATATAACCAAACCAGATAATATTACATTTAACAATCAATGGCGTACTCCATGGAAACAAAACAACAAGAGAAAAACAGCACGCGAACAGACCAAATAAAAATATGGCAATGGAAGTAACATAAATTGGAGTCAGAGAGAAAGGAAGACCAAGTCTACACAAAAATTCAAGGAAACAAAAGAAGTCATCTGGGGCCATATGTAGGAAGCCCAATACCGGTCGGTAACGGCCAATTTTCGGTAAAAATCCCGTTACCGACCGGTATTCAGGCTTTTGGTATGTAGGGGAGACATTTCAGGATTCGGTAATTTACCGAATCGGTAAAATTACCAATTCGGTAATTTTACCGATTCGGTAAATACCGAATTCTGAAATGAGATGTAGGGGTAGTGTGTGGGTGTTGTGTGGATTCGTTATTTACCACCAACTAAAAGTTGGTGGTAAATGACGAATGTCTTAGAAAAAGCATTTTTTGGCCCTTAGAAGTGTGCAATGTGGCAGACATACATGCCCTTAGGGCATGTATGTGTGCCACATGTGCACACATGCAGGAATCAGGGGTGCAACAGGGTGTCACTGTGACACCCTGCCACCCTTGATTGTGCTCCCCCCATTACCGAATCGGTATTTACCGATTCGGTAATGGTAACTGGCTTCCCATTGATTCCTATGGGCCTCCTGGCCCATAGGAATCAATGGGAAGCCAGTTACCATTACCGAATCGGTAAATACCGATTCTTAATTACCGACCAATTCCGAATCGGTAATTTTTACCGACTGATTACCTACATAGCATTTACCACTTCATAAATACCGAATCGGTAAAATTCGGTATTTATGAAGTGGTAAATGTTAGGCTACCTACATAAGGCCCAAAGTGAGGTAAAAAGATCTGAGACCTAACATGGTCAAAAAACAGCGAGCAGGAGTGAGGAAATCCTATGAAGCAATAATACTACCAAAGAATAGAAAATACAAAAGGAAGAGATATCGGAGATAATGGTCCACTACAACATAAAGATATGAAGGTAGAACAGATAAGGAAAAGGAGAAAAGAACACAGCCCATTACATAACTTACAAAGCTTACAAAGCCACGCACGAAACACAGCAAAAGCACACCAACAGCAATGGACAGTAAAACCACCAAGCAGATCTAAAAAGACAGACTTAATAGATCTGGAAAAGAGAAAACTCATTGCAGTTATATGAAACCACATCAGGTGCCAGAAGGACCGGGATCACGCGAGGCTTCCATTTGAAGATCCATCTGCAGTTCCATCTGATTATCCAAAAGCGAGGCCAAATCAGCAGGTTCATCGAAAATTCTGGAACGACCTTTGAAAGTAATGCGGAATTTTGAAGGACCAGAAAAAGAGAAGGGGATATTCATCTCAGAGAGACGCTTCCAGAGATTAAGAAAGCCTTTCCTCCTTATTACCGTGTCTCTGGCAAAGTCCTGAGAAATTGAAATGCGATGGCCATTCCATGAGACAACTTTAACCTTCCGCATATGAGCCAGAATTTGTTCCGTATGTTGATGGCGCAGTGGCTTGAAAATTATCGCTCTTGGTTGCGTGGCTGATTTGGATCGAAAGGTGGGAACCCGGTGTGCTCGTTCCAACTCGAAGTCTCTTTGGAACGATATTTGCAACGCAGAAGGAATCCATTTATATAAGAAATCAATCATAGAGGGTGCATCTTCTCAACTTCCTCTGGAAGACCAAAAATGCGCAGATTGGATCTGCGATTACGATCTTCTTATTCAGTGAGATCCCTTCGCAATGCCACCATTGAGCCTTCAAACTGGCAAAGAGACCTAGATTGCTTTTGCATAGTGTCCTCTGCACCACTAATATGTGTTTCTGTGGCTGAAACACGAAGGGACAAAGCTTTGAAATCATTCCTGATGGCTGACATCTCCACCAGCAACAAATCTGTGTTAGTCTTAGTAGATTGCGCAATTCATAGACATCATTAAGGCGTGTCAGAATAGTCTCAAGAGTGGAATTGGTGTCTTTTTGAGCAGCCTCAGGTGTAGGAGACACTTGCTTGGACCTTTTAAGAGAAGCTTTAGAATCTTTGGCGTCTTTAGCATTTGGTGACAAGCCCATATTTGCAGCCATAGAGCCTACAGCCACAACGGGAGCAAAATACCCCACATCAGGAAAATGAAGGGAAGGAAGCCAGTGGAAACTAGAAGCACAATATGCAAAACAGAGATGCGCAAAAAGTGGAAAGCGCACTGACAGCAATCAATCCAGGATAATAATAATGGCGGGCTTACATGACAAAGGAGAGAATGTCCATCACAAAAATACCATACCCTGCATATATCAAAAAGACGTCATCCAGAAACAAAAGTAAAAACCAAGAAGCAGGGTATCATAAATCATAGAGGCGCCATATAAAGGCAATGAAGGCGCACTGAGGAGAGGAATGGAAGAATAAAATCCAAACTGCTCCCACCGCAGGCAGCAATGTAAATGAGGAAAAAAAAAAGAAATCCAAAATACACTTTATAAATCAAGAAATAGTCACCAGCGCCTGTTAATCCTCATTCCTGGCCAGGATATATGAAGAAAACGCCGTTGTGTTGTGGAGAACAGCCAGCTCCTTCAGTGAGGAAAAAAAAAAGAAAAACAAAATGGCGGCCGCTTGTGAAAACACCGAGCGCTATCATAAAATGATATAAAGATAGTCACCGGTAGTGACAAGGAGCAGAAAAGACCCTCAGACAGTACACTCCATCTGCAAACGCATGAGGCCAGCTTTCAGCAGGTACGGAGCGGTACAAAAGGGGGTGGTGATGGACGGAGCATCAGAACCAATCAAACACTCACACCCTGTGGTAAATAATTTAATTACCGGGACTTAATTTGATACAGAACATAATAAAAATAGCTCAGTAAATAAGAGGCAGAATCCGTGGTATTAGAGGTTCGGAATGGGCTTTATTCTAATGGACGATTTCGAAATCGTGGCCTCCAAGTTCCATCACCACGGAGGTTCAGGAAGTGAAGTACATACATTATTGATAATTATTCACTTTTATACAATAGGCATTACAGTGAAGCAAAGGCAAGAGGCGTAACAATTGATAGTAAAGATAACATTTCACATGCGTAGCTGAAGGAGGCGTAATTGGGAGTAACAAGAAAACGTCATTGATTGTGATGTCACATATGGGTGGATCTATGAAATAATTTCGCAATTTCAGCAGAAATACTTGGCAGAAATGCGCGCGCAGCAGCATGACGTGTGATTGACGTGCAGCTAGGGGGTGGAGGGGACTTGACATTTAACTCTACATGTGGCGACAGAAGTCTGGAGGATCAAGTCAACCTAATCCCAAATCATATCTAATCATCCTATGTTTAAAGAACTAAGTTATCCAAAAGAGAGGTCTCTTAGAGTAGAATCTTATTCTATACTGACTATACTGACTGTTAGTGCGTGTACAAGCGTCTAAGTGTCTACACTAGATGCGAGGGCAGGAATCTTCCATAGCAACAGGGCTATGAATTACTTGTATAAAGACAGAAAAACCGGGCCTTTGCTCGGTAGCTGGCAGAATGTTTACTTAAACTACTAGACAGGAATGCATTGGGCAGGGATCGGAGCAGATAATTTCGAAGGTGAAATACAGTTCTTGGCAGGCAGCAAGCTGATGTCAGGCATCGTGAGCCGCGCAGGGAATGAGACAAAGTTCATGGTCACAGATGCAGGCTCGGACTGGAGCTTCAGAGACAGAAAGCAAGAAAAGCTTGATGACAGAATCAGGGCCTACTTGCCTGGACTGTAAAAATGGCATAAGTGAACCATATAAAGGCGGTGGCCTTTTGTACTTAGGAATGGAATATCCGGCCCATTCATGGCGGATCTGAAAGAGGACATGTTAACGGTGGACGCACATGTATTTGCGTCTTCATAACTGGAACTGGAGGGAACATACATGTACTTGTAACATGCACATAGAACCGTTGGGGTCCAAGATAGGGGACATAACTGACCAGAAAAATCCATATTTCCACAACCCAGTCAACAGATCTGGGTTTGATCCATCACCGTTCTTTAGCCCACTCTGCCACCCCAGTTCAGACATGGCCATATGCAAATCAGACTGACCCTGTGCCTCATTGGAACAGTCCAGTCCGAACTGCCAAGCCATGCCTTCCCTAGACCGGAAACAAGCTTCCTAGGACCGGTTTCTGGCATTTCAGCCGTCTTCAGCCAGGCTTGCTTGAATCCAGTGGCAAAGTGAGCAAGGGACTCACGTCTGAGCATACCCTGCCAACTTATGGCGAACAAAGCGGTACAAAAGGGGGTGGTGATGGACGGAGCATCAGAACCAATCAAACACTCACACCCAGTCAACAGATCTGGGTTTGATCCATCACCGTTCTTTAGCCCACTCTGCCACCCCAGTTCAGACATGGCCATATGCAAATCAGACTGACCCTGTGCTTCATTAGAACAGTCCAGTCCGAACTGCCAAGCCATGCCTTCCCTGGACCGGAATCAAGCTTCCTAGGACCGGTTTCTGGCATTTCAGCCGTCTTCAGCCAGGCTTGCTTGAATCTAGTTGCAAAGTGAGCAAGGGACTCACGTCTGAGCATACCCTGCCAACTTATGGCGAACAAAGCGGTACAAAAGGGGGTGGTGATGGACGGAGCATCAGAACCAATCAAACACTCACACCCAGTCAACAGATCTGGGTTTGATCCATCACCGTTCTTTAGCCCACTCTGCCACCCAAGTTCAGACATGGCCATATGCAAATCAGACTGACCCTGTGCTTCATTGGAACAGTCCAGTCCGAACTGCCAAGCCATGCCTTCCCTGGACCGGAATCAAGCTTCCTAGGACCGGTTTCTGGCATTTCAGCTGTCTTCAGCCAGGCTTGCTTGAATCCAGTGGCAAAGTGAGCAAGGGACTCACGTCTGAGCATACCCTGCCAACTTATAGCGAACAAAGCGGTACAAAAGGGGGTGGTGATGGACGGAGCATCAGAACCAATCAAACACTCACACCCAGTCAACAGATCTGGGTTTGATCCATCACCGTTCTTTAGCCCACTCTGCCACCCCAGTTCAGACATGGCCATATGCAAATCAGACTGACCCTGTGCCTCATTGGAACAGTCCAGTCCGAACTGCCAAGCCATGCCTTCCCTGGACCGGAAACACGCTTCCTAGGACCGATTTCTGGCATTTCAGCCGTCTTCAGCCAGGCTTGCTTGAATCCAGTGGTAAAGTGAGCAAGGGACTCACGTCTGAGCATACCCTGCCAACTTATGGCGAACAAAGCGGTACAAAAGGGGGTGGTGATGGACGGAGCATCAGAACCAATCAAACACTCACACCCAGTCAACAGATCTGGGTTTGATCCATCACCGTTCTTTAGCCCACTCTGCCACCCCAGTTCAGACATGGCCACATGCAAATCAGACTGACCCTGTGCCTCATTGGAACGGTCCAGTCCGAACTGCCAAGCCATGCCTTCCCTGGACCGGAAACAAGCTTCCTAGCACCGGTTTCTGGCATTTCAGCCGTCTTCAGCCAGGCTTGCTTGAATCCAGTGGCAAAGTGAGCAAGGGACTCACGTCTGAGCATACCCTGCCAACTTATGGCGAACAAAGCGGTACAAAAGGGGGTGGTGATGGACGGAGGATCAGAACCAATCAAACACTCACACCCAGTCAACAGATCTGGGTTTGATCCATCACCGTTCTTTAGCCCACTCTGCCACCCCAGTTCAGACATGGCCATATGCAAATCTGACTGACCCTGTGCCTCATTGGAACAGTCCAGTCCGAACTGCCAAGCCATGCCTTCTCTGGACCGGAAATAAGCTTCCTAGGACCGGTTTCTGGCATTTCAGCCGTCTTCAGCCAGGCTTGCCAGAAACCGGTCCTAGGAAGCTTGTTTCCGGTCCAGGGAAGGCATGGCTTGGCAGTTCGGGCTGGACTGTTCCCATGAGGCACAGGGTCACACTGATTGCCTATGGCTATGTCTGAACTGGGGTGGCAGAGTGGGATAAAGAACGGTGATGGATTAAACCCAGATCTGTTGACTGGGTGTGAGCATTTGATTGGTTCTGATGCTCCGTCCATCACCACCTCTTTTGTACCGCTTTGTTCGCCATAAGTTGGCAGGGTATGCTCAGACGTGAGTCCCTTGCTCACTTTGCCACTGGATTCAAGCAAGCCTGGCTGAAGACGGCTGAAATGCCAGAAACCGGTCCTAGGAAGCTTGTTTCCGGTCCAGGGAAGGCATGGCTTGGCAGTTCGGGCTGGACTGTTCCCATGAGGCACAGGGTCACACTGATTTGCATATGGCTATGTCTGAACTGGGGTGGCAGAGTGGGCTAAAGAACGGTGATGGATTAAACCCAGATCTGTTGACTGGGTGTGAGCATTTGATTGGTTCTGATGCTCCGTCCATCACCACCTCTTTTGTACCGGTTCAGCAGGTACGGGGCACTTCGAAGCAGCATAAAAGCCTCCAACGGCCCTCGCTCGTCCCGGAGCTCAAGCGCAAACCGCCATCACTTGGCGGCGCGCAAGCCACGCCCCGCACAGAAGGTAGTTTTGAGATATAGCGGTGGCCCTTGAGGAGACTGGGCCCACCTAAGGCCAGAGCTGAGCTCTACTGGAGTAATTTGCGTAAGACAGCCCTAACTCTCTCTACTACCGTTCCAGCTTTTGTAAAGAAGGGCCTCAGAGTGGCCTCTACGCAGTATAGGTGAAATATCAAATTACGGAGAGGTATTCTGCCCATTGCCCTCTGCTTGACTATCAGACCTGCAAGGGGTATGGGTAGGAGGTATGAGTGAGGACGAGTGAGTGAATGTGTGTTGTTGGGTGAGGTGACGCCTTTACTCAAGCTCCTGGGCTCTCGGCATTGCTCTATATTACTCTCCAATCCCTGTAACCTTCATCATTTTCATATCGCCAGGATTTCTACGTCGCCAAAAGAATCCATCAAGTGATATACACATACACATTTACACTGTATTTACATGTTTAACCACATAACATTTTTTTCCCTTTACTCTTCAACCCAGGGTAGGGTGACCAGGCGTCCCGGATTTGCCCGGCCAGTCCCGGGTTTTCAGCAGCTGTCCCGGCAGGTTTTCACAATTTCACTTCATGTCCCAGTTTTTAGAAGGGGTCGACGGAAACCAGTGAGAGGCACTTTTTGGATGTTCTAAAGCTGTGTTAGTTAGCAGCTGTTATAAGTAAGCAATTTAATTAACAGGTAAGATGCTGGTTTTATATATAACATTTTATTTATTTTCTTTGCGCCTCTTCTGTATTTCTATGTTGAAAAGAGCCGTCATTCTGCGCTGCTCAGTTGATGTAAAATTGCAGTCCTTCTATTTTTGCAAAATGTCCCGGTTTTTGGTTCTCAAAATCTGGTCACCCTGACCCCGGGGCTTTTCTCACCCCTACCCCCCTACCCCCCCCCCCCCCACACCCCCTTCCCACACACACAGTATGGATCCTGTGGTCTTTGGCAACTTCTGATTTGCATGTGGGAACAGAAGTAAAGAAATGTGACTCCGTGAAGGTACAATTGCTAGCACACAAAGTACACTAAACACGCCATGATCACAGGGCAGAAAGAGTAGAAGATAACTTACACACACACTCTGAAGCAACCCATACAGCACTCATTAGAATTAGAACGGGTAGAAGATACTAATGAAAAGAATGACTTCTGAAGACGAGTGCGGATGTGCAAAACGAAGTAATCATTTTCTTCGAAACGTATTGGAAAGTATGCAAATTTACGCTTTTAACGCAAAAACTGGTTAGCCAGTATCTCTGACGACGTTTTTCCATGAGGGCATAACTTGAATAAAACAAGTAATACCCTGTCTGGCAATATAAACAGAGTCAATGTGCCTGTATCTTCGACAATTCCCTTACAATGATTTACTGCAGGAGCCTGTCGTGTCTGCACTGAAATGTAGACATTTGCTATGAAAAGAATTGAGATGAGCACTGTAAACAATAAAATACGAACTAGTCACCAAAGGCACACATTTAAATTTTCTTCTCATAATTTGGTCCAACACAAACAAAACTTTAAAGCAACATAAATGCCACACAGTCAAAATCATAAAGAGGAAAGTTTTTTTTATTTTTATTTCCATTCATTTGTCCATATGCATTACTGCCAAGTGGCACAGGATATGTGGCACCTTTTGCCAGTTTTGACCTTTGTAACCAGCAAACAATGCATTTGGCATCGCTTGGGTTTGATTTCACAATTTTTAAGTATAATTTTAATAATCGCAGAATGCAAAATGCTGCTGGTAAAAAGAAAAAAACAGACCCGTCCTGTGAATAGGGAGACAGGGTCGTAAAGTCTGCACGGTGGGAAGTGGTGAACCAACGTTTGATTGTGATGTAGCCTGGAAAAGAGGCGGTCATATTGTTTGACCCCTAAGAGGACCTTGATCAGCACTCAGCAGATTCAAAACCTGACCCTCTGTCCTCATGTCTGTCTCTGTTGGTCTATCAGCAACACTGAGTGACAGAGTCGACGCTGTCCCAGTGCCTTACCTCTCACGGTCTTGAGCTCCGCTTCCGCTCTGACAGAGTAGCCGCTGTCCCAGTGCCTTACCTCTCGCGGCCTCGAGCTCCGCTTCTGCTCTTAGGTTTATCCATGAAGGTGGGCAGGTTCCACCACATCCATCGAAGCCCCGCTCTTTGCAGCCACCAATGACAGCCCCCGCTCATGCAAGGGTCAATCCGCTGCCTCCTCAGAGTCCCCCGACTGACAGTGACAAAGATGAATGCCTAATTCACTGGGAGCATCTTCACTGCTGCCAGTAATAACGAGTGGTGCGCGCGCGCCACAGCGAGACGTGCTTTCAATTATCGCGCCCGTGTCTGGGCACAATAATTGAAACCACGTGCCCTATTGGTGTCTATTACGCGCACCAAGCAGTGCCTCACTCGTGTGTTGGAGGCCCAAGTACCCGCGACAGGCAAGGGTCCAAAACGTAGTGCGCCTCAACAGGCAAGGGTCCTAAACGTAGTGCGCCTCACTACGTTGTGGGCCCTTGCCTGTCGCGGGTACTTGGGCCTCCCACACGAGTGAGGCACCGTTTTTATCGGGAGACCCGGGGGAACGCTGGGTGGTAGGAAATTTGTGTCAGCCCGGTGATGCCACAACTTTCCCACACAAAAATGTGTGAAAAAGGTGATTTTTTCAGCTAAATTTGAGGTTTGCAGGGCATTCTGAGTAAGGAAACGTTGGGGGATCCAGGCAAGCCATACCTCCCTGGAATCCCCCAGGTATCTAGTTTTCATAAATGTGTGGGTTTGGTAGGTTTCCCTAGGTGGCCGCCGAGCACCGGGCCAAAAACCCAAGTGACCCCCCCATGCAAAAGCAGGTCGTTTTGAGATAGGCAATTTTCATGTCGCCTCACTACGTTGTGGGCCCTTGCCTGTCGCGTGTACTTGGACCTCCCACATGAGTGAGGCACCATTTTTATTGGGAGACCCGAGGGAACGCTGGGTGGTAGGAAATTTGTGTCTGCCCGGTGATGCCACAACTTTCCCACACAAAAATGTGTGAAAAAGGTGATTTTTTCAGCTAAATTTGAGGTTTGCAAGGCATTCTGGATAAGGAACCGTTCGGGGATCCACGCAAGCCATACCTCCCTGGAATCCCCCGGGTGTCTAGTTTTCAGAAATGTGTGGGTTTGGTAGGTTTCCCTAGGTGGCCGCCGAGCACCGGGCCAAAAAACCATGTGACACCCCTTGCAAAACCAGGTCGTTTTGAGATAGGCAATTTTCATGTCGCCTCAATACGTTTTGGGCCCTTGCCTGTCGCGGGTACTTGGGCCTCCCACAAGAGTGAGGCACCTTTTTTATCGGGAGACCCGGGGGAACGCTGGGTGGTAGGAAATTTGTGTCAGCCCGGTGATGTCACAACTTACCCACACAAAAATGTGTGAAAAAGGTGATTTTTTCAGCTAAATTTGAGGTTTGCAGGGCATTCTGGGTAAGGAAACGTTGGGGGATCCACGCAAGCCATATCTCCCTGGAATCCCCCGGGTGTCTAGTTTTCAGAAATGTGTGGGTTTGGTAGGTTTCCCTAGATGGCCACGAAGCCCGGGGCCAAAAACTCATGGGACCCCCTTTGCAAAACCAGATTGTTTTGTAATTTTGATGTCTCCTCAATTGGTTTTGGGCCCTTGCCTGATGTGGGCACTAGGCCTACCCACGCAAGTGAGGTACTATTTTTCTCAGAAGACTTTGGGGAACGCGGGGTGGGTGGAATTTTGTTGACCCATGCAGATTCCAGAACTTTCCACCACAGAAATGTGAGGAAAATTTGTTATTTTGGACACCCCATTCTGGATTCCCCACGGTGTCTAGTTTTCAAAAATGTACAGGTTTTCTAGGTTTGCCTATGTGCCAACTGCGCTAGGGCCCAAAATCCACAGGTATGCACATTGCTAAAAAAATTTCGGAGCCCAGTGGGCTTTCTGCCGCCCTGGGGGGGAATCGGGGAAGGGTGTTTCATCCCGATATGCCCCTAAAGGGGCAGAAAGACAGTGGCTATTTTTTGTGGGGGTGGGGGCATTGGTATGACCATTTTGGGCAGCCCCCACCCCCACGCATAAAAAAAGCCTGCATACTCGCTGGTGCCTAGTTGGCTTTCTGCCCCCCCAGGAGGCAGATCAGGGGTCACTGCCACCATCTGCCCTCCCGGGGGGCAGAAATACTGGAATTTCTCTGGGGTTGGGGTGGGGGTATTGTCATGCCCATTTTGGGGAGCCCCTACCCCTACACTAATAAAACAAAAAAATCCATGGTTTCTAGTGGGCTTTCTGCGCCCTCCAGGGGGGGCCAGATTGGGGGTTACAGCTCCCATCTGCCTCCTGGGGGGGCAGAAAGACTGTCATTTTTGTGGGGGGGAGGGTGGGGGCATTGGCGTGCCCATTTCGGGCAGCCCACACCCTAAAAACAATTGCGCAAAAAAAATCCCTGGTGGATAGTTGGCTTTCTGCCCCTCTGGAGTGGCAGATTGGGTGCTACTGCCCCATCTGCCCCCCCATGTTAGTTGGTTTCCAGGAGAGGCAGTGGTATCCATGTAATATGTGATTGCTTGGCAGTTTCATTTGCAAGGGAGCATGGTGGCATCATGAAAGCTGAACCCCACCCATCATCACTTGTTTTCTCAAGATGGCCATGGCATTGATGCAAGGTTCAAGCAATTGCCTGTTTATTCTGGGAGACAGCATTTGCAGTATCATGGAACATCCACATTCTATTAAGAATCTATTGAAAAAAAACTCCATAGCGATCTCAGAGGAAGAGATTGTGTAACCTGGGATTTTGTGAAGTAAAAAAGTACACACTCTCCGACCTGGGTGTAATCATTTTAATCCTTTAGGGGAATACCACACAGTTATAAAAAAAACAAATAGTTCAACGTGGTTTTGGTCGAAGATCAAAAGAGAGACACAAAGCCATGGGAATTTCCATTTTATCATTCTAAAATGCCAGTTAATACTATGGCTGTGTTTTCTGATATCTGCTTGAAGGCATTTCCCGTTCCCCGCACTATGGAAATTCCCTCTGATAGGAAATATACACCCCGGTTGGGAGCCAAGAGAAGCTGCGATTGTGACGCTGCCCTTACCACCAGCTCTGCACACTAAACAGCTTTGGCAGTATGTCGGTGAGACCTTGCTATTTGGTTCTCAGAGTTCAGTGAAGGCTCTCCAATTGACCCAATAAATATAAGATCCCTATGGCAGTGAAGAAAATGTCTTCTCGTGCAAACCTCAGGTAAGAGGTGTCTCGTGCTACAAAGTGAGCGCTTCAACGAGATAGCCTCAAGAGGTCCTCGTGTCCCAAAAGTTGGGAATTGAGAGGTGAAAATAACTGTTTTCACAGCTCTTCTTAAACGAAAAAAAGAATGATCACATTTATAAATTTCGCGGGCAGTTTTGTAAAAATTGCAGCATTTTTTACAAAACTGCCAATTTTACGATTTTTGGGTGAATCGCGAAATCTTGGAGGGTCTGTTTAATGACAATTGGTACAGACAACTACTTGGGACCGCAATGGGTTCGAGATTCCCTCCATCTTTTGCCAGTGTCTTTATGATAGTTTATGAGATGGTTTGAGGCGAAGCGGATCTGGGGCCCGCTAGCGTCATTCTGGATCGGCCATATACAATACTGGGGGAGGTATATAGATGACTGTCTACTAATATGGGCCGTCTGCATAAAACAACTGGAGAGCTTCTTTGTGTACTTAAATTCTAATGATTATAATCTCTCATTTACCTTTCAGTACAGTGAAGAACGCATTGTTTTTTGGATGTAAAACTCTACGTATCAGTTTGATAAAAGTGTTTTGGGTATGAAGTGGAGGTTTACACGGGGGGTACAGCAAACATACAATAGACAAAGCAGCACTATGGGTACAACGATTGTCGCCGAAAAATACATTGAAGCCTGCACAGAGGAGCCAATCAGAAATGACAGATAAAATCAGACTGGTTACTAATTCCCACCATGACACCAATAAGCTCTATTGTGCATTACAAAAACACTGGTACATACACATGTCAGACAAACGTCTTCCTCCATTTTTTACCCTAACCCCTGGTCTAACCTTCAGGAGGGTCTCAGTCTTGCAAACATGATGAGTCTCAGCTATCCTCAACCTCTTAGAGAAAGTAATTGGTTGAGTGATTGCATCAAAAGTTTTCATAAGTGTGGACGGTGCAGTACATGTAGGTGGGCAGTTGATAAAGTGGTACCGTTCAACTTTAATAACACAGGTGATCATACCATACCCATGTATATTAACTGTGACACGAGATTGGTTGTATATGTAATTATATGCACATGTCAGGAAAGTTATGTTGAGAGCATAATTAGGCCATTGCGAGAACGAATCACTGAACATTTCAGGGCACTGAAAACCTAGTGCGGACCGCAATGTTCTGATGAATTACAGATCCATCTCGCTCCTCCCGGTCTTCTCCAAGGTGTTGGAGAAACATGTCAATACAGTTCTCATGGAATATGCTGAGAAGCTCAATCTCCTGCACTACACACAATCTGGTTTCAGGGCAAACTACAGCACCAAAACTGCCCTACTGGAGGTGACCGAGCATCTCAGAGAGAAGCTGGATCAGTGTGGCAGGGCGATTCTCATCTTGTTCGATCTGTCGGCAGCCTTCGATATGGTGCCTCTCGTAATGCTTCTTGACAGACTGAGGAATATGAGTATCGGAGGGAGTGCACTGGCCTGGCTGACTTCCTTTTTGAAGGACAGAGAGCAGATCATATGGACTTCCCCGTTCTCTGCTCATATGCCCAGCACACAGGTTGAAGTCCCACAGGGCTCCTCCCTCAGTCCAATCCTTTTTAACCTGTACATGGGGTGACTAGCTGCCCTGTTGGAGGCACATGGTGCTAAAATAATCTCGTATGCTGACGACACACATCTAATTTTGACTTGCGATAAAGGCACAGACTTCAAAGCTGAGGCTATTAGATCCTGCCTCACAGAAGTTTTTAAATGGCTAAAGATAAATCAGCTTAAATGCAATCCGGACAAATCCGAGATTGTTCTCTTTGGCCTGCCCTATGTCAACAATTGGAGCCTGTGGTGGCCCTAAGAATTCTCCTCCCCTTTGGCTGCCCAATCCACAGTCAAGAACCTGGGTATCCACAATGACAATATGCTCTCTACGCGGGCACAGGTTCAGGCACTGGTGGGAACCTGTTTTGGTTTATTGCGAATGGTGAAAAAATTCCTACCACTCCTCCCCCCAGATTCCAGGAAGTTAGTGGTGCAGGCGCTGGTCACATCCAGACTCGACTATGCTAATGCCCTATACCTGGAATTACTGGACTTCCTTCTCCAGCACCTCCAGGTGTTGCAAAACGTGCCAGTTAGGGCAATCCTCAGACTGAATCCTAGGTCGCATATGACCACCCATCTTAAGGCCTTACATCTGCTCCCAGAAAGGGAGTGAATCAAATTCAAGGCCATTATAATCTTTTTCAAAGTGTTCCACGGCCTGGGTGCTGGTTATCTTAGAAGGCGAGCATGCCGATACACACCCTCTAGGGCACTTATGTCATCCTTGACCAATAAGGCCTGCATTTCCAAAACCCGCTTGGTGCGGAAAGGGGGCAGGTCTTTCGGCCTGCTTGGCGCACAAGCATGGAACAAATTGTCGACGGCCTTGAGAGCAACTACCGAGCTTTTGTACTTTAAGAAGCAGCTGAACAGCTGGCTTTCTAAGAGCTAATCCCTTACTGGGCAGCCTTCTGAGACCTTCCATCGCCGGGACGCTGCTGTTGAAGCAGCTGCGCGCTTTACAAATTCTAGTCATTCATTTATTAATTCACTGAAAAATAATGACATTAAATATCCAATTGTGTTGCATACTCTTGAAGGTGTGTGAAGAAAGTTCCTGAGCAGCAGTTAGTATTATTAGTTAGTAGATTCAATTAAAAAATGTTGTCTTCCGATCTGAATCATACACTTTCAGACACTATTTCATGTTTTCCCAAACATATTTAATTGGTTATGTGGTCATGGAAAAATCCTTTGCACAATAGGTCAGCCAAAACGTGTTTTGCCCATTGGCCTGCAAGCTAGTGCTTTCTCAAGGCTGAATTGTTCCAAGAAATTATTTAAACAAACACGCTGATGACACAAGATCGATACCAACATCGCCACAAATAATCAAGTTATTAACCATGACATTAGTTACCAAAAGAAACACCTCCATAAAAATCCACACAATTTCCAAAAGTGGAATGTGATGTACCCGGTGACATATGTTATAGTGATAAACATCAAAGTGGAAACCAACTTATGGACGTTTATACTATGGATACTATGGATCCCTTAATGGGTGTTTATTGTCTAAATGTTTCGGGTGATTCTTCCTCGTTACATGTTATTGCACATGTCCGTTTTAGTTTCCAGTTTGATGTTTTTCACTATAACATATGTCACCAGGTACATCACATTCCACTTTTGGGAATTGTGTGCATTTTTATGGAAATGCTTGTTTTGGTAACTAATGATATGATACAGATCGAAAGACTTTACATTTTTTAATTGAATCTTCTTACTTAATGATACTAACTACTGCTCAGGAACTTTCTTCACAAATCATAACAAGCATTGGCATATCCAATAGGTCTCGCCAAGTATTTAATTATGCAGCACAATATCCTTGGTGCAACATCAACTGTTGCATGGCTAAACACACTTATAATGTCCCAAAGGCGAGACCTATTGGCTATGCCAATGCTTGTTTTTTCTGTCTGTAAGTGCTCTGCGTGCACAGAAAACAGTAGTAACTCCACATGCAAAACTGCAATTCTATTACAGGACCAGAGGCTTCGTATTATGCTTCTTTTTCTCATTTATTGCTACTCACAGCAGCCAATGAAAACTTATCTTATGTAATACAAACTACATTTCCCATGAAGCATACACCACATCATTTCCTGCAGAGCCCCATAAGAGCCAGTAATACCGGAACCTGTCCTCTTTCTTTGCTGCTCACGCAGAAAGTTAAGTTGCTGACATCGTTCTTACTTTTAATTGATTTGTACTGTATTGGATATATTATTACAAGCCGCGCGGCGCATTGTTTAGGCTTAAATGTATGCCTAGAGCCGCTTTGCTGTGTAATGCTTACTGGTGTTTTACTCCGTTCCTTGCCGTGTATGCGTGTTCGATTACGCGCACTTGGCACTGGGAGGCTCCCGCTGGGAGCGGCAAGGTTTGGCAGTTTTAGCGACCTGGAAAATCAAATTTTGGCGGCTTAACGATCCTGAGTTTATGAGATCGGCGCTTACATCGCGCTCGTTGCTCTGAAGATGTGGCGCTCGGCCGCGCTGCTCTGTGTGCACCCAGCGCGTTCAGCGCTTCATTGTACAGCACAAAGGTACCACTTCGCCTTCGACGGAGTATAATTATATGCAGATATAAGCGCTGAGGCTCCCCTCATTAGCTGTGCGCTGGGAGCCTGTCACTTTTGCTTTCTGTTAAGGTTCCGACGTGCGTAGCCCAATTGGGCTATATTTTATAGGATTTGGGCTACGCACGTCGCTACTGCCCGGTTTTATGTCGTTTTTCTTTCGTTATAGTGATAAACATCAAAGTGGAAACCAACTTATGGACGTTTATACTATGGATACTATGGATCCCTTAATGGGTGTTTATTGTCTAAATGTTTCGGGTGATTCTTCCTCGTTACATGTTATTGCACATGTCCGTTTTAGTTTCCAGTTTGATGTTTATCACTATAACATATGTCACCAGGTACATCACATTCCACTTTTGGGAATTGTGTGCATTTTTATGGAAATGCTTGTTTTGGTAACTAATGATATGATACAGATCGGAAGACTTTACATTTTTTAATTGAATCTTCTTACTTAATGATACTAACTGCTGCTCAGGAACTTTCTTCACAAATCATAACAAGCATTGGCATAGCCAATAGGTCTCGCCAAGTATTTAATTATGCAGCACAATATCCTTGGTGCAACATCAACTGTTGCATGGCTAAACACTTATAATGTCCCAAAGGCGAGACCTATTGGCTATGCCAATGCTTGTTTTTTCTGTCTGTAAGTGCTCTGCGTGCACAGAAAACAGTAGTAACTCCACATGCAAAACTGCAATTCTATTACAGGACCGGAGGCTTCGTATTATGCTTCTTTTTCTCATTTATTGCTACTCACAGCAGCCAATGAAAACTTATCTTATGTAAAACAAACTACATTTCCCATGATGCATACACCACATCATTTCCTGCAGAGCCCCATAAGAGCCAGTAATACCGGAACCTGTCCTCTTTCTTTGCTGCTCACGCAGAAAGTTAAGTTGCTGACATCGTTCTTACTTTTAATTGATTTGTACTGTATTGGATATATTATTACAAGCCGCGCGGCGCATTGTTTAGGCTTAAATGTATGCCTAGAGCCGCTTTGCTGTGTAATGCTTACTGGTGTTTTACTCCGTTCCTTGCCGTGTATGCGTGTTCGATTACGCGCACTTGGCGCTGGGAGGCTCCCGCTGGGAGCGGCAAGGTTTGGCAGTTTTAGCGACCTGGAAAATCAAATTTTGGCGGCTTAACGATCCTGAGTTTATGAGATTGGCGCTTACATCGCGCTCGTTGCTCTGAAGACGTGGCGCTCGGCCGCGCTGCTCTGTGTGCACCCAGCGTGTTCAGCGCTTCATTGTACAGCACAAAGGTACCGCTTCGCCTTCGGCGGAGTATAATTATATGCAGATATAAGCGCTGAGGCTCCCCTCATTAGCTGTGCGCTGGGAGCCTGTCACTTTTGCTTTCTGTTAAGGTTCCGACGTGCGTAGCCCAATTGGGCTATATTTTATAGGATTTGGGCTACGCACGTCGCTACTGCCCGGTTTTATGTCGTTTTTCTTTCGGTTTGATCATTCTGGTCTGGTTTTTCCACGGAGAGCACTGTTTTACGCCTGGCTGGCTGCAAAAACGACCTGGGCCTGGAGGGAGCACACCTCCTTGGATTTTTTCTTGCTCTTTTTGGCTCCACTACGCCCTGTGGGCTGTAATAATTGGGACACAGCTTTTTTGCTGAGGAGCTAGGTACCTGTGCTGTTATGCTGTGGGTTGGCTACCCCCCTTCTACTCCTCCTTACTGTTGCCCTATGAGCAAGTACGTCTATAAATTTGGTTCCACCATGGAAAATTGGGTGCACTATGAGGAGGATGACACCTTATATGAGGAGGAAGTAGGTACACCTTCCATCGAGGAAAATATTGTTGAGGCCCTGGACGCTTCCGTGCAGGAGTCGGTCAACAAGGCCCTGGAGAAGGCAGCTCCGGGAACTGTGCAGCAGGCATTGGCGACTGCATTGAAGCCTATTACCAGGCAGTTGGAGAGGTTCGCGAAGCATCATGGCTTCACTACCCCAGCAGGGGTTCCGTCAGAAAGCACACAGCCTAAGCCCTGGCCTCATTCTGCCTCTTATTCTTCGCTGCCGCGCCCGGCTACTGAAAAGGAGAGGGTTCAAGATACCGATTCGGAACCTGGTTCCATCGAATCTGACACCCAGATGATTCCCCTCCGAATAAGAAAACTAGGAAGGCCAAGAATGTGGAAACTCCACGGACGACTCCTACTCCCTTTACCTTTAACCCCTCGGACATTGTTCACCCTAGGTCCTCTGATTGGCTGCCTGCCCCAGAGGTGGCGGCGTACCTGCACGAAAATTTGCGCAAGAGTTTTGACAAGGAGGTGCGCAACAGAATGCAGTCTGAATGTCAGACAAGGTGGCCGAGACGCCTGAAATTGATTCCAGCCTCTTAACTTTCCTTAAAAAGTTTGCCAAGGACCCTAAGAAGGGTATAGAACGCGCTTGGCGAGGGTGCCAAGACAAGCTTCTTGATGTGGTCGGTCCTTTAGCCAAGATCTTGGAGATGGCTCTTGAGGCGCAGGAATCGGGAACCACCATTGACTCCCATGTGTTGGCGGGCTGGATCCAGAGGGCCATCTGCCTCTTAAGTAATGCCAACTGTGCAATTTCTACGGAGCGCCGAAAGTCCATTCTTATGCGCATGGACTCTAATCTAACGGAGTTGGCGGCGGCAGAGCCTGGCCCATTGGCGGACGGAAACCTCTTTGGAGACCGTTTCGTCAAAGATGTGGCGAAATACATGAGCACTTTTACTACCCTGGATAAAGCACAGGCAGGAATCAAACGTGTATTTCAGGCTGGGGTTTTCAACAGGGCCGGACGAGGCTGGGGACGCTCGTTTGGCCGTCAGTTCTCCCAAGATCCTCAGCGAGGAGTCTTCGGTCGCGGCAGGGGAGAGTGGGACTCTACCCGTGGTGGCACCTTCTACCCCACCAGGCAGCGCTTCAACAAGCGACGCTTTAACAAAGGCTCCTATCGGGGAGGATTCCAGAACACCGAGTCTTCAGGTGAGCGCTCCAGACTTATTCCTTCTTCCATTGGAGGGTCGTATTCAGCAGTTTTATCACAATTGGGTTCAGCTATCGCAGGATGCCTGGGTTTAACTCTCAGACGGCCCAGCTCAGTCTTCCACGTTCCAAACTTCGGGATATCAAAAAGGAGCTCCGCTCCCTCTTAACCAAACAAATGGTTTCTCTCAGGGTGATTGCCCAGATAGTGGGACTTCTGGCGTCGTGCATTCAAGCAATATTTCCGGGACCCCTACACTACAGGGCCCTTCAACGACTCAAAATTCAACACTTGCAGAAGGTTCTTTCCTACACGGACTTAGTCCCTCTTTCCTCGGAAGTGCGGGAGGAGATACAGTGGTGGCTTGCCCACGTGGAAGCGCGGAACGGCAGAGCAATTTTCGGCTCCCTACCAGAAGTGGTCATAGAATCCGACGCCAGTCGTTGGGGCTGGAGAGCGCGCTGCGGAAATATTTCCACAGGGGGACGTTGGTCCCTAGACGAGTTAAATCTACACATAAATTGTCTAGAACTCCTTGCAGAGTTATTTGTGATCAGGACCCTATCTCCCAGACAGGTCTCATGTTGCATCCTTCTTCGGATGGACAACATATCGGCGGTACGGTACATTAACAAACTGGGGGGCACGAGGTCCTCAATGCTGGTAGAGATAGCGAAGGACTTTTGGCATTATTGCCTGAGTCATCAGATTTCGGTCATAGCTGAATACATTCCGGGTCAGTCCAATGTAGTGGCGGATTGGAACTCACGCCACCTCAAGGACTACAGCGACTGGCAACTTCTCCCACGAGTGGTCCAGTAGTTGCAGGAAATGTGGGGGTTTTGCGAGATCGACCTGTTTGCCTCCAGACTGAATCGTCAAATGACGAAGTTTTTCAGCTGGAGGCCCGACCCATTGGCTCTGGCGACGGATGCCTTTGCACAGGATTGGACCCCGTCCTTGAATTATGCGTTTCCACCCTTCATTCTCATTCCTCGCGTGTTCACACACGTGATGCGACAGAAAGCGGAGGTGATATTGGTGACTCCCTCGTAGAAGTCGCAGCCTCGGTTCCCGTTACTGCTGGAGGCGAGTTGCGACTTCCCCAGGAGGATCCCATGGTCCTCGACAATGCTCCAGGACCCTCAAGGAGAGATGCACCCGATGGTACTATCGGGGCAACTGTCTCTGATGGCATGGAGACTTTCCGGCAGCGTTGGCAAATGCCACGTTTTTTGGAGCAAGCTTCAGGCTGCATCAATCAAGCGTGGGCCCCCTCTACCAGGAAGCGATATTCTTCAGCCTGCGGGTGCTGGGTTCGTTGGTGCATGGGACAACATGTGGATCCCGTGGGGGCAGAATTACCCTTTATTGTAAATTTCCTGTCCGAAAAAGCGTCTGAAGGCTTAGCGTATCGCTCTGTTAATAATTTCCGTTCAGCCATCTCGGCGGGCCACTCTCAGATTGAGGGCAAACCTGTCGGGATGCATCCCTTAATATGCAAACTCTTAAAGGGTATCAGAGTAGCTAATCCACCCAAACCAAAATATTCTTCCTTGTGGGATGTCTCGCTGGTTCTTTCCCTGTTTAACAGATGGCCCAACAACAACATGTTGTCCAGGAAGCAATTATCGGCCAAACTGGCAATGTTGCTATGTATGGCGGCTTGTAGACGTTCTTCGGATGTGAAGGCTCTAGGTAGTACAGGTAGAGTATTTACTCCGGAGGGAGTTTCGTTTTCTATCACGGCTAGAACTAAAACCATGTCACGCAGTGTAGACTATCATGCTTTTCCTGACAGTGATAAGCTTTGTGTGGTTCAATGTCTTAAGGCTTATGAAGAATGTACCAGGTCTACCGGGCCTGATGGTGTGGTACAATTATTGATTGCTTTGCAGAAACCGTACAAACCTGTTACTGCGGCTACTATAGCCAGATGGTTAACAAATGTTATGCAGGAAGCAGGTATTGATACTCAGGTCTTTGGTGCACATTCTGTTCGAGGCGCTATGGCCTCTAAGACCTTCATGTTGGGTTCTACTGTTCAGGATATCATGCATTCTGCGGATTGGTCTTCTGAGTCAACATTTAAACAGTTTTATTATAAGCCGGTGGGTGACATATCCTCTGTAGGTTTTAATCAGCGTTAAACTAGCATAATACGAAGCCTCCGGTCCTGTAATAGAATAAAAAATTAGCTACCATTCGCGCCAAGAATTTTCAATTCTATTAAGGACACGGAGGCGAGGATTATCCCACCCGGTTAAATTACAGTATTGTAATTATTGCCCACCCGTTTGCATACATATTCTGGTTATACAGAAGTTACGGGTTGTTTTATCTCTGCTTTTTTCAGGATCCGAAAAGAAGATGGATTAGTCGTAATCCTGCTTGAAGTTGACGTTCCTCCCAGCTGGTCTGGTTCTTGGACGCTGTTGTTGGACTTTTTGTTATAAATATTGGACTTTAATGTTCGAAGCAAAGAAAGAGGACAGGTTCCGGTATTACTGGCTCTTATGGGGCTCTGCAGGAAGTGATGTGGTGTATGCATCATGGGAAATGTAGTTTGTTTTACATAAGATAAGTTTTCATTGGCTGCTGTCAGTAGCAATAAATGAGAAAGAGAAGCATAATCCTCGCCTCCGTGTCCTTAATAGAATTGAAAATTCTTGGCGCGAATGCTAGCTAATTTTTTATTCCTCATTCACAAAGTCTGAATATGAACATTTCTGTGCGTAGACACCTCTGGACACTGTAACTACAATGTTACCTCATTACTCATCATGACTGATGATTCCGCTTTTATTCAACAACTTCCACCACTGGCTGCTTCGTAAATTTCGGGTCTTTCAGAATGAGACTAATAGGTAATAGGGCCTTCAGCCTGCTGCTATATTTTTTTAAGACTACAGCTCAAAGCATGCTGGGACTTTTCACGTTTATTTTCAAAGTTTGAGTCTACAGGTCTCGGCATGCGTAATGCTGTTACCTAAAAAAACACCTAGATTGTTTAAAAGTCACCTTCAGGGCTCGAGATAATCCAACAAATCTTTCGAAATATATTGGAAAAGTTGTGGAAATGTCAGATATCTGCTTCAAAAAAAGTTAAGTGTTCGTGGGAAACCAAATAAATCAATTAAATCGGAGGATGCTAAAGAGAGTAAGCATATCACTGTTTAAAAAATAAAGAAAACGAATAACCAACGTACATCAAACGACGCCCATTGTATTTATTTTCAGCAGTCCTGAAATCTCGCTAATTGGAAACTATAATATATCTCTTCCTAACCTCCCACCTAGCCCATCTCTCTGCTTCCTGAGGTCCCAGGTTCGGTTCCCCTGGCATAAATCTTTCTTCATGCTTCTGTGCTACGATGCCATTCTTTTCCCCTAGACGCTTACGTAACTTCCGGCTACCCGGGTGTTTTGTGTGCCATCACAAGATAGTTCTGACTTTTTATACGACAGCACATTGTATTCTGGAACTTGTAGTCTGTAGAATAGCAAATCACAGATTGCAAATTGAATAAGAAGCCACAGTATTGTCTAAAGCTGTCTCACGTGCCATGGGGGCTCTTGACACATGGGCACTTAAATCCCCTGTGCCTGGTTGTGCCCTGAGAACGAAGCTGCACCCGGTGACTTGGGCTGGTGGCTTCCCTGAAAAGACTCAGACTGGACTTCTGAGATAAGTAGGCCACTTGGGTGGCAGTAAATGAAACGACTAAAGCCCTCAATATGAATGGTCTTTTTATTCTCATGGCGCCAGTTATTGGAATCACTGGGGCCGGTGATGTGAGCTATTAGCCCATTAGAATTATGAGTGTCTTCCAGCTGGAAATGCAGGATTTTGACTGTGAAACTCTCAAATTGCAGATTCCAATATATGTAAAGTGAGCATTGGGTCTACCCCTTCCCGCCATTGGCTGATTCTGACCAGCATCTATCATCCAGTTTGGAAAGACACTTTTTACAATCACATCACGGCTTAGCCCAAGGGGTATTGCTGTCTCACCTCATATATCCTGCCTTCAAGGAGTGCTCCCAGAGCAATGCATGGTTTTCAGTACACGACTGGGACTATATGGTAATGCAGACACCGCATTGTAAAGGAGGCTTCCGCCGAAATACACTACATGACAGGACTGTACTTTTAAATATGCACAGAGAGTCCGAATTGAACAAGCATAGTTAAAGCCAACATGTCTTGCTTCATCCCAAGTCAAAAAGGAAGATCATCCTGGACTCATTCTAGCGTCATCCGATGACTTCAGCCAGGCTATTCCTGTAATTATCTGGGGAAGTCATCCCAAGCCATCCTGAAGTCTGCCCACAGGGCAGATTATTTAAATGAGATGACTCTTACTGTAATCACAAAAACTACTCCAGGATGGTGTCCTGATTACTTCAATTAAAAATGCGTGATGATCCTTTACAACTCCAAGAATACTAATTGACAACTGCAGGATGAGTGTGAATTACTCCAGGATGGTGTCCTGATTACTTTAATTAAAAATGCGTGATGATCTTGTACTTCTCAAGGAATACTAATTGACAACTTCATGATGAGTTTGAAATACTCCCGGATGATTTCAGGACAACTTCAGGATGAGTCTTAATTACATCAGGATGATTTCAGGACAACGTCAGAATGAGTCTAAATTACATTGGAATGATTCCTGGACAACTTCAGGATGAGTCTTAATTACACAAGGATGATTCAGAACAACTTGAGAGTATTACATTTAGATAACTTGTTATGAATGATTGTGAACTAGTCTATGTTTTTTCAACTTTAGAATGCCCTTGGTTACTCCATTATTATTTTCTACCATCTTCCAAAATATTATGGAATACTTTTGAATGATTTTATGACAACTGTGTGATGAATCTCAATGACTCCATGAAAAGGGATGGATAGTTGCAGATTATTTTCAAGTGACTGAATATTAAGTTAGGGTTGGATCACCTTGAGGGTTATCTGACAGAAGTACTTTCTACGATTGACACATTGCCCATCCAGGGTCCAACAGGAGGAATTTCAAAAAAAAAAACTTGTAAGTATTAACTTGGAGAAGCACCACCGCCTTTTAAAACCAGCAATTGTGTTTGGGTGTAACAAATGTTCATTGTTTGTACAATACAGCTATTTAACCCCTTCCATGCTCATGACGGAACGATTCCGTCATGAGCATCGGTTGAGCTGTGCTCATGACGGAACCGTTCCGTCATGGCCCCGCCCGCGCTCGAACCCTTCAGCACCGCGGGGGAATCCGCGCAGCGCTGAAGGGGTTAAAAAATAACCAGTAATCAGATCAACCAGTGCTTATTCTTTGGCATATGATTTTGTGCATCTTCACAGTAAAAGGTGGACCGTGATATGAACATGTGTAAAAAGTAGATGCCAGCAAAATGTCATATAGTATGTATTTAAAAGCAGCCTTGCATCTTGTGGCCTTCATCAATACCAATAGGGTCTTTGAATTTAAGGTACAGTTTAATATACTATGTTTTCTTTACTTAGTGACATGCTGCTTGAAATAAAATGGACTCGAATTATGTATTGACACTTAATTTTATTAAGTTAAAACACATACTTCACCCCACAGGAACCCAGGACACCATGCAAGACAATATTAAAGATATGCAAAAATAAAAGTAGTCAGTGAAAACAAGCAACATTGCTGTAAGTTTTCAGGTTCAGCATTTTCTGTAGTTCGCCTCTGATAGCATTTTTATGGCAAGCTTTTTCTTCATAGATCTGTTTGGAGATTGCCAGCTGATGGGCCTTGTAGGCTGGTTTCATAAACTCTGAAAATTGATTTAAAAAAGCATAGATAAGTAACTTGCTTCTATTAGATGGCCTGTCTTAAAAACAAAATCAACAAATATATTACGAGCCCAAAGGTAGCCTGTAGTGCTGCTCCGAGGCAGGAGGGGCTGAGAAATTGATGCAAGCAAGGAATGAAAAGACAGACTTTCGCGTCCGCACGGCTGCTTTGATCGCGATCACTTTCACGTTTTGCTGCGCAGACCCAGCCTCCTTAAAACTAAAGCAGTAACGCCAGCAAATAGGTCAACATTGGGTTGAATAGGTCTTTTTTTATACTTTTGAACGCAAACAAAATAATTTGTCTTCAGCCTGCCCCCGCCATCCAATGAGGATTCCCCTCCCACGATCCTCCCCCCCTTAAAATCCCATTTTGGATGCAGTGCATAATTATTCAATGTTAAAGGTTAAAAGCCTTTTATCAAAGTAAAGACATTAGAGGCACTTTTTTTTTACCTTTGAACGAAAACGAAAATAATGTCTTCATTCTTTACTCCTCATGCTTATACCCGACATCCAAATAAGAGACAACAAGGGTAAAGCCAGATACCCTGTTATATTTTCACGTCCTTACATCTTAAAACCAAGGATTTGCATTTGAGGAAACTTTATTTTTTACGTTAGAATATTTTGTACTTAAAAAAGCACTCGCAGAATCAATACACGGGGAAGCACATGAAAAATCGCAGGCAACGCGTACATTTATGGTTTATTCTGTGCTCTCAATTTAGGAGAATTTTTACAACTGTGTACATTGTCATAAAAGTGTTTCGTCGTGCATTTGTAATCTTGTGTGGCGTTAACAAGTATATTTTAATGTTTAAAAAGAAAATTCATTTTATCGATTTTGTATTTGTTGATTTTTATAAAAGCTTAATTAATCATTCTTTCCGCGATGCTAAAATGCGTGGCTCTGGCGTTCAATGTTTATGGGATTGAAGGTGCCGGCTGCGCATTTAATGATTTGAGCCCAATTATAAAACTGTATTCTTTTATTCTGTGCTATCTGTGGTTCACAGATTGGCGTCAGTGACTGGCAGTATGGTTGGCGGGCCACTCTTGCACGACCGGTTATCGCACATACAAGGTCCGTGGTCTCGACGGGTGCCTGGCATTTCTGGAACAGACCAGGGGTTCTACACGGCCTCGTTTTAATTCTAATTAAAACGTTTCTAGAACAGATATGTGGCTTAAAGGCTAGTGCGGCGGACTTGGAAGGTGGGGAATCAGGTTAGAGTCTGGTGGAAGCCTCAAACATCCTGGGATTGTTAGTAACTCGCTTATTATCCCGGTGCCTAAAAATGAATGTGCCCTTCTGTAATGCAACTGGTGCCCATGTAAGGCGCTGTTTAATAGTTTTAACTATACCCAGTATGCACTCTGATATCATATTTCCTCTTCTAAGGCAATACTTGCTGCATGCAATACAATCGTGGATAAGCACGCTAAGTATTGTAAACGGCAATGCCTTTTATTTATGTTTTCAAAACATGCAAGTGGTGTTCAGACACCGCTTGCAGGTTTTCAGAACACATAATTAGAAGGCATTGCCATTTATAATGCCAATAGCTTAAGCTCTCACAAATGCGAGACCTATTGCATTGCAAATGCTTGTTTTGTTAGGCTCCGGGAGATTAAGTGATATGCCCAGGATCACAGTATTTTCAGCCTCCCTGCCGAGGCTCGAACCAGATACCCATCTCCGAGGTCGACCATATGCCTTTACCACGCATGCCATGACAACGCAAAGGCGTGCACGGTGAATGCATAAAGTTTGTAAAAGTGTTTATGGTAAATATATATATTTTTTTTAATATGATATGTATATATATATATTTAATTTTAATTTTTTTTTTTTTTAAACTTAAAACCAAAAAAGGCCTTTTTTATCCCAATAACTAAACACCCCTAACATTGTTAAATTACCCATACCACCCCAATACCCATGCCCACTAAAATCTTAAATTACCCTTGGCACCCCAAATCCACCCTGAAATCTAAAACACACCCTGACCACTAACAATACCCCTACACTCCCAATCCCACCCTGAACCCTTAAACTACCCTAGCACCCCAAAACCTAAACTGAACCCTGTACACTAAAATTACCCTGAGCACCCCAAAAACAAAACACACCCTGATCCCTAAATTTTCTACTACACCCCAAACCTAAAGCCACCCTGAACCCTAAAAATCCCCCAGCACCTCTAAACCCAAACACACCCTGAACCCTAAAAATTCCCCTACACCCCAAAACCCTAACCCATCATGCCACTTAAAAATACCCTAGCACCCCAAAAACTAAACCCACCCTGAACCCTAAAAATACCCCAGCACCCCAAAACCCAAACATACCCTTAACCCTAAAATTAGCCATGACCACTAAAAATAAACCTGCACCCCAAAACCTACAACGACCCTGAACCCTAAAAATACCCCTGCACCCCAAAACCTAAACCCACCCTGAACCCCAAAAATACCCTGGGCACCCCAAAACCCAAACATGCCCTTAACCCTAAAACTACCTCTGACAACTAAAAATAAACCTGCACCCCAAAACCTAAACCCTAAAAATACCCCTGCACCCTAAAACCTAAACCCACCCTGAACCCTGAAAATACCCCAGCATCCCAAAACCCAAACATGCCCTTAACCCGAAAATTACTCCTGACCACTAAAAATAAACCTGCACCCCAAAACCTAAACCCACCCTGAACCCTAAAAATACCCCTGCACCCCAAAATCTAAACCCACCCTGAACCCTAAAAATACCCAGACACCCCAAAACCTAAACCCACCCTGAACCCTATAAATACCCCAGCACCCCAAACGCCTTAACCCTAAAATTACCCCTGAACCCCAAAACATATAACCCTACACTCCAAAACCCAAACCCTATACATACCTTACACTTACATATAAATCACATATTTGGATGTTTATTTTCAAATCATCAAGCACAATTGGATCTTATGAAGTAATCACATACTCATTCTTAAATCCTCCTGAAGGCATCAGGAATAGTCACACCTTGTGAAGTCATCGCATACTCATTCTTAAGTCTTCCCGAAGTCATCAGGAATAGTCACACCTTGTGAAGTCATCGCATACTCATTCTTAAATCCTCCTGAAGTCATCAGGAATAGTCACACCTTGTGAAGTCATCAGATGCTCATTTTGAAGTCATCCACAAGTCATCGAGCTCAAGTTTCTAAACTCTGCTGATGACTTCAAGAGCTTGATGATGTCTGATGATGTGAAAATGACTTCTAGAGTAGTTGGATGATCATCCAATGACTCTGGGATTGCTTCTAAAGTAATCCTGTTTGACCTGGGATTCTACAACAAAGGCATTCACGTTTGTTCATGGCCATGTTTTACACAGACCTAGTCAGTGTGCCAGTGCTTGTTGATGCTTCAACACACACGCAGCTTGCCTGGAAATTCCGGCGGGGTTAATAAAAAACAAACGCGTTGAACGTCATAACACAATTGCAATAAATCAGAAACGTGTGGACAAGTTCCAGATTGTGAAAAATCTATAAGTAATTTCCGAAATATGAAAAGTGTCTGGAAAATGAAGGGATTGTTTTCCACAGAAAAGTGCGCTCTTCATATTTAGACACCTCTTGTCACTCCTGGCATGCTCTTATTGACAGGTATGCCACTGGGGTGAACACTGTGGAGAACTTCAGCATTCCCTCCTCCGGCTATGCCGCTTAACTGCTAGAGCGTGCTACTTTGAAGCTGGGGAGCCAGGTTCGAGTCTGGCGAGAGGCTCAAACATCCCGCGGTTCTGGGCAAATCACTTAATCTCTGCCTAAAAAAGAATTTAAAAAAAGAATGTGTCAGTCTGTAAGGCAAGCCGGTGCTCATGTAAAAACACTCTGATATCATCGGGTTTGCGTTATATAAAACTGCAAAAAACAAGCATTTCAAGCCAGTTCATAGATGCTCCTGGAAATTCCAGAAGGAGCCTGTGATTGAATACCCAGGGATTTAAGCCTGTTGCCTCCGATGTAGACCAGTGGAAGCGGCGAGAGAGGCAAATGTAAACAAGTGCGGCCACACTAATTAGAAACAGATGGCCCTGCGCGCCACTGCTCGCTCCCGCAAGGTGGATGCCAGCACAAGCACGAGTGCTTGAAAAGAGCTGACCGATTTCTAAAGGTCACTCCTAGGGCAGCGCTGCACGCTGTCTAGGCATGACCTAAAAATCAATGGGTGAGGGGTGTTCCCATTGCCTAGAGCAACAGGAACTAGACCAAATCAACGGAAAATTGAGGACATCTACTGGACCCAAACACCCCTTGAACTTCTTTTGTTACTCTTCAAGGTGTCCCTGGTACGTAAACTCACAGATTTAGCTTCCATGCCATTGACCATGTGAGGAACGAAATACGGGGTGGTAACAGGGAGCTCCAACTGAGACGCAGGGAAGCCATTTCGATAATGAAACTTCATGCAGTAGAGCTTGGCATTAATATTGATAATGAATTACAATTCTCCCTTGGAGACTGATTACTCAATGGATCATGTGATCTTTTACATTGAGTAAATACCCTGTAAATGTGTTCCCCCCTTCTTATATGTATTACTGTGATGAGGATGTAACCATCAGGCAAGTGTTTTTCAACATATCTGGGTTATTTTGAACTTATGTTGACAACGGGTTGTTTTTACTGTTCAAATGATGTAAATGTAAATTGTACAGGCATGTGGGACATGTTATTATCTGGAATACATTGCTGGAGGAGGGGCACTGTGTAATTGCGGGTTAATAGTTCTTGACATTGTGTTCTGGTTTCTCTCTCAACCTCTTCTTTCCCGCCACTAGCCCTTTATTCCTCCTGCCCATGGTGATGTCACGGTTTCCACTGGTTGTTATCACAATTCTCTTATCACTATCATTTTCACTCTGATATGGCTGTGTTGGAAACGGCCCTTTTTGCAGGGTTATCCCCAAACTTTTTGCTTCTTCCTCCTTTATTTTTTCTGACCCATGGTTGTTGGCAATAGGACTCTGGGCACCTTACCACTGCTGATCAGTGCTAAAGTGCATATGCTCTCTGTATAAATTGTTATATTGATTGGTTATCCATGATTGGTATATTTGTTTCACCTGTCAGCCCCTAGTAAAGTGCACTGAATGTGCCAGGGCTGGTGATTCAAATGCTACTAGTGGGCCTGCAGCACTGATTGTGCCACCCACATGAGTAGCCCTAAAATGATGTCTTAGGCCTGCTTGCAGTGCCTATGCGCAGTCCAGGACTGCCATGTCGACCTGGCCAGTGCAACCACTGACCAGGCCTTATCCTTCCCTTTCTGTACATGTCAGGCATCCCTATGGTGGCCCTAGGTACCCCCTGGGCTGGGTGCAGTGTATCTGAAAGGTAGGGCATGTACTGAGGTGTGTAATATGCCCTGGTAGTGAATTACAGCCATTTTCGTTTTTCACTGCTGAGAGGCTATCTTGCCCATAGGATAGAATGGGGAAGGCTGTTTACATGCCTATCTTCCCATAAGGGCAAGATAGGAAATCCAAGTTTGGTATCTCTGTGTTCAGAATTTAATTATACATCTTTTTAGCAAGATGGTTTTTAAATTCACTGTGTGAGAATAGCACTTTTTAGAAAGTAGCTATTCTTCTGTTTAACCTTCCTGTGTGCCTGTGTGCTGGTTGGCTGACTGGTGTCATGTGATGGGCTAGGTGGCTCCAGGAGCCTGGATGAGTCAGCAGCAGGGTGAATAGGGAGATCTGCTTTAGATGGGTGGGAGGAGTAGTCCCTGGGTTTGAATAGGGCTGCCCCTGCCAGCACAAAGCTGGCTCCACCCCCTGCTGGCCAGGCTGAGGACTCTGCCTCTGCTGGCACAAAGAAGGCTCCACCTCCTGCTGAGCGTCTAACGACCCTGCCCCTCACTCTGAAAGGAACCAGGTGCTCCAAAGCAGAGCACACCCAGGAACCGGTTTGAGTAGGGGAATCCCCCCACTGGAACAAAGAGAGACAAAGACTTGGAGGGGTATAAGAAGAGGACCCCAGACACCTAAACTTTAGATCACTTTGGAACTAAGAAGAAACCTCTGCCAAGGAGAAAGCTGAAAAGGACTGAAGAGGAGAAGACTGCCTGCTTGCTGTTTTGCTTTGCTGCCAAGGAGAGGGGAAGGACTTTGCTGTGTCCCCTTCTTTTGATTCTGATCTCCAAGGGCCTGAGAAGAGCTGGCTCCCTGTTAAGAAGTCCCAGGAACAAAAGGACTTCACCACCAGCTCCCCTGGAACTCTGCTGAAGGAGTTCTGACCTGCCCTGGAGTGCTTGCCCAGTCTTGGGGCCTCAGGAGGTCGTTTTGCTGTGTTTGGGAGCTGGGAAGCAGAAGCGTGAAAAAGAGTAACTGGTACCCAACGCATCATCTGATTGCGTGTCGCAAGGACGAGAGTGCGTGGAAAATCTCATCGCGGCACCATCGCAACACGCATGGTCACCGCATCGCCGAGTGCGTCGAGCATCGTCCCGAAGCGTGAAGATTCCTGACATTGCGAGGGTCATCGCAGAACCAGTTTGCGAGCCGCACCACTGCCGGTGCGTGGAAGTCTCCAGTCATCGTGTGCGTCGACGCAGAGTCCCGTTCCGTGGCGCATCGAGAGTTGCGGCGCCGGAAGTCAACGCTGCGCCGCGCATCGTGCCACATCGAAGCGTGTCGCATCGAACCTGTGCGTGAAGCTTCCCCCTAAGAAACCTACCCAACGAAGGCCAAAGTCATCGCATCCTCCCCTTACAGATCGGAGCAGCCGCATCCACCTCTGCTGCGTGAAGCAGGGCTGCTGCAAAGCCTCCCCAGGATCTCAGGAGTATCGCATCGCCTTTGCAAGCTTCCTTGTTATAGCTTTTGGGAACCTTATCGCAACTACAGGTACTGTTGGGCACGAAAGTGTCGCATTTTGTGCATTGAGAGTCGCATTGTGCAAGACACTGACTTTTACATCCTGGAGTACTTTCTGCAAACTCTTGAACTATCTTTAAAGTAACCTTTTTGAATTATATGTTGGTTTGTCTGTAGTATTTGGTCTTGTGAAGTTTTTAGTAAAGATACCTTATTTTTCTAAAACTGGTGTGGAGTAAATCTGTGGTGTTTTCACTGTGTTACTGTGAGCGTTGGTACAAATACTTTACACATTGCCTTTGATAGCCTAGACTGCTCAGGCCAAGCTACCTAGAGGGTGAGCAGGGGTTATCTTAACAGTGTATCCCCCTTTCCCTGACTAGAAGCAAGGGTCCCCACTTGGACAGTGGTACCTACCCTGCCAACTAGAGACTCCCAGATCTAACAGGCTGCTACTGTCAAATCTACACTCTCTTTGTGAAACTGACACCCACCAGTGGAGTTACACTTTCCTTGATGCCATACTTGCACCACTACTCATGAACTAATGATGTAAACCATAATGCTCCTTATGACACAGTACTCCGAACTCATCGATTGTTTAATATGATATCCGTGAAACTAACCGTTAGCAGACTGAAGACCTCTCTCACCTTCCTGTTATATCAAATTAGAGTCCTTTCAGTAATATTGGCTTTGTTAAGGAATACCGTTAACTCCCAACTACAGATTTATAGAGCCAAGTGCCAAGATGGCGCTTGATTTTGACAGACTCGTGTTCGGACAGTTTTATTTTTATATTTTACTTTTATAGTGTTAGGATGGTGCTGGGCTGCCAATTATGTATCAAATGCTTCTAGATGACACTTGAGTATAATGTAGCACATAGACTCGTGGTGACCATTCTTCTCTTTTTTTATACGTTTGATTGTTTTTCTACCATATATGGACAAGTTTGCTAATTGGAGTCTGAAATTGGCTTACAACTTACTTTTTTATGATATCTGTATGTGTTTATAGTTGGCGCGTTTTTCGCATTTAGGACTTTTTTCAGGTTTTAAACTACATTAATGATGTTAAGATGGTGTTGAGTTTCTTGGATTGCATGAGTCACATGAACGCTCTATACATATTTAATGAGCTGTAAAGATGGCGCTGATGGTCCATGCCACGGATTAGCCTTTGGGCTCAACACACTACTTTTCTCGTTAGTACTCGCTACTACCGCATCTACCTGTCTTGTTACTGTTTCATTTCTTGGCCATTGCTAATACTTGTCAAGCTAAAGATGGTCGGTATGGTGTATGTTTTTATGGAGGATTATATGCTCTGCACGTTACTATTGCTGTAGTGACTGTCCTTACATGATGTAATATTTTGTGGTGCATAATTTCGAACGTTAGGGGAACTTATACCCTTTGCGTTATTAGTGCTATAGACACGCTCTACTGCCGCGCTCGCTCATCATGTCGTCCATTTTTTCTACCTTTTAGAATACCTGCAACGTCATAGAGGTTTGGTAGGGACCATCTCGTGCACACTCTAATTTTACTTTGGTGCTTGAGTTTGTATGTTAAGGGAATGAAGGTGTACATGAACTTGTATGTATTTGGATACAGTAATGTTAACTCTATACCATGAGGTTAACTTACAGACACCAAGAACAATACTCATTGGGCTATTAGATTTGTGATCAATGTTGACCTGACTTTCAGCTCTATGATTGTATGCCACTTACATATTGGTACGTAAATTTGACTACTCTAATTTATTAGTGTGATGGCTTAGTGGCATAGAGATTATGTGCGCAAGCTACCACTGTTCTTCTTTCCCCTCCCCCCCACAGCTCTCCTGTGATAGGATTTAGGGTTGGGGTAGTTAGTCATGTTTGTGTTCAAATATGACCATAGTTGTTTTTCTTCCTTACCTTCCCTTATTTATTTTCAATCTTTTTTAATCTTATTTACTTACTATGGATTATACACTGTCGCTGCGATTAATTTGATAAGAGTGGAATTACTCTGTGGGTCAATTACGACTGGTTACAGGCTATTGCCCTTTTCGTATGTTTCATTTTGTCTCCACTTTTCTTTTGGTTCTGACTCTACATGACTAAAAGTTGCATGTAGCCTTGTAGTTTGGTCCTTTTCTGGTGGTTCCCTTTCCATTTGTAACTGCACAATTTGTCTTCAAAATGTTCACCTTTTTTTATTGCTTCGAGTTGCACTTTTCCCACTACATGCATCACCCTCTAATAAATGTCTACTTTTGATAGTTGATTTTGGCTAATGCGGTTCTCTGATTTATTCAGATTCCAAAAACTGCTCTCTAATTGGCACTATGGTGAGTGACGGTTCTGTCTCGGTCTACTACAGATATATTCTCAGATTTTTCAGATACCGGTAACTACTCCTTGTTTTGACACCTTGGTGGGTGATGGTTCTCTCTCGGTCTACGATAGTTAAAGAATTTTTATGACATTGTGTATCCGTAATTAATGCCCTGAGGAAGTTGAGGTATGAATTACCACACAACCGAAACATGTGTTAGCTGTGTCAAGCTGTATTGGTGAAGAAACGTACATTTATCACATGGATTGTATTATATGGATTACTTGCTGCATTGTGTGGAAGCTTGATGAATGTGGCTCCTGGTGTTCTATGGACGTCTGCCTCGCCCCCTTCTTTTGGGGAGAGTAGAGCCAGAAATATTCACGAGACAGTGCCTGCAACAATAATTTTTTGAGAAAGTGGGTTCTGACCTGCTTTAACCCCTCCATAGTTTTTGATTTTAAATGTAAAGCACGAACAGGCAACTGAGTACCTTCGCGCCACCTCTTTTAAAATGTGCGTGGTGCGAAAACGGTCAGATTGTGTGCCTTTTTGGAAGTAATCATATTAATCACAGTGCCCGTCATGCAAACAATCTGACCTGCAGCTGTGCCCTATTAACAAATGAAAGACAGAAAGTCTACAAGTCATACAATCAAGAGGGAGGGACGGGGAGCAATTCAGAAAAAAGGAAAAGGCCACCCCCACGAGGAGCACAGCCCGATGATGAAGCTCGACACTTGCAAGGGTGTGTGAGGGCAATGAGTTTATAAGGAGGAATTCCCCCTGTCCTATTCTTCACCTCACTATTATATCTTCTCTCAACCATGTTGGGTTTTAGAGTTTCTTTCTCTTCCTTTAGGAACAGTTACCATCGATTGGGTTTAGAAAGTCTACAAGGTCTTGTGCTTGTAGATTTGCTGCATTTCATTTGCGAATAGAGAGGGTCAGATAGTGTTGTGAGCTCGGCTGGGCAGTGTTTGGAGTCTTATCTCCAGCACGCCCGAGTTTTTCACAGGTCTTTAAAGACCATTTGCATATTCACACACATTTGTAAACTGGTTACCGAGGCTTCCATCTTTTTTTTGGGAACTTATATCTAAAACCCTATTCCGCCCTCAATAACATTCTGAGTTCCTTCAAATGTCTGTGAATGCACCATGTCTTCAGACAACTCACTCCTCATTCTTCCCCTTCACTTTCACACTCACCCTGCACTGACAGCGATCACAATGTACTCACACTGATCACCCTGCACTCACACTATTCACCTGCTCACCCTGCACTCACATTGATCACTCTGCACTCACAATGCACTTGCGCTGTTCACCCTGTATCTCACCATGCAGTCACACAAGCACACTACTCACCCTGCACTCACCTGTCCCCCTTACTGCTCAATCTGCAATCTCACTCAAACAAGCCCATCACTAATCATGCATTCATTCGTCCCACTCTGCACTTACATCCGCACCCAAATTCATATGGTCACCTCACTCACCCTGCAGTCACTCCTCCTACCCTACGTTCACTCTGTTGTATTGCTCATCGTGCACTCACATGGGCACTCCTGCTAACCACACAGCGCAGAGGGTTAATGTGCCTGCTACAAAGAACGTATACCATGCCGATCACAGCAGTGAGTGTGAGTAAACTATGACTAGCGCTATATAAAAATGAAATGTTTGTCAGAAAGGTGCTATAGAGAGAAGAGGTGCATTGTTTGTGAGTGGTAGTGAGGGAATTCATGGAGAAGGAGAAATTGGGGGAGTGGGCACAAAAAAGACTGTTGCACCATGTGCAACCAGTGCTAAAGCCAGCACTAGCTGGGAGTGTAAGCCTCCCCCCGAAGTTCGGGTTAAAAAAATGATGTAACCAATACAGCCCTGCAGCCACAGGCTGTCACAGAACTACACACCACTGGCACTGACCAGGCCGGCCGCTCTGCTGACTTAACGCGCTGGTGCTAAAATTAATTGGACCGGCACCAGTGGCCGGCACGCTGGTGCTCTTAATAATTCAAAGTACATTTTGAAGCAGTGAGAGAAATGCATCACCGAGGCACTAATTATTTTGCAAGGCGACGCTCGAGGAGCAGCAATTGGTATGGGCCGCTTCACCGTAATGACTCCCTTGGCAAACGCCGGCCCGAGCATGATTCTATGGCTCAGTGGCAGCTGCAGTAGGACAAACTTTGGCCTCCCAAGAAAACTGTACAAACGGCCGGTATGTTTCTCAATGTTGAAACCAAACACCCAACCAGGATGTCTGGCTCGGCTCTGTCAATTATATGCTGACTTGCCCTCTCGTAGAAAGCAAATATTCTAATCCACAAGAGGCCTGGTAGACACGGTGTGAAAGAGGCTAAGGAGGCGCACGGTTAACAGTCACATACTCAACCCATCTGTCGCACACTTGACACCAAGGCGATAGGCGGCTCCATCATTCCATCAAGTCATGCTTGCCCAGTGCGCATGAACATGATCCCATATCATTCCCCGTAATTCCCCCTCAGTCACTCAGAACTTACCACCAGGTTGCCTTTAACAGCGTGGGCCATCGCTGCTTCTGCACGGCTTGGTCAGGGCGTTGACGTACCTACTCCAGCCTTCAGCCATTATGGCTTTGCCCCCTCTTGCCGCGCCCTCGTGAACACACACGTACTGCCTAGCCCCACCCGCATCTAGTGAAAGTTATGATTCTGACTCAGCTTTGTTTTGCTTGAAGGGAGCAGTCAGTAGAAAACTGAAGTAAGAGCACAGGAGTTAAAATCAGACAGTTAAAATAAGCACAGAAGTTAAAGTTAGTCAGTAAAAATCAAACAGTCAGTATTAGTGCATGATTACTAGCGCTCCTGAGGACCCGCAATTAAGCGTGACTTTGCATTTCAGTGCAGTGATGCGGACCACCACGCTGAAATGCGTTAGTCTAGCACCAGATGCGTGGTGCTTGGCAGGGCAGAGACGATTTAAGCCATAGCCAAAGTGGGTCTGGCCCAGGTCCCCAGCCTTACAGTCCTGATAGTCTTACCGTGATGACCTTGAATAATTACTAAACCGATTGTTTTGAATACCATTAGCCCTCAAATTATTTTTAATGTGGGTGATGTGTGAGAGTCTACTATAGCCATTCTGCAGAGAAATTTTTATTTTTCATGCAACATCCATAAAACGGTTTATATTAGATCGCAATAGGACCAAACATATGAGAAATGGGAGTGCATCACAGATATTATTTGCAGTAATGTTAGTGAACTGCTGATGTGTTACAATATTGATAACACACTATCCCTGAACATTAGATGTAAACACATTTAGAATTCAGACAATAGCGCCTGTATACTGTCAGTGACCTGGCCTAAGAGGGCATCAAAGAGCTGAAATGCAATCATAAATTCAAGCCTGTTTTGAACAGGGGCCCCCAAAATAGTTTAGCCCAGGGCCCCCAAAATCCTTAAGATGTCCCTGATAGGCTTGCCGCATTTCTTTGGTTAATAGGGCCCAACCGCGGGGCCAGGGCCGGCTCTAGAGTGGTGTGAACGGCTGGCACTGTACCGGCTGCTGACTTTGGGAGATGTAGGGGAGTGCATGCCACAGGTATATTATTGTTTTAAAAGCTCCTTCTCCGATGCTCCTTGCCTCCAGCAATTTTCATGCAATAATAAATATGTCAAGGTGACTCTCAGAGTTTTCTCTAGTGGACGTTTTAAGGTAGCGCAGAGGGTTAATATACCTGCTGCAAAGAATGTGCACCATGCAGATCTCAAAGTACAGGTTGTCCCACCTTATTTTCAGAAACACATGAAGAACATCAAGGTCAGCCTCAGACTGTCCGGAACACAAAATACGCTCCAGCACGGCTCCAGCACGGGCACCAAAATAAAAGCAGACACTAGATAGCTACAAACCGGCCCACGTGATGGCATTTGCAAATTAGGGCAAATTTGAACTTGTGAAGACATGGGGATGGTGTATAGTTATCTTACAGTACCTTAGACAGCATGCATTTGTGTTTTTGCTGTAGTGAATGTCTGCGGTAATATGATCAGAGAAAGCAACAGTAAACATGGACCCAGGCAGCAGCAGAACACAAAACAGGTCAACATACAGCCACAAAAATACAGGCCCACACACTGAGCTGTCGGACCAGCTTAACGAGCACTGGCAGATTGGTGCTAGTCCGACCCTGCAGAAACAACACCAAGCCTGCCCAGTCTCACCCAGAAATCAAACTCACACACGCACACACACTCTAAGACATCTGAGCACTTCGACGTCTGGACAGGCCCAGTCTCACTCTCACCCAGAAATCAAACTCACACACGCGCACACACACTGCCCTTCGACGTCTGGACAGGCCCAGTCTCACCCAGAAATCAAATTCACACACACACTGTAAAACATCTAAGCACTTCGACGCCTAATTACAATCTAAAATGTTGCTGTGCCTCACCCCCGTTCCTTTAAAAGAGTTTGGCGAGCAGCTTCTAACATGCCTGGCCAGCGAAAACATATAGGTGACCTGAAAAGATTTCCTGCGGCATCAAAGCACTTTAATGGTCACAGAGCCTAGAGACACGTGTTTTCTTAACAGGGCAATGGTTAATTTTAAAGCAATCTCTTGTTATAACAGCGGACTTGGTCTGCGAGATTTGCCTACTACAGCGGTCGGCGCCCTAGTGCCACCGGGACACCGGTCACCCCTCCCCACCCCCTCCCAAGGGGTGGGGACGGGGACGCCGACCGGTGTCCCCCGCCTCGTGCCGGCCGAAAGTGAAGCGCAAGTGCGTCACTTCCTGGCCCCTGTGGGGAAGGGGAGGCTATTTAGCCTACCCCCACCCTCCTGGACTATAGCGGGTTGGTGGGGGGCCCTGGCTGCGACGGTGAGCCGCCTCCAGGGCTGTGGCGGAGTTCCAGGGCGATCTGGAAGCAGGCCGGTACAAAGGGTACCTCTGCGCGGCACCATAGGGGGTGCCTGAGCCAAAACCGAGGAGCCTCAGGGGAGGGTCCCGGAAGCCGTGTCGGCGCCCCACTAGCCCTGCGGGCGGTTGTGGGCCTGAACAACCGGGGGTTTGCTACGCGATGCTCCGCCCCGAGAGGGGGGGCGTGAGTAGAAGTTACCAACGGCACGTGATCGTAGAAAGAATCACATGGATGGTAGCAACGGCGGGTATCGCTCCCGCGCTGCCCGGCTCATCAGGCGGGCAGGCGGCCCAGTTGGTTGCCTGCCCTTGGATCGCTCGAAAGATAACCCACCCATTACATATTCTGGATTATGTAATAAACCTGCAGCAATTTTACCCAACTCAACAGTCTCTGTGTGTGTTATTTGGGTATGCATGTTAGGGGAGGGGGGACAGATGGGTGCCCCTGGGGGTACTATGCCGCCGACCGCAGCCCCCGCAGGGGTCCACTACAGCAGTCGGCGCCCTAGTGCCACCGGGGCACCAGTCACCCCTGCCCACCCCCTCCCAAGGGGAGGGGGCGGGGACGCAGACCGGTGTCCCCCTCCTCGTGCCGGCCGGAAGTGACGCACAAGCGCGTCACTTCCTGGCCCCTGTGGGGAAGGGGAGGCTATTTAGCCTTCCCCAACCCTCCTGGCGACCTCTTTGTTGCCCACCACGCCACATCCCTCCCTACCGCTTACCCGGCGTAGGCGTTGGGTGGGGGGGTTTCTGAGCGTTGTAATGTTTCTTTTTTCGTTGCAGGCGGAGTTACAGGTAGGGGTGGGCGGAATTTGCGGAATTAACCTTCGCAAATTATCGCGAGAATGTTTAAAATTATCGCAAACAAGCAGAAATATCGCGAAGATGCGGAAGGTTTTTTCCGGCATGTTCGCGAGATTTTCTGCATGGTTGCGGGTCGCCAACTTACCCATGTGGTTGCTTGCGGGCGCGGCCATCTTGTTTTGAGTTGTTCTCGCGGTGCATGATCGCGAGAAGAAAGACGTGATCGCGCGACGCATGACGTCACTGCGGGCGCGAACTGTCGCGAGACAGCGCAAATGGCTAAAAACAATACAACATCTCATGGAGAACGCGACCGGATCAAGAAAACTTGTCGGCGAACGCAGGGATTCAGGTAAGGCGATCGCGCGCGCGCGAGAATGTATCATTTTACAGCGCGAGCAAGAAACAAATTATCGCCAAGCTGCGGAAACCGGAATTTTTTACATTTTCGCGCTCTCCGCGGAACGCAAAAATGTCAAATTATCGCAATTTCCGCGAACGGAACGAAATTTTTGCCCAGGCCTAGTTACAGGGCGATCTGGAAGCAGGCCGGTACAAAGGGTACCTCTGCGCGGCACCATAGGGGGTGCCTGAGCCAAAACCGAGGAGCCTCAGGGGAGGGTCCCGGAAGCCGTGTCGGCGCCCCACTAGTCCTGCGGGCGGTTGTGGGCCTGAACAACCGGGGGTTTGCTAAGCGACGCTCCGCCCCGAGAGGGGGGGCGTGAGTAGAAGTTACCAACGGCACGTGATCGTAGAAAGAATCACATGGATGGCAGCAACGGCAGGTATCGCTCCCGCGCTGCCCGGCTCATCAGGCGGGCAGGCGGCCCAGTTGGTTGCCTGCCCTTGGATCGCCCGTAAGATAACCCACCCATTACATATTCTGGATTATGTAATAAACCTGCAGCAATTTTACCCAACTCAACAGTCTCTGTGTGTGTTATTTGGGTATGCATGTTGGGGGAGGGGGGACAGAGGGGTGCCCCTGGGGGTACTATGTTCTGGACCGGGCTCTGGCCTCGTTTATTTGTGAATAACTTGCTAGCATATCGCTAAAGCAAGGGATTCATGACATTACTTTGGAGGGCAACTTAAAAAGCATTTCACCAAATGATCTTTCAAACCCGCCCGCTTCTGCATGAGCTCTTTCTACCGGTGTCTGTTTCCTCCTGTCGTAGAATATAATCCACACCTGGGTACTCAGGCCGTCAACAATCATCGACAGTGACTGAGAGGCAAGGGTCACTGCTCCGTGCAGCTTTACAGAAACAAATGTATAGATCTGCACAGCACCTTGTCTACACCTAAGAGCAGCCTTCAAACTGCTGCTAGCATGCTGCACACAACAACAGAGGTGAATGAATGTGTGTCCAACAGCACAGTGCTGCAACCTGACGCCCCTAACGAGTGAGCAGAGTGCCTTTCCACCGTATGGTTCACTGAGAATGACCAACTGGGGCACTCGTGTATAATTGAGTGAATGTCTGAATGAATCTATGACTGACAGAAACCTGTGAGTGATCGAGTGTGGTAAAACTGCTATACTGCACTAAACAGCTGCCTTCGGACACTGCTCTTCTAAACCTGCTACCTCCAGTAGCAGGCTAAGTTTTTAAGTTTGTGAAAGATGGTGACGTGAGGCTTTCTGTAATTAAAAGTTCACGGTGTGGGGCTGCTGCATTGGAAAAGAAACACGTCTCCTCTAAAACAAGCTTGGACATGCGATGATTTTCAAAATGATTTTGTTCCGAGGAAAATGGCTTTCTACCACGTGTGCATCAGGATACTTTCTCTAGAGGATAAACTGTGCCTGACTTTTATGACGCATAAAGTAATGCAGGCTATGTAATATCAAATAATTCCCCTTGTGAAGCGGTTTGCATCTCGAGCTCCCATATCAAGCGCATAGAGGCGGGCAAAAGCCACTTTCTGTGCTTTTCCCCGGGCAGACCCACATACAAAGTGTCACAGTTGTGAAATAGAGCAATGGCCATAGCGCCAGCAGGAGGCAACAGTCCCCACCCCCCACAATAGCATGCATGTTCTTACGCATAAATAAAACAGACCACATAAGTTTTTTGTTTTGGGTAAGAAACTGCTGCAGGTTTATTACATACACCCCCCAACTGGGCCGCCTACCCGCCTTATGAGCCAAGCAGCACTGGGGCGAACCCCGTCTGTGCTGCCCCTTCGGTGATCCTCTTCCCGGATCACGGTCCCTTATTACTCACGCCCCTTTCAGGGCGGAGCTTAGCAAGGCAAGCCCCCGGTTGTTCAGGCCCACAACCGCCCGAAGGACTAACGGGGCGCCGACACGGTTTTCCAGGAACCTCCCATGAGGCTCCTAGGCTCTGGCACCCCCTACAGTGCCGCGCAGAGGTACCCTTCGGTACCCATTTGCTTCCAGATCGCCCTGTAACTCCGCCTGCAATGAAAAAAGAACAACATTACAACATTCTATACCTCCCCCGCTGCTTCCACGCCGGGGAAGTGGTAGGGTGGGAGACGGCGTGTCCAGGGCGCGAAAAGAGGAAGGTCAGAGGGTGGGGGAGGTCTATATGCCCCCCCGTTCCTCGTGCCCCAGAAGTGACGTGCCCTGCGTGCCGCAGCCACTGGCTGCAGAGAGGGGGAACTCCTCCTCCCCGAGGGGTCCCCTCGTAGAAGGGGGGTGGGCTGGTGCCTTGCTGGCACTAGAGGCCCACCCTTCTAGGGCACCCTGAGGGCGCCAGGGCAGCCGCACTGCCCTGATGTCTGCACATCGCAACTACAAGCAGCATAGCACTGGAGAAATCTCTTCTCTGAAAGCTTTGCACACAAACAAAGTCTGGTACAGTGTGTTTGTTCTAAAGATTGAACCTTTTCAGGTTTCGCCGCATTGAAAATCAAACACAATCAGTGGTCGAAGTGGGGTAAAAAAAGTAGGGGAACTGTGAGCGGAGAATCAGAGGGCGGGAATAACCAAAGGATTGGCTCAGTGGCCAGAATGCGCAAACATCCCAATTTTTAGTATTTGTTTGGCATTTCACTGCCCAGTTTAATCAACCAATAGCATGATTATATAAGTTTATAATGAGTTGTTGACATTAAAACACATTCACAAAGTGGGATATGCTTCTAATCACAGAATGTCCCAAATACGATAAAATGTGGAAGCACAAGCCATTTGTCGCAGAGCCATGGAGTTTGTCATCAGCACTTCTCCCTTTTTCCACAACAGCAGTTCAAACATGAATGGCAAAATATTCTAGTTAGCAAATGTTTTCTATATAATTATGGCTCTGCCATATTTGCCTCCTAATGCAACATCTTCTGCATGATCTGACCATTTAAACTAATAAATTGTTTATAGCTCAAACGTATCAAAAGTTAATAAAAAATGTGAATTGTTTTCCTGTGAGCGGATGGCTTATTGCAAAGGTTGACTGATCACCTTTCTCACTGTTGCATTTGTATGTTACACTGGTAGTAATAAGGCAAAATCTTTCCAAAGACTGTTAGCATGTGTACACATGTCAAAATATTAAAATATCAGAAAATATATTGCATTACGCTGCAGCCTTTTTTTAATTGCATAATTTAGTCAACACTGTGGCATAATGTTGTCCTCCTTTGCTGCATATTTAATTCCAGTGGCCCCACAGCAAGCAGCACATGCTAAAAGTGCTTGGGAATGAAGCAGAGAGACTGTGAAGTTTGCAAACTTAGTTTGATGTGCGTGCAAATTCTGCATTGCCAATCCCTGGTGAGTTGCAGCTACTACTTCTGAAACAAGGCCAATGGAGCTAACTATGGGTGAGGCAGACTGGCCTCAATGGCAGAGCCGGTCTTAGCACTGGTGGTGCCCTGTGCATTAATGTTTATTACCCCCTAATGACCACCTTTGCTATGGATTCCCTCTAACAGTGCCCCTCAAGTCTCCATAACCACACTCTCTCTCAGATGCATTTAATTTGATTTACAGCGCCACTCATACCAGTGTAGGGTGTCAGAGCACTTTACATTACACACATTACTCAGAGACAATCAATCTGTGTGTAAATCATTGTATAGAAAATGTTACATAAGACTAAGGACTACAAGGTGTAGGAGTCACATGACAACCATACTACATACATACTAGTTTAATTGTGATTGGTCTGGAGAAACATAAACTCAGAATTTAAAACGTAATACTATGGTTGGGGGTTCTCTTTAATAATCAGAATTGATTTCTGTCCAAAAGAACACTTTTTGCAACATTAGGATAATCAAAGACTGGGGGTGGGAAACATAACGCTCTAATTTATACCTTGCAGTTTGTATGCAGCTCTTAGATGAAAGTTAATAGCTCACTGTTGTATGTTAGGATTTTAACTTATAAACTGCAAGTAACACAAGGATCTCTCTGACAAAAGCAGTAGCCCACTGACCTATTTACATTATGTGCACTTTGTGATCTGTGTAGGAAGGTGGAATCTGACTGCATGGTTGCCCCCACTTTTTTCCTGGTGTTTTGCTGGTTTTCGACTTGGGCTGGGGTCCTGAATAGCAGGATCCCAGCCAGACTATCTGCTTTCTCCCTTAAATTGATTATAAGTACTATAGGTACACTCCAGATTGTATTCTGGGGTACTTTGATAAGTCCCTAGTATATGGTATACTATGTACCAAGGGCATAGGTACCCAAGAGCCCTACCAGGGGCTGCAGCATGTATTGTGCCACCCCTGGGAAGCCTTCCAAAATGACACCACAGGTCTGCTACTGCAGCCTGGGTAAGGTGGTGCATGCACCCCTTACTGAGATATAGGTTTACTATATCTCTCCACATCACTCACTGCACATATAAACCTATCAGTCACCCGTATGGCAGGCCTTACCAATCCTGAAGGCAGGGTGCTGGGTTTTATGTGAGAGGGTGCCCATGCATGAGCAGAGCCCCTCTACAGCCTTCGGAACCTTTATTCTGGGGTTGTTTGTGATGCAGCCAAACCATACACTCTTAAGTGCATTATTTGAGCGGAAGGGCGCAACACATGTCTCTGCCAATGCAGTTGGTATCCTTCCAACCCCTCCAATTCCTCCAATAACTATTTCTCCTTTGAAAGACTCTGAGAATTTGGGATCAATGATGCCGTCTAATGACTCAGGCGAGTTAATAGCTTCCCCACCTTCAAATATACGAGCTACTTCTCACACTGACAAAGAACTCTCTATCTTGCCTTCCAGTAATTTTATGATTGCCTCTACAGGTGTCTCTATGGTATTCTTGCAATCTAAACTAGATTCTATTGGTCCTATTACGCCTCGGAGCCCGATTGCAGGGGTGGATACTGAGATTACTGGGGATTTTCAAATTTCAGTGAAAGTTATGTTGAATTTGATTTTGCAAGAAATAAGAGAGATGAAGCAATTTCAAAAGATGGAATTGGAGGTGATTAGTAAGCGTTTGGACAAAATTGAAGACTCAATGGCTTCATTTCCAACTCGACTTCAAGAAGCTGAGATTAGAATTTCGGGGGTGGAGGACAATTTGACCATTATGCAGAAAGAGATGGCCAGAGTATCCAAATTTTCGAAGGCTTTTGAATTTAAACTGGATGAGATAGAAAATTATAATAGGAGATCAAACCTTCGAATAGTGGGCGTACCAGAGAACATTGAGGGGTCGGACATGCGGCAATGGATCACTGCTTTTTTTTCTAGAGAGGTCGTCCCTGAGTTTAAGGGAGACTTAACAATTACGCGAGCGCATCGAGTTCCTGCTCGCCCATTTCCTAATTCTCCGTTTCCTCGGACTATTATTGTTAATTTTGCTGATGTTCGCGTCAAAGAAATAATTCTATCACAAGCTTTTAAGCAAAGACAATTTCAAGTTAATCCTACTACTAAGTGCCGGATTTTTTCTGACATGTCGGCTGCTGCTGCTAGACGGAGAAAAGACTTTGTAAAGATTCTTCAGTTATTCAAGGATAAAGGCGCTCAATCAGCGATTGCACAGCAATCAAAACTAAAAGTCTTGATTAAGGGCAAATTTCATGTGTTTACGGATGTGGATGAGGCACGTGAGATGCTTGACCAGTTGGTGTAGGGATGGGATGGTTTTGGAATTTGATTTGATTTGATCGGATGGTTATTGGAGGTTCTTCCCTTCCTCTCTTTTCTTTTCTTTTTCGTTTTTTTCGTCTTTTTTGCTGCTGCAATTCTGGAGATTATTGCGTAGGTGGGGAGGGGCAGGTGAGGATCTGGGGGGGTCATGGGAACAGGGGCGCAACATCAAGGCGCCCTCATGAGAGGGGTTAGTGCCATGTGGCCAGCGTGGGAGGGAGGTGAAGGTGGAGTACAGGGCCACGGGGTTAGGTGCAAGGGGAGAGCACCTCGGTGGGGGATTGGGATGGCTGGGGGGGGGGATGGAAAATTGGAGTTCTTGTTGGATGTGATGGAAAAATATGTTGGCAAGATTTTGTTTTTCAATTATTTAAATATATGTCTATTGGGGGGCTGAGAGTGATTTCCTTTAATGTTAATGGGCTGAATAATAAGAAAAAAATGCGAGCTATCGAGCTATGGATTAAAACATAGCGCCCAGCAGTTGTGATGTTGCAAGAAACTCATATTCCCGTGGATAAAATTAATTCCTTTTCTATGTTTAAAACTTGGTCCTTATATCGTGGGTTTTCTTGCGCACAAGAATCTCAAAGGGGGGTCGCGCTTTTTTTAGATCGAAACTTAGACGCAGAGAACATTCAGTCTGCAGACGGGGGGATAGGGCGGTGGTGTTGGGTCACATGTGTAATAAAAGATAGGAATAGACCAATCACTTTTGTTACTTTTTATGCCCCAGTGGAGGATCGTGCCCCCATCTATGAGGAGTTATTCCAATCATTGTTGATGGTTCGGGGGGATATAGTTATAGGCGGATATAAAACTAGACTCTACTGGTGCCGTGAAGAAACAATGTAAACCAAAGTCAAGAAGGTCAATGATGAAGAATATAGCCTTATTGGATCTTTGTGACCCATGGCGATTAAAATTCCCACAAAAAAAAGAATTTACTTGTTGGTCGGGTAGACATAGATCCTTTTCTCGTATAGATTTTTTTTTAGCTTTTAGGTTATTAAAATTTTCTCATCAGAAATTTTTGCATAATGGCTTCTCAGACCACGCAATGTTGGTAATCGAATTTGAAGTAGGGAAAGAAATCAGGCCCCCTAAGAGATGGATATTCAATAAAGTATATTTACAAGATAGTAGCTGGGTTTCTTTTTTTAAATCGGAGATTGCTGAGTTTATCATTCGTAATTCAGATACAGCTCCACTTCACATTATTTGGGACTCATTAAATGCCTTCATTCGTGGTATCATAATCGGTAAAGACGCAGATGAATGGCGCACTATTAAACAAGCTTGGAATGCACTCTATCAAAAAATGTGTATGCTTACTTTGCTTCGTCAATCCAATTTTTCTAGTATCGTGCAAAATAAATTAAATGAGGCCAAACGAGAACTTACTACGCTTTTTTTTACACAGAGTGATCAGCAATTTCTGACACAATCTCAGAGGATTTATGAGGAAAGTAATTTCTCTGGTAAACTTCTCGCGTGGCAGGTTAAAACAAGCTGCCGCCAATCGGATTAATACTCTGAAATGCCCTGCTACTCAGATAGAAACATCACAGTCCGATGTAATAGGCACTATAATGTTGTCCCATTATAAACAGATATACAGCCAACATTGTGAGATAGATCATTCTAGGCTCTCAAATGTTTTAGCTAGATATGATATGCCCTCTTTATCTCAGGCAGACAGTGGTGCAATGATGAGTTTATTTTCTAAGTAAGAATTAGAATTAGTAGTTAAGAATTTACCAATTGGCAAGGCCTGTGGTCCGGATGGCCTCCCAGCTGAATTTTTTAAGGTTTTTTTTAGCGCTTTTTCTGATTTACTATTACAATTAGTTAATTATATGTTAGTGGGCGGGCAAGTTCCAGACTCTTTTGGGGTCGGGACAGTTGTTAGCTTTCCGAAAAAAGGTAAAGATCCTAAAGACCCTAACTGATATAGGCCTATTACGTTATTGAATACTGATTATAAGATCCTTACTAAATTATTATCAATACGTTTCAATTTCATTTCAAAGGATCTTATTCATCTGGATCAAAATGAGGCTTTAGATTATTTTCAGACAAAAAAAAAATCTCTGCTCTGATCCTATTAATAGATGCGGAGAAAGCCTTTGATTTGGTGGTATGATACAAGAACTTCAATAAAAAAAAAAATTAAAAAAAAAATTAAAGTGCATTATAACCAAACGCTAAATGCTAACTTTGGGATGGCTGCACAGAAACATGTCGTGTTTGGTGTCAAACACTTTGGAATTATACCCCAACACCAGTAACTGGTGTGGGAGTATGATCCCACCCTTCTAGAGGGAGAGACATGACAGCACCGGTATAGCCGGTACCATCTAACAGAGCCCTGGCATCACAAAATGGATGCTGCCAGCCACAGACACAAGTCTGCCCTCCTGCTGCTGGACGAAACTCCGGCAGGGGAGGCCTGGACAATAGGTTTCCTGTCACAGGGAGGTGTCACCACCTCCCAGAAAGGATTTAGTGTATTGGGGCTGGGTGGGTGCACTCCAAGAGTGCTTTGAAGTTCAGCACTGGGGGCACATTTGGTGTCCCTGTGCATAATCCAGCTTAAACCGGTTGCAGGGGCTACCAGCCCCTGCTCTGGCGCGAAACTGGACAAAGGAAATGGGTGTAGCCACCCCTCTTTCCTGACCCTCTCATAGGTGAGTCCCTAGAGTTTGTCCCATCCCTTCCTTGGGTATAAGAAAGGAACCCCTGGCTACAGGACTTTAGATTACACCTGGACGAAACTCTGATACTGAATCCTGGATCTTCGACGATCTACATTGAACTAGATGAGTGAAGAATCTCCCTTGGAGTAAAGGAGTTACTCCCCTACACATCTGACCGGTTTGCATCTCCGAAGCTCCCGCCAGACTCCGAAGAATTTTGCAACACAGGAGGTGGGTTTCCGTGGTCTTATAGGTCGATCAGTGCCCACAGCAAGTCTGAGGCCCGTATCCCTCGTGGCGACCCTGCAAACTGAACCATTGGACACCACGTCACTTTGCAGAAGCATCAGCTTTCCAACGACTCCTGCAGCTGAGGTTTGGATTACTTATAGCCCTGACCCCGAGCAGCATTTGCTCTGAAGATTCCTCACCTACACTCCACGAGTGTTCCGTGAGCTGACCATTTGTGTTTTCTCTTGAGGTCCCTTCACGATCCGTAGTCCATCGACTGGTGGGTCCCTGTGAAGGCAACTTTACTTCTAATTAGACTTACCTGGTTGCGCCAGAGGTGCCCTGACTCTCCATTGCTTGGGGAGTCCCCAGGACCTTTCTGGTCCGCACCGAAGCATCTTTTCTCTTCCTGCACGGGTTGCTGTTGCCAAGGCTTGTTGTGCTCAATCCGAGCACCGACACCGCAGCACTCGAGATCCTTCGTGGGACAGCTCAAATCCAGCTTCTGGTTGTCGTCAACGCCTCCTGGTCCTCGTGGCTGAAGAGTCAAGCTTCGCCTCTTCGCACCTGAATCACCCAACATCTGTGGGCTTTCGTCTACCGTGCCCCTGGTCACTGGCAAGTGACCCAGACTCTGTCCCCTCTGCTTTCAGGTTCTTCTGATTTTTGATCCAGGCTTGGATCACATCGGACACTTTTCTCCTTCCCGGCAGCAGCACTTTGCAGCAGATCGCCATTGAAATCAACGACGATTCCCAACATCATTTGACAACTATGCACCCAGCTTCTCTGGGTGAGGTAACTCGAGTACTCCGGTGCTCCCGTGGGTGCTGGCCCTAGAACCCCCTAAGTCTAAAGGGGTTTGCTCAAAGTCCTCTCCTAAGTGTCCTTAACTTCTAAAATTCCCACCGCAATTTTCCCATAGAATAGTACGGGGCTTGTGCCTGTGTTCTCACACTGCACGCGTCCCCCGTGGGTCTCCTGTGTCACTACCCTGGGTGGTTCCTTGGGGTCCCAGTGATTCTACATGCTTTAGGCACTGTATCTAGTCAAGTCGTGGTTCTTATACCACTTTCTTAATATATGGTTTGGTACGCCCCTAGGGCCAGTTGTATATTGTGCTATTTACTGTCATTTTAGAACAGTATTATTGTGTATTTTGGACAATAATCTCATAAAGAGATTAGTAGTGAGTGTTTAAAAATAAATAAATATATTTTATATATACCTTGTGTGGCTCTCCTTTCATTTAGTAATTCAAGAGGTTATAATCTCGTAAACCAAGCTGCTTTACACTCCTTTAAGACTTAGCCTGAAGGCTGCTCTCCATAGCTACCACTAGGATAGCTTTCAATAAAGGTTGTCTTTAAACCTATCATCAATAAGGGTTGTTTGGACTGGTACAAGGTGCCCACTATAACTAGTGGACAGCATATACCAGGCCAACTTCTCACAATCTGCATGGTACATGTTCTTTGTAACAGGCACATTAACCCTCTGAGCTACCTTTCCATGAATCAAAACTTCCATTAGACAAAATGATCTCTCTCTAGGAAGAACATTAAACATGACATTTTTATTGTTGCCAAAAATTGCTGGAGGCCAGGAAGGAGGCAGCAAGCGCTTTTAAAACCTTAATATACTTGCAAACATAATGCCTCCACCCAAAGTCAGCACCCGGTGGGTTCACACCGGTTGCACTGCCCTAGAGCTGGCCCTTCTCAAGTGTCTTGTGACCTCAGTGACAGAGTCACTGTCGCTCTAGGGTGTACTGCTTCAAAGGCCTGTCTGCAAGCTTGGAGGTGAACTTCAGTATGGATTGTGGTGGACAAACCTTGAAGGTTAACCCACACTTGCCACTGCTAGGCTCCACCTGCTGGTGCTAAGACACCAGGGCTTCTAAAGTCTTGCGCAGCCATCTAAGGTCTAGCATAGGAATGTGCTCCCTCAGGAGAGTGGTCTGGTGGACTGGTTATTAAGGCTGAACCTGGTTCCCCAGTTCCAAATTCAGTAGCTCTGGCCATAGTGCCACATCCTCTCCCCCACTGAACACCATACTGCCCCACTGACAAAAACTCACACTGCCTTCAACTTCAACCCAATTGCCGCCGGCTATAAACACCTGGATGCGGCTCAATTTAAAGGACGCTCTAGACAAGAGCAATATGCGGCCTACAAAAAAAAGTAACAACATCCTGGTAAAAACAAACCCTTATAGGGAATGTAAAATTTAGCAAACTATGTGAAATGTAAACAGGAACAACATGGTTACCTTAACGCGTTTACACTCACTATTAAGAAATCAGTGAGTGCTTTTGCCTGAAAAGTTAAGGACATGACTACAGGGCCCTAAATGGACCCATATAATGTCCATTGCTTATATCCTTACAAAACGTAAGCAGTATGGTAAAAAGACCACATCCCTGGACGCAGAGCCGCAGTACACATTTTGTTTTCCGATCCACACTTTGCAGTTCCTCCAGGATTGGTGCAAGCCCAGGGAAAACAAAGACAAGAAAACAAAAATAGCGCTTCACTGGCAAACTCTGTAAAAGTGGCGCTAATGTGTTTGGGTGTGAATAAAATCACTCTGGTCAGTTTGCTACCACTCTTTCTTACTTTATTTAGTTATTTTTCCTATTTTTAACCTTTTATTCCAGATGCTGCACTTTGGAATTGAAATCCGACATTTCCAGCAAAAATGATTTTCTTTTTTGGATCCATTTCACAGGGGAGCAAATAAATGAAGGGAGAGGAAAGAGTGTGGAAACCCCATCTTGAAGTCTCGGTTTTCAGTAAGAGAAGAACTGCTAGACAGAAAGAGAGGGAAGAAGGAAAGAGTGGGGGGGGGGGGCAGCTGAAGCGACAGAGCAGAAGTGGACTCTGTATTTTGTTTCCCTGGGCAAGAAGGAAACGCCAAGCTTTATTTATAGGCAATGGTGATTTCTTACGTCCTGGGACGCATTTTCAAAATAAAAAAGTAGGGGAACAGAATCCCTGGAATTGAAGAAGTAGGGGCACGCCGTGCCCTGCCGATCCCGCCCACTTCGACCACTGAACACAATGATATACATTATGTGTTTTTACCTGTGCCAGTCCCGGCCGGCATGACTCGGGGGCGTGGGGTGCGCGCAGGGAGGGGGGGTTAATTTAATAATATATATATATTTTTTTAAACGTACCTTCTCCTCCAGTCCGGACTCCTGCGTCCCATTTCCTGCTCTCTCTGCTCACAGGAAGCAGAAGCAGGCAGCCTCCCTCTCCTCCCCCAAGCCAATGACAACGCTGAAATGGCAGCGTTGTGATTGGCTAGGACGCCTTCCTTATAGGCATCTACGGGGGAGGCTATTACTGGTTTGGTCAGCCCTGTGCCCGACCAAACAGTCAGCACCCATAAAATTGAGCTAACCACTCCTCCCCGACCCACCCACCTGCCCGCCCCCAACCAGGCATACCCTCCTTCTGCTTTTTCGCAGTGCGAGAAGCAGAAACCTAAAATGGCATTTATACCATTTTAGGTTTCTGCTTCTTGCACTGCGAGAAAGCAGTGAGTCGCCGCTCTGACGCCCACATAGAGGAGCCGCCACTGCTTGTAAATAAGGCCCCCTTTCACGCTATGCTAAGCGTGAAAGGGGTGGGCAGTGGGTGTTGCGGTGGGTGTTCCACTGCAACACTCATTGATTTTTGATGCAACACCCACTGCCCACCCCTTTCACGCTAACCATAGCGTGGAAGAGGGCCTTATTTACAAGGCAGCGTTAAGCCATATTAAGTGGCTTAATGCTGCCTTGTAAAAAAGGCTAAGCTCCTATCGGCACCACATCGTTGAAAAAAAGTGATGTTGTGGTGGCAATAGGGGCTTGCACATATGCCCCTAAGTGTTTTGTTGCTGTGTTCTGAGTCCCTTTTCCACAGCAACTCCCATGAGTTTAAACCTTAGACTGTTTGCCTTAGTACCCTAAGGGGGAGATTTACTAAGCTTATGCACCGTGTTTGCATCACAAAAGTGGCGCAAAATGATGGAAAATCTTTTTTTTTGTAATTTACTTTCCAGCGCTAAACTTGTTTAGCGCTGAAAATAACGTGAAAGTAATGCGAAGCAACGCATTGCGCTGCTTTGCGTTACTTTGCGCCATGGGGGCGTACCAAGGGCGTTGCATGGGCATTCCCATGCAACCAGCCAAGGATTCTCACGCTAAACCCAATTTACTAAAAACAGTAGATTGGGTTTAGCTTGAGAAAACTGCGTCCTTTTCGAATAGGCGCAAGGAAAGAGAAATGCTTTCATTTCCCCATTCTCTTCCGACTTTGCATGCGTGCTGCACTGTGCAGCACGTATACTAAGTGGGAAAAGCTTTCCCTCGTGTCTACCATAGTATTTTGTACAGGAAGGGTACCCTTCCTGTACAAAACCTATGCTACACTTATGCACACACCCTAGCGCTACAGCGCTAAAGTGTGTGCATGGCGCACGGCTGCTGAAATCAGCGCTGGCACAAGGGAAAGGGGAGGAAAGAGCCATACCTTTGAAGATATGGCGCTCCCCTGCTCCGTCCCTGTCGCGCAATGCAGCTCAGCCACGCGGGAGGTTTTGCTGTGTTGCGCAACTTTTTTGTAAATCTCCCCCTAAGAGTAAATTCCTGAAAATGGGTATTTGATTCCCAGCTGGAGGAGAGGGGGTGGGTCTTCAGAATGGGGACCCAAGGACACTAAGGGTCAAAGACTCCAGTTGTTATCATTGGAGTCCCTTAACTCCTGCCTGCCCTGGGGCTTTCTGACCCAGACTCCTTTAATAGGTGATATGTGAACCCAACACATATCCCAGACTATATTGTGCTCTCTCTGAAGAGGCTTTCCTGTTGAGAAAGCCAGGAAAGAAGCCCTTTCAATCATTTGGTAGCTACCTGATTTTGCAATGATTTCTGCACCTGTATATGAGCACTTGATTACTCTCCAGTAGCACACGCTTTAATGTAACAGAACACCACAGCAAGCACAACAGTTCCCCTTTGACTCCTAAAGACGTTATTTGCACTTGAGTTGAGGATAAGTAGGGACCAGTTTCACAACACTACTGCTGTGACTCTCAAGAAATTGACTAGCAATATGGAGCCACCCATCTGCTGCACCTTATGATGAAGATTGATGAAGAAGTGAAGGTGAACTGTCCTGAGTGGAGAATGTGTGCCACTGATTTTGTTCACAAGAAACGAGGCAACAAAAAATCTTTTGTGTGTCAGTGTGCTCTTTATGTTGTCAATAACATGGTAAAACAGGAGCATCTGGAAAAGACCTGGGGCCAGATGTACAACCCTTTTTTGCAGCTGCAAACTGCAGATGGGCCCATTTGCATGTACAAAATCTATTTTGCGAGTTACTGATTCGCAAAATAGCATTTGCGAATCTCGCTATTAAGAAGGGGCATCCCTTCTTAATAGCGAGCCACCATGCCATGTACTGTTGTTTTGCGACTGCATTTGCGGCCGCAAAACACTCGCAGTTTACCATCCTTTTCAAAAGGGTGGTAAACTATTCGCAAGCGGGAAGGGGTCCCCAGGGTACCCTTTCCCCTTTGTGAATGGGTACGCAAAAGGTTTAATTTGCCTTTTTCAAATGCATCCCATTTTCCTTTAAGGAAAACTGGCTGCATTTAAATAAAAAAACTGCTTTATTTAAAAGCAGTCCCAGACATGGTGGTCTGCTGACCCCAGCAGGCCACCATAACTGGGAATGCTAGCCATTCCCAATGGGGTCGGAAATTGCGACAGCCTCATTAATATTCATGAGGCATGCAATTTGTGACCCCATTGGGAATCGCAAACAGTGTCTGAGACACTGTTGTACATCCCCATTTGCGAGACACAAATGCGATGCAATTTGCGAGTGGCAAATTGGTGGATCGTACATCTGGCCCCTGGTGTGAAAACTAGCTTAAAGAAAAAGAGCTTAGTTAATATCAAATGTTTGCCTTCCCAGCCGCCCGGAGCAGACCAGAAGCAAGACCACTGACAATTAGTACAGTGGCTTATGGACACTGCTTTACTAGTCTGCTAGCCTCTCTGCTATGCCTCTCTGTAGCTCTGCATACCCCCCACTTGGAATCCGGCATTTGACACGCTGAGTTTATGTCTTTGTTGTGTGCAAGCATTGGTTAGCATGGACTTTGAAATCCCTCCTGAGCCACTACCTCATCCACCCCAGTGGCAGCAAACTGCTTATGTATGGGCCCCTGACTTTGTGAATACTGAAAGGATAGGTCTCATTTGAAGTTTGGTGGGGCCACGAAATGTAGAGTTTGTTGTTGAGTTAGTGGTCATTTTTAAGTGAAGTAGATCCCACCTTTATGGTAAAAGCCACAGTAAGTGTGTCATGCCATGAGAAAATTATCTGCAATGCTGTGTTTTTTCAAATGCTAACCTCCACCTGCTGGGGTTTTTAGGTCTGGCTTAGTGTTGCAAAGCAACGCTCTGCGAGACTCTGGTGATGAAGGAGATTTCAGAAGGGGGCTTCAAGCTTAGTTAATATTAAATGTTTGCCTTCCCAGCCACCCGGAGCAGACCAGAAGCAAATACACTGACAATTAGTACAGTGGCTTATGGGTAAACCACCAGTGGACACTGCTTTACTAGTCTGCTAGCCTCTCTGCTATGCCTCTCTGTCGCTCTGCATACCCCCCACTTGGAACCCGGCATTTGACACGCTGAGTTTATGTCTTTGTTGTGTGCAAGCATTGGTTAGCATGGACTTTGAAATCCCTCCTGAGCCACTACCTCATCCACCCCGGTGGTAGCAAACTGCTTAGGTATGGGCCCCTGACATTTGCATAACAAAGCATAGCATAACAAAACAAAACATAGCATAGCATAACAAAACATAGCAGAGCATAACAAAACACAACAAAACATAGCATAACAAAACAAAACAAAACAGCATAGCATAGCACAACAAAACATAGCATAGCATAACAAAACAAAACATAGCATAGCAAAACACAACAAAACAAAGCATAGCATAACAAAACACAACACAACATAGCATAGCATAACAAAACATAGCATAGCATTACAAAACAAAGCATAGCATAGCAAAACACAACAAAACATAGCATAACAAAACATAGCATAGCATAACAAAACACAACAAAGCATAGCATAACAAAACATAGCATAGCATAACAAAGCACAGCATAGCATAATAAAACATGGCTTAGCATCACAAAACACAACATAGCATAGCATAAAAAAACATAGCATAGCATAACAAAACATAGCATAACAATACATAGCATAACAAAGCAAGGCATAACAAAACACAACAAAACATAGCATAACAAAACATAGCATAGCATAACAAAACACAACAAAACACAGCATAGCATAGCATAACAAAACACAACAAAACATAGCATAGCATAACAAAACATAGCATAGCAAAACAAAACAAAACATAGCATAGCATAACAAAACACAACAAAACATAGCATTGCATAGCATAACATAACATAAGAAAACATAGCATTAAGTTTGATAAACTCATAGTAGCGGGCTAGCTAGCTTTAAAGGGCAGTGACTGTAAGCAACTGCGTCAACCCAGAAGCAGTCACTTGGTCACCTTTGCTCTTGTATTGCAGTGGGCTCGTTTATTAAACAGTTCCCATATTTATACTGTTAGCACTTTACTTGTCAAATTTCAGGGCTCACAAAACTTTGATGAATTGAAATTCACAACTGAGGCTGTTAAGTTCGCGCTATATAAAACCCCAAGGATCAATTAAAAACATTGCCATTTACAATGTGAATAGCTCTAACAAATACAAAACATATTGCAAAGTACAAAACATTGCCATTTACAATGGGAATAGCTCCAGCGCCAACAAATGTGAGACCTATTGCCTTTCCAATGCTTGTTTCATAGTCTGTTGGGGTCATTTGTAAACTTTTCCTGGCTGGGGCCCCAGTTATTTACATAGCAGAACTCAGCAGGATACCATTCTCACCAGTGTTGTGTCAGCAGGAGGGCTTTCTCAATGATACACCTGACACCAGGAAACCCACCACCACCCCTCCTCAAATTGAGGTGGAGGATGCGAAAGGTAGGGAGGCAAAACAGGAGCTAAGAATTGAGATGGAGTGTTACTGATCATTCCCTATAAATGAGTCATTGCAAGTTCTTGTCCATGCCTTTGACTTGAGATTATGTTTATCCAAAATGAGCCTCCTGTGAGCTTCTTTGTCTCTGCGTTCCGCATCTTTAAAAGGGTACAGAGGCAAAGGGATTCCCTCATTTGCATGGAGCTATGCCCCCATGCAATTGAGGGACCGCCCTCTTGAGGAAGCGCTGGTGCTGTCTGTGTGGCAGCACTTTCAGTATTACAGAAGGGGACTCACAAGCATCTGCAGGCCCTTCTGTAATACCAAAGTGCCCCCGGGTGGCAAGCATCTGCGGCCCCTTCTGTAGTGCGCAAACTGGCGAAATCACCCGGAGTGTGCAAAGCTGGGGCAATCACCCGTTGCTTCCCAGGGCACTTCTATAATACGGCCACAGGTGTTGGTATTAAACATTTTTTGATGCAATAATGTTTGGATTATTATTTCCTTCCTTCAGGGCTTATCTAGAAGTTAATCAACATCTGAGATAGGTGATGGATGTAAGTTTGACAATTATTCTTGAGGTATGAGGTGTATTTGAAGGAGACATATACAGCGCTTGTGGAATCAACCAAACTAGTCTACAGTGTGTGCCTGATGATAACCAGTTAATGAGATGATGTTCTAATCATTGGAAACGTTCATTATATAAACACCTACTGCAAGTCTTATTGCCGCCATAGCCTGCCTGTTGAATGATTTTTCAGTCTGCAGAAGATTATCGTTAGTCAAAATTGATTTCTCCCAATTTTCTTTTGTTCATCCTTCACTTTTTTATTTTAAAAGTTGATTATTGCCAATGACATAATTCATGCCGCAGTTTAAATTTGCCTAATTTGTCTGCTATTTTGGCATCAGTAACAATTGTAGACTTTAGGTGCCACTGTATGTGTTTGAGGCGTGTGGCTTGGTGTATGGAGAAAAATCCTCAGCTGTTTATATCAGTTGTCAAACTTCTGTCATATTCCATTTTTGTCCACTTATCCTTTTGATTAGCTATGTTTGAGGTGCCCCTAATTTAAGGACCCATCGAAAAGCAATTTTATCACCCAAAAGGCATCCTTAGATAGGGGTATGTAAACGGATCTCCCCACAATATGCCTTGAGGTTGTACCCCTTCAAACTCCCTTTCTGTTGGATTTGGCTGGTGGCAGAAAAACGTTTCTGGTACATAGCTGTCAAGAACCTGTCTCAATGACTTTATTGGACTGGTCATCTTCCTGTCATGGGCATAGGGTAACCTGTTTGCATCAGCAACCTTGTAGTCAAGAACGCATTGCTATGACCGAGAGCATAGGAGACACTAAGGGGCATATTTACAAGCCCCTCTCTCCACCACAACTTTGTGGTGGTGATACGGGCTTCGCCTTATTTAAAAGGAAGCATTAAGCAACTTTGCCTTGTAAAAAAGGCCCCCTTTCATGCTACACCTATCGTGAAAGGAGAGGGCAATGGGTGTTGCTGTGGGCGTTCCACCGCCATACCCATTGATTTGGACACTTCCCTAAATTTACAAGGGTGGTGTAAATATGGGGCAGCACCAAAATGAAGACCAGGGAAACCTGGTCTTACCCTGGTGCAACAAAGAGAAATGTTTAATTTCTCCTAATTTTTGCTGTTTCCATGTGTGCTGCGTTGTGCAGCACACATGGAAACAGCAAAACGCCTTTGATTGTTTATGTGCAGGAAGGTGTTCCTTCCTGCACATAAACAATAATAAATAAAAAATGTAAGTTTGCCAACTTCTCTGTGTGCTGCATTCAGCACCACATATAGAAGCTTCAAATCACCATTTTGGATTGTTTATGTGTAGGAAGGGACACCTTCCTGCACAAAAACAATCACTCCCCTCAATGCAGGCACCCTGCACTATGGTGCAAGGGTGTCTGCATTGGTGCTAGGCAGCTAAATTTAGCGCCAGCACAGGGAGGGAATGTAGGGCTGCACCTTATTCTTGTAAATATGTTGCAGCCCTGCGTTTCTAAAGTGACCGAGTGTGTTGTTAGCCTTCTTGGCTTAACGACACGCTTCGCCACTTTGATTGTAAATATGCCCCAAAATTTCTGGAAGGCCATGGACAGGATTGTAAAGAGATGAGCCAGAGGTCAGGTTGATACGATAAAGACTTTAAAATGAAACAATAAATATTTTTTCACATTTTCCAGGGTCCTAATCAAGTGCATACGATTATATCAACAAATTGAGTGACATTTATTGAAAGTTTTTTATTTAAATTGAAACATTAAAGTTTACCCCGTGCATGATGACATTACCATGAGTTATCCAAAATGTGTCTGTTTGTCATAAACTCTTTTTATATAGTCTATATTGTTATTAAATGTGAGGCAAGAATATTTTATGTTAACCATATATAAGTGAGATTTTTGTAGTGTGCAGATTCTGTACTGAATTGCTTCAATGTGTTCTCAAACTGGATGGTTAAGGAAAATGCTACATAGTGAAGTAAAGTGATGGGCTGGGGATCACTCAGTTTGGTCCATGTGAGGAAGCTGAGATTTCATTCAATGGCTGCCTACAGTTCAGAGCCTGCAGAGTTGCATCCATCTCTCTCCCATGCAACGCCAAAGGTCAGTTGTTCACTTAATGATATTCAATTAGCGTTAGTACATGCAGTTCAATAAACACATATATTAGACCTTAAACTGACACCACACACACACATATATATAGACCTATCGCAGTGGTGGCCGCTCCATTAGGGTGTTGCAGCGCCACCCCATTGCTTTCTCGCAGTGCGATAAGCAGAAAATCAAATGGTATTTAAAATACCATTTTATTTTCTGGTTCTCAGGCTGCGAGAAAGCAGTCGTCAGGGGTATGCCTGGTTGGGGGCGGGTGGAAGGGATTGCCTGGTCGGGGGCGAGTGGAAGAGGAGTGGCTTCCACCACTTTGAATGCCCTGTCTGCTTGTTCGGCCCTGGGGCCGACCAAAGCGGTCATGCGCACTCTACATGCAGTCTACAAAGAGAATATGGCCCCCCTACAGGCGCCCAGCTGGGCGCCACCCGGGACTCCACCCAATAGCATTGCAGCATTATGATTGGCTTACAGGAGGAAGGGAGCATGCCTGTTCCTGTCCAGGAGCAGAGGCGGCGTGGGACCCGGCCCAGGAGCAGAGGCGGTGCGGACCGGTCAGGTAAGTTATTTACTTTCTGTTTTACCCCCCCACGAGTATTGCGAGGCACGACTGCAAAGACGGGACGGCGCAAAGGGTGGCTGGTCCTATGCTTTGAGAATTGGTGTGAATGGCTCCATTTGTCCAAATTGTTTTCCGAATTTCCTTGTTGAATTAAACAAATGAGTGCAAGGCTAGCTCAACCCAGTCGCTTGCTCAGTAATGCTTAGGATATACTGGGTAGTATTCTAGTATTGACCTGAATGCCGCCTAATACAAGCTTCCTTTAGTATGCCGGGAGTGTCCGATTATGCGTCATCGAAGAGCATTTCAGTTTTTTCCGTTCGGTTCAGTGTTTTAAATGGATAAAGAGAAGTGCCGGTACTCGACAGACTAATAGAGGTAGGTCTTGCGGGTCTGGTGGGGGATAATCTGGGGGTGGGATGGGGGAGGCGTGGCTTTGAGGCTCATAGCTGATAGAGCGTCACGTTACTCTGACATTTGTAGGGGTGCATCACATTCACTGTTAGTCCGCACCCACATATTAATCGATGTAGTTTAAGTGTGACATAGAAATGTATCACTAGAATTGTTTAACATAGGAGTGATTAGAAATGTAACCATGCTTTTCATGACAAGTAATGCTGCAGACCATTGTGAATGTATTTTAGTAAACGCATAATGTTTGATTTTCACGTAATGCAATGTGTTAGTTTAAACATGCGCCATGTTAAAGTTGCGCGTGCAGTTTGCTTATTCACGTATATAAGAGTGATGAAATTAATGCTTAGAGTGTGATTTAGGAGTGTTTAACAGTGTAAAGGCCTGATCGCATATACGTAAAGAGAACGGCCTGTTCATTTTCTTATGTTAGCCAAACGTTGTAGGCCGAAAATGATTTCCCTTGGTAAAGGCTTTGGGTTTCAAGAGAATGGAAAATCTTAGAGAAGTTTTTCGTTCCCATGTTTCTGTTGGATGGAGTACAAGTTTCACTGGAAAAGTACTGGAAGAAGACCTGGCTGAAGAGGTGTGCCGAAGGGCGTGTTCTACGTTTTTGGTATTTTGTATTAGGGACAGTGCCCGGTGGGTTGAGCAGTTGAGGTTTAGATGAAAAGCTAGAAGGAGCATCTTAGAACGAGCTCTGACTAAGTGAATGTACTTCTAAGGAAGTCTTCACTTCTGACACCTTTTATTCTCTTGCCTGGGAAGGGAAATGCTAAGTAGGGATGTCACCTTAGAGATAGAGTAGGGAAAGACTAACTGTTTTTTTCTTTTAGGCTAATGGTTTCAGATATAGAGATTGGACTAACCATTGTTCTATTGATGCTTTTAGAATTGATTATCCTTTTTTATTCTGAGTCATATGAGACTCCTGCGTAGAATTTCCTTTGTATTAGTGCCCATTTACTTCCTTCACCTCGTATTGAGGTGCTTGTATGTGCATTTATTCCTGGTTGTAATAAAATCTTAAAAATTTGGATCGGAAATTTAATTTGGTTAATAATGTATTGAGATTGGAATTTTCTCCCCTCTACACTATTTAGCAGATAAAAAGATCCTGGCGACCTGAGAGGATTCTTGGAGATAATCAGGTAGGCAAGAATCTGGTCCTATCAGTTGGTAGCAGAAAAGGATGGTTATCTCTGATAGTGAGGGGAGATCTAGACTAAGATAAGAGATTCTAGAGGCCCATAGAAGTCAAGTGATGGTGATTCATCGGATGGTGAGCGGCGGATGACGGCGGCTGATGGAGATTGATGGAGAGTAGCGGTGCGGCGGAAAGCAGCAGTTCATGGAGGAGTGAGTATGAACAGGGTGATATGTTGTAGATTGCGGTGTTGATTTGATTGTGTGATGTCTTGCAGAGTTGGAGTGAGTGTTGAGTGATTGTGAGATCAGGCTGTGAGCGCGTGCAGCCCGGGAAAACCTTAGGCTCGACGAGTAGCTTAAGTGATTGTGGTGTAGAAGACACCCACGGTAGATTTTGTTGACCACCAAAAGGGGATCGTGAGACGTCATCGATTACCCGGACCGAGATAGGGGGTGTGAATGTGTGAGTGCGTGAGTAACCGACGCTGGTCGTGGGTTGTTGTACGTGGAACATTGAGTGATTGAAACCTATCAGTTGAGGCGATTGTCCAGTCGTTTCGCGGACAGACAGTTGCCAGTTGAGGTCGACAATTTTGAGAGACTGCCGGCGGTCAGAGAAGTGATTGTCCGGTCGTTTCGTGGACAGATAATTACTTCAGCGTGTGAATGGGACGAATGCTAGGGTGAGACGTGAATTGTGAAGGAGGGGAGCTGCTGCGAGCGGAGGAAAAGTGATGTCAGAAGGTGTTGCGCTGCAATAGGTCGGTTGGTGTAAGTCGCGCTGCTATTGGTGGATTGACATCAGGAAGTGATCAAAAACATTGTGTGTGATCGAAAATTTGTTCATCATGAAATGTTTTAAGGTTTTCCGAGAATAATGTAGAGGTGACAAACATGTGGTTACTCGAGGGGGAGAAGAAGACCCTCCCGAGGATACTCTGGCACATTATATGGCAAGAAATGTGGGGTTGCATACTATAATTTGGCTTGAAAATTGGCATAAAATGACTCATGGGGAGGGAGAACTAGCTTTCCCACGATATGGTACTTTCAGGTTGGAGGTGTTGTACCAATGGAAATCTGAAATGTCTTTGTTGCGACCTTTGCCGAGACCAACTCAGTTTGAGGCATTGCATGCATGGATCAGAGCAGCACATGACAGGAAAAGAGACCGAAGTCAAGAAAGGGTGAAGAAGTCAGTTAAGGCATTCCAGGATGCGAGGTGGGATGCACAAGAGAAGAGGTGGAGAGTAGAAATGATAGAGGGAGACAGGTTGTACCCGCTACTAGAGAAGACAGACAGTGCTAAGTCAAAGAGTGTAGATGACGATGACAGTGATACAGATGACAGCTTAGTAGAGAGGTTACTGTCTGAGATACCACCTCCATACAATCCAGATTCCTATGAAGGGAAGTCGGCTCAAGCAGAAGGGACTAGTGGATTACAGACTCAGTCAGAGGTGAGAGTAGAATCGAAAATCTCGACAGGAACCAAGGGCATGAAAAATCAGTCTGTAGCAAGCACAGAGGTGGGAAGAGGTATGAGGTTACCGGATGCTTTAAAGGTACCGGTTACTGTTGGACCCATTGTTTCAGTTTATGACCCAGATCAAGAGAAGGTTGGTAGTCTAGCACAGTCGACCGCAGGATCAAGGAGTGTGGTAGAGGGAAATGGATCAGTGAGGGGGATGGAGCATACTCCAAAACCTATGGAATGGAGTACGCCATTGCCAGCTACAGCGGACTCTTCTAGGGGACAGGTGGATGCGAGATCAGTAAGACCAAGGTCTTTGGCCGAGTCGAGGTCAGGCCTGAGGATGTGGGTACCTCCTGCAAGGAATCAGTGTGAAAGAATGGTAGAGAGTGAGGAGCGAGGCAAATCAGGAAACAGACCAGTCTCTAGGAATATGACAAAAAAGAATAGACCTCGAGAACAGGACTGCGAGTATGATGAACGAAATGGGGCAGCATTTCGAGAATTAATGAAGGGAGCTTTGAAAGGGAGAATGTTAGATGTTGTAAGGTTGAAAGCAGAAGTAGATGAGATAATAAGTGGAAATTTGCCTCTTGAAAGAACGTACATGTACAAGCAAGATGAGTTACTTTTTGTAGCGAAGGACATGACTCGCAAGGCAAGAACTGCACATGAGAGGTTGTCTGAATTGGCTAACAGGTATGAGGTGGACCTGTCTAAAATGAAATCATTGCAGGGAAGCCATAGATTGCAGTATAGCGACCAAGAATTGGAAGAGAAGAGGGTCATGGGATTGAGGACTCAGTCAAGGATTTGATTATAGCAATGCGTGCATGGATTATGCTTGACAAATGGGAAGAAAGGTGGTCTAAGAAGAAGAGTTCTAAAAGGACGATAGGAGAGACGCCACCTCCACGTAGGGAGATGATGGATGTAGGAAATTTCCCTTTACGGGAGGTACAGAATGGAGGATATGTGCATGCGCCTTGGAGTAGGGGTGATTTGGCTGCATTTACGAATGATTTTCCCCGCTTGCGGGAGAAGCCCGTCGAGTGGTACAAGCAGGTTGATCAGTTTGTCAGGATCTCAAAGGTGTTGTGGATTGATTTGAACACGATGTTTGACATTGTGGTTCCGAGCAATTTATGGTCGGCATGTAAAATCGCTGTTGAATGGCCAACTTCAGAGCCCGAAAGGGATCCTGTGTCAAATGGCCCGTCACCCATAGTCATGAAGAAGTTCGAACAAGTGATTACGTGGCTGAAGTCGAAAATTTCACCTCAGGATATTGATTGGGTCAAAATAGATCAGACAGTTCAAGAACCAAAAGAGACAGTGCATGAGTACTATGAAAGACTCTTGCAGGCTTTTAAGTAGTACAGTGGATTAGATGTCTTGGATACAAAAGACATGGGACAGTTTGTTTCGAAGTTTGTGTTGGGATTGAGGCCAGAGGTTAGTCTCATGATACAGCAACATTTGATTTTCTGGCAGAATAAGCCGGTGGATGAGATTTTGTGGTATGCCAAGTACTGTAGTGATGAGATAGAATCCAAGCACAGAAAGTTGAAGGACAAATTGATGCTTGTTCAGATGCAAACGGCTCAGGGTCAGCCTAGTAGAGGGACGTTAGGAAGGAAGCAGGGAAATAATCAAAGAGGGAATCAGAATGTCCAAGGTCAGGGAAGACCAAAGTCAGTTGATCTCAAGACAGGGGTGGATGTGGCGACATTGAAAAAGACCACTGCGTGTCATCTTTGTCACCAGGTTGGACATTGGAAACGCGAGTGTCCCTTGAATCCAATGAATCAGGTGCAGCAAGAAGTAGAGATAGCTCAGGTACCTGTACCTGAAGTAGTTCCCACGGTGACTAGACCTTGGATGGTGAAAGGGGGGACTAGTAGTCCACAGGTGCAAGTTCCTCAGCCACCTAGAGTTCAAAGTGTTCAGCAGGGAATTCTAACTTATCAACAGATGCCCTTGTTCGAAGGGTGTGAGGAGTTCGGTCCAGACCCGTTGACATGACGGTGCCTGAGAGGGGATGAAGACTGCATGCTTGGAGCAGTCTTGGAGGTAGACCAGAGGGGACCATTTGTAGAAGCAGATATTGATGGTCACCCTACCACCTTTCTGTTTGACACTGGTGCTACCCGGTCTACTGTAAGATCAGCAGTAGTCCCCAACCTACCCCTCTTGGGACAATCAATCCAAGTTGTTGGCGTAGCAAATAAGAAATTGACTAGCCCATTGACAGAACCAATTCCTGTGAGAATAGGAACATTCCGATACCGACACCAGTTTGTGGTGTGTAATTCAAGTCCAGTTTGCCTGTTAGGAAGAGATCTGTTGTGCAAGTTGAATTGCACCATTTATTGCATACCGAAGGGAGTTGAAGTGCAAACAAAGGATGATGATGCGACCTTCAAGGTTGCAAATCAGCGCGTATGTATAGAAATATACCCGGCGCTGACAGTGGAGGAGCTCCCACTTGATTTGAGGGATTCTGTGTCAATTGATGTGTGGGACCTCAGTGGAGAAGAGATCGAATTGGTCAAAGGAGTAGAGCCAGTGAATATTCAGGTCAAGCCGAATGTAGAATTTCCTAGGACGCCCCAGTACAATTTGTCATCTGAGACTATTGCAGGGATCAAACCTGTAATTGAGTCTATGATCAAGCAGCGAATTCTGAAAGAGATCATGGGTAGCCCATGTAATTCACCTATCATGGAACTACAGAAACCGAGTGGGAAATTCAGGATTGTGCAGATCCTGCTAAAAATCAATGAGATAGTTGTTCCATGTTATCCGGTGATCCATCTGTGATCCTGTTCAAATTCCATGTGAAGCTGAGTGGTTTACAGTGATTGATCTGTGTAAAGCATTCTTCTCGATACCACTCCATGAGGAAAGCCAGTTTATTTTTGCTTTCCGGCTGGAGAACCGTGTGTTAACGTGGTGTCGTATCCCACAAGGGTACACAGAGAGTCCATCGATCTTTAATCAGATCCTGAAGAAGAATCTTAAAAGTCTTGTGTTGCCACAGAACTCTGTCCTGGTGCAATACATTGACGACTTGCTTGTTGCTTCAGAAACTGAAGGCGCTTGCAGAATTGATACCATTGCTTTATTGAATCATTTGGCAGAGAATGGACGCAAGGTGTCCCCGAATAAATTACAGTACTGTTTGAGTGAAGTAGAGTATTTGGGTCACCGAATTGAGAACGGCAGGAGAAAGGTGTCACCAGATCCCATTGAGGCTATTATGAATATGACTGTGCTCACCACTCAGAGAGGAGTCAGAATGTTCTGAGGATGGTTGGTTACCGTCGCCAATGGATTCCCAACTTCTCCTTTGAAGTGAAGCCTTTGCAAAGGCTGACGCACAAGGATGTGAGTGATCCGGTACCATGGGACAATGACTGTTTGATGTCATTTTTGAGGCTGAGAGAAGCCCTGTGTCACGCTCTAGCTTTGGGGATGCCTGATTACAACAAGGCATTCACCTTGTTCTGTTGGGAGAGAGAAGGTTGTGTATTGTCAGTTCTGACTCAGAATCATGGAGGTATCCGTAGACCAGTTGCCTACATTTCAGCTACATTAGATCCAGTAGCTTCTCCGTTGCCCGGATGTCTTAAATCCGTTGCTGCATCAGTTGTCAGCATTGAAAGGTGTGAGAGCATTGTAATGGGACATCCACTTACAGTTTATGTGCCACATTCTGTTGAATTGTTGATGACGAGGACTAAAACACAGCACCTCACGAACAACAGGTTGACGCGTTATGAGTAAGTTATACTTGCTGCAGAGAATGTGACTTTGAAGAGGTGTTCTGTTTTAAATTCCGCAACATTGATGCCTATTCCAAATGCAGATGATGAAGAATGTGAGGATCATGATTGTCTCGATGTGACTGAACTATGCACCAAACATTGTTGATGAACCGCACCCTGACCCTGCTGAAATTTTCTTTGTGGACGGTTCATGCTTAAGAGACGATGTTGGCCGATTGAGAGCAGCGTTTGCTGTATGTACCATCACAGGAGTGGTTGAAGCTGCTTGTTTAGTGAAGTACTGGGTTTTTCAGAACCCAGCGGTGCCAGGGAACACACCCTAAGACTTCGAGATCTTCCTGTTTCAGACTACAGAAACACAGAGTCTTCCTGGTGAAGTCAAAGATCGTATTTATTGGCTGCAACCAGTAACAGGTATCCTAGAAGTACAACACAGTGTATATTCTCAGGAGACTGCTCAAACTTACAAAGCCAGCCTTCTCTTTTATACAAAATATTATGCTTTAGGCAAACATTCCTTATGTTACAGTTGACTATTCACATATTTTCACTATAAAGAAAAAGCAGAGTCATGATGACAAGCCCATATTTCAGTTTGTCCAGCCCTCAATTAATTACCCGACAAGGCTCAGTACTTTCATCAGATATCGACGGAACCCCAATAAAAACGGGCACCTCTCCTCGTAAAGCAAGTCATAAAGTAAGAAACAGGGACAGGTGTATGTAAGATTAGGCATGGTTTGTGTGTGATGAAAGGTTTTATGATATGTTGTGCCTTGATACTAATCTCATTCGGCCACTGGGAAAGGAACTGGCTGAACAGGTTTGGCTTTAGGCAGTGGAGTCAGCTTGCCCAGGTCACAGAGGAGTCAGCAAAGGTGTATGTGTCCTTCAGACTCGATTTTTGGCCTAGTCATTGGCCTATGTGAGGGCAACCACAAAATGGCTGCCGTTCAATGGAAACCGAGGGTTCAGAACGGAAACTATGATTTCAGGGTGATTTCTTCACCCGAATATGGCGAAAATGCTTGTGCATAGTATCCTAGTCATTTGCGATCTGCTGATACCAAAATCGTCATGATACGACGATGGTTATAACACGGGTCCAGAATTTTCAGTACCACAGACCCTCCTTTTGCCCTTACATAGGCAATAACCTATACTCACGTTAGTCTGAGTCTAGGTCTGAGTCCAGGTCTATATTCATAGAGTCGTTGAGATGTTGCTGTAGCATCATCCTATTACTTAGCTCGTCTCTTGATACAGGTTTCCTTACACACGATGTAGCACAGAGGCCACATATTGCAGGAGCACACTGTACACACAGACAGAACAGGAAAAGAATGGCTAAGGTCATTCCAATGACTATCAGAATCTTCCATCCCCAGGCGGATATCAGTTCCCAGAACCACCCCATCAATGACCAATCTCCTTTATCCACGTGAATAGATTCGGAGATCTTATGCAGTTTGGAAATGGCCTGGTAAACTGTCGGAGCGTTATCTGGAATGAAAACACAATAACTTGATTGGATCACTTTACACACCCCACCACGGTCTGCAAGTATGATGTCTAATGCGACCCTGTTCTGAAGAGTCATAAGGCGATCCGACTGGAGCTCAGCTGTCAAATTACTAAGGGCACCGGCGATTTCATCTACCGTGGATTCAACCACCCTTGTCAATTGCCTTATGTTCCTGCTGTTAACCATAGGCCCCCAAAACGGCAGAAAACCCTTTACGAAATCTCCAAGTTCCTGTCCTGTAGTGTCTTCATTACTGATGACACCTCTAATTATCCTTGTCTTATGGTAATCTGCCGCGGCCGTGTAGGTGGGAGGCAACAGGAACGAAACAAAACATGTGCCTGAGAAGTCAGGGGGCAACCATGTATAGGCTCTATTATGGCCGATGAAATAGGTACCCTTAGCTGCTAAGAACGAAGGGGAAGTCTGAGACGTAAAAACATATGTTTCAGTGCAGATACTTTTCCTTAACTGAGCTCTGGGATTCTTGCCATTACCTTGCAGACATAGGTGACCCTGATGGGGTACAATCCAAATCGGGGAGGATCTCTTTGCTCGCTGGTTCTCACTCAGAGTAACTCCATATCCTGTTATGTTCCATCCAATATATGCTAGTGTCTCATCTCTCGGGATAGTCTCATAGGAAATATCTTCCCTAATCATATCTACTATACCCTTAACTAGAGCACTATTCTTAGGATTATCTTTCACAGAACGTAGGGGGTTGGCTTCATGAGCGTATATGAACATCGTTCTATATGCCCACACAGAACCATTATGGCTGAAAGGCAGGACCAGATAAGGGATACCTTTATCAGTAGTATGAGGCATAAGACCACACACCCAGCAGTTAGTTGTGTTAAATACTAATTGGTGTTGGTGTAGAAGCTGAATGAACAAATTATTGATGAATTCTAATCTTCTAGCAGACTCGTGTTCAGGCAAAGGGTGAAAAGAATGCGAGGAAACAGTAGAAGGAGGTATGGGTTGTGTAGTGGGTGCAAATGTCACTTGAAAAGAGAATAAAACATATCCTATTAAAAACGTCATTACACTAAGCAACATGAAAAAACATAATATCAAATATCGTTTCTTTGTCATCATTACACACATTCTGGCTTTAAAGTTCATCTGTTTGCAGGTCTCTCATTCTCGAAAAACTCCACCCTCTCTAATTGCTGCTCGTGGTGGTAGGGTGTTCTATGCTAAGGAATGGTTCTATCAGTCCAGGACAACTCCCTTAGACCGACCAGAACTGTCGACCTAACGTCTTCAGCTGCACTCCAAAGACTTGGGCAACCACGACCCTACAGCTGAACCCGGATGGCGGTTCGAAAAACAAAAATAAGAAAGTTTCTCAGATGAGAGAGCTGCACTTTCAAAAATAGCAAAGAAAAATAATTTTTTATTTGTCCATAGTTCTCGGCCTCAAATTGTAGCGGCTTTTTCCAGGTACTGTCTGGTTCTGGAACAAGAGTTCAGGCTCTGTAGTGTTCAATCGAATTGTCGGTGGCACAGCTTCTTGCAAAATATTGTCACTTTCCTGTTCAGAAAGTGTTCCTTTTACCCGTGCATCGCTAAAAGGCAGGAAACGAGGCACAGTCTCAGTCTCAGAGTCAGCGATCCCCTTCTGGACCCACCGGTCGTACGGTAGAGGCAAAGGGACCCTCTTGCAGTGTACGCCGTGGATCCAGTTCTTTTTCCCTTCCACTCGAACAGCTGATCTTGTTGAGAGAAGGACGAGGTGGGGGCCGGTCCAACGGGGCTGATCATTCTTCGTCCGTTGGAAGTGTTTGACCAGCACCCATGGTCCAGGATCGATAAGATGTCCTGGAGCGTCAGAGACCTGAGGCAGAGTATCGTGAACCTGTTGGTGTAAAACACGCAATTTAGCCGTCAATTCATATAAATAATCAAGAAGTACCGGGTGTTCGATCTCACTGAATTTTGTCGGCCTTGGCACTCCCCATATGTTGGCCGGGCGGCCGAACACAATTTCATAGGGACTAAGTCCAACTCGCGAATGCACAGTCATTCTTGTTGATAGGAGTGCTAAAGGCAGAGCGTCAGGCCATTTAAGACCAGAGCTCGCTTGTATTTTTGCCAACTTTAATTTTAACGTGCCATTATAGCACTCTACTAGTCCAGCTGATTGGGGGTGATTTGCAGCGTGAAATTTTTGCTGGATACCTAGCCCCTCACATACTTTCTTCATCACTCGACCCACAAATTCACTCCCATTATCACTCCAGACCATTCTCGGCATTCCAAACCTAGGGAAAAATTATTTGGCAAGGGCTTTAGCTGTGGATAAGGCAGTGTTGTATTTTAAGGGACATGCTTCTACCCATCTTGAAAAGGCACAAACAACAACGAGTACGTATTTCAAATTGTTGCACCTTTCCATGTGGATGAAATCTAGCTGCAAAACCTCAAACGGATACGTTGGAGGCGCAAAATGACCAGCTGGAGTTGGGGTTCCCCTACCAGGATTGTATTTCAGACACACCATGCAATTCTTGACCACATTCTCTGCACATTTAGGAATTCCAGCATTTTGCCATACTGGAGCCAACAACTTACAAATCCCTTTCACACTGATATGGGCCATTCCATGAGCCATTGTCACCACTGCAAGCACATACGCATCGGGTAACAACCATCGCTGATCTTCTGACAAGTCAACCCAACAACCATTTTCATCCAATTTACCCGTACTTTCTCTCCACACATTCAACTCTTTCTCTGAAGCTTCAGCTTGAAGAGACTTCACACTCTCTATCGTATCTTCACACATTCCAACATCACCAACCCATCTTGCAGGGCCTGCAACATACATTCGATTCATCACATCTTTTGCTGTTTCTTTTGCGATTTCGTCAGCAAATGCATTACCACGACCAACATCATCAGTAACCTTCTTGTGTGCACTGCATTTCACAATCGCAACTTGTAACGGCAAGGTCAGTGACTCAAGAAGTTCATTCACCAACTGACCATGCTGAATCTTAGCTCCATGCGAAGTCAGGAACCCACGTTCTTTCCACAATCGTCCAAAACTATGGGCCACACCAAACGCATACTGGCTGTCAGTATATATGGTCACTTTCATTCCTTTCGAGAACACACACGCTCTCGTAAGTGCAATCAACTCTGCTGCTTGAGCTGAATTATGTGGTATACGGGCAGCTTCAACAATCGTATGCAAAGTCGTGACAGCATATGCTGCAGTCGTATCACCATTCGGAAGCTTGAAGCATGAACCATCCACCCATAAGGTACCATCACACTTTACAAGAGGAGTATCTTTAAGATCTACTCTCCCTTTCGTTTCTTCTTCTGTCCTAAGAAAACAATCATGCTGTTCAACATCATCTGTCTCTACTGAAATCGGCAATAACGTGGCTGGATTCAACGTATTGCACCTCTTTATGTGCACATGACTCGCTAACAGTGTCAACTCGTAACCTGACAATCGAGCACTAGTTAAGTGCTGTGTCTTGGTCCTGTTTAACAACGTGTCCACTGCATGTGGAACCATCACAATCAACATATTATTCATCACTAACCCAGCAGACTGTCGAATAGAAACAGCTGCTGCCGCTGTGGCTCTCAAGCAACTGGGCAATGCTTTAGCTACCGGATCCAAAGTCGATGAAAAATACGCGCATGGACGCTGCTTGTCTCCAAAAGACTGTGTCAGCACTGACAATGCACAACCCTCTTTCTCATGGACATACAGTGTAAAGGGCTTACTGTAGTCGGGGGTACCCAACACAGGAGCCGAACACAATGCATTACGCAATTCGGAAAAACTTTTCTGACAATCTTCAGACCATGGAACGGGATTCGGTGTATCTTTACAGGTCAAAGCTACCAAAGGTTTGGCCAGCAAAGAAAAATTCGGTATCCATTGTCTGCAGTATGATGTAATGCCCAAGAAAGCACGTACTTCTCTCTGTGTCCTAGGCACACTCAATTTTGCAATTGCCTGAATTCTTTCTGGGGTCAGTTTCCTTCCCTCCTTCGATAAGAGATGACCTAAGTAGGTCACTTCTTGTCGACAATATTGCAGTTTTGAAAGAGACACTTTGTGATGTAAATCAGACAAATGACGCAACAACGACAAGGTGGCTTCTTTACAAATTTCCTCAGTATCTGCAGCGATTAGCAAATCATCGACGTATTGAATAAGGGTGGCGCCATCAGGTAAAACAATTGCATCAAGCTGTGTTTTTAAAGCCTGACTATATATTGATGGACTTTCACAGTAGCCTTGAGGAGCGCGTTTGAAGCGGAAGCTTCGGCCTCCTAAACTGAAGCCAAAAATATCCCTGCTCTTCTCGGCAATCGGGATGCTGAAGAAAGCATTCTTCAAGTCAATCACCGAGAACCAAGCGGCGGAAGCTGGAATCATAGTCAATAGGGCAGTGATATCAGGTACAACTGGAAACTGTGGCACAACTATTTTATTGACCTCTCTAAGATCAATCACGAACCTGTAAACAGGTGGCTGAGAAGGGTCAGTACGTTTCAAGACAGGCAGAACAGGACTATTACAAACGTTGCCTCTTGTCTCTTCGATTACATCCTTTTCAATCAAATCATAAATGATCGCTAGCAACGCCTTTTCACCTTCACTAGAGATCTTGTATTGTGGAATGCGTGGCAATTTAACATTGGCTTTCAATGTCACAACATATGGCGGTATTTCCAAAAGACCCACATCATTAGGACCAGTAGCCCAAAGAATATCAGGAAGAGACGACAATTCTGCCGGAAGTTTATCCTTCGACAAATACATTGGAGAGATCACTTTCCTACCCAGTGTAAGTTGTACTCCCGAAGGAGAACAATATAACGTCGCGTACAATCTTTTCAACAAATCCAATCCTAACAAGTTTTCACCACAACCTGTCGTCAGAATAAGGGGTGCTTCCAATTCACAAGGTCCAACAGAAAGGGACATAGGACTAGAAATCGGGTTCCTAACCGGGGCGCCAGAAAAACATACTGAAACATTCGTCTCGCCAGACAAAGGTGCGCCAGGGAGTTTTGAGTGCATAATAGAACTCTTTGTAGCACCAGTATCCAACAGAAAAGGCTCTGACACACCTGATGTAACCACCTTAACATATGGCCCACTCTGATCTTCTGGAACTGAAACAACTCCCTCTCTTTGTCTATGGCTGTCCTAGCAATCGTTATCTTCGATATTCTCATCTTCTGTATAGTAATCGTCAGCATAGTACTGAGCCGTCCTACCAGACGCGTTATTCTGCTGGTCAAAACTATTCATTGAATTCTGAGGCGGAAGGGAACGCGCGTTCTGGGGGACACTTCCACGTCCTCTACCTCTAGGAGCTTGTTGAACACCTCGACCTCTTGCGCCAGAAGCACCATTCGTACGCTGTAACAAAATAGGACAACTATACTTGAAATGACCCTCTTCTTTACAATATGAACACTGATTGGGACCTATAGGAACACGTGGTTGAGAATACTCGAACCTTTGCGAGTTTCTCTGAAACTGTTGAGGTTGCTGATAGTTACTCTGACCACCACGTGGCGGATACACCTGTTGTAAAAGAACCTTCGTCTTTAATTCTTTAGTTTTCTTTTCTGCTCTATCCTTCTCATCTTTATCCCTATTTTCGTAGTACTGTGCAGTAGCCAATATTTGTGCTGACGAAGAAACGGCCCAAGAACTCTCTGAATCTTTCAATTTCTTACACAGCTCGGGAAGCAAATTGTGCACAAACTTGTCAACGAACAACTGTTGACCACCTTCTGTACTCATATCTTGACCACTGTGGTCGATAAACGTTTCTTCAAACCTGGTGAAGAAATCAGACACTGTTTCATCTTTGTTCTGCTTACACGCAGATAATTTATCCCAATTCACACACATCGCAGGCATTAAAGTCTTCATGTAAGTAATGATCCTAGCAGGAAGTTCTGCTACCAAAGGCTCAGGCTTGGCACCACCAACTTGTCTATCATTTGCAGTACTAATATTAGCCCATGTGTCACCTAATTCTTGCGCGTGATCTGTATGGCGAATCAATCTCCACAAAGGCTGTGGAACAACATTCCCAAATAATATGTCTATGTCAGCTAAATTCATAAAGCATGAGTCTGCAGTCTGTGATAATTCCTTATAATACCCTGCAGGGTTTTTACGGGGGTCAGGCAAAGTCTGCTTAAGGGCTAAAACTTCAGCTCGCTTCCAAGGAACATGTACCCAAACACGCTGAAAATGAGCTGGAGCAGCAACAATGTTATTAACGGCATCAGCCGCAACGGCGTCCTTCCATACCGGAGGGACTTCTCTCATTGGGTACTGTCGCACTTTTTTTCTAACTGAGGAGTCAGGCTCAAACAGTGATTGGGAAGGATCCTTATTCCCAAAGGACAACAACGTCGTAACTGCTTTCTCAACATCGGAACCCACAATCGCGCCCTTTGAAAACTCAAACCGTACACGGCACAACTCAGGCGGATTTGTTTCCAAATCATTATCCTCCAATTCCTCACAAAGGAAAGCACACATTTTCTCAAAAACGTATCTTTGTTTCGGTGCTTCCCATTGACGGAAGACATCCATAACAGACTCTACATCATATTTAAAAGGGAAAGTAACCCATTTACGCGCCATATGGTCAAACGCTTCTCTCTCTCGAGAATCAGGCAGTTGACTACGCGACTGCTTACGCTCCGAACCAGGGGTCAAACCAGATGACCCGAAGAGAGGAAATATAAGGCTAGAAACAGTATCAGTCATTTTCTGTCGGATAGAAGGAGAAGTTGACAAAAGAACAGGAGGAAAAACAGAGGGAGGCAAGGCAGACGCAGATGCAGACTCAGAGGCAGTATCAGGAAAAACACCAGAAGAGGCAGTCGATGTAGTAGACAAAGTCGTAGGAAGTACAGATGGAGCAGGTAGCAAAGTCGGCGGCCCTTGAGGGGGCTGCGCCATAGGAGTAGGAGCCAACTGAAGAGGAGCTGGCGGATGTGGAAGAACCTGAGGCACAATAACCGGAAGTTGCACAACTAAAGGTTGCGGAGGTGCTGTAGCACTCTGCGCATAAGGGGGTGGCGAACTCAACAAGTGTGACATTAAAGGATCTTTCTCAATTTCTTTTGCTGCATCTTGCTGAAGAAGCGGCAAAACTGGATAACATCTATCGATCACCATTTTAAGTTGCCTGTGCAACTGCTCACTCATCTGTTCTTCTTCATTATCTTTAAACTGCATAGCAGCTTGCATTATCGAGATACCCTTTTCTCTTTTATTTCTCTTTGCTAATTTAATTTCCTTCTGTTTGGCTTCCTTACGCCATAGGCGGAAAGAGTCAAACATCGCCGGCCGGGCTTTCTTCTTAAAAAGTTTAACCTCCAGATTATCCAGAATTTCTGTGTCAAAACTACCACATTGGGGCCATTTTAAAACACCATCTTTCCTGGTGTATCGGATCCATACTTCATTATATGTGATGGGGCCTACGCCATGTTTCACATATAGTTCATAGGTTGGAATTCCAATCGGAGGAACCGGACACGAATACTCCAATCGGGAATCCCTATTACAACCAAGACAAAACAAATTTCCAAGTCTGCTAAAACCAGGCATCTTCGCTCTCTAGTCTAGCTTCAAACTTCAAAGGATTATCGAATACGATAGTCTCGTGAATACACGAGTCCCTCGGCTTTGGTACTTGCAAGTTCCAAATCAAAGATCTCAAGGGGATACCAAACTAAGAACCAAACTAAGGACTGGGAGACGCTCCACTTATACTTAACTGAGGTATCGATGACGTCACCAGAAGACTCGTCTATCGTTTCGCTCTACCAAACATCAAGGGTCCAAAACAGGGCGATAGTCAGGGCAGCAGTCCTTCGTAGCCGTCGGGAAGCGGGGAACCTCGCAGCAAAGACTTTCGGACCACGTCGACATGCAGGGGTCGATGAAGTGGCGGCCTTCCTCCAGAATTTTCACACGAAGCTCCTCACGAACCTCTGGCTTGGACCGGTACCGCTGAAATCGCCCTACGTTGGGCGCCAACTGAAGTACTGGGTTTTTCAGAACCCAGCGGTGCCAGGGAACACACCCTAAGACTTCGAGTTCTTCCTGGTTCAGACTACAGAAACACAGAGTCTTCCTGGTGAAGTCAAAGATCGTATTTATTGGCTGCAACCAGTAACAGGTATCCTAGAAGTACAACACGGTGTATATTCTCAGGAGACTGCTCAAACTTACAAAGCCAGCCTTCTCTTTTATACAAAATATTATGCTTTAGGCAAACAAAATTTTACAGTTGACTATTCACATATTTTCACTACAAAGAAAAAGTCATGATGACAAGCCCATATTTCAGTTTGTCCAGCCCTCAATTAATTACCCGACAAGGCTCAGTACTTTCATCAGATATCGACGGACCCCCAATAAAAACGAGCCCCTCCTCCTCGTAAAGCAAGTCATAAAGTAAGAAACAGGGACAGGTGTGTGTAAGATTAGGCATGGTTTGTGTGTGATGAAAGGTTTTATGATATGTTGTGCCTTGATACTAATCTCATTCGGCCACTGGGAAAGGAACTGGCTGAACAGGTTTGGCTTTAGGCAGTGGAGTCAGCTTGCCCAGGTCACAGAGGAGTCAGCAAAGGTGTATGTGTCCTTCAGACTCGATTTTTGGCCTAGCATTGGCCTATGTGAGGGCAACCACAAAATGGCTGCCGTTCAATGGAAACCGAGGGTTCAGAACGGAAACTATGATTTCAGGGTGATTTCTTCACCCGAATATGGCGAAAATGCTTGTGCATAGTATCCTAGTCATTTGCGGTCTGCTGATACCAAAATCGTCATGATACGACGATGTTTATAACACGGGTCCAGAATTTTCAGTACCACATTAGAAGGAGTACACTCCGCACAGGTAGCTGAAATCATTGCTTTGACCCGTTACTGTTTGGCTGCTGATCAGATTCGGATAACGATTTACACTGACAGTCAGTACGGGTTTGGTGTAGTTCACGACTTCGGGCAGTTATGGTCACAGAGAGGGTTTATGACATCTTCTGGTTAGCCCATTAGAAATGGAGAATATGTGAGACAGTTGTTGGAAGCATTACAATGCCCGAAGGAAATTTCAGTTGTCAAATGTTCAGCACATAGTAAAGGGAGTGATTTTGTTTCCCTGGGAAATAATTACACTGATGAAGTTGCCCAGTTCTGTGCAGAGCAAGGATGCATATTTACTGGAGGGTACACTGGAGAAAGCCAAGAAAGAACCGATCTCAGCATGATGTTAGCCATGGCGATACATGGGAGGAACTAAAACGATTGCAGGATGATGTTCCTGATCAAGAACGGGATTGCTGGATAAGATTAGGATGTGAGAAAGGAGCTGTGGATGTGTGGGTTTCGAGTGATGGACGAGCTGTGTTACCGGAATGTCTGCTGAATCCAATGGCAAGATTGGTACATGATGCAGTACATCTTGGCTGAGATGCAATGGTGCGATGGTACAATCCGAAGTTTCGTGCAGTTGCTGAAGCTGTATGTCAGAGGTGTGTTACATGTCAGCAGATGAATGCAGGAAAGAGAACTGCTGTGACTTTGAGTCACATTGGGAGGTCAGGAGGGCCTTTCAATAGGATGCAGTTGGACTTTATCGAGATGCCGAAGTGTAATGGGTTGAGGTACATCTTAATTGTGGTATGTGTCTTTTCAAGGTGGGTGGAGGCTTACCCAACACGTAGGTGCGACACACTCACTGTAGCTAAGCTGTTGTTGAGGGAACTTATCCCTAGGTTCAGATTTCCGACCTCTTTGTAGTCGGACAGAGGGACACACTTCCACAGTGAAATCATGAAGTTGCTCTGTGCTGCCTTGAAAGTGGATCAGAGATTGCATTGCAGTTATCGACCAGAGGCTTCTGGGATTGTGGAACAAGTTAATGGGACTTTCAAGGCGCGGATGGCGAAAGTGTGTTCTTCGACATCCCTAAAATGGCCTGACGCACTGCCCTTGGTCCTTATGAGCCTTCGTAGTATTCCTGATAGGAGAACAGGGTTGTCACCACACGAGATCCCGATGGGGAGGGCATTGTGATTACCAGCGATACCTACTACTGCTTTGATTAACATCACAGATGACTTGATTCTCGACTACTGTAAGGGACTGGCTGACGTAGTCCGTTCTGTGTCTCAGCAGGTGTAAGCAGTAACTGTTCCAGCCGCAAGTGACCTGTGCCATGACTTGTGCCCAGGAGACTTGGTGCTTGTGCGTAAACACGTGAGGAAGAGTTGCCTGGATGTTCGTTGGCATGGCCCGTACCAGGTAATACTGGTCGCGAACACGGCAGTGAAGTGTGGGGGACTGCCGAACTGGGTGCATGCCTCCCATACCCGCAGAGTTCCAGCACCCTTGGAAGATACAGCCCCTCTCGTGAATAAAAATCCAGCTGAGGTGGCAGGGCCATCTGAGAGGGCAAGCCAAGCTGTGACGGTTGCTGATGCAGTTGGTTGTGCACTAGATCGAGCTGAAAGGGGTTGTGAAAATCGAAGCCCCGAATTTGACTCAGACGGAGAAAGTGTTGCTGTGGGTGGAGTAGAGTCAAATTCTGCTGAAGAAGGAAGTAGTGCACAGGGTACCCAAAGAGAGAGCAGAAGTGCCACAGAAGCAGAAAGAGTTTGGCCTGTGAGTCAGAGACAGCTGAACTTGAGATTGGCACCTGAAAGAGATCTTGCCCCAGTTTCTGAAACGTCTGAATCTGAACAAAGTGACGAAGAGCAAGCTCGAGGTAGTCTGAGAAGATCCAGGAGAACAAGAGTGCCGTGTCAAAGGTACGCCTCACCAGAGTGGGCATACGCTGTGACTGATGCCAGGAGTGTTGAGCACGGGGAGGCTGAGGTCTTTGACGCTGGTCAGCAATTCTCCGAATCTGAAAATAGACGTGCTGTTGTTGGTTCCAGGAGTGGAGATCAAAGGAATACTAACTCTCAGTATTCCGAATCCACCACTCCTGAGCAAGATTTGTGAACTGATTCTGGAGACGCTGGTTTTTCCAACTTTTGGTTATGTACCACCGCATCAGGAATTAGTGGTGCTCCGTCTTGAACTTTTGCAACGTGTTTTAGAGATTTTGGGAGCTGATCTTATTCTGGATTGAAGGTGAACTTGGTTGTATATAAAAGCCTAAAAAGAAGATAACCTAGGCCCGAGTGGATGAAGAATGAAATTAGGGACTTTCCGTCAAGACAATGAAAGCGGGCTAGGGAAGTCTTTTGTGGACTGTGTAAATAAGGAACTGAAAGTTGCAAGGGGATTTCCAGCTTTTGAAGTGTCGTTTGAACTGGTTGACTAGCGATATCTGGAGGAGAAAGAGACTCTTAATTGTTGCTGTTAGGCCAAGAACTTTGAGAACTTTACAAAGATGGTCGATGCTGGAAATACTCACCGTAGGTCTAAATTAGTGATAGGTACCAGGGGTGTGGAAATTTTTCAAAAATCTCCTTGGCCAGGGGACACAATGTTACACAAATCTACTTGTCCTGGTAAGGTAACTGCTTGCCCCACCTACTCCATAAATCACTACGGTAGGTCTGCACGGAGAGAACCTGCACTGCAATCAGTGCAACATACTGAGCAATATATATGCCAAGTCCAATTATGCAGTGCATGGTCATGCACTCTCAAATGCAACTGTTGTACTGGATGGTTGTACAGCATGCGTGCAGATGTCAGTGTGCACTGCACCCACTTATCAACTAGTGTGCATGTAACACATTTTCATATGTTGAGAAATAGTGCCTAAAGGCAGAGTGCAGACTGGTAATTGACTACATTTCTTGAAGTGTTTTGGGCACAAACCAGACTGTGTCGGAATTTGAAACTGTAGGACAGAAGGGTGTTCTTCATCATAGGGCCAACTCATAGCTGTCCTGCTTCAAAAATACTCAGATGCTCTGATAAACTTGTGGATGGGAATAACTGCCCTTCTTGGCAGAGCTTTTGAATGATTTGTGGGGCAGCAAAATCACATAGCAGGTGTGCTGTGGTTCACTGAGGCAGTATCCGCAAGTACAAATACACAAGAGGCAGTAATGGGCAGTTACATCAAGCTCTCCTTTTACACTTCTGTGTGGTTTGTTTATATTATTGTGCCCTCACTGCTACATCTCCACATTCTTCTCCAACACAAAGGGCATCTGCAGCACTGGCAGTAGCAGTACAGGGTTCTCTCATGCATATAGTAATGGCAGCAGCAGAGTAAGCTGCCCTAACATAAAGAGATGCAGCTCAGCAACTTATGTTCAAGTTTGTCTCCCTCAGATATGTAGGACATGTAGCAGCTGTGAAATCTTCACACTCACACAGCTGGAAAGCATGCGCTAGTCTCACAGCAAAGGGAAGGAGTGTTAAGTTGAAAAGACAGTAAATCTAGAAGTGGAGAACTGAGCATCATTGAGATGGGGGCTAGTGAGTAACCGCAACCACTCAGCATTCCATGTCACACCTAGCAAGGACGCCTAGGCTCAGTCACAGTAGAGTTGGAAACACTGTCCTGGCCTCTTGGATATTAAAATGCTATCTGGCAAATTAAATTTGTTTATTCTTCAGCGGATGTAGAAATCCAATAATCGCTGAACAAACACCCAAAAGCGCCACTAATTTTATTTTCTCTAGTGACATATTGGGTCTGGTGGCTTAGTGGACTAATGCGTCCATTGTAGAGCCCTGTGTTTGACCTCATGGGCCCAGGTTCACATCCCACAGGGTCCACTTAGCCGTTCATCCTTCTGAGGTCGATAGAATTAGTACCATTGAGTTGGATAACAATAAACATCTACTATTCTGCGCAAAAATACCCTTCTGGGTAAATGTGTGCTTTATAAATGCACGTTATGAAATCAAGCCAGGACACAGGCCTAAACACTGAGGCACTTTCCCTGCACCTCTTGCACTGATGGTGGTAGTGTCCGAGGTCAAGATGCAGGATTATTTCCTTTCACCTTTAAAAATGGGAAGGCTTCAGAGTCTGCTTTATCTGTGAATGGAAAGCACCGTGCTTGTCATGTGAGCCTAGTGTGGGCATTTATGTTTTTGCAGTTTGCTAATATAGCGCGATCACGACCCAAAGTTATTGGAGCGCTTCCCATGAGCACCAGTTAAATTACACAAGATCATGTTCATTTTTTTTTTTAGTCCAGAGCAGATTGGGTGACCTGCCCAGAAGCACAGGATGTTTAGCTATGCTGCGACTCAAACCTCGTCCCCAAGGTTTAAAGTCGGCAGCTCTGGCTGTAACAGGGGAGTCAGGAACAGGGTGGGTATGTATGTGGTGTGTGTGTGTGAAGGGCATAGGGATGGTGGTTGGTAAAATGGTGGGGCAGCCCCAATCTCTCTTCGTAATAAGAGGGCTCTTTGCTCCCTTCACCCACTCTGGAGTCTCATGTATAATAATGGACAGCTTTAATTGAAATAAAATGTATGTTAATCAGTGGGACATTATGGAACCTCTATTAGTTCATGCACAGACCAACCAATGAACATTTAGCACAGCAGGCAGGAATCTCTCTGACAGACCGTCTTAGGCACAGGCACCCACATGTGCAGACTGCACATGCAGCCCTGTGCATAGGTGGCTGTGCAAGTTTCACTGCAGACTTCTGATGCTAGCCACAGGCAGCCGTCCTGCAGGCCACTGAACTCCACCAGAGACAACATCAAACTGTCAAAAGAGCCGGGCACACCTTTGGGTGTCTGGGGTTGAGGTGGAGGCTGTGAGATGCCACTGGGTCTCTGCTGAAGGAGGTTCTGGTCACCGGAGGTGGAAGGGGCAATGAAACAGCTCTGTGTCTGCAAGGGCCTGTCTTGGAGGCTTTGATGCGACACTGAACCAGTGACAATGAGTGGTTATGACATTGAGATTCCCTGAAAATCATTTCTGTAGTCAGAATAAAAAATAATGTGGATGGGCGAGTGCAGGCATCGATTGGGGTTTTGTGCTGGGCATGAGGCTCAGGGGTGGCAATATGGGGAGCACAACACTCTAAACATTCTTCATATACCTCTAAGTACCCAAGTATTGAGGGCTCCTTGCCTAAATAGAGCTTGAGAAAATCTGATCACATCACAGGCTACTGTGACTTTCTGATTACAGCCTCCATTCCCGATAGGACAGCCAATGAGGTTGAAAGTCTGCTGTAGTGATCAGTTCGTAGCCTACGTGCCACAGATAGATACAAGTATGGTAGTTTGGTGAGATTTTAAGCCTGCTACCGCATACAATGTAAAGAGACACCTGCAGTTCCCCTGCTCCGATCCCAGTGGGTTAGATCAGCAGGCTGAGTCTTTTCTTCTGTGATCTGTTTACAATGTGCCTGTCTCAGGCTCCAAAGCCAGTATGCTAGTTTCAAGAGTAGATTCGCCTGCTGGAGAGGGGGAAAAGGAGTAGGGGAGGGGGGAGAGGGTAAGGGGGAGAGGGGGAGAATGTGGGCAATAGACTGAATGTGAGCGTGTATTAGTGCAAGGAAGAGTGGAGTCGTTGGTATCTTTACTACATTTTTAGTAGTTGATATAGTCTAACTCCCTGGAGCAACGGGGGATTACAGAGAACATTTTTATAACAGCAGAGACAGCCTAACTTGAGGTGCTTTAGCAAGAACCGATGTGTGTGCGTGGAGTCTGTGAAGAGGGTGCGAGGACTAGTAGTGGGGAATTACTGGGTTGTGCACTTGTTCGTTTTGATATTTTTCAGTTTTTTTATAACACACAGTCTGAGCAACAGGAAGAGAGATAATAATTTTAGAGCAGAATTACACCTGCTAAAACCAGTATGTAACCGAGGCGTGCTGGTTCCAAGACTGAAAAGAGTACATTTCACTATGATAAAGTAACGGAGGGGCATATCAACAAGGGCTTTATCTCTGCATTTTTGGCTTTAAAAGCCAAAAAAGGAGAGCTAAAACTAGCGCCCTATCAACAACAGGGTGCTAACATGCAAATTCGCATGTTAGCACCCTTTTACTCTACGCTTCCCCTTGCATCTCTAATGAGATGCAAAGGGGGCGTTCCAGAGTAAAATAATAGGAGAAATGTCGCTAAGCGACATTTCTCCTATTATCAAGAATGTCGCTAACCCTGTTAGAGACAAAAAAAGCAGCGCTAACCGCGGTTAACGCTGCTTTTTTACGTCTGGTATTTTTCTGACTTAGCCATGATATCCTATGGAAGGAGGATATCATGGCTAAGTTTGCCTGTCCCTATCAACAAGGTAACGTGAGATTATCGCTGGGTTTCCAGCGATAATCTCATGTTAGCCTGTTAGCGTGAGGATTTTTATCGCTATTGAGATAAGCGTTGCTAATAGCACGCTATCTCAGCGATAAAAGTTCACGCTAGCCGGCGATAATTATCCTAGCGCTAAGTGCGCTTAGAGATAATTATCGCCGGTTGTTGTTGATATGCCCTGGAGTTCGGCTGCTGCGAGCTGTCTTGTGACGGAGAGCTCATGGAGTGCTACTGTAGAGTGCTGGGCTGTCTCTTGCAAACTCTGCATGCCTCCTGTGCAGCCCACGTGCAGGATATTCCGTGCCAGGTGAGTGTTAGGGGAAATTGCCCAATTTTCAGTGCTATAAATTTAATTTCACCAGTTCCATCGTGGCTTGTAAATGCACCCAATTATCACAAATGATGTTAGAGCACTAGTTGGAAATCTTTGTCTTTGTGGTCTCCTGGAAGAAAGCAGACAGTGTGGTCTTTCGAACACGCAACATGTAATGTGCAAAAGGGGAAGGGTGCCAGGCGTCAGGGTGGACTGACGTGGTTTGATCCATACAAGTCAACTAGTTAAACTGCAAGTAATGAGATGGGAAAATCATCTTAAGAGGGGGCTTTGAGGAGGAAGAGACTGGGCTGAGGCGCTTGCAGCACGTGGCTGCAAGCAGCACTCACAGTCCTCACGAGCCAAGCAGTTATTTCAAAATGTTGTTACACAGGCACGTGGTCCCGAAAAATAGCTGGAAAGAGAGCATGAAATGTTGGCGCATGAGAGAAAAATAAAGGAGGGAGAGACAATGAGACAGATAGTGTTAACTCATGTCACATTGTGTGCAATGTAAGGCGCACACTCTATTAGCCCACCAATGAATGAGTGTCTACGCTATGTGACTGATTCGGGACACTGGAATTTCAACATCTCTTCGTCTATACATATATTATATAACAGCATACAGAGGCTCACTGTTCACCACCTCAATTCTCATCCCAGCAAAAATTAGTGGACTTCGATCAGGCACTGTGCAGGTAACGGATTGCAACTTCTGTCCCTAAAGGAAATGAATACAAATCACCTATCCGCCTCGCCAGTTTTAAAATCCACCAGCTGTCACAGACAATACAAGGTAAAACAAACATATTGCTCATTTGCTCTAATGCTACCGTGTGGTGATGCGGAGATACTGAGCGCGGGATTTTTAAATGTTTACGACCCGGTACAGTTCTTTAATGGCAAATTTAGTATAATATGCGTAGTTGCATAGCTGAGCTCCACTTAAAGAATAGTGCGCTCCAAACCCCAAGTTAGCGCGCTCTGTTTTCTCTAGTGGAATCTGAACTGGGCACTAGCGTAATGCCGTTATTTTGACTGAAATCAGTTGAGCTCTCTGCAGGATATTTGCATTTCTTTTTCCCTTTCCGAGCAGAGAAGATAAAGTTAACTGTATTCCTATGCCCCTGATGCCGCAAGTTCACTTTGCATTAGCCTGGTAACATTAATACCACACTTTCTCCTCACCTCGGTCTACAGGTCAAACCCCAGCAACAAGCTATTTGTGCTACCCTCTAGTGTTAAAACGGAGACAGCTTCCTCATAGTTCTGCACATCCAACCCATTGATATTGAGAATGCGATACACCATATTGCTAAAACTGCTGCTTGTTGAGACTGACGTTTCAATCCCCCAGCCAATCGCTGGCTAGAGCCAGTCATGGACTGCTGGCCAATCAGAGGCCTCAAAAATCATCTCCGGCCTTTTTGATTGGTTGTGAGTCCAGGAGTGCCTAAAGCCTGTATTATGTACGAGATTTAATGTCTACTTGTCCATCGGACAAAATAGACATTAAATCTTCTTGTCCGTGGTAAAAATCAACATGGCTCGGACGTCGGGCGATATGATTCCCCCACCCCTGAAGGTACACTTATAGGGTTGTGATAGTTTCTATAGTCATAATAGTTGTAGCCTCATATATCGTTTCACATGAGCAGGAGGGGGAGGTACAGGAAACACCTACGCCTACCACTTCTAGCCAAAAGGAGGTCACTATAGGAGCTAAAAGAGCTTTACTAATCGAAGAGAGTCGTAGATTTCACATAGATATATCTAGAAGTGATTTTAAGCTTAATGCGTATGCAAAGCTGCTGTACGAATATGTCGATGCGATGGATGCAAAAGATTGCTCTGTGTGCATGCAGTTACCTTCTTTTGTGGATGAGGGTATTAGATATCATCATCTTCCACTGACGTATGGAATTTCTTGTAGTTTGTTGCTTAGTATTTTCTAAGAGAGAGGACAGTTTGAGTATTTCTTTTCCAATAACGATGCAGAACTTCCTGAAGTTCCAGCTTACAAGCATTTGAATAAATATGATTATTACAAGTCAGAGGACAGACTTCGGAAGTATTTCATATCGTCTTTGGAACTGGATATGGCTTATGCTCACCGACATAATTTGACAAGTTCATTGTCATTGAAAAAGTTTGTAGGTCAAGTAGAAGATAGATATAGAAAACTAACACAGACACAAAATACAGGAGATAGTCCAGTTGTTGTAAATTGAAACGACGATGTGATTAAGCATTTACTAAAGACATTAATTCCCCTTTTATAGATCATGTTTTCTCCGTTATGTTGACCAAAGTTCGGACTCCATTTTGTATTGTCATGCTTCCACGTGTTCCCCACGAGAAGAGTCCAACCTCTGTGTTAGTTGTTCTTGTAATCTGCCTAGTAACAGTCTATAAATAGCTCCTTTGTCCATCTGGCACATGCCCAGACCTGACCACATCTGTTATCAGTTAGCCTTGCTTGACCATGTTTTCGCGGGCTCAAGGAGTGTGTTAGCTCCGCCCACATATTGATTCAGTATCGAAAATGACCATAAATGGTAATGTTCTTCGGCCTCATGTTGTATCCACCCACTTATGAGCCCCTCTACTGTGTATAAAAGGGGACCATGTACGAAGGTTCTTTGTGCTACTCTATGCAATACTGAAGAGTGTTGTGTGGATTGTAGGACCACCCTTAAGGGTTAATAAATGCTGTCTTTGTACTTTGCAGTTTCCGTGCCAACTTCCTTGTAGATTCCATTACAGGAGAGCGAACCCTTGTGTCCTGCGGGCCTAGCTGGGGCCTGTATTCATCAATTGGCGCCCGTCACGTGGGGCTCATCGGCGACTCGGATGCTCGAAGGACTGGTCGCGACGAAGGTGAGGAATTTGGCCGGGGACGTGATCACTGCCAGCGGCGTCTTAGCCCTGGCATCCCAAGGTTTTTTCTTCCTTCCCTTCTGAGCTGACCGTCTGGGTGGCGCCGGTCCTCGACTGAGACCTCTTCTGTCGGTCTTGCCGTGAAAGCCGTTTGGGCGATTGTGGAGCTTGGCAGTTGGAATCTGGACTCTTGATTGGTAAGAACCGGTGTACGGTACTTGCTCCGAGTTTTTGAAGCCTGATCTGGCTATTTGAGTTTGATTTGTGATGACTAGTCATATTTTGTATTTGTCTTTGTGAATATATATGCGTTGCAACACATATAGGCAGGTAATGTGGAGAGATTTCTCCGGAGCTGTGTCACTTTGAACGGCGCAACGATTAAGTGCCATTTTTTCTATAATATTGCATATTTTGCATTATTTCTGAGCATGCCTGCTTTCAGCGCACTCCGTAAGTGGTGTTGCTGTTTCGGAAACCGGTTGAACCTTGAGGAATCTGCTCCAGCTCCCCCAGAGGGGACTCCTAATAGGGATATGTATGTGAAGCATGGTCTTTCTTCCATAATGTACAGCACAGTATGGCGGAAATATACAAAAAAAGATCCTGAGTTGAGATGGCCTTTGTATGGATCGTTTGATATACGTAAGATTGAGTATGTGGAACAGTGTATGTGTAAGCGACGTGCTCGTCAGGATATGTTTGAGTGTGTGCGGTTGTGGGTGAAGGAGGTGCGTGAGCGAGAGAAGTGTGAGAAAGCGCTGTTTGATAAAGAACAACGGAAGAATGATCATGTGCGAGCCCAGGAAGCGAAGCGTCGGGAAGACAGAGAACAGACAGAGAGACAAGAGAAAGAGCGTAGGCTGCAAGTTTCGGGTCAATATGCTGTTCGGCAGCCACTTTATCCTGTCCTTAATAATCTTGATGATGATTTTTATTTACTAGATCGCTCTCCGCCCCCTTATGTCGGCGCATCTGCTCCGAGGCCGCAAGATTCTGTCCCGGGTACGGGTAAGGTAGATACGCGGTCCATGTTATCGGCTGAGCATATGGCTGAGCTTCGGCAAATTTCCTTCCGTGCACTTAAGGGTAAGGTGTCCGTGGACGAATTGTTCCATACTTGGGGGTCGTGGCAGGATAGAGAAAGATTGTATTTTTTGAGTCATTTCGCTGAGGAAGTGATTGCTGCTTTTCGGAAATATTCTAGTGTCTTTGAGCCTGAAGAAGTGACGTCGGATGCTAAAGCATTGCATGATGGTGTTTTTTCTCCCTCTAAGGCTCCTGATACGGCTCGGCGGCTATTCGCCTTGCGGGACGCGGTGCTGGCCCATAAAGGAAAAGCGCGCCCACGAGCAGGGGAGGAGACGCAGCCGGATTTGTGTACCGCCGAAGGCCACTCATCCACCTCTCAATCAGATAAGAGCGATCTAGTGCATGCTAAGCCAATGCGCGAGGCGGCGCCTTTGTATGTTCCTCCTAAAGGAGCGGGGACCAGCTCGGACATTACCTCCGCCGATGCTAAGGGATATTTTGTGTATAATTGGGTTTACACTCCGTGGCATAGGGCTGATGTCATGGCGTTGAAGAATGCGCTGCCCGACCCCCGCAAGAATCCAGCGGCCTTCTATGAAGAAGTTGAGGGGGCCTTGAATTCTTGCGTTATGACCTTAGCAGATATAGATTTGTTCTTTGGGCTTATTCTACCACCAGATATGTGGCGATCTGTGCGAAAGGTAGATGATGTTGCCACGTTTAAGGCTCGATGGTCTGAACTGGAGGATGAGGATAGGGAGAGGAAGCCTGCGCAGAAACCGCCCCAGAATATTTTAGATCTCCCTGCTGCTATTGTGGCTAAGCTAAAGACAATTATCCCCCCTAAAAAGATTGACTGGAATATGTTAGCTGCATGTAAACAGAAAGTTGACGAGTCAGTTGCGGACTTCTTTACGCGCTTTGAGGAGACGTTTCATGATTTTAGTGGACAGTCGCTTACCGACGATACGGGACGCCACCTTTTTGCGGATAAATATGTGGCTAATCTGCTGCCGGCAGTTGCGGCCCGTCTAAAAGCGAGTGAAAGTTCTTGGTCCTCCGCTACACCGACGGCCCTCCTGACTATCGCCCAGTATTATGAGCGTCAGGAGCAAGAAGCAAAGGGCCAGGAGGAAAAGAAATCGAAAGATTTGAAAACTAAGGTGATGTTGGCACAAGTCTATGGCCCGCCTCGACGGGGTAGTAATAGAGGTAGGGGAGGATCTTATGGTCCTCCCTCGGGCCGATCTGATTTGAATAGGAACCAATGTGCGTATTGTAAGCAATCGGGTCATTGGGCTAGGGACTGCCCGGTGTTGCATGCATCGCGTCAGGGGCATACCCACGGTGGCCCGCGAGGTAGAGGGGGTTTCTCGAACTTTCGAGGGAACTCTAACGAACAGGCTCGTTTTGACTCTGCTGGGCAGCACCGAGATAGATCAAATGTTTTCGATCGCCAGCATCAGTATCAAGCGTCAGGGATTGACCGGTCGGGGTACCATGACTCTCAGCATGCATAGGAATGCGTTGGATGGGGGTTAGAATCAGTTGAGGTGCCGGTCGATCAGAAGGGCCCTTATGTATCGGCTGAGGTTTTGGGCTCTACTGATCAGTTCCTAGTGGATACAGGAGCGACACGTAGTGCGCTATCTAAGCAATTGGTTCCGGGGGCTCCCCCATCCGGCTTAATGGTCACATCGGTAGGGTTTGACGGTACACTCTCCCGAAGCCCTCTTTCACAGCCCCTCATGTTTAAGGTTGATTCTTTTTCTGCACCCTGTCCGTTTCTGCTTGCCCCGTACACACCGGACAACATTATGGGTCTTGATATGTTAAAGCATTTTAGGGCTACGATCCGCTGCTCCCCTGCTGGTGTGCGGGTAATATTGAATGACAATTACCCCCGATCAGAACGGATGTGTGCGATGTCAGAGGATGCGCTGTTAGCTACCCTCCCTCGTGCTTTGTGGGCAACTTCGGATACTGATGTGGGACAAATGGTGATTCCACCGGTCCACATTAGCGTCCAGGAGGGGGCGGTGTTACCACGCCTCCCACAGTACCGTATTTCCCAGGAGGGGGAGGAGGCTCTTATACAGATAGTGCAGGATTTGATAGCGGTAGGGGTAGTGGAGGAAGTCCCCTACAACATTTGTAACAGTCCGATTCTTCCCATACTGAAAAAGGATACGGATGCCAGAGTTTATCGGTTTATAATTGATTTGAGAGAAGTGAACAAGATCGTGATACCTCAATACCCAGTGGTTTCCGATATCACGACGTTGCTTACCTTGGTCCCGCCTACGGCGACCATGTTCTCAGTGATTGATTTGAAGAATGCCTTCTTTTCCATTCCCATTCACCCTGATAGCCGATATCTTTTTGGGTTTACATTAAATAATAGATCTTATCGTTTCTGTAGGATTCCCCAGGGCTATACAGAAAGCCCTAGCATTTACAGTCAGGCCTTGAAACGACAATTGGATTCCTTTGTTCTGCTCGAGGGGGTCGCCCTCATTCAATATGTTGATGACATCTTGCTGGCGGCTGACACCCAAGAGTTGTGTGAAAAAAGTACGTTGTCCTTACTTTCTTTTTTAGCGTCCCACAATCATAAGGTATCTAGGAAGAAATTGCAATTCTGTAGACCAAAGGTGACTTATTTGGGTCACCTTTTGTCTAAGGAGGGACGTGCACTCACACCGGATCGTATCCAAGTAATTTTGGATACACCGAGACCGTCCACACAGAAGGATGTGCGTGCATTTTTGGGCCTCGTTTCTTTTTGTAGACAGTGGATATTGGGGTTTTCGCACATAGCTAAGCCATTGTTAGCCCTCTTGACAAAGGACACGCCTATCCCAATCCCTTGGTCAGATGAGTGTGATACTGCTTTTCAGCAACTCCGGCAGGCCCTTTGTTCAGCACCAGTGTTAGGGACCCCTGATTATGCAAAACCCTTTTCGTTGTATGTGCATGAGAAAGATGGATGTGCATTGTCAGTTTTAGTGCAGATGCACGGCGATAAGCAGCGCCCTTGTGCATATTTTTCGGCTGTACTTGATCCTGTCGCCCGAGCATTACCAGGGTGTTTTCGCTCGGTTGCGGCGACAGCTGTGTCAATACGCCAAAGCGAGGGAATTGTGTTATCTCATAAGCTGTTGGTATTAGTCCCCCATGCTGTCGATGCCCTGCTCAATCAAACGAAGACGCAGCATTTGACCAGCGCCCGTTTAACGGGATATGAGTTGACGCTTTTGGCTCCTCATATTACGTTGAAAAGGTGCGTAACGTTAAACCCGGCAACATTGTTGCCATACCCCGAAACCCAGCCTGAGGCGCGGAAAGCGCATGATTGTATTCTCGTGACTGAGGAACAAACAAAGGGTCGTATTGATCTCCAGGATACGCCCTTTCCAGATGTAGATGGAGAACTGTGGGTGGATGGATCATGTCTGAAGCTACCAGATGGTACGACTTCAGCAGCATATGCAATTACCACATTACAAACGATAGTGGAGACAGCACGCATACCACAGAAATCAGCTCAAGCAGCGGAACTGATAGCATTAACACGAGCATGTGAGCTCAGTACAGGACTATGTGTGAATGTTTATACAGATAGCCGTTATGCCTTCGGAGTAGCGCATGACTTCGGCCTACTCTGGAAGGAGAGAGGGTTTTTAACGTCACATGGAGTACAGATAATGCATGGAGAGTTAGTTCATAATCTTTTAACTGCACTGACATATCCAAAGAAAATTGCCATCGTTAAGTGTAGCGCCCATAGGCAAGTAAAGTTGGAGAAGGGAATGCGTTAGCAGACCGGGTAGCACGGGAGACTGCGATGCAGCCCGGTACTACTGCCATGTATGTAGTAAAGTCACAGGTGGAAAGATGGCATGATGCGAAGGAGGAAGTGCGAGAAATGCAAAGGATCGCTTCTGACAAAGAGCGGGAACAATGGGCTAGTGAGGGAGAATTGGACGATGAGGGTTGCTGGAGAAATAAGCAGATGGATAGATGGAAATTACCCACGGCTTTTGTACAACCTATGGTTCAGATGGCACATGGGCTAGCACATGTTGGAGCTTCCGCAATTGTGAAATTGCTTACCCAAGTCTGGGAGCATCCAGAGATTGCTAGCACAGCGAAGAGGGTGGTGCAGACTTGTATGATCTGCCTGAGGTATAACCCAGGAAAGGGTACTCGAACTCCAGCAGGAGGGTTTGTGACACCCACTGCACCCTTTGAGGTTCTGCAGATGGATTACATCCAGCTGGAGCGCTGTAATAATCTGAAGTATGTTCTAGTAGTGGTCTGCGCTTTCAGCAAATGGGTTGAAGCGTACCCTACGAAAGACAATACTGCAATGACTACTGCGAAGCTGCTGCTGAAGGAGTTTTTCCCCCGATATGGCGTTTGTAGACTTCTGTGGAGTGATAACGGCCCTCACTTTGTAGCGGATGTTATAAAGTATGTCTTGAAGGGCCTAGGCATCACTCAGAAGTTCCACGCCGTGTTTCACCCTCAGTCTGCAGGCCTAGTTGAGAAGTATAATGGTACACTGAAGCTTAAGATCGCCAAAATTCAAGCTTCGACGTCTTTGACTTGGCCAGACGCTCTGCCACTGGCGTTATTGTCAATTAGATCGGTACCGCACTCTCGAACTGGCCTTACGCCCTATGAGATTGTTTTCGGACGCCCAATGAATATTTGGGGTCCACCAAGACCTAAGGCTGTGTATGATGTACCTTGTGTAATGATGAGCGATTATCTGGCACAGTTAACGGATAATTTGGTTTCTATCCATCAACAGGTCCGAGAGGCGCTCCCTGATCGGTCTACCGGCGAAGGACATGGTCTCCGGCCCGGTGACCATGTCATGGTGAAAGTCTTCGACAGAACGAACAGTTTGGAGCCGAGATGGGTGGGCCCTGAGCAAGTCCTCCTCGCAACAAGGACGGCTGTGCGAGTCTCCAACAGAAAGAATTGGATCCACTCCCTGCATTGTAGGAAGGTGCCGCCCGGATTGGTGGAACCTGCCGTGCTGACCGATCAACGAGAAATCTTGGCTGCAGAGACAGGCCGTGCTGCGGAGCCAAATGCCACTGAGGAGCTCTTTCCGTACCACGCGACTCCTGGAGGAAGGCGATATCATCTCCGACCAAGGAAGTGAGTTTTCTAGTACCGGGACATACTGTCAGAACGGCCCTTGGGTTAGTGAAACGGAGAGCCGATGAGGCAAGGGGGGGGGATCAGCCCTGCATTAGTGTAGCGACACCCGTCTTGGCCCGCTGGTGAAGAAATCAACCGCTGCCCAAGGGGAAGAGTTCTGACAGACTTTTAGTTTCAGGAAGATATTGGTTTTATTCCTTTATTTTTACTTTGATATGGAGAAAAAGAAAATCCTTTGTGCATTAGGGTTCATGTTGACAGTAGCCATTGTTGGTATAACCACATGGTTCGTGGAGGATGTAACTCCCGCTCGGAAGATTCTTGTGTTGACAACTCCGGTGCCTGAGGAGCACTACTTTTATACTTTACCATATCAAGAGTTGAAGCATCGACAGTCTTTCTTGAATAACACTTTCATCCAGATGCTGCATCATACCCACGTTGCTACGAATGCTACGAACTGTTGGATATGTGGGATGATGCCAGCTCATCAGAAGAAAGGAGGAACGCCATTTATACCACTTCCTTTCTCTCATAATGGCTCTTGTAGAGCATGGTATACTTTGCTTTTTGCCACTCGGAAACCGACAGTGGGACGATTGCTTTTTAGACTTAATAAAGAATGCCATCAAGACAAAAATGGGTATCCACAAGCGAATGGGACAATTTGGGAGTGGGAAGAGTACCGACCAGACAATGAATCCATTCCCTACATCTTCACGAACACAAGAGACACTGTGGGGAAGGACAAATTTGTGATTCAAGTAGCACAAGCTCAAGCGGACCTGTGTGTCCAGAGTGTGGGTTTTATCCCTGTTGGTGTTAGTGATTGTATTACTGTTCTGAATATTGATGGGTTGAACAATAGTACCTTCTTAGCCTCCCATAATACGTACTTTGTGTGTGGAAATAAAGGTTATTACCGTCTGCCGGCTGGGTGGTCTGGGGTATGCTATGTATCATTTCTATTACCTCCTGTATTCCTAGCACCCGCATCTTATCATAAGGATCTGAAATTATTGAATAATGTGACTGTAAATAGGTATAAACGTACCTTATCAATTGATGATGTAGATCAGACTGAAACCAGTCTGCAACAGTATATTGATTTTAACTTAGGACTGTTTTTCTTTGTTGGAGCTGCCCTGAACAGTAGGAAGATCCGAAGATTAACAAGAGTGGTAGAAGCTGTGACAAATCAGACTGCTGCTGCTCTTGGGAATCTTACGGAGGAATTGCAAATTACTAGAATTGTTGCATTGCAGAATCGTATGGTATTAGACGTTATGCTAGCTGACAGAGGAGGAGCATGTAAAATTATTGGAAGTAGCTGTTGTGTGTTTATTCCTGATCATACGCCATCAGTTTATAATGCCATCAATAAACTGCATAAAATTGCAGCTGAGATCCATACAGAAAACGGCACTTGGTCCTTTTCTGGATGGTTTTGGGCGTTAATTACTGCCTGGGGATGGAAGGTTCTAACTGGTCTCTGCATTATTGTAGCGGTTCTGTTTTCGTGCTGTATCTGTATTCAATGTGGTCCCTTGCTCTGCTCATTATGTGTATCATTCTGTATCCCTGATAAGAAAGCTATTGCCGATGTTGCCCACCAAAAACGTTTAGCTAAAGAAGTTGAAGAAATGATGACAATTGACATACATGATGATTATCCTAACAAACCGGATGTCTTCAGTAAATGCTGAAAGGGTCGTCTGTTGTAAATTGAAACGACGATGTGATTAAGCATTTACTAAAGACATTAATTCCCCTTTTATAGATCATGTTTTCTCCGTTATGTTGACCAAAGTTCGGACTCCATTTTGTATTGTCATGCTTCCACGTGTTCCCCACGAGAAGAGTCCAACCTCTGTGTTAGTTGTTCTTGTAATCTGCCTAGTAACAGTCTATAAATAGCTCCTTTGTCCATCTGGCACATGCCCAGACTTGACCACATCTGTTATCAGTTAGCCTTGCTTGACCATGTTTTCGCGGGCTCAAGGAGTGTGTTAGCTCCGCCCACATATTGATTCAGTATCGAAAATGACCATAAATGGTAATGTTCTTCGGCCTCATGTTGTATCCACCCACTTATGAGCCCCTCTACTGTGTATAAAAGGGGACCATGTACGAAGGTTCTTTGTGCTACTCTATGCAATACTGAAGAGTGTTGTGTGGATTGTAGGACCACCCTTAAGGGTTAATAAATGCTGTCTTTGTACTTTGCAGTTTCCGTGCCAACTTCCTTGTAGATTCCATTACAGGAGAGCGAACCCTTGTGTCCTGCGGGCCTAGCTGGGGCCTGTATTCATCACAGTAGATTGGACCGATGAGGAGAGATTACACAGATCTAAGGGGAGTTATAGACCCATAGCACTGGACCAGGTGCAGAAGGGGAAGTGGTGTGTGAGACGTCCTCAGACCTACTATGAAAAGATTTTGGTAGGACAAAGTACGTGTGATCATATCTTCACAATGGAAGACTCAGCTAAGAACTTTTTGCAAGGCTCGGTGCAAGTGATTCCAACCGTTTATTATGTGTGTGGAAGGAATGCCTATGTGAGGTTGCCTGCGAATTGGTATGGTACGTGTTACTTGGCCATTATTTTCCTGAACATCTATCATGCAGAAGATTTGGAGCTTTTGGAGACTGGACATCATTCTAAAGTACGAAGAGCTGAGTGCGGGAGCAGTGATTGGTGATGTCTTTGGAGCAATGATACCGAGTTTGGGTGTGATTTTGAATGATGTGAAGATCAGAAGGCTGGCGACTGTGGTTGATGAGTTGTCAATGAATACAGCAAGGTCTTTGATATTGGTGGATGGAGAGATGTTGTCGATAAGGACGATGGTTTTGCAGAATCGCTTTGCTTTAGATGTATTATTGGCAAAAGAGTGTGGTCTGTAAATTATTGAAGGTTCAGGAATGTTGTACGTATATTCTAGACAATAGCAAGGATCTGGAGAGATATATAGATAATATTACCACGATTCATCAAGAGATTGAAGATTTGACTGAAGAAGGTGTGTGGGAAAAGATTGGTAAAGGATTTGGTCATGTGGGAAGTTGGTTTGCTAATTTGGGAAAGGGAGTCCTTGGGTTTGTGCTAAAACCCCTCATTATTGTTGTGGTTTGTGTGATCTGCTTGTGGGGTTTCATCAGAGCTTACAAGTGGTACCGGAGAAACAGAATTGAAAGAGCTCTCAGAGCGAGTGAAATGCGAATGGCTAGACTGCAGGACAGTCAGTATCAGAATATGGAGAGGTTCCGACGGGGGAGGATGGCAACAAGTACTGTTTAGGTTGGTTCTTTCTCCAAGTGAGTAAATTGTGTGATGGTGTGATGACATTTGTCATCAAAGTGGGGAACTGATAGAGCGTCACGTTACTCCGAAATTTGTAGGGGTGCATCATATTCACTGTTAGTCCGCACCCACATATTAATCGATGTAATTTAAGTGTGACATAGAAATGTATCACTAGAATTGTTTAACATAGGAGTGATTAGAAATGTAACCATGCTTTTCATGACAAGTAATGCTGCAGACCATTGTGAATGTATTTTAGTAAACGCATAATGTTTGATTTTCACGTAATGCAATGTGTTAGTTTAAACGTGCGCCATGTTAAAGTTTGCTTATTCACGTATATAAGAGTGATGAAATTAATGCTTAGAGTGTGATTTAGGAGTGTTTAACAGTGTAAAGGCCTGATCGCATATACGTAAAGAGAAAGGCCTGTTAATTTCTTATGTTAGCTAAACGTTGTAGGCCGAAAATGATTTGCCTTGGTAAAGGCTTTCGGTTTCAAGAGAATGGAAAATCTTAGAGAAGTGAAAAGTTTTTCGTTCCCATGTTTCTGTTGCAGGTGCAAGGACAGTGAGACTAGGTCTTTGTTTTAGGAGTCAGGATGGTACGAGAAGCCAACAGGGGAGTATTTTGGAATGTGCAGATGATACTTTCAACGGAGAAGGTGCCTGGGACCCAAGGTCAAGCTAACCGTCGTTGGATGGAGTACAAGTTTCACTGGAAAAGTACTGGGAGAAGACCTGGCTGAAGAGGTGTGCCGAAGGGTGTGTTCTACATTTTTGGGATTTTGTATTAGGGACAGTGCCCGGTGGGTTGAGCAGTTGTGGTTTAGATGGGAAGCTAGAAGGAGCATCTTAGAACAAGCTCTGACTAAGTGAATGTACTTCTAAGGAAGTCTTCACTTCTGGCACCTTTTATTCTCTTGCCTGGGAAGGGAAATCCTAAGTAGGGATGTCACCTTAGAGATAGAGTAGGGAAAGACTAACTGTTTTTTTCTTTTAGGCTAATGGTTTCAGATATAGAGATTGGACTAACCATCAGTGGTCCTTTGGATCGGAAATTTAATTTGGTTAATAATGTATTGAGATTGGAATTTTCTCCCCTTTACACTATTTAGCAGATAAAAAGATCCTGGCGACCTGAGAGGATTCTTGGAGATAATCAGGTAGGCAAGAATCCGGTCCTATCATACCTTAAAACGTCCCTGGGTCCACTTGTCTCTCTGAAAGGTACCTGAGCATGTACATCATCGTCCCCAGCAGGTAGTAACTTCCTTGAGAGGAAACTTGTATTCCTCCTTCTTGAAAACATTCTTTACTGAAGAGTTTAACCCTGAAATGAAAGGATGTTTCTCCGTTTGAGTTTCGTGCACCCATGCTTCTATGAGTGTTAAAGGGGCCAAGACGCCACTGTTATTCACTAACAGAACAAGTGAACGAGCGAGAAGGAAGAAAGTGTTTCTCGATGTAGTAGCGCTGCTTTTTCCACGAGCACTGCAGTACTAGTCAAGCCTTGGCACCAGCAGACACTGGTACTGCACGATCAAGGTTTCCATGGAATCCCATGATGGGCTGTGGAGTAGTCCCAAACGCTGCTATTTTATCTTTGTTCTAATTGGACTGGACTTAACGCCTCTGCACATGTGCCATAAAGACTGCATTCCCCACAACAAAATGTCTATGCAGACACGTTTGTCTTTCACAGCGGCACCACGAAGATTCCCGTCGAAAGGTCTGCAGTGTCTGTTCCCTTCTCAGCTTTTTGCTAAAATAAGTAATGCGCACCTTTTCAATTTCAACAAAGTCAGAGAACGTGTGACGAATTTATTGCTCTTTTTGACAGTTTGTTGTTTAAATAAATAAATACTTCTTTTCGCACCATCTTTTACTGCTTTTAGACTTTTCCAAATACCACTGTTGTCTTGCACTCATGCATGTGCTGTGATTGAAGCGAAGCCACAAAGCGTGAGTCTACGCCACAAGTCACGCGTATGTGGGCAAAATATATCTCTGGTACAGCTATGAATAGGAGTCCGTGGAATTTATGAGTATACGGCATGCATTGGTGTAGCAGGGGGCATACAGAGGGGACATATTGCGGTATCATCGAGCCTGAGAATTTGCTGAGAGATGGGAGCCATGATAGGCATGCTAGAACATTGAGCTTTACCAGCTAATTCCGGAAGAATGGTTGAAACGTTTATGAGGAAAACATGAACAGCTGTACACAATGTGTGAGAGCGAGGGGGACCCAACAGAAACTTTTCATTGCTGTTATCAAATTCCAGAAAGATTTTAGACTTAGGACAAGACAAGGACAAATACAAGCTGGGGGCATTTGGGGTGATAAGAATCCTCTAAAATGTACTCAGGCCTTGCTCCAAACTGCGTAGATATAACGTTTTACAGGAAGAAAACACAATGTTCAAAACCCATGCATAATATGACCTGGGAGTGCTCGTTACTTTCCTGTATTTTCAAGAGCAACACTCCCCTAACTTGCAAAGGGGCAATCCTTTTATCATGGCTGCGGCATAAGGAACTCAAACTCAAACCATGCTAACCCTCTGGGGAAACAGTGCATGCTGGAATTAAAGCATTGGCTGTTTTGGCTCTGGGATGTTTTAGCAATGGAAAAGATTATATACTCATTAAAAGATAAACTTAAGTGATTTTGAGCCAATTGGTAGCCCCTTCTGTCTTTCCTCTCTCTCCAGAGAGAGAGTTAAGGGAGATCATGTGCCCCTGCTGCCTCTGAGTGCCAGTCATCATCTCCTCAGAACTGTCCTAGCTTCTTGCAACCAGATGACCCCCTTAATCATTTGGTCATTCTCATCCTTGTTGTGAACTTTGGAAATAGTTGCAAATAAAGTTTGGTCTTGAATTTGGTCTTGATATGTTCTTCAGGTTATCATCTGATCATACACCTTGTAATTTTGGGGCAAGTGGAATGGGGAATTAGTAGCTTCAGGATTTTATTGATCTGCGTTCTCGCCAACCAGTTGTTTATAGAAGATGGTATGTACACTATAAAAACGAAAAACTAATCCCAAATTATGAGGCAAGAAACCGAAAATGATATTGCTCATTATGAGTTTAAAGGGAAATTATGCAATGCATATGTGGCACAGCTGTCTAGCTGTTCTGACATCTGATGCAAAATCCAGTCCAGTGACATGAAATGATAAAGTTTGTTTAAATACGTGTACATATTCAACAGACCCTATCCAAACTGTTATTCACTGAATAATAATAGCCCTGTGTTACATGGAAGCCCAGCAACACTATTTTATTAACACATTTATTATTTTTGTATGTATGTATGTATGTGGGTATTTATAAAGCACAAACCTAACCAGGCACAACGGCGCACTGTACAACTAGTACAGTTAGTGAGCACTATTAGGATGGAGGGGTGAAGAGCTGCTGTGTTCAGATTAAGAAGGTGGCTCTCCTAAAGTGTTGTGATGTAGTGTTCTTTAAACAAATACATCTTTAGCTATTTTCTGAATTAAAGAAGGAGTTCGGCAATTCTGATAGTCTTCGGGATGTAGATGGTAAAGGCCTGTTTCCTGGTAAAGACCTTTTTCCTGGTAAGGCCTGTTTCCTGGATTTTTTTCACCTTGGGCCTGATTTATGGTTTGGCAGGCTGGAATCTGACAGTGAGGGTGCCAGAAGACTGCATTTCTGCCACCATGACGGACAGCTCTCTGCCAAATTTAGAGATCACTGCCGAACCAGGGGTTACATTGATTGCATTAGTGTAGTGTCTGGCTTGGGCTGATGTGATGAATTGTCTGCGTTTTGAGCAAAGAGATTTTAGTGTGACGTCCTTGGTGATCTGCTTTTCTTTCATTTTCATTCTAGGTGGCAAACAGTTTACTTATTGTCCCTAAGTTATTTTAAGTTCTATGGGGTAGAGGGTTTACATCTGCACTTGTGTGTTTCACTGGTGCATGGACTGTTAAGCTAAAAATCTGTACTTAGGATAGTGTGCTGCCACACTGGTATTGTGCTCCTTCTGTCATTGCCTCCAGATATATAATATATAATACGAGTGACATTAAACCTACAACCAGCCAGGACTATAGGCTTTGTCAATGGTTGTACGTTGCATAAGATAAATAAAAACAAACTGCAGCATTTTCATTATTATATACAATTATATACAATGAAAACATAGGTGGTTCAGAGATGTTTTACAGGTGGGAAACACTTAGACAGCCTGTTTCCATTGGTTGTATGCGCTTGGCTTAGGGGTCATTTTGCAAGCAGAGCAGTTTGAGGATTGGGCACATTTTTTATTTGATTCTAATGTTTTCTTCACACTTGTGCTTCAAAATGCTATATTTGGATCCCCCTTTTTTCAACAATTTACAAGAAATATGTGGTGTAAAACCGACCATTTGAATCAATTTTTCTCAACGTTTTCTTTAGGGGGGCTTGGGAGAACCCCCCAGCACCCTCCTTTTGCAGTTCGGGCTCGCTCGCTTCGCTTGCTCACTTATTACATTAGGGTACAACATTTTTCGCCCTACCACTTTCAAAATCCACCAGCCGCCACAGGACCTGTGCGTAGTCATAAGACTTAAAGGTGTGATTTTCTGTCTGGAATGTTTCTACCGAAACTGAAGATTAAGCACAGTGACAGTGCGAGTGCCTGTCAGGGGCAAAAAGATGCTGATTTATAGGCCTCCCTGGTCCTGCTGATTTATAGGCCTCCCAGTCCTGCTGGCGCCTTCCTGAAATCCATTAACGAGGCAATTTCCCTCCTGGTCCTCAAATATAGCCACTTTCTGGTCTTGGGCGACCTCAATATCCATGTGGACAAACCCAATGAGCTCGAGGTCATCTCCCTGACCGATTTCCTCTTGCTCTCTACCTGCTCCCTTATGTTTCCCACCCTACACACAATAAGGGCCACACCCTTAACCAAATCGTCTCCAATTCAGATCTCAAAGTGGATCCGCCCCTTCCTTTTGTGTGGTCGGATCACTACCTTAATAGTTTCAGGGTCCCCAGATCTGTAAGGAGCGGTCAGACCCCTGCCACGAAATGGGTAAACACTCATAGACCTTTCCACCGGGTCACTCCTACTTTGAGTGAGGCACTGAAAAAATACACTCCTCTGCTATCTAGCGAACCTGAGAGAGATGCCCTCCATCTCGAGACCTGGGTGCAGCACTGCGCCTATGCGTTTGCCCCTATGCCCACTCGTACACCCAAGAAAGCCAGACTTTTAGCTCCTTGGTTTAATGAGGCACTGAGACGGAGCAAAAGTACTTGCAAACGCCTTGAAAGGAAGTGACGTAAAAACTTTTATTCCGACGTTAAATTGGATTACAAACAGGCCTTGAAGGCACATTATACTAAAATCCAGGAGGCTAAAAAAAGCTATCTGAAAGCAAAAATTGAGATGTCCGGCAACAAAGGCAAGGAGATCTTTAAAGTTGTGAGACCTCTCTGCCTCATCATCTGTCGCCCCCCTCTCTTTCTAATGGCCAACCAACTTGCATCTTTCTTTCATGACAAAATTATGACCATTCAGGACTCCTTCACAAGGAGGAGTCATGACCCTGCCGACAATCCAGCCTAGGGGGCGCAACCCCTTTACTGAAGAAGCCCTCGGCTGACCTCTCGGTGTCAGCAAATTACAGACCTAACTCACTTTTGCCATTTTTCTTTAAGGCCCTAGTGAAATGTGTAAAATCAGTGATCTCTGACCACGCTGAAAAAAACTCACACCAGAGCCAGTTAGGTTTCAGAACCAACTATAGTACAGAGACTGCCCTACTCCAAGTCTCTGATCTTATTAAGGAGAAGCTGGATCAGGGGGGGAAAGCCATATTGATTTTATTAGATCTCTCTGAGGCCTTTGATACTGTGCAGCGCTCAAGACTCCTGAACAGGCTACAGGATTGTAGAATAGGCAGCACTGTTCCGAATTGGTTTTTCTCCTTCCAAAAGGATAGACGACAGGAAGTCAGGACCCCCCCCCTTCACAGCCCCCATCCCCAACCTGAAAGTGGGAGTTCCTCAGGGCTCGATACTGTTCCCCACTCTGTTCAAACTATATACGTCTCCCTTGGCTCCTCTGGCAGAAGCGTGCCGCTCTAAAATTATTTCTGACGCAGACGACACGCAGCTCCAATTTACCTGCAATAAGGGAGCTGACTATGAAGGTGATAAAATCAACTCCTGTCTCTCGAAAGTGTTCTCATGGCTGAAGAAGAATCAGTTAAAATCTGAGGTCAACGTCTTTGGCTCCCCTCCCGTGGATGAGTGGAAACTCTGGTGGCCATCGGATATGTCACCTCCTCCATCAGCTCTTAGCACTGTCAAAAATCTGGGCTTCCTGATGAACAGTACCCTCTTGATGAGATCTCAGGTCCAGTCTGTAGTAGGCTCATGTTTTGGGGTTCTAAGAATGCTCAGAAAATGTGTCCCCCCTTTTTGCCTCTTGAACATAGGAAGACCGTGATCCATGCATTGATGATCTCAAGACTGGAATACGTTAACGTCCTGTACCTAGGCCTCCCTGCAGCCGCTAGAGCTGTCCTTGCGCTCAAGCCTAGGACTCATATCTCCTCACACCTTAAGACCTTGCACTGGGTTCCTGTAAAACAAGCATTAAAAATGCAATAGGTCTCGCATTTACAAGAGTTTGAGCTATTAACATTGCAAATGGCAATGCCTTTTATTTTTGTTTTTAAAAGATAAATAAAAGGCATTGTCATTTGCAATGTCAATAGTTCAAACTCGCGTAAATGCGAGACCTATTGCATTGCAACTGCTTGTTTATTTTTAGGAGAGGAAAAGCAAATTTCCCCTTTCCCAGAACCAGCCCAGGATGGTACCTGGTGTGAGCGGATACTACTTTAGTCCTCTTATTGCCTCTAAACCATTTTTTCAATGTTAGCTCAGAAACCTACATTTCGTAAATGCAATAACTAACGTTTTTGTATTGTGCTTTGTGTTGACAACCTCAACATTCACATGTGCCCCTCATAGGAAGCTGAGAAAAAAATGCATAAGTCAGTCTGATTAATATAGTGCGAAAAAAATTTCCTGCTAAAAAGAAGTTTCGCCGCATCTCAGCTATTAATCTCCCCCTGTACTCTGGGGCACACAGACTTGCCGCTTCGATTTACTGCTTGGTGTAAACGACTTTAAAATTTCGCCCAGCAGGTTGTCAGCAGCGGGAGAGTGAGGAGTGCTCTCCCCTTCCCTGAGGAACTGCGCCTTTCCCCACACAGTGCCGCCAGAGGGAACTGCGAAGCGGTGTTTTCCCCTGGACCCGGAGTCCTGTTACTACCAAGGAGGCGTCCGAGGCCCTGGTAGCTGCGAAGCAGAAGCCGGAGGTTGGGGGGCGGAACGGCCCTCCTTTTTCACGTTGACGGTGGGAGTGGTGTTGGCTCCCGCGGGGAAGGGGGGGGAGAGCCTCGGAGCGTGGAGGTGCCCGAGAGAGACACGAACAGCAGAGGCGGTGGCGGAGTTTCAACGCGTACCGTAGCCCTATTACCGTCTTGTAGTAACCGGGAAGGGGTTTTCTAGTAGTAACCGCACCTCGTCCAAGATTGGTGGCGGCCGGGGCACCTGTGACATTACGGGGGCACACTTTGTTTCTCTACTCCCTGACAACAGCAGAGGGGGCCATTTCACATACTCCTGCAGTAAAAAGATCACAGGGGCAAACCTCTACCGGTGACATCGCCTTGGGGCTTGCTTTAAATAGTGACACCATTGTTGAGATTACACGGGGGAGTGATTCTGTGGAGACCATGGATATTGGAGTCTGAACTCGGACAAGACACGATCTGATTGTTTAGTGGCTCTTACGATACCTGTCAGGAGATCAGGGTAGATGTGCTCTGCGAGACTCAGGATAAAGATTGTACCCCAGTAATCCAGCCCTCAAAACCTGCCTCGCTTAAGTAATCCATGAAAGAGATTGTATCCCTGGCCCCCAGTACAAGGAACAGCTCTTTGTTGATGTGATTTATGTACTTATTGGAGCCCGCAACTTGCTTCATTCTGCCGCCAGCTGCCTCCCGCTGCCAGAGAGGACTCCAGCCCCCAGTAAACACCACACCTAGAAGCCAAGCGGACGCCATTACCCCATGACGTATTTGCTCGGCTTTTCCTGCCGGCCTCGCCTGCCAAATGGGTTCTTGTCTTTATGGGGCCAAGTGTTTGGCCCCATAAAGATAAGAAACGTTTTGCAACGAACACAAAGCAGGCGAGGCCGTCCGAATGGGATGGCTCAGAAAGCCAAGCAAATACGTCACGGACACCTTTTTTCCAATGGCTGGCCACCGTTTAGCATAAACGGTGATGCCAGCCAATGGAAAAGAGGGGCGGGGCTTAATGCCCCTTACAGAAAATACCCACATCTCATTAAATCTCGCCAGCGAGACTGCGGATGCGCGCAGCCTACGCCAGGCGAGACCTAAAAAGGATCAGTTTTAAGGCCCTGGTACTCTTCTTAAAGGCCGTTCAGGGAAACGGGGTGGAGTATCTCAGAAGGAGAGTGACGAACTATGTGCCACAAAGAAATCTGAGGTCCTACACGTTGAGCCTGGCATCCGTCCCCAGGATATACCGTTCCGGAGCCCGCGCCTGGAACCTTCTTCCTTTGTCTCTCAGGAAAGTGTCCAGTATTTCCGTGTTCAGTAAAATGCTCAAAACCTGGCTGTTCCATAACTAACTCCTGGCCTCCCGCCTCTTGGGACACACTTTCTGAATAGCTGTGCGCTCCATAAATGCTCTTTCATTTATTCATTCATTCATGCTCAGAATACGTGCTCATCCAATCCATGGCCTCTTTAGAAAGCACACAGAGCAGTGATCCCGTATGCCAACTGCAGATGCGATTCTATGCAAATGTGTGGTTACGGTGGCACTCTAAGTGAATTTTTGTGTATATGGGTAAGCCACGCCCTTAATTATGTAGGCCCTACCTGTTTTATAAAGCCCCAGCCCCCATTTTGTGCATCCCACTTAAACCCCTGGCAACCTGGATTACCCATGTTTGCACTAGTGCAATGTGTTTGCAACCCAGCGTGGCAGGAGGAGCGTGGACTCTGGGCAGGTGGCTCGTGTGCACGGAAGGGACAAATATTTACTCTCCTGCACACTCACTTCACAGCTCAAGGAGCAACCAGGTGAGGGTGAAAGGGGATCACTTGGAAACGCCCGTTTACCGCCTCTGTCCCAGAATAGACCAGCCCCCGAAACCTCCCCAAACACACACACACGGTGGGTGGCAGGATCCACAGTTCTGACCCCCAAAGGGTGGAGTCTTCAACAGGTCTGTCTGCTGCTCAGGAGGCTTAAGTTAAATGCTGTTGACATAAAATCAGAAAAATGCACAACACAAGCGCACGATGTGACGTGCCGGGCTCTAGGGCGTGGACAGAGTGACAGGAGATCTCTGTGGGGAAGAGTGCATTCTTTAGGTGGTGGAGTACAAGAGTTGTGGTGCTCCATGGGGATCAGAGTAGGCAAGTGAGAATGGTTACAGAGAGGGGTGGGCACGATCAGGAGCACAACGTTATTTCAGTAGACAATAGTGGGGACTAAGGGGGAAGGGGAGGTGCCCTATGCTCAGAGCTGCCAACTTTGGAGTGGGGGAATCAGGTTCGATCTCAGCGTGGCTCAACATCCTGGGTCCTATGCTAATTATTGTATGTCCCCTTGAGTACCACAAAAAGGAATTTTTCCTGGTGTAACGCAACTGGTGCTCATGTAAAACGCGTCATTACCGGAGTCGGGTTAGAGAGACAGCATACATGAGTGGGCGCAGCGGGTGGGAGGGGAGAGAGGGGGAGGGGGGTTGCGGGAGGAGCTTCATTTTCGGCAGCTTGAGGAAGAGGTGGCTAAGGGTCTAATTACAAGGCTGCCAAGGAGAGAACGGATGGAGGGCCTGCTATGGATCCGTTTGGCATTCCTTCACATCTGGTGGGGCAGTACAGGGTGCGGCACCTCAAAAAACAAGAGTATTCTCGCATCAAGCCACAAAGCCTTAATTTCAGCAGCCACCTACTGTCTGGCAGCCAAGTCCAAGCCACCTTAAACTAGATGAGTGCCAGAACGTGCCTTTAAGCATCGCTGGGAACACTCCTCGAACTCCGACATCTGTACTTCCAGAAGTCAGAAATGGGAGGGCAGGCAGCTGAACTAGCTCCAACTCCTGCGGAAGAAGCATCAGTCAGAGAGGCGTAACTGGCTGTGGTCCGGATGCACACATTCCTGGGTGGGGGAGTTTTCAACCCTCACACCTCGAGCACAGGCTACTTAATTTACATTTCAAAAGGACTCGTACCAAGTGTAAAGAAAAAAATATTTGCAATGCTATAGGTCTCACATTTAACCCTTTGGATGCTCATGATGGAATGTTTCCGTCAGGAGCACCAATTCTCCTGTGCTCATGATGGAACCATTACGTCATGAGTACAGGCAAGAAAAATCCCTTTGTTGCAAACAGCAGAGGGATTTCACATGTATTTTTTTGCCTTGGGGGGTGGGGAAGAGCTTCCCTAACCGACCGAGGCCTGTTAGGGGTTTTCATTGCAATGACGATTGCGTGCATGGTGCGCTGTCGTCATTACAAGGAAAACAAAACTGAAACTTACTTTCAGTTTCACAGTTTCAGTGCTTGTGGGGTTATCTCAGCCCCCCCAACCACTGAAACACATGGGAGAGGTATTGTTGGAAAGGGGAGAATCCCCCCTTTCCAATGGTACCCTTCCCTAGTGGATCCCCAAGCAGGGATCCACCTACTAGCACCAGGGAGGGGGAAGCGGCCCCTTGGGCAAGGCCTTTCCTTCCCCTATAGATTTTTACTAGAGACAGTCATTCTGCCCTGCCTGGAGAGCAGATGGGGGCAGTAGCCCCCAATCTGATCCCACCAGTGGGAGCAGAAAGCACCCTAGACATCAGGGATTCTTTTTTAATTGGCCAGGGGTGGGGGCTGCCCAGAATGGGCATCCCAATGCCCCCACCCTACCCCCGCAAAGAAGGCAAAAGACTTTCTGCCCCCCCCCCCCAGGAGGCAGATGGGGGCAATAGCCCCTGATCTGCCCCCGGGGGGGGGGGGCAGAAAGCCCACTAGGCACAAGGGATTTTTTTTTTATATGTAGGGGTGGGGGCTGCCCAGAGTGGGCATGACAATGCCCCCACCAAAAAACAAATGGTACAGTCTTTCTGCCCCCCCTGGGAGGCAGATGGGGCAATAAGCCCACTAGGCACCAGGCATTTTTCTTCTTCTAAAGTTCCGGGTGGGAGCTGCCCAGTATGGGCATGCCAATGCCCCCATCCCCCCCAAAAAGTAACTGTCTTTCTGCCCCCAAGGAAGCAGATGGGGGAAGTAGCCCCTGATCTGCCCCCCCCCCCCCGGGGGGCAGAAGGCCCACAAGGCACCAGGGATTTTTTTTTATTTATATGTAGGGGGGCTGCCCAGAATGGGCATGCCAATGCCCCCACCCCAAAAAGCCCCTTATCTGCCTCCTGGGGGTGGGGCAGAAAGCCCAATAGGCACAGGGAATATTTATTTTTTAAATTCAGGGGTGTGGGCTGCCCAGAATGGGCATGCCAATGCCCCCACCATGCCCCAAAAAATTCCACAGTCCGTCTGTCCCCCTTGGGGCCATATAAGTGCAAACCCCGAAAAATTTGAGAAAATTTTATTTTTTTCATCAAAATTTGAGGTTTGCAGGGGTTTCGGGGTAGGGAAGCTTTGGGGGTTCCACGCAAGCCATGCCTCTTTGGACTCCCCCAGGTCTTTAGTTTTCAGAAATGTGTGGGTTCGGTAGGTTTCCCTAGACGGCCGCCAAGCCCTGGACCAAAAACTCATGTGAACCCCCTTGCAAAAGCAGATCGTTTTGTGATCGGTAATTTTGATATCTTCACAATACGTTTTGGTCCCTTGCCTGTCGCGGGTACTTGACCCACCCACAAGAGTGAGGTATCATTTTTATTGGGAGACCTGAGAGAATGCTGGGTGGTAGGAAATTTGTGTCAGCCCGGTGATCCTACAGCTTTCCCACACAGAAATTTGAGAACAATTTGATTTTTTAATCAAAATCTGAGGTTTTCAGGGGATATTGGATAGGGAAACGTTGGGGGATCCATGCAAGCCATACCTCCCTGGACTCCCCCGGGTCTCTAGTGTTCAGATATGTGTGGTTTTGGTAGGTTTCCCTAGATGGCTGCCGACCCCGGGACCAAAAACGTAGATGCCTGCTATGTACCTGAAAATGACTTGGTTTTGCAAGGGGATCACATGAGCTTTTGGTCCGAGGCTTGGTGGCCATCTAGGGAAACCTACCAAACACACACATTTCTGAAAACTAGATATCATGGAGGTGTGGCTTGCATGAATCCCCCAACGTTTTCCTACTCGGAATACCCTTCAAACCTCAAATTTTGATGAAAAAATCAATATGAAGGAAAATGTGCTTTTTTCAGCTAAATTTGAAGTTTGCAGGGGATTCTGGGTAGGAAAATGTTGGGGGATCCATGCAAGCCATACCTCGCTGGACTCCCCTGTGTGTCTAGTTTTCAGAAATGTGTGGGTTTGGTAGTGCAAAAACAGGTTGTTTTGTGATAAGTAATTTTGATGTCTCCTCAATATGTTTGGGCCCTTGCCTGTCGCTAGTACTTGACCCACTCACGTGAGTGAGGTACCATTTTTATTGGAAGACCTGGGGGAACGTTGAGTGGTAGGAAATTTGTGGATGGAGATTCCAGAACTTTCCCAAACAGTGTTCACATCAGAATCCGCTTCTTTGTCATCTCACTTCTTTAGGTGCTATCTGGGTTGGATATACTCATCAGAGCAGTCCTTCGGAAGTGTCACTTTGTGTGGTAGCATGTAGCCATCAGGTACTACAATGCATACAGGGATCATGACACTGTTGCCCAAATGCCAAAGAGTGTGATTATACATGTGAATTCCCTTCAGAAGCAGTGGAACGTGAAATGGACTATCTTGGTCCTCCCACAGTGCCTCATGGATGTCTGAACTGCAAGTATGCTATCTCTTAAAGGCTAGACAAAGCTTATAAGGTATACCCTGTTGCTGTCTTGCCTGCACAGAAGCCACAAGTCTGTTTTAGGAGTACAGAGAAGCTGAAATTCTTATCTCTCAGTCGAGGCTAGAAAAAGTTGCCCAAAAACCTCTATAAAGAACCTCTGTTTCCTTAAACACACACCTAACACCCCCAACAACTCTGTGTTTAAGGTCACTTTCAAGACAGAAGGAACAGACATCATTAGCCTCTTGACTTCTCCTCCCACTTTGGGTTCACCAGAGGACGTGTACCACACCACCCTTGGACCCACACATTTTGCCTCATAGGTAACAGTTAACCCACTGGATAAGGTCGCTTCCTCCCATCACACCAATCTATGGGAGGTCAGGAGAGCTGCTGATAAAGGTACTTACCACAAACAGCCCGGGGAGATCATGTGAACTTTGGAAAAAAAGGAGGTTTCAAAGTTAGAGGCTGATGAATTTAATGTGTAAGTAGAACTGCAAAACATTGTGACTTTGATACATGTACTTTCCAATAAAGACAGATAAAACTAGGCTGCTTGATAGACCTTCCCTTTTTCATATACAAATTACTCGTTGAAGAATTTCTGAAAAATATCCTTGACACAACAAAAGTCTGAAAGGTTTGTGTTCGAGTTCTACTCTATGCTGATGATTCTGTTCTTTCAGCGTGCTCCCTCAACACCGTACAGCAACTGCTTTATCAAATAGCCATACAATATGTAGAACAGTATCAAGATTAATAATGTTACAAGTAGAATCATGCTTTGGGGCTCCCTAGCAAATCAAGATCCATCCAATTCTACCTGGAAGGCGTGGCAATAGAAAGAGTACACACCTTTAATGGCCTTAGTACGACTTTGTCCGCCTCAAACTCTAGGAAAAGACACTTGGAGAGGACCACAAGGCAGGAGGAAACAATTTCCTTTTTTTTTAATTTCAACATATTTTATTGATTTTTGCACATATAGTCATCAACACTTTGTCGTTACAGGGTGGCAGCCCAAACTGGCTGTGTTTGTTGAGGATACAGTTACACAGTATATATGTTTTGCTGTCCCCCTATCCAGTGTCCCGCTAAGAGAATAAGAATGAGTGAAAAGGGAAAGGATAGAGAATAAGGGAGAGAAAAGAAGACATAGTATACAAGAAGTTTACTTCCTTCTTGTTTGCGTTCTGATCTTGTGGGGGTGTTGTTTAAGGCCATTTGGGCCCTTTTTCTAGGTCTGCTCACGGGGGCTCGTAGGGGTCCAGGAACTCGTCCAAGGAAGCCCACATTCCCCTGGTGAGTTCCACAGGGCAGTGCTGTCGGCGCCTCTGAGATACGTCACCCAGTTGAGTCAACCCTTGAAAGTCGCCTTGGCTGTATCTTTCCATTTGGTGATTACCATTTTCACTGCCGCTGTCAGTAAGAGACAACATAGGTCTCTGTCGTGTTGTGAGTCTAGCTCTGTTGTCATGAACGCAGTGGTAAGGGTAGAGAAATCTGGCTTTACCGTGCACCCCAATGCTTTATTTATGAAGGTGAATATTTTCTCCCAGAATCTTTTAACTTTGGGACAATAATAGATAAGGTGTGCTAGGTCCCCCTTTTCTTTGTCAGAGTTCCAGCACAGGTCATTTTCCCTGAGGCCCAGCGCTGCCTGGCGAGCCGGAGTCCAGTAAGTCTTGCGTAGTAACCAGAATTTTGTCTGTGCTAATACTGGGGAAATTTTGTTTTGTGAGGTGGAGGCCCAGAGGAGATAGAGTTCTCTCTCGCTGAGTGTGGTGTTGAGTTGTTGTCCCAGTATGTGGCTGCTTTATCATTAATTTTAGTGGAGCTGGGGTGTAGTAGCTTGTAGATATGTGATACCTAATGGCCTATTCTGTTGAGATTCGTCATGTATTTAATGATTGATGGCTTGTGCTTTGCTAATTTCGCTTTTGTCAGGGCTGTTCTGATTTTTAGGAAGTTGTAGAGTTCTATGTCTGGTAGTTTATGCTTTGTTTTTAACATGGTGAAGGTTGTGGGGCTTCCCCCCTCTTCCAGCTACGCTGGGTAGGAGATTCCTAGCCTCTTCCATGTGTCTATGGAGAGAGGTTTCCCCCTGTACTTAACCTTGGGGTTTGCCACAGCGATTCCCACATTGAGGTTTTTACACTGTACTCCATTTTTTGATCTATTTTAAGCAGGGAATTTTTGGTATTTTTGAGTATTGGATTGGAAGCATGTATGTGTTTATTGGCTGTGAGGAGTACTATTGGCAATAGGTTATTTAGAATGGCTCTCTCAATTGCAAGCCATACCAACGTGTATTCCTGGTTAAGCAGAAGCCAGTAGGCCCCCTGTTTTGCTAGAAATGCAGTTTGGAAGGTTTTGAAGTCTGCAACCTTTAGGCCTCCCAGTTTTTTGTCTAGTCTTAGTTTTTTCAGGCTTATTCTCGCTTTTTTGTCCCGCCATAAAAATGTATTAATCAACTTATCTATCTTGCGATGGAAGTCGTCGGTGAATAGAAGAGGGAGCATACCCAGCAGATAGTTGATCATCGGGATGATCATCATCTTAACTGTTTCTATCCTCCCCCACCATAAATTTGTGGGACCAGGACTCTAACAGTGTCCTTGTCTTCTCTAACAGTAGCTTTTCATTTTGGTCAAGTGTGGTTCTGAGGTCTTTGCCGAAGTGTACCCCTAGGTATTTGATGAAACCTGTTTGCCATGCTAGGCCCGAGTTCCCCAATATCTCTCTAGTGGTGTGGATGTTAAGTGTTTTGCACCCCGACTTATCCTTGTTGAGCTTGTATCCTGGTGTTTTGAATATGTTCCTATGGTTTCCATGAGAGCCGTGATGGAGGTCCTGGGTCGCTCTGTCACTATGAGGATGTCGTCTGCCTGCGCAGCTAGTTTGACTGTGACCTCATTGATGGTGATCTCCCTCACCTCCTCATTGGCACTGACATCCCTGATCAGGGGTTCCAAGGCCAGCAGGAATAACGAGGGGGACAAGGGACATCCTTGTCTTGTTCCGCGTTGTAGGGCGAAGGGGTCAGAGACCGCCCCATTAACTACTATTCGAGCTCTGGGGTCCCCGTACAGTGCCATTACTTTCCGTGTGTATGATTCCCCAAAATTGTATGTCCGCATGCATTGTTCTAGGAAGTCCCACAATACCCTGTCAAACGCTTTCTCGGTATCTAGTGTGATAGCCACCGCAGTTTAGTCTATTTTGGAGGTGCGTTCCAGTATGAGGCATAAGAGTCTGGTGTTATCATGTGACATGCGGGTCTTTAGGAACCCTACCTGCAAGTTGCTTATTAGTCTTGGGAGCACAGTGTTTAGTCTTGAGGCCAGGATTTTGGCATATACTGTTCCCATTTGGCACAGGGTCAAACTGATTTGCATATGGCCATGTCTGAACTGGGGTGGCAGAGTGGGCTAAAGAACGGTGATGGATCAAACCCAGATCTGTTGACTGGGTGTGAGTGTTTGATTGGTTCTGATGCTCCGTCCATCACCACCCCCTTTTGTACCGCTTTGTTCGCCATAAATTGGCAGGGTATGCTCAGACGTTGAGTCCCTTGCTCACTTTGCCACTGGATTCAAGCAAGCCTGGCTGAAGACGGCTGAAATGCCAGAAACCGGTCCTAGGAAGCTTGTTTCCGGTCCAGGGAAGGCATGGCTTGGCAGTTCGGGCTGGACTGTTCCCATGAGGCACAGGGTCAGACTGATTTGCATATGGCCATGTCTGAACTGGGGTGGCAGAGTGGGCTAAAGAACGGTGATGGATCAAACCCAGATCTGTTGACTGGGTGTGAGTGTTTGATTGGTTCTGATGCTCCGTCCATCACCACCCCCTTTTGTACCGCTTTGTTCACCATAAGTTGGCAGGGTATGCTCAGACGTTGAGTCCCTTGCTCACTTTGCCACTGGATTCAAGCAAGTCTGGCAGAAGACGGCTGAAATGCCAGAAACCGGTCCTAGGAAGCTTGTTTCCGGTCCAGGGAAGGCATGGCTTGGCAGTTCGGGCTAGACTGTTCCCATGAGGCACAGGGTCAGACTGATTTGCACATGGCCATGTCTGAACTGGGGTGGCAGAGAAGGCTAAAGAACGGTGATGGATCAAACCCAGATCTGTTGACGGGGTGTAAGTGTTTGATTGGTTCTGATGCTCCGTCCATCACCACCCCCTTTTGTATACTTTGCAGTCTACATTGATTAGTGATATGGACCTGTAGTTTTGGGGTAGTTGTGTGTCTTTGCCTTCCTTCAGGATAATTATTATGTTCGCCTCTGACATGGATTGGGAAACTACACCCTCCCCCGCGCAGTGGTTGAACACTTTTTTCATGGTTGGCTGCAGGTGTGTTAGGAACGTTTTGTAGAGCTTTGTTATCTTTGAGAGACTTGACCGCCATCTCTATTTCTGCAGAGCTTATTTCCCTTCCTAGCGTCTGTGCTTCTTCATTCGTTATCTTTGGGAGGTCTAGTCTGTCTAGGTATCTTGCACAACCTTCTTGGTCTAAGGACTGGTCTTTTTTGTAGAGTTCTTGATAGAACTCTTGGAATGTTCTTAGGAGTTCTTTATGTCTTGTGTGTGTGTTGTTTTGTGAGTCGGTGATTGATGAGATGGTGTACTGTCTTTGTTTGTGTTTCAGGTAGGAGGCTAGGAGCTTCCCTGCTTTATTAGCCTCGCAGAGCTTGATGGCCTTATATTTGTTCACCCACAGCCCGGCCCTCTCGCTCAAGATTTTGTTGTATTCGTATTTTTTCCTAGTGAGTTCTGTTAGGGTGCTACTGTTCTTTGTGTCTGTAATGTGGTTCGTCTCTAAACTTTTGATGTCTTTTTCAAGTTGGTTCAGCTGTTGGTTAGCATTTTTGCTCATTTTGGCCTTAATTTCTATTATTGCACCCCTTACAGTGCGTCCCATATGATCTTGGGATCAGTGTTCTGTGTGTCGTTATGCCACAGGTATTCTTTTATGGCCTCTTCTATTTTGGTTTTGTTGTCCTGGTCTGCCAGGACATCGTTATTAAACCTCCATCTACGTGGGATGTCTTCGTTATGGCGCCCCCACAGCTGTAGGCTGATGCACGAGTGGTCTGAGAGTGTTCTAGTCGCAATGTCAGTGTGTTCTATTAGGTGAGTGTGTGTGCCTGTGATTAATATGTAGTCTATCCTGCTGTATGAGTTGTGCGGATTGGAGTAGAAGGTGTAGTCTAGTGTCCGGATGTTGCAGTCGCCATGGGTCTTTGAGGTTGAATCTGGTGCATATGTTCTTCAGTATGTTGTGTGCATTTGGGGGGTGGGAGTGGCATTGTGATTGTCTGTCTGGTGTGTAGTCTAGTGCTATGTTAAAGTCTCCGGCCACCACTGTAAGGTCATTCTGGGGAATTGCTTCCAGTTTCTTCGAGACTCCCTCCCAGAAGGCGGTGTCGTCCGTGTTAGGACCGTAAATGTTCGCTACATGGATATTTTTTTCCCCCCTTTTTAGTTGTGTTATCAGTATTCTCCCTGCTTCGTCGTGTTGTTGATCCTCTATTGTTATCTTGGAGTTCTTATTTATCAGAGTGATCACCCCCGCTTCTTCCCTATTGCCGGAGAGCAGGCTACCTGACCAATCCATCTGGCTCTCACTCGCTTGGCGTCGTAGAGAGAAAGCTTGGTTTCTTGCAGCAGGATCACATCCGCCTTGGTCTTAGCTAGGTAGTCTAGGATTCTTTTTCTCTTGACTGGGTGGTTGAGGCCTTTGACATTGAGGGAGACTATCTTTAGATTAGATGTCAAGGAAGTCGTGCTATTTTGTGTCATTGGTTATAGTGTGTGCTCGACTTTTATCGTTCACCCTTACCCTCCCTTGTGCTGTGTAAGTGCCCTTCTTTCTTGCCTGGTTTACCTGCCTGAGGTGGTGATTGGTACCTGTGTCCCTCCACGTTGGCTCTGTTGCTCCCCCTACCAGATCTTGACTTCATGTTACTTCTTATATGTAGGTGTGTAGATAGAAGGATGTAGATAGCATAGAAGACAGTGGATAGATTCTGAGTATATAGACAAGACAGACAAGACAGACAATCCCTCCCCCCCTTCCTCCCCCCTCCCACCCCACCTCCCCGTTACAAATCCTCATACTCTGGACGTGCGACGGCAAGATCACCATTCCGTCCCCCTGGGAGCTGTTAACTTAGTATGCTAATGTTCCCCCCATGCGTCCTTTTCAGCTGACCCGGCATATCATATGTGCGTATTGATTGTCTCTTTGCATATGTGCGTTCTCCCTGATCCCTCCTTTCCCTAAGAACCCTACAGATATCCTATATCAATATACACAAAAAGGATATAAAGGTATATATAGTCCATATTTATCCCCTGTCGCGTGACGTTCTGCTTGGCCTTATCTCGGTTCACCCCTCAGTGTCATGAGGTAGATATTGTTTTAGTCTTTTAGGTTAAGAAAAAAACAGTTGGTCTGAGGTAGGTACGTAGCTTCCTGAGTGAACCTCCTGACCCTTGGTCTTACTCTTGTTCACTCCTGTTCCCTCTCTGAGTAAGATGTTCCCTGTACTGTATTCGTTTAGTTTAGTCCTGAGGTAGCCTTGGCTGACCTGAGGTAGATACAGTTGTTGTTCCTGAGTGTACCTTTAGAGTCTTTCCACCAGCTCACACCCCTCTTGGTTCCGGCGAAGCTCTTCTCTTGCCTGTTCCTGTTTGTGATGTTTCCATCTCCTGTTGCGTCGGCCCTTGTAGGTATCTGCTTAGCTCTCTTGGATCCTCGAAAATGTGCATTCTTCCTTTGTCCTGAATCTTGTGGGGCCCACAAATGGAATATGATCGTCTCAATTTGTCTCTCAGGGCCAGGAACCCTTTTCTTATGTCCACTGTGGGTTTGGAGTAGTCCTGTGTAAGGATTATCCTCTGCCCATTCCACTGCATATTTTGGTTTTTCCTTGCTACTCCAAATATAGCCTTTGTATATTGTGAGCATAGTGGCTTGCATATTATTAGACGAGGACCCGCCCTAGTGGTTGATTTGAAGGCTGGTACTCTGTATGCTTTGTCTAGTTCGAAGGGGTGGTCGAATTTGATGTTTGTAATTTTTGGGATCATTTCCTCGATGAGGGCCATGCAGGACCCCGCTTTGTCTTCCTCGTCCTCCGGAACTGTTTCGGTCTTCTAGTTCCGCCGTCGGCCTTTGGAGGGCTGTTGTGGTCTTAGTTAGGGCCGTGAGAGCTTTATTTGTTTGTTGGTCTCCATCCTCTATGTCGCTTACTCTCTGCTCCACTACCGTCAGTCTGTTGTTTGCCGCGTGGATGTCCGCTCTAACCGCTGCTAGTTCCAGTTGGATTGCATCCGTAGTCTGGTTTGCGGATTTGGCTAGGTCATGGACCTCCGCCAGCTTTTTCAGAACCATGTCGAGTGTGCTGTTGATATCCGGTTTATGCTTGATGGGCGAGCCTGTTAGTGTGTCCCCCTTGTTCTTTTGCGTCTGCTGTTGGATTTTCCCTTCGCTCCCTGCCATGATTGTCAGTCCTCTCTTCCTTTCTGTTCGAGCTGCTCGGGTGTACTGTGCGTTCACTTTCCTTCTTTGTCCTTAGTGACAGTTCTCTATTCCTGCTCCTATATTTTGTGGGGTCTCTACATTGCTCGTCCCCCTTGCTGAGCGCGGCCTTCCCTGCGTTCTTCTCTGTTTAGTTGGGGTGATTTATTGTTGATAAATCTGTGCCCCGCTTCCTCTCTTGGCGTTTCCACTCACTCCAGTTGGAGGCGCTTTCGCTATGGCCACCTTTACTAGTGTTGTATGGAGCAGGGGAGCCAAGGAATGCTGCGCATGTGTTTGCCGACTGTTCTCCTCTCTTTCCTCTGCTTGTCCCCTCTAACGGTTGATGTGCAGTGCGCCCCACCTACATACGCCTTCGATCGATCTTGTCTCGCATCAGCTCGCATCAGTTCGAGTTAGGGCAGGTCTTCCTCCTCCCGCTTCTCAAAATGGCGGCTGTTGTTCTTTATGCTCTTCCTTTAGTTTCGTTTTTCCTATTCCCTCACCATTAGGGACTCACGATCTTGCAGGGCTTGTTTGCCCTTCCACATATCACCCCCACCTCGCCTGGAATTAGTGTGCTGGCAGTTGTGCCCCCTACCACATTCCTGCGGTCCACAGGATCTTCTTGTCTCTTATTATCACTGGGTGGCTCTGGTTGAGGCACAGCGGTCGGCAGCCCCTGTGTGACGTGGCGTATCCTCTGTGTCCAATTGTGGCCCAGTGGTCCTCACTGAAGACCGTCTCATGGCCCTCGATTACAGTTTCACCTCGAGAGTCCTGCGTTCTTGCATCTTTTGGGAGCTCGATAGCTGCCTCAGTATGATGAAGACGATCGAATGGCTTTCCTATGCCCACACAAAAAATGGTGCCTGTTGTTCTTTGTATCTCTCCTTTTAGTTTCGTTTTTGCTATGCAGTCGCCATTAATCTCTCAGGTTCTTTTGCGGGATTTTGGTCTTCAGCGTGTGGCCCCCCCCCTCACCTGGGGTAGTTCCTGGAGTGGCGAGCCGGCAATCGGACCCCCTTCCTCTCCAGATAAGGGTTTGTAGGTGCAGATGTTCCATATCTTGTTCCCGTCTCCCTATCCTGACCGCTGCTCACCTCTACCTGCAGCTGATTGTTTCTCTCGCCCGCTCTGCCACGTTTCCGATCTGTACTCCTCGCCTAGGTTTGCGCGGCCTCCACTGTTCCGTCATTGGAGCTCACCGCTGCCCCTCTCCTCGCTTGTTCGTTCCTCCGATTCCCTCCGTGTTGGTGATCGGCAATGTTTCCGCTCGCTTGTAAGTCCGTGCTTGCGGTGGTCCGTTCCCCACCTCACCTCACCGCCTTTCCCTCCCGCAAGAGGTCCACTGTCTTTGTCGGCTTGAGGCAGTTAGGGGTTGTATCGAACCGCTCGGGTGCACTACGCTATCTCTTTCAGCTTCTAAGATGGCGGCCCACTCCGTTTGTTTTCAGTTTCGGTTCTTTGTCCGGGTTCTACTCTCCTACTCGCTGTGGGTGTGTCACAGGAGGAGGGACTTCTGAACTGACCTTAAATGCCGAGGGAGACGCTGCTGGTCTGGGTGCTCCGTAGCACTATTGGTCTTCCGTGGTGGTAGTTTCAGTTTCTAGGCGCCATCTTCTGGTTTTCTCCGCTCCTCCGAAGTTTTGGGATTTACTCGTTTAACCTCCATGGTGGGTCTTTGAATCAGGCTCTCCCTTCCTCTCGAGCCTTTCCGATTCACGGGGGTCATTCTTTCTTCTTTTTGTGTGGTGGTTGGTCATGAAATCTTTCAGCTGCTTCCAGGGTATAATGGAGTGGCAGACTCAGGCAACTTTCCTCATTGCCATACAAGCCACGTCCCCCGGCGGAAATAATTTCCAATGGGCCAAATTCGTCTTCAAGAATCCATCTTCGAATGACTTAGGAGTGAATGAAGGAGTATTGTTGACACAAGTTAACCACTGACTTGAAAACAAGAAATTACTTTCATCATAAAAAAAAAGAAATACACAATAAAAGGAAAAGACGTGAAAGGCATGGATAGTATTAAAAGGACCTAAATTATACTAACCTCCTAGCATGGATTGATAGAAGGTTTCATTACTCTTTAATGGTGCACAATTCCTACTTTCACATCCACCATATGTGAAATGTCTATGCTCTTGGCTGTCAGCATGCTTTCAACATTCCCATAATTTGCACAGGTGGTGATTTAATAGTTCTTATAAAAGGTCTTAATGACTGAGTGCTTAATAAAACAAAGAAACAAATACATCTACTAATCTGCATTAACACTTTTCAATGTGCAGTACACGACTCACTTTTTTGTGTGTTTGTGTGGTGTGGCACAATCAAGAAAAATCCCATTTACCAGTGTTTTGCGCTTTGCTATGTATGTGGCAATCAGACCTCAGTAACGGTATGTAGACCACATGTCCTCACTGGGGACGTGACCGTTGTTCTGTTCTGGGAGACTAATAACACAGGCTTGGCAGTGCTCCTAAACCTTGCCTGTTGCCTAATTGCACAATGTGACTAAGCATACCTATTTTTAAGCAGTACATTATGCAAGAATCCCTGAACACTACAACAACAACACAAGATGCATATATTAGTCTAAGTAGGTATTTAATTCAATCAAAATCTTTATCATGCTATCGGTGAACAAAGTGTCGGAAAATAATACACACAATGTGGCATGAAACAAAATCAGTTTATTTGATGTCTTCCCACTCCCAACATTTTTATTTAAGATAAGAAAATTGCAAGCTGTGGCCCAAAGTCAAAGGGTCTGTTAGTACCTCTGTTCTATAATCCTTTCCATCATGCCATTATTTAGACAGCTCCAGAACTGAGCACCCCCCCACTCCTTCTTGGAGAACATATTTTTACAGCCGCTTGAACATAGATTATCTGTTGTGTTCCTCAGTGGCCTTTCCACCTCTGGTTTCAACAGTACCCCTGAAACCTGGTGAAAGAAGTTATACCCTTGCTGTACCCAGCTTTCTATGCTCGGTGTTACAGCAACACCCAAACCTAACCACTGGACTCTAATTTCTTTCCCTCCAGCTTTCCAGTCTCCATTGACCTATTTTATAACACATACTGCACCATGCATAACTTCTACAGGACTGCGAGACTTGCCAGCCCAAATAAACACAGTCTTCCCAACAGTAACCCTATGAATCCCCCTACACCGAACTCACTTTTCTATATGGGACAACACTTCTTGGTATCAGTACTTGCACTCAATTGTCTTTGGTTATACTTATTTCGAAACACAGGAGCCTCCCTAGACTATATGACCCAGACACCTTGTTTACACATGCTCTTCAAGAACTGGACACCGTTAAAGGCAACATCACTAAATATCAATGGCTCCACACATTTCATACCAAAGTGCTTAAATTCATGTGGCATGAGAAGTAAGGCATAGCCCTCTTGCAAGAGACTCAACTTACACCAGAGGAGGGTGACAAAAGTTTTAGGGACTGGGTGGGAAGCATCATTCATGCCGGTTCCAATAACAAAGGGAGACCCGACCCACAAAAGACATTGTATTGACCTCCAGAAAAAGGGGAAAGGTGATACTCCTACTCAAATCAAATCACTCCCTTTCAAAGTTCTACAGTCGTAGTCAGACGCAGATGGGGATGTATGTCTTAGCAAAACTCTGCCTACATGATACACACATAAAAGTGCATTCCAGCTGAATCCCTGTAGGTGACAAATTCAGTCTCCTCTCCAAAATAAAAACAGTCTTCAAAATAAAAACTCTGCTCACTACATATGGGAATACGAGATTTCTTCAAGGAGGGGATTGGAACATATCCCTGGACTCCATAACATGTCTTGATGGACATTATACAAGATAATGCCTTGCAAGATCTCTGGAGATTAACACATCCTTGAGTGAGGGATTACACCTTTACCTCATTCCCTCACAAAATTCATACCAGAACTGATTACATTCTGACAACATCTAACATCCTCCAGCACTTGATCTCCACCTCCAAAATTCCGAGTGGAGTGTCAGATCATTACTTGATGGACATACAGTTGGACTTGGGTCTGATAAAACCCCATAGAGAATGTTGGAGGATAAATATGAAACAATTTCCTGCAGAAAACAAAGAGTCAGTAACATCTGCGCAGACAATATGAGGGGGGCATGGGACAACTCTATAAGAGGGCATTTAATGAGACATTCCACTATTGCCAAGAAACACATTACTTTGACAAGACCCTAATTAGAATCTGCAATACAACAGTTGGCTGCTGCCTATTCCATATGTCCCACACAATTCACCCGTCGAGAATTACTCATAAATGAAACCAATTTGAATGACCTTAATAAGACAGAAGCAGAGAAAACTTTCATTTATGTCAACAACACTATGAGAGGGGGAAAAAACCTGGTGAGCTGTTGGCTTCACAACTCTGACAAATCAAATCAACCAGAGTGTTAGACAGGACCTCATAACACACCCAACATACATACATAACATATTTTAGAAGTATTATGAGACCTTGTATATTTCCAACATACAGACAGGAACCAAGAAGAAGACAGAGTTTTTTAGGGGGTGCAAGAACCCACTCTGACAAAAGAACTGTCTGAAATAATGGATGGTTAAGTCTCAGCAGAAGAGATTATAGAGACAATTAAGATGGCCGCTAGTAACACCCCTTGGAGAGAATGGCTTTTCAGTGGAATTTTATAAAATAATCACACCACTGATCGTCCCAGTATTAGCTACAGTATTTAGAGAAGCACTTTCAGAAGGACATTTAAAGTACAACTTTATAAGAGCTAAAATACATATAATTCACAAACTGGCATATATCCCCTAGAATGTGCTAATTTTAGTACCACTGGAGAGGGACCCTCCTAAATTGTCTTTTACCGAACTTGAGAGAGTCACACCTGCTTTTTAGATTGAGCATTCGAGACCTCTTGTATATACTTTAGTATATACTTACATGTGTATGTACTTTGTGAGCTCTGGAGATCAGCCCTAGGACTTGTCTGCTTCCGCTTAGGGACTTTTTTTCTGTTCAACTGCCTCTATTTAACTGTTTCAATGGAAAATGACCAGTAGAGGTCAGTAAAATACCAGAAATGCTTTCTGCTTGCTCAACTACCTCTATTTAACTGTCTTGATAGAAAACGACCAATAGAGGCCCGTAAAACACCAGAATTGCTTTTTGCTGAGGGACTTTCTTTTTTTATTTTACTGGCAACTGCCTCTCTTTAAACTTTCTTGATAGAAAACGACCAGCAGACGTCAGTACAATACCAGAATCACTTTAGCATTCTCTAGATTCCAGTCAATAGAAATTTTCTTCCACAAGCACCCGTAGAAAATAATATTTTTTTCAAATCTTGTATTTTCAGTGATATGACCACCAGAGCTTTGGACTATACCATTTCCCGTTGAAAGGCAATATTTCTCTTCATGTGTTCCCATACCTGGCATGTCATGAAGTTTGGTGCTAACTTTCCCTCCATCTTAAAGAACAGTAGATGTTTCAGCACCCAGGCTAATGTGCTGCATAGCTAAATACATATAAGGTCCCAAAGGCGAGAACAATTGCATTGCAAATGCTTGTTTAATGGCCTTTTACCCACGTATTTCTGTACGGCATGCTTTGTCAATGAGTATGCACCTAGTGTAGCTGTCTAAAGCAGGTGGGAGCAGCTCCTCTCTTGGGGTGAGCATGTTTACATGATTGGAAAGCTCAATCTTTGGACCGGGAACACATTGAAATGCCTATAGGTGTTGTTGCAGCGGTAATCCCACGGTAATCTCGCTTTGGAAATTCTAGGAAATGTGACACCATTTCCTCTGATTACAGTTTCCCGGATTTCCGCTAAAGGTCAATGGATCTTTGCCACCGTTTATGACCAGGGAGCTTCTACATAAACATGAGCAATTCATAAAATGCAGATAAACATTTTAGCCAATAATGAGAGTTATGAGCAGTTTTAAAGGGATTTATTTTCCAATCAACATTTAAGAATCTCTGACTCTTCATTCAGTAGTCAGGTATCAATCAGGTTACAGAATTGATAACAGAAAAATTAGGTTAGCACAAAGCATCATAATTTGCAAACAGCGCGTTCCATAAAGGAAATAATCCCTATTCTAAAACAATGGGGCTCAAAAGATGTCAGTCAGAACTTCTGAAAAGTTCCAGAAACAAGAGTGAGTTAGCATAAACCAATCAATAATTAATAATTGCAGAATCTCCCATGAAGGGAAACAAAGAATAGAGCAAATAAGCCTTGGCAAAGCCAATTAGTCAAAGCAAAAATCAGAATAAAACTAAACCTACATCTAATCTGCCTACGTTCTGCTCTCCATCAAAGGTCTGCCCTCTCCTTCACTGCATCTATAAATCACTTCTGCCCTCTCCTTCATTTCTGCGTCGGAGTCTGAAACTCTTCTGCAGCTTTGCGTCTAAATCTCTGTCTGTCTGTCTCTCTCAAAGGGCTCTGAAAGTCTTCCTGCCTGCATTCTTAAAAGCGTCCTCTCTCCTCCTCTCTTCTCTCTCCTCTGCTCCCCCCTCTGCTCTCTCAAACTCCCTCTGAAACTCCTAACTAGGAACGCGTTTATCAAGTAATAATGTTACAAAGCATGTGACGTGACTTTCTCTTCCTCCAACTGTAATCCAGCATTCTCCAAAAGGATGCCTCCACCCATCTGCAGATTTCATACGTCATCTCTCAGACAGGCAAAGATCCTTCCCACGGTACAGTCTGCATCTTATTTAATACAATTTCATCTCCTAACCTTCCTTTTAAAAGAGACATTTTATTTCTAACTACACACATAACATGAACTGCAAAATAACCTTTTTAAACTAAGCAAGAAACATTAAACTTGGTAATGCACTTTTGAAATACGTGATTTTCTGTTCTCACTAAAGCAAAGAATTAAATGAGGCTTTGTTCAACATTTCCAGCAACTAGAGAGATAAGGCTCAGACCGAGGTCACAGCTGCAAATCATGCCACTGTTCTCTTCGCACGGAGAGAAAAACATTCCTTTGCTTATCTTTAAGGTCGACAGAAACTAACAGACCAAGCTAAATCACGAGCTGGTTCTGTTTCTACATTATAAAATGTTTTGCTAATTCAAATGCAAATTATTTCTACTAATGCACATTTAACAGTTTTCACAAGTTAGAGTCACATTTTCATAGTGAGAACAACATTTAACTAAACACATTTAAATCAAACTATGAATTATTTGCACATGGGTTACATAAATCGCTAAATTAAAGTGTCTGGCTGAAGTCTGTGAATTTCAAGAGCTCATGTTTTCACTCTGTTTCACCTTTTAAATGCAGTTCTTTATTTCTGAAGCAAAGGCAGGGTTTCCATTAGTAAAGAAAGCGCAGGTTTAGGCTCTTTCAATCCTCCCTCTGATGATTTAAATCATCACACCTCTGAGGATTTGTAATCATCACACCAAGTTCATTCCACACGTGAGATCAATCAGATCATATATAGCCAGGTTCAAAGGTTCAGTGCAGAGTTCTGTAAGTAGCTTCTTAGAATAGTTAGTTTTCTCAGAACAGTTCTTTTTTTTTCTTTTTCTTTCTTTTTTTTCTTTTTCATTGACCAATACTTGTTTTCGTTTCAGCTTTTGACAGTTCTCAGTCATTGTTTCAGCTTTGCTCAGTTCTCTTTTTGTCTCAAGCTTGAAATCAGGGTGGCTTATACAGTTCAAATCCTGCATCACGCAGTTCATCCATTCTGACTTTCAGTGCTTTGTCCATGGAACATGACCATTCAGGTGCTGGATATCTCCGACAGAGTACCATTGATCTTTTGGACTTTATCAATCCAAGACATCCCCCATCGCCTTTACTTTGTTCTGATTCAGACGTTTCATCTATGAGTGCAAATGGTTTTTCAGGGGACAACTGCAGACTTTTTGTGTACCCCTTTAGCCAGCTTTCTTCCACTCCCACTCGTGGGCCCACAGCACTAGTTCTTTCATCAGAGGCTGGACCTGGCTCTTTCACCACTTCGACACCCATTTCATCCGAGCCATTTTCCAGTTCTTGCTTTTCGAGTCACACCTCGGTTTGCTTTGGTGCTGCTTCAGACTCAGTGTGTTCCCCTACAGCTTGACTGACCCTCTTCCATGGCCTTTCAACCACCGCTGGCATCTCTTCTGGAAGAGGAGCTGTTTCATCAAGGGGACACAGGACCCTACGAGCATGGAAGACATGCACCCAAGTTCGGAAGGCCATCACTCTTCACAGCAATCCTTGTGACCAGGATCATTTGGAACAGTCTTTCCCATTTTGGTTTCAACCAAGTCTTACGAATGTCATCATCTCTCAGATCGAGGTTGTTGCACCGTTCACTATGCAGATCTCGTGTAGCCACTGCAACTTGGTGAGAAACTGTATGCGCCACATCAGCCAATCGTTCACAGCAATGGCTCATCTTCTCATCTGTATTTTTATTTTTATTATTATTTATTTATTTAAGAATTTATAGAGCGCCTGGTGACCCGGAGGCATCCCCGCGCTATAACCTGCAAGGTTGGCAAGAGGGAAAAGGAAGAAGAAAGGCTTTTTATTTGGGGAAAAGCAGAGTTTTAAGTTGCTTGCGAAAACGCAGATAGCAGGATTCCAAACGCAAGCTACGGGGAAGCAGATTCCAGCGGGTGGCTGCCTTTACCGAGAAGCGACGACCTCCGGTACGTGCCCTCCTAAACTTGGGGATGTTCGCCAGTCGCTCATTGTCCGAGCGCAGAGATCTTAAGGCTTTGTACGGGGTGACCATGTCTCCCAGGATCGAGGGGCCTTGTCCATTGAGAAGCTTGTGGGCGATGCACATAGCCTTAAACTCGATCCTCTCTTGCACTGGCAACCAGTGGAGTGCCTTAAGTGCTGGTCTGGCGGATGATCTGGGGGGGAGGCCCATCAGCATCCGAGCAGCTGCATTTTGGATTCGTTGCAGCTTGCCCAGAGTAGCTTCAGGGGCTCCTAAGTAGACAGCATTGCTGTAATCGAGTCGTGCAAGAACCAGTCCTTGAACCAGGAGTTTCCTGGAAAGAGGGGGGAGCAGAGGAAGGATCTTGCGGACTGACCTCATAAGTCCGAAACAGGTTCCGGCTGTTTTGGTAGCTTGGGTTTTCATGGATAGGTCTGGTTCAAACCATACCCCCTGACTCTTAATTTCTTTTCTGGGGGCGGGTACCTCACCCATGGTATCGGGCCAAACGGATGGTGGAATTGTTGACCATTTCTTGCCCATCAGCATGACTTCTGTTTTGGACCCGTTGAGTTTGAGTGAAGAGTCGCACATCCAGAGGTGGATTTTCTGGAGGCAGTGCAGAAGATTATCAGGGCATTGGTCTAGATGTGAGAGCGAGACGACCAATTGCGTGTCGTCCGCGTAGCTCACAATCTTAATGCCGAAGGGGGCAACTATATCCTCCAAAGGGGCCATGTAGGCATTAAAAAGAGTAGGACTCAGTGAGGAACCTTGGGGAACCCCACTTGACAGAGGAAGGGAGTCAGAACGGGAGCTGCCATCCCAGACCTGAAACGAGCGGCCTGACAGGAAAGACTCTAGCCAGGCCAGCGCTGTGCCCCCGAGTCCTGCCCTGGCCAGCCGATGGAGCAAGACACGGTGGTTCACCGTGTCAAAGGCTGCACTAAGGTCCAGGAGGATCACTGCCACTGATCCACCTGAATCCAAAATGCACCTTGCCTCCTCGATGACAGCGAGGAGGGCGGTGTCTGTGCCTTGGCCAGGGCGAAACCCCGTTTGGGACCGTCGCAGCAGATTGTTCGATTCCAGGAACTGGGACAACTGAGTGTTGACTAGTTTTTCGGCAATTTTGCTGATGCCCGGAAGGAGCGAGATTGGTCTATAATTGGCCAGGTCGGCGGGGTCCAGTTGGGGTTTTTTATGAAGGGCTTTGACTACCGCTCCCTTCCAGCTAGGAGGAACGATGCCTTGGGAAAGAGAGGCATTGATCAACTCCAAAACTGAAGGGACAATCGCAGGGGCGACTGTTTTAAGAAGCCTCATGGGGGAAGGATCAAGGGGGGAGCCACTTTTCATAATGGCCAGATCCCTATCAACTTCGTCCGATGTAACCGCCCTAAAGGCATTAAGCAGCGGGCGAGGGGCGCCTACCGGACAGGTGTCATTCATCACATTGTCCCAGCAAGGTAGCTGACTAGGCTGCGGGAGTGAATCTAGGATGTGGGAAATTTTAGAGTCGAAGAATTTGGCTAATTCTTTGCTCCTGTCTGGACGGGCCACGGTCAGTGGTGGGGGTTCAGGAACCTTTAGAAGTTCTTTGACAATGAGATAGGATTCTCTTGCGGAATTAGTGGCATTTTTTATTCTATCGTCATAGTAGGAGGCTTTAGAGATTTTCAGAGCAGATTTGTATGCTCTCACAGTCCTCCGATATACATCTTTATTGGAGTGAAGCCAATCCTTCCTCCACAATCGCTCAGCTTTTTTACATTCCTTCCGGAGGGCTCTGAGTTCTGAATTGAACCAGGGGGCTGAACTTGTCTTTCCACTCTTGTCTTCGCGGGTTTTTATAGGTATAATGGAGTCAAGTGAGTCGGAAATCCACTTACTGAAGTTACTATCAGCTGTAACAGGGTCCCCGGAGGGGGCGGGGGTCGTTGATTCTAGAGCATTGGCCCAGTCTTTGATAGAGAGTCTGGACCATGCCCTATCCCGAGTGTAAGGGGTGGGCTTGGGGGGCTTCCTAAGTTCTCCTGGCCAAAAAAGGGGGACCAGAAAATGGTCTGTCCAGGGGAGGGGGCAAGAGGGTCTAGCCTGAAGGGTACTGACATTTGTAAAGACAGGGTCGAGCAGGTGGCCCTTAATATGGGTGGCTCCGATATTGGTCAGTTGGAGACCATAGGCAGCTAAGTCCGAAATCAGGTCAGCAGCCCCTGTGTCAAGGGGATCATCAAAGTGGATATTGAGGTCCCCTAGAACAGTGAAGTTGGGTGTAGAGTGGGAAAGAGCTGATATGGAATCTAGTAGAGCGCTGGCAAAGGGGCCGAAATGGCCGGGAGGACGGTACACCAGAAGGCCTGTCAGCGTGGTTGTCGGGGCTAGATGGATGGTAAAAAGGCAGCTCTCTGAGTCCTTGATGTGAGCATCGCTAATTCTGCATGAGAAGTGATCTCTGTGCAGAATGGCAAGTCCGCCCCCTCTACCACAGGGGCGCGCTTGGGACTGGATAAGGAAGCCCGGGGCCAGAGCCAAGACCACATTCTTTTACTGGTACATCATTAAGCCACTCCAGTGATGTTGAGACACAGACTTTTGCAAAGCGAGACTCTATGATGTCTTTCTGTTGCTCGATTTTGCTTGAAACTTCAGGTCGATAGCTACAGTGCAATACTTGTTCAGTCTGTAGTTCTGCACATATCATTTTCTGGACCTCATTGATAAAGTGGGTCTTTTGATCTGATTTCAGAGAAACTTGCAATTTATACTTAGGGATTGATTTTTGCAGTAACACATTTGCTACCATGTGATTGTCAACTCTTCTGGTTGTGTAGGAATTAGGCATTTTGATGACAGTGTCCTTTCGCATTCTTTTGAAGGGACCTTCTGATCTCCCTATGTGACTCACTGTAGCGTGTGTTCTTTTCCCTGCATTCATTGGTTGACATGTCACATCTCGATGACACTCTTCTTCTGCGAGCTTCCTAAACATTTGCTGGTATCTATATTTTCTAAAGAGACGTTTCATTGAATTCCTCTCTAAGTGTGTGTGTCCATGCATGTATCGTGTCATTGGCAACGACAAACTGTTTGGCAACATTGATCTCCCATCAGCTGATACTTGGATATCATTTGCGTTTTTCTCAAAATCTGTTCTGATCCATCCTTGTTGTTCTTCCTCTGAAACAGTTTCTTGTACACCCTGCAACTCTTCACAAGTGTTCGATATTGACATCAACATTGGATAGATAGTGTCCTTTTCAGATTCACATGTGAAATTCCCCTTAAATGTGTAAGCTAGCAGGACACTATATTGGGCAACCAAATTTGCATCTATCTTTCCCATGACAATTGTTATTCTCATTTGAGCAGTTAGACTGCATTCTATGGTAAGGACATTCAATTTTGTATCTTGTGCTGAGGTAAATTCTTGTAAACATTGGCCATCTACAAAATAGACATGATCGGGCTCAATCAGAGGTTCGGCATTAATGACTAACCTTGGCTTCATGCATTGATTCATGACACATAGGCATTCAGGTTCAGCTTCATCACAAACATTTTCCTTTACTAGCATTAGACTCAATACATTTGAATTTCGACATGTTTCAATTTCAAGATTTTTCAGTAACAATTCCACAAAACGAGAACCCATTTCAGTTATTGGACATTCCATCATTAATTTCTCACTCTTTTTGTGACTGACATCAACCACAGCTACTAAGTTAAGGCAGCTGGGCATTTCTGTGACTATGGGGTCAAAGGTCATTGGGAAAAACGTCACAGACTTTTGAACATCTTCATGTTTTTGAACAGACACTGAGAGAGCGCAGCCCTCCCTCTCACTGCAAATTGGTGTATATTCTTTTAAATAAACTTGCATCCCTAGTGCCGGGGCAAAACACATTTTCTCTTTCGACTCTAGGCATGCTTTTGCGCAATCGTTGTCCAATGGAAGCGGATCAGACACATCCTTTTGTGTCAGCCTCAGTAAAGGCTTAGCCACTAGGGAAAGGTTTGGTGTCGACTGTCTACGGTAGCCAACCATTCCCAACAACATTCTGATTTCTTTCTGAATTCGAGGTGGATTCATCTGGTGAATTGCTTCCACTCTCTCTGGTGACAACTTTCTAGCTCCTTTTTCAATTATGTGTCCCAGATATTGATCTCCTTTCTGGCAGTACTCCTGACTATCCTCATTATAAACCTGACAGATATCAATAACGGTAAGCCATTCTTCAGTACATGCAATTTGAAAAGGAATATTGGCTGGATTCGGTTCCACAGGACAACACAGACCAACTATGCTGCTAATCTTCTGCACTAATCTATACTTCTCATTGGGTTTCTGTAAACCCGTGATCAGAGAGTTACATGAACTTCCAATCAATTCCTGCAAAAGTCCCTCGCTCAGTTTATCTTCAGTTACGGGTGAAATTCCTGCAACTGTCTATTGTGTCGAATTGTATGATGGTGTTGCTGTATACATGGCATCTGATTCTAATTTGACTAAGACTGGTTCTGCACTTTTTATTAATTCGACATCTTTCGTTGTGAACTCCCATACTACTGGGTTCACCATTTCTTCCAAATCAGAGGGTAATTTTTCAACCGTCATTTCTGAAACCAATCCTTCAGCTGTCTCTTGTTGAACCATTCTAAACTGTACATCCTCATCAGGAGTCTGATTTTCAATATCGTCCGGTGTACAGTAAATTGTGCAGTTTAATTTGAAAAACAATTGTTTTCCTGTCAGGCCTGAGTCACAAACAATAAATTGGTAACTTTCTTCAAATGGGTCTATTTGTGGTGCAAATTCTTCTAAAATTGGGTTTGTAATTTCTTTGTTTAAAACTCCTACAACTTCGCACTTTTTCCCTAAATAAGGTAGGTCTGGACCTTCCACTGTTCTCACAATAGATCTAATGATCTCAGAAATGTTGAGGACAAAATTGTTGATTTCAAATACAGCCAACTGTTGAAACGTGTTCTGGTTTATGTTCTGAAAAAAATTCAAATTTGCTTTGGACAACTGATTTAAGTTAATCTGAGGGCTTCCCATAATTTGTGGGACGATCTGGGCTTGGAGAACTTGTCTCATTGGTACCTGTTTCTGAATTGCCATTTGCTTTTGCTGAACTGGCATCTGCATTTCTCCCTCTATTTGTGCATTTCCATTTACTGCATCAGGTTTAAGTCTACACTTCCTCTTCCAATGCTCAAATCTGTTACAAAGATGGCAAAAGGTCACTTTCTTCAACATCGCGACATCCATACTTGAATTTAGACCAACCAAAACTCCTCTATGTCTGTCCTGTAAAACACCAATTCCTCCTTCAGGACCTTGTACTCCTGCTTGTGGAACCACACCTTGTATCTCACCTTTATCTTTACAATCCCATCTATCAACTTTCTTTGCCAACCAACCACACTTTGCTGAATGTACACACTGATCTGACCAAAGATCATTAATCCAATAACAAATTGAGACACAAAGATTCTCATGTCACTAACATGAGTACACTCTCTCTTGCTGTGCTGTTGAAAATCATGACACACTCTTTCACATAATTCATTAACCAAATCTTTTAGTTCTTGTGAGGTTCTCTTGATTTTTACCCAATTAAGATCTTTTAGTGTCACTAGGCCCTTCAGAAAAGTAACCACTGCTTCATTTTTCTCCATAACAGAAGATGGTGCATTAGTGCAAGACCCTCTCATTGTCTCCTCACTTGACCCTTGCACAACCGCTTTACATTCAAACCACAATTCAATTAGCTCTGCAGTGTCAAAGAACATTTTGAAATCAATCCACAATACATTTGAGATTTCAAGAAATCCATCAACTTGTGTGGTACACACAGGTTTGTCTCTCAATTTTGGAAATTTGTTCACAAATGATGCAAGTTCACCTTTGTCCCGTGGTACATGAACATACACTTCTCCCACTATTTCTCTCAATGGATAAGCTGAAGTTTCTCCCTCACCCTGTTCATTGTTTTCCTCAACTAGGTCTGGTGGTTTCTTTTTCTTCTCCCATTTCTTTTCTAGGTCTGGCGGTTTCTTTTTCTTTTCATGTTTCCTTGCCCACCTAATTTCTCAAAACCCTTCCATTCACAAATGTATTTCACCCATTCTGCAACGTGTAATCGCATTTGTGAATAACGTGTTGTCTCAATTGCTTCATCATCCACCTGTACCCTGAAGCTTTCCTGAAACTGAAAACTTCCTGAAACATCAATTTCTCTATTTAAGCTGACCGCTTAGTTTCATGCACTAAGGGATAGCCAGACATTTAACTACGGCGCTTTGTACTCGCTAGCGCTTCGCTTATCTTAACGCAACTTACTAGCTTACTGGCGTTTTTTAACAATTATTCCTCGTTTTGTATTTCAGTTGGTTGCTTTGTTCATACCTTGCTTTTAACTGTATTCTTAGCCGCCCACACTCCTGCACTGCAATTTGTGAATTCACCGCTACTTAGCGGATTGCATCACCGTATCACTGTATTTGGCCGCCATCTTGGGGGACTGGATTAGCGGGTGGTGCCATTGCACTGAGCGCTCTAGTGCTCAGCCGAACGTGTGGGGAGTCTCTATTTAACCCTCCCTTAGCTCGCGCAGCGATAACGCGCAGCGGTCGCGCCTGACTCGTGCCTGAGTCAGGCCAGAGTCCTGCCCGTCTGCGCCCGTCAGCGTCACGGAGGCGTGGAGGCGGACCCCTATCGTAGGTGTTCATTCTCTGCATCTGCTGTTTTGTGTATGCCGAACATGTTGCCCAGGGATACCTTGCCACTTCTCGCACCCCATCGGACGCATTTTAAGATTCCTGCCCATCCGACGGCACTTCGAGGTGGCCTTATCAATGCCCGTTCTATCTGTAATAACGCCCAAAATATACATGATTTGATCTCTGACAATATGCTAGATTGGATATTGGTCACCGAAACCTGGCTGAAGCCGTGGTGTAATCCAGATCTAGTCATAGCCTTACCACAAGACTACTCAATACAGCGGTTAGATAGACCCTTACAACGAGGATGAGGCATTGCTATTATTCACCGCAATTCCTTAAAATGCTCTTCCTACGAGTTGGTAGACATTAAAGGAGCTGAAGCATTAGCCTTCTCCCTGGCCATCCATGACTCGTTCACCTTTTCTGGGGTATTGATTTATCGCCCCCCAGGCCCAGCGAAGGAATTCCTTGACAACTTGGGAAACATATTAAGTGATTTAGTGCTTAGATTTTCTAATTTTACTGTGTTAGGAGATTTAAACCTGCATCTTGATTCTCCCTCTGCTCCTGGAGTTGACAGCTTTATGGAGACTATCAATGTCCTGGGACTCACCCTATTGACCCATGAAAGTACACATTCAGGAGGTCTCATTTTGGATTGTATTTGCTCTAACTCCACTAAACTTGTTGTAAAATCACCCTGTCCCCAGATCTGGTCTGACCACTTTTTCATACCTTTTCATATTTCATTAAACCATAAAACTATGATACCGATTTTTAACAGGAAACCTAATTCCAAGTCCTTGTGTAAACCCAATTGGAAGAAATTATCCAAGAGACCTGATCTGATTGATTCTCTTATATCTAGTGCACCTACGACAACAGGGAATACAACTGGAGACAATCAAGGTTTCTGTGATTGGTTAAACAGGGTAGGTCACCAATTAGACCCTATTAGGTCTCAGATCTCCAGTTCTAATGTTAGAACAATAAAGAGGAGAGCCCCTTGGTTCTCATCTGCCCTACGATCAGAACTGACAGAGTTAAAAAAACTGGAACGGAGATGGCGCAGGCTATATGAAGCCTCTGCTCGGGACACTTACAAACAAGCAAGAAGAATCTATCATGCTCACATAAAGTCAGCTAAGAAAGCGCATTTTCTCCAGGCCATTTCTGTGGCAGCTCAAGGCAATAAGGAAAAAGAAATTTTTAAAATAGTCAAGGATTTTACTAACCCGTCAGTCCTTCGGCAGGAAATACCGCCATCCCAGAAACTCTGTGATGAAATTGCAGTGTATTTTGAGAATAAGATCCTGGACATTGTTAAGACTTTCCCCCAAACATCGTCCACTATAGAAATCACAGAAATCACTGAGAGCACAGAGAGCAAGGAAAGTACAGCCACTCTGGAAATATTCTCTCACGTAACGCTGGAAGACTCTTTAAAGGCCATTTTAGCCTGTAAATCGGGCTCGCCTTTTGATCCCTGTCCCGCATTAGTCCTACATACCCTAGCCACAGTAATGAATCCCATTATTAATGGGATCATTAATTCATCTCTAGCCACAGCGGATATTCCAAACGACTGGAAACTTGCTGCTCTTAAGCCTCTTCAAAAAAAGGCATTAGCCGACCCGACCACCCTCTCCAATTTACGGCCAATATCCCTGCTCCCTGCTCTATCCAAAATGACTGAGAAGTTCGTGAATTACCAGCTCACGAGTTTCTTGGAAGAAAATAATATTCTGCATTCCAATCAGTCAGGGTTCAGATCTAATCATTCTACCGAATCTGCCCTGCTGTTTACAGCAGAGACCCTTCGGATGGCCTTGGACCAGGGTAAGAAAGCTGTATTAATCCTACTTGACCTGTCGGCAGCCTTTGATACGGTTTCTCATAACATCCTTCTGAACCGTCTGGCTGCCGCAGGAGTAGGTGGGGTGGTTCTGGCCTGGCTAAAAAATTTCCTCACAAATAGACAACAAGTTACAGTGCTTGGTAATTTTCAATCTGAGGCCAGACCTCTTAGCTCTGGAGTTCCTCAGGGATCAAGCTTGAGTCCACTGCTCTTTAACTTGTATATGGTCCCCCTGATGAAACTAATCACAAGTTTCCAGATTAGTAGTATCTCGTACGCTGATGATACTCAGCTTATTTTAGTACTAGATGGCGACCATTTAGATAGTGAGGACAATCTCAGACAGTGTCTAGCTGCTACTTTTCATTGGATGGCGGACAATCACCTTAAATGCAACGCTGGCAAAACAGAAATTATTCCCTTTGGTAAACAAAACCTGTTTTCCCCAACAACTTGCTGGCCCGAGGATGCTGAAGTTCCCCCTATGGCCATCACCTCTGCTCGGAATTTGGGCATCAGGTTTGATTGCCAGCTATCCTTTAAACAACAAGCGCTGACTGTAGCAGGCTCATGCTTCTGTATAATAAAATCATTAAGGAAGTTTTTTGATCTCCTGCCCTTGCCAGCTAGGAAGACAGTCGCAGTTGCTCTGATCACCTCTAGGCTGGACTATTGTAATAGTTTATATGCTGGAGCCAATAAAACAGTACTACGTAAACTACAAATAGTCCAGCATGCTGCGGCTCGTTTAGTACTACGCTGGCCTCGTAAATCATCTGCATCAGCGGCACTGAATACTCTTCACTGGCTCCCCATTGGTAAAAGGATTCTTTTTAAGATCCTTTTACTCACTTTTAGGGCCTTCCATCAGCAAGGTCCGAAGCATCTGTGTCATGGCTTTAAACGTTACCATCCGGCACGCTGTTTGAGATCATCAGGACTGAATCTGCTTACTATCCCTAAATTCAGGCTAGCTACCAAGGGTGGCAAATCTCTTTTTGTCTTGGGTGCTAAAGCCTGGAACGGTCTTCCCTCTTTCATCCGATCCTTGTCGCAGGAGGCCCAATTTAGAAAGGCTCTGAAAACATGGATCTTTTCTCTTACTGACGCGGCTTGCTTAGCAATGGTGTAGTCTTGGTGCCTGTGTGAATTATGTCTTCCCCTCTCAACTTTTCCATCTGGTTGACTCAGCGCCAAGATACTCCTTGGAGTGGTAGCCGCGCGGTATAAATGCACCTTTACATTACATTACATTACATTACATCTTTTCGGGCCAAATCAGTCAGTCTGTCACGTATAGTTTCTGCACATTTTGTAATTTCCTTACTCAAGTAAATTAAGTCTTTTTCCTGATACTGGTTCAAATTACCAAGATCTAAACCTTCCCTGAGAATTTCTTCAAGTTCAATTTTTAAATTTGAAACATTGTGTAGTCTCTCTTTTTCAGTTTCTGGGTCAATTTGTTCTACCATGTTCTTTGTCCTTTCAATCCCTGCTGCTTCCTCAAACCATGGTCGAAAAATCCCATCTTCAATTAAATCTGTTTCTCCCTTTGCTATTGGTGTTTTAAAGACAATATTTTCTCTATCTTTCAATGCTTGAACTGTCTGGGGCAGTTTCTGTTCTGTAATCTGTGAATTCTGAGATGTCGAGATAAACCCTGATGTAATTACTCCTTCTACAGTTCTTTGAGCTTCTTGAGTTGGGACCATATTAATTTGGACAGTCAAAATTTGTCTACGCATTGTTTGTGCAGCTACAGTTTGTAATTTTTGTACCGAATCAGTCACAATTGGAGCATTAACGCCTGGATGTATCACTATCGGTATCGAATCAACAGGTGGTGGGGCAATCTGGAACGTCTTTAGAGTTAACTCAATCTGCATTTTCTTTGGTTCAACAGAAGCAGTAGCCACTGTTGTACTTGCTGGTACACTACTATCATAATTTGTACTGAGGACCACATTAGGTGGAGGACACTCAGTTAATAATGCATCCAATATTCCATCCCCTAAATCACTATCGGTTTGAGGCTTTTTGTCATCTATAATTTCCTCCTCCTGTATCTGATTCTTTACCCTATCGTTCTCTCTTTCTATGTCTCTTGCTGTCTTTTCCCACAAGCTTAAGGCTTCAAATTGTGCGGCTCTAGATGGTGACTTTATTTCAGATAACATTTCTCTTAATCTGTCAATAATTTGCAGTTCAAAAGTACCATATTTTGGAAATCTCAAAGGACCCTCTTTCTCAGTAAGCTTGCACCATTGGCGAATCCACAAACATGAAAACAATCCCACATTCGCTAACATAAAATGTGCAGGCGTTCCCTCAGGTGGGGTCTCGTCACCGACCCAAATCGAATTTGTCGATTTACCTCTCAAAAGTGTCTTAAAACCTTTAAACAATTTCATTTCTGCAATAATTCAATCCAATATTTGTATTCAATTCCGCAAACGTCAAATTTTTCCCTCCAATCCTGTTGCAGTTTAAATTTTTGAAGACTTAAAACCAATCTCGATACGGTAATCACACAACGAACCTATCGCAGCACACTCTGATGTCACTATTCCCCCGCTCGCAGCGGTTCACCCTCTCATACTCACTCACACGTCCCTTTCATACGCTGAAATAACCTTTTGTCCCAAACGAGTTACTTCTCTGACTGTCCATCCACAGTCTCTCGAAATTATCGACCTCGGTTGGCAACTGTCTGTCCACGTCCGACCAGACAATCACCTCTGATAGGTTACAAATACTCAAATTCCACGTACAACAACCCACGACCAGCGTTGGTTACTCACGCACTCACACATTCGCACCCCCTATCTCGGTCCGGGCAATCGATGACGTCTCACGATCCCCTTTCGGTGGTCAACAAAATCTACCGCGGGTGTCTTCTACACCCAATCGCTTAAGCTACTGGTCGAGCCTAAGACTTTCCCGGGCTGCGCGCGCTCACAGCCTGATCTCACAATCACTCAACACTCACTCCAACTCCGCAAGACATCACACATTCAAATCAACACCGCAATCTAACACACTCCATGCAATTACCACAACCGCCATTACCGCAACTGGAATTACCACAACTGAAATTTCGCATACCACAATCTAATCCAATGCAATTACCGCATATGCCATTACCGCATACCATGATCTAATCAAACGCAATTACCGCAATATGCAATTACCTCAATCAAAATTTACCGCAATCAGAAATTAACGCAAATGTGCTGCTCCCTATTAATACTCACATCTTCTTCAGTAACCACCTTCTTGGACCGCCTTCTAATACCGCTTTGCCAATCTTCAACTTCTGGGCATTGGAATCAGGAATCAGGACTTTTTGGGGCTTGGGCCTTATTCTAACTTGGGCAATTTTTTTGTAGCTCCTTCCAGGGCATTAACCTAAACTCTGCTCCTTCTGGTCAAGGTGTTTAACCTTAACTCTGCTACCATCCTGTTGCAGCGGTAATCCCACGGTAATCTCGCTTTGGAAAATCTAGGAAATGTGACACCATTTCCTCTGATTACCGTTTCCCGGATTTCCGCTAAAGGTCAATGGATCTTTGCCACCGTTTATGACCAGGGAGCTTCTACATAAACATGAGCAATTCATAAAATGCAGATAAACATTTTAGCTAATAATGAGAGTTATGAGCAGTTTTAAAGGGATTTATTTTCCAATCAAAATTTAAGAATCTCTGACTCTTCATTCAGTAGTCAGGTATCAATCAGGTTACAGAATTGATAACAGAAAAATTAGGTTAGCACAAAGCATCATAATTTGCAAACAGCGCATTCCATAAAGGAAATAATCCCTATTCTAAGACAATGGGGCTCAAAAGATGTCAGTCAGAACTTCTGAAAAGTTCCAGAAACAAGAGTGAGTTAGCATAAACCAATCAATAATTAATAATTGCAGAATCTCCCATGAAGGGAAACAAAGAATAGAGCAAATAAGCCTTGGCAAAGCCAATTAGTCAAAGCAAAAATCAGAATGAAACTAAACCTACATCTAATCTGCCTACGTTCTGCTCTCCATCAAAGGTCTGCCCTCTCCTTCACTGCATCTATAAATCACTTCTGCCCTCTCCTTCATTTCTGCGTCGGAGTCTGAAACTCTTCTGCAGCTTTGCGTCTAAATCTCTGTCTGTCTGTCTCTCTCAAAGGGCTCTGAAAGTCTTCCTGCCTGCATTCTTAAAAGCGTCCTCTCTCCTCCTCTCTTCTCTCTCCTCTGCTCCCCCCTCTGCTCTCTCAAACTCCCTCTGAAACTCCTAACTAGGAACGCGTTTATCAAGTAATAATGTTACAAAGCATGTGACGTGACTTTCTCTTCCTCCAACTGTAATCCAGCATTCTCCAAAAGGATGCCTCCACCCATCTGCAGATTTCATACGTCATCTCTCAGACAGGCAAAGATCCTTCCCACGGTACATTCTGCATCTTATTTAATACAATTTCATCTCCTAACCTTCCTTTTAAAAGAGACATTTTATTTCTAACTACACACATAACATGAACTGCAAAATAACCTTTTTAAACTAAGCAAGAAACATTAAACTTGGTAATGCACTTTTGAAATACGTGATTTTCTGTTCTCACTAAAGCAAAGAATTAAATGAGGCTTTGTTCAACATTTCCAGCAACTAGAGAGATAAGGCTCAGACCGAGGTCACAGCTGCAAATCATGCCACTGTTCTCTTCCCATGGAGAGAAAAACATTCCTTTGCTTATCTTTAAGGTCGACAGAAACTAACAGACCAAGCTAAATCACGAGCTGGTTCTGTTTCTACATTATAAAATGTTGTGCTAATTCAAATGCAAATTATTTCTACTAATGCACATTTAACAGTTTTCACAAGTTAGAGTCACATTTTCATAGTGAGAACAACATTTAACTAAACACATTTAAATCAAACTATGAATTACTTGCACATGGGTTACATAAATTGCTAAATTAAAGTGTCTGGCTGAAGTCTGTGAATTTCAAGAGCTCATGTTTTCACTCTGTGTCACCTTTTAAATGCAGTTCTTTATTTCTGAAGCAAAGGCAGGGTTTCCATTAGTAAAGAAAGCGCAGGTTTAGGCTCTTTCAGTGTCCTTCAGAGTGCTTTATTTAGTTGGTATTAGGGCACCTTTGGCAGATTAAAAACAGTAAGGAGTTTTACTAGCTCCTACATCCTCTAGTCTTTGGGCCCGATTCACAGAATTAACTTAAGATAAAATCCTAAACTTACTACTTTTGGTATTCACAGACTGCACTTACTACTTTTGGTATTCACAGAATGCACTTACTACTTTTGGTATTCACAGAATGGATTTACGACTACTAACTTTACGTCCGCACTCGGGCCGGAAATTCCAGCCCGGAGGCGGAGCTTCCGGCCCGGAGGCGGAGCTTCCGGCCCGGAGGTGGGGATTCCGGCCAGTGGCGGAGATTTAGCCATGGCCAAAATCTCCACCTCTGGGCCGGAAGGTCTGCCTCTGGCCCGGAAGCCCGGCCTCCGGGCCGGAAGCTCCGCCTCCGGGCTGGAAGCCCCGCCTCCGGGCCAGAAGCCCCGCCTCCGGGCCAGAAGCCCCGCCTCCGGGCCTGAATTTCCGGCCCAAGTGCGGACGTAAAGTTAGTAGTCGTAAATCCATTCTGTGAATACCAAAAGTAGTAAGTGCATTCTGTGAATACCAAAAGCAGTAAGTGCATTCTGTGAATACCAAAATGATAGTAAGTTTAGGATTTTGTCTTAAGTTAGTTCTGTGAATCGGGCCCATAGTGTTTCAGCTGGTTTTGCTTACCAATGAGGTCATTTCGCTTTCATTAAAACCCTTTGGCTCCCGAATGTATAAACCTTATTGGTTAGAAGGGCAGATAACCCAAACTTCCACTTTTTACCAAACTTCCACTTTTTACCATGCACAATCTCATACTACATGCTCAGTGTTTACAAGATTTTGGATGTTTGTGCTTATTTTCAACCAGGCACTCCAGAGTGTCTAACTTTGGTAAAGGGTTCCTATTTTGCTCCATTGGTCATTACGAGTGAGCAGCCCTTGTACCAAACTTGCATCAGATTGCGTGCTTGGCCGAGTACCTGCTTGTGACATCGTAACTCCTGAACATTCTAAAAATGCTAAAAGTGCTCTTATACTAATGAAATAAAGTGCTTTGAAGGACACCTACAGACATTTACATTTTAATCTGTTCCCAGTCCTGAGATTGAGCTCCCCAATCATATCCAAGTTGTCCACCCAAGAGAAGGATTGAGGCCACCAGGTTTAGACAAGTACACCGGGTGAGGACTCGATGATGAAGCGTGCCACATAAAAATATGTGGTTAAGAATCCATTAAGAAGACTGGAGTGCCTTCCTTAGATTTGGTAGAAGACACAATTTAAGAGGGTCCCCCTCAAATGGTACTGATTTATGAATGTATGTGGATCTGAGGTAATCCATGTAACTTTCCACAATTTACAACTTTTTGGTATTCACAAACAATGGGGAAGATTTACAATAACTGGCACATCCCTGCATATCAGCAGGGATGCGCCAGTTATTTTGCGTCACGGCAGACACCTCTTGCGCCACCATGGATGCGCCGCATTTACAATGCGTCACACCATGGGGCAAGAAAAGACAGATGCGTAACGCATCTGCTGCCGTAAAGGTGACGCATTGCTGGAGTCGCGTCGCAAGCGTGACGCAGCTCCAGCAAGCCTCGGGGTGCCCCTATGCCTAACATGCTGCATCAATCCTTATGCCTGCTTCAAGCAGGCACAGGGTTTTGACGCAGCATGGCCGTAAAAGTGACTGAGTGAAATCTTGTAGATTTCACTCAGCCACTTTTAGGAGGCGTTCCTGTGCCGGAACGCCCCCCCCTGTGTCGGAACGCCCACATGTGGCGCAGGGCTTTACAACGTGATGCATCTCCCTAGATGTGTCACGTTGTAAATACCCCGCAGCATGGCGCTGGATATGCGCCGCCGCTGCGTCACAAAAGTGACGCAACGGCGGCGCAAATGTGGTGTACGGGGCTTGTAAATCTGCCCCAATGAGTGTAATTTTACTACTAGTAATTTTACTTGTTCCTGAGCCTCACATGCCGACTGGTCAGCATTCCAGCAACTGCCTTTGTATGCTTGCCTTTACCGTGATGTGATGTAACTAATGTACTCATAACAAGCATCTCCAGGTCCAAAGAGAGATGGCAGTTCCAGTGGATCGAAAGTAATGCTTCAGATTTTGTGATGTAGCTTGTGCTGTGTCCGGTGTTGGTACACTCCTCAATCCATATAGTTACATACATTTTCTATGGTACTTGTCCAACTGGTATGCCATTATCTATAGTGGATCATGGTGCATTGGCACAAGAGCATTGATACGGTTTACAGTAAGTGTCTTAGCGATCCAAGCTGTTCCTTCCCTGAACCTTATTGCTGTTTACCGGCTGTGCTGTAACCGTTCACCTCCATTTTACATATCCTAGACCAAGTTATTTGTAATGTGTTCACAATTTGGAGTCAGGATCAGGGTTTGTTAAATGGAGATTTGTTTCTCTCCCCATTGATCAAATGCCCACTTTTGAATATTGGATTGTGCCATACTTCCCATCCTAGCCCTAATAAAGAGAGTATATGTAGAGCATTCTGAAAGCTACAATTGTAGTTGTTTTTGGTTCTGGTCCGACAGAAATGTTTTGGAACAGGTTATTTTGACTATCTTACTCCATGATATGATTTAATTTTGGGTAAAACAAAGCCTTTATAAGTTTTTATCTCCGTGAAAAATTCTTATTGTTTTTATTTCTGGTTTCACAGGGAGCCCCCGTCGCCATATATATTCGGGAGAGAGGATCTTTGTAGGTTTATGGTACAACAAATATTTATTTAAATGACTTTCATCATGATAAACTGCAATGATACCTTTGGAGTCATCTGTTTTAATGGCTTCGTCACACTTTTTGGTCAGATGATAAATTTCCTCAACTGTGCCAGCAAATAAATTAGCCTGGTAATAGAAATCTCCTTCATTTCCTGGAATATAGGCTTGGGAAGATTCTCTCCTCTCATACGAAATATCATTTCTTCCAGCTTTGTAAAAATCAGGGTGCACTGCTGCGACAAGATCACCAAGAATTTCCACTCCCACGTCATTATGAAAGACCAGGTCTACATCGGCACAAACTAAATAATGCACATCGATGACCTTCGACTTGATGTCGAGGTGCAATATTTCCATCCTCTTCATGAAAACTCGAATCTTAGAGTCATATGATCTAGTTTTGAGAACTTTACACTTTCGATTGGTATATGTTGTGATGCACTCCACTTTCTCTGGCTGATCTGTGTAAACGTAGTAAATGACCTTGTGTCCCACCATGAAGAACTTCTCTGCAGATTCCAAGAATCTTTTTAGTAGCTTATAATAGCTGAAAAAAAAGAGTTACAAGTGTGTTAGACACAGAAAAAAAAGTAACATGCTCTGAAGCATTCTTCTATTTCCAATATGGCCATCACGCTAAATACCATTAACAATTACATTAACAGAAAATCCTAAGGGCCACATTATGGCATCGCAGTGGTCCCACAAAGTATATTGATGCCTCTTGACCGTCGGCGGTCCCAGGGCAGCACGAACGGCAAGGTCACAATGTGGCAGTCAGAAGACCACCACTGCCACCCCACCCCGAGTCTAGCAGTCCGAGGACCGTTTGACTCATAATTGGCCCTAAGACAGTGAAGGCACTGCTCCACTAGCAATGGCGTTGGATGATGTGCACATGTATGGAGCAAGCTATGGGTGCTACTAAAGCATCCAGCTCATCTACAGTAAAAGTCCCAAAGTGACTCATTTGAATGTGGGGTGATCTATGAACATGATGCCTGATTGCTCAATGGTTTTCTACAAGTCACGTATTCATCAACTGCACTAATAGATTCAAAACAGAACAAGTGACATACCTCTGAACAGTATAGTGCTGAAGTAGGAAATTCACGTTACCTGCCTGATAACTCCAGATTTTTCACTATTTTCTGAACCCTATTTTTGCTCAATTTAGAACCCTGTTAAATAGGAGTAGATTGCTTGTGCTCCCCCTTGAACATGGTTACATTGGCTCATCTCTAATTGGCAGTTTTAACTTGCCTATAATTCACTAGTATATGGTGTAGAAAATGTACCCATGGGCTGGAAGTTAAATGCAACATGTGGGCTGCGGCCCCTATTGTGCCACCAACAAAGTGGGCCTGGAAACATGGCTTCTGACCTACAGTATGTAGTCTTATAGCAGCAGCTTGAACCCTGCTGTACAGATCTGTCAAGCAAGTCAGTGATTATTTTTAAATATTAAAGTCACTCCTAAGCACACCTTACTGCCCACAAAGTAGCATGCATAACATTTAAGAGTGGTACATGTGTGCCATTATAAATGGCATGTTTTCCCAGTGGCCAGGCCCAAAATACATTGTCACCTGTCAGGGTATAAATGGCACTTGGGAAACATCAAAGTATAGATTATACACTTTAATCTGTACGTTTTGGCGCTGCTACAGACACCATTCAAAGACTTATTTTTATATTTAATAGAAAGTTTAGCTAATTGATTTTTATCTATAAATATATTGGATATGTAACTTTTAGAAAGTTACCTTTACCATGCCTGAAGTTGCTAGAGGCTAATTTGCATTCACTCTTCATCAAGTGCCCAGCCTGTACTTGGCCTGAAAGAGGTGTGAAAACTGTTCCAAGAGCAGGGACAATGGCCTGGGAGTGATGAGGTGTTTTCTTCTCCTGGCAGGAGGACCAGCTGGGAGGGGCCCAGGAACTTAATTAACTTCAAAAGGGCTTGCCCTTTCACAAGTAAATGTTATGTGGCACCTGGAAGTTCCCCAGTCCTTACCCCACTTAGTCAGGCTGGCACTAAACCCAGTAGGAGAAAAGCTACTCAGAACTGGCTTTGAGTGACTGTAGAGGAGGGGACTGCTCATTACCCCAGCCACACTTCTGGGTGGGCACACAGGCTGTGCACAAGGGGAGAAGGGTTTCCATGTCTTCGATTTGGGGAATAAGATGCACTGTGATAGTGTTTGCTTTGAAGAACTGCTACAGAAAATGGGTAGGGTTGCCCCAGGGACCTTTTACCTTATTGGTTAGGAAATTCTCAGAATGTACCCTCACCCACTCTTCTGGTGCCAGGCATAAATGTGGCCCCACACAGACAGAGGCTGTATAATGACAGTATATACTTTCTACTTTCTTCTTAATATTGATTTGCAGTTATTCAGCAGTTCAGAAGGAATGCCCTTTACGTCTTTGTCTGTAAAAGTTCAATCATTATTTTAAATCAACAGCTTCAAAAAGTACCGAATCAACAGCAAATGGAATTTGTAGGGATTATGCACCATGTGCCTTGAATGGGTTGAAGGAGTGCCTGATAGGCAATCTAGGAGAAAAAATGGGATTTACAAGAGAGGAATATCGAGTAGTCCTAGGCACATCCTCGCAATACCGAAGTTCCTACCAGCTATGCCGTACTTACTACTCCCGGGACACTGACCTGCCTCGTGTGACCTCCCCAATGGCTCCACTGGGTAACTGAGCCGTACCAAGGCGGAGTTTAAATAGGGCAGCTAGTTGAGGTTCCCGCCTTAATTAACGTTGCGGGAATCGCTAGAATGCAGCACCTGTGTGGCCGCTTGTCTACTCGGAGGATTGTGCTGGCTCTGCCAAGGGGAACCGGAAGGAAAACAAATTTAAGAATGGAATAGTTGAAAAGTGGACCTAGTTATTAAAGCAACTAGGTGGTCATTAAAAAGGGTTCGTTTATGCGAATTACACATATTGTAAACACGGTGTGACATGGAAGTGATCAAAAAGTGATGGATGCCCTACCTGCGTGACAAAATGTTTCACGAAACAAGGTTGTATAAATCAACAGGTAAATATTACAGTGCGGTTCAGATAGAAGGGCTGCGTATGGAAAGTTAGCGCAAAAAAAGTTAGCGCAAAAAAGTTCACGGTAAGTTAGTATACTGGGTCTTATGTAACATTCACGCTTCCTGCAGCAGTCAGGATTGGTGAATGGTAGCGCTAACGCAACTTCAACCCAGGTGGTCATTGCATAAGCGGGGGAAGCCAATCACCCATGGATAATTCCAAATGTCTGGTTGAGCAACGTTAGCTAACAGGATACACAGTGGGGTACGCCAGAGTCATGCCCAAAAAGTAAAAAAAAATATAATAAATAAAGGGCAGGTGGAGATACAATGTTGATCAAAGCTTACTCAAAAGTTCAAAGATGGTTGTGCCAAAGACATGCCCATGATAAAAATAAGGGGCAGGTGTCCTAATGCCAACTACAGAAATTCACACGTTTTATTGCAGATTTATGAGTAACAGTACGGGAGATACTTTTAATGAAAGAAAGGGATAGAAATATCTCATGGAAAACCTGGATGATAAATGGATATGTACGATATTCCCTAAATGATGGATTGAGCATGTTATTGCCAATTGAAGTAGAAATTTGGATTGGAGAAAAAGAGAAAGATCTGATATATTATTAGAAAAGATGAAAGTGTGTTAGTAAAAAATAAGGCTGATTCATAATTGCGTGGCAGACTCAAAAATCTTTTTATGGAAGCATGTGATCCTTTAAAGCTCCCAAAGGAACTGAAAGAAGTTAGCTAGAAAAATATTTGTAGGGCTGGATTTAGTCATGGTTTCCAGGAACATGCAGGTCTGCTTTTTTTTATCAAAAGAAACTAAATATTACACATGACAACATATTGAACTCAGGTGAAGAAGCCTAAATTCCAGAAATAGGCTCGAGACTAAGGCGTAAGGCTGAGTAATTAATAGGGAACATGTAATGCAATATTGATATGAAATGAGGTGGAGTATTTCCTCTTGTTTAACATTATGTTAATTGAGAAAACATTATTTAAATGATTTTTGGGGGAAAAAAGGTGCTCCTCATTCACATCTAGAAAAAAGAGCTATAATCAAGTGAAAGAGAGTGGCTTATCTGTTCACAGACTAAAGCTATCGGAGGGAGAAGAACAACTTCTTTGGGGAAGACAGACAGACATATGAGTATGCATAAGAAAGGTTCATAAGAGGCCAACTACTGTATCTCAAACATGGTTGATGTGCAGGTGTGGATATACCCAATGACACCCACTTATACACAATCATACCCACTGAATCAAATGATACCCATTGAACTCAATGATACACACTGATACCAAATGATACCCATTGGACCCAATGATACCCATTGAACCCAGTGATAGTGACTGATACCCAATAATACCTATTGAATCAAATCATATCCACTGAACGCAATGATACCCTTTGATCCCAATGATACTGTTGGAAAATGTCCCTCTCTGAAGGGTCACCCCAAACTTTTTGCCTTCCTTCTCTTTTTTTCCTGACCTTGTTTTTGTTGGTTTTAGGACTCTGGGCACTTTAACACTGCTAATCACTGCTGAAGTGCATGTGTTATCTCCTCTAAACATGGTTTGATCGACTTATCCACAATTGGTATATTTAATTTATCAGTAAGCCCCTAGTAGAATGTGCTACATGTGCCGCGGGCCTGTAAATTAAATGCTACTAGTGGGCCTGCAGCACTGAATATGCCACCCAAGCAAGACTCTTTAAATATGTCTTAGACTTGCCATAGCAGAGCCTGTGTGTGCAGTCTACACTGCCATGTTGACTTGGCATTCAAAACTCCTTGCCAACCCTTAAACTCCCTTTTTATCACATTTGTACCTTCTAAGGTAGGCCCTAGGTAACCCATAGTACAGGATACTGTGTAAGTAAAAGGTAGGGAATGCACTTTTATGTTTTGCATGTCCTGGTAGTGAAAAACACCTACATTTATTTTTCACTACTGTAGGTTAACATTGGAAATTCCTTATTACACTTATGAGCTGTAATTACTGATTGAGAAGGAGTAACTCTGTTATGTTTAATATCAGCGGAGTGGTAGTGATAAATCCTCTTTGCTGGCAAAGTTGAATTTATCATTACTATTTTAGAAATGTCACTTTTAGAAAGACTGCATTTCTCTGCTCTTAGTTCTGTGTGTCTGTAGCCTGTCTCCAATACATGCCTGGGGTGGGTGTCAGCTGGACTTTGTGCATTCTCTTTAGACAGCCACACACAAAGGAAGGATAGGTGTGACTGAGTGGCCAATCTGCATCTTGATGGGTCATCCCGGGCAGGATTCGAGGGAGGAGCTGACACTTAGACCTAAATAGGCTGTGTCCTGTCCCCACACAAAGTGTTGCTTAGCCCCGTAGTGAGTCTAGAGCCAGTGCTGAAAAGGGAGGACCTCTGTGCGCTTTAAAGCCCCTCTTTGAAGTCACCTCCACTTCAAAGGAACAACTGGGTATAAGCACTGGGTTTCTGACCCCCATCAAATCAGACACTTCTAGACTTGTAAAAAACCTCTGCCAGGAAGAAGGACTGCCGTGCTGCTACAAGGACAGCCACTCTGCTGGACTGTTGAACTGGAAGAAATGCATTTCTGCTGTTCTGGCCTGCTGCCTGCTACCCTCTGCCCCTGCTGAGGAAGAACTGGACTCTTGCTTGAACCCAGAGAGATCTACAAGGGCAAGCTGGCTTGTCTCCTGTTTTGAGACTCAAGGATATCAAACTCTCACCTCCTGCTCTTGCGCCTGGTCGATTGGAAGTGGATCCAGGTGTTTGCTCCAGTGGAACGGATGAATCACCGACACATCAGAACCACTGCATCACCGCCGCTGCAGTGAGAGACAATCAACATATCCCCTCGACAGTGTGGAGAAAATCGTTGCATTGGCTTTGGAACCATTGCATTTCAGCTCCAGCGCTTCGTCTACGGAATCGGCGCATTGCCATTGTTGCGTGGAAAAAAAATCGATGCATCACCTCGACTGCGGGATAGGCACCGATGCATCACTCAGCTGCACCAAGCATCTCGCTGTTGCAACCAGGATAAAGGTTCTTTGTTCAGCAGGCCTTGCATGGCTCCTGTATCCATCCCGCGCTTCGTCGCAGTTGGTGTGAACTCTAGACTTTGACCAAGTCCAGATAAACCCCTTTGGCACTAATTTCTTCTAAGCACTATATACAATTGTACTCTTTCAAAATGAGTAATTGGACTTCTACCTATTGGATTTTTGTCATGTTAGTCTTATTTTATTTATAAAACCAAAATCCATTTTTCTAAACTGGTGTGGAGTCTTTCTGTGGTGTTTTCACTCTGTTACTGTATGAAGTGATACACAAATACTTTACACATTGCCTCTTAAGTTAAGCCTAACTGCTCTGTGCCAAGCTACCAGAGGGTGAGCATAAGTTAATTTAGGGTGTGTAGAGAGTTACCCTGACTAGGATTGTGGTCCCTGCTTGGACAGGAAGCATACCTCTGCCAACCAGAAACCCAATTTGTAACAGACCTACTGATACACAATATTACACAGTGAACCAAATGATCCCATTGAACCTAGTGATACCCAGTGATAACCATTGATACCCATTGGACCCAATGAACCCAATGATGCCCACTGATACCCATTGAACCCAGTGATAACCGCTGAACCCAATGATACCCAATCAACCCAATGATAGCTCAGAGAGAGGATGGAGGCGCTCTTTGGACAGATGGAAAAAAGAGCATGTATATACAGTGATGTGATATTGAAGAGATAGATTTTAGTAAATTGAGGCAGGGCAGCATGAAACAGGAGAAGCTGGTCAAGATGGAGGGACAGAGTACATCTGCCAGTGCCATTCCCATTTGAGATTTGAGTTTTCAGGAAAGGAGGACGAGAAGGAGAAAGTCGGGCACTATGCAAAGCATTGTGACTTGCAAATATCGCAGATAAGGGGAGTTTGCTAGAAAACAAGCTGGCGGTGGGAGGAAACAGTTACCACCTACACGAAGGAGCAGTAGAGAAATGTTAAAAGAGAAGTGAGTGAGAACACAGTCTGAGAAGAAGAGCGCTGCTTATACATGAGCAGCAGTTACTATGAGACAAAGAGGAAGTGTGCATAGATGTACTGAGCGTTTGAGCAAGAGTTGTTGTGTCGGAAAATGCCAGTGCTGCTGGATGTGCCTTGGCCTTACTGTATCAGAGCTATTTGGGCAGAACTTTTGTACCACTAGGAATGTAATGCCCCATGGGTGATTGTGTGGCTAAAACCAAGGCCCACATTGAAGGTTTCAATCACTGTGCTGTAGTTCAGTTTGTGTCGTGTGCATGTGTTTGTGTCTGTGAGAGAGAGGGGGGAGGGGGGAAAGGGTATTGCACAAGCAACACTTTCACAGCATATCATACCCTCCGAGTGCAAAGACGGTGAGGCCTATGGTGCAGTTCTTCCTCTCAAAATCTTTGTTCAGGATGTCTCTGTTGAACGTCCCAGTCCAGACCACAGGAGCCAGCCAGGGAGTGACCGTCATCACCTGGCTGAAAAATACAAAAAGGACAGCAGTTCGCATGGTCTGTAGCACAAGAGTGGTCTTTGACAATCACAGAACATCCTGATATAATAATTATAAGGCTGTTATTGATCTAACTCCCAAGTCTGGATGTCCTCGAATATTTCAATCACTTGCCTGTCCCTCCATTGCTTGTTTCTTAGCCACAATGTACAAGAGGTACAAAATTCTTTATTGCATGATTGTGATTAATTAAAATCATTGCAATAGGAAAAATACATTCAAAAGCAGTCTACGTTGAAAATATGCCTGAATTACGATTAGACAGGGTAAAAAGTCTTTAAAAACACATATGAAATTCCATTTCTGTGCAAGGTTTAAAATACAGTAAAAGAACCTGAACGTTCCAAATTAACAGTTGTCGGACTCTGCTCTCAATACCTTAAAGCACATAACTGGTCTGCTCTAGCGGTACAATATTCTGCATATAAAACTTTGGGCGGAGCTTCAGAATTAAAGGTTATGCGGCTAAATCTATCTTTTGATTATAGCCTACTTTGAGGGAATCGTCACCTAGGGGCCGATTCCGATCCGGGTCGGAAGGGCACCAAACACGATCCGGCCAGAAAAACTACGAGCCGTACGCGTGTTTTCCGGCCGACTCGTACAGCTGTACGAGCGAGCAAGTACGATGCGAGCTAGGTGAGATTCATCGACCGAGTCGTTTCCGGATCCGAACCGCTCCGTACGTCTCGGTCGGAAGCTAACCGTGGCGTGCAATGGATGCGATTTACAACCGAGCCAGTACGATGCACACATCGGACAGCCAGTGCGAACCGGAGTGTCTGGCTCGTAAAAGCTCCCGGAGTCGGACTTTGGGGGTCCGCATCGAACCCCCTGACACCCGCAGCCCTACGACTCGGACACAGGGGGAGACCTACGGGTCTCCCCAACACAGGCATGTATGGCACGGATGGCACCGACGCGTACCCACTGTAGGGGGCGCACTTGTTTGAGACGTACCCATTCAGTCAATAAGAGCCCATGTACGTGTCCTATGACCGGCTCCTATTGACTTCTATGGGAGTCCGTCCGAACCGAGTCCGACAGCATACGGCTGCATCGTACTCGCTCGGTCAGACTGCAGGACTCCGGCTCGGTCGGAAAACACTCCGGATCTGGCTCGGTCGGATCGGAATCGGTCCCTTAGTAGTTAATTTTAACCTGGCTTTTGCAATATTCATAAATTGTTCTAGCCTACATGCTAGCTGAGTGTCGTTTTCCTCAAAGCTGGCTATTAGTGCTTGACTGCGTGTTCGTATTCTTCTTTGGTTCCAGAGTGGTTTTAATAAAAGTCTTCGCTAATTGTTTAGAGCTGTACAGCTACACAGTATATGCAGGACGTCCTCTTTAAAGTCGCTGCAGGTTCTGCAATTTATTTTTGTTTCTATACGTTCCCAAGGTGGCGGATGCTGATTTACAGGTAGGATCCCCATCCTGAATTTCGACTAGGACTCCTTCACTTTTCTTGAGAACCCTGTTCCCAAATAAGCTTGTGGCAAAGACCTTGTGTAACTCTGAATAACGAACCACCCGTGAGCCCTCTTAGTCAATGTGGCCTTGTCTTCCTCCAGAGATAGTAGCTTTAATGTTTTATTTACAAGCTTAAAGATTTTATGAGGCCCATTAAGTTCTCAGAGGTCTTGTAGGGCAAGAGAGCTTATTGCCGTTTGGTGGTGGATCATTGCGGGACTTTTTTTCCTTTCTATCTCCTTCCATAAGTATGAATTCAGAGAGCCCTGCTCTGCTCCCTTCATCTTGTGCCAGCATTTGGTGTACGCTCCTTTTCGAGCTAATTGCTGTTTTTGGAGGCCAAACTCTAGCCTTAGTTGTGCTGGAGATGTGTACTGTGGGAGATTAAATATTATTCGTATTGTTTTTGACACCACTTTGGCCAAGATTGTCTCATCTCTCCCTCTCATACTTTCACTACCATTAGTGATAGATGGTAGCAGTTTTGCTCGAAGCATTTCTAGTAGAGGAGTTAGACTCGGTCCTGCTATTTTTTGCTTGAGGTTTTTTAATGACACTGCCAGTGTGATCCCTCTTGTTTTAATCAGTGCTTTTTTTTGTCTGAACGATCCCCTTCTATCGAAGGTTATTCCCAAGTATTTATATTTTTTGACCACCTCCAACTGTTGATCTTGCAGTTCCCATTTAAGGCAGTGTTTTTTGTTCATTCCGTTGAGTGTCATCACTTTCGATTTTTCTAAGTTTATTGTCTTGTCTGAGAATCTGCTTGTGTTACTTATAAGATGTTGCAAACCAACTGGGGTTCTACTTATCAGTATTAGATCGTCCACATACAATACGTTTGACAATATTAAACCTCCCAAGTTTGGGGCATGATCGTTACAGATGTTGAGCTCTGACGAAATGTCGGAAAGAAAGAGGTTGAACAGAGTCGGGGCAAGAACACATCGCTGCTTCACCCCCTTTGTGGTCCTTATTTTTCTTGATAGACAGTTGCCTGATCCTAGTTTTATTTGAACCCATGTCTCCGAATGAAGAGAAATCAATTGTTTCAAAAGTTTCGGGTCTATGTCCCAATCGGATAGTTTGGCCCATAGTTTGCCCCTGTCTATGCTGTCAAAGGCCGACGAGTAGTTGATAAAACAGATGAATAGTGGCTTTTTAATTTTTATAGTAGCGTCTATTAACAGTGAAAGAGCGAGGATGTTTGTCACTGTCCCTGAGCTTTTTTGGAAGCCGGACTGATTGATCGAAATTACGCTTTTCTTTGATGCCCATTCAGTTAGTTCTTCTAGCAGGAGACCCGCAAAGTATTTGGCGTCTATATCAATTAATGCTATAAGCCTGTAATTCTTCGCATGATTTCTGCTGCCTTTTTTATAAATAGGGGAAATAATTGATCCCTTCAAGGAATCTGAAATTTTTCCTACTCTTAAAATGTTTTTGAAGAGGGCACTTAGTTGCTCTGCCCAATAATTTGTGTCCTGTTTATATAAAATTGGTGGTATTCCATTGGGCCCGGGGGCCCCCTCTTTCCTGCCTTTCATAATTCGGTTCTTGATCTGTTTGGTTGTGCATGGAAGACAGGCCTCCACATCTAGATGGTTTTGGCTTGTAGACTATGGTTGATAATTTCATTGTCTTCAATAATTCCGCCTGTTTCTTTGTTCAAGTGATGCGACAGGTAATTTACATAGGATTCCTCTGTTATATACGAGTTGACTTTATGAGCCCTTGGATTGTCTAAATTGTTAACTGTGTGCCAAAATCTGGCGCTGTTGTTAATTTTTACATCATATAATAGTTTGGCCCATATCTTCACTGCAGATTCCTGTTTCACTAGCCAGATGAATTTATTTTTCTACACTTCAACTCCCTTAGTTCTGTCTGTATGCCGACGTCCGGGCCCATTATGCGCAGTTTGCGGATTATTCTATTAATTTCCCTTTTAATTTGTCTTAATTTGCAGCTTTGCCTTGATGAAAGATTTAATCTTTGATCATTTATATGACTACAGGGTGTGTATTCGCCGTTTTTAGGTCTCGCCTGTGCCAGCGCTTTAGCGCTGCTCTCGCGAGAGCTTTTGTGAATAGGGGATTTGGAAGTGCAAACTAGTGCTTTCAGGCCTCCAAATACAGTGCATGTGCGCCGGGCGCGCGCACCATTTGGCAGCCTACGTGATCAATTCGCGGCCGCTTTGATGTTCTCAGTGAGCCGCGCGGCCACTGAGAACATCAAAGCGGCCGCGAAATGATCAATCACCATATGCCAGCCTGCGTGCCTCTCTCCCCTACCCCCTCCCTTATCCCACTTCCTGCTTGTTTTGCCTTGTTTGTCTTGTGGGCCCTCTGAAAACTTTGACTCTAGTCACTCCCCCTTGCATCATCTAACACCTTGAGTTGCCGCTCTCGCTCGCTCCCCTCACTTTTCTTCGTCTCTCAATTTTGTTTTCGTTTCTGTCCTGCCTCCTTCATTATCCTACTGTGGCCACTCTCTCTTTCAACATTTGTGCATCTCTCCCTCGCTGAGTACCCAATGGTCCATTCTCTCTGTCAGTCTGTGCATGGGTCCCTCAATCTTTGCATGCTCCACCCCCCCCCCCCCCCTGAGCGGAGTTAAGTAGGTGCAAATGTATGAATTTGATGCACATGTTTTCTCTGCAGAATTCATGGCGCTGAAATAAGTAGGGAACTTTAAGCAAAACAAAGATAAGAAATGTTAGCCTTCATAGATGGCAATACAAACCTGCTTCAGTCCACCCTTCCAGTAGCCCAGATGCAAGTGGCCAAGCCGTGTGCAGCACCTTAAGCCGTTTCGGAGTTTCCGCCAACTCAGCTTTGCATTCTGGGACTTCTAGTTCTTCGTTGACCAGATGCCCTTAGAATTCAAAAAGAGTCCACAGGGTGCACGAGTGTCTTCCCGGTCGTCCATCCCTATGTGACCCACTGCCCCCACCTCATTTCTTTAGCGCTTAAACTACACCTCACATAGTGTTTTCCCTGCAGTGCAGCGCTCGGTCATCTGCCTGAGGATCAGTACAAGTAGCGCCTCGAGACGGAACGCCAAATGACACGCCTCTGCTCTGCCAATGAACATCATATAATGCGCATCACAAATGCGTCCCACTGCACACATCTGTATCTTCACACCTGTACGTGTGCACGAGTGCTAGTGTATGTGTTGTATGTTGAGGGATTGTCTGTGTGCCTCTAAGTGCATTCACTGCACAGAAGTCACACCAGTTGGCTTTGCCAGTGCTTGTTCTTCTCAGGCTATGGGCATATAAGGAAAAAGAAGCACTTTTCTTGCTTTCTTTGTCGTATATTTATGTAGGAGCAAGTTACTGCAGGCTTACTGAGTTCTGATTTCTCGGTTGTCGCTGCTTTAATTAAACATCTTCTGAATTTGATCTAAATAGATTTTAGACGGTCATGTTTTTTTTGTAATCCGATTTCACTGAGCTGTGGCACGTCGGATATATTTACAGTCTGCTGCTTCCGCTGGACCGCCTGAGCTATCTCATTGTGTATTCATTATTCATTGGTGCCCTCCAATGCAACCCTCTTTCCCATGGTGCACTTGTCTTGTCACTTCACATTTCTGAGATGAGACATGAAGGCTGTTTTAAACTGACATCCAATCTCTTATTTATGTCAGATGTAAAAAATGTTCCCTACTTTGTTTAATTATGCATTTTCTCATAAACTCATCCACTGGGGGGGGACAGAGAAGAGAATGCAGGTGGACAGGGTGTCGGCCTGCTGTGCTCTGGTGATTTTCCCCTTGGCACTTTCAACAAACCAGGCGGGGTAGTTTGCTTAGCTGAAAGAACCGTAGCGAACAAACCTGGCCCATCTTTTAGGGGTGCACGTCACCGGCTTGTCATGACACTGATGGGGGTGGGTAGCATGTGCCACTTTCTGCTTTGTTAGGATGGGCTTACCCCCTGCTTAATTTGTAGAAGAGTAAGTGCCGGACCCCACCAGTGCTTTACTGTGAAGCCCGCAGGCGGTGGTACCGAACACCGAGGACTCTCATCTGTATTCTATTCCAGGCCTCTCTCATCCACCACCAGATGCTCGCTGACCTCTGATCCCACTCTTTCTGGTTCTTTTTCATTTCTGCTTTCTTCCTTTATCAACGGTTTTCAGTCTGTCTCTCGCCCTTCCTTTCCCTCCCCCCTTTCATGACTTTCTCTCGCTTTTTCTGGGTCTAATTCTAATTTAAAAAAAATAACTGCATGTCCCCAAAAATGAGTGCTGGTAAGCTCCCCTGCAAACACCAGCTCAAAAAGGAAATAAGCATTGGCATAGCCAATAGGTCTCGCCTTTGGGACCTTATAAGTGTTTAGCCATGCAACAGTTGATGTTGTTGGACCAAGGACATTGTGCTGCATAATTAAATACTTATAAGGCCCCAAAAGCGAGACCTATTGGCTATGCCAATGCTTGTTATTAGCAGGTGTTGCTTGTGTTGATCTTGAGTTTGAGCTTGCTAAGCATACGTTTTTTATAAAATTCTCCCAGTTGTTAATTCCGTCGCAATCTTGCTGTTTGTGAACTTCCCAGCAGATTTTTGCCTCATCCAAGAGTTTTCCGGGGTCAGCGGTTTTGCATTTAATCCTCTTGAAATTTGATGTTACTGTTAAGTTTTGAGATTCATTTGGGAATATTAATGCTGTTCCGTGAGCCATAAGTGTAAGCTCCTGTGGCAAAGGATTGCTGCACTCTTGAGTCCTGATCTTAAAATCGATAACTGATTTGAAAAATGAAAGCGATAGGAAAGTGTAGTCTATCGCTGTACTTGCCATTGAGTTGTGGTAAGCAGCTGATTGAGGGCAGTCTCCAGGTAATCTACCGTTTGATGCTATCAAGCCTAGACTTGTTAGCTCTGCCAGTAAGTCGTTAGATGCCTTGGTTTGTTTGTCCCATTTACACTCTTCTTGGGGTGGGATCCCCCAATAGAGAAGATGATCTTCGGCCAGCTGATCGTTCCCAGCTTTCCCCGAGAGTAACATATTAAAGTCTCCTGAAACAATATAATTCGATGTCTCCTCTTCAGTAATGAGCCTCGTTAGTTCCGACACTACAAATTTTGCACCGGTTTTCTTTCCACTCGGATGTAGATAGATGTTAACCAGAATTAACTGTTGTTTGTTTTGTTTTTGTAAGGGGCCTGCTATCTCCATCTGTATTACGTTAATTCCGTTATTTGATACGTTCTTCTTCAATAATTCTTTAGCTGTGGTAACCGATTTTATTGAGGCATATATGGTGAGGTCTCCTTTCAGGTGTCTGCCCTTTGAGCTTCTGCTGGCTGGAAGATGGTACGACTTTTAGCCTTGTAGATGGAAAGGCTCTGCCAGCCAAGTTTCTTGGAGTAGGATTAAGTTGAACTGCTGGAAGTACATCAATAGATCTATGTTCGTAGATTTTGATTCTAGGCCATTTACGTTCCATGAGCAAAGCTTTAGATTTGGGGCATTCTTTTGTTGTTCCGTATTCTGTCATTGGCCAGAGTGTCTACTATTAATGGCTTTAGCTACCCAAGACCAGTCTTTTGATGTATCCATCTCGCAATTATCCCCAACTCTTGGAATGACTTTGTCCGTGAATTCCACAGTGATGTTTCAGGCACCTTTTAGCACAGATTTTGTAGGCGCCCATGTTCTTCTTGCAAGGTTTTTATTGCTGTTTGCTTTCTTTATATCTGTGTTTTCGTACCCGAACTGATATGAAAAGGAGATAATTCGCCTGGGGACTTTTAAGGGGCCATTACTTTCTCAGTAGTTGTTGATAGTCCAGCTATCCTAATAGTGTCCTGTTTAAATTCTGAAAATGTGTCAAAGATGGAAGCTGTTGCTCTCGCACCTGGATTTATCTCCTCTGCTTTAATTGAAGGGAAGTCCAGATCATTATGACTGGTTCCAGTGGGAGACTTGATGCTTCTGGGAAATTGGTGATAAATAAGTTTCCTAATATTTGCTTGGCATCATTGTTCCCATTTTCAAACATTTTGATAATAGAGTCCCCCTTCCGAACCATACAATCTTTGTTATTGGTTACCTGTATTTGATCTATATCTTGATCTAGGGCTTGATCGTGGCTAAGGGTTCCTCCTTCAACTCCATCAGTTTTTAGGGCTTGGCACTGCTGATTTCCATTGCCGTTTGTCCGAGTGGCCTCTGTTGGTAGGCCTGTTAAGGCTGTTGTCTCTATCCCTTTTTGAGGATTTTTTTCTGGGTCTAATGGGATTTTGATGGAGAAGTTTAGCACTGCCCCAGTGTCTTTTACTAAGGAAAATTTGGAGTAGATTTTGGGTTGCTAAAGTGTTTTTGGTGCTTTCGCAGTGCCATTGATTTCGTTATTCAAATCTACTAGCACTTCATGCTCCAAGTTAGCCATTGAATCTGTTGCTCCCGTGTTTTCCTGGCTGCTGATGGATGCATTAGATGGTTCTTTGAGGATCTTATTTTTCTTTGTTCGACTGTTTACAACACTTGTAATGCTCCGCCTTTCTTTCCCTGACCTCATTTCTATCCGGCTGTCTCTGTTTCTTTGTTGCAGCTCTATGTTGCTGCTCGGTTGAGTAAATGAGTTTTTGGGGACCCTGAATTTTTTGATTAGAGGAATTCGGTGCCTCAGCAGGTTGGAGCTTTGTTGGTCAGCTCTTCTCAGCTTCGCTTAGTATAGCTTAGGTGAGCGGTGTATGGCAGTTTATAAAGCAGTAGATAGTGGTGTTTTCCTCGTCCCCCTAATTTGGAAAAATTAGATTGTTGTGTGGGCTTGGGGTCACCGGAGGAATTCGGTCAGTGAGTCCGGGGGTAGAGTTGTTGGGTATGACCTAGTCAGGATGTCTATTTGAATTAAAGGGGGAATGTGTCCGGTTTGAGCCCAAGTTGAAACCAGATTGACTCAGGGGCTCAGGGGCTCTGGGACAGTCTCGAGGTCAAGGTCCGAACAATCAGGGCAGATCCAGAAGGGGCTCCACCGCCGGTACCATATGACCCGAGATCTTTTGGTTGTTTCAAATTGCCGGCCAAGCGCTGCCCCTTACTCCGCTGCTCTCCTTGGACTCACTCCATCTGGCTGACTTAGCCACAATGTGATTCCCCCATCTCACCTCGTCAGAACACACCATGACTCCAGGTCTGGGATCCTGTTACAAAATAATGTATTCTGGAGGTGCAGTTCCATCATTTAATTATGAAAAATGAGCAAAACTTTCAGAACGCTTTATTTTTTTATTTGACATTTTGGATCCCTGAGCAGTCTCTCCTCAAGCCACATAGTCACAATATCTAGTCATCACACCTGTCACACGCTTTCTGCTCCTTAGGATGCAGTAGACCACTAGCATAAAGGCATATGCACACCCTATCTTTGTTAACGAGAAGAACACTTGCACAATCACATCCACTTTATTCAGCTCACCGCACTGCCCCAGCATAATGAGTGTGTGTGATTGCATATACCAGAAATTGTAGACTCATCTTAAAGTTTTTGTGGCATTGGCATCAAATGAGAGCACAACGCCCCACTCCGAACCAAACTTTGTCATCAGCTTCAAATAGTAGACACAGGGGCCTGGGCAGTCCAACAGGGGCTGGATGTCCTGTTCTTCTTGACTATGTCAAACAGTATCTTAGTTTGCTGTAGGTCTGGCTTAAAGTAATAAATTGAGAGTCATGTAATTTGCCTTTGTCTTTATTAATGTAATATCACGCACAAAAGCCAGACAACTATCTAGCTTTGTGGAACCGCAACATCATCCTGCAATAAAATTCAAAAACAAACATAAAACATCACAAAGTAAATACCAATAAGAAAATCTGAAGTAAGGCATCAGTTCTATATTTTTTCTACATGCAGGGATGCTCTCATCACTCGCAGAACTGGACTAAAATTGCCGATCCAGTGGGTTTTCTGTACCCCGCGCATTTGTGTGAGCATCCCGTGCTTCTTGGTCCTTTTTTCCCTCCCGATTCCCCCGTCTTTCCCGCCGCTGCCACCCGTGCGGCCCGCCCCCCCTACACCCATTGGCTCTTCCCTCCCTCCTCCCAGCTGACCCCTCCTCCCCTCCTCCCTATTATGGCGACCGCTGCACGGCGGAGACAGTGACCCTTGACCCTCGGGTAGGTCACTTCCCCACCGCTGCAGCTCTGCCTGCCTGCCCGCTTTGCCGCCAGATCCTTCCCAGATCAGCGCTCTACTCAATCGCCCCCTGGCCTGTCTTGTTCTGTACTCGTGTGCCTGCTCGTGTGCCTGCCCCCCTTGCCTCTTTTTTTTCTGTACCCCGCATTTTGAGTGAGTGCCTCGTGTGCCGCCCCCTTCTCTTTTTTTTTTTTTCTGTACCCCGTGCCCACATGCCAGACCTACACGCCCGCCGCCCTCCATGCACTCAACCCCAATCGGATCCCCACCTGCTACCTAGCCACCCCGAAACGCACCCACGGACCCTTCACCTGCCTAGCCTGCAAACTCACCAGCCTCCGACCCTACACCGCACCCGCCGGGACAGACACCAGCAACAATCACCTCAAGTGCATCCTGCTCAACACCCGCTCCATCCACAGGCACGCCGTCGAGCTCTGGGACCTCCTCGACACAACATCGCCAGACGTCGCCTTCCTCACAGAAACCTGTATGAACGACGCCTCAGCCCCAGACATCGCCATAGCCATCCCGGGGGGATACAAGATCACCCGGAGGGACCGCGTCAACCAAACCGGAGGAGGCATCACCATCGTTCACAGAGACACCATCCGGGTCATGACCAACTCCGACGACACCCTCATCACCGCCGAGCACCTCCACTTCCAGATACACACCGACCCCAAAACCACCCTCAGAGGCACCCTCATCTACAGACCCCCGGGACCGCGTACACAATTCAGCGAAGCCATCGCAGACTTCGTCAGCCCGCACGCCCTATCCTCCCCAGACTACTTCCACCTGGAGAACAACAACGACAGCAACACCGCCGCCCTGCTGGACAACCTCGCCGACCTCGGACTCAAGCAACTGGTGAACACCCCCACCCACTACGCCGGCCACACGCTTGACCCCATCTTCTCCTCCAGCAAGCACATCTCCTTCAACCACTCAACAAAACTACAATGGACAGACCACAGCTGCGTCCACTTCAGCTACAGGAGAACCACGACCCACCAGCAACCGCAACAGTCACCCCGCAGAGGCTGGAGCAAGATCACCACCAACCAGCTCACCACCTCCCTCAGCCAGAACCCTCCCACCAACACAACGGACCCCAACGAAGCAGCACGTAACCTCACACAGTGGCTCACCAACTGCGCCGATGACCTCGCACCACTGAAGAATCCTTCCAGCAGACCAAGCAGCAAGAAAACCTCGTGGTTCACCGGCGACCTCAAAAGCTCCAAGAAAACCTGCCGCTCCCTCGAGAATGCCTGGCGCCACAACCAGAAAACATGACAGCCCTCAAAAACGCCACCCGCAATCACCACCAACTGATCCGCACCACCAAAAGGACAGCATTCAAAGAACGTCTGGACAACAAAACCCACCACAGCAAGGAACTCTTCAGAATTGTCAAAGAGCTCGCCCACCCCAGCGCCTGCAGCAACGACATCACACCCTCGCAAGACCTCTGCGACTCACTCGTCTGGTTCTGTCACCACAAGATCACTGACATACACAACAGCTTCAACTAACAAACCACGCACCCAACCACCGCACCAGCTCCCCCACCACCACCCTCTGCACCTGGACCCCGGTCAACACCGAAGACATCACCTGTCGTACTTTAGAATTTGGGACCGCGTAGGAGATAGGGCCCTACCCCTGTCTATCTCGGTAGTAGTGAACCGCGAATGGTTAATGCGGTATGTACGAGTGCTTTCTGTAACGTTTTTGCTATGAATGCACTGTGTATACGCTATTTTACATCACTACGTGGGTTCCATTTTGTATCGGTGACCATCTTATGGTTGCCCTCACATAGGCTATATAGCATGAAGCTAAAACGGGCCTTTTAGAGCACATGTGCCTTTCCTTGACTTCTCTGTGACCTGGGCAGCTTGGCTCCGCTGCCCCAGGTCAAACTGGTCTCACGAGTTCCCTGTCCTCTGGCCACCTGTGATTAGCATCAGGGCTTGACACACCATAAAGTCTTTTCATCCTACACAAGCCCCCAGCTAATCTCTTTCACACCTGGCTGTTCCTGCTTTATGGCTTGTTTCCCAAAACAGGAGATGCTCATGTTTATTGGGGCCTATCGATATCTGATGTGGGATCTGAGCTTTACTGTGTAAATAATTGCGGGCTGGCTTCACTGGAATGTGGGATGGTCATCATGACTCTGCCTTTTCGTTTGTAATGTATACTTTATATGGCCATATCGTAAACCTAGGAATGTGTGCCTGAGGCAGGAAAATCTGTATTTAAGGAGAAGTCCGTTTCTGTGATTTTTAGCAGTCTCCTGAGAACATACACGCTGTTGTACTTCTAGGACGCCTGTAATTGGTCTGCAGCCAATAAACTGATCTTTGACTTCACCCAGAAGACTCTATGTTTCTGTAGGTCTGAAACAGGAAGAACCCCGAAGTCATAGGGTGTGTTCCCCTGCACCGCTGGGCTTAAAATACCCAGTACTTCAGTTGGCGCCCAACTCGGGACGATTTCAGCAGTACCGGTCAAAGCCAGAGGTTCGTGAGGAGCTTCGTGTAGAAATTCTGGAGGAAGGCCGCCACTTCATCGACCCCAGCATGTCGACGTGGTCCGAAAGTCTTTTCTGCGAGGTTCTCCGCGTCCCGACGGCTACGAAGGACTGCTGCCCTGATTAATCGCCCTGTTTTGGACCCTTGACGATTTTGGTAGAGCGAAACAATCGAGAGAGTCTTCTGGTGACGCCATCGATCATCAATATTCAGTTAAGTATAAGTGGAGCGTCTCCCAGTTTGAATTTGGTATCCTTTGGGATCATTTCGATTTGGTGCTTGCAAGTCCCAAAGCCAGAGGACTCGTGTATTCACGAGATTATCGTATTCGATAATCCTTTGACGTTTTGAAACTAGACTAGTGAGCGAAGATGCCTGGTTCTAGTGTATTTTGTAGATTGTTTTGTTTGGGTTGTGGAAGGGATTTCCAGTTAGAGGATTCATGTCCGGTTCCTCCAATTGGAACTCCAACTTATGAGCTTTATGTAAAACATGGCGTGGGCCCCATTGCATATAATGAAATATGGATCCACCAGAAAGGACGGTGTTTTAAAATGGCCCCAAAATGGTAGTTTCGATACAGATATCTTAGATAATTTGGAAGTTAACCCCTTCAGTGCCCATGACGAGATGGTCTCGTCATGGGCCGCGGTTGCGCTGTGCCCATGACGAGACCATCTCGTCATGAACCCCGCCCGCTAATGAAACGCCCGGCACAGGGCGTGGAAAGGGCGGGGCACTGAAGAGGTTAAATTGTTTAAAAAGAAAGCCCGGCCGGCGATGTTTGATTCTTTCCGCCTATGGCGAAAGGAAGCCAAACAGAAGGAAATAAAGCTAGCGAAAAGGGATAAGAAGGAAAGAGGTATGTCAGTGATGCAAGCAGCTGTGCAATTTAAAGATAATGAGGAGGAACAAATGAAGGAACAGTTACACAGACAGCGCAAACTAGGGATTGATAAATGTTACCCTGTTTTGTCACCCCTTGTGCAAGATGAGATAAAAGAGAAAGAAAAAGATTCCCTAATGTCCCACTTGTTAAGTTCACCACCCCCATATGCGCAAAATGCCACCGCACCTCCACAGCTTGTAAATGCGCAGCCTCTAGTAAATATGCTGCAAGCCTTCCCGCAGCTGCCAGCTCCTCTTCAGCTGGCTCCTATCCCTGCAGTGCAGCCCTCTCAAGGGCCGCCAGTTTTGCTACCTGTTACCCCCGCGCTTTCTGCGACTTTGCCTAGCACGCCAGCGGTTTCCCCTGGCGCTGCTTCTTACACTACCCAGGTACCTGTATCTGAATCTGTTTTTCTTCCCTCTGTCTATCCCCCTGTTTTCGCCTCAACTTCTCCTTCGGCACGACAACGACTAGCTAATGTAGTTACTAGTTTAATGTCGCCTCTCTTTGGGTCATCTAGTGCGACTCCTGGTTTACAGCGTAAGCAATTGCGTAGTCAGCTGCCTGGTCCCGAAGAGAAAGAGGTGTTAGATCATCTGGCACGTAGGTGGATTGGTTTCCCTTCATGCTATGATGTGGAATCGGTTGTTAATGTTTTTCACCAATGGGATGCCCCAAAACAGAGGTATGTCTTTGATAAAATGTGTGAATTCCTCTGTGAGGAATTGGAGGATAAGGGTGCAAACCCAAACCCACAGGAATTGTGTCGAGTGCGATTTGATTTCGGAACAGGTGTAATTGTGGGCCCCAATGTAGATAAAGCAGTTGCGACTTTACTGTCCCTCAGAAATGGCGATTGTCAGCAATCATTGTTTGACCAGGATTTCCCTGTAGGAAAGGAGGTAAAAGCGCGCCAATATCCGATGCGCGAGGTTCCTCCAGTTTGGAGACCTGGTGATCTAGCTGCTAACCCACCTGTTCAGCCATATTTTCAGCGTGTTTGGGTACATGTCCCATGGAAGCGATCCGAGGTGTTAGCACTTAAACAGACATTGCCTGATCCCCGTAAAAACCCTGCAGGATATTATAAGGAGTTGTCACAAACTGCAGAATCATGTGTAATGAATCTAGCCGACATAGATATGCTGTTTGGGAATGTGGTTCCACAGCCTTTGTGGGGATCCATTCGTAATGTAGATCACGCTGCAGAACTAGGGGACACATGGGCTAATATCATTGCCGCAGACGCTAGACAAGTTGGTGGTGCAAAACCTGAGCCCCTCATAGCAGCGCTCCCTGGTAGAATTATTACCTACATGAAAACTATAATGCCTGCGATGCGCGTAAATTGGGACAAACTATCTGCATGTAAGCAGAAGAAAGATGAGACAGTGTCTGATTTCTTTACCAGGTTTGAAGAAACGTTTATCGACCACAGTGGTCAAGACATGAGCACTGAAGGTGGCCAACGGCTATTTGTTGATAAATTTGTGCAGAATCTACTCCCCGAGTTGTGTAAGAAACTTAAAGACTCAGAAAGTTCTTGGGCTGTTTCCTCTTCAGCGCAAATACTGGCTACTGCACAGTATTATGAGAATAGAGACAAAGATGAGAAGGATAGAACCGATAAGAAAACGAAAGAACTAAAGACAAAGGTCCTTTTGCAGCAGGCCTATCTGCCACGTGGAGGACAGAATAATTATAGGCAAACACAAGGTGTCTATCACCAGCCCCAACAGTTTCAGAATAATCAGCAAATGAATGGGTATTATCAACCACGAATCCCTGTAGGTCCCAACCAATGTTCATATTGCAAAGAGGAAGGTCATTTTAAATATAGTTGCCCTAAATGAATGCAGCGTAACAGTAATGCGTATGGCGCAAGAGGTAGAGGTGGTCAGCAAGCTCCTAGGGGTAGAGGGCGTGGAAATGCTCCCCAGAACGCGCGTCCTCTTCCGCCTCAAAATACCATAAATAGCTTTGATCAGCAAGCCAACGCGACTGGTAATACAGCTCAGTATTACAATGATGATTATTATGCAGAAGATGACAATGTAGAAGATGATGATTACTAGGACAGCCGTAGACAGAGAGAGGGAGTTGTTTCAGTGCCAGTGGATCAGAGCGGACCTTATGTTAAAGTGACTACAGCGGGTGTAACAGAGCCCTTTCTGCTGGATACTGGTGCTGCAAAGAGTTCAATCATGCATTCAAAACTCCCTGGCGCGCCTTTGTCTGGCGAAATGAATGTCTCAGTAGGTTTTTCTGGCGCCCCAGTTAGGAACCCGATTTCTTGTCCTATGTCACTTTCTGTTGGACCTTGTGAGCTAAAAGCACCCCTCATTCTAACAACAGGTTGTGGTGAAAATTTGCTTGGCTTAGATTTGCTAAAAAGATTGCATGCAACGCTATATTGTTCTCCCTCAGGAGTACAACTTACATTAGGCAAGAAAGTGATTTCCCCGATGTATTTGTCTAAAAATGCAATGCCACCTGAATTGTCATCCCTTCCGGATGCCCTTTGGGCTACTGCTCCCAATGATGTGGGTCTCTTGGAAATACCGCCATATGTGGTCACTTTAAAAGCCAATGTCAGATTGCCACGTATTCCCCAGTATAAGATCTCCAATGAAGGTCAGAAAGCGTTGTTAGGGATTGTCAACGATTTGATTAAGAAGGGTGTAATTGAAGAGACAAGAGGCAACGTTTGCAATAGTCCTGTTTTACCTGTTTTAAAACGAACGGACCCTTCACAGCCACCTGTTTACAGATTTGTGATTGATCTTAGAGAGGTTAATAAGATTGTTGTACCACAGTTTCCAGTTGTCCCTGATATAACTACCTTGTTAACCATGATTCCAGCCTCCGCTGCATGGTTCTCAGTGATCGATCTAAAGAATGCTTTCTTTAGCATCCCAATTGCAGAGGAGAGCAGAGACATCTTTGGCTTCAGTTTAGGAGGTCGCAGCTTCCGCTTTAAACGCGCTCCCCAGGGCTACTGTGAGAGTCCATCAATATTATGTGGTAAATATTTAAATTACCTGTACTATTTTTTATGCGGTAAAGTCTAGTAAGAATAACTCAGTAAAAATAAGAGGCAGAATCCGTGGTATTAGAGGTTCTGAAAAGGGCTTTATTCCTTACAAAGGAATCATAGTTCGAACTAGGCAATCTTATTCCATCACCACGAAGGTTCAGGAAGGGATAGGCAATACATTATTGACAAGTAACAATATATATATGAAAAGCATTGCATTAAGACAGATGCAGGAGGTGTAACAGCTGATAATACAGATAAGGATACACATACGTAATGAAAATAGGCGTAAATACAGGCGTATACTAGAAACGTCATTTAAAATGATGTCACAAGTGGGTGGATCCATAAGAGAATCCTGCAGTGTCAGCAGAAATATTTTGGCAGAGATGCGCGCGCAGCCGCATGACGTGTGATTGACGTGCAACTAGAGGGTGAAGGGGAATTGACATTTAGCTCTACATGTGGAGACAAAAGTCTGGGGGGTCAGGTCAACCTAATCCCAAATCGTATCTAATATCTTTGTTTAAGGAACTGTTTTATCCAAAAGGAAAGGTCTCTCGGACAGAATCTATTCTATACTGACTGTTAGTGCATGTACAAGCGTCTATGTGTCTACATGAGATGCGAGGGGGCAGGAATCTCCCATGGTAACAGGGGCCATGAATTACTTGTATAAAGACAGCGAGGCCAAGCTCTTTGCTCGGTAGCTGGAAGGATGTTTACCTAAACTACTAGACAGGAATGCATTGGGTGAGGAGCGGAGCAGATAACTTGAAGGCTGAATACAGTTTTTGGCAGGCAACAGGCCGCGTCAGGCACCGTTAGCCGCGCAGGGAGTAGGACAAAGTTCATGGATACAGATGCAGGTCCAAACTGGAGCATTTCAGAGGCAGAAGCAGAAAAAGGCTTGATGACAGAATTCAGGGCCTACTCGCCTGAACTGTAAAATGTGAAAAGTGAACCATATAAAGTCGGTGGCCAATCATATTTAGGAATGGAAATTTCGACCCATTCATGGCGGATCTGAAAGAGGACATGTTGACGTTGGACGCACATGTATTTGCGTCTTCATAGCTGGAACTGGAGGGAACATACATGTACTTGTAGCATGTACATGGAGCCGTTGGGGTCTAAGATAGGGGACACAATTAACCATAAAAATTCATATTTCCTCATTCCCTCCTTGTCCCCTACGGACCCTTATGAAATATCCATCTTCATCAATCCATCAATCTGTTCATATAGCATCATTTGTTCTTCTTTCTTCTTCCGGGATCTTGAGTGAAAATTCGAAGGCGGGATACACGATGTGGCACACAGACCACAAATCGCTGGCCCACATTGTAGACACAAGCAGCAACTGAATAGAATGAGTAAGCCAATACCTAGGAAGGATAGGATCCTCCATCCCCAGGCTGACAACACGCTCCAGAACCAACCGGACCAAGTCCAGGTGCCTGGATTCTGGTGTATCTGGCTTACGATCTTATGAAGTCGAGTTATGGCTTTATATACTGACGGCGCGTTTTCTGGTATGAAAACACAGCAACTTGATCCGATGACCCTACAAGCTCCACCCCTATCGGCCAGGATGACGTCAAGGACAAGACGATTTTGAAGAACAACAATCCGCATCGCAGACTGCTCCTCTGTTAAGTTACCTAAGGCGGAAGTAGTTTCATTCACTACTGCTTCAAGGGTTCTAGTTAATCTACGTATCAGCTTACTATTGGTGACTGTACCTATGTAGGGAAAGAAACCTTTATTGAAATCTGTGTATTGCTCCCATGCTGTTTCGGTGTAGTCGACAATTGGGAGATCTCTCTTCTGTCTATTGTGTACTAAATGGGTATTCCTATGGTAATCAGGCGGGGCTAGGAAAACAGGTGGCAGAAGGAATGCAATGTAACAGGTACCATCCCAATCTAGGGGTAGGCGTATGTATGCGGTGTGACCACAGATGAAGTAGGAGTGACGAGAAGCTCTAAACGTAGATTTGCCTTTATCACTGAATTCTATTACAGTGGTACATTTACTATGGCCCATGTGAATTGAACCATTCTTTCTTACACATAATTCGCCTCTAACTGGAAATACTGACATAGCGGGCAAGATTGGTGTAGCTTCAGATTCAACATTCAGGATCATGAGATTAAGTGTAAAGTTACCTAATCCATATACTTCATTTTCTAGATCAGTTCCTGTTCTTTTGGGAAGTCCCTCCTTGTTAGGGTAGCAGACTAAGTAAAACTAGGTTCAGGTTTCCCCAAACCCAGTTGTCTTGATAAACTACTGAATTTGAATCTAGGGAATTAATCAAACTAAACCATGCTCCACAGGAGCCGTTGTGGGTGAATGGATACGGAAAGAGAGGCAGAACTCCCTTGTATTTCTGATAGGGAGGGAGTCGGCCACATATCCAACAATTTGTAGCATTGCTGGTCTGATGAGAATGATGTAACATACTAATGAATGTGTTGTTGCGCAGCGCAAATCTATAGGACAACTCATGCGGGGGTAGTTCGCTAAAAGAATGTTCGGCAGTAACATTGAAAGCACGCTTGGAAATAGGGTAATACATGTGTAATAACATACTGGTAATGATAATCAGAAGACTTAGAAAAAACATAATTAACAATGTCACTATGCAGTGACTACGAAGTGATTTACAGTACGCATATTTTTTTAGCTGTTTCTGTCTATTTCTCTCTCTATTTCGGTCTAGAGGATACATGTCAGAGACAAATTCAACCGATTCACCTTGAAGAGGACTTAAACAATCAAATTGTCTGACTTGCTAGACCTTAGTTTCAGTTTATAGTTTTCTTTTTCAGTTTTGTTAACCAGGGGGAGTTTTGAGTCAGTCTGTGAGGGAATGCAGGGCTGATAATTCAAGTCGGATGATAGTCCATGAAATTTTTTGATATGGCTCGAGTGCAACCACCCTTTACGTCCCTCAATCTTCACAGCTGTCCTTGTGGTCAATAAGACGAGTTTAGGCGACTGCCAGCGAGGCTCCAGCGGATTCCTTCTGTCGAAGTTCCTTATCAGTACCAGATCTCCCGGAACCACGTCATGGGGCTTCACCTCAGTGTTATCGGGAAAAGCTGCAGCTACCTGTGAACGACAAGATTGTAGTGCAGACATCAAGGAAGCCAGGTAATCTGTCAGCATATTACAATCAACATCAGTTATTTTACGGGGTATAGGCGTCCCCCACATATTTGGTGGTCTACCGAAGATCACCTCATACGGGGATAGCCCTGTTCGAGAGTGTGCTACCATTCTCATGTAAAAGAGCGCAACTGGTAAAGCTACTATCCAGTCGACACCTTTTTCTCTACATACTTTGGACAGTCTAATTTTCAAAGTTTGATTATGCCGTTCCACGAGACCTGCTGCCTCGGGATGTCGGACACAGTGGAATTTCCATTGATAGCCTAGCAAAAGTGAAACATGTTTCATTAGCTCGGATGAGAACGGTTGGCCATTATCTGAGTACACGACACGGGGCAAACCATACCGTGGGAAGAATTCTCGAACTAACTGTTTGGCAGTAGTCGGGGCAGTGTAATCTGAGACGGGATACGCCTCTGTCCACCGGGAAAGAGCGCATACAACTACGAGGACATATTTGAATCCTCGACATCGTTCCATCTGGATATAATCCATCTGGAGGACTTCAAAAGGGTGATCGGGGGGTTGAAATCCACCCTGGTCTACAGGTACGCCTTTTCCTGGATTGAACTGACAACAAATCATGCAGGTACGTACTTTCTGTTTAGCTGCTGCTCGCAAGTGTTTATTGAACCAAATGTGTTGAATACTGTCTAGCATAGCTTTCTCTCCTAGGTGCGCTGGACTATGTATTGTGTTAATGATGACTTGAACCATTGAGTCGGGGAGAAACCATATAGATTTTCCCTTTGTCATCCATCCTTGATCCGTTTGGATCCCTCCTAATTCGGTCCATTTCTTTATTTCTTCTGGTGTAGCATGTGTCTGTATGTCAATTACATCAAGGGCGGGATCCTTAACTGTCATGCAGCGTGTTGGTGTCGGAACTATTGTCTTTGTCGTGTCAGTTGTATGAGTCTGATTCTGAGCAGTCTGTTTAGCTGTTCTGTCAGCTAGGTCGTTACCCTGAGAAATAATGTCAGTCACTTTTGTATGGGCTTTACACTTCATAATCGATATTGCAGTCGGCAGATGTATTGCATCTAACAGAGCTTGAATAAGGGGACCGTGCTGGATGTGGGCACCGTGAGAAGTTAAATAACCTCTCTCTCGCCAAAGCACGCCGAAGTCATGGACGACTCCGAATGCATAACGTGAATCTGTGTATATGTTGACTTTCTTATTTTTGGCTTGAATACAGGCTTGTGTCAGAGCGATGAGCTCTGCTGCTTGAGCTGACAAGGTATCTATACAATTTGTTTCAATAACTTCAGTGTCTGTTGTGACTGCATAAGCGGCCACTAACTCTCCTGTACTTGTTCTCATGCATGAACCATCTACATACAATGTCAGGTCTGGATCTGATAATGGGATATCTGTCAAGTCTTGTCTGGGTTTCGTCGTAATAGTAATGACTTCAATACAATCATGTGCCAATGGGTCTGTTCCACTTACTGGCAAAAGTGTGGCGGGATTTAATGTACTACAACGTCTGATTTCTATGTGTGGCTGGAACAATGTTAATTCATAACCCGTCAGTCTTGCTATGGTCAAGTGTTGTGTTTGGGTCCGGTTCAAGAGAACCTCTACTGCATGTGGTACTTGTACTGTCAATTGATGTCCTAACACTATGGCATCGCTTTGTCTGATTGCTAAAGCTGTTGCTGCGACTGATTTCAGGCACGCAGGAAGAGCCTGAGCTACGGGATCTAATGTACTGGAAAAATAAGCACATGGCTTGTGTGATCCTGCTTGTTCCTGCGCGAGTACTGACAAAGCAGTACCTTCACGTTCTGTAACAAAAAGTGTAAAACGTTTGTTGTAACATGGTGTTGCTAAAACAGGTGCTTGACATAAAGCTTTCTTTAATCTTTCAAAAGCTTGCGTATGTTCCTGAGTCCAAGGGAGGACAGTTGATGTCGCTGCCTCCTGTGTTGTCAACTGAATGAGTGGTTTTGCTAGAAATGCATATTGAGGGATCCACTGCCTACAGTACGAAGTGAGGCCTATGAATGCCCGTACCTCCTTTTGTGTCTTGGGTATCGGCATGTTAACAATTAACTGGATACGGTCGGGTGTAAGCTGTCTTCGCCCCTTGGACAGCAAGTGCCCAAGGTACACAACTTGCTGGACACAGAATTGCAGCTTTGAAGGGGACACCTTGTGCCCCTTATCGGCTAGGAAATGTAAAACCGTCAGTGATGCTTTTTCACATTCAGGTTCGCTTCGGGCGGTGATCAGCAGATCATCGACGTATTGAAGCAAGGCAGTGTTAGCTGGCAGGTGGATACTGTCAAGTTCTCTTTTCAGTGCTTGGCTATAGATGCTGGGGCTTTCTGTGAATCATTGAGGTGCGCGTGCGAATTTAAAACTTCGTCCATTTAAACTGAATCCAAACAAATATTGGCTTTCCGGGTCAATTGGGACGCTGAAGAAAGCGTTCTTGAGATCAATTACAGTAAAGAACGTTGCTTCTGAATCTATGGCTGTTAGCAATGAAGAGATATCTGGGACCACAGGGTATTGTGGTACAATGCATTTATTTAATTCTCGCAGATCAATAACTAATCGATATACTGGTGGTGCTTTTGGATCAGTTCGTTTAAGAATCGGAATTATCGGGGAATTACATATATTGGAGTCCGTTTCTACAACCACTCCTTGTGCAATGAGCTCGTCAATGATTTGCAGTAAAGCCACAACAGCATCTGGCGGTAACTTGTATTGTCGTATTCGTGGTAATACTACTCCTGTTTTGAGTGTAACTCGATATGGTGTAATGTGCATACAACCTACATCAGTGGGTCCTTGTGCCCATAAATGTGCAGGTAGATTCTGTAACCGGTGATCCATGTCTCTAGACACATAGTGACCTTTAAAGTCACGCAAAAATAGTCGTACTCCTTCCGGAGAACAACATATTACAGCTCCTAGAGCTTTCAATGTTTTTATACCTAACAAGTTTTCTGGGCATGATTTTGTGAGCAATAGATCTGTAGTCCGTGTTAATGGACCGACCGTTAATGCAAGCGGTTGCGATACTTCATTAATAGTGGGCTTTCCTGAAAAACCAAGGGAAATATTTTGTGAGCCTGAGAGGGGTACCCCTGGGACTTCGCTGCGGCGGATAGTGGTTCTGCTTGCCCCTGTATCGAGTAGAAACTTTCTGTCTTTCCCTAATATTTGACTCTGTACGTAAGGACCTTCTTGATCTACGGGAACCTCAATAAGGGGTGGGCCAACTTCCCTCTCTAGGCTATTTCATGTGTAGCGCTGATATTCTGGATAGTCATTTTGTGCATACTGGTACATCTGTTGTGTCGTGTTTTGTGTTGCAGCAATAGGCTGTGGCTGTTGTTGTGGTTGTTGTTGATGTTGTGGTGCGGTCTGTTGTGGAACTGGCATAGGCTGTATATTCTGAGGTACTTGTTGTTGGATCTGATCCTGTCTAGGCGGACGTGGTCTCTCTTTCGTTATACCCGTAGAGATATTATGTTTTAGAACTGCGCAATCGTGTATATAATGACCTGGCTGTTTACAATAGTTGCATGTCCCTCTAACAGGACCTACTGAATCATTGGACTGTGTTGTACCCTTTTTATGACCCTCAGCTGGAACTGACTGCGCAACAAGCATTTTCATTTTCGTGTCTTTCATACGTCTTTGTTCATTTTCTTGTTCTTCTCTAATTCTATTGTGATGATATTGTAACATTTGTAACATCTGTGACGGTGTGTTACCTTGCCAGGTACTCTCGAATTTTAATACTCTACCTTTAACTTGCGGCAGGGAATTCTCAACTAATTTTGTCACAAACAGATGTGGATACGACTCACTACTTGCTTTTATGCCACTATTAATACCAAAACATTTTTCAAATCGGGAATAGAAATCACTAGTGTCTTCATCTTGTTTTTGTTTACAGGCTGAAATTGCACCCCAGTCTTCCTTTTTCGTAGTTAATAAACGTGGTAGTACCTGCACTAATAATCCTGGTAATGCTGTGGTCTTTTCCCCAAGCCCTGAACCTGCAGCTCGGGCTTTTTCTTCGTTTTCTAATGCTGTCCACTCTATCTTTTGGTCTCCCACCTCCCATTCCTTTTCTTTGAGTTTCTCGTAAATACCGGCAGGCAATAAAACCTTTAATATTTTCATAATGTCAGGATAAGTATACTCTCCCATGAGTAACATGTCTTTTATCTCACGGTGGAAACCTGCTGGGTCTTTGTCATGACTAGGTACTACTTTCTTCATTTCTAATAATTCAATTTTTGTTATGGGCGTGTACACAAACACGCGTTTAAAAGTATTGTCTTCACCTCTGATTGGGTGTACTTCGCGTAAGGGATTCTGTCTGTCTATGTGATATGTTTTTCTTTCCAATTTGGGGGGAACTGAAACATGTTCTGGGCATACGAAGACAATGTACTGGTGTCGATATTCTAGAATTTCTTTAATTAAATCAGTACCCGAACCTCTCCATTTATTCGTGAGTAATTCTGCCAATATATCAGGTAGGGGACCAGGATCGGAACGTTGGCTTCTATACAATATAACGAGGTGCTGTATCATGTATATACCAGCTAAACGCTGTTCGTCTGGGGTAAGATTCAAAAACGTGTGTGCTAACGCATCATCACTGTATTTTTCAGAACTGTCAGCCCATTGTACTGCTGACCTGGCTAATTCTTGTTCATCCATAGAGTCGAGCATATGATACCCCCTTCGGTCTCGGAGTAATTTATCAGCAGCCTGGAATAAGTGTTCAGGGTACTTCGCATTTAGCATAGGGGCTTGAAAATGTCTGTTACATTCTGGACGTATCGGACGTATCGGGTCATTAAAGTATCTGGTATTGTTACAGGGTCTTCCCCTACCTACATAAGCAATCATTTCTAATTGTCCTGTGGGCATTTCTGATTCTTCCTCCTCCTCTCCCTCTGATTCAGTTTTGTCTGCCTCCGATCTGGCTTTATGTGTTCGTTCTACTTCCTTGCGGATCTTTCGGCACATAGCTACTATACATGTCTGTTTATCGTGCTTTCCCTCTGATATATTCTGACCCCATCTGGTAAGGACTTGCATTTCATCCTGATCTACCTCGGACCTATCTCTGTCTCTGATCAAGCAGTTTATGAAGAAACGTAACAGTAGTCTCTGTACATCCACTTTCTGGTATTCCATGGCTTCGTCAATACTTTCAGGGCCTTGCCCTGTTTGGACTAAGCGATATATATTGTCTAAATGTTTAATCATTCCTGGTAATGTCGTTAAATACGTTGAAGCTCGTCGTATACGTAGTGATGATAGCAGCATTCTGTCATTTTTACCGGGCACTGGATCATATCTACAATCTATAAGATGTTCCTTAAACATGTCGGACGTTGCTATTTGTGGTGTACGTTGGTTTGCTAAATCTCTAAGAGACGATTTACTTCGTAATGGTGGCGTGGCGAAAATTGCTGCCGCACCTCCTGTCGCACCTTCTGAGGTGCTAGGCATAAAAGGGTTTGTGGGATGTAATGTAGAAACTGTGGATGCAGGAAAAGTTGGATTGTGCGGAGGAGTTTGTGGTTGCGGAGTTGGGGGCGGATGATCTCGGCGTTGAGCACCCTCGACAGGTAGTGGGTGTGGCGGAACATTAACATATTCGGGAGCTACATCGTCTAGATAGGAGGAAAGGAAAATATCTTTTGCGGTCTTGGGATGTGCTTTAATCGGGAGTAATGGGGGTGACAAATCTTTCGGTATTTCCGGGGTGGCCTTAGGTAAACCTTCGGCCAAGAGAGGATACATACCATTCATAAGAGTGTTTCGTTGTCTGTCTACTTGTTCTGTTTTTACTCGGGTACCTTCCTCAATTAACATATTTTCTCGGGCTCTATTTAAGTTCTCCCTACTTTTCTCTTCCAGTCTGAGCGCTTTCTCTGTGCGCCGATGCGATTCTTTACGCCATAGTTCAATGGCATCTTTCTGCGACTGTCTGGCTTTCTTTTTCCATAATTCTTCTTCTACTCTCATGATGCAATCGGCATCCCATGTCCCAGCACCGGGCCATCTCTGACTCTCTGCTAAATCCTTGGTGTAGTCCACCCATAAATCAAGATATAATACGGCATCTAGGCCATGCTTATGGTACATAAAATACCCTGGAGTATCCCTAGGTGGAATGGGAACAGCTTCTTCGAGTACTCCTTTTCTAGTTTTGATCTGTCTTAATTTTGAAAAGAACGGCATTTTTAAACCTTGCTACTTGATTCTTACTTGAACTGAACTTGAACACAATTAATACGAAAAACACAATAATGAACATTCATTCATACCACAATTTTTGAACACAGTAAAACATTTAACATTTAACATTTAACGAACAATGATAATTAAGAGAAAACTAACTACTGACATAATACTAATACTAGATAATACTAGATTATATATACATGAACATACTGGATATACTGCTAAACAGTACAGATACACTGCTAAAACAGTGCAGACCGGATTTGTGTACCCAAACCCGTCAGGACCGGCACAAACCAATGTGCACGTCTAACTGCCTCCCCAGCAATGGTACTCACCGGGTAGCACGGAACGGAAGGCCTCGGAACTGAACTGAACTGAACCGGACTGGACTCGACTCGACTCGGAAACTTCGGAACGTGGTGGGCCTCTGTATACCTCGGATCTTGCTCTCTCAGCTAGGCTCTGGTCGGGATACTTCGCACGTCTCACCGCCTCGTCTGGGTGTTGATCGCAGCCTCAGTCACCCCCGCTTGGCCGGAGGGAGATACAGGAAATCCTGCGGGTACGCGTTTTTGTCCGTCCAGCTATGGCAGAGGACCGGGCCTGCAACGCACCTCCGGCGCGTGAGATGAGAAAGTGTCCCTGTTCGGGCGCCAATTATGTGGTAAATATTTAAATTACCTGTACTATTTTTTATGCGGTAAAGTCTAGTAAGAATAACTCAGTAAAAATAAGAGGCAGAATCCGTGGTATTAGAGGTTCTGAAAAGGGCTTTATTCCTTACAAAGGAATCATAGTTCGAACTAGGCAATCTTATTCCATCACCACGAAGGTTCAGGAAGGGATAGGCAATACATTATTGACAAGTAACAATATATATATGAAAAGCATTGCATTAAGACAGATGCAGGAGGCGTAACAGCTGATAATACAGATAAGGATACACATACGTAATGAAAATAGGCGTAAATACAGGCGTATACTAGAAACGTCATTTAAAATGATGTCACAAGTGGGTGGATCCATAAGAGAATCCTGCAGTGTCAGCAGAAATATTTTGGCAGAGATGCGCGCGCAGCCGCATGACGTGTGATTGACGTGCAACTAGAGGGTGAAGGGGAATTGACATTTAGCTCTACATGTGGAGACAAAAGTCTGGGGGGTCAGGTCAACCTAATCCCAAATCGTATCTAATATCTTTGTTTAAGGAACTGTTTTATCCAAAAGGAAAGGTCTCTCGGACAGAATCTATTCTATACTGACTGTTAGTGCATGTACAAGCGTCTATGTGTCTACATGAGATGCGAGGGGGCAGGAATCTCCCATGGTAACAGGGGCCATGAATTACTTGTATAAAGACAGCGAGGCCAAGCTCTTTGCTCGGTAGCTGGAAGGATGTTTACCTAAACTACTAGACAGGAATGCATTGGGTGAGGAGCGGAGCAGATAACTTGAAGGCTGAATACAGTTTTTGGCAGGCAACAGGCCGCGTCAGGCACCGTTAGCCGCGCAGGGAGTAGGACAAAGTTCATGGATACAGATGCAGGTCCAAACTGGAGCATTTCAGAGGCAGAAGCAGAAAAAGGCTTGATGACAGAATTCAGGGCCTACTCGCCTGAACTGTAAAATGTGAAAAGTGAACCATATAAAGTCGGTGGCCAATCATATTTAGGAATGGAAATTTCGACCCATTCATGGCGGATCTGAAAGAGGACATGTTGACGTTGGACGCACATGTATTTGCGTCTTCATAGCTGGAACTGGAGGGAACATACATGTACTTGTAGCATGTACATGGAGCCGTTGGGGTCTAAGATAGGGGACACAATTAACCATAAAAATTCATATTTCCTCAATACAGTCAGGCTTTAAAAGCGCAGCTTGATGCACTGGTTTTACCCAGTGGCGCTATCCTCATTCAGTATGTCGACGATTTACTGATCGCTGCGGATACTGAAAAGATTTGCAAAAATGCTACCTTGTCATTGTTGCGTCATTTGTCTGCCTTCCATCACAAAGTGTCTCTCTCAAAGCTGCAATATTGTCGACAAGAAGTGACCTACTTAGGTCATCTCTTATCGAAGGAGGGAAGGAGACTGACCCCAGAAAGAATTCAAGCCATTGCACAGTTGAGTGTGCCAAGAACACAGAGAGAAGTGCGTGCTTTCTTGGGCATTACTTCATACTGTAGGCATTGGATTCCTAGTTTTTCCTTGTTGGCAAAACCTTTGTTAGCATTAACATGCAAAGACACACCGAATCCTATCCCATGGTCTGAAGAGTGTCAGAAAAGTTTTTTGGAATTGCGTAATGCATTGTGTTCAGCTCCTGTGTTGGGTACCCCTGACTACAGCAAGCCTTTTAGATTGTATGTTCACGAGAAAGATGGTTGTGCATTGTCAGTGTTAACACAGCCTTTTGGCGACAGACCGCGTCCATGCGCGTACTTTTCGTCAAACTTGGACCCTGTAGCGAGGGCATTGCCAAGCTGTCTGAGAGCCACAGCCGCCGCAGCCATGTCTATTCGACAGTCTGCTGGACTAGTAATGGATAATACATTGATTGTTATGGTTCCACATGCCGTGGACACATTGTTAAACAGGACCAAGACACAGCACTTAACTAGTGCGCGATTATCTGGTTATGAGCTGACACTGTTAGCAAACCATATACACATAAAGAGATGCAACACATTGAATCCAGCTACACTATTACCAATTCCAGCAGACCTAGACGAGATTGAGCAACATGATTGTCTGTTCAGAACAGAAGAAGAGACGAAAGGAAGAGTAGATCTCCAAGATACTCCCCTGACTGAGTGTGATGGTACTTTATGGGTGGATGGTTCGTGTTTCAAGCTTCCGAATGGTGATACGACTGCTGCATATGCTATCACGACTTTGCACACGATTGTGGAAACTGCGCGTGTGCCACAAAATTCGGCTCAAGCAGCAGAATTGATTGCCCTTACGAGAGCATGCGTGTTGTCCGAAGGAATGAGAGTGAATATATATACAGACAGCCAGTACGCCTTTGGCGTGGCTCATAGTTTTGGGCGATTGTGGAAAGAACGTGGGTTCCTGACTTCGCATGGAGCTAAGATTCAGAATGGCAAGTTGGTGAATGATCTCCTTGAGTCACTGACCCTACCGTTACAAGTTGCGATTATGAAATGCAGTGCGCACAAGAAAATCACTGATGATGTTGGTCGTGGTAATGCGTTTGCTGATGAAGTTGCGAAAGAAACAGCAAAAGATGTAAAGACGCGAATGTATGTTGCAGGCCCTGCCAGATGGGTTGGTGATATTGGAATGTGTGAAAACACAATAGAAAGTGTAAAGTCCCTTCAAGCTGAAGCCACAGAGAAAGAGTTAAGCAAGTGGAGAGGAAGTATGGGTAAGTTGGATGAGAATGGTTGTTGGATTGATTTGTCAGAACATAGGCGATGGTTGTTACCTGATGCATATGTGCTTCCAGTGGTTACTATGGCACATGGAATGGCACACATCAGTACGAAAGGAATCTGTAAATTGTTGGCTCCAGTATGGCAGAATGCTGGAATTCCTAAGTGTGCAGAGAATGTGGTCAAGAATTGTATGGTATGCTTGAAGTATAACCCTGGTAGGGGAACCCCAACTCCAGCTGGTCATTTTGCGCCTCCATCATATCCATTTGAAGTTTTGCAGTTGGATTTTATCCACATGGAAAGGTGCAACAACCTGAAATATGTATTAGTGGTTGTTTGCGCTTTCTCAAAATGGATAGAGGCCTATCCTCTAAAAGATAACACTGCCCTATCCACAGCCAAAGCCCTTGTGAAGGAATTTTTCCCTAGGTTTGAAATGCCAAGAATGGTGTGGAGCGATAATGGGAGTGAGTTTGTGGGTAAAGTGATGAGGAATGTGTGTGAGGGACTAGGTATAAGGCAGAAGTTTCACGCTGCAAATCACCCCCAATCAGCTGGATTAGTAGAGCGCTACAATGGCGCTCTCAAACTTAAGCTGGCCAAAATCCAAGCGAGCTCAGGTCTTAAATGGCCTGACGCTCTGCCTCTAGCACTCCTGTCCACTAGAATGACCGTGCACTCACGAGTGGGACTTAGTCCCTACGAGGTCGTTTTTGGCCGCCCGGCCAATGTATGGGGTGTGCCAAGACCGATGAAATTCAGTGAGATCGAGCATCCGGTACTGTTTGATTACTTGCACGAATTGACAGCTAAACTGCGTGTTTTACACCAACAGGTGCATGATACTCTCCCCCCGGCTTCTGAGGCTCCAGGACACCCTATTGACCCGGGCACGTGGGTCTTGGTGAAAAATTTTCAGCGCAAGAGCAACGATGAGCCTCGTTGGATCGGCCCTCATCTCGTGCTCCTATCTACGAGATCAGCGGTTCGAGTAAAGGGGAAGAAAAACTGGATCCACGGCGCCCACATCAAAAGGATCCCTTTGCCTCTGCCGTATGACCAGTGGGTCCAGGAGGGTATCGCAGACTCTGAAACAGACACTGTACCTCGTTTTGTGCCGTTCAGTGATGCACGCATAAAAGGCACAGCTTCAGCGCAGGAAAGTGACGATATTTTGCAAGAAGCAGTGCCACCGTCAGCTCGATTGGACACTACAGAGCCTGAACTCTTGTTTCAAGATCAAACAGTGCCCGGCCGTTTTCGTTACAATCTGAGGCCAAGGCCCACGGACAAATAAATATTCTTTTCCTTTTACCTTTTTATTATTTTTTTTTTTGATAACCAGAGCTCTCCCATCTGAAGGACTTTCTTGATTTTTGTTTTTCGAACCACCATCCGGGTTCAGCCGCAGGGTCGCGGTGCCAAGACTTTGGGGTACAGGCTGAAGACGTTAGGTCGACAGTTCTGGTTGGTCTAGGGCGTTCCCTGGACTGACAGGCGTACTCCTTAGCAGAAGATACTCACCCGCCGCGAGTGGCACGATTAGAGGATGGAGTTTTGTAAGATGGAGAGACTCACTGAGGAAATGAACTTTAAAACAAGAATGTGTAAAATCATGACACGCAAACATTTTGTATTTTTATGCCTGTTTGTATTATGTAGTATGGTAGTGTTTACTGTAGGATTTGTATTCTTCTCCTCTCAAGAACCCATTGCACCCACTGTACAGCCTATACCTCCTCCTACTATCTCCTCACACTCTTTTCACCCTCTGCCTGAACATGAACAAGCTAGACGATCAGAGTTTGTGAATAACTCGTTTATTCAGCTCCTGCACCAGCACCAACTAGTCATGAATACAACAAATTGTTGGGTGTGCGGTTTAATGCCACATACCATTAATAAGGGTATTCCCTATCTGGTGCTGCCGTATAGTTACAATGGATCGTCATGGGCATTCCAGACCATGTTTCTCTATGCACTAGATGCGTACTCCCCGCGACAACCGCGTTCCATCAGACCTAGCACCAATAACAAGGCTTTAATGAAAGGAGTTGCCGATATGAGTAGAGATATCGATGCATACTCCTCCATTCCCAAAGAAGAGCGGAGAGCTTATGTAGGGTGGAACGCGACGGGGTATAGTATTAGTCTAGGTGAAAGACAGCGGAAAATCTCATCCCCAATCTGGGTCGTACCCCACATAGGTCGGTTCTGTTTGCAAGGTAATGGTCAGAATCCTAGAGCTCAACTGGGAAGAAGTGACTGTACTGAAACGTACACTTTTCCGTCACAGTTTTCCCCGGCGTTTTTGGCTGCCAAGGGTACATATTTTATCTGCAATGACCGAGCATATACATGGTTGCCCCCTGATTTCTCGGGCACATGTTATATTGCAAATCTGCTACCGCCAACATTTACTGCCGCCTCTGACTATCACAAGACCAGAATTGTGAGAGGCGTGATTAGTAAGGAGGATACTGCCGGTCAGGAAGCGGGAGATTTCTTTTTGGGTTTCCTGCCGTTTTGGGGACCTATGGTCAATAGTAGGAACCTGAGACAGCTGACTCGTGTGGTTGAATCCACTGTTAATGTTACGGCTGGTGCCCTTGGTAATTTGACAGCTGAGCTCCAAGCGGATCGCCTCATGACTTTGCAGAACCGCATGGTTCTAGACGTCATACTTGCAGACCGCGGCGGGGTATGTAAGGTTATCCAATCCAGTTGTTGCATTTTCATACCAGACAACGCTCCAACAGTTTATCAAGCCATCTCCAAACTACATAAAATATTTGAGTCCATACACGTGGATAAAGGAGATTGGTCACTGGTGGGGTGGTTCTGGGAACTGATATCTGCCTGGGGTTGGAAAGTTCTGATGGTCATTGGAATGATCTTAGCCATCCTTTTCCTGTTCTGTCTGTGTATACAGTGTGCTCCTGCGATATGTGGCCTCTGTGCTACATTATGTGTAAGGAAACCTGTATCGAGGGACGAGCTAAGTAATAGGATGATGCTACAGCAACATCTCCATGACTTCGTGAATATTGACCTAGACTCGGATTGAAATGAGTATAGTTATTGCCTATGTAAGGGCAAAAGGAGGGTCTGTCGTACTTTAGAATTTGGGACCGCGTAGGAGATAGGGCCCTACCCCTGTCTATCTCGGTAGTAGTGAACCGCGAATGGTTAATGCGGTATGTACGAGTGCTTTCTGTAACGTTTTTGCTATGAATGCACTGTGTATACGCTATTTTACATCACTACGTGGGTTCCATTTTGTATCGGTGACCATCTTATGGTTGCCCTCACATAGGCTATATAGCATGAAGCTAAAACGGGCCTTTTAGAGCACATGTGCCTTTCCTTGACTTCTCTGTGACCTGGGCAGCTTGGCTCCGCTGCCCCAGGTCAAACTGGTCTCACGAGTTCCCCGTCCTCTGGCCACCTGTGATTAGCATCAAGGCTTGACACACCATAAAGTCTTTTCATCCTACACAAGCCCCCAGCTAATCTCTTTCACACCTGGCTGTTCCTGCTTTATGGCTTGTTTCCCAAAACAGGAGATGCTCATGTTTATTGGGGCCAATCGATATCTGATGTGGGATCTGAGCTTAACTGTGTAAATAATTGCGGGCTGGCTTCACTGGAATGTGGGATGGTCATCATGACTCTGCCTTTTCGTTTGTAATGTATACTTTATATGGCCATATCGTAAACCTAGGAATGTGTGCCTGAGGCAGGAAAATCTGTATTTAAGGAGAAGTCCGTTTCTGTGATTTTTAGCATACACGCTGTTGTACTTCTAGGACGCCTGTAATTGGTCTGCAGCCAATAAACTGATCTTTGACTTCACCTAGAAGACTCTGTGTTTCTGTAGGTCTGAAACAGGAAGAACCCCGAAGTCATAGGGTGTGTTCCCCTGCACCGCTGGGCTTAAAATACCCAGTACTTCACACCCGCACGATGAACACCATCCACTCCGGCTCCCCCACCGACCCCTGTCCACACCACATCTTCAACAAAACCGACTCCATCATCGCACTCCAACTCAGGGACATAATCAACAGCTCCTTCGCATCCGCCACCTTTCCGGAGAGCTGGAAACATGCCGAACTCAGCGCCCTCCTGAAGAAACCCAACGCGGACCCCACCGACCTCAAGAACTTCCACCCCATCTCGCTCCTCCCTTTTCCTGCCAAAGTCATAGAGAAGACCATCAACAGACAACTCTCCGCCTTCCTCGAGACTAACGGATCCCTCGACCCCTCGCAGTCCGGCACCGATGACATCAGGGCCCTGCTTGACAACGGGGAAACAGCCGCCCTCATCCTACTGGACCTCTCAGCAGCCTTCAACACCTTATGCCACCGCACACTGATACATCGCCTCAGCAACACCGGAATCCAAGGAACGGCCCTGGAGTGGATCATCTCGTTCCTCACCGGAAGAACCCAGAGAGTCCGTCTCCCCCCATTCCGCTCCGCGGCCACCGAAGTTATCTGCGGCATCCCGCAAGGATCCTCACTCAGCCCCACCCTCTTCAACATCAACATGAGCCCCCTCGCAGCCATCGCACGCCAACACAACCTCAACATCATCTCCTACGCCGACGACACCCAGATGATCCTCTCCCTCACCAATGACCCCACCACCGCCAGAGCCAACCTCCAGGAAGGAATGAAAGACATAGCGGAATGGATGAAGCTCAGCCGTCTGAAACTGAACTCTGACAAGACGGAAGTCCTCATCCTGGGACCATCCCACTCTGCCTGGGATGACTCCTGGTGGCCCCCTGCCCTGGGCACTGCCCCCAAGCCAATGGACCACGCACGCAACCTGGGTTTCATCCAGGACTCTTCCCTCATGATGACCAAGCAAGTCAACGCCGTCTCATCATCCTGTTTCAACATCCTGCGCATGCTCCGAAAGATCTTCCGGTGGATCCCCATCGAAACCAAGACGGTCACCCAGGCCCTCGTCACCAGCCGACTGGACTACAGGAACACCCTCTACGCGGGAACCACAGCCAAACTCCAGAAGAGACTCCAGCCCATACAGAACGCTTCTGCACGACTCATCCTGGACATCCCCCGCCACAGCCACATCTCTGCCCATCTGAAAGACCTGTACTGGCTCCCCGTCAGCAAGAGGATCACGTTCAGACTCATCACCCACGCTCACAAATCTCTCCACAACATGGGACCCAAATACCTCAACAGCCACCTCACATTCTACACACCCACCAGACAACTCCGCTCCGCCAGCCTCGCCTTCGCCACCGTCCCACTTGTCCGCAAGGCCACAGCTGGAGGAAGATCCTTCTCCTACCTGGCAGCCAAGACATGGAACTCCCTCCCCACCCACCTACAGATGAACCAGGGCCACCTCTCCTTCAGGAAGCAACTCAAGACCTGGCTGTTCGAGCAATAGCGGTTGCCCCCCCTCCTCCCAGCACCTTGAGACCCTAACGGGTGAGTAGTGCACTTTACAAATCGGCTGATTGATTGATTGATTGATTGAGATGGCTCATTAGCTTCAATCTGTGAAGGATCCTCAGCTTCCTGCGGGAAGACATCTCATCTACCAGTACATAGGTTCATGGGTCAATGTCCTGGCTGAATGCATGGGACCCACCGGATGATAGGAGTTGTGAGCTGAGTTGTACTCAAGGCGTACCCTAGCCCGAAACCCCTCAAAGGTCAACCACTTCCACTTTGTCACTTCTAGCTGTCAGTATGGTATCGTTTTTCTGCTCCACTGTGAGGAGGTGGGCTCAAAGGGCATTCTAAGCTTTTCCCAAGATGCTGGTGACAAAATAGCACAGGATTCCCACACAGATGTCTGATTGTTTGGCACTGCCTTGCAGATGAACGCTTGCTTGTTTTTTTTGCTACCTTTCATCATTGATGTTGGAAGACATCTACAATCAATGATGCAGCCTCAACACAGCTGCTAGATGTTGTGCATCTGTTAGATAAATAGGGGTGGATCAACAGTTTGAGAGCAACCACAACATAGCTATCTCCAACATGTCTGCTACCCATGTGATGTCATCACTGCCTTCTAAAGGTACCCATTACACATGCAACTGCACCATTACATTGCATCCATCAAGGAGAGGTTTTGGTGATGTGTTGGGCCACTATCTGATTTGAGTTCTCTTTGGTGGTCAGTATCTTGGTCAGCTTTAGTACTACTGTGACTGTGGAGGCAGTAGGCTCAATTTGCTTGGTCACTTAAGATCTGTGAGTCTTAATTGTTCATCCGTCATAGTAATCATCACTGGCAAATCATTGGGTGCTCTGAAGAGGTCTAAAATGATTGATAGCTTTGCTCTAAAGATGTGGTTGGGGTACCTTTTCCAGAGGCACAGCTTCTTCATATATGAGGCAATGATTCAATTTTTTGTTACACTAGCCCATCAGTCAGTCCTAGATAACCATATTCTGCCTTGGCGTCAGGCCAATTTCGGGTGGGAGGTCATAGGCTAGATGGAAGTTACTGGATCCCTTCCATGGTTGACTTTCAGGGCAGCGTGGGCAAGCTTTTACCGGTGTGTCAGGAAGACAGTGGTTAGGGCCCAAGAGCTCAAAACTCAACAATAATATAAAAATGATTCTTCAACCCACTACTAGTTTTTCAAGTAAAAGAAATAAGCGCACAAGTTTACTTAATACTACTCAGTACAATGATAGAAATGCAATTTAGGGTTAAAATACTGATTGTGATTCAAGGCACAAACTCTTCCATACCTACGCCCTGCTAACAGAGTTTCCCACTGTCTATGATACCTTGTAGGGACACAGCTATGCACTGGGTAGGCTCAAGCTCAGTTACTTATTCGCTCCCCAAGGCTTATATGCCTACCAATTCACTTCCCTTTTCCCTTCATGCAACATTTATGCAGAAAAATTCTTAGTTTGTGCAGCAGGCTTCAGTCCATTTTCCATTTTCTGGTTCGCTTACAGTTCTTGTGCCTCGTGGTTACCAGTTTCAGGAAATGAGAGCATTGGCAGGATGAATGTGGGCAGCAGGCTTCCCCCAGCAGCTTCCTTTTTTCAGCAATTTCAAGGTCTCTAGGCCAGGTGCTGAATGGATGCATTCTTGACAGGTGTGGCTTCGGGGCCAATCTTGACCTTGCAGCTGACTGAGCCAATCAGGCTGCATATCTAATGGTATCCAAAGCACTCGGTCCATCTACATCAGCAGCATCAGCCCCTGTCTTTCAGCTGCTGTCGATCTTGCTTGATGCTTGCTTTCTCTAGAAGTCTAGATGCTGTTCACAAAAGGAAACGTGTTCAGAGACTGCAGGGACCGATATTCACATCTGTATTGCTCCTAGTTTCAGTCTCTGGTAGTCTCTCCCTTTATCTGGCTAGTCCCTGTGACAGGAACATGCTGGACTTCTCCTTGTGGACAGTCTCCTCCTGCAGAGCCAAGTCCACTCCTTTTCTCTCTCAGCAAGCAGGCAGGCTCTAGGGTCTAGACAGAACCTCAGCTACTTCGGCAGAAAGTGTAGAATTCAAGTGATGTTCCATCACCTCTCAGAAACTGGCTGTACTGCACACACCATGCCTTGACAGACAACAGTCCTTTGAGTACTCTATAGAGCATCCCCTTTGTTGCTCATAAATAACTTGGAAAGGGATGGCTTGGATCCCACTTTTATGCAGATTTCCCAAATAGGGGATTTGTGTAAAGTGATGTTTCTCACAGCAGGTAGTAAATGGCTTGCTCAAAGCAGTATCTGCCAAAATGTAGGCACAATGAAATGTGAGTTGTCTGCACCTGGCTGTCGTGAGGCTGCCTGAAGCAGTAATCAGAGACAGGCAAAATGGCAGGCTCTGTGTCAAAACACTTCTTACTTTGAAAAACAGAAAATGCTATCCCACCCCCAACCCTTCCACCCACCAAATGGCAGTGCTCATAAGGAACCAAGAAGCAGTGCTTTGCTGACAAGGCCCTTATTGAATTTCTGTGCTACCAATCGCGGTGTTTGGTGCAAACCAATATCTACTAACAATAGCAGACGGGGCTTTTTGCCAAAAAATATCTCATTGAGACAGGGGCTAAGAAAGAGAAATGGTTTATTTCTCCTAGTTTTTTCACACATTGCATGAGTCCTGCACTGTGCAACACACAGAAGATATGTAAAAGCTTTTAAAGATGTCTATCAGAGTATCTTGTACTATATGCATACCTTTCCAGCGCAAATCATATGATAGGCACCACACACAGACAAAACAGTTGGGTTTCTGGTGGGGGAGGGTGAGACCCTTCTCAAGCATCAACCACAATTCTTTTCAGGCTGAAGTCCCAAGCAAAACCTGAATTAACCTGTAATCAACCCTTGGGTAGCTTGGCACTGAGCAGTCCGGCTAAACTCAGAGGGAATGTATAAAGTATTTGCCCAACACTTCAAACAGTAACACACCACAAAAGGATCCCACACTATTTTAGAAATGACAAAAATTCAATCAGTAGAGCCAGAGATCTGCAATTTTGAAGATTTCTGTTTAAAAAGCCCGAAGCGCCACTCACAGCTATCTGGTTATACCAGGGCCCTCTTTAGGGCGCTGCCACCAGTGCCACCGCACCGGGTGCTGACTTCACATGGCAGCACCTGTTTGCTTAAAAGCACCTGCTGCTGCGTTCCTGGCCTCAAGTAATTTTCAGTCAACAATTAAAATGTCAAGAAAACTCTAGGGATTAATGTTCTTCCAGGCAAGATCGGAGTTTTCTCTTAGTAAATTTTGACTCGTGGAGGTTTTGAAGGTAGCGCAGAGGGTTAATATGCTGGCTGCAAATAACATGTACCATACAGATAACAAAGTGAATGTAATGTAAACTGGTCAGTGGGTTACTGCTTTTGTCAGAGACTTCCTTTTGTTAGTTGTCGTTTACAGTGAGCTATTAACTGTCATCAAAGAACTACGTGCAGACTTCAAGGTATAGATTAGAGCTATGGATTATTGCCCCAGACTTTCATTATTGTAATGTTGCAAAAAGGGTTCATTTTGGGTACAAATCAGTTCTTGCTATTAAAGAGAGCCCCAATCCATTGTGTTACATTTTAAATTCAGAGTTTGTGCTTCTCCAGACCAAGTACTCTTCACAACATTTACTATTATTTAAAATGCTTTGACACCCTTCACTTTCATGGGTGACGCTATAAAATTAATTAAATGCATCTGAGAGAGAGGTTATGGAGACTGTTAAAGGGTGGTAGTGAGTGTATCCATGACTGAGGTGGTCGTTGGGGGGCGCCAAAAAACTGGGCGCCACCAGTGCTAAAGCCGGCCCTGTGTTATACAAGACATTGAGAATGTCACAAGCTCAGGTTGACTGTGATGGATTGCTTGACGAGTACAAGGACCAGTTAATTCCCACTGAAAAGTTACTTTCTTAGTCCAGAGCAAAGAGCTGTTCGCTATGTAGGAAGCCACGAGGAGCAGGTAAATGGAGCCTGAAGATGCAGGTGGGTGTTGCTGTAGCAAGGAGATCTTGTCATCACGAGCGGTTGGACCAGTTCAAAGCAAAGGGTCTCAGCAGACATGATGCAACTTTGCCGTGGCGGGCAGTGCAAGCCACAAGGTTTTGGCGCCAATGGGCTAGTTCGTGAAAAGCACAAAATCTTTCATTCAGCCTCTCTGAGGCAACACCAAGTGTCCAGGATATGAGGGGCACCACTCGGGGGTCAGAGTCTTGCTCTACTTCAGCCGGATCAGGGTGCTAGTTCAGGTGGTTTTGAGCCTGTTATATCCCCGTGGCTCTGAAGATGAGGACAGCAAACTAGCCCTTTGAGTTTCTCTGGGAGTGCTGGATTCAGGTGCAGGTCCCATTCCTCTGACTCAGGCAGGAGGGCAGCAGGGCAGCAATCCAGCAAGGCCACAACTTCTGTACAATGAGAAACTTTCTTCAGACGCTACTCTGTCTATACTCCCCCAGCCGCTGCGTTTGATTAAACTGACTTGTTCCTGTTTTGCCAAATGCCTCTTATCTTTTCATTTTTAAAGTAAATTAATATCCGAGCAACACATGGAAGAAAATATTGTGTCACAAATATTGAGTATATCAATATCAAATAAGAAAGGGGAAAGGGAGCTAAAAAGAGGTCTAATACTCTTGCTCCCAAGAACAAATATGGCAGTACTGTGGGATAGCTGTTCCTATGGTGCTAATTCACATGTTGGAAAAGAGGTGGGGGGAATTGAAAGGCATCTCCATTATTAGGAAGTGGTGCCCTCACACACCTGTGAAGGTGTCATGCTTCATCATCGTCCTCTTCGCCTCGTGGGGTCGGCACTGTGAAAGGGCTCTTTAATAGAGATTTTTTTTGTTAGAGGAAGCCCTGATGGTGATTGCGGGTATGTGGAAAAAAGAAAGAGAAAGGGGGTTGTGGTAGTGAATTAAAACTACCCGAGGGGTACCTCAATGTTATTATCTAATCAGGGTTTCCCGCGGTAGGGTTAAAAGGTGTATGTAGATTGTGAGCTTCTTGTAATTGAGAAAGGCAATCTACCAGTGTGTGTGGATCTGGGTTGACATGTTTCACGCCTCGGTAGTCCAGGAGGGATCTATGGGGTTTCATCAGGACCAAAACAGGGAGGGGGCAATCCGGGTTATGTGGGGGTATTTTGTGTCTCGTGGGGGATTCTATGATACCACTACATAAATATAAGTAGGTCACAAAGGTTCTAGTGCTCAAATGACCAAAGGGAGTATGGATTTCCAACCCTTTGATTAGAAATACAATGCACCTTGGGCCATGGCAGGGGGACAGAGACTGTGCTGCGGCAAAAAAGCTGGTGGATAGTCGTGGTGTATGGCGCTTAGACCTACCCTTCACTCTGCCTACACCTCCACATTGATGTCCCTTGAAGACATAGATATATATATCTATATATATATATCTATATATATATATATATATATATTCACTGAAAAAACCATGGGTTTCACACTCGTTATAGTTAGGAATTAGCATTTAAAAAACCTTAGAAATTCACTGAAAAAACCATAGGTTTCACACACGTTATAGTTAGGAATTAGCATTTAAAAAACCTTAGAAATTCAGTGAAAAAACCATAGGTTTCACACATGTTATAGTTAGCTGGACATTTTACTCGTAAAAAACCAATGAAATTGCCCCGTTATAGTTAGTTCAGCTAACTATAACTCGCGCGCCCGCAATGCACTGCTGATGACGTCACATATTACATCACTCATGACATGGTCAGTGACATCACTCATGACATCACTGATGACATCTCAAATGACATCACTGATGACATCATCCAGTGAATGTGTGTTTTTCTGAAAATTAAATATGTTTTATATATGTGTATCTCAAGGTCGATGGAAGAATAAATGGGTATATAAGTGTCTAGATGGATGATTTGTTTTTGAAAAATTGATTGTGTTACTGACTGATTAAGTGTATCTCTCACTTTGTGTATAAGTGGCTGCATGGGTTGGTGAGTAGCTACATGGGTGTCTATATAGGTTATTAGTTGTTTTTTTGAGTATCAGTCTGAGTGTCTGTATGGTACGGTGGGGGGTATTACGTAGTGCATAGGTGTATGAATGAGTGACTCACTGTTTGTATGTGTTGAAGACAGCATGTGTGCAGGACTGTATGTGTGGATGAGTGTGTGTATGGGTGTGTTATTGAGTGAATGACTGTCTCAATAGTGTCTTCAGGAGTAACTACATATGTTTTTAACTAGTATATGTGACTATTGGTGTATATATGTGAGTATATGTGAGAGGGAGAGATTGAAAGAGTTCCTGTATGAATAAGTATGTGTTTCTATAAGTGATTGTTTAAAAGACTAAGTATGTGTAAGTTTCCGTAGAAGTAAGTATGGTGGTGTGTGTATTACTGTATATGCAAGTAAATGTATGTTTTATTCTTTATTAGCATGAGTGACTATGTGTGTGAGTAACTCTATGGATGAGTGGCATTGTGTAACAGGATGTATAGATGTATGAGTACATATGATGAGTGAGTACATGTATGAGTGACTGTATAGGACTGTTGGTGAATGAGTGGATGTGTATGTGGATCTTAGAATTACTGAAGAGGTTGTTGTAACTGGTATTGGTATGTCCATTGTTTTGAAATTTTTAGTCTCTATTTTTGAATGTGTGTATCAAAGCTTATATTAAGGTGAGAGGAGGTCTGCCACTCTATCACAAGGATGATGTCATCAGTGATGTCATCAGTGATGTCATTTGAGATGTCATCAGTGATGTCATGAGTGATGTCACTGACCATGTCATGAGTGATGTAATATGTGACGTCATCAGCAGTGCATTGCGGGCGCGCGAGTTATAGTTAGCTGAACTAACTATAACGGGGCAATTTCATTGGTTTTTTACGAGTAAAATGTCCAGCTAACTATAACATGTGTGAAACCTATGGTTTTTTCACTGAATTTCTAAGGTTTTTTAAATGCTAATTCCTAACTATAACGTGTGTGAAACCTATGGTTTTTTCAGTGAATTTCTAAGGTTTTTTAAATGCTAATTCCTAACTATAACGAGTGTGAAACCCATGGTTTTTTCAGTGAATTTTCAAGGTTTTTTAAATGCTAATTCCTAACTATAACGTGTGTGAAACCCATGGTTTTTTCAGTGAATTTGCAAGGTTTTTTAAATGCTATTTTTTTCTTTTATTCTTCATTTTTTTCAAACATATTTTTAATTTAATTTTCTTATCTTTTATAAAGACTATGCTTAAATTTTTAAAATCCTTAAATATTTTTTTTATATATATTTTTTAAAATAAACATGTAAAATGTATTTCCAGATTTTTTTTTTTTTTTTTTTTATAGTACGCGTACCGTAAGCTCACGGTAAGCGTACGGTTTACGCAACGTCCGTAATCTATCTACGCTGCTTGCGCATAGTTACGTACTTTGCGTGGCCGCGCGTACTGCGCGTGGGACGCGTGCGCGCTTACGCAACACGCGCACGTTACGCGGAAGTGCCGGGAAATGACTGTTATGCGCATGCGCGCAAGCGCGTGTCTTTTTTACGCGCACGCGTACTTTTTGCCGTAAGCGTACCGTAAGCGTACCGTAAGCGTACGGTAGGTCATGTGATCTTGAAACACAACTTTTGATTGGTTGAAACTACTTTCAGTTCTAGAACTCTCCTACACCACACCCATTCCCCTCATTTCTGCTTGTGATCCCTTGGGAGAAGGAGCTGGTTTGTCTTTGGGATACGATGGCAGAACAGCAGAGCTCTTCTGAGAGTGAGGCTAGCACCAGCAGCACTGTCTTGAGGCAGAGAGCGAGGAAAGTAAAGCCTTCTTACGTTTGGGAGTATTTTACTTTTCCAGAAGGCCAGCAAAAGGTGAATGCACCCTTAGTTACTTGCAAGCTGTGTAAGCGTGTACTTTCTAGAGGTAATCCTAACAGGAAGTATACCTTTGGGAATCACACCATGAAGAGACACCTCCAGGAAGTACACAGAAGGACACATGGTCATCTTTTTGGAGGTAACTCTTCAGAAAGACGAGCCAGTACATCCACAGCAGCTCAGCCTGGACCATCATCTGCAGGGCAGACTCCTTCTTCTGCAGGTCAGGTGAGCCCTTCATCTGTGGGGGGAGAATCTCCTTTTGCTGGCCCTCTGGAAATTAACCCTCGGTTTGCGAGGGTTGAAGTACGGTGCGCCACTTGTCACGATCTAATTACTTATAGGGAGACCAGTGTTTCCCTGGTGAACAGTAAAATAGATCAGCACACTTGTCGTACCGTCTAATATTCCCAATCTTTCTTTCCTCTGTCCCTGCATGAACACAACGGTTCTTTTAAGAGCCAACCTTATCTTTCATCTTTTTTTTTCTTTTTTTTTAAAAACTTTTTTTTTTTTTTTTTACCGTACGCGTACGGTAAGCGTACCTTTTTTTTATTTTTTTAAAAAAAACACTAAAAATCATTTATCTCATTACAAAGTCCTTGAGAGACTACAATTTTTATTTTTAACTTACCATACTCACTAAAAAAAATATTTATTCATTTGTTTTTTTAAAAAATAGTTTTTAAAATGGTTGTAGTTTCCGAAAATTTTCTATATCGATCTGAAAATAAAGAAAAAAGTATTAATATTTTTTATCCATTTTATAATACAATACACATATTTACATTTTTAACAAAAAAATATTTTTGCCTTATTTTTGCTGTTTTCAGAATATATTGCATTTCACTATTAATTGTGAAAGCAATTGCATTCATCATTTTACAGCGGGCAAAAAAAATTAACAATCACAAAGATTGTATTAAAAAAGCCCAGAATGTCTTCTCACTTAAACTTATCATTACAGAAATGCATATTATTCTAAAAAAATATCATCTAAAAACAATACGTTTTTCTTTAAAATACCGTCTGATATGTTTGTTTCAGAAGTATAATCACAATATTATATCTCAAATAACTCCAAAATACATCTGATTTTATTTCCTTTAGGCCAAATAGTATTTTTTTTTTTTCCTGGAATAAATTTCCAAGGGAAAACCATTAAAATTCTAAAGTTTAATCTGTCCAGATCTCACCAATTCTCTGTAACATTTTGGTTCACGAAAATTTTTTGAATAATTTATTTAGTCCACAATAGAATTGCTTACTTTTCCACATGGCCAAATAGTAATTTTTTAAATCATTTTTGAAAAAATTTCCAATGGCAGTCCAATAGCATTCCATAATTTAAAATGTGCAGAAGTTACCGATTATCTCTAAATTATTGGTTTTTGAAAATTGCATTAAAATTTAAAAAAGTCCACATTACAATTGGTTATCTTTCCTTTAGGCCAAATGATAATTTTAAAAATCTTTTTTCTACAAAATTGCAATGGTAATCCAGTAAAATGGTAAAATTATTTTGTCCAGATCTTGCCAAATCTCTCTAAAATTTAGGTTTCAGGAAGATTAGATAGGAATTTGCTAAATCAAAAGGCAAACGTTGTTTGAAAATCAATTGGGAATCATTACACAGTGTCCAGCCTTTTTCACATTTTAGATAAACTGTGTAATGTCCAGAAGTAACAGTAGGTCCATCATGGAAAATTATTGCAACAGTTACAAAAGTTTTTCCTGAAATTGATAATTGCTGTCCTGTAAACTTCTTTATTAAAGTATCCAATTTTGATCCATCAGCTCTACATCGTTGCATCATTAAAATTACATACTGTCCGTATTCCCTTAAAATTAATGTTGAAAACATGTCAGAATTACACTCACCACATTTCATGCTATGATTAGCATCTTTAACTAATTTTGCAAAAGTGACTGTTTTACTCTCTGGCAATGTCAAATAAATAAACCTTTCATTATCAACAATAGAGCCACATATATTATAACAATTATCACAACTATGTTCCCATTTATAAGAGAGACCAAAAAAACTGTCAATGGGAACTCCTTCTTCTTCCACTACCTGAAGAAAATACATCAAAAATTCGTGTGCATCTTGCTGTTCATTTTGAGAAAACTGTGTTCGTCCTGAACATACATCTAAAAGTTTTCTAATTTCAGTAGCACTTTCTATTTGAGTTTTATCTTTACTCAGCTTTTCAAAAAGGAGACTGAGCTCTGAACAGAATCTTTTTCCCTGATTTACTATTATCTGCTCTTGCAAACTTTCCAGATAAAATGCAACATTCAGCACTACATTAGCGTAGCAGTTGACACCAGAGCTATTTTCAAAATGACATCCTACAACCTGTTCTTCATTTTCCTTATTCTTTTTGCTTGCAATTACATCACTCCTCTTTTTTTTCCTCTTCTCTACATCTTCATTACAGATATTCTCATTTCTCCTTTTACGAGAAACTACACGTTTCTCCAACACAGGATACTGACCTAAATGAGGAGCATAGCTTCTTCTTAATCTATTATACTCCTTTACACAGTTTGTATCAGCACTAACTTTTGAGTCATCAAAGTCTATCATGAATAAACCTGATAATGTTTTGACTCGTGACAAAGCTACATATGCCATACCTTCTTTGAACACAGTTGAACCAATGTTCACAAATGCACAATCTACAGTCAATCCTTGAGACTTGTGGATAGTTACAGCATATGCTAGTGAAAACGGAAACTGCTTCCTACGTACATATAAGTCTTTCACAAGCATGAAACGAACTGAACAACGACAAATGTCTTTAACTTCCTCTATCTGATCAAATTTTATCTGTAAACATTCAATTCCTTCTTTTTTCTGATAATTAATAAAACCCACAACTCTTCCCATCGCTCCATTCACTAAGCCTTTCTCAACATCCAAATGTCTCCTTAAAAACACTCTACAGTTCATGCAAACATAAAGATTTTTTTCTAATCCTGCTGTTTTGGAGATGTTCTTCTCTAGTGAGTCCAATTTATTTTTCAGTTTGCCTGTTACTGTGACTGTAATTCTTCCATCCTCAATTTTGTCCACTGCTTCCAATTTCCTGATGTCTTCCTTTTCCAATTTCAAAAGCTCCTCATTAAATATTGAGCATTCACGTAGAGTTGGCATTAAGCAGATGACACTTTTGTTTTCTGCAATATTCTTGTATATTTTCTCTGCAACTATTTCTTCCTTTGGAAATAAATTATGTAGCAGCCAACTCTGTAATGCTTTTTTCCCAACATCTGTGAGTAGTCCAATCCTGATATCTTTCAGAATACTTCCATATTCTTCATCGTTTGCTTGCCTCATATTAGTTGTAAGTTCCTTGTACTCAAAGAAGGACCAAATATTTGTATTTCCAATGCTTCCCAATGACTTCTTTGTGTCTTCATGTGTCACAGTATTAAACACTGGTTGTCCTTTAACTGGAGTAAGTTGCAAAAGATCCCCAAAAACTATGACGTGTTTTCCACCAAATAACACGTCATAGTCTGTCTTCAAAATTTGCTGCATTCTTAAATGCACAAAGGCAAGCATTAAGTTTGATACCATGCTCACCTCATCAATAATGAGAACTTGCATCTTCTTCAATACTCGTGAAACTTCCAAGGATGCTTCTCCAGTTAGCTTGTTGAATTGTATTTTGTTCTCATGCTCCACTGGTAACATTAGCAAACGATGTAAGGTGATTCCTTTTATGTTATATGCTGCTAACCCAGTTGGAGCAGTAACCACACAAGACAAAGTAGAATCCGTTTTTTGCTTTAGGTAGCTTCTGATGACTTTAATTAGGAAACTTTTTCCAGTGCCAGCTTGTCCGCTTACATACATCCTGATTGGATGAAATGATGTGCATGAGCACTCTTTTTTGATATGTAGAAATCCGTGATCAATTTTGTTTTTGATCTCTTCATAAATTTGTTGCTGCTCTTGATTCAGTTGTCTTTCCAAATTTTCTAAGTCTATAAATTCTTCTTGAGCTTGATTCATAGCCGTTTCCACTTCATTCATGGCTATTGATGCTTCATTTTCAACGATTGGTTGTCCTAGGGGATCTTGACTGTGTGTTCCTGAACTTTGGCTGTCCTGAGAACTGTCTCTAGCTATTTCTGCTGCAATTGTAGTTTCCTGTTCAATTTCTTCATTTAACATTTGCAGATAAGTTGAGAATGTACTGCATTGTATGCTGTCTTTGCAAGCATTAAAAGAATCTTCATAGCTCTGGAATTCTCCCAGTAGTTCATCCTCTGTACGCCATGGTTTAAACAACTGTAAAAGAGCCAAGTAGTAAAATTCTTTCTTGTCGGTAGTGTCGCAACTCAGCTTCCGGTGATTTATCAAACTTCCTTTGGTTTGCTTCACCAAACATCCTTCTTCACCAACAACTTTATATTTTCCACTGTTGATGTCTTCTGCAGCTTTCCGTGAATAAATGTAGTTCTGTAACACTTCATAGAGACACATGTTCTCCAGATGATGACTTCTCTTGGGATAATATGTGTCCAACATGTTTGTTTTCAATATGTCTGTACTTTCTGGGTCATTCTCAGCCAAATATTCAATTTCTCCAACAGATTTCAGTACCCGATTTCTCATTGCTGCAAGGCCTAAACTTGCCCAAATTATTCTTCTTGACTTCGAGTAGAGACTTGCAGAAGATAACCTATCTGAACATTCGTAGGATCCAATTTCTCGATGCGATAACATCTTCAAACTGAAACTGTACAGCTTCTTACTGACAGTCTTCTCGTGAGAAATCTCTTCCCACATTTCCTTCAATTCTGTTTTTTCTGATTTCGTAATGTAAGACGTTACATATCGAGCAACAGCAATGGAATTGTCAGCAACATACTGTATATCCATGTTAGCGTTCCACATGGATAAAATGACTGGGTTGTAGTCATTTATATTTTTTGATTCTTCTTTTCTTTTAAGGTTGTAGGTATTCTTAGGTGATTTTCTTGTGATAGTATGTCTCACAGCTGACATAAAACTGTTGACTCTTCCATTTGTAAGAACAGGTCTAGGAAATCCAAATCGACATTTAGTGTAGTATTTTTCTTTGCTCTTGTATTTCCGTCGACAGTATTTTCCACACCGATGACTTTGGAAACGTAGAACTTGCTCCTTTAACTTGTTCTCTTCTGTGCTTTTAGGTATAGCACATGTTGCATATTCTTCAATGTAAGATAACACTGCTTCATCAGTATCTGTTCCAAACTTTGGGGCATCCTTGATCCACAGCAGCATATGAATATGAGGAGCACCTCTTGCCTGGTACTCTTTTCTCCAAAAGAAATCCACTACTTCTCCAAGGGGTGGATTTTTTTTATTGCAGATGAAGGACATCATAGCCTCAAATCTATGATTGAAATATCTGCAAACATTAACCGGATCCAATGAGCACAGTTCTCCTGCTGTCTTGTATTCGATGTTTTTAATGTTTGAATTGGCCTCTCGTAGAAAATCCAGTAAATCATCCCAAGCGTACTCGGCACAGCTTAGGGTAAGGAACCATGTTGGTGTTCCTAAATTGCGTAACATGCATTTTAGTTCACCATGGCGTCGGTACCAATATTCATTTGTCCCACGCTGACAAGCCATCAGATTGATCAGTTGTGTTTCCAAATGATCATCTCGGTGCTGCACTTTCTCCATAAAATCCTTAGCAGACACATTTTGTAAATGTACTCCACTTTTTAAAATGTGATTTACTGCATAAGACAGTGCAGACAAGTCGCTTTCAAATAAAAGATGGAACAAATAAGGAATACTTTGTCGAAATCTGGGATCTTCAGCATATAGTCTTGTAGTTCGATACTCTGAAGCTGGAATCTGTTCTGGACGTTCATCGTATCGTCCTCCTTTTCCTTTAGGAAACAGCTGGGGAAAACATCGAGCTTCCAAGCTCTCCTCCCATACACTCACGGGATTTCCTTTTGCTTTCTTCATCTGAAAGAGATCAATATTGTCTCCCATAACTTCTTTCGAATGGAGAGGATGTATGCTAAAATGTTCATAAATTTCTTCTTCCTTTGACTTGTCCACTTTTTCAATTTGTCCAGTTGGTGTTTCTGTGTCTCCTTGTAAATCTTCTTCTTCTTCTTCTTCTTCTTCTTCTATATAAATTGATTCATACCATTTGTTATTTTTTTTCAAATACAAATTTGCTCTTTGTACTTTCCGCACATCTACCAGCTCCTGCCAAATCTTCTTATTCTTTGTAGGTACACCATTAACCAGAATAATTAATGGTTCAGTTTCCAAAGTATCCGCATCAATAGTTTCCATATTTTTTTTCAAATCCAAGGGCAAATACACCACTCTACCTTTTAAACCTCTCAGTAAATCTGAAGGAGGTAATTTACCAGTTTTGGGCTCCATACGTACTATGGTCTGGAACGGATGAACACATTGAATGAGTATAGACTCATATGTATTTAATTCAGAAAGTTCAGCAGGAATAGCATCCAATTCTAAATTATTATGTACAGCTCTGGTCGGCATTCTATTTTCCTCTAACTTGTTGTAGCAGTATTTACAAATACGCTGATCTTCACCCAATTCAAAACAATTTTCAAGAAATATATATGTGGCAAAATCCATCCACTTATAATTATCTTCATTTTCACTCTTTCTGTAGAGATCAACATTCCTAGTTTGTTTTCTATAATGAGTTCTGCGGCAACAAATACAAGTAACATTTGGTCTTTCATTAGAGATTATTGCAAATTTTGTTATGTGATCATTAAATGTCTTACTTACACAAGGTTCTACATTCTCTTCCACTTCTGCCTCATTTACTGTGTCCTTCTCTGCACTGTTTTGTTCAGGACCAAAGTAACAAAACTGAATTTCATCAACAACCTTCTCTACATCTGATACCGTTCCTCGGAACAGAGCCCTATTCAATTCATTTAACTTTATTGCTGGACTTTTGGCAAAATACAACCGTCTCACAAACTTTCTCATTTCAGTATGATGAACAGCCAGCATCCTAAAATGATGGAAAACACTATTGCACACTTTTCTAGATAGACAAGCAAGAGAATGACCCTGCAAACCAGTATTCTCTCTCACTCTGCATGGATCCAGACTTTGAAGCACCTTAATCTTTTGTTTTACACTTTTTTTACTATATTCTCTTAGAAACTCTCGAAATCTGTCAATAGATTCCTGACGCACAGTGCAAATACTACTACAATTCCAAGTGTACACTGGGGCTTTAGGACGTCTCCCCATTGCCTCATCTGCCATCACTTGTACCTCATCTCTTGGAACCATTATCTCCTTCTCCATTATGCTACCATTTTTTACTTCGTATGAACGACCTCTGGTGTCAACTGCATGCAGCAAACTATTACTTTGAAAATAGCTCTCTTCATTAAAAAAAGGTTCACTACTTGAACTATGCATCCACTTTCCTAAAAAAACTTTACAAAAGTTTGTTCTGTTCACTACTCTTTTGCTTTTGCTTTGTGATTTCAGTACATTAACCATTTTATCTAATGTACGCATCCTATTCAAAATTAAAATGAATAGTTTCCTTTTTAATTCTAATGCCTTTGCTGCAATGGCTTCAATTTCTTTTTTTCTCTTGTAATATTTTGCCTTTTGCTTATATTTCTTTATATCCTTTATCAAATTGGACATAACTCTTCTCTGAAACATTTTTCTACGTATCTCTTTAAATGCTGTTTTTCTGTTTATGTTAAACTTTTCAATTGCAGAAGGTATATTTGCATTAACTAAATTCTCAATTTTTTGCTGTTCTCTATTTTTTGTTACATTTTTCCGAGAACAGACATTTTGTACATTTTTCTTTGTTTTGAATATTTTGTTTACAAATTGTTTTTTTTGCTTACCAGAAGATTTTTTCTTTTTCCCAACATCAGCATCTTCTACTAACTTTGGTCCTCCAGTTGTCTTCAAATATAGTTTTTTTTTTAGCGTTTTTTGAACTCGAGATTTTGTAGGCATCTTAAATTTTGTTCACTGTTCTTCAGCAATACCTGAAAAAAACTAAAAAAAAAATCCGTTATTGTATTTAAATATATTACTAAATTTCTTTTCACAATAGTCACAAAACGAAATTTCTTTGCCAATTTGAATTCACACAAACTGCTCTTTTTTTTGGGCAAGTGAAAATCTCTTTTACAAACTGTCACATTATGAAACCACTTTTCAGATTTTTTAAAAAGCCCATGTCCACAGTGCTACACTCCACCAAGGGCAACCAGCCTTAGTGATGCTGAATGTATTTGCATTACAGACTTAAACCTGAAAACCCCACTGGCTTGTACATACTGTGCATGACTATACACGGCAAGGACATGGGTGTGTGCTAAGCCTCTGCTTCTTCCCCCAAAAATTCGCTCCCCCTTTCCATCTAATGCAACTGTGAAATCACCAGAGCAAGACGCAATAAATCTCTGTCTATAATTCTACTATGCACACAGAGTCATGTTTTCACATTAGTGCCAAAACGAAATTTCTTTGCCAATTTCAAAGCACACTTACTGCTCTTTTATTTTTTCAGGGGCAAGTGAAAATCTCTTTTTACAATTTGAAATCACTTTTACAGACTGACACATTATGAATCCACTATTTTTGCTTTATTTAATTGCACGTGTCCAAGCTGTTTTTTTTTCAGACCACCACCATGTGCATTCTCTGTGACTGCCTACACTCCACCAAGGGCAACCAGCCTTAGTGATGCTGAATGTATTTGCATTACAGACTTAAACCTGAAAACCCCACTGGCTTGTACATACTGTGCATGACTATACACGGCAAGGACATGGGTGTGTGCTAAGCCTCTGCTTCTTCCCCCAAAAATTCGCTCCCCCTTTCCATCTAATGCAACTGTGAAATCACCAGAGCAAGACGCAATAAATCTCTGCCTATAATTCTTCTATGCACACAGAGTCATGTTTTCACATTAGTGCCAAAACGAAATTTCTTTGCCAATTTCAAAGCACACTTACTGCTCTTTTATTTTTTCAGGGGCAAGTGAAAATCTCTTTTTACAATTTGAAATCACTTTTACAGACTGACACATTATGAAACCACTATTTTTGCTTTATTTAATTGCACGTGTCCAAGCTGCTTTTTTTTCAGACCACCACCATGTGCATTCTCTGTGACTGCCTACACTCCACCAAGGGCAACCAGCCTTAGTGATGCTGAATGTATTTGCATTACAGACTTAAACCTGAAAACCCCACTGGCTTGTAAATACTGTGCATGACTATACACGGCAAGGACATGGGTGTGTGCTAAGCCTCTGCTTCTTCCCCCAATAATTCGCTCCCCCTTTCCATCTAATGCAACTGTGAAATCACCAGAGCAAGACGCAATAAATCTCTGCCTATAATTCTTCTATGCACACAGAGTCATGTTTTCACATTAGTGCCAAAACGAAATTTCTTTGCCAATTTCAAAGCACACTTACTGCTCTTTTATTTTTTCAGGGGCAAGTGAAAATCTCTTTTTACAATTTGAAATCACTTTTACAGACTGACACATTATGAAACCACTATTTTTGCTTTATTTAATTGCACGTGTCCAAGCTGTTTTTTTTTCAGACCACCACCATGTGCATTCTCTGTGACTGCCTACACTCCACCAAGGGCAACCAGCCTTAGTGATGCTGAATGTATTTGCATTACAGACTTAAACCTGAAAACCCCACTGGCTTGTACATACTGTGCATGACTATACACGGCAAGGACATGGGTGTGTGCTAAGCCTCTGCTTCTTCCCCCAAAAATTCGCTCCCCCTTTCCATCTAATGCAACTGTGAAATCACCAGAGCAAGACGCAATAAATCTCTGCCTATAATTCTTCTATGCACACAGAGTCATGTTTTCACATTAGTGCCAAAACGAAATTTCTTTGCCAATTTCAAAGCACACTTACTGCTCTTTTATTTTTTCAGGGGCAAGTGAAAATCTCTTTTTACAATTTGAAATCACTTTTACAGACTGACACATTATGAAACCACTATTTTTGCTTTATTTAATTGCACGTGTCCAAGCTGTTTTTTTTTCAGACCACCACCATGTGCATTCTCTGTGACTGCCTACACTCCACCAAGGGCAACCAGCCTTAGTGATGCTGAATGTATTTGCATTACAGACTTAAACCTGAAAATACCACTGGCTTGTACATACTGTGCATGACTATACACGGCAAGGACATGGGTGTGTGCTAAGCCTCTGCTTCTTCCCCCAATAATTCGCTCCCCCTTTCCATCTAATGCAACTGTGAAATCACCAGAGCAAGACGCAATAAATCTCTGTCTATAATTCTTCTATGCACACAGAGTCATGTTTTCACATTAGTGCCAAAACGAAATTTCTTTGCCAATTTCAAAGCACACTTACTGCTCTTTTATTTTTTCAGGGGCAAGTGAAAATCTCTTTTTACAATTTGAAATCACTTTTACAGACTGACACATTATGAAACCACTATTTTTGCTTTATTTAATTGCACGTGTCCAAGCTGTTTTTTTTTCAGACCACCACCATGTGCATTCTCTGTGACTGCCTACACTCCACCAAGGGCAACCAGCCTTAGTGATGCTGAATGTATTTGCATTACAGACTTAAACCTGAAAACCCCACTGGCTTGTACATACTGTGCATGACTATACACGGCAAGGACATGGGTGTGTGCTAAGCCTCTGCTTCTTCCCCCAAAAATTCGCTCCCCCTTTCCATCTAATGCAACTGTGAAATCACCAGAGCAAGACGCAATAAATCTCTGTCTATAATTCTTCTATGCACACAGAGTCATGTTTTCACATTAGTGCCAAAACGAAATTTCTTTGCCAATTTCAAAGCACACTTACTGCTCTTTTATTTTTTCAGGGGCAAGTGAAAATCTCTTTTTACAATTTGAAATCACTTTTACAGACTGACACATTATGAAACCACTATTTTTGCTTTATTTAATTGCACGTGTCCAAGCTGTTTTTTTTTCAGACCACCACCATGTGCATTCTCTGTGACTGCCTACACTCCACCAAGGGCAACCAGCCTTAGTGATGCTGAATGTATTTGCATTACAGACTTAAACCTGAAAACCCCACTGGCTTGTACATACTGTGCATGACTATACACGGCAAGGACATGTGTGTGCTAAGCCTCTGCTTCTTCCCCCAAAAATTCGCTCCCCCTTTCCATCTAATGCAACTGTGAAATCACCAGAGCAAGACGCAATAAATCTCTGTCTATAATTCTTCTATGCACACAGAGTCATGTTTTCACATTAGTGCCAAAACGAAATTTCTTTGCCAATTTCAAAGCACACTTACTGCTCTTTTATTTTTTCAGGGGCAAGTGAAAATCTCTTTTTACAATTTGAAATCACTTTTACAGACTGACACATTATGAAACCACTATTTTTGCTTTATTTAATTGCACGTGTCCAAGCTGTTTTTTTTTCAGACCACCACCATGTGCATTCTCTGTGACTGCCTACACTCCACCAAGGGCAACCAGCCTTAGTGATGCTGAATGTATTTGCATTACAGACTTAAACCTGAAAACCCCACTGGCTTGTACATACTGTGCATGACTATACACGGCAAGGACATGGGTGTGTGCTAAGCCTCTGCTTCTTCCCCCAAAAATTCGCTCCCCCTTTCCATCTAATGCAACTGTGAAATCACCAGAGCAAGACGCAATAAATCTCTGTCTATAATTCTTCTATGCACACAGAGTCATGTTTTCACATTAGTGCCAAAACGAAATTTCTTTGCCAATTTCAAAGCACACTTACTGCTCTTTTATTTTTTCAGGGGCAAGTGAAAATCTCTTTTTACAATTTGAAATCACTTTTACAGACTGACACATTATGAAACCACTATTTTTGCTTTATTTAATTGCACGTGTCCAAGCTGTTTTTTTTTCAGACCACCACCATGTGCATTCTCTGTGACTGCCTACACTCCACCAAGGGCAACCAGCCTTAGTGATGCTGAATGTATTTGCATTACAGACTTAAACCTGAAAACCCCACTGGCTTGTACATACTGTGCATGACTATACACGGCAAGGACATGGGTGTGTGCTAAGCCTCTGCTTCTTCCCCCAAAAATTCGCTCCCCCTTTCCATCTAATGCAACTGTGAAATCACCAGAGCAAGACGCAATAAATCTCTGTCTATAATTCTTCTATGCACACAGAGTCATGTTTTCACATTAGTGCCAAAACGAAATTTCTTTGCCAATTTCAAAGCACACTTACTGCTCTTTTATTTTTTCAGGGGCAAGTGAAAATCTCTTTTTACAATTTGAAATCACTTTTACAGACTGACACATTATGAAACCACTATTTTTGCTTTATTTAATTGCACGTGTCCAAGCTGTTTTTTTTTCAGACCACCACCATGTGCATTCTCTGTGACTGCCTACACTCCACCAAGGGCAACCAGCCTTAGTGATGCTGAATGTATTTGCATTACAGACTTAAACCTGAAAACCCCACTGGCTTGTACATACTGTGCATGACTATACACGGCAAGGACATGGGTGTGTGCTAAGCCTCTGCTTCTTCCCCCAAAAATTCGCTCCCCCTTTCCATCTAATGCAACTGTGAAATCACCAGAGCAAGACGCAATAAATCTCTGTCTATAATTCTTCTATGCACACAGAGTCATGTTTTCACATTAGTGCCAAAACGAAATTTCTTTGCCAATTTCAAAGCACACTTACTGCTCTTTTATTTTTTCAGGGGCAAGTGAAAATCTCTTTTTACAATTTGAAATCACTTTTACAGACTGACACATTATGAAACCACTATTTTTGCTTTATTTAATTGCACGTGTCCAAGCTGTTTTTTTTTCAGACCACCACCATGTGCATTCTCTGTGACTGCCTACACTCCACCAAGGGCAACCAGCCTTAGTGATGCTGAATGTATTTGCATTACAGACTTAAACCTGAAAACCCCACTGGCTTGTACATACTGTGCATGACTATACACGGCAAGGACATGGGTGTGTGCTAAGCCTCTGCTTCTTCCCCCAAAAATTCGCTCCCCCTTTCCATCTAATGCAACTGTGAAATCACCAGAGCAAGACGCAATAAATCTCTGTCTATAATTCTTCTATGCACACAGAGTCATGTTTTCACATTAGTGCCAAAACGAAATTTCTTTGCCAATTTCAAAGCACACTTACTGCTCTTTTATTTTTTCAGGGGCAAGTGAAAATCTCTTTTTACAATTTGAAATCACTTTTACAGACTGACACATTATGAAACCACTATTTTTGCTTTATTTAATTGCACGTGTCCAAGCTGTTTTTTTTATCAGACCACCACCATGTGCATTCTCTGTGACTGCCTACACTCCACCAAGGGCAACCAGCCTTAGTGATGCTGAATGTATTTGCATTACAGACTTAAACCTGAAAACCCCACTGGCTTGTACATACTGAGCATGACTATACACGGCAAGGACATGGGTGTGTGCTAAGCCTCTGCTTCTTCCCCCAAAAATTCGCTCCCCCTTTCCATCTAATGCAACTGTGAAATCACCAGAGCAAGACGCAATAAATCTCTGTCTATAATTCTTCTATGCACACAGAGTCATGTTTTCACATTAGTGCCAAAACGAAATTTCTTTGCCAATTTCAAAGCACACTTACTGCTCTTTTATTTTTTCAGGGGCAAATGTAAATCACTTTTACACACTGACACATTATGAAACCACCATGTGTAACTACAACAAAAACAATTCCCATTTCTATTATTCATTTCTTAAGTTACCACATACATACCCTCTCAAACTGAAAACTCACCTTTAAAATTAGTTAGTTCTGAAAGAAATGTGACACTCAAACAGCAGATTATCAGAGCCAGGATCTCTGTTCTGTTCACCTGTCTCCTCTCAGCAGAACCAGATAATGGCAAACTTTCCCTCTATTTTTCCACACATATACATGTAAGTTTCAAATCTCAGTGCTTCCCCCTTTTTTTTAAATGTAATCTCACATTTCTATTGGTTGAAAACCAACCCTTTTCCAAAAGTACCCTGCCCCCAACTTGACTTCTGCCTAGTACCCTTCCCCCAACTTGACTTCTGCCTGCTACCATAGCAACAGCTCATGGAACACTGCTGTGTTCAGTTAGGTCAGAAGTTCGACACACAATGTTTCAATTCCACAGAGCAAGAGTGCTTGACTTTTCAAACCTAACAGCAAATCCATAGTACTATTCTTTAGTCACACATTTTTTTGTACCAATACAAAACATGCTTGTATTAATTTTCACATACAGCCTAGTTTTTTTTCTAGAATGGTATGAAACAGCCAATCAGTTCTTTTTGTTTTGTAAAAAATATGTATGCCTCCATTTCCAAACTGTCTTTCTTTTCATATTGCCATTCTACTGAAAGACACCTCCTGAGTGCATCCAGTTCTCCTTTGAAGATGTTCACAGTGTGGATTGTAGGGCACAGCTATGTCTTCTGGAGTGAAAAGTTTGCAGAGAAAACAGATATGGTGAGAGACCTTGCTTTGCCAAATGTAGACATTAAATGGATTGGTCAGAGAGGGTTAAAGTGGCACCAATTGATGCCATTGGTGAAATCCTTCATTCAAATCCAACACCCTGACCTCATAATAGTGCACTGTGGTGGCAATGACCTAGGCACTTTGACTGGGGTAGGTCTGGAAATGCTTATGAAGGACACCTTTGCACAACTGTTTACACTTTTCCCTAAAACTGCCTTTGTGTTTTCCAACATATGCCAAAGGCAAAAATGGAACTGGTCCAATCATTTCTGTCCACAGATTGACAAAGCAAGAAAGCACGTCAACAAATCTGTTTCTGCTTTCCTCCGTGACTATGGTATGGGTGCCATTTACCACAACAACTTGCGTTATGACATGCAAGACATTTATAGAGGAGATGGTGTGCACTTCAATGATGAAGGGAACAGAGTCTTTCTCTTGAACCTTAGACTCTGCATCGGTACTTACTTGTAGGTACCACTAAAAAAATGACTTCATAAACACAACAGCTCTTTTTAGAGCTCCCTAATTTCTAAACTCTTAAATCTGCTTTTCATTTATCTATTTTTATTTTTTTACCGTACGCTTACCGTAAGCTTACCGTACGCGTACCCCGTGATTTTTTTTAAAATCAATAAATGTTTTTTTTGTACTTTTCTGTCCTTCTTTGACCCCCTTACAAATGTTAGGGGGTCTGTAACTCTCCTCATTGCCCCCTTTCCTTGTTTTCACTCTTTTTTTTCAGAGTGAAATACACAAAATGGCGGCCGCCGCTTCCTGGTTTCGGCCGATTCGAATGTTTACTAAGATCTAACAGCCAATCAGAATCGCGCTCGCGCACGCCGCCGTACGCTTACCGTAAGCGTACGGTAAGCGTACCGTAAGCGGGCTCAGATATATATATTGATTTAAAGGCTATTTTCTCAGAATCTACTGAACAGATTTACACCAAACCTACAAAAGGCACTTCCTTGACCTAGGGACTACCTCTCTGCCAAATTTTGAGTAATTCTGTTCAGCCGTTCGGGCTGTAGCTCGTTCTAAAGGTCCTATGGAAAAATGCATGGGAAAAATGCGTTTTGGGACCCCCCTTTTATCTCAGCCCCCGCTTGACGGATCCCCCCGAAACTTTCAGGGTAGGAGCGGAGCGTAGCGCCCCACCTATTTTGAGAAATTCGCGAGGATTCGTCGACCGGCGCCAAAGTTATTCAAAATAGAATGTTGAGGTTTTCCTATGGAAACGTGGTCCTAACTATAACTACCTACTGGCGACCGCCAGTAGGTAATATATATATATATATATATATATATATATATAGATAGATATATATAGATATATATAGATATATTCACTGAAAAAACCATAGGTTTTACAGACGTTATAGTTAGGAATTAGCATTTAAAAAACCTTTGAAATTCACTAAAAAAAACATAGGTTTCAGGGACGTTATAGTTAGTTGGACATTTGACTCATATAAAACCAGAGAAATTCGCCTGCTATATTTAGTTGAGCTAACTATAACTCACACACTGCTGATGATGTCACATATTACATCACTCATGACATGGTCAGTGACATCACTAATGACATCACTGATAACATCTCAAATGACATCACTGATGACATCATCCAGTGAATGTGTGTTTCTGTAAAGTTTAAATATTTTTCATATATATCTATGCCAAGGTGAATTGAACAATGAATGCATTTACAAGTGCCTGAAGGGATTATTTAGTAGGTGCGTGACTGACTGTATAAGTGAGTGATTGAACGTGTCTTACTGAATTCATGGGTTAGTGATTACACTGTGTGAAAGTCTGTATTAGTCTCTCAGTTGTTGAGTAAGCAACTGCTTGGGTTGCTGAATAGCTACATGAGTATCTATATGGGTTATTGATTTGTTGTCTGAGTATCTGTATGCGTCCCTGAGTGTCTGTATGGGTGGGTGGGGTGGTGTATGACTCTGTGCATAGATGTCTGAGTGGGTGATTCACTGGTTGTATGGATTCAAAAGTGCATCTGGGACGGCCTGTATGGATGAGTTACTGTGTGTATGGGTGTGTTGGTGAGTGAATGAATGTCTCAGTGGTATATGTGTGACTAACTACATATGTTTTAAGGCACTATATGCGAGTGTTGGAGTATATAAATGACTATATATGAGAGTAAGGTATTTGAAGAGTTCGTGTATAAATGAGTGTCTGCTTGTATCAGTGATTGTATAAGACAGTAAATATGTGTAAGTATCTCTATAAATAAGTGATATGGTGTGTCTATAAATAACAGACTTGGTGTGTATAACTGTATACATGAGTAAATGGATATGTGATTGATTCTTTGCACTACTGACTAGGTGTGTGAGTAACTATGGATGAACCGCGGAGTGTGACTGCATGTATAGATGTATGAGTGCATATTATACTACTGGATTGATGAGTAACTACATGTATAAGTGACTGGATGTGTGTGTAGACCTAGGAAACAGTGAGTGGTATGTAGTATATGGCATTGTTGTGTGTATAGTTTCAAACATTGTAGTCTGCATTTTAGAATGGGTATATCAAAGTTTATATTAGGGCATCAGTATGTGCATCAGATTAGCACGTGGATGATGTAATCAGTGATGTCATGTGAGATGTCATCAGTGATGTCATCAGTGATGTCACTGACCATGTCATGAGTGATGTAATATGTGACATCATCAGCAGTGCATTGCGGGCGCGCGAGTTACAGTTAGCTCAACTAACTACAACAGGCGAATTTCTCTGGTTTTATATGTCCAACTAACTATAACGTCCCTGAAACCTATGGCTTTTTTTGTGAATTTCAAAGGTTTTTTAAATGCTAATTCCCAACTATAAGGTCTGTAAAACCTATGGCTTTTTCAGTGAATTTCGAAGGTTTTTTAAATGTCAATTTCATATTTTAATGTTTATAAAACCATTATTTTTTCTTTTTTTTTGTAATATTTTGGAACTCTATTATACTTCTTTTTTGTAACTTCAAAAATTAAGTAATGTTTTATATCTTCCCCCAAAAATATGTATATATTTTTTTGGGGGGAGAAACCTGCACTCCCATATCAGTAGTGTACCAAGCTCCATCACCACACGAATCCTATCCGCCATATTGCTAAACTCGTAAAGGATGGGCATTTCGTATCCAATGGATTAGTGTCACCGCGTCCCGCGTAACATCATATACACATGAGTTCGCGCCAGCTGCTACATAAGTATCCGACGGGTACGCAGTACCAAGCCATGAGTTACGTCATGTACGTATGGGGTCACGCCCGCGCGTTGCGTATGTGACGAGTGCACGCTGCCAGGCCCTGTGTTACGTCATAGACATATGGTGTCGCGCCTAGTACGCCATTCCCTCTGTTTTTTTTTATGTCTCAAAACTATATCTAAATAACTTTAAACTGTATATGAGAGCAAGCGATAATCTAAAATAGTTTAAACATTTATATATTTCTAACTGTAATAAATTTATTTTATGATAAATATATTTTCTCAAAATCTTGTCGGGTGCGGCCTCCTTGCACCCTCGATGCGCGATTCCATGTGACCTTAAAGAAAAGCATTTGATTAGTTCATAACATTTCCCATTGTAACAGTTGGAGGACCCCACCCATTTTAGTCATTCTCTCTACAGCGTTTGATGAGACACACCCATTCTGCTTAGAGAGCTTTTTTGAAAAGGTTTTTTGCTCATTACACATATCTTCTACTACACTCAACATGCAACGATCATCTTGATCAAGATTCATGGTCTGTACATTAGCCTTCCACGTGTGATGGCCATGCATCTCAAACGTTACATCAAAAATCAAATGTGTGTTACACGATGCCCCTGGTGTGTGTGTGTGTGTGCACATCATTGTGTTGCCTTTCGGCCTGGGTATTGCTGGCCCGAAGGGGTATCATCAGCCACGGGCAGAGTGCACATCCTAGATCACATATGACAAACAGTAAACAGTAATTTGTACATTTGTATTGCTGTATTCTCTGTTGTCAGGCTTTACCAGTATAGTAGTGTGTCATATGTGAGACTTTCAGATTCACATTTGGCATGCATTGCTTGACTATAATGAACGTTATCACTATTTATGACATAGCCTCACTGCTGATCCTCCCTCCTTCCGAGCACATTCACATGTGTGCACTTCGCGATAGCAACACTTTCAAGAATACCGCACACCATTAACATGCGTGTCTGTGCATATCCACAAGCTTGACAACGACATGTGATGTTGGCCATTCAACGTTTTCGAACAGCATCTCATTAGCGATAGTTGCCGCCCTCCTGGTACATGCTACATTAATGTAAATTGCGCATTCTGCAATGTCAAAATTGCAACACAAACACACATAAGTACTCTTCCTGGCCAGGCAGGAACTGAACAGCGCCCAGGTCCCCGGAACTATTATTCACACCCCTACGCTCACCTGGCGTACGCAAGCCCAGCCCACTTTGCATACGTATAAATAGGATAACAACGACGCCACATGTCCCAGCTCTTCTACATTGCCTCAGGTGATATGGCTGCATCCACCTCGTATATCACAATGCGCAATAAAAAAAGGGATCCATAAGGCATACACCATCGTCGCAATCAACACTGCGCCTGAATTGTGAACACTGCTGCCCGTCGTGTTTGGGCACACAACAATGACAGCAGGTGAGCAGTGGGGCCTGGGTGCACAGGGGCTGCAATTGAGCACGATGCTGCGGGAGGGGTGGGGTGCATCAGCCTGGGTGCGCAGGTACAAACAAGCGTACCGATGTGATCTCTGACCTCATTCAGTCACATCTCTGTCTCATTTTAAGGACCTGCTGGGCCGTACTGTAGGCCTGAGCCAGCGGCCAGCGCTGTCCTAGAGACATGTGGCATTGGCTTTTGGGGCACTGTAGTGAGCTGATTACTAAGTGTACATGCACACAGGCTTGCGCCACTGCATTACACGCGCACATTATGTTTCTACCATGCGCACTGTTCCTTTGTATGTGAACGTTGGCATAACATATTATTATTTAACCTTGTGTATTCTCGTGCACTCCAACTCCTATTTGAACCACGATTAGCACTAACAGTTCGAAGATCGTGCTTCAAGAAGGAAGGATGCACTCAACTGGTGTTCTCTATTAACATTGAAAGAAATCTTAATTTACCTCAAGACGTTTCCAACATTATATTTTTTTTCTCCCTTTTCAGACACTGGGTTAGTGGAGCGGGAGCTCACCCCGTGATGATGCCCTGGGTATTCTGACGCCTTCCACCGTGGTATCAAGACACCGTCCCCGACCGGAGACCTGCTGGGCCACCCTGATAGCAGCACCCCGGAGTTGAAGCTCGAACCGGCACGTCCTTGGACACACCGGTTGTGGCAGGTGAGCGGTCAAGCCTCGGCACGCAGGAGCTGCAATTGAGCACAGAGTGGAGAAAGGGGCTGGGGTGCAGCAGCCTGGGTGCACAGATGCAGGCAAGCGCGGTTGCGATAGATAATAATGTAATCTCTGGCCTCATTCATATCTCTGTTTCGTTTTAAGGACTTTCTGGACCGCACTCTTTCTCGCGGACCCCAGCGTCCCAGACGCACGGGTGATGGGAGGTGAACAGTGAGGGCTGGGTGCAGTAGGCCAGCGTCTCCTCCTCCCTCTGTTCTTTTCACTGTCCCTCCCCTTCTCCCTTCCACCCACTCGCTCTCTGTCCCATTCTCACTTTCCTCCATTCATTCTCACTACCTTTCTTTTTCTCTTAGACATGACACACATACTTATGTTTCTTTTTTGTGTTGCAGGTTTTGTACGCTGCTTCCAGAGGAGTCCCACCCACCTCTTTCATGTTTTACTGTTGTTCGAATAAAGTTACATTTCCATTTATTTGTGTTGTGTTAATAAAAGTTATTTTTTTACCAATAAATAACTGAGTGTATGGGTCTTCTTTTACTGACAACACTTGTCTGTAGTTTATTGTGAAAATCGGCGGTTGATAGTAGGTTATAAGGGACATGTTGTTTAATTTTCTGGTGCACCTGCCAAATATAAACCAACAGACTATTACATAAATGAAGCCTGGGTAATTGTACAACGGCAAGAGTTCTATGAGTGTATCACTTTATAACACCATGAGTACTGCCCGTGTGATTTCAGAACCAATAAGGCACTGCCTAGGGCCACCGAGGCTTCAAGGACTGGCGAGGCCCACCCTGCATATTTAAATAAAGCCCCGAGGTTGCCGATCCCCGTTCTTGAGTTGGCCTCAAAGCCCCCTGAACAATTTGTAAACAATACCCGGGGAGGTGTCGATCCCCTAGTCTGCGAAATGTCTCTGTGCCCTCCCACGCCTAATTTACATGTGAGATTAAGATCCCCAGTTCTGCAGAGACCCCGCAATATAATAATAGTATTGGCCCCGGAACATTACCCACCAGTGAGCTCATTTAAATGAATGGGTGAGACCCCGCTTCATTTTTTTTTCTCCATTTTTACCATCCGGTTCCACTTTATTGAAACGATACGAGGTTTTCCTCCTCTCGCTTCAATGAGGCAAACAAGAATTTACTATCACAGGGTGCAAACAATGCTCCCGCCGTGTAATAGCAAATATAAATGTCCCGCGCTTGCACACCACGGGACATTGTATGACCTGCACCTGGGAGGTGGCGCTCCATGGGACCATGATGCTTTGTTTAATGCATAACTACAGAATTAGTATAAACGCATACTAACACTACTTGCACACGTGTGGTACAGCAACCAGAGTGTAGTGAAGAGGCAGAGGAAGCCCAAAATCAAAAAATACAAATTCTACCAGAGGTAGGATCACATAGTTCGATCAGCCGACGACCCTTGGATGAATAGAAACAGATTCACCAAGAAAACTGGTCTTCAGCACACGACCCTGGGATAAGTAGAAACAGATTCACCAAGAAAACGGGTCTTCAGCACAACGCAAGCAAGCGCAAAATTTGGTGAGTGCTGCCTTCTTTTCACCTTCTCCTGCTCGTCGCCAAATTTATGTAGTGAACAGGAAGGCAGCAGTGGATCTGATAAGTAGATTTATTGCAGGAAAAGAAGACAGCTTAAACAGCCACCAACAGGACCAGACACCAAGGCATCCGTCTTCTCCAGCACCGTGTACAAACTCCCCAAGATTCCTCTCATGACAGCCCTCCATTCTAACATTACATACTTACATTATAGTAGCATTACATACTAACATTCTACTATGACTTACATTGGAATACTACACAGAACACATGACTTTACAGCAATGAGCTCAGGGTTTCATCCACAAGTCTTGAGAGCGGTAGGGGTGAGTAGTTCGCTTCCCACTCCCTGCATTGTATAAACGCAAACTAACACTACTTCCACAGGTATGCTACAGCGCCCATAGCACATCACTTTACAGCAATGAGCTCACGGTTTAATCCCCGAGTCTTCAGACCAGTAGGGGTGAGTAGTTCGCTTCCCGCTCCCTGTATAGTATAAACGCATACTAACACTACTTACAGTTATACTACAGTGGCCAGTATGCTACAGCGCCCACAGCCCATTACTTTACAACAATCAGCTAGGTTTGATCCCTAAGTCTTCACACCGGTAGGCGTAGTACTTCGCTTCCCACTCCTGGTATATTATAAACGCACGGTAGAGCTCAGTAGTTTGCTTCCCACTCCCTGTATGGTATAATCGCCTACTAACACTACTTCCACAGGTATCCTACAAACACCAGAGCACATCACTTTACAGCAATGACCTCCCGGTTTAGGCTCTAGGTTTCATACCCTACTGTAGCAGCATCTCATCCCAGCACCATGTCACTCTGAGCAACACCGTACTTTCAGACCGGTAGGTGTGACTACTTCGCTTCGCACTCCCCCACAGAGGTTACAGTGCTCCTATCCTCCTGTTTCCTACTCTTTTGACCCTTTTTCCCCCTTACTCGCTTCAATGGAATCACAAAATGGCGGCCAACACTTCCTAGTTGCAACCGCTCGCAGCGCTCACAACCAATAAGCAGCAAGCTCGTGCTCATAACGCCTCAGCCAATCAGATGGCAGAATTCCCAAATATCGATATCTGTAAATTTTGATATTTCTCCAAAACTACAGAACGGATTTACACCAAATAAACAAAAGCATGCTTTCTAGACCAAGGCCCTTCTCCCTGCCAAATTTGTGGCAATTCCATTCACCCGTTCAACCTGTAGGCTTGTCTAAAGTTTCCTATGGAAATTAACATAGCGAAAACACATTTTGGGACCTCCCTTTTTTCTTGGCCCCCCCCTTGACGAATCACCCCCAAACTTCCCACATAGGAGCTGATACGAACAAAGAATTAGTTTGGAAAATTTCATGAAGATTCATCAAACGACACCAAAGTTATAAGCAAAACAAAAAATGCTCTTCCAATGGAAACTTGGTCGTAACTATAACTTCCTACTGGCGACTGCCAGTAGGAAATATATATATATATATTCACTGAAAAAAACATAGGTTTCAGGGGCGTTATAGTTAGTTGGACATTTCACTCGTACAAAACCATAGAAATTCCCCCGTTATAGTTAGTTCAGCTAATGATGCAATGCACTGCTGATGACGTCACATATTACATCACTCATGACATGGTCAGTGACATCACTCATGACATCACTCATGACATCTCAAATGATATCATGACATCATCCAGTGAATGTGTGTTATTCTGAAAATGAAAGAATAAGTGGGTATATAAGTGTCTAAATGGATGATTTTTTTTGTGAAAAATTTATTGTATAACGGACTGATTAAGTGTATCTTAGTGAACACATGGGTTAGTGAGTAATGTTTAAATATGTAAATATCTGTATCAGTCTCTCACTTTGTGTATAAGTGGCTGCATGGGTTGGTGAGTAGCTACATGAGTGTCTATATAGGTTATTAGTTGGTTTTTCGAGTATCAGTATGAGTGTCTGAGTGTCTGTATGGTTCAGTGGGAGGTATTACTTAGTGCATAGATGCATGAATGAGTGCGTCACTGTTTGTATGTGTTGAAGACAGTATGTGTGCAGGACTGTATGGGTGGATGAGAGTGTGTATGGGTGTGTTAGTGAGTGAATGACTGTCTCAATAGTGTCTTTATAAGTAACTACATATATTTTAAACTAGTATATGTGAGTATTGGTGTATATAAGTGAGTATATGTGAGAGTGAGAGATTGGAAGAGTTCCTGTATAAATTAGTCTGTGTTTCTATAAGTGATTGCTTAAGAGAGTAAGTATGTGTAAGTTTCTGTACCAGTAAGTGTGGTGGTGTGTGTATAACTGTATATACAATTTAATGGATGTTTGATACTTTGTTTGCATGTGTGACTATGTGTGTGAGTAACTCTATGGATGAGTGTCATTGTGTTACAGGATGTATAGGTGTATGAGTACATATGATGAGTGTGTACATGTATGAGTGACTGTATAGGACTGTTGGTGAATGAGTGGATGTGTGTGTGTAGATCTTGGAATTACTAAATAGGTGTGTTGTAAGTGGTATTGGTATGTCCATTGTTTTGAAAATGTTAGTTTCTATTTTTGAGTGTGTGTATCAAAGGTTATATTAGGCTGAGAGGAGGTCTGCCACTCTATCACAAGGATGATGTCATCAGTGATGTCATTTGAGATGTCATCAGTGATGTCACTGACCATGTCATGAGTGATGTAATATGTGACGTCATCAGCAGTGCATTGCGGGCGCACAAGTTAGAGTTAGCTGAACTAACTATAACGGGGGAATTTCTATGGTCTTGTACGAAATGTCCAACCAACTATAACGCCCCTGAAACCTATGGTTTTTTGCAGTGAATTTCTAAGCTTTTTTTTTTTTTTTTGCAAAAACCTTTATTGTACATAAAAGATCAATACAAACATGGGCCTACAACCACCAGGGCCGGCCGCTAATATATACATGCTCAACAAAGTCAAGGCAACAACAGGCCCCCTGGGGCTCAGCCGAATTAACAAATTACTGAGTGCACCTCTGACGTAAGCAGGATACATAAATTTTAGAAATAGAAACAAAAAATAAAAATAAAATAACACCAAAAAGCAAGGCGGAAACCATCGAAAAAGGGCGTCTAACCACAGCCGGGGGACCACACAATACATACTCCACCCTCGGGTGGTCAATGAGGATGATCAAGGGGGAGGTGGGGGCGACGGGAAAGCCACAACCATCTACAGGTAAAATGTAATAGTCCGGGAACCTCAGGATCAGGGGGACAAGGCAGCATCAGATGTGTCCATGAAGGGGGTGTGCAGATGTTCCCTCGGTACGCGTTCCACTGACCCCAGATTCTACCCCACGCCCCCGGCTTACCCCGAGCCACATACACAGTCTTCTCTCTGCACATGCACCAATCCATGTTCTCCTTCCATACTGACACGGTGGGAGGCCGCCGGGAACCCCAAAGCTGTGCGATGTCTCTCTTCGCAATCATGTTCCCAAGGGCCGCCCACCGAGTCTAAGCCGCATTATAGTCATTAGGCTCCCACACGTTCAGCAAACATCGGCGAACCTCAGGCAACAGAGCGACCCCAGTGACACATGCCATGACAGCATGCACCCGGCGCCAATACTCCGCCACCTCACAGCACTCCCAGAGAACATGGAGAAAAGTGGCGCTGAGCCCACAGCCGCGCCTACAGAGCCCGTCTTCAGAAAAACCCATCAAAACTAAACGAGGGCCCGTCACGTAGACGCGGTGGAGAATCTTAAGCTGGACAAGACGGAGACGCGCGGGTATGGCCAACTCCTTAGGGGAGGACAGCGCAGACTGCCAATCCTCATCGTCCAGTTCCACACCGTCCCCGATCCACGCCTCCCGAAGACGCACGAGGAGATCCGCCCGAATGTTTATTAGTTTTTTATAAATAAGGGAAATAGTACTGTCGGGCAAGTGACCATCGAGTATGCGGTCCTCGAGTGGCGAGGACACAGGGACTGCAGTCCCAGCCCCGAAGACCGAGAGCAAAGCGTGCCGAACCTGAACGTACCGAAAGAACTCCCTCTCACTCAATTCATACTCACTCTGCAGCGCAGCAAAGGATTTAACCGCACCCTTCACCCAGAGGTCACCCACTCTGCTGATGCCAATCGTGTCCCAACGCTCAAAGCCCTTCGTCGTCCAGAGGCTTCCCAATCTGTCAGACGCAAACAAAGGGGTCGCACCCGTCAAGCGATCATTCCAGCCCATGGCCACATTCGCAGCCTTCCACAAGCGTACTGCAATCTTAGTGGGACCGGTTAAGTTCCTCCCAGCCGATCGAGAGTAAAGCGCTCTGTTAAAGTTGCCGCCAGGCAACAAAAATCTATCCATTTCGAAAGCCGGATTCGGACCAGGGGCATACGTTGCATGGTTAATAGCAGATAGCTGGGAAGCCCAATAGTACCTCCTGATGTCCGGGAGCGCGATGCCCCCGTCATACCAGGGGAGAGTCAGTTTTGCAAGAGCAATACGTGCACGACCGTCCCAAACAAGTCTCCTTTGTAAGCTCTCCACTTCCCGGAAGTAGGCCGCCGGAATAATATCAAAGGAGTTCTGAAGTGCGTATAGGAATCGGGGAAGAGACATCATTTTAAAAAGTGCCGCACGACCGAGGGGAGACAAGGGAAGCTTACACCAACGGGCCACGTCTAACCTCAATCTCCGGAGCGGAGAGAGGAGATTATGCTCGTAGCGGACAGCCGGATCCAATGAGACGTACACCCCCAGGTACGTAAAGCCGGAGTGGGACACTTTAATGGGAAAACGAGAAGGCAAGAGAGGAAAGCCACCGGATATAGCATAGACGCAGGATTTGGACCAGTTAATGATCAAACCCGAGTTCTTGCCGAAGGAAGTGAGGATGTCAAAGAGCACATTGAGTGACTTACGGGGTGAGGTGAGGTACAAAAGAATGTCGTCCGCGTACAACGAAACTCGATCCTCGAAGCCAGGGGCCCACTGGATCCCTCTTATCGACGGTTCCCAACGAAGCCAAGCAGCGAGCGGTTCCAAAGCCAGAGCGAAGAGCAGGGGAGACAACGGACACCCCTGCCTAGTGCCCCTCCCAAGAATGAAAGGCCGGGAAACCCTCCCATTAACGACAACCTGAGCCAACGGAGCAGCGTATAAGAGTTTAACCCAACTAATAAATTCCGCCCCGAAGCCAAACTTTGCCAGGGCGGCCCAAAGATACGGCCATTCTATCGTATCGAAGGCCATCGTGGCATCCAAGGAAACCAAGATGGCCGGCTCTGAAAGATATTCCGCCCTTGCAAGTACGCCGTGAAGGCGCCGCAAGTTAAGGGCCGTGTTCCGGTGCGGGATAAAACCGGATTGGTCCGGATGCACCAGATCACAAATAACAGTAAGCAGGCGGTTAGCAAGAACCTTGGCAAGGATTTTAGGCTCGGCGTTCAACAGGGAAATAGGTCTATACGAGGCGCAACGGTCCCGAGGCTTACCGTCCTTGGGAATCACGACTACAGTGGCCAGACGTTGGTCATCGGGGAGAGAACCAAGTTCAAGCGACTCCGAAAACATACGATGGAGAAATGGCGCAATTTTATCCGGTTGCAGCTTATAGAGTTCAATCGGGAGTCCGTTGGGGCCCATAGCCTTGCCGGAGCGAAGAGAACGAATCGCGGTAGCGATCTCGTCGACCGATAGTGGGGCATCCATCTGCTCACGCTCATCCACCGACAGGCAGGGCAAGGCAATATCCTTCAACAAGTGACGAGAGTCAGCCTCATCTCTGGCGGACACCGGGGAGTACACAGCACAGAAGTAGTCAGCAAAACACTCCACAATCTCACCAGGGTCAGTCACACTCACTCCCTCTGACGTCTGAAGCACGGGGACCACTCTCTCCTTCTTATCAAGCCAAGCAATCAATTTACCCGCCTTATCCCCAGCATCATACAGTCTACCCTGCTGTTCCCTATACATTGTCCGAGCAGCATCCGTAACAAGGGACTTATACTCGAACTGCTTCAGGCTGAGGGCGTGGAGCCCGTCCTGAGTGACACCCGTCTCCAAGGCAGCCTCCAACCCCGATATCTCAGCCTCCAACGCAACCACCTCCCCGTTCTTAGCTTTCTTGGCCTCCACGATCAGGGATAGGGCGTGTGCTCGGAGAACCGTTTTGAAAGCCTCCCACAAGGACACTGAGGACAAGACGGACCCCTCATTCTCAAGAAAATACTGATCGAGCGACTTAATGAGACCCTTGCGAATCTTGGGGTCACGCAGGTACCAGGGGTTAATGGGGGCGATCCGCCCGGCGGATCGCATCCCGGTATCGAAGAGGAGCCACAATGGGGAATGATCGGAAATGCCCCGGGCCAGGTGCTTAACCTCCCGGACCCGGGTGGTCTGGGCCGCGGGCATGAGAAAATAATCTAGTCTGGAGAGACTCCCGTGGGCCCCGGAGTGGAATGTGTACTGACTCTGTGCCGGATGTATCAACCTCCAGCAGTCCACTAGTCCGAAAGTGTCCAAGAACCTGCCGAGCCACGCCTGGGCGGCAGAGAGGGCTCTGGGAGGGTAACGATCCAACTCACCAGAAATCACGGAGTTAAAATCCCCACCCACAAGCAAGAGACTATCGGGAAGCTCAAGTAGCATACGACCCACATCAGAGAAAGTGGAGGTCTGGAGGCCCGGGGGAACATAGACCGAAACCAATGAAAGAGTCTGCCCCTCCCATCGTCCAGTCAAGGACGCATAGCGCCCTCTATCATCAAGAGTGACTTTGTCAATCTCAAGCGGGAGGGAAGATCGCAGCAAGATGCCCACCCCTCTGGATCCAGTGGTGAAGCCAGAATGTGCAACCAGTCGGTAGCCCCCCCTGTTCATAGCATGGCATACATTGCCCACCAAGTGCGTCTCTTGAAGAAATACCACATCAGGGGCCAATCGGCGCAAATATTGCAACACAACCCCACGTTTGATACGGTCCCCCAATCCGTTGACGTTCCAAGACATCAGTTTCAACCCGTCCCCCCCCATCCCAAAACAAGAAGCTGGAGTCCCCGGGCACGCAGCCAGACACCTGAAACTGAAAAGGAACAAACACACCGCCTTGAAAAGAAAAAACACACAACCCAACCACCACTGCCACCCTCCCACCCCCACACCATTGCAACTCCCCCCACCCTGCACCCCTGCGGACTATGCAGCCCCCCCAACTTGCAGTGTGCCTGTCGCCCTAACAATCCCATGCTACAAAAAGACCCTAGAGGAGGAAAGGGACCCGTCCCCGCCCGCACCCAAACGAAACATTAATAGACAAAATATACAGTTGAAGTAGAACCTGGCTGGGCGCAGAAGGAAAGGTCAAAGTGGAGGACCAAGAATCATTCCTGCAGAGGCCCTCCGCCCTCGGCACCGCCAGTACGCCCCGGTCGGTCGCCCCGGTCCGGCAGGGAATCTAACCAGTCACACACGGTGTCAGGGCGTTCAAAAAAGATAGTCCGATCTTCATATTCCACACGAAGCCTGGCAGGGAAAAGCATAGAGTATTTAAGTTCCAGATCTCGAAGACGGCGCTTCACCCCCTGAAAGCCCATTCTCTGTTTCTGAACGAGTTGGGTGAAGTCCGGAAAGAAGTTAACGGAGGAATTCTCATATTTAACTGGGCCGTGCACCCTCGAGGCCTGCAAGATCGCATCCCGGTCTCTGTAGTGAAAAAGTTTTGCAATGATAGGCCTCGGGGGAGCTCCCGGTCGAGGCCTACCGCCCGGGACACGATGGGCACGCTCCACGGCGAAGAACTTGCTCAGGCCTGAAGGAGCAAGATAATTGAGGATGAGATCTTCGACCATGAGGTCCACCGGACGAGTGTCGGAAGTCTCTGGTACACCTATGATGCGGATATTGTTGCGTCGTGCCCGACCTTCGAAATCCTCCAGCCGCCGGGACATTGTGTCGTTTGCCGACTTTAGATCGCCAAGAGTCGCCTGGAGGTCTGATACATCCGTGACAAGAGTGGATGTCCTCAAGTCCAGCGACTGAACCCTCTCGTTAGTCTTAGAGAGATCTGCCCGAATTAACGTAACATCAATGGCAACCGTATCAATTTTACGGGCCAGAGCCTCGTACTGCTGGGCGATGGTCTCCCTTATGCCGTTGATGGCACTCATAACGTCCTGCAGCGACAATTCCGTGGGGACGGACGGGCCACCACCGGAGTCCTCCACGACGGCACCAGCTGGCCCGGGGGATCCTTTACCCTGGGTATAACGATCCATGATGTTACTCTGGACTGGTCCCCCACGCTGGGATGTCTTGGCCCTCCGTTTCTCGGGGTCCCCCTTGCCCGCCATGTTGAGCGATGCTCACCAGAGGGGTCCGTCCGGACCGATAGCAAAGGGGTGCCAGCAGATAGACACAGACTGTCCGAGGGCCCGCTCGGAAGAGTTGAGAAAAAGGCACAAATCAGTCCAGTACCAAGGCCGGAGGACGCCCCAGCCGCGCGAAGTAGCTCCTCGATCAGGCCATGCAGAAGTGCAAAAGCGAAACTGAAAGTGGGGGTGCGGTCATTGGCAAGGCTCCGATGCCGATGTTGTTCAACTACTCCCCGGCTCCACAGTTCACTAAAGCACCGGGCACAGCTTCCAGGTGGGCCTCCAAAATGCAAGACGCTGTATTTCAGGTCTCCCAGGTCCGATTTACGTTCTGAAAAGAGTTATTGATTCAGCCAAGGTTCATCCTCCAGAATCCGTCCACAAATCCAGGATAATGTCAGGATAAGTTGCGAGGAGCGGCAAGGGTCCGGGGAGCCCTGTGCTCACGTGGCCATCTTGGATGCGCGCGAAGCTCCTCCCTTCTAAGCTTTTTTAAATGCTAATTCCTAACTATAACGTGCCTGAAACCTATGGTTTTTTGCAGTGAATTTCTAAGCTTTTTTAAATGCTAATTTGTAACTATAACGTGCCTGAAACCTATGGTTTTTTCAGTTAATTTCTAAGGTTTTTTAAATGCTAGTTTCTAACTATGCCTACAGAGGTAGGAGATGTAAAGAAAGAAGAAACAACACACAGAAAGAAGAAAAAGAAATGCAGAAAGAAGCAACAGTCCTCAAAGACGAAGAAAAGTGCAGGAAGAAGGAAGATGGGCAGAAAGAACAAACAGAGGAGCAGAAAGAGTCCTTGTTGCAAAATCATCCTGTACCCTCAACTTTTTGAGATGGGTACTGGTGGTAACTGACTCGGACTAACCAGTCCTAGAGCCAGTGCTATGCTAAAAGACACTTAGAATACCGTTAAAGCACCAACATACACTAGGGAACACTATGCGTTGGGGTACCCCTGTGATTACCATGGCCTTCTCTGTAAGACCCTAGTACATAATAGGGCAGGAGGATTGAAACTACCGCTTAAAACGCTCCACAGGGTACGTTTGCACACTGGTGAAGGGAGGGGGGAGCTGAACTGACGTGTGCAAACAGGCCCTGTGGCCGTTTTAATTTGGTGGATAAAGTCCCCTTGAATCCTGAGTGTCCCTTGGGTACAACTAGCCCACTAGGTACCTCCAGTAAGTGCCACAGAGCTGCGTTGCAGAGAGGTGTAAAAAGGGGCACGGCCTAGACCACCTCTGCAACGCAGCGCAGTGACGCTTACTGGAAGCACCTGGTGGGCTAGTTGGCCCCGGGGCCCTCAGGATTGAATGGGAATTATTTCCCCAACTTAAAACGCACCACAGGGCGTGTTTGCACATGTCATCTCAGGCCCCGTCCCCTCCCTTCACCACTGTGTAAACATGCCCTGTGGCCGTTTTAAGTTGGGAGATTAAGTCCCCTTGAATACTAAGGGTCCCTAGGGTCAAACTAGCCCACTAGGTACCTCCAGTAAGTGCCACAGAGCTGCGTTGCAGAGAGGTGTAAAAAGGGGCACAGCCTAGACCACCTATCTGCAAAGCAGCACAGTGGCACTTACTGGAAGCACCTGGTGGGGTAGGTGGCCCCCAGGGGCCTTCAAGATTGAAGGGGAATTATTTCCACAATTTAAAACGCGCCACAGGGCGTGTTTGCACACGTCACCTCAGGCCCCGTACACTCCCTGCACCACTGTGTAAACACGTCCTGTGGCCATTTTAATTTGGGAGATTAAGTCCCCTTGAATCCTGAGGGTCCCTAGGGTCCAACTAGCCCACTAGGCACGTCCAGTAAGTGCCACAGAGCTGTGTTGCAGAGAGGTGTAAAGAGGGGCATGGCCTCTGAGCACCTGTCTGCAACGCAGCTCCCTGGCACATACTGGAGATACCTGGTGGGCTAGTTGGCCCTCAGGGACCCGCAGTATTGAAGGAGAATTAATTCCCCAACTTACAACTCGCCGGGGTGCGTGTTTGCACAATGGTACAGGAAGGGGGCAGGGCCTGAGGTGACATGTGTGCAAACACAACCTTTGACGCATTTTAAGTTGGGGAATTAATTCCTCTTCAATCAATTTTGATTGCCCCGGGGACCCCATCCCCTGGGGCATGGCCTTTTTTTAAATTTTCATTTAATTGGAGGGGGCTGCATGGCCCCCCTCCTCAGGCTATTTATGGCCCCGGGGACCCCATCCCCCGGGACCGACATTTCCTTTTTTTTTTTTTTTTATAATTTCGGAGGGGGGCTGCGTGTCCCCCCTCCTGGGCCACTTATGGGCCCAGGGACCCCATCCCCCGGGGCTGGCCCTATCCGTTGGGGACCGTGGGGGTGCCCATTCCCTCCACGGTCCCGCCGGCTCCCCGCCTCCTGCAGGAGCCGGCATTGCTTTTTCCACATGGGGAGCTGCTAAGATGCAGCTCCCCGTGTTGAAAAGCAATCTGCTTTGGTATTTGGAAGAGAGAGCAGGTTTCCTGCTCTCTCTTCCAAATACCAAAGCAGAGTTTGCTATGGCAGGGTGGGAGCCGCGAGGCTCCCGCCCTCCCATAGCAAACAGCAGTGTCCAGGGGGTGGGCACCATGGGACACTGCAGGAGCCGGCCCTGGGTGGTGGCGGTCCCCAGGGCCATGACTAGGCTCGAGGAGGGGGGCCCCCCTCCCACCATTTACAAAGCCCTGGGGGTGGTGGTCCCCGGGGCTTGTGGGGGGGTTCAAGCCCTCCACACAGGTTTTTTTTTTAAGGAAAAACAAGCCCCGGGGGTGGCGGTTCCCAGGGCTGCGGGGGGGGCTGTGAGCCTCTCCACAAATATTTTTGTTAAGCCCTGGGGGTGGCGGTCCCTGGGGCTTGGGGGGGGCCTTTGAGCCCCCCACACATTTCATTCCAAAGTCCCAGGGGGTGGCGGTCCCCGGGGCTGGGGGGGCTGTGAGCTCCCCCCCCCCAATATTATGTTTGAAAAGCCCCGGGGATTTGGCCCACCTGGTTAATTATTAATGAAGTGCGGGAGCCCGCGCTTCGTTTTTTTATAAATCTCGGCCGAAATTCGCACTGGGTGCGCGAATCTCGCTGATTTTGTTTGGAAAAAAATGCTTTTTTGGGCCCTGGGGGTCCTTGTGGGGCCCCCTGAGCAGGCCTAGGGAGTCAGGGTGTATCTACCCTGCCCCCTTTTTGCGTTTTGCGCATTACTTTTTCTGTTTTCTTGTACCTCGGTTCTACCGAGGCACAAGATGGCTGCCAACACTTCCTGGTTTGGAGTGTTGACAGCCAATTACCATAAAGCTCATGATCGGGAGGGTGCGCGGATCCTGCACGGCCATAGATATATATGTGTTTCTACTTTTGATTTTCTCAGCAACTACAGAACGGATTTACACCATTTGCAATGCAGTAGGTCTCGCATTTACGCAAGTTTGAGCTATAGACATTGTAAATGGCAATGCCTTTTATTATTGTTTTCGTTTTTAAAACAGATAAATAAAAGGCATTGTAATTTGCGATGCCAATAGCTTAAAGTCGCGTACATGTGAGACCTATTGCATTGCAAATGCTTGAAAGAAAAAAAAAATGCACTTGATAAATCACTTACCTCCGGGTCAGCTATATATATATATTCCAGGAATTTTAAGAGTATGATTTAGTTGACTATGTCATCATTCAGATCCCATTCATACAGCTATAGAACAGTGCAACTCGTCATGGCAGACTCGAAGTTTGAATGTTGAATTTGTCGCAGTGCAAGACGTTGCTCAACGTACTCTGCAAACTCTTCCTGGCATTTCTCAATGGAGCCAAAGCGGTGGCGAAACGCGACAACAAATGGAGTTGTAGATTGCTCAAATTGGAACAGGAAGTGACGAGTTTAGTTTGGAGCTGGGAGTGACGAGTTTAGCAGATAACCCGTGGATAAAGCTAACCACCAATGATTTAATAAGACCGTTATCTAACTGTAAAAATATGCACACATTCAAATATGCTTTGTAAAGCAAATGTCGAAATGCCTACTGGCAGCTGGAGATCGGCAGTTCTGAATATGTGAAACTGCGATAAGGAGGCTTGACATCCCAGCTGCAGTTCAAACTCGGCTATTCACTAGGCATTTCATTGAATAAATGTAATCCGCACTGCAAGATAACACAAAAAACAACTGCGAATGCAACACGATAGGCAGACACAGGAAGCAACCATGAGAAGAATACAAATCTAACGCAGACGTGCCCTAGGAGGAAAGTCTCCACGGAGGAAAAACTAAGTGGAACTCATGCAGGCCATATAGAGGAAGCGTGCACTTCCGGGATGTGCATGAAAGATTTCACACTCCATTGTATGTGAGCGCCAAGGCTTTAAAAGGAGTGGCATGTATTCATAATCTGGACAACATATATGGCATATTGGGACATGTGAACATGTTAATGCTCTGGCAGATATATGCCGTTTGTGCAGCGGAAATGTTTAGTCCAGCAAAGAAAGCATGGTTTTCATTGTTATCAATGTATGGTCTCCTTCCTAAGGTCACACTCAGTGAGTCAGACAAGATAATATATGAAAGACAACCAACTAAGCGCTTGACAGAGTTGCAAACTTCACCGCTTAAAATTACTAACGTGGTTCCAAGACATTTGGGTCCCCAGCTTTTGCCGACCACCACTGAGGTATGAGAAACCATGAACTTGAACATTTCACCGTCTGTGCTGGTTGGGATACCGTTTAAATCTTAACGCGATACATACACGTTCACACAAGGCAACACTTCGCCTTCAGCGGCTACTTGTCAACAAGCGGCAGTGAAAGCGATCGCTTTTTCGTTGCTGTGACAACGAAAGCATTGCAAGATGGCGTCGGGCTGTCCACAGTCCGACGGACATGTGCTTGCTGTCTGCTATGCTATGAACAGATGGCGAGAGCAGCCATGTTTGTCCATGCAGACGCGTGCATGCAAGCCCTCCGAAGAATCGATTCCAAAAGGTATTCGCAATAGCGAGAGCAACGCATGCGCTGCTTTTGCTAGGCGAAACCTAAAAAAACTAAGTGGCCCAATTTTCGCTCCAATCCTCCAGATGGCCCAGGGAAAGGTCGTTCCAACTCTAACCTACGGGCTAAAAGGGCTGGATAGCGTGCTATGAGATAAGTCAGTCACAAAAATGTAGAGAACGATCTTCCAGATACCTCCTTACACGTCACCAGCACAAATCAGATTGGAATTTGGAATCTGTAGACAGTCACAGGGCCATATGGCGACTTCTTTTATAAGCTGCTGCAAGCTGAGGGCGTCAAAGGAATGCAGCTTGGCTCACTACCTTTGGAGCCAGCTGGACACAAGTCGATGGCAGGCAGGGAACCGCTATCTGTCCTGTGGCCTTAGCACTCTTGGCCTGAGCAACCTCTGGGCCCTGCATGCGAGCCAACACAAGTTCAAGAGGCTAGCAAAACTCAGTGCGTAACGACTTTCTTCAGTAGAAGACAGGGCCAACCTGTGGGCACGGAGTCACGGTTGGATGACCCTTCGCACCTATCCACAGTTGAAACCTCAGAGCTACCTAACGACCACCTTCAGTGCACGTATCAAGCTCCAGTTCTTAAGGCTGAGAATAGGGGGTGATTCCTATGAACTGCCATCTCCCTAAATGGAAAAGAGATTGTGCTCAGGAAATGTGCCAGCTCTGCTGTCAACATCGGGAAGACATTCTGCATGTGCTATGCTTGTTCCCTAATCTCCTAGAGGATAGAAGAACCCTATTACGAAGGGGCTGGATCGATAAGGACGTTAGATCTTACAGAGGAGCAGTGCTGGCCTGCTTCGACCCCAGGAACACAATACTAAACTGCGCCTTGGTCAGGTTTATGGACCGCTTCGCAAAAAAGCTAGAGGAGGTATGACGCATCTAATCTCCAGTCTATTTGGGATTGCCATCTCCTTGTCTGAACACAATCTATCGAGAACCAAGGACAGTGCATTTGTAACAGAGTTTTACATGTCATGATGACGCCTGTCTTTTAATTGTATGCAAAGTTTTTAATCATATTACCTATTTTATATACAGTAATGATTCTCTACAATGTAGATTGTTGCAAGGGCTTCAACAAATCACGCAATAAAGTTATAATATAGTATAGAGTAGTACTCCCAGAAACGCAGGATGTTGAGCATCACTGCCGAGATTCGAACTCGGGTCCCCAGCTTCGAGGTCCACCTCTAGCCTTCAGCCACATTGTTTGTTAGGGAAAGGTGAGCCTCGGGTTAAAGGAAATCATGAAAGATATAAACGGACACTGCCCAGGTGTACATAGCCTTGATGTGGCCTTCGGGTACTTTAGATCAGCCTGGCCTACCAGGTCTATCTAGCCTCAGGCTCGGTTCCCTCGTGGCCCAAGTCCGAGGTGCAACCAGAGCCAAATTTCGGGTGGGGCTGATAAAGATTTCACGGGGGGGGGGGCGGGAGGGGGTAATTCTTCCAGCAATCGGCAGAGTGGAGATGCAGGGGCTCTAAGAACGGGGTGAAAACACAAGAAAGCCTCGTTAACAATACGGATCTTGACACAGCTGCCCAGTCCCAGCGCACAAGGCCGCGCAGCACTCCAGACAGCTTGGTGAAGAAGCAGCAGCGAACAAGCAAAAGTAAGAAATAAAAACTGCGTTTAAGTCCTCAGGAAGACATCAGTATCTTTGTAATTCAGGTCCGAGGGGACGGGCTTCAGTGGGAGAGTACAGAGGTTTTCCGGGCGTGGCTTGTCCAGGTCGGTATGGCCGTCCAGAACATGGGTGCGTGTCCAGCATGACTCTACAGCGAGGAAGACTTCCGGAATCTGGGAGTGTCCTGCCGGAGCCGCACTGGGCTTTTTAAAGTTGTGTTTTTGCTGGGCGTTTGAGGCATTTATATTTGTTTATGTGAATCGCCTGTGCCCCAGGTCACCCTTCCCCCCTCTCTAGCATTGCCTATCAGTCACTCTCACTCTCTACCTCACTGTCTCCTGTGCATCTCAGTGTCTCAGCGTGTGCGTGGGCCGGGTCTGCACTAGGGTCTGACAGCCTGCTCTATAGGACACGGGTATTTTAATATCCCCCTTCTCCTTATCTGCGGTTGTCAATGCGTCGTCGTGCCCTCCATATTTTATTATTTTCCACTGTGTTTATCTGAACTGTGGCTTTCGCATTACTGTACTCCACCCCCCTCTGTCCTGCATTCTGCAGGTAGCTGAATCCGTCACTACAAAGAACCCTACGTTTACTGGGCCTGCATTTGACTGCTCTTCGCGTGGTCTTTGTTGAGCCTCTGCTATATCCTTCGTGCGCACTGCACTCCACGCTTGCACTTGACTCTAGGCACTGACCGTGAGGATACCGCACCCTACTCTGTGCCCTCGCGCGTTTTCACGCTCAAGAATACACCATGGCTATCCCGGCTGGCCCGTGGGTGAAGACCCTTGCCCCTTTCCTTCACTTTCCCATGCCCTTAACTCGGCTCTGTCCTTGGCTTCGCCCTGAAAGCCCGAAACCCCCAAACACAGCCCAGGCCGGCTACCTTTCTGTGCTTGCCTACTCCTTGGGTACCCTCGTGCTGCCTTGCTTGTGAAGTGTGCCCTGCAGATGCCAGGCGTGCAGAGCCTGGCCCTGACTGCTTCCCTGCGCCAGGTCCCACTGGTGATAAATTACAGCCTCACTTGGGACCAGAAACCATTGATGGGCAGTGTCAAGCAGTGCCAGTGTGTCACATTCGGAACACGACCCCCCCACCCCCGCAGAGAGAGAGCAACCTGCATCCTCCCCTCCTAACCCAGAAATAACCTGATCGTCGTCATAATCGACCTTTGCTCTAACAGAAACCTGGGTGAAAATATATCGCCATCTTCTTTCCTGAGGGACCCATGCAAAGCGCACCCCTTCACCCCCAAGCACAGCCTACCTGACATTTGGCATATTCCAGATTGATTTTTAATCCAGACCTCCCTAAAACAAATACTATAACCAGGATTTAAGCCTTGAAGGAAGGCTAAATTGTGTGGCAGTGTTGACTAAATAGCAAGAGAATGCAAATCATGTGAGTAATACAGCACATTCTGTTGCAGTATTATTTTGCTGGTTTTGTAATTAACACAAAATCTTACTGTCTGCGCAAACGTATGTCCTCCATAGTACTTTTAACACCTGAATGCGGCAATCAGCAACTGAAAGGTGACCTGACCAGTTCACTTTTGTAGTTGGTCTGCCACTTCACAGCATGTCATGCATCACTTTCTTTCAGAAACGTTTGAGCTAGAATCATTTTTCTTATAAACAGCTAATTATACAGAAAGTGCTGGATTATGTGGCAAGTACAGTAAATCTCTAATAATGTGACTTTGCCTGTTTGCCTCTTTGCCCCCGCTGGAACCTGCGCTTACCTTCTGGTCTTCCCTGTTTGGCGCCATTGCTGCTGCTCCTGCTGCCTTTACCCTCCCGCCGCCGCGCCTGTGACTCTCGCGGCCGCAGTGAGGAGGGAGGGAGAGAGAAAACTACCATTCCCAGGCTCCCCGGCTGTTCAACAACGGAAGCAGCGTCACCACCTCCCGCGCCTGGAGGCGATTTAAAATCGGCTCATCTCCCGGTGGAGCGGGTGTCACTTTGCCTGTTTGCCTCTTTGCCCCCGCTGGAACCTGCGCTTACCTTCTGGTCTTCTTTGTTTGGCGCCATTGCTGCTGCTCCTGCTGCCTTTACCCTCCCGCCGCCGCGCCTGTGACTCTCGCTGTCGCAGTGAGGAGGGAGGGAGAGAGAAAACTACCATTCCCAGGCTCCCCGGCTGTTCAACAACAGAAGCAGCGTCACCACCTCCCGCGCCTGGAGGCGATTTAAAATCGGCTCATCTCCCCGTGTCGCGGGCCCGCGCCCGGTCGGCGCCGGGCTAAGCCCGGGAAAAGGGCGGGCCGTCTCTGGCCGTCCGGGGCCGGAGGGGGCTGGGCTGGGCAACTCCATTAACATCCTCCCTCAGATATCCCTGGAACTGGTTAAGACTGGTCGGAATATATGAAGGTACTTTGTTTGCGTCATTGTCACTAGTCCTGTTTTTGGTCTGGCTGTTATAGTTTTGCCCATCTATTGTGTTGTAATAGTCTGCACTGGACTATTTTGGAAACTGTATATACTATTGTGGAAAGAAAATGAGTGAACCGGGCAAGGTATCCAAGCTTGCTGCGTCCCGCCCTAATACTAGATTACATGCAGCCTTTCCCCAGCCTTTACCATCACTCACGGCCATTGATAAAATGCTGCAGCAGACTATCGGAGTTGTGGCCACTGCAATAGAAAATACGGAAAGGAGACTATCTATCACTCCCACACTATGCTTACAAGACTACGGGGGGGATTGCTCAGCAATTACTATTGATCCTATGGTTTCCGATTCTTATCTTGTTCCTACTTATGCTGAGCTGCCATGTTCCCAGATGCTTCCCGAATCCTCGAGAAATGAGGAACTAGTCCAGGCCTTAGTGGAGTCTTCTGGTAATGTTGAAGACCCTCATTCTATCCTGCGTCCTTCCTCCCCTGTATCAATTGTGAAATCTGGGAAGCCAGGCCCTAAGTCGAGGAAAAATAGTCTCCCTAAAAAAACAAGGAAACTAGGGAAAAAAATGGAAGCCAACCACAATTTGGTGACCCCATCGGACAGTACATTGCATCCTCAATTGGGGGTGCCATGTTGGGTCACCAATATGGTGGCTGATCTACAGGCATGCCTGGAACAGACTATTGCCACCCATATTAAACCCCTTGTTTCAAAATTAGATAGAATTGTCTCCATTCTAAATAAGAGAGAGGGGGGTACAGCGAAGTCTATAACTCCTCAGGATAAGATACCATCACCCGCAACTGGTAGTCAGAGGGTAGCAACAGAAGATATTCCAGTAGCACAGAACTTAAACCTAAGAGTATCAACAAGCATTCACGAGCGTACAAACTCCATGCCTTTACTCCCTCCTGCACCAACTGTAGGGAGTTCTACTTCCCAGCCCGCAAGGGCTTTACCCGTTAATTATAGACCACATTCCAAGGAGGATACAACTCTGCTAAAAACTGCCTCACTTAAGGCAAAGAGATCTGAGGAGTCTAGGGTAGTCCCTTCCCAGTTGCCTTCTATAAACCTGCCCCCAGAAGCACAACCTTATGTGGTAGTTTTAGTAGGTGTTCCGGCCCTTAAAGAGGGGAAAAAAGAATATGAGAGTGATCTTAAAAACAAATGCATTCAGTGGCTAAGCATAAACAGACCTCTCCCTCCTAATATTTCAGGGGAAATTTTGGTGGTGAGAAGAATTGATTGGATAGGAAGGGGTCCCAAAACAGTGGCAGGAGATGCCATAACAATACATTTTAGGGACCCTGCCGCAGCGGATTATATCTGTAGAATCCCTCTTTGGTGGAACTCCCAGATATTTCCCCTGCATCTGTCTTATTTCTACCCTACCTCAAGTTCCAATCTGAATTGTATACAGAGGCCCCAATATGACAGGAATCAGCTTGTGCCATCCAATGGGTCTCGACATTGGAAGTCATTTATGGAACGCCCTTCAAACCCTATTCTCTCCTTTCAGTCATATGCCCATAGGAACAGGTTTAGTGTTTTAGAGGAGGTAGATTGACTGATTCTCAGTGAAACCCCTAGCCCAGAACCGAATAATAGTGAATATACGGGTGGTTCTGGACAAGTGTGTTGATCCCTGCCCTACTGGTACTGGGAGGGTACAAAAGAGAATTGAAGACATTCGAGTTCAGGTACCTTTAAAAGAACAGGGGAACGAGCAAGGTTCTGATAAAAAAAAGCAAGGATGCTTAGAGATTTCATTATGGAACATAGCGGGACTAAAGAACAAACTATTAGTGCCGGAGTGGTTTACCTTTATGGCAAAGCATGACATCTGTCTGATGCAAGAGACCTGGGCCCTGGAAGGGAGTGCATGTCATGGTTTTGCGACCTTTGATATTCCCGCAGTTTCTAGGGGCAAGGGCCGCCCTTCTGGGGGCCTATCTATCTGGGTAGGAACACATTTGGGTATACAGGCCACTGAGCTCGGAACAAACTCTTTAGATATCCAATGTGTTTTATTAATCCTTCCTGACAAGTCACGACTGGCTATTATAAATACTTATTCCAGGCCCACCACGAATGGAAATTAATCAAGCACTTTTACTACGCTTGACTTATTCATTCAGTCAGTCAATCAGTCAGTCAAAATATCTTTATTCAACTTATTACAAGTCATACAAAGAACATAAAAAAAAAAAAAAAAAAATACTTTGCAATGCAATGCCTACTATACATCTATTTACATTTCCCACACAAAAAAACCTAATAAACAAACAGAAGAAAAATTTTAGACATGGATAAAATATTTCTATACAAATCTATCACGTAAACATGCTCAAACAACAAGAGAAGTTTTAAAGTAAGCTATGGCTAACAGGTTTCGCCCGCATTGCGGCTACCAGAAAGTTTGCCATACAAAAAGTAACATGTATGTTAGGTAGTAGTTGTAGAAAGAGCAGGGCTGGTCTTACTTGGACAAAACCAGCTTTTTTCAAAATAGGCAACAAATATTTCTTTCTCTGCTCATGGTATATACTACAAAACATAACAAAGTGCAGAGTATCCTGCACCGAAAAATTGTCGCAGCAGCACGGTGGGGCCTGCTCAGGCTTCTGCCAGGTCTTAAATGAACCTAGATAAAAATGTATCAAATTAAATCGGAACTTTGATAATAAAAACCTGTGATATGGGAATGTGACAAAGTTCAAGTAGGGGGTGAGTGAGGGTGTACAAACCAGGAGGTTATGTGCCCTTACTGCGGGTTTCAACACTTCGAGATCCTCCCTCCGTGCTTCCTGCCTGTCCCTAAATAACTCTTTGATGGTTACTATGTCCTGTCTCCTAATATTTTCCGGAGATGAAAAAAGATCTGGGCGACCCAGATCTGCAAGGGTTTTAGCTACATATGCCAACCAAGGGATACTGGTGTATTTATCCAAGGATAAGACATCGTGCAAAATCTTGTGGTTCAGAGGTAGGTCATCATTTGTCCACAATTTCAGCCACAAAGTTAGCGGAGCAAGGCTCAGGGTATCAGATAGATAGGGCAGACCCACCTCCTTATGGATGGAATACGTTGGGGTGGATTGCGGGACTGAGAGCAAGGATCTAATGAATCTATTTTCTGCTCTCTGAATTGGATCCAGGTTTACGTAACCCCACAGTTGGGAACCATAGGCCGCTATGGCCACTGGTTTGCTCTTGTAGATTTTCAGAAGAGCTTGCATGGGCCTAGCCCCTAGCTTCCCAGCAAAGCCCAAAACCGCTGAGGAGGATCTTATTCATTCAGTCTCTTGACCCTACTATAATGATAATCCTGGGTGGTGATTTTAATTGCCAGTATGAACCTCTGAGTATTCCTGATTATGGCAACCATGATGAAGTTGATTCGCTTGGGTGCATTCCAACCCCCGCGATAGCCCCAGTAAGGGCTTGGACCAAGCTGGTATTGCAAATCAAATCCTTCACACTCGCAACGTCCTTATGGGCGTGCAATGGAAGGTTTGATAATGCTAGCTCTGGTCTACCCACATTTAATAGGTCTAATAGTACATCAATTTTAGACTATATTCTAATAGAAGCTAAACACTGGGACAAGCTTAAAGATTTTAGGGTTGTAAACAGACATGACAGCGACCATAATGCCCTGGTTCTGACGCTTAAGCCAGGTGCTTTCGGCCTATCTAACCCAGACCCAAGTACAAAGATGGCTCCACCACCTTTTATTATATCTAATAATAGGAGAAGGGTCAAATGGCCAACATGTCTGGATTCACCAACTCGGCTTGCAGCAATTTACCAGATTGCCATTCCACTTATTAGTGAAATGGGGGGTTTTCCCTCCCCTAGCCAGGCTACAGAGATACACAGGAAGTTGACTACGAGTCTAGGTGAAATATTTTATCCAGTTGCCAGGACTCGGCAGTCAAGGGCCAGAATACATCCCTGGTATGATCATGCCTGTAAAACTGCAAAGAGAGATATGCTTGCAGCAATTAAATCTAAGGCTAAATCAAAAATTAGAGCACTCAGGTTATCCTATAAGAAGGAATTGACTAGGGCCAAGAGAGAGTGGGAGGAATCCAGATGGAATGATTTGAGACAAGCACTCCTCTCCAAGGATCACAAGAGTTTTTGGGCCATTGTCTCTTTATCATTGAGAGGCGATCGGGAGGAAGGGGTCCCTAATATTGCTCCCTTAGTGTGGGATGCTCATTTTAAAGAACTCTATTCAAGTCCCGAGCTGAGGGCTTCTGTCTCCCAGGCACAGGACAATACACCATCTCAAGGGACTGCTGTATTTGTAGACCCCCCCTTTGATTATAGTCATTCGGGCTTAGGGTCGAGCTCTCAGGACCTTCATGTTGGGAATGAGGTCAATTATTCAGATCCAATTTCTCTTAAAGAAGTGGAATCTCCAATTGAGGGATTGCCCCTAAATAAAGCGCCAGGCCTTGATAAGCTCCCGGGGGACCTCTTCCGTTCCCAACCTAAAATCTGGGCTCCATACCTGACTGCTCTGTTTAACGCGGTTCTGCAAGGTTCCGCGCTGCCGGAGACATGGATTGGAGCCGAGATTGTTCCAATTTTTAAGAAGGCTGTCCATTAGCCCCATCCAATTACAGACCCATCAGTTTATTGGATACCACCCAAAAACTGATGGGCCGAATACTTTTGAACAGACTATTAGATTGGATGGAGGTGAACAAAATACTGACTCCCTTACAAGCCGGTTTCGATCGGGTATTTCTACCCTGGACCAGATCTTCCGGCTCCAGGTCCTGTATTGGAAAACTGCAAGAGTGGAGGGTGATGGATTAAAACCATGATCTCTTGACTTGGTAAGAGTATTCTGCATCATTCAGAAACTCTGTCCATCACCACCCCCTTTTTCCCAAATCGATTTTATCCACACTCAGTGTGGGAGGGTATGCTCAGACGTGAGTCCCTTGCTCATTGCACCATCAGGATTCAGGCAAGCCGGGCCGACGAAGGCTGTGATGCCAGAAACCGGTCCCCGGAAGCTTGTTTCCTTCCCAGTATAAGAATTGGCTTGGTAGTTTGGTTTGCTCTGTTCCCATCATGCACTGGGACAGGTACAGACTAATTTGCATGTAGCCAGGTTCTGAGCTGGGATGGTGCAGTGAGCTAAAAAACGGTGATGGATTAAAACCATGATCTCTTGACTTGGTAAGAGTATTCTGCATCATTCAGAAACTCTGTCCATCACCACCCCCTTTTTCCCAAAAAGAGTGGAGGGTGGCAGCCTCTACCTTGTTTTTGTGGATCTGTGGGCCGCATTTGATCTGGTCCCCAGGGAGAAACTTTGGACGGTGCTGAAGGGACTTGGTCTCCCACCCTACCTACTTGATGTGCTGGTTCGCTTTCATACAGGGAACTTCGCACAGGTGAGGTGTGGGAAGAATGGGGAGCTATCAGCTCGCTTTCCTGTAACCCGGGGGGTACGCCAGGGTTGTGTACTGGCCCCTACATTGTTCAGCCTATATGTAAATGGTTTGATTAACGAACTAAATAGTCTCAGGGATAGTGACGCCCCGTTTTTGGCTTCTGTTCGGGTGCCCGCTCTGATGTTCGCGGACGACACATTGTTGCTGTCGCGGACATCATCGGGCATCCAGCGGGTTCTGGACGGATTTATGACCTTTTGTGCCTCGAGGGGATTGGAGATCAATCTGGGGAAAACTAAGTTTATGATCTTCAATCCCCCGAGGCACACCCGCCCGAACCCTGCACTAGGTGGTGTTCCCCTAGAAAGAGTTAAGACCTTTATATATTTGGGAGTCACGTTGACTGAGCACTTCGTGTGGGATGCTCAAGTAGCTAAATCTTCCCTGAGGCTATCCCAAATAACGGGAGGAATCGGAAGATTCCATAGAATCTCGATATTCAAACCTGTTACTCCTGTACTAGAGATCTACAAAATACAGGTGAGGTCAGCCGCCCTGTATGCTGCTGAACTGTGGGGCCACATAAATACATCCAACTTATGGAAGGTAGAACATGCTTTTATGCGCGGTTTGGTTGGTCTCCCCCAGAGCACACCTCTTATACCACTGCGTTTTGACATGGACCTAGAATCCGTCATTGATCTGGCGGCTGTACGACCATTACTTTATTGGAGAAGGCTTTGGTCTGTCCCTGAACTTGCAACTTTCAGAGCGGAATTTATTGCAATTTGGGGACAGCTAAACTACAAGAAAATACCATGGCTACTCCATATAAAGACTTCCCTTTATCAAGTTGGTTTGCCCCATCTTTAGGACACCCCGGGCATTAGCTGTGTGAGGACTCAAAGGTCAGAGATATTGGCGGCTGTTAGACTTTACAATTCCAAAATTCTATGCTGCTCGACCACCTTGGGTAGGTTGACCTCTGAGTTCTTAATGGTGAAAATCGACTTTGGGTTGGAGGTTTTTTTGGACTTAGTACAGCCTCCTCTAGCTAGGAAATTATATATTCAGATGAGACATGGTTCCCTGCCAATTGGGCCGTTAACATCTAGATGGGATAAATTGAAGGAGGGCATTTGCCCAGCCTGCAAAACTTGTAATGAAGATATTACTCATATCATGTTCTTCTGTCCAACTTACAGCATGATTCGGAAATGTTGGCTTGTCCACTCGTGCAAAAATTTGGGGCTCAGATAGTGTGCACAAGCTTGTAGAGTCTTGACGTTTGACACCAATCCTCTCATTGTCTATGCAGTTTCCCTTTTTTTACATGGCATGTGGCGGAGAAGGATGAATTTTATTTGAAGAAATGCTTCCTTTTTAGCTTTATTTTCTTTTTTAACCATGATAACCCATTGTTTAATAATCTTTTTAAACCTTTCTTGTATTTATGGTCTTATCCTTATACTTGTATATATCTTATTGTACTTTTAAGGTCTCATGACCGAAATAAAGTTATTCATGGAATAGAATAATGTGATCAGATCAAGTTCTTTATTTCCCCCAAAATAATTCTTACAAAAGATTGCACATTACCCAATTTATTGATATACAATTACAAATATCATAACATCACCCATACACAACACTTAATCCAATCGATTCAACAAGCACATATCGCCAGCCTAAAATGAATATAAAATTGTATATGAATCAAAAGATCTAGGGCCTCATGTAGGTAACATACTATTTACTGATTCATAAATACCGAATTTTACCGATTCGGTATTTATGAATCGGTAAATAGTATGTAGGTAAATAATCGGTAATTATTACCGATTCGGTAAATATCGGTAATTATGAATCGGTATTTACCGAATCGGTAATAATGCATCCCTTCCCATTCATTCCTATGGGCCTGGAGGCCCATAGGAATGAATGGGAAGCCAGTTACTATTACCGATTCGGTAAATACCGAATCGGTAATAGGGGAGCCATTATCATGGGTGGCAGGGTGTCACATTGACACCCTGTTGCACCCCTGATTCGTGCATGTGTGCACATGTGGCGCACATACATGCCCCAAGGGCATGTATGTCTGCCACATGGCACTTTACAAATAGCACAAAAATGCTTTTTGTAAGGTATTCGTCATTTACCATCAACTTGTAGTTGGTGGTAAATAACGAATCCATACACCAATAATGCACTCACTTGAGTGCCCCCTACATTGCATTTCTGGATTCGGTATTTACCGAATCGGTATTTTACCGATTTCTTAAAATTCCGATTCGGTAAATACCGAATCCAGAAATCAGCCACCTACATCTCAAGTGCCTCAATACCGGTCGGTAACGGGATATTTACCGATTTTCGGCAGTTACCGACCGGTATTGAGGTACCTACATGAGGCCCCTAAAAATTTGGAAAATGCACCAGTTTAATAAATCACATAATTCATGTCTCCTCCATAAAAAACTCTCTCTCTCTCCTTCTCTTTCTCCGCCCATCACCCCCTGGCCATACCGGAGTACCAATTCAGGGTACACTCAGGAATCATTGTACAGGATCATGGTGGGAAACCATTACGGGATACACTTCCCACTAGAATAGGCCAAACTCAAGCCCCCGGCACCATTACATGGTAGACATAGGTGTTGTCATAGCAGCATGCAACCACTATTACATGGTACACATAGGTGTTGTCACAGCAGCATGCAAGCACCATTACATGGTACACATAGGTGTTGTCACAGAAGCCTGCAAGCACCATTACATGGTACACATATGTGTTGTCACAGCATCCTGCAAGCACCATTACATGGTACACATAGGTGTTGTCACAGCAGCCTGCAAGCACCATTACATGGTACACATAGGTGTTGTCACAGCAGCATGCAAGGGGTCAGAGTCACGTGGCAGGAGCCGACAGGGCCAGGACAGAGTCTGTAACATGCAAGCTCCTGGGACTTGGCACGCTGCTGCAGGTGCGACGGTGCTTGTGATCTAGAGCGTGTGTGATGAGCACGTGTGTGGCACAGTGTGGCTCACCATGTACGTGCGTGCGTGCATGCGTGCTTCATTAGGACCAACTAAAGTGTTTGAGTCTAAGTACATATGTGGGCGACCAGCAGTACTCCTTGGTTTGTGCAAATGCCACTAAGATTGTGAGTGTAACTAGATGCTTAGACTGATAAACAGATCAGTGCTCGGACTGTGAGTACACGTTGGCAGAACATTACACCATGCGCCGAGCACACACTCAGGTGCATACACTGACTGTGAATAGTACTGTGATGCTCTTAGTATTCGTGTGATTGGCGACGTCGCCGCCTGTGATGAAATGCGTGGCTGAGATTGCGTGTGTGTGAGTCCACCATGGCGGAAGCAGAGGGTTAATTACATGGAGGGTTGAGAACTCACGGGGCGGGGCGCTGCCCAGACACCCGGTCTCTGAATTGCTACTGACAGGACAGCGGCGCTGACCTGGGGCTTCCTGAAGACACGAGCCAGGAGGAGGAGGAAGATGGAATGCTGTTTCAGCCTCTCCATTCTCCCAGGAGACTCGAGACAATGATGAGTCTCTTCCTGACAACTGTCCCAGCTTCCCGGACATGGGGGTGTGGACCAGTCTTATCCAACACCGTACTGAGGGGCCAGAGTCAGCAGACGGGGAGAGTGTAAGGGAGAAGATGTGCACCTCTGCCTCACACTAGGCGCTTCGAGCTCTAAAGAGACCGCCATATAATACAAGCGCTCGCCATGATATTTTCGTTTGGCTTTTTCTGCCGTCCCACTTGGATGGCCTCGCCTGCTAAAAGGTTTCTTATCTTTATGGGGCCATGTGTTTGGCCCCATAAAGATAAGAAACCTATTACTTCAGAAGGAAAGCAAGTGAGGTCATCCAAGTGGGATGGCAGAAAAAGCCGAGCGAAAACATCACCAACAGCTCTTTCCCAATGGCTGGCCACCATTTAGCATAAACAGTGATGCCGGCCAATGGGAAAGAGGGGCGGGGCTTAAAGCCCTTTACTGAAACTACCCAAAAACATTAAATCTCGCCAGCGAGACTGCGCATGTGCGCAGCCTACGCTAGCGAGACCTAAAAAGGGTTCTTTCTGAACCAAGAACTACCTCTTTGGCAAATTTGGTGTAATTCCGTTCAGCAGTTCTACTGTAGCCGTGTCTAAAGTTTCCTATGGAAAACTGCATGGGGAAAACATGTTTTGGGATCCCCTTTTTACTTGGTCCCCACTTGCCGAATTACTCCGAAACTTTCAGAATTGGAGCGGACCAGAGTGTCCCACGACTTTAGAAAATTTCGCGAAGATTCATCAACCGGCACCAAAGTTATTGGAAATAGAATGTTTTGAATTTCCTGTGGAAAATAGGTCCTAACTATAACTAGGTAATATATATATATATATATATATATATATATATATATATATATATATATATATATATATATATATATATATATATATATTATCTACTGGCAGTCGCCAGTAGATAGTTATAGTTAGGACCGTGTTTCCATAGGAAATCCGCAACATTCTATTTGGAATAACTTTGGCGCCGATTGACGAATCCTCGCGAAATTTTCAAAATAGGTGGGGCGCTCCGCTCCGCTCCTTCCCCGAAAGTCTCGGGGGGATTCGTCAAGCGGGGGCTGAGAAAAAGGGGGGGTCCCAAAACGCGTTTTCACCATGCATTTTTCCATAGGACCTTTAGTCCAAGCTACAGCCCGTACGGCTGAACAGAATTACTTGAAATTTGGCAGAGAGGTAGTCCTCAGTTCAGGCATGTGCCTTTTGCAGGTCTGGTGTAAATCTGTTCATTAGTTCCTGAGAAAATTGCAGTTAAAAGCATATATATATCTATAGGCGCGCACCGTGCGCGTACGGTAAGCATACCGTACGCGCACGGTGGCGTGCGCGAGCGCAATTCTGATTGGTTGTTAGAGGTCAGTAAACATCCGAATCGGTCGAAATCAGGAAGTGTCGGCCGCCATTTTGTCTCTCGCAGTCTGAGGCAATGAAAACAAAGGGGGAAAACGTGAGAAGGGGGCAGGATGGACAGGTCCTGACCCCCTAGCCTTTGTCAGGGGGTCACTGAAGGACCCCCAAGGGTAAAAAAAAAAAATTTTTTTTTTGCAAAAAATCGCGGGGTGCGTGCACCGTACGCGCACGGCACGAAAAACGCATCGTGGGTGCTTGGTGTGTGAAGCGCACCAAGCGCCCACAGCGTACGGTACGCGCACGGTGAAAAAACTTTAAAAAAAAAATAAAATACATAACTTAGCATTTAAAAAAACGTACAAATTCACTGAAAAAACCATAGGTTTCACACACGTTATAGTTAGGAATTAGCATTTAAAAAACCTTGCAAATTCACTTAAAAAGCCATAGGTTTCACACATGTTCTAGTTAGCTGGACATTTCACTCGTGAAAAACCATTGAAATTCCCCCGTTATAGTTAGTGCAGGCAAATATAACTCACGCGACCGCAATCCTCTGCTGAGGACGTCAGATATTACATCACTGATGACATATGTGTCTTTCTGAAAAAAAAATATTTGTAATATATGTATAGCTAAAAATTAATGGAAGAAGACATGGGTAAATAAGTGTCTAAATACAGTGATGTAATATCTGACGTCATCGGCAGAGGATTGCGGTCGCGTGAGTTATAGTTGCCTGCACTAACTATAACGGGGGAATTTCAATGGTTTTTTACGAGTGAAATGTCCAGCTAACTATAACATGTGTGAAACCTATGGTTTTTTAAGTGAATATATATATATATTTTCCCGTTATAATTAGTTCAGCCCCCGCAATGCACTGCTGATAACGTCGCATATTACATCACTCATGACATGGTCAGTGACATCACTGATGACATCATCCAGTGACTGTGTGTTTCTGTAAAGTGTAAATATGTTTAATATATATAGAGAAAGGCATATTGAAGAATAAGTGGGTGTATAAGTGTCTTAATGGATGTTTTACTAGGTGCGTGACTGACTATAAGTGAGTGATTAAACATATCTTACTGAATGCATGGGTTAGTGACTAAACTGTGTGAATCTCTGTATCTGTCTGTCTGTTGGTGTGTAAGCGGCTGCATGGGTTTTAGAATAACTACATAAGTGTGTATATGAGTTATTGATTGGTTGTCTGAGTATCTGTATGGGTGCCTGAGAGTTTGTGTGGGTGGGGTGTGTGTGACTGTGCATAGATGTGTGAGTGGGTGATTCACTGGGTGCATAGTTTGAAGTGTGCATCTGTGATGGACTGTATGGGTGGGTGAGTGTGTGTATGGGAGTGTTAGTGAGTGACTGTATATCTCAGTGGTACATGTGTGACTAACTACATATATGAAAGGCAGTATATATGTGTGTTAGAGTATAAAAATGTCTATAAGTGAGAGTGTGTGATTGTGAGAGTGGCTGTATGGTTGAGTGTTTGCTTGTATCAGTGATTGTATAAGGACATAAAAATGTGCTAGTATTTGTATGAGTAAGTGAGCTGGCGTGTGTATAACTGTATAGGTGAGTAAATGGTAGTGTGATTAATTATTTGCATGACTGACTAGGTGTGCGAGTACCTCTGTGGATGAGTGGCGGTGTGTGAGTGTCTATATAGGTGTATGAATGTATATGATAGTCCTGTACTGAGTGACCATAAGTATGAGTGACTGTACGGGTGAGTGAGTGGATGTGTGTGTAGACGTAAGAATCAGTGAGTGGGTATGTAAGTATTGGTGTTGGAGTGTCTATGGTTTTGAGAATGGCAGTCTGTAATTTAGAGTGGGTGTATCGAAAGTTATATTAGGGTGTGAGAAGATGCATGAAATTATTACATGGATGATGTAATCAGTGATGTCATGAGTGATGTCACTGACCATGTCATGAGTGATGTAATATGTGATGTCATCAGCAGTGCATTGCGGGGGCGCGAGTTATAGTTAGCTGAACTAACTATAACGGGGTAATTTCATAGGTTTTGTATGAGTGAAATGTCCAACTAACTATAACTTTCCCTAAAACCTATGGTTTTTTCAGTGAATTTCTAAGGTTTTTTAAATGCTAATTTCTTACTATAACGTGCCTGAAACCTATGGTTTTTTCAGTGAATTTCAAAGGTTTTTTAAAATGCTAATTTCTAACTATAACGTGCCTGAAACCTATGATTTTTTTCCCAGTGAATTTCAAAGGTTTTTCAAATGCTAGTTTCTAACTATGCCTATAGAAGTAGGACATGTGAAGAATGAAGAAAAAATGCACAGAAAGAAGCAAAAGAAATGCAGAAAGAAGCAACAGAAGTCCACAAAGACGAAGAAAGTGCAGGAAGAAGCAAGACGTGCAGAAAGAATCAACAGAGGAGCAGAAAGAGGCCTTCTTGCAAAATCATCCTGTGCCCACAACTTTTTCAGACGGGTACTAGTGGTAACTGACTCTGACTAACCAGGCCTAGAGCCAGTACTATGCTAAAAGACACTTAGAATACAGTGAAAACACCTACATACACTAGGGAACACTATGCGTTTGGGTACCCCTGTGATTAGCATGACCTCCTCTGTAAAGCCCTAGTACATAATAGGGCAGGGGGATTGAAACTACCTCTAAAAACACGCTACGGGGTGCGTTTGCACAGTGGTGAAGGGAGGGGGGGCCTGAGGTGATATGTGTGCAAACACACCCTGTGGCCATTTTAAGTTGGGAGATTAAGTCCCCTTGAATCCTGACGGTCCCTGGGGTTCAACTAGCCAACCAGGTACCTCCAGTAAGTGCCACAGAACTGAGTTGCAGAGAGGTGTAAAAAGGGGCGTGGCCTGGACCACCTCTCTGCAACGCAAACCTGTGGTGCTTACCGGAAGTACCTGCTGGGCTAGTTGGCCCCCAGAGACCCCCAGTATTGAAGGGGAATTAATTCCCCAACTTAAAACGTGCCACAGGGCGCGTTTGCAGAGTGTAACTGGGAGGGGGCAGGGCTTCCGCCACGATCACGTGTGTTTTTTTTTTTGGAAGGGGGGCTGTGTGGCCCCTCTTCTTTTTACTTTTTTGGGGCCCTGGGGACCCCATCCCCCAGGGCCTGACCCCCATTTAAAAAAAATATATAAATGGTAATGGGAAGGGGGCCGCATGGGCCCCCCTCCTCAGGCCAATTATTGTCCCGCGGACCCCATCCCCTGTGTCTGGTCTGCCATTTTATTGGGAGGGGGTGGGGAGGCTGCATGGCCCCCATCCCCTGGGGCTAGCCCTATCCGTTGGGGACCATGGGGGGGTCCCCAATCCCCTCATGGTCCCGCCGGGTCCCCGCGTCCTGCGGGAGCCGGCATTGCTTTGCCACAAGGGGAGCTGCTGACATGCAGCTCCCCTTATGGAAAAGCAATCCTGCTTTGCTTCATTGAAGCGAGAGCTGGTTTCCCTGCTCTCGCTTCAATGAAGCAAAGCAGAGTTTCCAATGACAGGGCGGGAGCCGCACGGCTCCCGCCCTGTCATTGCAAACAGCACCCCGGAACACTGCAGGAGCTGGCCCTGGGGGGTGGCGGTCCCCAGGACCATGAGGGGCTCCAGTAGGGGGGCCACGTGGCCCCCTCCCAACAATTGCACAGGTGGTGGTCCCCGGGGCTTGAGCACCCCCACACAGGTCTATTATTTTAAAGAAAAAGCCCCAGGGTTGGCGGTCCCCAGGGCAGTGGGGGGGCCGTGTGCCCCGCTAAATAAATAATAAAAGCCCTGGGGGTGGCGGTCCCTGGGGCTTGTGGGGGCCACAGATTAAAAAAGCAAAGCCCGGGGGGGGGGGGTGGTGGTCCCCGGGGCTGCAGGGGGGCCATGAGCACCCCTGCAAATTTTTTATAAAAGTCCCAGGCGGTGGCTGTCCCCGTGGCTGGGGGGGCACTGCTTGTGGCCCTGCAATTTCAATTTTTCTCTGCCCCCGGGACTTGCCCATCTGGGGGCTAAATGATAACGAAGCGCAGGAGCCCACGCTTTTTTTCTTTTATTTTCATGGTATGATCCGTGGATCCGTCGCGGATTTTGCCGATGTTTTTTTTTTTAATGATTTGTTTGGCCCTGGGGGTCCTTGTGGGACCCCCTGAGCAGGCCTAGGGGGTCAGGGTATTTCTACCCTGCCCCCTTTTCTTGTTTTGCACATTTTTTTTAACTGTTTTCTTGTGCCTCAGTTTACCGAGGCACAATATGTCTGCCAACACTTCCTGGTTTGAAGTGTTGAGAGCCAATTAGAATGCAGCTCGTGATCGGCAGGGTGCGCGGATCCACCGCGCCATAGATATCAAAACTTTTATTTTTTGATTTTCTCAGCAACTACTGAACGGATTTACACCATTTAAAAAATAGGTCTCTTTTTGAACCAATGGCTACCTTTTTGCCAAATGTGGTGGAATTCCGTTCAGCAGTTTTGGCTGTAACCGTATCTAAAGTTTCCTATGGGAAATTGATTTTTTTACCCCTATTTTTTTAATTTCTCATGAACTACTGAACGGATTTACACCATTTAACAAAAAGGCATCTTTCTGAACCAAGGTATACCTTTTATGCCAAATTTGGTGTAATTCCATTCAGCAGTTCGGGCTGTAGTCATGTCTAAAGTTTCCTATGGGAAATAACATGGAGAAAACACGTTTTGGGCCCCCCCCCCTTTTTTCTCGGCTCCCGCTTGGCGAATCACCCCGAAACTTTCAAGATAGGAGCTGACCGGAGCAAGCCATACGTTTTGAAAATTTGCAAAGATTCATCAACCTGCGCCAAAGTTATTGGGAAAACAAAAAACGAGTTTCCTATGGAAACTAGGTCCTAACTATAACTACCTACTGGCGACCGCCAGTAGGTAATATATATATATTCAAGATACATAGATGTGGAGTAATGAATAGTAAATCTATACTTACCTATTTGTACCTTCGCAATATTTTGTCCCTTGATATTTTTGATACAATATGCCCACATGATATTTCTGTTTACAATATTCTGTCAGTGATCCCTTTTTGCTTAAAATCTTTCTTCTCTCTCTAGACACAGCTTATGCTGGCATTTCAACAGCTCGATGACACTGTGGTCGGTGATTTCCAGGACGGTGTTACAGATGTTGCCGACTGGATGTATAACTGCTGCCTACAACTTAACTCTGACAAATCAGGTATATTATTGTTTGGCACTTCTTGCCCAGTCGATGCTACTAGACTCTGGCCTTCTGATCTAGGGCAAACCCCCTCAGCAGTTGCAAGGAATCTGGGCGTATTATCTGATATGGCCCTATCTTTTAAGCCTCAGGTGCAGGCCACTTCTGCTACCTCTTTTGGGCTTTTAAAACATTAAGAAAGTTTCTAAAATATGTTCTTCTAGCTACCTGGAAAGATATTATACATGCATTAATTATTTCCAGATCGGATTATGCCAATATACTCTATCTGGCAGTATCTCTGGATGTGCTAAATCGCCTTCAGCGAGTTCAGAATGCTGTCGCTAGGTTTGTTTTTAAATATTCCAAAAAGCAATCTATTCAGCAAGGCCTGAAGCAACTTTACTGGGTGCCTGTTAAGTCTAGAATTAAGTTTAAAGCACTTATGGTTACTTTCAGGGCATTTCATCATAACGGCCCGAGATATGGCCAGGAGAAGCTAAAAAAATATTCTACCATTAGGGCACTCCGCTTTGCCAATCAAAATCTGCTATGTGCCCCCAAAGTGCCAAAAACCAGATGATGTAGCAGATCTTTTTGTTATTTAGTGCTCCAAGTCTTTGGAATGCTCTACCATGGTATCTCCGGTCTATTTCGAGCAAAGGTTTGTTTAAGGCACAGTTGCAGACTTTTTTGTTTCAGGATGTGTAATGCTGTTTCTACTTCCACTACCAGCATAGCGCCAGGATGCTTCTTATGAAGCAGCAGTTGTGCTTTACAAATTAATTAATTAATTAATTCATTCTCCTTTCTGTTATTCCTTCCCCTCTTTCACTCACCTTTTCCTTTTCTTGACATATTCACCCTCTCTTTTTCTCCCCCCTTTTCTCTATTCTATAATTTTGCTTATCTAATGGTCTACCCTTTTCTTTCTCACCTCCACGGCTCATCATTTATTGTTCTCTGTCTTCCTTCTTTGTTCCTGCCCATGCTTTCACTCTATATACTCAATTCTACCCTCTTCTCTTTTTTTTCCATACCTCCTCCTTAGCGCTCATCTGTTTCTTTCCAGTATGTATATCCTAAGTGTATTTTCTCTTTTCCTTTCTCAGAACTCCTCTCTTTTCATTCAGCCTTTCCCATCTTCTTTGTCCTTCTTCAGTGTCAGCTACTGGCATATTGTTTCCAACATGCATAGAGTGGACTTTGGATCAGCACCTTGCTCATGGCTGAATGGATATATCCTTTTGTTGATGAGGTTGTTTGCATTCGGAGGACAACATACTTCTTTAATGCAATAATTGGGTATGCAGGTGTTTCCTTGCTCTATCCCTGTGTGCTGCTTTCCTCTTTATTTCTTTTCTTTTAAGCACTCATTAAGAGTGCATACATTTTCTTGATCTCTTCCAGTGTGTCCTGCCCCCTTGCACTGCGTTGCTTCCTGTACCACCCCAGCTCGGCCTCAGTGTTGCTTTATCTAGTACCTCGTCCCAGATCATCTGTTGCTTTCCCAGTCTTATCCCCCGTCCTGCTTGTTTTTTTTCTGGAATATTTACCCCAGGCAGTGTTTAGCCTTGCCTGCTCATGCCAGTTTTTTTTTTTTTTACGGAGTTTTATATAGCGCGAAGTTAACCCGAATCGGGTATCAGATCGCTTTACGTAGCACCAGTTGCGTTACATGAGGACATATTAATTTTTGTTAGGCACGGGTAGATTAAGTGATTTGCCCAGAATCACAGGATGTTCAGCGTCATTGCCGAGACACAAACCCAGTTCCCCAGATTCGAGATTGACCACCCTAGACGTTAGGCCAACTCCTCTCCAGTGTTTAGGCCAACTCCTCTCCAGTGTTCTCTTACACTCTCTCCACTGGAGGGCTTCTGTCCAACTAGTGGAGGAGTTTAAAGCAAGGACGCTCACGTTTACTCCCCTTGGTGTAAGGAAAGACTGAGAGGGGCACAAGATGCTGTGGTAGAGACAATATGCACCCCTGGACCTCACAGAATTCCTCATGTTGAAGAGTGTGTAAGAGAAGCTGGCATCAACAAGCCAGGGACTTCAGCTAAAATTAATCACCATCACCCATGGCATGCCCGCACTTATTAATATTCACAAATAGAGGAACAAAGAGCTTTTATACATGAGGTCAAGCACAGTTGCCCAAATGCAATATGAAAATTAAAATGTGCTGTTCTTGAATGATCTAGAATTCAGCAATATACAAAGGGCTGTAGGCTACAGAGTCAAAGAGATGGGAATCCATTTCTTTGAAATGTAATGCCCTCACACACTAATTTGGGTGTCATGCTTCATCATCAGGCTGCTCCTCGTCTGGCCAACGCTGCAATGCCTGACGGGCTCTCAATGAGGGGCACTATGGCGGAGATCTTTTTCCAAATAGCCGTTTGGTGCCGTGGGGTGAGAAATTTAGTGAGTGTAGATGAATAAGTGGTGTGTGATGTTTATGTGAGTTAAACCGGGTTGGGAGTACCAGCAAAAATTACTTTAATTGTGGGGCCTCCTACCCTGATTAAAATAAAGAGGAAAGGTGCAATGCTAAGTTAACGTCTTAGGTCTGGCGCTCTTTCGTGTTGTTGGTCAACATATTTCTTCGCAATTCTACAAGTCTAGACGCGATTCGTCAGGACCTAAAGTTAAAAAACTATCTACACTAAGGTGGCATGGAAAACAATAATTAATTAATGTTTAGGATTTAAGCCACCATGACTTACTCTGTCTAATGGCTGGTAGTACTGGTTCTACCTATTATGGAGAGAAAATCACATATTAATGTATGATGTCAAACAAATATCACTAGTATGAAACACTGCTGTCCTATTCCCTGTGTGTCTAAATCACAGCACACAGTGGTGAGGTTTTACAGGCATATAAACACCAGGAGCCAAATATTAAAGTGGTCACATTATTGCTCATGTGTGTAGTGACCAAATGCGTGTATTAAAAACCAAAAACTGCAGAAAGAGCACGAGACTCACCATGATTGGGATATACTACTGCTTCATCAATCCCCCGCAGGTCAAGATATGAGGAACTTCCCCATATACTACAGGGGTATGCAGATAAAAAGCAACAGTTAAAAACTGCCAGTTTGCGAAGTTAATAGCGTTTTAATTGAATAAACTAGAGGATTGGATATGTGGGCCTCCTTAGAACATATAGTAACATGCTCCTACATCATGCTATCTGGCACATAGAGTAGTGCACATCATTCAGGGGTAGTTCTTTAACATTGCCCACAACATTAAAAAGTGATCCCAGTTATGGTTGAACAACACAGGATTCATATTTGTTATTGAAGTTGGGCAAAAGAAACAAAAAAAGAAAGAAAAAAGGGGGGGAAGGTAGGGAAAGTGCATCTAACTAGTTGAATGTTTTAAACTGGCTGGGAAGCCCATTAACACGGGTTGGGAATGCGGAACGTCAACAGACCATAAAGGTTAACATAGTACTCACGTTTGCGTAGTACGCAATGTGTCCAAGGACCAACCCACAGCTGCCAGGACCAGGAGGTATGGTGTAGTGAAAAAGCCCAGTTTAAATACCTGCTGCTCCTCCTCATTAACTCCTGATTGCTACCAGCTGGACCGCTCGTGTGAGTGAAGACAGCCATTGTGCTGTTCTCTCTACTGCGGGCGTAATCTTGGAGTGTGTACCCTAACTTGAGCAGCTAGTCAGTTTCTACTTCTGAAGGCTATAGAAACAACCCCGACCAAGTAGAGGGTTTTGGAGGTTGTGGAATTATTAAAACACTCAACCGCCTGGGCTTCCGCCTTATTTTAAATAAAAAGTATATACATGGTGAGCGAACGTGAGGCTACTAAAGATATACATTGTTCTGCCCCGCACTGTGTGAAACGTAGATAGGAGAGTAACCTAATAGGTTATGTGTCGAGTTTATAAAGGTAATCTTGGTTGGCAACCATCATGAGATTGGCGCGTCCTCCGTTCATGCTAAAGAAAAGAAAAGGACGATGGGGGTCATTTTTTAATCTTTTGAAAGCTTGGGGGCCATTTTGGAATGGAGTAAAGGTCACAATAAGGCTTCATTATCCTCTCCTGCTAAGTATCCCCAATATGTAATATTACATAATTGTGAATCTTAGTGTACCGGGTCTAATCAAGGGCAGTAGGTGTCAGTGATGCAGTGATAAGATGCTATTCCAAGGTAGTTTTTAAGTGTGTAAAGTGCTCCAAGGAATGTCCTCATTCAGTCCTTGTCTGTCAGAAGACAGACAATGCACCCATCTTGGTTCTTTGTAAAACAAAGCTTCTTTGCTGATTTTAGTGAATGTTTCAAGAATTACCCAGCGAAAAGAGTCTGGTGAATATTGGGTGTTGGAGAAGTGTGTGCACATTTTGGTATTCACTTTATGACACCGTAAATTACTGCGATGTTTTGTGATTCTCACTTTGACCGGATGTGTAGTCATCCCTATGTATCTGAGATTGCAGGGACACGTAATCATATAAATGCAATTTGTCGTATTACAATTCGTGTGTTTACGCAATTCCCATGTGACGATTGCATTGGAGATGATATTCTTAGTCACAGTTGTGAGGGCGCAGACTGTACAGGTGCTGCACGGGTAGTGACCCTGAACTGGCGGAAGGTCCCACAACTCTCTTTGTATGTTAACCATTCGTGTCTGATGCCTGGTGTGGATCAGTATGTCTTTCAGATTCTTTGATCATTTGTAGGCAAAGCGTGGTTGTTCAAGGGTCATGCTCCCAGTGATTAATATGCTCCAATGTTTCCTGATTACATTTTTTATCCTATTGGAGGCTGGAGTATATGTTGTTACACATGTCAACATCTCTGTTTCTGCTTTTTGTCTAGGTTCTAATAGAGCCTCCCTGTTATTGATCTTGCGCGTGTTTTTGAAAGGGCAATACTGCGTGCGGGATATTCATGTTGCGCAAGACTTTTTGCCAATGTTTCTGCTTCTGTTTTATAGTCCTCCAGTTGGCTACAATTTCTGCGGAGTCTCAGAAATTGTCCAACAGGGAGATTCTCTTTAAGGGCACGTGGATGGCACCTACTGAACAGTAGAAGGCTGTTGCGATCCGTTAGCTTCCTTTATATTGTTATGCTCAAGGTATCATTATTCTTCAAAAGATCAAGTAACGGAATTTGGTTGACTGAAATGAAACTTGTGTATTTGAGGTATGGATTCAAAGTATTAATCCACACGCAGAAATCGTTACATGTATCCACATTGCCTTGCCAGAAGATGATTATATCATCTATAAACCTCTTCCAGAGGCATAGATTTTCCTGGTATGGGTTGGAGTCGTTTAAAATGAATTCCTCTTCAAAAGAGGCCAAAATCAATGCCTCTGGAAGAGGTTTATAGATGATATATTTATCTTCTGGCGAGGCAATGTGGATACATGTAACGATTTCTGCGTGTGGATTAATACTTTGAATCCATACCTCAAATTCACAAGCCCCATTTCAGTCAACCAAATTCCGTTCCTTGATCTTTTGAAAGATAATGGTACCTTGAGCACAACACTATATAGGAAGCCAACGGATCACAACAGCCTTCTACTATCAGTAGTTACCATCCACGTGCCCTTAAAGAGAATCTCCCTGTGGGACAGTTTCTGAGACTCCGCAGAAATTGTAGCCCACTGGAGGACTATGAAACAGAAGCAGGAACATTGGCAAAAAGTCTTGCGCAACGTGAATATCCCGCACGCAGTATTGCCCTTTCAAAAACACACGCAAGAAACAATAACAGGGAGGCTCTATTAGAACCTAGACAAAAAGAAAAAACAGATATGTTGACATGTGTAACAACATATACTCCAGCCTCCAATAGGATAAAAAATGTCATCAGGAAACATTGGGGCATATTACATTCTGGGAGCATGACCCTTGAACAACCACAGTTTGCCTTCAAATGATCAAAGAATCTGAAAGACATACTGATCCACACCAGGCCTCAGACACGAATGGTTAATACACAAAGACAGTTGTGGGACGTTCCGCCGGTTCAGGGTCACTACCCGTGCAGCACCTGTACAGTCTGCGCCCTCACAACTGTGACTAAGAATATCATCTTCAATGCAACCTTCACATGGGAATTGCGTAAACATATGAGTTGTAATACGACAAATTGCATTTATATGATTATGTGTCCCTGCAATCTCAGATACATAGGGATGACTACACGTCCGGTCAAAGTGAGAATCACGGAACATCGCAGTACTTTCTGGTGTCATAAAGAGAATACCAAAATGTGCACACACTTCTCCAACACCCAACATTCACCAGACTATTTTTGTTGGGTAATTCTTGAAACATTTACTAAAATCAGCAAAGAAGCTTTGTTTTACAAAGAACAAAGATGGGTGCATTGTCTGTCTTCTGACAGACAAGGACTGAAGGAGGACATTCCTTGGAGCGCTTTACGCACTTAAAAACTACCCTGGAATAGCATCTTATCACTGCATCATTGACACCTATTGCCCTTCATTAGACCCAGTACACTAGGATTCACAATTATGTAATATTACATATTGGGGATAGCCATTAGGCAGAATAAGTCATGGTGGCTTAAATCCTAAACATTAATTCATTATTGTTTTCCATTCCACCTTAGTGTAGATAGTTTTTAACTTTAGGTCCTGATGAATCGCCTCTAGACTTGTAGAATTGCGAAGAAACATGTTGACCAACCACACGAAAGAGCGCCACACCTAAGACATTAACTTAGCATTGCGCCTTTCCTCTTTATTTTAATCAGGGTAGGAGACCCCACATTTAAAGTTATTTTTGCTGGTACTACCAACCCTGTTTTAACTCACATAAACATCACACACCACTTATTCATCTACACTCACTAAATCTCTCACCCCCACGGCACCAAACGACTATTTGGAAAAAGATCTCCGCCAAAGTGCCCCTCTTTCAGGCATTGTAGCGCCGGTCAGACGAGGAGCAGCCTGTTGATGAAGCATGACACCCAACTGGGTGTGTGAGGGCATTACATTCCAAAGAAATGGATTTCCATCTCTTTGACTCTGTAGCCTACTGTCCTCTGTATATTGCTGAATTCTAGATCATTCAGGAACAGCACACCTTTAAGTTTCATATGCCAGCACTTATGGCATGTAAACCCATCACTACTAAGAGAAGGAGGGTAACGGCATCCTCATTCGATCATTATAGAACCGTATAGCGCTTTGGTGCCTCACCAAGGGTTCGAGGCACACTGTAAAAAACATTTCAGTACAATAAAATTACAGTACAATGCAGTCTTGAAATTACGCAGTCTGGCTATAGTCCTATAAAACTCAAGTTACTATAAATGCTATAAAACTCTGTACACAGGCGATATTGCTACACATCTTAGAGTAGGTTCGACAGGTCTATTAACATGTGAGAACTTGGCACTTCCATTTTACGAAAACCATTTTTGGTCGACTGCATTAGTGTACAACCATTATTCGAATTTAACGATTAACTTTAGAATTACAAATTTTATGTACATTATGTACTTGTGTATTTACATCATGTAACTAATAAGTGGAACGACTGCCTTGTTTCCATGGCTAACTACACCATTACAATGCCTGATGCTTTTTCGGTTGAGGGTAGTTTTAATTCAGTTGCAGCGACCTTTTAAACTATTTAAAAGCGTGTTTAGCTTTTATTCTCAAAACTAGCTGTTTGTTGTGGAACAATCAGTGTGTGCACTTGCCAAACCAACATTTTTATTTTTTGTCTTTTCAGAGAATCCAAAATGTCTGCTTCATTCCCCACTTTTATGTCTCGTGGCCTTTATATCTCTTTGATGCACAGTGGTGCAGGGTAACATCACCGCCGATGGGCATGTGTAGAGAAGCATTCCAGGAAACACAGAATATATAAAAGGTATTTATTTTGTTGCAGCACAGTACACCCAACCGCTCAGGGCAATTGCTCTAGAGCTACTACCAGCCTGAACCAAGAATCTCCACACCATGGTAAAAGGAGACAGAAGGCATTTTAAATACAAATAATTCCAAAGCATTTAAAGAAACAAGGTATAATAAAATAGAACAGCATTTTGCCGCTCTGGGCAGATTGGAAATAAGTACGTTCCCTTGGAGTCAAAAAACAATCTATATTTTTTGGCCAGGCATCAAGCTCCACATGCAATAATGGCTCACTAGTTTGAGCAGCATCTTTTCATTGTTTGGGTCTCAATAGAATAGGTTCATGTAAGTCCGATAATTATGTTATGTTATATTGTTTTGATTAGCGCACTAATCACCGTAGAGAGTATCTAGGCGCTTGGGCAGGTATGTAGGTGTGAAGTCCCCAAAGTGCATATATGAAGAACCAGGTCTTCAGCTTCTTGTGGAACTCAAGAAGTGAGGAGGAGGCTCTGATGAGTTGAGGGAGGTCATTCCATGTCTTGGGATTCTAATGTAGGAGAATGCACGACCTCCATTTTTGCTTTTGTGCATGATGGGAATATGTGCGAGAGAGGCAGAGTGTAGGTGTCTGGAAGGTTAGTGAAAGTGTATGTGGCTGTTGAGGTATTCGGGTCCTGTATTGTGTAGGGCTTTGTATGTGTGTGTGAGAAGTTTGAATTGGCTGCACTTGTGAATTGGGAGCCAGTGAAGCTTCTTGCGGTGAGGTAGGATGTGGGTGCAGCGTGGGAGTCTTTCAGTGGTGTTCTGGATGGGCTAGAATTGTGTGGAGAGTCCGGTATGGAGAGTGTTGCCAAAGTCCAGCTTGCTTGTGATGAGTGCTCGCTTGACCGTCCTTCTGGTATTCTGAAGAAACCATTCGAAGATTGTTCGTAGCATGCATAGGATGTTTAAGCAGACGGTGCACACTGCGTTGACTTGAGTTGTCATGTTGAGCTTGTGGTCTAGAATGATCCCTAGGTTTCTTGCATTGTCTGTGGGTTTGAGTGTGGGTGTTGATCATTGCTCTGATGGGCACACGGTGGAGTCCCATATTGAGGTTTTGTTCTAGTTGAGCTGCAGGGAGTTGGTTTGCATCCAGTCTGCCACCATGGTCATGCAGTTGGTGAAGTTGGTCCTAGTGGTGGTTGTCTTGCCCGTCAGGGAGAGGGTGAGTTGGCTGTCATCGGCGTAGGAGATGATAGTGATGTCTTGTGATCGGATAATGTTGGTGAGCGGTGTCATGTATTTGTTGAGAAGGGTGGGGCTGAGGTACAATCCCTTTGGGACTCTGCATATCAGCCTTTTGGTCTCTGATGTGAAGGGAGATAGCCTAACCCTTTGGTTTCTTCTCATAAGGATGGAGCAAATCCATTAGAGAGTAGATTCTTGTATGCCAATCTTGTGGAGTCTTCTGATAAGGGTGTTTTGGGACACAGTATCGAAGGTGGCGGAGAGTTTGAGCCAGATGAGGGCCTCCGTTTCTCCTCGGTCCAGGGTGATTCAAGTGTTGTTAGTGGCTGCAATGAGTGCTGTTTCAGTCCTGGGGGTATTTCTGAATCCTGATTGAGTGCTGTCTAGAAGATGGTGATGTTTAAGGTGGGCTGTGAGTTGCTTGTTGATGGCCTTATCAATCACTTTGGCTGGGTAGGGGAGCAGGGAGATGGGTCAGAACTTTCTTAGTTTATTCAGGATGGCCATGGACTTCTTGAGGATAACGTTGATTTCTGCAAGTTTCTATTCATCTGGAAAAGTGGTGGATGTAATGGAGCGGTTGATGATGTTGATCAAGTTGGTGCTGATTGGTGATGTTCCCAGATTACAGATACAGTGGGGGCTTGGGTCCATTGGGGCCCCTGATTGGATGATCTGTAGGATTGCCGCTGTGTTGCTCTGGTGTGGGTTGTCCATTTGGACAGGTGGCCATCTTAGCTGGTGTCGAGTAAGTTAGTAACAAATTCTCTTTGGTTGGGTTGGTGTGGAAAGTTGTATATGTTTGCAAATGTTGCTGTGGAAGATGTTGGATAGGTTGTCACAGAGTTGTTGGAAGCCAGCAATGTTGTTAAAGTTGCTAGGGGCAAGGCAAAATCCTTAACAATCAATAAAATCAAAGGTCTATTATTTGCAGTCCTGCAAAACTAGTACCAACTGCAATGTGTGCAAACATTTCTGAGAGTTTATAAGAGCTAAATGGTGGGCCTGATTTCTTGAATAATACATCTATTCACAGTGAACCGCTCCCTATGTCCTGTTTGTCCTGTGATTTATAATTTATACATAGCAGCTGCAGTCTATTCAAAGCCAACACGTTTATTTGTAGCCTACAAGGTGCTAGTGTGCCCAGTTCAGTTTCTTTATCTGAAAAGGGTGGAGCTCGATTTGACTAGCACAGTGAATTCTGCATCAGTTGCATTGACCCATTGAGCAGTGTGAGCTATTTGAGATATTCCGTACAGCTTGGTATACAACCTGTGAATCTTGCAGGATTGACAGTAGAGGTCTGTTGAGGGTGACTGGCACTTCCTGATCAACCTGCAGAAGCTGCAGTTCAAGGCTGGTCTGCAGCCAGACATCTAATGCCCTTGGAGTGAACCAGATGATGCTGTAGTAACTTCACTGCTTTGTGTCACTCTGCGCTGCCTGCTGTTGTGGGTTGTTCTTTAGGTCATCTTTCTTGTGGATTAGACCCTGTCGATGACTGGACTCTGGCAGTGGCGTAACATTAGCCCCCGTGATATGGGGTGGCCTGAGCTCCAGGGGCCTCCTCTGGCACTATGCATGGGCCCCTGATCTGAGCGCTTCCGACTGGATCCAGAGCGGCCTCCATGTACTTTGCAGGAAGGCACCCTCAAGTTTCGTTATATCACTGGGCTCTGGCAGTTTAGAAATGTCGACTTTTATGCATGATGTAGCCCATGTTCTGCAGATGCCCTCCTGAGGGAGTGCTTCGTTGGTTCTGGATTTTTGCCCATACATTTTGTAGCAAAGACACCAGACCAGGCGGTGGGTTGAAATGGCAGTATTAGTTCAAATTTTGTCAGATGTAGAAACGAAGGAAGTGTTGTGCCCAAATCACACAATTTAGTGAAGTGGGAGAATAATAGTTTCACTTCGGTTTCACTATCAGCATACATCTGTGCTAGATGGAGTTTCCAAAAGGGAGGGTTTTTTGGTGATGTAGTGATGATAATTGACTGTGTCTGGCCTCGCCTTTAAGTAAAAATCTGAGGGAAAATGTTTGATATTCACATATCTAATTTTCCCTTGGGGACTCGCCTCTTCCCCTTGAAGGATTGGCCAACAGGGATCGTTCTGGGTGATGCCGGGCATCAGTACACTGTCGATGGGATGGTGACAAGTGCAAGTCTTGTGGTTTGTGTAGCAGGGATGCAGTAATGATGCATCTGGCTTGTTGGAGGTGGTTGTTGGGTTGGTTGGTGGATAGATGGGCGGGCATGTTGTGTTATTCATACAGAGCGCTACAATTTTATTTCCTGTATCACCTCATTCAATTGACCATACTATTGATTAGACAACGGTGAAGAAAAAGTAGACTTTCTTCTGTCATTACATTGCCTGACAGGAAGAGCGGCAGCCTTGTTAGTAGTAGTATAAATTACAGAATTGCTGACCTGTACCAAGATTGCTCATCATGTGTGCACATACCTCATAACGCATGTGCTCACATGTGAGAGGTAAGGAAAAAGCTCTGGCAAAGCCATTGGCAACGACCTTTTGGAGCCGAAAACTATTGGCTGTAGCAATGCTTGCTTTCACCCAGTCTCTTCTCTTTCATTACGCTCTCTCTTTCATATTCCCCTTGTCTATTTGTTCATCCTACCTACTACTTCAAGAAGTTGTATGTACGACACAGGCCAGTGTTCCAACGAGGGCATAGTCCACCTACGTGTTCTACTTAGGCTCAGGTCCTGGCGATCCCCAGTGCACAGTTTCAGATGGAAGTCCGCTCCAGTATGTGTTAATGCCTGCATGGAGCTTGTTTAACTCCAGGAGAGCCAGGCCCAGAGGGAGGCACTTACAAAAGAAGTTATAAGGGAGCAGCCTGTTAAATAGCAGCTTATGCAGAGCAGGGATTTTCCATGCCCCTCTGGGCTAGGGTACCATTGCATCAGATGCACCCTTGATAGCTCTGCCCTTGACATCATTTAAATAACGGCTAAAAATCTGCAACCCTCTACTGGACAGACTGGGCAGTGAAAGAGAGACGCATAATAAAACATTATCAATAAAAACAATAGCCAGGTCTTTAGTATTTTTCTGGCGTTCAATAAAGTTTGCTCTGCCGGAAGCATGGAAGGAAGAGATCTGCTGATTTTTTCTGCTGCAACAGAAAGAGAACATTTCCTGTGGGTCACTCATCTGTCTTTAGTGACCAAAAGAGGAATTGATTCCATGGGTGCAGTGAATGCATGAGTGAATACCACACACATTTGTGGTAAAAAAATACAGGGATTTGATGGTACTTCTCTTCATGTACAATTGACATGGCTTTAAATATGATCTCACTTGGGAAGCCTATTGTAAGAGTGGAGCCCATGGTGAAAAGGAAGCAATCATGGAACTGCCAACACTCTGCTTATAGCGGAAGGAGGTCATTGTGTCTCATGGTTCCAATGGATTCAGAGAGAGATGGATTCTGGAGGATGTTGTTGCTGACATAGGCACTCAAGAACACATAACTAGTGTTACTTGAGAAAAAGAATTAATTTACTACAACTGCCCAAAATGGCATCCTTCCAAACAAAAATACATAACAGGCCATGTACAGGTTTTGACTTTTAACTCCAAACCACAAAGCAAATGTCAATGCAGCTTCAATCAGACCAATCTGAAAGGTAATCTATTAGTAACAGGACCGTCACAATGGAATAGCATTACTAACAAAATAAACATAAGACCAAATCTAACCCTGAGAATTGCCTAAAAATGGCAGAGAAGATTAGGTTTAAAATTTAGAACCTTATACTTTATTGCCCATGGGCCTCTGGTGTACCAACCTCAAGAGATTTGTTCGTTCTCTTGCTATACAAATAATAGAATTCATGCAAAGTACGTGAAATACAGAAATACTCACTGATGCTGCATGATATTCGGCTTCTCATAGATAACACTGAAAAGAGAAAGATGCAGGAAAAGGTTTAAAGCTTCAGTTCAGAAGTGGCCAGCAGTTGGGCTACCATTACAATCTCATTAATGTTTTTATGCATGTTGTAACTTGTAATTTAGTTTCTAAAGACTGTATTCCTCATGTTTCCAATGCGACACAACTTAAACAAGCATTTGCAATGCAATAGGTCTCGCATTTACGAGAGTTTAAGCTATTGGCATTGTAAATGATAATGTCTTTTATTTAGGTTTTAAAAACCAAAACATAAATTAAAGGCATTGTCACTTACAATGACAAAAGCTCAAACTCGCGTAAATGCGAGACCTATTGCATTGCAAATGCTTGTTCTTAAATCATAGAGCTTGGAAAGAACAATTTGAAAGCCATGTGGGGCTTTAGCCTCGCTATTAAGTGCACTGAAGTACATGTTTCAGAGGGACAGATAGCCATCTACTGGGAAATTTAATTACCCTGTACAGGACTCTGCAGCCCGTTAGCTTGGTTTGAGCTATGCAGGAGGTGGGCGGAAGTGAGCCCAGGAGAACTGGGGGTGGGGGTGGGGGTGGGGAAGTGGCTGTCCTGTTAGCTCCGTGCACAGGAACACGATTCTGGGATTGGCTACGCTGCAAAGGGCTTCTCTCCCCAACCTGGATCTTCCTGATGAGGCTCCACCACCCACCCACTCTAGGGGTCTCCAGTCATCCCAATAGTTACGATTCTGGTAACAGAATTGTTTAAAACCAGCCGAAAACTGTGAAAATGTAAGTGGTCTGTGTTGTGATTCAGAGAATATTGTGCCATAAAGCATAAAGACGTATTAGAACCGTCACAAGTGTAGTTCCCCCCACATTACACCAGACTGAAAGGTTGTGCATCGCAAGGCAGGACAAGGCCGCACACCGAGAAAGGCAATATGGACTTTAAAGGGACACGGGTGCAAGCAGGATTCGAATCGCCCACTGCAAGCATTAGCTCGAGACGCGCAACTATCATGAGGAAGAATGGACGCTCCCAAGAACATGTGGGAGTTAGGAAGAGCTGCGGCATTAGGTGAAGACTGCTCGCTGAGGCGTCAGGCTTCACTCCAACAAAATATATGCTAGTTTGGGCTGAAAACCTGGCACACATTATGGAACTGTCTATCCTGTGTAATAAAATGGTACTTTCCACAGAACAAGCATGTTTTCATTGTGAAACGGCTATTTACGAATGATCACTTTAAAAGGGATGTATGACGTTACAACGCATGCTTTTACACCGCATGCCGTTACAACGCATTTTTTACACCGCAAGATCTGTTACAACGCAAGCCTTTACAACGCATGCTTTTACAACGACGTACACTAGATGGAGTGCTGACATTAGAAATGTATAATTTACTATTCTAACTCCAGTCCACGTTGCAGTAGGGAAGGTGTTTGGATAGTAAGACTACACTATTTCTAATGTTAGCACGCCATCTAGTGCATTTCGTTGTAATGGCATGCGTTGTAATGGCATGCGTTGTAACAGATTTCGCGTTGTTACAGTTTCGTTGTAATGGTAGTGCGGTGTAAAAGTTGCGTTGTAAACGTTGTATACCCTTTAAAAGTGTAACTGTGAAAGGGCACCAGCCCAAGACATACCCGAAGAAAGAAGACCTTAAGACTCCTCTAAGTCGGTGCCTCAATGCCCGTTTCGGATAAAGGGGCGGGGGCAAGCACTCTTAAAGAGCCCACGGTTACGTGCCAAAACGTCGACCTGCAAATTCCAGTAAACATTAAAAGTAGCAGACAGCCAACAAATGTTTAGAAAGCTTTTAAAATACCATGAGACTTGTGTGTTTGCAGTTAGCCAGCCTCAGACTGACTTCGACGGCCGTAAGCCCAAAATGTCTAAAGCAGGAGTATTTCAAAATCACGACCTTTTGTGATTTACTCCAAAAGTGAAAGCGGCTCGCGCCGCAAAATAATAAAACAAGCTTTGGCAACGCGTCCGCGAAAGTGACGCGGCCGCGAAAGTGAAAGTGATCGCAATCGCGATTACGATCCCGTGCAACGGAGGGCGCGCGTGCACGTTTACGTGCACTGTAGCTTTAGGCCACGGCAGCACTTCGAAAAAGCCTGTTTACAAAATGTCTCGGCCAGATCAGCGCAAGCGCTGAATCAGGCGAGACCTAAAAATCGATATAGTGGTGTTAGTAAAAAGGACTTGTAATGTGGTGCTGAATTGGAAGGGCGCTAGGACCGCCTCGAACTAGGAGGCAGGGAGGGGCGGGACTAAGGCAGGGCAAGTAGATGCCCGGGAAAAGAACGGTAGTTAGATGCAGGCGAGCGACGAAGTAGGTCGCATGTAATAAAGGAAGAGTTGAGCCCTCACACGTGTCTGCGTTGTTCCTCCGCCGACACTACAGGACTGTAGAGCAGATGTAGAAGTAAGTGTACTCCAGGCCCGGGTTCGGTGGCAGAGACATGCAGAGTAAAATAGACATTAGTGGGAGGGTACATACTTGGTACTGAAAGCAGTTAGCAGTGATTGGTGAAATTAAAAAACACAGACAGACTTGTACAGAAACTAGTCATAGTGGGGAAAATGTACAGTGTTCGGGTTAGTGCACATTACTACAGTTTTTGAGGATTTAGCATAATACAGGAGCACCACATTACTCCACAGAAGTTTCCACGAACAAATGGGTGGTGGAAATGATGTGTGTAAAAATCTATCTCAAGCTGCGGATCCAAATATTTTACTGAATTTTTTGTCTGCTGGGATGCTAAATCTAGGGCTAATAAAATCTAGAGGTATTAACACATATCCCAATTAATTAAATACCTAATTGAAATTAGCTCCCCATTCTAAATTAAAGTGCGCTCCTATGTACTACTCAAACAGCTACCATCAGGATCCTGAGAAAGGTGACAAAGTGCTTGTTGTGCTCACCCAAATGCCATTTTACCTCACAGTTCCGAAAACTATTATTCACATTTCTCGAAGTACTCTCTTTCCTTTCAGACTTCTGGTCTGGTTGTAGATACGTTTGGGTTCATCTTTCTGGTGGTTGACAGAACCGCTACCTGGCGGGACTGTGACCAAGACAAATGGAACGGCTGGTATTAAAGGGATTATACATACATGCATTAAAGTCTTCTTTGGTTGTCTAAATATTTTCCCCCTATTCCCTTTAGAATCAATTAAATTGGTATGTTCTGATCAAGCATGTGGCTAGAATTGCATACTGACACCATCTTTGTCTGGCGTTGGATAGAGATGTTTGTTATAATGGCTTATGCCTCATGCATTGCTTTGGAATAAGAACCTCTGTGATGTTCTATGTGTTTGATTAAAGTAGGAGCGTTCCATGTTGGTCAGGTTTTCCTGACCAGCAAGGGAGCTACCACTTATGACTGTAGATCTAATAAAAGTAATTCGGAAGACAACAGAAGTTTGTACCCAGAACTTATTTACAAAAGTTTGGCAACAAGCTGGCTAGTGAAAGAGCTACAGTGTTAAATAGTAGTGGAGAAAATAATCTATGCGCACCCGTGAATCGCCGCGATCGTAGAGTGTCGGCACAGCTTAGAGATGTTGTGAAGTGGGAGCAGCTGAGAGTAGCATCCTTGTATGAGTCACAGCAAGTACTGTATGGAAGTGTTTTTGGTGGTAAAACGGAATATGACAGATCGAGTGCGAGAGTGCGCAGAAGTGAGCAAGCGCAACAGACGCCCCCAACATCCAAGAAACTCTGGTTTCTTGGATGCCATGTGACACAGGTGAAACGTGCATGGTTACAGATGTTTAAGGACACACGGCGGCCATCTTGAGTTGGGCTGAATACTGTGTGATATGCAAACCTTGCCAAACATATATCAAGAGGGAGCACGGTGATGCGCACACCATTATAAGGCATCAGCAAGCAGTTTTTAAACATAAGGGTCTCGGCTAATGTTTGTGGGACTAACATTTGATTTGAACATTAAGGCAAAGCGTACAGTCATACGCACTCCTCATAAAACACAGTGTACAGTGATGCGCTCATCAAACCAGAGTGGACAGTAGCCATACAACGGTCATACGCATTCAGAGATAAAGGCCGAGCATAATTTGTACATGCATGAGTTTGAGAGACTTCGATCAAGAGCATCCAGGAGTAGTGATGCACATACCACATACTATATAGTGTATTGGATAGTGTGGTGTATTGTGCAAAGTACTTTGTGCTTCAATAACCTTGGTTTTAGACAGCACATTATAGAGTGTATTGGGTAACATATCAGTGCATGTGTGTGCAAAGTAATTTGTACTTTCAGAACCTCTGTCAGACAGTATACTGTAGACTGAATATTGCGCTAATGGATACAACTCAAATGTCAGTCATCACTCCACCTTGTTTTTTGTTACAAGCTGGTACACCGCCTTTTCCATGGGAAGACTGGATTTTAATGTTTCAAATTTATTTAGAGGCCTTGGATGGCCAAGATTTTCGACCCCAAGGAAGAAAGCATTATTATTGAGTGCTTTGGATAAGAAAGGGCAAAGCATTTTAAAGTATTTGCCACAAGCCATAGAACCAAATGGTCAGCCTATTCAAGATATGTTTAAAGAGGCTAGAAGTCCGTTAAAAATAGGATTTGCTAGAGATGAGAACCTTGTCCTGTGAGATACACATTTTATACCAAACAACAAAGTCCAGAGTAGACAACTGATGAATTTTTAGCCAGGCTAAGAGAATTGTCAACTAAGTGCCAATTTGAAGGTTTAACAGAGGAACTCATCCAAGATCAGTGCAGTGTAAAAGTAAGAATATTCAAGAAAGAATAGGGGCAGCTAAGATTCCTACACTGAAAGATGCAATTGACATTGCAAAAGTTGTTGAACAATCGATGTATGTATGAAAGAAATGGAGAACAAAACAGCCGTGGTCCGTGCTGGTAACAGCAGTGGGGCCGGGTTGGGGGGATACCGAGGGATGATGACGAGGGAAATTTAATTATTTATTTAATTATTTATTTAATTTCCCTCGAAATTCTCACCACTGTTACCTGTATGGAGTGCAGCTGGAACAAAAATCAGGGTATTGTTGCTGAAACTGAAGTAGAAGTGGGGGCTGTTTTAAAGTCTTCAAACCGACAATATAAAAGCAGGAGAACTTTTAAACAATCTAGTAGGTGCAACAGATGTGGAAGTATGGGCTATGTGTCGGACAAGAAATCTTGCTGTGCTCTTAACAAAGAATGTAGAAAGTGTGGTTGTTTAGGTCACTAGGATATAAAAATATGGGCCTCATAACAAAGTGGCTTTAATATCGTGAGACTCATTGTCGGCCACAGAAGAGGCAGATGGAATTTTAAGTGTGGGTTATGAAGAACAAGTGATTGACAAAAACGAAAGGAGAAATAGGCCCATGGCTATTTTTTAAGTAAACAGACTCAGATCCAACTTATGGTAAACACTGGATCCATGCACACTATAATCCCTGAAGAAGTTTTTGAACGGGAGTGGGGAGGAACTAACTTAAAATCCAAGGATATATCTCCAGGGGGTATCATGGAAATACTATTGACATATTGGGTTATATGGAGGATCACATTTCAAATGAGAAAAGAAACATACAAGGAAAGGTTTATGTAGCGAAACATGAACCTCCAGTTCTGGGGTGGTTACATCAGTATGATCTGTATTTCATCATTAACCCCAGGGCCACGTCTCACATTATGGTTGTGGAGGAGGAATCCATTCAGGAAATATTGGATGGGATGAAGGAAATATTTGATGACAAACCAGGACAACTTAAGGGGTATGTACATAAAATCATGCTCTGGAAAGTGCAGTGCCAGTGCAACACAAAGTCAGAACGGTACCTATTAGTGTTCGAGAAGAGGTTAAAGAAATGTATACAGGATATGTTAAATGAGCGGGCCATAGAGCCAGTAGAAGCATTTAGCTGGATATCCCCTGTTGTTATAGTGGAGAAAGCTGATGAAAAGTTAAGATTCGGTGTTGATCTCCGGTCATTGAATCAAAAAATTGTTCCTGATATATTTTCCAACATTTGTGAACTAGTGCTGTTGCTTTTAGGTGGGAAGCATTTTTCCAAATTAGATCTCAAAAGCGCTTACCACACAAATTTAACTCCATGAGGAGTCCAAATCACTAACAGCTTACATCCCCACAGAGGGAATGTTACAGTTTACTCACATGCTGTTTGGACTGTCCTCAACAGTTAACGTTTTTCAGAGGGTGATAAGCAAAGTGCTTAAACAATTACAAAACGTCCCGTATTTTCAAGACAACATTCTAATCTGTTGGGAAACAATTGAACCGCACAATATCCTAAATTGAATATTTAGGATATGCTATCTCCGGGGAAGAAGTGAAACCAATGAAGGACTTGTTAAAAGCAAAAGATTTGTCACCAGCTCCCTCTGTTATAGTGTTTACTCCTTCTGAGCTCTGGCTGATGGAATGTTATCTAGGTAGAGCTCCTATGACATCAAAGGCTTGTGGGGGGTTTGAATCATGAAAATGCAGTTGTTGGCTTAGCCTGGCTTGGGTGGCTGTAAAGGTGTTTTTTCTGATGGAATATAGGATCTTGATGGAAGATACTTCTGTGTCCAGCGAGCTTACTACATTTCTTTGGTGATAACTTGGTAAGACATCTGCCTACCATCAGGAGAACCCCAGAGAAAGAACACAGCTGTGATGGCCTTGTGTACCATGCGTCATTATCATTCTCCATTATCACTCTCCATAGCCCTCATCCACTCAGTCTAGAAGATAAAACCCTCCAACCCATCAGTATAGGTGGCTGCTAATGTGATGGATGCCACTGAGGGGTTGGAGGTTTGTGTCTCCAGAGTGGATGAGGGCTCTGGAGAGTGACAACACATTGAAGGCAGTAGTCGAACTGCTCAGAGGAGGACTGAGGAGGGAAAGGTATTTGCCTGAGGTGCTCAGACCTTTCCATAAGGTTCTGGAGGAGTTATCCTTACAAAGCGAGGGCATAGTTATGAAGGGTTTTAGATTCATGCCACCCAATTCTGTGTACCTAAAGCTGGTACATTTCGTACATGAGGGTCATCTGGGTCAGACATTCACACTGAAGAGGTTGAGGGGAAAATTCTGGTGGCCGCTTATGAATGGTCAGGTGACAACATGGATGCAGGAATGTGATTTGTGTAAAGATTCAGAAAAACAGTTGAGAGTGGTCTTAGGGGTCTCTGCCCAAGACCAGCAGGTGGCAAAAGTAAAGGCAGTTGGGGAGAAAACTTGTTTGGATTTCATTGGTCTCTTGGTTTACTGGATCAGCAAAACTTTGCCGCAGTCATAGTGGATGGCAAATCCAGATGGGTTGAAGCAGTTCTTAGGTCTCGCATAGGCAGCCTGCATGCGCTGTCTCTCCGAGACATACAGTAATCTGTATAGCAAGAGTAATCCCGCCTGCTGCTTTCCTGGTGCTTGCAATTGGATTATTTATGCGTCACTATGATTTCCAGCCTCCCTATTGGTTGCTGGTCCGATGTATCACTTCCGTTTTTATCGGAAGCAGCACCGACCAACTACAGGTTTAATGCGCTGTAGGGTTTGTCAGTTTCGTTTAGGGACTACTTGATTTAGTCGCCATGGCGCCCGCTTCATGGGCCGCTATGCGCATATGTTTAATATGCATGGGTGCTGTGGTGCCCGCTTTCATCATTACTTTCCGCTATGCGCATATGTTTAATATGCATGGTTCCCGCTTTCATCATTACTTTCCGCTATGCTCATATGTTTAATATGCATGGGCGCCGCTGCGCCCGCTTTCATCTCTCGGTATTTATATCTGTGCCTCAGATAAACCATAGCATAGCTTTGGCTGATGCAAGACTCAAGCTGATTCCAATCACCCCGTTGAACGCTTCCACGAGAAAACCAGAGCTCCTTGAAGACCAGCTCTGTCAGCAGCCCAATTTCTCGCAGTCTGATGTGTATGAGGGGGCAGGGTGCACTGCAGCTCGGTGACCCCACAGCTGGTCATCGGCATTTCTGTGGCCAATAGTTCTTTTCTCGAGCACTACTGTTTACAATTTACATTTGCTCACATCGTAGATTCCCCCCAAAAAAGTTGAGCTCGTGTGAGGTCGCCCATCCTCCCTCCTCCTCCGGCATATATCTGCGCATGTGATCTTTTCCTGAGAGACAGCTGCGGAGTCGTCTGTTAAGTTTCGGCCAGAGCCTTTAAATGTTTGTTTGAACTCTTTTTTCCCAGCCAAAGATCAGGCTTCTCTCAACACAAGCACTGCTGAAAACTACCATGCTGCGAGTGCAATGTGTGTGAGGGGGCGGGGGTGCTCTGCTGCCCTCGTCATGGCTGCATCAGACAGAGCTGCTGAAGATGCTACTTAAGTTTGTTATGTTGCAGAAGCAGTGATGCTCTGTATACCAAGGGATCCGTGCTTTTTATATTTGCATGCATTACAAAATTGGGCAGACTCTGTTCGGCATTCTGCAAGCCCCACCTCACCCCACTCCAGTGAAAGGCGCAGCTCGCAAAAATCTATTTTTCCGTTAGTACTTCGAGGAGCATTGGCAGCATTGGCTCCTTCATATGTGAGGAGGTGGGTGGGGAGTAACACAGCTCTTTTTGTTTCCCCATTTGTACTGCAATAGGTTTTGTTTCGAAGATGGCGTCTTCTTATTCCTCTCACTTCTCCTCTCGTAACACCCTATTTGTTTTTATAGAGGAGGATATAGAGGCAGTTTCTCTGCCTTCTATCATATCGTTCAACAGTCTCTTTTCTCCTTCTTCTTAGCTTTTCATCTATCCTGTGTCTCTTTAATTATTATTGTACTCACCAATGTTTTGCTCCACTTCGTGTCTCCATTATACCTTTTTTTTGGTTTTGCTTCACCTGCATTCAGTGTCTCTCTCCCCCATTCATGTCCAGTGCCTCTCTCATTCTCCCCATCCATACTCCAGATTCTTAAAATAAACTTTATATTCAGCAAAAGTAAAAAACATTGCCATTTTCCAAGTCAACAGTTCTAACTTTAACAAATGCGAGACCTATTGCATTGCAAATGCTTGTTATGAGGTGCATCAGCACTAGATCTACAATAGCAGACCTAGGTGAGTTCTTTAGAAGGGAAAGGATTCCTTCAACCTTTCTTACAGAAAATGGAACCCAGCTCACTTTCATTGGAGATGAGGTCATTCTTGGACAATCTGGGGGTTAAGCATGTGTGTACATCTTTGTACAATCCCCAAAGTACTGGTTTGATGGAAAGGGTCAACTGGTTGGTTATGGAAACTATAGAAATTACATATTATGGTGATGCTGAGGATGAGAAGACACTTGTATAGCAAGCTGATAGTCCAAAGAGTGTCCTGGCGCTCTGCACACAGAACTTCACTGCCAAGTATAGTCAAGTCAGTTAATCCTGATTAAAGTACCACGTTTTCAGTTTCTTCCTGAACAAGAAGGTTGCAGCAATGGCTCGTAACTCAGATGGAAGCTTGTTCCACGCTGATGGCCCTAAGAAAGAGAAGGACCTTCCTCCAGCCCTGAAACACCGAGTCCTAGGGATTCTGGGCAGGAGAGTATTGGCTGTACAAAGGCACCTTGATGGGGTGTAGAAGCTAATCCTTGCCCTGAAATAACCTGCACCAGTATGATGAAGAGGCCTATGCACCAACAATTTAAATAAAATTCTCTTCTTTATCGGGAGCCAGTGAAGATCCAGCAAATGCAGGGTCACGTGTTTTCAGAGGCAGACCCAGAAGAGTGCGGGCAGCTGCATTTTGGACCACCTGCAATCTATTAATGAGATAGACCGGGAGACTCAAGTACAGGGCATTGCCATAATCCGGTTTATATGTTATCAATGCCTGTATTACCATCTTCCTGGCTGTGAATGAGAGGAAATATAAAAACTTTCTTGAAATGCGCAGCAGGTCATAACAGGCGCCACCACAATTTTAACCATGTGGTTGAAAAGAGAGCAAGCCATCGAATTTCCTTGATGCCTGGGGGTGGGGTTCGGTGTAATGTCAGCAGACCAAAGGTTCTGCCGTGTCTCAGGGGCCTTCATACTGAGAAATAGCAGTTCAGTCTTTTCAGCATTGCATTTCAGCTGATGGTGAGTTAGCCACTGGAAGAAAGCTGTGAGACAGGATCTGACAGTTTTGCCAAGGAACACTACCTGCCTGCCCCAGGAGAACGGCAGCTGAGTATTGTCAGCATAGGAAATCACTTTTGCTCCCAAGGCCTGGGTTAGTAGAGCTAGAGGAGTAAGATAAATATTAAATTGGGTAGGGCTCAAGGCTGTACCCTGTGGCACACTCACTAGTAGTTCCTGAGACCATGATGAGAAAGGAGGAATTCAGATCTCTTGACCCCATCCCTCCAGAAAATAATCCAACCAATTCAGGGCTTGACCCACAATTCTAATAGATTGGGTATGCACTAGGAGTCTGGCATGAGGCACTCTATTGAAGACTGCTGAAAGATCTAACATAATCAGCACTGCCTTCCCTCCAGCATCCAGAGAGATTGGTTTAATCAGCAACCTTTACTAACACCGTCTCTGTACTGAAATTGGGACTAAAGCCTGAATGATTTGGGTGAAGCAAATTATTACTTTCTAAGTACTGGGAGAACTGATGGTGTACATGCTTCTACAGTACTTTAGATAATGTTGTTTGCAGAGATATAGGTCTGTAATTAGATTGCTCTCCCTGGTCTGCCTGAGGCTTCTTAAGCAGGTCAATAATTTGGCCTGCTTCCTGATGCGAGGTACTACTGATGAAGACAATGATTATTTCAGATGTTTGTTGGCCAAGGGGTTAATTACACTTGCCCCTAGAGCCAATATATTAGGGGGGGTGAGGATCTGTGTATAGTGCGGGATTGCCAATTCAGGGTGCCGTCAAAGATATGCTGTGGGCTCATCGCACCACGGTAAATGCCAGCGTGGGGAAAACGCCTTTTGAGATGATGGGCGGCAGGCAGCCTGGTTCTAAGTTGATTCCCTATTGGATGTGGGTGGTGTGATTAGTAGTAACAGATGTGGTGTAGGAGTGTCTAAAGACGAACCCTGTATGCTCATTACCCTAGCCTGAGAGCTCCTGACCGAGTCTGAAGTGGGCCCCTCCTTGTAGTTTTCAGGGGGGCCCCTTCAAGTTTTGTTACGCTAGTGCAGGTGTCTTCAACGAGTAGCTCGTAAGCTACCAGTAGCTCTCCAGGTACCTGTGAGTTGCTCTCCTGGGTGCAGCTCAGCCTATTATTATAGAAGCTTTTGCTTGCTGGAATTATTATATGTATAACAAAAGTACAAAAGCGTGTATTCAAGATGAAAATGCATGTATTTTCTTAATTCATAAGTTGACATTTGAGACAAATGGTTGGATTTTTTATATATTTTAAGCTGTTATGTGAGTTGGAGAAATTTATTACGCATATTATAACCTTCGTGCCAGGGTGATTGCAGTTATGTTTTTTATGCATTACCCATAAAGAGGCATTCCAAAATGATAGTTTTTTTACTTTTCTGATGGCAACGCTGCTTAATGCCCTGATGTTATCACTGCTAACCTAACCATCTTAGAAGGGGTGGTCACCGTTACGTCACTACTATTAGTAGCTCGAGGTGATTTTCATTTAACAAAAGTAGATCTTATTAAAGAAAATGTTGGAGACTCCAGCGCTAGTACATTTCAGCTGATGTAGTCGAACCATTAGACCTGCAGAAACTCTGACGTAAAGCTGTTAAAAGAATTTCATATACTTTTTACTGGATTATGCCTGAAAACCTCTGATTGACAAAACTTCAGTAACGTTTTTGTGAAATGCAAAGAGTTGTAAAACTGCACCCATACGACAGAAAAAGATCTCCGCCAAAGTGCCCCTCTTTCAGGCATTGTAGCGCCGGTCAGACGAGGAGCAGCCTGTTGATGAAGCATGACACCCAACTGGGTGTGTGAGGGCATTACATTCCAAAGAAATGGATTTCCATCTCTTTGACTCTGTAGCCTACTGTCCTCTGTATATTGCTGAATTCTAGATCATTCAGGAACAGCACACCTTTAAGTTTCATATGCCAGCACTTATGGCATGTAAACCCATCACTACTAAGAGAAGGAGGGTAACGGCATCCTCATTCGATCATTATAGAACCGTATAGCGCTTTGGTGCCTCACCAAGGGTTTGAGGCACAATGTAAAAAACATTTCAGTACAATAAAATTACAGTACAGTGCAGTCTTGAAATTACGCAGTCTGGCTATAGTCCTATAAAACTCAAGTTACTATAAATGCTATAAAACTCTGTACACAGGCGATATTGCTACACATCTTAGAGTAGGTTCGACAGGTCTATTAACATGTGAGAACTTGGCACTTTCATTTTACGAAAACCATTTTTGGTCGACTGCATTAGTGTACAACCATTATTCGAATTTAACGATTAACTTTAGAATTACAAATTTTATGTACATTATGTACTTGTGTATTTAAATCATGTAACTAATAAGTGGAACGACTGCCTTGTTTCCATGGCTAACTACACCATTACAATGCCTGATGCTTTTCCGGTTGAGGGTAGTTTTAATTCAGTTGCAGCGACCTTTTAAACTATTTAAAAGCGTGTTTAGCTTTTATTCTCAAAACTAGCTGTTTGTTGTGGAACAATCAGTGTGTGCACTTGCCAAACCAACATTTTTATTTTTTGTCTTTTCAGAGAATCCAAAATGTCTGCTTCATTCCCCACTTTTATGTCTCGTGGCCTTTATATCTCTTTGATGCACAGTGGTGCAGGGTAACATCACCGCCGATGGGCATGTGTAGAGAAGCATTCCAGGAAACACAGAATATATAAAAGGTATTTATTTTGTTGCAGCACAGTACACCCAACCGCTCAGGGCAATTGCTCTAGAGCTACTATACTAACAGCCTGAACCTAGAATCTCCACACCATGGTAACAGGAGACAGAAGGCATTTTAAATACAAATAACTCCAAAGCATTTAAAGAAACAAGGTATAATAAAATAGAACAGCATTTTGCCGCTCTGGGCAGATTTGAAATAAGTACGTTCCCTTGGAGTCACAAAACAATGTATATTTTTTGGCCAGGCATCAAGCTCCACATGCAATAATGGCTCACTAGTTTGAGCAGCATCTTATCATTGTTTGGGTCTCAATAAAATAGGTTCATGTAAGTCCGATAATTATGTTATGTTATATTGTTTTGATTAGCGCACTAATCACCGTAGAGAGTATCGAGGCGCTTGGGCAGGTATGTAGGTGTGAAGTCCCTAAAGTGCATATATGAAGAACCAGGTCTTCAGCTTCTTGTGGAACTCAAGAAGTGAGGAGGAGGCTCTGATGAGTTGAGGGAGGTCATTCCATGTCTTGGGATTCTAATGTAGGAGAATGCACGACCTCCAGTTTTGCTTTTGTGGATGATGGGAATATGTGCGAGAGAGGCAGAGTGTAGGTGTCTGGAAGGTTAGTGAAAGTGTATGTGGCTGTTGAGGTATTCGGGTCCTGTATTGTGTAGGGCTGTGTATGTGTGTGTGAGAAGTTTGAATTGGCTGCACTTGTGAATTGGGAGCCAGTGAAGCTTCTTGAGGTGAGGTGGGATGTGGGCGCAGCGTCGGAGTCTTTCAGTGGTGTTCTGGATGGGCTAGAATTGTGTGGAGAGTCCGGTATGGAGAGTGTTGCCAAAGTCCAGCTTGCTTGTGATGAGTGCTTGCTTGACCGTCCTTCTGGTATTCTGAAGAAACCATTCAAAGATTGTTCGTAGCATGCATAGGATGTTTAAGCAGACGGTGCACACTGCGTTGACTTGAGTTGTCATGTTGAGCTTTTGGTCCAGAATGATCCCTAGGTTTCTTGCATTGTCTGTGGGTTTGAGTGTGGGTGTTGATCATTGCTCTGATGGGCACAAGGTGGTGTCCCATAGTGAGGTTTTGTTCTAGTTGAGCTGCAGGGAGTTGGTTTGCATCCAGTCTGCCACCATGGTCATGCAGTTGGTGAAGTTGGTCCTAGTGGTGGTTGTCTTGCCCGTCAGGGAGAGGGTGAGTTGGCTGTCATCGGCGTAGGAGATGATAGTGATGTCTTGTGATCGGATAATGTTGGTGAGCGGTGTCATGTATATGTTGAGAAAGGTGGGGCTGAGGTACAATCCCTTTGGGACTCTGCATATCAGCCTTTTGGTCTCTGATGTGAAGGGTGACAGCCTAACCCTTTGGGTTCTTCTCATAAGGATGGAGCAAATCCATTAGAGAGTAGATTCTTGTATGCCAATCTTGTGGAATCTTCTGATAAGGGTGTTTTGGGACACAGTATCGAAGGTGGTGGAGAGTTTGAGCCAGATGAGGGCCTCCATTTCCACTCGGTCCAGGGTGATTCAAGTGTTGTTAGTGGCTGCAATGAGTGCTGTTTCAGTGCTGTGGTTATTTCTGAATCCTGATTGAGTGCTGTCTAGAAGATGGTGATGTTTGAGGTGGGCTGTGAGTTGCTTGTTGATGGCCTTATCAATCACTTTGGCTGGGTAGGGGAGCAGGGAGATGGGTCAGAACTTTCTTAGTTGATTCAGGATGGCCATGGACTTCTTGAGGATAACGTTGATTTCTGCAAGTTTCTATTCATCTGGAAAAGTGGTGGATGTAATGGAGCGGTTGATGATGTTGATCAAGTTGGTGCTGATTGGTGATGTTCCCAGATTATAGATACAGTGGGGGCTTGGGTCCATTGGGGCCCCTGAGTGGATAATCTGTAGGATTGCCGCTGTGTTGCTCTGGTGTGGGTTGTCCATTTGGACAGGTGGCCGTCTTAGCTGGTGTCGAGTAAGTTAGTAACAAATTCTCTTTGGTTGGGTTGGTGTGGAAAGTTGTATATGTTTGCAAATTTTGCTGTGGAAGATGTTGGATAGGTTGTCACAGAGTTGTTGGAAGCCAGCAATGTTGTTTAAAGTTGCTAGGGGCAAGGCAAAATCCTTAACAATCAATAGTCTATTATTTGCAGTCCTGCAAAACTAGTACCAACTGCAACGTATGCAAACATTTCTGAGAGTTTATAAGAGCTAAATGGTGGGCCTGATTTCTTGAATAATACATCTATTCACAGTGAACCGCACCCTGTGTCCTGTTTGTCCTGTGATTTATAATTTATACATAGCAGCTGCAGTCTATTCATAGCCAACAAGTTTATTTGTAGCCTACAAGGTGCTAGTGTGCCCAGTTCAGTTTCTTTATCTGTAAAGGGTGGAGCTCGATTTGAACAGCACAGTGAATTCTGCATCAGTTGCATTGACCCATTGAGCAGTGTGAGCTATTTGAGATATTCCGTACAGCTTGGTATACAACCTGTGAATCTTGCAGGATTGACAGTAGAGGTCTGTTGAGGGTGACTGGCACTTCCTGATCAACCTGCAGAAGCTGCAGTTCAAGGCTGGTCTGCAGCCAGACATCTAATGTCCTTGGAGTGAACCAGATGATGCTGTAGTAATTTCACTGCTTTGTGTCACTGTGCGCTGCCTGCTGTTGTGGGTTGTTCTTTAGGTCATCTCTCTTGTGGATTAGACCCTGTCGATGACTGGACTCTGGCAGTGGCGTAACATTAGCCCCCGTGATATGGGGTGGCATGAGCTCCAGGGGCCTCCTCTGGCACTATGCATGGGCCCCTGATCTGAGCGCTTCCCACTGGATCCAGAGCGGCCTCCATGTACTTTGCAGGAAGGCACCCTCAAGTTTCGTTATGTCACTGGGATCTGCCAGTTCAGGAATGTCGACTTTTATGCATGATGTAGCCCATGTTCTGCAGATGCCCTCCTGAGGGAGTGCTTCGTTGGTTCTGGATTTTTGCCCATACATTTTGTAGCAAAGACACCAGACCAGGCGGTGGGTTTAAATGGCAGTATTAGTTCAAATTTTGTCAGATGTAGAAACGAAGGAAGTGTTGTGCCCAAATCACACAATTTAGTGAAGTGGGAGAATAATAGTTTCACTTCGGTTTCACTATCAGCATACATCTGTGCTTGATGGAGTTTCCAAAAGGGAGGGTTTTTTGGTGATATAGTGATGATAATTGACTGTCTCTGGCCTCGCCTTTAAGTAAAAATCTGAGGGAAAATGTTTGATATTCACATATCTAATTTTTCCTTGGGGACTCGCCTCTTCCCCTTGAAGGATTGGCCAACAGGGATCTTTCTGGGTGATGCCGGGCATCAGTACACTGTCGATGGGATGGTGACAAGTGCAAGTCTTGTGGTTTGTGTAGCAGGGATGCACTAATTATGCATCTGGCTTGTTGGAGGTGGTTGTTGGGTTGGTTGGTGGATATATGGGCGGGCATGTTGTGTTATTCATACAGAGCGCTACAATTGTATTTCCTGTATCACCTCATTCGATTGACCATACTATAGCTTAGACAACGGTGAAGAAAAAGTAGACTTTCTTCTGTCATGACATTGCCTGACAGGAAGAGCGGCAGCCTTGTTAGTAGTAGTATAAATTACAGAATTGATGACCTGTACCAAGATTGCTCATCATGTGTGCACATACCTCATAATGCATGTGCTCACATGTGAGAGGTAAGGAAAAAGCTCTGGCAAAGCCATTGGCAATGACCTTTTGGAGCCGAAAACTATTGGCTGTAGCAATGCTTGCTTTCACCCAGTCTCTTCTCTTTCATTACGCTCTCTCTTTCATATTCCCCTTGTCTATTTGTTCATCCTACCTACTACTTCAAGAAGTTGTATGTACGACACAGGCCAGTGTTCCAACGAGGGCATAGTCCACCTACGTGTTCTACTTAGGCTCAGGTCCTGGCGATCCCCAGTGCACAGTTTCAGATGGAAGTCCGCTCCAGTATGTGTTAATGCCTGCATGGAGATTGTTTAACTCTCAGGAGAGCCAGGCCCAGAGGGAGGCACTTACAAAAGAAGTTATAAGGGAGCAGCCTGTTAAATAGCAGCTTATGCAGAGCAGGCATTTTCCATGCCCCTCTGGGCTAGGGTGCCATTGCATCAGATGCACCCTTGATAACTCTGCCCTTGACATCATTTAAATAACAGCTAAAAATCTGCAACCCTCTACTGGACAGACTGGGCAGTGAAAAAGAGACGCATAATAAAACATTATCGATAAAAACAATAGCCAGGTCTTTAGTATTTTTCTGGCGTTCAATAAAGTTTGCTCTGCCGGAAGCATGGAAGGAAGAGATTTGCTGATTTTTTCTGTTCAACAGAAAAAGATCATTTCCTGTAGGTCACTCTTCTGTCTTCAGTGACCAAAAGAGGAATTGATTCCATGGGTGCAGTGAATGCATGAGTGAATACCACACACATTTGTGGTAAAAAAATACAGGGATTTTATGGTACTTCTCTTCATGTACAATTGACATGGCTTTAAATATGATCTCACTTTGGAAGCCTATTGTAAGAGTGGAGCCCATGGTGAAAAGGAAGCAATCATGGAACTGCCAACACTCTGCTTATATCCGAAGGAGGTCATTGTGTCTCATGGTTCCAATGGATTCAGAGAGCGATGGATTCTGGAGGATGTTGTTGCTGACATAGGCACTCAAGAACACATAACTAGTGTTACTTGAGAAAAGAATTAATTTACTACAACTGCCCAAAATGGCATCCATCCAAACAAAAATACATAACAGGCCATGTACAGGTTTTGACTTTTAACTCCAAATCACAAAGCAAATGTCAATGCAGCTTCAATCAGACCAATCTGAAAGGTAATCTATTAGTAACAGGACCGTCACAATGGAATCGCATTACTAACAAAATAAACATAAGACCAAATCTAACCCTGAGAATTGCCTAAAAATGGCAGAGAAGATTAGGTTTAAAATTTAGAACCTTATGCAAAGTACGTGAAATACAGAAATACTCACTGAGGCTGCATGATATTCGGCTTATCATAGATAATACTGAAAAGAGAAAGATGCAGGAAAAGGTTTAAAGCTTCAGTTCAGAAGTGGCCAGCAGTTGGGCTACCATTACAATCTCATTAATGTTTTTATGCATGTTGTAACTTGTAATTTAGTTTCTAAAGACTGTATTCCTCATGTTTCCAATGCGACACAACTTAAAAAATCGATATAGTGGTGTTAGTAAAAAGGACTTGTAATGTGGTGCTGAATTGGAAGGGCGCTAGGACCACCTCGAACTAGGAGGCAGGGAGGGGCGGGACTAAGGCAGGGCAAGTAGATGCCCGGGAAAAGAACGGTAGTTAGATGCAGGCGAGCGACGAAGTAGGTCGCATGTAATAAAGGAAGAGTTGAGCCCTCACACGTGTCTGCGTTGTTCCTCCGCTGACACTACAGGACTGTAGAGCAGATGTAGAAATAAGTGTACTCCAGGCTCGGGTTCGGTGGCAGAGACATGCAGAGTAAAATAGACATTAGTGGGAGGGTACATACTTGGTACTGAAAGCAGTTAGAAGTGATTGGTGAAATTAAAAAACACAGACAGACTTGTACAGAAACTAGTCATAGTGGGGAAAATGTACAGTGTTCGGGTTACTGCACATTACTACAGTTTTTGAGGATTTAGCATAATACAGGAGCACCACATTACTGCACAGAAGTTTCCACGAACAAATGGGTGGTGGAAATGATGTGTGTAAAAATCTATCTCAAGCTGCGGATCCAAATATTTTGCTGAATTTTTGTCTGCTGGGATGCTAAATCTAGGGCTAATAAAATCTAGAGGTATTAACACATATCCCAATTAATTAAATACCTAATTGAAATTAGCTCCCCATTCTAAATTAAAGTGCGCTCCTATGTACTACTCAAACAGCTACCATCAGGATCCTGAGAAAGGTGACAAAGTGCTTGTTGTGCTCACCCAAATGCCATTTTACCTCAAAGTTCCAAAAACTATTATTCACATTTCTCGAAGTACTCTCTTTCCTTTCAGACTTCTGGACTGGTCATAGATACGTTTGGGTTCATCTTTCTGGTGGTTGACAGAACCGCTACCTGGCGGGACTGTGACCAAAACAAATGGAACGGCTGGTATTAAAGGGATTATACATACATGCATAAAGTCTTCTTTGGTTGTCTAAATATTTTCCCCCTATTCCCTTTAGAATCAATTAAATTGGTATGTTCTGATCAAGCATGTGGCTAGAATTGCATACTAACACTGGCGTTGTCTGGCGTTGGATAGAGATGTTTGTTATAATGGCTTATGCCTCATGCATTGCTTTGGAATAAGAACCTCTGTGATGTTCTATGTGTTTGATTAAAGTAGGAGCGTTCCGTGTTGGTCAGGTTTTCCTGACCAGCAAGGGAGCTACCACTTATGACTGTAGATCTAATAAAAGTAATTCTGAAGACAACAGAAGTTTGTACCCAGAACTTATTTACAAAAGTTTGGCACCAAGCTGGCTAGTGAAAGAGATACAGTGTTAAATAGTAGTGGAGAAAATAATCTATGTGCACCCGTGAATCGCCGCGATCGTAGAGTGTCGGCACAGCTTAGAGGTGTTGTGAAGTGGGAGCAGCTGGGAGTAGCATCCTTGTATGAGTCACAGCAAGTACTGTATGGAAGTGTTTTTGGTGGTAAAACGGAATATGACAGATCGAGTGCGAGAGTGCGCAGAAGTGAGCAAGCGCAACAGACGCCCCCAACATCCATGAAACTCTGGTTTCTTGGATGCCAAGTGACACAGGTGAAACGTGCATGGTTACAGATGTTTAAGGATGCACGGCGGCCATCTTGAGTTGGGCTGAATACTGTTTGATACGCAAACCTTGCCAAACATATATCAAGAGGGAGCACGGTGATGCGCACACCATTATAAGGCATCAACAAGCAGTTTTTAAACATAAGGGTCTCGGCTAATGTTTGTGGGCCTAACATTTGATTTGAACATTAAGGCAAAGCGTACAGTCATACGCACTCCTCATAAAACACAGTGTACAGTGATGCGCTCATCAAACCAGAGTGGACAGTAGCCATACAACGGTCATACGCATTCAGAGATAGAGGCCGAGCATAATTTGTACATGCATGAGTTTGAGAGACTTCGATCAAGAGCATCCAGGAGTAGTGATGCACATACCACATACTATATAGTGTATTGGATAGTGTGGTGTATTGTGCAAAGTACTTTGTGCTTCAATAACCTTGGTTTTAGACAGCACATTAGAGTGTATTGGGTAACATATCAGTGCATGTGTGTGCAAAGTAATTTGTACTTTCAGAACCTCTGTCAGACAGTATACTGTAGACTGAATATTGCGCTAATGGATACAACTCAAATGTCAGTCATCACTCCACCTTGTTTTTTGTTACAAGCTGGTACACCGCCTTTTCCATGGGAAGACTGGATTTTAATGTTTCAAATTTATTTAGAGGCCTTGGATGGCCAAGATTTTCGACCCCAAGGAAGAAAGCATTATTATTGAGTGCTTTGGATAAGAAAGGGCAAAGCATTTTAAAGTATTTGCCACAAGCCATAGAACCAAATCGTCAGCCTATACAAGATATGTTTAAAGAGGCTAGATGTCAGTTAAAAATAGGATTTGCTAGAGATGAGAATCTTGTCCTGTGAGATACACATTTTATACCAAACACCAAAGTACAGAGTAGACAACTGATGAATTTTTAGCCAGGCTAAGAGAATTGTCAACTAAGTGCCAATTTGAAGGTTTAACAGAGGAACTCATCCAAGATCAGTGCAGTGTAAAAGGAAGAATATTCAAGAAAGAATAAGGGCAGCTAAGATTCCTACACTGAAAGATGCAATTGACATTGCAAAAGTTGTTGAACAATCAGATCTATGTATGAAGGAAATGGAGAACAAAACAGCCGTGGTCCGTGCTGGTAACAGCAGTGGGGCCGAGTTGGGGGGATTCCGAGGGATGATGACGAGGGAAATTTAATTATTTATTTAATTATTTATTTAATTTTCCCTCAGCATCGTCCCTCGAAATTCTCACCACTGTTACCTGTATGGAGCGCAGCTGGAACAAAAATCAGGGTATTGTTGCTGAAACTGAAGTAGAAGTAGGGGCTGTTTTAAAGTCTTCAAACCGACAATATAAAAGCAGGAGAACTTTTAAACAATCTAGTAGGTGCAACAGATGTGGAAGTAGGGGCTATGTGTCGGGCAAGAAATCTTGCTGTGCTCTTAACAAAGAATGTAGAAAGTGTGGTCATTTAGGTCACTAGGATATAAAAATATGGGCCTCATAACAAAGTGGCTTTAATATCGTGAGACTCATTGTCGGCCACAGAAGAGGCAGATGGAATTTTAAGTGTGGGTTATGAAGAACAAGTGATTGACAAAAACGAAAGGAGAAATAGGCCCATGGCCATTTTTTAAGTAAACAGACTCAGATCCAACTTATGGTAAACACTGGATCCATGCACACTATAATCCCTGAAGAAGTTTTTGAACGGGAGTGGGGAGGAACTAATTTAAAATCCAAGGATATATCTCCAGGGGGGTATCATGGAAATATTATTGACATATTGGGTTATATGGAGTTTCACATTTCAATTGAGAAAAGAAACATACAAGGAAAGGTTTATGTAGCGAAACATGAACCTCCAGTTGTGGGGTGGTTACATCAGTATGATCTGTATTTCATCATTAACCCCAGGGCCACGTCTCACATTATGGTTGTGGAAGATGAATCCATTCAGGAAATATTGGATGGGATGAAGGAAATATTTGATGACAAACCAGGACAACTTAAGGGGTATGTACATAAAATCATGCTCTGGAAAGTGCAGTGCCAGTGCAACACAAAGTCAGAACGGTACCTATCAGTGTTCGAGAAGAGGTTAAAGAAATGTATACAGTATATGTTAAATGAGCGGGCCATAGAGCCAGTAGAAGCATTTAGCTGGATATCCCCTGTTATAGTGGAGAAAGCTGATGAAAAGTTAAGATTCTGTGTTGATCTCCGGTCATTGAATCAAAATATTGTTCCAGATATATTTTCCAACATTTGTGAACTAGTGCTGTTGCTTTGAGGTGGGAAGCATTTTTCCAAATTAGATCTCAAAAGCGCTTACCACACAAATTTAACTCCATGAGGAGTCCAAATCACTAACAGCTTTCATCACCACAGAGGGAATGTTACAGATTACTCACATGCTGCTTGGACTGTCCTCAACAGTTAGGGCCCGATTCACAGAACTAACTTAAGACAAAATCCTAAACTTACTACCATTTTCGTATTCACAGAAGACACTTACTCATTTTGGTATTCACAGAAGACACTTACTCACTTCGGTATTCACAGAAGTTAGGAGTCCTAACTTTAGGACTCCTAAATGCCTTCTGTGAATACCGAAAGTCTTAAAATTAGGATTTTTCTCAGTTTAGGAGTCCTAAAGTTAGGACTCCTAACTTTACTACAACTAAACTGAGAATAATCCTAATTTTAAGGCTTTCGGTATTCACAGAAGGCATTTAGGAGTCCTACAGTTAGGACTCCTAACTTTACTACTACTAAATTGAGAAAAATCCTTATTTTAAGACTTTCGGTATTCACAGAAGGCATTTAGGAGTCCTAAAGTTAGGAGTCCTAACTATACTACTACTATACTTCACTGCCAAGTATAGTCAAGTCAATTAATCCTGATTAAAGTACCACGTTTTCAGTTTCTTCCTGAACAAGAAGGTTGCAGCAATGGCTCGTAACTCAGATGGAAGCTTGTTCCACGCTGATGGCCCTAAGAAAGAGAAGGACCTTCCTCCAGCCCTGAAACACCGAGCCCTAGGGATTCTGGGCAGGAGAGTATTGGCTGTACAAAGGCACCTTGATGGGGTGTAGAAGCTAATCCTTGCCCTGAAAAAACCTGCAGCAGTATGATGAAGAGGCCTATGCACCAACAATTTAAATAAAATTCTCTTCTTTATCGGGAGCCAGTGAAGATCCAGCAAATGCAGGGTCACGTGTTTTCAGAGGCAGACCTAGAAGAGTGCGGGCAGCTGCATTTTGGACCACCTGCAATCTATTAATGAGATAGACCGGGAGACTCAAGTACAGGGCATTGCCATAATCCGGTTTATATGTTATCAATGCCTGTATTACCAGCTTCCTGGCTGTGAATGAGAGGAAATATAAAAACTTTCTTGAAATGCGCAGCAGTTCATAACAGGCGCCACCACAATTTTAACCATGTGGTTGAAAAGAGAGAAAGACATTGAATTTCCTTGATGCCTGGGGGTGGGGTTCGGTGTAATGTCAGCAGACCAAAGGTTCTGCCGTGTCTCAGGGGCCTTCATACTGAGAAATAGCAGTTCAGTCTTTTCAGCATTGCATTTTAGCTGATGGTGAGTTAGCCACTGGAAGAAAGCTGTGAGACAGGAATTGACAGTTTTGCCAAGGAACACTACCTGCCTCTCCCAGGAGAACGGCAGCTGAGGATTGTCAGCATAGGAAATCACTTTTGCTCCCACGGCCTGGGTGAGTAGAGCTAGAGGAGTAAGATAAATATTAAATTGGGTTGGGCTCAAGGCTGTACCCTGTGGCACACTCACTAGTAGTTCCTGAGACCATGATGAGAAAGGAGGGATTCAGATCTCTTGACCCCATCCCTCCAGAAAATAATCCAACCAATTCAGGGCTTGACCCACAATTCTAATAGATTGGGTATGCACTAGGAGTCTGGCATGAGGCACTCTATTGAAGACTGCTGAAAGATCTAACATAATCAGCACTGCCTTCCCTCCAGAATCTAGAGAGATTGGTTTAATCAGCAACCTTTACTAACACCGTCTCTGTACTGAAATTGGGACTCAAGCCTGAATGATTTGGGTGAAGCAAATTATTACTTTCTAAGTACTGGGAGAACTGCTGGTGTACATGCTTCTACAGTACTTTAGATAATGTTGTTTGCAGAGATATAGGTCTGTAATTAGATTGCTCTCCCTGGTCTGCCTGAGGCTTCTTAAGCAGGTCAATAATTTAGCCTGCTTCCTGATGCGAGGTACTACTGATGAAGACAATGATTATTTCAGATGTTTGTTGGCCAAGGGGTTAATTACACTTGCCCCTAGAGCCAATATATTAGGGGGGGGTGATGATCTGTGTATAGTGCGGGATTGCCAATTCAGGGTGCCGTCAAAGATATGCTGTAGGCTCATTGCACCACGGTAAATGCCAGCGTGGGGAAAACGCCTTTTGAGATGATGGGCGGCAGGCAGCCTGGTTCTAAGTTGGTTCCCTATTGGATGTGGGTGGTGTGGTTAGTAGTAACAGATGTGGTGTAGGAGTGTCTAAAGACGAACCCTGTATGCTCATTACCCTAGCCTGAGAGCTCCTGACCGAGTCTGAAGTGGGCCCCTCCTTGTAGTTTTCAGGGGGGCCCCTTCAAGTTTTGGTACGCTAGTGCAGGTGTCTTCAACGAGTAGCTCGTAAGCTACCAGTAGCTCTCCAGGTACCTGTGAGTTGCTCTCCTGGGTGCAGCTCAGCCTAATATTATAGAAGCTTTTGCTTGGTGGAATTATTATATGTATAACAAAAGTACAAAAGCGTGTATTCAAGATGAAAATGCATGTATTTTCTTAATTCATAAGTTGACATTTGAGACAAATGGTTGGATTTTTTATATATTTTAAGCTGTTATGTGAGTTGGAGAAATTTATTACGCATATTATAACCTTCGTGCCAGGGTGATTGCAGTTATGTTTTTTATGCATTACCCATAAAGAGGCATTCCAAAATGATAGTTTTTTTACTTTACTGATGGCAACGCTGCTTAATGCCCTGATGTTATCACTGCTAACCTAACCATCTTAGAAGGGGCGGTCACCGTTACGTCACTACTATTAGTAGCTCGAGGTGATTTTCATTTAACAAAAGTAGATCTTATTAAAGAAAATGTTGGAGACTCCAGCGCTAGTACATTTCAGCTGATGTAGTCGAACCATTAGACCTGCAGAAACTCTGACGTAAAGCTGTTAAAAGAAATTCATATACTTTTTACTGGATTATGTCTGAAAACCTCTGATTGACAAAACTTCAGTAACGTTTTTGTGAAATGCAAAGAGTTGTAAAACTGCACCCATACGACGGTGTAAGTTTACATATGCCCAAGTTTGAATTTTGTTTTTTACTATATGACTAATATGCCAGCATGGCTGAATCATCTATTGTACATTTAAAAGTAGGCCCTAAGTCTGACCCCATGTGGGTCCCTCGGTCAGGTTGCCATACTTTGCACCCTTATATCTTTTTTTTTATTTTCAGGAGAAGGTGACTGAGTCCCTGTATCATGTAATGGTGGTTGAAACATTTCTATTCATGTTGCCGTCAGCCAACCAGAGCACGAGCTGGAGTGAGGCAGCCAGTCAGATCGCTCTGTTATTTGATGTGGCATGCCCACAAGGGTCTTGTGAGAGTCCTGATAATCCAACCGTCCAAATATGTATAGATTTTGAACCTCAATTTCTCAAAAATACTGAACAGATTTACATCAAAGTGTCGAAAATTCCCAGGGGAAATTGCATGGGAAAATTACATTTTGGGACCCCCTTTTGTCTCGACCCTGCTTGACAGATTACCCCAAAACTTTCAAAGAACGATTTGAGGAGGATTAACTTTTTTTTGGAAAGGCTTGTAAATATTCATCAAATGGCACGAAAGATATTAGCAAACCAAAAAATCTATTTCCTATGCTCACGCCCCTGCCATGCACAGCATTGTTGTCAATTAAGTCCTGTCATCAGGAATGTTATTAATGATGTCACAGAACATGCCAATAAGGGTGTAATATGTGAGGTCTTAAGCAGTGTATGGTGAGGGTGTGAGTTATAGTTACTTAAAATAACTATAACTGTTTTTAGTTTACAACGTAACATTTAAATTGACATTTTCACCTAACTATAACGCCACTTTATCCTCTATTTTTTCAGTGAATTTTTAGGTAAAAAAAAAAAAAAGTAATATTTTATTACCAAACATAAGGCCAAACCCGCTACCATAGCTAAATCCGTGCATCCAACCTCCAACGCAGCAAGCTGAACTCCTGCCGTGCACAGTGTGGGGCTGGCCATAGTGCCTACCTACCACCAGGCCCTGCACGCAATCCCCCACAGGAAGCCAACTGCCCACCATGCAGTGTGTTCACCTGTTCACGGGAAACCACCACAGACACACAAGCCCCACCACCAGAAGACTCCCACGGAAGGCAGTGCAGCTCCTGTGCTCCCATGGGACTCCTCCAGGGAGTCCATGTGGCCATGCCAGCTCCCGTGGAATACTCGTGGGATCGTGGAAACTCACAAAAATAATTTTTTTAACATTTTACCCAACCAACAAAGCTCCAGGGGGTTAGGGTATCCATATCCTGCCCCCTTGTACCTTATTTTTTTTATTCGTATTCAGGACACAGGGCCAGAATCCCGATTCTCGAAATGGTAGGCGCAACATTTCTCTTCATGTTGAGGCCAGTCAATCAGAGCGTGAGTTAACGCAAGATGACCAACGGGGATAAAAGCCTCCTCGGCCAATCAGATCACTCTATTATTTGAAGTTGTGTGATAGTGGGTTTCTCACAAAGCTCCAGAGAACCCAGCAAACATAGGGCCCTTATTACGCATAGGGCACGCTTTTCCTGTTAGCGCCACATCTCATCTTTAAGTAGGAGTGCTCTTGGCAAACAGGGAAGTACACACTATTACAGTGAATGCTCTGCCCTCAGGGTAGCCGAAAACCCGTGCTACCTTGGGGGCAGCACATTCAAGTGAAAAACGAAGAGGCTGATTTCAAGCCTCCTCGGTTTCACAAAGCATGTGACCATCACTTGCACTTTAAAGAGGAATGCGAGATCCCTTTGCAGACGGGTGCGGTGAGTGACTTCACCCGCCTGCAAGAGGATGTATGGGGGTTCCATGAGACCCCATTTCCCTACTCTAGAGGGCTACCAACAGGGGGAGCACTGACAGTGTGCCACCTTTTGGGAGAGCTTCTTTGCGTTTGGCATACAGACAAAGAGATTCTCTCATTTGCTTGGGGCCATGCCCTCATGCAAATGAGGGAAACCCCTTTTGAGATAGAGCTGGAACTACATATGCACCAGCGCTATATGTATTTCAGAAGGGGCAGCACAGGCACATGCAGCCCCTTCTATAATCCCAAGTGGACAAGTGTCTATTTCGCCCCGGGGCACTTTCTGTAACACAGCCGCCCCAGATATAGAATGTTTTTTAACTTTAATATCTGAAAAACGACAGTTATTTTAGCTTTCAAGAAGTTAGCTAATAAATGTTTGTGGAGTACGTGATTCAGCTGAAGAGCAGGAGCATAGAATATTGCATCACAGAATAGAACCCGTAGAGGGAAACTTCATCGTAAAGCTCACCTTGGTATACCGGGATCAGGTTGTCCATCGAGGGAGTTGCAGTTCAGTTCTTCTTGAGTAGAATGCCTTTAAACAAAGATTGAGTTTAGTATCTCTGAAGAGACTTCTTCGCTTTACATTTCAGCAGACTGATTTCAATGTTTTTTTTTTCATGTAATATGTATGGAATCAGCTTTACCCTGAACTCCCTATTTAGGAATTAGTTGTTTATTGATCCCTGTAAATCTATTGAATGAGCAGAATATACTTAACAAGTAACTTTGTATTATATTCCAATAATACAATTGAGGAATTTTGGTCACATTAATTACGAGACAGAAGGACTAATGGTTTGAAAATGTCACTTGTGACAGTAAAAGCTTTGATGGACTATAATACATGTAGCCCTTTATGTACTGTTTATACTACACATTTAGTTTAGTTCATTTGAGATGAAAATATATGTTTTACTTTAACCAGGAAAAAGAAGACACTGCACTATATTTTCAAATTGTAGTAAAACGAATAGATTCTCATGTTCTTTAATCTTAGGCAGAAGGTTTTATTATAGTGAAGCTTTAGTGTGTCAAAAGCACATTTCGTCTGAAAATGTATGGCTCAGCTAGCAGTAGGAAGCTTCTAGTAAGCTCGTGTTTTGTTCACTTTTCATGAAGCGAATGCTAATAAGAGGAACTGTGGCTATTAACAACATGTTTAAACATTATATATTTTAATTGTTTAGAAGAATATTAATGCATGGACATTTTTTAGCTGTTGGACTGAAATCAATGCGAGCAAATTTTCTAGGCCAGACATTGCATGCAATCCACAGTTCACATGCAGGATGTCATCTCTTGGAGTGAAAGTCAAGAGGCAACACAGAGGCGGGTCCTTCCATACCATTTTCCTTTGTCTCTAAATGCTCTCATGAACTTTTGCTTTCGAATGATAGAAGCTGTGGAGCTCATAAGTGCTGGGGATCCCTCAAACCTCTGGTGCTTTTCAGAGAACCCTTTGGTGTGACTGAGGATGAGGAGAACTGCTATTGGCTCCCACACAAAGCATATTAGCAAAGAATTCACGAAACGCAGTGCAGCAAGTAAAGTTGCAGCACTACGTGAAAGGGATAGAGCAGAACTGCACCACATCTTCAAAGAAATGGCTCAGGTCTGTTCTTTGTGCTACCTAATGCTATCGCAGGCACCCTTGTGCCTTAGTACAAGGGTGCTGAGTTGTAGTTAGGATCATTTTCCGTGCAGGAATGGGTACCTTCCTGCATAAAATATATCCTTAGAGACTTTTTCCTCTTTGTGTGTGTGCTGCAGAATACAAACAGAAATAATGAGGAGAATATTTTTTCTCATTACACCAGCCTCAGGCAGTCGCACCATTTTGGCGCCAACCCATGATTCCATCTCTTTTTAAGTATAGGTTTGCACCAAAATCCCTGGAAAGATGCATCAGCACACTCATGCACCACCCATGAAAGACCTCCCTGACACAAAGCAATGCAAGGCAGTTCAATGCGCTGTGTTGCATGACTTTTTCTTACAAAGCCACGCAAATCAAAATGAATGGTTTTGTAAATACCAAATAGGATTTAGCATTGGGGCTGTGTCAAAAAAGTGACATAACTCTGATGCAAAGTCTTTGTAAATGTGGGCTGTAGCATTCATGATGTAGCCCTTTGGACTCCCTATGTGCAAGTTCCTTGTTGGGGCAGCTTACTATAGGTTTTGTAGTGCCTGCTTACATCCAGTGGTATTACCATCTGGCCTCCCTGTGCAAATGGAAATACAGAGACTTAAGGTTTGTATTTACTTATTTTTAATGAATTCTATAGCCACATATATTACATGCGGTTATCGTACGCATAGCCCATCACAAACAGATTAGAATGAGTGAATTACGATAAACCACGTGTCATTAGGGGTACTCGTAACTGTGGATGTGCATTCCTTTAGCGTAAGAATGGTGTTTGGAAAAAGGGGGGTCTAGTACTAATCATTCCACCACATTTCAACCTGTTTTTTCCCATTTTCCCCTTGCAGGTTCTGGAGTGTGTAACCAGGCCTCTTCACAAGGGCAGACACCACTACAGTGTCCTGCAGTTGTATAATCTAAGACTCCTTTCCAAGGAATGAAAGACTGATAGGCTTGACATGTGAATTCTAAGGAGGCACTGGGCACTGACTGCCAGTTGATTTCAGCCCAGCCGTTTGACTCTGGGAAAATAATCTGGAAATGGCCTTTAACTCCCTGATCATCTTGTTCATTTGAAACTGTGTGGACCCTTTATTGCCTATTTCATCCTGACTAAGGCTGTAGAGCATGATCATTCTCTTCTTAACTACTGTGCTGCTGCCTTGCTAGTGTGGGAGCCCAATGAGACAAGAGTACTGATCCAGTTCACGCTACGTCTCATCAAAAGAGCAGAGGCAGGCTGCTGAAGAAGCACCCCTGATGGGCACTAAAGTTCTTAATCATCTGCTTATCCCCCCAACTTTCTTAACAAAGAGGAAAGTCTGTATGTATTAGATTCTTGGAAGATACTCCATCCCCGCCAATGGGAGTACTCGTTCTACTGTGGCATGCATGAGTGGCATGTGTGCCTTGATATGTGATGCGCATGGGAGGGGGGTGGGTGCAGAGAATCATGCCCGAACACACTCAGATCACAATCTATTGTGCCTGACTATCAATTGAGATACTCCTAAAACGGTGACACCGAGCTAGAAGCTCAATGTTGAACTGTAGGTGGATCCAGTGTTTCGAACAGGGCTTGGTGTAGCCATCAAGAATTACTTTGACAAAAATGAAGGCTCAGCAGTTTCTCCCCTGGTCTAGAGGGAAGCATTTAAAGTTATAATACAAGCATACTGCATTGCCACATCAGTAGGGATTACAGTGCGGCTTAATAATGACATACATACTCAAGAAACCTTGTTCTATAATTTAGAATTAGCAATGGTGGGCGATCTATGCTCTGGTACTAGAGTGTGGGAGGCGTGAGAAAAATTGGTGACTCTCATAGAGTGTTTGGAGTGTTATGACTACCCCAGATATATTAATAAGGTGCCTGACGAAAGGGACACACTGGGAGGCTGCCTGCATGGCTGGCTAATCCTGAAAGGAAGTACTCCGAGATTCTGTACATTGAGGTCGCTGCTTGGAACCTGCTGTGCACACAAGCATAATTAGCGTAGTCTTTAGGGAATATTAGACACAACTCAGGGCCTGATGTACGACCCTCTCATTTAGCGCTTCGCAATTTGTGACTCATTGAGAGTCGCAAATTGCGAGGCACTAAATGAAATGTACAACAGTGTTATTACACTGTTTTGCGATTCCCAAAGGGGTCATAAATTGCGAGGCTCATTAATATTAATGAGCCTCTCACAATTTGCGAGCCCATTGGGAATACCAGACCTCCCAGGGATGATGGACTGCTGGGCTCAGCAGACCACCATGTCTGGGACTGCTTTTTAATAAAGCAGCTTTTTTTTTTTTTTTTAAATGCAGCCCATTTCCTTAACCCCTTGTGTGCCACGCCCTTTCCCCGCCCTGTGCCGGCCGTTACATTAGCGGGCGGGGTTTATGACGAGCTGGACTCGTCATGGGCACAGCGCAACCGCGGCCTATGACGAGTCCAGCTCGTCATGGGCACACAAGGGGTTAAAGGAAAACGGGATGCATTTAAAAAAAAAAAAAGATTAAACGTTTTCGTTTCATTTTTTAAGGGCAGACAGTGGTCCCTGGGACCACTGCCTACCCTTAAAAAATATTTTTAGAGACAGTCACAAAGTGGAAGTGGTCCCTTTGGGACTCATTCCAAATTACGACTGCATAACCACCCTCTTGAAGAGGGTGGTAATTTGTGTGTGTTTTGCGACCACAATTGCGGTCACAGAACATTCACACATAGCATTGCGGACGCAATTAGGAAGGAAGTGCCCCTTCCTAATTGTTACACGCAATACCTAAATAGCGAGTTGCAAATAAATTGCAACTCGCTATTTAGGAATTGTACATGGCCAACAGTGATTTTGCATGCGCAAACAGGTTTGCAAACCCGTTTGCTCATGCAAAACCAAGTCATACATCTGGCCCTATATGTCTTACAGAAGGTACTAAATATGCCAAGGGTACATGATTATGTGATAAATGCAAACTTCCATAGATTTTTCAGCACGGATGCCAAATTCCTTGGTCTTGTAATAGTGCACGAAATCAGGGAGATTATCAGGGAGCTGGCAAGAGGCAATGTGCCTGAGACAGATGGGTTTCCTATAGAATTCTATGTTGCATACAGTGAGCAACTTGCTCCAAACCTTGTAGAATTGTGTGATGGTCGCCAGGAAGCCAGGGGCTCATCCACCAACTTTGTGGAAGGCGCTGATGACTATGCTGGCCAAACCAGGCAGAGGATGCGAGAACATAGCCTCTGATAGGCCGTTGTTGTTGATAAATGTGAAGTACAAGATCCTCAATCGCATATTGGACAAACGATTGCTACGTGGACTTTGAGACTTGATACACCTGGAACAATGTAGGTTTGTCCCCACTCTCAGCACAACTCTGAACATCAGAAGGCTGGTGCAGGTGTTGCATCACTCTTTGCCAGACTATCCCAAGTCCCCAACATTGGCAATAGACATTGAAAGGCCTTCGACTCTTAGCAGTGGGAGTTTCTCTAAGTAGTGAAATCCTAAGGCACGAATCAAGATGGGTAGCATCATATCAGATAGTTGTACGGTGGGCAATAGCACAGAGCAGGGTTGCTTGATGTTGCCCGTGTTGTTGTTTGCGATGGCACTAGAACCTCTGGCTAGGACGATTTGATAGAGAAACCACTATTGTGGGCTGTTTATCAATGGGACTTCTCTGTACTTATCATTAGAAGTGGACAATATGTTGTATTTGCGAGGGACAGCTGAGGATGTGAAAGGCATCCTCAACACTCTACACTTTGGTAGTTATCAGTACTATGGGTAAAGTAGAGAGATAATGTGCGAATCTTATAACGACCCTCACGGCAGATGGCAGACTTGAGGAAATTGGGGGCTATCCGAAGGGAGACAGAAACTATTAGATATCAATTGGCAGATCGGCAGCATCATGGCGGCACTGTCCTGCTTGTGACAATCTATTCCGTTTTGGCAAATGTTGCCATTGTCGATAATGGGAACAATTGCTCAATGAGAAAGGTTTCTTCTCCTGAGGTTGCTTTGTTTTTTTCACTACCCTCCCAATATAGATACCTAGAAAGACACTTCAGGGACATTTATGGGTTATTGGTTCATGTTAGAGTCGGGGATCTCTGGTTGGCGCAAGGTTGCCCTTGTGTCAAGCAGGAACCCTCTCCTCCACGTCAGGGCGCAGGATAACCCCTCGCGAATGACCCTTGCTCACCCTCTAGGTGCGTGGCGTGAGCAGCCAAGGCGATTCCTCAGGCGTTGTTGGTTAAGCACTTACAATCATACACACAGTAAATACATCAATCCCCCCAGAAACGGACACCAGACTTGGGTATATATAAAAATACGCTTCTTTATGTAAAAATAGGTATATATATCTCAGCAGACTTATCACAAGACCAATAACGTTTTCGCTATGCCACCAGGTTGTAAAGCAGGCAAATGTTCGTTGTTCGTAGCTTCAAATGGATACTTTGTAGTCTCTTGCAAATGTTACTTGTGGTTCCAGTACTCACAGAGATCGGCTCCTGCGAACGGGGAAATAAGGCGTTGCGGGCCCCGAGCCCGATACTGGAACTTTTTTCGTGATGTGGAGAGTCGGCACAGGTCGGTGCGACTCTCGGCTTAAGAAGTGTTCTTGGGTCCTCAATCAGCAGGTGTGGGCACGTAGGCAGGCGCGGCCAGCGACCCTTTAGCACGGCGGTGCAGGAGGGTCTCCACAGCGGGGGCGGCGCGGCCTGAGATGTCCGGGGATAGCGAAGCGGGGTCGCAGGGCACGGTCAGTGCAGCTGGATGACCCGGCGTAGATCACAGTCGTCGGACGGCTTCCGGCGGGAGGGGTGATAGCGCGGTCAGCGCGCTCCAGTAGCAGGCGGTGACAGGGATGCAGGCGGCCTGGCCCGGGGACAGAGAGCGGCTCGGGACGGAGCGGGGCTCTCACGGGTTTGAGGCAGGCGAGCTTCTGAGTGTCACGGTCCTAGGAGGGGCGATGAGGGGCGCAGTCTCTTTCCAGCGGGATGCACACACGGCTCGAATTGGAGGACGAGCAAAAGCACAGAGAACCCACTGTTCCTGGGGTTCAGTTCAGGGGGCAAGCTCAGATCAAGCCCTTGGAGAATGTTCAAGCACAAAGTAGCAAAGTCTTTTCAGTAGTCTCTTCCTCTCCTTTCTCAGCAAGGCAAGCAGCAGGCCAGCTCCTCCAGCGTCTTCTTCTCCTTCTAGTCGGGCAGAGGTTCTTTGTGGTAAACAGGATTCTGATTTCTTAGGAGCCAGGCTCCTACTTTTATACCATGATTCTTTTGTTCTTTAGCGCCAGGGGGCCTAGGCCTGGCTCAGTCCAGTTCTGGAGCACTTTGTTATGGTGACTCTGCTCTTTCCTTTCAGCAGCAGGGCAGAGACATCAGCCGCCCCACAGGGGGCGGCGCCGGCTTTGTGGTGGCAGAGCACAGGGCTATTCAAGAGTCAAGGTGTACTCCTCCCACCCATCCAGGTGTCACCTCTCTACCCACCACCTGGCAGCCAACCTGTCTCTGGGGATCCCCCCACCCTGCTCCTTACTGTTGCTAGGCAGAACACACACACACACAGCAGAGGCGGACTGAGATGGTCAGGTCAGTAAATACTAACTTTCTAAAAGTAGTATTTACAAACCCAGGATATTAAAATAAACTTGACTACAAGAAGTATTTTATTATCCTGAGTTCAGGCATACTAAACTTGACACTCTACCATGCTCTCTGAGTCCACTGGGGTCACAGCGTGTAGTGACTCCAGCAGCCCATTCTGGCCTATGGAGAGCAGGTAGCCTTCAATAGTGAAGAACGAAAATGGCTGTAATTCACTACTAAGACAGGCCACACACATCAGGGCATGTCCTACCTTATGCCTACAATGCACCCTGCCCTTGGGCCTACCAGAGGGGTGGCTAATATGTAGGTAAGGGAAGGTTTAGGGACTGGCAAGTGGGGGCACTTGCGCAGTCAGCGCGACGGTCCCGGACCGCGCACAGGGCCTGCGGTGGCAGACCCTAGACACACTTTACAAAGCCGCTTTCTGTGGGTGCCGCAACCAGCGCTGCAAGCCCACCAGCAGCATTGGCATTCACAAGCCCTGGCACCCCTGGTGCACTTTACTGGGGACTGACAGTGAATCCAATAAACCAATCATGGACATCAATTACAGGTACACTTTACTTAGGGAGCACTTGCACTGCGGCACGGATTAGCCGTGGCGCAGTGCCCTGAGCGGACAACACCAGCAAAACAATCGAGGCACACCATCAAAAAGTGGAAGGGAAACTCACGCCAAGGTGCCAGGTCTAACAGTTCAGCTAATATAGGGACCGCAATTAAAAAGAGGAAAATTGGCAAAGTAACAATTGACCGCTGCTATTGGGGGAATGGCCGTCTCAGACGTGGTAATTTTTAGCAGCGTAGCTACAGCTGCAGTGGGTTACTAGATGGCATGATTATCAATGGACAACCAGGAATGGAGAAGGGACAGAGACCCCCACTATATTAATTTCTCCTGATCACTGTTGCTGCAGCGCTGTTGTTTGGACATATCGTTTTTTATATTGTTATAAATGTATGAGGCATAAACTGCTACTTCGAACTCGGTTGGGGGCTTTTATCTCAAAAGATCAGGTTCCAGCATGGAAACAAACATGGCCAAAAACACTCTGCAGACTTTGCGGCCAAGCAGAAGAAACTCTAATTAATTTACTGTGCATTTGTCCAACTGTGAATAACTTGAGACGTTATTATCTATTACAAGCATTTCGTACATATCAAATTAGATCATGTCGGCCAGCAGTAATGCTAGCACTGAATAGCCAATCGTTACAGGTAGCATGCGGGGCCACCAGATTCCTGCAGAAAGTCAGTTTCTTACTACAGAAATCTGAAAAATAGAATTTTTTTAATCTCTAGCTATGGGAAAAGAATGATGCTGAATGTTACAGTTTTCTTTCCTCCTGACATAATTTTTTAATATTTAGTTTTATTACGTAACCATTATATTGTTATCTCTAGATCTGCACACCGTGGCGTATTACAGTGTATGAAATCAAATGTGTATAACCAAAGGACTGAGATGCAAATCACAGCACAACACCTAATTCAACCTCAATTTTGTAACTATGATAGTATATATTACCTGTGCATCCTTTTTACCTTTTAAACGTTATCTGGATGATTTTAGCACAACAATTGTAAAGGTTTTAATTAACTATATACAATAAAATGTACTTATTTACTTATGAAGCATAAACCTGTGATAGTACTGTACGTATGCCAATCTTAAGGTAAGAAATGTCAATATTTTCATTGGTAACTATAGCACAGTGCACTGGATTGTGCTCAGTGTACTGACCTTTATTATGTCTATCCTTGTCATTTGTTGTCACTTGGCCAGTCAGATGTGCAATTGCAGCACTTAGGTTTGTGGAGCAGAGCATCTGTGGTTGACTGAATCCTGATTGAGGCCCTTTATGGGGCAGCTAGTTGTCTGTAAAGATGGCTTTGGGTTGTAATAGTCAGTATGGGGTGTCTGAAGGCGAGTGGCATGTCTCTGAGACATTATGAGGGTCTTTCATGGCCTGCTAGAGGAGTGTAAGGACTAGTGGGGGTGACAGAGGGCAGGGCGAGGATTTCCTAGGCCATGCTGGAGGTCCCTAGGGAGACACTAGAAAGTCTCTAAGACCAGCCATGGGTGTTTATGTAACAGCTGTGAGTAACTGACAGCAAGGTAATGGTCTCTGATGATGTGCTGAGGGTCTGTGAGAAACAACTGAGGGTATTTAAGTGCAAGGTGAGAGTATTCAAGCGGAGTTAGTGGAACTCGGAGTCCAGCCAAGGATCTCTAAGTGTCAGTTGAGTTGACTATAGACACAACACGTGACGGATGGAATACTTGAATCAATCCCAGCCACTGGTAATTACTCAGGCCACATCCTAAAGATTTTACTTTACACACTGTCACCTCAGTTTAGACTCAGTTATATGCAAATCAGACTTGACCCTGCTTCAATCAGAGCAGTCCAGCCCAAACTGCAGAGCCAGGTTCTCCCTAAACCAGAACACAAGCAACTCAGGACCGGTTTCTCCCTAGTTATGGGCTCATCAGCTAGGTACAGTTTATTTCTCATGACACAGTGTGAATGGGACCCACATCTGGGCATACCTGTCCCACTTAGGGTGACACAAAGCACACAAAAAGACACTCACCAGTGTGGAACCGGCCCAAGGTTGCTTGTTGTCCAGTTCAGGGAGGACCTGGCCTGGCAGTTCAGGCTGGACTTTTCTCATAGGAGCAGGGCCAAGATTGATTTGCATATAGCTGGTTCCAAATAGAGGTGGGCAAAAAAATTGATGGATTGGGATGCAGCCTGAGCAATTGCCAGTAGGTGAGATTAATTCAAGCATTCCATCCATCACCTTGTTATTTTTGTATTTGTCACCCTAGATGCGCCGTGTATGCCCAGACGTGGGTCACAAGCTCACTGTGCCCCCGGAACCAAGCTATACCTGACTGGAGAGTCATAACTATGGCAAAACCGGTCCTAGGTTGCTTTTGTTCTGATTTAGGGAGTACTTGACCTGGCACTTCATGCTGGACTGTTCCCATGAGGAGCAAGGTCAAGACTGATGTGCATATGGCTAGGTCCGAAGTGATAAGCTACAATGCTTCTGTCGGGGAGAACCCAATTGCTTTAAAGGGACAGAGAGAGTTGCTTGGTACCTATTGACTGAGTATAACAAGTATAGCATTTACATGGGTTAGTTCATAAAACATATTGCAAAAACGTTGGAACGAATATCAAGTGATCGAAAGACACAGATTAAAGCAAAACACCTACTAATAAATGCTTGCAAAAGGTTCTTCTTTTATATAAATTAAATGCATAAATTCAATATATACCGAGAATCGGAGGGCTGTCAATACAAGAAATACTGATAAAGTGATATGTGATAAGGTGACATTGACTGCTCGGTGATAATGGTGTAGTGCATATATGCACGGTGACAATATGTACAATTATTTACACAGGGGAATAGAATGCGGTCAGAATGAAAGTAGACAGTAGCTCTGGTGAACAGCGGGTTAGCTTATTGATTTGACAACCAGAGATTTGATTGATCTGAACCCTCTGCATTCGTCGATGTTTCGACCCCGACAGAGCATTATTGGAATGTCATTGCAGGTCTTCTTCAGGACAAGTGGGAGTGTAGACAGCCCAAAGAGTGGGATGATTCGCCGAGGCGTCTCTTCCCGGGTGGAGGATTATAGGGGATCTGCAAAAGTCAGATAAGCTCAGGGAGTGGAGATGACTTCATTGAGTGAAAACCCTAACACAATGTGATATTCACTAAATCGCTGGTAAGGTCAACAAAACATAAATGAAGCTGACCTTCCTTAACTATCGCGTATTTCCCTATTAGCATATCAAGATTGACACATTGCTGGACCGTGCCAATACCCTTTCTAAAACCAAATTGGGCTGCTGTTAAAATATTTTTCTCCTCGACTCAACATTCCAATCTATTCAACATAATTCTACCCATTCGTTTAGACGTAGAATCCAGTAGGGATATTGGTCGGTAGCATTTTGCACTTCCTCTGTCGCCTTTTTAGGTCTCGGGACCATCCGGTCTGCCGAAGTCGAGAGATTTAATGACTTGGAGAAGAGGGGCTTGAACCCTCCCCTCTTCTCACCTGTTCTCCATTGGCTGGCCTCTTGAATGCTGGCCAGCCATTGGAGAAGAGGTCAGTCATTCCGATCAGGCCCCATCCTTTTCGGATCGGGGGGCGTGTTTTTTGCAAGAAGTCTCATTCTCTCCTCCAGCCAATGGCTGGAGGAGAGAAAAGACAAACACGTCCCCGAATCCGAAAATGCCGCTGCCTTTCTCCGAGGCATTTCTTCTTGACCTCGGAGAAAGGCGGCGGTGTTCATGGCGTCCTCTCCCCCTGCTCGTGTCTCCCGTGTTGGCTGCTGCTCTGGTATCCTCCTGAGCTGTGGAGGGCAGGGTCTTCACAGAAGAGACCTTTGTGGAGAGCCGTAGGAGCCATTTCATGTGGTCGGGTATGGATGTAGACGATGTGAGGCTTCAAACAATCCACGCATCCACTTGAGTGAGTAATTGGCGCCCGGGTTGTGGAATGAGCGCCTCCATTTCACGAGCGCTTCTCCTTGCTTCTGAATGCAGTCATCGGCTTCGCGGCAGAGGGTGCTCTATTGGCGGCTTTGTTGGCCTGCTACATTCATGCTGCTCTGTGCGGAGACGTGCGCGTGGGAGGAAGGAACAAAAGCGCTCAGGCAGGAGGTGTGCACTTACCTGCCAGGAGTGACAGGTCTGCTTCCAGCTGCTCGCGCGCTCGCTGGAGCGGAGCCGGTGGCATCGACCATTAACGTCACGTGCCACGGGCTTTTATAGGTTTTTAGCCTTTCCTTGTGCCCATATCCTTGAGGTTGCACGGTATCATAACTCGTGCACTGCATCGGTGGGAAGAGATACACCAGTGGTCGGTGACTATCGAAGAGAGTGTTTCTTTGATTGACAAAGCAACGCCTGGCATCGTCCATTTCGCAAGTACAATGTGTGCTCGCCTGAAAGAGTGAGACATGCTAGAGATAGGCCGTTTATGGGAGGGACATAATATAGTCGTTCATTGCCATAACATGACGCAGCACAACGCTGTTCTTGATCGAACCGGGTCTGATGCGCACTGACTGGGTGTGATGAGCCTCGCACGTACGATTTCAGTGCTGAAGTTTTGTCACCGTTCTAGAGCATTAATCCACTCAGTAGCGCCCAGAAGCGGTTCACCTTCGGCCAGGCACAGTTTGTAAGGCCACCTATGTGCCTATTCTTTCAGTCAACATCTTTTACATTTAAAATGTCTAAAACTCCACAGGGGGGGGTCTTCTCTTTGGCAGGAATGTACGAGAAAGTTAACATTTTAGCTGGCAAGACAGCTCAGTGGGTTGAGTCACCACTGCAGAAATCTGCCGGTTCCGTAATCACATCACAGTAGTGCGTTGTGTCAGCCTTTCACTCATTTAAAGTAGATGAAATGAGTAACACTGAGATGGGAAATAACTCTGTTTTAAAATGCTGGTGACCCATGAATGCCCAGTGTTATTGTTGTCACCGTTCCGTGTGGAGGGGACACGTTTACCCTGTTGGCGTAGGTTCTTTTGAGCATCAGACATTTTTTCCGAAAGTCATTTAAATACCACAGAGGTTTCTGACCGGGAACTGGTAGTTTGACTCTCAGGCAACACACAAATGGTTCAGCGTTTAGTTTCTTTTTATTTATAATGTCCAATCATAGAGCCTGAATCCGATCTTCAAGACCCAGGAACAAAAATTACGAAAGTAAAAACTAGACACCATAAAGGCAAATACATAGTAACAATGAAAGAAAACAACAAGCATTTACAATGCAATGGTCTCGGCATTGTTAAAGTTAGAGCTATTGGCATTGCTCGTGACAATGCCGTTTCTTTAAATGTTTTAAAAACAAAAACATAAACAAAAATAATGTCATGAGCAATGCCAATAGCTCTAACTTTACCAATGCTGAGACCATTGCATTGTAAATGCTTGTTTAAAAATAGGGACAATCGTACTTCCTGCCCACGTTATAGGCAGTATCCCACTAATGATGGCGTTAAAAAAGTTTACTAAAATCGGAGACCAGAAATCAACATTATACTTAAAAATTTCTATTGGGACCCCATCTGGGCCTGCGGCTTTACCGCTGGCGCTATTCTTTGAGGCGGTTTTAATCTCCTCGATGATAATGGGTTCTATCTTAGCGACACTTAGGGATATGATATTGCAGTTTTCATCTATCTCGATATTCTCATGTATGGGATTAAAAATGTTGTCAAAATGGGACAGCCGGTCTTCTGGGCTCACTACCGTTTCAAATTTAGTGGATGTAATGTCCTTAAATAATGGTTGATCAATTGTTTTACAGAAATTGGCAGAGTTCCTAGTCTCTGCCGCTTGGATCAGGCTATCCCAAGCAGACTCCCTAATCTCTAATTTCCTTAATTTCAATGCTTCTTTGTAACGTTTCCTGAGTGTACTGATGATGTCAGCGTTTCTAGGTCTTACCTTTAATGCCTCCCTTAAATCTTTATTTAATTTGAAACACTGCTTGTAGAACCATCTAGGATGGTGGTCCTTATGTTTCTTATTCCTAAATTTCAAATTATTGGAAATTTCGGCAGCAATGTTTTGGAAAGCACTTACTATCTCTATGTTGGTGGATGACTTATCCAAGCATGTATTAATAGAGTGGTTATTATTTTTAACTATTTTCTCCATAAAGGCTGTCGGATTGACACCTGACCACTTAATAGAGTTCCAATTTTCGCCTTGTTTTTTAATTTCTCCAGTTGTGACAAACACCTTCTCAATATGATATAAATTCGGGGTCAGCATTAGAAGCAGAGGATGATGATCACTATATAAACTAGCCTGTATGTAACACTTTTCCACGAAGGGCCTACAGCTCCTTGATGCCACAATGTGGTTGATGCATGATGATGAACTAGCCCCCTCATAGTAGTGATTTACATATTCGACCTCATACTCAACAAGTTCCACAATTTCCAAGTTATGTTTGTACATAGCATGGTTAATTGCCTCACCATAGGGGTTATGAGGGAAATGGGAGATACAATCACCTGGGGTGTCTCCATTTCCACATCGGTCCGCTATTGAAAAGCTACATACCTCGCTGTTAAAATCCCCTGCCCAGCTCAATATGTAATCCCCCTCTACCCCCTTCAAGAAAACATCTAACTCCTTTTCCATTTTAACAACTACCCCATGTTTTGTTTTATCAAAAATATTATTGTAAAAGTTAATCACCACAATAGAGTGCCGCTTCCCTTGAACAGAGAGCAGTAAGAACTGAAAAAACTGTGATTTCATATAGACCTTCTATAAAATCAGGGGGCAGGTCACCGCAGATAATACTGCTCAGCCTCCTCTAGCTCTCCCCGCCTTCGATGGGGTTGCTTCTGTGAAAATAGTTTTAAAACCATTTATAAAAAAAGCATTCAGTGAGCCAAGTTTAGTGTAATAAAATCAATGTACAATCTTGAATGCTATTGAGCCAATCTGTTTCGTGTAACTTGTTTTAACCCCTGCAATGTTCCAGGACATACATTTTAGTGAACCATATAACATACTGCTACTGCCAATTACATTAATACCAGGAATATTATTTAAGGGGGTAACATTAATGCTTTCAATTGGTTGCACAACTTTCTCATCCAGTCAATCAACCTCACTGCAGCTTCCCAAGGGGGCAAATCTAATCCGGGTAGTCAGTAACATCTGTGTCGAAATACTAGGATTATATCTACCACTTGGATAAGAAAACTCCATTCTTGGTCTATAGAAATAACCAAGGGGGACTGCAATAACTCTTTCGTCCGAACGGTCAGATGGCCATGTATCTTTTACTGATATTTCTTCTAAAATGGAATCTACCACTTCGGGGTGCGGAAGTTTACAACAATACAGTCACATTCACTTGCTTTCACTGTTTAACCCACCCAACTCACTCTTCTCAGCATAATTATTTCCTGGGTGAGGATTCTAATACTACAACGGGTATTTGCTGAAAACCAATGAACAACTCGATTTTTGAATGACCCCCAAGATTCTGTAGTGTTGTCTGGCAATTACGGACGTTTTTTAAAATGACAACATAAGGGGTAGCCTGAGGCGGTAAATTAAGGGGAGCCTCATGATGCCTCTTAGGCCGTATTGCATCTGCAGTTACTGTGTTAAACTTATTTTTAAAGTTTTGTAAAATATTAACCCTGTCTTTTGAGGCACTCCTCTGAGCAGTTCATCAGTGTTGAGTTACTTATGTCTCTTTTTGCTCCATTGTCAAAGATTTGGCCAGTTGATACTTTCGTGGCCGGATTACTACTAGGCAAAGACTTCTGGCACAAATTTGATGACGATAGTGTTGTAACCAGCCCGTTAATGGGTGATATCTCTTGTATTTATTTAATTTCATTTGTAACACGTCTTTCAATATTATCTATCTTCCCATGTAGTTTTTTGAACAGGGTATCTATGCCTTGTATATGGTATGGTGAGTCTCCAGACCCTGTACCTTTTCCATCTGTTTTTGTATTTTTACCCTTTTTTTCTTTAACTGGGCGATTTGAGTTTTAGGAACCAGTTTTCGTGCCGATAGATTGCTGTTTACTCTTTTTCGCGAGTGGTGGTATCAAATCGGAGGTGAGAAACGGTAAGGGCAGGTTCTTATTTAACTTGGCTATAATACCAAGAGTAACCAAGATCAACATGGGAAAAAGAAAGTTGACCCCAAGTAAAGTGAAACCTGGGGGAAATATGAACCAATCACAAAGTCCTTAAAAAGTGCCATGGGCCTTATCAATAATGAGATTGTTCAAGTGGAGGAGCAATTAGCGGCTACCAAATCAGCACTAAATGCAGCCCAAAGGTAGGTGACCTTAGCCATGGTAGATTAGGCATGTGAAAAGGATATAATCATCGCGCCTGTACCTCAGGATATAAATAAGAGCAAGAACAGTAATCCCCATGACGTTATAGATGAGGTTCGTCCCACCGCATTGGGGCCATGTGTTTTATTACAACCGCTTGAAATATCTACGGCTTCAGCGACATTCAATATTTCTGCCTTTTGCAGAATTATTAATGTAATCAAATATTGTCATTGAATTTACACTTGAAAATGTCCTCTACCTGTTCCTGCAGAACACCCCTGACGAACAGCTAGATGATGTGCGTGTCAAAATAAGAGCCCCACGGTAGCGTGGAGGCACAGAGGCAGTGGTGTGATGCAAAATGAAGCAGCCCAACAACATAACCATAGATATCAATTATACGAATGCCTTTCCCTATCCATATTATATTAAGAGCAGCAAATATTTAACTATCAGGGAAATGGCTCCTTGCAGAGGAGAACTGAAATATTAAAAGCTCCCTTCGATTCACAGCATAGAGGCCCGAGGGTGCCAGGGACCCTTCTGCGACAGGGAGAGTCTGTGCCAGCTTTGTGAACAATGCACTCTAGTGCTGATCTCACATCTGCTCCTCAGTCTAGCAGCTCCATGTCCTGTGATGAAGCACAGTGAGCCATGTCGATTAAAGAAGTATGCACTAATAATAAGCAGTAAGGGGCGAAAAGCAACAATTAAAAAAAATAATAAAAAAGAGTACTGACAACCAGCTGTTTAAGAATGAAAGCATAAGTTTGCGGTATTTTGCCGTGCTCCTCTGCATTCAAATGTAAGTGACGTATGGGTTACTGAACGAGTTAGGAGAAAAAACCTAGCAACACTGGCCTGAGCGTTTGTCAAGCAGCAGGTGGGACCAAAGTATTTTTTCCGACTACAGCAGGTCTTGCAGACAGCGCATGCTCGCTCCCTCAGATCGACCTAAAAAACAGGTGAAAAGCGTGACACAAACAAGTGACAAGAGCACAGAGGGACAAGGGGTGAAGGAGAAAGCAGGCAGAAAAACAAGCGAAAAGCGTGACAAAGACAAATGAAAATAGCTCTGGGGCACAAATGGTGAAAGAGAAAGCAAGCAGAAAAATAAGTAAAAGATTGACAAAAATGTGAAGTGAAAGAGCAAAAGGCAAAGCAAGGTGAGAGAGCTTGGCAGAGGCAAAGGATCAGCAAAAAATTAAAGGAGAAAAGGAGCTGGTTAAAAGTGGACAGCAGAAGGAACAATCCGGGAGCCTCGAGGCAAGGGAGCCAGATTGTAAAGGGCCTTGACTGGCCAGGGGACCAGTCGCAGGTAAGTGGGGGGTGGGCCTAGGCACCTGCTCAATTTGTGCTGTGCTTTGCCATGCTGGTAGGCTTTTATTCACCAGGTGCCATGCGTAAAATGGGCACAAAACGATCCATCTATGCAGTGGGTATGGCACTATTTGTGGAAGTAGGAGAGTAAGAATGAGGATTGTGCATGTTAATTTCTGCAGCTATTTGGTTGATCACTGTTTTATTTTTTCTTGTCCCTGAGTAAAGTGGTAATATTATAGAAAGTAACGAAAACCTGATTTACATTTTGGTTTTAGACTTGCAGTACAGCATATCATGGTTTATGTACGTTAAACTGCTGAATGAGGAGTGAACTGGCTTGAGTCACTCACCGTTGCAGGACTTTACATCTTCTCTTTTCCTTTGGCTCTATATATTGCCATGTGAGCCATGGATATACTTTTGATTTACCTTTTGAGCACTAAAGTGTTTACACCAGGAAGGTCTGCTCTTATTTTCCTGACCATTTGAAAATAGACAACTCTAGGGATTTTTAGCTTTGAAGAAATCTAGATAGACGAAACATGTGTCAGCTGCCAGAAAACAAGAGTAAACACAACTTCATATTTATCAAAGAGGGGGAAAAATAGGAATTGGGAGGGCCCTGATTCTCAGTTCTCAGGCGACTGCGGGATGGAATAGGCGATGCCTACAGCCGTAAGAGATAGCAGATGATATTTCAGAGGGAAAGATGGAGGTCATAGGAAAAAATGAAATTTAAAAAATTTAAATTGAATATATTGAAAGATGTATCGTCTTCCTTAACATTTGAAGCCCTGAAGAAGCGAGAAACTTGCAAAACACATGTTGGCTTAGCTGTAGATGTCATGTTCTTAGATGGAGAATTTTAGTGGAGTGTATAAAGTGAAGAAATCATGAAATAAAGTCTTTATATGGAATTCTATTGCAACGTGTTCTTCTCAGCGCCTGAATTAAAGTGGACAACTTCATATATATTGACTGCCTCTTGGAAACTTTTGTATTGTAAATTACAATATTTTGTGTGCTCCAATGACATATAATTATTCATTATATAAAGTAACTCCACATAAATGTGCATGGGTCTCGATGATCAGTTTCAGTACATTATAAAAAGCAGAACGTAGTACCGTAAAGGTCAGCTACTAGGTGGACACACTAAGTAATGCAAGAGAATAGTATAATAATTGCAGATTTAAGATGCCAGGTTCAGGTCTGGTGCTTCCATTGGTTTAGCAAGGTTGCTACAGTATGGCCTCAACCGATTAGCTCCAAATTACAAGTAAAAGCTGAAATCATGTTGTTTTCTTGGTGGATGAGGAGCACCCCAGCCTCAATATTTTTGTTCCCTTGACGCCTAGGCGTCCATGCACTGTACCTGGAGGGGTATTTATATTGGAATCTGATCTCTCTCATCAATAGGAATCTCTGATAATTGTGGCCATAGTGAATTTTCTTTGGAATTAGATGTCCAGGTTATTTTACAATGGTGAAAACCAGCCAGCTCCTTGCTAATGATACTTGTCAGTTTAGGATGACCCTGATTCTAATAGTACCATTACAAGCTCAAAATGTCCACATGCCACCCCCGCTATTCCCAGTTTGCAATACTAATCTGTATATTGCTTTTCTACTTGAAAGCTTTTGAGGTACTGATGATTGGGTATAGTGGCATCACAAAGGTTTCCTGGCTGTAACTGTTTTAAGGTAAATTAATATGCAAAGGTATATTTTTGAAAGTATTAAAGGTTTTCTTTTTTACTTGCTTTTTACAGACAACACTATATTATACCAATAGAATCAGACTGTACAGCGCAAGGCAGTACATGATTATCAGACCATCATTAGCCAAGCGGGTTTTACAGGACCCAAGACTTGGCCTATCACAATAAGTGTATTCCACAGCTGCCAAGGTTTCAGATTGACACGTGTGACATCTTCATAACTTCAGTGTAATAGTGAGTGACACTGTCTCGTGCGCAAAATCAAGTAAGGAAGACTAGGGAAACTCATAAATATATGAAATGACACCCATGTGAGCAAGGTAGCTCTAAGATCTTGCCCTAAGAATACATTGCCCTACATAGAATATGGAAACCTCAGTGTTAGAAGCGTGGTCGGTCTCTTCACTCATGAGTATTGTGCAACCCTTGTCAAATCAGCCGATCTTCATGTACTCCGCTCCGTTACCAACAAAATAGGATTGCATGGAAACGTGTGCGTGTCCGTATTAGATGCTGGGTAAAAAAACATATTAGATGCTGAGTAAACAAGCATTTGCAATGCAATCGGCCTCGTCTTTGGGACCTTATATCTATTTAGCTATGCAGCACATTAGCCTGGGTGCTGAAACATCTACTGTTGTTTAACATGGAGGGAAAGTGAGCACCAAACTGCGTGACACACCAGGTATTATTTTTGTTTTTTAAAACATAAATAAAAGGCATTGTCAATTACAATGCCAATAGCTTAAACTCACTTAAATGCGAATGCAAATGCTTGTTAAAACTTTATCACCGGCAAAACCTGGCCCACTTAAAGCTCTGTATACATGCCAACATTTATTGTGTAATGTAACTGTTAGCATGCACGGTGATAAATAGGATGGATAAATAAATGGAAATGTGATCTGGTCCCCAATCAATCCTTTAGTAAGTCCACTTCATTATTATCCCCAAAACCTCCCGGTCTTTGAAGTGACATTACAAATTAGGGAAAACGTATTTAATATATTGTAATTTTTAAAGTGTGTTCATATAAATAATAATTAATTTTTAGCACTCTTGTATTGGTGGTATGTATTTAATGGAGCAATACTATTTGGGAGAGTTTATTTACATTACCAACCAATGTGGATGGACAGAGTGGGATTGTTAAACTGCTAGTCCTAGCTCACAGACTAGAAGCAATATTCACCTCTAAGAGCTTTGTACATGACGTTTTGTTCCATAAAACCAGCATATGAATATGCTGGAGATGTACTGACTGACACTACTTCTTTGAAGTGAGTGTTGGTATGAGAAAATCTCTCGTCCACTTGGAATAGATGATGAAATTTGGTCGAAATGTAGCATATTTGTCTTATTTGCAATACTAAATCTGTTAGAGTTTTTCGGGCTGGACTTCCCTCTTCGTTTTGTGTCTAATAAGATGTTGCGTCCATCATTGGGTCTCCTTTTTTCTTGGTCTTATATGTTTAAATGTTTTTCGACTTAACAGAGATGACATCAAAATTCGATTACACAAAAGAAGTTGAGGCAGCAGTAATGCCTGTACAGACCATTTTTAGGTTTGTAATAGAAGTTCTCACACTGGCATTGGAAACAAACTCTGCAATTAGATTTGATCAGCAAAGAGCCAAGCATCAGTAAAATACTAGCTTAATTAACTTGCTGGTTTGAAAACAGCACTAAAACGACATTCACCAAGACTGTGGAAGCCCTGAAAAAATGACACACAAACGTAAATCAATGGACATACCACAACTTGTTGTGACGGCCCCCAGCGCCTAGAGACCCTTACGGGTGATTGTTCGCGCTTTACAAATGTGAATTATTATTATTTATTATTGGATCTTTATTGTTTGAAGATGTTTACCAGGACATTTCTCGCAGAAAGTCTTGCCACAGACCGATTAAACTGTTACATGCAGCTCAGAGTAGACAATGTGGCTTCATTGACAAACAAAAATGATGAAAAAAAATCAAAAATGTTTACGCTAGAGCTCAATCACTGTAATAGCGGAATGCAGCCCAACGCCAACCAGAATTGCTACCTTTTTTGGTACGAGCAAAAACAATGGTAAAAAGTAGCATAAAATAACTGGCTTCTACAAAGACCCCAGCCAGAGAGCAGCAATGTCTTATTCATCATCATCAAATATCTTTATTTCGGTCGTTAAGACCATAAAAGAAAGCATCATAGTACAATAAAAACATAACAGTATTAAAACATTACACAGTTGTGATAAAAATATTCACTCAGTCCAACGTCATTACTTGATATCGTTTTAAGAAGACGTGAGCGTGTAAACCACATAGACGTTAAAAACTTGGCAACCGTAAAAGCAATTGGGGGCGAGATGTCAGATTTAAGTATTCTAAAAGCTGGGAGGTGTTGTTTGAAACCCATGTTTCTAAGTAATGGGCAGAGCCAATACTTCCTTGCTCTGCTGTACACCGGACAAAAGAATACAACATGCAGGTCTGTCTCTTGTGTCTGCTTGCAAAGGGGGCAAAGGGCCGTGTGTGCTGCGTGTGACCACAGGGCAGTGTATGCCCTCAGAGGAAGAGTGTTATAGCGCCATTGCATGTAAAGCTTTCTTGTGAGTGTGGGACCCATATCATTATAAGTTGACTCTAAGTGGTAAAAATCTTTAAAAACCAAGAAATGGTCAATATGGGAGCCCTCCCTCGCTGTCCTTATAGCACCTTGTAAGTGGTGCTCACGAAATACCTTCGTGATAAGTTTGCGGGAATCCCAGATCTAATCTGAGTGGCAGAAGAGGTGTACTGGCCGGTAAAGCTGTCAGCTGCCTGAGAAAAGTGTTCTCGGTTACCTGAAGCTTCTGCACAGGCGTATGTCCCCAAATTTCTGCACCATAAATAATGGCCCCCCCGGGCCTGGACCTTATATATTTGTATACGTGGGCCTAGGGTTCTATATGTAAGGCCCTTTGTCATCCTGGCAATGCCACCCACAGACTGGGTCAATTTCATATTCGCTCTTAGTTTGTGTGAATCCCAGGTCATGCGTTCGTTAATAACTATACCCAGATATTCAAAGGTAAAAACCCTCTCCAGCCTAGAGGATCCTATACTGGTCGACGATCGTGTGGTCGGGGGTGGGTTGAAGATCATATATTTAGTTTTAGCAGCATTGATCTCCAACCCACGCTCCTCGCAGAAATCTACAAAGCCATCCAAGACCCGTTGGAGTCCCATGGGGGATTTGGAGAGCAGCAGGGTATCATCCGCAAACATAATTGCGGGAACCCTGCTGCCGTCCAACTTAGGGGCATCAATATCGTTCAGGGTGCAAAGGTGATCTACGACCCCGTTAACGAATAGACAAAAGAGAGTCGGGGCGAGGACACAACCCTGCCTAACCACCCTAGCGACCGGGAAAGCATCAGACAGTGTACCATCCCTTCCACATCTTACTCTTGCATAATTCCCCTGGTGCAACCTTCTCAAAATTGAGAGAATATCCCCGGGGACCCCCATCTTTGTTAACACCGACCATAACTTATCTCTGGGTACCAGATCGAAGGTGGCACGAAGGTCCACAAAGACTGTATAAAGACTGCCACCCTCAATCAGCACCGTCTTCCAATATAAAAGGTTTAAATGGAAGATTTGGTCGGTGGTGGAAATACCACGCTGGAAACCCGCTTGGTAAGGGCTCATAATCGCCATTTCTTCGATCCAGTCCTGGAGGCGATTTAAAATGAGCCTGCCAAAAATCTTCTGCGGTACATCTGTTAGGCTAATGGGTCTGTAATTGGCTGGGAGCAGAGGGGAACCCTTTTTAAAAATTTGTACAATCTCCGCCCCCAGCCAAGTACCCGGAATAGCCATACCTGCTAAGATGGCGTTGTAGAGGGTCGCAAGATAGGGGGTCCAAACGTCTGGCTCCTGCTTGAACAAGTCACCCGGAAGTCCATCTAAACCAGGTGCCTTTCCTGTGGCAAGGCCAGTCAGAACGGCTCGCACCTCCTTAAAAGTGAATGGTTCACCAGTCTCAAGGGAGCAGTGGGGGTAGTTAGAATTTTCCCCTACATCCTCAGGCAGTTTATAAAGGGACTGAAAATGGTCCTGCCATGCCTTAGCTGAGATATTTGGTTCTGAGGCAGGTGTCAATTCCTCGGAACCCGTGTTGACGCAGCGCCAAAATTTGCGCGAGTCTGCACGGGCCAGGAGATTAGTGAGATTAATCCATTTATCATATTCCCATTCTCTTTTAGCGTTTGAGGTCATGGACTTATAGACACTTCGTCTGGCCCTGATGTCCACGGCACACCTGCCTTCCTTGATTGCACCCAGGAGGTCGGCTTTCGCCTTTCGGCAAGCGCCGTTGTACCATGATGGACCAAAAGATTTTCTGTTGGTCCTGGTTATTGGTTTCGTTAGGCATTCAGAAACTATTATTAGGAAGTCGGCATGCAGCTGTCCCAAGTCAGAATAGATAACCTCACTAGTACCTTTCTCTGCTAGCACCTGAGTTTCTCAAATAGAGGCAGTGCTTGAGCATATAAGTTATGTATCTTATCCGGATGGGAAGATATATGCTCCCACTTTATTCTGCGTCTATTGGACTCAAGTACCCGGCATTCTTCAGATTCGCCCCTATAAATTCCCCTAACTGGGGAACCGGGGTGACTATAATTTAGTTCAAGGGCGTTATGGTCGCTATCACTCCTGAATGTAACCCAAAAGTCTGTTACAAAGGACCATAAAAACACAGGAACCAAAACATAGTCCAGTCTGGACTCACTGCCCATTCTATTAAAAGTACATCTTGCCATACTGTCAGACTTAGACCTGCCATTGCAGGCGCGAAGGCCGTATTTCAACGAGAGGGAGTTAATTTGCAGGGCCAGGGGGGACCATGTCTTAGGAGCCTGAGTGGGAGGAATATTCCAGAGGAGATCCTCCTCCGTGGCCAGACCCTCCATGAAGCCAGGGAGGGGCTCATAATGGCAATTGAAATCCCCTCCTACGAGATAGGCAGTACCCTCTGGTATGTCATTTAAAACCAGAGCGAGCTCCGTGATGGTAGATGACTCCTGGGAAATATTAGTTGGGCGTGAGTAGGTGTTAATCAACAACAGACTAGCGGCATTTGGCCACTCCAGCAACACAGCAAGGATGTCTGCTGAATTAGTGGGTAATATATCCGCCCTGCAACCTAAGTCAGTGGCCACCCATATTGTGAGGCCACCTGACGGGCGCCCCCTGCCCCCCCACGTTGCATGCTTAGAAAAGGTTGCAAAGCCCTTGTGAACAATATTTTCTCTAGCCCACGTCTCTTGTAAGAGACAGATGTCTTTCTGCTCGATAAAAGAACACCAGGATGGGTTATCAAGTTTGTTAGAAAGGCCCGCAATATTCCAGGATAGAATTTTGAGTGGTGAGGAAATTGGTGCCGTGCAAGGTGAACTGGGGGGTGAAACCACTTCCGACTCCGACCCCCGGGGAGAGGTTGGGCCGTAATCGATTCCCTGCGTAGCCCTCGCGGGTGGGGTGCTCCAAGGTGGGAAGGCCACCTCTGAGCTACCCTCTTCAGTAACTTTAGTGTACGGAAAATGTTCCTCATCCTTAGGGGGTACTGGTTGTCTATTCTTGGTTGTGTTCAAAGCGCCACCACCCACAGACAAAAACGGTCAATCCACCATGTCTAAAGTAGAGAAACGGTTGTGGGTGGGTACTTGGTCATGTCTAGGGCACCCTGTCAGCCAGCGTTCCCTATCCGCCTGTGGAGCCCTTGACCTGTTTCTCCAGGGTACTAGATCCCACCCGTCCTCAACTTGTGTAGTTGTTGTGGGAGGGTAGAAGAAGGAGAGTGGGAGCGATTGAATAAGAGAACCCGTAGTTGGATGTGGCCAACTACATATGTGAGAAACTGTTCGGGGATCCCTAAAATTAATCAATACACAGTCTCCCGGGGTAGTTTTTTTGGTATTACCCAGCCACGGGAGTCTCCTAACCATGAGAACCTCACTGTTAATGCCCTCTGGTAAAGGCCTATTTTTAGAGAGCCAGTGGATGACTTTGTTTTTCAGAGCCACCACTGGTTCGCTGGTAGATGGTTTTAATTCCGGGATACCCGTTAAGATAACTGTATATGGGGCTGACTCAGGCGGTAAGTTAACTGGTCTATATCTGCTATTATGTTCCTGCGCCCGTGGTGGAGAAGGAAGCGGTGTGTCACGGGGAGTGGGGATGGTATTCTGTGGAGGGATCGTAGGTCCAGGTTTTGGAGAAGGAATCGATCTGGGCAGGTGTAAATGGGGGAGCTGTTGTAGACCAGGACTGTCCCTAGAGAGTGGTATGACTGGGGTCTTTATAGATGTTTTAGTTGGTTTAGAATTAACCCCTAACTGAGCCATACCATGATGAAGATTATTTATAGATGATTCCAATTTAGCAAGGCGATCTATTAGAGGGGTGAGTAACTCGCTCAAGAGAAATTTTATATCTGCAAGTGAGGGGCCCTCCACCCGTGCAGCAATTTTTGGGCTTACTGGTCTTTTGGTTTGGGGTGCAGCCGCTCCCTTTCGTCCCACTAATGGAGAGTTTGTTTTCCCCCTGGAGGCAGGCATCAGATTCTTTGGCCTGCGCCCTCCTACAGTTTGGGCCCTTCCCTTCCTCTTAGGTATTGCTCCCTCACAATTCCCTTGAATAGGATCTGCACTAGGAATATCATTAGTGTTCATAGTTGTCTCAGGGGCTATATCCAGACTGCAAGTTGTGAGGGCAGTAGAGAGCCTTGGAGGCGGGAGGGATAGTGTAATAAAATCAATTGGAGTAGAAATATCGCAGTCTGTGATAGATGAAATCGTAGTGCTTGGATTCAATGATGTCAAGGAAACCGGCAATCCAGGCGGTCCCCCCTTAACATGGTCAACAGATTCTGGCAGTTGTGGTGGGGAGGTAGCATGTTTGAGAGGGCCTAGAGACGATCTTCTAATCCAGTCTATTTCTAGGGAAATACGCTTCTCTAGAGTGGTTATGTCGTCAATCAATAGGGATCCAGCCTTTGCAAAATATAAGTCCAATGTACCTGTGGGCTTTGCAGCAGCCTGGGTTGTTTTACTCCGAGTTTCTCTCGCAGTCGCCATTGATACAGTCACAGTAGGGGCGAAAGAGGGTAGGCCCTGACCCTGCCTCTCCTGTCCTCGAACGGCCTCAAACGGCCCGCTCTTTGCCCGGTCTTCGCTCCGGGCGCGTTCCGCTGGCGCGTAGGGGCGGGGCTCTTATGTTGTGCAAATATTTAAAAAGGGGGAGGGGCTGGGAAGAGTTCACAGGTGTGCTCGATCAGAAGAACAACGAGCACCCTGGTCCTCGCAGTCCCGGGGTAGCGATGTTAAGCGGCAGCCTCCCCAAGTACGTAGTCCATAGAGTACAGCAGTCCCAGTAGCTTCGCAGTGTCCAGCAGCCTTATGTGACGAGCGGCACCCGCGAAGCGGGGGCCGCGAGCGGTAAAGAACTGGATGGGGGAGGGGCCGGGAAGAGTTCACAGGTGTGCTCGATCAGAAGAACAACGAGCACCCTGGTCCTCGCAGTCCCGGGGTAGCGATGTTAAGCGGCAGCCTCCCCAAGTACGTAGTCCATAGAGTACAGCAGTCCCAGTAGCTTCGCAGTGTCCAGCAGCCTTATGTGACGAGCGGCTCCCGCGAAGCGGGGGCCGCGAGCGGTAAAGAACTGGATGGGGGAGGGGCCGGGAAGAGTTCACAGGTGTGCTCGATCAGAAGAACAACGAGCACCCTGGTCCTCGCAGTCCCGGGGTAGCGATGTTAAGCGGCAGCCTCCCCAAGTACGTAGTCCATAGAGTACAGCAGTCCCAGTAGCTTCGCAGTGTCCAGCAGCCTTATGTGACGAGCGGCTCCCGCGAAGCGGGGGCCGCGAGCGGTAAAGAACTGGATGGGGGAGGGACCGGGAAGAGTTCACAGGTGTGCTCGATCAGAAGAACAACGAGCACCCTGGTCCTCGCAGTCCCGGGGTAGCGATGTTAAGCGGCAGCCTCCCCAAGTACGTAGTCCATAGAGTACAGCAGTCCCAGTAGCTTCGCAGTGTCCAGCAGCCTTATGTGACGAGCGGCACCCCAGTCATTTCTCTTTTTTCTGGCCACCGCAAGTTCTCGTAACGAAAGCAAAACCCAGGCAGGGAGCCCCAGGTTGATGTCTTATTGATTCAATTCGTACTGTTGTAAATAATCATGCACCCTTGGTATAAAAAAGCTACAAGGCAGCATATAATTGTCATTCAGCTTTTTCGGCTTTAATGGGTGGCCCAACTGCCCAACACAATGGCAATCGATGTATCGCTCTGGATGAAAGGCCGAGTAGGCCCACCCGGATCTGTTTCTGTGACCACAAAGTAACAAATCAATCTAACAGGCACATTAGCCCGCAGAAATAGGTTACGGATGGCGAATGTTCTAGAAAAACAAAACAAATCGGGAAGAAAAAGAAACTTTAAATATGAAGTAGTCAGAGAGCACCCTTTAAATGACTGACAAGTCACTGTGTAGATCATCATCATAACCCTCTGTGTAACATGATCAGCCCTGCCTGCATTCATGAAAGGATCAGATCTTGCAGATGATCTCAAACTTTTGAAGGATGACGAGACAAAGCAGCCCTGCAGATTTGACTGAAATACTGATCAGATCTGCAGACTGCGTGTGTGCTGCTGTACTGTGACAAAGGTATTGTAACAACATGACTACTGTAAAGTCAGTGGCCGGCTGCCACTGACCAGAAAGTACTTACTTGTTGTGAACTTCAGTCTGGCTGCAGAAGGCACAGGGTCGCGGACGCACAGCACTGCCGCGTGCAGTCTCCCCGCAGCGCCCATGCCTCTCATGATGATCATGCCGCGCGGCCATGCTGCCTGACTGAGACTGAGTGAGAGAGTCACTCTGTCAGGTGAGGGTTGTCGATGCTGTGCAGCCCAGCCGGGACTCTAACGGCGCGCTGTCAGCAGAGTGCGGTGACGGTCAGTGGCAAAAGCGTGACAACTCCAAAGCACCGGGAGTAATGCGGGGCATTTGCCGCTGAGAATGCTTCTTGGTCTGGTGAGGATTCACAAGCAAGCCTGAGGGTGGTCCCCTTCCTCTACCCAGGGGTGCAGGAGAGTGAGTGGGACATCATTCCCGGAAATATTAACCCTAGAGCTTGTGGACCCAGAACTTGCCACCTTTTGTAGGCAATATGTAGCTTCCGGTGGTTATGTGAGAGGCAGTGATGGTAATGTGATGGGCAGGGGAGGCTGTGTGAAGGGTTGTGCGAGTGATATGATGGGATGTTGTTATTGGTGCCTCATGAATGGCTTTAGCGTATGTGTGAGAAGCTTAGAGCTGTGTTAGGGGCCTGGGGCTGCATGATCAGCTGTGGTGATTGAGCTATGTGAAATTCCATATTTGGAGCTGTTTACTATATAAAGGGCTCTGGGGCTATGCGAGGGACTTTGTAGCAATATGAAAGTCCAAGGTTCTTCATGAGTTGAAGTCAGCTGTAAATAAGAGGCTGCGTGAGGGGCTGTGGTCCATGTGAGAAGCCAATGGATATAAGCGTGGAGCTGTAGTCCTGTGCGAGGGATTGTGCAGACAATGCGGTGGCTGTGGGGTCTGCAGGCAGGACTATGGGGGAGCTGTGTTGGGTGTTCAAAGATACACATGGACTGTGTGAAGGGCTAACCGTGTGAAGGGGTACAGGCAGGCGCGCAACACCCATTGGACTCACAGGGCTTCAGCCCTCCCCGTCGTGTGTGGCAGGCCGGGATGAGACACCTTCCCGGGCAAAAAAGCAGCCGCACCCGAGCACTTCACAGGTCTTTAAAAGACCATTTGCATGTTAATGAGCCCTCGCTGCTGTTGTTTCACCCCTTGTAAGAGCCCCTGCAGCTCCACTCTGCCTATTGCTTAAAGTTCAGCCCCCCCCGAAATTTTTGCTCAGCCCCCCCGAAATTTGGCTCTAGTTGCGCCTCTGGGTACAGGGCCACATGGAGTATATGAGTGGAAGTGTCCCTGTGAGAGAAGCTGTGAAGCGTCTATGCGAGAAGCTCTAAGTGATATGTGAACTGCTGTGGTTTTATGCCTGGCACTATGATGAATATGTGATGGGAGGCAGGTAGTGGTTAAGCGGGATGCGTTGACCCTTTGATGGCTTTAGCAGTTTTGTGAGGAATTATGGTGGCTAATTGAAAAGCTATTGTTCAGTCTTGATGGTTATATCGAGAGCTGTGGCAAGTCTGTGGTGGATTGCTGTGGCTTTGTGGGGCTACTGTTTCTTTCTGTGGTGGCTTTATGAGGAGTTGCTTCTGGACAAGAGACCTGTGTTGGTGGCTGTGGCTCCAGCTTGGGAACAGCACGGCGCTGGCCTCCGTGCTGCGCTTGCTCAGCATTGTGAGCGCTGTCCTGAGATGTGCACTAACGTTGACTGCTAAACCTTCACCTGGGGAGTGACATGTCTGTCTTCTGGCCCCAGAAAATACTCAGTTGCTGTGAAACCAGCTAGCAATGGTCCTGATGACAGAAATGATATCATAATATCAGAGTCACCCAGGTGCCTAAGCCTGCCAACACGAGTGTCAGGTAAAATTGTACAATTAAGAGGTATGATACAAGTCACAAGTAGTGGAGCTGTAAAAATGTGCATACAAATACTCGGCCTCTGTTCATTCACTTTCACTATGGCCGCCGAGGTATCTTGATTATGTGTTTTGAACTTTACATTGTTATTATGCATGATACCTTGGAGGTGACTGACGTGCCAGTGAAGCCAGAGTCCTTAGTCCTCGCTTTCTGTTTCTGAGACAAGGAAGGATGCCTATCTGGTTTTGGTAAAACTAGAAGGTTCTTACCTGTGAGACAAAGGGCTGCCAACCCATGCTGCCACTGGTGAGAGTGGAATCTGTGTGCGGTCCAGAAAAGTCCCTCCCCTTCCCCTTTCATTCCTTTTAATACAGCAAGTGAACCCGGCTCCACCCACCGAATCCTAACTGAGTATGTTTCGGCCTTCTTATAGTCAGTAGCTAAATTGTTAGGATCCGCCGTCGCCCTTATTAAGCAAACTTACCCACCACCATCCCTCCTGAAGGGATTGTACATGAAAGATGCATTTTCAAAGAGTACATTTAAAGCTTCCTTCTCCGCGAATCTTCTACCGGTTTGCCCAATAAATATGGACATATGCTGACACACAGTGTTAAATTTGCCTTTTGAGACGGGATCCCGGAAAACCACAAGCCTGCTTGGTCAGCTACTAGGACCCAGGACCTCTGACCACCTCAGCTGCTGCAGGCGACGCAAGGGATCTGTCCCCTCCCACGGAGACTCCTGCTCGCGCTATACAGCGAGCTCGTTCTATAAAATGTGCGCACTCCCCCAGGGCACAGACAAGGCATGGTGCACATCTAAGACAATGTGATAGGCTAAGTTCAACCTCTAAATGTGAGTCAGAGCGAAGCTGCCTGGGACACGAGCGGACACCGCGCTGAACAATATTCCCTGCCAATGTCAAAACATGGTATCGCCCACACCTCTTTACATTGGATTGGGCAGAAAGAATGCCGCTGCCTGCGTCCCAAGCAGTGGGACATCAGCAGGGCAGCATTTTAGTGGCCGCCCGTCGGAGCCTTCCCCCTTGCTGCCTCGCGCGCGAGGCCTACGCCCACTAGGGTTATGACCCCCTATCGTGTGGAGCTGGAGGCGGGCCATTGGGGGGCGGGGGGCGCGGCTTGCCCCCCCTACTTAGGAGGCCCTCTCGCCCAGTTCCTCCTCTGTCTCCTGCGCGCCGCTCCAGCCTGGACACGCGTTTTCTTCGGTACGCTGATCGGCCCCCCCCCCAGCGTCGTCGTGCCTTCCGGGATATCATCTACGCCGGTGAGTCTTGCTAACCTCTCCCACCCCGGCCCTGTCCCTGGGCATGACCAGGTGGACGGGGCCCTGTGGCCCGGATGGCCATGGGTGTGGGGGGCGCAAGCAGTGGCCCGTGTCCCTGCGGGGCAATGCGGGTGTTGCTGGGGTGGGTTAGGTGTCGCGGCGCGATTGCGGGGTGGCAGGGCGAGTGGAGGGCCAGTATGGTACCGGGCGTATGCAGAAGGTTGCGAGTTGTAGCGGCCAGGCCCGGACACGTGGCCCCGGTGTCGTCGTGCGTGTTGCACCACCCGGCTACGGTGAGTGTGCTTCCTCCCTCCGCCCCCGGCCCTGCCCCTTGTCATGAGCGGGACAATATGGCGGGAAAGCAAGATTGTATCGCGGCGCGTTTTCGAACGCTCCCAGGTCGCAGGGTGGCCAAGAAGGAGGGATGGGCTGGCAGGAACGGCTTTATAATTGCGGCAGCGCTACCAGACTGGCCCTAGATTAGCGTGGGGTGTGAGCGGCAAGGGCCGTATTCGTGGCGCCGCGGCACCGTGCGGCTTCCGGCCTCAGCAATGTGCCCAACTTACCACCCGCGGGGCTGTAGCTCATTGGTAGAGCGCTTGCCTTAGGCCTCGGGTTCGTCCCCCGGTATTCCTGCTTCGTGCATAGTGCTGCCGACCTCCGAGCGGGGGACCAGGGAGAGAGAGTAGGTATCGTTTGAGCAGAGTTTAGGCGTCCGTGTGCGACGCGGTTGGCGCCCAGACGTGGCCGAGTCGATGGCCCCGCAACATAGGCGAAATGTCATTATTCTAAGAGCATTACCAAAATTCCAGCAGGGTTGGTTCTGGTAGCGTGGACCACTAAGTACAGTTGACTGGGCGCATGTAGTAGCAGGGTTCGAGACCTACCTTCCCAATTTTAAACGTAGTGAGCACCCGGTATACTAACTTGCGAGTTAAGCGAATACGGGTAGCGGGCGGCTCACTGGCGAAGGTGTGGCAGAATTGTAGGGCCAAACGACGCGGTGGGGAGGTAGGAGGAGAGTAAACGGATCTCGCAGGGCCTCGGTTTCGAGAACGGGACAGGTAACGCGTTCATCTAACTAACAGCACCTGATTGCAGTAGTGCATTATTTCGCTAAAATCGGGTCTTGGCCCCGGGCGGCTCTCGCGTCCCCAGTCTTATGCTTCCGGCTTGAAGGTTGGGATGTGGACCCGTTCATCTGACGCGCGTTGGTATGGACCCAGTCGGCTACTGGGGGCCCCTTTGTGGGGCGGGGTAAATGGCTCGTAGGGTGCGTAAGTAAAAGCACCAAATCATTTCTCTCAATTGGTAGGCGTGGGGTGGTTGCGTAAACTGCCCAGATTCAAACACCCCATCCTCGGAGCTGGGGAAGCGATAGGTCAGCAAACACTAAAGTGCACGCCTTCAGCATGCGCGGGAACCCGTAGTGCCAGGCAGTGCCCGGATGCTGTAGCGGGCCGCCGACGCCCCTGGACACAGCATGTGCGCGTCATAGGTATCTCCACCGCCCCCCGCAGCTTTCTAGTTTTCGCCCGTAGAATCCTGAAAGGCAGGGCGGACATAGCCCACATCAGGTAGGAGACATTGCGGGGGGGGGGAGGGGCTGCGGGGCCAGGTCTAGGTACTACGATCCGGTCGGCACCCCCCCACCCCCCCCCCCAACACTAGCAGTCGCGCCCCCCCGCCCGGCAGCGCCCCGACTGGGGGGGGCGAGACGCGCGCGAGTTAAGGACTGCTGCCTCGCGCTGGCCTGGATGTCGTGCACGGGGGGGTTCGCTCCATCCAGAGTTCGGTATGGAGCGCCCGGCGCGCACAGCGGGGGAGGGGGCAGCGGCATAACGCATCCTGGCATTTGCAGTGGGGGACGCCAAAAAATAAATAAAAAAAAAAAAAAATCACTAATCATGGCGTGGTAGCACACTGTCATTAACAAAAGGCGCATTTTCCCGTTACATTGGCACTTAATCTGCACAGCTATACATGTTTACTGATAAACTATATAGAGCACCAACAAGGTGTGTACATTGGGTTTCAGTGAGTAGTTTTTTCTTGAGGCTCTCATAGGACATGGGTTCGAGTCCCGTCAACGCTGTCGAAGTGTCATAGAGCGGTAATCTTCAACCCCCTTTTTATGGTGTTGTCTGGTCCAAGGCGCTAGGCCTGGGTTCACCCCTCCCTGTCGGAATTGTTTCCTAGCAGGGGGCTGGTCATCAAGTGTCTCATGCGGTGCAGTCCGGTAAGGCAAGCCAACATGTTGGCACTGCAGGTTACATACTCAGGTGACCCCAGGGGCGGGTTAAGCACATGTAGGACTGTCCCCGCCCTGGAGGTTGCCGCCGGACCTGACGCGGTGTGCGGGTTAGGTACGGATGTTTTTTTGGCCAGGTACCCTGCGAGGGGATTTCTAGCGATGCACAGGGCAAGCCGGCGCACTGGGTGCCTGCAAGGGGGTTAGGGTTAACTACTTCATCACTTTCTCAGGGCTGGAGGCCTATTCACGGTAACTGCCAAGCTGCTGTGTGTACGCTAGATGCTTGCCATTGTACTAATCACCGTTCCTTTTCTCAATTGCAGATCGGTGAGGGAGCGCCCGCGAGTATAGGGCTAGGACCGGAGGCGAAGGCGCTAAGGGACGCACATAGCTGTACTGTCAGAGCATCGCCATGGAGAATATCGGGACACCGGGTCCACTGTTCTCCCAAGAAACGTCGGTCGAGGAGACGCAGTCGAGCGCACCACAGGAAGGGGTTTGGGCGGACTTTATGGCGTTCGCCCGAGAGAAGGGCACGGCGTGGGCCCAAGGTTTTCTGGAGGGCCGCAGGGTGGAGGATTCGGGCGTTGTCGTAACTCCCCCCCCCTCCGAGGGCGCCCCTGGCCTATCCGGGTCTGAGCCCTGGAGGTCCACCCGGGTGCGCAAGCCCACATCAAAAGACATGCCGGAGGCCCAGCCGGCCAGGAAACGGCAGGCGACCGCAACACGCTCCGGCCTCCCGGCGGTCGCAACAACACCGGTACACGATTCTGCCACAGGACTAACTGACTTGGCCCAGATGGGTAAAGCCATGGACCAGATGCTTGGCCTCATGTCTGTTTTTCAGAGCCGCCTCGATGCGCTGGCCGCACCACCACAGGTGCCCCCAGCCCCGGCCCCCGCACCTGCCCAGGCGCCCGTCCTACAAGTCTGGGCTGGGCAGAGCACAACCGTTGAACGACGCAATGGTGAGCTGGGGGGAGCGTTGGGGTTGTCAACACCAGGGGAGGCTGGCCCTTCCACAAGCATGGCGGCAAGCACCCCCCCGGCCGGCGCAACGGCACCCCCCCCACCCGCACAGGCGGTTACCATACCCCCCATCCCCGCTGCCGCGGAGCCTGCGCCCGTTGCAGCAACAGTTGTGGCGGCGTCCGGAGGAGGGGGTGTAACCCAGGTCCCGAAGCCCCTCGTTACCCAAGCACCGCTGGCATCGGGCCGCTGCTCCCTGGCGTGGTTGGTGCCGCAGGCCGCAAAAGAAGGGATCTGGAGGAGGGAATATATAGACATCCTGACATTACTTATGCATGGGTCTGCTGGGGTGGACACGAGAAAGATGGGCCGCAAGGAAGAGGAGAGGGTCAGGTACCAGCGGTGGCCGGACAAGACCATCGAAAACTGGACATCTGCATTCAATATATTGGCAGCGGTTATAGTGCAGAAATTCCCCGATCAGAGTGAGGCCCTAATGCAGTACGCCAGCACTATACAAGAGGAGGCGAGGCTCTCGGGGGGGTTAGGGTGGTTCTACTATGACCAGGATTTCAGAAAAAGAATGGCCATATGCCCAGACCTGGGGTGGGACCAGAAAGAAATTCAGCTCTGGGTAGAACACATGTGCCGCCCCACTAGGGAGAAGAAGGACCAGGGATATAAAGGGCAGGGTGAGGCATCTGAAAAAAAGAAAGACTACTTCCCCAAGCGCCCCTTTAAGCAGCCTTTTCGGGGTGGCAGGGGGCGGGGGCAGCGGCAGGGAAAGAGATTCAATTCTGGGACGTGCCGCCTTTACAATGGGGCAATTGCACCTGGGGAAGGTCATGTAAGTTCACACACAGCTGCAGCAAGTGCGGCGCGCAGCACCCCGCCACTACCTGCTCCTCCGGCCAGAGCGCCCCGCAGCCCACAGCAGCGACCAGGACTGACGCCCGAATCTGAGACCACACACGGGCCCCTCCCCCCGTCAGCACCCCTCCCTCCCACACCAGTCACGCCCCCTGCATTTCAGGGCTCACCACAGAGCGCTATGGCCCCTGTCAAAGGTCCTTCACCCATCATCCTGGGAAATATCCTTCCACTCATCAGGAGGTATCCACTGCTCCGGGACAGACCGCTCCTGGCGGGGGGGTTTATCGATGGGTTCAGGATTCCCTACAATGGGCCGCTGGAGTCCAGAGATGCGAAGAACCTTAAGTCCGCTAGGGATATGCCCGGAGTGGTGGACCAAAAGGTGGGGAAAGAGTTGTTAGCTGGTAGGATAGCGGGTCCTTTTAGCGGCCCGCCCTTGGACAACTTTTTAGTGTCACCACTGGGGGTGGTGCCGAAAAAACAACCGGGCACCTACCGTTTGATCCACCACTTGTCTTACCCTGAAGGAAATTCGGTGAACCACTGGCTGGACGAGGGTATTTGTTCTGTAGTGTACTGCTCCCTGGACATGGCCATTGACATGGTCAGGAGAGTGGGGCAGGGGGCGTGGCTTGCGAAGGCGGACATTGAATCCGCATTCCGCCTGCTGCCGGTTCATCCAGCCAGTCAACATCTGCTAGGCTTCAAGTGGGCGGGGCAGTTCTTTTATGATCGTTGCATGCCGATGGGCTGTGCCGTCTCCTGCGCCTACTTCGAAGCCTTCAGTTCGTTCCTTCAGTGGGCCTTGGGGGAACTGCACGGGATCACGCAGGTGACCCACTATCTGGATGACTTCCTATTTTTTGGTGCGAGTGGGTCCGATGAGTGTGCAGTGGGTCTGAGTCGGTTTGAGGAGCTGGCAGAGTTTCTGGGTGTTTCCCTTGCCCCAGGTAAGACCGAGGGCCCTGCGCAGGTGCTGACCTTTCTCGGGGTGGAGTTGGACACGGTAAAGGGCGAGTCGAGGCTCCCCGCTGAGAAGGTACTGGGCTTGTTACAGGACATCCAGGCGCTGTTGGGCAAGGACAAAGCGACCCTCGGGGCTGTCCAGAGCTTGATTGGCAAATTGAATTTTGCAGCGAGAGTGATCCCAGCAGGCAGAGTGTTTTCAAGGAGACTGGCGGGGGCCACGGCAAAGGTGACTCTGAAGCACCACTTTGTAAGACTGACCGCGGGCTTGAAGGCTGACCTTGCCATGTGGGCGGAATTCCTCAGGGACTTTAACGGGACGGTGATCTGGAGGGCCCCATGGATAGCCAGTCAGGAGCTCTGCTTGTTTTCAGATGCGTCAGGAAGGGAAGGTTTTGGTGTGATTCTGGGGGACGAATGGTGCGCGATGCGATGGCCCAATGCATGGCGTAAGAAGAAGGTGACGCAGAATGTGGCAGTGTTGGAGCTCTTCCCAATTGTGGTAGCACTGCACCTCTGGCGGGCGGCACTGAGCAACAGGAAGGTTGTCTTCTGGTCAGACAACATGGCGGTGGTGCACGCCATCAACGGCCTGACTGCCTCTTGCCCGCTGGTCCTGAGCCTACTGAGGGAATTAGTCAGGGAGGGCCTGCGCAGCAATGTCGAGTGTAGGGCACGGCACATCGCGGGGGTACGGAATGTGGCAGCTGATGCTCTTTCTCGCTTTCAGTGGCTCCGGTTCCGGGAGGCCTGGCCGCGGGCGAGGGCGGAGATGACACCATTTCCGGACCACCTCTGGCGCTTGCTTCAGTGGGAGAAAGACTGAGGAAGATGGGGGAGAGGTCCCTGGCGCCGGCGACACGGCGAAAATACGACTCGCAGCTAGCGACTTTCAGAGCTGTAAGGGAGGCGCTGGGTGCCTCAGCCTTAGGGGCGGAAGATCAAGTGGAGGCCTTTGTGGTGTTGGTCAAGGAGACCGGCAGATCGCACTCCTGGATCAGCGGTCACTTGGCAGCGGTGCGCCACGATGCTAAGCTAGATGGTAGGGGCGACCCCGCGGGATCATCCAAGATCAGGGCGGCCCTGAAGGGTTGGGCCAGGGAGGAGGTCAGACAGCCAGACACTAGGGCACCCATTGAATACAGAGACCTCCAACTCCTCCTAGATGTGTTACCCCTGGTGACTTTCTCACCGTTTGAGGCCAGCTTGTTTTCCACGGCCTTCTGCCTGGCATTCTTTGGCGCTTTCAGGGTCAGCGAGCTGGTGGCAAAATCTAAGGAAGACCTGTCTGATTGCGCGCTGGGGATTGCGGATGTGACCCTCAACACAGCACTGGAGCTACGTATCCGCAGATCTAAAACAGACCAGGTGGGGAAGGGGAAGACGGTGGTGTTACAGACCCTAGGGGATAACAGGTACTGCCCGGTTCACTTGGTCAGGGAATACCTTGCTATGCGTCCAGGATCTCCTGGTCCCTTTCTGGTTCATGCGGACGGATCCCCCCTCACTAAATTTCAGTTTGAGCGTCTACTAGGAGCTTCACTGGCTAGAGCCGGTCTAGCGGGGTGCGGGCGCAGGTTCTCCTCGCACTCCTTCAGGATTGGTGCTGCTACTTCTGCAGCCAAAGCCGGCCTGGGCCCGGAAGGAGTAAAAGGGGTAGGCCGCTGGGAATCGGACTGTTTCAAGAAGTATGTCCGTCCGTAATGCTGTGGTACAACCCGGAGCTTTGTTCCCGCTCCAAGTTTTGTTTTGATCCATTGTCATGAACGCATCGTTTTGTGTGTGTAATAAAGATACGCTTACCTAAAAGCCGTTTCATCGCTTTATTGACAGGTCCCCGGGTATGGTTGGTAGGCCATTCCTACATCTCGAGGATGGAACGCTGGGCAGCACACAGGAACTGGTCGCAGAACTTTGCTACTACACAGCTTGTGTGGTTGGGTTCCCCGGGCATGAAATGGAGTGAAGCTCGCGGCATGATTGAGCAGCGCCTGGCAGTTGCAGGGGTCCAGCCCACTGTTATCATCTTGCACTTAAGGGGTAATGACCTGGTTGCCAGGGGGAGGAGGGCTCTGCTACTGTCAATGCAAACTGACTTACAGGCCATTAGCCAAGCCGTGGGGTCATGCGAGGTCTGGTGGTCTGAAATCGTCCCCCGCAGGGTTTGGAGAGGGGCTAGGTCCCCGGCGGCGGTAGAGCGGTCCCGTAGGAGGCTTAATAGGTCCATGCAGAAATTCATGGAGCGCAGGGGCATGGGCTTCATCAGACATGCTTTGATCCAAGAGAAGGTTGAAGGGTATTATGAGGCTGACGGGGTGCACCTGTCCAGGGTAGGGATGGACATGTTCCTGCTTGACGTACAAGAGGCATTGGCTAGCAAGGGACATCAGTAACACTCGTTAGGAGAGGGGGGCTCTGGCAGCGACGGTAGCCTCCCCAGAGCTGTGGCGGAGTTACAGGGCGATCTGGATGCAGACTGGTACAGTAAGGGTACCTCTGCGACAGGCGGTACAGTAAGGGTACCCCTGTCCGGCACAGTAAGGGTGCCCGAGCCAAGGTCCAGGAGCCGAAGGGGGTTCTGGGAAGACCGCGACGGCGCCCCGTTAGTCCTTCGGGCGGTTGGGGGGCCTGACCAACCGGGGGTGTGCCACAACACGCTCCGCCCCTGTCGGAAGGGGCGGGAGTAGGAGGCAGATCACGTGACCCAGTGGATGATCTGTAAATAATTATGTGCCACACTGCCGGGCATCGACCCACCGTGTGTGCTGGCTCACCAGGCGGGCGGAGCAGCAAGGGGCTGCCTGCCCTGGATCGCCCGTAAGATAACCCAATTTTATTATCATACTGTGTTGTATGAAATAAACCTGCAGCAGTTCTTCACCCACAAATAAAGTGTCAGTGTAATCTTTGGGTGACGTCTGTGTATGCGTGTTGACTGAAGCGGATGACGGTGTGGTCACTCTGCCGCTGCCCGCGTCCCAAGCAGTGGGACATCAGCAGGGCAGCATTTTAGTGGCCGCCCGTCGGAGCCTTCCCCCTTGCTGCCTCGCGCGCGAGGCCTACGCCCACTAGGGTTATGACCCCCTATCGTGTGGAGCTGGAGGCGGGCCATTGGGGGGCGGGGGGCGCGGCTTGCCCCCCCTACTTAGGAGGCCCTCTCGCCCAGTTCCTCCTCTGTCTCCTGCGCGCCGCTCCAGCCTGGACACGCGTTTTCCCACCCTTTCCACTTACCCCACGTGTCAGGCACAGCGCGTTATTGGAATGTTTTAATGTTTTTCTTTTTTGCGTTGCAGGCGGAGTTACAGGGCGATCTGGATGCAGACTGGTACAGTAAGGGTACCTCTGCGACAGGCGGTACAGTAAGGGTACCCCTGTCCGGCACAGTAAGGGTGCCCGAGCCAAGGTCCAGGAGCCGAAGGGGGTTCTGGGAAGACCGCGACGGCGCCCCGTTAGTCCTTCGGGCGGTTGGGGGGCCTGACCAACCGGGGGTGTGCCACAACACGCTCCGCCCCTGTCGGAAGGGGCGGGAGTAGGAGGCAGATCACGTGACCCAGTGGATGATCTGTAAATAATTATGTGCCACACTGCCGGGCATCGACCCACCGTGTGTGCTGGCTCACCAGGCGGGCGGAGCAGCAAGGGGCTGCCTGCCCTGGATCGCCCGTAAGATAACCCAATTTTATTATCATACTGTGTTGTATGAAATAAACCTGCAGCAGTTCTTCACCCACAAATAAAGTGTCAGTGTAATCTTTGGGTGACGTCTGTGTATGCGTGTTGACTGAAGCGGATGACGGTGTGGTCACTAATGCTCACGCTGCTCTGATGCAAACAGTTTGAAGGAATTTAAAGTACCGCCCGGATAAACAGACAGCGCTTGGCAGGGGGAGCTATGCGCACGTAAAGAAAGTGCACGAACAGGAGTGCGGGTGAGAGGGTCCGAGAAGGACGACTGTGGGAGGGGGGAGTAGGGGAACAAAATTGGAATGGGCAGAAAGAAATGCTCACGCTGCTCTGATGCAAACAGTTTGAAGGAGTTTAAAGTACCGTCCGGATAAACAGACAGCGCTTGGCAGGGGGAGCTATGCGCACATAAAGAAAGTGCACGAACAGGAGTGCGGGTGGGAGGGTCCGAGAAGGACAACTGCGGGAGGGGAGTAGGGGAAAAATTGGATTGGGCAGAAAGAAATGCTCACGCTGCTCTGATGCAAACAGTTTGAAGGAGTTTAAAGTACCGCCCGGATAAACAGACATTGCTTGGCAGGGGGGGCTATGCGCATGTGAAAAAAGTGCACGAACATGAGTGCGGGTGAGAGGGTCCGAAAAACGACTGCGGGAGGGGAGTAGGGGAACAAAATTGGATTGGGCAGAAAGAAATGCTCACGCTGCTCTGATGCAAACAGTTTGAAGGAGTTTAAAGTACCGCCTGGATCAACAGACATTGCTTGGCAGGGGGGGCTATGCGCACGTGAAAAAAGTGCACGAACAGGAGTGCGGGTGGGAGGGTCCGAGAAGGACGACTGTGGGAGGGGGTAGGGGAACAAAATAGAGCTTTCAGTAAAGGGGCCAGTAGCCGTGGCAGGATACAAATGACGACATGGTCGTCATGAGGCGGGACTAACAAACATAAAATCTATCGGAAGCCTGCATTAAGGAAATAAGCCAATAAGAAATATGGGCGGAGAGTGGGCGGAGCTTCCATGAAGCTTCCCCACTATAGTGTATACTGCATGCCTCGCAAAGCGAGCAACGCATGCGCTGCAACGCTAGCCGAGGCCTAAACACAAACAGCCACCTTCGCTTAGTCATTATTATTTTTTCTGAAACGCTCATCTTTCTAGACCGCATGAAAAAATTTCAAAGGGACTACTGGGGAAGCTTGTTATCTAAGACTGGCTATCTCACCAGATGCCAAGATGTTTTTTCAGTGAGCTATTTCATGACTGACCTGCGTTTGTGTTTTGCCTCAGTTCAAAAGAGTGTAAAAACAGCCCTGGGCAGAAAAACTTCACCTAATTATACGACCGGCAATGCAGGCAGCAGATCGCGTACTGCCACTAAAAAGCTAATTTAATTAACACACTCTCTAACTGCACTCACTAAGTTGCGAGGCCGCAAGCCACGGCAATGGGTCCAGGCCTGGCCGCTGCAACGTCACCGCGGCAAAATCAAACTGAATATCGTCGCCTATGTACGAAATCACGAAAATAATTACGTCAATGATATAAACAATTTCAAACACAAATGAATGAAACATTTTTTCTTAACATTTCTTGAAGTTTTTGCTCACCTCCAATGTCATGTGAGATAGGCCACAATGCGCACAAACAACGGTCAGGTCTTGTCAGCACTGCACCCACCCACCCCACCTTTGTCCCAGGCTCCTCCTTAACCATGGCAATCAATGATTGAAACAGTCTGTCCAGGTAGCCTCTGACCATGTGAGACTCGACCGACCAGACTGGTAGCAGGCAGTGCAGACCTCTCATCTGCTAATGAATTCTAGGTCAGGACCGGAGGCTCCGATTATGCTTCTCATTTTCTTTGCTTTATTACAGCAGCCAATAAAAAACTATCTTTTTTATTCAACATATTATAGTAAACCACAATTCACATGAGCACCTTGTACTCCATAACCATAGAGACTGAGCCCATATAATGTACAACCGAGGCACACACGTCCTCTTTCTTTGCTGCTCCGCAGTCAGTTAAGTGCCTCTCCCTTACTACTTTTCTAGCACTAGTGGTGTATGGGTTGGGGGCACCGCACTGTATTTGGCACATTTAGGCTTATTGTACATGGTAGTTGATTGTATTTCAATAGCGTTGTCTCGCTGTATTTGCGCGTTGGTGATAAATGAGGCATTTTATAATGCATGCTCGCGCTCTGGTGGGCTCGCTGCTGACGCATACCTGAAGCGTGTGGTACTCACAGCTCCGAGCCCGCTCGCCCGCTTTTTTCCCCAGATTTCTGCCTCCATTCGTGGGCGCGATATAAAGGGAGCGCGTCAGCCTCCCCAGCCGGGCGCAAGTCGCCCGCGTCTGTGTTTAAGTGGATCGGGAGTTTTGGGGGCTCAAGGACCACGCGTCACGATCGCGCTAGGTCCTCTTTCTGTGCTGATGGGCTGCTGATACCGCACATGCGTGGCGGCCATTTTATTCTGTCAAATTTCACCGCGATCGTTACGGCACTGATCAGAGCGGGAAACCAGCAGTTTTTTAAAATATAAATCCTGTGTATTTTGTGCCCCGGTGACGCCCAAAGCTTATTTGTGCTGCGGGCTGTATAACTCTGCATAGGCACTGCCTAGAGAGGTTTTGGTACAGGCAGGCCCTCCCTCCATGCCTGAACTTTGTTTGGTTGTCTAGCCTGGCATGCCTGGGGTTGTGCCTCTCCCCCTTACTCCTCTGTTCTATTTACCACAGTTTAATTGATACCGTCCAGTCTACCATGGCGGACTACTGCTATGAGGATGACTACTATTATGAAGAGCCGTCAGGCTCCCTAGAACAGGACCTCGTGGAGGCGCTGGATGCTGGTGTGCAGCATTCTGTGAATTCTGGTGCAGGCTATTGCTCCTCTTAAGCGTCACCTGGATAAGTATGCCATACAGCAAGGATGGATCCCGGCTGCGTCCGGGTGTAAAAAGGCTAAAGAGACCAAGGCTGCCAACCCTCACGCTGAGGATTTTTCAAGACTCTCCAAGGCTTTCTCCAATGATCACGCATATGTCACGAGAGCAGATCCGACGGAGTCTACCCACGGCGATCAAGGTGACACCTCACCCTCCCCAACACTGATACGGACTCGGGTGAGGAAGTGAGTCCTAAACTGGCGAAAAATCTCGGGAAGGAGTATCATACCGAGCCGCCACAACCCAAAGTGTTAACCCTTGAGCCAACAGACATCGTCCACCCCAACTCTATGGCGTGGCTCCCACCGCAGGAGGTGGCGGATTACGTCCAGTCCCACCTCCGCCAACCCTTTGATAAAGACGTCAGGGCCCGGCTGCGGTCGGAGTGTCCAGACTGGATCTGGTGGCGTGGGTCGCTGAAACACCTGAGGTGGATCCGACGATGCTCACTTACTTACACAAAGGATCCTAAGAGGTGCATAGACCGCGCCTGGCGGTCATGCCAAGATAAACTGCTGGACCTCTCAGGCCCCCTAACAAAAATCCTGGAGCTGGCATACCAGGCTAAGGAATCCGGAACACCGATAAACCCGTATGCCCTCATTGGTTGGGCGCAAAGGGTGGTGTGCCTGTTAGGTAACGCCAATTGTGCCATGTCCAGCGAGAGGAGGAGGTCTATTCTCCTCAAGCTGGACCCTAAATTGGCTGAACTATCCTTATCGGAGGCAGGTCCTGTGGCTCAAGGCCTCCTCTTCGGCCAACCTTTCTTAAAAGAGCTGGCCAAATTCATGGCCACCTTTAGTGGCCTGGACAAGGCTCAAGAATCTCTGCGCCGAGCCTTCAAACCGGTTTTCACCAGGGCCGGATGAAGTCGAGGGCGGTTGTTTGGCCGAGGAAACAACCAAGGTGCCCCACGTGGCCAGCAACACCACAGAGGTGGTTATCAAGACAACTCCGCCGGCAATCCAAACTTCTATCCTTCACGAAGGTCGAGGAACCGGTTCCGCAGGGACGTTTCGGGGGCAACCATGGAAATCACCTGGATGCAGGATCTACAGGTGAGAATAATTCCATGTTCAGAAGTGGTCTTGGGGGGATGTGTTCAGTTATTTCAACAGCAATGGCGCACCCTCTCGCAAGATCCTTGGATCTTGGAAACGGTGCAGGGGTACAAGCTGGAGATGTACGAGACACCCTCCTAAATGCTCCGCCCCTCCCCCTAAGTTTTTCCCAACTAGATCAGACTTTTATCTCAGAAGAGATAAATTCCCTCCTGACGAAAGGGGCGATCGCGATCACTCAATGTCACCCTCAGGGTTTACTCAGAAATGTATTCATGGTCGAGAAGAAAGGGGGCGGGTCCAGGTTGGTCCTGAATCTCAAGGAGTTCAATGAGTGGATCGTCTACCGCCATTTCAAAATGGAAGGCGTCCATCTGCTACGCAACCGTCTACAAGAAGGGGATTGGATGGTCCGGTTGGATCTGAAGGACGTGTATTTATCCGTCCCCATATACTCCCCGCATCGGCGTTTCCTTCAGTTTCTCTGGCAAGGCGTCTGTTATGAATATACAGTCCTTCCCTTTGGACTTTCGTCAGCACCTTTGTGCTTCATGAAACTCCTTTGCCCAGTGGTAGAGTCCCTGCGCGCACGAGGGGTGCGACTGATCGTATATCTAGACGACATCATTCTCATGGCGCGGTCTCCTCAGCTGGCGATTACTCATCTGGAATGGTCCATCCAGCTCCTTCAGAGCCTGGGATTCCTGATAAACTCTCAGAAATCAGTCCTGACCACTATGCAGTCCATAGAGTTTCTTGAGTTTCAGGTGGATTCCCGCAGATGCCATCTTCTCTTGCCCTCATACAAGATCACAGCGATCAAGAGAGAATTGAAGTTGATTGTGAGCAGGCAGATTGTGTCCTTGAGGTCCATTGCCTGAGTAGTGGGGTTACTAGCCTCGTCGATCCAAGTGATCTTCCCAGGGCCCCTTCACTACCGCGCACTCCAACGCTTGAAGATCCAGCATATCCGCAAAGGCCTCGGTTATGCCGAACAGATTCCTCTTTCAGAGGACGCGAGGTTGGAGATGTTATGGTGATTAGATCACATGGAGTTGTGGAATGGGAGAGCCAGCTTCGGCTCGATACCCGAGGTGGTGATCGAATCGGACGCCCGCCGCTGGGGCTGGGGTGCCCGCTGCGGTCCGATCACAACGGGGGGCCGCTGGTCTCCGGAGGAGTTTACTCTCCATATCAACTGCCTGGAGTTGCTGGCAGGTTAATTCGCCATCCGCAGCCTTTCCCCACAGAAGACAGACTGTTGCATTCTATTGCGGATGCACAACGTGTCGGCGGTGCGATACGTGAACAAGCTGGGAGGTACGAGGTCTCGTATTCTGGCAGAAATTGCCAAAGATTTTTGGCATTACTGTCTACAGCACAGACTGTCGGTGGTGGCGGAATATCTCCCGGGGTGCAGGAACGAAGTGGTCGATTGGCACTCCCGCTACCTTAAGGATTACAGCGACTGGCGGTTACACCCTCGAGTTTTCCGGATGCTGAACCTCTTATGGGGTCCTTGTCAGTTGGACCTATTTGCGTCACACCTGAACAAACAACTCCCGGAGTTCCACTGCTGGCGCCCAGATCTCGAGGTAATGGTCTCGGATGCGTTTCTTCAGACGTGGCCCCAAGTCCTTTGTTATGCCTTCCCGCCTTTTGCCATGATCACCAGGGTCCTGGCCCAAGCCAGGCGACAACGTGCGGTACTGGTGTTAGTAACACCTTTGTGGAGAGCACAAGCATGGTTCCCGATGGTGTTGGGAATGTCTTCTGCTGTCACTGTCCTCCTCCCTCAGAGATGGAATCTGTTGCTGGACCCTCACAATATCCCTCATCCTCTAATCGATGCAGGTCAACTGCCACTAGTGGCATGGCGAGTTTCCGGGACAGATGGCACGTCCCTGGCCTTTCGGCAGACGCTTCTGAATTCATCAAACAAGCATGGTCAGCTAATACCCACAAGCGGTATTCATCAGCATGGAACAAGTGGTGTAGCTGGTGTGTTCGACGGGACATCGATCCCACTACAGCCGATGTCTCCATGGTCATGAATTTCCTAGCCTCTTTGGCTTCCTCGGGTTCTGCGTATAGGACAGTCAATAACTTTCGGTCAGCGATTTCAGCAGGGCATACTCAGCTTGAGGGCAAACCTGTAGGGGAGCATCCCTTGGTTTGTAAATTACTTAGAGGTATTAGGATGGTCAAACCACCATGTCCAAAATATTCATTCCTGTGGGATGTGTCAGTAGTTCTCCGGTTCTTAGAAGCTTGGCCGGCAGACAAATATCTATCACGTAAGCAGCTTTCAGCCAAGTTGGCTATGCTTTTATGCCTAGTCTCTTGCAAAAGAGTTTCCGACATCAGAGCTTTAGACCTGGCTGGTCGTCGATTCTCCCCGGAAGGGGTCACTTTTAATATTTCTAGACGCACCAAATGTAATTCTACCTCGGTGTCATACCCAATGTTTCCAGAGAACCCCAAGTTATGCGTGGTGCAATGCCTAAAAGCGTACGAGGTAAGTACCTCTGAATTTCGTTCTGATATGCAAGGTCAACTGTTTATTGCATTGCAAAAGCCTTTCAGGCCAGGGACTCTAGCTACCTTAGCAAGATGGGTACGTTGGCTTATGAATGAAGCAGGCATTGATATATCTAAATTTGGGGCCCATTCTGTTCGAGGCGCAATGGCCTCTAAATCCTTTTCATTGGGAGTAAGCCTCTCTGAGATCATGAATATGGCTGACTGGTCAACGGAATCTACATTTAAATCTTTCTATTACAAACCGATTGTGGATGTTGCATCAGTGGTGGTGGATCAGCTTCAAACAAGCATAATCGGAGCCTCCGGTCCTGACATAGAATTAAAAATTCTGTTAAGGACAACGGAGGCGAGTTATGGTTTTACCTATGTGATTCATAAAATGTGAAAGTACGTTTACTTATGTATTACGCTCTAATGGTATTATGTTGGTTATTTTTTCCACCCCTATTGCATGATTTGCTCTTGGCACGCAGTTCGGGGATCGCCGTCATTACGGGCTTTCTTAATTTTTGTTTCAGATTCAAATGGCAAGTGAGGCTCGCACATGTTGGCTTCAGACTACCACGGAGAGTAATCTTCTTCTACGAAGATGGTGTTTCCTCACCAGGGTTATCGAGCAGAAGCTGGTCCGTCGCATCCCAAGTTTCCCTGTTGGTCTTCGGGATCTTTGGTTCTTCTAAAGTTTTTCATCACGGTCTGCGTGCAAGAAAGTGCTAAGTTGACAATGTTGGACTTACCTGTTGCAGTTTCGCAAAGCAAGAGGACGTGTGTGCCTCGGTTGGACATTATATGGGCTCAGTCTCTATGGTTATGGAGTATAAGGTGCTCATGGGATTTGTGGTTTACTATAATATGTTGAGTAAAAAAGATCGTTTTTTATTGGCTGATGTAATAAAGCAAAGAAAATTAGAAGCATAATCCTCGCCTCCGTTGTGCTTAATAGAATTGAAAATTCTTGTCACGAATGTTCGCAAATTTTTAATTGTAATTACACTGAAGTGAGCGCGCCTTCTCTGGCGATGAGTGATCTCACTTCCTGCAGTGTGTAGGAGGACCGCGTGAGGTCACATCCGGATAATGGGCAGGCCCCGGTGCCCTAGTGAGTGTGGGCTGTGTGTCAGTTTCACAGCCTGCTGCGTGGCGCCGCGGGCGGGGCGGAAATATTAATTAAGGCTGCCTGGCAGGGGCGGCTGAGGCCGTAAATTGTAACAAATGTAGCTAGCAGCACTTCAGCACTCTGACTTCCAGCCAGAGCTGCGATCCTTAACTGTTTATGAGCCAGAGAGCGCTCAGCGGCCTGGCGCAATTGAAACTGCTGGGAGCAGCAGAGCGGCGGCGTGCTAGTAGTAGCACCCAAGACAGTGGCATTAAAATGCGTGACAAAGCATTTCAGTGCGGTGATGCATAACACCACACTGAAATGCGTTAGTGTCACACATGATGCCTGATACTTGGCAGGACTGGTATTATTAATTGAAAACACTTAAGCCGGCCATTTCTTGTTGGCCTTTACTATAATTTGAGAATCCTCTACCACAGAAACACACTAGAATCAGGCCCTCTGGCCTCTTTAAGATGGCTGCCATTGCACGATACGAACGTCCTAGTATCACAACACACCCACGCACCAGCGTGCTGGACGTATCATCTCCTTTCTCTATTTCTATTACGAATGGGAAAGATTTGTCAAAACGGGTCCGAGCATTAACTCCCACTGACCCTGCCGATCAGTGAACCCCAACGGCTTCTTTATCCTAATAAGTACTGCTCTTACCTGTCCCGCGATGATTATCTCTCCCACCTTATATGTTCCTAATTTAGACTTTATGCTCCACAGAATTTTTCCTGGAGCTCGTGCTTCGCCGTATTGACAGCAAGCATTGACAAAATACTGCACACTTTGAGTCTTGGACCTTTATAAGAGGGCAATTCATGCTTTCACAGCACGAGATCGGTTATCTCTGGAAGTGATCCCCAATAACATAATACAATTATTTTCATGGTGAGTTGATAACACCACTTGTCATTCTAATCACCAATTGTCCCTCGTGGACAGTCAATTGAATAATACCCCTTATTTGTCTAGGCTACTGCACCTGCCTACACCAGATGCATTCCTACCATAAGGGCTCAAACTTGAAGATTCCTTCTGCTTGGTGAGTGAGAATTCCTCCCTCAGCACCATGCCCATCTTTTAATGAGAGCTCTGTATGCCCTATAACCACCACTCTTCCCCCCCCTTTTTAGGCAGTGTACCCATATCATATCAGTCACCCAGATTCAATGAACTGAGGGTGCGGACCAATGGTAATTAGAAGAAATTGCCACCAGTAACCTGGCACTTACGACACAAACTTAAGTACCAGTAGGTAAGCAATGTTCCCACTTACCTCTCCTCTAATAGCCCTTACGCAACTCCTTAAATATCTCACTAACACTATTTCATACTTATAGTCCCCAGACTTCTCCGTCCTGAGGAGACCACGGTATCCATAGTGGGATCAAAATGTCGTCGGCAACCATTAAGGATGGTCTTGAGAGCACTAGAAAAAAACTCTGATCCTTGATCTGAAATATTGTATCAGAATCACAGAAGACATCCTTGTTACTCCAATAACCTGTTTTTCAATACAGTCACTTGTGTTCCACTACATGTTGGTTATGGTCACTTCACTGGGGCCACATAAGTCAACTTTTTTTCAAATTTTTCAATATTTGCGCAAGCTTTATCAATATATGTTGTGTTATGTGAGTTGTTTTTTATTAGCTTTTTATTTTTTTTCATTTACAAATACAGGTTACTTACTTCTGCTGAAGCGAGTATTAACTAATAGTCCTTTTGGGCTTTTTCATGTATAAATATTAAGTAAATATTACAACGTGGAAATTATTTTATACCTCAAGATTGTAGTGTCCCTTCTTTAGGCTTATGAGAGAGTCACTGCAAAAAAATCATATAATTTGCCACAAGCTATAAACCTTTCTTTAAATGAGTTCCTGGTGAACATTTTTTTTCAGCTGAGTACCTCCCACGAGGCCAGGAGGCCTGCTGACCACACACTGGATCCACAAACCATGCAGTACCTCCCTACAATGCTACTTTCCTCAGTGCAATGCTGGCTTCCTCAGACTGCTCTAAGGCCCTTGCTGGTACCTTCTTACAGGAGTGTAGGAGTGCTGTATTTCAGTTGAAAGTGATTGATTTCTTGGTGGACTTCAGCCAGGGTTTTTTCCCAAAGCCAAGAAATATGTTAATGGGAATAAGGTGATCCATGGCTGTTTCAATTGTTAAATATTTTAAACATCATTTGTTATCAGCATGTAGATGAGATGTTCCCAGTCCCGCTCCGTCTTTCAAATTTCAGGGAAGTCCTAGGTATTGCAAAAAATACAGCACAATGAATGCCATAAAAACGATCTGGTTAAGGTATCTCCAGTCCACAACATTTGCTAGCAGTTTAGATGAAAACAAATTCTTAACCTGTTTTGTGTTGAAGTACCCCCATTCCTGAAGCTTTCAACCACAGGAGCTGCTGAAACAAGCAGTAACTTCTGAAGTGGCTGTGTGAAAAAGCCAGCTGCACCTCATGGTAACATAACCCCCAAAAAGAACAAAAAGTCAAGACCCGCCAATTGGTAAACACGAATGTATGTGCACACACTACCTTGTATGAAACTAAACTGAAAAGCAACATGGACGGAGCAAATCACAGAGCTAAAATGAGAAATCATGGGCTAGCAAAGCAAGAGACATACCACAGTCATGCCGACATTTCTGTGTTTGAGCATTCTTAGCTACACAGTTGATGATACTCATTCCAGCTAATCTCCCAAGAATAAAGAATGCCATAACATTCACCTAGCACAGCCAACACAGTATCCAATACCATGGTCACAAGTAAAAACTTTCATTTGCAAGGTAAATGAAAAGTCTGGAAGTTAGGGAACAAGCATACGGCCCGCCATATTCCGAGATCAGTACCCGCCCAGTGGTTCTTCCCGGCCTTCAGAGGAGCCACCTAATGGCAAGTTCATCCGAAGGCACTGTGAGTTTGGTGCGCAGCTGTCATCTTTCAGGCAGCCAAGCACCAAGCTTTTTTGTTTTTCACAAACTCCCAGAGTGAAAACAGCTAGATTTTTGGTAACACTGATGGACAGTAAGAAAGACCCATCAGACTGTCCGCTGTAAACAGGGCGAGCAGTCTGAGAACCTTTATGCGACAGGCCTTATCCCATCAGCCTATCAGGAAGCTTTCTATCGGCGGAGCAAGCGGGGTTCTGCCTTCAGAAAGATGAAAACTGCGGGGCATACCAAGGGTTTGACGGACAAGGAACTCTACCAAACTCTGAATTGGCCCCTGGGTGCCTTAACTCATCCATCAGTGAAAATTCACTTTCAGTTATAAGCCAGAACCATTGGCTTTACCAGTTCTGTTTTTTCTTTCTCATTTTGCTTAAAGGGTGCCTGCTCAATAATTATATAAGATGTGGAAGATTTGTAATTGTCGAAGAGAGGAGAAAGATGTAGAAAGTGAGAGATCTCGGATAATAGTACATATAGAAGTTTATAATGCGTCCAGGTTTTGAGGGACATAGGTTGGTTTGGGGAATATCAATATAAAAGGGACTTTGGAGGTGGTCCAACTAATCAATGGGAGAAAGAGCATCTACTCCGGTTCTGCTATCATTTTGTCCAGGATAGCACCTTTGTTGTGTGCCGATTTTAAGGTGCACATTATTGTTCATACGGAAGGCCATGATTTTTTCAACAGCAATGTTCTATGGAAAAAAAACGTGTGTTCATCAAAGTAACTATCATGTAAACAATGGCTCAGACAAGCAATACATTAATTTAAAGTGCTAGAAATGGAGTTTAAAAAGATAATGCAGTCAGATATAGAATGCGTATATGTGTGTATATACATATATATATATATTTTTTTTTTCACAGAAAAAAACAAAGGTTAGAGGGACCTTATATGTCATCACTGATGCCATCTCAAATGACATCACTGATGACATCAGTAGTGACATCATCCAGTGACTGAGTGTTTTTTTAAAAAGTTTATGAGTGTTAAATATATATACCAAGGTGTATTAGTGAATCAGTGGGTTTATGAGTGACTGTATGGATGACTCAGTGGGTGTGTGACTCACTGTATTAGTGAGTGATTAGGTGTCTCAGTGAATGTTTGGGTGAGAGACTGGTTGTGTGAATGTGTGTATCTGGCTGTCAGTTAATGTCAAAGCAGGAGTATGAACGTGTTAGTGGGTACTTGAATGGCTATATGCGTGGTTGATTGGTTGTCTGACTATGTCTATGGTTGTCTGGGTGTCTGTGTTTGTGGGTGAGGAGGGGTGTGACTGCCTGTATGGATCAGTGAGTGGGTGAGTTAGTGAGTGAGAGTCTGTATGGCTGTGTCGCTGATTGAGTGCATGTGTCAGTATGGGTGAGTAATTGAGAATGTGAAAGGCAGTATACGTGAGTGACAGGGTATATGAGTGACTGTGTGCGTGAGTGAGTAAATGTGAGAGTGGCTATATAGATGAGTGCATGCTTCTATCAGTGACTGTACAGCTGAGTAAGTATGTGTTGCTATTTGCATGAGTAAGTAAGTGGGTGGGTGTGTAACTGTTTGGGTGAGTAAGTGGCTGTATGATTGGCTGTATGAGTGAGTGTCTAGGTGTGTGAGTAGTTCTATGGGTGACTCACTCAGTGTGTCAGTGCCTGTATGCCTGTATAAGTGGATATGTCAATGGCTGTATTAGTGAGGGAGTGGGCCTATGAGTGGCAGTATGGGTGAGCAAGTGGATGTATGTATAGATCAATGAATCAGTGAGTGGGTATGTAAGTACTGGTATGGCTCTGTGAATGGGTTTGTGAATGGTTGTGTAGGAGCAGCAGTTGGTGTATAAAAGATTTCACAGTGGTGTGAGTGGGTGCATCAGAGATGCTGTGGATGATGTCATCACTGATGTCATTTGAGATGTCATCATTGGTGTCATCAGTGATGGCACTGACCATGTCATGAGTGATGTGATATGCAATGTCATAAGCAATGCATTGCGGGGGGCATGATTTATAGTTACCTCAGCTAAAAATAATGGCTGAATTTCTCTGGTTTAGTATGAGCGAAATGTCAGACTAACTATAACATCCCTCTAACTTTTATTTTTTCTGAGAATATCTAAGATTTTCTAAATGTTAATTTCTAACTATAACGTCCCTGAAGCCTGTCGCTTTTTCAGTGCATGTCTAAGGTTTTTTAAATGCAAATTTGTAACTATAAAATCCCTGAAATCTGTATTTCTTTCAGTGAATATATATACGAATATATATATATATCTAAGCGTCCACTGCTGTTGTATACATATGCACACACCCACCCACACACACACACACACACACACACACATATATATATATAAATATATATGTATATATACATATTTATCGTTATTTAGAGGGGAGCAAGACTTTCATTTTGTGGAAGACATAAATATAAAATACTAACGTACTCAGTGTAATTAGGGTAAATGGGGATCACAAGATGAAAAAAGAATTTTAAGGAGAAAGAATGTTCATTACAAAGTTGAATAAATATAAAACCACAGTTCCCTAGGAGATATAAAGATACAAGGAGCCAGAGTCTGTCAATTGATCCTATACTAGATATAGAATTATCTATACTAGGTCTTCAGAATCATTTACAGTATCTCAAACCTTATAATAGTGTTGGCTTATCATAAGGACAAGAAGAAGGGAACAGTGACCTAAAACATCAAAAGGCAAACACGAAGGCCAGATTAAGGGTTAAACACTGAAAATAATCTAAAATGGCTCATGGTGTGACCTGGGGCTGTATAGGAGCTTTGGAACACAAATATCCAAATTAACAAGAAAAAATTACTTCATTCATATCAACAAAAGGAAGGTGCACTCAACACAAGAGTCATGTAAACCATACTTGATGTCCAATCATATTTCCAATTTATTCCAAATAAGTAAACATAGACGGCAAACAGCCAACGCGTTTCGTCCCTTTGCCAAGGAACTTCTTCAGGGCTGTGAGAATAACTTGAAAAAGACACAAATTGTGATACGACAAACGATAAAAAATGGACAATCACAAATACACTAACAAAAATACAAACCCATGTACACAAATTTGACCAACAATAATCTTATCAATAATAACGAGTACATAGAGACCAAGACCAAAAACAGAGAATGCAAAAATACATATAACAAAATTGCAAAAAACATGTATAACATACTTACACCACAAACATCACATGTATTTGGTTTACTAATAGAAAATATATAAATAAATCTTTCAGAAATATGTTAAATTTGTAAATTGATATCGAAACTTAAGAGTAAACAGAACTTCCAATCCGACTATTACTAGTTGTAGTCAGCTGAAAACAACCCAAAGTTTTGAGAGGTTCAGATACATGAAGAGTTCAGAGAGATGTTTTTAGTAAAGAATATATAAAATATATAATAAGAGAAAAAGGAGAACAGCTAAGAGATTGAGAAGACAGAAGCAAAAATAGAGAGAGACCAGAAAATAAGAATAAGAATAAAAAATATATAAAAAACATGTATATAGCAACAAAGGTCGTCGACCATATAAAACCACATCCATTGTTTAAAGATTCAAACCTAGATAATCTCCATATCAGTAACTGATCCATAGTGAGGAATTTATATTGGTATTCTCACCTAAGGATCAACGTGATATATTGGTTCTTACGAGAACAGCAGCAGAATAGCCTGAGAAAAGTAGTCCAATTCACGCGGAAACATCAAAGGCATATGTATCCAAGTACGCTGAACCAAAAAAGAGAGGAAATGGACAGTTGTTGGCTGTAATGTGAACTAACACATTACTATACAGTAGAAAGACGTATTCGTAAAGCAAAGAGATTATTATTTATACTATATTTCTTGATACAACACAGACGTGCATATTCGATTAGTCAGCGGGATGTCAAAATAAGTTGTCATCAAGAACATCCATCAATGAAATAAAGAGACAGAACTCCGTAAAGACATAAGGTTCTCACATGTCACACATATGTTCTTTTAATCAATTCATTATGTTAACTAAGTTAAAAAGCAAACAAACAAGCCTGACGTCAAGAGAAAATAACGAATCTCTCACCAGAGTAAGTTCAAAGGTCACATCCGTATTCACGCGGAATCATAACATCAAGAGCGAGATTGTCGCCAGAGTAAGTAAGTTCTTATAATATAATTCTTAGATTTCCTGTGTAGTAGGAGTCCCAATCTGTGAGAAAGAGACCAATGAAACGCTATTTGTAACAGCTAGCCCAATCACGATCGTTATATCCAAATCCTCCTTGCGAGATCACTAGAATACCAACCGTATCCTAACCTTCCAAGTTAAGGTCACCTATCGTTATGCAAACACACGGTCAGAAACAGAGCCCCAAACTTGTGACAAACATTTAAAAAACCAAAAGCGTCCGTAACTCACGGAAATTTTGTTCGGCTAAACCAACAGCGATATACGTATTAATTATAAAATATATGAAACCCTTATACGCTATACGTGCTAATCATGACATATATGAAACCCTTATAAGAATAGCATAATAGCTGGCGCAATTCTATACTCACGTATTGCGGTAGCTCCGACAGCATGATAACTGACTAGCAAACATTGTCAGTAAAATGCGGCAAGTTTTTAAACGAAATCCGACTGTAACGTAAGAGGACGCACTCTACGTAGGAACGCGCCATAGAGAAACAAACATTAAAAGCGGACTATGCCCGGGTCGTTCCAATATCATCACCATCTTACCATGGCCAGATTCAAACTACACCCAAGGTGCCTATTCGAAATCAGATTAAATATGATTGAATATGAGTCTGATGGTTAGTCAAAAACGATGTTGATTGCAATATTGGAACATCACATGTCATGAATAATGGTAATGATTTGAAAATTGTGAATCTATCAAATAAAGTACTGGATGCAGATGAAATTGCTGTTTTAAGTAAGGGATTGAACTTTTGTCCCACCCAAAGTGGGGATGTAATCGATGCACATATAGATCTGTACAAATTTGTTTGAGTTCTCAAACTTAAGGATTACTTTTCCAAGTCTTTAACCCAAAATGCCGACTCAGCAGTATTAAATGAACCTGCAGCACACACCATTGCTGATATTCGGGGCATACACTGCTTGGTGACATTGGACGATGAAGACAATCAGGACATGTTCTCCATTATGAATGAACTCGATATTACTCAAAATTTCATGACTGACAGTGGATTTAAACCCAAATCGAAATTTTTGCCAGCTACAAATTACCACCCTAATATTGATACCTTCTATAATAAAGTGAGTGAGGAACTTTATAACTTGGAGGGATCTGGTAAACGTCTCACGACGAAACATCACAACATTATCGCCCAAGAAAGGAAAGCGATCAATAGGTTGAAACAAGATAATACCGTGGTTATACGTGAGGCGGATAAGGGCGGTAATGTTGTAATTATGAATCACTGTGATTATATGGGTGAAATTAATCGACAGCTGAGTGATGATTTGTGTTACAAAAAGCTTGCTCATAATCCAATCACGAGCTTAGTTACTACAATCAATATGAGACTTTCCGAATGGAAAGATATTGCATTGCTCACGGAAAATAAATTTAGGTACCTTAGGGTAGACAATCCAAATTATCCGTGCATTTACATTTTGCCCAAAGTGCACAAGCCAGACCCTTTTCCCCCTGGCCGTCCAATAATTTCTGGGGTGGACTCACCCACAGAAAAACTCTCCGAATTTGTGGACTTAAAACTCCAAAAATATGTGATAAATCTTCCATCGTATGTCCGTGATAGTAAGGACATTTTGGTAAAATTCAAGGACTATGAATGGTCGGATGAACTGATGTTCGTCACGTTTGACGTGGTAAGCCTATATACCTGTATACGAAAAGATCTGGGCTGCTTGGCGGTACAGTCCTTTTTGGATAAGGATAGCGCCGACCTATATATGTTCAACGAAATGATCATGGAAATGATTGATATCATTCTCAGTAATAACTTTTTCCTATTTGATAGGTGTTGGTTCCAACAGATACTTGGTACCGCTATGGGCTCCAGGTTTGCTCCCTCTTATGCCTGCCTCTTCATGGGGTGGTTCGAGAGGGAGCATGCCTGGGGCAGATGTGCCTCCCCTTGGACCAATAACATCGTGTTCTGGGGGAGGTACATAGACGATATCATCTGCCTCTGGTCTGGGTCTTTGGATTCATTAACAGAATACTTTACGTATTTAAATGCAAATGATCACAATGTACAATTTACTATGACATGTAACAGAGAAAGAATACATTTTCTTGATATAAGTTTCTATGTAAAGGATGGTACCATACAGAGTACTCTGTATAGGAAAGATACAGCATGCAATAGCATCTTGCATGCAGACAGTGCACATGCTAGGTCCGTGGTCCAAATTATACCCTTTGGAGAACTAACCAGGATAAGAAGAAATTGCAGTGAGGAAACTACCTATCTCTACAATATTGCAGAATCCAAGAAGAGATTTATACAGAGAGGTTATAAGAATAAACTTCTGGATAAAACAATAGAGAAGATCCAACATATCAAGAGAGAGGACACACTCCGAGAGAAACAAAAGAAATCAAATAAAGTAATAACAAATAGTATTGTTAGATTCATCACACAATACAACACTAATAGTGGGAAGATCTATAACATACTTAAGAAAAATTGGAGTGTCTTATTGGAAATCCCGGGACTAAAAAACTCCATTAGAAATGTACCCTCTGTTGCCTACAAAAGGGGTAAGTCATTACGTAACTCTTTGTGCCCCAGTTACGTTACCAGTAATAATGCCACATGGTTACCTCAAAAACCAAGGGGCTTTTTTACATGTGGAGCGTGCAATGTCTGCCCATCGGGCAGAAATAAAATCTGTAATTTCTCTTATAACACTACGAGAACATATGACATACTCCATTTCATAAACTGTAATACTACTCACGTTATTTATGTAATGGGATGTATCTGTGGAATTATTTATGTGGGGAGTACAACACGCCTATTGAAAATCAGGATACAGGAACACCGTAGGGCGATATTGAATGGTGATGACAGATACCCCCTGAGCGAACACTATAAGAAGGTACACCCAGACAACAGTATGTTTTGGTTCCATGGTATTGACCATGTTCCAATTGGCAACAGGGGTGGTAATAGGGAGCTCCAGGTCAGACAAAGAGAGGCAAAATGGATATGCCGTCTAAGGGCCACCCAGATGGGCCACAATACGGACAAAGAGCTCCATTACTTCCTCGGATGAGTACTGTGTTCAGCATTAGAATCTAGAAATCTTATTTAATAAAGATTGGGTCTTTCCCTGTGTATGAGATATAGACTCCAAAAATTCGTGTGAGAATTCTTTACATTGCATAAATTTGGGTATATCATTTTGGATTGTTCTTTCACTATCTTATATGTGTAGACATTTCATCTATGTTGAAACATATATACTTGATTATTTGATACTGTACTATTGGGTATATTAACTTGGTTTATGCCCCTACTACTTTATATGTGTAGACATTTCATCTACGTTTAAACATATACACTTGATTGTTCAATACAGTACATGGGTTTCTCTCTCCCTTCCCTCCCCCCACTTTTCCCCCCCTCCCGCTCCTTTTCTTTCTTTATTCTTTCATTCTTTTTTCATTCTTTCTTTATTCCCCTCTCTGTTATTTTTTGGTCCTCTTATTTTTTGGTCCTCTCATTTGACGCATTGAAATAAGTACCTGGCTTTGGTAACTTTTCACTGAGATCTCGGTGATTTTTATTTTCTTATAACACATGTATGGCTACTTCTAAAAGTTACCATCAATAATATAGCCAAATGGAATGCATTGCTATACCATCTCCTGTTCTGTATCGTGTTATAATACTATCTACACATTAGAATCCCTCTTTGAACCTTGTGCTGTGGATAGATATTGCATGGCTCCTTTCAGGAAAAATTGTTCTATATTTGTCATGGACAAAAATGTATACCATTATGCTTATGCGTGTGGTTTATCATTCTTAATGTTTTATATACCAACTTCCCGTTTCTAGATGGTGACATTATCAAAAAAGAGAATCCCCGTTTTACACCCTTTGCTGTGGATAGATATTGCATGGTTCCTTTCAGCAAAATTGCTGTGTATTGGACATTTACAAAAATGTATACCACTATGCTCATTTGTATGTTGTACCATTCCTAATGGTTCGTATACCATCTACCCGTTTCAAGATGGCGGTGCCTTTAAGAATGAGTTACGCTTAGTCCCTCTCTTATTTTCTACCTGCTGATTACGCACTTTTATGGAGGTTATTGCCTCTACGGTTTTTATCATCTGGCTTCTCATAAACATGTTGAGTTTTACAGACTATATTTGCTTAGCAATTATGCTGTCAACACTATTTTTGTAAAATACGTGAACCTATTGGTTCATGTTTTATGCGCTGCTAATCTATATCTCACTAGTTATCTTTGGTCATTTTTACTTTTACTTACACTTAATTGTGACTAACCATCAGACTCATATTCAATCATATTTAATCTGATTTCGAATAGGCACCTTGGGTGTAGTTTGAATCTGGCCATGGGAAGTTGGTGATGATATTGGAACGACCCGGGCATAGTCCGCTTTTAATGTTTGTTTCTCTATGGCGCGTTCCTACGTAGAGTGCGTCCTCTTACGTTACAGTCGGATTTCGTTTAAAAACTTGCCGCATTTTACTGACAATGTTTGCTAGTCAGTTATCATGCTTTCGGAGCTACCGCAATACGTGAGTATAGAATCGCGCCAGCTATTATGCTATTCTTATAAGGGTTTCATATATGTCATGATTAGCACGTATAGCGTATAAGGGTTTCATATATTTTATAATTAATACGTATATCGCTGTTGGTTTAGCCGAACAAAATTTCCGTGAGTTACGGACGCTTTTGGTTTTTTAAATGTTTGTCACAAGTTTGGGGCTCTGTTTCTGACCGTGTGTTTGCATAACGATAGGTGACCTTAACTTGGAAGGTTAGGATACGGTTGGTATTCTAGTGATCTCGCAAGGAGGATTTGGATATAACGATCGTGATTGGGCTAGCTGTTACAAATAGCGTTTCATTGGTCTCTTTCTCACAGATTGGGACTCCTACTACACGGGAAATCTAAGAATTATATTATAAGAACTTACTTACTCTGGCGACAATCTCGCTCTTGATGTTATGATTCCGCGTGAATACGGATGTGACCTTTGAACTTACTCTGGTGAGAGATTCGTTATTTTCTCTTGACGTCAGGCTTGTTTGTTTGCTTTTTAACTTAGTTAACATAATGAATTGATTAAAAGAACATATGTGTGACATGTGAGAACCTTATGTCTTTACGGAGTTCTGTCTCTTTATTTCATTGATGGATGTTCTTGATGACAACTTATTTTGACATCCCGCTGACTAATCGAATATGCACGTCTGTGTTGTATCAAGAAATATAGTATAAATAATAATCTCTTTGCTTTACGAATACGTCTTTCTACTGTATAGTAATGTGTTAGTTCACATTACAGCCAACAACTGTCCATTTCCTCTCTTTTTTGGTTCAGCGTAGTTGGATACATATGCCTTTGATGTTTCCGCGTGAATTGGACTACTTTTCTCAGGCTATTCTGCTGCTGTTCTCGTAAGAACCAATATATCACGTTGATCCTCAGGTGAGAATACCAATATAAATTCCTCACTATGGATCAGTTACTGATATGGAGATTATCTAGGTTTGAATCTTTAAACAATGGATGTGGTTTTATATGGTCTACGACCTTTGTTGCTATATACATGTTTTTTATATATTTTTTATTCTTATTCTTATTTTCTGGTCTCTCTGTATTTTTGCTTCTGTCTTCTCAATCTCTTAGCTGTTCTCCTTTTTCTCTTATTATATATTTTATATATTCTTTACTAAAAACATCTCTCTGAACTCTTCATGTATCTGAACCTCTCAAAACTTTGGGTTGTTTTCAGCTGACTACAACTAGTAATAGTCGGATTGGAAGTTCTGTTTACTCTTAAGTTTCGATATCAATTTACAAATTTAACATATTTCTGAAAGATTTATTTATATATTTTCTATTAGTAAACCAAATACATGTGATGTTTGTGGTGTAAGTATGTTATACATGTTTTTTGCAATTTTGTTATATGTATTTTTGCATTCTCTGTTTTTGGTCTTGGTCTCTATGTACTCGTTATTATTGATAAGATTATTGTTGGTCAAATTTGTGTACATGGGTTTGTATTTTTGTTATTGTATTTGTGATTGTCCATTTTTTATCGTTTGTCGTATCACAATTTGTGTCTTTTTCATGTTATTCTCACAGGCCTGAAGAAGTTCCTTGGCAAAGGGACGAAACGCGTTGGCTGTTTGCCGTCTATGTTTACTTATTTGGAATAAATTGGAAATATGATTGGACATCAAGTATGGTTTACATGACTCTTGTGTTGAGTGCACCTTCCTTTTGTTGATATGAATCTTGGATCTTTATAGCATCAATCAACGACGGATGCTGGAAGTGGATGCACCAATCTGCGAATGAACTAAAAATTTTGGGAATTTATGTGCTCAACCTTTGTCTGTCGTTGGTGCCTTTTTTCTGTTTGTATAAAATCTTTGATTTTTTGGACTGTTCTGCACTTATTCCCCACTCTTACTTAAAAATTACCAGCATGTCCAAATTTGGAGATGGTAGGGAAGAAATGGCCCTTAATCTGTTCGGTACAAGTAAATCACGACAACCTGCACAACCTGATACCCCTCCCAGTACAAGTCTTAAAACATTATTTCTCAGACTAGAGCGCCTAAAAAAACAGGAACTCTCCCGTTGGTGGGATGGGGTGACACTTCAGCAATATTTAGAAAATAAAAAAGTGCCTAGAGGCCTAAGGATTCTTATCTTCCCGACTTTTGAGGATCTAAGTGTAGATCTTCTCAAGGAATGGGAGGGTAACCTGGAAAGTGCATCGGTTATTATGATGCAGATACTGATCAAACACGCTAGAGAGAAAGGAGAAAAACTTCAAGAAGAGATAGAAGTTACAGAGAAGGAAATTAATGATCTAGAACCAAAAGATCTTATTGAAAAGAATTTTACTATTCTTAAGAAAGTCATGGATGATTACCAACTGTACCTTAGAGACAAAAAGCTAAGGAAAATAAAGAGGGACGACAGAGACTATAATGATGGCTGTGTATATACTTTTGCAAAAAAGTTTGATAATTTGCAAGAAACGGAAGACAAAAAAAGATCCAGAGATGAGAAGGATGGGAGTGAAGGTTCTAGCTCAATAAGGAGCACCTCCTCCACTTCCATTAACAGCTTAGCGTCGAATACATCACATGAGGTCCCTTTAGAGGAAGGAGCTTCTTCTTTTCAGAAGGAGCTCGCAAAATTACGTATCAGCAACAGGTTACAACAAAAAAGGGACCAATCAAAACCCGGAGGGGAGGCAGTAGGGGGAAAGGGGAGCTCCAAAGGAGGTACAGTAGGAAGGGGAAAGACTGTAGCACGGTCCACAGAATAAATAACGATGTTGATTGCAATATTGGAACATCACATGTCATGAATAGTGGTAATGATCTGAAAATTGTGAATCTATCAAATAAAGTACTGGATGCAGATGAAATTGCTGTTTTAAGTAAGGGATTGAACTTTTGTCCCACCCAAAGTGGGGATGTAATCGATGCACATATAGATCTGTACAAATTTGTTCGAGTTCTCAAACTTAAGGATTACTTTTCCAAGTCTTTAACCCAAAATGCCGACTCAGCAGTATTAAATGAACCTGCAGCACACACCATTGCTGATATTCGGGGCATACACAGCTTGGTGACATTGGACGATGAAGACAATCAGGACATGTTCTCCATTATGAATGAACTCGATATTACTCAAAATTTCATGACTGACAGTGGATTTAAACCCAAATCGAAATTTTTGCCAGCTACAAATTACCACCCTAATATTGATACCTTCTATAATAAAGTGAGTGAGGAACTTTATAACTTGGAGGGATCTGGTAAACGTCTCACGACGAAACATCACAACATTACCGCCCAAGAAAGGAAAGCGATCGATAGGTTGAAACAAGATAATACCGTGGTTATACGTGAGGCGGATAAGGGCGGTAATGTTGTAATTATGAATCACTGTGATTATATGGGTGAAATTAATCGACAGCTGAGGGATGATTTGTGTTACAAAAAGCTTGCTCATAATCCAATAACGAGCTTAGTTACTACAATCAATATGAGACTTTCCGAATGGAAAAATATTGCATTGCTCACGGAAAATGAATTTAGGTACCTTAGGGTAGACAAAATGAATTTAGGTACCTTAGGGTAGACAATCCAAATTATCCGTGCATTTACATTTTGCCCAAAGTGCACAAGCCAGACCCTTTTCCCCCTGGCCGTCCAATAATTTCTGGGGTGGGCTCACCCACAGAAAAACTCTCCGAATTTGTGGACTTAAAACTCCAAAAATATGTGATAAATCTTCCATCGTATGTCCGTGATAGTAAGGACATTTTGGTAAAATTCAAGGACTATGAATGGTCGGATGAACTGATGTTCGTCACGTTCGACGTGGTAAGCCTATATACCTGTATACGAAAAGATCTGGGCTGCTTGGCGGTACAGTCCTTTTTGGATAAGGATAGCGCCGACCTATATATGTTCAACGAAATGATCATGGAAATGATTGATATCATTCTCAGTAATAACTTTTTCCTATTTGATAGGTGTTGGTTCCAACAGATACTTGGTACCGCTTTGGGCTCCAGGTTTGCTCCCTCTTATGCCTGCCTCTTCATGGGGTGGTTCGAGAGGGAGCATGCCTGGGGCAGATGTGCCTCCCCTTGGACCAATAACATCGTGTTCTAGGGGAGGTACATAGACGATATCATCTGCCTCTGGTCTGGGTCTTTGGATTCATTAACAGAATACTTTACGTATTTAAATGCAAATGATCACAATGTACAATTTACTATGACATGTAACAGAGAAAGAATACATTTTCTTGATATAAGTTTCTATGTAAAGGATGGTACCATACAGAGTACTCTGTATAGGAAAGATACAGCATGCAATAGCATCTTGCATGCAGACAGTGCACATGCTAGGTCCGTGGTCCAAAATATACCCTTTGGAGAACTAACCAGGATAAGAAGAAATTGCAGTGAGGAAACTACCTATCTCTACAATATTGCAGAATCCAAGAAGAGATTTATACAGAGAGGTTATAAGAATAAACTTCTGGATAAAACAATAGAGAAGATCCAACATATCAAGAGAGAGGACATACTCTGAGAGAAACAAAAGAAATCAAATAAAGTAATAACAAATAGTATTGTTAGATTCATCACACAATACAACATTAATAGTGGGAAGATCTATAACATACTTAAGAAAAATTGGAGTGTCTTATTGGAAATCCCGGGACTAAAAAACTCCATTAGAAATGTACCCTCTGTTGCCTACAAAAGGGGTAAGTCATTACGTAACTCTTTGTGCCCCAGTTACGTTACCAGTAATAATGCCACATGGTCACCTCAAAAACCAAGGGGCTTTTTTACATGTGGAGCGTGCAATGTCTGCCCATCGGGCAGAAATAAAATCTGTAATTTCTCTTATAACACTACGAGAACATATGACATACTCCATTTCATAAACTGTAATACCACTCACGTTATTTATGTAATGGGATGTATCTGTGGAATTATTTATGTGGGGAGTACAACACGCCTATTGAAAATCAGGATACAGGAACACCGTAGGGCGATATTGAATGGTGATGACAGATACCCCCTGAGCGAACACTATAAGAAGGTACACCCAGACAACAGTATGTTTTGGTTCCATGGTATTGACCATGTTCCAATTGGCAACAGGGGTGGTAATAGGGAGCTCCAGGTCAGACAAAGAGAGGCAAAATGGATATGCCGTCTAAGGGCCACCCAGATGGGCCACAATACGGACAAAGAGCTCCATTTCTTCCTCGGATGAGTACTGTGTTCAGCATTAGAATCTAGAAATCTTATTTAATAAAGATTGGGTCTTTCCCTGTGTATGAGATATAGACTCCAAAAATTCGTGTGAGAATTCTTTACATTGCATAAGTTTGGGTATATCATTTTGGATTGTTCTTTCACTATCTTATATGTGTAGACATTTCATCTATGTTGAAACATATATACTTGATTATTTGATACTGTACTATTGGGTATATTAACTTGGTTTATGCCCCTACTACTTTATATGTGTAGACATTTCATCTACGTTTAAACATATACACTTGATTGTTCAATACAGTACATGGGTTTCTCTCTCCCTTCCCTCCCCAAACTTTTTCCCCCCCTCCCGCTCCTTTTCACTCTTTTTTCATTCTTTCTTTATTCCCCTCTCTGTTATTTTTTGGTCCTCTTATTTTTTGGTCCTCTCATTTGACGCATTGAAATAAGTACCTGGCTTTGGTAACTTTTCACTGAGTTCTCGGTGATTTTTATTTTCTTATAACACATGTATGGCTACTTCTAAAAGTTACCATCAATAATATAGCCAAATGGAATGCATTGCTATACCATCTCCTGTTCTGTATCGTGTTATAATACTATCTACACATTAGAATCCCTCTTTGAACCTTGTGCTGTGGATAGATATTGCATGGCTCCTTTCAGGAAAAATTGTTCTATATTTGTCATGGACAAAAATGTATACCATTATGCTTATGCGTGTGGTTTATCATTCTTAATGTTTTATATACCAACTTCCCGTTTCTAGATGGCGACATTATCAAAAAAGAGAATCCCCGTTTTACACCCTTTGCTGTGGATAGATATTGCATGGTTCCTTTCAGCAAAATTGCTGTGTATTGGACATTTACAAAAATGTATACCACTATGCTCATTTGTATGTTGTACCATTCCTAATGGTTCGTATACCAACTACCCGTTTCAAGATGGCGGTGCCTTTAAGAATGAGTTACGCTTAGTCCTTCTCTTATTTTCTACTCGCTGATTACGCACTTTTATGGAGGTTATTGCCTCTACGGTTTTTATTATCTGGCTTCTCATAAACATGTTGAGTTTTACGGACTATATTTGCTTAGCAATTATGCTGTCGACACTATTTTTGTAAAATACGTGAACCTATTGGTTCATGTTTTATGCGCTGCTAATCTATATCTCACTAGTTATCTTTGGTCATTTTTACTTTTACTTACACTTAATTGTGACTAACCATCAGACTCATATTCAATCATATTTAATCTGATTTCGAATAGGCACCTTGGGTGTAGTTTGAATCTGGCCATGGTAAGATGGTGATGATATTGGAACGACCCGGGCATAGTCCGCTTTTAATGTTTGTTTCTCTATGGCGCATTCCTACGTAGAGTGCGTCCTCTTACGTTACAGTCAGATTTCGTTTAAAAACTTGCCGCATTTTACTGACAATGTTTGCTAGTCAGTTATCATGCTGTCGGAGCTACCGCAATACGTGAGTATAGAATCGCGCCAGCTATTATGCTATTCTTATAAGGGTTTCATATATGTCATGATTAGCACGTATAGCGTATAAGGGTGTCATATATTTTATAATTAATACGTATATCGCTGTTGGTTTAGCCGAACAAAATTTCCGTGAGTTACGGATGCTTTTGGTTTTTTAAATGTTTGTCACAAGTTTGGGGCTCTGTTTCTGACCGTGTGTTTGCATAACGATAGGTGACCTTAACTTGGAAGGTTAGGATACGGTTGGTATTCTAGTGATCTGGCAAGTAGGATTTGGATATAACGATCGTGATTGGGCTAGCTGTTACAAATAGCGTTTCATTGGTCTCTTCCTCACAGATTGGGACTCCTACTACACGGGAAATCTAAGAATTATATTATAAGAACTTACTTACTCTGGCGACAATCTCGCTCTTGATGTTATGATTCCGCGTGAATACGGATGTGACCTTTGAACTTACTCTGGTGAGAGATTCGTTATTTTCTCTTGACGTCAGGCTTGTTTGTTTGCTTTTTAATTTAGTTAACATAATGAATTGATTAAAAGAACATATGTGTGACATGTGAGAACCTTATGTCTTTACGGAGTTCTGTCTCTTTATTTCATTGATGGATGTTCTTGATGACAACTTATTTTGACATCCCGCTGACTAATCGAATATGCACGTCTGTGTTGTATCAAGAAATATAGTATAAATAATAATCTCTTTGCTTTACGAATACGTCTTTCTACTGTATAGTAATGTGTTAGTTCACATTACAGCCAACAACTGTCCATTTCCTCTCTTTTTTGGTTCAGCGTACTTGGATACATATGCCTTTGATGTTTCCGCGTGAATTGGACTACTTTTCTCAGGCTATTCTGCTGCTGTTCTCGTAAGAACCAATATATCACGTTGATCCTTAGGTGAGAATACCAATATAAATTCCTCACTATGGATCAGTTACTGATATGGAGATTATCTAGGTTTGAATCTTTAAACAATGGATGTGGTTTTATATGGTCTACGACCTTTGTTGCTATATACATGTTTTTCATATATTTTTTATTCTTATTCTTATTTTCTGGTCTCTCTGTATTTTTGCTTCTGTCTTCTCAATCTCTTAGCTGTTCTCCTTTTTCTCTTATTATATATTTTATATATTCTTTACTAAAAACATCTCTCTGAACTCTTCATGTATCTGAACCTCTCAAAACTTTGGGTTGTTTTCAGCTGACTACAACTAGTAATAGTCGGATTGGAAGTTCTGTTTACTCTTAAGTTTCGATATCAATTTACAAATTTAACATATTTCTGAAAGATTTATTTATATATTTTCTATTAGTAAACCAAATACATGTGATGTTTGTGGTGTAAGTATGTTATACATGTTTTTTGCAATTTTGTTATATGTATTTTTGCATTCTCTGTTTTTGGTCTTGGTCTCTATGTACTCGTTATTATTGATAAGATTATTGTTGGTCAAATTTGTGTACATGGGTTTGTATTTTTGTTATTGTATTTGTGATTGTCCATTTTTTATCGTTTGTCGTATCACAATTTGTGTCTTTTTCATGTTATTCTCACAGCCCTGAAGAAGTTCCTTGGCAAAGGGACGAAACGCATTGGCTGTTTGCCGTCTATGTTTACTTATTTGGAATAAATTGGAAATATGATTGGACATCGAGTATGGTTTACATGACTCTTGTGTTGAGTGCACCTTCCTTTTGTTGATATGAATCTTGGATCTTTATAGCATCAATCAACGACGGATGCTGGAAGTGGATGCACCAATCTGCGAATGAACTAAAAAATGTTGAGAATTTATGTGCTCAACCTTTGTCTGTCGTTGATGCCTTTTTTCTGTTTGTAAGAAAAAATTACTTGTCCAGGTGGGAGGAAAAATCGCTGAGACTTCCAATCGGTTAGTATGATTAGTATAATGTGTTGCAGCATCCAAGTGCATAGGATCAGTTCATATCTAGGGAGAGCAGTAAATGCCTGGTCATGTGCACCAGGAGAACGCAAGACTGGGATGAGGACCAAGCATTCATCCAAGGCTCCTAGTCATCTGATCGCATGCCTTGCATAGATTATTTTATGTTATTCTCTCTTAAAATATGTATAGTAGTTTCTATATTTGACTGCATGAGCTCTCTATAATCCACTGCTATTATTGCACATGTATTTGCTGCTTGATTGATTTGTTGTTGAAAAAGGTTTTGGATTTACAAAAATGTTTCTTCTATGGCACATTGTTTATATAAACACAGTACTTGTAGAGTGCAGTTTATCACCAGTGAGGGTATCCAAGTCTTGAGTCTCTTCCTGAAGTCTGTCAGCAAGGGGTGAGGTTCGTAGGGGATGACGTTCCAGAATTTGCCGGCAAGGTGGGAGAAAGAGCGACCTCTGCTGTGACTATGGCGCATGCGTGGTGTATCTGCAAGAGAGGCGGAGTGGAGGATTCTGGATGATTGGTAGAAGTTCAGGCGGTGGCTCATGTATGCTGATCCTTGGTCGTGAAGTCTTTGTAGATGTGTGTTAGTATCTTGAATTGTCTTCTTTTTTTGACGAGGAGCCAGTGGAGAATCCTCGGGTGTTGGGGGATGTGGGTCCATTTAGGCAGGTTGAGGATCAGTCTGGCCATTGAGTTCCGTATCGTCTGGAGCCTTTTCACGAGTTTGGTGGTGGTTCCTGTGTACAGTGCATTTCCATAGTCCAACCGAGTGGTGATTAAGGCTTGCCTGACTGTTTTTCTTGTGCTGAGGGGGAGCCATTTGAGGATTCTTTATAGCATGCCGAGAGTGTGGAAGCAGGCAGAGGACACTGGGTTGATCTGTCCTTTCATAGTGAGTTTGCTGTCCAGGATGATGCTGAGAATGCAGACTTAGGGCCAGATGTAGGTGGCTAAATACTGGTCAGTAACGCCGAAATTCATAAAATTTCTGCGTTACCGACCTGTATTTACCCATGTGCGATGTAGGTATTACCAAACGCCATCGCTAATAAGGAATTGGTAAAAATAAGGGAAACCAGTTACCGATTCCTTATTTAGCGATTGGCAGACACCGAAACACTAAAATACCAAATCGGTAAATAAGAAATCGGTAAATAATCGCAAATGCGATGTACCAAAAATCGGTAATACCGAATTTGCCAAAAATCGGTATTTAAGAATCGGTAATTACCACTGACTCCAAACAGGTGGTAATCAGGTGCACTGCATAAAAACAGCCCCAAAATGCAACAGTGTGAACACAATGGCGGCCCTCTACGTTATAGCAAGGCGGCTACATTTGCGAGCAGCAGGACTGAGGGTCTGGAGACGGGAGGAGTGTGTGTACAGACTGCATGTCACACTGTTCCAAATGACTGAGGCACAAATACATGTGAGGTACAGGCTACACCCACAAACCATCCTGGACCCGATACGGGACCTTCACCCATTCCTGGAGCATCAGACACCAAGGGTGCACGCCATACCAACACATGGGCAGGTGCTCTGTAGCCTGCACCTACTTGCATCAGGAAGTTACCAGGGTGTGATAGCTGTGGCAGGTGGTGTGTCACAGAGTTGCCTTTCCCCTTTCTTCAACTCCTTCTTGGATGCCATGATGCAGAGAATGCATCACTACATACGCTTTCCCAGCACAGAGGCGGAACTGCAGAAGACAAAGCTGGATTTCTACCACAAGGCGCAGTTCCCACATGTAATAGGGTGCATTGATGGGACCCACATACCAATCTGCCCACCTGCTGCTACAGAATACATATACCGCAACCGCAAATCCACGCATTCCATCAATGTGCAGGTGATATGTGATGCAGACAACATCATCACTGACATCGTGGAAAATTTCCAGGGAGTACCCATGACTCCTACATATTCAGGAACAGTGGGATCTACACACATCTGGCTGGTGGTGAATTTGGAGAAGGATACCTGCTAGGTAAATCAATGTGACACACCCTGATGTATACCTTGGATGAATGTATTGGTGACTGCAATTAATTGCACTTCCTTTCCCATTTAGGTGACAGCGCATATGCCATGCGGTCATTTATCCAAACTCCATACCTCAACCCTTCCACCCCAAGTGAGAGGATATACAATGTGGCACATAAAAGCAAGCGCAACGTTGTGGAGCGCACCTTTGGACTACTAAAAAGCAGGTTCCATTACCTCCTCGAAAGTGGAGGTGCATGTCAGTACCGCCCCATCATCTGCTGCAAAATAATAGCAACATGTGCAATGCTGCATAACCTTGCCACAAAGGAAGGAACAGCAGTGGAACTAACTGACTCTGAGGACGAGGGTGAGGACTGTCCACAGCCAGAGCACAGCGCAGCAGGTGTGGCAGCAGCACCGGATGGGAGACACAGACAGGCTGAGATAACACACAACTATTTCTGAGTAAGTAAGGAGACATAGGGGCATACTATCAAGACAGGCGATAAAATTATCGCCGCTTTAGCGACAGAAAACTGCAGCTAAAACAGCGATGATGGGCTTGATAATATGCTCTATGGAATTCCAATTGAAGCCCATGTTAAATGTGAAGGACGTCTAACATGGGCTTCAATTGGAATTCCATAGAGCATATCATCAAGCCCATTATCGCCGTTTTAGCGCCAGTTTTCTGCCACTAAAGCGGCGATAATTTTATCGCCTGTCTTGATAATATGCCCCATAGCCAGTTACTGTATGTGAGTGATGGTGTTTAATGATCATAGCACACCACCACAACTTGAAGTGTGTCACATGTTAGGCCTAAATCAAATGCAGTGTCCATACAAAAAATGGGTTACATCACCCATTTGAGGAAAGCCATGTTAAGGCTGGCTCTACTTCCTGCGCCCACACGCTGCACTGCTGCGTTCCTTGGCCACACTCTCCTCACTGTCAGTATGTCCTGTGGCAGCGCTGTGGCGTTCACTGCGCCTCCTTGACTCTGTGGGAGGGGGCGTGATGCTACTGCGGCTAGTAGCCTCTTCACATTCACCCCCATCACCTGTAGTAGCTACCTTGTCAGTTTGTAGCACTTCTAGTGCACTGGTCACTGTGACCAGCCCCCTTGCCACATCACGGCAGCAGTGGGCCATCTCCTCCTGCATGGCCACCGAGCACCTGCACAGCAAGAGGTGGCAGTGGAGAGGCGGTTCACCGCCTTGGTGTAAATGTCGAGTTTCTGCCTCTCCCTGCGCCTTGACAAACGGTCCTCATCTAATTTGCTGCACAGCAGCCTCACAGCCTCGGACACGTTCCTCATGCCCTCAGCCACAGTAGTGTTCATGGAACAGATGCTTTTCTCAATACGCTGCATGTAGCCATTCATCTGTGCCATCTGCCGCTGCACTGACCTAATTGCTTTTCCTTGCAGGCGCTGGACCTTCAACATGTTCCCTTCAAGGCCAGCGAACACACTCTCATCTTCGCCCTGAGAAGGAGGACTGGCTGCCCTTGCCATGCGGTGTCTGGAACGTGTGTGGGCACACTCTGTGGGGGACTGTGAGCCTGCCCCATTGGCATCCTCAGCCACCGTGGACTGTTGTCCTCCTGTGCTGTCCTCCTCGGACACCTCCATCTGCTGGAGGGTGGCCACTGAATGCCTCCTGCCTCTCGGTGCTGGTGGCGTTGATGGTGGCGTTAGTGATGGTGATGGTGGTGGTGGTGGTAATGGTGGTGGTGGTGATGGTGGCGGTGGTGGTGGTGGACTGGTGTGCCCTGCAGGCGACTGGACCTCCTCCTCTTGTCTCCTTTCTGTCCTGGGTGCCTTTCATTTGCTCCCCTCTGCTGCCCTGCGAGATGGCTCGCCTGTGAAGACAGAATGTACATTTGCTCACTTATCTGGCAGCATTTGCATTGTAATAAATTTCATGCCTGCCAATTACACTGACTGTCCTCTGCTTGGTAATTGCTAATTGGTGTCACATGCCTTTGGGTTCAATGGACTGACAGTTCTGACCTGTTACTTCTGACTGCATCTCCCATAATGCATTGCAGGTTTTAAGTAAAACATGTACTGGAGTGGGAGTCCCTATGCCTCTTTGAGGATTGGGGGTAGGGAGTGGGGGGCACAGCATGCTGTGAATGCATCTTACCTTGTTTGTTGGCAGCTCTGGCTGAGCTGTCTGCATCCCCAATCCTACTCACACTCTCCGGCTGGAGGGTGGACTCGACCAGGAGATCCAGGGCAGTTGGTGCAGGTGCTGTGTTCCTCCCTCCACCTGTACAGTTGGCCTGCTTCTGCCTCTCTGCCAGCCTCGCCTTAGCAGACTTCCTCAGATCATACCATCTTTTTTTTAGGTCCTCAATGGAGCGCTGGGTGACTCCGATGGCATTTATTTTTTCTTGAATTGCATGCCAAATCTGCCTTTTCTGTGAATCAGGCATGTGCAGGGACTGTTTGCCAAATAATTTCTTGGGTCCTTGGTCACATCCTCAATAAGGACCTCCAGCTCCCTCTCACTGATTTTGTGCTTCCTATTTCTTTCACCTGCCTCCTTCTCCCTCTCCTGCTTCTCCATTTTGCTCAGTTTTGTTTGCAAAATTCAGTTGAGTTGCTCCTGGCTTCTCTGCTCCCTGCCTCACAATCAGCTCCAGGTTCAGTGCAGATGCATGGGTGTGGCCATTTCCTGTTTGGGAGGTAATGAGGATGCACAGGATTGGCTGATTCGACAATTACCGATATTTTAAATTACCGAATCGCTAATTACCGAATCGGTATTAAGGATTCGGTGATAACAAGTCGGTAATGGGGAATCGGTATTTATTTTTTGCTGATTCATTCCGAATCGCTATTTATTAACGATTTTTACCGAATCGGTAATTTTTACCGATTCATTACGTACATCTGAAATACCGAGTTCTTAATAACGAATCGGTAAAATTTGCTATTAAGGACTCGGTATTTCAGGATTACCTCAATCTGGCCTGTAGTCTTTTGGTGTGGGAGTGGGTCCGAATCTGGCAGACCACCAGATGTCGCACCAGAGGGAGGTGTGGTTGCCAAAGATCAGCACTTCAGTCATGTCAGTGCTAAGCTTCAGACACTTGTCCTTCATCCATTGTGCAACATTCATTATGCAGGAAGTTGGTCTTAATAATGGCGGGGTCAGCCGAGAACAAGAGGATGAGCTGGGTATCACCGGCATAGAACATGATGTTGAGGCCGTGGGTTCGGACGATGTCGGTTAGAAGCCTCATATAAGTGTTGTAGATGGTGGGGCTGGGGGATGAGCCTTGAGGGACACCACAGATAGTGCTCCTTGGTTCCAAGGTGAAGGAAAGTATTTGGATTCTCTGTGTTCATCCCGTAAGGAATGAAGCAGTTGATCTGAGTGCGTCTCCCTTGATCCTAATCTGGTGCAGTCTCTTGATGAGTGTGTGGTGCAATACGATGTCGGAAGCTGTGGTGAGGTTGAGGGGTATCAGGACCACTGATTCTACCCTGTCGAGTAGGGTGTGGATGTCATCCATGGCGGCAATCAGGACGGTCCCAGTGTTGTGGTTGGTGCGAAAACCGGATTGTAAGGCATCTAGCAGGTTGTTTTTCTCCAGGTGTTCAGGGAGCTGCTGGCTGATGCCCTTCCCAAGGGCCTTGGCAGGGAAAGGCAGCAGCAAGATAGGGCAGTAGTTCTGGAGTGCGCTCGGGTCGGCTGAGGGTTTCTTGAGGAGTGGTCTAACTGCTGCACGTTTCCATGCGTCTGGAAAGGTGGCTGTGGTGATGGATGCGTTAGGGTGGTGTTGAGCTGGTGGCTTATCTCCTTGCTTCCTAGGTTGAAGACGTGGTGGGGCAGGGGGCAGTCGGTGCTCCTGAGTGGATTGAGTTAATGATGGTTATGGTGTTTGGTGTGGTGAGCTACTCCAATGTTCTGAGATGCTGGTCGGGGGAGGCTTTCATTGGCATGAGGAGGCTGAGGAGGTTAGTGGGTTGGGGCTCAAAGTTCCTGTATATGGTGGATATCTTCTCATGGAAGTGCGCTAGAGCATTTCACAGTTTTTGAAGGAGGAATAATGTTCTCATGGCTGTTGGGTGAGAGAGCTCTCTTATGATGGTGAAGATTTCCTTGATTTGGTTGGTGCTTGCCTTGATGAAGTCTGCAAGGGCACCCTTTTTCGCGTCTTTGAGTCATTGGTGGTATTCATTGAGTGCTGACTAGAAGGTGCTCTGTATGTAATGTCTCTGCTGTTGCGCCACCTTCTCGCCAGTTGTTTGCATCTGCGTTTCATTGTACTGGGTTCTGGTGTGAATCAGATGACTTGTTTGGTGAATCTACAGGTTTTGGCTAGTTTGATAGGGGTGACTAGGTTGGCGGTGTTGGTGATCCAGGTGTTGAAGTTCCGCACTGCGTGTTCCAGGTTGGTGGCAGAGTCGGGCTGGGTGGTGTTAAGGGCATCCAGCCATTGGGTCTGTGTTACTTTGCTCCTGCTGCAGAAGCAGGTGAGTTCAGTGGCATGGCTGTATTTGATGCTGGACATGAAGATAAGGTCCAGTGTGTGTCCTGCTTTGTGTGTGGGGTCTATGGTGAGGCCAAAGTTTTCCATTCGTTCCAGGAAGTTGGTGGACTTGGGGCCAGATGTATGACCCTTTCATATAGCGCCTCGCAATTTGCGCCAAATTTCGAGTCGCAAACTGCAAGGCGCTAAATGAAATGTACAACACTGTGTTTACACTGGTTTGCGATTCCCAATGGGGTCGTAAATTGTGAGGCTCATTAATATTAATGAGCCTCTCGCAATTTGCGCGCCCATTGTGAATGCCAACCCTCCCAGGGATGATGGCATGCTGGGCGCGGGATTAAAGTGAGCGCGAAATTGTAGCAGCAGAATATCGTTTTGGTGAGCAAGGCGTGTTGAAGCAGAGCGCAGGATTCCCTGAGCTACAGGAATGAATTGAGCTGAAAATGAGAGGACGTTCAGCAAAGCTTTGGCTTTGAAGGTTTTACTAGCACATGTCACGGTGAGCGCGCTTTATAGTAAATTTTCTCTAACCACAATTAAGGAAAGGCCTCAGGGGTGAACAGTAGGATAGTAATATTGGAGCACCGTATTCATAGAGCTTTTTTAGATATTTTGGGTGTGAGGCCAGTTGATAGGTTACATGGATCAGCGTTTATAGTTTGACTGTTGAATTAAATGGTTCTCAGGGAATAACATGAAATGAAATGTATAGTTTAAACAGCTTGGAAATATATACGTGTTTAACTAGCTGATAACATTATAAGAACCCTGATTGAAATGGCGATGATTATGTTTGTATTCTAGAAACCCCTGAAGAAGGGATTTTTTCCCGAAATGCATTGGGTGATTTAAAATAAAATGCGGCATGTGGAAACAACTTTTCTCCTGTGGTTACATGAACAGTGAATGAGCATACATGGAAATGGGTAAAATGAATTGAATAAAAAGAAGAAAACATAGGATGAATAATTGTGGACAAAATTGAGGATTAATAAGTATGAATTTAATTCATTGGATTCGTTGGCGATTGGCTGTGCAGCTTGACGGGGATCGTAAAGTGGTGCCTTTGTGTTTCATATAGGGAGCAGCAGACCACCATGTCTGGGACTGCTTTCTAACAAAACAGCTTTTTTCATTTTTTAAGGGCAGGCAGTGGTCCGTGGGACCACTGCCTGCAAAATTTCGCATGCATTTTCAAAGGGTAAGGGGTCCCCTTCCCATTTGCAAATGCATTACCACCTACTTGAAGGAGGTGTTAATTGTGAGTATTTTGCGACAGCAGTTGCGGTCGCGAAACATTAGTACATTGTTTTGAGACTCACTATTTGGAAGGGAACCCCCCTTCCAAATAGCGAGTCGCAAAACCTATATAGCGAGTCGCAAGAAAATTGCGACTCGCTAAATAGGCTATATGTACATGGCCCAATATGTTTTTGCATGCGCAAACGGGTTCGCAATCTGTGAGGGCGGGTGCTCCTAGGTATCAGGTAAAGGGACAGCGGAGGCAGGTGAATGGTCCTACTGTAGAACAAGGTGATGTGAGGCAGCAGTTGTTGTGGCCTCCAGGGTCCAGTGCTTGAAGATCTGCGGAGAAGTACCTGTGGATGCCCAGAGGGCCAGGGTGCCTGTTGCTGGGAGCGGTTCAGGGCAGGACAGGTGCAGACGGGCCTGCCTATGGCATGGCATCGGCACATGGTGGCATGGCTGCACTGCGGCCTCCATTAGGTAGGTCCTGGGAAGGGAAATGGTGAGACGGAAAGTGGGTGGCAGTAAACGGCAAGCAAGATTCGAGGCTCGATGAGCAAAACAGCCACATAGCGCAAACAGGCACAAAAATAAACTAAATAAAAAATCAAATGACTAAAATAAGGCTAAACAGTCTACTGTTGCTAAGCAACACACAGCAAGCAATACGGGCACAGAGGACACTGACGGGGCAGAGGCATGCAGCCAAGCAGCGTGGAAGAGCTGGCAGAAGGACCTGCTCAATGGGGCTGCGCTGATCTGTGGTTAACAGGTTGAATCTTTCAAATGCATGATTTTAAGGGTCACTGCAAAAGATGTTTATGTCTCAGTGGAAGATTACATTTTAAGAGACTAACCTTTCGTTGGTTATATGTTCAATAAATTCTCCATGATTGAAGAGGTTTGGTGACTGAAGTTTGTTTTAATGATGTTTGAGGATGAGACATTGGATGTTTGCGGATGAACATTAGAAAGTGTGAATTGGAGGATCTGTGTGGATCGCATAATGTCTATGTAGATGATCCCTGAACGCTGGAAACATGCAGAAATCAATGCCCTTCTGAAGAAACCCACAGTGGACCACAAAGATCTCAAGAACTTCCGCCCCATCTTGCTCCTTCCCTTCCCGGCTAAAGTCATCGAGAAGTCCGTCAACAAACAGCTGACTGCTTCCTCGAGGCAAACAAATCGCTCGACCCATCCCAGTCCGGATTTCGAGCCAACCACAGCACCGAGACCGCCCTCATCGCAGCCACCGACGACATCAGGACCCTGATGAACAACGGAGAAACAACCGCTCTCATCCTCCTAGACCTCTCGGCAGCCTTCGATACAGTATGTCATCGCACCCTAATAACCCGCCTCTTCAACACCGGGATCCAAGGAAAGGCCCTGGACTGGATCACCTCGTTCCTGTACGACAGAACCCAGAGAGTCCGCCTCTCCCCCTTCTGCTCAGCGGCCACGGAGATCATCTGCGGCGTACCCCAAGGCTCCTTGCTCAGCCCAACCCTCTTCAATATCTACATGAGCCCCCTCGCCGCAATCGCACGCAAACACAACATCAACATCATCTCCTACGCCGATGACACCCAGCTGATACTCTCCCTCACCAAAGACCCAGCCACCGCCAAAACCAACCTCCAGGAAGGAATGAAAGACGTTGCAGAATGGATGAAGCTCAGCCGCCTGAAGCTGAACTCAGACAAGACAGAGGTCCTCATCCTCGGACAATCCCCATCCGCCTGCGACGACTCCTGGTGGCCCACAGTGCTGGGCTCCGCTCCGACACCCTCGGACCACGCACACAACCTGGGATTCATCCTGGATTCCTTCCTCACGATGACCAAACAAGTCAACGCCGTATCGTCCTCCTGCTTTAACACCCTGCGCATGCTCCGAAAAATCTTCAGGTGGATCCCCACCGAAACCAGAAAGACCGTCTCCCAGGCCCTCGTTACCAGCCGACTGGACAACGGAAACGCCCTCTACGCAGGAACCACCGCAAAACTTCAAAAACGTCTTCAACGCATACAGAACGCCTCCGCATGACTCCTCCTCGACATCCCTCGCCACAACCACATATCGGCCCACCTGAGAAACCTGCACTGGCTCCCAGTCAGCAAGAGGATCACGTTCAGGCTCCTCACCCACGCGCACAAAGCACTCCACGACATGGGTCCCGAATACCTCAACAGCCGCCTCTCGTTCTACACCCCCACCCGCCAGCTCCGCTCCGCCAGCCTCGCCCTCGCCACCAGCCCACGGATTCGTGGAATCACCGCCGGAGGAAGATCATTCTCCTACCTGGCAGCCAAAACATGGAACTCCCTCCCCGCACACCTACGACTGACCCAGGACCATCTCACCTTCAGGAAACACCTCAAGGCCTGGTTATTCGAGCAGTAGCAGCACCCCCCCTCCCTTCAGCGCCTTGAGACCCTCACGGGTGAGTAGCGCGCTCTATAAATGCACTGATTGATTGATTGATTGATGGCTACTCCGCACGTTGCCATATTTTCCCACTCAAGCTGAGAGCTATTGTGACCTACAGGCAGGAGAATGTGCATATCTCACTGAGATGTGGATCTGAACAATGTGTCAAACAGAAATAGCCGATCAAAGTTCTGAGAAAATATAGTGTAATAGACGTCATTGGCATTCATCAGTGCTGCACAATTATAAAGCATGAAGCTTGTCTTAGCGGCAGAGTTGTTATCTGAGGTGTTACTTTCCATTTGATCTTTTCATAGATGAGGCTACCGGAGTGAGTAGAGCAATATATTTTGTAGGAGATTTCTGACTGCCTGAGACTTGTTGGGTTTATATTTGTGAGTGAAGTGTCTATTGAAGTGGTCATAGAGAGGGCATCATGTGTGTTGTTCTTGGCTGTTCCAATCCTTGAATCAAGAGTATGTTCTAGACCACAAGCTGGGATGGGTGAGGGGCAGACACCAGTTCCTTGAGAAGGTGGAGCTAACACTGATCTTCTGTTCTAGGTCACTAGTGTTTGGTTGATAGCATCAGATTTGGCCAGCGCTTCAATGGCTTCAGTATGCCTTTAGAGAAATTATATAGGCTGACAATTAGATTAAGAATTTAGGGTTTTTTGATTGTATAAAATCGCAGTCTTAGCTATTCATGCACGTGGTTAGTAAAAAGAGGATATCTTAAATAAATATATACTGTTCTACAATTTTGTATGTATGTGTTGTTACCAAAACATGGTTGTTTAACAATCCTTGAACTATAGGACAAAAGAAGAATGTGTAAGGGATCTGAGATTTGAGACTAATGTATATTGTGAGAATTCACTCATAAAACAATATACAAGCGAAATATATACCATATGGGGACATGAGCCCTTCTAATGATACAACAAATCAATAGCACCTTATGCAACCCCCTCTTAAGGTTCTTTGTCTATAACAGAGATATAAGAAAGTGCATATTTTAAGGGTCCCCCCATGATATTGTTGATAGACTAATGGTATTATCTTTTTGGGTACTGTTGGGACTGCTATCCAGCCTCGAAGTGCACATACTCTGGCCTCTAACATCTGTGTGCCCACAGACAATAGAAGAAAAACTGAGTGGGCCAATCATTGGCCTGGATGTGAAAGAAATGAAGAGAAACCCAATTTAAATCCCTGAGGAGGAGACTAAACCTGACACTTCTCACATGTTTACTCAAGTCAAATTACTTTATTCGATCCAAGTTACAAATAGATCATATTAGTACAAACATACATAAAAACATCAATTTATGGAATATGATAAATAAAGTTTAAAGTTAAAAACACTTACAATTTGTATGCCTGTTTTTAAAGACTCAGGGCCTCATGTAGGTAGCATACCAGTTACCACTTCTAAAATACCGAACGATACCGAATCGGTATTTTAGAAGTGGTAACTCGTATGTAGGTAATGAGTCGGTATTTTTTACCGATTCGTTACAAGTCGGTAATTACCGAATCGGTATTTACCGATTCGGTAATGAGGCATACCTTCCCATTGATGGGAAGGTATGCCTCATTACCGAATCGGTAAATACCGATTCGGTAATGGGGGGAACACATGAAAGGGTGGCAGGGTGTCACATTGACACCCTGTTGCACCCCTGATTCGGCCATGTGTGCACATGTGGCACACATACATGCCCTAAGGGCATGTATGTATGCCACATTGCACACTGCTACGCGCGTAAAAATGCTTAAACACATACATTAATTATTTACCACCAACTATAAGTTGGTGGTAAATACCGACTCTAAAACACACCCACACACTCCCCCTACATCTCGATTTTGGCTTCGGAATTTACCGAATCGGTGAAATTACCGATTCGGAATAGTTACCGATTCGGTAACATTACCGATTCGGTATTATTACCGAATCGGTAATTTTACCGATTCGGTAAATTCCGAAGCCAAAACTTGTCCCCCTACATACCAATAGCCAAAATACCGGTCGGTAATGGTATAATTACCGAAAATCGGCCGTTACCGACCGGTATTTGGCTACCTACATGAGGCCCTAGGAGATTACACCAATTGTCTGAAATGAAAGTTACATTTTAACCTGTTGTCTTTTTATCAACAGTTTTTAATTTTACTTTTTATTTGACATATTTCATAAATTGATGTTTTTATGTATGTTTGCATTTATATGATCCATTTTTTAAATAGATCGAATAAAGTTATTTCACACGGTTACTCTAAACAGGCTCTAATGTGAGGAAGGCCTCGGAAATGGCACCCATTCCACCCATCTCATCAGTTCCAGATAGTCGGAATCTGTTTCCGGAAACAGTCAGTTTGTAATGTGGGGATCCTCATTTCACAAAGGGAACCCTGTGATGTAACTTAGGAGTTCTGGGCACTGGAGCAAGGGTCCTATCATTTTCAAAGACTTCACAGTAGGGCATACTCTGACTGCTGCACCTCAGCACAGGCAGTCAGACAGCCTCACTCAGGCCACACCACGTCTGCCGGCCCAGCTGCCCAGCCATCCCTCAGCTCAAGTCCCCCGGGGCTACTTCCAACATTAGATCCATGGACCACACGCTTCTCTTGGAGGAACAGTCTTTTCCTTGGGAGTCTGTCAATGGCCCGCCACCCCCGAAGCGCACCCTCCACACCACGCCTACATTATGCGAGTGGCTGCAGGGTCACAACACCCAGCCCTCAATGCCGCTGCTATGCTAGGCCTCTGTTGGCCGTGGCTCCAATAAGTTTCACTGGTGGTATCCATGGCCTCTTCCCCGGCTCTACCACAATCACCAAAGACTCCTCATGTGGAGCTATCCCATCCCAGGTCCAGGGAATTTGATATACATAGAATGATGCAGGATTTACTGGGGATGCCTGGTGAGCGAAGTTAATTCGTAACCGCCATCTTCGGTGATTCAACCACGCCTCCCCCCAAATATGTTTTTTGACTACAATATCACAACTGAACATGTGAGAGCAGAGAAGAAGAGTAAGCCTGCTTGCTCTGTGCCTGGAGAAGGGCCGAGGGACATACGCTTCCCCTTTTAGTTTGCCCGCATTTCTTTTAAATTGCTGTTCTTTAAATCTGTTTTTACAAGTTTTTAACTGTGCTTGTTCAATTATTAACTGTTAGGGCTTCTAGCTGTGTTGCCTACGCTGCTTACGGCTGCTGGGCCTCGATCAAGCTTTTTCCCTTTTTTTCCAATCACTCTTGCTCAGGAGCGTTCATTTTCTCTTTTCATTTTTGGGGGGATAATGTGACAGATATTGGGTTATCTGAAGCTTCTTTAAACTGCAAGCTGTGTATCTTTCTGTATCTTGCACTTTTGCTTCCTGATTCGTATTTGAATGAATTCGGAGCCGCCATATTTGCTAGGCTGTGTTCTAGTCGTTCAGTGTTCCTACGCTATTTTATCTGACTGGTGCAGCGGACGCGCCGCGGTTGGTTTTCCCACATTTCTTATAAATTGCATTCTTTTAATTTGCTGTTACTGGCTTTTAACTCTGCTTGTTCAAATTTTTTAACTGTTGAGGTTTCTCACTGTGTCAACTACCCTGCTTATGGCTGGAGAACAGTCAAGCAGTTTTTAGGTCGAGCATTTGCTGTCTGCAAGACCTTCAGTGATCACTCTATCGAGTGTAATCTGGCATTCTGGCATGCTTCTTGCAATTGATTAATTTGTGTGTCATTTTTTGTTTCCTTGCTCCTTATTCGTTAGCGCTCCGATACATCATTTCCGATTTTTCGCAAGGAGCACTGGCCAATTACAGTCCCTTTACACTAGTAAGTGTTATTTGGGGACTACTTGTTTATTTAATTTAATGGCTAGTGTGTGTCAGAGCACAATGTCACTTTACTGAAGCTAGCTGCCGCCCGCTTTTATTTGTTTATGCACGGCTGTGCGTTGCGCACTTTCAGTTTACGTACGGCTGTCTACTGCTTTTGGTCAACAATGTATTTTGGCTGCGAATTGTATCTAGAAATTTATAGGATGCAGCGTTTTGTTTGTTATGAGTACCCTGCGCACATTGTGCTACTTAGGCTCCGATTAGATGAGGGAAAGGGAAATGGTGGCAAACCGAGCCTCAGAGTAGAAATGTTTTGTGTGCAGCAGCCAGGAGGATGTGTGTCATGTGTATTATTTAATACTTCTCTTTCATTGGCTTTGATGCCCAGAGCATGAAAACGGGCAAATATTCAACAGCTTAAAAAAAAATCTCAGGCTCACCCTATTGACACAACCAACTACAGACCAATCTCTCTCCTCCCAGCTCTGTCAAAAGTACTTGAGAAACATGTTAACCAACAGATTTGCGTGTACTAAGAAGGCAACAACTTGCTTAATGCTAGCCAATCTGGGTTCCAGCTCAACTATAGCACTGAGTCAGCTGTGCTGGAAGTACTTGATTCCATCCACCTCAGTCTGGACAGAGGTGACAGAGGGCTGCTGGTTCTGCGTCACCTATCGGCAGCGTTAAATCCCATCTCTCGCCCCATCCTTTTAGCTCATCTACATTTGATGGGAATTAGAGGGCTGGCTTGGCAGTGGCTTGCTTCGTTTTTCGAGGAATGAGGACAAGAGGTATGGTGCAACCCGTTTTCTGCTGCCTCCAGTAAGCTAAGGGGAAGAGTGCCACAGGGCTCAGCCCTGAGTCCAACTCTATTTAATGTTTATCTAACTCCCTTGGCCTCTTTGGTAGAATCCTGTGGGGCAAAAATTGTGTCATATGCAGATGACACCCAACTCCTTTTTTAGGTCTCGCCTACGCAGCGCGCATGCGCTACATAGGAGGAGACTTTTAGCCATTGGTTCCCTATTTCGCCCAAAAACATGCACGCATTCCATTGCCTTCAATGGCAACGCGTGCACGTGTGGCGATTCTCGTGCGGGAGCGAGCGGCAGCGCCATATGGTATCAATTATCGTGCCTTGCTGCTCGCTCCCTCAAGGGAATCGCACAGGCCCCCTCCTCTATGCGAGGCGCACGCTTGTGCCTGTTTGGCTTTCCGAGTAAAGAATTAGCGCGAGAGATGACACCACGTCTCGATTGTCATCCATCAGTACATCTATTTTCATCTTTCTTTGAGTGCACCCAAGTTAGACGCCAGGTGAGAGAGGGCATGGCCATGCCGTTAATGTGTGTGCAAATTTACCTAACTTTTGGCGACCTTCTCCTGTGTGAAATAATCTGATGACTTTCCTATTACAGCCAGAAACGAGCAATCCCACTGCGGGCCCGTGTTTGTTTATTTACCTGGCAAGCCCTTTGATGCACCGCAGCAGTGCCCCTGCAGTGAGTGCCCCTCGTCCATTCTCCCACACGTACTGAATGACGCTCTTTACTACAGCCTGCCGTTCCTTCCGGTTCCTTCCTCCCCGCGCCTATCGGCAGGACAGACAATTAGCGCCTCGTCACTCTAAGGCTCCTCTTGTCTTGCTATCTTTTGATCTCTGACCATACAGTCTGCAACGCGATCCTCTCTGCCCCTTTCTTGTTTGGCTTCTCACCTTCCCACTTCTCTTTTGTCATTCGCGCTCTTCATCTGCCGCATGTTGCTGCAGTCCTCTTGCAGTGACCTTACTGTAGCTTGTGCCGCTGCCATTTGCACCTCGGCAACGTCACAGTTAAGGTGTTAAATCGGCCACAGCACTTCAGAGGCCTCGCCTTTTGTTCAGTGTTGCTCATTTCACCTGTTTTTCACCACTCGGTGCCGCTTGCACCTCGTTTCACCAGCTGCGGGGGTGAGTTCACTATGTGTGGCCCAGGGCTTTAAGTGGGATGAAAAAACTGGGGGGGTCTCTCAAAGGGGCATGGCCAATGTAATTAAGGGCAGGGCTTAAAAACGCCTATGCTAAAAAGTCTGTGCTTAGCATAGTGTGCCGCCCGACCTGTATTTTGCTGTTTCTGTCATTGTATTCAGATATATGACACAACAAGTAACATCTTATCTACAAAAAGTCACGACTATTGGCTTTGTCAATGGTTGTTAGTTGCATAAGATAAATAAGCAGCAACTATGGCTTGTATATAATCTTGGAAAATAATCCACTTAAAGCTCTGGTGGCACCACGATAATGTTGCTGCTCCTGAGTTTCAAAAAGAGAAGGGAAATCCAGAGACAATGACTCTCTTTAAAGGATTTCCCTTCCCCTACAACGCTCACCTGGCATGACGTCATGCCGTAAGTTCTCCACTAGTGAGAAGTGAGCAGGGTTAGCACGCGCACATCGATGTGCCTGCTGTCACTGCAGTCCTGAAAGAAACGGACTGCCTGTGCTAGGGCACAAAACAGAACCCGATAGAGACCCGTTTCGAGGCCTCCTCAAAAAAACTGCCGGTGCTCAGCACCGGTGTGACCTGGCCCACTTAAAGCCATGGTGTGGCCTGAGATTCGTGAAATATTTCGCCCCGGTTTAAGTTTTTGAAAACGCAGCCAGTGCAAGTAATGTGTACTCCACAGGTATTCCTCTTAATGTAAAATTATGTTTAGTGAGCCCGCAAAAAGTATTGTTGAGCGAACTTATGTACGGCTGTGGCAGACAAAAGTAACAGAATTAACTGCACATAACGCTGTCTACCGTTCGTTTGTTATCTAGGCACTGATATGTACATTACTACCCAACTCAGTTAATCATTATTTCGACCACTAAAGGACAAAAGACTGAATTTGGAGCCTTTTGTTATTATTTTGAGGTTTGTATAGCGCTAGCTAGACCTGAAGGTATCAGAGCGCTTTACACGTTATGTGATCACGTTTTTACTCTACAGTGGAATCATTAGTTCACTCAGCTCTTTCACCAGCTTCCAAGCTGAAAAAGAAATCACCTAGCTCTACAAACGTGCCTCAAAGAAGGATGCTAGTATCTCCAGGCACTTCTGAATGAACGGGCTTTGTGTTCTGTAGCACTCAGATGGCCCCAGCTCACGCCAGAAACAATTCTAGATTCGCGAACATTCCTTTAAAAGACCGCCTCAACTGCTACTTTGGTCAAATTGGTCGGAATCCCACATCTTGTTTCGAAATAGAACCAAACCAGCGCTGGGGCGCAGCTATCTGAAGTGCAGCTGGTGCAGTGGCACCAGGAGCCGACTGCATCACTTCTACGGCTGATTTGCATTTATTTTTAACTTCCGCACCATGGGATGGGGGCTGGCTCTTTTTCCTAATTGCATTAGGGCCCAGGACACCCTTGTTAGGCCGCGGAATCACTGGTGACCCTAGCTTCATATGTTCTAGTTTCAAGGATGAGCTTAGACCATTCTCTTGGTGACTGGCTTCTCACATAGTAGTTAAATGAAGGGACGTTGGACTCACTGCTGCCTTTGTGGGTGTGGTTTTTCCTGGGCTCTTTTGTGATTACAAACAGCTCGACCCATGTGAACTGACAGCAGCTGCAGTATACAGAGGACACAGTTGGCCGAGGGCTAGGTGAGATCTCAAAGACCTTGCTTTTGTCTCATCCGGGTTTTCAGCTCATGTCTCTTGTGAGCATCAGGTTTATTACTCTAAAGCAGGGCATTGAAATTATGGGGAGGACCAAATTATGCGGTAGAGTTTCCTAGATTGTGCGTCTTAAGGCAGAACATCTTGTGATTTAGTACCCGAGTTATTACTTTGTCATTTTTACACGTTGCCACTGTAGAGGCAAAGGTTTCACCTTATTATCACCAGCCTGAAATGGAAGTGAAAGTTTCCATTTCTATATGGATGAAATCGTATGGAAAAAAGGGGGTGGGGGATCTGCTATTCTGCATTGTGCAAGAGTACAATGTGGGCTACCCCGTCTCCAAATCCATTTGGAAAGTGGAATGTACACAGCAGGCCAGCTGGCAAGGGCATGCGACATTCTTTTGGATAAGTTGAAAGTTCATATTTAAAAATAACCTCAAGGGGACGCAGTGCCACCTGGCCTGGATCGTATTTTTCAATACGCTTTGTATGAAGTCGGATACACCCTAATTATCCTGATCTGTGTGCACCATTATTTTTGTTAACGTTTTAGTGCTTGTGTAAATAAATGCGAGAAGGCACAGTCCCCTTAATTTAAAAAAAAAAGAAAAACTATGCAGCTGCCAAAAAGTACAATATGGAATAAAGCAATAAACATAATAGCTATGTAGCTGCCACCTTCAAAATCCACCAAGAGAGATGGAACAAAACAAGCATTGGCATAGCCAATAGGTCTCGCTTTTGGGACCTTATAAGTATTTAGTTATGCAGCACAATATCCTTGGTGCAATAACATCAGCGGTTGCATGGCTAAAAACTTATAAGGTCCCAAAGGCGAGACCTATTGGCTATGCCAATGCTTGTTTTCCTGGGGGAAGGGCGAGGCTTTCCCAGGTGAGAACATTTGTAACTGTCTTACTGCAAAGTTCAGTTGGCTATCCAGTAACCAACTTAAATGTAATGCCGGGAAGACCGAGCTCCTCGTTTTTGGCTCAGAGGCAGAGACACCTGGGAAGACTTTCTGGCTTAAGGATGCCACCCTCGATATTTCAAAGTCCGGTGGTAAAGAATCTGGGCTTCAAATTTGATGGGCAAGCGTTATTTCGTTCCCAAGTTAACTCGGTGGTGGGCACTGATTTTTCCCTCCTATGCGTACTTAGGAACTTTTTTTGTATCTTATCTTTTAAGGCTAGACAACAAATGACGCCAGCCTTGATATTCTCACGGCTTGACTACTGGAGCTGTCTGTACATAGGATTTCCCAAATACCTGATTAATTGGCTGCAGTTAGTCCAGAATGCAGCAGCACATACCATAATTGGGGTCCCACGCAATTCCCACACCACTTGCCTTTTTCGATGCCTTCATTGGCTACAGAGGATCACTTTTAAGATGCTGCCTGTTACCCAGAGAGCACTCCACAAACTGGCCCAAGTTATCTACAAGATAGAAGTAAGCTCCACATTCCCTAGAGAAACCTCCCTTCTGAAAATCTTTGTTTAGCTATAGTTCCTCGTATTAGAAAGGCAAGGGCAGGGGGCAGATCTCTCTCCTCTCTGGGCCCCTCTCTCTGGAACAAGCTTTCATTGACTCTCAGGTGTATTAAGGCAACACCTGTGTTTTTCGGAAAAAACGTAAAACCTGGTTTTTCTCCTGCCCCTAGTTCTGTCCTTCATTCTTCTTGCTGACGACCATTCTGCAGTAGAGCCAGGACACTCCTCGGCGTAACAGTCGCGCTTTATAAATCTTTTACATAGACATAGAAGTGGGTGGAGCAGGGCTACACTCTCAAAGTAACAGCTGTGAACGTTACCAAGGCACCGAAGAAGCCTTTCAATCCAGTTTTATCCTTAACGTTTTTGGACTTGCAGATTGCTTCTTGTATAATGACTTTCACACTGAAATTAGGAAAATAATGGTTTTCACAAGACTGACACTGCTGAACCGCCCCATCTAAGAGATTTTGGAATTCAGGGCGTCAATATTGCCTGAATCCCGCATCTCCTTCTTTGTATCATTTCATTACCATCTGCTTTCCCTGTTTCAAACAAAGGTACTCAACCATAACTAGTCTTGCAGAGGGGGTGATCTCAGCACTTGCACTCAGTCAATCTGAAATATTGTTATTGGGTGTTCATTCTTTTGACCTACAGAGTGAAAAGTATACCCTCCCTTGGTCTAAACAGGATCCATCTGTTGTAACAATTTAACAAAGTGTGCTTCTTGATTAGGCATGTTGAATGACTCCATGTGCCACAATGAGTTAGAGAATAATGTTTCTGCAGTAGGTGATACCAGTTAGTTTATGCATTGCAGTTTTTACGTTCTTACTACAGGTGCTTTTCCTGGAGTGCTGTCATTGCTATCCTCTAACACAGCCCTCTATCTGAAATTAGGTGTTTTTCATCAATTTGAATGTTTTCATTATTGCTTACCTATGGTACTTGCCCCTTTTCCTATGCCACTTCTAGTTTAGTGGGACAGACATCAGGCTTATCAGAAAGTGTGCAGTGTTGCTAGGGCTATTACGTGATTGCAATCTTCATAGGTTTCTTAAACACCAACAATAAAAACTTCAGTTTCTAAATAGACAGGCGACTAAAACACCACTAATACCTTTGTTTTGTGGCAGTTTAATGTGTTACCTTTGAGGATCATGTCACAGCCACACGTGTTCACAAGTGCCTGAGGTAGTGGCAGTGCAACCACAGCAAAAAGCCATTCATTTATCCCCAAAAACAGATAATTTGTTGCTGTAGCAGAACTACTGTCATTTCAGCAATAATAGAACACCACATACAGGGCTATTCAATTGGTGTAATTATTTGGATTAATTTGCAGTGCAATGGGTCTCGCATTTTAGAAACTTTCACCGATTGGTATTTTAAATAACAATCCCGTTTATTATTGCAGTTTTTTTTAACACATAAATAAAAAGCATTGTCATTTACAATGCTAATAGCTCAAAATCTCACAATTGCAAGACCTATTGCATCGCAAATGCTTTTTATTTTTCCGATCGTTCGTGTTAAGGAGCGTTTGTTTTGGCAGGATAATGTTACAGGAATCTGATTATCTGAACCTTTTTTGAAAATGCATACTTTTCTATTGTTACCATATCTTGCACTTACACTTTTACTTCCTGATTTCCATTTGACCAACTTTAGTACCGCCATCTTTGCTAGGCTGCGCTTTAGTCGTTCAGTGTTCCTACACTATTTTTAATCGGCTGATGCAGCAGATGCACCGCTGGCGCACCAAAGGCTCGCTTAAGTGCTGTTGGCTCGCTGTCTGCACCTGTCCACGCTCGGATCACGGCCAGCAAAAGCCATGCTGCCAGTGAGCAACCTCATTCTGCTGCTCTTACTAAAAACTCTAAGAAAGCGTTGTGTGCATTACGCCCTGCTCAATGTGTCCATTTGTGAGCTCCTGACTCTGCTAACCCGTTAACAGGTTTCATTTGCCCGAGATGCAGTTTTTCATTTAAGCATTTGGAATTAGCTAGTCGCTCAATTAATAATTCCTTTGGACCTTTGTTCCCTGATGACTGAGCTGGAGTTTCTCTTTCTCCGCCTGTAATGGTACCCCACTCACACTAATACGTCCGTGCACTCACTTCACACCACCTTCACTCCCGGTCCTGATGAAACGCCGAGGATCTTCTAGACCAATATAGGCGTGAAACATGTCGACCACAGCATAGTTACCCGGGCACATTGCACCTCAACTGGTAACTCTCAAACTACGGGTTTTTATTCTGCCAAGGGTACCTCTTTATTAAAACCCTCCTTTGGTAACCCTTAGGCAGTTTTAACATACACTGCACACAGTACCTTCACCTCACAGAGGACTTTTACCCACACACCCACTTGCACCCATCGGCAGTTCTCTAAAAAGATCTCCGCCAAAGAGAACCTTCGGGGGACCCGTAGGGCATTGCACCGCCGGCGCGACGAGGAGCAACCGCCCGATGATGAAGCATGACATCCCCCGGGATGTGTGAGGACAACAAGAGACAATTTGTGTCTCTCCCCTTCTCGATCACTAAGTCCCTGACCTAGTACTTCTCTCTGTCCCCTCCTCCACCTTTTTCCCTCTTCACCTTTTGAAGTGTAGGTTGCTTCTCCGCAACACTCACTACGGAACAGTGCCCCCCTTTTTTGGTTCTCTTTCTCCATCATATTTTACAGCTGGTCTTTTAAACTGTCGCTCCCTATCTAGAAATTCACTGGATATTTTTAACCTTTTTACTGATAAAAAGTGGGATGTTTTATACCTCCCCGAACCGTGTCTTTAAGACAGTTCTGCTGCTGGCATTACCTTAACTATCCCCCAGGAGATTTCTATCAAACATTTTTATCAAGGCAATACAAATGGGGGTGGGATTGCGATTCTACGCCACTCTTCATTCCTGTGCTCTGTTTCCAAGTTTACTAATGATGAGATTATTGTTGTTTACTGTTACTCTTTTTCTCACTTTTGCTGTTTCTGGTGGCCTTATCTATCATCCCCCTGATGGAGCCGTCACATCTTTACAATCCCTGTCTGACACTTTGGGCCAATTTGATCTGCTACCCTCAAACTTTTTGGTTTTAGGAGATTTTAATCTCCATGTGGATGCCCCCAAGAATAAACTGGCACAGTAATTTGTGAGTACCTTGGAGGGTTTAACCTTAAACAACTTGTTAAAATAGCCCCTCACAAAGCCAGTCATATTCTTGGCCTTATTTTGGCCGGTTCCCTCCTGGTCAAAGTACAACTGGTTGTTAATCTCATATGGCTTGACCATGTCTTAATTCCATTTGAGATTTAATACCCACCCCTCGTGCCCTGCGTGAATGACAAAAAAGGTGTTCAGACCCTGTTACAAAGTGAATTACCTGCTTTTGGCAGATGCCCTTCAGTCCGTCTCTTTTGATCAGACTGGAGTCTTAGAGCATGACGCTGTTCTTTTAAACAATTGAGTTGAGAAGGCTATGGACACCATTGCACCTAGGAAATTTCATTCTGCTAAGAGATTGAAGCCTTTGGCACCATTGATTTCCGATGCTTTCAAATTACGTAAATCTACTTGGAAGAAGCTTGAAAGGCAACGGAGAACAAATTATGATAAGGATGCTAAATCAATCAATCAGTCATTGATTTATCAGTCTGCCCTCAAGAAATACCATGGAGAAATTTGTATTGCTCGAAAAACGTTTATTGCCTTGAATATTTTTGAGGCAGAAAATTCTCCTGGGGAACTGTTTAAAGTGGTTAGCACCTTTCTCTCCCCTAAGGCGACTAAAAATACTCTTACTCCCTCGATGAAGCATTGCAAAGGCCTCTCAGATTTTTTTCATAATAAGATTCAGTTACTTCGGATCTTTTTCCAAAGCCTTCTTTCACTTCTGTGTTCCCCTTCCTTCGCTCTTCTGTTCCCTTACTTTCCTGTTTTGTTCCCATCTCCCTCGAAAATTAATCCAAGAAGCTTGTCGAGTGTAAGTTGGGATCTCCACTCAACCCCTGTCCCCCCCCCATTTTCAAAATGGCAGCTTCAGAGGTAAATCCCATTGTGACCAGCCTACTCAATGATTAACTTGCTCAGGCTGTCGGTCCTTCTGGGTGGAAGCAGACCCTTCTAATCCCTCTAATCAAGAAGCCCTCTGCTAATTCTAAGATTTTGAGTAATTTTAGGCCCATCTCACTTCTCCCCATTATGGCAAAGCTGTTGAAAAAATTGTGAATACACAGTTAACACATTTTCTGGGAAGAAAACCATCTACTTCATGACAAGCAAGCAGGTTTTCGCTCTGGTCATAGCACTGAGACCATTCTTCTTGAGGTCTCTGAATATTTCAAAGCTAATCTTGATTTAAACTCCCCAGTCATGGTAATGCTTTTGGATCTTTCTATGGCCTTTAATACAGTCCCTCTTTTTTTTTTTTGTCCTCTTATGACCTCCGTAGCTAATACAACCTCTCGGTCTGATCCACTCCTGTTGCTCGTAACTTGGGGGTTCAGTCTCAGCTGATGTACTTGCGAGAGCCACCGGCACCACACGGCATGAGCTGACCAAGAGGTATAATCATGGGACATTATAAGGTAATCTAATCAGGATCTAAGTGATGTAGCAAATTCCGAAATGACCCAAGATCTATTCTTTCTCTATACACATTAACCTTCTGATCCAAATCCCTTTAATATCTCACTGAGTTTCACCAGGCTCCCCTTGTTGGGGGTACCGCTTGATGCCATAACTTACAGTCTCTCATGCTATTTTGCTTGAGATCCTGGAAGTGATGGATATTACTGATCATGCCCTGTTATGGTTTAAATCTTACATCAGCAATCGTACTCAGGCAGTGTCTCCCCCCCCCGCTCCACCTCTGAAGCAAAACCCTTATATTGTGGTGTTCCTGAGGGGTCAGCTCTTAGCCCTACCCTTTTTAATGTATATATGTCACCTCTAGCCAATATTGTTAAGTCCTTGGCAGTAAGAATAGTTTCCTATGAGAACGACACGCAATTTCTCTGACCTTTCATGAAAAGGTTACTTCCTCTCTGAGTTTTTTTAGAACCTGCCACAGATTTGTTATGTTCTAGATGAATACCATTTTTTTTAAAAATTGAACTCAGATAAAACGGAGATTCTTTTTTGGGTGCTAAATTAATACCTGATCATAACCTCTTGTGGCCATCGGATATGGGATCTACCCCTAACCTTCATCGGTGGTAAGAAACAGTGGGGTCAAATTTGATTCTAAGCTCACCTTTGAGCATCTGATTAAAGCATTGTCTGGTTCTTGTTTTGTGACCCTCAGATCCTTGAGACATATGCTGCTGTCACGTGGCCAATATGGGCATTGTCGTCTTCCCTATGTTAGCATGAGCCCGTTACAGACTGGTCTTCTGCTTTGCGCATGTTCCTACACAAAACTATTTTGCTTCGGGCCACGCTGAAACTTTCACATAGAACATGCTGTTGTTTTTGCACTCTGTTCTTTCCTGGGATTTAGTCGGAATATTGCAGACAAAGTTCAACAGCCATGCCCCTTGTTAGTCTGTTCTGGTCAGGCTGTAGCACTGAGACAAAACATGCAGATGCAGCTGTTATTTGGGAATACATACTTTGGTCATATGGGGCTACACGGATAGGTAACACAGACACTTGGAGAAGGATCTTTTCAGTGAGAAGAGCATGGCATGTAGATCTTCCATGTATAAGACTGAGGTACGGGTAAGCCTTGGCGGCATTTGCGGGGTTCCAATACGAACTGCAAAAAAAAAAGTGTGTTAAATAAATGTGGTTCACAGTTATTTTCAGTGCCAGATGCTTGTCCACACTGTGCAATCATCACGAACGGCACAATGCACAGCGCAAGCGGGCGCTGCTTCCTTTCTGCCACTCAAGTAGATTTTTAGTCGAGTGGCTGCTTTCTCAATGTGAATGGGCATTCTCTACGCGAGTGGTCGCGAGCATACCGTAACACTCGCAATGACAAATCTGATCACATACGTTGAGAAATTGCGCTAGGAGGTGATTCTCCACGCTTGCTGTTGGCGATCGCAAACGAAGGGAAAATCTAATCGGGAGGTGGGTTTCCCTCACTTGCACTCGCCAACTTGATGTTGACGAACGCGAACGAGGAAAAAACTCCGCTCCGCAACACGAAGCAGAGTTTTTCGGAACTCCGTGAGCTCCACGTAGTGCAGAAAACTAGGTACGGGGATGCTGCCCACACCCAGAGACCTTCTAATATATAATCATCTTGCTTCTATACAAGGGGAGGGAGGTGAGGCTACGCTGTCATAGATCATGACAGCTCCATTTATGATTTACGGACTACTTGCTATGCTGACCGTATTTGTGTTGGGCATTTTTCTACATCTTGTGGGACATATACTGCACACTAGAGCACGTTAGTTAAAATAAACATTTTAAATATTTCTCGTGTCTCTGTCAGATCTTATTGTGGATGAGTACAAGAGCGTGAGTGAAAGGGGGTGTCTGGCATCTGCGATTCTTGAGAGGGTCTGGAGTGTTGTATTTTGGGGAGTCTAATCACTTGTTCCTCTGTGAGTAAGTAGGAGGATAAGTGAGACACTGTAGCCAGTCATCCTGGGCTCATGGGTATTAAGGTGCTAGGATGATTCAGTCCCTGACCAGTAAGGTCCCATGATACCATGCATAGTTCTGCGATTTGGCAGAATCCCTGCAACATTTGCTCTGGTACTTATTCACTGGACCCCTTAGTAGTACTTGTGCTTGTCCACGATACCCTCACGGAGACATCCATGGTGGGAAGGCTTTGCCTCCTCACTTTGTAGAAATTAACCTATTTGTGTAGGTTTTTCATGCTTTAATTTTAAAAGGTGTTTTGACCCATTTTGTGCCACCGTTTGTTCCCCTTTTGCTACATATAATGGCTTAATCAATCGCAATCCCAGCACATTGCCGTGCAGCGGTTACACATCATTTGTTACAGCATGGGGTCCCCAATGCGGGGTCTCCAGTTGTTTTTGTGGTCGAAGCAGATCCTGCATACCGCTTCAAGGTCTTTTAGTCCTGGGTTGCATTTCTCACAGTGGATGCGACTAATAATTCTTTTCATGCTTATACAGTAGCTACTGTGCCAGCAGCGTATACCCCTTATGTGGTGGTTGAAGTTCCTTTTACGTCCTGGGTGCACCAGATTTGGTTTAATGGCACACTTCCCCATCCTGTCTCATTTTGTCGTATGGGCTCCTTAAGTATTGATGGGGCCACATGGCCAGTGTTGGCTGGTTTTACCCTGCATACCAATAATGTTAATGCTAATGTGGTAGATGTACGGTTACTATATGGTCAATTGCTTCTTTTCTATAGACACTTGATTTCAAGCTTGATGCTGTCTGCCCTCACACAGGTCCTGTGCAGTAACATAGGATTTTTACTATGTGTTTACCAAGTGGTCTGATTCCTCCTTTAGTGGACTGCAACACCTGGGAGACGGTGTTACCCTCAGTGTATACACTTTGTTTCGGCACCCCTTCCATGAGCGCTCTTCCGAGTGTTCTGAAGCAAGTACAGAATGAACAAGGGACTCGTCCAGCCGTGGATTTGGGGGTGAAATTGGTGGGTATTTTTCCCGTTGTTTCTGAAATAATTCTTACAAATATTAAGGGTGAAGCAGTTTGCTTATAGGTTTGCCAATGCCTTTCGAGGGTGGCTGCGATTGATCGGGAACGTGAGTTGCAGATTATTATTGCTGATGTTTATACATCGTTGGGTCACAATAATTTAGGAGTCAGACCATCTACACAGTCTCAGATTAAACCCCCTCCTGATAAGCAGTGACATCCGGGCTTTCCTAAGAAGACATGGGACAAAAATAAGCAGCAACAGAAGCCTAAGTCTTGTGCTGGTTCACCACCACCTGACGCTTCTGAACGTAGATATGATTTACCTGATCACTCTAAAATTAAAACTCCTGAGAGGTTTCAGGTTCCTGATCATCGTTCTCCTCATTCCTTTAAGGAATCTTCAGATCACAATTTGGCGGAGGGGGACCATGGGATCGCAGACAAGGTGAGTCCACGCAACCTAAGCGAGACCCACAGCGCCAGTTTAACGTGAAAGTCAAATGGGAGGAACCACCTCCATATGACATCCTGTTACAGAAGAAAAAAGTTGCCGCTTTGACAGCAAAATATGCCCCAGTCGGTGTGAACCCTCCTACTGGACAGGAGTTGGGCGGTGACTCTCCTTGACAGGGCAGTGGAAGTTACCATAGTGCGGCAGACACTCTGCCAGTTTCTGGAGGCGAAAGCAACTGACACATTTGTTAATGTTGAAACCACAGACACCCGTGTAGCTCCCCCTGATAGACTTTATCATGTAGACCTTCAGATTGAAGGTGATATAAAGTGCACTATAAATGCGGGTTTTGGGACAACCTGACGTCTTTTTATGACATTTTACTGGCGGAGGTTGAGTAGCCTCCCTCGTTTGTTCTGGCTTGTCCTTGTGGCGAGGAGGCACTTAATCCTTCCTTTTCGCAATATGTCCCAGATGACACTAAGCATGCTTATTCTTCGGAGTGGGCTCAAGCCTTAGCTCCTGTTTTATTTCATAACTAGGCTGGTTGGAATAAGGATTCTCCATTGCATGTTGTTCCAATATGTTCTACTCCTCAGTCGCAACCTCAATATCCAATCAAACGTGATGTTAAAGCATCCGTTAAAAAGATTCTCACTCAATTGGAATATCGGAGTGTAATTGAACACTGTGTCCCTTCGATGAATAATCCTCTTTTTCCGATATTGAAACTGGATGGTTCATATTTCATAGTTTTGGATTACAGACATTTGAATAGCCATCCAATAGACACAGAGCCCTCGGGTCTTATGAGGGTTATGCATGGAGCATTTGAATAGCCATACCTGTACCTTTGCCGTACAGAACACTCATGGTACGGCACTGATCAATAAAATTATGTGTAAAAAGTGTGTAACTACTTTAGATATTTCTAATTACTTTTTCAGTCACAATTTGGCTCTGGAGAGCTGTGAGACCGGCCTCACGGCGTGGCCCTCTCCATCATCCAGCCAACCTGCAACCACCCTCAAGACACGACATCCCCGACTCTGGCCGCCCCACTCACCACCGATCCGCGGGCCAGCCAGAGGCCTGACCAACTCACCACCCTACCACGCATGTCCAACCAAGGAAGCGGGAGCCCTCAACACAGACCCAGAGGCGCCAGCCCAGTCACACCTCGGGTCGCCTTCCCCGGGAGGACTCAATCGGCCACCAGGCCCCTGGGGAGCAGGCGCCTCCCCTACCGAGCGTCTGGGGTCCCTCCCAGACCCACCTGAAAAGACCAAAGAAGTGAGCGGCAGGAAATCCCGCCGAACCCCCTCCGTCACCCCAGTCCCCCCCTCTGCGAGCACTCCGGACTTCAAAGAACCAGCGGAGTATAACAAGGGGTGCCGGAGAAACAAAGAGGGAGAAGACCTGGAACCATCTGAGCCTGCAGACGCTGTCGCGGCTCCTGAACGCTGAAGTCACCTGGGCCTGCCGAGTGACTCGCGGCCTCTTGCTATTGAACCATCTGAGCCCTGCGGACGAGGTCGCGGCTCCCGAACACTGAACCACCTAGGCCTGCTGAGTGACTCGCGGCCCCCAGCTATTAAATCATCTGAGCCCTGCTGACGGAATCGCGGCTCCTGAACTCTTACCACCTGTGCCTGCTGAGAGACTCGCGGCGCTCCCCTTGAGGACGACTCGGGAAGAGATCGCCCAGAGACACGACACCCTCCGGCTCGAGGATTGTGAGCTTCCGCAGGGTATTTCGCAGAGACACTATCTTGAAAGACTGTCCCGCTACCCCCATTCCCCACGACTGACTCGTGGTACGTTGTGCCACTGCTGTACTATTTGCCTTTTGGGTCATAAAGATCCCTTGAAATCATCGATAAAAGAACTTATCGTCCTACAAAGAATACGTGTGGTGTCCCTCTGTTCACAGTGCAGTTCAGGGTGTGCGCGCCTGGTTCGGCTTACTTGGGAGAGGTGGGTCAAAGGGGTGGGCAAGACGTGTATCGAACCCCCTTCCGGCGAACGCCTTTCCAACATTTGGTGGCAGACGACGGGATCCGAGCCGACACCGAAAGAGAGCGTACAGTGAACGACTGACGCACTACCAAACAGAGATGGAAGGAGAAACCCCCCTGGGTGCCGCAGGTACCGAAATAAGCTCACCGTTCCGAGAGGATCAATTGGACTATTACACGCATAGAGAACTCAAACAGTTTTGCAAAGACCTTGGCATCGCTACCACCGGACTAAGCACAAAGGAAGACTTCCAGAAAGTACTGAAAGCCTGGGTCGAGACGGGGGCGCCCCCGACCCAAACGGAAGAAGTCTCTACCCATGAACAAACAAGCACCCCGGCGAGAAACAACGGGCCAGAGGGGAACCTGTCCTCCGAGGAACTAGCGGACCGAGAGAGAAGCCGCAACCACGAACTGGAACTGGCAAAACTAAAAATCGAGGGAGAGATAAAACTGGCAGAGAAGAAGTTAGCCGTCGAGCAGTTACGGCTACAAGGGGAACTCGAAGAGAAGAGACTCCAAAGGGAGCACGACGAAAAGAAACTCCAGCTAGAACATGAACGCGGCCTGAAGGAGATTGAGTGGCGGGCTAGACACGAAAAGTCACAGCCGCCCGGGAACCCACAGCCCGCTCCCGCCGGGGAAACCAAAGTTCACATCCCCAAGGATGTGGTCAAGGAGTATTATAAGAACGATGATATCCAGCAGTGGTTTAAGGCCTACGAGGTCGCCATGACCTCTCACCGAGTCCCGCAGAAGGATTGGGGGGCTGGCCTATGGGGCCGGTTCTTAAGCGAAGGAAGGGACACTCTGCTCGATCTGCCCTCCACGGTCATGAACTCCTACAGCCACATGAAGGAAGCCCTCGTGGGCCGGTACGGACTCACCCCCGAAATGTACCGACAACGGTTCCGAGATTGCAAAAAGATACCGAGCACCACGTGGGTCGAATACGTGAACTTTTACAGCCGAGCCTTGGACGGGTGGATCAAGGGCAGCAAGGTCTCCACCTTCGAAGAACTGTTCGATCTGATCGCCTGGGAACATTTAGCGGCCAATTGCTTTATAGAACTGCGCCAGCCTCTCCTAGACAGTAAACTCACTGACCCTCGGAAGCTGGCCGCTGAGGCTGATCGTTGGGTGAACACCCGGGCCACCCGGGGCCCCGTGGGGGACTACGGCCGCCACAGTCAGGGTCCCCCCCGCCAGAGGGGCGGAGGGAACCACGGCCGACCAAGAGACTTTGCCGGGGGGTCCTCCACCAGCCCCCCCAGCAGCCCACCAGCGGCGGGTTCGGCCCAGTCTCCAGCCAGCACCGGAGCCCCAGGACGACCAGGTCCACGAGCTAGGATCACCTGCTTCCGCTGCCAGCAGCCCGGACACTACGCCAATGACCCCCAGTGTCCCCAGTATCAGCGAACCACCACGACCAACCCCCCGACCCGGCAGATGGCCTCCGTGGCTCTGGGGGAAGAAATGGAAGACTCCGAGGAATGGGAACCGGCGGCCATGGCCCTGGTCTCCCTTGGTGATCGAGAGATGGTCCCCGGGACACCCTTGCCCGCCAACACAGAAAAGTACCGACAGCGGGTGTCCATCAACGGCCACCGAGTCGAGGGCCTTCGCGACACTGGGGCGAGTGTCACCGCGGTCCACCGCAGCCTAATTTCCGAAGACCAGATCCTAGCCGGAGCCCTCTGTCCGGTCGTATCCTCCGACAATTCTGAGAGCCTCTGCCAGATGGCCCTGGTGCCCTTCGAGTGGGGAGGGGTCTCCGGAGAACTGAAGGTAGCGGTCCGGACCTCGCAGCCCGTAGACTGCCTCCTGGGCAACGACCTGGAGAGTTCCCCGTGGGGGCAGGTAGAACGAAGAGCCCACCTGGAGATGATGGGCCTACCAGAATGGGTCTGCGCCACCACGCGCTCCATGACCGCACGAGTGGCCCCCTCCAAGGGCGGTGAAGCCCTCTTACCGAACACTTTCCCCGAGAGCAGGGACCCCCTACCAGAAGCAGACAACCCTCCTCCCGAGGAAGAAGGAGACACTAACCCAGGGGAAGGACCGGAACCTTCCGCCCCAGAGGCCCCGATGGAACTCGAAGAACTGCCCGAGTTGGGCCAGTGGCCCTGCGAAGGGGGGCCCTCCCGCGAAGAGTTATGCCAGGAACAGACCACTTGCCCCTCCCTCGAGGGACTTAGACAACAAGCCGAAGCCCAGGTCGCCGGTGACCAAACCGGAACCCATTGGGTCTATTGGGACAATGGCCTCCTCTACAGCGAGCAAAAGTCCGCCGAGCTATGCGCAGCACGAGTACTGGTGGTACCCCTGCGGTTCCGGAGCCTCCTCCTGGGCCTGGCCCACGATGTACCCTTGGCAGGCCACTTAGGCCAAGACAAGACATATCAGCGATTGGTTACCCACTTCTATTGGCCCAAGATGCGAGCGAATGTAGAAGTACACTGCAAATCATGCCTCACGTGCCAGGGCAGTGGGAAGAGTGGCGGAAAACGCAAAGCTCCCTTACAACCGTTCCCCGTTGTGAGTACCCCGTTCGAGCGGGTCGGCATCGACATCGTGGGACCCCTGGATCCGAAGACCGCCCAGGGCCACAGATTCATCCTTGTCCTGGTGGACCATGCCACCCGCTACCCCGAGGCCATTCCCCTCCGCACCGTGACGGCTCCCGTGGTGGGCCGGGCTCTCATGGGGATCTTCTCCCGTGTCGGATTTCCCCGCGAGGTTGTGAGTGATCGTGGCACGAACTTTATATCCCGCTACATGAAGTCCCTGTGGCAGCAGTGCGGAGTCACGTATAAGTTCACGACCCCCTACCACCCCCAGGGCAACGGCCTGGTGGAGCGCTTCAACCGAACTCTGAAGGGAATGATCCTGGGCCTCGAAGAGCCCCTGCGCCGGAAATGGGACGTCCTCCTCCCTTGCCTCCTATTCGCGTACCGGGAGGTTCCCCAAAAATCTCTGGGGTTCAGCCCCTTCGAACTGCTGTACGGACATCCCGTTCGAGGGCCCCTGAGCCTGGTCAAAGAGGGCTGGGAGACAAGCCCCCGGGGGACACCCCCGGATGTGTTCCGCTACATCCTGGCGCTCCGCAACCAGACGAGGAAGTTTAGAGAACTTGCAGAGGCTAACCTCGAGGCCAGCCAAGAAGAAATGAAGCGCTGGTATGACCAGAACGCAACCCTGGTCGAGTTCTAGCCGGGCCAGCAGGTTTGGGTCATGGCTCCGGTGAAACCCGGCGCCCTACAAGACAAATGGACTGGTCCATTCAAGGTGGTCGAACGGAAGAGCCAGGTCACGTATCTGGTCGACGTACAGTCCCCACGGAACCCCCTCCGGGTCCTCCACGTAAACCGTCTCAAGCCCCACTTCGTAAGGACAGAATTGAGTTTGCTACTGGCCACCGATGAGGGGGCAGAAGAAGACACTGAACCCCTGCCCGACCTCCTGTGCACGAAAGAACTGGACGGTTCCGTGGAGGGTGTGAAACTGTCGGCCACCCTCACTCCCCAGCAGGCCGACGACTGCCGCCAGCTGCTCGGACAATTCGCAGACCTCTTCTCCCTCATTCCAAGGGTGACCGACTGGTGTGTCCACGACGTGGACACCGGCGACTGCCCGCCTGTGAGACACCGAGCCTACCGGGTGCCTGACCGGGTCTGCACCTGCATCAAGACCGAGGTACAGAAAATGCTCAACCTAGGGGGTCATCGAGCCCTCCGACAGCCCCTGGTCCAGCCCGGTGGTTCTGGTCCCGAAGGCGGCCTCCCCAGGGGTCGCCCCCGAACTAAGATTCTGTGTAGACTATCGGGGGCTCAACGCGGTCACCCGTGCCGACGCTCACCCTATTCCCCGAGCCGACGAGCTCATCGACCGCCTGGGGGCCGCCCAGTTCCTCAGCACTTTCGACCTGACCTGCGGGTACTGGCAGATCGCTCTCACGGAAGGGGCGAAAGAGCGCTCTGCCTTCTCCACGCCAGATGGCCACTACCGCTTCAGGGTCATGCCGTTCAGAATGAAAAACGCCCCAGCCACGTTCCAGCGGTTGGTGAACAAGGTCCTGGCCGGACTCGAGGAGTTCAGCGCAGCGTACCTTGACGACATCGCCGTATTTAGCTCTCAATGGCACGAGCATCTCCAGCACCTCCGACAAGTACTAATGGCCCTGCGCCAAGCAGGCCTGACAGTGAAAGCCAGCAAATGCCAGCGCGGACAAGGCTCCGCGGTCTACCTGGGGCACCAGGTGGGCAGCGGCCAGGTCACCCCTCTCCAGCCGAAGATCGATGCCATCAAGTCCTGGGAGCCCCCCACCATGCAGACAGAGGTTCGGGCCTTCCTGGGCCTTACGGGGCACTACCGGAGGTTCATTAAAAATTATGGTAGTATCGCAGGGCCCCTCACAGAATTGACCTCCAAAAAGCTTCCGCAGAAGGTGCAGTGGACCCCCCAGTGCCAGCAGGCGTTCGACGCCTTGAAAACCGCCATGTGCACCGCTCCCGTACTCAAGGCCCCCGACTACTCCCAAGAGTTCGTGGTCCAGACCGACGCATCCGAACATGGCATCGGGGCCGTGCTCTCGCAGTTCGACGACAAGGGCATTGATCAGCCCATAGCTTTCATCAGCCGAAGGCTGCTGCCGAGAGAGCAGCGTTGGAGTACTATAGAGCGAGAGGCCTTTGCCGTAGTCTGGGCCCTCAAGAAACTGCGGCCCTACTTGTTCGGAACCCATTTTCGAGTACAGACGGACCACCGGCCCTTGCAATGGCTAATGCGGATGAGGGGGGAGAACCCCAAGCTACTACGATGGTCCATCTCCCTCCAAGGGATGGATTTCACTGTCGAACATCGCCCCGGGACGGATCATGCCAACGCCGACGGCCTGTCCCGGTTCTTCCGCTTCGGCGAGGAGAACCCCCCAGTGGCTGGGTAGTTCTCCACGCCTTTCAGCTGGGGGGGACGCGTGTGAGACCGGCCTCACGGCGTGGCCCTCTCCATCATCCAGCCAACCTGCAACCACCCTCAAGACACGACATCCCCGACTCCGGCCGCCCCAGCCACCCCCGATCCGCGGGCCGGCCAGAGGCCTGACCAACTCACCACCCTACCACGCATGTCCAACCAAGGAAGCGGGAGCCCTCAACACAGACCCAGAGGCACCAGCCCAGTCACACCTCGAGTCGCCTTCCCCGGGAGGACTCAATCGGCCACCAGGCCCCTGGGGAGCAGGCGCCTCCCCTACCGAGCGTCTGGGGTCCCTCCCAGACCCACCTGAAAAGACCAAAGAAGTGAGCGGCAGGAAATCCCGCCGAACCCCCTCCGTCACCCCAGTCCCCCCCTCTGCGAGCACTCCGGACTTCAAAGAACCAGCGGAGTATAACAAGGGGTGCCGGAGAAACAAAGAGGGAGCAGACCTGGAACCATCTGAGCCTGCAGACGCTGTCGCGGCTCCTGAACGCTGAAGTCACCTGGGCCTGCTGAGTGACTCGCGGCCTCTTGCTATTGAACCATCTGAGCCCTGCGGACGAGGTCGCGGCTCCCGATCACTGAACCACCTAGGCCTGCTGAGTGACTCGCGGCCCCCAGCTATTAAATCATCTGAGCCCTGCTGACGGAATCGCGGCTCCTGAACTCCGACCACCTGTGCCTGCTGAGAGACTCGCGGCGCTCCCCTTGAGGACGACTCAGGAAGAGATCGCCCAGAGACACGACACCCTCCGGCTCGAGGATTGTGAGCTTCCGCAGGGTATTTCGCAGAGACACTATCTTGAAAGACTGTCCCGCTACCCCCATTCCCCACGACTGACTCATGGTACGTTGTGCCACTGCTGTACTATTTGCCTTTTGGGTCATAAAGATCCCTTGAAATCATCGATAAAAGAACTTATCGTCCTACAAAGAATACGTGTGGTGTCCCTCTGTTCACAGTGCAGTTCAGGGTGTGCGCGCCTGGTTCGGCTTACTTGGGAGAGGTGGGTCAAAGGGGTGGGCAAGACGTGTATCGAACCCCCTTCCGGCGAACGCCTTTCCAACAAGAGCCATGACTTGACCACATTCAGTGCCCTGGGCACCCAGAGGGGCTAAGCGAGATTTCCAACGGGGTATAACAATAGCCTTGGGGTATTTGCAGCACGTATAGTTTCCCTTTTGAATTAAATTTACCATGATGCTTTTTTATATGTCGATGACATTTACCTGACAGATGATGAATTAAATCCTCATCTTGCATGAGTGGGTCGCATTACCACACGTTTCACCACTTTAGGTTACAAATTCTATTTAGCAAAATCGCATATTGCATTTTTGCCCGTTCTTTTTCTTGGTTAGGAATTGACAAATGAGGGTATGGGTTAGTACCCCACTTTTTGGAGAAGTGTGCTCAATAGCAGCCTCCATCTACCCTTAAGAAATTGCAATCTTTGCTGGGTTAATTGAAATTCGGCAGGACTTACATTCCTGATTCTGCTCAGCATATCAAGCCTCTTTACTCTATGATACATCCTTCCTTTTCTGCTTCCTGTTGGCTTACGGAACACACCGCAGTGCTGCACTCTTTGCAGTCTGAGTTGCTTGCAATACAATACTTACAAACTAGATTGAATACTACCAATTTGATCATCCGGATTTTACCTGGAGCCATTGGTTTCACTTACGTAACTTTTAATGCGGGTGACACTGTTCCCGTAGCCTATACATTGCATCTCTATACTCCTGCAGAGTTGCGTTTTTCTTCCACTGAAAAAATACTGACGGCAGTGCAGATGGCGATTCTGAAGGAATTCCCTTTTGCATAGGGTAAAGGCATTTTTGTCGTGTTTACCAGTGCCTGCCTTAGAGGCAGTCATGAAGGCTAGTGTGCCTAACTCTAAAGCTCTACATCCTCGTTGGATACAATGGGCTACGTCCTTGACATCAGCTGATGTCAGTTTTGTTTTTGATCCTTATTTACAAACACAAGAATTTCTTCAGTATGAACATGTTCATCCTCTCCCTTCTTTGATTCTTCCTCTTGATCAATACAAATGTATCATTGACACTGATGGTTCTGATCAACCGCCCATTGTTTCTAAACAGGCCTATTCTGCAGCCTGTGCTATTGTAACAGGTACAATAGTAGATGGAGTATTTCAGTCCTCTTTGGTGCACACATAGTCTCTTGGAGACTGCAGGGCACAATTGGCCGAGTTAAGAGCTCTACTTTTACCTCTTGAATTTGCTGATCCCGAGTTGCCCACACTTGTTGTGTGTGACTCTTTTTACTGTGTACAGTCTTCTAATGACAATTTGTTTTTTGGAAACAAAATGATTTTCGGATTCTAAAAGTTGCACAGTCAAGCATAAGATGCTTTGGGTCCGTGTGGCCGCGGTTAAAGACCGTTTGCCACTTACATATGATATCCAAATGTTAGGACATTAACATGTGGGAGCACACGCTGTTTGTAATTCTATGGCTAATGAAACAGCTAAATCCGCATTATCCGCAGTTAAACTACCTGCAATTACTAGGTTCATGAATAAAATTCACGATGAGATTTTGGTGGCTATATCCGCAACAAAGGAGGGTACTCCATTTCCCAGGATTTCCCTTCCTGCTATACTTATCAGATGACTGCTGACAAATAACCCTTTGTTACTATTCCTACAGTTGGTGATCGCTTGATTCCCAACAATGACTGCAGACTATTGCTCATTGTGGCCGCCCATGAAGGCTTGGCTATTGCTCATGCTGGAGTATCGGCTACAGCAGCACTATTGGTGGCATGGTTTATACCAGCAGCCTTGCAAATATGTGCTTTTTTGTGGTGTTTGTTACCAAATTAAGAGTTCTACTATGTCACAGCCACCTCAGACTCATCTCTTCATTTTTAAACATCTATTTGGGTGTTTTTATCTTGATCATTGTAGTCCATTAACATCCGGTAATGAGTTCAAATATATTTTGGTTGCAGTGTATTCATGCACTAGGTTCCTCTGGGTTTGGCCGCAGCGATCTGCTGACGCTTGTGCTGTTATAAAAGATTTGCATGTCTCTGTGGAGACTTCAGCCTTTTGCACTTTTCATTCAACCAAGGTCCGGCTTTTGCATCTAAGGATTACCGTGAATCGATGAAGTCCATGGGGGTGAAGATGCATTTCTCGTTTCCATGTAGGCCCGAGACAATTCTGTTGTGGAGCTGATGAACCGTGACTTGAAGCAGTGTTTAACAACAAGAGTAGGAGGTATGAGCCGTGACTGGTTGACTCATCTATATGGGGTTCAGCGCGCTCTTAATAATCTCCCTCGAAGATCTCTGGATGAGTGGACCCGAACGAGATGCTCTTTGGCATTAGGATGTTTGTTCCAGACCTTGAGGGTCTAGATATTGGGGTGACTGCAGCTACATTTGACATAGATAACCACTGTGCTCTGTTACAGGATCTACAACGGAGTTGTGATGCTCTGGCGAAAAAACATTTGCCCTCAACCTCACCAGCGGATGCAGCGGTGCTAATTCCTGTTTCTGGCTGGCTTCTGAAAGTTAGTGATCTGTTTTGTAAAAAGGTGGTGATCAACAACGAATTTGGTCCCTCGTATCGTGGTCCTATCCCAGTCCTTGGTCTTCAGGGCACCCGAACTGTGATTTTATCTCCACTACCAGGATACAAAGACAATCGCTTTGTTTCAATTGAACATGTCAAGTTACACCATATGGCCAATACTCAATGGTATGCCTAGAAGCGTCCCACGTCGGGATGTTTAATTACAGCATGTGAGCTCCCTTTGTTCTGATTCTCTCCAGGTGCCAGAAGGGGAGATCGAGTCTTCAGTTTACCAGTTCCCAGTTTTACCTTCTAAACATTCTACAATTAAAATTGCTTAATCTACCCCACCTCTTGAATCCCCGGTGGAACAGCAAGCTGCAAGTTTAAGTCCGGAACCACAACCACTGTTGTTTCAGCAGATTTCTAGAGGTTACTATAACGATCAAGATAATTTTTCATCTGACTCTTCTTCATTGTCTTGAGTTCTATCCCCACCACCTGCGCAGATTTGTGTTTTGATCGCTTGGTTAAAACACACTTATCTGGTCCCACCTTGGACGTATATCTGGATCGTGTTTTCCATGGTGTTCATTTTCATGTGGATTGGATTTGTGACTGTGTTTTTTCTTTTGCCTAATGGCCACTACCTTCCAGACTGCCCTGCAGTGGAACTGGATGACTGGGGTGTGGGCCCCATAGTCTTCCTTGCATAAAATGAAGAGACCAATCCCTTGTTAACATTTCAGCAGTTCCAGTCGCTGATTGGATTGTATGGGATAAAGTGCCATTTGTGTATGGTTCTGCTGAGACCCTACAGATACCATATGTTTTCTGTGTTTCTCTGGGTGATGTGGTTATACCTTCTTTTACAATCAGATGATTGGGATGTCAATGCTGTGAATTCTTTGTTTTCCGAATTGCAATATTACACTGTCTTTCATACAGAAGATTTGTATTTGAATTTGGCTAACTATGCCAATTTATTTTGTTACCGACATTATGGACATCATTTTCTGCATAGAACTCGCGGAGAGTATCCCCTTTTCAGTTATACACAGCGGGAACCTTGCCCTACTCAATCTCAGGGTCGTTCTAGTACACAAAAACAGAAGTACACATATTTTACCTGTAATAACCTTTCAAACCCACTTTCATATTATTTTAAATTCATTCCTGCGCCTTCAAAAAAATAAATGCTTACCTAAACCAAGTTAATTTATTCCTTTTATTGAAAACTTAGAAGGGATATAATTATTGGGGAGATATCATTTATTTGAAATCAGTATGGGGTACTAAGTTATGGTAAGAGCAAGGTACTGAGTCTTGCTCCGTGCATGTTTGATACCAACTCAAATAATATTTGAATTCTGCCATGATAAATCCACTTGGGTGGGCTTTGTGGCCAACAGATACACATTTCTGTCATCCTTGTTTCATGAATACTACTTCAGGGTTCTCACTACATAGACCAGATCTACGCTACCCACACACCCCGACTCCAATACAGTTCCCACTAATTTGGTTGGTAAATTATGTTAACAATGGTTAGAACATGAACCACTCACCAGATCCCCTTCTACTACTCCGTGAAAAGTGGGAGCAGGACTTGTTGGAACCAGAGGGGGAGTAGTGGCGGAAGGCATTGGCATCGCCAAAGGAGGTAGCAATATCCTGGGGTGAATGTATGAAATTGTTCTGCATTCTGTCCATCAACTATTGTTTTTGCATGTGTCACCCCGAGTGGGACGGCTATGGTCAGACGTGAGTCCTGTGCACTCCATGCCACTGGAATCAAGCTATCCTGGCTGAAGAGGGGTAAAACCCCGAAGTCGGTCCTAGGATGCTTGTTTCCAGTCCAGGGAGGACCTGGCCTGGCAGTTCGGGCTGGACTGTTCCCATGGGGCACAGGGTCAAGGCTGATTTGCATATGACTGGGTACAAACTGGAATGGCATGGTGAGCAAAAAAAAGATGGATTTAGGCCCAGATCTTGCATTATTACATTGATGAGATCCTTCCTTCCAACTAACTAATTGAAAATCACACATGGTGATCACTAAAGGGGTACAAACATAGGTGTTCGGAGAGAACCAACATTTCCCTATCAAGGTCCTTGGTTCTAGAATTATTTAGCTCTTCATATTTTAATGCTACAGAAAGTAGGAATCTATATTCTTTAAACTCTACAAACATCCAGTATATTTTCCCAGACCTTGCTGAACAGTTTGAAGATCCATTGGAACCAGATCTCTTGCTATGCGGAGAGCCAAGTCAGAATCCTACGGTAGAGGACTAGCTGTTTGCTAGTGTCTATAAACCTTGTAGTTTGGAAGAGTTGTAGATTTTGTCAAATGTAGTTTTGGTACTTGTGGACAGTCCTTCGTCCATGCCCAATGTTTGATATAGCTGAGGGGAAACTGAAATGCAGCGGGGTTTGAGCAGAAAGATTGAAATAACCTGTGTGCTTTGTTGATGACGCATGGATCCCCTGAAGGTGGCCCCTTCTTCAGGTTCTGTCAAGAGTATGCCTGAGCCTTGATTATAGGAGCTTCATTCATCCTGCTATCCCCTTTCTAAACCTTACTGATCACCTCAAAAGCAGCAGCAGTCAAACAAGGTCAGAGTGGGGGTAAACTTCCAGAAAGGGGCAACTTCGGAAAGGAATTTCTGACAAAGGGATCCCTACTCACAATCTATCAACTATCATAACACAGCGCAGCAGAAAATAAACACTAAAAAACAGTTATACAGCTAATAATTAGTTTATTGTTCCTCACAAAGTTATACCTCTAAGCAATGCACGTGGCCACACTAGCATCCCAGTCAGACTACTACACTGGAAAGGAACAGAGATGAGTTTTCAAACTTCTGATCCATGTTTTCTAGATAAGTTCTCACCAAACTGTTAGATGGAGATAGCTTTTGAAACATGTGCATATTTTCTTGCTCATGTGCTATGCCCTATGCCTTGCATGTTTTGGTGTATTCTGCTATGAAATGATACCCTCCTTCTAAAAAGCCGCAAGCTAGGCACCCTGCATTATCAGGACATAATGTCTAAAGGATTCAGGAATCAAGATTTCATATGAATAGCTGGACTCTCATGTGAATCTCAAACTCATGTGAATCTCAAACTCTAGTGAGATTCAAAATAGACAAAGCGAGCAGTGGTGATCTCAATCCATCGACAGGCACTCAAATAACCCTGGGCGTAGTTCGCGTAGTAGCGCTACGCGTAGCTATGCGAAGTGCACTTCGCACTACGCAAGCTACGCGTGGCTACGCGAACTGCGTAGTGCACTGTCCAAAATACTGTTCGGCAGCGTAGCGTAGTCCTACGCCCAGGGTTACACTCAAACTGCTAACAACAAAATAACTAACAGCACTAGATCCAATGACATCTCTGGTGAGCCTGTTTAAAAATCAGCACGCTAGTGTGTCTCTGGTGCTCATGTTCCAACAGTGTCATATGATCTTTTCCTAACATTGTTCCAAGCAGGTCTATTGCCTCTACCAATATGAGCCAGATGGGGTTTCCAGATGAATATCTGCACCATCAAACCAGACTACTGCCCAAGTGGAAGTTTCAGTAGCGAATCTGTCTATGGTCACTGGGCAAGCAAGAGAGAGAAAAACAAAGTCTAAAGACGTAGGAAAAGAAATACAGAAAATGTGTCATAAAAGAAGAAAGCAGTAACCTACAAGGGTGAGATAAAGGGGCAGGAGTTCCTGGTACTGGATTAAAGAGTCATGAGGTGGATTCAAGACTACGGACCATTGGTATTAGCAGGAGCGGCCCGTGCAGGTAAGAGTGCTGCGGCTGGTTGAGGGGGGATTCAACAGACGACTACGAGGGAAAGTTAAATAATTATTTTTTCCTTGTCGTCGTCTGTCGAAATCTCCCTCACCACTCTTACCTGCACAAGCCGAAGCTGGGTATTAGGAGCCAACCTTTAATTGCCCTGGCTGCGGGCTTCTGAGCAGAGCTTTAGGCACCAGCAATCATCCGTATACAAATTAAGCACTCCCTGAAAGGGGGAAAACAACTAGATTTAGAGTCAGTTCATTTGTTATTCACCATTCAGGGAAAAAACTCTGGATTTAGCTGTGGAGGTATTGGTCAAATTCGGAGATTCCAGTCTGTTGCCACCTATTCGTAATGAGGCCCTTAGTTAGCAGTTACCTAGCCAATCTATTGGTAGCTTTGAAATATTCAACTGATAGCACAATTAGGAAAGTTATAGTTTATTCTCCTGAAACTACTATTTGCAAATCTTTTTTAAGCAATTGAAAAGATTATGAAATACCATTTAGATATTTTTTAAACTGTTATTCTAATGTTTTTCTGCTTTTCTTGACCTTACTCAGCAAATGTTGGTCACTTTTACCTTTTATCCACATAAAAAAAACAGCAATGACTTTTCGTGGTTTTAGAACAAATAGAAACTAGTAAGACTTTTGCAGCACTTCTACAAATTTACAGAATTAAAAGAGACTCAAACAGACAGAGCTCATTTAAGGGTTACAGGAATGTAGTCAAAAAGTATAATAAATAATTTACACATAAAATCTCAGCTCCAGCATTAGTTCCATAATCGTAGCAGTCATTCAATGGTATATTTCAATACTGCAGATGATGATGTGAATATGAGTCCAACACCTGCACCAGTGCATATGAAGATGAATTTAGTGCACCAACCACTAGAAGATGAACTGAATGAGTCAGGGACTGAAGACCTTGGTGTATCTCTGAGATCCCACAATAAACTCCTGCAAAAACTTTGGTGCTGGCGACCATGATTCCCTTGTGGCAACCTTAGACAAAGACACAGAGCTAGGCAAAGTGTACAACCTGACTGTGTTAGAGGGTCAGTTTTATAAACACGCCACTCAATCATAACTGAATTGGAAAAAAAGTATACTAAATTGATAATCTCTGCAGAACCAAGCACAGAAGAAGAACCAGTAACCACTGCAGATGCATATAACATTTATGGTAAGTCAAGCACAAGTGAGGCATAGAACACACCACACTCAAAAGCAAAGGTGTCTGAAGTGACAAATAATGAATGGTGAGGGAAAAGAGATAGAAAAAGAACACCTTGGCCCATTGGTCTCAGGCACTGAATGGGACTAATGTCTGTGTGGCTAAATACATTGCGCTTGAGAGGAATACTGCCACTCACAGAGAAAGAATTCAAAGGCTGAAGAGGGACAATCCACTGCCCCATGCTGTATGTAAGGAAATTTGAATGAAACTAGAATAGAGCTATAGATAAATTAATCCTTGTATTTATTTTTTGTTTAAATATTTTTATTGAGTTTTTTAGTAGGTAAACAAAGTACCATTACAAACTGTAAACATAAACTGTGAAGCTTACTGAAGAAACGATGAAACGCCACATGATAAGATTGTAGATAAGTTTATTCCATAAGTAAAAAGGCCCTTGATGTGCCCAGTGCTGCTCCCAGTACAACTGCTCTCCGCTTACATTCTAGAATCACCACATGTAACCGGCACATGCAGTTGCTGGGAAATCACGATGTTTAAAAGATACAATTCAATAAGGTAAATTATAACATATCTCCCTTCTATCAATACAAAAAAAATAACAATGCATATACCCTCTGCAATAATAATAATAATAGCATTGACAATTAATACATGCACTTAACTAACTAGTCACAAATATAATCTTTGAGAAATTTAGGTCTGACAATAGTGCGGGAAGATTGACGAGTAATAGTAGCATTGGGTACAATTTTTCTTGATATATCCTTATCGCAATTAGAATCACCTTCTTTCCTGCAAATGGATTTAGAAGATTGACATCTTAACCACTCATTTTCCTCAGTGGAATTACATATGGAAACCTTCCTAGTATTCCACCAATTGCCATCCGCCAATTTTACACAATTGCCTTTGACATGTACAATCTCCTTGGGACAAGACCACTTAGATGTGCCTTTTTTAGATCTGTCACCTATATAAACTCTAACCCACATTCCTGTCCTAAACAATCGAGGAACCTTGTGAATGTGAGAATTGTGTCTATGACCATAAGAATCCTGATGTTTCTTAACACGCACTCTAATATCATCATGATTTACCACACTCTTGCGCGCTCTCTTCATCCACGCCGGTACAGCTACTGTGCAAGGTATTCTACCTTTGAGAATGCTGAATGGAGTCTCTTTGGTGACAGAGTGAGGAGTAGTCCTATAACTCCATAACATGTTTAAACCACTTTTGTTAGCCAGTTGTATACTTTCTACTAGTACTCTATTAAACCTTTCCACAAGACCGTTTCCCCTAGGATGATACAACGGAGTTCTGGTATGCTTAATTCCCCATGTACTTAGAAATTTTTTAAATTCAGCTGAAATGAATTGCGAACCATTGTCTGAGATAATTTCAGCTGGACAACCTTCCCTTCTGAAAATATCTTCGCAAAATGAAATTACTATACTGGATTTTACTTCTTTTACAAATGTTACTTCAGGCCACTTTGAAAAATAGTCTATCATGACAAAAGCGAACCTGTCACTGGTACCAAGAGTTTCAAATGGACCACATATGTCAATGGCTAGTTTTTTCCCAAGGAGATTCAGTTAAAGGTATAGGATCAATTGTGGACTCTTGGGTGGTATGTGATTTGTCACTCAAAGCACAGGCAACGCAATCACGTACAAATCTTTCTATTTGAGTATCCATACCTGGCCAACAGAAATCTTCCCTGATGCATCTTTTCAAAGCAGACATGCCACAATGACCCTCGTGCATGAGACTTAACAGTCTACCTCTTAGACTTTGTGGAACTACAAGACGACAACCTCTTCTCACCAAATTTGGTAAATTCAGACCATATAAGTTTGAAAGGCTCTAAGCATTCCGGATGCAACTTCCACCCTTGAATGTCTGTAAGAGCTTCCATGAGGTTCTTAAGAGTGATATCATCCTTGGCAGCAGATATCCATTCCTCTTCAGATATAGCACTACACACATCATTAATGTCAGCTATCATCCATTCATCGTCATCATTCACACTGATATTATCAATCGGCAATCTAGACAGACAATCTGCATTTACATTTTTTACCCCAGGGACATATTTAACATCAAAAGAGTATTCTTGGAGTCGATAAAGCCACTTGGCAATTCTGGGAGTTGCTTTAGCTGATCCTTTTGTAGAGAAAAGACTCACCAATGGTTTATGGTCAGTTCTCAACGTAAATCTAATGCCCCAAACATATATGCGAAAATGTTGGACACCCCACCAGCAAGCAAGAGCTTCTTTTTCGACTGTTGAATAAGTATGTTCTGCACCCTTTAAAGTACGTGAAGCAAATGCTACCACTCTTTCTTTTCCCTCGTGTACTTGAATGATGACAGCACCCAGACCATGATTGCTAGCATCTGTGGATATGATAGTCATGTCATTAGGATTAAATGGTTTTAAACAAACCGCTTTTGCAATGGTCTTCTTAATGCTCTCAAATGTTGTTTGGCACTCATTAGACCAATTACATTGTATTCCCTTCTTCATAAGATTTCTAAGGATTTGAAATGAATTGCGAACCATTGTCTGAGATAATTTCAGCTGGACAACCTTCCCTTCTGAAAATATCTTCGCAAAATGCAATTACTATACTGGATTTTACTTCTTTTACAAATGTTACTTCAGGCCACTTTGAAAAATAGTCTATCATGACAAAAGCGAACCTGTCACTGGTACCAAGAGTTTCAAATGGACCACATATGTCAATGGCTAGTTTTTTCCCAAGGTGATTCTGGTAAAGGTATAGGATCAATTGTGGACTCTTGGGTGGTATGTGATTTGTCACTCAAAGCACAGGCAACGCAATCACGTACAAATCTTTCTATTTGAGTATCCATACCTGGCCAACAGAAATCTTCCCTGATGCGTCTTTTTAAAGCAGACATGCCACAATGACCCTCGTGCATGAGACTTAACAGTCTACCTCTTAGACTTTGTGGAACTACAAGACGACAACCTCTTCTCACCAAATTTGGTAAATTCAGACCATATAAGTTTGAAAGGCTCTAAGCATTCCGGATGCAACTTCCACCCTTGAATGTCTGTAAGAGCTTCCATGAGGTTCTTAAGAGTGATATCATCCTTGGCAGCAGATATCCATTCCTCTTCAGATATAGCACTACACACATCATTAATGTCAGCTATCATCCATTCATCGTCATCATTCACACTAATATTATCAATCGGCAATCTAGACAGACAATCTGCATTTACAGTTTTTTACCCCAGGGACATATTTAACATCAAAAGAGTATTCTTGGAGTCGATAAAGCCGCTTAGCAATTCTGGGAGTTGCTTTAGCTGATCCTTTTGTAGAGAAAAGACTCACCAATGGTTTATGGTCAGTTCTCAACGTAAATCTAATGCCCCAAACATATATGCGAAAATGTTGGACACCCCACCAGCAAGCAAGAGCTTCTTTTTCGACTGTTGAATAAGTATGTTCTGCACCCTTTAAAGTACGTGAAGCAAATGCTACCACTCTTTCTTTTCCCTCGTGTACTTGAATGAGGACAGCACCCAGACCATGATTGCTAGCATCTGTGGATATGATAGTCATGTCATTAGGATTAAATGGTTTTAAACAAACCGCTTTTGCAATGGTCTTCTTAATGCTCTCAAATGTTGTTTGGCACTCATTAGACCAATTAAATTTTATTCCCTTCTTCATAAGATTTCTAAGGATTTGAATTTTGTCAGAAAAATGGCTAACAAATTTAGAGTAGTACTCAACAAGACCTAAAAAGGATCTTAACTGGTCTTTGTCTGTTGGAGAAGGCGCCTTTTCTATGGGATCAATTAAACTAATTTTAGGCTTAATCCCTTCTTTTGTTAAGGTGTGCCCTAAATATTCCACTTCAGGCATACAAAATTTGCATTTCTCAAGACCTATCGTAAGCCCCGCATTATCCAGTTTGCTCAAAACTGATTCTAGTATGACATCATGTTGAGCACTATCAGTGCCCCAACCCAATACATCATCCTGAAATACTAATGTGTTCTTAAGCCCCGCTAAAATCTTTTGCATTACTCTTTGAAAGACTGCGGATGCCGAAGCAAGACCAAATGGCATCCGTATAAACTGAAATGCACCTTCAGGCGTAATGAAAGAAGTGAGATGTCTGCTTCCTTCATCTAAAAGAATTTGGTGGTATGCACTTGATAAGTCTAATGTGGTGAAATGCGTGCCACCCTCAATGCTGGCCAACATTTCATTTATTTTAGGAAGCGGATGACGATCAATCCATATGCACTCGTTCAAGTCCCTCAAATCAATGCACATTCTGATCTTGCCATTTGGTTTCTTGGCCAAAACTACCGGACTTAACCATTCCGATGCCTCTATCGGCTCGATTATGCCATCCTTACATAATCTTTGTAATTCGTCCTTCAATTTCTTTCTCAAAACCATTGGCACGTTCCTCACTTTGTGTACTTTGGGTACAGCACTGTCCTTTAAGATGATCCGATGTTTAAATTTTTTAAGACATCCTAAAGATTCTTTAAATAGATCTGGAAACTTGGTAACACATTTGTTGTTGGAAGAAATTATGTTCAACACTTGATCGGGATGATTGGGATTTAAAATGATGTCTAAAGCTCGTTGTTCTTTCCATCCCAAAAGAGATTTTCCTTTTTCCACAATGTATAATTTGGCTAATGTTTTCTTGTTTTTGAAACTGATCTCAGTTGAGACATAACCAATGACAGGTAGTTTATTGCCACAGTATCCCTCTGGTGTGACATCAGTGGGTATCAAATCTTTTGGATGGAAACCTATTTTTTCCCAAATTGTTTTATCAATTATAGAAAAAGGAGAACATGAATCCTCCCACATATGTACATCTGACTCATTAATTTTCACTAGACACTTGGGAGGACGATAAGAGTCTTTGGATCCTTCACAATTGTAGACTTGTGAAGAATCAATCATTAGCAATTCTATATCGTCGTTTACACTTTCACTTGAGACTTCATCTTCTTTCACGAAGTTAATAACTTTCTTATTCATTTGAAAATTAGGTCCTTTGCATAGTCTAGAATAGTGCCCAATTTTCTTACATCTATAACATCTGCTCCTGATGGCTGGACAATGTGTAGCATCAGCAGTATGTTTAGGGCTACCACATCTAAAACAATATCTTGACTTAGATCTGGTTTGATCTAACTTTCTCTCGTCAAGCTTTGTCTGGACTTGTTTATTGTAATGTTTGTTAGGATTATTGATACTGTGGATGGCTTCATCTTGTACATCTTTGCTCGTTGAACTTTCATTTAATTCTTTTACATACTTAGATGTATTCTCCATTCTCTCTGCTGTAGAAATTGACTTCTCTAATGAAGGATTCTTCATACCAAGCAATTTTTCTTGAATCTTGAGATTATATAATCTATTGATCATTTGATCCCTAATGAGTTCATCTCTAAGGTCTTTGAAATTGCAATTTACCGCAAGTTTACGTAAGTTGGACACATATTGTTCAATGGATTCTGTTTGCTTTTGAGCTCGGGAGAAGAATTTGTGTCGCTCTACTACTATGCTGATTTTTCTTCCAAAATTTTCTTCCAGGGCTTTCAGCGCTATTTCGTAGACATCGATATCGTTATTATCGCCACTGTCACCAGTTTAGTCTGCTGTTGCATTAATTTCATCCATTTCAGGTAATGTCTTTAACACGTTCCTTCCTTCTTGACCAAGGGAGTGTTTTAAAATGGCCAATTTCCTTTTTGACACGTATACATCCCCACCTATGGCCTCTAAATAAGTTTCAAAAGCTTCCTTCCATTCTTCCCATGGAATGTCTGGTTGTCATGGCTTCTGTAAAAATGGCGAAGGAGCAGTTATTGTTGATTGGGAAGACATTGTGGAATAGTATAATTCGAAAGTTTTACAGTCAAATGAAATTACTGTTAAGGTCAACAGGGGGCGTGTGTATATTGCTGGTTTATTTATTTTTTAGTTGCAGAATGGACGAGAAGAAAAAATAACGAAAGTAACGAAATATTAAGAAAGGCTGTATAAAAATGATGTTTTTAGCGATATGGACGCTTATTTTAATGTCACAACGAACAATTGCTTATTAAAATAACCCGAAAATGCTTTTGACAGTAATAACGCTGTGTAATCCTTCGATTTGCATCCCAATCCAAAATGGATGCATGCACGCTGTGACACGTAACACGCACGCTGTGCGTGACTCGTAGCAGTGTTAGCAATCCCGTGAGCCTCAGTACACGTCAGACAAGCTCGAGCAGACGCCGCGCGCCACCTCCACACAGCGCGAGGATTTTAATAAACGGTGAGCACTTCTATGCCTAATATCTTGAATAAAAATCACAGATCTTGAAATGCACACGCAGAAGATCGGCAAAAGCTCGGAAACATGAACTTTGAATTCAAGGGCCTTACGTTTCTATCTTCTTTAACGTCGTTGATGTAGAACGTGGATAGAAGTTCAGTCTTTCTTTATAAATGTCCCACGGCGCTTTTCAATGAGATCCCAAAATCGTCGCCACTGAAGAAACGATGAAACGCCACTTGATAAGATTGCAGATGTGTTTATTCCATAAGTAAAAAGGCCCTTCATGTGCCCAGTGCTGCTCCCAGTACAACTGCTCTCCGCTTACATTCTAGAATCACCACATGAAACCGGCATATGAAAAAAAAAAAAAAAAGAAAAAAAAGAAACCGGCACATGCAGTTGCTGGGAAATCACGATGTTTAAAAGATACAATTCAATAAGGTAAATTATAACACTTACAAGTCGAGTCCTTATCACCAAGAAAGTAGTCAATGTTCAATAGTAAATAGGTAAGTAAACAGTTTCATTCCAGAGCTAAGATACATACTTGCTGCCCCGACTTCACCAGTAGACTACCATGTTTGCAATGTCATCCTGTGACGAAGGCCTCTTCCCACCTGTTATGCCCCCATATCCTCGGTGCCTCTCCAAAGACCCCATACTTTTTCAAACTTACTCAGACATCCCCCTGCCTTATATACCAATTGTTCAGACTTCTAACTCCATTCCATGCCAGATTTCCACTCCTGCAGGGTTAGAACCAATACACCTCCCCAGTGTCTGATTACGTCTTGCCACCATCAGGCAACATTAAAAAAAGAGGAGCATATATTTGACCAGAGTTTGCTCTCCGCAGATGCCCTGTGCCACCAAATCAGGAGTAAGTTCTACAGACAAATTGATCACTGTGGCTATCCGACAGCCCACATTCCCCCAATATCCCTGAGGCCATGGGCAACTCCAGATCATGTGCAGCAGTGTACTCCTCTGACGGCAGCCCTTTTGGCAAAGATCATTATATATCCTACCCATTCGGAACAGCCCATTACTTGTATAGTAAGCCCTGTTTACATTTTAAATTGGATCAGACAGAAGCAGACCTGTATGGCCCCCTCCCGTGGGTACCTAAAGGCGGCACATCAATCGTCAACTTCCAGTCAACCTAGGTCTTGTTCCCACCTATCTCTCAGGCTATCCAGCGGTGAGAGACTATTGTTCAGGAGATTAGTATATATTTGGGAGAGGGTGTCGCTGATCCGGGGAGCTCCCAGCACCGTGTACCCCTATGGTGTCTCCTTAACCATGTCCTGTAACAGATTATCATAGTCCCGCAGAATATATTTCAGCTGTAGGTATCTGAGGTATTGGATCACCGTCAGTTTATATTGTTCCTGCAGTACAGAAACTGATATAATCGCATTATCCCGCCAGATATCTCCCAACTTGGAGAATACTAATAAGTCATATAGCTTTCCATATCCCTTAGCCCATTCAATATATCTGTATCCCGCAAGGGAGTCTTAAGTGCCAATTTGCCCTTCTGACCTAGAATATGCTGTGCCCTTCTCCTTATCTTCAGCAAATTGGCTGTTGGGGCAGGAAATGGGGCTGCCCCTCTCCCAAAACAGAAAGGAGGGAGAGGAGGATATAACTAGGTTCGTCCTCCTAGGTACATGTAAGACAAAAAGATCCAAGGTCATGGATCCGTGAATCTAGTTAGTAGGGAAGTGGGGGTCAACTCAATGAGTCAACGCACCACAATTGAAAGAAAAGAAAATACTTTTCTTGAGTCCCCTCACTCACCCAAGGTTTCCCTTAGGTGACATGCTTCATCATTGGGCCATCCCAAGCATCTACTGCTTGGGGCGTGCTGCGACTTGCGATAGTTACGTAGGAGCACTGAATTAGTAAAGACTATGTGTAGTGCAGTGAGGGGGGGAGTGGTGTGGATTGATTAAAATTTACCTAGTTAGTGAGTGTAGGATAAGTTTTTTCTGCTCCTAGCTGGTAAAGGATAAAAAGGGGTTTAATAAAAGGGAGGAATTAGGTAATTATGTGCTAATAGTCCTTAAGAGTCAACATGTTTCGAGGTTATCCCCTAAACCTCTTCTTCAGGACCGCATGGGGACCAGCCGCATGTGTACCACTCCTTGCACAACCTGTAATAAAGTGAAAATAATAATGAACGCGCACCTCAGTGTCAGCGTAAACAATTTACATACGGTTACACTGAACACGTAGTATCTAGATGGATACAAAAAGACATACATGTTAATAAGCTACCTTCCCATCCGTGTCGTGGGCAGGTGAACATCTTGGATCATAATAAAACATAAGTGGTGGTGCTCATGACTGTAACTTAGAATAGGTGTTAAAATCCAGTGCAGTCTGGTAATCGTGTGTCTCTAAAGTGAAGAAACACGTATTTAGATGGAAAAACACACACAACACTCGTGATGGGACAACCGACAAAACAAACATTACATAAAACATATATAATGGCTTCTGGACCTACTTATTAGTTAAGCATAAATAGCCTCATGGTCTGCCGGGGTGGAGGAGCCTAAATAACCCTAGGAAAGAGTATGGGTTAAAAAACTCAAGGTCGGTATTGAACCCTGTAAGAGCGAACAAAGTTAATGGGAAAAAGGAAAGAAGAAAAAAGGAAATGGCACGGTCGGGCTCGTGGTTACGAGTGAGCCCAGACATGGGAGGTAAAGGCTTACTTGACTCGGCTTGCCTCCGTCAATTCGACCTGTTGAGACCCTTCGGTAGACCGCATCTTAGCATGTCTTAGTTTCAGCGCTATTAATACTGTGTGCAGCGGTAGAAAAATGCACGGTCATTGACTCGAGGGAGAGAAAGGAACTAGACGGCGTATCGAGTACTGTTAGCGGCGGCCATCTTGAGTTTTTCGGTGGACGCGGTTCCTTTAGAAATCTTGGGAAAGCTCTCCAAAAGGTTTATAAAAACGTAAGGAGCACAATAGCAACGGGTGTAACGGAAAATGGGAAATAAAAATAAAAATATAGGGAATTAAAATTAGAAAACATTTCTAAAGGATAGAGGTGGGGCGCGAACCCAGCCAGTGAAAGTCAATCTGTCTAACACAATTGGAATAACGTGGCGGCCATATTGGGTTGGACTATAGGTAAAGGGATACGGGTAAAAAGGCGGTGAGCAATGCCACGCGTTACAACAAAAAAGGGATAAGTAAAAGAAATAAGTGGGGGAAGGAGGAGAAGTGATAATAATAGTAAAAAAGAATAGATAAATAATAATAGTAGGAGGGAGGGTGCCTGGAAAAAAAAATTCCGAAAAATTTTAAAAAAATTCTTTGGCAAAGAAAATCAAAATATCTATATAGATATACTTCCATTTGATGCAGAGTGTCATTTTGCAAAAATAAAACAAAAGTATTGTTACACAAAAATAGGCAAACAATTAGTAGTTTGACAGAAAAAGGTTCGAGATACTGTTGTTCAGTCCTTTAGTATCCCTGCCAAAGTCATCGAGAAGACAGTCAACAGACAGCTCGCCGCCTTCTTCGAGACGAACGGTTCCCTCGACCCCTCGCAGTCCGGTTTCCGAGCCAACCACAGCACCGAGACCGCCCTGATCGCAGCCACCGATGACATCAGATCCCTGCTCGACAACGGGGAAACAGCAGCCCTCATCCTCCTGGACCTCTCCGCGGCGTTCGACACTGTCTGCCACCGCACCCTAGTACAGCGCCTCAGCGATGTCGGCATCCGAGAGAAGGCACTGGAGTGGATCATCTCATTCCTCGCCGGCAGAACCCAGAGAGTCCGCCTCTCCCCGTTCAGATCCGAGGCCACTGAAGTCATCTGCGGCGTACCACAAGGATCATCTCTCAGCCCGACCCTCTTCAACGTCTACATGAGCCCTCTCGCAGCCATCGCACGCCAACACAACCTCAACATCATCTCCTACGCCGACGACACCCAGCTTATCCTCTCCCTCACCAACGACCCCGCCACCACCAGAGCCAGCCTACACGAAGGGATGAGAGACGTCGCTGAGTGGATGAAGAACAGCCACTTGAAACTGAACTCAGACAAGACGGAAGTCCTCATCCTGGGATCAGCCCCCTCCGCCTGGGACGACACTTGGTGGCCCCCTGCCCTGGGCACCACCCCCAAGCCAACGGACCACGCACACAACCTGGGCTTCATCCTGGACTCCTTCCTCTCGATGACCAGACAAGTCAACGCCGTCTCTTCATCATGCTACAACACCCTGCGCATGCTCCGTAAGATCTTCCGATGGATCCCCACCGAAACCAGGAAGACGGTCACCCAGGCACTCGTCATCAGCCGACTGGACTACAGAAACACCCTCTACTCCGGAACCACAGCCAAACTACAGAAAAGACTCCGGCGCATACAGAACGCCTCCGCACGTCTCGTCCTGGACATCCCCCGACACAACCACATCTCCGGCCACCTGAGAGACCTGCACTGGCTCCCCGTCAGCAAGAGGATCACGTTCAGACTCCTCACCCACGCACACAAGGCCCTCCACGACCTGGGCCCCAAGTACCTCAACAACCGCCTGACTTTCTACACACCCACCCGCCAGCTACGCTCATCCAGCCTCGCCGCCGTACCACGCATTCACAGAGCCACCGCCGGAGGAAGATCCTTCTCCTACCTGGCCGCCAAGACTTGGAACTCCCTCCCCATCTGCCTTCGAACGACCCAGGACCACCTCTCATTCAGAAAGCAACTCAAGACCTGGCTATTCGAGCAGTAGCGGACCCCTCCCCCCCAGCGCCTTGAGACCCTTCCGGGTGAGTAGGGCACTTTACAAATGCTATGATTGATTGATTGAGTGCATAGTTTGAAAACCCAGCGCTGTTCTTTTTCCAGCAGTCTGCGTTCAAGGTTGTCACATGATTTTATATGCTCTAGTACCACCCACCTCATGTCGTTTGGTGAGTGTTGCATGTCGTTAAAATGTGCTGTCATTCTGGTACTTGCTCTGTGGCATCGGATGTTACTGCGGTGTTCACAAATCCTTGTGGTCACGTTTCTAGTTGTCATACCCACATAGTGGAGATTGCAGGAGCATGTGATCAGATACACTACTCCCACTGTGTTGCATGTCGTGAAATTTCTTAGTTCCCATGTTGAGCCTGTATTGAAATGGACTGTCTTTGTGGTGGAGGTCAGGTGGCACACACTGCAGTTATGACATGGGTGATGGCCAGTTGGTAGAGTGCTTATGGTCTGTTGCATTTTCTTTTGGTTCGATCTAGGGCGTGAGTATACCAAAAGGTCACGTAAATTTTTGCCTCTCTTATGTGAAAACATAGGTGCAGGGATATCAAGCTTGCCGCTGTTAAGGATCCCCCAGTGTTTCTTTACCATCTTGGTGATTTTGTCCGACGCCGTGCTGAAAGTGGTGATGCAGATGGGTCTCCTATCTTTTTCTGTTTCTTGTTTTACATAAGTCTCTAGGAGAGCATCTCGATTGTTATTTTTTGCTCTCTTTTTAGGTCTCGCCTTGCTATCGCGTAAGCGATCGCAAAGCGAGACTATAGAGAGCGGGTTTGAAAAGTGCTCCCAAAAAGCGGATTGCATGGCTAGGACGCGCACAATCACGCGCATCGTGTAGCCATGCAATCCGCCTTTTGGGAGCACTTCAAAGGGACCGCTCCCCCGCCCCCAAGCGCGCGCGCGCCACGCTCCACCGGGCTTGTCTTTTTTTTTTTAAACTTAAAGCGCAAGGCGCGCGTGCGGCCAATGCTTGTTGAGTTTCTCTTACTGCAGGCACGACGTGCTTTGTTTTAATGAAGCGCCCGATGCGCTTTCACTTAACGTCTATCACTTTTAAATGTGCTCTGCACCCCCTCTCACCCGCTGCACGGAGACAGGGTGCGAAGCCGGCACTGTGTTAATTGAAAAACCTACCCCACCTGCCTTCGCCACTTTCAGGCTCGCAGTCACAGCCTGGCCATGGACAAGGGGGAGGAGGAAGGATCAGTGAACCGCCGCATGGATGACTCAGCTGCTGCATGGAGGGTTGATTCCTGGCACTCGGACATAAGTGTAAGTGCTCCTTAGATTAGTTGTGCACGGCTCCCCTAACTTTACTTTTCCAACATTCTATGTTTTTTTTGCATCGCAGCATGTTGCGAATTATCTTTAACTATGGAGGTCATACGCCCACCTCTTTATTTACCTTGGCCACGATGCCCGTAAGACTGCTGCGGTCCGTTCTGAATTTCGCCTGCTAAGTAATGCTTGTTGTTTTCACACACTTTGCTTTTCTGCACATGTACGACTGTAATTGAATTTGCACTGCTTGGGGTGGGGGTGTTGTGCACATGTGGGACTGTAATTGAATTTGCACTGCTTGGGGTGGGGGTGTTGTAAAATTTATTTGAAAAAAACTCAAGCTCTTTACTTTTAAACGTTTTATTGTTCTTGCATACGCTGCAGCACTCCCCGCTCCCTACTTCCTTATGTTGGCTTGCGATTCCACCATGAGGCGCCATTTTGGTGGTTTACTGCTCCAGTGTTTTGAATCGCTTTAACTCAGTGGAAGTGCCTGATGCAGCATGGTTAACTAAGGGATCTCAGGCAATTGGGTGTTGCTTGTAGGCAAAGCCTAACATGTGCCAAAAAAGTCCGGGAAACCTGGCGATCTCTCAGGGACAGTCCTACTCTCCTTCTGCCTGCATTAAGCTTAGTAGTCGTTACTCCTCCCTGGTGCTGGACACCCATCGTAACAAGCATTTGCAATGCAATAGGTCTTGCATTTATGCGAGTTTGAGCTATTGACATTGCAAATGACAATGCCTTTTATTTTTGTTTTTAAAACGTAAATAAAATGCATTGTCATTTACAATTCCAATAGCTTAAACTTGCGTAAATGCGAGACCTGTTGCATTGCAAATGCTTGTTTGCCTTGTTGATGATGTGGGAAGGATACTTTCTATCCTTCAGTTTCCTTGCTAGGTCTCTAGCCTGTTCCTCATAGTCAGTGGTTTCCGTGCAGTTCCTCCTTAATCTGAGGAATTGGCCAAATGGTAGGTTTTCTTTGAGGTGTCTTGGATGGAAACTATCATAGAGTAGGAGACAATTTTTTGCAGTGGGTTTGAAATGGGTTGTAGTTTTTAGGTTTCCCTCTGCGGCATAGATGTTCAAGTCCAGGAAGGTAAGCTCAGACCTGCTCATTATGTGTGTGCATTTTAGGAATGGGTTTTGTAGGTTCAACCATTCCAAAAAGAGGTTAGCCTCTCTTTCATTGCCGTTCCATATTACCAAAATATCATCTATGTACCTCTTCCATTCCACGATCTGGGTCCGGAAGGTATTGTGGTCCGAAAGGATCTTGTGTTCCTCCATGTGGTAGACATACAGCCCCGCTACACTAGGAGCGAATGTACTGCCCATACTGGTCCCGTGTTGTTGTTGGAAGATGGTGTCTTCGAAACGCAAGAAGTTTTCTGTGAGGGCCCACTTATAGCATTCTAAGACCATATGGCGAGGTGTTTGGTAAGGCCAGGGTACTCCATACAAGATGTCTTCAAGGATGTCCAAAGTTGCCTTGTGTGGCAAGCTTGTGTAGAGGCTTTCCACAACAAGACCTATGAGAATGTTGTTAGTAGGGTCGAATGGTAAGTCTTTTAGGAGGGAGAGGACTGCTTTCGTGTCTTTGAGGTAGGTATTGGTATTTTGAATGAGCGGCCGTAGGAAAGCATCCGCAAATTTAGACAGTGGTTCCAGGATGGACCCGATACCTGAGACAATAGGGCGACCTGGGGGATTCTCTAAATGTTTGTGGATCTTCGGTAGTGTGTAGAAGTATGGTACTGTGGGGTGGTTGTTGATCAGGAAATCACCCTCTTTCTTGGCTATCCAATCGTGGGCTAGGGCTTCTTCTACCATACTTGTTATTCCAATCCTCATACATTCGGTATAGTTCCTTTCGTCTGATAGGAGTCTAAGGCATTCTGAACGGTATGCCTCTGTACTTTGTATCACGATGCCACCCCCTTTGTCGGCTGGTTTTATGATGATCTCTCCATTGTCTGCCAACGATTTAAGTGCATCTTGTTCCCTTCTGGTCATATTATGGAACACTTTAAGTGTTCTTGGATCCAGGTTTCCTGCTTCTCTTAGGACTGCTTTTTCAAAAGCCAAGAGTTCTACTGGGAAAGAGCTGGAAGGTGGTGTAAAGGTTGACTTTGGGTGTAAGTTTGTGTCACCGCTTGGAGTATCTATTGATGGTTTATTGTCAAAATAGACTCTTAGTTTTAGTTTCCCTATGAACTCACTTAGTTTACAGCTGAGTAGAAACTTATCCAGGGATGGGGTGGGTACGAAACCCAGACCTTTCTCTAGGACCTCGAGTTGGTCTTTAGACAAAGTAATCCCTGATAGGTTTACCACTAGGCTCGATTGTTGCTTGGGCTCGGTAGATTCGGAGGGCCCATGCTCCATGTGTGACTCCGTGTGGGCTCAAAAGGTTGTGCCCAATGGACTTGTTGTCTTCTTCTTGTTTTTCCCCTCTGTGGTCCCTGACCACGTCCTAAAAAAGGAACCTGTGGTCCTGGGTATTCAGCTTGGGCATTGGGTTCGCAATATGGGTATGGTTGTGGTTGATATGGTTGTGGACCGTAGTAGTAGGGTGCTGCTTGGAAAGGTGATGGCTGGATAGGAGGCCATTCATAGTTGCCTTGGTTGCCCCTGTTTCGCATCCTACGTGCTCGGTTGCCTTGTCCCCTCGTGTAATTCCATCTTCCGGAGCTCTGGTCTGAGCTGTTAGAGCTGGTATCTGACCCGTCAGTATCCGTGTTGTATCCTGGATTTCTCCCGGTGAGGTGGTAGTCATCCCTAATGTAGGGATATACTGTTTCGTGATTGAAAGTTTTGGCATCTTTTTTGAATTTTTGGTATTTAGTGTCTTTCAAAGTGATTTCGAAATCCGTCATAGTTTTGTTTAGTTCCTCAAGGCGTTTTTTCAGTTCAGCTGGAGATTGGAAAGTTTTTAATTTCACCTCTAGGGTGTGAATTTCGTCCTTCATTTCTTGTGTGTGCTAAGCGTGTGGCAGTTTTTATGATTAGACAAGCCAATCTCTTTTGCAGTGCCAAGAGATTAGCGACCAATCTTTTTTGAAAAGCTTGTCCTGCTGGAAAATAAAAGGCTCTTTGCGTACAATGAGTCCTCTAGGAGCAGTATTGACTCTGAGATATTCTGTCATCATTACTCCATGTATGATTGTTTTTACATGGTTCCTTTTTAGTTTTGTGAGTTCATCCCAGCACTGTGATGCCTCATTGCTGCTACTGGGTGTTGGATCTACCAAAGGGATCATGGAGGAAATGATTCTCGCTACTTCTTCCTCAGTGTATGTAAGGCCTGTTATTTCCGCCATATTGTCACAAAAAAGTTGTTAGTAAAGTGTCCCAGAAAAGTGAGTGTGTGGGAATATAAGAAACAAAGGGGGAGGGGCTCCCGCAGCTTGCGCTGTGTAAATATTAAAACAGAAAGGAGGGAGAGGAGGATATAACTAGGTTCGTCCTCCTAGGTACATGTAAGACAAAAAGATCCAAGGTCATGGATCCGTGAACCTAGTTAGTAGGGAAATGTGGGTCAATTCAATGAGTCAACGCACCACAATTGAAAGAAAAGAAAATACTTTTGAGTTCCCTCACTCACCCAAGGTTTCCCTTAGGTGACATGCTTCATCATTGGGGCCATCCCAAGCATCTACTACTTGGGGCGTGCTGCGACTTGCGATAGTTACGTAGGAGCACTGAATTAGTAAAGACTATGTGTAGTGCAGTGAGGGGGGGAGTGGTGTGGATTGATTACAATTTGCCTAGCTAGTGAGTGTAGGATAAGTTTATTCTTGCTCCTAGCTGGTAATGAATAAAAAGGGGTTTAATAAAAGGGCAGGAATTAGGTAATTATGTGCTAATAGTCCCTAATATTCAGTCAACATGTTTCGAGGTTATCCCCTAAACCTCTTCTTCAGGACCGCATGGGGACCAGCCCCATGTGTACCACTCCGTGGACAACCTGTAATAAAGTGAAAACAACATGTTAATAAGAAACCTGCCCATCAGTGTCGTGGGCAGGTGAACATCTTGGTTCATAATAAAACATAAGTGGTGGTGCTCATGACTGTAACTTAGAATAGGTGTCAAAATCCAGTGCAGTCTGGTAATCATGTGTCTCTAAAGTGAAGAAACACGTATTTAGAGGCAAAAACACACACAACACTCGTGATGGGACAACCGACAAAACAAACATTACATAAAACATATATAATGGCTTCTGGACCTACTTATTAGTTAAGCAAAAATAGCCTCATGGTCTTCCGGGGTGGAGGAGCCTGAATAACCCTAGGAAAGAGTATGGGTTAAAAAACTCAAGGTCGGTATTGAACCCTGTAAGAGCGAACAAAGTTAATGGGAAACAGGAAAGAAGAAAAAAGGAAATGGCACGGTCCCTCTCCCACCATAGTCAACAAATGTAGTCCTCTGGGCTCAGCGCTCATCTGTCTGCAAGTAGTGAAGACTCCTGCAGCGTGGAGAAAGCCTGGTTATTAACCACCAACAGTCGGGCTTTCCAGTAATTGAGCGGCAGATTCGGAAGGGCTATACCTCCATCCTGGTTAAAGCACAAAGGGATAGTTTTGGTGCCCCCCTCCCCATCACACACCAATAATCTTGTCTCCTCATCAACTGAGCCGCAGATCCTGTCCAAGACCTCAAAGGGGGTATTCTGCAAAACATAGAGAATTTGGGGAAAATAGATTATTTTATAGAGAGCCGCCCTACCCAACATGGACAAGGGCAGTCGCTGCCAACGTCCCACATGCACATGGTCAGTGGCTACATATATCTCAAGGTATGTAAAAACCCAGCGTTTCCCACCTCAAGAGACCAGAGTCTGCAATCTGTTAGTGGGAATGCCATTGACTTAAGCCAGTTGATGCGAATTCCTGTATGGGAGCCAAACACACTCAAGATCGGCAATATCCTCAGAATAGAGCGCTCCGGGTTCACAAAACATAGCAGAATAAAGTCTGCATGGTGAAATCACATCCGACCAGTTCGGATCCCATTGAAGACGCGAGACCAGCGCATCCCTCCACAACCATGCCGCCAGTGTCTCAATTGCCACAGCAAATAACAGAGGGGACAACGGGCACCCCTGCCACGTACCACTACCCAATTTAAATTCAGATGAAAGCGTGCCATTGAATCTAACTCAAAAGGGGACTGGGTCCCTATAGAGCAACCTCCCCCAATTCAGGAATGCTGGACCAAAGCATTTCTTATGCAGAACTGTCATCATGTAGATCCACACTAATGAGTTGAATGCTTTTTCAGCATCTAGGGCCAGTATAATAGCCTACTCCATCAGGTGTTCTCTTCATCCTAAGAACCCAAACAGTCACCTAAAACTCTGCCTCATCATCCTATAAGGCATAAAGGCTGATTGGTCCTGACCAATAAGTGAATTCACAACCTGTATCATACAGTTTGTCAAGACCCTCGCCAGTACTTTGGTCTCTAAATTAGGAAGTGATATCAGCCTATAAGAGGCACAGTATTCCAGCGCTTTCCCCTTCTTGTGGATAAGGACGATAATTGCCTGCCTCAAATCGCGTAGAAGAGTACCTTTATTCTTTGCTTCACAGAACATAGGTCAAAGAGGTCCCACAATCCAGGATCTCACACATCTATAGAATTCAGCCAGCAGACTATTTGGGCCTGGAGATTCACCACATTACAGCTGAGCCAGCCCCTCAGAGATCTCTGTTTTTGTTATGTCGGCTTCTAGGGACCTATATGCTTGCTCCCAGAACTTGGGAGCTGAGATGTCCATGACAAAGCCTTCTATATCGCCCATGGTGCCTCCACTCTGTGACTGATAAAGTACACCTAAATACATGGCTATGAACTTGTGATAAAATCTATGGGGGTCTCAGCCAACTCGCCATCCTTCCTATGCACCGAATGCATCCATTTCTACTGCTCCCTGTTCTTTGCCAACCAGGTCAATCGTTTCCCAGCCTTGTTGCCTATCTATCTCTTATAGCTTTCCTTGCCTTACCCTATATTGTGCCTTCACTTCTTGCTAAGCAAGAGATATGTACTTGTGTCTTGTGCTTTCTATAAGGTGTGCCAGTTATGATGAGTCTCCAACTCCCTGCACTCCTTTTCCATCTCTCTTCTTTTCCCTGGCAAATGACCAATCAGATGACCCCTTATTACTGCTTTATAAGCCTCACACATTTCCGTCGCTGACTCCACAGTCCCTGTTTTGTTCTTAAAGTCTGTTTCCTCTATATTAAACCATCTTGTGTTCCAGTCCATAATGTCCCACGGGTCAAGTCTCCAACCTGAATCCTTGTATTTATGTATGTATAAACATGCATTTTTAAAGGACATTTTTTTTTAAAAGCCAAACCTAAAATGTAGACATAGTGATCCTGCATTGCCCTGTTCTAAGCACTTCAGACATTCGTTTCACAGATCAAACCATGGTGAACATGATACAAGACATGAAATTAAATCTAATTTTTGCCAAGCCTTGGTTCAATAGGTTTAAGTAGTATCATGTGAATGGAATGTCAACAAGAAGATAGATTAACCTCTGTGGATTTACAAGAGGAAGTGAAATATAAACTTCTTTCTGGGATTGTTACAGATTCTGACAGCAGAACAGTGCCTCTTGCCATTTGTGAGAATTGCATTTTACTTCCCGAATAAACTCAAAGGACCACAAAAAATTGAGAAGTATAATTGAGGGATTGAGTTTGAGACAATGCTGTATATACTGAAAGCAGTAGCCTGGAAAAAAAGACTAAAATGAGGTAATATATATCTCTTTTGTCAGACTTTACTAAAGGTTTAGTAAAAAGAGGAAAACGGTGAACAATTATTTCTCACTTATATGACAATTTCAGTATTTTCTCTGTAGTTGTTTGCTAGGATTTAAGCACAACTTGCAAAAAAAAATCTTTATTTTTAAACATTATACAGAATTGATTGCCTAACACTGGGTTCATCTCCTCCATAGACTGTGTACAGTAGTCAGACTAAACACAATCTGGCACATGCATCAGAAATGTCATTTGCGATTCCTTATTAGCAAAAAATAAGGATTCGCTAATAAGGAATGGCAAATGCCTATGCAGCTAGGAATCCCTAAAAAAATAGTGATTCCTGAACATTCCTTAATTGCAACTCGCAAATTGCGAGTCTCAATTAATGAATTGCTACTCATTCATTACTATGGGTCTAAAGGCCCGTAGGAATCAATGGAAATTGCATGCGCAATTTGCGAGTACCCAATAGGTACTCGCAAATTTGCCATGCAATTTCAAGGGTGCAAGGGTGCCAAAAGGACACCCTGTTGCACCCCTGAAATTGATATATGTACACATGTTGCGCACACACATGCCCCGAGGCATGTGTGTGTGTAACCTGGAACTTTGAAAAAGTTACCATCAGGTATAGTTTTCCGGTAATTAGCAGACCCTAATAGCGAAATTGCTAGTTTAAATGGCACCTTGTATTGCATTCAAGGCATCACAATTTGCGATTTCTTAAATGCAATCGCAATTTGCGATTTTTACATTTGGGATGATGCATCCCAAATGCAAAAATATTGGTCGCAAAGGGGCAGATTCTGAGAATCTGCCCGTTTGCGACCGGTTTTTAGTTTGCTGCATGTGGCCCTATATAAATCATAGGATTCTGCAATCCCTGTATAAACAACAGCCAATGATTTCTTTATAATCGGTGACTTGTGACTCACCCAATCGGCAAGTATAAAAAAAAAAAATCTGAACTCAACTATTACAAGTTATTACACTCGAGTTCTGACGTCACAATGTCTGCTGCCAGAGCCAGTAGCTGAGATGAAAGGCAGGAGAGGTCACAGAGCATAACTGAAGCTGCTGTTTAAAGCACCACAAACAGAACTTTGCATTTCTCTTTTCTGCTTTGTTTTTTTCAGCTTTCAATGACAAGCAGAGAGAACTTTGGCTTTGGTCTCATCCCTCTATATGGTTATGGAAATCCTTTGTGACTTACAATATCCTTATAATGTATGGCTTTCGTGCATCCTGATCCCAAATGGTGCTGGAGGGAGGTGATACCACAAACGTCTCTTTTACTTCAAAGACATTTCCCCACGGAGAGGAGAGAAGGCCGCACTCAATTCTTTGGGACATTTCATTTATTCAAAGACAGCTCTTGATCACAGAAATGCGTTTCAACAGTTTACTCAGCCTTTGTCAACCTAACAAGCTTTATTACTTCACAGTTTAAATATTATCCACTTATTTGCAATCACATAGACATAAATGAGGTTCTATCTCCTTTAAGCCTTAAATCGTGTAATCATTCGCAAACACGTTCCATATGAAAAATAAAACCATTACAAAAAAAGGCTCAACAAAAGTTCTTGCAATTCAAAGTGCAGTAGTGGAAATTAACGGCTTAATTTCAGAATTCAGGTGCCCTTCCTACTCGCGACTGGCAGAGGCAACACATTTCATCTCTCAGCTTTTGCTCCTTTCAAAGTACTATTCAAATTCCTGAGCCTCTTCAGTTCGATGTGCTGTCTCATTTCGAAAACGTACAATCCTTGGTTCCCAACATATGTATTATTTAGCGTTTATCTCGTACCTTCCACCGATAGCTGCCATAACAACGTAAACATGAAAACCATCTTTGTCTCTTTCTTTGCTGACCTCGGGAGCGCTGAGCTTGTAAAATCACTGGTAACATCCTTTTTAGGCCTTGCGTAGACAGCGCTTGCGCTGTCGCAAGACCTATAGTAAATACAATATCGAGGGTAATTTCTCCGGCCACTTGCCATTGGTTAACTCTGGCATTGCTGTTGTTATCTGGCTTACTGTTCGCTGGCAATTCCATACGTCACTTCCGTTTTTGGAGGAAGCAGCACCGACCAACTACAGTTTCCCTACACTGCGAGTGTTTATATATTATTTTGGGAACTGCTTTTCTTAGGTCGAGAATCACACACACACATGCATACATAATCGGCACGGCGCCCTTTCACGAGCGCCGCACTGTTAATCGTCTCATTGTTTCCTCCACCCTCGCTTTCCGCTCTCACTCCCCCACCTCCCTTCTCCCCCTCCCTGCTCATCAGTCATCGGGCTCCAGCTTGTGTAAACAGCAGGCGCCTATCTGTATGCGTTGCTCACCACAAATGCCACGTTACGCTTTAACTTGAAATGTTTCAATTGTGCTGCATGGCGCCTTTTTAAACAAGCATTGGCATAGCCAATAGGTCTCGCCTTTGGGACCTTATAAGCAGGGCTCGAGTCGGGGTACCACGCGGGTGGACGGCGTCCCCCCACTTATTTTACCAGGTTTTTCCGGGTGGACGCCGTCCACCCTGCCCAAAAGCTGGACAGCATTGTGTGAGCAGAGAGCCCGGGTGGGAGGGAAGTTTCCCGTAAATTACCAAAGATATGCTAATATTTGTAATTGGAGACTTTAAGAGGCACCGGTGGTGTGTGCAGGCTGGAGTGATTGGGAGGCGGAGCGAGCAGGCGTTGGCGGTTAACGCTTGGAATGTGTGTCCTTCTGTATCTTGTGCACTTTTGAGCACTTCGTTGTGCAACTGGGGCACCCCCTCGGGGGAGTGGGGGGGAGGGGGGGGTTGCAAAGGACATCGAGGAACAGACCAGGGGTAGCAGTGCTGTGAAATGCCCCGTCATCTAAAGGCATATGAATACTCATGAGATTCCTGTTGTGACGTCACTTCCGGTGACAGCGTCCCCCCACTTCTTTTCATGAGATTCCTGTTGTGACGTCACTTCCGGTGACAGCGTCCCCCCACTTCTTTTTTTAGGACTTGTGCCCTGCTTATAAGTGTTTAGCCATGCAACAGTTGCATAACTAAATACTTATAAGGTCCCAACATCGAGGCCTATTGGCTATGCCAAGCGTCCGTGCGGCCACGAAAGTGATCGCGATCCCGATCAAACATCAAAGCGGCCGCGAAAGTGAAAGTAATTGCGGTCAAGCGCGGCTCGCGCGCCCACGCACATGCACTGTAGCCCTAGGCTGGCCAGGTAGCACTTTTTGGAGCCCTCTCAAAATGTCTCGCCAGACCAGTGCATGCGCTGGGTCAGGCGAGACATACAAATACTTTTTTATTTAATTTCCAAGTGTGTGACATGCATACATACATTATCAGCATGGCACCTATTCACAAGCGCCGTGCTGTTAATGGTTTGATTGCTGTCGCTTTCCATGCTCCTCCAACCCCTGCTTACTGCTCTCACTACCCCCTTCTCCCCCTTCTCCCCCTCCCTCCTTGTCAGTCACGGGGCTCCAGCGTGTGTGAATAGCAGGCAGCTATCTTTATGCGTGAATCACAATAAATGAATGTTGCGCTTTAAACAGTGCCACACCGTGTTGGATTTAACATAGCAGCCACACACCTTTCTTTTGTGCTTCGTGGCTCGCCTAAATCAACTTTTGAAAATATTTGTTTTCAAAAGCGGAAAAATGCCAGCTTTAACATTGGCGCCCGTGTTCCCATTTTCAAACGTTCGGTGTTGCCTCTTTTCCTATGTGAGCATGGCTGTTTGTGTTGCCTTGACGTAGGTAGCGCCAACATCCCTGGACCCCCTGCAAACATACCGTACAGACTACAGAGGCAGAAGATTTGCTCACTTCGCGTTTCACAACACCCCTCCCATTTCACAGTAGGGCTGCAGCGCTGCTGGCTCACACGGAGTGGCACCCGAGAGCCTGCCCATCTTGCCTCCCACAGGATCCTCGCTCTGCAACAGCGGTCATTGATCGTGGGTAGCAACTGATGGACTTCTTGTTGGCGCACAGAACAGTTAACACAATGGCTCTTACTGTTTCATTAACTTTAAAAAATGTGTCCAGAGTCAAACGTTCTTGGCGTCCTGTCCGCTATCTGCACGCAAATGCCAGAAGAGCTATGTTATCTTTGTAGGAAAGGTGCGGTGTTTTTTCAGATGTGGAAGAAATGGCTTTCTTTGTCTCTATTGCTTATAATAAATAAAGACGCCCTTGCATAACAGGCTCAAACCTTGTCCTAGTTTAGTGACCCACAGCTTGTTTGAAAACAGTTTAATGTTTATAAAGAACTAAACTCATATTCTTTTATAACACTGTAAAAATGCAACCTCTCTTCCTGTTCTTTGATTTTGCTAAATATGACCCATGTTGACCTTCAAGCTGTGAAAGGGAGTCTGGAGAAGTGCAGAATAGATACATTTTGTTGTGAAATGCCAAAATAAAGCGCCACTGTGAACTATTTGTACAGCGTTTTTGCACTAAATTTCTTTGACGTTTTGTTGTTTTTAGCGTGCTCCTAGTGTTTGTTTACCCATCTTTAAAACCGAGCCACAGTAACGAATAACTTATTTCACTGAAGTGCTTAGGTACCAGTCATTTGATACTTTTACACACACTAAAATTACCTTTGCGGGTAATGAATGTGTAAGAGCTTGTGATGCTTTTTAAAGTGTCAGTTTATGAAACACTTTCGTTTATATGCTACATACTATTTCCATCTGGATTGCAAAACCGAACAAACACAATGGCTTATAGACCATGTGACCTGTGAGACACCAGTCAGTGTTGGCTTTTAGTCAGAAGACCTGCATTACATTAAAATTTATTATATTTCCCTCATTCTTTTTGTTTGCTTTTTGGTGCATGCAGATCTGCATTTCAGTGGGTAAGCACATAAATGAAAGGCATAGTCATTTACAATGCCAATAACTCAAACTCTTGCAAATGCGAGACCGATTGCATTGCAAATTCTTGTTCCTTTTACTGCTTCTAAGCGTGGCAGCCTTTCCTACTGCTTTTTTCGTCTTCCAACCGTGCAAGTATATATTCATTCACTGTCTTAAAAGTCAACAGAGAAAGAGACGCTAATGGCTTTCATGTTTAGGGGAGGAGGTCCCCAAAGCTGCCTCCCCTGAGCCTTATTTGGCCTTTTATGGAAAAACAAGCAAGGCTCTGGGATGGGGTCCCAGGGTCCTCAGAAGACTCTGGGAAGGGGGGCACACAGCCCTCCCCCCTTGAGAATGTAATGTGGCCTCAGGGATGGGTCCCATTAAGGCTCTGGGGCTGCATGGCCCGCCTCCCCTTTTATTTAAGTTCAGCCCAAGTGGTAGTGTCCTCGGGCATAATTAGGCTCAAGGTCCTCGTGCCAGCTCCGCCTGCGACAGGTCTCTTTTCCAGCTTGCCCACAGTCCACTGCCCTTTGCTGCTTTCTGTTGGTGCCTCCTCTGTTGGTTTTCTGCTCGTTTTTCTACCTTTGTTGTGCTCGGTTTTCTGTTAGTGTTTCTGACTTTTTTCTGCTTGTTTATACCCTCTATTCTGCCGTTTTCTGCTTGTTTCTTCCCTCTTCCCGCTATTTCCCTCCTTCCACCATTTCCTCCTACCACTATGTAGTGCCCCGCCCTCCTATCAGAACCACAGCGTGACCTCATTGGGGAGGTCCTTGTGTCAGCTCCCCCAGTGACAGTCCTCCTGTCCTGCTTGCCTGAAGTCCACTTCTCTCTGCTGCCTTCTGTTTGTGCCTCCTCTACTCATTTTCTGATTGCTTTTCTGCATTTTTCTGCTCGCATTCTGCTGGTTTTTCTGCTTCTTTCTGCCTTCTATTTTTCCTTTTTCTGTTAGTTCTCTATCCTTTACTTTGCCTTTTTCTGCTTGATTCTTCCAGCCATTTCCCTCCTCCCGCAACCCAGAGCCCTGCTTTCCCCCCAGGACCTACTTAATGGAGGCCACAGTGTGGCCGCACCATCCGCACGCCAAATGCAAGCACGTCTGCCCCCTAATGTTTTTAAAAAAGCAAGGCCCTGGGGATGGGTCCCAGGGGGCTCAGAAAGCTCGGTGAGGAGGGGCATGTGGCACCCTTCCCCTTTAGTCTGTGATGCGATCCTGGGGATGGAGTGCAAGGGTCCTAGTAAGGCTTGGGGGGTGCACAGCCCTCCTCCCATTTTATGTAAGTTTCGATCAAAGGGATAGGCTCCATGGGGCCTAATTAAGCCCAGTGAGGGGACCATGTACCCCTCCTTCCTTTTGTTAATTAGTTGGCCCTTGGGGTTGGGGTCCCAGGGGCCTAATAAATATTGGGGAGTTTGGACATGCACCCCCCTACACTTTAAAATAAATACAGTCATGCGGCTCACCTACTCTTTTAAAAAACATTATTTTTAAAAAGCACAGCCCCGTGGGATGGGGTTCAGGGGTCCCAATAAGGCTGCGGGGAGGGAGACACACAGCCCTCTCCCCTTTCAAAATATAGATGTCACCAGAAATGGGTTCCCCCGGGCTATGAGGGGGTTTGGGAGGGGGCTCCTATGGCCTCTATCACATTTTTAAAACAGACAGACCTGGGGAATGGGGCACTGAGGCCTCAGAAGGCTTTGGGAGGGGGGCACGTGGCCCCGCTAGCTTTTACAATGTAATACATCCCCATGGGATGGGGTCCACAAGTCCTAATAAAGCCTCAGGGAGGAGGGGCCATGCAGCCACCCTCCCCTTTCAAAAATGGATGGCCCGGGGGGGAATGGGTTCCCCATGGCTAAAAGAGGCTCAGCGAGGGAGGCCATATGGCCCCTCTCCCCTATTAAAAAGTAGATTACCACAAGGATGGGGTCACCGGGGCCTCAGAAGGCTCAGAGATGTGGTCCACGTGGCCTGCCTCCCCTTCTAAAAAAAATGAACAGCCCCGGGGGATGGGGTCCTAGAGCCTAATAAGACTCAGGGAGGGGACCTGTGCGGCCCCACTCGATTTGTTTTTTTTAAATATATGTGGTGCAGTGGGATGGGGTCCCTGTGATCCATTAGGGCTTAGGAAGGGGGGCTGCACGCCCATCCCCTTTGATTTTGGCCACACGGTGTTGCCCCAGGTCCACACAAGTCTCGTGGAGAGGGGCCCTGGGAATATTTAGGCCTGGGGGATGGGGTCTCCGGGACCTATAAAGGCTTGAGAAGGTAGGATGCATGCCCTCTTCCCCTGTTTAATTATAATCTGGCCACGGACAATAGGGTCCCCAGATTCTTTTGAGGATTAGGGATGGAGGCTACATTGCCCCATCCCCTTTTTATTGGAACTGGTCCAGAGGATGGGGTCCCCAGAGTCAATTAAGGGTCAGGGAAAGGGGGGGGGTGCATGCTCCGTCCCCTTAATATATATGTTTTGCCCCAGAGAATTGGGTATCTGGGGCCCAAAAGCCAATCCAACACCGCACACACCAAAGCCTGTGTGTAGTATGGGGTTAGCAGCTTGCTAGGGGTTTGGCCACATGACCTGGATGAAGTCCAAATCCTGTGGCCAACACCCTGCTGAGCACAGCCGAAGGCTGTGAGCAGCGTGGGGTTAGCTGCCTGTAGGGAGTTGGAAGCAGGGCCTGGCTGCACGATAGGCCCTGTGCCCAACCCCATACCATGCATGACTAAAAGCCATGCATGGCATGGGATTGGCTATTTCCAGTTGGCTGCCTGTGGCCGAACCCATGCCACACACAACAAAAGGCTGTGCACAGCATGGGGTTGGCTGCTTGTATTGTATTGTATATATTATTTACAGAGCGCGACAAACATCCTACGGGTACCCCGGCGCTGAAGATACGTGAACACGGACCAGCAGGGAACAAGAAAAATAGAGCCTAATATGAACATTACTCAGAGACAACAGAATCAGTTTCTAGGGAACAAGCACGTTTTGACCCTTTTCCTGAACAGGGACAAGGTACTACATTGTCTGATTGCGAGTGGAAGTTCATTCCAGAGTTTCGCGGCTGCAAAACTAAAGGATCTTCCTCCCAGTCTGGCCCTGTAGAATCTGGGTACCTTTGCCAGATAGGCGGAAGAGGAATGGAGACTTCGGGTAGGAGTTTGCCAAACCAGTTTCTTCTGTAGTGGCTTAGGACCGAGTCCATGCAGTGCCCTAAACCCAATGCAAAGGGATTTAAAATATATCCTTTGCTGCACAGGAAGCCAGTGTAGCTCGGCTAGGCACATTGAGGCAGAAGAACCTTGTTGTCTGGACAGGGCTAGTTTCGCTGCGGTGTTCTGAACACGTTGTCTCTGGATTAAATATTTGGGGGATTCCATCAGTAAGGCGTTGCAGTAGTCAAGTCTACTTAAGATAATGCCTTGAACAATCAAGGCTCTGGCCGAGACTGGAAGCAATGGAAGGATCTTTCTTAGAGCTCTCATAAGGCCGAAACAGCACCCCACCGTCTTATTCACTTGCGTCTCCAATGACAGGTTGGCATTGAACATGACATCCAAGTTTCGCACCGTCGTGGATGGCGCCAAGGGAGTAGAAGTGCCGAGAGGCCAGAAGTTTCAAGGAAGAGGCAGAGGAACCTTCCCAACTGCGCAGTGTAGAATTTTGGTCTTATCCGAATTAAATTGTAAAGAGTTATTTCGTAACCACTGCGCAGTGTCATGCATGCACGAATGAAAATCCTCCAGGGCATTAGGTTGGGTTCCATCAAGAGATAGAATGATCTGGGTGTCATCAGCATAGTTTACCAATTTCACATTGTGGGCCTGAATGGTATTAATCAATGGGCTCAGATAAATGTTGAATAAAATTGGGCGGATGGCAGATCCTTGTGGAACCCCATGACAGATATTAGTGAAGGCTGATTGGAACGGTGGAAGAGCCACGGCCTGACACCTTTCAGATAGATAGGATCGAAACCAATTCAGGGCAGTGCCCTCTACTCCCACCTCCTCTAGACGGGTTAGCAGAATATTGTGGTTGACCGTGTCGAAAGCGGCAGACAGGTCAAGCAAAATAAGTATTGCTGATTGTCCCCTGTCTGCCAACTGATGCAGATCGTCCATCATGGTCACCACAGCCGACTCAGTTCCGTGTTCTGGACGGAAACCAAATTGTACATCTGCCAGGCAACTAGTGGTTCTAAAAATGCTGACAGAGATTTGCTGACCAGACGTTTAAGAATTTTCACTGGATAGGGGAGGAGAGAGATGGGCCGATAATTAACCGGGCAGGTTGGATCAAGAGTGGCCTTCTTCATGAGTGGCGTAACTACAGCCTGTTTCCAGCCAGATGGTACCACTTCACTAGAAAGTGATTGATTACAAATCTGTTGAAGCCTGGGAAAATGTTCTGAGGCAAATTCCTTCCAAATTTTGTGTGGGAGGGGGTCCAGTGGGGAACCTGAGGAGATGCCCAGGGCGAGCCTACTAAATTCCTCCTCCGTGAGGGGCTCAAAATGGTCCAGGAGACTCATTTTACCAGTCCCTTCCCCAGTCCCTTCCCCAGTCTGTACACCTACATAGGGCACTCCGCCCGCACTATCAATTGAGGTTGCTACTTTAGGAATCATACCTTCTACCCCCCCCCGGAGGTGTTGTTCTTAAGCCCCGTGATGATAGTACTGACTTTTTCGTAAAAAAAGGTTGCTAAACTATCGCAGAGATCTTGAGTAGGCTGAATCTAATTTTGTGAGCACTGAGGATTAGTGAGATCTTCAACTAATTTAAAGATGCATTTGGACTTTTTCGACGAGTTCAGAATGATCTCTGCGAAATATTCCTGTTTAGCGGCAGAAATTTCTTTTTTATAAAGAGATATAGCCACTTTCCAGGCAAGCTTATCCTCATATGCATAGTGCTTTCTCCATTTTCTTTCTGCCTGTTTTCCTTTTTTCATTTCATTTCTTTTAGTTTTTCATTGAACCACCTAGTGGAGGGTCTGCCTCTATTTTTGCAGCGTTTCAGAGGGGCAAATATATGATTACCGAGAACCGTATAGTTCTCCTCCACTGATATATGTACATCAAAATCCCCTTTGAAAGGGAACGTTGGTGACTGTGTCACCTTTTCCAGTAACATCTTCCAATCCCTACCCAGAAAGTTCCTAACATCTCTCAGGGCGATAGCTCCTCGGCTAGGAATGGCCATCAAAAATGTGATCAAATGATGGTCAGTCCAATCTACAGGAAGAATCTCCATGCGGTCAATAACCCTTTCCTCAGTGAAAACTAGGTCGAGCATATGTCCCCTTATATGTGTAGGTCCAGTTACTCCCTGGATTAGGCCCAGACTTTCGCAAGATTGAAGAAGGGTATGGTAGCCTGTATCTAAGGTCCCATTTTGCCAGAGATTAAAGTCCCCTGCAATAAGCAGTCTCGAGTGAGTGACAGCCATATTGTTAAAAACATCTATCAGCACCTGTAATTGAGACGGATTGATTGTGACAGGGGGTCTGTAGTACACTATGCCATCCAGTAGGTGCCCCTGGGGTCTTTTAAGGAAATCCCCAGGAGCTCAAATCCCTCTACTGCGTCGATGTCCATAGGGACAATATCCCAGCCTTCTTTAAACATAAAACCAACCCCACCACCTCTACCTGTGGCTCTGGGCTTGTGAAAGATCTTATAACCTGGGGGGCACGCCAAACCTAGTCCAAAAGCGGAGTCTGGAAAAGTCCAAGTCTCAGTCACGAGTAGCAAGTCAAGGTGATGCGCTTCAGTGAGTAATTGGATCTCTGTGACATGTTTATGGAGAGATCTAACATTCAGTAATCCACAGACCAAAGCTTCCTTACTAATGAAGTCGGACTTCGGGCTGGCCGAGTTCTCAAATATTGGCATGCCTACCCCGGCACCACCCTTCTCACCTATCTCCCGCAATGCCTGGCTTGAATAACGCAGTTTCCTGGTGTCACGGGCAGCATGGCTGGCGCAGTGCGCTCCCTCGATCTTGCTTGCAAGGGGGTTGGCTCCCTCTGGGTGGGTTGGCCAACCCCTTGCTGGGCCTGGCCAAAGGCCGTGCGCAGCATGGAGTTGGCTGCCTGTGGGGGTTTATTGCAGGACCTGGCAGCATCAATGATGTCATCAATGATGTCATTAGGAATGTTATCAGTGCTGTCATAAATGATGTCAAAGAACATGTTATGAGTAAGTTAATATGTGAGGTCGTAAGCAGTGCATGGTGGGGTACAAGATATAGTTAGCTCTGATAACTATAACTGGTTAATTTCTGTGTTTCTCTTAGTTCAGTTCTAATTACCCCATATATTACATCACTCATGACTTCTTCTAAGACATAATTGATAAAATCACTGCAAAATTTGCAATGAAATTATTGATGAGAAAACTGCATGGAGAGGTGAGAGTTATAGCTGCCTTCGGGCACGAGCTATAGTTACTTGAGATAACTATAACTAAAGACTGGTGAATTTCTGTGTTTTTTTCAGTTCAAAACATTACGTTGTAACTTAAAACTTCACCTAACTATAATGTTACTTTAACCTTTGTTTTTTCAGTGAATATATCTATCTATTTTATCTATCTATCTATCTATCTATCTATCTATCTATCTATCTATCTATCTATCTATCTATCTATCTATCTATCTATCTATCTATCTATCTATCTATCTATCTATCTATCTAATCTATCTTATCTATCTATCTATCTATCTATCTATCTATCTATCTATCTATCTATCTATCTATCTATCTATCTATCTATCTTATCTATCTATCTATCCTATCTATCTATCTATCTATCTATCTATCTATCTATCTATCTATCTATCTATCTATCTATCTATCTATCTATCTATCTATCTATCTATCTATCTATCTATCTATCTATCTATCTATCTATCGATCTATCGATCTATCTATCTATCTATCTATCTATCTATCTATCTATCTATCTATCTATTTAATCTATCTATCTATCTGTTGCAAAGTCATCCTATGTGACCGGTGCACCCCCATTTTGTGCTGACTGGTACAGTTGGTAACTGACTCTGACTGTCCCTGGGCTCTGTCTAACCAGGCCCAGGGCCAGCGCTATGTTAAATACACAGTGAAACACACACACATACATTAGAGTACACCATGTGTGGGGTACACCTATAATTGGGATGACCTACCCTGTAAGTCCCAGTAGATAATAGGGCAGGGGGATTGAAACTGCCTATAAGTCCCTAGTATATAATAGGGCATGGCAATGTACAGGCTAGCATACCTTTCTGCCCTTGCATGTGCACTGCTGAGGCCATTTTAAAAGCAGCCCTTTATTGCAGCACTACTTTTAAATGTAATTTGTGACTGAATTTGACTTTGGTGGTAGGGGCACTTAAAAAGTGATAAACCGCAATATTTTGGCATTTTGGGTACCCCGAGGGTCTCCCCTAGGTGTTCCAGGGGTGGGGGTCCTGTCATTATAAGAAGGGCCCTTTTAAAATATGTTTTCTATGCCCTGGGGATAAAGAAATTGCACACTTCACTTTCCCCATTGTAGTAATGTGCCTCCCAAAATCGACTTTGGTGCTTAGAGTACTGTGGAGTGAGTATCTACACTAATTTTGCATATTAAGGAACCCCTAAAGTCTCCCCTAGGCGTTCCATGGGTGGGGGGTCATGTAACCATAAGCAGGGACCTTATAAAAGATGTTGCATATGCCCTGATGATGGAGAAATTGCACATTGCAGTTTCCCCATTGTAGATGCATAGCCCCATAGAATAACACGGCAATAGTTTATGAATGATAACTATGGCTAGGAATTGAAATACGATATCATTCAAGGACTTAGGAGAATAGTATTGATAAAACCAGCAAAATGCCACTGCTGAATTTATCCTAAATTGTACAGAAACTAAGTTAAAATACCTTATTGTCTGTTAGCCAAAATTCTGCATTCCTAAACTCTTTCCTGATTGGTCAGAGTTAATAGGATTAGCTAGGCTGCTTTGATGAAGTGATAAGTGGCTCAACCAGGGGGAGACTATCTGGTGGAGAGAGCTCTGCTACACAGGAATGCCAGAGTAGGGGAGAAGGGTAATAAAGCACGAAGCCTCAAAGGAGGAATATGACAGGCGGGGAATGCCAGGTCCATCTAACCACATCCCCTTTGACACAGCCATATGGCTGGCTTAAGGAAGGAATCAGCTGATGGTAGGGGTAGGAGAGCTATGGAAATGAGCTATACTGGATGTTGGTTTAACTAGTTCTTGCTCCTCTGCTGAGATTTCAGTCATACTGAATTTTGGAGGCGCAGCGCTTTCCTGGAGAAGATTATGCCACACTTTGGAGGAAGTGGTCATGCTCTAGGGTGTTTCCATGCACCTCATTGGACAAGAGTGCTCTCCTACTTGAATCCAGAGAACACTGAATAAATATGTGAGAGGTGCTGAGGTTCTCAGATCTTCTGCATGAAAGTAAGAGAAGATGAATGTTTGCCGAGCTGGAAACTTGATTTGCACCATCAGGCCCTGCATTCTGACTGACAGCGCCTGCTGTACTATCTGGAACTACAGCCCTTTGGATGTACCTCGCTTCAAAAGTATTGAAGAGTGCACTCCCTGCAAGCTACAGGCCTCCTGCCTGGAGTGTGTCCAGTGGATTTGTAAGGGTTTTGTCCAGGTGCATTGTGGGAATTGAGGTCCTAAACTTTCAAATACCATCTTGAAGCTTCCAGACCCTTGGATGGATTGTGTTTTGGACATTTTAGACCCTCAAGAAGAACTTCAGGAAGAAGTTCCAGAAGTCTGAAGCAACTTTTTGTAAAAAGCTCCATAAGGGGACTCAACTGCCACCTTCAACCGCAAGCTGGCCTGACCTGCTGGTTCGTCCCTTTTAAAAGCTCTGAAGGTCCAACTTCCAGAGTTTGACCGGGAACTCCCTGAAACCCTCTCTGAATCTGGACTGATGAAGAACATTGAGGGACCCCGACAGAAAAAGCTCCAAATAAGTTTCTAATCTCAAAGGAAAAATGCTGACCGAGGCCTACCGCGAGGGGTATCTGAGCAGGCCTCCATAGCGGTCGGCCTGAAATTTGACTTTGTCCCAGTCAGGTGCGACCAGATTTACTAGAGTGGCATCATAGGTTTCTAAGTGCTATATAGTGCTAAATCTTTAAAAATTCATACCTCTGGTTCCCTAAATTGGCTTTTTGTTGTTTTGGCTAAAGACAAACATATTTTCTATAATTTTTAATTGGTGTTTGATTTTTATTGTGTTGTATCTTAATTATTTACTGAATTGATGTTTTTAAATGCTTTACATACCTGTCTCGTAAGTTAAGCCTGCCTGCTCACAGCCAAGATACCCAAGGTAGAGCATAGGAATAATTTATTGAGACCTATTCTGAGCCCTAGGCTGTGTTAGTGGCCTTATTGCCAGTGCTAGATGTATAGTTACCACTACTAATAACGGAATTTCCAACTCTATCTATCTATCTATCTATCTATCTATCTATCTATCTATCTATCTATCTATCTATCTATCTATCTATCTATCTATCTATCTATCTATCTATCTATCTATCTATCTATCTATCGATTTATCCATCTATCTACTGAAAAAAACAAAGGTTAAAGTAATGTTAAAGTTAGGGGAATTTTTCAGCGTGAACATTAACATATTTAATTTTAAAAAAAAAGAGAAATTCACCAGTTATAGTTAACAGTGCTGACTATAACTTGTGCCCCGCCATGCACTGCTTATGACCTTACATATGATATCACTCATGACAGGTTTTATGACATCATGTGGATGTGGAGAACAGTACATTTATACTTAATTATGTATTCTTTCCTTTACCATTTTGTGGCCATCAATATTCTGGTTATGATATTTTGTAAGACGGTATTTAAAACTCCCATAGTGTACTACATTGAGCCTTGCATTACACTGCTGAGTGTATTGAATAGATAAGCAACTGCTCTTTGTGAAATTATGATTACATATTTATCAATGTCTTCTCCATTCAAACTAATGAGGTCTATGTATCTAACAAAACTTGTGTATGATGAACTCAAGTAACCTATCATAGAATATGAATATTTACTGCAAGAATGGAAGAATAAATGCATCCTACAGCACAAAGATTTACACAAAGACAGCTTCCCCTTTGTCAATCAGTTACCACTGTGTTTGTGGTGTCAAAGGTGTTCAGTGGTTTGCGACTACAATTACGGTCCTAAGCCAATAATACATCTCATTGTGTTTCATAAAAAGGAGGGAGCGTCTCTTTCACCCCTCCTCGTAATTTTACATTTGGAATGATTTGCAAAAACCATTTTACGTTTTGCAAAGGCTTCTCGAAATCACAAAAAGATTTTGGTCCATTAAGTAATGACATTTTGCAACCACATCTCCTTAGAGTTGTTTAAATCCCTGGTTTGCAGCTGCAGATCATTTCATACATTAGACCCTTAGCACCTTAGGTATGCATGAGCTTATAAATCCATGTTGTTTTGAAAGAAAACAACCTTGAAACATTTAGAACAAATGGTAACTTACTTCCAGTGAAAGAATTAGATGCAGAAAGAACGTGTGGGTGTGCACGTGTGTGTGTGTTGCACGGCCATGCCTGCTAGAAACTAAACCAATCATCTCAATTGAGGTACAACTGTAGAAATATAGGCTTCAAGAAGATACATATTTAGTTATGCAGAGATACACTCAAAATATCCACCCTGACCTGCAGAAGTCAGTGCCCAGGAGAGTGGAGAGTCACAGTGATGATCTTTCTTGCTCTGGTTACACTTTCCACAAAAATCTAATGCTGGAGCTAGAGTAGTAAAGTAAGTCTCCTGAAATACTTTGGGCAATCATCAAATATTTTAGACCTGCCACTAAAATGGTAAATAGTAAATTATCCTCTTACTTTACTCCAGTCTATCTGCCCCAGGTGGAGGGAGGCTAAACTGGTGTTACATAAGAAGCACATACAGTTCACACAAGCTTATGTAAGTGCAGAAGATGCACATAGGAGAGTGCTACTGTCCACTGAGCGCATGATCTGGCACATTTCAGCAGGATGCAGAGCCTTACAACCATCATACTTTCCACCATGAGGTCCCATGATCAGTGGCGCCCATGGCATCCATAACTATATCAGTGAGATAGACAAGAATCCTTGCACTTGCTCTAAGACTCTACCCCCTGCAGCAAGAAAGGTATTTTTTATTTTTTTTACAGCCTCTTGCTTCTACTTCTGCGTCTAGTATTGCTTTGGGCACTGAATGTAAGATTCGATGTAGGGGTTGTTCTATAGTGTCTCGTTTCCAGCCTCTAGGCACTTCCTGCAAGACAAAGCTTTGGGATGCTGTGGGTTGTAATGCCACGTTGAGCAGCCTCTCTTCCCTGCCGATGAATTGCATTGTACACCCAACAGTTTTAACATTCTTGTGAGCGTTTCACACAATCTTTATTCCAGATATTAATTCCCAGCCTTGGAGTATTAACTTCATTCAGGCAGCATCTCTCCATGTTTCTATCACTGAAAGGTGCTGCTGGTTAAGCTGATATTTACTAGATACTAGTGAATTAAAGTCTGACCTCGCTGTCCCCAGACCACTAGCCCTCCAACAGGCTCCAGAGCACATCACGGGTCTGCTTTAAGGGCTGATAGTCATGCAAAATCACCCTGCTCTTATGGTGGAGGAAATTCCTCTTGTAAATGCCCCTCTAAATGTAGCACTTCTGCTGGAATTCAGAGGATTATCCTTCCTCCTCAACCTTTCTCAGGCCCTTGTGCACACAGCAGTCTTTCTAGAGTATGAGCAAGGAGACCTGACTTCTTACTTTGGTGGCGCAAGCATGGATGTCAATTAGGGGGTAGCTGCTGCTACCCATTGCCTGCCCTTTCATACCCATGCCACTCCTTTTGTTATCTATGAGTTTAAGGGTTCGTGAAGAGAACAGCAGGAAAAGAAATTAGGGAGGGCTTTAGGATCCCACTTTATAATCGTTAATTTAAACTCCCTGCCCATGACCCACTCTATCGCAGCAAACAGGAAGCTGTTGAGGCGCAATGGTCTGGGCTCAGGTACAGCCCTTTGCCTCCGATGGCCACTAAGGTGTAGTCAATTTCTGCAAAGCCTGACATTTTGGTGTATGAACTTCCATTGGTGAGTCAAACAAATGATGTGATGGAGGCAGCAATGGTCCAGGCTGCCACCACTGTCCACTGAGGCACACAGTAATGAGGGAGAATTAAGAATCACTTATCAAACCAAATATATGGATATATGACACAATGGGGCTTACCTGCAAAAGTAGGAGTCAGCAAATATAACAACAAGTACAAGAGAAAAGAGAAGAATAAATAAAAGGTATCTTGTAGTGTTCCCTGTGAACCTGTAGGAAAAATAGAAACATTAGTGAAGTTCACTCCAGAGTACAAAATTCAGTAAGAACAAAATACACGCACACACATTATTCATTCACTAAAACGTATTTTAAAACAACAGCATTGCTAAACAATTCACCAAACCACAGTTGCCTGAGAGGCAGGAACTAAGGGGCCTATGTATCAAGCCCTTTTCCCGTTCGCAAATGGGCCGATTCTCAGAATCTGCCCGTTTGCGAACGGGAAAAGGCCTTTTGGGATGTATCATCCCAAAAGGGAATCGCAAATTAGAGAATCGCAAAATTTGCGATTCTCTATTTTGTGATTGCATTTAAGGAATCTCAAATTGCGATTCCTTAAATGCAATGTATGACGCACAGAAAAATTGCAAATTGGCCGTAAGGAATAGCAAATTACCACCAACTTCAAGTTGGTGGTAATATGCGATTTCTTTGAAAAATTCACTTATTTGCATTTTTCAAAGTGCCATGTGCCGCAAATACATGCCCTAAGGGCATGTATGTTCGCCTCATGTGCACACATACATATTTCAGGGGTGCAACAGGGTGTCCTTTTGACACCCTGGCACCCTTGAAATTGCATTCTCATTTTGCGATTCTCAAATTGCGAATCGCAAATTGAGAATGTCTTCCCATACATTCCTATGGGCCTCCTAGCCCATAGGAATGAATGAGAAGGTATTCCTTAATTGTGATGTGCAATTTGCTAATCGCAATTAAGGAATGCCAAGGAATCGCAAAACATTTGCGAATTTTTTATTACATCCCGTTTTGCGATTCTCAAATAGCGATTCCCTAAAAATCGCTATTTGAGAATCGCAATAACGGAATTTGATACATATGCCCCAAAATCTTCACATATGCCGTAAACGAAATGCTAATTCAGGGTAAAAAAAAAGCAGCCTGTGATGTAAAGAGATTGCTCAGTTAGTTTTTCCGAAATTGTAGAGGCCAGAGTCAAAGAGAACGTGATTTACTGGTAATGTATGTGTTCCCAAAAATTCTAGAACAGGAGCACATATTTAAACAAGGCATCAGCAGGATACATCCGAAGTAAGTACAACGAGATCCTCTCAGAGAATATAGAAGGTTATAGTAAATGGTTTCACTTATTTTTCTCTCACTCATTTCTTTGTTGTACATGGCTTCCATTGAAACATCAATTATGGAGTATGGCCCATTAAAGACTGGGGAAGGAAAGGCCCGATAACTTGCATACCAGCGTAAAAGGACCCTTGACTCAAACATAAATTAAGCACTCTTTAATGACAAGAATTATGGTATAGTACGGTCATATGTTTTGCTCACTGTGCTCCCTTAGCCTAAGGGAGTGGACTCTACAGGAGTTGGCGTGTGGGGAATCCCGTATCTTATTTGTCTTTCCCATAACCTTTCTTTTGGATGTTTTCCAAATTATCATTGATGTGAAAAACACAGAGTGTTTTTTTTTTAAACCACTCACCTACCTAGTAGGTAATATGCTTCATCATAGGGTTGCACCCTGGTCGCCGAATACTTCCAGGGTGTGTTGCAACGCCTGATTACAGCAGAGCTGATGTTGGGTACAAATCCGAGTCCTTTGTAAAAAAAACTTGTTCCTGTATGTCTGTTAGATTCCATGTTGAAAGGTTTGTTATTATACCCGTCCTCTGCTCATTCCTGGTTGATTGTCTCTAGACATGCTCCTCATATTCACTCTCTGTTGTGTGTCTTCCCAGTGCACGTGATTCTCCCTTCTTCTCCTGCCTCGACCTCTTCCTCCCCTTCATAAAATAGGGGGCCACTGTATTTGAGGAAATTGTGGTGATGGTTAATGAAAAGGCATTCCTCATCCGTAATACTGGGGTTGAGGTATTTGTGGTAGAAAAGGTTGTTGGAATCCACCAATCTGATTCAGATGTGGGTTATAACTCTGCCATGGTTGATATATTTGTTTGCCTCTTTGTTTTCTATTGTTTGGCCTGTTCCTCTTCTCCTCTCCATTAGACCAACTTCCAGTGTCTAAGGAGCCATCATCAGTGGTGTACTTGTCAGATGAGTAGCCCTCATTTTCTGTGGTGACATAGTCTGGGGCTGCATAAGGATATGTTTTGTGAAAGCAATTTGTTTTAGATCCTTCTGAAATGTTTGTATTTTTGATTGTGTTAGATAGTCCTTGTACTCAGTCAATTGCTTGTTTATTTCTTCTAATCTTTTTTTATGTGAAGAAATGGTCATCTTTAATTGTGTTCCTGTCAGTTATATTTCGATCAACATGGCTTCGGAGAGGTGTTTGGCGGTTTTTGTTATGAGGATAAGCCAATCACGGGTACAGTGCCTCACGAGTTGGGCCCAGCCTTTTCAGAAAAGAGGATCATCGAGAAAAAATCTGGGAGCGTTTGTTACTATGAGGCCTCTTGGAGCTGTGCTTGATCTAAGATATTCGCTCATTATGACCCCATGTAGTATAGTCCAGATTCTATTTTTTTTTTGTTCGGTTCCTCTATCCCAATCTTTAGTTTGCGCAATTGGCTGGGCCATGGTCAGATCTGTTAATAGTGGTGGTCTGGACAGGATCTCTTCCACATCATTGTCTGTTAATATAAGGCAGTTATTTTTGTATAAAAACATCCCTGCTTAGCTCATAAAAATGTATATAGTGTTTACCTTAAGTATCCCAACCATCCAAGAGGGATCTTCCACTAATGCAGATGCCACCATAATAAAAGGAATTCCAATGGATAATAAATAGTATCTGCTCATTGTCAACATAATTCATATATGGGATAACCCTTTTTGGGAATACCTGACAACGTGTAGGCTTACACGCATAAGAGAAAGGAAATAACTTAACAGAGGCATCTGTGTAAATAGTAGCTATCAGGTATCACATCCAAAACATAAGTACTATCTATATGTGTGGTGCAGATCCATCATTAACACACGCAACACATTGCCCATTGACACACGTCAGGACGCAACTCTGCCCAACGCGAGGTCAAACAGTGGTCAGGGCGCCTCCGGTGGGACCGGAAACAGGAAGGCGTTAACCTTTTATAACTGAGCCGCCCGATCACAGACCTTCAGTTACGGGACTGTAGAGGATGTGATACATTCGCATGAGGGAAGGTAAGGCGCATTGAGGAAGTAAGTAGGACGGTGGGTTACCTATTTAAATACAAAAGGCTGACACGAGCGCTTTACATAAATGTTGTTTTTTTAAACTAATTTTCAGGGTTTGATTTCTGGGTCCACCTCCACACCGTATCCCAAGGAGCAACAAGCTACCTTTAACTAAGTCAGGACAATCTTTTGTTCTCTAAATGATTTTTCTGAATGATTTTTATTATTTATACTTTGTGGGACAATGAGCTGAGTTCACGAATATCGTTAATGACCACCATTTGCCTTCACAATATGCCTGCCTCGGAAGTACATATCACAACATCCATATAGCAGTCATAGATGATAAGACCATCTATATGTAAGTTCATAATTTCAAGACCTGGCTGACCCACAAAACGAAGGCATTTTTACTTGTAATTTAAATGTTTGGTCTGTTTCACCACCATCATTTATGAGGGTTTGATGTGCCTGAAAGGGCAACACTCACGTTAAGCGCTTAAAATCATACGACCGTGGTCTAAAAAACGTTTTCTCTGCCTGCTGTTGGTCTAGCACAATACCTATGTGATTTGAAAACAAAATTAACATGCATGCGCATTCGTGTAAGCGAAGACAAAAGGTATCACGTCTCTTGATACTAGGAATTACAAATCAATAAATGATGTGCATCGCCAAAAGCAATTCGCTCCAGCACATCATGGAGCTGTAGGAAGTGAATCACTTACCTGACTCCCAAATAAGAAATGTTCTGCATATAATGTCTCCAAAATGCTATTTTTTTTATAACTCTTGTTTTACAGGACAGGATACAAGTAGTACTGTCTTCACTAACAGTAGGGTCCTTTAAGTACTTACTGCATGACAACCCGCACTTGCATGTTGTAGTACACACACATGCAAAGTGAACATATTCTCTGGTCATGAAGATATCCAATCTGACCCTGAGAGGCAAACAATATGGCTGAACCATGTTGACCACACCAAGGATAAGTGGGAGCATTTTAATATCCCACATTTATCTGCCATGATTTTAATATTAACCGAGAGTCCTGAAAATAAAATCATAACCTGTGGATAGGAGCCTCAAGTTAATTTTATGTTTGAGCTTACGCCAACACAAACACAACCACAATACCACTCCTTCACAAAAACCAGCTCCGCTGTAATCAGGCGTTGCAGCACATCCTGGAAGCATTCAGGGCCCAGGTAGAATGCTATGATAAAGCATGTCACCTACTAGCTAGGTGAGTAAGGTTTTAAAAAAAAAACTCTTTGTGTTTTCCAAATCAATGATAATTTGGACAGCATCCAATAGGAATACTCGTTCTATTGTTGTTACAAATATTGAGCGGTTTGGCAGACGGACAAGTTAATACTTCTCCCTCTCCTTTTGTTTCATTAGTGAATGGAATCCCCCCAGGATTTCAACTCCTGGTATGTTTTGAAAGGGAGTTCTGGATGCTGGCAGTTTGGGCTCGAACTGTTGCTGGGGTGTTAACCTCTTTAAACGTATACCTGAATCCTCTTCTGCAACCAGAGCCTTTCTCACAGTGGGGACGAAAGGATTCTTTAATGGCCCAACATGAAGCTGGGCATCTTCATCCTAATCTTCCAATGATACTGCAATAGTTGAATGCTGTGGAGTACCGTTCCACTTTTTGGATTCGGAACAAAATCCATTAATAACCAATCAGCTGATCCCTGTGGCGAATTGGGAGTGGAAATCAGATGTCTTTCCCAGAAGCCGCACTTAGAGATTGATGGTTGAAGCTAGCCCATAAATGGAAGTCAGGTGACGGCCATGTCAAGAAAGCCACCAGGAGGCAGATACTATTGCCTATACATGCCTGGCTTTTTCATTGCAGTATCACCCAATGAGGACAACAAAAATCATGTGGAATGTATAGGGAGTCACAGAAGCAGAAGCCAGATGTTTACGGTTACTACTAGAGCCTACTGGCATGTCACTCTCTAGCCTAGTAACTTGTGGAGCATGCCCTGTGTTACATCACATAGCGTGTACCAGGAAGAAAAACAAGTGGTCGAATTCAGTGTTGCCTGAGCAACTCTGCATTTCATTGTTTCCCCGCTTTTTCTATCTCTTTCAAAGCATCCTGATTCCTCTGACCAATTTGTTTGGGGTGCTGCACTCCCACCAATTTCACTTGGCAGTACAATGCCAATACATGCATCACTGGTTTCACAAAGATGCCAGGCTCTCATACACCAAACTGGAAATTGATCGGGCCGCACCAGTACTGCTCACCTCCATCCTACCACATGGTCTTCCCTCGGACTGCAATGATGTGCAGACTAGCCCACTACAAGCTGGGCATGGCACAAACTCCAAGATCAATTAAAGCCCTCGATACTGTATTGGATTGTATTGTATTGATTCTTATATAGCGCTACTGTGACCCTACGGGTATCCTGGCGCTCTGATATAGCACAACTATTACCGGTTCGAGATGATAAACAGACGGGGGATTAGGCTTTCGGAAACAGCCAGGTTTTAAGGCTCTTTCTGAAGTCGGTTAATGAGTCAAGTTGTCTAATCTTCTGTGGTAGCTCATTCCACAGCAAGGCTCCTGCCACGCTGAAAGCCCGCCCGCCCATCCTAGACCGTTTGAATCTAGGAACTACCAACAGGTTAGCGCTGGAAGAGCGAAGCTGTCTCTGTGGGAGGTACCAGGTGAATTTTTCCTGGAGGGGTATTGGGCCCATCCCATGTGTTGCTCTATATACCAAACAGAGGGATTTAAATTGGACCCGTTCTTTGATTGCCAGCCAGTGAAGCTCTCTCAGAGCCTGAGTAGAGGATGAAGCACGTCTACGGTTTAACACTAATTTGGCTGCAGCTGATTGGACTCTCTGCAGCCCCTGGATGATATATTGAGGGGCCCCCAGATACAGGGAGTTACAGTAGTCCATCCTACTTAACACTGTGCTGCTCACGACCAGGGAGCGCATCTCATTCGGTAGAATCGGTAAGATCTGGCGCAACAAGCGCAGTAGCCCAAAGCACACACTGGCTGTCTTGCCTGCCTGAGATTCCATTTGGAGGTTGTTATCTATAAGGACCCCCAGGTTGCGTATTGTCTTAGTCGGGGTCAACGAATCTTCCTCTGGGGCAAGCCTGAATTCCACCGGAGATAGTAGAGGTACTCTTGCTGGTGAGTAGTACAGTATCTCAGTCTTTCCTCCATTGAACTGTAGAGAGTTACGCTGCAGCCAGCCTGTGGTCAGCCGCATACACTCATGGAATCGTTCCGTGGGGACAGCAAGTTTACCCTCCATGGAGAATACCAATTGCGTGTCATCAGCATAGTTGACCAATTCAACCCCGAATGCTTTAATAATAGAGAAGAGTGGTTGTAAGTAAATGTTAAAAAGAATGGGGCTGATACTGGAGCCCTGCGGTACTCCATGGGCTATAGAAAAAGTCCTAGATGTAAATGGTCCCAAGGTTACCATCTGCTGTCTCCCTGTCAGATAGGAACGGAACCACTGCAGTGCCCGTCCCTTTATCCCGATGCCCTCCAGTCTCTCGAGCAAAATTGGATGACTCACTGTGTCGAATGCGGCCGACATATCCAGGAGCACCAAGACCGCTGTGCTCCCGTTGTCCGCCCGCATCCGTAGATTATCCATCATAGTTGTCAGGGCTGACTCTGTCCCATGTCCGGGTCGGAAGCCAAACTGATCCCTATCCAACAAGTTATGCTCTTCCAAGTAATCTGAAAGCGATCTGCTCACAACCCTTTCCAAAATTTTAATTGGGAAGGGAAGGAGGGAGATTGGCCGAAAGTTGGCCGGGTTATTCGGGTCCAAAGAGGGCTTCTTGATCAGAGGTGACACCACCGCCTTCTTCCAGCCCTTTGGGACTGTACCTTCTTCCAGAGAGTGGTTACATATCTGTCGCAACCAAGGGAAGGTCAGGTGGCCATATGATCTCCACACCTTCTGGGGCAAGGGGTCGAGTGGTGAGCCCGAAGATATGCTTTGCACCGTAGAATTGAAGACAAGGTCTGAAAGGGTAGGAAACCTATCCAAGGTGCATTGCTGACCCGGGACCCCTTCAGTTACCTCTAACCCATCCTGGGTAGCAGTTTCGTTGTCCTTGAAGGAGCCCACGATCTTTGCCACTTTTTCCTCAAAGTGGGTGGCGATCTCATCGCATAACTTCTGTGAAGCCTCCACTTTGTTTTCTAGGCAAGTTGGAGCTGAGAGGTCTCTAACAATCTTAAAGAGTTCTCTGGTTCCATTTGTTGCTTGTACAATAGTTTTGGCGTAGAAAGTGGCTTTACTTTCTAGAATAAGCGTCTTGTACTTAGTCTGTGCCGTCTTTAGCACTAACTTATCCTCCTCCAAGTACCCCTTCCTCCATTTCCTTTCTGCCTGCTTGCACCGGAGGCGTAGCTGTTTCAGTTCCTCACTGTACCAGGGCGCAGAAGTTTTATTTCTGGTTTTTATATTCTTCAGAGGGATTAATTGGTCCAGGGCATCCGTAATGAACTCCTGATAAATAGTATAGTTTTCCTCCACTGTGCTAGATGCACGGAAGGGGTTCCCTATAGGAGGTATCAGGAGGGCACCGGTCTTGGCCAACTGAGCCCAATTTCTACCTCTTCGAGAAGTCGCAGAAGTTTTAACTTGGTCCCGTCGGCCAGCTAGCAGCATTTTAAAATGAATTAGGTAATGATCTGTCCAGTTTTGAGGAACAATGTTTAGTATTTCAACTTTCAGCTCATTTGCAAACAGGAGATCGAGAATGTGCCCTCCCTGATGGGTCGGGGAGGTAACTAATTGTTGGAGATTAAAGTTGGTACAAGTGCATTTCAAATCTCTCAAATAGCTACCCATATTTGCATTCTCCCACAAGTTGAAGTCGCCCAGAATGATTAGATTAGAGTGTGTTAGGGATAGGTTGGTAATGGTATCGAAGAAGGACTGATACATGGTGGTACTCCCTGGAGGACGATAGTAGATCAAACCTGAAAAGAGATTACCCTTGGCTTCCTGCAGCGAGAATCCCATCAGTTCAATGCCGTCTACCTCGTCCACCTGTAGAAGGGTGAATTTAAGTTCTTCCCTAAATATCACTCCCACCCCTCCCCCTCTGCCTCCTTTCCTTGGGTTATGTAAGATTTTGAAGCCTTCGGGGCAGGCGAGGCCTATCTCTACTATCGATTCTGCCCTGATCCATGTTTCCGTGAGGAACAGGGCATCAAGCTTCATATTGTCAATCAGCAGAGCAATTTCCGTGTGGTGTTTTACCAATGACCTACAATTAATCAGCCCGCAGATTAAGCTACTGGGCGTTGTTGATACTATGCTCCCTTTCCTTGGTACTAGCTGATAAACCTTGCCTCCCCATCACCTGTAAGGCCTTGGTTAAACATACTTTGGCACACTATGAGCTCCTCACATTTGGTGATCTTTTTCCTGACTGACATGTTATTTGACACTCTACAGATATGTGCCATGGACCATTTTGTAATGTGCCGTCTATATAGCCACTACATATGAGGCTCCTGTGTAATCCTTTGGTGCCCGATGAGTTCCCACCCCTCACACATCTGATAGATTATGAGAGTAGCACTCGTTTAGTGTCCAAACTGTATCATACATGTCTGTTTTTATTTCCCACCCTTGATCAGAAACTTCGAAGCCGTTGGTAACATAAATTAGGTTGCAAGTTGACAGACAGGGTGTGGACAGCCTGGTGTAGACAAACACACAGCATTTCCCCTAATCACTGCCATAAACTCATCCATTTCAAGTTTTTACATTGCACAGATCTCACTCCAGTAGACCAACATAGGTTTGATCACTCGAGATCCACGAATGTCCCAAATGCCACAACACAGGCGATGACTTTCTGCGTATGGCTTGGACTTGTACATAGTTTGCACGCTACTGGGCAGATATCTTTTCCCACCTGGCACAAACGATAGAGGTGTACCTCATTCTAGCCCTACTCTCAGTATTAGTGGGATATGTGCAGGCTGTCCCGAAAAATCCACCGATACACGACAATGGCCCTCTTTCTTGCCGGATGTGAGATTAACATGCACTGGGGGAGCAGACATGCTCCCACTGTTAAAGACTGGCTGGCAAGTCTGGCCGACTGTGACGTTACCAGCGAGCTCTTTGCCTCACTCCAACCCCCATTCTCCAGACCAAAAGACATATGTCAACCCCTCCGTATTATCATTGTCTGATGCACCCCAGCAATTTCGGACCTTAAATAACGCAACACATTGTAGTACTCTACATACTACCCCTTTTCGGTCGCCCACCCAGCCCACCCCACCCCACCTGCAGACCCACCTCAATTCCCCACTACCCAATCCGCCCACTATCTCAAACTTAACACATGCCCTCCCCCCCAAACCCAATCCCCCTCAGGTTCAATGACTCCTGAAATATCACAGGCTCTGTGTATCTGCCTACAGTGGGCAACTCACTGTGCTACAACTGGAAAAACATAGTTCGATGGTTTTGTGTTTTGTTATTTGTTGTTTCTTTGCAATCTTACTGGGGAATCCGGCACCCGAGGATACCCCATGAGCATGTATTACTCACTTTCATTGTATATTCTTCAACACAAAATGACAGTCCTTTTTAGGTCTTGCGCCTAGCGTTGCAGTGCAGCACAGCGAGAGACCTCTATTAGGGTGTTTCAAACCAGACCTTGGAATCGCACACACTCGTGCGTGTGCTTTTCCTTTTGGCCCTCGCTATTGGCCTTTGTGTGCGTTTTTTTATCAAAGACAGCACGCAATTGGCCAAAGGCGGGCGCATTGCTCCGCCCATGACCTATTGGTGTCGGTTACCCGCACCGCTGCCAGGTGGTTTTAGTTATCGTGCCCAGAAAGCACATGGCTCGCTGTGGCGCGCGCACCACTCATTTTCTGAAGGGGCAGAAATCAATCAGATGGTTTTTGGACTGCGATGTCTTTCGTGGGTGCCCTGGTGGGAATTCTTTCATTTTCTTTGATCTGTCAGAGGAGTTGTGAAGATTAAAGACAGTTAAATAAATTCGGAGGGGGAAGTCACCGAGAGTGTGGGGGTAGGTGAGGTGGAATAATGCATTCTCCTGCCTGTTCATCATGGACCTCGCACAGCACAAGAGGTGAGGGATGGGCCATGTGGGCGCGTATGGACCGGAGGCTGAGGAATGTATCATGAGGTCTTATATACATCTCAGAGAGTGTGATCGCGCATCACCCTCATACAGCACGAGGGGTGTGTGACCGGCAATGCGGGTGCGTATGTAACGGAGGCTGAGTAAATGCATCATGAGGTCTTATACAGCACCAGAGAAAGTCACCAAGAAAGCACCCGTATGCAGCTTTAGACGGTGTGCTCAAGCATGCTCCCTTGTGCAGCAGCAGTGTCCCCAAGCATGTATCCTTATGCACTACCACCGTGCACCACGTATGCACCCTAATGTAGCACCAAACGCAGTACCAAACATGCACCCTTATGCAGCACAGAGTATCCTGAAGTATGCACCCCTGTGCAGCACCAAAGGGATTCACCCAGCATGAACCTTTAGACAGCACCAGAGAGTGTTACCTAGCGAGCATCCTTACAAAGCACACCACTCATGTACCCGTATGCAAGACCAGAGTATCACTAAGCATGTAGCCTTTTGCAGCACCAGGGAGTGTCACCAAGCAGCCACCCTTATAAAGCACTAGGTGGCATCTCTTGTGCAGCACCACAGTATCATCACACATGCATCTTTATGCAGCAGCAGGTGCTGTTACCAAACATGCACCTTTATGCAGCACCAAAACATCACTAAGCATGCATCTTTATGCAGTACCAGAGTATCACTAAGCATGCACTCTTGGAGAGCGCCAGAGACTGTGTCATTAAGCATGTACCCTTCTATAATAAGCATTTGCAATGCAATTGGTCTCGCATTTACCCAAGTTTAAGCTATTGGCATTGTAAATGACAATGCCTTTTACATTTTGTTTCTTTTTTTAAAACATAAATAAAAGTCATTGTCATTTACAATGCTAATAGCTGAAACCCGCGTAAATGCGAGACCTATGCATTGCAAATGTTTGTTTACTATGTCACCTACCAAAATATTATGCTCAATGATGTACTGATAAAGCTCTGGAAGACTGTTATACTGTGATGCACGCCTGTATTATAAAAACCAATAAAAACGTTTTAAAAAACCCCAAAAGTCTGCATTTCATAATCTGTGTGCTCCGGCGCCTGCACTGTTGACAAGCTCTCTTATGTATTCACCAGTCTATTTACTGATGTGTTTTTATATAGTGAGGACATTACCTAAAGGTATTAGAGCGCTCCACAATAGAAATGGATCATTGCATAAGGTGCGAAATTACATTATCCAAGGATGTTAATATATTTAGGTACACAAAGAACATTGCACTAGAAGAACAAATCCTTACATTAGGCGCAAAATTAAGATGCTAATACATTAAAAACCCATGTACATTGGAGTCAAGTATAAGTTACAGCAGTTATGGAAGTTACATAACAGGATTCCAACAGGTGCCAAGTGCAATATGGTATCTAATCCAAACAATACAGTACGGTAAATCTCGAGGTACCGATTAGTTCATAGACTAAACCAGGTCTAGACTGAGAAGGTGAGGTTAGCTAAAATGTCTTTGAAAGAGATGAGGTTTCAGCTCAGATTTAAACAGCGGCGGCCGGTGCACGTAAGAGCGGTGTGACGGGAGGGGGGATTTCGACAGACAACAAGGGAAAATCAATTATTTATTTAATTTTCCCTCGTGGTCGTCTGTCAAATCCCCCTTCCCCCTCAAACCGGCCCCACCGCTCGTACCTGCACGGGTCGCAGCTGGATTTAAAGGCAGCGTTTGAGGTGCTGGTGCGCAGATTCAGAGGTAAGCAGTTCCATTCTCTGGTCACGCTTCATGAGCAGTCGTTCCATTTTAGGTCTCGCCCGACCCAGCGCATGCGCTGGTCTGGCGAGACTTATTGAGAGGGCTCCAAAAAGTGCTACCAGGCCAACTTAGAGCTCGCCTCCAGTGCATGTGCGCGGGCGCGCGCTTTACCGCAATTACTTTCACTTTCGCGGCTGGCCGCTTTGATCTGATCGCGATCGCGATCCCTTTCACTTGCGCGGCTGCACGGCCGCTTGGCATAGCCAATAGGTCTCGCTTTTGGGACCTTATAAGTATTTAGTTATGCAACTGTTGCATGGCTAAACACATAAGGTCCCAAAGGCGAGACCTATTGGCTATGCCAATGCTTGTTTCATGATGACTGTTATAGAGTACGTGAAATGACGTCCTTCGGGGTGAGCTGGGTCGCCCGCTTCCTCTGATCACAAACGTTCTGTGGCACAGGAGCGCCTTAGCTGCTAGAGGTCACTGTTTAGCAGACAACATCTAATGAACCATAACTGTCACGGGCGCCAATAAATTACACTGTTGATCTTTCTAATTAGGAATTCCAACCTAATCCTTCAATGACAAGTTAACCGTGGCAGCGGCTCTATGTACTTTGCATACACGGTTATGCTAATGTGCTATTATATTTCTTAGGGCGCCGGTCTTCCATCATTTCAGCGCTTCATTATCGGATGCTCCGTTATCTTATCATAATTACTGATTATGAGAAATATTTAACTTCGCTACCCTTTTCAGTCCACGGGCAAAGAGGCTAAAGGCACATATTCTATTGCGTAGGACGATCTTTTGTGTGCTTGTTTTTGAATGCTGCAGTAAATGCGCTGCTTTGGGAAGAAAGTGGTTTTAATATGTGTGCCAATTGCCAAAGTTATTTACCTGACTAGGAATTGTCCATCAAAGCATTGAAGCCGTCATAGACCCCTGGGAAGCCTTTGTCATTTAAAACCCCTTTTATGTCCTTGATTCGCCATAACAGAATATATGGAAAGCTCCCTTACTAAAATAGTGTTAAATGTAAATGCACAACAGCTCGTATAACCGATTGCCTGTGTCAGTGTTTAATTTTGGGGAATAAAAGCGTGTTTTTTTTTTTGTAAGAAGCCAAAATGCCATGTTTCCTGTATACCCAGGCCTTAGTCACCACACCGTCATCCGCTTCAATCAACACACATGCACAGACGTCACCCAAGGATTACACTGACAATTTCTTTGTGGGTGAAGAACTGCTGCAGGTTTATTTCATACAACATAAGTATGACGATAAATGGGTTATCTTACGGGCGATCCAGGGCAAGCAGCCCCTAGCTGCTCCGCCCGCCTGGTGAGCCAGCACACACGGTGGGTCGATGCCCGGCAGTGTGGCACATATTTCTTTGCAGATCATCCACTGGTTCATGTGATCTGTCTCCTACTCCCGCCCCTTCTGACAGGGGCGGTGCGTGTTGTGGCACACCCCCGGTTGGTCAGGCACCCAACCGCCCGAAGGACTAACGGGGCGCCGTCGCGGTCTTCCCAGAACCCCCTTCGGCTCCTGGACCTTGGCTCGGGCACCCTTACTGTGCCGGACAGGGGTACCCTTACTGTACCGCCTGTCGCAGAGGTACCCTTACTGTACCCGTCTGCATCCAGATCGCCCTGTAACTCCGCCTGCAACGCAAAAGAAAAACATTAAAACATTCCAATAACGCGCTGTCTCTGCCACGCGGGGTAAGCGGAAAGGGTGGGAATACGCGTGTCCGAGCAGGAGCGGCGCGCAGGAAGCAGAGGAGGAACTGGGCGAGAGGGTCGCCTAAGTAGGGGGGCTAGCCTCGCCCCCCCACCCCCAACGGCCCGCCTCCACCTGTACACTTATTGGGAGATCTCTTCCCTGGGCGTGGCCTCGCGTGCGAGGCAGAAGAAGGGGGAGAGGGGAAGGCTGCGACGGGCGGCCACTAGAGAGCTGCCCTGCTGATGTCCCACTGCGTGGGACGCGGGCAGCGGCATTTCTTGATTCTACCGCATGCTCTTTTCTTCCACCCCTACACGTCTGTCTTTGTCTTACTAACAGTTCTTTTTCGATTCCTGCGTTCTCGCTGTTTTCCTGTCCTTCTCTTCCTCTTACTTTCTTCACTGTCTGCCTTTCTCAAGCCCGAGGACGAAAAATAAGTTGGGTGCCTCTAAATGAGTGTCTATGCTCAGCACCTGCAACTGCCTGCACAAGTTAACCACCGGACTGTGTGGGGTTTGTGTTCCTTTTTACAGTGCTGCATTTGTAGAAGTTGTGCGATTCTACCAGTTTTACAACTGCGATTGTGATCTGTTCCTAAACTGTAGCTAAAACCCATTAGAGAACAGTCTGTCAGGTCCAGAGAGTTGGCAGATTCACAAAGCCATTCACGGTTGTAAGTTCAACCTAAATGTGTAATGGCTTAATTAACGTGTGCAAGGGTAAGTGTCATTCCTCGGCCAGGATACCCAGGGAAGTTTGTGAACACTCGTAAAAGTGAGGGTTTGAGAGTATTCATAAACATTTTTCCAATCAATTTCCCCACTAGAAAGAATCCCAGATTTTTTCATCACCCCACACCTCCAAAACCTCCACTGGCTCCCAGTTCAGAAGAGATGCCAGTTCAAGTTCCTCACACACGCCTACAAATACTTAAACAGCCAGGGACCGTCCTACTTAAACCATCAACTGAAATTCCATCAGCCCTTAAGACACCTGCGTTCCACCTCACTTGCCCTCACCCTCACCCCACGCATCCAACACAGTGGGAGATGCTCCTTCTCCTACATCTCCGCCAAAACCTGGAACGACCTGCCCCTCTACCTCCGGACTGCACCCACCCTGGAAGTCTTCTAGAAGAAACTCAAGAGACCTGGCTTTTTGACTAAGCTCCGGCAGCATCAGCGCCCAGATACCCCTAGGGGTGATAGTTGTGTTATTGATTGATTGACTCCTGTTGAGGGCAGGACTGAATCCCTTTACACAGTGGTAATGGGAAGGAAACATCCGCAGTTTGCGATGGTTAAGGGCAGGGATCTTCAAATGGGGGGGTTGGGCGATCGGGGAGGGGGGGCAGGCTCTAGCCAAAAAGAAGCATTATGCTGATAACAGTGCTATGTTTGTCAGCAGAAAATGAACATTGGCATAGCCTTTAGGTCTTGCCTTTGGGACCTTATAAGTGTTTAGCCAGAGCTATTGGCTTTGCCAATGTCTTTAAGCTATGTTGTAGAGTAGCGTGGCTTCTGTGCAGCATGTTGAAAAGTTGTAATAAAGTGGTATATGCATTTTTAATAATATATATATATATATTCACTGAAAAAACCCATAGGTTTCAGGGGAGTTATAGTTAGCTGGACTTTTCACTCGTACAAAACCATTGAAATTCCCCCGTTATAGTTAGTTCAGCTAACTATAACTCGCACGCCCGCAATGCATTGCTGATGACGTCACATATTACATCACTCATGACATGGTCAGTGACATCACTCATGACATCACTGATGACATCTCAAATGACATCAATGATGACATCATCCAGTGAATGTGTGTTTTTCTGAAAATTACATATGTTTTATATATGTATATCTCAAGGTCGATGGAAGAATAAATGGGTATATAAGTGTCTAAATGGATGATTTGTTTTTGAAAAATTGATTGTATAACTGACTGATTAAGTGTATCTTAGGGAATACATGGCTTAGTGAGTAATGTTTAAATATGTCTATCTGTATCAGTCTCTCACTTTGTGTATAAGTGGCTGCATGGGTTGGTGAGTAGCTACATGAGTGTCTATATAGGTTATTAGTTTGTTTTTTGAGTATCAGTATGAGTGTCTGAGTGTCTGTATGGTTCGGAGGGGGGTATTCCATAGTGCATAGGTGCATGAATGAGTGGCTCACTGTTTGTATGTGTTGAAGATAGCATGTGTGCAGGACTGTATGGGTGGATGAGTGTGTGCATGGGTGTGTTAGTGAGTGAATGACTGTCTCAATAGTGTCTTTATGAGTAACTACATATGTTTTTATCTAGTATATGTGACTATTGGTGTATATAAGTGAGTATATGTGAGAGTGGGAGATTGGAAGAGTTCCTGTATGAATAAGTATGTGTTTCTATAAGTGATTGTTTAAAAGACTAAGTATGTGTAAGTTTCTGTAGAAGTAAGTGTGGTGGTGTGTGTATAACTGTATATGCAAGTAAATGGATGTTTGATTCTTTATTAGCATGAGTGACTATGTGTGTGAGTAACTCTATGGATCAGTGGCGTTGTGTAACAGGATGTATAGGTGTATGAGTACATAATATGAGTGAGTACATGTATGAGTGAATGTATAGGACTGTTGGTGAATGAGTGGATGTGTATGTGGATCTTAGAATTACTGAATAGGTTGTTGTAACTGGTATTGGTATGTCCATTGTTTTGAAAATTTTAGTTTCTATTTTTGAATGTGTGTATCAAAGGTTATATTAGGGGGAGAGGAGGTCTGCCACTCTATCGCAAGGATGATGTCATCAGTGATGTCATCAGTGATGTCATTTGAGATGTCATCAGTGATGTCATGAGTGATGTCACTGACCATGTCATGAGTGATGTAATATGTGACGTCATCAGCAGTGCATTGCGGGCGCGCAAGTTATAGTTAGCTGAACTAACTATAACAGGGGAATTTCAATGGTTTTGTACGAGTGAAAAGTCCAGCTAACTATAACGCCCCTGAAACCTATGGTTTTTTTCAGTGAATTTTTAAGGTTTTTTAAATGCTAATTCCTAACTATAACGTGCCTGAAACCTATGTTTTTTTCAGTGAATTTCAAAGGTTTTTTAAATGGTAATTTCTAACTATGCCTACAGAGATAGGACATGTGAAGAAAGAAGAATAAACGAACAGAAAGGAAAAAAAGAAATGCAGAAAGAAGCAACAGAAGTCCTCAAAGACGATGAAAAGTGCAGGAAGAAGGATAACGTGCAGAAAGAACAAACAGAAGAACAGAAAGAAGCCTTATTGCAAAATCATCCTGTACCCTCAACTTTTTCAGACGGATACTGGTGGTAACTGAGTCTGACTAACCAGTCCTAGATCCAGTGCTATGTTAAAACACACTCAGAATACAGTGAGAACACCTACATACACTAGAGAACACTATGCGTTGGGGTCCCCCTGTGATTAGCATGACCTCCTCTGTAAGCCCCTAGTATATAATAGGGCAGGGGATTAAAAATACCTCTTAAAACGCGCCACAGGGCGTGTTTGCACACGTCACCTCAGGCCCCGTCCCCTCCGTTCACCACTGTGTAAACACGCCCTGTGACCGTTTTTAGTTGGGAGATTAAGTTCCCTTGAATCCTGAGGGTCCCTAGGGTCCAACTAGCCCACTAGGTACCTCCAGTAAGCGCCACAGAGCTGCGTTGCAGAGAGATGTAAAAAGGGGCACGGCCTAGACCACCTCCCTGCAACGCAGCTCAGTGGCGCTTACTGGAAGCACCTGGTGGGCTAGTTACCCCCCAGGGGCCCTCAGGATTGAAGGGGAATTATTTCCCCAACTTAAAACGCGCCATAGGGCGTGTTTGCACACGTCACCTCAGGCCCCGTCCCCTCCCTTCCCCACTGTGTAAACACGCCCTGTGGCCGTTTTAAGTTGGGAGATTAAGTCCCCTTGAATCCTGAGGTTCCCTAGGGGCAAAATAGCCCACTAGGTACGTCCAGTAAGCGCCATTGCAGAGAGATGTAAAAAGGGGCACAGCCTGCACCACCTCTCTGCAACGCAGAGCAGTGGCACTTACTGGAAGCACCTGGTGGGCTAGTTGGCCCCCAGGGTCCCTCAGGATTGAAAGGGAATTATTTCCCCAACTTAAAACGCACCACAGGGCGTGTTTGCACACGTTACCTCAGGCCCCATCCCCTCTCTTCACCACTGTGTAAATGCGCCCTGTGGCCGTTCTAAGTTGAGAGATTAAGTCCCCCTGAATCCTAAGGGTCCCTAGGTTCAAACTAGCCCACTAGGTACCTCCAGTAAGCGCCACAGAGCTGCGTTGCATAGAGGTGTAAAAAGGGGCGTGGCTTCAGAACACCTGTCTGCAACGCAGCTCCCTGACGCATTTTGGAGATACCTGTTGGGCTAGTTGGCCCTCAGGGACCCTCAGTATTGAAGGGGAATTAATTCCCCAACTTACAACTGGCCAGGGGGCGCGTTTGCAGAGTGGTGCAAGGAAGGGGCGTGGCCTCAGGCGCGATGCCGGTCTTTTATTTTTTTGTATTTTTTTAAGAAGGAGGGCTGTGTGGCCCTCCTTTTTCTAATTTATTGGCCCTGGGGACCCCATCCCCCAGGGCCTGCACCCTAATTTTTTTTGTTGAAAAAAATTAATTTGGAAGGGGGCCGCGCGGCCCCCCTCCCAATGCCTTAATCGGCCCCGGGGACCCCAACCCCCGGGTCATGGCCTTTTTTTTTTTTTATTATTCTTTAGGAGGGGGGCTGCATTGCTTCCCTCCTCAGGCCACTTATGGCCCCGGGGACCCCATCCCCCGGGCCCGGCCTTTGTTTTTTATTATTTAAAAAATATATATATTTATAGAAACACCTAGGAAATCCTGGACAAACCGTATGTACCTATCACCATGACGATTTGCGTGATATTCATTAAAAGGTGAAGAGGTTCGGAAGGTGATCTATAAGCTAAACTGAGAGCATATTTTCTGTAAATTCACATTATCTTTCTGAATCATGTGAGAATGAAGTCTGACATTCTCAGTAAAACATGTACATCCAACAAGGGCAGAGACTGTCAGTTGGTTCCTTTGTGTTCTACTGCAGCTTCCCTGAGTGTTCTGAAGAACAACTAGAGAGCTAACAGTCCTACTTATGACAACCGTATTGCACACCTGTAGCCATCTTGATTGGAATAAAGTGGTAACTCTTAAAACATTTAATTTAAATAGAAACAAAATGGGGGGGTTCATTTTGCCATAGAAAATATGATTAGTGCTGCAGAAAGAAAAATTAGGGCACATTTTGAGTGACTTCTCAAATCCTCTTCTATTTCATGAAAAAATTCTGACATGCAGACTGAAACATGCACTTTGAATACCAGCAGTAGACTTCCCTGGTGAGCAGTAGCTTTACTACAGTGATCTAATGAGCAACTAGAGTGCTAACATTCAGAATTTATGGCAAATGTCTGACACATCTGAATGCCTTCTTGACAGAACCCAAGTAAAAAACTGAAAGTATTTCCTACTGAGGAGACTGCAGTAAATGAGGAAATTAGGAAACTTCATAACAAATCTCCCAAGATGGCCACCAGAGACAAAAGAGCCCAAATGCAGCACAAATATCACCCAGATGTAGCCCACATGTAGCCCAATGACAGAAGTGTGCAAACCACTTATTTTTTGTGCATTTCAGTTTTATATAGTGCAGACTTGTCAGGTATTGGATTGCTTTACATGAACATTGGTTACATCACACAAGATCAAATTCATTTTGGTTGTAGACATGGGGAGATTAAGTGATTTGACCAGAATCACAGAATGTTGAGCTGAAGCAGAAACTCCAACCTGGTTCCCCAGTTGCAAAGTCTGCAGCTCTGGAAGTAACACCACATCCTCTCCCCTAAGTGCAACATTTAATCAAGTGGTCAACTGGATAAAAAAAAAATAAAGATTACAAATAATTTAAAAGTTCTTTGTCGCTATTTGAAAACTCAGAAAATATGTCCTCATTTTAGTTTTTAGAGCACTAACCATAATTTTGAGCAAATAAGACCCTCTCATATATGTAATTTCTAAAGGAAATGCTCTAGGTATTACAGTTTTGATTACATTAAGATGACGTCAGGCGTTCCACACTTTTGTAATAAATATAGAATGTTAGCAATCTAGTTGTTCATTGGGATACTGTTGGGAGGCAGAGGCCAGGGGCACGGACTCTGAAAATTGAAGGCAGGTAGGAGAGTGCAGAGGCAACAATTTGACCACACTGGGCAGGCAGGAAGGGCAGTGGCAGCACAACAGACTATGGAGGGCAGTGGAAAGGGGGTAGGGGCAACAAACCAACAATACAGGACTGGCAAGAGAGGCTGTGGCAATATAATAGACCATTGTGGGCAGAAGGAAGAGGCAGTGGTAGTACAACCATATGTGCCAACAGACCCGTTTCAGCCAGGAAACGTCCAATGTTTCTAAGCTCAAATGGGCTTTATTTGATCTGTCTCCTGTCTACAATCTCCTCTTTTTCAATGTAGCTTAAAGAGGAAAATCAATACCCCAGTTTTTTTTCAAAATCTCCCTCTTACCAAGTTCAAAATGTTCGCAAGTATGGTACATTGGATCATGGTAGGCAGGAGGAATTGGGGTAGGGCCATGGACTCGGATAACAGAGGACAGGAGGGACATGGAGAGGTGCACCAAACTGACCCTACAGGGCAGGCATCAGGGTTTGCAGCAGCAGAATACACCACACAGGGCATGCGGGACGGGAGTGCAGCACAACAATCCATAGAAAGCAATACGGAGGGGACAGGACCATGCACATGGACAACAGAGAGCAGAGGGGAAAGAGGCAATGGTAGCTAGCTGACCATAAAGGACAGACAGGAGAGAAAGCTGCAGCATAACAGACCATAAAGGGCAGGAGGAATGGATCAGGGGCATTACAATGGAACAGAGAAGCCAGGAGGGAGGGAATAGGGGGTCTGCACATGGAAACAGAGGGCTGGAGGCAAGGGGGCAGGGCAGGAGCAGCAAGATGACCATGGAGGTCAGGAAGGATGGGCACTAGAAACAAGACACACCATGGAGAGCAACAGTGAGTCTATGATAGCATGCACACAGACCATGGAGGGAAGGTGGGAGGGGGTCAGGGGCAGCTAGCTGACCACACAGGGAAGGTGGGAGAGGCCATGGCAGCACAGAAGACCATGCATGGCAAGTGGGAGGGTTAGTGGCAGCACGATGGCTATGATGGGCAAGAAGGAGGGTGCAGGGGCATGCACAATGGACCATGGAGGATAGAAGGGAGGGTCAGGACCTGGGCACAGACAAGAGTTCAGGGGAAGGGGCCTCACAACAGACCGCGCGGGGAAGGCAGGAGGAGCAGTTGCAGCACAACAGACCAGGGGGGGCAGAAGGGTGTGGCAGTAAAATGGACCATGGAGGACAGAAGGAAGGGGATAGGGGCATGGCATGTGGACAGGCAGGGTGGAGGTGGCAGGGACAGGTTACAGTCATCTGACAATGCTAGGCAGGTGGGAGGGGAGTGGCAGCTCAACAGAACACTCAGAGTAGATAGGAGTGGCAGGTCCATGGAACATGGTGGGCAAAAAGGATGGAGCAGGGGAATGCACAAAGACATCGGAGGGCAGGGGGAAGGAGAATAGGGGCAGCAAGCTAAGCACAGAGGCTAAGCAGGAGGTCAATGATGGGCCATAGAATTGGGCAATGGAGGGCAGGAGGAGTGGACTGGTACATCACGCTAAATGGAGGGAAGTGGCAGCACATCAGACCATGCATGGCAGGAGGGAGGAGGCTAGTCCATGGATTCATACAACAGAGGATAGGGAGGAGGTGGATGGGGCAGCAAGCTAACTTTCAGAGAAGGTGGGTATTAGGAACTTTATTGTTTTTAAAATGTGTGTCTGTGCAAACTACTTAAAATATCAACAAGTATGCAGCATAATCTCACTTTTATTCAGGAAGAAGAGGACGTTTGTGACTGTGACTCCGGGCTCACTCGACAGAAACACCCCCTGACCCTCCACCCCCATCGCAAAATGTAATGCCCGTGAAAAGGGTAGGTGGACGCAGTGTTATATAGAACATAGTCCTTAGAGCAAGATTGAAAATGAAAACTAGATATAGTATATGGTATAAACTTTGCACCAAAAAGTGTGATATAAGATGAACCGGGGCGTGAAATATAATATGCAATACATTGTGCGCAATGACAGATTCATTGGAGAGCGCGAGATAGCACAGGCACAAGCGCGTGCTATGCGATATGTGCCTTGGAGTGTAATATGCACAGGGCAGTTTTGTGTAACCTAACTAGTCTATAAAGTTGTAATATAAAATATGTGCTGGGGAGTGTAACGTTGCATATGCACTGTGACAAAGATATGGATCCCAGATTGTAATATGCATGGCATAGCGCTGTGCGTTATAATATAGGCATCGAGGAAGGCACGTTAGATGGGGCAGTATAACCCGTGCGAAGGCAAGTGTGGCATGACATATTCACGGGGTGGTGTTACAGTGCACATGGGTTAGAGAGTGTCATAGCATACGCAATAGCTGGTGGAATACAACACAGAGGTGTGTGGCACTCAGTGGGCACTGGTGGGTGTAACACAGCATTGGGCTCAGCCAGGAGCACGCTGTGACTCTCAAGTGAGGTTTGTCTCCTTTCCAGAGAGTAAAATAAAAAGTATTACACATCCAGTGGTGGATGTGTGTTTTATTAACCGTGAGGGGGGTTTCTTGCCTAGTTTGGTCGAATTTTTGTAAAATCCCCTTTGAATGGCTTGGTGTGCGTGTTTATTAAATGTGCCCGTCAATAGCTAATCATGTTTGTATAAATAAACAACAAGGGTGTCTACTTGGAGAGTACCCACCGGCGGGGGCGCCGGGATTAGGCACGCTAGGGCGTCAGACACGTCAGAGCTTCACTAGCGGTGTAAATACATTCCACGTGGATTCATTGTATGCATAGTCGCCTTTTAATGAATATCACGCAAATCGTCATGGTGATAGGTACATACGGTTTGTCCAGCATGCCCTAGGTGTTTCTATAAATATATATTTTTTTAAATTAATAAAAAACAAAGGCCGGCCCCGGGGGATGGGGTCCCCGGGGCCATAAGTGGCCTGTGGAGGGGAGCAACGCAGCCCCCCTCCTAAAGAATAAAAAAAAAAAAAAAAGGCCATGACCCGACAATTAGGGTGCAGGTCCTGGGGGATGGGGTCCCCAGGGCCAATAAATTAGAAAAAGAAGGGGGGCCACACAGCCCTTCATCTTAAAAAAATAAAATAAATAAAAGACCGGCATCGCACCGGAGGCCACGCCCCCTCCTTGCAGCACTCTGCAAACGCGCCCCCTGGCCAGTTGTAAGTTGGGGAATTAATTCCCCTTCAATACTGAGGGTCCCTTAGGGCCAACTAGCCCAACAGGTATCTCCAGTATGCGCCAGGGAGCTGCGTTGCAGACAGGTGTTGTGAGGCCACGCCCCTTTTTACACCTCTATAAAACGCAGCTCTGTCGCGCTTACTGAAGGTACCTAGTGGGTTGTTGTAACTGGTATTGGTATGTCCATTGTTTTGAAAATTTTAGTTTCTATTTTTGAATGTGTGTATCAAAGGTTATATTAGGGGGAGAGAAGGTCTGCCACTCTATCACAAGGATGATGTCATCAGTGATGTCATCAGTGATGTCATTTGAGATGTCATCAGTGATGTCATGAGTGATGTCACTGACCATGTCATGAGTGATGTAATATGTGACGTCATCAGCAGTGCTTTGCGGGCGCGCGAGTTATAGTTAGCTGAACTAACTATAACGGGGGAATTTCAATGGTCTTGTACGAGTGAAAAGTCCAGCTAACTATAATGCCCCTGAAACCTATGTTTTTTTCAGTGAATTTCTAAGGTTTTTTAAATGCTAATTCCTAACTATAACGTGCCTGAAACCTATGGTTTTTTCAGTGAATATACATATATATATAATGCATAAATCCTCAATAAATGCCTTTTTCCCCCTTTTTCTCTCGCATCAAGAGCACGTATTTCACTCACTCTTCTTTGATGGCTGAACCCACTATGTAACTGATACATAAGATGCAGGCTGAGGAACAATTTAACATTGCCTTGACAACTTTCGAACTTTTTGTAGGCCGCTCACACTAGGGGTGTTGTCTCCCGGAATCTGGGAAGATGGGACTATCTTTTCTTTGGATACTTATAGAAGAGTATGCATTAGATCTAGTGAACATCGCCCTTAAGACCTTGGGCACTTGCCCTATTAAACCCCCCCCCTTCTTTGACATTATGCTAATGACAATGGAGCAGCCATTTACTTATTATTTTTGTCAACCAATAATTTTTTCACCCATCCAGATGCTCGTCACTCATATTTCCATCTGTTCGATACCCCAGCAAATTTGAGCTAGACACAGATTTACTTGATGCGAGCTTATCTGTTGCGTAATTGAAGCAATTTTGATAACTGATGGATCTTTGGCAAACCCGGAGTGTACATACCTTATTTGACAACAGTTAACCACATATCTAAGCACATTTATTGCTTCAGTTCTGACATGCTTGTACTGTTTATTTGGAATTATCGGATGACCCATTATTTGCATTTGCATACATTGAGGTGCCCCAGCAGGATGCTTCACTTTAACACTGGTCTCATTTTGTATTTAACTTTGAATCGTGTTTAAATTAGAGGCATCCAGGGCACTTATCCGGTGTCCACGGATTTCGCTCCACTTTAAGATGTCTGCCAAAATGAATTTCGTTTGAGTCCTCTCTCTTTGTTTACTATCTTACCTGCGATTGACATGATTACTATAAGTTCGGCTGTCATTGGGTGCACGGCATTCACGTGATCAAGCTTGTCAAAGTGAAACGCGTTTTGAATAAACAGCGATATTTATACATCTCACGGAGTTGGTGTTTTCTGAGAGCGTACTTATTGAGGATTTATGCATTATTTACGAACCGGTCTTCTCCGCCGGTGCGTGCGCCACTCTTCAAGGGTCCCGAGCTGACCAGAAGGAGGATTGTGCAGTGTTGATATATATATATATATATATTACCTACTGGCGGTCGCCAGTAGGTAGTTATAGTTAGGACCACGTTTCCATAGGAAATCCGCAACATTCTATTTTGAATAACTTTGGCACCGGTCGACGAATCCTCGCAAATTTTTCAAAATAGGTGGGGCGCTACGCTCCGCTCCTACCCTGAAAGTCTCGGGGGGATTCGTCAAGCGGGGGCTGAGATAAAAGGGGGGTCCCAAAACGCGTTTTTCCCATGCATTTTTCCATAGGACCTTTAGACAGGGCTACAGCCCGAACGGCTGAACAGAATTACTAGAAATTTGGCAGAGAGGTAGTTCTCAGGTCAAGGAAGTGCCTTTTGTATGTTTGGTGTAAATCTGTTCAGTAGATTATGAGAAAATAGCCTTTAAATCAATATATATATCTGAGCCAGCTTACGGTGCGCTTACGGTACGCTTACCGTACGCGTACGGTGGCGTGCGCGAGCGCGATTCTGATTGGCTCTTAGATCCTAGTAAACATTCGAATCGGCCGAAACCAGGAAGCGGCGTCCGCCATTTTCTCTCTCGCACTGAGAGTGATGTTTAAAATATAAAGCCCAAAAACATGTAAAGGGGCTGTTTAGACAGCCCCCACACACATAGGCATGTTGAGGTAGTCCCCAAAGATCCCTCAAGGGCAAAAACGGAATTTTTATTTTTTCGCTAATTTCGCCGATTACGCTTACCGTACGTGTACGGTTAAAAATTAAAAAAAAAAAAAAATTATCCACACTCTCCCCACCCCGTGTGCAATTGGTTGCCGAAGGCCACCAATTGTGCATGGCTTATTCGAGGTGAGAAAAACTATAATATTTAAAAAAAAATAAATAAAAAAAAAAATTATCCACACTCTCTCCTCACCGTGTGCAAATGGTGCCCGAAGGGCACCATTTGTGCATGGCTTATAAAAATTACGAAAAATTAAAATATTACCTTTCAAAACGAAGTGCATCATATGTCCTCCATGTGCGCACGGTGCGCGAAGCGCATCGTGCGTACATGGCCCATCTAGCGTAACGTGGGCACGCGGTGCGCTACGCGCACCGCGTGCCCACCGTGCGTGCACGGAACGAACTGCGTTAAGTGGGCGCGCACGCCACAAATGGCGTAAAGTAACTTAGCATTTAAAAAACCGTACAAATTCACTGAAAAAACCATAGGTTTCACACACGTTATAGTTAGGAATTAGCATTTAAAAAACCTTGCTAATTCACTGAAAAAACCATAGGTTTCACACATGTTATAGTTAGCTGGACATTTTACTGATAAAAAACCAATGAAATTCCCCCGTTATAGTTACTGTAGGCAACTATAACTCACGCGACCGTAATCCTCTGCTGATGACATATGTGTCTTTATGAAAAAAAAATATTTGTAATATATGTATAGCTAAAATTTAATGGAAGAAGACATGAGCAAATAAGTGTCTAAATACAGTATTAGCATCAGCAGAGGATTGCGGTCGCGTGAGTTATAGTTGCCTACAGTAACTATAACGGGGGAATTTCATTGGTTTTTTATCAGTAAAATGTCCAGCTAACTATAACATGTGTGAAACCTATGGTTTTTTCAGTGAATATATATATATATATATATATATATATTACCTACTGGCGGTCGCCAGTAGGTAGTTATAGTTAGGACCACGTTTCCATAGGAAAACCTCAACATTCTATTTTGAATAACTTTGGCGCCGGTCGACGAATCCTCGCGAATTTCTCAAAATAGGTGGGGCGCTACGCTCCGCTCCTACCCTGAAAGTCTCGGGGGGATTCGTCAAGCGGGGGCTGAGATAAAAGGGGGGTCCCAAAACGCGTTTTTCCCATGCATTTTTCCATAGGACCTTTAGAACGAGCTACAGCCCGAACGGCTGAACAGAATTACTAGAAATTTGGCAGAGAGGTAGTCCCTAGGTCAAGGAAGTGCCTTTTGTAGGTTTGGTGTAAATCTGTTCAGTAGATTCTGAGAAAATAGCCTTTAAATCAATATATATATCTGAGCCCGCTTACGGTACGCTTACCGTACGCTTACCGTACGCTTACCGTAAGCTTACGGGGGCGTGCGCGAGCGCGATTCTGATTGGCTCTTAGATCTTAGTAAACATTCGAATCGGCCGAAACCAGGAAGCGGCGTCCGCCATTTTGTCTCTCGCACTGAGTGTTGTTTATCAAACATGATGGCCAAAAACATGTTACGGGGCTGTTTTGACAACTCCCTCCCACATAGTCATGTTGAGGGAGTCCCCAAACATCCCCCAAGAGCAAAAACGGTTTTATTTTTTTTTCGGCAATTTCGCGGGGTACGCTTACCGTACGCTTACCGTACGCTTACCGTAAGCTTACCGTACGCTTACGGTAAAAAAATAAAAATAAAAAAAACACTATCCACACTTACCCCACCCCCTGTGCTTTTGGTGGCCGCAGGCCACCAAATGTGCAGGGCTTATTAATAGAGAAAAAAAACGTAATTTTGGCAACATGAAATTATAAAATCGAAATAAAAAAAACACTATCCACATTGACCTCATCCCCTGTGCTTTTGGTGGCCGAAGGCCACCAAATGTACAGGGCTTATTAAAGTTGATAAAAACCGTGCACGGAACGAACTGCGTTAAGTGGGCGCGCACGCCACAAATGGCGTAAAGTAACTTAGCATTTAAAAAACCGTACAAATTCACTGAAAAAACCATAGGTTTCACACACGTTATAGTTAGGAAATAGCATTTAAAAAACCTTGCTAATTCACTGAAAAAACCATAGGTTTCACACATGTTATAGTTAGCTGGACATTTTACTGATAAAAAACCAATGAAATTCCCCCGTTATAGTTACTGTAGGCAACTATAACTCACGCGACCGTAATCCTCTGCTGATGACATATGTGTCTTTATGAAAAAAAAATATTTGTAATATATGTATAGCTAAAATTTAATGGAAGAAGATATGGGCAAATAAGTGTCTAAATACAGTATTAGCATCAGCAGAGGATTGCGGTCGCGTGAGTTATAGTTGCCTACAGTAACTATAACGGGGGAATTTCATTGGTTTTTTATCAGTAAAATGTCCAGCTAACTATAACATGTGTGAAACCTATGGTTTTTTCAGTGAATATATATATATATATATATATTAAGCAAGAAGACATGTACAACTGAACTACCCTATTAAACAAGCATTGGCATAGCCAATAGGTCTCGCTTTTGGAACCTTGTAAGTGTTTAGCCATGCAACAGTTGATGTTGTTGCATCAAGGATATTGTGCTTTGGTATTCTGTGATGGTCTAATGCCCACAGATAGCTTGAATCTGTCAATCAGGTAATGTGGAGAGGATATGTGTAGGGCTTTATGAATGATACAGACCTTCTTGTATATGGCCCGGCTTCAATGGGCAGCCAGTGAAATGTAGCCAGTATTAGTGGAATATAGTCACTCCTTTTGTCTCCATAGACGATGCATGTTGCCGAATGTAGCATTGATTTAAGAGGGGTGGGATGAGTCTTAAAATAACCAGTCAGGAAAGAGTTACAGTAGTTGATTCTTGATAGCACTGGTGATTGAACAGAGGTTTCAGGTCTTGTTCTGGAATGTAGTGGCGAATTCCCCAGAAAAGACACAATTAAAAGAGTGCATTTGTGACCATGGTGTTGACTTGCAATTGTAAGTTAAGTTTCTTATCTAGGATGACTCCCAGGGACTTGGCACTGTTGATAATGGTGGGCTTGCTGGTATTTACTGCCTGGGTGCGTATAAGACATTGTAAAGGGCATCAGGCAATGCGGTGTGACTACACACCATATCTATGGTAAATCTTTTTCAATGCCTAATTGTGGGAGTGATTGTGCTCTACTTTTATTTTTGTTCAGTGTAACTATTTCATCATGGTTCACTGTTTTTGGTGCAGCTGTATTTGGTATCATGGGCCACTTACATTGACATACTGTGCTTTTGTAGTTGTCCATGGGGTTTTACTAAACTTTCTTTCAGACACCAATGGCACGCCATCAATGCACCTTGGTATTGAGATAAAAAAATACATTATTTCTTTGGTTCCACATTTCTTCCTTGCCGCAGTTGTATTATTTTGTGCAAGTGATGGCACTGGTGATGAATGTTGTTTTATTTAAGTTTGTTATTTTTTGTTTAATGTACGTTAAGCTGCACAATTTAGCACCAAATTTCTTTGGGACTTGCCCAGAGAACCCCCCATCAAGTGGACAAAGTGGAGAAAAACATTAGGGAACCATGCTAAAGTGTTTGGCTCTAGTGTTACATCTGAAAGTAAAACCTCCATTTTAATGCCTGTTTAGGTGTGGAAGGGTAAGAGATTTCTGAAAGTTTACCATACTTGGAGAAAGAAGAGGCATAGGATTTGAATGAATTTGAAATATGCATTAGGAAGTTAGATCTCCACCATTTGTATAAAGAGAGTACTGTCGCTAAAGGAAGTGGTTTAAAAATTTCGAAAAAGTTGACAGTTGCCGCATAAGAACAAGCAAGCAACTTGAAGAAAAGTAGTGCTGCCAGTACCAAATTCAAAAGTAATTGCTACAGATGTGGCATGTGCCTTTGGCTCATGAACAGCAACAAGAAATGAGAGTTGCCAATCAGCATTGCTTCAATCCAGCCTTGGAGTGCTGCCTAGTTACCGACTCTAGCATTTACGGGTGAGATGCCATGCTGCTGTGGGAGGTTAAGGGGGTCTGAGAACAATTCTGTGCATTTCAAGGGCGTTGCATGAAGAGGCAAGGGATGGGAGTTTTTTGGTCTGTTAACAAATTAAGGAACTTTATCTAGGGCAAGAAGTTGTGTGTTTGGGCAGACCATATACACAAGATGTATTTAGCAAAAAGGGGCTTTATGCATCAGCAAGTGGATTGTGGGATTACAAAATTTCTGTACGTCGAGTACATCAGAGGGTTGGACAACCGCAATATGGATTGTTTGTCTCCTTTGTTTGCAAAGAATGCAGTTGAAGCAGAGGAAGATTTTGATGACAACATTAAAGTTTACAGTGTTACTAACTGACTCATTTCCTAGGAGGTGTGGTGAGAAACACCTTTGGAGAGCAGAGTTTTACATAAAGTATGTAAGGTTTTTAAGACAGAGGGGTCTTATTTCAGATCAGATGCAGAAATGAGAGGTTTTTGGAATGTTCAAAATGACTTGTCAATGGATAATGAGGTTATTTTGAGAGGTACATGCTTGGCTGTGACATCTGTCACTTAAAGACAAGATTGTGGCTGTAGTACATAAAGGACACTAGGATATGAGTAAGACTAAGGAAAGGCGCAGGAGCATTACAGGATTTTTTAGAAAGATTTTCAAAGAAAGAGGTTTTCCAATTCATTTCTAACTAATAATGGCCTGCCGTTTGTTACTAGAGAAAGTGATTTTTAGAGGTGTAGGAGGATTGTCCACAAAAGGTGGGTAATAACAAAGATAGACACTCGTAGGCAGGAAGACAAGTAGCAAGTAATGAAGAAAATATGAGGAAGATATATTGTAAAGGATCAGTCTAGGTTACAGGCGGAAACATCATTTACAACGCATGCGATACATTGCATGCCATTATGATGCGGTCATTACAACGACCTTGTTATTACATCACATACCATTACAACACAAGTTGTTATAACGCCTTGCTGTAGGGGGCAGAAGGTGTTGGATTTAAAATCCAAAACCTTCCCTACTGTTGCACAGACTGGAGTTGGAATAGTAAATTATAGTATTCCAAAATCATGCACCCCCCCCTTAAGCAAGTCGTTGTAACGACTTGCATTGTAATGGTATGCAATGCTGATGGAGCGGGTAAAATGTTTTCTTTTTATATACCCAATCCATTTATATACGTTTATATTAAAACAATTAATGAATAATTATAATAATTAATAGTGTGATGTGAAAGGACTAAACCAACCTTATTAACAGAAAGAATACACGTGGGAATGCATTTGCATGGCTAAAATAATAAGTGAACTAAGATTGTTTGCATATTAAATGATAAACGTTGCTTGAGTAATGGTTTTGCGATTTGCGCTTAAATAATCCAGCATTAACGGCTTTGGATGTTGCATATGGCTAGATAAATGCACACACATAAGGGTATTAGCAGGGGAATAACACGGTTTTAATCATTTCCATCTATTAATTACGATTTTGTGTTTCTTTGCTTAAAGTTGACTATTATGGCCTACAAAAAGATGGCCGCTGACTGAAGCCTAACTAAAGTACATTACTTCACCATTTGAACAATGGAGAAAGGCGCCTGCACTGACTTCGACCGGGTCCCCTGTGTGACCTGTCAGACCATGCCCATGAAGACTACCCTGGGCGAGGTGCCAATGCCCCTGAACGTGAAGAAAATGTTACAATTGAGAATATGAACTGTTGAAGCCGACCTGTTCTCAACGAACTGATACATTTAGGACCACGGATTACTCATTCCCATACATTCGCTTTGAGACTTTTACCGCATGGGAAGAATTGAAAAATGTATCCTGATGTGCCGAGATGTATTTGAATTCAGCCAATCATATTACTGTGAAATGAGAAATGTAACATTTGATATGCAAATTTTAGTATAAATATTGGTAGACTAGAGAGGTGTTTAGAGTAGCTGTTGACGGATCAGAGATCCTTATGCTGACGGAGAGGACGGTGACTCAACATGATAGAACAGAACTCGGACGAATTTACTGAGGACAAGTTCTGACTTAGAAAACGACAATTAGCCAGAATAGGTAAATATGACAAAAGATGATATTGCATTATTAAGATTTAACCTGCATTTAAATTAGATAAAAGAAAATAATTATTTGAATTAATGTGTCGGGTGATTATTTCATTGAAATGTTTATTGATTAATTTAGAGTGTTAAGGTATTATTGAACTAATAACAACTAAATGATTCGATCGACCTATTTGATGGAGGAATCGTGAGGGTGATTCAGGGAAAGTGGTTCTTCCATCTAAGGAAAGCAGTTTGGTTCGGAACTGATGTCCCTTTGTAGGCGCGGATAGTTTGATAGAATGAATGTTGGTGTTATGGGCCCCACCAGCGTATGATGTGTGTGTGTGTGTGTGTGACTGAGAAATCATTCTGTCCGTGGAAGTAAAGGGAAATTGAACTCGAACTGCACCAGTTTTTCTGGTAGCAAGATGATGGTTTTTATTGTTAGGTTTAATGATTTTTGCTTGTATATAGCTTATTGATTTTTGATTGGTATTGATATGTGTACTAACACTATATATTGAAGTCGTATTGAGTTTTATGTAGTCTGTACGGCTTCTGGGATGTAAGAAGTCGGTGACAGTTCCGTAGTAGGGCAGAGGTAAGCGCTGCTCTCGGGAAAGACGGGATTGTGGTTGCCCGTAGGTACACGGGAAAAACGTGTGACAATTGAAGTTGCGCGTCGCATCGTCTGGGTTCGATTCGGTGACATCGTCGTGTGTTGCCATTAGAGACATTTTCAGTGTGAGAGAAGTGCGTATGATAGCGAAGAGTACCTGTGAAATTTTGGTCTTTAAGTACCAGGAAACCAATTGGCATAGCGATAACGCTTATCACTGAAAAGGTAGCAGGTGTTCTCTGAGCTTGAGTGAAGGACAAGGTAGAGGTAAGCGCTGCTTTGTTAACGTATGTCATAATTCTGTAGTAGGACAGACTGTTCGCTGTTCTCGGAAAAGACAGGATTCTGTGTGAATGAACTACATTTTTCTTGTATGAAAGTGCGTGAATGAAATAGCATTCGGGTTAATTGTGAAACTCTGGTTTTATTTCTCAGGAGCATTGCGTTTCCAACTATGTGTCTTAATTCTGGAGAAACAGTTAGCTGATGCTTGTTAGAAGGGTGAAGTAGAGGGATGTGCTACTTTATCAACGGAAGTAACGATTCTGTAGTAGGGCAGAGGTAAGCGCTGCTCTCGGGAAAGGCAGAATTCTCGTGAGAAAGGTCTATTGCTATTCTGTGGTTAGCGAAGCAGACAATGGAGATGTTTATATGTTGTAACTAACGGTATTGTAAAGTTGAAACAAAGTCTACCGAGTAGTCTGGTAAAGGAGGGGTAGACAGGAGTCAGGAGCAGGAGCTGCTGCAGCGACTGCTGACGTCAGAAAGACCGCGCTGGGATTGAACAGCGGGTTAGAACAGCAGAAACGCCCTGATTGGTGCGTTAGTGTGTGCCGCGAAAGGATTGGGAGAAGCACAGGGTGACGTAGACGCTCTAGGATTGGTGCGTTAGTGTGAGTCGCGCTGGGATTTGTGGATTGTAACAGTGACGTAGACGCTCCAGGATTGGTGCGTAAGTGAGATTCGCGCTGCTATTGAACTAAAGACCGTACAGTTGACAAAAAGTCTAGGGGTTCACGGAAGAAAGGAAGATGTATTACCATTCAGCCGAAAAGAAGAAAAAATCCTTGTTTAGTAAAATAAAAGGGTGGTTTGTGAAAGACAAAGAGATTGTGACAAGGGAAGGACAGTTACATCCTCCGACGAAGACACCCGCATCCTTCATGGTTGCGAAATATGGATAATTAAATCAATGAGGACATTGTTCCATGTTGGCGGTGAAACAAAAATGGCGATCACCTGCTCAACAAAAAAAGGGGGGGAGAAAGAAAGAGTGTGGAGGAGGGAGGGAGGTAGAGGGGAGGTGGAAAGAGGCAGAGAGAAATTTCCCCAGTGTCAAGGATCCAATCCCGAAGGGGAGGACTCAATGTAGCCTCTTGTTGGCCCTCACACACCCCGAAGGATGTCTTGCTTCATCATCGGGCTTGTTATTGCTCCTCGTCGGGCCGGCGCTGCAATGCCCGACGGTCCCCCGAAGGGTCTCTTTATCGGAGGTCTTTTAAAGAGAAAAGCCGTTAGGTGAGTGCGGGTGTGTGGGCTTAAAAAATAATAGTAGTGGATCCAGGAGGTAGGTGATTGCGTGCGTGCAGAGTGTGTTAATAAAAATGCCTAGGGGTGGCCAAAAAGTACTACTTTAATGTTGTGGGGCCCCTGGCAAAGAGTAAAAAAGACCAATAGGTCACGGGGTCACTAATAAGCGCAAGGTGCTAGTGTGACTTATAAAAAGCTCGACATGTTTCACGCCTAGATAGCCCGGGAGGGTCAGTGGCGTTTCTTCAGGACCTAACTTAGTGGGGGGATGTGCACGGTGGGGACGGGGGTTCCAGTGGTTGAAAAGGTAACCTGCGTCTATGAAAGGTAAAGAGAGGTACGGAACTGCGGGGTACAGTGACCTATTCAGCAGATATAGAGAAAGTGTACCAAGCTAGTGTAACCTAAAAGGGGAAATAAACGGGGGAGAGGGGGGTTGGAGGAAACGAGGGAAAGGGGTGACAGATACACATGGATGTTTTTAGACAGATCTGGTACAAATATAAACACCACTTTATCGAGAGAACACAGCAAAAAACTGACCGTGCCCCCGATTGCCATCCAAGTCGTAAGTGTGCAGTCACACCCATGGTTGTGTACAAAGAGACATACACAGATACCGTGATAGCGGTATAACATTAGTGCCAGGCACACACATCTTAACGGAAGGTGATATAACGCCCGAACGTGGAGGGGCGGTGTTAGAGGTCAAAAGTCACGTAAACTAGGTCAACATCAATGCCAAACAATGAATGACGTTATGAGGGGGCAGTCTGTGCACCTAGAGAAAAATAATAATAGTAATAATGATTCGGGGGTGAACCTTAGCGTATGCATTCCACAAAACAAAGATAGAGCCCCACTCTGCTCGTAGGTGGAGGGCAGTGGTTAAACAGAAAGCACAGAACACACGTGGAAACTTGGTTCGTCTCACAGGAGTGAGTATAATAAAGTTGGCATTCAAAATATCATACGAGACTCACACACATGTATACCAAGCTCCTTACCCTCGTAAATGTAAGCGAGGGCTTCCTAGGTGTTGCCGTGGCTGCCTGCGCCCTATTTGCTAGAAAGACAAAGCATAGGTAGATTGATGCTGGGGCCCCTAAGCAAGGGCGAGCTGCGTATTGGGATCGTGGAACGTCTCCCAAGCGGACCCTGCGTTGTTGAGTACTTACGGTTGCGTCGGGGGCCGGCTCATTCAGCACCTACCCTCGGCCAGCGGCTGCCTGTAGATAGTCCTGGTAGTATTCAGGGTTCCATTTAAAGCCGTTAAAGGAGGCTCGTCCCACTTCCTGTTCTGGAGGAGCGAGTCGGGTCGCTGTGAGTGATGGATCTAGCGCATGCGTGGATGACAATGTCTTGATAGGCGCGCATGCTCTGACGGAGCAACAGGCGGTGTGCGCGTGCGTACTGAGTTAACCTCGGTGCCCTTCTAGGAGGTGGCGTGCCTGCTCAAAACGGAACCAAAGACGGTGTGCGCATCGGTTCTGACTGAACTCGGTGCCCTTCTAGGAAGTTGACTACGCTCATGTGACTAATGGGGCTAGTGAAAACAGGCGTCAACATATCATCCTTCAAAACACGTCTCGCTGAGATCAATAGCGAGATGAATGAACACCATGACTACCTGTTACAACAACTCCAGAAAGATGTCAAAAAATTTGACAGAGAAAAAGTTTACCCCTATATCAAAGATGACTATCAAACCACAGATAACGATGCCCTCTCGGAAGACGGCTCAACATCATCTAATCACTCAGGACATTCATCCTATAGCAACTCGAGTGACAGGAGCTGGGGGAGAGCTATGAAACAACCGGGACTCCTCCCCCCACCCCAACATATGCCACCCAACTCTTATGGCTTCCACCATCCCTCTTATCCACCTCAAGGCCCAATGTGGTACCCTGCATTTAATGGACCACAACCAGGATACATACAGCCCGGCTACCCTCAACCATTCTTCCCAAACCCACCACCTCCTTTTCAGTACAGAGGCAGGGGGCGAGGCAGAGGGAGAAGAAGAGGTCAGAAGCAGGTACAATGGCAGGACGCCGGACAACTCCAACAACAACAACAGCAGAGACAAACCAGGAGCATGACAAATCAAAGACCCTGATCGTCAACCTTTCCAAGAAACAGCTGAATGAAGACGAAACCACGCCCCTTGAACTAGGCCTTGATTTCGTTCCTACCCCTAAGGAGGATGACTTCAGGATGAATCAGGAACTACACCAACTATTCAGAAAAATTCGATTACAGGCATTTTTTCAGGGGAAACCACCCCATGACAGAGATGATTCTGGACTTAGACCCCCATCCAAATTTACACCCACCACCGCAATGGTTCCACCTGAGGTCCTTACTTTCGAGAAGGCCGTACTCAAAGAGACGACTCGACTTACAAAAAGATCACCGTACAACAACCTTCCAAACAAAACACGCCGGGCTTTGGAGTCACTCAGAGGAGATGAAACGATCATCATTAAGCCTGCGGATAAAGGGGGTGCCACTGTCCTCCTGGACATCACCGACTACGAAGCTGAATGTGAGAAACAACTCAGGAACACTACATATTACCGCAAATTGAACAAAGGCCCAACAGATGATTTGTCTAAAAGGATCAAGATATTGGTCAATGAGGCCAGCACGGAGGGGTGGATCACCCCCAATGAAGCGGCCTTCCTGATCAACAATGACCCCAAGACACCATACTTCTATATCCTCTTCAAAATACACAAGGGGGTTATCCCCCCTCCAGGAAGACCCATTGTCTCGGGGATCAACTCCCTCCTGGAACCACTGAGCCAATTCAGTGACTACTTCCTCCGTCCACTGGTTCAGAACACCACCGCGTATCTCAAGGACACACGGGATGTCCTCAACCTAATAGAAACCATCAACAAAGAGAACACGGAACCTATTGACCTACTCCTGACCATGGATGTAGAAGCGTTGTATACCAACATCCCTCAAGACGCCACCATCGAGGTTGTCAACGATCTACTCCAGATGGCAGAACCCCTAACTAACACACCAGTGGCCTTTATCATGGACCTGATCGCACTAGCCCTGAAAGAAAATTTCTTTATGTACAAAACTTCCATCTTCCTTCAGGTACAAGGTACCAGCATGGGTAGTACCTTCGCGCCGAGTCTGGCTGGTCTGTACATGGCCTCTTTTGAGAGCAGCTATGTCTTCTCAGACACAAACCCATACAAGGACAACATCGTTACATGGAAGCGGTACATAGATGACATTTTGGTCTTCTGGAAGGGCACTAGATCATCCTGTGAGACCTTCTTGGAATGGGCTAACGGATTGAACCCACACCTCCGATTCACAGGAACTATGAGCGAAACCTCTATCCCTTTCCTGGATCTAAAGATGATTCTAGAGGATGGCACCCTGAGGACGACACTACACAAGAAACCCACGGACTGTAACAGCCTCCTTGATTTTAACAGCCACCATCCCAAGGCCCTTCGGGAGAATCTACCGTACGGCCAATTTTTGCGTATACGACGCAACTGCACAACTAGTCAGGACTCTGAGACTGAAGCAAACCACCTTGAAAAAAACCTCTTGGATAGACACTACCCCAAGAGGGTTGTCAGACACGCAAGAAAAAGAGCCCGTAACGTAACAACCACAGGGAGACATTATTGGAAACTAGAATCAAGGCACCCAGCGAGTCCATTACATGTGTCACCACTTTCACACCCCGGTCCAACAGGATTAAACAAATCATAAAACGGAATTGGAAGATTTTGAATACCGACACACTGGAATTGGAACAACCACGATTCGCATTCAAAAGAACCTCTAACCTTCGTGACCGACTGGTCAACACGCGACCATTACAATGCAAACCGGACCCACCTAATACCACATTGTGGAACCTACCCCCTGTCACAGGCCACTACCCATGTGGGAACTGCCACGCCTGCTCCACCACAACCCACAGCAAACAACTTACCCTGGAGAACTTCATCTGGGAACAACAAGGACATTCCAATTGTAATACCAAGAACTGCGTCTACCTTATCACATGCCCATGTGGTCTCAGGTATGTCGGCATGACCTCACGTCCCATCAAAATACGTATAAGCGAGCATAAGAGCACCATCCGACGGGGACGAACAGCCACCAAGCTCACTAACCATTTCCTTGAACTTGGGCATAACTGTGAACAACTGTCTTGGACCATACTAGAATCCAGAATGCCCAGGCTCTCTTACGTCAAGAACAACGCTGGGTGTTCCGTCTTCACACTGACACGAAAGGACTCAATGATGAGATACCCTGGGTGGAACTCTAATCAGCCCCTTACATACACCATCCCTCCGTTGGGCACATATCTGTACACTTGTGACTTAACGTTGGCCCTTTGGCTATTGATTAAGGGACATCCCCCTGGTTCTCCTCTGATGCCCCTTGAAACATTGACCACTTTATGAAGGGGCATCCAGACGATACCGAACACTTCATACTCGGACACGTCCGGTTCAGTTGGGGTGGGCACGCCACTCCGTAATTCTATGCCAGACAACGAGGCACCACCAGGATTCACTAGCCCCATTAGTCACATGAGCGTAGTCAACTTCCTAGAAGGGCACCGAGTTCAGTCAGAACGCATGCGCACACCGTCTTTGGTTCCGTTTTGAGCATGCATCCCACCTCCTAGAAGGGCACCGAGGTTAACTCAGTACGCACGCGCAGACCGCCTGTTGCTCCGTCAGAGCATGCGCGCCTATCAAGACATTGTCACCCACGCATGCGCTAGATCCATCACTCACAGCGACCCGACTCGCTCCTCCAGAACAGGAAGTGGGACACGCCTCCTTTAACGGCTTTAAATGGAACCCTGAATACTACCAGGACTATCTACAGGCAGCCGCTGGCAGAGGGTAGGTGCTGAATGAGCCGGCCCCCGACGCAACCGTAAGTACTCAACAACGCAGGGTCCGCTTGGGAGACGTTCCACGATCCCAATACGCAGCTCGCCCTTGCTTATGGGCCCCAGCATCAATCTACCTATGCTTTGTCTTTCTAGCAAATAGGGCGCAGGCAGCCACGGCAACACCTAGGAAGCCCTCGCTTACATTTACGAGGGTAAGGAGCTTGGTATACATGTGTGTGAGTCTCGTATGATATTTTGAATGCCAACTTTATTGTACTCACTCCTGTGAGACGAACCGAGTTTCCACGTGTGTTCTGTACTTTCTGTTTAACCACTGCCCTCCACCTACGAGCAGAGTGGGGCTCTATCTTTGTTTTGTGGAATGCATACGCTAAGGTTCACCCCCGAATCATTATTACTATTATTATTTTTCTCTAGGTGCACAGACTGCCCCCTCATAACGTCATTCATTGTTTGGCATTGATGTTGACCTAGTTTACGTGACTTTTGACCTCTAACACCGCCCCTCCACGTTCGGGCGTTATATCACCTTCCGTTAAGATGTGTGTGCCTGGCACTAATGTTATACCGCTATCACGGTATCTGTGTATGTCTCTTTGTACACAACCATGGGTGTGAATGCACACTTACGACTTGGATGGCAATCGGGGGCACGGTCAGTTTTTTGCTGTGTTCTCTCGATAAAGTGGTGTTTATATTTGTACCAGATCTGTCTAAAAACATCCATGTGTGTCTGTCACCCCTTTCCCTCGTTTCCTCCCCCCCCCATTTATTTACCCTTTTAGGTTACACTAGCTTGGTACGCTTTCTCTATATCTGCTGAATAGGTCACTGTACCCCGCAGTTCCGTACCTCTCTTTACCTTTCATAGACGCAGGTTACCTTTTCAGGCACTGGAACCCCCGTCCCCACCGTGCACATCCCCCCACTAAGTTAGGTCCTGAAGAAACGCCACTGACCCTCCCAGGCTATCTAGGCGTGAAACATGTCGAGCTTTTTATAAGTCACACTAGCACCTTGCGCTTATTAGTGACCCCGTGACCTATTGGTCTTTTTTACTCTTTGCCAGGGGCCCCACAACATTAAAGTAGTACTTTTTGGCCACCCCTAGGCATTTTTATTAACACACTCTGCACGCACACAATCACCTACCTCCTGGATCCACTACTATTGTTTTTTAAGCCCACACACCTGCACTCACCTAACGGCTTTTCTCTTTAAAAGACCTCCGATAAAGAGACCCTTCGGGGGACCGTCGGGCATTGCAGCGCCGGCCCGACGAGGAGCAATAACAAGCCCGATGATGAAGCAAGACATCCTTCGGGGTGTGTGAGGGCCAACAAGAGGCTACATTGAGTCCTCCCCTTCGGGATTGAATCCTTGACACTGGGGAAATTTCTCTCTGCCTCTTTCCACCTCCCCTATACCTCCCTCCCTCCTCTACACTCTTTCTTTCTCCCCCCCTTTTTTTGTTGAGCAGGTGATCGCCATTTTTGTTTCACTGCCAACATGGAACAATGTCCTCATTGATTTAATTGTCATTGGTGGAGCACGGACATTGGACCACAACCAGCTCCTGGTCCCCCACTTCCCTTTTGATTCTGCGAAATATGGATACCATACTTGCATTTGGTTAGACAATTGGGCAAAGTATACTAAGGAAGACGGAGTTTTAGCTTTTCCGGAACATGGTTCATTTAATTTGGCGATTTTAAGAAACTTGCGTGAAATGATGATGAGATTAGATCCCCGACCAAGACCTACACAGTTCGAGGCATTGACTGAGTGGGAAGATGAGATGCATGAGCAAGAAAAACAGAGAAATGGCAGGAGGTATAGATATATGTTTGGAAGGCCAAATGATCGTGAAACTCATTATGATCGAAAAGGTGGCGAGACGCAAGTATGACTGAAGGACTGTTTCCCGTAAGAGCTGCAGGAGAAAATGAAGGAAGGAAATGTGTAGACAAAAAACATAATGTAGAACCTAGAAGGTATGAAGCGAATGAATCGGAGGACGATGTCCTAGATGATATGTTTTACAAAAACCCACCTCCGTACAGACAAGAATCAGAGATATTAACCCCAGATACTCCAGTGAGGGAAACCCTACGAATCATTAAGACAGAGGTTATGACTCCAGAGGTAAAGAGGAGAAATTCCATTAGGGAAAGAGAGATGGAAAACAAGGCTGGAAGTGAAATTCAAAAGAATTAGCGAAAACCACGTTAGAATTAACAGAGAAAATAAGAGAATTAACAAAGAATCTAGAAGCAGTTACAAATCCTGTAACCATAGGTCCGGTTATGCCCATTTTTGAGAAGCAGAAAGAGAGTGAGCAGGGTCTAACAGTTCCGTATGTGAGCAGTAGACACGCGGAACAAACCCCAATGAGAGCAAGGGAGAATCCTTGGAGACATACAATGAGTGAAGGTGGACTAAATGTGTGAAATAAACCGTTTTATAGTCCTGATTCTGTAGAAAGAGACAGAATAGTAGGAGGACAAATATTAGAACCACAAAGAATGACAGAACCAGGCAATGTGGAAAAATCAGTGGGTATAACTACAGATGAATTGAGCGAATGGTTGAAAGTTTGCAGGGAAAAGAGAAAGAACCTCAAACTATTGATGTGGCAAAATTACGCATGGTGTTAGAAGAATTAACAGTAGGGACAATCCCCACGGAAATGCTGAAAAATTACCAGGATGAGGAGCTGTTGGTTTTTTTTTTTTTTTTTTTTTTTTCCAAAATTTTTTATTGAAACAATAAATCAGTTACAAGCATGGGCCTACAACCACCAGGGCCGGCCGCTAGATTCAGAAAGGATCGTACATTAGTTAAAGCAGTAGGCGACACCCGGGGCCCAGCCCCGTAAATGGATCAGGAGAGCTCGAGAGAAGCAGGAGACATACGTTTAACATAAATAACAACAAAAAACAAAAGGCGAGGCATACGGGCAAAAAGCGTGGGTCAGGCTACATCCGGGGGACTTTTACTCCAAACCTTCAATTAGCTATCAACAGGAGGGAGTACTGAAAGATCGGGGGGGGTAACGGGAAAGGAACATCTATATTCGATTATTACAATCAGTTGCAAGGAACCATCAAGGGTCAGGGGGACAAGGCAATATCGGTGTCCACTAGGGGGGGCGTACAGATACCCCCACGATACACGTTCCATTGCCCCCAAATTCTACCCCATGCCCCGGGTTTACCGCGGGCCACATATACAGTCTTCTCCCTGAACATACACCAGTCCATGTTTTCCTTCCATACTGACACAGTGGGTGGCCGCTGGGAGCCCCAAAGCTGCGCTATATCCCTCTTAGCAATCATGTAGCCCAGGGCCGCCCACCGAGTCTGCGCCGCGTTATAATCATTGGGCTCCCACACATTCAAGACACAGCGACGCACCTCCGGCAGCAGCGCCACCCCGGTGACTTGTCCCATGACCCCATGAACCCGACGCCAGTATTCCGCCACCTCCCGGCACTCCCAAAGGATATGGAGAAAGGTGGCACTGAGCCCACACCCCCGCTTGCAGAGCCCATCTTCCGAGAATCCCATCGAGACCAGACGGGGGCCCGTCACATACACCCGGTGGAGAATCTTTAACTGGACCAGGCGGAGACGGGCTGGAATGGCAACTTCCTTGGGGGACGATAGTGCGGACTGCCAGTCCTCGTCGTCTAATTCCACCCCGTCTCCCGTCCACGTCTCCCGAAGGCGCACCAATAGGTCAGCCCGATTATTAATGAGTTTTTTATAGATTAAGGAGATAGTACTGTCGGGAACATGACCATCAAGTATGCGGTCCTCGAGGGGCGAAGAGGCCGGGATCTTGGTCCCCTCCCCAAAGACAGAGAGCAGGGCATGCCGAACCTGGGCGTATCGGAAGAACTCCTTTTCCGTGAGTTCGTATTCGCTCTGGAGCGCCGCGAAGGTCTTAACCGCGCCCTTCATCCATAAGTCTCCCACTCTACTGATGCCAATCGTATCCCAACGGTCAAACCCCTTCGTTGTCCAGAGGCTTCCCAGTCGGTCGGAGGCAAATAAAGGAGTAGCGCATGTTAGTCGCTCACTCCAGCCCATGGCTACATTGGCCGCCTTCCAAATCCGTACTGCGATCTTAGTGGGGCCCGTCAGGGTCCGTCCAGCCGAGCGGGAGTAAAGCGCCCTGTTATAGTTACCGCCGGGAAGCAGGAATTTATCCATCTCATACGCCGGGTTCAAGCCAGGCGCATACGTGGCATGGTTAATGGCTGATAGCTGTGAAGCCCAATAATACCTGCGAATGTCGGGAAGCGCGATGCCCCCGTCGTACCAGGGGAGAGTGAGTTTGGCCAGGGCGATACGCGCCCGTCCGTCCCACACCAGTCTCCTCTGCAGGCTCTCTACTTCCCGAAAGTAGGCCACTGGAATGATGTCGAAGGAGTTCTGAAGTGCATAGAGGAACCTGGGAAGGGACATCATTTTAAACAATGCGGCCCGACCCAGTGGGGACAGGGGCAGCCTACACCACCGAGCCGTGTCTTCCCTCAAACGCCGAAGTGGAAGCAGGAGATTGTGCTCATAGCGAGCTACCGGGTCCAACGAGATGTGTATCCCCAGGTATTTAAAGCCGGACAGAGATATTTGGATCGGAAGCCGAGGCGGCAGGAGAGGGGGGCCACCGGAGATAGGATAGACACAGGATTTAGACCAGTTAATCGTGAGACCCGAATTTCTCCCGTAGGAAGTCAGAACATCGAAAAGAACGTTAAGCGACTGCCGCGGCGAGGTAAGGTACAGGAGGATATCGTCAGCATATAACGAGACCCGATCCTCAAAGCCCGGGGCCCACCGGATCCCCCTGATCGAGGGCTCCCAACGGAGCCAAGCGGCGAGTGGCTCCAGGGCGAGAGCGAAGAGCAGAGGGGACAACGGGCACCCCTGCCTCGTACCCCTACCGAGAGCGAAGGGCCGAGAGACCCGCCCATTAACCACCACCTGAGCCATGGGTCCCGTGTAGAGAAGCTTCACCCAGCCAAGAAATCCCTCCCCAAAGCCGAATTTGGTCAAGACAGCCCAGAGGAATGGCCACTCGATGGTGTCAAAGGCCATCGTGGCATCTAAAGAAACCAGCACGGCCGGTTCGGAGAGGGACTCTGCCCTGGCGAGGGCGCCATGGAGACGCCGCAAGTTGAGGGCGGTGTTGAGATGTGGGATGAAGCCGCATTGATCAGGATGAATCAGATCGCAGATGACGCTCAACAAACGATTGGCAAGGACTTTAGCCAGGATTTTAGGCTCTGCATTTAGCAGTGAGATAGGCCTGTAAGAGGCACAGCGGTCCCGTGGCTTACCTTCCTTGGGGATCACGACTATCGTGGCCAGTCGCTGGTCGACCGGAAGGGAACCGGCCTCAAGGGACTCCTGAAACATCCGACGGAGGAAGGGCGCTAGTTTATCCGGGCGCAACTTATATAATTCGATAGGTAGACCGTTGGGACCCATGGCCTTGCCCGAGCGAAGGGACCGAATCGCAGTCGCGATTTCATCTACCGACAAGGGAGCGTCCAGCTGCTCACGGTCCTCGGCAGAAAGGCCAGGCAAAGCAATGTCCCTCAGGAGAAGGCGAGAATCTTCCTCATCCCTATCAGTCACCGGGGAGTACACAGTCCGGAGGTGGTCGGCAAAACATTCCACAATCTCACCAGGCTCAGTCACACACACTCCATCCGAGACACGCAACTCCGGGACCACACGATTCACTTTCTCCTTCCTGTCCAGCCACGCAATCAGCTTTCCCGCCTTGTCCCCGGCATCATACAACCGACCCTGCTGCTCCCTATACATAGTTTTGGCAGCGTCGGTGACAAGAGATCTGTATTCAAACTGTTTCAGGCTGAGGGCATGGAGCCCGTCCGGAGTGACACCCGCCTCCAAGGCCGACTCCAGCCCCGAGATGTCAGTCTCCAGCTTCACCACCGCCTCACTCCTGAGCTTCTTAGCCACCACTATCTGGGAGAGGGCGTGTCCGCGGATTACGGTTTTAAAGGCTTCCCACAGGGACATTGCAGACAACACAGACCCCTCGTTTTCAAGAAAGTATTGGTCCATAGCCTTAACCAGACTCTCGCGGGTCGTAGGGTCTCGCAGGTACCACGGGTTAATGGGAGCGATCCGCCCTGCAGACCGCGACTCGGTGTCAAAGAGAAGCCACAGCGGGGAATGATCGGAGATACCCCTCGCCAGGTGCCTGACCTCTCGAATTCGACCCGTCTGCGCCGCGGGCATAAGGAAATAGTCTAACCTAGAAAGACTCCCATGTGCCCCAGAGTGAAAGGTGTATTGACATTGGGTCGGATGCATTAATCGCCAACTATCCACCAGGCCGAAGGTCTCCAACAGACCACCTAGCCAAGCCTGGGCAGCGGGGAGGGCCCTGGGTGGGTGACGATCCAGGTCACCCGAAACCACCGAATTAAAATCCCCGCCCATAAGCAAAAGGCCATCCGGAAGTTCAAGCAGCATTCGACCCAAGTCCGCGAAGGTGGAGTTCTGGAGGCCCGGTGGGACGTAAATTGAGACCAGGGCAAGGGGATGCCCCTCCCACCTCCCAGTCAGACAAACATAACGCCCTCTGTCATCTGAGACCACCCTCGTGATCTCCAACGGAAGTGAGGATCGCAGGAGAATGCCCACCCCCCTGGAGCCAGTTGTGAAACCAGAGTGAGCCACGAGGCGGTATCCCCCCCTGTTCATTGCATGGCAGACATTACCAACCAAATGCGTCTCCTGGATAAACACCACATCAGGAGTCAGACGACGCAAATACTGCAGAACTACACCCCGTTTGATACGGTCCCCCAACCCATTGACGTTCCATGACATCAGCTTCAACCCGTCCCCCCCCATCCCCTCCAATAGATCAGAGGTCCCCCCACAAGTAGCACAAGTCCCAAAGGTGGCAAAAAATCAATACCTCGCCCTGCAAACAAAAACCACACTACAAAACAACCCCTCCTTCCCCCCCACCCCCCCCAACACCCAACTCCCCCCACCCTGCACCCCTGCGGGCCAAAAAACCCCCCCAAATTGCAGTGTGCCTGTCGCCCAACTAACCCCAGTCTACAAAAAGACCCCGGAGGAGGAAAGGGACCCGTCCCTGCCCGCCCCCCATACAGGTACTAGCAAAACACACTGAACCAAAGAAGTACAACCCAGCTGAGCAGTGCAAATTGGCAAAATCAAGGACCAAGAGTCACTCCAAAGGGGACCCGTCACCGTTGGCACCTGCAGAGGGCCCGGGACGGCCCCCTCCGTCCGGCAGCGAGTCCAACCAGTCACTCACGGCCACAGGAGAGTCAAAGAAGGCAGTCCGATCCTCATGTTCCACTCGGAGTTTGGCAGGGTAGAGCATAGAGTACTTTAGGCCCAGCTCACGAAGACGACGTTTCACCCCCTGGAATCCCATCCGCTGTTTCTGGACAAGTTGAGTAAAGTCCGGATAAAAGTTAATGGATGAGTTCTCATGTCGAACCGGGCCATGGACCCGCGAGGCCTGCAGAATCGCATCCCGGTCTCTGTAGTAAAACAGTTTGGCCACGATAGGCCTCGGGGGGGCCACCGGCCGTGGCCGCCCGCCCGGAACTCGATGTGCCCGTTCAACGGCAAAAAATTTACTCAAGCCCGCAGGGGTCAGCTGTTGGAGGATGAGTTCCTCGACCAGGAGGTCAACCGGGCGGTCGTCGGAGGACTCCGGTACGCCGACGACACGGATGTTGTTGCGTCGGGCCCGTCCCTCGAAGTCCTCCAGCCGCCGGGCCATCTGCTCATTGACCACCTTGATGTCGCCAAGCGCGGCCTGCAGGTCCGACACATCCGCACCCAGGGTGGAGGTCCGCGCATCGAGAGTTTGAACCCTCTCGTTTGTTTTGGAGAGGTCCGCCCGTATTAAGGTGACATCAATCGCCACCGTATCGATCTTGCGGGCCAGGGCCTCGTATTGCGTGGCGATGGTCTCCCTGATGCCATCAATGGCGCCCATGATGTCCTGTAGGGAAAGTTCCGAAGAGACGGATGTGCCACCACCGGCGACGTCTGAGGGGGGACCGGCCGTTCCAGGAGAGCCTCTGCCCTGAGTGTAGCGGTCCATGTTGTTGGTCTGGACCGATCCTCCACGGAGGGAGGATTTAGTCTTACGCCCCTCGGGGCCCCCCCTGCCCCCCATGCGGCCACGGACTCCGAGGGGGACCGCCGATCAAAAGTAGTTGGGATACCGGCCCTGGAAACCAGCGCCTCACCCGAGGCCACAATATGGCGGTGCGGGGGGACCCAAGGCGATAGGCACTCTAGTGGCAGGTGGAGACAAAGCTTTGTGCAGAGGTCAGGGAAACACCCCGCCACCTCAATCGCTCCACCGGCCAGCCCCCTGAGGTCTGAAAGTGAAACCGAAAGTGGCCGAGCGGCCCCTGGCACCGCGCCGCAGCCGTTGTTGTTCAACTGCGACACGGCCCCACGGCCCACCTTCGCCCCGGGCACCTCCGTCGGGTGGGTCCCAAAAGTTCAAACAACGATAACTCAGGATTCCCGGGTCCGATTAAATTTCTGAAAAGAGATACGTGCTCAGCCGGTCGTCATCTCCCAGATTCCATAAACCAAATCAGGATATTGTCAGGATAAATTCCGAGGAGCAGCGAGGGTCCGGGGAGCCCTGTGCTCACGCGACCATCTTGGATGCGCGCTAGGCTCCTCCCCCGGAGCTGTTGTTTTTATGCAAGAGTGTCACTTGGAGAGCGAAGAATTTACATGACAGGCTAGAAGAAATAGCAAGTGAAATGGGAATTGATATGGATAAGGTAAAAGCTTTACAGAAGCCTTACCGAGTGGATTTCACGGAAAAGGATATTGAAAATCTGAATACTGCAGGACGAATAGGGCAGATTAAGGATATAATCACATTGTTAAGGAAATGGGGAGATGTGGACAAATGGAAAAGCAGGTGGTATGGAAAGCGGGATCATACCTCAGACAGAACATTCCCAGCATTTCCTGTGAGAGAAAAGGAAAAGGTAGTGACAGAGTTTCCCATGAGAGAGATTCCAGGAGGGGGATATGTGCATGTCCCGTGGACAAGACAGGACATTTTGTCATTTACAAATGACTTCCCTCGATTACGAGAAAAGCCCGTCGAGTGGTACAGACAGGCGGACAGATTTGTTAAGCTGTCAAAAGTACTGTGGATTGATTTAAATAGCGTTTGATATAATAGTGCCAGCAGACTTATGGGCAGAATGCAAAATAGTCATTGATTGGCCAGCTAAAGAATACCCGAGAGACCCCACAACAGGAGCACCAGACCCCGAGGTAATGAAGAAATACGAACAGGTTATGGTATTTTTGAAAAACAAAGTACCTCCCAAAGAAACAGATTGGGTAAATATAGATCGAACACATCAGGAAGTGAAGGAATCAGTTCATGCTTACTATGAGAGACTGATACTGGCTTTCAAACAGTTTAGTGGAGATGAGAATCTTGGTGAAAAGGACCTGAGTCATTTTGTGTACAGATTTGTGTATGGGTTGCGTCCTGAAATTAGTGAAATGATCAAGCAGCACACAGTCGACTGGCAAAGCAAGAAGATAGATGAAATTCTGAGACATGCCAAATACTTCAGTGATGAGATTGAGGCAAAGCAGCGGAAACTTGAGGAAAAGGCAATGTGGGCACAAGTGAAAGTTGCAGAAAGACAGGAAGCTCAGCTAGTTGAACAAGCAAGTAACCCAGGAAACAAATCGAAATTTGGCCCAGGAAGGGAGAAGGGTAATATAGAAGAAGCTAAAAAGAAGTTTCCCTGCCACAATTGCGGTAGGTTAGGGCATTGGAAATCTGAGTGTAAATATCCACCAAGTACTAATAAAGAAAATCCATCATTGAATCCACAGGTGCAGTGTGAGGTGGGTGGCCAGCCGCAGCAACAGCAGAAGGCTGTTAATCCACAGAATCAGGTGCCAAAACCGCCACTACCGCAAAGCAGAAATACCCAGAAATACAATAAAGAAGTGGGATTCTACAATGAAGAGCAGGTAAACAAGCCGCAACGCACAAGTGCTGTTTCACAATATTGGCTGCGAAATGAAGAGAGTGATTCAGAGGAGAATTATTGACGGTGCCGAAGGGAGGAAGAAGAGTGCGTGCTTGGCGCAACTCTAGAAATAGATCAGACAGGACCATTTGTGGATGGGAAAGTTAATGATGAAAACATTACTTTTCTAGTAGACACTGGAGCTACACGATCAACTGTCAGGTCAGCAGATGTAAAGAATCTTCCTCTCTCGGATGAAACAATCCAAGTAGTTGGTGTGTCAAACACCCAGATTAGGACCTATCTTACCGAACCGGTAAAGGTCAAAATAGGGAAATTCACAGACATGCACCGATTTGTGGTGTGCGATACCAGTCCTGTGAATTTGTTAGGAAGGGATTTGTTGTGCAAGATGAATTGCACTATATTCTGTACCCCAGATGGAATAGCATTTGAGACACCAGATGAGGATGTACTGTATAAAATGACAATTGCTAATCAAGAGCATGAAGTTATAGGAACTTATGCAGTATTCAACCCTGATGAGTTACCTAAAGAATTGAAGCAGTCTGTGAAAGCAGGAGTCTGGGATTTTACTGGAGAAGATGTAGGCCTTATGAGAAATATAGATCCAGTAAAAATTACATTAAAAGAAGGAGTAGTTTATCCAAACATTCCACAATACAGACTGACACCTGAAATAATTGAAGGAGTGACACCTTTAATTGAGAGAATGATTCAACAAGGAGTGTTGAGGGAAATCATGAGCAGCCCATGTAACTCACCTATAATGGGACTGAAGAAGCCAAATGGAAAGTTCAGGATAGTGCAGGATTTGAGAAAAATTAACAAAATTGTTGTGTCATGCTGTCCCATTGTTACAAATCCATCAGTGATTTTGTATCAGATTCCCCATGATGCAGAATGGTACACAGTAATTGATTTGTGTCATGCTTTCTTTTCCATTCCGTTGCATCATGACAGCCAGCCGATATTTGCATTTCGGTTTGGAGAGCATATTTTGGCATGGTGCCGAATCCCACAGGGGTACACAGAGAGCCCCTCAATATTTAATCAGTTGCTGAAGAAATCTCTGGAAAGTCTAACGATGCCTGAAAATTCAGTTTTGGTCCAGTACATCGATGATCTATTGGTGGCATCGAAAACGCGTGAAGCTTGTGAAACAGATACCATAGCTTTGCTAAATCATTTAGCAGATGGAGGACTAAAAGTTTCTCCGACAAAATTGCAATTCTGCAAAAAGGAAGTACAATACCTAGGACATAACATTGAAAAAGGGCTGAGAAAAGTGCCAATAGACAGAATCAAAATTATCAGAGGGATGAGATCTCCAATGACCCAGAGAGAAGTGAGAATGTTCCTAGGGATGGTTGGCTACTGTCGTCAGTGGATAAGTAACTTTTCCCTGATTGCCAAACCCTTGGTAAAATTGACAAAAAGTGAGGTTAAAGATGCCCTTGAATTGAAAAAAGAAGAATTGGCAGCATTCAGACAATTGAAGGACAAGCTTTGTGAAGCCCCAGCTCTGGGTATGCCAGACTATGAGAAAGAGTTTGAATTGTACTGCAGTGAGAGAAACAGATGTGCACTCTCGGTGTTAATACAGAAACATGGAAGATTAAGGAGACCAGTTGCATATTTCTCATCAATGCTAGATCCAGTAGCAGTGGGTCTACCAGGATGTCTGAAAGCAGTAGCTGCTACATGTCGAAGCCTAGAGCAGAGTGAGGGCATCGTGATGGGATATCCAGTAAGAGTGTTTGTACCTCATGCTGTGGCGATCCTTTTAACAAGGAGCCGAACACAGTTCATGTCACATAGTCGGCTGACTAAGTATGAGAAGGTCATTCTAGGTGCAACCAATGTGAGTCTGGAGAGATGTGTGAATGTAAATCCAGCTACACTATTACCAGATGCGGAGAGAGTGGAGGTAAGAGATGATGTTGATCATGATTGCTTGGATGTGCTTGATTTCTGCACAAAACCCAGACCAGACATAAAAGATTTACCATCACCAGAAAGTTATTATGTGATGTTTGTGGATGGATCTTGTTTGAGAACGGATGAAGGATTGTTGAGTGCAGCATATGCAATATGCACAGTTGCAGCAGTCGTGGAGGCATCACACTTAAAAGGAGTTAAATCCGCTCAAGAAGCAGAACTAGTGGCACTGACAAAGGCATGCAAAATCGGGAAGAATGTGACAGTGACTGTGATAACTGACAGCCAGTACGGCTTTGGAGTTGTCCACAATTTTGGCCAACTTTGGCTGCAGAGAGGTTTCCTGACCTCCAGTGGAACTCCTATAAAGAATGCAGAAGTGGTTGGAAAATTACTTGAAGCAATACAGTTGCCTAAAGAACTGGCTGTTGTGAAATGTGCTGCTCATAGTCAAGGTAGTGATTACATCGCTACTGGGAACCGATATGCAATCGACATGGCTCAGTACTGTGCCCGAAATCAGTATTCAATTAATAGGGGAAAAGAAAAGGAAATGTCTTCTTGCTCCTTAATGTTCACTAATGTTGTGGAAACATGGGAAGAGGTGAGGCAGTTGCAGGATGCAGCAGGAGATGAAGAAATGAAACAGTGGGTAAAAGCAGGTTGTGCCCCAAGGGAGAAAGACCATGTGTGGGTCTATCGGGATGGAAGACCAGTAATGCCTGATAGCATGATGTCAACCATGGCACGGATGTATCATGGCCAAGGGCATCTAGGGAGGGATGCCATGATAAGGGCCTTTAAGCAGACCTGGTACAATGCAAAATTTAGGTTGATAGCAGAGAGTCTCTGTCAAAGATGCCTGATATGTCAGCAGTACAATCCTGGAAGGAAAACAGTGGTGAGCCTAGGCACAATAGGCCGAGAGGGAGGACCTTTCACCAGAATGCAAATAGATTTCCCTGAAATGCCCCCTTATAACAAATTAAGGTATGTTCTGGTGGTAGTTTGTCTGTTCTCAAGGTGGGTGGAGGCATACCCAACCAGAAGAAATGATGGAATCACAGTGGCCAAGCTATTGCTAAGGGAATTCATCCCAAGATTTGGGTTCCCAGTGACCATTGAATCAGACATAGGAGCACACTTTTACAATGAGATCATGGGTTTGATTTGTGAAGCATTGGGTGTACAGCAAAAACTACATTGTGCCTATCGACCAGAGGCTTCTGGTGTGGTTGAACAAATGAATGGTACGATCAAAAACAGAATAGGGAAAATGTATTTAGCCACAGGAATGAAATGGCCTGATGTCTTGCCTCTAGTCTTGATGACAATCAGATCTACTCCAGACAGAACTACAGGTTTGAGTCCCCACGAAATTATCATGGGACGGGCCATGAGACACGTGTTTGTTCCCGTCAACAAGTTGATGACATTAACTGATGACATGGTTTTGGATTACTGTAAAGGCCTGGCTGACGCAGTCCATTCTGTGTTTCACCAGGTTGGAGCGGATGCCACTACCCTTGAAAGAAAACCAGCCCATGACCTGAGCCCAGGGGACTGGGTGAAAATAAATGTCCACAGAAGAAGGAATTGCTTGGTTCCAAGGTGGGGAAGGCCAAGGCAAGTTATCTTGACCACACAACTGCTGTGAAGTGTGCTGGATTGAAAAATTGGATACATGCGAGTCACACTTTGAGAGTTCCAAACCCAGCAGATAGCATTGGAAAAGAATATTTTGATGCTTCGGAATCAAGTGCTGATTCAGATGATGAGAATTCAAAGACAAAAGAAAACCCCGAAAGGGGGGAGAAGGAGTCAAGACTAGTTTCAACTCCAAGAGAAGAAATCCTGAGGAAGTGATTGCAGATTTCAGATAGTTCAGATTCTGGAGATGAGCAAAACGCCAGTCGCGAGCACAGAAAGAAGAAAAGAAAAGAATGTGTCAACAGAAGTAACATTCACACCAGATGAAAGAGTAGGAGAAGTTCCACCGGAGAAAATTCTTGAAGGAGAAGAAGGGACAGAAATAGAGAGAGAGGGACAGATTTCTGCGGAAGACCCCCGAAGAGGTGTAGGGACAACCAACACTGAGTTAGGTGAAGGGCCAAGTAGCAAACAGAAAGATTGCGTGTCGGAGACCCGAGGAGGGACAGAAGTAGGGCAAACACAAGAGGTGGAAAAAGAAACTGTTGAAAAGGAAAAGCCAAACGAGACAGAATCTGAAGACAGTGAAACTGAAATACCAGAGGGTCGAGTTCTGAGAAAGAGAACTTGGATCGAGGAAAGAAACAGTAAAGAAGGTAAACTAAGAAGAAATGCTAAAGGAGACCTTTGGCCAAACAAAATAATGAGACTGAGATACCGATTGACACGAGTCAAACCCACAAAAGCTGAACAAGTGAATGAAGTGACTAGTCAGCTCAAAGAAAAAGAGGGAGAGACAGAGGTGTCGGAAGAAAACAAAAGATCAAGAAAACCCAACTAGAAGTATAAGTCACCTGATTGGACGTATGTGGCACTGCCTGAACAAGGAGAATAGGTAGATAGTCAATGAAATCCAGAGGAGACTTGACTGAAAGTGGTGGAGGAAGAAGAAACAGCAGAAATCCTGAGAGTTATCCTATCCGATATTGGAGAAGAAGCGGAAATTCAGGAATTTCTGTATGTGGATGACAAAAAGGAAGTGAAAAACGATGAGATGCCAAACTGAGTAATTTCAAGAAGATCATTGTATGAAAATATAAAGGATTGATTAAGAAATTGAAGAACTGGGTTAACCTGATAAGTGCTTTGCTCTTTCAGGTGAAGGAGCAAGGAGTGGAGTAGAAGAGGCTAAGTCAAAAGACACAGTCAATTTAACAAGATGGCTAACATAGATGCTAACAAGAGTAGATGTACTTTTATGGAAAGATGGTGCAAAATGTGTTGTTGCTGTACAGGATTATTAATGCTTCTATGGAGCGTACTCGCTCTTTTGATCTCTTTCAAAGTAACTTTAGATACACTAGAAGGGCATACAGAGGATATGACTAACATAGCGAAAAGTTCACAAAAGGTAGTTCCATTTAAAACAAGCACTGAACATATGCACAAGGATAGGTCTATAACTGATTTTTCTAGCAATGTATTTTCAAAATAATTGTATGAATATGTAAAAACCATGGATGTAAGGGATTGCTACGTCTGTATGCAGTTACCTGCCTCTGTTTCAGAAGGGGTGACTTATCACCTCCCAGCAACTTATGGAATAACATGTAGCGTTTTAACAAGTATATTTTATCAAGTAGGGAAATTAGAATATAATCTGTCTAATATAGATAACATTCTTGGACAATTGCCCATGAATAATGAATTGAATCCTGCTAAAACTGCTAATGTACTAGGTGAGATTTTTATAGAAACTAAGGAACTAACATTAGAATATATTTTTAGAAACAATTTAACTTGCAGTTTGAAGAAAGAAGAGAAAACATTTCTAGATATGGTCGAAGAAAGGAGATTGAAGATGCATAAAAAGGCAGAAGGACATGAAGTGGGAGAAAATGTTTGGAACATAGATGGGAAAAGGGAGACAAAGGGTGAAGTTAGACCAACAATAGCTATAGATTCACCACAGAAAGGCAAATTATGTATTATGAGGGGAAAGATCTCAATATGATTATTATTATATAGGGACAAGTGAGTGTCATGATACATACTTCATTGCATCCGGATGGGGATTTAGAGGCGGAGAAGATCCAGTCTTTCCTGGATTATACTACATTTGTGGGAACAAGGCTTATTACAGGCTGCCCGACCATTGGTATGGCACATGTTATGTTGGCCTGGTCTTTCCAAAAATCTTTCACATGGGTAGAGTAGAAAATAGTGGATCACATAACCTACTAATGCGTAGTAGAAGAGAAACTTGGTTAGAAATTGTAGGTGATATTTTTGGAGCCTTGATACCAGCAGTGGGAATATCTTTGAATGCAAATAATATTCGGAAATTGTCAACAATAGTGGATCGCTTGTCAACAAGCACCGCTGGAGGGTTTCTTTTGGTAAACACCGAAATGGTTGCTATGCGTGCTATGATTATGCAAAATCGACTTGCCCTTGATATCTTATTGGCAAAAGAGGGTGGAGTCTGTGGAATGCTGAAAGTTCAACATTGTTGCACTTACATTCCTGATGAAAGCAAAGATCTAAAAGTTTATATAAAAAATATTACAGAATTGCATGATGAAATAGTACCACTGGAAGTTGAAAGTATCTGGACTAAAATTAGTAATAAAATGGCTGCTATTAAGACTTTCTTAAGGAAATTAGGTAGTACTATATTAGGGAAAATATTATTTCCATTAACGTGTGTAATTTTCATATTATTAATACTTAGACTAGGATGTATGTGTTGCAAACACAAAAGAAATAAAAAGAAAATTAGACGAGAAATTATTAAAAAGAGGGAAAAGAAACAAGAAAGAGATTTTGAAGAAATAGAATTAGAAGAATGGAAGGAGAGTATGTATGACAAAACAAAAAGAGAAGATGAAGGGGAAACAGAATTATAATTGAGCAAGAAAACATTTAGAATTTCCATAACAGGGGAAAATAAATTGATTGTGGGTTTTGTTGGTGATAAAATCACCAAAGGGGGGATTGATGGAGCGGGTAAAATGTTTTCTTTTTATATACCCAATCCATTTATATATGTTTATATTAAAACGATTAATGAATAATTATAATAATTAATAGTGTGATGTGAAAGGACTAAACCAACCTTATTAACAGAAAGAATACACGTGGGAATGCATTTGCATGGCTAAAATAATAAGTGAACTAAGTTTGTTTGCATATTAAATGATAAACTTGGTTGAGTAATGTTATTGCGATTTGCGCTTAAATAATCCACTCTTAACGGCTTTGGATGTTGCATATGGCTAGATAAATGCACAGACATAAGGGTATTAGCAAGGGAATAACACTGTTTTAATCATTTCCATGTATTAATTACGATTTTGTGTCTCTTTGCTTAAAGTTGACTATTCTGGCCTACCAAAAGATGGCCGCCGACTGAAGCCTAACTAAAGTACATTACTTCACCATTTGAACAATGGAGAAAGGCGCCTGCACTGACTTCGACCGTGTCCCCTGTGTGACCTGTCAGACCATGCCCATGAAGACTACCCTGGGCGAGGTGCCAATGCCCCTGAACGTAAAGAAAATGTTACAATTGAGAATATGAACTGTTGAACTCGACCTGTTCTCAACGAACTGATACATTTAGGAGCACGGATTACTCGTTCCCATACATTCGCTTTGAGACTTTTACCGCATGGGAAGAATTGAAAAATGTATCCTGATGTGCCGAGATGTATTTGAATTCAGCCAATCATATTACTGTGAAATGAGAAATGTAACATTTGATATGCAAATTTTAGTATAAATATTGGTAGACTAGAGAGGTGTTTAGAGTAGCTGTTGACGGAGAACCGATGATCAGAGATCCTTATGCTGACGGAGAGGACGGTGACTCTACATGATAGAACAGAACTCTGACGAATTTACTGAGGACCAGTTCTGACTTAGAAAACGACAATTAGCCAGAATAGGTAAATATGACAAAAGATGATATTCCATTATTAAGATTTAACCTGCATTTAAATTAGATAAAAGAAAATCATTATTTGAATTAATGTGTCGGGTGATTATTTCATTGAGATGTTTATTGATTAATTTAGAGTGTTAAGGTATCATTGAACTAATAACAACTAAATGATTCGATCGACCTATTTGATGGAGGAATCGTTAGGGTGATTCAGGGAAAGTGGTTCTTCCATCTAAGGAAAGCATTTTGTAGGCGCGGATAGTTTGATAGAATGAATGTTGGTGTTATGGGCCCCACAGTGATCAACAGGTTGAGCTGAACCTGCAAGGATGACTCCTTGGAGCTCAGCAAAAGGGTAGAGGCTTGCCATCCTGTGGGTACCACAATGTCAAATCTGGCCTGACAGATCTGTTTGAGCTACATATAACACTTTGCCGCACTTGAAAAAGAGCAAAAAGTGCCAGGACAATTCTTGTGCATTCATTGTCTAGTGCTGAGTGGCCATGTTTTTGTCTTACCAGATTTCTGTTTTCTGATTTGTTGTGGGCACAGGGCCTGCTTCAAACTAGATTTTAGTGCTAGTTATTGGTGGACACTGGTAAATTTTATAGTCCACGCTCCCACACACCTCCAGCCTTCAAAGCCCAATTAGTGTGTGGCTGAATACTTCATCTATCTTGGCATTGCCCTGGCACAAGGCATTTTGAAACCTTTTGCTGTAAAGAAAACAAAAACTACTGAAATAGTAAGTAGGGGTGTCACTGGGAACCTTTACCCCATTGGTTAGAGAGTGACCAGGAGTCACCCCCACCCACTAGCTATTGCCAGGCATAAATGTGGCAACCCAATACGCTGCCTCAGAATTCTTTCAAGACCTGTGGAAGAAGAACAGAGGACTAGGCCTGCTGCCTGCCACCTGAGAGGACCCTGAAGGACTCAACCTGTTCCTTTTAGTACCCAGGAAAAAGAAATGGATTCCAGTCATCAGTTGTATGACCTCCTGTGTGGCTACATGAACACAACAAGCTGCAAGGGGCTTTTACTTGTAAATTCACAGATGATCAGTGCAAACTTTTCTGGTGTCCTCTGCCGGACACTCTGATAGACTCTAACTTAGGATATAGAAAGTCTTTCAACCAAAAAACCTCAATAACTCCAAAGCTTCAGAAATTGGCTCCATGTTTCCAACTTCCACAGCAGCAGCTGCAATTTTAGCTTTGTCCCATATGGGAAGGATGGGGAGGGTGGGTTATTTCTTCCGACAACTGACAAAGTCCGTTTTTTGATTGGAATATTTTTCTTTTTACTTTTCCGCTTCCAGGCTCCAGTGGGACCAATCTACTTGGTTCACTTGGTGCACCCTCGCAGTTGGTCACGCATCACACCTAGGTACTGGTTTACCTGCGCTATTGACTACAATTGGCAGATTTAGCTTTTTGGTGTTAATTCCTGTTAAATATTTAAAAATACATGTAACCGGTTCTCCTTATTGGATTTTTTTCTTTTCTGAATTGAACTGGGATTTTTATTGAGTTGAGTTTTCAACTTTTTAACTGTTTTGGTACTACTAAATGCTTCACACATACATTTCAATTAGATTAAGCCTGTCCGCGAGGACAGTGCTAACTGCGGCAAGATGACAGATGCAAGCTAAATGAGCTATGAGCCCAGATCCACGATCCGGAGCCAATGATCCTGACATACCAGAACAATTGTATCCGCTGTGGGCTCTATGTGCAGCACAACACCCGTGGAGCCCACTGAAGCTTTTTGTGCAGCGTCATATCGCACTTAGGCCCACCAGGCTCATCAGAGCATAGCATGGCCTCATGACAAGAGGTTGCGTGCCCGAGTGAAGACCTGGGCCAAGCTGCATTGCTGCAGTGGCGCAGGGGCAGAGGAGAGGCCCACCCTGCCCACAGAGGTCCTTCCCCTTCTTCTCTGCCATTCCAGAGAACGGTGCAGGGGCCGCGCTATTTGTGGGAGCCAGATGCGGCCTGCACAGTCTGTGCCTCTCCTACGCCGACGACACCCAGCTGATCCTCTCCCTCACCAACGACCCCGCCACTGCCAAAACCAACCTATACGAAGGGATAAAAGAAGTAGCCGAGTGGACGATGAACAGCCGCCTGAAACTGAATTCAGACAAGACGGAAGTCCTCATCCTTGGACCATCACCCTCTTCCTGGGACGACTCCTGGTGGCCCCCTGCCCTGGGCAGCGCACCCAAACCAACAGACCACGCATGCAACCTGGGCTTCATCCTGGACTCCTCCCTCTCGATGACCAGACAAGTCAACGCCGTCTCATTGTCATGTTTCAACATCCTACGCATGCTCCGAAAGATCTTCCGATAGATTCCCACGAAACCAGGAAGACGGTCACCGAGGCACTCGTCACCAGCCGACTGGACTACGGAAACACCCTCTACACCGGAAACACAGCCAAACTACAGAAAAGACTCCAACGCATCCAGAACGCCTCCGCAAGACTCATCCTGGACATCCCCCGATACAGCCACATCTCCAGACACCTGAGAGACCTGCACTGGCTCCCCATCAGCAAGAGAATCACGTTCTGACTCCTCACCCACGCACACAAGGCCCTCCACAACCTGGGCCCCAGGTACCTCAACGACCGCCTAACCTTCAACACTCCCACCCGCCAGCTACGTTCGACCAGCTACGCCCTCGCCGCCGTTCCACGCATCCGAAGAGCCACCGCGGGAGGAAGATCCTTCTCCTACCTGGCAGCCAAGACTTGGAACTCCCTCCCCATCCACCTCCGTCTGACCCAAGACCACCTCTCCTTCAGGAAGCAACTCAAGACCTGGCTGTTCGAGCAGTAGCGGACCCCCTTACCCCAAGCGCCTTGAGACCCTCCGGGTGAGTAGAGCGCTATACAAATTTCTTGATTGATTGATTGATTGCCCCGACCTGTGTAGCAGGCAGGGAGACTGGCGAGCCCCTGCACAACTCAACAGCCCATGATTCTACTGCCCGAGGCAGGCAATTGCGTAATGGTCCTGACAGCCTAACATAGGTGGTGAGTGAGGCCCTGGGGGAACATCCTCGCTGGCGTAGACTGGAGTGGTGGGGCCTATAATGGGCTCGGCCTGCCCCACTGCCTCCAACCAGAGACTTACCGGGGACCCGACACCAGCATTCAAATGACCCTAGAAGGAGTTTGGCGGGAGGGGGCGGGCTGCTTCTGCTCCTCCCCCTGTTGCATCTTTGCTGGCATGGCCTCTGAGTCACTGGGGCAGGAAGAGGTGAGGCGGGTTCCCTCTAGTGGCATGTTCCCCCAAGATGGCGCGATATGACCATGTGGGACCCCAGGGACCGTTGCTGCTGTTGCTAGCCTGAGCTCCTATTCCCCCTGTTCCTGGTGAAGATCTGAGGGATTGCAGTGAGCCTGGAAAGGGGCATAGTGGGTGGAACACCGCCTCACCCTCAGCACTCTCCTGGCACCTCAGTGAGAAGATGTTGGAGGCAGTGAAGGTGTCATTGAGAGACTGCTCTGGGCTACTACAGAAGCGAGGATTGGGGAGTGGAGGGGTATTAGATCCTCCACTCCCCCATACTGATGCCAGTATGAGTGCCAGCGAACTGCACTCCCAGCTGCTTGTCCTCAGGACGCGGGCTACTTTTAGAGGTACAAGATCCCCGTGCTTACACTGACGCACTGACTAGATATGCATCACGCCTGTGTGTCTTGGGAATCGATTGATTGCTCTGTGCCTTCCGTCGACGGCCTGGACAGTCTGCTTGCCCTGAGATGTCTGTCATGAGACATGGGGAGGTGAGGGGGGCCTAAACCACATTCCTTGGGATGCTAGGAAATTAACTCCCCTGATGGACAGAGAGATAGATTGGGTGAACCCTCTGCAGGTAACAAATATGACAAAATACTGTCAGCCATCGCGAAGACCCATCAAGACCTGTGCAACTGCATAGACGCAGTAGCAATAGACCTGAACATAGTATACTATGGGATGACCAGAAAAAGCTGGCTGGTCAAGTCACGCAGACGGAGGGGAATTAAAACGCATGGTAAAAGAAATGGAGGATCAGGAAGCCACATTAATGGCCAGAGGGCAGGAGCTGGAGGACAGGGCAGAGGGTTCTGAAGGCTGCTCCCGCCGCTACAACCTTTGGGTTGTGGGATTTCCAGAGGGGGCAGAGGGCCCTGATCCAGTTTCTTTCTTTGAACAGTGGCTGGCACAGGTGGTAGTTCCGTTAGCTCTCTCGCCGCATTATCAGATTGAGCGAGCGCATAGGGTCCAGTGGAGGAGGCGGCGGCGGCCTTCTGGATCCCTCCCCAGACCGGAGGTGTTTCGCCTTTTGAACTTTAAGGACAAAGAAACTATACTGAAAGTGGCCAGGGGTGCAGGTCCATTACAATACGAGAACACCCACATGTATATCTTTCTGGACTAGACCTTGCTGGTGCAGCGCAAATGAGCATCCTTCATGGGTGTCACGAAACATTTGAGAGAGATTGGTCCCAAGTACTCACTATTGTACCCAGCACAGCTAAAAGTGATAGCCACCAAACCAACTCCTTTTTCACATCACAGACAGATGCCTTGGACTCGGTAGAGCAGAGGAGATATGCATCGTCCGCTCCAGCTACACCAAGCAAGTGGTCTGGAACAGAGAGGAAGCGATGTGTCAGGAAATGGCATGATTGGGGGAAAACGCGATCTGGTGCTAAAGGGGCGCCCTCATTGGAACAGATGTGATACAAACAGCAGGGCACACTGTTGGATGTGTCGCTCCTGATGACAGAGCACCACTCTCCCCTGCCCAACAGACCTACTGATGACTTGCAGTCAGACATTGGATCACCTATTTCACCCAGTAGCACTACCTCACTTACTCTGCTTAATCTGACCCCACAGACAGCGGACTCAATGATCTGACTTGCTCACCGTTACACAGTTGGTAACATTGCTGTTACCGAGGAATTGGTTCATTTTGGTGAACATCCGTCTATTGGTACAACTGCCGGCCACTATTATTATCTTACTTGCAAATTGTTGATACCATGATGGATCGTACTACACTGGCCGTGTGGTTGGGTTTTGAACTGATTACTTCCCTTAACTCTCGCTTTTAGGTGCCAGATTTCCTTTTGTTGTAGGTGTTGGAGTACTGACATTGGCCACTGGTAGACTCCCCCCATTCTTTCGGTGGTCCTCTCCACCTCCCAGGTATTGTGGAGCTTGTATGAAGTCCTGGTAGGAGAACTCTCATGTAATGGGTCTCTTGGATCAATGTTTGGGTGACCGCCCATTGGCGTTTACCCCAGGGAGGAGTTGAGAATTTCATATTCTTTGGTTATGCAGGGCACGAGAAAGGTTACACATAGGCGCAGACCTATGCACCAGCCCTGCTTATTAAAAAAATCTATGACAAACCTCAATTTCCTCACCTGGAAAATACGTGGAATGGGGACAGCGCATAAGCAGCATCTGGTTCAGCAATTCCCACGCAGGCATGATGCGCATGTCACGCTGCTCCAGGAGACACGTGGCTGGTGGGGAGGATGTCCATTTTAAAAAGAAATGGTGCAGGCAGTGCTATAGCACAACATATTCAGGATTCGCAACAGGGGCACTTATATGGATCCGCCCAGCAGTCCCCTTTCGTCCCCTAGTTGGGGAAATTGACCCTGAGGGGTGTTACTTCTTTGTGGAGGGACAAATGGATGGCCATCCTATATTACTGGGGAGTGTTTAGGCGCTGATCGTAGCGCAGCCGTCCTTTCTGGCCCATCTTGCTGCTCTCCTTGCGAGCCAGGAAAATATTCCCTGGTTAATAGGGGAGACTTCAACAGGTTATTTTGCTCCCATCCCCTCTTTGAGACCTCCCCTGTAGGGTCAGCCACACTAGGACTGTCGCAAAGGAAAATCCACAGCATGCAATTCAATTTGCCACGCTCACTCCTCACATCCTAGGTCACAGGAATTTCCTATCCCATTTGGAGAGATGACTCGGGTAAGACGTAATTGCAGTGAAGATGAGGTTTTTTGATCTGAGGTTGACATGGCTGAAAAAAGATTTCTAGCAAGAGGACATCCATTGAATATAATTTCTGCTGATAAACAATGGTTATTGAAAACTGATCATAACAAGCTACTCAAGCACAACATGTGATTAGCAAAAAACTAAAATAGCGTATCTGTGATAACACCCTATCATACACTGTCACATGTTTTACAATATTATGCACAAACTCAGGGTGGATTCCACTCTTAATAAATGTATTTCAGATAAACCTGGGATCATTTATAGAAGAGGTACAAGTTTGCACAACATACTGTGTACCAGTTTTTACAATCCCAAGAAGAGAAATACAAGTTTAGGTTGGTTACCTCCTCAACCTAAGGGATTTTTCAAATGTGGACATTGCAACATGTGTGTCAATACACATTAGATAAAATCAAAAGCTTTCAATATTAAATATGTTAAATATAAGATAGGGAACTTTATATATTGTAATACATTATTTGTGGTTTACTGTGTTCTGTCTGTGTGCAAACACATTTACATTGGCAGTGCCATCTGGCCCTTAAAAGTAAGGATTCAAGAGCACATTTGTGCTATCAGGAATGATAACAAAACCTATCCTCTAGCTGTGCACTTTAACAGTTGGCATGGGTCTGCGAGCTGCCACTAGTAAGATTCCACGGTGTGGGGATGGATCAGGATCATCCCAGAAGCGGTGACAGGACACAAATGTTGAGAAAACCAGAGACAGCTGGATAACCAAACTTAGGGCCACATTTTTTGTTTCTAATGTAGACAGGGGGCTGTATGCATTTTTAGATGACTATGTGTTTTGAACTTTGCTCATTCTAGATTATGTCTGGATGCTTTGGTATACATTTTGTATGGAAAATATTTCCATTCCTTTCTCATGCTAACTTATGGGGAAAGTCACCTATGTTGCAAGCAATACTGGGATAAATTTCTAGTCTTACATAGACTTAGGCGAATACTTCCTATATATGGCTACTGTTTGGTGTTAACATTGAAACCGAATGGGAACATTTATATTACGTCTTATAATGTAATAACTAGAAATCGTCTAATGATTATTTTGATACTGTTGCTAAAAATATCTGCTGGTGAATGTTTGCAGGGATTAAGCTTGGTTCATATTATTATTAACTGAAAAGAAGGTTTTTAGGTCACGCCTGATCCAGCGCATGCGCTGGTCTAGCCGAGACATTTAGTAGCTGCTTTGAAAAGTGCTACCAAAGCGGCCACCAGCTTACTGTCACGCGCACAAGCGCGCGCACTGCTGCGCGCACATCCCTAGCGTGCTGTAGCGTGTCATTGCGATCGCGATCACTTTCGCTTTCAGAGTGATCGCGATGACATTCGCTTTTACAGCTGCGCGGCATTACTTTTACTGCCGCGCAGCCAATGCTTGTTAATAGAAGTCTGCGCACCTTTTAATGACAAGCCCTCGCACGGCGGATCAAAATAAAACCCTTGTAGCGCTCCTCACAGTTTTTACATGGTTGGGTCAAGGGACCTTTAAATATTTCTGGCTTTTCACTATGACGCCTGCATGTGGCTCACGGTGGGCCAATAGGTTTTAATCTAGCACAGCGGAAAACACGTCCACTTTCAAACAGTGCTGCTGGGCTGCAGCTATCAAACACGTCATACGTGTCCACTATTCACTGTAGGCCTGGGTTTATCACTCTGCTTAGAGCATCACTGGCGTATTTTTTGTTTCATTTTGTATTTATTTGTGATAGCATGAACACACACACACAGAGTTTTGGCACTGATTTTTATACCACTCGTCACTTCAATTTGCCGATTGCTCACAGCTGCACAAAACTGTAGCTGTTCTTTAACCACAATGAGCAAGCCACGGAAAATGAGCCCTGCCCTGCGTGACTGCAGACCAGATGTGCTCCCCATCTCACCCGACCATCTGTGCTGCAGCCAAAGGGGCCAGAATACACGCGCTCCCTCCCCTCTCACAGCTAAAGGCACCTTAGATGTGTTCCCCAGGGGAGTGTCATTCATTCAGGCTATGAAAATAGAACATTATGAAACTGCTCTCTTCTTAGAATCGCAGGCACAGGAAGAAGTGTTCTAAGAATGGCTGCAGGTAAAGTCAATACATTTAACAGAAAATGTGGCAAAGGAACACTATTCGAGTAAAGGTACTAGCTTTAAACCCTAGCTCACCACAACCCTTTCACATATTACTGCCAATAAAACGCAGATCCCACCAAAGAAAGGAACTCTACAAGACCTTTAAAGAAGCAATGGTAAGGTCAACAGGTCTGAGCTTGACAAGATGCAGAGCTACTATTTTTGTTTTAAACATTTCATATAGCAAGAATATACAATAAAAATAAACAAGCATTGGCATAGCCAATAGATCTCGCTTTTGGGACCTTATAAGTGTTTAGCCATGCAACAGTTGATGTTGTTTCACCAAGGATATTGTGTTGCATAACTAAATACTTATAAGGTCCCAAAAGCGAGACCTATTGGCTAAGCCAATGCTTGTTAATCTTTTTTTTAATGTTAAAAAATATGATCATTTCGCTTTTAAGGTGCAATGTTTACATTTATCATGGACTTTGTGTTAGTAAATGTTCTCTGTTTTTTAACTGTTCTGGGACCACTATTTCCAGTCTTTCCTTTTCCTCAAGCACAGTCTGCTTTTATTTCAGAGCACGTGATGCACAAGGGGTTGGCTCTTGCACTTTCAGTTATTGACTGTTTTCTTTGGATGTGTATACATTGGTACTACTGTTGCTTTGTATCAACTTGTAGATTTGTTTACATTTACACGACCAATATGGCAGCCATTTTCTACACAATGGGATAGTGAAGTTGGACCGTCTTTACTGTCTATTAACCTTGTCCATATTTAGAGTCGATCATGTGATCACATTACGTACGCGTCCATACTGACGGGACTTAGGAAGGTGCCTGTAAGCTTTGGCTCTACACTTTATGAATGTTTAGGGTATGACTAGGATGATCAAGGTGTTACATTAGACACTGATGGTGTGTTTCTTTGTATTTCTAGTTACCTCTTTAGCAACCTAGAAATATGATAATGATGGGCTTATCATAGCCATCGACAGAGCAACGTCTATGCTTGGGTGTTGCTGTTTGACTTCAGGTAAGATGGCATTAGTCTGTAGGTGCGCTTTTTGATTATATACTTGGTGCTGCTTCTAATTGCATATTGGTGACTGACTGACGAGTAGTATGGTAACATGATGAGAACTTCCTGGCATGCCTTGGGCATAACACTGATCGTGTCAATATCGCTTTTCATGTTATTTCATACATTGTTGTTTGCATCATCTTTACAACGTTTATGGTTGTTGTTTCTTTTCAGCACTTTTTAGCATACTCCAATCTAGAATTTCTGTGGATTTTAAGATTTAGCTTTAAGAAATCATCCAAAGAATTGATTTTCGTCCTCGGGGCTCCGAGGAACTCTTTGAATCTTTTGGTGCTAGATGCAATAGGAGCGCATCAGCTCTGTGAGACTTTTAAGGTATTTAGCATATATATTTTTCGTACTTGGAAAGTATGGGCAAATGTTCTTGTTTTTTTTCCCCTTTGTTATTTTCACTACTGTCAAACTTAATAATTGATAATTGGTCTTTGAGGGTCACATTTAAGGTATTTTCTTATCTTTTCTGATCATCCTTTAAACTGTAGTCTTAGGTATTTGCGTGTTATAATTTATTTTGCTCTTGAAGTCTTCTCGATCATACTTTTTAAACCTGGCACGCGTGCTTTTTCGCTTGTTCTGTGATCAATTGAATGATTAATAGGTAATATCTAATACAATGTGATTACCTGTAATAACTGATATTGTATAGTGTAGAAAGTATATATATTTCAAACTAACAGCCCAGAAAAAGTCGTCAAACAATGACACACATGTGTCAGCTGTTTCATCTTTGGATTCCAATTAGTATGAATGTCTAAGAAATCAAATCCTTTGGGACTACAGACCTACATGTTGTCTTCCTATTTGGACTATGATTTATGTACTACCAACTTTCTGTTTTCTAAAGAAAAAGCTTTGGACCTGTAAGATTGACAGACCAAGATACTTTAATTGTGTGGTGCTCTGGACATTTTATTATTTTGATAATATCTGAAAGTTTCTTTCTTATATCTGTCAACACTAGATAGGTGACATAGTGTTGTTTGTCCTTATGAACACACATTACTTTATGACTTTGTCTTTACATTTACCCTGAATTTGTGATGCGCGAGCTGAGCTGTTCGACCACTGCCACCTGTATTTGTATATATAGTCCCTGGTAAATTGGGGGAGACTTCAACAGATTAGATCACTCCCATCCACCCTGTCACCCCCTCTGGTGTCAGCCACACTGGGACCTCCTAAATTTGTGGTGCATACTTTATCCTGTTGCGAGGGGATATTCTTATTATTCAGAACCGCTGGATTAGCATGTCAGATTGGACCGGATCCTTTGTTTCCCAGCAATACATACACAAGCAACAGATGGTGAATATTTAGCCCGCCCATTCTCTGACCACTATCCCCTGCTATTGCACTTGCGCTGGGGTGTCTGTCCCCCACCTGCACCCACCACGATTGCAGTTGACCATACTGGAAGACAGAAAACTGGGGCACAGCGAAGTCCAGGCGGACAGAGTGGGAGGCACTGAAAGTTGTACTGCAGGAGCAGTGTATTAGCACTGTTATGGGGGTGCAGATAGATTTATATAACGAGTTGACAGCCTTGGAGGTGGCCCTGAGTACCCTCGAGGCACGGGCACAAGAGCCTATGGCTGAGCATCAAGCCCTCACTGCTGCAGGGACCGCCATGCCCAGCTGGTGGTGCAGCTGCAACGGCTCGACCTTAGGGCATACCAGCCCAGGGTACATGCAGAGGGAAAAAAAGCTGGCCAGATACTGGCCTGGCTCCTGCACAGCTACTCCACAAGTACCTATCACAGCAATATGGCTATCCCCAACAAATACGATCGCCACCCAGTTAGATATACATAATGCATTCACAACATACTACAGAGCATTATATCACCCATACCCTATTGCCTGTGAAGCGCACATACATTCATTCCTTGAGGTCCTAGAGTTGCAGCCCATAACAGAACAAGAACTTCGGGCAGCAATACAGGGGTTAGCCACCTTCAAAACTCCTAGTCTAGTCCCTAAACTTTTGGAGATTTATCAAGTAGCATCAGAGGGGGGGGCTATTGCCGACACTCCGCGAGTCTCTAGACTCTTATAATTGCGCTACAAAAACCTGACAAGGACCCACTTGATAAAGTCGTATCGTCCTCTTTCAATGCTAGTCACAGACTACAAGATATTCAGCACAGTCATCGCTGGCCGCGTAAAGAAGAATATGCTGCTGACGCCAAGGCTCGTGTACCAGAATGGTTTCATACCTGGTCGCTCAAATGCTCTAAACATATGAAGGTGGCATGGAGTACTGGAACAGGCTCCACCCACTCACCCTTTGCTGGCGGTTTAGTTATAGACCTAGAGCACGCATTTGACACCATAGACTAGGAACACATGTTTGCAGTACTCTTTCGACTAGGGACTCCTGATGAGGCTACTCACCCCTCACTCTCCTTTTCTACACAGCCCATACTGACAGGGTCAAAAAGGGACAGCTTATCTCAGCCCTCTTTGAAATCAGTTGAGGTACACGCCAAGGGTGTCCGCTATCCCTGCTTCTATTTGCATTGGCGGTGGAACCATTGGCCCAGCATCTGAGTCACTTGTGGGAGGAGTGGTCATTTATCTAGGGACTGAACTACATGCCGTCTACCTATACACGGATGATGTCCTTCTTTACATATGAGACATCCGGCAGGGACTTGGATGCATTAACTCAGTGCTTAAATAATTTAAGAACACTCAGGTCCGGGAGTGAACTGGGACAAGACTTGACTCTTTCCGTTGAGCCCAACCTGCCCACCGCAGTTCCTCACGGCACAACCCTACCAAGTGCATTAGTGACCGTACACGTTCCGCTACCTTGGTGTTTGTATCTACCATGACACCTGTGATCTACTATACGGCAATCTTACCAGGGAAATTACATCCCTGAAGCCACAGATATTCTTCTGGAGCACCCTACCCCTCACGGTGCATGGGCGAATTTCCATCTCCAAGATGGTGATGGTCCCCCGGCTTCAATATTACTTTCAGAACCTGCCGGTCACTGTATTAAGCTTCCACATTACACACACTACACAGGATGTTAGACTCCTTTATCTGGAACTAAGGGTGGAGATGGGTTGCACAGAGGATGATCTAGCGGTCTGTTGCTTTGGGGGGACTGAGGGCTCTCAACGCCAAACACTAATTTTTCGCTGCACAGTTGCAGTGGCCATCACGATGGCTGGTGGGTCACCATCTGGTGCGCTGGGCTCATCCTCGCTGGTCCGAGTTGCTAAAATGATACATGACAGGCTGTTGCCGACTGGTAAACTCCCCCGCATTCCAAAACCCTATTGACCATAGCACATGCCAGCTACACTAAAAGCCTCTTCTTGACTCTGTTACAGGTGCCTTACATGCCAGGGATCAGAGTTAGATCTATATGACCTTTAAGGGACCAGCTTGGGAAGGGAAGGGGTGGAACTGTGGGAGGCAGACACACTGGGCACCTTCGTTCACAAGCAAGCTCTTGCGCCCTTTAAGCACCTAGCCGAACATCATGACATCCCTACAGGCCATTTCCTAGTGCACCGTACACTACTGACCGTACTATGGTGGCTTTAGTGCATTACAGACGAAGAACCTGAGACACATCCATTGTTAAACACAGTCCATGTGATGGGTTCCGGCCGGCACCTTATCACGTGGTTCACACACGTGATGGCCTCTAATTTAAGGGACTTGATGCAGCCTATGAAACTAGACTGGAAGTGGGACATTGGGTGTGAGATCACTCCTAAAGAATCGAATAGAGCGCTCATCTACCTGCATAAACATTTCCGCAATGCGAGGTTTCAATACATCCAACACAACATCTTACACAGGGTCTATCTTACCCCCGAGCAACTGCACCGAATGTATGGAAGCAAGTCTGTGTGCCCCAGATATGGTTTCTGAAATGCAGATAAGGCTCATATGTTCTAGAACAGTCCAGAGGCACAGTTATTATGGGAGGGCAGTCTTAAGTGCCTTGACAGAGGTTACGGGTAGAGTCGATCTCAGCACCATGGAGGCAGGATTACTGGGAATTTATCAACCTCGGGGAGGGAAAATGCAACAGTCCCTTTCATAGATTTAGCCCTAATCATAGCTAAACGTGCAATTGGAGGGTGCCTGCCTTCCAAGCATATCCTACTGGTATTAAGGGTGGGCAGAGTTGGTGGAGTGCCACTACATGGAATTCCACGGAGTTGCCTAAAAACTCTGTGGAATTCCGCTCCGCCCCGCCCTACAGAATGCAGGCGGCAGACCTGGTCGGGGTTCCTGACCCCCAGATTGCCACCTGCTTTCACTTACCTGAGTCTGGCCGAGAACGTCAGACCCAGGTAAGTGCTGGTCTTCCTCATCCTGTACCTCTCTCCATGGGGTGGGCAGCAGGAGCAAACTCCACCACGCTGCGGAATGGGAGTTTTTGCCTGAACTCCGCATTCCCAGTGGAGTGGGGAGTTGGCAAAACTCAGTGGAGTGGAGTTTGCCACCCACCCTTAACTGGTGTTAGAAATGGGATTTCTGGTTGGCTAGGGCTTGCGCCTAAGCCAGGCAGAAACCACCACTCTAGTCAGGCACTAGGCAATATTTACAGGGGATTAAATACACCTGGCAGGGCCAATTGGGCCACTGTCAGAACCATCACAAAGTGAAACTAGTAGATGTAGAACCAATAATAAATGTAGAACTCAACCAGTAATTACCGGCAAACACACAGTACGCAATTGCGCTGGAGCAGAGGAGTGTACCTCACTCCTATCTCACTAAAAGTGCCCCCAAAGAAATGTTGCAGCCGCTGCTAATTGCCGTGCAGCTGTGAAGCAGAATGTGGGCCTGGCCACTCACTGTGCCCTCTGAACAAATATGTAAAAACTATGCAGCTGCCCGTGCTGGTGCGGCGCAGCTGAGGACAAAGTAAATGGGCCCTGGCACGACTGAGCCCTCAAGCTCCACTGGGGTCCTCTAACTAAAAGTGGCCCCCTCATTGCAGTTGCCCACTGTCAAGCGGGGCAACTGTAAAAAACATAATAGCCAAACTGAAGAGGCACCTAACAACAAATATGCCCTTCGTTGGGGCGGCCCGCTCTCTCGCGGGACCGCTCAGGCACTAGACCCAGCACTGTGCCTTGAACGGCACCAACCGGGTGCAACACTGAGCCACTCTCACCGGGGCTCTGCTTCTCTGGTCTCCTCAGCGCTCCCTCGGGTCGGCACCAAGCACGGGCACGACAATGCTTCAGGGAGCGTCACCGCCGCTCCTCTCTGCCCTCACTCACTGGGGCAGATCTCTGCGGGACTTCTCCCTCGCTCAAGGAGAGGCTTCTGCGGTGTTTTCTCCCGTGTGGCGGGGGCAGGCAGGCACTGACAATGTGCTTCGGGTCCCCTCCGCCTCAATCACCAAGGGCTGCTGGACGCGGGGCTCTCCTTCCCACAGGGGAGCTCCATTTACTTTACTTGCCACAGCTTCTGCTTCATGCCCCGCTCACAGTCAGGAATTCACTGGCCTGATTTCCTTTGCAGCCACGATGCTCGTCTTGGCAGCAGCTCACAATTTTCGGCAGCACAGCGGAGTGGGCTCCCGCTCGTAATATAGATCCTCAATGCGAGGTGGGCGCCCGCTAGTAAAGCACCAAATGCGGGGTGGGCACCCGCTCGAATTAAAAGCATAAGCGGGGTGGGCACACGCAATTTGAATATCAAATAAGCAGGGTGGGCACCCGCGAAAATAAAGGAAAATGTGGGGAGGGCACCCGCTGCATAGGCATCGTGGGGAATCCCTACGGTTGGGATTCCCTTTAAAAAAAAAGCAGCTCAGCGCTGTGCAGCCCACGCTCTCCTTCTTGGGAAAATAAAAAGAAAGCCCTCACGAGGCGCTAGAAGCAGGAGTCCCGTATTTAAAAGGAATGAGTCCAAGCCAAAGTTCCTCCAGGTCCATGGGGCATAGCTGGACCCAGGGAGGCCAGCACACAGGACCCTCAAGCAGCGAGGTAAGCCCCCATGGCGGTTCCTCCTGGGCCCCAGCAGCAGCAAGCCCCAGCAAGTCAGGAACAGCACACGCACAGAACAACTTCATGGGGTCACAGCCCCTATATTTATATTATGCATTCCTTTGTCTGCAGTGTAGGGTTTGGGGGAACCAGATGCAACTGGTTCAGGGGGGATTTGAAGCACTTTGTTTTCCAAGCTCCTCTTCCCCTTTGTCAGGTTGGGGCTGGGTGATCAGACACACCCCGGGGGGCGGAGCCAGCATTGTCCAGGCTAGGCACAGATCTATTCAGGGTCAGGGAATTACTCCTCCCACTACTCCCTATGCAGATGTCCCATTCAGCCTAGAGCTGACTCACCCCGCCCCTCCTGGAGCCACACACACCTCCCACATCAGGCAGGAAGACACATAGCACACAGAAATGCCATCTTCTAAAAGTGGCATTTCTAAAATAGTTATTATAAATCTGCGCACACCATTGCGTAGGATTAATTATCACTATTCCAAACATACCAAACTTGACCGCGCTGCGCCTCCCATATCAGGAATTACCACTGAAACACTTATCAGGGAATCCCCAATGCATTTCTATGGGAGGGCAGCCCCACAGTAGTGAGAAACCAAAATGGCTGTTTGTCACTACCAGGGCAAGTCACACACTTAAGGTACATGCCCTATATTTTACCTACAATGCACCCTGCCCATAGGGCTAGCTAGGGCCTACCTTAGGGGTGACTGACATGCAGTAAAAGGGGGGTCACCGACATGGCACACACTTTAGGTGCCATGTCACAGCGGCTGTAACACTGCGCGCACAGGCCCTGCAATGGCAGAGGCCTGAGATAGGTTTGAAAGGCTACTTTGGTGGGTGGCGCAATCAGCGCTGCAAGCCCACCGGTAGCATTTAATTTACCAGCCCTGGGTAACGGAGATACCACTTTACAAGGGACTGACAGGTAAATTAAATAGGCCAAACAGGTGTAGACCAATCTTACCATATTTAACACAGAGACCACATGCACTTTTCACTGGACAGCAGTGCTAAAGTGCCCAGAGCCCTAAAACCACCAACACCATGTCAGAAAAAAGACTAGGAGAAAGGCAAAAAGTTTAGGGATGACCCTGCAAAAAGGGCCAAGTCCAACAACTGGTATACAGCAATGTAGAAATGGAGTAGAGCTGAGTCCACAGCGCTAGGCAGGGAGGAGGCGAGGGGCCTACGGAGACTTCCCATTGCGCATGAGTAGGATGCTCTTGCGTTTGAGTTACAGATCAACTTTGAGGAGACTGAGGTGAGGGGGTCCTGCAGTGAGTTGCGATTCTGTCCCCCCCTGTTTCCTTTCTCCTGATGCCATGCCTGTTCCACCCCACCTTGGCTCATTCCGCCTTCTGTGGGTTACTTAAGTGGTGCCGGCTGTGGGTGGTAACAGAATTAAGGAGCTGGATGCCTGCCATGTGCCATGCATACACCCTGCCACATTGAAGACACAGATCTTGACTCTGGAACTGTTAGTGCCCTCCCAGTTCAGACTGTTAATCATATCATTTGTCACGTTTACCTTAAAGAATGAACCAATGTCCCCTACATGTGTTTCCGCTACTATATCGGATGCATTGACCTAATGGAACATTGTACACTGATTAGCTGAAACATTACATGATAATGCACTAGCAATGTGTATTGTACTCATGCAAAAGCTTAATAAAAACATACTTTAAAAAAAAGTTTAAGCATGTCCACTCTGTACTGTAGATACCAGAGGTTGAGCTCAGGTTTAAATTACTGAAAACTTTGGCTGGACCTAAGAGGATAGAGGCTTTATTACTTGAAGTGCACACGAATCCACCCCAACTAATTAACCACTTTCTCTAATTTTTTTAATAAATCTATTATTCAAATATAGGATAATTAAATTGTGTTCTGTCATTGCACATCATTGTCTGCAATGTTCCAGAGGCCATGTCTATGTTTTGTTTAGTAGGCAATAATTCCATAATTATCAGACACTTTACACTTATACAGCCAAGTGCCATAACTCACATAGGTTCACCTTATTGTATGCAGCCAAAACCATTGAGGTGGGACATTACTAGACAACATATATGTTCCATCATTAACCCTAAAGTCTCTCTATAAATACTTGCAATGTGCAGGATCATCACGATTGAGGAAAATTTGTACTTTCTGTATAATCCTCAATGAACCATGAACCAGATGCCAAAATTCAATACAAATCAATATATAGCCACCAATGCTCCCATATTCACAAAAAGTGTTGGCTACAACTTGATCACAACACAGTTCTACTATGGCATCTCAGTATATTTACTGTGCAAAAAAATGACAGGAAATTCTTGGATAAGAATGAAATGCTTTTTCTCTAAACCTCTTCACTGTATTTGAGCAGGAGTTCAATTTTTGTGCGTATCTTGGAGTCAAAGAACTCTTAAACACTGTAGAATGTGGCAGATTCTAAGTGATACAGAAAATGAATGAACAGTTAAGAATAACATACTTGTAGATGAAGAAGATGGCAGCAGCTACAACAATTATGCGGAAAATGAAAATATCCAGCACATATGTGTTAGTGTCCAAGAACATGGTGCACCTAGAGAGAAAGAGAATACCAGTACACATTAATCTATGTATATAACATCACATTTTGCTGTATATAACATCACATTTTTTTCACAGTATAGTTTGTGGGCATTTTCAAAAGTCAAACTGGAGGTGCAATTAGACTGTAAATACATAACACTGCCACTTACCTTGTGGTTGGGTTAAAACACTGATCTTTTGGGATTTTGACACCACTTGACTAATACCATTAAAGAATCTACATCAAATACATCATATGATTTGCTACATTTCAGAAAGACTTAGTAAACAAATGAGGCACAATAATAATTCCACGCAAAACACTGAAATTAAGTTCCACCAGAAAGCAGGCACCGGTATTCCAGGAGGTTTCTGGCCAAGTAGACCTCTTGGAGTACTGTTGCATGGTTTTTGGTGAAGCTTCCCTTCTTGTGCCTTACAAATTATAATCATGGGTCAGGTTCTGCTTCTAACACTGGCACCAATCATGGTGTGGTTTCTCTTCTGGAATCTGCCACATTTCTGATTGCTAACTTAAATTTTAATGTATGCTCTGAAAGTTCAGAAGGTGGTGCTAAGCCAGATATCTTTCTTCACCCTGCTACTTGAACTAAAATAGAGAACTTCTCAGATTTGTTGTATTTAAACCAGGAAAAACTGGGTATGAAAGTTACTTAGAATAATATGAAGATAAACATTCTATCACCTGGTTTAGTACTGACAAGAACTGCTTTGGGAAGTAACTTGTATTTTGGTAGGCTATGTGAGATAAAATAAGGTCAATATAGCATATAGAAAGGATTGCTAAAGAGCTACAATCAATGATAAGCAAGCACTGACAAATCCAGTTGGGATGCCTTTTGCTAAATATTATTAAAGTGTGAATATTTGAAAGGGGAAGAGGAATTTTTGCTTCTGTTCATGTTTTAGCAATAAACATATTGGGGCCGATTACGATGTCAGTCTGAAAGCCGCCGATCGCTAGTCAGAAGTTTTCCGGCCGCGGTCGGAGGCTTTCTGACCGACACAGTTGGTTTGCAGTACAACTGCCAAATCACTCAAGAAATCAAGCAAACTATATTAAATCAAGAGGGGAAACAGACTACTGAGTTACGGTGGATACGTTTATTGTAATGAGAAATTAACTGAGCCCAGGGGTCATTGGAGGTGTGTGCAGTATTATGCACCCCATTGCACAGGTAGAGGGGTTACTCTTGGTGACACTGTTGAAAAAACAACTGAACATAACCACTCTGCCTCTGCAATTGAGATTGATGTTCGTAAAAATATTGAACAAATGAAAACCCTTACAATATCGGCAATCAGAAAGTGAACAAATGAAAACCCTTACAATATCGGCGATCAGAGCGTGAACCGGATGGTCCTTCTGACATGAATTCGACTGGCTATCTGAGTCTTTCGGCCAGTCGGACCCACAATGTAATGCCCTATGGACGGCATTTGTGCCATTGGGATTGTGATGTTGGTTTCCCACATCCTTTCTGTGCCGGCCTTTCCGACATGGAAAGGCTTTCGGAAAGCGACTTTGGGGGCCCTACCAGGGCCCCCTTTGCCTCCACGGCCTATGGTTGGTGGGGGAGGGTGTACCTAGGGTGCCTAACTGTAAATCCATGCAGCATGTGGCAGACACCATGGCGTGCCTGCCTTAAGGTGTGGGGTTTTACACACACACCCATTTCTTTATGGGAGCCTGTATTATGGCTGGTTTACGGCCGTAACAGAAGGTCCCATAGAGAAATACAAGTATCCGACCAAACACTGTTTGGTTTGCTTAGTAATCAGGAGGTCGGAACTGCCTACCGGAGGTTGGTCAGTCCTGAGACCGAGAAGGTGTCGGTCAGAGGCTTTCTGACCGACATCGTAATCGCCCCCAGAGTGTTTTGAAGCGGGGAATACAGCTAAAAAACTGGTGAATTCCGGGGAAACAGATTGCAGCAACATTTGTATTATTGTGGGTTTTTGATAGAGTGCAGTGGAGTGTGTTAAGGTAGTGAAACCTTCTAATCTACAGTAAAACATATATTATGGTTCTCTAAGTGTTTTGATGTTTTCTTTGTACTATTGTCATATATTAAATCCCAACCCCATAACAAAGAGCACACCCCAACCTGAATAATTCATTAATATATGAACTCATTTGTAAAGGATTGCGTTGAGGAAAAATCACTGAGTCGGGCGATATGGCAAGCCCAGGTAAGTTTTCTTTTTTTGGGGGGGGGGGGGACTTGCAGTTGCAACTTGCACATGTGGCCAGTGAATGTAAGTGCAGTGAAGTCGACAAGAAACAAAAAAAATGAAAACCATTTACAATCCACCGAGTCGAGTTTATTTTCCCTATTCGTTGTCTGTTGACTCAGACCTACCATCCAACCCGCTCCACCGCCCACCACTCTTACCCGCACCGGCCACAACGGGAAAGTATACTCTGGAGGGGTGACAGTGGTTTGCATTACAGGTTTGTTCAGCATCTAGGGCCTGATTTGGAGTTTGCATGATGTGTTACTCCATCACAAACATGCAGGACATCCTGTCCACCATATTACAAGTACGTGCATTATATCCTACGGCACTTGTAAATAGGCAGACAGGATCACCAGTACAGACAAAGCTCTACAGAATCTGTCAGATAATCCTACATTTCAACAGGGTCAGATCAGAGATTTACATTTAATTTAATTGACTAAAAAGGGAGGAGGTTGATGGACTCTGATCACCATATTGTGTAAAGAACACCAACAGAAGGATATTTATTTTTTCACCTCCTCTGCTCCTGAAAAGCTCAGTGGCAACATATGAAAGGAAGACAAACCAACTCCAGGTAACCACGACTGCACATGCATTGAATGCTGCACGTTTCAAATAGTTCAAGTATTTACATTTTTGCACTGCTTAAATACACATAAGTGGGTGTCCTGGGATTAACCTGTGTATCACACATACAGGCAGATAGCCCTCCAAGTAAACTGCCCATCACCAAATACACTTTACAATTATGATTGGTTGGCTATAGGTGATAATCCCTCTGAAATCCCCCCTCATAAAAGATATACGAATATTGTCTTTTACTGATTTACCAGAGTTTGTTCTACCCGTGCCCAGCCTAGTGTTTTCACTCTTGAACCTCTTATTTCATACTTCTGCTTTGGTGTAAGGCTCCCAAACTGCGTCTCGCTTTTTGAAGAGCTCCACTTAAATTGACTAGGAGCTGCAAACTCTGGTGACTATAATTTATCATAGGGTCAGCTGCCTATGGCCAGCAGGGGTATGATTCAGTTGGATACTGAAAGGGAAGGTGCCTTTCCATTTCTGTTTGATCTGTGGTGGTTTCACAACTGTGAAGTTTATATTTAAAAATGTATTAAATATTAACAAAAACATGTTGCAAGGGCAAGAGTCAATGTCTTGTACCGAGAATTCAGGTTTACATTACATAAATTCCTTCACACATTTGTGTATAAAGCAGAACTTCCTAGGCTTCCCACTAATGACATGGGCCCTTTGAACAACCTTGATGAGTGGAGACAATTGCTGTTCCAACCCACCTGCTGGGGAATAAATGGCCCTATTGTACGTTAGGTGTATTCTGGAGAACCTAAGGTTCTGCTACTGAAGGGAATGCCAGGGTTGTGAATTTCAGAAGCTGCAACAGCATCCCCTGTGATTTATGACAGGGCAAGCTCCTAGCCTGAACAATAGAGAGGGTGGGCTCACATGTGTCCTTAGTGTTGAGCAGGAGGTCACTTTGACATTTTTGGAGGGAAGGGGAGAGCCTACAAAGCAAACAGAGCAAAACCTAAGATAAATAACCAATAAAAAAGACATGTAGATTGTGAAATAAAACATTTTTCCCTTCCAGGGAAAATTAAAAAACACACATCCATATACCATTTCTCTGGAGCATTTTTTAAATCTTTTTTTCTTTCTACCTGCAGATAAAGAATGGCAGCAAGAAATCAAGCAAACTATATTAAATCAAGAGGGGAAACAGACTACTGAGTTACAGTGGATACCTTTATTGTATTGATAGTTTAACTGAGCCCAGGAGTCATTGGAGGTGGGTTAAATTAGTCATACGCCTGGGAGAACAGCCAGGTCTTTAGCTGTTTCCTAAACTGTGCGTAAGAGGTCTCAGACCTCAGCTCCATAGAGAGAGTTCCAAAATTGAGGGGCCAAGACTGCAGATCTTATTCCCCCATGTTTCTTGTGTCTGAAGGATGGAATAACCAGCAAATTCAAATGGGAGGACCTAAGGTCCCGAGAAGGACCGTAGCGCTGAATCCGAAAGGAGATGAATGCTGGACTGTTGTGAGATAGGGTTTTGAAAAAGATACATCCTAACTTGAAGGCTCAGCGTTTGGCCACTGGGAGCCAGTGTAGGCTTTTCATTAGGTATCTGACATGGTGCCATTTAGGCTGGTGGTAAATTAATCTGGCCACTTGGTTCTGCGGTGTAGTTGATATGCCGGGATACCTAAATATAGTGAGTTGGCATAATCAATGCGGGAGATAACCAGATCCAAGATGGCTAGGGTCAGAGCTTCGGTGGTCAGAAATCTGCTAATCTTCCTGATCCATCCCAATTAGAAGAAACAGGAGGAGACCACTGACCCAATCTGAGCTTTCATATACAGGTCGTTGCTGATCACGATGCCCAGGCTTTTGGTAGAACATGCTGGGAGTGGGGGGTTGCCCAGTTGGGGTGCATAGAAGTTGGAGTTCCAGGGATTGGCTGGCTCACCCATTAGGATCAGCTCGGTTTTATCAGGTTTTACTTTTAGCTGGTTGCTGTTCATTCATTCCCTGATGAATTTCATGGTGGATTGGAAGTTGGAAACAGAGGATGTCGATTGATCGATCTCGAATACCAATTGGAGATCGTTAACATAATTAAAGGTTCCAAACTTTCTTTGTCTGAGAGAGCAGATCAAGGGTAGTAGATACAGATTAAAGAGAAGCGGTGAGAGAGAGGAACCCTGAGGAACCTCGCAGGTCAGTTTAATTTTGGTAGAAGAATAATTGGCAAGGCGAACTGCTTGAGACCGGTTACTGAGAAAGGAGGAGAGCCACTTCAGAGCCAAGCCCTGGATCCCAGAATCACTGACACGGTCAATCAGAAGATCATGATTGACTGTGTCAAATCCCGCTGACAGGTCAAGAAGTACCAGGGCCTGGGTGATGCCCTTGTCTGCCCCCCTCTGAGCTCGTCCATGACTGTAAGAATAACCGACTCCGTTGAGTGTGCAGGTCTAAAACCAGCCTGATGGGGGTGTGATAGTGGGAGTGTTCAATGTAGGAGCTGAGGCAACTCACTGCATGAGCCTTTAAAATTTTGCGTAAGTAGGGCAACAGGGAGATGGGACAATAGTTGCTAAGGGCCAAGGAATCAGAGCCCGGTTTCTTTAAGAGTGAGAGGATTTCCGCATCTTAAAATATATTTGGAACTATACCCTGCTTAAGAGAGTTGTTCAGGAGCGAAAGCGGGGGTCCGGACAGGTGAGAAAAGCTTACTGTAATATGTAGAGAGGGCAACAATCAGTAGGGGAACCAGAACCGACCTTCCTGAGCAGGCCAAAGAAAGCTTCCCTAGAGATTGGAGGGATCTGGTCAAGGAGAAGAGGGTTTCTGCAAATGAGCAGAAAGTATGTTGGAGAAGTATTTGTGGGGATGCTAGACTTAATAGTGACAATTTTTTCAATAAAATAGGAGTTGAGAGAGTCACATAGGGTTTGAGAAGGGACAGGTTTCACCGTGACTCTATCTGGCTTGGATAGCTCATCTATTATACAGAAGATATCTTTAGGCTTATTCGCCAAGTTTAAGATCTTGTTGGAAAAATAATCTGCCTTAGTTTGTAGAATAGTACAACTAAAACTCAGAAGTGTATCTGGGAATGCCCAGTGCACTACAAAAAACACTATCCAGTGTGAATCTATCACATTCATGAACATTAAATAACCATATACTTCACATGAAACACATTACAATATTGTGAGTCCAAAGATATTCGCTGAGTCAAACAGAATCCAATCAAAGTCATATGTTGATTGCACAACAATTCTTCTTTATTGTCGAAGAATATCAGTGTTCATAGTTGCTGTAGCATAAGACAGCGTTAGTAAATGATCAAAACAACCGTCTCAATGTATGAATTTCCCAATGCATTTCGGGCTGATAAAGCAAAGCCCTTCGTCAGGGGTATCTGTGAAACATAAACAATAACGGTCTGCATAATTGTCATTCCAACATACATATATACATTGATATTTACATTATGGCTCATGCGAGGACAGGGATAACGGAATGCCAAAAGTGCGTAATAATGGTAGAAAAAACAGGAAATGGAAAAAAAGAGAAAGAGTAAAGAATCAATGAATAAAAAAACTGACTGAAAAACAAAATCTAAAACAGTGATCAAAAACACCCGGAGTACTAGTGAGAGAACAGCCGTCACCCTAAGCCGTAGCTGAAGATATCCAAAAGGTTTGAAACATAATATCATACCAGTGAACGGTCAGGATATCAATGTCGGGTGAAATGAATACCGGACAAACGTCTAACGGGTTGTGAAACCTGAACAATGAATAAAGACAAAAGTGAGCAGAAAAATAGTGTTTGCACAAAGATAACCATCACCACCTATCGTACTCGAGTCTTACCACGTAATGTAGTACTAAGCGCGACAGTGGCCCAAAGGAGAAGATGTCAGAAAGATTGCTGCAAAATATGAAAACCGCACCATGAAAGCGAGTAAGCTTTGAGCAATAAACTTAAAATAGTCAAAATATGCTACAAGAAAGCCGACAAACGCTTACCCGTGAAAATGAAACGAACGTCTCTAAGCACACAGCGTCGGCTCTCGCAAATGGGAGGGGAGTGCCTAGCATTATATGAAGCGTGCACGTCTAGGTAAGAGTCACCAGAGTGGAAAGAGGACTACGTAAAAAAGACACTGGCAGCCATGATAGAAAGAGCATCGTGCAATAGAATGTATGTGGAAAATAAAGAAAAGAAAATCAGTAAAAAGCAACCTACTATAATTCATAGGATAATCAAGACCATCTATATAAGAACAAAACAGTGTCATTGCAAAGCCTTATACAGATTCAACAGTACGAAAAATCAAAAAATAGAATATATATACAATGGTTGAAAATGGTTCAGAATAAAGTACCAGGCAGAGAGATTCTAAGTAAACACAGATGGTGACAATAATAGTGTACTTGGAATGCTATAAAAAACATGATAATTCAAATTTATCATTCAGCCCCAACGGGGAAAGTGTTTGCAAAAACCATATCCAATGAGACTCACGTTGTGATAACATTTTCGACATATTTCTTCCCGGGATAGCCTCAATGATTTCAAGAACCCCAAATTTAAGCTGGGCTATGGTGTGTTTAGCTGCTGCCCAATGTTGTGCGAGCGGAGAACTGATGGTCTTAGTTCGAATCCGACTCTTATGTTCGGTGATCCTGGTGCGGAGGATTCGTTCAGTTTTTCAAAATAGCTTAAATCGCAGGGACATTTGATGATGTAAACTACATGATGACTATTACAGTTCGCGTTGAAATGCAAATTGATCTTCTTCCCAGTGCGAGGATGAGGTAAACTCTTACCTACCATTACATTGTTACAGTGGGAACAATTCATGCATTTGGACATACCCTTATGAACCAAATTGGGTTTGTTATTATTCAAAATTTCTTTTAAGTTCAAAGATCTCTTGTAGGCGAACAGTGGAACATCAACAAATAAACCTTGAAAGTCAGGCTCACATTTAATTAAATCCCATCTCTGCAATATGCTTTTTTTCAACAAATGGGAATCGGTAGAGTATGTAGAGACAAAAACCTCTCTCTTTTTATCAGTGAGCGGTGTTTTCTTTTTAAGTAAGTCTTCACGATTGAGGGATGTGGCCCTTATCGCTGCCTGATCTACAATGTGTGAGGGATATCCTCTGTCTAAGAACTTGTTTTTGAAAGCTTCAATCGCCTGCATGCCAACCACTGGATCAGTAGTGATAAGTTTGATCCTGAGAAACTGTGAGTAAGGAAGGTGGCGTTTTAGAGGCCAGGGATGAAAACTTTGGAACAACAAAGAATTGTTACGGTCCGTGGATTTGGTGAAAACTGTGGTCTGAATGGAAGAACCGAACAGAGTGAGTTGTACATCCAGAAATGCTATGCTGGAGGGTTCAATCAAATGTGTGAATTGAATACGAGGATTAATGTGGTTAAGTGACAGAATCTGAGTTTCAAGGCTGCTGCGTGACCCATTCCAAATGATAAGTATATCGTCGATATATCGACGGTATACAATCAGACTTGAGGTCCATGCATTATCAGCTAAGATGTGTTCTGTTTCAAACTTGAACATAAAAATGTTCGTGTAACTGGGGGCCCCAGAAAAACCCATTGATGTGCCATTGGATTGAAGGAAAAAATGACCCTTCCACTGGAAATAGCTATGAAACAGACAAAAATTCAAAATTTCAACAAGAAATACTTTATTGGCTCTGACATCATCTTGACGCAGTAAAGCCCATTCGATGGCTTCAATGCAAAACTCTCACTTTTTGATAAATTGGGAATACCCAAAGGCCCAGATGGAAACTTTGATATATCTTGTTTGACCAGAGTTTCAAAGAAGTCACGACGGAATTTCCTTACTTTACGCTCGTGAATTTCTTTAGCGTATACATCTAATTTCAAATTGATGTCCGTGAGAGTGCTGGACCATGCTTCAGTTTCCATACGTGACACAAGATTTGGTTGCTCTATACAAGTTCACCAGAAAATTACGTTTGAGATACTTTTTCTCAACCATTGACACTGAGTCTCATTCAAATACTGATGTAGAATACCTTGAGTTCAAGCCACGCAGTACCTTCTTATCTCCCATCACACATAAGGCTATTGACTTATTTGAAACTCTGGTCAAACAAGATATATCAAAGTTTCCATCTGGGCCTTTGGGTATTCCCAATTTATCAAAAAGTGAGAGTTTTGCCTTGAAATCTTTGCAATCTCAAGACTCTTTACATTTCACCAAAGCCGACAAAGGTGGTGCACTAGTGGTCATGGATCGCATTAAATATGAGCTTAAGATTGATCAGATGTTACAAGATCGGTCCACGTACTTGCCACTAGATACAGATCCCACGGATGAATTTTCCAGAACTTTGGATTCTATTTTGTCACATGCCATTGAAATGCAATAGATAACCACTAAAACCAGAGAGTATTTATTCACTCGATTTCCACGAAGACCGAGTTTATATATGCTCCCAAAAATTCATAAAAATTTGAATGACCCCTCCTTGAGGCCTATTGTCTCGGGATGTGGCTCTATCCTCGACCCCCTTGGCCATTATCTTGACACTTTTCTTCAACCCATAGTCCAAAGCTGTCCTTCATATGTTCAAGACCGCTCAGCTTCTGAGCTCCGTCGCTCCTCTCCCTCCTGCCACCTCTGCCTGCTCGCTGCCCTGCTGACTCCGCTGCCTCCTGCCTGCCTGCATTCAGCCCCGCACGCCGCTGCCCAGCTGATCCGTTTTCCCGCCGCTGCCCCCGGCGGCCACGCCCACGTGTCCTCCCATTCGCCGCCCCGCTCCCGCCACCCAGCTGACCCTCCCTCCCGGCTCCTTACTTATGACGCCCCCGGAGCGACCGCGCAGCGGGAGCGCGCAGCGGGAGCGCCGATTGAGCGCCGACGCGCCTGGACCGCGCCCAGTGCCAGGACCCCTGGCCCCCGCAGACCCCAGCCCACCCGCCAGACGTACGACGCCGCCACCCTCAACGCACTCAACACCGGCCGAATCCCGGGATGCTACCGAGCCACCCCGAGACGAACCCACGGACCCTTCAGCTGCCGCGCCTGCAAGTTCACCTGCATCCGGACCAGCCCCGCACCAGCACCCGCCAAGCCGAACACCAGCAGCAACCACCTCAAGTGCATCCTACTCAACACCCGCTCCGTCCACAGACACGCCATCGAGCTCTGGAACCTCCTCGACACCACAGCTCCTGACGTCGCCTTCCTCACGGAAACCTGGATGAACGACTCCTCAGCGCCCGACATCGCCATCGCCATCCCAGAGGGCTACAAGATCACCCGAAGAGACCGCGACAACCAGACGGGAGGAGGGATCGCCATCATCTACAGGGACACCATCCGCATCACAACCAACACCGACGACACCCTGACAACCGCCGAACACCTGCACTTCCAGATCCACACGGACCCCAAGACCACCCTCAGAGGCACCCTCATCTACCGACCCCCGGGTCCACGCACACAATTCAGCGAAGACATCGCCGACTTCATCAGCCCACACGCCCTCCCCTCCGCTGACTACATCCTCCTGGGGGACATCAACTTCCACATGGAGAACAACAACGACCGCAACACCACCACCCTGCTCGACAACCTCGCCAACCTCGGACTCAAGCAGCTGGTGACCACCCCCACCCACCTCGCCGGACACACACTCGACGCTGTCTTTTCTTCCAGCAAGGACATCGGCTTCAGCCACGCCACCGGACTCCACTGGACGGACCACAGCTGCGTCCACTTCACCTTCAGAAGATCCACGATCCACCACCACCAGCAACAGGCTGCCCGAAGAAACTGGAACAAGATCACAGCAGACCAGCTCGCCGCTTCCCTGAGCCAGCACCCTCCCACCAGCTCAGCGAACCCCAGCCAGGCCGCCGACAACCTCACGAAGTGGATCAGCGACTGCGCAGATGACCTCGCCCCATTGAAGACCCCGTCTAGCAGACCCGGCAGCAAGAAGGCCCCATGGTTCACCGACGAACTCAAGAGCTCCAAGAAGAACTGCCGAGCCCTCGAGAAAGCCTGGAGAAGGGAGCCAACACCGGACAACATGACCACCCTCAAGCTCGCCACCCGGAAGCACCATCAACTGATCCACGCCACCAAGAAAACAGCATTCAAGGACCGGCTGGACAACAACGCGCACAACTGCAAGGAACTCTTCAACATCGTGAAAGAGCTCTCCAACCCCAACGCCGGAAACAACGACATCACCCCGTCACAAGACCTCTGCAACTCCCTCGCCTCCTACTTCCACAACAAGATCGCTGACATACACAACAGCTTCAGCCCACAAACAACGCTCCCCACGACCGCACCAACGCCCCCCACCACCACCCTCAGCGCCTGGACCCAGATCAACACAGAAGACACCATCTGCACGATGAACTCTATCCACTCCGGATCTCCGACCGACCCCTGCCCCCACCACGTCTTCAACAAGGCCGACGCTGTCATCGCACCCCACCTGCGGGACATCATCAACACCTCCTTCGACACCGCCACCTTCCCTGAGAGCTGGAAGCACGCCGAACTCAGCGCTCTACTAAAGAAACCGACAGCGGACCCCACCGAACTCAAGAATTACCGCCCCATCTCGCTCCTCCCGTTTCCAGCCAAAGTCATCGAGAAGACCGTCAACAAGCAGCTGGCCGCCTTCCTCGAGACGAATGGATCCCTCGACCCCTCACAGTCCGGCTTCCGAGCCAACCACAGCACCGAGACCGCCCTCATCGCTGCCACCGATGACATCCGAGCCCTGCTGGACAACGGTGAAACAGCGGCCCTCATCCTCCTAGACCTCTCCGCAGCGTTCAACACTGTTTGCCACCGCACCCTAGTGCAGCGCCTCAGCAACATCGGAATCCAGGAGAAGGCACTGGAGTGGATCATCTCGATGGAAGGACACAGAGAGTCCGCCTACCACCGTTCAGATCTGCAGCCACGGAAGTCATCTGCGGCGTCCCCCAGGGCTCCTCGCTCAGCCCCACCCTCTTCAACGTCTACATGAGCCCCCTTGCGGCCATCGCACGCCAACACAACCTCAACATCATCTCCTACGCCGACGACACCCAGCTGATCCTCTCCCTGACCAACGACCCCGCCGCCGCCAGAACCAACCTCCACGAAGGGATGAAAGACGTAGCCGAGTGGATGACGACCAGCCACCTGAAACTGAACTCAGACAAGACGGAAGTCCTCATCCTGGGCTCCTCGCCCTCCGCCTGGGACGACTCCTGGTGGCCCCCCGCCCTGGGCACCGCACCGAAACCGACAGACCACGCACGCAACCTGGGCTTCATCCTGGACTCCTCCCTCTCCATGACCAGACAAGTCAACGCCGTCTCCGCGTCCTGTTTCAACATCCTGCGCATGCTACGGAAGATCTTCCGGTGGATCCCCACCGAGACCAGGAAGACGGTCACCCAGGCACTCGTCACCAGCCGACTGGACTACGGCAACGCCCTCTACGCTGGAACCACCGCCAAGCTCCAGAAGAGACTCCAGCGGATCCAGAACGCCTCAGCCAGACTCATCCTCGACATCCCCCGACGCAGCCACATCTCCGTACATCTGAGAGACCTGCACTGGCTCCCCGTCAACAAGAGAATCACCTTCTGTCTCCTCACCCACGCACACAAAGCCCTACACGACCAAGGCCCGAGCTACCTCAACAACCGCCTCAACTTCTACGCTCCCAAACGCCACCTCCGATCGACCAACCACGCCCTCGCCGCCGTCCCCCGCATCCGAAGAGCAACAACTGGAGGAAGGTCCTTCTCCTACCTGGCCGCCAAGACCTGGAACACCCTCCCGACCGACCTTCGTCTGACCCAAGACCACCTCTCCTTCAGGAAGAAGCTCAAGACCTGGCTGTTCGAGCAGTAGCGGCACCCCACCCCCCCCCAAGCGCCTTGAGACCCTCCGGGTGAGTAGTGCGCTGTATAAATGCCTTGATTGATTGATTGAAGATACGACTCATTTATTGACCATACTTCACGACACTCACATTCCTGAGACTGAACAACTTTGGTTATGTACAATAGATGTTGTCTCCTTGTACACATCCATCCCCCACATGGACGGCATTGAAGCCATCGAATGGGCTTTACTGCGTCAAGATGATGTCAGAGCCAATAAAGTATTTCTTGTTGAAATTTTGAATTTTTGTCTGTTTCATAGCTATTTCCAGTGGAAGGGTCATTTTTTCCTTCAATCCAATGGCACATCGATGAGTTTTTCTGGGGCCCCCAGTTACGCGAACATTTTTATGTTCAAGTTTGAAACAGAACACATCTTAGCTGATAATGCATGGACCTCAAGTCTGATTGTATACCGTCGATATATCGACGATATACTTATCATTTGGAATGGGTCACGCAGCAGCCTTGAAACTGAGATTCTGTCACTTAACCACATTAATCCTCGTATTCAATTCACACATTTGATTGAACCCTCCAGCATAGCATTTCTGGATGTACAACTCACTCTGTTCGGTTCTTCCATTCAGACCACAGTTTTCACCAAATCCACGGACCGTAACAATTCTTTGTTGTTCCAAAGTTTTCATCCCTGGCCTCTAAAACGCCACCTTCCTTACTCACAGTTTCTCAGGGTCAAACTTATCACTTCTGATCCAGTGGTTGGCATGCAGGCGATTGAAGCTTCCAAAAACAAGTTCTTAGACAGAGGATATCCCTCACACATTGTAGATCAGGCAGCGATAAGGGCCACATCCCTCAATCGTGAAGACTTACTTAAAAAGAAAACACCGCTCACTGATAAAAAGAGAGAGGTTTTTGTCTCTACATACTCTACCGATTCCCATTTGTTGAAAAAAAGCATATTGCAGAGATGGGATTTAATTAAATGTGAGCCTGACTTTCAAGGTTTATTTGTTGATGTTCCACTGTTCGCCTACAAGAGATCTTTGAACTTAAATGAAATTTTGAATAAGTCTTGTAACAAACCCAATTTGGTTCATAAGGGTATGTCCAAATGCATGAATTGTTCCCACTGTAACAATGTAATGGTAGGTAAGAGTTTACCTCATCCTCGCACTGGGAAGAAGATCAATTTGCATTTCAACGCGAACTGTAATAGTCATCATGTAGTTTACATCATCAAATGTCCCTGCGATTTAAGCTATGTTGGAAAAACTGAACGAGTCCTCCGCACCAGGATCACCGAACATAAGAGTCGGATTCGAACTAAGACCATCAGTTCTCCGCTCGCACAAAATTGGGCAGCAGCTAAACACACCATAGCCCAGCTTAAATTTGGGGTTCTTGAAATCATTGAGGCTATCCCGGGAAGAAATATGTCGAAAATGTTATCACAACGTGAGTCTCATTGGATATGGTTTTTGCAAACACTTTCCCCGTTGGGGCTGAATGATAAATTTGAATTATCATGTTTTTTATAGCATTCCAAGTACACTATTATTGTCACCATCTGTGTTTACTTAGAATCTCTCTGCCTGGTACTTTATTCTGAACCATTTTCAACCATTGTATATATATTCTATTTTTTGATTTTTCGTACTGTTGAATCTGTATAAGGCTTTGCAATGACACTGTTTTGTTCTTATATAGATGGTCTTGATTATCCTATGAATTATAGTAGGTTGCTTTTTACTGATTTTCTTTTCTTTATTTTCCACATACATTCTATTGCACGATGCTCTTTCTATCATGGCTGCCAGTGTCTTTTTTACGTAGTCCTCTTTCCACTCTGGTGACTCTTACCTAGACGTGCACGCTTCATATAATGCTAGGCACTCCCCTCCCATTTGCGAGAGCCGACGCTGTGTGCTTAGAGACGTTCGTTTCATTTTCACGGGTAAGCGTTTATCGGCTTTCTTGTAGCGTATTTTGACTATTTTAAGTTAATTGCTCAAAGCTTACTCGCTTTCATGGTGCGGTTTTCATATTTTGCAGCAATCTTTCTGACATCTTCTCCTTTGGGCCACTGTCGCGCTTAATACTACATTACGTGGTAAGACTCGAGTACGATAGGTGGTGATGGTTATCTTTGTGCAAACACTATTTTTCTGCTCACTTTTGTCTTTATTCATTGTTCAGGTTTCACAACCCGTTAGACGTTTGTCCGGTATTCATTTCACCCGACATTGATATCCTGACCGTTCACTGGTATGATATTATGTTTCAAACCTTTTGGATATCTTCAGCTACGGCTTAGGCTGACGGCTGTTCTCTCTCTAGTACTCCGGGTGTTTTTGATCACTGTTTTAGATTTTGTTTTTCAGTCAGTTTTTTTATTCATTGATTCTTTACTCTTTCTCTTTTTTTCCATTTCCTGTTTTTTCTACCATTATTACGCACTTTTGGCATTCCGTTATCCCTGTCCTCGCATGAGCCATAATGTAAATATCAATGTATATATGTATGTTGGAATGACAATTATGCAGACCGTTATTGTTTATGTTTCACAGATACCCCTGACGAAGGGCTTTGCTTTATCAGCCCGAAATGCATTGGGAAATTCATACATTGAGACGGTTGTTTTGATCATTTACTAACGCTGTCTTATGCTACAGCAACTATGAACACTGATATTCTTCGACAATAAAGAAGAATTGTTGTGCAATCAACATATGACTTCGATTGGATTCTGTTTGACTCAGCGAATATCTTTGGACTCACAATATTGTAATGTGTTTCATGTGAAGTATATGGTTATTTAATGTTCATGAATGTGATAGATTCACACTGGATAGTGTTTTTTGTAGTGCACTGGGCATTCCCAGATACACTTCTGGGTTTTAGTTGTACTGTTGTATTCAGTGGTCCGCAGAGCCACTTAACCTGGTGCACACACGATTGTATCAGTCAATTTACTATTCAGAGTTTTGTGTATCGTTTGTAACTTGATTCTTTTTGAGTGCATCACAGCTTTTTTTCTCTCAGTTAGTTTGTAGAATGGCATTTTTATATTCTTTAAGCTGAGTTACGAATATATATTTCTTATCTGGGGAGTAATGCATCTCCCGTTATATACTGCTTGATGTAGGGCAAGTTTCTTTAATTTTAAATCATCAGAAAACCAACATTGGGCATCATGAGATCTCATGATCTTCGTTTTCTTAATAGGAGCGATCCTGTCGCTAGCAGATTCAAGCCATATCTTGATACTTTCTGCTTGATTGTGAAGTGACTCCTGTTCTAGCGGGGCCGTGGTAGTTAGCAGCGAGCAAAAGTCGCCTATATTGGCGCATCTCCAATTTCTAGCCATACGGTTCTCTGTCCGTTGGGGCTTGGTTGAATGAACACTGGAGAGAGTGAATGTTATTAAATGGTGGTCTGACCAAGTGCACGGGGAAATCAGTAACTTAGAGGTCAGATTAGATGTCCAAACTTGGTCAAGAATGTGACCTTTTATATGGGTAGCGGTACTCACATGCTGAGTACAATTCATTCCAGAGAGTAGATCTGCCAGTTCAACAGAGCAAGACCACCGACTCATTGTCAGTGAAATTATTCTCCAACCCTCGCAGCTCCACCATTAAGTGAGGCCTCCCCTGAGCCTCTGCACTCTCGAGTGTTGGTGTTCGAGGCCCTCCTCCACCCGCAGGTTATACCTGCACCTCATCCCTGGTGGTCCAGTGGACCTCTTTCTCCTTCTATTGCTTCGCTTTTCCTCTCCTGCACCGTTTTGCTCATTTTTTCACCCTCATTATATCTCTCCCTTTTACTCTCCTTCTATTTCTTTCCCCCACTTTTCTTGTACTTTTCTGTTTTTATTTCCCTTTTATTCAACTCTTTCACACTTTTTTCGCCTGTTTTACCCCTCTGCTGCTGCCCCCATTGCCCCTCCCCCCCAGCACGACCAGCGCGACCGGCCCAAGCCAGTTCCCCTCCCCGCTCACACCTCCCATCTCCCATCTCTCCAGCCCTCCCCAACCCCTACTTAATGGCGGCCGCTGTGGGGACAAGCTAGCAAGAATACTGGCTCATTGTCAGTGAAATTATATTGTTCTCCCACCCTCGCAGATCCAACATTAAGTGAGGCCTCCCCCGAGCCCCTGCATTCTTGAATGTTGGTGTTCAAGGCCCTCCTCCACCCGCATGTTATCCCAGGTAGTCCAGTGGACCTCTGTCTCCTTCTCTCACTCCGCTTTTCCTCTCCTGCTCCGTTTTACTAGTTTTTTCATCCTCATTTTATCTCTCCCTTTTACTCTCCATCTATCTCTTTCCCCCACTTTTCTTGCACTTTTCTGTTTTGATTTCAATATTATTCCTCTCTTTCGCACTTTTTTCGCCCATTTTTCGCCCATTTTTCCCCGTCGCTGCTGCCCCCACGGCCCCACCCCCCAGCGCGACTGGCCCAAGCCAGTTCCCCTCCCTGCTCCCACCTGCCAGCTGTCCAGCCTTCCCCAACCCCTACTTAATAGCTGCCGCTGTGCGGCTGCGCTGCTGGTGCGCAGAAGGCGCGACAAAGGCAAGCCCGTCTGTGCGTGACCCGACCGCAACCAGTGCCAGGAACCCTGGACCTCTGCACCACCAAAGCTACGACCCAGCAGCACTTCACGCACTCAACCAGGCCGCAACAACAACTGCAAGCTAGCATCACCAGCTGACACCCACGGACCCTTCAGCTGTCACCGCTGCCGGCACATGTACAGCACTGCCAGGAACACGGACCCAGCACAACCCGACCTCAAGAACACAACCGAAATGAAGACCCTGCAATGCATCCTCCTCAACATCCGATCCCTCCACAAACACGCCACCGAAAGCTGGGACCTCCTCGACAGCACCACCCCAGACGTAGCATTCTTCACAGAAACCTGCACCAACACCACCTCGGGACCGGACATCACCATCGCCATTCCACAACGATACAAGATCTCCCGGAAGGACCGCCCCACCCGCAGGGTAGGAGGAATCGCCATCGTCCACAAATCCACCTTCTGCCTGAGCAAACTAGCTGACGAGCCCACAGACCTGATGGAACACCTTCACTTCAAGATACAGGCCAGCCCTACCACCACCCTCTGGGGAACCCTCATCTACTGACCTCACGGACCATTCATCAACTCCATCACGGACTTCATCTGCCCGCAAGCCATTGCATCCACCAACTACACTACTACTGAGAGACCTCAACTTCCACCTCGACAACCAACTAGACCCCAACACCACATCCCTCCTGGACAACCTCCACAACATTGGACTCGGCCAGATTGTGACCAAACCCACACACCCTCGACCCCCTCTTCACTACAGGAAACTCCATCACTTTCAGCCACACCACCGAACTCCCGTGGGCAGACCATCGATGCATTCACTTCAACTTCAGAACACCCACCATCCACAGACACCAGCTCATTCTCCCACAGAGAAACTGGACCAAAATCTCAGACGACCAGCTCACCTCCCCACTCGGCAACTCTACCCCAACCACCGCGCAAGATGATGACCCCAACACCGCAGCCCGAACTCTGCACAGATGGATCACCGACAGCATCAACACCATAGCCCCCCTCAAGAAGAACAACAACACATATGCCAAGAAAGCTAGATGGTTTCCCACTGAACTTCAAGAGTCTAGGCGCATCTGCTGCCGCCTCGAGAAGGCCTGGAGGAACTCCAAACCCACAGAAGCCCACAACAACTTCAGAACCGCCACCAATGCCCACCACCAACTCATCAGAAAAATGAGGAAAAAAGCGATTGAAGACAGAATCTCCACTCATGCACACAACAGCAAAGAACTCTTCAACATCATCAAGGAGTTCGCCCAACCCACCAGCGAGTCTACTGACATCCCTCCCTCACAAGGCCTATGCCACAAACTCAGCCCCTTCTTCCACCACATAATCAAGAACATCTACGACAACTTCAACGAAGACAACCAACACACTGAACCATCACCAGCCACCCCCGACACCCTGAAGCCAACGATAGACAGCTGGACAGCACTCACCACCAAAGACACACTGAAGACGATGAAGTCAATCCACTCTGGGGCCCACATGGACCTCTGCCCCCACCACATCTTCAACAGAGCCACAGACACCATCGCACCCATGCTCTGCTACACCATCAACCACTCCCTGACGAACGCCTCCTTCCCTGATGACTGGAAGCACGCTGAGATCAACCCCTCCTGAAGAAGGCCTCAGCAGACCCCACCGACCTCAAAAACTACAGACCCATCTCCCTGCTCCCGTTCCCAGCTAAAGTCATCGAGAAAGCCATCAACAGCCAACTCGCCACCTTCATCGAAGAGCACAACATCCTCGACATGTCCCAATCCGGCTTCAGAAAAAACCACAGCACAGAAACCACCCTCCTCGCCGCAACAGATGAAATCCACTCCCTACTGGACAGAGGGGAAACCGTAGCCCTCATCCTCCTCGACCTCTCGGCGGCCGTCGACACAGTCTCCCACCATACCCTAAGATGCACACTCCAGAACGCAGGGATCGGGACAAGGCCCTTGACTGGATCCACTCTTTCCTCTCCAGCAGAACGCAATGGGTCACACTCCCTCCTTTCCTCTCGGACCCTACACCAACCACCTGCGGAGTCCCCCAGAGGTCCTCCCTCCGCCCAACGCTCTTCAACGTCTACATGGCTCCCCTCCCCCGCCATCGTCAGAACATATGGACTCAACATTGTTTCATACGCAGACGACACCCAACTCATTCTCTCCCTATCCAGCTAACCCAACGCAGCCAAACACAACTTTCAAGAAGTCATTGAAGCTGTCACCAGATGGATGAAAAGCAGCTGTCTACAACTAAACACCGACAAAACCGAAGTACTCATCATGGGCCCACACCCCGATGCCTGGAACGACACCTGGGGGCCCCCTGCCCTCGGAAGCCCACCCACCCCCACGGACCACGCACAAAACCTGGGTATCATACTTGAACTCCGAGCTTAAAATGGACAGCCGGATCAACTCTGTTGCATCCTCCTGCTTCCACACCCTCCGCCTGCTATGTAAGACCTTCAAATGGATCCCCCTCGAGCACAGAAAAACCATCACTCACGCCCTCGTCACCAGCAGACTCGACTACGGCAACGCGCTTTATGCCGGAATAAACAAAAATCTCACCTGCAAGCTACAAAACATCCAGAACACTGCCGCAAGACTGGCCCTCAACCTGCCAAGACACTGCCACATCTCCCAGCACCTGCGCACACTCCACTGGCTCCCCATCGAGACTAGAATCACCTTCAAGATCCTCACCCACGCACACAAAGCCCTCCAAAACACCGGACCAGCATACTGAACAGCCGACTCAACTTCCATGCACCCCAAAGAACCCTACAATCAGCCCAGCTCTCCTACGCCGTGGTTCCCCATGACAGAAAGACCAGATCGGGAGGCCGCTCCTTTTCCTTCCTATCGGCCAGAGTCTGGAAAGCCCTACCGCTCCACCTCAGACAAACAACATCACTCCCCATCTTCACGAGAAAACTCAAAACTTTCCTCTTCGACAGACCCCCTCCTTGATGGACTGGAACCTACACCTCACCTTTTACAGGTGTAAACTCGCGCTTAACAAACACGTGATTGATTGATTGATTGAACAGAGCTAGCACTCTATCACACATCGTTAGGCCAATAATTGAAATCTCCAATTATGAGGATTCTAGCATGGTTGATAACTAGGTGGGAGTTAATTTCACCCAGTAGCTGGGGGAATGTAGGCATATGACAAGGGGGGTCTATAAAGTTGGGCACAGATACACGGAGACTGAGAAGACTCAAAGTTCAAGACTAGGCTGTCAACTGAGGGTTGACCTGTAACTACCAGTGAAGTGAACTGTATTTCTGAGGAATAATAGCTGCAACCCCTTCCCCCTGCTTTTCCTGAAGACCTATTACCATGAAGAATATAGTAACTATTGGGCACCACTGCTAGGATGTCAGGGGCAGATTCTTCAGTAAGCCAAGTTTCGATGAGGCAGAATATATCCGCTTTGTCTGAATCTAAAAGATGAAAAATTTCGAGCTGGTGTTTGACCAGCGAGAGTGTGTTCAGATAATTGACTGTTAGTCCCTTTAGCTCCTAATGCTGGGGATAACGGAGGGGGGGGCACAGCTCGCCCACGTCACCCGACTGCACGACCGCAACATCATCTCTTACGCCAATGACTCCCAGCTGATCCTCTCCCTCACCAAGGACCCCCACACCGCCAAAACCAACCTCCACGAAGGAATGAAAGCCGTCGCCGAGTGGATGAAGAACAGCCGTCTGAAGCTGAACTCAGACAAGACAGAGGTCCTAATCGTCGGATCCACCCCCTCGGCCTGGGATGACTCCTGGTGGCTGACCGCACTGGGAACAGCTCCAACACCCACCGACCATGCACGCAACCTAGGGATCATCCTCGACTCTAGCCTCTCCATGACATAAAAGGTCAGCGCCGTCTCTTCCTCCTGCTTCAACTCCCTCCGAATGCTCCGCAAGATCTACAAGTGGATCCCCACCGAAACGAGAAGAACGGTCACCCAGGCCCTCGTCAGCAGCAGGTTGGACTACGGAAACGCCCTCTATGCAGGAGCCTCGGCCAAACTCCTGAGACATCTTCAACGCATTCAGAACGCCTCTGCATGCCTGATCCTCGACATCCCCCGCTGCAGCCACATCACACCCCACCTGAGAGACCTGCATTGGCTCCCCGTCAAAAAGAGGCTAACGTTCAAGCTCCTCACCCACGCACACAAGGCACTCCACAACACCGGACCAGCGTACCTCAACAGACGACTCAGCTTCTACACCCCCACCTACCAGCTTTGCTCCGCCGACCTCGCCCTCGCCATAGTTCCCCTCATCCAAAGAGCGACCTCCGGTGGCAGATCGTTCTCCCACATCGCTGTCAAGACCTGGAACAGCCTCCCCATCCACCTACGGCAGACCCAAGACCTGCTGACCTTCAGAAGACTCCTCAAGACCTGGCTTTTTGAGCAGTAGCAGCTCCCCCCCCCAGTGCCTTGAGACCCTCACGGGTATATAGTGCACTTTACAAATGCTATGATTGATTGATTGATTTAATTCCATTTCCAAACAAACGTCCTTGTGAATTTGTATATATATATATATATATATATTACCTACTGGCAGTCGCCAGTAGGTAGTTATAGTTAGGACCTATTATCCATAGGAAATCCGCAACATTCTATTTGGAATAACTTTGGCACCGGTTGACGCATCTTTGCAAAATTTTCAAAACTGGTGGGGCGCTCCGGTCCGCTCCTATCCTTAGAGTCTCGAGGTGATTTGTCAAGCGGGGGCCGAGAATAAAGGGGGGTCCCAAAATGTGTTTTCCCCATGCAATTTTCCATAGGAACATTTAATCGCAGCTACAGCCCGAATTGCTGAACGGAATTACACAAAATTTGGCAAAAAGGTAGCCCTTGGTTCAGAGTCGTGCCTTTTGGTTAAATGGTGTAAATCCGTTGAGTAGTTCCTGAGAAAATCAAAAGTAAAATCACATGTATATCTGGGCGGAGCCTAACCACACATCTCATCGTGAGATCTGATTGACTGTCAGCACTTCATCCAAAGAAGTATTGGCAGCCATCTTGGGACCAATATACATGATAGCACCTCATTAAAAAGCATTGCTGTTAATAGAAGGTTTTAAGACTTTAGTTACATTATAAATCATTTGTTGATGGTACCATACTCATTTTAGGAATTGTGGTGTGTTCTAAGGTGATTTTACCATGTGAAAAAGCCTTCTGCTGGGATATCATGAATCATGTTTGAGAGAAAACTATTTTCTCATGCTTTTCCCACAGAGGTTTGGAAGGTGATCTATAAGCTAAACTGAGAGCATATTTTCTGTAAATTCACATTATCTTTCTCAGTCATGTGAGAATGAAGTCTGACATTCTCGGTAAAACATGTACATCCAACAAGGGCAGAGACTGTCAGTTGATTGCTTTGTGTTCTACTGCAGCTTCCCAGAGTGTTCTAAAGAACAACTAGAGCGCTAACAGTCCTACTTATGACAAACGTATTGCACACCTGAAGCCATCTTGATTGGAATAAAGTGGTAACTCTTAAAACATTTAATGTAAAAAGGAACGAAATGAGGGGGTTCATTTTGCCATAGAAAGTATGATTACTGCTGCAGAAAGAAAGATTTGGGCACATTTTGAGTGACTTCTCAAATCCTCTTCTATTTTATTAAAAAATTCTGATATGCAGACTGAAACATGCACTTTCAATACCAGCAGCAGACTTCCCTGGTGAGCAGTAGCTTTACTACAGCGATCTAATGAGCAACTAGAGTGCTAACATTCTAAATTTATGGCAAATGTGTGATGGAAGCAAAGTAAAAAACAAAGTATTTTCTACTGAGGAGACTGCAGTAAATGAGGAAATTAGGAAACTTCATAACAAATAAGTCTCCCAAGATGGTCACCAGAGACTAAGGAGCCCAAATGTAGCACAAATATCACCCAGATGTAGCCCACATATAGCCCAATGACAGAAGTATGCAAAACACTTTTTATTTTTTGTGTGTTTGCAGTTTTATATAGTGCAGACTTGTCAGGTATTGGAGTGCTTTACATGAGCATTGGTTACATCACACAAGAACAAATTCATTTTGGTTGTAGACATGGGGAGATTAAGTGATTTGACCAGAATCACAGAATGTCGAGCTGAAGCAGAAACTCCAACCTGGTTCCCCAATTGCAAAGTCTGCAGCTCTGGAAGTAACACCACATCCTCTCACAGCGCTATGCCATACATATTACAATCTGGGATCCATATCTTTGTCACAGTGCATATGCATGGTTACAATCCCCAGCACATATTTTATATTACAACTTTAGAGACTAGTTAGGTTACACAACAGTGCCCTGTGCATATTACACTCCAAGGCGCATATCACATAGCACGCGCTAGTGCCTGTGTTATCTCGCGCTCTCCAATGAATCTGTCATTGCGCACAATGTATTGCATATTATATTTCACGCCCCGGTTCATCTTATATCACACTTTTTGGTGCATAGTTTATACCATATACTATATCTAGTTTTCATTTTCAATCGTGCTCTCAGGACTATGTTCTATATAACACTGCGTCCACCTACCCTTTTCACGGGTATTACATCTTGCGATGGGGGTGGTGGGTCAGTGGGTGTTTCTGCCAAGTGAGCGCATGTCACAGTCACAAACGTCCTCTTCTTCCTGAATAAAAGTGAGATTATGCTGAATACTTGTTCATATTTTAAGTAGTTCGCACAGACACACATTTTAAAAACAATAACGTTCCTAATACCCACCTTCTCTGAACAGTTAGCTTGCTGCCCCATCCACCTCCTCCCTATCCTCTGTTGTCTGAATATATGGACTAGCCTCCTCCCTCCTGCCATGCATAGTCTGATGTGCTGCCACTGCCCTCCATTTAGCATGATGTACCAGTCCACTCCTCCTGCCCTCCATTGTCCAATTCTATGGCCCATCATTGACCTCCTGCTTAGCCTCTGTGCTTAGCTTACTGCCCCTATTCTCCTTCCCCCTGCTCTCCGATGTCTTTGTGCATGCCCCTGCTCCATTCTTTTTGCCCACCATGTTCCATGGACCTGCCACTCCTATCTACTCTGAGTGTTCTGTTGAGCTGCCCCTCCCCTCCCACCTGCCTAGCATTGTCAGATGACTGTAACCTGTCCCTGCCACCTCCACCCTGCCTGCCCACATGCCATGCCCCTATCCCCTTCCTCCTGTCCTCCATGGTCCATTTTACTGCCACACCCCTCTGCCCTCCCTGGTCTGTTGTGCTGCAACTGCTCCTCCTGCCTGCCCCATGCGGTCTGTTATACTTGCGAACATTTTGAACTTGGTAAGAGGGAGATTTTGAAAAAAAAACTGGGGTATTGATTTTCCCCTTTGAGCTACATTGAAAAAGAGGAGATTGTAGACAGGAGACAGATCAAATAAAGCCCATTTGAGCTTAAAAACATTGGACGTTTCCTGGCTGAAACGGGTCTGTTGGCATGTATGGTTGTACTACCACTGCCTCTTCCTTCTACCCACAATGGTCTATTATATTGCCACAGCCTCTCTTGCCAGTCCTGTATTGTTGGTTTATTGCCTCTGCCCCCCTTTCCACTGCCCTCCATAGTCTGTTGTGCTGCCACTGCCCTTCCTGCCTGCCCAGTGTCGTCAAATTGTTGCTTCTGCACTCTCCTACCTGCCTTCAATTTTCAGAGTCCGTGCCCCTGGCCTCTGCCTCTCAACAGTATCCCAATGAACAACTAGATTGCTAACATTCTATATTTATTACAAAAGTGTGGAACGCCTGACGTCATCTTGATGTAATCAAAACTGTAATACCTAGAGCATTTCCTTTAGAAATTACATATATTAGAGGGTCTTATTTGCATCAAAATTATGGTTAGTGCTCTAAAAAAATAAAATGAGGACATATTTTCTGAGTTTTCAAATAGCGACAAAGAACTTTTAAATTATTTGTAATCTTTATGTTTTTTTATCCAGTTGACCACTTGATTAAATGTTGCACTTAGGGAAGAGGATGTGGTGTTACTTCCAGAGCAGCAGACTTTGCAACTGGGGAACCAGGTTGGAGTTTCTGCTTCAGCTCAACATTCTGTGATTCTGGTCAAATCACTTAATCTCCCCATGTCTACAACCAAAATGCATTTGATCTTGTGTGATGTAACCAATGCTCATGTAAAGCACTCCAATACCTGACAAGTCTGCACTATATAAAACAGCACATACACAAAAAATAAGTGTTTTGCACACTTCTGTCATTGGGCTACATGTGGGCTACATCTGGGTGATATTTGTGCTGCATTTGGGCTCTTTTGTCTCTGGTTACCATCTTGGGAAATTTATTTGTTATGAAGTTTCCTAATTTCCTCCTTTACTGCAGTCTCCACAGAAGGAAATGCTTTCAGGTTTTTACTTTGGTTCCATCAAGAAGACATTCAGAAGTGTCACACATTTGCCATAAATTCTGAATGTTTGCACTCTAGTTGCTCATTAGATCACTGTAGTAAAGCTACTGCTCACCAGGGAAGTCTGCTGCTGGTAATCAAAGTGCATGTTTCAGTCTGCATGTAAGAATGTTTTTATGAAATAGAAGAAGATTTGAGAAGTCAAAATGTGCCCTAATTATTCTTTCTGCATCACTAATCATAATTTCTATGGCAAAATGAACCCCCTCATTTTGTTCCTTTGTAAATTAAATGTTTTAAGTGTTACAAGTTTATTCCAATCAAGATGGCTTCAGGTGTGCCATAATTTTGTCATAAGTAAGACTGTTAGCGCTCTAGTTGTACGTTAGAACACTCTGGGACATTCTGTCATTGGGCTATACTTGGGCTACATCTGGGTGATATTTGTGCTACATTTGGACTCTTTTGTCTCTGGTGGCCATTTTGGGAGACTTATTTGTTATGAAGTTTCCTAATTTCCTCATTTACTACAGTCTCCTCAGTATGAAATACTTTCAGTTTTTTACTTTGATTCCATCAAGAAGGCATTCAGATGTGTCACACATTTGCCATAAATTCAGAATGTTAGCACTCTAGTTGCTTATTAGATCACTGTAGTAAAGCTACTGCTCACCAGGGAAGTCTGCTGCTGGTATTGAAAGTGCATGTTTCAGTCTGCATGTCAGAATTTTTTAATGAAATAGAAGAGGTTTTGAGAAGTCACTGAAAATGTGCCCTAATTTTTCTTTCTGCAGCACTAATCATACTTTCTATGGTAAAATGTACCCCCTCATTTTGTTCCTTTTTAAATTAAATGTTTTAAGAGTTACCACTTTATTCCAATCAAGATGGCTTCAGGTGTTCAATACGTTTGTCATAAGTAGGACTGTTATCGCTCTAGTTGTTCTTTAGAATACTCTGGGAAGCTGCAGTAGAACACAAAGTAATCAACTGACAGTCTCTGCCCTTGTTGGATGTACATGTTTTACTGAGAATTTCAGACTTCATTCTCACATGACTGAGAAAGATAATGTGAATTTACAGAAAATATTCTCTCAGTTTAGCTTATAGATCACCTTCCAAACCTCTGTGGGAAAAGCAAGAGAAAATAGTTTTCTCTCAAACATTATTCATAATATCACAGCAGAAGGCTTTTTCACATGGTAAAATCACCTTAGAATACACCACAATTCCTAAAATGGTACCATCAACAAATGATTTGTAATGTAACTAAAGTCTTAAAACCTTCTATTAACTGCAATGCTTTTTAATGAGGTGCTATCATGTATATTGGTCCCAAGATGGCTGCCAACACTTCTTGGATGAAGTACTGATAGCCAATCAGATCTCACGATGAGATGTGTAGTTAGGCTCCGCCCAGATATTTATCTTTTTAACTCTAATTTTCTCAGGAACTTCTGAACGGATTTACACCATTTAAGCAAAAGGCACGAGTATGAACTGAGGACTACCTCTTTGCCAAAGTGGTGTCATTCCGTTCAGCAGTTCGGGCTGTAGCTGCGTCAACAGGTCCTATGGGAAAATGCATGGGGAAAATGCGTTTTGGGACCCCCCTTTTTTCACGGCCCCCGCTTGCCGAATCACCGTGCAGTTTTCAGGATAAGAGCACACCGGAGCTGGCCAACAGTTTGGAAAATTTCACGAAGATTCGTCAATCGGCGCCAACGTTATTCCAAATAGAATGTTGCGGATTTCCTATGGAAAATAGGTCCTAACTATAACTACCTACTAGCGACTGCCAGTAGGTAATATATATATATTTGAGCGCCGGGCAGTTTACCTGTAACCCAATCCATTTTCTAATATATATATATATATATATGTATATATCCTCCAACTTGGTTCAACTGCATCGGATTATGGCAGCGCTCTCTGTGGGTGCGGAGTCCCGCGGCAGAACCACACCACTACATATTTCCCAACAATTCCTCTGAACACAGATGAATAAATGGATCACACTCCCACAGGTTTTGCAATTTTTTCTTTTCTTTTATCTGATCATTACCAGGGATACAGGTGATATAGATCAATGCGTTTCAGTATTACCCAATACCTTGATAACGATCTTGCCAAACCGCTTGCAAAGTGCTAATGAATTACATGCAAAAACTCATTACATCATTTCCTGTGTGACATCACAAACACCCTGTGAGTTTTGTGGGAGATGTAGTCTCTTTTAAATGTCCATTTTATAAGTGCAATATGAATTCATACATAGTGATAAGTTCAAAGTGATTTTATCTTGTGTGACAATTATAATCAAAGGACGATTATATTGAAATGATAGATGCCCATTTTATCATATTTGAATCAGAATTTCACTAATTTATTTGATTTCTTCCCTTACTCGGGTCACATGTCCTTTTCACAATAGTTTTTCCCTCCAGTGGGATGAGATTATGGTTATTGATCCAAAGTCCAAAGTATCTTAATAACCTGATTCTTGTTAACATTCACTCATAAAGTTTTCCGTTTTAAATGACACCCACATTTTTGTTGCATTCAATTTTCATTTTTTTCTTTTCCCTTTATTTTCTCTTTGTGCTTTTTCTTTCTTGTATACTTGAAGGGAGCTACTTGGTGAGTTAATAAGTGGATGTATAATTCTTCCGATTAATTTAGGCCGTGTGGTGTCAGGGTCCGTAAATTCAGGATATATCTGATTCTTTTTGGCAGAGGATTTTTTCTCTGTTTCCTCCCCGTTCACTACTTGGTACTGTTTCAATGCCATAGAACTTCAGTAGCTTCCAGTTACTTTGGTGGTACTGTTCAATGGTTTTATCTCTGTTTGTTGTAGCTCTCATGTGTTCCATTATTCGTTTCTTTAATGCACATATGGTGCTGCCCACATACTTTAACGGACACACAATTGCTGGACGGAATGCAGAACAAATCAAAACATTCACCCCCAGTCAAGAGATCTGGGTTAAATCCATCATTCTTTTGCTCACCATGCCACCCCAGTTTCGACCTGGCTATATGCAAATCAGTCTTGACCCTGTGCCTCATGGGAACAGTCCAGTCCGAATTGCCACGCCAGGTCCTCCCTGGACCGCAAACAGGCATCCTAGGACCGGTTTCCGGGTTTCACCCCTCTTCAGCCAGGATAGCTTGATTCCAGTGGCACAGTGAGCCCAGGACTCACGTCTGAGCATACCTGGCGCACTTAGGGCGAGAAAGCAAAAGACATACAATTGATGGACGGAATGCAGAACAAATCAAAACATTCACCCCCAGTCAAGAGATCTGGGTTAAATCCATCATTCTTTTGCTCACCATGCCACCCCAGTTTAGACCTGGCTATATGCAAATCAGTCTTGACCCTGTGCCTCATGGGAACAGTCCAGCCCGAACTGCCAAGCCAGGTCCTCCCTGGACCGGAAACAGGCATCCTAGGACCGGTTTCGGGGTTTCACCCCTCTTCAGCCAGGATAACTTGATTCCAGTGGCACAGTGAGCCCAGGACTCACGTCTGAGCATACCTGGCGCACTTAGGGTGAGAAAGCAAAAGACACAATTGATGGACGGAATGCAGAACAAATCAAAACATTCACCTCCAGTCAAGAGATCTGGGTTTAATCCATCATTCTTTTGCTCACCATGCCACCCCAGTTTAGACCTGGCTATATGCAGATCAGCCTTGACCCTGTGCCTCATGGGAACAGTCCAGCCCGAGCTGCCAAGCCAGGTCCTCCCTGGACCGGACACAGGCATCCTAGGACTGGTTTCAGGGTTTCACCCCTCTTCAGCCAGGATAGCTTGATTCCAGTGGCACAGTGAGCCCAGGACTCACGTCTGAGCATACCTGGCGCACTTGGGGCGAGAAAGCAAAAGACACACAATTGATGGACGGAATGCAGAACAAATCTCAACATTCACCCCCTGTCAAGAGATCTGGGTTAAATCCATCATTCTTTTGCTCACCATGCCACCCCAGTTTAGACATGGCTATATGCAAATTAGTCTTGGCCCTGTGCCTCATGAGAACAGTCAAGCCCGAGCTGCCAAGCCAGGTCCTCCTTGGACTGGAAACAGGCATCCTAGGACCGGTTTCAGGGTTTCACCCCTCTTCAGCCAGGATAGCTTGATTCCAGTGGCACAGTGAGCCCAGGACTCACTGTGTATCAAGCTATCCTGGCTGAAGAGGGGTGAAACCCCGAAACCGGTCCTGGGATGCTTGTTTCCAGTCCAAGGAGGACCTGACATGGCAGTTCGGGCTGGACTGTTCCCATGAGGCACAGAGTCAAGACTGATTTGCATATGGCTGGGTTCAAACTCGAACGGCATGGTGAGCAAAAAAACGATGGATTTAGGCCCAGATCTCTGTACTGGGGTGAATGTTTGACATTATTCTGCATTCTGTCCATCAACTGTTGTTTTTGCACATACTTTAATGGGCATGGACATTCCACTACATACACTGTAAATTGGGTATTGCACGTGATAAGTTCTCTAATTTCCCATGTTTTGTTGTTAGCCAGTCAAATTTCTTTTGTTCTTTGACAATTTGACAAACTTTACAAGAATGACATTTGATGAAAACTTTTGTTTTTACCCATGTCTCATTCTTTTTCTTTCCCTTGAAGTGGCTATGTATCAGTCTATCAAAGTCAAAGTCAAAAGTTTGCTTTATTCGGTTAAAATTTTAAAACCATCAAAGCACAAGACAAAATTTCATGGTACGGGTAAATGCAATTACAAAAAATTCACACAAAAATAAATACTATACATTTTGGCACTAAATACAATAAAAGTATGTCTTTCAATTAATTCAACCATATTACAAATCTATAAAATCATTTCTACTTCAGCATTCCGTCTTCAACAGTTATTAAAAACAATAGGAGGGGGATTACTGAGTGGGCTAAACCCTATTTCTACACCTAATGGCCCCGACGATGAAGCTAGCAACCCCAAAACAAACCAGAGGAGACTCCAGCATTTGTAAATAGGCCAAAGCAGGCCTCACTTGCTCAAAATGACGATTCTTAAAAATCAGGAGAATATGTTTTTTACGCTGTGAAGAGTAAAAATTTAAAAAAAATACCATGTGCAACGTATTTTGTTCAGAAATGTTGTCACAAGGGCAAGGCCCCAAAGTACCCTCTTTGAAAAAACCTTTGGGGTAGGCCAATAGCCAGGGAAGCATTCCATGTTTAAACCTTATTAACAAAAACAGATGGAATGGTTTGTTTATATAGGTTAAGTATGGCTGGATCTCACAACCTAAACTTAGCATGACAAACTTCCTAACTGCCGGCTTCCCCAATTCATCTCCTTCCCTCAGCAGCATCGCTCTGTTCAAAAATTGGGTCTTAAAGGCCTTTATTTTCACCTTGCTCAGCGCACATGGACTGTCAAACAATTCGAGACAGCCAAGTGACTCCAGGTTGTTTTTAATGTAACGAATCCATGGGATAGACATAGCTTCATCAAGGGACAAACAGTCTTGAATAATTTGTTGGTTTAGATTCGGAGGCTGCTGTGCCCAAACTCTAAACCAACCTAATAGTGGAGCCACGGAAATTTGATCAATAAGATATCCCAACCCCAAATCCTCATGTATGTTAAAAATTGAAGCAGAAGGGGGAAGAGACAACAATTTCCGAAAGAAAGTATTTTCTACTATTTGGATGTCAGGCGAGGCCTTATAACCCCAAACCTCGCTACCATATAGGGCCATGGGCATACACTTAGCTCTATAAATCTTCATAAGAGCGGGAAGCGGTTTACACCCCAAACGTTTTGCAAAGCCCAACAGCGCTCCTGTTGCTCTAGCAAGGGTATTCTTTTTCTGAGCACGTTGCATGACCCAAGATCTTCTATCGTCGAATACGATTCCCAAATATGGGAAGGTCTGCACTTTTATTAGCTCCTGCCCATTACAGAAAAATGTAACCCTTTTCGCCCTCCCAGTACCTATTGACATGGAATGTGATTTTTTGAAATTTATTAATAAGTCTAAGGAGACCATAAAATCATAAAAACCATTTAAAAGACCTTGTAAACCTCTCGCGGTTCATGCCAACAAGACAGTATCATCGGCATATAGTAACACAGGGATCATTTTTGAGCCGGCTTTGGGGAGATCTTTACTAACCGAGGTTAAAACCGCACCCAAATTATTAATGTAAAGCGAGAAAAGCAGGGGGGCAAGAATGCACCCCTGTCTTACCCCGCGCCTTACCTGCCAAGCATCTGACAGACTCCCGTCTTCACTATAGTGGACGACTGCGGTAGTGTCCTCGTGGATAACAGCCAAAAATGAAATCAATATTGGGTCAAGCCCCAAAACAGATAGTAAAGCCCATAATTTTTGCCGATTTACAAGATCGAAAGCAGTGGACAAATCCATAAAAGCTAAATGAAGGTCCCCCTGCTTAGCGACCGTGTATTTCCCAATAATGAGATGTAAATTAAGGCATTGACCTACAGTACCCTTTCCTTGTCTAAACCCGTATTGTAGGTCAGAGATTATGGATTTATCCCCCAACCAACTTGTTAAACGGGCAAGGACAACTTTACCCATTACTTTCATGGCAGAATCCAAGAGAGAAATAGGCCGATAACATGCCGGATCTTCTCTTGAACCTTTTTCAAATAGTGGGACAATAACAGCTTTGCCCCAGGAATTAGGAGCACTGGCCTCAGATGCACCATTAAAAACACAAGTTAAAAGTTTTGCCCAAAACCTTGGATCTGCCCTATAAAGGTCCGCGGGGACTCCATCCGGTCCTGGAGCTTTACCTTTTGCCATTGACTCAATGGCCTCCAGGACTTCTTCTTCCTTAAAAAGGATTCTTGAGGCTAATATACTATCCGCAAAGTTTACTGGATTAAATTCTTGAATCTCCGAGTAAAGAACACTGAAATGAGCCACCCATCTATCTGGCGGGATAAGGCACTCTTTGTTAGTATTCTCCAGTTCATCGAAAAGTGGACTATTAATCACCTTCCAGAACTGGATACTATTTTTCTGAACACTTGCGTCTGACAAATCGTCCCATGCCTTGTTTCTTAACTGAGTTTTCCTGTCCTTTATTGCTTTTTTATAACATCTTCTTGCCTCTGCAATCTTACTTGGGTTTTAACCGGGTTCTTTCAGTGCCGACAAGAGAGCGGAGTGAGCACTAACACAAGCATGGTCAAACCAGTTTTTAAGTTTCTTGGGCCTTGGTCATTATATCCATTGCAGGAGAACCCCCTACACACCCTAGCTCTTGTATTATGCTATTTTCCAAATTAAGTGAGAGAGATTGTGAATCAACTTCCACTCCGTGAATAGGCAACTCAACACTCAGATTTACAGGATCAATAGTGGGAGCTATACCGCTCCCAACTACAGGAGCTTCCTCAATGCACCTCTGAATGGCTCTTTTGCCGTACTCTGCCTGTAGAGGTAACATTTTATCTGTTGAATCACTAAAGTTAACCGTATTTTCCACAGCAGGTGCCCTGGGCGATAAAGACCCAGAGAAATTAGAAAAGACTACTCTAGATACATCATTGTGGGTGTAAACTCTATCAACCCTGAGTCAGTCATTAACATCTAAAGTACTAAGGACCTCATATCTATTACTTAATGCCAATAATTTACTTACAGGGGCGTGCTGAAAAGTATTCTCTCTCATTCCGGCAGACCCCAAAAAATGAGGTGGATCAAAAAAGCCCAATGGGAGAACATTAACATAGTCCTGTTGTATTCTGATAGACCCAGCTTGCCTCAAGATGTGATCGACTATATCAAGGGAACTAAAATTCACAACAACACAATCACCCTTCAGTGTATTATTGGACTTCCCCACCCATGGAACCCTTCTCACCATTTTAAAACAATCATAGAGGTGACTCCCCAAAACTGTCTTACCAGCCAAATAGTGAAGGGCTTTATTTTTTAAGGAGGACCTATGCTCTTCCTTGCCGTCACAAATTTTCGGAACATTGGCCAAAATAACAGTATATGGGCAGGCCTCCGGTGGCAAATGTAATGGACGTTCCTTACGAGCAAGCTCCCCCCGTGAACTTAATCTTTCAGTGTGACCCCTCAACCCGGGACTAACATCACAGTTTGTACCCAGAGCAGGTAGTAGGGGGTTTATAGGACCAACAACAGGTGTCGTCATAGACTCTACCAGTTCAGACACTCTAGATGTAACTACACTTACACTTAGGGGGTGGAAATCAGATGGATTATGCCTTAACACCGGTACGTTCTGACCCGCTATATGACGTTCAATGAGAACAAGTCTATCATCAATCTTACTAAATCTATCCATGACTGGCGATATGATCGCTCTCAATCGCTCGTCCATAAGCGTAATCAAATCGACCGACATGTCCCCCATGGTCACTACATCCCCTTGAACCATATGCTCAATAAGCCCATTACCCTTATCAGGAGTTGCCTGAGCCACCAAACTACATTCCGGTCGAACCAACCCTTGAACAGGATCTTTAATCCTGGGTTGTTTAGCTGATTGACGACCTCCTTTGGGGGCATAATTAGCTTTTCTCTTTCCCTTAGATGCTTTAACAGGGGCAACAGAAGGGATCTTTAACTGCCTAGTTCGTGTGGCTGGAGGGGAAAGAGAGGGGCTAGAGACGTTCATAAAAAGGGGGGCTGTAACAAGACTGGGCTCTAATACAGGCCCAGAAGGAAGAGGATGGGTAGCCTGTGTAGAACCACAATCTACAATAGAATCACCATGTTGTAACACTGAATTAAACTGGGTTAAAGGCTCCAATGACAACCTTCTTTCCACCATTTCAATTTCTCTTGACACAGCATTTTCAGCTTTTTTTAGGTAAGCATCTAGTGTCCCTGACCCCCCCCCGCTATAGAGCCCTTAATGTGGATTTTCGCCATAGTGTATACTGATCAGAGACCTGAATGCGTTTATAACAACAACAGCCAAACCGTGGAAGTCCTTGAAAAAGCAAACCTTGAAATCCAGCAGAATGTTGGAACACACAGTCTCAGAGTACGTCTAGCACTAGTTAGGGGGGTGGCCCAGTCCAGCCTCGTACAGCCCCGGACGGCCACAGACGGCCCGCCCTTTGCCCGGGCTTCGCCCGGCGCGTCCCGCGTAGCGGAACTCGGCGGCTCTTAAGTGCGCCTCCGGGCGCTGTGGTGTCGTCAGCTGTGAGCGCCGCCGCCGCAAAGGACCTTGGGAGATGTGGTCCAGTGGCGGCAGCGGGGGTAGCAAAATCAGGGGCAGGGGCTCCTCTCGTGGGCCTCTCGTGAACAGACTCCTGGTGGTGTCAGCGGCAGGGTAAGAACCTGCAAATGATGCACAAATTGTCCCCCCGCTCCGCCAAACTCGGCGGCTCTTAAGTGCGCCTCCGGGCGCTGTGGTGTCGTCAGCTGTGAGCGCCGCCGCCGCAAAGGACCTTGGGAGATGTGGTTCAGTGGCGGCAGCACGGGTAGCAGAATCAGGGACAGGGGCTCCTCTTGTGGGCCTCTCGTGAACAGACTCCTGGCGGTGTCAGCGGCTGGGTAAGAACTTGCAAATGATGCACAAATTGTCCCCCCGCTCCGCCAAACTCAGCGGCTCTTAAGTGCGCCTCCGGGCGCTGTGGTGTCGTCAGCTGTGAGCGCCGCCACCGCAAAGGACCTTGGGAGATGTGGTCCAGTGGCGGCAGCGCGGGTAGCAAAATCAGGGGCAGGGGCTCCTCTCGTGAACAGACTCCTGGCGGTGTCAGCGGCAGGGTAAGAACCTGCAAATGATGCACAAATTGTCCCAGTCTATCCTTTAGATTTCATGCCCGCCGACAGGTTATAGTTGGAAGTTTGCCTACCATTTTGCTCACAGTGCTGTCCAGCTGTAAGATCTTCCAATTTTTTTTGCAGGATTTGTATTATTTCCTTGCTTTCCTGTGAGTAATCTCTAATTAATCCTATTGGTTCAGGGTCAGATTTCTCTTTAGTGTTCTTTTGTTTGAGACATTCTTCACGTGATTTTTCATTGATTCTATCCCAGCATCATTTGATTATGTTTTTGTTGTATTTCCTTCGTTCAAATCTTGCTGCAGTTGCTATGCTGTATTTCTGCCATTCCTCTTCTTCACTGCATATTCTTCGAATTTTGAGGAATTCACCATATGGGATGCTTGAGATTAGTGACTGCTGATGAAAACTTGTTGCTTCTAGGGTGGCATTGGTTGCTGTTTTCTTTCGGTGTAATTGCGAGTGGCAAATAAGGAATGGCTTGCCATTCATTCCTATGGGCCTGCATAGGCCCTTGCAAATTGCGCATGCAATTTCTGGGTGCAAGGGTGTCAAAAGGATACTCTGTTGCACTCCCTGAAATTGATCTGTGCACATATGTTGCGCACACACATGCCCTAAGGGCATGTGAGTGCGCAACATGAAACTTTGAAAAATGCACTAAAGTGCATTTTTTAAAGTTCTTGCAAATTACCATGAAGTTCAAATTCATGGTAATTTGCGCCCCCTTTAGCGAAATTGCTATTCTCAAGTGGTTCTTGCATTGCATTTAAGGAATTGCAAATTGCGATTCCTTAAATGCAATCGCAATTTAATAAATTGAAATTGATTGCGATTTTTTAAAGTGCGAGTGGCAAGTTGTTTCATGCATCGCAAAAGCAAATTTTGCGATCGCAAATATCCGATTTTTGCAATTCGCGCTGTTTGCGATCGTAAAAAGCTTTGATGCATGTGCCTGTATATTTCCACCCTTGTCCGCTATTTTGATTTCGATCTAATTATCAATTTTTAGGGTCGCCAAAGCTACCCGTTATGTTTTTGTCAGGTTATCCTTATATTTGGATCCCTTCAACTTATACAGATCTTGAATAACTGCTTTTGGAATAATTCTACTTTATTTCCAGGTGCTAACTGGGGGTAGAATTTGGATTTATTTTTTTTGCCACCGAAGCCTTCTCCTGTTTGTGTACATGCCACTTGTAAGGGGATATCTTCAGCTTCCTGTGCATCTAAATTTAGTACAGTTAGGAAACCTTCCGTGTCCTTTGCCAATAAAGCAGACAACGGTTCTTCTGTTGCTTTTGTTAGTTTTTGTCTGGTTTAAGTTTCTGCGAAGAACTTTGCCAATTTGATTTTACGAATACACAAATATAGATCAATTCTTACTTGGGCCAAGTTAATTTTTTGTGTCGGGCAGAAATGTATTCCTCATTTTAATAATGATGTCTCTGTTTCTGATATTGGTCTTTTTGATAAATGTATTACTTGCAATTCATCCGTTATCGATTCCTCCTCTGGTGCATATTCCTCGTTTCGGTTCCCGTTATTTCTGTTGTCCCGCTTCTGCCTTTTTCCCCTTCTTTTTGGTTTCTTTGGGTCCATTGGCGTCTTCTGCCTCTTCCTTTTTGGTGTTGGAGTGGGGTGCGATTTTGTTCCCACTGCCTTTGTTGTAGGACTTGGCGCATTTCTCCTAAAAAAGAGAGCTTTGTATTGTCAGATGATTGGCCAGATTCCCCTTCACTTAGGTCCGTGGATGCTAGAGAGGAGAAACTGCTTGATGCACTGGCTGTATTGTTCAAAGTTACTTGTTGTTTCAGTGAGCCAAATTTCCTTGCAAATGTAAATATGCGGCCCTCAGTGTAATCAATTGAATCTCGTATGAATTCGGTGTGTTTGCATTCTCTGACTGTGTCTTCATGTTTCTCAATTTGGGCGTCCAAATTTTCCTTAAATTTCAACATTTCTACAACTGCAACTGTTTCTTGCAAGAATGTTTCAATTCACGAACGTGATTCCCTGCAGTCGGTATACGCAAATATCTTTCAGTTAACCTTTCAAAATGCTTGTTTCTTCGTTGAAACAAAGTTGCGATTGTTTTCTGCTACAATTTTGCCTTCTCGACAACAACCGGCATTCCACTTTCTTGCGGTAACAAAAAACACAATACTTTCACTCTCAGGCGAGTCTACACAGCCTCACACGCTTACCTTGGTTTTCCGTTCCGAGCGGTGTGATTCCTGCTGTGTTCTTGGAGCTTCAGATTTTGCAGGCGTTCACTGCTTCCGATTTGATTAATCCACTAACTTGGTTCCACTGCATCGGATTATGGCAGCGCTCTCTGTGGGTGCGGAGTCCAGAGGAATTTTGGGGAAATATATATATATATCACCATATGTCATCTCCCTTTTGCTGGATATCTCGGCGCTTCCAAACGCGGTGCACACTCCACGACAGAGCCAAGCTGTCTTCACAACCCTCTTTGACAGAAGAACGGAGCGCACTCACTGGTGAAGTTTTGCAGCTTTTCGGTCTCCCTGAGATCAAGGTCTCAGGGAGACCGTAACGCGTTGCCCGTGAAACTAGCTAAATGGATTAAAAAGCTGCAAAACTTCACTCTTGAGTACGCTCCATTCTTCTGTCAAAGAGGGTTGTGGGTCAAATATTTACTTTTGCCCATAAGTATGATGCAGCAAGAGCAGGTCATAGAGGCAATTCCATTATAAGGGGGGGGGGTGCAGTGGCAGGCCCCAGCAGTGAATTGCAAACCGCATCATCTTTGTCTGACTTGAGCTCATACGTGGAAACCGAGTCGGAATCAGAAGGTAATCTGAGAGCAACAAACCAATCCCAGGCGCATAAACACACATTAGTGGGGGAGTTTGTTTTTTTAAGGGAGGAAAGGCACAAAACTTTGCGCCCAAGGAAGCCCAATCCCAATGCAAGCAAAGGAGAAACATCAAGCGCCGTAAAAGGAGGAGAAGGCGCCAACACAAAGAAAACCAATGAAAAGAAACCCAACAACAAGGGGTGGCGGCGCAAGTAATTCCAGGTTCCCAAAATGTAAACTCAATAATCAATTTATCTAATATTGATTTGGACCAAGCGGAACTTCAATTGCTCTCATTGGGACTCTCGTTACTACCCTGAAAATGAATTTGATTACCCCCAGACTAGAGCAGACATTTTAAGTTTATTAGGAAGCTCAAATTACAAAAGTTGCACCACCAGAAAATGAAAAACAGCACAGGGCAGACACTCGGATCTACATCTACTGAGGGTGTAAATGCTTGGTTAGCTTCAGATGTCAGCCTACTCAGGGTCTTACGGGAACTAGAAAGCAACAACTCCGAACACAGTGAGGAGGGTTCCACACAAAGAGTTTTAACACATCAATCCATAAACATCAGTACAATGCCGCAAACAGGTTTTAAACCCAAATCAACGTTTGTACCTGTTATGCCAATGGACTCAGTAGATACTTTTCATGAAATCGTCACAGCTGAGGTTAAAAAACTGAATATCATAACGCAGAGGCAGGCTAAAAATCGATCAGCCTGGCAATAAAAAACACCAACAACTAATCCACAAAATACGGGAAAAGGATTCCATCGTGGTATGTAACGCAGATAAAGGTGGCAATGTGGTCATCTGGCCACTTAAACAATACTTGGATGAAGCCAATCGTCAACTCTTGGATCGAAATTCCTATAGAGTAAGCAATCGACAAGTGACCAGGGCGGTAAACAATGATTTACATTCGAAACTTTTAGCCTGGAGAAGTGCAGGGCTGATTAATCAGGATTAACTGAGGTTTTTAAAAAATGACTCTCCTACCATGCCTATAATTTATTTAATACCAAAAGTACATAAAGATATAGCTTGTCAACCGGGAAGACCTATCATATCCGCCAAACAGAGCCTTTTGGAAAACGTCTCAGTATATATAGACTCATTCCTTCAGGAACACTTAAGGACCTTTCCGTCATATGTACAAGATACTACGGATTTCTTAAAACAAATTCAGGACTTTGAATGGCAAAATGACTATTTAGCAATAGCATTAGATGTTTATACCCTGTACACGTCTATTCAACATGATGATGGAATTAGGGTGTTGGAATTCTACCTGGGGACTAGGTCTATTTAGTACTATGCTCACAACAAAATGCTCATAAGTCTCACAAGATTATGTTTGGAAAATATCTACTTTATGTTTAACCAACAGGTGTACCATCAGGTGAGAGGCGTATCTATGGGGGCCAGCTTTTCCCCTCGCTACGCCTGTCTTCATATGGGTTGGTGGGAGAGAATGATTCTCACCAACTAATATGCAGACATCATGGTTCATAATGTAGTCAAATGGGCCCGGTACATTGACGATCTTTTCCTAGTTTGGCATGGGGAGAGAGGAAGTGCAGAGGAGTTCATATTTAGGGGCCGATTCTGATCCGGGGCGGAAGGGCATCGAACGCGATCCGGCCGAAAAACTACGAGCCGTACGTGTGTTTTCTGGCCGACTTGTACAGCTGTACGAGCGAGCAAGTACGATGCGAGCCACATAAAATTCACCGACCGAGTCGTTTCTGGGTCCGAACCGCTCCGTACGTCTCGGTCGTAAGCTAACCGTGGTGTGCAATGGATGTGATTAACGACCGAGCCAGTACGATGCACGCTTCGGACAGCCTGTGCGAGCCGGAGTGTCCGGATCGCAAATCGTACGGGTGGTTGCCTTTGGGGGTCCGCATCAGACCCCCTGTCACCCACAGCCCTACGACTCAGACACAGGGGGAGACCCATGGGTCTCCACAACACAGGCATGTATGGTGCGGATGGCATCGACGCGTACCCACATGTTGGGGGCGCACTTATCCACGACGTACCCATTCAGTCAATGGGAGCCCATGTATGCGTCGTACAACCGGCTCCCATTGACTTCTATGGGAGTCCGACCGAACCGAGTCTGGCAGCATATGGCCGCATCGTACTCGCTCAGTCGGACTGCAGGACTCCAGCTCGGTTGGAAAACACTCCGGATTCGGCTTGCTCGGAGTGCTTGCCGACCCGGATTGGAATCGGCACCTTAATCTTAACAACAATGATATGAACTTACATTTCACCCATACTATCAGTAACAGTTCCATCACTTTCTTAGATGTAGAAGTATACGTGGCGAATGGGTTGCTAGAAACCAAACTACATCGAAAGCCCACGGCAAGAATCACGATACTCCACTCGACCAGCTTCCACCCGAAACACACTATCTGCAGCAACTCCTACGGGGAAATGTTAAAGAATTCGTAGAATTTGCAGTAAGGAAGAGGACTTAAAAGTAGCACAACAAGAGTGTATAAACAGATTCTTAGAAAGAGGTTACTCGCACCACACTATTGATGAGGCCATTAAACGAACAAGAGCAGTAGCTCGCAAAGACCTGCTTTTAAAACATTCACAGGGAAATAATACAGTTTCGAGTAGTACAGGCCCTGAAACCAACAGCCCAAGATTGAGCCTTACGTATGACAAACAAAAGGATAGTCTGTATAAGATCTTTAAGAGTAACTGGCACTTAGTACTCAGCGACCCAATATTAGGGGAGAGGTTACCCCGCACCCACACTATAACGTATAGAAGGGCACCAAGCACTAGTGACTTAATAGTCAGCAATAGTCCAGAGGTCAAAACAGGTTCTAGTTGGTTATCAACAGTGCGCAAGGGTTTTGTCAGATGCACATCATGCAGAGCTTGCAAATATGGTAGCAACAGAACTACTTTCTGCTCTCTATTTAAGAATAAGCCCTGCTCTATCGACAAATTCTTAACATGCAAGACAGAATACGCTGTATATGTGCTGGAGTGCTCCTGTGGACCGCAGTATGTGGGTAGTACCAAGCTGCCAGTCCACAAGAGAGTGCTCCAGCACCTAAGGGCCATCTCCATTTCCGATGCGACTTACCCCGTGGCACGTCCATAAAAACGACTTGGACAAACTAAGATACTTTGTAGTGGATACTGTTTTGCCACTGAGAAGGGGTGGGAATAGAGAGGCCTGTCTTAGACGTTTGGAGACAAAGTATATACTTAAATTAGACAGCAAAAATCCAAACAGTCTAAATACAATAAGGGATCTGCATACTTGGCTTTGAACTAAATTGATCAATTCTTATAATTCATACATGGCATACAAACGTGTGATCCCATGAGAACCTATGTGAACACAAGGATAAAAGAAGAATGCACTTTTTTATCCAAGATGGTATATTTTAACTCCTGTCAAAAAACTTTTTTACACCTCCTACTAACATCTTTTTATGTCTCTTTCAAACCTGGTTTCCTATTCTTAATTTTGGCTGCCGAGGTCATTCAGGATGGTTGACTTCAGCAAGTCAAAGATGTACCTATTTGCACTTTTGCACTTTTTTTGCAGTTTAATGACATTCAGGAATTGAAGAATGGATAATTGCATATCAAAATCACAATTGGTAGCACATTTTTCACACATATTTAACAGAACGAAATAGTAAGGTACATAACCAAAGCAGCTTTATGTTAATCCACTAATACCTGATTTTAAAGGTCATTTATCAAAGCATTGTTTTTAGACTGCCTTTTCTATGTGGTATTTTACCTAGGGTATTTATACACATAATTAATTTGATTTAATTTGCACATATGAGAAGCCATAAACATGACAGATGTCAAAGATCAGTCTGACAAAAGTTTGCAGTGACGATGCTTTTTACTGATTTGCGGAATTTTGCACAGGATATGCTCTCAAGTGATATTTTGGGGTATGGTATTGAAACCAGAAATGATTGTGTACTTTGCACAGATGGCGATAAATTTGCACAGTGCTACAGTCAAATTGTAAACTCAGATTACAAGTTATCATATACATACGGGTATAAATTGTATATGTTTGCATGAAGATTTGTAGCAAGGCTACTATACATTATATGTTATTTAAACAGTTATCTTTCTTATTTTGCACAAACGGCTATGAAGTTGATCAATATCAATTCTAGCTAGTGTAACTGATGCTAGGAAAACAAACGTGTAGTGTGTTGTTTACTGACTAGCGCTTTCAGGTACCACCTTGCATAATGACAATTCTGAGGGCATTATTGTAGTTATACAGATATCATTGCGTACTCCACACAGGTTACGTATCCATATAGATATTGCAAGTTTTGCACATGTGGATTTTAAATGTAAAATGTATTTTTAAAGCTGCGGCAAGGAAAACAGACGAGGAGTCTGTTTTCCGTTTTTGTTAACACGGGGCACTTTAAATGGTTTAGGAAATGGTGGCATATCATGTGATCTAAGCCTCTGGGGCTGAAATGCGTCATGGCGGCAGAGCACGAATAAAGAAGTATTACTTGCACAAAAGAAGTAGAGTCCGTTCCCTTTCTTGATTCCTGTCTGAGGGATCGCGGAGAAAAGGTGGTGTGCATATATATATATATTCACTGAAAAAAACATATGTTTCAGGGACGTTATAGTTAGTTAGACACTGGAATCATATAAAACCAGAGAAATTTACCCATTATAGTTAGTTAAGCTAGCTATAACTCGCGCACCCGCAATGCACTGCTGATGACGTCACATATTACATCACTTATGACATGGTCAGTGACATCACTCATGACATCACTGATGACATCTCAAATGACATTACTGATGACATCATCCAGTGAATGTGTGTTTCTGTAAAGTTTAAATATTTTTCATATATATCTATGCCAAGGTCTATTGAAGAATGAGTGGATGTAGAAGTGCCTGAATGGATTATTTAGTAGATGCATGACTGACCGTATAAGTCACTGATTGAACGTATGTTACTGAATGCATGGGTTAGTGACTTAACTATTTGAATGCCTATATTAGTCTCTCAGTTGGTGTGTAAGCAGATGCATGGGTTGGTGAGTAGCTACATCAGTGTCTATATGGGTTATTGATTGATTGTATGAGTATCTGTATGGGTGTCTGAGTGTCTATGTGGGGGGTGTCTAAATGGCTGATTCCCTGGTTGTATAGATTCAAAAGTGCATCTCGGAAGGGCTGTCTGAGTAGCTGACTGTGTGTACAGGTGTGTTGATTAGTGAATTGATGTCTCAGTTGTATATATGTGAGCAACTATACATGTTTTTAGACAGTATATGTGAGTGTTGGGGTGTATAATTGACTATTTGTGAGAGAGAGTGATTGCAAGAGTGTCTACATACATGAATGTGTACTTGTATTAGTGATTGTATAAGAGAGTAAGTATGTGTTAGCATCTAAATAAATAAGGGAGGTGGAGTGTGTATAAATAAGTCAGGTGGTGTGTATATATCTGCATAAGTGAGTACATGGGTGTGTGATTGATTTTTGGCATGACTGAGTAGATGTGTGAGTAACTTTATGGATCAGTAGCACTGTGTGAATGTATATATAGGTGTATAAGTGGATATTATACTGAGGTAATGATGAGTGACAGCATGTATGGGTGACTGTATGAGTGTATGTCTAGCTCACAATATATATATAGGAATCAGTGGATGAGTATCTAGTATCTGCTATTGGTGTGTCTATGGTTTTGAAAATGGTAGTCTGTATTTTAGAGTACGTGTTTTAAAGGTTATATTAGAGCGTGAGGAGGTGTATCAGACTATCACGTGGATGATGTCATGAGTGATGTCATGAGTGATGTCACTGACCATGTCATGAGTGATGTAATATGTGACGCCATCAACAGTGCACTGCGGGCGCACGAGTTATAGTTAGCTCAACTAACTATAACGGGCGAATTTCTCTGGTTTTAAATGAGTCCAATGTCCAACTAACTATAACGTCCCTGAAACCTATGGTTTTTTCAGTGAATTTCTAAGGTTTTTTAAATGCTAATTTCTAACTATACTGTGCCTGAAACCTATGGCTTTTTCAGTGAATTTCTAAAGTTTTTTAAATGCTAGTTTTTAACTATAACGTGCCTGAAACATGTTTTTTTCTGTGAATTACAAAGGTTTTTTAAATACTAATTTCTAATTATAATGTTCATAAAACCTATGTTTTTCTCAGTAATTTTGAAAAATAATGTGATATTTTGTAACTTTAGTATCCTAAAAATTGTTTTTGTATTTTTTTAATTTATTATTTAATGTCTTCTTGTATTTTAAATATTAAACAACTACATACAGTATGAAAGGGAGCCCAGCCCAGAGCCACATCTGAAGACCAACACATGTCATAGACCTACTGATGAAGCAGCTCCCACACCCAAGAACGCCACAACACCGACCACCACCCCGAGGACACACCACCTCTACCACGAGGCAGCGCAGAACAAGACAGCGAACTTTCCGAAAACGGCATGGCCCCTCAGCCACACAAAAGCTGAATATTGGTACAGGTGTGAACAAACTATATGTGAAGGAAGCAATTCACCCATGAATAACAATGCACACAATGCAAAGTGTAGCGGTGTTGTGTTGGAGACATCTCAGTATGCAGAACACACACCTCTCCATGTGCACAAATACTAAGGTGCTTGTAGTGTTGTGGACAGTTGACCCAACCATGTTACGTCAAACACTAGGGCCGATCTCAATCATGTAGCTGTATCGTCCCCCCTTTAAGCATAAGGGTAACCAGAGTGGGCTGGTCTGACGTACGCCGCTTCAGCGTAGGAGTATGAATAAATTGGCCAGGGCTCTGGGCGTGGTTCACTTGTGAACTGTGAAGACAAACGACTGTGCCAGAGCGGCAGGCCTCACCCTGCCACGAGGCTGCCGCCATGACTGCGGCTCTCCTCAACACAGGCCCCCTGCAAACCCAGCGGCACAGCACCGCAGACTTATGCCTGTACAGACTACTGTCTTCGGTCTACACTGCGGACAGCATGCCTCACAATTGCAGATGACGCAGTGCAGTACGCAAGATACATTGCTCCCAGTGCGGCCCTCTCGGACCACGCATCATCGCAGGGTGCGCCCACGCTGAGTACTTCAGATGCCACTAACTCAGTGCACCACAAATCATACCAGGGCAGAATTCAATAGATAAAAGACATTCATCCGAGAGTGGCCCCCCCAGACAACGCATCATCGCAGGGTACGTACACGCTGAGCGCCAAAGGTACTACTAACTCAGGGCACCACAAGACATCGACACGTCGCCTTACTGAGGCAGAATTCAATAGACAAAAGACATTGGTCCGAATGCGGCCCTCCCGGACAACGCATCATCGCAGGGTACGTACACGCTGAGCACCAAAGGTACTACTAACTCAGTGCAACACAAGACCTCGACACGTCGCCTTACTGAGGCAGAATTCAATAGACAAAAGACATTGCTCCGACTCCCAGACAACGAATCATCGCAGGGTACATACACGCTGAGTGCCAAAGGTACTACTAAGTCACTGCACCATAAGTCATTGCACGGAAGAGTGAACAGTTTTATGTCAGCAGTGAGGCATACTATCACTCGAAAATCACCCAAAAATACTTATAATATAAAAAGAACAGAAGAATCAAAGTACATTAATGATTACAATCCAGTAATTTTGAAGATGTGGAATGCAAATATGGACATACAATATGTTGCAGATAACTCAATTTCTGTTCCTCGCATACTATTGTATTGTATTCTATAGAAAACTTATACAGCGCAAACTGTCACCCTGCTGGTATCCTGGCGCTGTGACTTAAAAGATGACAACCGCAAACATTGACCTGATTATCAGAGGGAAGCATTGTGCTCATTCCTTGGGAATGGCCAGGTTTTCAGACTTTTTCTAAAAAAATAGCAGGGAGTTGGCTTGTCTAATGCTCTGGGGCAGCTGGTTCCATAGTTGTGAGGCAGCAACCCCAAATGCTCTGCCTCCCATCCTAGACTTCTTAAATCTGGTGGTCATTAACGGATTTGCACTGGAGGAACAAAGTTGCCTCTTGGGCTTATACCAGGTAAATTTCTCCTGCAGGGGTACTGGACCCAGGCCACGTACTGCTCTAAACACAATACAGAGAGACTTAAAGCAGACTCTTTCCTTAATAGGTAGCCAGTGAAGATCCCTCAAGGCCAATGCCGTAGAGGACCTACGCTGCCTGTTTAACACCAGTTTTGCTGCTATAGACTGCTCTCTCTGCAACCCCTGTAAGATGAATTGTGGTGCTCCCAGATACAGGGAGTTGCAGTAATCCAGTCTGCTCAGAATTATGCTCCTTACTACAAGAGGTCTAGTATCACTAGATAGTAACGGGAGAATCTGCCGAAGCACTCTCAGAATGGGAAAGACAGACACTGACTGTTTTGTTGGCCTGTGACTCCGTTCACACACTGCCTCTGAGATAGGCCTAACTGCTCGCGCTATGTTACCACATGGTTGAGCAAGGGTTATCAAAGGGGGTAGCCCACTGGCCCTGACTTAGGAAGAAGGGTCCCTATTTGGACATTGGCGCCAGCCATGGCCAACTAGAGACCCCAATTTCTAACAAGGGGGATACTGTGTGAGTCCCCAGAAGTCCTGGCATGCCAGGCAAGTCTTCAGCCGAAGGGTCAGCCCGAAGGTTGGGAGGACAGGTTCAGGATCTGCCTCACCTGGAGAGAGGGACATCTGTAAGCAGTGTCCTGGCCGGTTTGGCTTCCAGGGATACCGCGCCAGTTGGGAGGGTGCAGAACTCTGGAAGGGGGTGCAGAGGGAGGGAGTCCTCGCCTCTGACCCCGTTGCAACTTGAGGGTTTAGACCCTAAGTTGGGAGTCCAGTTGTTGGAGAGAGGTCTAGAACTGGTGGGAGAGTTGTGTACTGAGGGTGCCTCTCAAAGGAGGAGAGTACGGAACCCTAGAAGGAGAGGTAGGGGGATGAGAGCCTCGCCTGTGACTTCTGGTCAGCCTAAGGGGGCGGACCCTAGGCTGGAGGATCAGTGGCAGTTTAGAACTGCCCTGATGAGGGGTAGAGTGGAGAATGGGTACTATGTGCCTGGGGATACCGCCCCCCACTCTGTGAGATGGCAAGGACCGGATACATTTGGATGGCCTAGGGCCTGGGCTGGCCGAGGACAACTAGGGAGTACCAGTGGGGTAGCTTAGTAGGTCCTGGGAGCTTTTACAGAGGGAACCACATGGGTTCAGAATGGCGTAGAACTGGAGGGTGTCCCTTCTGTTGCGGGCCCGCGTCCGTGTTCTATCACCCAAGGCAGGGAAGCCCATCAAGGTGGTGATTGATCTAACCTGTGTTTTGGCGGGAAGGGGATTGTGTTGGACTTAACCCTTTTTGCAGGGTCATCCCTAAACTTTTTGCCTTTCTCCTGGCCTTTTTTCTGACATGGTGTTGGTAGTTTTAGGACCCTGGGCACTTTAGCACTGCTGTCCAGTGTAAAGTGTGTGCTCTCTGTGAAAAACATGGTAAGATTGGTCTACACCTGTTTGGCCTATTTAATTTACCTGTCAGTCCCTTGTAAAGTGGTATCTCATATACCCAGGGCTGGTAAATTAAATGCTACTGGTGGGCTTGTAGTGCTGATTGCACCACCCACCAAAGTAGCCTTTCAAACACATCCCAGGCCTCTGCCATTGCAGGGCCTGTGCGTGCAGTGTTACTGCCACTGTGACGTGGCACCTAAAGTGTGTGCCATGTCCGTGATCCCCCTTTTACAACATGTCAGTCACCCCCAAGGTAGGCCCTAGCTAGCCCTATGGGCAGGGTGCATTGTAAGTAAAAGATAGGACATGTACCTTAAGTGAGTGACATGTCCTGGTAGTGACAAACAGCCATTTTGGTATCTCACTACTGTGGGGCTGCCCTACCATAGGAATGCATTGGGGATTCCCTGATAAGTGTTTCAGTGGTAATCCCTGATATGAGAGGCGCAGCGTGGTCCAGTTTGGTATGTTTGGAATAGTGATAATAAATGCTACCCAATGGTGTGCGCAGATTTATTATAACTATTTTATAAATGCCACTTTTAGAAGTTGGCATTTCTGTGTGCTCTGGGTCTGCCTGCCTGATGTGAATTGAATGTTTGGCTTTTGAGTGACGGCTGGTGAGGTGTGTGTGGCTCCAGGATGGGCAGGGTGAGTAAGCACTAGGCTGAATGGGACATCTGCATTTGGAGTGGTGGGAGGAGAAGTCCCCTGACCCTGAATAGGTCTGTGCCTGCCTATGTGAATGCTGGCTCCGCCCCCCTGTGGTGTGTCTGATGGCAGAGCCCCCATCTCACAAAGGAGAGTGTGAGCACTGTACACAGAGTGCTTTTACCCCCACCAGAACCAGTTGGGACTGGTTCCCCCAAGCCCTGTGCCAGGGCAGACAAAGTAAAACTGAATATAAATAGAGGGGCTGTGACCCCATGTGTTGTGCAGCTGGGGGCTTACTTTTGGGCTGGTGGCCGGCAGGCTGCTGGTCTACCAGAGGAAATCGCCACTGGGGATTGACCTGCTGCCCTGCCTGGCAGCTGAGGGGTCTGCTGTCTGCTTGAGACCCCAGTGCGCTGGCCTGCCTGTGCACTCCTTGGAAGGGATTGCTACCTGTTCACTACTTGTGTCAGTAGGTGTGAGCACTTTGTAAGCACTGGATCTTCTCCCAGGCTTCCTTCAAGCTGATTGCCATTTCCCTCAAAAGCGCGCCTGGCGCAAGAAGAGTGCTGCCAGGACCTTGTGTCGTGTCTCTGAGGTAGAGACAGGCTGAGCGCAGGACGAGCGCTGTGACCCCCCCCTTCATCGCGGGAAAGTTGTGCTGAGTACTAGAGAAATGAGAGAGGAGAGCTGAATGGAAGAAGTGCTCTCCTTCTCCCTGTTGGTAGTGGCCACTGTGGGGTAAAGTGTCCAGAACCGACGGAGACTCCACTCCGTGATCTGAGCAAAGGGCCCGGAAGACAGGCAAGGATAGCCTGGTTTTGGGCGGAGAGGAAGCCTTGCCAGAAAGAGTAAAGGAGAGTTGCGGGCGGGGTCGTAGAGAAGCGGGATCGGAAAAGCAGCGCCAACCCAGAAGAACCAAGCGGGAGCCCACCCCGTGCTGGGACGTGCACCGAAGAAAAAGAAGGCAAGGGAAGGGAGACTTCGCTCCGGGTCCCGCAAAGTGCTGGAGGGGAATCTTACCCTGTGAGGGGAAGCCAGTCGACGGAGATCTCACTCCGTGGAGATCACCCGGCCCGGCAGACGGAGGAGAGCGCATGGTGACCGGAACCCTACTACGCTGAGCAGCAGACGGCTGCGACCTGAACCGTTGCGCCCCCTGTGTGTGGTGAGTGGGACAGAGCGAGGGTGTTGCTGCGGCACTTTGGAGTCTCCCAGGAGGGGGGAGCTCCCAGAGCAGTTCCCAGAGCTCCCAGAGAGTTTTACCCCCGCCCCCTCCCTCATATTACGGGCATTGTCTCTGCTGTAACTGCAGCCAAGGCGCTATCGGAAGCCTTGTGAAGGGGCCTGGATTTGGCAAACCCCACACTTGGAAAGGGGGACTGCGGGGCGAGCCCAGGACAGGGCCCCTACCTGATAGTGTCCTGATTTGGGGACGATAACACTGGGTGGTAACACACCTATTGAAGGACTGAGGTTCCCAATGGATGAACAGTAGTGAAAGGGATCCTGAGGTATTTATAACACGTGACACCTATGTCCTACTGTGATGTGATGCATAAAGTGGGTTATGCCTAAAGTGCTGAGTTACTGTGGTGCCCTGTTTAGGCTTATGATGCCTATTGCGTAATGTGACTATGTTGGTGATTTTTTGCCCCCTGTCATTTACGTGATACCCATGACATCAGTGATTTATGCACCGTGATTTATTGCATATCGTGTTTATGCTGGTAAGGCCTATTGCGTAATGTGTTTATACTAGTGAGGTTTGGGCCTAATGTGGATATGCCTAATGTCATGCTATGATATCTTAGGATGGTGTCTAAGGTGACTGTGATAAAAATTTTTAGAAACAGGGTATTCAAAAATTAGGAAGTAGTGGCGCTCTGCAGATAAACGTAGGTACAGTAAGCTACAATATCTGTATGGTGCAAAACAGGGAGGGGAGACCCCTAAACCCCTCAAATTGTAAAGGCCAAATAAAATTGACCTAAAACTAAGCAAAAGACCAGTCCTGTGCACACATACAATTCATTGAATCAAAAATTGACATAAGTAAGTACAATGCAACAAAGAAAACATCCATATATAAATTGGTAATTCCGTTTAATAAGCATATCCAGCCGACACGTGTTTCATCGTGGGACGTGTAAACCACGACTCTTCAGGGCTGAAGCTAATGCCAAACTTAAAGTAGATACCCTCCACCGGTGATAATTCCAACCCGGTAGGGTGAACAAAGGGTCAGTCGATCTGTGCAGATAAGTATCGTCTCTTCAAAATAAAGCAACAAGGATCAAAGATGACTTCATACCGCCAGTCACGTAAAATTCAGTTATACATAAAAAGTATCCTTAAAGAGTAATTCCAGCTCGTATGAGTCAGGTAACGTGTTCGTTATACCAAGTCTGAGCAAACCATTATATATGGAACGAAGTATCAAAAGCGTCCTGGCGGCATCTATTCTGTATGTCAGTGTACACTGACATAGAGTCGTGGTTTACACGTCCCACGATGAAACACGTGTCGGCTGGATATGCTTATTAAACGGAATTACCAATTTATATATGGATGTTTTCTTTGTTGCATTGTACTTACTTATGTCAATTTTTGATTCAATGAATTGTATGTGTGCACAGGACTGGTCTTAAGGTGACTGTGATAGTGCTTAGGTCATTATTGTACCAGTAGTTACTGGTTGTGGTGTTTATTGACTTACCAGTTCTGATGGTTCTGACCATGGCCCGATTGGCTTGGTCCTGTATATAATCCCCTGTGAATATTGCCTAGTGCCAGTTGGCGCAGTGTAAATGTGTGATTATGTTTCTAATGTGTTTATGACAATACAAAGGTTATTTTTGATATAACCTTGTGTGGAATTTCTTTTGTGTTGTGCCTAGAGTGTTGCTGCTGTGTGTGTGTGTGTGTGTGTGTGTGTTGCTCAAACGCTTTACACATTGCCTCTGGGATAAGCCTGACTGCTCGTGCCAAGCTACCAAGGGGTTGAGCAGTGGTTATCGTCAGTGTTTAACTCCCTTGCCTTGACTAGAGTGGTGGGTTCTTCCTGGCTTTGGCACAAGCCTTAGCCAACCAGAAATCCCATTTCTAACATGAGTCATCACGCATGTGTATTTCTACAGAAAGACATTTCATGCTTTTCTTATTTTTCGCTCTATTTTTGCCAATGCTGCACAGTATCAGCAAATGGCATTGGTAACGGCAAAAAATCAATAGGTCTAACCAATGGCAATCACTCAGTAGAATCCAAACAAGTACCAGTGGCGGCCGCCACAAACAAAACGTGGTGAGGTGAGGGTGCGGGGGTAGCGGGGGAAGCGGGGAGGGGGATCACGGTGGGAGTTTAATAATAATAAAAAAAGGAAAACTTACCTACAGCGGCCGGCCACCTCCCACGTCAAGCCTCGGTCTTCCTGGTCCCAGCAGACACTGGGACTATGTCATAGACTCTCTGTGCCATCCCCGCGCTGCTCTCATGGTATGAGAGCAGTGCAGGGATTGGCCTGAGCGGGCTGAAAAAATGCTCCGCTCTGGACAGGGAGTCTCTGCTGTTTCTCCTGCCTGGCTGTTCCAGACAACTGGGTTAGTGAAACCTATGTGTGCATGTGTGTTTGGCCGACCTGAGACGGCTGGCCAAACACACATGCCCACTTTAAGTACACATAGCACTACTCCTCCCCCTTCCATGGCCCTGCCCCTCCCTATTGCACGCTGCCTCAGTAAGCAACTGAAAAATTAAATGATGAAAGTATATCATTTTAGTTTCCAGGTGCTGGCTCTGAGCCAGTGGGGCGAAGCTCCTCCACCATTGCGGAGAAGTAGCTCCTGATCAAACAAACAAGGCAAAACATATTGGCTGTGTCAATGCTTGTTATAAATGAGGCTGCCAATTCCCGTGATTGTTTGTTTATACTGATTTGGTCCTGTGAGGATGACCATGAAGTTCAGAGGGTTCTAAAAAGTAGTACAGCACCGAAAAACGTTGGAGGTTTCCCCTGATAAACCTCTGTTCCAAGGGATTGTAGTTTATTTAATTCATTTCCTTTGTTAGACAGCTCAAGGCAAAGCGGAGGGGGTTGGCTTTAGATTTCGGTTATGAAGCTAGCTGTGGAATCCTTCTCTTTCATTAAACAAAATTATGAAATATTTACGCAGCAGCACTCTTAAGACTCTGTTAGATACCTCGAGCTCACTTTTTTACTGCAAGCCATGCTGTAATGGAGTATGTACTTGAAGCCCTGCCCACTCTCCACCCATATTTGTAAGTGGCTTGTGTCATTGCCCTTTGTAAATACTGGCTTCTGATTCCTAATTAGGCCTGTTAGTCCCTCCTTAGTACCGCCTTGTATTCATTTGTAACCTCCCATGAGGACTGGCCCTTTTACTTCGGTTTTTACACAGTACGTCTTCTTTAGTCTGTAAGCACTATTTTCTTTAATGAGTTTCTCTTACTGCAGAAGGGCCTCTCATGTGCAGTTGTGAACACTGGCTTGTTTATTTAACTTGTAGCAAACGGGGAGCTCTTCAGGGGCCATGAGAACCGAAGGGGGCAATTCAGCAATGCCTTCAAGCACTTAGAATGCAATAGGTCTTGCATTTACGAACCTATTAAAACCAAAACAAACATAATAGACACTGTCATTTACAATGCCAATAGATCAAACTCACGTAAATGCAAGACCTATTGCATTGTAGATGCTTGTTAAAAATGTCCTTAAAACCTTTACAACCTTTGACTTTACTAAATTTACATCCATATAATCAGTGCTTAATTTATAAAATAATAGGTGCCAGTGTCCAAGGTTTTTCTTGAAGATTCCGAAATACCTAGGATGCATAGTCTTGATTCCACCTTTTGATTCCTTCTTCCATCAGGCACTCCCTGTCCCTGTTATTTAATTCTGGCAGGTTTTTGTTTTCATCTTTGCTTTCTCTTTTCCTCTCTTTCTCTTCCTCTTCTTTTCCTCGATTTGTGTATTTCTCGCTCTCGGTCAATGTCGGTGTAAGTACTGGTCCCCAACAATTAAGTACTAGTAGACCCCACCTGCAACCACCGGCTCAAATTAAGCACTACATATTTGTTTTTCAGAAAGGGTCTAATACTGTTTGTGTCTATGGAGACCAATTCCTCTTTTATTTAAAAAGAATATATTGTCCACATACTGTGATGTGATGTGCTGCTTTCCACATTATACAATGTTTTCAAGACTTAAGAATATCCACATTTATTTTCAATTTGCCATTTATAGTGCATTTGAAAAACAACTCACAATACACGAAGCTGCTAAACAAGATTGAGGAGTCTCCCTGCCAGGAAATGTTTAAATCTCACAGATACGCCCATTCAGAGACCGCCAAAATCCACACATGCACATTTAGTCTATGTGGGGGGTGGGGGAGTGGAGTGGGGCGTGGGGGGAGGCATGCATATTACAAACCCCTGTTACGTTTGCCAGGTCCAGTACCCACAACCTTGCTGCATCTAAGTCTGGGGAACGGGATAAAAGACTGGGTAACTGCCAATAAGGATGTTTGCATAATACCTCACACCAACTTAGCTTGATGGAATATTATGTTTTAAGGGAGAACAATAGCCTATTGAGGCCTGTCTCCTAGAGAGGACAAAGCTGTGTTTCAGGTTTCCTGTTGGGGGTTCTGATGTTGCTGTTACATTCTGTGTTAAGAGCACAATTCCAAATGGTAACAAATAATGCCTGTAACATCCAGATTTTGATAGAGAATTTTTCAGAGGCGGAGACCCTTGCACCTGTCTTTCCACTTGGCTCCTATTACCACTTCTGACACGTCGCCTCTCTTCTCCCCTGCTCTGCTCCACTTTTCTTTGTTCGTGCATCTTGGCATGCAACTCGATTCACATCACATGCCCTTTTACCCCAGCCGCTTGACATCACAGGAAATTACATCATATGGCCTCTGATGTTTTCCCAGAAATGATGCCACGTGTATATCTTTATCATATCTTCACATTTCTCTTTCATTCATCATCTCTATCTGCTACACCTCTGCCTCAGGATCCCTCTCACCTCTATAGTTGCTATCTTATCACCTTCGTACTCCATCTTCTTCGGACTTACACCATTTCATGTCGTACTCATCCCTTTAACAGTATTTCTACATCATCCCGTGATGCCTTCTTCTCTTTCCCAGCTTATCTCTCAACCGAACCTCTGTTATATCCAACTCACAGTTCCCTCACCTGTTCCCTCTCATTACCACCTCTCATTACCATTGCTTGCACATTTCCCATCACATCTGCCTCTCTTTATTTTTTTACCTGTGTATCGGACAGGCTCTTTCTAACCTTTCTCCTGGGTTTCTCTCCATGCCCTTCACGTTCATGTGGGTCCAAAATTTGCCTCTTCCTCCAACTTTATCACTCTAATCGCTCACATTTCTCTCTGCCTATCTCACATTCACCTACATTTTTCTCAGTTTCCCTCCCTCCTCTACTTCTGTCATTATCATCTCCATCCTCATTTTCCTCAGACCAGCAAGTTTTAAGTTATCTTAGCTCCATCCGACACAATATTCACCCCTATCTTTGACAGTGAATTATCGCTATATCTAGTTCCCCCTCTCTAATGTTCTTACTGCTATATCCCCACCACCATCTCACCTACCTCATATCTATGTCAAACCTTCTGTGGCTTCAATCTTCCAGATTTCATCTTCTTTTAGCCTGCTTCTTCAATTACTCTCCTTTTACCCCCACCTTTTCTAGTTTTCTTCTCGGCACACTCAAGCTCCTGTTTCATCTCTAGTACTCTCCTTTTTAGGTTTTGTCCGCACAAGGCTTGCTTGTGAAATCTATTGTTTTTAATATAAACTTAAAAAGGCACTAACATCTAGCCTTCTCTCTTTCCTGGCTTTTGATTGGTCCCTGTGCTTTCCTCTATTTATAATGGCTGTAGCACATTTTATTGCATTTACCAATGCTTGTTACTGGTCAGCTTCTCTAATCAGTTTTGTGGAGCCGAAATACTGTTAACATCTGCTTTGGTGGAACTATTTTTTATAAAGTTGTGCTTCTTTTTGCTTTTAACTCTTGCAGCAGATTTATATAGCAATTTATGGAGAGATTAAGTGATTTTCCCAGAGTCACAGGATGTTGTGCTGCGAGACTCGAACCGAGATCCCCAGCTCTTAAATCAGCCGCTTTGGCCGCTGCGCCACATCCTCTTCACTATCCTCTTCACTCTCGGGTTACTTGTCAGCGACCTCTTTCTTTCCTTCCTCCCCGACGATGATTAATAAAAACTGCTTTTTATTCATCATATAGCAGAAACCGATGCATTACCAATGCTTGTATATTTATCCTGAGATTCCATGTTTGATGAGGGTTTTCATGTTCACTGCCTGCTGTGTATTATTTTACCACCACTTCTAAAAACAAGCATTGGCATAGCCAATAGGTCTTGCCTTTGGGACCTTATAAGTGGACTACTGTTAACAAGTAGGCAGTAGCGCTTGTATATGCTATGCCAATGCCTGCCACAGGCCTTATGCAATCAAGGAGAATGGGTCGTCAGGCAATGAGTTTCCCTGGTTAAACTGCACCGTGAGCAGGTCATGGCCACAGTCCGTGTACGGATGGCACCAGCCTGACGAATCCACGCTGCTGATCCACTGGTGATTGAAAAATTCATCCAAAGTTAAATGTTCTACATTAAGTGGGCGTGTGGCATAACACAAATGAGCCAGGCGTGCTCATGGGAAGTTTATACAGCATTTTCTGGTAACTTTCCCTACTTCTCTACAGCTAGTTGCTGTTGTGCTGAGTAAAACTTACTCGGCCATATACCGTTTTCTTAATTTTATTATGTTGTTAAATTATTAATGTCATTAACAGCGACCCTGACATACAAATTCCCTGATATGTACTTATAAATTAAACAGTCTTACCTCTTGTTTTTTGTTTTGGAAAAATGAAAAAAAACTGTTATTTTGCCCCATAAAATCCCTGACGCTTGAGACCAAAATGTTTACCTGCGTTTTGATTGCTGCTACAGATGTTTGTGGTGTGTGTGGGTGTCGAAATATCTGCACGCTTAAAACCACGTCAGACAGAGCATTAAAATACGGAATATTCACAACTGGTAGAACAAAATGATTTATAACTGAACTAGCGAACAGACATCAACATATCCTACAAAGGGAGGGGCCGTTCACACACAACAGGAGACCGGTAGGGGTGCAATGAAAGTTCACTGAACACAGACTGTGCTCAACAGGTCGAGTCGTGCTCTGACGTCATTTAAATACATGACAAACTTGAAGACATGATCGTTCCTCGACAATGTGAAAACAAGTGATACCATCATCTGTGCGAGCCTGTCGGATAGGGGAGTTGAAAAACCATGTCCTCTTGCCATCACTAATGCCACTTTGCCTTGAGGGGTTAAAACAGGTAACTTTGAGGGGACATTTTGTAACAGTGCATGTTTGAGGCCATTGGAACAAATAGTCATAAGTTCATTGCTAAAAGAGACGATGCGTCCCCATTACCCCGTCCTAGAACGCGCTAAAGCATTGGGTACAACATGCTGACTTTTTTTTTCTGACAATGTCTGCATACTGTGTCCCGGCTGTCTGCAAAATAAACGTACACTTTTTGTTTAAAATATAATTTTAGGTCATCTAGTATTTTAAATTTTGTTTGATAACTTAAGTGCATATAATCTTTAAAATCAAATGCAAATATCTACAGATTATTAAATGTTTTTATTTGCTAAAAAGATTTATTAGAATAGGAGCCTTTACCCGTTTCTTTAAATTAATCTGTTTGTGGGATGCTAATGTGAAACAAAAAGACTCCCAGTGAAGTTTACAAATAGCTCCCTGTTGGGGGTATTAAAAAGATTCTGCGGGCAGCTTGTCCAGGCTGCATGCACTGGTCACCCTCTTCAGTTAATGAGTTCACATACGTCATGCATGTGGCCCGCACTAATCATAGCCAGGCCTCTTTCTACCCGCCCGAAGTATCAATGCCGTCACTGTGTGTAGGACTTTTCTATTACAGAGCTCCGGCGATGTTGTGGTTTATTTTTTAAAACAGTTGGGCGCTGTTTAGGATGTGACAGGGCCAGATTCTTGCCTACTTGGTTAGCTCCAAGAATCCTCTCTGGTCGCCAGGATCTTTTTATCTGCTAAATAGTGTAGAGGGGAGGAAATACAATTATCAAAACATAGTCACCAAAGTTAGACTTCATTGGGAAAAGCAGTTCTCTTTCCCGCATTCATCTGCTGTCAGGTAACACATCTCTGACACACAGCTTCAGCTACTGCACGAAACTTCGGATTGTACCATTTCTGTCTGAACACACCCACCATCGCATCTCTGCCAAGATGTACTGCACCATGAATCAGTCTTGCCATTAGGTTCAACAGACATTCTGGTAGCACAGTTCGTCCATCACTCGAAACCCACACATCCACATCTCCCTGCTCACATCCTGCTCGTATCCAGCTATCTCGTTCCTGATCAGTCACCTCATCCTGCAGTCGCTTTAGTTTCTCCCATGTATCAGCCATGGCTAACATCATGCTGAGATCAGTTCTTTCTTGGCTTTCTCCAGTATACCCTCCAGTAAATATACATCCTTGTTCTGCACAGAATCGGGCGACTTGATCAGCATAGCAATTCCCCATTGACACAAAGTCGCTTCCTTTGGAATGAGCTGAACACTTGACGACAGCTATCTCTTTCGGACATTGCAATGCTTCCAACAACTGTCTCACATATTCCCCATTTATAATGGGCGAACCAGACGATGTCATGAACCCCCTCTGTTTCCATAACTGTCCGAAGTCGTGAACGACACCAAATCCGTACTGACAATCGGTATAAATCGTTATCCGAATCTGATCAGCCGCCAAGCAGGCACGGGTTAAGGCGATGATTTCAGCTACCTGTGCGGAGTGTACTCCTTCTAGACAAGCGGCTTCAACCACCCCTGTGATGGTACATACAGCGAATGCTGCTCTCAATCGACCAGCACTGTCTCTCAGACATGAACCATCCACAAAGAAAATTTCATCAGGGTCAAGGAGCGGTTCATCAACAATGTCTGGTCTCAGTTTGGTGCACAGTTCAGTCACATCGAGACAGTTGTGATCCTCACAATCTTCGTCATCTACATTTGGAATAGGCATCAATGTTGCAGGATTTAAAACAGAACACCTCTTCAAATTCACATTCTCTGCAGCAAGTATGACTTGCTCATATTGTGTCAACCTGTTGTTCGTGAGGTGCTGTGTTTTAGTCCTTGTCATCACAGTTCAACAGAGTGTGGCACATAAACTGTAAGGGGATGTCCCATTACAATACTCTCACATCTTTCAATACTGACACCAGTTGCAGCAACGGATTTAAGACATCCGGGCAACGCAGAAGCCACTGGATCTAAGGTGGCTGAAAAATAGGCAAGTGGTCTACGGACACCTCCATGATTCTGAGTCAGAACTGCCAATGCGCAACCTTCTCACTCGCAACAGAACGATGCAAATGCCTTGTTGTAATCAGGCATCCCCAAAGCTGGAGCGCAACACAAGGCTTCTCTCAGCCTCAAAAATGATCTCAAGCAGTCTTCGTCCCATGGTACCGGATCACTTACATCCTTGGACGTCAGCCGTTGTAAGGGCTTCGCTTCAAAGGATAAATTGGGAATCCATTGGCGACAATAGACAACCATCCACATTCTGACTTCTCTCTGAGTGGTAGGCACAGGCATATTCATAATAGCCTCAATACGATCAGGTGACACCTTTCTCTTGGCTTTCTCAATTCTGTGACCCAAATACTGCACTTCGCTCAGACAGTACTGCAATTTGCTCGGAAACACCTTGTGTCCATTCTCTGCCAAATGATTCAGTAAAGCAATGGTATCGATCCTGCAAGCGTCTTCGGTTTCTGACGCAACGAGCAAATCATCAATGTATTGCACCAGAACGGAGTTCTGCGGCAACACAAGACCTTCAAGATTCTTCTTCAAGATCTGATTGAAGATCGATGGACTCTCTGTGTACCCCTGTGGGATACGACCCCACGTTAACAACACGCGGTTCTCCAGCCGGAAAGCAAAAATAAATTGGCTTTCCTCATGTAGTGGGATCGAGAAGAATGCTTGACACAAGTCGATCACTGTGAACGAATCAGCTTCGCATGGAATCTGAAACAGGATTACAGATGGATTCGGTACCACCGGACAACATGGAACGACTATCTCATTGATTTTTCGCAAGTCTTGTACAATCCTGAATTTCCCACTTGGTTTCTGTAGTCCCATGATAGGTGAATTGCATGGGCTACCCATTATCTCCTTCAGAATTCCCTGCTTGATCATAGACTCAATTACAGGCTTAATCCCTGTAATCGTTTCAGGTGACAAATTATACTGGGGCGTCCTAGGAAATTCTACATTTGGCTTGATCTGGATCTTTACTGGATCTACACCTTTGTCCAATCCGATCTCTTCTCCACTGAGGTCCCACACATCAATTGACACAGAATCCCTCAAATCGAGTGGAAGCTCCTCTACTGTCAGAGCTGGATAAATTTCTATACACACGCTGATTCACAACCTTAAAGATCGCATCATCATCCTTTGTCTGTACTTCCACTCCCTTCTGTGTGCAATAGATGGTGCAATTCAACTTGCACAACAGGTCTCTACCTAACAGGCGAACTGGACTCGAGTCGCACACCACAAACTGGTGTCGATCTTTGAAAGTTCCTATTCTCACAGGAATTGGCTCGGTCAATGGACTAGTCAGTTTCTTATTTGCTACACCAACAACTTGGATCGAAACCATTGTGTATCAGCTCACCCCAATGGCAAAAGATGCGCAAGAACTTCTTCCACGTGCAAATATTATTTTCTTGCAGGAAAAAAGTGAAAGGGTTATGTCAGTGATACTCCTCAAATCTAAAGTGTGGGTGTATGGAAGCATTGATCCTGGCTTGGGAGGAGATTGGTCAGTGCGAGTAAAGACAGACCTACTCAGCCATGTTCCAAAAGCCAAAGAGTCTGAATTTAACAGATTCTGTGCCACCTTGGGCAAACCAAGCAGTTTAGTGCAGGTTCTCTCAGAAAAGAGCCTTTAGAAGCTACATGGAGAACTCAGGGTATTGGCCTCGGTTATGCTGCAAAGAACATTCTTAGAACTCAAGGGGAAATTACATTTTGCCATTTTGCCGCTCCCCTCTGTCTCCCGTTCGCCACTAACAGCCCATGTTTGAGACTTTGGTACCCCCCTTGTGAAGCTGTGGAAAGTGTGCTTCCCAGTGTAATATACTGCAGGCCACGCCTGGGATGACCTGTAAAAGAAAATCTAGCAGGGGAACGCAGGAAATCAGGATGCATAAATGCAGAACAAAAACGAACACTCAAAAATGAAAGTACGATTCATTAAAATAGAGTATTAGAAAGAAAGAAATCAGCGTCTCTTTGTGTTCCAATAGTTAAGGTAATGGTCAGGTAAGGCGTTTTTTATCATCAAGTTACCAATATTTTCTTTTTTTCTCAACGTATCACTCGGTTGCAGCGCACTTTAATGTCAAATTAAGATCAGTCGCGGCTTGCGGGGAGGGGGAGGTGTTGCGGGGGGGTTTAAATAAAATAAAAAATCATCTTACCTGGTCCGCGCCGCCTCGGGTCCGTCCGTTGGCGCCTTCAACAGCCGCATCACTGCTGCAGTGCTGGCAAATGAGTGGCAAGCCCTCTCAGCCAATCCTGGCGCTGATGGCAGTGCCAGGGTTGACTGAGGGCACGGTTACTGTTAGCCCGCCTGCCCATTAGGAGACCGAGGTTTGAGCCTTTGCTCAACCCTCTCTCTCCTAATGGGCATGCGCCAGCCACAGCAGACACCAGTGCGCATGAGTGGATACGGCAGAAAAATTCACCCACCTTCACCACTCATGCGCACTTGTCGTGCTGCTGCCTGCCCCTGACAATGCCTGTCAGTCAACATGTTGCCGAACCGCCCACCCCCTTCAGACTCTGAAAGGGGTGGGCGGTCCGACGTCATGCTGACTGACAGGCATTGTCAGTTCTCCCTCGGCGTCTCTGAACTTAAGTAAACTGAGAGTTTACTTAAATTCAGAGATGCCGAGGGAGCTGCGGGTACGGGCGGCTGGGGGGGCAAAGCCCCAGCACCCTAATGGACGCACCGCGGCTGGTTAAGCAGTACAATTTCCTTGGTGCAACAACATCAACTGTTGCATGAATAAACATAAGGTCCCACAGGCGAGACCTATTGGCTATGCCAATGCTTGTTTACAGGGTTACAGTGTGATTCCTGTGCTGTATCTAATCTCTTATCCACATATGTCACTGAAATAAAGAATAAAATATTTACTTTTAAGCTATTTTTATCTTTATTGCACTGTAAGTGTTTGCTTTCAGGAGATGTGCAATTAAAAAGCTCATACCAACACAGACTTTGTTTAAATTTGTTTTTTTTTAAACAGCTATAAGTGCATTTTAAGCAGCATTTCTGGTACAGCTTGCTTAAATAAGCCAATGTTGTATTTTTCGTTCTTTTTATAGGATTAAACAGTTGTACTTTAAAGTCTAAATCGCTAAATATCCTATTATACTGCAAGCTTCCTTTCCTCCCCTTCGCCTGTAGATCGTTAGAGGCGCACATCACAAGCATCTTTACTAATGCATAGGTCCAAAGCAAGGTGACCTCTACCCAGCCCATCTAACCGCTCTGAAGCCTTAATAAATTGCAATCTGCATAATACTTCACACTTCCTCCCCTGGTCGCCTCCCCTGGCTACTTACAGACATACATAAAAACATTGTAATACAGTTACAGCATGGCTGCAAAGTGACTTTTCCCCAGCAAATCTTATGTGTTTCATTTAATGCAAAGTAAACATTTGTAAATGCGACCTAAATTGCTCCCTGTTTTTTTAAATAATAACCCTTGCCAGTTAGGAGCGATCCGGCGCACACCAAAAGCATTCTTACTAATGCACAGATCTAAGGCAAGGTGACCTCTTCCCAACCCATCTAACCTTTCCAAACATTTAATATGAAACAATCTGAAAAAGAGTTCAAGCTTTGTTTCCTGGCTGTGCCCCCCAGCTACTTACAGGGATACATAAAAACCGTTGTTACAGGGTTACAGACTAGTGCGACTGCAATACCAGAATCCACATTTCACAATTCGAAACACAAAACCAGCATTTGCAATGCAATTGGTCTCTTATTTGCGAGAGTTTGAGCTATTGGCATTGTAAATGACAATGCCTTTTATTTATCTGTTTTGAAAACCTGTAATGTGGTGCATAAACACGCCCTTTGTACTTATAGGCATTCCTTACGAGAAGCAAGGCTGGCAGCAACTGCGTCGCTTTTACGGCTCGTCTTGCTTCTGGTAAGCATGGACCACAAGTACAAAGAGGCGCAGTTACTGCCGGCCTCGCTTGTAGTAAGAAATGCCTATAAGTACAAAGTACGTGTTAACGCACTACTTGCAGGTTTTCAAAACATATCAATAAAAGGCATTGTCATTTACAATGCCAAAAGCTCAAACTCTCGCAAATGCGAGACCTATTGCATTGCAAATGCTTGTTCATCATTATTACACATTTGAGGAGCTTCAAAGACGTGATTTCATGTTGTACGCTGCACAGAAACCCCTTGAGTTTAATGTAATACACTATAACATCACTGCATTGCTCCATGTATAGTAAGAATGAAAGGCACACAGGGTACACATAACTGAGTTGCCTCTTCACTACGGGCACTCTCATCAGAGTTAGGGGAATAGAAATGTCTTTAACTTCATGATTAAAATCTATCCCGTTTAATATATCCGAAGTACTAAAGTAACAAAGCTTCAGCAAGCTAAATACATTTTGAATATTATTCATCATTTCTATACACAATGTTTGCTGCATGGTTTACAAGTCAAATATTCTCAATGCTTGGCAGGGGCACACAGAGAGGAGCCGCACTCTTTGCGTGACTCGGCTCTCCCATTTAATTAGTGCATGTCGATGCCCAGAGGTTGTTTAGAGGGTGGCTACAAGCAGGGCCGGACTGGAAACTTAAAACAGTCCTGGCAAAAACTAAAAATTCAGCTTGCACGGGCAGACGTCCTAATGTGCGTTAGGATAAAAGCAACTCTTTCAAGTTGCGGCCGGGATCGATAATGAGCACCACCATTCCAAGAGGCTGAACCCGGCCTTCAAGTATCAATACCGGCCTCCTGGGGCTTCAGCCTCCCGGGGAATTGCCCGCTTGCCCGGCTGGCCAGTCCGGCCTTGGCTACAAGCGGGAGCAGCAGCAAAGAGGGTGGAGTGCTAAATGCAAATTTAGATACACTTTTGTTTTAAAAGAGGTGCTGATAATGAGAAATGTGAATTGTCTTTTGCCATCAGGAGATCAGCCCCATACTGGTCAGATTATTTTAGTTGCCAGTCAGCCGTCCTGGATTCTTTTAAATCCATCCACACTGGGAAATGGTGAAACTAGGGAGTCAGTCATAATCATGTGTGAATTACATATTTGCTCCGATATATTCTGGAAATTAGCCGTTGGTGAGAATTTGCTGCATTTAGCTGTTTCAAATGTTCCCAAATGATGACAGGCAAAGGGAAAGATGCATATGGTGAACATTATTTACTCCAGAGAGAACAGTTTGCTAAAGTAGGAGAACTGAGACTTTCCAACTAAAGTACATTTTGGTGAACAGACCGGTGCTGGGCACAGTCTCTCTAGATGTGTTGGGTGCCATTATTTTATTTATCACACACTGACTAAGAGCTTTTAACCTAAATGTTCCTACTTCCAATCGTACCTGAAAATGAGAAAAGAGAAAAAGGGTAAAAAAGTGACTAGATAGCACACAATTCGATGACATTGATATGCCAGGAAATACCACTGTGTTGGAAGCCCAACTCAGATTTGTAATTCTGGGTTTGTCACCAACATTTTTGGTAAAGTGATAGAGGGTGGATTAGATATCAAGGGCCTCATGTCGGTAACGGCCGATTTTCGGTAAATATACCGTTACCGACCGGTATTTAGGCTTGTGCTATGTAGGGGGATCATTTCTGTATTCGGTAAGTTACCGAATCGGTACAATTACCGAATCGGTAATTTTACCGATTCGGTAAATACCGAATACAGAAATGAGATGTAGGGAAAGTGTGTGGTGGGTGTGGGGATTCGTTATTTACCACCAACTAAAAGTTGGTGGTAAATGACGAATAGGTGTGAAAATGCATTTTTGTGCACTGTGAAGTGTTCAATGTGGCAGACATACATGTCCCTAGGGCATGTATGTGCGCCACATGTGCACACATGGACGAATCAGGGGTGCAACAGGGTGTCAATGTAACACCCTGCCACCCATGATGATGCCTCCCCCCATTACCGAATCGGTATTTACCGATTCGGTAATGGTAACTGGCTTCCCATTGATTCCTATGGGCCTCCTGGCCCATAGGAATCAATGGGAAACAGGTTACCATTACCGAATCGGTAAATACCGATTCTAAAATACCGACACTTACCGATTCGGTATGTTTTTACCTACATTACATTTACCGATTCATAAATACCGAATCAGTAAAATTCGGTATTTAAGAATCGGTAAATGTAATTTACCTACATATGGCCCCAAGTCTCCTTGTTTCACTGGTAAAACATACTCACTGCACCATACACTAGTGTCTGCCCATCTCAGGGACCTGTCAATCTTATGAGTGGCCCTGCCAAGGTTTCTTCTTTTAGCAGCTACTACCTGAATTGAGCTTGTTTTTTAGCACCTCTAATGATTGTTGATGATGGGAAAAAGGCAGAAGTAAATTGTAAGAACGTTTTAGGGGTCCTAGGAAAGTGGGAGGTTCCTGGGCAGCAACTATCTCGGATAAAGCTGTTTCCATTGATTTTTCAGGGATGAAGATATGGCATTCCAACTGGATAATGGAGCATTACATCGTGTTTACTTATATCTCCAAGGATCGCAATTGAGAGCAGTGAAGGCTAACTCTATGGCGTGGTAAAGAGATCAGAACTCAATGACCGTATGACAAGGAAGTCATATTCTATAAACTCTATACCACGTCAATGCTATGTGTTTTAAAAGGCTAAGGATCTGATCTTGAGGGTGGCGTTGTGGGATGAAACCCCAAATATACACTTGGCGACTCATCATTATCAATCTTTATTCGTTTTTTCAAATAAAACCATAAAAGTCATAAGCATTGATAAAAACTTCACATAAATACAAAATCGTGATACAGTACATCCCGTGTGAACTAATTACAAAGTAAGATGTATAGATTCCAATGCCAAGGTTAGTCGCAGCTTGATCTAAGCCTATTAGCGGCCGTTAAAAAGCTGAGTGTGTACAAGACAGTGTCATTAGAGAGAAGTTGTAAAAAAATAAAAGCACGTCTCACCCTCCTAAAACAAGCCTTTTTAAGAATAAGGATAATAAAAGACTTTCTGAGAACCTTATAAAAACTACAAAACATTAAAAAGTGCATCATGTCCTGAGGAGACTAACTGTCGCAGCCACAGGGCATGAGGCACTGCCCTCTGTGAACATCATGTGGTTGTGCTAGGAGATAGTGAAAAAGATCAAACCAAAATCTAGTCAATAGAAAGCAATTCTAAATGCTTTTTGGCCCAAAAAGATATGGTTCAGTGGTTGATACAGTTTTTAGTGCGATTTACCTATGCGCACTGGGCTTGCACAGCTCTGTTTCCTCTCTGCCACAGCAACGCCATCTAAGAAAACACTCTTTAGCATGGGTAAAGTCCCACTTGGTGACTCGTGGGTCACCCCATCAAACAAACATCTTCTAATGTCTCCACGTGCAAAGTTGAGATAACGGAAAGTGGCCCACCCTGCAAACCAGCAGAAAATAAACACTTGTTATGCTGAGAATATAGTGACCACGCATACTTTTGCTTGAAACAGCCTTCCCAAGGTGTGTGGCTGGGAGGAACCTCCCGAGGCTTTTCTGATGCAGCTTAGCAAGGGCCTGATACCTTGAAAATTAGCTGCTATCTGCTACAATTGAGGTACTAGCATAACACGAGATTGAGGTAGGCTTCGATGTGTGTCTTCAGTATCTTGGGAATCCCATTGAACATCACAACAAGACCGGCCATCGCAATCTCTGTCTAGAAATCAAGTGCTGAACAAAAGGACTCCACAAGATGAATCTGCTCCCTCACTGGTGCATTTATCAGGCAAAATAATGTTTCCAGACTTGAATTCTTAAATCAGTCATCTCAAATAAATGCAGTAATATTGCAGAAACTGCAGCAGTTTTACTTGAAGAGAAAAGGGGATTCATGGAAAATTGTACCATGAGGCTAAATCAGTTACTCTAAACCTGTTTGTCAAGTGATAATGATGGAGCAGGTAAAACAAAAATTTGTATACCTCCTCTATTTGCATGAAATTAATTACGTACTCATTCTAGGCATTAACGTGTACTAATTAGTTTGAAGTGAGACAACTAACCAACCCTTACACCTTGATAAACACAAGATACACGTGGGACTAAAATGCTAATTGCATGGCAGAACAACTAAATTAATTAACTGTGGTACGCAAACTAACTTTAGATTGTGGTGAGATAGAGAATTGCATGATTCATGTTGCTTTTGTGATGGTTTGTGCTTACAGCGATTCAGAATGGTGAGTATTATTGCTTTAAATGTTGCTATAAGCTAGGAAAATACTAATATACATTGGGATTAGTTTGGGATTAAACATTAGAATCCTCATTTCTATATTGTAATTACTGTTATGTCTGTTTTTGCTTAAGTTGGCATTCGGGCTTGCTAGGCCGCAGTACTTAAGATAGAGCTCTTGTGGTGCCGCCGTCATGTGAGCGCGATGACTACTGCGCAGAATCGGATGGCTCTGGATATTTCCAAGTGACCTCAGCCCCTGTACCGGCATGTCCCTTGTCAAGGATAGAAGCATTGAGGGTTGCCAAGTGATGAACGGTGTGAACTACCAAGGGGACAATGGCTTGTTATTACTTCGGAACTTTCGCCTGTGAACCGAAGGATACAGGACACATTTTATGCTTTGCTATGCCACGTCTCATGGAAAACTGTGGGACATGTGAAACATTTAAGAAATTGCAAATTGAATTGGACTGATCAATCCAAACAGTTTCTAACCCTAAAATTGTTGCATATTGATCTGAAGTAAGCGGGGAAAAGGGTATAAAGACTCTCGTCCGCCCTAGGCGAGTGGTTCACTGGGCTGATCTTCCGTGGCGTTGGGTCTACGTTGAGCTGATGAAGATTTCCATGGTTTACCTTGGGTTTCTTTGATTTTTTGAAAAGTTATTCCATCTGGTAATTTGATCATTCCTGTGGGTTGAACAGTTTCGGGAGATTGTAGCAGAGACTTTGAACATTACATCTGTGTGATCGGAGGTTCACCAATGTTTGATATTTGGTAAATATAATGCAATTCGAAATCAATGCTTATGTTCTAAAGATTTGATTTTCTTCTTGAAATGAACTAAATTATGTTATAATCTGTAGCATCTAAATGCTGATGCAGAGCTAATTAATATTAGATAAACAAATTTGGATTAATAAGAAATTAGTTTGTGATTCCTTTAATTGAGTATTGAAAGTTAATCAAATGTTTCGTAGGCTTTAGTTGTGTTTTAACTGGTTCTAAATCACCATCAACCAGTCCAACTAATTGGTCCGTCGACCAACTGGTGGAGTGCCTTGATGTTAAGGTCAGGATTCTATAGGTGCAGATGTAAATAATGTGTATAATGTAAAGAAATGTTAATCCTGATAGGTAAAAAGGTACCCACATGTCCAGCGCTTTTTCTCCTGTGTACAGATTAGTGTAAAACAAGTGCGTGATTGGTGTTATGGGCCCCACCAATGAATGAGTGTATGGATGAGTTAGTATGGTGACGAGTCTGTGACATAGGGAGAATATGTAAATTTGCCCTTTCCGCTGGAGCAATAACATTGTGCTGAAAAGACACAAAGGGGAAAGAGAGCCTGTCCGATGAAGACTCCAAACATCTCAGCGACAGAGTGAAAGGCTCTGACCGTTAAAATCACTTTACCGCATTCCAGAATTCTTAAACCCTCTTTTTAATGATAGAAGACAAAAGCGAAAAGTGATCAATCACATTCCTTTTGCACAAAAACAAAGTAATAGAAGTCATGAGATTGACAGCACTGCACTGACTTTTTTGCGTAATAAAACTTTCCCCAAAGGTTGCTTTAAACATTAGGACAGCCAGTGAGAAACATCACCTACATTGTGAAACAGGCGGTGCTTTCACAAGCTTCTTGCACCTGTGTTCTTTGCTCTCCCTGGGCTTACTGATTGTAGGACCGGACTGACAACTCTGTCTTTCCCACAGTAGGCTGCAGGCTGGGGTCTACTTAAAGAGCTGGGTGGACTGCAAGGATCCCACCAGCAAAGTCTGATTCATCAGTTCAAGGAATGGCATCCCGCATACAGGGGCTGGTTTAAAAATGTTTGCCAGGGATGATTTTGGTTCCGAGTTCACCCCCGACTGACATAACCTAAAGACACCACTTGTAAGCTGAGGGAGGAAGGGGTGAATGTGTATTACTAAATAGTGCTCTGAAAGTCCTCCTGTTCTGAATTCTGCGTCCTTGCTTTTTGTATGAGGAAAAAAGTGCAAGATTAGCGTTATGCTCCGACTGTGAATGTATAAGAGACAAAGCTCCATATGGGCATCAAACTACTCGTGGTATGTTGTTTACATTTCATTAATTTGCTTGGAACACTATTTCACCTAAAAAACACTTTTATCTTTTACACTTTAAAACCAGATAAGAATGTATCCTCTACTTTTCTATGCAAACATAGCAAAAATGTAACACAATATTCAGTTTGCTGCTATATCTTCGGGCAAAAATATTTTAAACATGTATTGGTTTATTTGCCTTTCATGCCTATGAAACAAAAACGTCATGTGCCTCAAGTTGTATGCAAGTACAAACATGGAAAAGTTATTACGCAAGTTAAGCATAGCAGTGAAGATGGAATTGGCCACTCCTTGCACCTTTTTAATTAACATTTGTATGTAGTTTTGTTCCAAGTTACAGCATCATAACGAAACTATATATGAATTAGTCTGCCCTGTTTCTAATTTACTTAATGTTTTAAACAAAGTTTACATGGATCAACTTGTTTCTATTTTTAAAACTATTTCACTATTTTTTAAAACTATTGCATGTCATGCATCTGTACAATAATTTCACAGCCTGCCTAGGTCGTGTTTCCATTGTGAAAAACTTCAATATAGTTCCCTCTCCATTCTATTTAAGGCAAGAAACAGCAAAACAATGAAAAACATTTGCTCAACTTTATTACTGAAAACTTTATGGAACGTAAAGCCTAATCAATATACCCATTTTGCAATTGATTCGCAAAATCACAGTGTTTGCAACAGCAAAATGGCCTTTTGGTTTGTTGAAATCCATTTTGCAAGTCGAAAAAGCCCGAACCTTTGTGAACTGTAAAAACAGCCTCGGCTGCCTGCTTTCGCCCACTTCATGTTTTTCCATATTAAAATTGTAATGTGCATATGGTACCATGCATTATGTTTATTTAATAATTAGGGCCCTATTCCGATCTCGTTCGGAAAGCAAACAGAACGACTCATGTCCGGAATGCTTTCTGTATGACTCGTGTCAAGGGAGTCTGACCGAACAAGTACAAAGCATTTCAATGCATCCGGATACGATTCGGTCAGACTCCCATTGAATTCAAAGGGAGCCTGTGCACCGAACGCATACGCAGTCTCCCATTGACAAAAGCGGCGGTTCAGGATCATCGTGCACCCTGTGGCGGCAACTCTTGGTGCCTGCCACACTGTGCATCATCTGTAAGGGGGACCCATGGGTAGCCCCACGGGCACGATTAGGAGGGTCCCGGGTGAAGGGGGCCATGCTATGGGACCCCAAAGACCAATTCCGGCAGCCTTTTCGATCTTTGCAAAACAAATTATAAAAGCTGTCCAAATCATTAATTAAACTTGCTCGCTATAGAGCTGTACGATTCAGCTCCAGAGGGCTCTATCTCTCCGTATGCTTTCCAGAACCGATTTGGTTAGTGCTAAGGTTTTCCAGGCATCATACTTGATTGTTCGGAACTGGGAACGAGTTCGTCGGAAGCAAGGGCTCCGGATCTGTTTAGTTAAAATCAAATCCGATTCAAGGCCCTTCCAACCGAAATCGGAATTGGGCCCTTAGGGCCTGATTCACAGAACTAACTTAAGACAAAATCCTAAACTTACTACCATTTTGGTATTCACCGAAGGCACTTACTCATTTTGGTATTCACAGAAGGCACTTACTCATTTCGGTATTCACAGAAGTTAGGAGTCCTAACTTTAGGACTCCTAAATGCCTTCTGTGAATACCGAAAGCTTTAAAATTAGGATTTTTCTCAGTTTAGTAGTAGTAAAGTTAGGAGTCCTAACTTTAGGACTCCTAAACTGAGAAAAATCCTAATTTTAAGACTTTCGGTATTCACAGAAGGCATTTAGGAGTCCTAAAGTTAGGACTCCTAACTTCTGTGAATACCGAAGTGAGTAAGTGTCTTCTGTGAATACCAAAATGAGTTAGTGCATTCTGTGAATACGAAAATGGTAGTAAGTTTAGGATTTTGTCTTAAGTTAGTTCTGTGAATCGGGCCCACTGTGTTCATCTATATTTATTTGTATAAAGTACGTGGTTGGGTTGCATTAAGTGCATCATCATATTCTGTGGCCTTGTAAGTAGATATATTTTAGAAATTCCAAGAACCACTGCCCCGGGTAACTCTTGGGTTTTCCTTTGTGTTTGAGTACTGTTATGTACTATTAGCTCACATAACAAAATCTCCAGTTACAGAACAACCTGCCTAATAAATATTAATTAGGTAAGTCACTATTTGCCGCCCCCTGTGATTGGCATCAGAAACAAGGATGATGGCCTGCAAGGAGCAGCAAGCCCCCATCCCTGCATTTGCATTCTCAAATGGGAGCAATCCACTTCTAGATCACCAAATGGATGCTAATAACTTACCTTAAACTTAGGTTGTCAAGAATAGAGGGTATGAAAGGTGCAGCTTACTTGTCTTACCATTCTAGTACAGTCTGGCTCCAGGAACGTGGCACACATTCACTGAGGTAAAGGGAAGTGAGAGTAGGTAAAGAGAAGTGGGAGCGATCATAGACTCCAGCAAAGTTCACAGTGTGAACACTCACAATTAACCCTGCGCGGACTGCTCTCGCTGCACAATCACAGTTGGCTACTACGGGTATCAGCCTGAAAATGGTGAATGCCATAATGGGAAAGATTCCCACCAGTCAGGAGCAAATTCAGTTCTGCATAGCAAAGAAAACAAACCAGCTCAAGGCAGTTTTCCCTATATGTGCCTGCAGGAATAATACAGAATATGAACAATTTGCATGCTAATGGGGATGGCTCCCCCGGTGAAAGATTGTGCCACTTGGGGTACAGTCTTCACTGCCGTTTACACCAGAACTCATGGTACCCCTCCACTGTCTGTCTTACCTGATGTTTTGAAACAGCTTATGACTGAGTATGGGGCAACACCTGCCTTGGACTTAGGGATGAAACTGACGGCCAATTTTGCCATAGTATCCACCATTATGTTGAGTAACATAAAAGAGGAGGGAGCTATGTTAGCTATACACCAATGCTTGAGGGATTTTAATCCTGCCCAGCAGGAGCGGGAATTGCCTAAAATTGTCAAAGAAATCTATGAAAATTTTTGAAGCCAGACCTAGGAAACCACAGGTTAAGAGTAATTCTGAAAAGGATAACTCTAAGCAAGCACTCGATTTTTCCAAGTATAAATGGGATAATAAACAAAAAAATAAACAAAACAATATACAATCACAGGGTGGGTCTCCTCAATAGGAAACCACTGATAGGAAATATAATCTGAGAAACCATGATAATATTAGAAAGTCTGACTAGTATCAAGATACTGATACACGTTCCTCTCGTTTCATTCAGAATTTATCCGATACACGTTCAAAGAGAGGGAGATGGTCAGAGCGAGGATCAGAAGAGTGTGTGAAACCGAAGAGGGAATCACAAGCTCATCAGACTACATCATTAAAAAAGAAGAAACAAAAAAAACCTTAATCTGAATTTAAAAAGAAGATGTTAGCCAGGATTAAAATAATGCATGCCCAGGCTACTGAGGACTCTGCTTCTACAGGGAATGGGCAGTGACGATGCTGCACAGTGCGGCAGAAGTCACAATATCTCACCAGAACCTGATGGATTATCTGGTGGTAGCAGCGCTAGGTGAGCAGATAAGGGTGGAAACACCTGATACAAAGGTAAGTTTCCCCCATCCTTTATATGAAATACCACTTCATTTGGAGGGGGATATAAGAGAAACATCAAGGCTCCCTTTTGGGAGAATTGACATTTGGTTCTGATATTCTTTTGGCTGAAAAATACTGGCCACCTGAGTTTGTAATGGAATGCTCAATGGGGGAAACAGTAATTTTACCTGCTTTCTCTGACCTCGTTCCAGAATCAATTAAACATTCATATGCCAAGGTGTGGGCATTAGCGCTAGCTCCTGCTTTATACCACAATGATGTTGGGTGGGATGATGAGTCACCTCATCACAAAATCCCATTAAAAACAACTCCTGAGAGACACTACCCAATAAAATATGAAGCTAAAAAACAAGTTGGGGAAATCCTAGAAGAACCTGAATACCAGGGTGTAATAGAAAATTGCGCCTCATCCAATGAATAATCCATTTTTTTCTGTAATACTACTGAACAATTCATAACGTCTAGTTTTACACTACCAGCATTTAAACACATCTAATCTCACATTTGCAGTACAAAATGCACAGTGCTGCACTAATTAATAACATAGTGCAAAAAAAGTACAAAACAACACCAGACATCTCAAATGGATATTTGCCAAAATATAGCACCTGAAAGCAGATATTTGACAGCATTTTTACGGCACCAGGGTTACAGAGACAATTTTTCTGTTTACCTCAAGGGTATAGGAATAGCCCTGGGCTGTTTTCAGGCAGAGTAATAGAGTTACTTCAAAATTTGATGAGGAGGCGTTGCACTATGTAGATTATATTTATCTGATGGGCGATGAATTAATAGAACACTTGGCCAGAGTAGACTGTACAATTCTATGGTGTACTCACCTGGGCTACAAATTAAATTTAAAAAAATTAAAATAGACCATCTACATGTCCTGTTTCTGGGATACGAGTTGTCAAGTGAAGGCAAAAACGTGGCAGAAGTTTTTTTTAGAAAAATGTGAGTTGCTCCAATTTCCAACGACTCTGAAAAGACTACAATCCATTTTAGTATTTTTTAATTTTGGCAGCACAAACATTTTGGATTATGCAGAACAAGTAAAACCATTCTATGACTTGATTAGACCCAATTTTTCAATCAACCATTGGACACAGGAACATACAAACATTTTAAGTTCGTACAAGCTGATATGATAGCTTCCAAACATGTAAACACATCCAACCTGGTGATCCCTGTAGTCGCTGGACCAACAGGGTACACCTTCATCACTTTCAATACAATACCGATTACATAAAAATCACAATTGTACACAAAGGCTGAAATGCATTTTGCTCCCACTGAGAATATTCTCACAGCGGTACAGACTGCTGTAGTGAGAGAGCAGGGGAAAATGCATAATTGTTATGACTTATAGGCCGTTACAAAAGCGAGCGTTACAAAAGCTAAAGGTTCACATCCACGTTGGATGCAATGGGCTAGCTCTCTCACTACAACAGATGTAGACTACAGGTTTGATTCTACATTACAAACAGGCATTTTTGCAGTATGAACAAGAATGTCCTCTGACAAATAAAATAATGCCTCTAGATTGATATAACTATCATTTACACTGATGGGTCTGTTCAGCCTGCCGTAGGGACAAGACACCAATATTCCACGGCATGCGCAATTGTAAAGGAGCGCATGCATGATGGAAAGGTCAGTCCTGAAAAAAAACACACAATGTACAGAGCAGCTGGCAGAACTCAAAGCCCTGATACTGACACTACCAAAATATGGATCATGGATTCCCCACACTAATAGTTTGTGATTCATATTACTGGGTCCAGTCCTATAATTATTACCTCCAGATCCTAATGCATATGTTATGTTATGTTATGTAATGTTAGGAACACTTAAACAGCGCAACAGTTATCATAAGGTATTCTGGCGCTTGCTGCAGTCCTCCTAACTTTCACAGATTGCTGCCAGAATGTTGTTCAGAACAACCATGTTTTCAACGCCTTCCTAAAGGCCAATAAATCAATAGAGTTTCTTAGATGGAAGGGGAGCCCATTCCAAGTCTTTGCTGCGCCAGTGGCAAAACTTCTGCCTCCCCATCCAACTTTTCTTTATAGGTGGTACTATTACTAATTTCGCTCCTGAGGAGTGTAGGGATCTTTTGAGCACATACCACTGGAATTGTTGATTCAAATGAGCTGGGCCTGTACCTTGAAAAGCTCAGAAAACTAAACAGAGGGTTTTAAAGTGTACTCATTTTCTAACGGGAAGCCAATTACGTTTTTTGAATGCACTAGAAATTGGTGCAAATTTCGGGGTTCCAGTAAGCAATCTGGCTGCCGCATTTTGCAACATCTGTAGCTTTTGCATATAGCGCTTCTGCATATTCAAGTATAGACTATTGCAATAGTCTAGTCTCAACATAATCAATGCTGTGACCACTGTGCGCTGGCTGTCTTTCAGCAGAAGAGGCAACATTTTCCTTGTCCTGAGAATATATGTTGTGGCTGAGACTACCGCATTGACCTGGCAGCCCATTTCAAGGCTGTTATCTATAACCACTCCCATGTTTTTCACTTTCCTGGAGGGTATAAGTAAAGTCCCCATCGATTATGGCCACCAACCGGGGGTCCAGAAATTAGCATCCTTCCCAAACAGGATGACCTCTGATTTGCGAGAATTTAGCTTTAAACAGTTTTGGTTCATCCAACTTCCTACTGCTCCATACAATCCTGGAGCCTCTTCCCAGTTGCCTTCTCCTACCCTGGTTGAAGGGACACCACAATTTGAGTATCGTCGGCGTATGAGGTAAGACAAAAGCCGAATGACTCAATCAGAGGGGCCAGAGAGGACACATAAATATTAAAAAGCGTAGGGCTTAATGATGACCCCTGAGAAACTGCACAAGGGAGTGAGAACGGTTTAGAGAAAAACTCACCTACTGGGACTTTAGTTTATCTGAGAGGAAGGATTTGAGGAGATTCCATGCTTTATCCTGCACTCCACAAGCCATCTGTACTCCATGATGGACCGTATCCAATGCTGCGGAGAGGTCAAGCATGATCAGTGCGGCCTTTCCTCCCTGATCCAGTGCTATCCTGATCTCTTCTGTGGATTTCAGAAGGGCAGTTTCCGTACTGTGCCCTTCTCTGAACCCAAATTGAGTGGGGTCCAAAATCTTGGCCTCGCGTAGATAAGTGCTCAGTTGAATATTCATATGTTTCTCAAACATTTTAGAGGGAAGTGGGAGGCGTGAAATGGGGCGAAAGCTGTTTGAATCTTTCGTGTCCAAACGCGGCTTTTTCAAAAGTAGCATAACTGATGCTATTTTCCACACTTTAGGGAAATGCCCTTCAGCAAACATAGCATTCCATAAGTGAGGGAGTGCCATGGCAATAGGTTCTGAAGCCAATTTTTCAACCGCCACTGGACAGGGATCATAAGGTGAGCCTGATTTGGCTGACAAAAGAAGCTTGAGTGTTTCTGTTGGGGATACTGGTGCAAATCTATCCATAGTGGGCATTGAGTCTGGCCTCATTGTGTGGCCCTGTATTAGGACTTCTGTCCTACTGGCAATTGGACCCTTAAAGGTGCTAAAAATAGCTCCACCTTTGCCAGGAAGAACTTTGCGATGCCTTCGCATAGTTCCTGGCTCGTTTGAATAATTGCTGGTTGTGGATGTGCCAACCTAGTTACTACTTTGAAAAGCTTCTTTGGTGAATTAAGGGCTGAATTAATTTGTCCAACAAAGAACTTTCGCTTAGTCTTAAACAATAACTGTTTATAAAGTAAGAGGCCTTGTTTGTATTTTATTCTCTCAGCTGGTCGGTACTCCTTCCTCCAGGACCGTTCCAACTGTTTACATTTCAGTTTTTGTGCCTTAAGTTCCTGAGAATACCACGGGACAATGGGTTGTGTCAATGCCACAGTAAATATACTACAGTTTACTGCTTGAGCTAAACATAAAAGTAAATAGAGTTACAATAGTGCCCAAAACCGAGACCACATGCAGGGGCCTGGCAGGCAGGTTAAGGGGTCACTGCCATCACATACATATACATTACGGGAGGTCCTTTATGACGCAGCAGCAAGAGAACAAAGACATAGGCTTGAATAATGGCTACTGCATTTTCTAGCAGGGTCAGTAGAAACAATGCAAGCATGGTTAGGGCAGATACTACGGGTATTAATGGTATAGGAACTAGCAAATCTGTTGAGATTAGTTGAATTAGTAAGTGTCCAGCTGTAAGGTTAGCTGTTAGTTGCACCCCTGGAGCTAATGGTCGAATAAACAGGCTAATTATTTCAATAATATTTTGAACCGGGACTAGGGATGTTGGAGTGCCTTCTGGTAGCATGTGTTCAAGAGCGGCAGTTGGTTGGTTTCGAAGTCGAGTAAGAACTGTAGCTAGTCATAGTGGAACAGCAAGAAAAAGGTTTAAAGAGAGTTGAGTTGTTGGGGTAAATGTATATGGCAGCACGCTTAGCCGGTTAATAGTGATCAAAAATATTATTAAAGAGGCTGATAGAAGAGATCAGCTGTGTCCTTTAGTGTTGATGGGGAGTATAAGTTGTTTTGTAAACGTGCCAAAAATCAGGTTTGAGTTGTTGAAAGTCGATTGTTTAGTCAGTGGTTGGTTGTTTTAATAAATAAGAGCCATGGGAGTAATAGTGCTAGGCCTATTAAAGGGATTCCAAAAATGGTTGGACTTCTAAATTGGTCAAAAAAGCTTATGTTCGGGGGGGCGTGGCCAAGCAGGGACTGGAAATGGCTGCGTAGTATGTGAGCTCCGTCGCCCGACTTAGCCCTTAACTATCCTGTTCATCGATCCGCAGCGCCCAGACGCGATTCCGAATGTCGGACCATTGGCGGAGCCCATCCACCTCAGCCCAGCGCGTGGACGATCGATAACGAGGGAGCGGGCGCCTCTCCAAGTTCGCGGCCTGCTCACCGCTCTGCAGCCGGGGCCTGTGGTGACGGCTGCGGCCGCCGTGGAGATCCGGGCCGCTCCTCCCCTTTCAACGCTGACGCCGCGGCTGTGACCCCCGTCCCCCTGCTGGCGCTACCGTAAAGATTTTGCCCGCTCTGGAGTAACTGGCGATACTGGTGGTCCCACGGGACATCGGCGGGAACCGTGAGTAACCGTTGCTGCGTTCTAAATTGAGCGCGCCGGCCTCTGGACTCAAAAATGGCGGCGGCGCGGCTTTAGTGGTGGGGCCCCCCGTTTGATACCTGAATTTAGAGTGGCACTTGGTGGCGGACCACGGAGGGACCTGCCTCTTTGACAAGCGGATGATCTATCCGGATTCGAGCGATCGGTGGGGCTGTCGGGACCCTGCCTGAGCACGGACCTCGCTGCAAGGTGTATGGAGGGGATCCTGGACCTACAGAAATGTAGCGGGTGCGATATCACGACACAGTGCAACTGAACTGAGGCGAACCAACCGGGGGCACACCCTTGATGCTGGCGGCCTAATCTGGGGACTTACTCGCTCCTATAGCATTGTGTGGTGTCGGGCGCACTGCACTGGACAGCAGGGGGCAACGCCAGGTGCCTTGGCCTACCACCGTAGATTGCAGCTGAACGGAGTGGCATTACGGGCCCTGGTTTGGAACTGCTGGTAACTGCTCGCCGAGAGGAGACAGCGGTCTCACTATGACGCTTTCTTGAGTACACCCCCTCCATCAGCCTCAACACGAACCGCTGTCTTGCGCCTGGGGAGCGGAACTTCGACTGTGTGGTCCACGGGTGTGAAGGCACCTGTACTGATCCCGACACACCGATCAGGGAGCTCTGTGTATCGCTTCGCCTACCCGCCCCCTCCGTTTCTTACCTGGAGTCGGCTCATATCTGGTGCCCTGATGGACTGTGTCAAGGGATCTGGCATCAGGGCAGCAAAGTCGGTCCAAACAAATAAACTGGACAGGTATACGATCTCTAAGGACCTGCAGCGGGATCACCAGCCGGAGGAGGGCGAGCGGGGAGGACCTGGACCTGAGGAGCAGGAACTCTCCCTTAAAGATGTCATGGAGGCAATAACGGGGGTCAAGACCTCTTTGGACTCAGTGGCTATTGACGTCAACCTTATCAGGACCGACCTTGGGAAACTTAATGAAAAGGTGAAGCAGGTTGAAATCACGACTGCCGGCCTGGTGAGTGACGTAGCGCTGCTGCAGAGGGAGGTCCATGATCTACTGGACTCCCAGACCTCAAGTTGGATGACTATGAGGGCCGTCTTCGCCGCAACAACCTCCGTATCATAGGAGTTCCAGAGAAATCAGAGGGACAGACTCCTGATCTGTTTGTCGAGGACCTTATCCTCAAGTACCTGCGACCCAAGGGACTCAGTAAATTCTTTGTGATCGAACGGGCCCACAGGGTCCCGGGCGGCCAACCCAAGCCGGGCGCTCCCCCGCGGCCTATGCTGGCCAGTGTCCTAAACTATCGAGACCGAGATGTGATCCTTCAAAATTCCAGGGCCGGCACCCCCCCCCCCTCCGATATGAAAATGCTAATATCTCCTTCTTCCCAGACTTCACACAAAGGGTACAAAAACAACGAAGACTATTTTTGTCTGTCAAGCGCATCCTGAGAGAGAAAGGCCTAAAGTCCTCGATGCTGTTCCCGGCCCGCCTCCGGGTTGAGGCGGAGGGTAGAGCTTGGTTTTTTGATCGGCCTGAAGACATAGCTGATGGGATTGAGTATCGAGGCACTAAAAGCCCTGCGGCGGGGAGAGCCGGAGGCCCTGATGACAATGGACCGACCTTAAGGGGAGCCTCGACGAGGACAGGTTTCTTTGCAGCTTGGGGGGTGGGCGGGGGGGTGGGCAATGGGATCCATGGCATCACACCTAAACGGGACTACTGATTTATTAATGGACATTTGTCATTGTGTAATGAAGGTGCGACAGTGATGTAGCTTAGGGCATAGACACGGTGCTCCCTGCTTTACCCCTTTGGATCGTTTTTTCCTTCTTTCCTTGAATTTTCTAGGGCGACAGGCACTCTGCAAGTTGTTAATGGGCAGTTTCGAGCCCAGAGGGCAGGGCAGCAGGGCGGGGGGTTGTTGGGTAAGGGTCTTCTTATTTGCCTGTTTTTTGTTTGGTGAACTCGATGTTATGATGATGGTACACTTTCTATTTTTGAAGGGTATCAATACCACGCTCCGCGCACGTATCAATGGGGCTACGGCGTAACAAGGAAGTTAGAATTTTAAGTTGGAATGTGAATGGGTTGGGGGACAAAATCAAACGTAGTATAGTATTGCAACAGGTTCGGAGGCTGTCACCGGATATTGTGTTACTTCAGGAAACACACCTCATTGGCCACACATGTAAAGCTATGCACAGATGGAGCTATTCCATGATCACCCATGCAGGGTTTGCGTCTAATTCTAGAGGGGTGGGCATTATGCAAAAGAAATCATTCCCTTTCTCACCTGCTTCCACCCATGTAGATGACCGAGGTAGATATGTGGGTATCACGGGCAAATGGGAGGGGAGAATCATCACCTTCATGTCCGTTTATGCACCCCCGGGGTTGCAGGCCACCACATTCTCCGATTTCAGCGCTGTGCTGCTGGCATTTGCGGAGGGGCATCTTGTGATCGGGGGAGACTTCAACTCCGTTATATCAGGTACACTGGACAGATACCCCCCACACACGCTACCTCCCACCGCTCACTCTTTCTCTAGTTTCTTGTAGGCGATGGGACTAGTGGATGGTTGGAGCACGTATCACCCTGGCAAGGTCCAACACACTTTCCACTCGGGCGCCTATAATAGCCTTTCGCGGCTAGACTATATCGTTGTCCCCACCCCGCAGGTGACAGACATACACGAGATACGGCACTTAGCTAGAGGCATCTCTGACCACTCTCCCCTCTGGGTCCACATTGTCCTCGACGACTCCCTGGTGGGGTGTATCGCCCAATTAACCCCTGGTACCTTAAAAGCCCTAAAATACGGACCGGTCTGATTAAATCCATAGATAATTATTTTCAGGAGAATGAACATTCGGTCGACTCCCCACAGACACTGTCGGAAGCCTTCAAAGCAGTGCTACAGGGCGAAACCCTCTCCTTAATAGCAGGGTCCAAAAAAGACAAGCTGATGGCGGTTTCTGACATAGAACAAGACATCTATCGTCTCGAGAACGACCTTGACCCTGACCCCTTGCCAGAGACTCTTCATGCCTTGCGACTCCGTCAGGAGGAATACCGAGCCCTGGTCACCGACCGTGCTAAACTGCAAGGACAGTGCAGACTGCGACGAATTTACGACTGGGGAGACAAAGCCGGGAAATTAATCGCCTGGCTGGACAAAAAGGAGCACGCTAGCCGACTAGTTCCTGAATCAAAGAGTTCTGGAGGATCCGACATAGTGGATCCTCAAGGTATAGTTGACCACTTCGCAGCTCACTTCCGTACAGTTTACTGCTCCATCGCGCCATACACCGAAACGGACTCCGCTGAACTTTTGCGTGACATTTCTCTGCCGGTACTATCCGACAGTGACCGCGCGTTCATGGATAGTGCCCTGATTGCTGACGAGATTGCAACCGCAATTAGAGCACTCCGTCCTGGCAAGGCGCTGGGTCCCAATTGCATCCCGATCGAACTCTACAAGCTCCGCCCGGACAGGCTAGCACCACATTTGAAATCTATGTTTGAGACTAGTCTGGAGCAGGGATCGCTTCCCCTTGACCAACGAACCGCAACCATTGTGACGATCCATAAAGAATGGAAACCTAAAACTGACTGTGCGTCCTATAGGCCCTTCTCATTGTTGAATGCTGAGCCCAAAATATTAGCCAAGGTACTCGCCAACAGACTGGTTAAGGTTATAGGTGGCCTGGTGCACCCTGACCAATCGGGGTTTATGCCTCGGCGAAACACCGCTCTTAACCTGCGCAGACTACACGGGGTCTTGGGCAGGGCGTCGACTTTGCGCGAAGATGCCATTGTGGTCTCCGTGGATGCCACTATGGCCTTCGACACACTTGAATGGCCTTATCTTTTCGCCGTACTCACTAAGGGATTTGGGCCGGGCTTTAGTCAATGGGTACGACTACAATACAGTTCTCCAATGGCTCAGGTAACTGTAAATAACAGGAAATCTGAATCCTTTCTACTTAGCCGAGGGACTCGTCAGGGGTGCCCCCTCTCCCCTCTACTGTTCACCTTAGCTCTTGAGCCCCTTGCGGCCTGGGTCCGCAGGGCCGCAATGATCCGTGGGTTGAGGTGGTCGGCTGACTGGGAAGACCGTATATCCCTGTATGCGGACGATATACTGCTATACCTTGCATCCCCCAAAAGATCTCTTATCGCGGTATTTGACATCTTGTCCGTCTTTGGTAGATACTCCGGGTATGGCATCAACTGGCAGAAATCTCTCCTCTACGTCCTGAGTGGAAAGGGCCCCTCAATACCCCGAAATTGTCCCATACCAATAGTCTCAGAAGGCTTTAAATACCTGGGTATTTTTATTTCGCTGGACAAAACTCTTTGTTTTACCTGAAACCTTGCTCCCCGATACAACGACTAAAGCAAGATATCGTACATTGGAAATCACTCCCTCTCTCCTTGCTGGGCAAGGCGGCCCTTTTCAAAATGATGTCCCTACCCCGCTTTCTCTATGTCCTCCAGAATTCGGCAGACCCAGTACCAAACTCTTACTTTAAACAAATAGAGGGGCTTCAACGAGACCTTCTCTGGGATGGGAGGCCTCCTATTGCTTTACAAAAACTCACCCTCAACTGGTTCGATGGGGGATTGGATTGCCTGACATTAAGAAATACTACTGGGCTTCACACCTAATGACAATAAACCACAACAACTATGGACGGCCTGACGACCCCGGGTTTAGCATGGATAGACTGCTCCTTCCAAATGGTTCCTTCACCCGGGCCCTTTACTCTAAGCCCAACAGATACCCCCTCACTGGTCCCACTAAGCATACTGTCCATATCTGGCACGTGGCGACTGCATCGCTGGGTTGGACCAACAGACTGACCCTGTTCACGCCCCTGTGGGACTCCCAGAGACTCGGGGACCTGGGCAACTCGCAGGGCTTTGATAAATGGGACCTAATTGGCATCTCCCACATCTGAGACTTGTGGGATAAAAATGGTGTTAAATCCTTTGACTCCCTTCAACGTCAATTTGCCATGGCGGAGTCAGAGCGTTTTCGCTACCAACAAGTACGCCACGCATTGCAAACAGCTCTGCCCTGTGACACTTCCCCACCTGACTATTCTCCATTAGAGGACAGACTGCTAGATGGTTATCTGCCCGAGAGAGCCATCTCCCTAACCTATAGAAAGCTCATTAACAATATGGACGATCCATTGTTGCCTGTGCGAGAGAAATGGGTAGAGGACGGTATCGAGTTGGACGATGAAAATTGGTAGACAGCAGTCTCCTCCCCCAAAACTGTTGCCATCCCAGCGCGCCTCCGTCTTGTGCAACTAAAAATATTGCATAGAGTCTACATCACGGGCCCCCAACTGATACACATGGGTGGTCCAACGAATGGGTATTGCAGAAGGGGATGCACCCAACTAGGCATGTTCATGCACATAATATGGCACTGCGACCCAGTACAGACTTACTGGCGTGATATTCATAACATTATGAGCCAAGCACTGGAACTTACTGTAAGACCTGAGGCCCCCAGATGCCTCCTTAATATCTGGGAACCTACTGACCTTAACTCACATGCTATACAATGGGTCACATTGGGCTGCATGATTGCCAAGAGAAATATTGCCCAACTCTGGGGGGCAACACATGCTCCAAGTGTCGTAGATTGGGAGACAGATCTCGACTGGTGTATGCTGCGGGAAAAGACAGTGTACACGGCTAGGGGTTGTCCCCGAAAGTGGTCTAGGATCTGGGCTCCCTGGAACGCATACCGTGGCTACATATGCACACCCCCAGCCCCTCCTCACCATAACTTACCATCTACCCCTCTTAGCATTCATTAGACCAATTCTGCAGCAACATCTGAGCCTTTCCTACATCATCAAAAAGGTGGAATTGGCCATCTGCTAAAACTTTCAGTTTAGATTACTGGACGATAGACAATTGATCCCCCTTCTCTTTAAAAGGGACAATCATCTCGACAAATTCTCTTCGCCTTCTTGTAAGGCTGTCATGTGCAAAAAAATTCTGAAGTGCGGAACTTCTTGCGTTGAAAGAGGCTTTTTTTCTATGGCTTTATTCAGTATATTTTCCCTCAGTTGAAAATCGGCAAAGTTGACTAAAATTGTGCAAGGATATTACACATTAGTAGGGCGCTGGGAGGGTACCCTAAGAGCTCTTGTGACAGTTAACTCACCTGTTAACTCTGGAATTGCTTTTTTTAACTGGGACTCAACCCACTCTGCCGCTTGGTGATCTTCACTTGTTTCAGGAACGCATACTATGTGTAGATTTGAATGCCTATTGTAGTTTTCCAAGTCCTGCAATTTAGATTCCAGGGCATCTTTGCTTTGCCTGATTTGAGTGACTTCTTGTTCAAAGGGTTGTATGATGGAACAACGAATACCATTGCAATGTATGCCTTTACCATGTATAAATCACAACCTGAATGCCTTTACCACACATGACCTTTACCATGCATGCTCTTACAACCTATTTTGTTGTAAAGCATGTATGTTAAAGGCCTATGCATGCTAAATGTTTTCCTTGATCCCTGTCCTTGGTCCTCAAGTTGGTCCCTGGTGCCCCCCTACCCGACCCTTTTTAAAATACCCGACCCCTGCCCTAATCCCTAAAAATAGAACCGGCATGACCCCCCCACTGGCCCCCTGCTCTTTTTAAGAAAATACCTGACCCTTGCCCTAAATCTCGACCCCAGTGCGACCAGCCTCCTGGCCCCCAGCCCTTTTAAAAAATACCATGCCCCTGCCCTGAACCCTAAATCTGTACCCCGGCGCAACCTTCCCCTGGCCCCTAGTTCCTTAAAAAAAAAAAAACCCAGCCTAAAGCCCAACACCCGTCGCAGGCCCAATCCCCCTTACCTTTACAGGACAGCAATGAAGCAACTCTTGTTAGGCATGGAACAGGGAGGAAGCAGAAGGATCTCTTCGCTCCTCTAACGACGCCAATAGCCTTGACAACAAAGGTACCTTTACCACCGTTACCAGCATATGCCCTCACCACATATGTTGTTAAAAAATGAGTGGTAAAGGCTCTGCATGGCAATTGCTGTTTCCCGTTTAAAGGACGCAACTTTGTCCTCTAAGCTGGAGACTCGGTCTTCTGCTTCTGTCACACGTTCTGGAAATTTGGACATTGCTTCCTCTATCCTTGTCAGCCTCACATGGAGTGTTGCGATTTCTTGAGACTGTGTTGTTCGTAACTCTTCTATCTCAGCAATAAGATCGAACATACTTTTCATAGACTGGCCAGGTACCAGTTCTAGTTCCAAATCCTGATAACCTGCCCTATTTTAGTCTTTCAACGATACTGGGAAATAATCTGCAGATATATCATGAAGAGCCGGATGTTGGGCCATGGTTGCCAATGGCTGAGACATTGTTAAGGTTTCCAACTGAACACCCGTGGCTGTAGCTGTCAGAGATTTGTGCAATTTATGCAGAAAAGGGGGTATTGTTTGCATAGAGTAGGGCTTACAGGAGGCTTGGCGGTACATATCTAATGAATGTCCTGCAAGATAATGCTGTTTTCCACCACTTCCAAAGTTGAAGGGGAACAGGATATTTATAATTCCGAAGTATCTTTGCCACTTTCAGTTTCTGCCCCTTTTTCACTTTCAACCTGGATGTCTAGACCCTCAAGACTGCCTGCCTCAAGCAGCTGTTGTCTTTTTACATCCATCCTTTGCTGTGCATTTTCTAGTGTGCGAGCATTATTGGGTGGTATTTCTTGAGAGCCTTTCTGTCGCAGTTTCTGGGCGGGAGTAGATTGATTGAGAGAAGCTGAGCTGACACTTGGGGGCTTATGCTTAACTGTGCACATACTGCAGCTGATATTTGTTTACCGCCCTTTACTGAGGATTTTGGTTGAGATTAGTTTTTCAGACAGTGGTCTCTAATAAAAAATCAGCTGATGCTTGCTGTGTCCTTTTTTTACATCCTCAAGGATTGCACTAGACATCAAAGCTCTCAGTGCTCTGCTCTTTCCTGTTCTCCTATCACCTCGGGCTGGTGGCATCAAAGTTACCATTAAGGCATGTCAAATGTCAAATATAAATAGTAGCCAAGAGGTCTTTTAAGGTGCAGTGTCTAAGTGATGATAGAAATTTCAATGTGTAGGTATAGCCTCAGATGATGGCATTGTTCATCTGCTGCTGCTTTCCTTTCCTTGTATTTTTGACCAGAGGGGCGGCGCTTTAATGGGTAGCTAACACCTAATGAGTCAACAGAGTGTGAGAAAAGTAAGGCATACAGCAAAGGAGAAACCGAGAAATGGCCGCCCCCTATGGAGTCAGTGAGACCCGACCTACCACAGCCCCTGTGTCAGTGTGCTCTCACCTCTCCTCCAGGAAGCTCCGTCTCCGGACACACTGCTAATGCTGTTTTTTGCTGATGTAAGGCAGGGCACTTCGGCCCCTCCTGCCCCCATGCAGCTATGCGGGAACCGACTCCTGTGTCACATGCCATTTCCGCAACCATGGAGATCCATTTGCTCCGATCGGAACCGGCATTCCGCTGCAGCTACGCATTCATGCCTTCACTTCTGGTGCATGACCAGATGTGAACACTATTGGTATCACGCGTGGGAAGTGTCCATCGTCATTCCACGTTGCATAACTGGGGAAATGAAGGTTGTTCCGGCAAGACCTGGATGGGTCCCAAAGATTGGGGATCTGGTCAGGGAAAGAAAATCATGGACAAGAAAGAATTTGAGCTATCTTACAGAGTGCCTGTACCTGTCCTGGCTGTCGAAGGTACCAGAACTATACTTCTCCCTCTTGCCAGCCGCCGAGACAAAAGGTTTGTCTCAATTGTTCTGATCATACCACACTATGCGGCCGATTCCAACTGTAGGCAGTGTGGGCTCCTGGGTAGCTGCCACACTCCTCTCGCAAATGTTCAGGAAGTTCAGATGGAAGCTTTAATACCTAAAGAAGATTCCCCTCTCCAAAGAGAAGGGAAATATTTCTTCTTCCTTTTGAAACAACTACAACTGGACAGGCAACAAGGACATAAACCCCAATGTCAATTCAAAAAATTGACAATGTCTATGTGATTATGCCACAGATGGAGTCATCTCCCAGTTCTACAATACCTGCTGAGCTGCCAAAGATAGACCGAACAGCTTCTGACTACTTCTTGGACTAGGACAATTTCTCATCAAATTTATCTGGACCTGAGCCACCATTGCCACCACCTCTTCCTTTCAAGCTACAAATATGTGCTCTCTATCTTTGGCTGAAAAATACATAGTTTGTTACTCCTTGCTTACACCTCTGCATTACAATTGGGTTATTTTTTCTGGTCCTCAGGATTGGTTTGGTGATTGTATTGTTCCTGCTTCTGAAGGGACTCTATCTCCCAGAACGATCTGCAGTACAACTTTTGAACCTGGTATTGAAACCACATACATAATCGCACAGTGAACAAAGGGACCTGTCCCTTGTGAACATTACAGCGGTTTCAGTTTTGGAAGGAGTTGTGTGCGATATGGAATCGTATGATGTGTATGGTCCTACTGAACTATTACAAATACCATATTTGTTTAAAATATCCTTAAATGATATCAAGTCTTAAGCCATAACAGTGTCACCAGTATCAGAGACCGAGAGGGAAAGCTACCTTCTAGAACTTTATAAATTAAATATACAGCATTCTGGTTGTAGGAAAACACCCAATATGAGACATTTTGATGAGACTGTGCAATTTTTACCCCCTCCCTCAGGAAAACAACTTGAGCTCTATATCAAGAGAGCGAGAACTTCAGCAGCCATGGGCCCAGACAAAATACCAATAAAAGCTCCGCAAAGCAACCAAGGGAAGTGGAGCACCTTTCTGGCACCCCTTTTCGAGATTGTTATGCCACCGCACAAATTCCTGATTCATAGACTGGGAGTGTCATATTTCCAATACTGCACTTCTGGACGCTACAGGGAAAACTTTCACCGCAAGTGTTCTTGAGCATTTAAGTGACTGGGCTTTCTCCAGGGGCATTATCCCAAAGTTCCAAGCAGGCTTTTGGCCCAATCATTCTGTGATCGATAATATAGGGATTCTACAGTCAATTATTGATAAGCATGTACTAAGCACGTTCTAAATCAAGTAATGTATAGCCTTTTTATCGACTTCTCGACAGCTATTGATAGGGTTGATAGACCATCTCTCTGCAGGAAACTAAAGGAAATAAGGATGCCGGTTTTACTTTTGAGGCTGATAGTAGTCCTACACACTTCAACATGGTGTAAAGCCCAGATGGGCGGAGACAAAGGCTTGACTCACAAGATATCCACAGAGAATAGTCTAAAGAAGTGTTGCCTATTAGCTTCCCTTCTGTTCTCGCTTTATATAAGTGATCTACCAGACATTTTCCAAAATGTAAATCATTTCCCTTCTAAAGTAGCTTCAGAAAATATACATGTGTTAATGAATGTCGATGATTTGGTACTCTTCGACCTTATCCTATTGGGCTTACAGAGAAATATGAATGCCCTCACGAAAGATTCAGAAATGAACCACCTAAAGGTGAATATCTCCAAGACGGAGGTAGTCCCATTTAGGGGAAGGAAACACTACACCCAATATAAATAGAAATTAGGTGATAGAACAATTGAGCTGGCAAAAGCTCCTACTCGGGCAAGAGGTACTTTCAAGCTCATATAGAAGTTTATAGTGCAAACATTCCTCCAATCATAATCTACGCAAGAGTATATTCCCATAGCTAGATGGAAGGTACTGAGTAACAGCGAAGGTAAATTATTAAGACAAATAATCTTATTGAGTCAGGCTGTCCCAGTACAGATCCTTCGCTTATAACTTGCTGTAGTAAGTGCATTCTCAATTAATCTAGCCAACTTAATCAGATTTAAACTACTGCATGCCAAAGAAGGCTCTTTACTGGCCTTATTGAAACACAAAACTCTAAGTCAGAGGAAAAATATGATTCTTTCCAAATAAATCTTAAGACAGCTTTAGAATAGTTTGAATGTACGGAAACCATCCTTCAATCCTGGTCCCCAATACAAACAAAGCACTTTTTGAAAAATATAACTCCCCTATTGAGCTCGATAAGGCATACTGCCTTCAAGTATCTCATTATACATTTCTCACCTCTACTATTGAGTTTAAGATCCCTCAAAAATATGCAAGATTTACTTTGGAGCAGAGTATCAGGTGATGTATCATTATGCTTCGATTAGGTATACTCCCTCTAAAAGCCTACACAAGAAGTTGGAGTAACCTAGATGAAGATTGTGGGGTTTGTGATAAATGCAATTATGGAATACAGGATTTGACGCATGTTTTTAGTTTATGTTCTGATAAAGAGGTGGTTGAGACTAGAAATCGTTTTATAATATCTATTGTTTTAAACATGACCTCTCCTCTACTACTGATCTGATTGCCTTTTTCAAAAGTAACCAAACACATTTGTTTGTTATAAATTGTATACATTTATGAAATCTATTGTATCCATGTTTTAGATGATTTTTTAAATATTTGTGTAGAAGAATTTTCCATAAAGAGATGGAATTATGTATCTAGTATAATTGTTGATCTTGTCAGAGATCTAAATCAATAAAATAAAATTGAATAAAATGGAAATGATCTCATCACCTCAAGTGCTATCTCTGTTAAGTGGGAAATTGATACAGTACATAATATGCTTAGAGATCTTGAAGAATCTAGTGCTCTTTTTCTGATGAATTGTATGATGGTACATCTAATTACGGTGATATGTTTGGCTATCAACATTTTGGTCACCATTTTTTACATAAAGCTAGTATTACACGCGCTGTTTATAATTACACCCAATCGAAACACTGCCCAATACCACCTAAAGGTAGTTCAAAAACATCTGCACAAAAGTTTGCTTATTTTTCTGGTTTTGACACGTCAGACCCAAGCTCTTACTACTATAGGCTTGCACCTACACCTGCAAAGAAAAATATGCTAACAAACACCAAGCTGATATACTCCGCTTCCTTTCTTTCCCATATGTCTGTACAGGGTTTTGATTTTGGAAAGACAAGATAGCCCCAAAATCTGTCATGGTGACAAAAGATTGGCAGGTTCAGGGAACTGAGGCCATGTTTAGAGCATGCCAAATACCACATCAAGTGATTTCCCTGAATAAAACAGCACCACACACTTCCTGTCTTGGAATAGCCAAGATTAAGGATTTGAACACACCTCGTATTCCCACGTTCTCAAGTTTTGAGAACTGGCAGCCTTTCACACAATACAATGAGGATACATTAGATGCCATGATACAAAATGTTTCTCACAATTCTTCAGACCCCAATTGGAAGGGATGGTTGGTTAGGACTGGGGACACTAATGGGTGTCAGTCTAGATTCCTAGGCAATGCCGAAGGGTTTAAAGTGAATAGGCCTGACCAGCGATATGTACAATCAGAACACTCGGGTGGTGACATCATATAGTGCTGGGGAGTTGTGCCTCGATTGGCTAAAAACCTTAACACTTTCTCAGGTGACACAACACTTGTCCCTTGTTTCTGGTGACAAGGATCTCAGGGATTTCTTGTTAGGTCCCCGGAACCAACAAGTGCTTCTTGTATGCAATATACAATGAGCTGTGGAATGTTTCTCAACAGGAAGCTGCAGAGCAACTAAGTGAGATTTATTGGGTTAACTTAGAAAAGGCTTTGGCTGTGGTTGACAACAGTATGATCACATTAAAATCCAGGATATAATCACTGGGCAACATAGTATCTTCTGCAATTTACATATTACAACAGGATATGTCTATCTTACAGCATGGACAAGCAAAACAACAGTCCATTGGACTATTAATCTGGACACGTTACGTTTTGGCCATGTGCCATGGCGTTATATCAACAGAATCAGTCTGTTTACTGCATATGAGCTGACTGAAAGACAGATAATAATTGCATGAAGAGATGCAAAATATATTATGTTGTACATTGAAAAGTTAGGCTAATTACCTTTCACCATGGCTGGGACACCATCCACAGACTAAATAATCTGTGGTTTCATCACCCTACCGGGCACCACTTTCCAATATTGTCTATAATACCACCAAGTAGGCAGATATGAAGCGCTTTGGGAAGGATACTGGGAATTACCATTCAGGTGTCGATGTAGGAATGAGGAAACAGAGGTTGTCCATAACAGGTACAAATGCGAGGATGCTTTGTGCGGGATCTTAGTATGCAGAGACACTTTGCTTCATTCGGCATACAAGGCTTGTAAATGTAAGTTGCTAATTTGTCCTGTTATCTGACGGGCTCGTCAGTTCCTGTGACATATCCAGTTTTCAAGCTGCTCTCTAATGGTAGCTGTTTGATGTTGAATGAGCAAGGTTGCTGCGGAATGGAACCAGGTATCACTTATCTGGTAATGGTTAATTGCATAGTCACTTGTTGCACACAAGTACTGTTTTCACCTGCCCTCACAGTTAAGGAGACAACACTATAACCTTTGATAAATATTTCCAACATATGCTTTGATTCTCTGAGCAAACTGAAAGCCATGTTTTAACAAAAAAAGATGTGGCCTTAACATCAGCCAGAGAGACGTTTGATCTACGGATTTCAAGGTCCTCATCCGAGATACAGACACTACTCCATACTAACTTCTTGCTCCATTTTGGGGAACTGTTCCACATATCTTTAATATGTCTGATACACTTTATTAAATGTATTGACTCTGGACTGGTTAGCAATTTTCATACGATTTTCGAATTTATACCATCTTTCATACACTCGTGTTGGTAAGCGTATTTGGAGGTCTCACGCATGTCCTGCCACTTGTGGCCAGGATTCTGATTTTAATTTTTCAGCTCCACAATGGACGTCCCTGCTTACCCAGAATGGAGACTGCACTGACTGTGCTACGATGCCGTGAGCACAAGATACACTGCTTCGGCACAACTCAACTTTGATAACTGAATGAGCACTGGTTCTTGTCTTTCAGGCCTGTTTGGCTTCACTGCGTACAACCTGCATTCTGCTACCTGCTTTGCTGACATGAAAGCATATTGGATATATTCCTTGGATCTCAATCGGTTGTGCTACCGGACATTAAAGTATAATGGACCCCTTAAAGGTCCATGGGTATTCTTGTCCCCAGCATATTCCATTGCTGATAAATGCATTCTTCAAGCTATCTTGGGATGCTTTGGCTCCTAGTGAACTGGATACCAGCTCTACGATACGCTTAGAGGATGCAGTCACTCCCTCAGAAGCTGCTGTGGGAACTGGATGGAATTACCTTTACTACGGAAACCTGCTTTGAGGTGCGCCTCTGGGAACATCGTCTGTGTTTGCCTGTGACGGCAATGTTGCGACTATCACTCGGAACACAAACAATTGGCTTTTCCATGAGGTCGGAAAGATTCGGCCTGTTTTTTAAGCAAAAAGGATCAAAACAATATTTTTTCTGCTTTTCTATGAACCATGGCTTTCTGAGTGCTTGGAGTTTTAAAGAGTATGATGACTTTTAATGGTTTTTATGAATATTTAAAAGGGAGGCTTGCTTTATGATGATTTAGGACATTTTTTAGTTTTTGTTTCATTATGGTATGTTGCCTTTTTTAGATAGATTTTATATATTGACCTTTAGAATGAGGAATAGGTGTTCTGTGCTCAGGTTAGATGCGTGTAGTGAAGCTGCTCATTTCTTACATTGTCTTTTTTTTCACAATAACATTTATGCTGTGACCTTTTGCACGTATTTGCGTGCATGACAATACCTCGAACTCCACGTAAAATGTCTCTACACACAAATGTACAAATGTCATTCTATCTTCATCCACGGGGCGACAGGGCTCTCTAAACAGCCATAACATTTCTAATCTACTTGTACATCGCAAGGGTGCTTTTTATTTTAAATAATCAGCATCTCATAAGATTAGCAGAGGAGGCACTTCAGCTGACACCCAAGGTCCCTACATGCTGATACTTCACCACCCAGCTCTCTGACATTTATGTGAGGGGGTCCCGTTAGTGACCAAGACCGGGGTCTACATTCTCTCCCACCAGGTAATGGGGTTGGATTGTACTTTGGGGGACACACACACACTCTAGGTACACACAGAGTAGGGCTCGCATAGTAGGAGTATGCCCGATTACTACCTTGTTGTATATGCCTTCATTTATACACTGTTTCTGCACCAAGGTAGAACTCTACCTACTATTACTCTATTGGTGCTTGTAATCACTTTCATCTGCTTCCGTCTACTGATTATCCTAACACATGTATTCTATAAAAGAAAGAGTTATTGAGTGAGAGGTTCTGATCTGGAACCACGATCCCTGAGGTGCCAGGGAGATCATGTTCAGTGGTTGCCAGGAACCGTTTGCTCCCTGGTAGGTTTAGGGGGGCTTATGATGGCACTTTGAGCTAGCTGCTGTATGTCCAACATATCCTGTGGAGGTGCTTGGAATCAGTCTGGGCACCTCACCCAAAGTTTATGTTGTCCAAAAAATGCACAGATCTTACAGATTAGTGGGAACTACACGACAATACAAGTCGAACTTTACATGAGAGCAGCTAGTAGGCACCACTCATCTTCTGAATCAGAGTTCTAGAATTATAAAAACTGCCACTAATGTTTTATGGTGATAACCCAAGACGTGGACAGTAATCCCATGTCAACCAGAGGGCACGCTTGGTGAGTCTCTCAGGGTCCTATAACCAAGTTCTGGTCTAGAGTTGCACAGAAAGCAAAACATGTTATTTTTGCCTGTTTTATTTTTTGTGTGTGGTGTTGAATTGGGGTGGATGTGATGCTCAGTGGGTGAAAATAAAAACAATAAGCATTGGCATTGTATTGACTTTTCAATGTTTTTTACATATTGCAGATCAGATGAACTTCTGTGCAATATAACTTAAAGGTACCAAAAAATTGCTATGATATGGACAATGCTGGCCGTGGCATTGAGGTTTTTAAAACATTTTAAGCCATGTTGCACAGCAGTTCAACTGCTCTGCGTTATGTAAAATAAATTGGCAAAGCCAATAGATTTTGCATAGGTGACATAACAGACAGAGGGAGGAGGACAGGGGGTGTGGAACACAACTGACAGAGAGAGGAGGGCAAGGTTTGGGACCACAACAGACAGTGGGAGGGAGCCGGGGAGGTTGGAATACAAGAACTTGGTTATAGGACCATGAATACAAGTGTGCTGCAGTGTTGGGGGAGAGCAATTACAGACAGCAGGAGAAGGGCAGGAGTGTGGAGACCGATAGAGTGCATTGCAAAATGTTTATCAAAAGTACCTGGAGTGGGGCACAGCCAATGAAAGGACACTGGCCCTAGACAGGAATCTGCCATAGGTCCATGCTCCACAGCAGGGACAGAAGACCTGCGAAGAATGCATATGTGGGTGAGCAGCAGGCAGGAAGCAAGAGTGTGATCAGTAAGAACTAAAGAAACTAGAGTGATGTGGAATCCAACCAATGGTAGGTATTGGTAAGTATTAGAAGGGCTCTAAATCTGTTTAAAGCTTTTTTCTTTCTTTAACAATAGCTTTCACAGACAGCACATGCACGTTGTAAGTGAAACCTGCGTGCATCATAGTCTTTTTTATGCTGGATTGGGGGCTAAAGGCAAAACGGACAACAGGAGGTTGCAGGTGGAAGGGATGAAGCAAAATGGACATCAGAGGAAGAAGAAGCAACACAATGGGTGAGGAGCGGAAGTGGAAGAATCAATTGGAGAAGAATCTGAATCACAGAGAGCAGCGGGTGGACCATGGAACAATATTCATATAATTAAATCAATAAGTACTTGGTCACTGCTCCAAACTGTTGAACAGAAGTGGCTTCTGCAAGTGCTGGCCATTTTGGAGGAAGCAAATAAGAGTGACAATAAAGTCAACAAATGGTAATGGTTGGGATCTAAGCCCCTTTCAATAAACAATACAACTAGCAGCAGTAGTGCATGCGCTGCAACAGACGAGATCTTAAAAGGAAAAGTACACAGGTGGGTCAACCAGGAACTCATGCTCATTAATTATTATCATTACAGGACTATATAGTAAGTTATCATCAACTAAGGCTATGGGGGAGAGGATAGGGGTTGGAGACCGTTCGCCATCACACAGGTCGCCTATGGGATTCAAATACAAGAAAAAACGAGCACTGGCATAGCCAATAGGTCTCGCTTTTGGGACCTTCTAAGTATTTAGTTATGCAGCACAATATCCTTGGTGCAACCACATCAACTGTTGCGTGGCTAAACACTTATAAGGTCCCAAAGGCGAGACCTATTGGCTATCCCAATGCTTGGTGTGGTTGTGTGTGTGGTTGTGTGTGTTGGCTGTGTGTGGTTGTGTGTGTGGTTGTGTGTGTGGTTGGTTGTGGGTGCAGTTGTGGGTGCGGTTGTGGGTGTGGTTGTGTGTGTGGTTGTGTGTATGTGTTTGTGTGTGGTTGTGTGTGTGGGGTTGTATGTGGTTGTGTGTGTGGTTGTGTGTATGGTTATGGTTGTGTGTGTGTGGTTGTGTGTTTGGTTGTGTGTGGCTGTGTGTGGTTGTGGTTGTGTGTGTGTGTGGTTGTGGTTGTGTGTGGGTGTGGTTGCGGTGTGGTTGTGGGTGTGTGTGTGGATGTGTGGTTGTGTGTGGTTGTGTGTGTGGTTGTATGTGTGTGTGGTTGTGTGTGTGTGTGGTTGTGTGGGTGTGGTTGTGTGGGTGTGGTTGTGTGGGTGTGTGTGTGTGGTTGTATGTGTGGTTGTGTGTGTGTTTGTGTGTGTGGTTTTGTGGTTGTGTGTGTGTGTGTGGTTGTGTGTGTAGTTGTGTGTGTGTGTGTGGTTGTGTGTGTGTGTGGTTGTGTGTGTAGTTGTGGTTGTTTGTGTGGTTGTGTGTGTGTGGTTGTGTGTGTGTGGTTGTGTGTGTGTGTGGTTGTGTGTGTGTGTGTGGTTGTGTGTGTGGTTGTGTGTGTGTGTGGTGGTGTGTGTGTGGTTGTGTGTGTGGTGATGTGTGTGTGGTTGTGTGTGTGTGTGTGTGTGTGGTTGTGTGTGTGGTTGTGTGTGCGGTTGTGTGTGGTTGTGTGTGTGTGATTGTGTGTATGGTTGTGTTTGTGTGTGGTTGTGTCTGTGCTTGTGTGTGTGGTGGTGTGGTTGTGTGTGGTTGTGTGTGTGTGTGGTTGTGTGTGTGGTTGTGTGTTTGTGTGTGTGGTTGGGTGTGGTTGTGTGTGGTTGTGAGTGTGTGTGGTTGTTTGTGTGTGATTGTGGTTGTGTGTGTGGTTGTGTGTGTGTATGGTTGTGTGTGTGTGGTTGTGGGTGTGGTTGTGTGTGGTTGAGGTTGTGTGTGTGTGTGGTTGTGGTTGTGTGTGTGTGTGGTTGTGTGCTGTGTGTGTGGTTGTGGTTGTGTGTGTGTATGGTTGTGTGTGGTTGTGTGTGTGTGGTTGTGTGTGTGGTTGTGGGCGTGGTTGTGGTTGTGTGTGGTTGTGTGTGTGGTTGTGTGTGTGTGTGATTGTGGGTGTGGTTGTGGGTGTGGTTGTGTGTGGTTGTGTGTGTGGTTGTGGTTGTGAGTGTGGTTGTGTGTGTGGTTGTGTGTGTGGTTGTGTGGTTGGGTGTGGTTGTGTGTGTGTGGTTGTGGGTGTGGTTGTGTGGTTGTGCGTGTGGTTGTGCATGTGGTTGTGTGTGTGGTTGTGTGTGTGTGTGTGGGGTTGTGTGTGTGTGGTTTTGTTTGTGGCTGTATGTGTGGTTGTGTGTGTAGTTGTGTGTGTGGTTGTGTGTATGTGTGTGGTTGTGTGTGTGTGGTTGTATGTGTGGTTGTGGGTGTGGTTGTGGTTGTGTGTGTGGTTGTGGTTGTGTGTGTGGGGTTGTGTGTGGGGTTGTGGGTGTGGTTGTGGGTGTGGTTTTGTGTGTGTGTATGTGGTTGTGTGTATGTGTGTGGTTGTGTGTGTTTGTATGTGTGGTTGTGTGTGTGTGGTTGTGTGGTTGTGCGTGTGGTTGTGTGTGTGGTTGTGTGTGTGGTGGTGGTGGTTGTGTGTGTGACAATAATACTAAAGGCATCTCAAAATAAAGGAACACAAACATCGAGTTTGTGGAAAGAGAAAGCACGTTGTAAGTCAAAGGGGCGCAGCAAAGCATTAACACAACAACAAAACAAACAAGATCACTTAGCGAAGACTAGGTGCTGATAATGGATACACACAGCCCATCATCTTAAGAGTTCGATTGCAGCCAATGTGCACTCAAACCTGCCCCTTCCTTGTGAGTTGCACCCCATATTACATGAGTTGTAACTGTTGCATCCATCATAGCGCTTTGAGATCTAAAGCGCTACATAGGTCTAATCGATTAACCAGTCGCCACCATGCTGTGCTTTTAAAGAGAATGTTCCAGAAGTTTCCAGCTTCCTCATCATGTCCTCATGAAAGTGCCAACGAAAGGACTCCCTGAATGGTGCAGCGGACATGAAGCAACCGCTGTGATCAGAAATAAACACTGTGAACGTTGTCCAGTTTCACAGTAACATTCCCTTAATGTTCTTTAAGTCACAAAACAGTAATACTAAAAGCATCTAAAAATAAAGGAACACAAACATCGAGTTTGTGGAAATAGAAAGCACATTGTAAGTCAAATGGGCACAGCAAAGCATTAACACAACAACATGTTCTTTGATGTTTGATGTTCTTTGAACAGGGGCGCCGCGAAAGTGATCGCGGGCGAAAGTGAAAGTGATTGCGGGCGCTTAATGAGCATGGCGAGGTTTGCCAGCCTCTGCTCCTAAGCGCACGCCCGCGCACATGCACTGTAGCTCTAGGCTGGCCATGGTAGCATTTTTTGAGCCCTCACAAAAAGTCTCGCAGACCAGCGCATGCGCTGGGTCAGGCGAGACCTAATGACACACCTGACGGACACACATCCACAAATTAAAATGTGTAATATCACTTTTCAAAAGCAGGAGCTGCAAGAAACAGCAAGGCATCCAGCAGTTGGACGCTTTGGCCAAGAACCACTGCTTGGAAAGTCAGAAGGTGCCTGGTGACACTTGGGTGCCGATTCCGATCCTGTAAAACCCGGGTACAAATGGTCGTACGGAGCGTTTTCTCCGTACGACTCGTACCCGGGAATTCCACCGTACAAACCAGCAAGTACGATTCGTACAGAAATACCATTTCCGTACGAATCGTAAAAAACACCGTGCGGCTAAAAAATACATACAATTCCGAAACTGGATAGCGCGTACGCGACGTCCGCACGGAGTCAGGCAGCGTTTTACGGACCAGCAAGTACAATTCGTACCCACAGCACTTCGCACGGCTATATTTTTACGGGAGCCAAAAAGTGACGGAAAAGCTAAGTACGACGCAATGCACGAGGAAAAGGGGGCCCGGTACACGTCGTACCCCCAACCCAGTATGTACGCACCGTACCCCCAGCCCCCCCGCATGTACGCGCCGTACCCCCACCCCGTATGTACGCGCCGTACCCCCCCGCATGTACGCACCGTACCCCAACACCGTATGTATGCGCCGTACCCCCAGCCCCCCGCATGTACGTGCCGTACCCCCACCCCGTATGTACGCTCCGTACCCCCACCCCGCATGTACGCACCGTACCCCAACACCGTAGCCCAGCCCCGTACCTGTACGCACCGTACCCCCACCCCCGTATGTACGCGCCGTACCCCCACCCCCCGTATGTACGCACCGTACTCCCACCCCCGTATGTATGCGCATACCCCCAGCCCCCCGTATGTACGCGCCGTACCCCCACCTCCGTATGTACGCGCCGTACCTCAGCGCATAGCGCTGGGGGTATGGCGCGTACATACGGGGTGGGGGTATGGTGCGTACATACGGGGGTGGGGGTACATCGCGTACATACGGGGGTGGGGGTACGGCGCGTACATACAGGGGTGGGGGTACGGTGTGTACATACGGGATGGGGGTACGGTGCATACATATGGGGGGTGGGGGTACGGTGCGTACATACGGTGTTGGGGTACAGTGCGTACAGGTGCGGGGCTGGGCTACGGTGTTGGGGTACGGTGCGTACAGGTACAGGGCTGGGAGACGGGCCTGGGGTGCGGCGCGTACAGGTGCGGGGCTGGGAGATGGGCCTGGGGTGCGGCGTGTACAGGTGCGGGGCTGTGCTATGGTGTTGGGGTACGGTGCGGAGGGGGGGTACGGTGCTGACATACGGGGGTGCGGTGCTGACATGTGCGGGGTGAGGGGGGCTGTACGACTCGTATCCGGGCACAAGTTTACCCGTGTACATGTGTGCTACAGCATTCGCTCCGTACGGGCCCTTTTACATGCGGTTGTGTATTCGGATGGGCGGTACGGATCGTACTTGCGCGCTAGGACTTCTGTTTTACGATTTGCACGTAAAAATGTACGGTTCCCTCTCGGACCATTTTCCCGACGCAATTCGTATGTATTTTTCACGTACGAATCGTACTGCGCAGTTTGTACGGTACTTGTACGATTCGTACGTGAAAATATACGGATACGAGTCGTTTGCAAATGTTTTTTACCCGAATCGGAATCTGCACATTGGTTTGAAAGGAGGGGCAGAAAGTGTAGGAAGTCAAGCCTGCAGAGGGTGAAAAAATGTGTTTGCACAATGAAGGTCAGTAGTATAAGCCTTGTAATCACAGTGTCATGGCAGGAAAGCCTGAGCCCTGCAGTGCAACTGATGCTCCTGGTGGGACAAGACCACCACACACACACACACACACACCAGCCAGAAAGCAAAGCTTCCTAAGGTCTTTAACCTGCGGCCATTGGATGTTTACATATGTACATGGCTAACTCACCAAGCTACACATTTTACATGGATGCTGCACCCAGTGCAGTGATTAAGATTAGTGTACAAAAAATACAGTGCTACCCAAAATGTGTTAAACCTCAGCCATCACAGATTATTCGGAAGTGGAAGAGAATGTATTACTGTGCCTATCAAAAAAAGTGTGCCAGAATTTTAAATTCTTCACAAACAAGGCTCTATGTGCCCTCAAAGTAAACTCTAAACATTCAGCCCACAATTTTCATCATGTGCTGTTTGCGTATGTGAGGCCTTTTCTTGAAGTACCACAGCAGTCAGAAATCACTGCCCAGGACTAAGACAAACCAACAAACAGCAAGACAGCTGTGCTTTGAATCTTAAATCTTGGCATGTAAAAAGCATAGTAAATAGCTATACATAAAGAAGGATTGCAAAAAACATCTGGGAAGCGTAAACAATTTGACTGGCAGGTAGCTTTATTCACAGAAGACTGTGCTTTACTGGGTGCACAGCACTGAGAAGGAACAGTTTTACCTACTCTGTGTGGCATGTTTCTTCAAGTACCAGCGGACTCATTAATTCACAGTTTTTCCACTAACTGCTCAGAGCCAGCAGCCCACGTACAAAACAAGTCAAAAAGCAATGATGATACAGAAAACAAGATGGTTGCCGCTGCTTTGGAACACATAATTTAAATGCATAACAATTATGCATTCCAAATGAGTGCCAGACATTTTATATGTTGATCTTCCTAATTCGAGCAGAGAATGTCGTATAGGGGCTAGAGTGCCAACCTTGAAGTTAAAGAACAGGGTTCGAGTCTCGGAGGTGGGTCCACATCATGTAATTCTGGGCAAATCACGGATGCTCATGCCTAGAGTTAAAGTACCATTTCCTTGGCCATTACCTCCTACTCAGACAACCCATTTTCAAACTTACGTGAGTTCAGTTACTGAACGTTGCTCATCATTTACTTTAATTCAACTGGTGCTCTTTTAAACTTAAATTGATAAGATAAAAGAACGAACAGGGTTGGGAAACAAATAAAAGGGAGATCAGGAAACAACAGAGTGGAGCTTAGGTGAAGGGCAGAGAACAAAAGTAAAGTCACATGCAGCCGCCTAACACGCTTGCTCTTAGATAACAAAGTAAGTCAACAAAAGTGGATGAAAAGGAGTTCTTGAGTCAAGCTCCACTCATAAGGAAAGCACACGAAGAACAAGAAATAGCAAGCTACAGCCAATAGAAACAGAGGAAAAGTAAGTAGCAAACACTTGAACAAATGAACATTAGTGGCGGGATGTAAGCCCATTTTAAGATCTATATTAAGTACAATAGATTTCACCAGCACAGGGCAACCGCTGTCCCGGCAAAATTTAAAAATCACATTTTGTCTAATGTACCGAGAGGGGCTGGGCAATGTATTTTTCATAATGCTTACTGTATTGAAGTAAATACATTGTCTGGACTCCAGACAGTACCCTTTGAAGCAACTTCTGCAGCAGGAAAGTCTGGGTGCAGTGCTTGCCTACAAGGTCTTCCTGCCACTCTAGCAGGCATGACCCACACATAAGCTCTCCTGTTTGGAAAAGTTGTTTTGAAGAGCACTGTTAGGGACCAGCCATAGTAATTAACAAAATGTAATTACAATTAATTTAATTTAATTACAGTGGGCAGTCCTGATGGTGCCATGCAGCACAAGAATTTCTCGTTCCTTGCATTCCTCAATGCCCAGAATGAGGAATTCATGTTTTGCAGGGCATTTCACCTGAATTACTTCCTTTTTCTAATCAATGGACGGCAGGGGTGGAGATTGCAAATTTTTCCCTACTTTCCCATCTGCTTTCTGTCAGTTAAAATGGGAATGTTTCCCATCCCTACTCTGGATGTAAGAGTCAAAGGACAGGCCTGTTCCTCAGAATGCATTAGATTGTTGTGTATTTTTGTATGCTGTGCCACTAAATGTCAGAATACCAGACATCACTTGCACTTGGCTCACTTGTGGCAGGAGCACATGCCAGCTTACCATGAGGATGTTCCTGTACTAACATTGTGAAATATCCATTTTCTATGGGTTGCTTCCAGCTGTTCCTGACTGAAATCTGTAGAGAACATATCAAGTTTGTTTAATTACATATTACTATGTGTGACTCTCTATTGTTCAACTGTGGACCAATCAGAGCAGAGCATATACTATGGTTAACTGTATAATGCAGCTGGTTACTCCCTCCCGGTCCTGGGTGGACTCCAGAGTATACACTATATTCAATGGATTAACCTCCCATCTGGATTAAACTGTAAAATACAAAGAGTTTAAAAAGCGTAGGTAGCCATCTTTGCACAACAGCATCTGGTCTCACACTTTTTTCTTACACCATCTACATCAGGAGCTACACACTTCCTGCAGCAGGGTCAGAGCAGGCTTTACAATACATGCCCTCCACCAAATAGGCCAGATATAACTCACACACTTCCATGCATCCATACAGTAATATCTACATTAAGTGTCATATCACTGGCTCCTTTTCACATTTAAATTCATAAATATGAGCAGCAAAAAGAGACACGTTGAGAGCACAACTCTGGTCTTCATTCACAACATGATATTATCACCCTTACAAGCCACATGACAGATGCACCCTCTTCCATCCAAAAACCTCTTCTGGAGTTCCATGCTGCACATACAGAAATGCACTCCCAGCACCCTGTCTTGGCCATGAGGTGCTATGTAAAGGCAACTACAATAGAACAGGCAAGGTAACATTCAACTCTTAATAAGCCCTGTGTCTGCTCTATAAACTGATGCAGACAAAATGTGCTGTCTACCAACACTGTCAAGATTATAACTGTTACCTAAATCATGTCAAATCACTATGGAGCTTATGGTATATAACTCTTTCACACTAAGATGACTTGTACCTGAGTGTCTGTTTCAGCCTGTGTTTAAGTCTAGTATCAGCGCGCATGCACTGTCTGCAAGATCTGTTGTAATCACTCCACACAGAGTATAATCCTGCCTTCTGCTTCAGGTGGTTCACTTCTCTGTTGCTCACATTTCCTGGCTCCTTACAGGTGGGCTGCCGATACCTCACTTCTGACTTTTTAGTTGAGAAGCACTGGCCAACTACAGTTTCCTTACACCGTAGTTTTTGTGTGTTCCTGTTGGGGACTACTTGTTTTAATACGTCCGCCGTAATTTAGCTTTAACTTGCAGTTTCAATGCTAGAGCCATCTATCTTTCTCAACCGTTCTGCAGCTACACAGCTGCAGCAGGCATCCCGGTGCCTTACATTTAGTTCAAAATGTTGGCATTTGCAATTTTTATTTTTACACCACAATGCATACCGTTGCCTGACATTTAGTTCAAAATGTTGGCATTTGTAATTTTTATTTTTACAGAAAAACTCCGGGCAAATGGCAAAGTGTTATTGTGTGTAGTTTACTTTTGCTAAGTTTTCCTTTCACAGCCTGGAGCTCTGCATGGTGCTGCTGCAGCGGGCACTCTTGCGCTTCCTGTTCATGCTCTTTGCTCTGCCTGCATGCCTGTCAGGGGCTGTAGGGGGTTGCGGGGGCAGACCGTTGACTGTTGAGCTCTCCAACTAAACCACTGCTTCTATTGCCGGGGTGCAGCTGGTCCGGAAGACCTGCTGCAGAGAGGTACCGGTTAATGCAAGAGGGGGGGGGGTGCAGGTGTGGTTTTATCGGAAGGAACCCAGTGCTTCCTTATGGGCAAGGAACAGCCCCATTGTGTCGGTCACATTCCCCCGGCTTGCTCATCACGTGATGAGCAGGGATTCTGGGAGTTGTAGTTCACCGGGCTCTCCATTGGCAGAGATGGGAACCCCACCAGCAGACAAACTATATATCTGGCTTTCTGATTGGAAATTGGGCTCCGATGAGTGTTGTGATTGAGGGGTGCATTGCTTCTCTTGTTCATTTTACTACCCATTTCCCACCAGCTCAAGCCTGCAAGATGGCAGACAATACTACATTATAAGTTAAACATTAACAGGGTCACACAAAACCAGCTGAAATATGCTTAACCCATGACCCCAAAAATCCTTAAGATGACATGCAGTACAGGAGACATAGTCAGAAATAGGTACAGGCAGAGAGGGGTAGAAGTTTAGAGTGAGAAATTGAATAAAGAGAAGCCAAAGAGAAAAGGTTCCCTTTACCAGGGGGTCCCCTTGGTAGGTTTGGGCCCTGGGCAATTGCCCAATGTGCCCATGCCACAAAACGTTCCTGCATGTGTTAACCAGTTCTGGTCACATTAGACAGCAGAACTCATGACCTCTGGTTACCTACACATTTTTTCAGCATTCATTTACCAAGCAAGTGCACTCTGGGAGATTTCGTACTTGTTAATCGCAGAAGAAGGTGGACAGCAAAATCCAGAATACGGCAGCTTGGGAGAGAAAGGCCCATGGCTGGATACAGGTGATGATGGTGCCATGGAGTCATGTGGCTTTATGGACCACTTACAAGTATGCATTGTGTAAAAACACCATCTTACCACCTCGTGATATTCAGGAGCATTACCAATGTACTTAACCATTGCTTGTCTGTACACAACTAAAACATCCAGAGTGCGATGCTATGCGCCGCAAAGTCTTGACATTTCAATTATATATTTAAGTTTCATTTTTGATCATTTGAAGAAAAAAAAAAAAGCTGTAGGGAAGCCGAGTTAAACAAGCCATTTAAGTTTTCCAATTACCAGACGCAGCAAGATAAGGCTACTCTTGTTCTGATCAAGCGTGGACAAGCCTCGGTAGAAGCGAGCACGCGAGGGGAAGGAACTAGCATACATATCGGAAGGGAACACTTGAATTGAAGAAGCAAGTACCATTTTGCTGCCAGCCGCTTGTTCTTACACTGACTGGGTATATTAGTGATTACACCCATGGATAGTGGCTGCACCTCTGTTTTAAACCCAAAACAGGACTTAAAAAGGGCTTCTGCACGTTGGAGGTGTTCTATAGGTTCATAAAAATAGTGGTGTGTGCAACTAAAGTTCGAATATTAGCAAAATCGCCCCCACCCAAAAAAATCCAACATTAAAAAAACAAGCATTTGCAATGCGGTAGGTCTTGTATTTATGCGAGTTTGAGCTTTTAGCATTGTAAATGGCAATGCCTTTTATTTATGTTTTAATTTTTAAAACATAACTAAAAGGCATTGCCATTTACAATGCCAATAGCTCAAACTCACGAAAATGCGAGACCTATTGCACTGTAAATGCTTGTTAATTCTTGTACTGTTTTTACACTAATTCTGCATCATAGAAGGCTGTTTCATCCATACTTGTCCACCAACCTCTTAAAACGTAATAATATTGAGACTCTTATGACCTGCCTAATCTTACTGCCCCTTTAACAAGAAGCTGACATGCACTGGCAGGAGCTTGCCTAACTATCTTAAAACTTTGAAATAGTCAATACTTCTCTTTACACTCCACTTCTTCTGCATTGCCAAACTGGATACGTTTAAGGCTTATCACGTGCCTCATATTATTTCTGGTGCAGACACTGAAACGTCTCGGTAGCGCTACCTGTGGATCTGTAATTTGTTGTTAACAATTTTGCTGATCTTCCCCAGAACTGGATGTAACGCTGCAGGTGAGGCCAAGTATTTACATGTACCTTGTAACAAAACTGTGTTTTTTCTGTGAAGTGTCATAAATATGTTTTCAGTGGCAGCTGGTGACATTTGAAAGTGGTGGCCGTAAAAGTTCAGAGTGCTTGGACTGATCTGCATCAACACCCAAATATGTAAAAATGACATTCAAAATGCTGCATAAACTGCCTTTACTCACAAAACTGCATAATGAGCCCTTTTCATGCCACAGTATTTAGTCAACCATGCCACAGAATTTCCTCCTGTAAAGCCACATATTTCAAGTACTTTGGTTACAAAGATGGCGAGCAGTTCTTGGGTCAGCCAAGCTGCCTTCGACATAACATACTAGGCCATGTCTGAACTGGGGTGGCAGAGTGGGCTAAAGAACGGTGATGGATCAAACCCAGATCTGTTGACGGGGTGTGAGTGTTTGATTGGTTCTGATGCTCCGTCCATCACCACCCCCTTTTGTACCGCTTTGTCCGCCATAAGTTGGCAGGGTATGCTCAGACGTGAGTCCCTTGCTCACTTTGCCACTTGATTCAAGCAAGCTTGGCTGAAGACGGCTGAAATGCCAGAAACCGGTCCTAGGAAGCTTGTTTCCGGTCCAGGGAAGGCATGGCTTGGCAGTTCGGGCTGGACTGTTCCCATGAGGCACAGGGTCAGACTGATTTGCATATGGCCATGTTTGAACTGGGGTGGCAGAGTGGGCTAAAGAACGGTGATGGATCAAACCCAGATCTGTTGACTGGGTGTGAGTATTTGATTGGTTCTGATGCTCCGTCCATCACCACCCCCTTTTGTACCGCTTCGACATAACATATTACAGATATAGAAAATTCAAGCTGAGAATATGTCAGTGGTAGATCCTCTAAGATTACCATGTGGAGGAAGTGATCAGTGAGTTAGTGTCTGGTTTATTTGTTTGTCCAGACTGTAAGTTATATTTTCACAGGCTACCCAGGCGTCATACCCAGGATTGTGTATATTCTCTCGTCCTCGTTAAATGATGCTCTGAATGCCATGTGGTAATACCGCAATAATATAGTTGTGCTGCGCCCTGCCTTTTTTTTATAAATTGATATTAATGCCACATTCAGAGTTTTAGAAATCGGAACGAGACCACCTTTGAAAATCACCTTCCCTTATCCTGATTTAACTCACAATGTAAGTGTTTGTAGCCTCATCAGGGATAGTACGTGCTATATAAATGCAATTATAATAAATGCAGTTTAGAACGAGAAACAAACTCCTAAAACGTACCAACCATGAGCTGGGCGATGAGTGTTTAATTTGAGCCGGTAGTTGCATTTGGGGCAGACGGACATTCCTTTTTTTGGGGGGTTGGGAGGGTCAATGGCTTATTAGACACCCTTGAGATACGGCAACTGTTACATTTCACAACGGCTCAGCTGCCCTTCTGTAAAAAACTTTGGGCACCGTTCACATTCCTGTCTAAATTAAGCACCGGTAAAAAATGCACCTATTCGGGGGTAATGCAATGAGCATTAATCTTCCTGGCCTCAGTTGCCTGGCTCAAATCATGCAGAACGGAGTGACACAAAACCGACCATGACAGATTAATTGAAGATTTTAACAAAAGGGCCCTGTGCTATCGAGCACCTCCCTTCTGCGCTGTCCTGTCCCGTAAAAATACCTGATTGAAACACGGATAAGGACACCGTCTGGAGGCGCGGACTACCTTGTCTCAGAATTTAAATGTTGTAAATGTGTCAGGATTAAAGGCGCGCTCCTTTTATTCCAAAGCAGGGGATTTCTGCAACTATACAAAGACGAGCTCTGCCCAGGAGTGAATGTTTCTGCTGCTCTCAAGACAGTTTTGTTTTTATTCTTGCAGAACTCCGAACGAGCTGTGCCAGCCCTCGCTGCCCCAGCCCTCGCTGCCCCGGCCCTCTCTGCCCCGGCCCTCGCTGCCCCGGCCCTCGCTGCCCCGGCCCTCGCTGCTCCGGCCCTCGCCCCAGCCCTCGCTGCCCCGTGTTTCTTTAGAAGCAGACGGGTTCCCTGGGCCGGATGCCGACTCTGGGGCAGTATGGCGCTGGAACTCACCTGTGCACGAGGAGGGCAGTGACGACTGTGCTGCCTGCGTGGTACTCAGAGTCAGGGGTCAGTCAGTGTACGGCTGGTACTCACTGTGTACGGGAAGTATCGTGTTGGAACTCACAATGGGTGTGAAGGGCCACAGTCCATTGTAATATTGGAAGCGGGAACACTCTTTACTGCACAAGTGAAAAGGAGATAGGCAGGCACACAGAAAGATGCAGTTGCAGCAGTTACAATGTAGTGTCTTTAACTGTAGTATCTCTGCACTTACATAAAGGTTTGCATCAACTTCATCATGGTTCTTCAAGCGCACATGCACACACAAGTTGCAGAATCAAATATTGTCAGGCACTGGCGAAAATTTTGTTTGCACCGGGGATTTTTGTGCCCACTTTTGTGCTAAGGTGTACATGATTCCCACTGTAAAGTTCTGCCTCGGGTGTGCCCTAACGGACAAAATTCATTCTGCCCTGCAATACCAGTTGTTCTAAACTGAACTGTCTCATTTCCCCAATCCTAAGCAACAAAGCTACACAATGGACAGTCGCGCTTGGAAAGGGGGGGCTCTTGGCCCCCTCGCCTGCATGGCAGTGCGGCGACCTCCCCCGGACTTCTCGGTGGTGGGGCGTGTTCACTGGGGGCGCGCCCTACCACCGATTGGCTGCCTACGTGACCCGGATGTCGTTAATCGACATCCGGGTCGGAAGGGAGGGGGGGGGGGCCACTGGGGGGGGGATAAAGCGGCGGGGAGTGCCCAGGTGACCCCCTTGTTCCCTGGACGCTCCCCCACATCAGACGTGCCCCGGCGCTCGGGGCGGAAAACTTTTCTTTTTTCTTTTGTCTTACAGGTCGGCTGGCTGGACCGGGACTCTTCGGCGCTGGACTGCCGCCCGCTGGGGGAAGCTGCTTCGTGCTTTCGTTGCGTTGCGTTGCGGTTTCGTGTTGACGGAGCGGAGTTGCGGTGCGGGAGCCTTCGGAGGATCGTAGTGGGGAAGCTGGTGCAGACCCGGCTCGAAGGAAATTAGCGAGGTCCGGTGCGTCGTGCTGGGTCGAGTGCTGCGGTGCAGGACAGAGGTATTGCGAGGCAGCGGGTGGGGTGCGGCGGCAAGCGCCGGCAGAGCGGATTTCCCGCCCATTCTCTACTGGTGCCGGTTTAAGTTTCTGGCGGCACTCCTGGGTCCTTTTTTCTCGTTTTACCGGCGTGGAGGGCACGGCCGGAATAGGACATTAGCAGAGCATTGTGAGAGTACTGGTGGTGCACATTACTGAAAGAGTAGTTGCAGGGGGATACAGGAAAAGACAGGGTATTAGCACTACTGCAGGAAGTGTTTAGAGACAGAAGCACGCGCAAAGAGGTTTAAAGGCTTTCTTTAACGAGCTCTATAGAGTAGGTTGTTCTCAATACTGCTCAAAGGGTGTGAATAATAAGGGCGCGTGCCTTGGTCTGATCGCTAGTATACGTTCTGTGATTGCTAAGGTAGGGGCAACAGCCAAGGGCAGTGGACTGGGCAGTTAAAGAAAGTTAGAGCTTGTACATACGTGTTTAACTTTACACAGTCTGCTTGCTCATCTGTGTGATTTACAACTCCCAGGAATTAATACATTTTCTATTTTAGGTGTGTTATTACTGCATTTCTGCAATTTCTCGTGGTAAGCCCCGAGTGGTGGCCAGCGGTTGTGGTCGCAGGTCAATTCCGGCTGGGAGTACGCAGGATTGGAACGGTAAGAGGAGAGCGGGGGGCTCGCATTACATTGCTTCTGGTAGCCGCCGGGTGGGTCTACGTTAGAGTTTACTCACCCCTGACAAACCGGATAAGCCGGGGCGTTGCGGTTACGGTTGCATGGTGCTTACAGCCCCCTGTATATCCTCCATCTGGTGAAGGTAATGAGCATACTTACGCCTGTAGTAGGGTATTAGTGTAGGGCGGTGCACCCAAGTCATGCCGGGGTCAATGGGTGGTGAAGGGGGGTCCAGGATGGAGGCTATGTTGCAGGCCATGATGCAGGAGATGAACAGTATTAATAAGAGATTGAGTAAGGTGGATGAATTGGAGGCCCGCATGAATGAAAGGTTTACTGGCCCCCCAGTTTCTTCAGGCAGGCCCGCGCGGCAGCGGAAGGCACCCTTGTCCAGAGGGGATTTTGTTAGCCCGCCCAAGACGTCTAAGGCTAAGAAGCGAAGGCGCAGTGCCCCAGCCCCAGTGGTACCGGTTTCGATCCCACCCGCGGTTTCGGTACCCCTTGTACCTGATTCGGTACCCCTTGTACCTGTCCCGGCACCCGTTACATCGGCTCCTGCCATGCCGCCGGCGCTACCTCCTGTGGGGCCTACTTCCCCGCCCGTGCTACCGATCCCAGTGCCGGGTCTGCCGCCACCGGTCTCTCCGTTGCCTACCATGCCAGTGCCACCGGCCATGCCCCCCGGGGCGCCCGTAGTCCCAGCAGATAGCCCGGACTCGGTCCCGCCTGAATTGGTATCTCAGATAGCGGCTTTATAGCCTTGGCTAAAAAAGGGGGGTGTGTTACCAGCGTCGTCAGATCATGCAGCAGAAGCAGCACAGTTGGTAGAAAAGATTAAATCAGCAGCGGCAGCGGATAGAGCTGCGGTTCCCCCCTCTTCTTCACTTGCAGGTTCCAGCCCCGCCCAACCGAAGGCAGATGGTGGTCAACCGGCCGCGGCGCAGGAAAATGGTAAGGAGGTGGCACTGCCTCTCTTGGGTGATGGGTCATTGCCCTCTAGGAGTGAGAATTTGGCACAACATGTGTCCCAGGCAACGAAGGAATTGATTTGGGCGGGAAAATATGTTTACATTTTTTCATTGCTACTGGATCACAGGGAGATGGAACAGGCAAAGACACTAAAGGAGTGGATGCATCCAAGTGAGTGGAGGGCACAGTGTGCTAGATTTAGGGTAGAGGAATCTTTGCTCAATTGGGTTAGGGCTTTCGCAGTGTTCACGACCATCATGGCCGAACGGCCTCCTAATGTGCAGGCGCCATTGGCTTGCTACCAGAGTAGGATTGTGGGGTGGAGCGAGCAGTACCCGGGGGATGCCTGGAAGGAGTATGATGTCAATTTCAGGAAAGCTAAGGAATTTGACACATCATTGGCATGGGACAAGGTGGACTCTGTGTCATGGCATAGGCAGTTCTCAGGGAGCTCTGCCCCACTACAGTCCACCACTGCGGTCAGGGGGTACTCCACCAGACCTCAACACCCCTTTCGGGCGGCTCAGGGGAGTGAGGTCCCGGGTAGGGGTGGGGGGGGGGGGGGTTGAGAGGAAAGGGGTGTGTTGGGACTTTAATAAGCGCATCTGCACGAGGGCCCCTGGCACTTGTAAATTCAGACATGCATGTTCGATCTGCGGTCATCTCTCCCACCCGAGTCATCTTGCAGGTCCAAGCAGGGCAACCACAGTCAGAGGGGGAGGGGGAAGCCAGTGTAGTGCAGATATTCGGGATATCCCAACCCCTATAGATGTTTTGGCAATGATCCCTTGGTTGAATAGGTACCCGAATCACACAGCGGCCACTCTACTGCAGGAAGGTTTTTCTCAAGGTTTTAGGATCCCGGCAGGGGGCTACACAGGTAGCGCACATTGCAGGAACCAACTGTCGGTGCAACATAACCCCGCAGTGGTGGCTGCTAAGATTAGCAAGGAACTGTCCCTGGGTAGGATAGCTGGCCCTTTCCAGAAGGTGCCTGTCCCCGATTTTGTGTGTTCTCCACTAGGGGTAGTACCCAAAAAAGAGAAAGGGGAGTTCAGATTGATCCACAACCTGTCGGCTCCGAGAGGTGCGTCACTGAATGATGCGATTGATGAGGGGATTTGTAGTGTCAAGTATGCCTCATTTGACCAGGCAGTTGATTTATTGCGGGCACTGGGGCCAGGGGCATTGATGGCAAAATCTGACATAGAATCTGCCTTCCGCCTCCTCCCAGTCCATCCTCTGGACCATCATCTTTTAGGTTTCACTTTCGATGGCAAGTTCTATATGGATAAATGTATGCCCATGGGCTGTTCTATCTCATGTGCTTACTTTGAGGCGTTTAGCTCATTTTTGGAATGGGTCATGAGGGAGGTGACGGGGCACCGGCAGGTTATGCATTATCTGGACGATTTCCTTTTCTTAGGTGCGGCGGGATCTCAGGAGTGTGCTTGGGCGTTGCAGGAATTTTGCGTGCTCATGCGGGCTTTTGGGGTCCCGCTAGCGCCGGGGAAGACGGTGGGCCCGTCCACCTGTTTGGAATTCCTTGGTATCGAGATTGATTCCGTGGAGGGATGCTTCAGGTTACCCAGGGCTAAGGTATCTAGCTTTAGAGCAGCCCTACGGCAATGCCTACGCAAAGACAAGGTTACATTGCAACAGCTACAGGAGGTGGTGGGGCAATTGAATTTTGCGCTTCGGGTTATCCCAATGGCACGCCCTTTTTCACGCTCTATTGCCCAAGCTATGAAAGGACTACGGGAGAAACACCACCACACGAGGTTGTCATCTGAGGTTCGCCAGGATATGCTTATTTGGATGGCATTTCTGGAGGATTTTAATGGCAGAGTAGTGTGGCCGGGTCCTCCCTCCACATCGGCGGAATTGGGCTTATGGACGGACGCTGCTGGGAGTACCGGCTTTGGCGCCATTCTGGGTACCAGGTGGGTCGCCCAGCGGTGGCCAGCGGAATGGAGGACACAGGGACTGACTACCAATATTGGCTTTCTGGAGCTTTTTCCGATATGGGTAGCATTGATGGTCTGGCAGGAACACTTATGCAACCAATCCGTGGTGTTCTGGTCGGATAACATGACGGTGGTGGAATGCATGAACCAGCAGGGGGCACGCTGTCCATTCATACTCCGTTTACTGAAGGAGATTGTGTTGCAATGCTTAAAATGGAATGTGGTTTTCAGAGCCAAGCATGTCCCTGGCATCCTCAATAATGCAGCTGACTCCCTTTCTCGCTTTAAAATGCAGGTTTTCAGGGAACATCTTCCTGCGGCAGATCACCAGCCGGCGCAATTCCCGACAGTACTTTGGCAGATTGGTGCCCCAGATTACAGGACCTCGTGGTCGCTAGCTTAGCCCCCAGGACCAAGACAGCTTACGAAGGGGCGTTTTTGTCTTACCGGGCTTTTTTGGGGCAGGAATGGGAGGCTAGGTGGGCCCAGGAGGACAGCTTTGCAGCTTACCTAGAATCAATGCACAGGGAAGGGCGCTCAGTGGCGACTGCGAACAGACATAGGGCGGCGGTCTCCTTCTTTGCGCAGAGTAAGGGTATGCGAGATCCCACTAACACCTTTCTGGTGCGCAAGGCCTTGAGGGGTTGGCGCCGTTTACAGGGTTACCGGGGCGATAGGAGAAGGCCCATTGGATTGGCACGGCTGACGGCCTTATTGGGGGCGCTGCACAGTGTTTGTAGCTCCCAGTGGGAGGTTATCTTGTTCAAGGCGGCATTTTCCCTGGCCTTTTATGGGGCTTTGAGGGTTGGGGAGTTAGTTGCTGGGTCAAAAGCTGAGAGAGTGGGGGACTACGGTGGGCCGGGGTGGAGATCAGGGAAGACGTTATGAGAATAACAATTCAGAGATCAAAAACCGATCAGGACTCTCGGGGTCACACCATAGTGCTCCATCGGGCGCGGGCCAACCCCTGCTGCCCGGTTTCTCACGTGGAGGCTTTCTGCAGGCAGTGGGAGTGCACGGCGGGGGACACACTGCTGTGTCACGCCGATGGTACACCATTGACTAGGTACCAGTTTAGGCGAGTCTTGGAGCTAACGGTCAGTCTGGCAGGGTTCGATCCAAGGGAATTCGGCACCCACTCATTTAGGATTGGGGCAGCAACTGAGGCAGTGGCGAGGGGTCTCTCAGTGGAGAATGTGAAGAAACTGGGGAGATGGTCGTCTGAACGTTACAAGAGTTATGTACGAATTGACATGTTGTGACAAGATGGTGCTCACGCCCGGTATGTTTCTTGTTGTTTGCAGTTTCTCAAACCTGTCACGCAGGGGAGGAACTCGTCACCGGGCGACAACGACCGACATCGGCACAGCACGGAGGACAAAAGAAATTGGTGACTTGGATTGTGGGCCACTCTTATGTTAGGCGTGCGGAACATGTTTTTCTTTCAGGAGACCGTAGGACGAGTGCAGCGCAAAAGGGGTTGGATATATAATTTTTCGGGAGGGGGGGTTTATGCCTCAGCCAGTTTCGGAATTTTTTCCAGGGACTCTTAGCTCAGCAGCGGCCCCCCCGTCAGTGGTGATACTTCACCTGGGGGAGAATGATTTGGCAAAATTGGGGAGGCGCGTGCTTATTGAGGAGATCATTTCCACTGCGGGGTGGGTGGCCAGGGCTTGCCCGGGTTCCACAGTAGTTTGGTCGCAACTTATTCCTCGGTGGCAGTGGCGAGGGGGGGTCTCGGTCAGGGCGTTGAATCACTCGGTACGGAGGGTCAACACACAGTTGGACAAATTATTTCGGACCCCCCAGTTGCAGACGATTCCACATGGGTGTATCTGGGGCGAGCATTTTTACTTGAGGGACGGGGTGCACTTGACGGAGGCAGCGAACGTCTTGTGGTCTAATAATGTCTGGGCCTGGTTGGAGGGATTTTCAAAATAAGCGCGCTCCTGGTTTAGGTCTGGGTAGAGGGGGAGGCCAGATCGTCGGTTAACAATGCTGGCCTGTGGCGGTAAGGTCATGACCGGTGAGCAACTATTTGAAGGTCTGAGGGGGCGGGCATCATCCTACGGAGGTGCCCGCCCAGGGGGAGGGGCCATTGGCCCCTCCTAGAACTTCAGGGGCAAGGTAACTGGTGCTTCAAAGGGGCGCGGGTTGGGGAGTCACGCTTTCCTTAGGCTGGTAGCCACCCCGCGCACGCATACTCATGACGTCACCGGATGGCGCAGAGTAAGGGCCCTCCTTTAGTGGGTAAATGAAGTTCACGGCGTGGACCGGGTAATTACCGGGCCCGGCTGCGCATGCGCACACCTGTAGGGGAGGCGCAGCTAGTAGGACCTGACACCGGTTAGCGACCTTGCCATATGGCCCAGAAATGTTAGTATACAAAAATGCAGAGGAGGATGTTAGACTCGGTTAGGAAACAATCTGTATTAGAGTCTTTGTTAAGGATAGTCACTCACACCTGTTGACAATAATGTATCAGACTCTGAAGGGGGTGGGCAGTCTGACGTCATGCTGACTGACATGATTGTCAGACAGTTCGCCCTCGGCGTCTCTGAACTTAAGCAAACTGAGTCAGTTTACTTAAGTTCAGAGATGCCGAGGGAGCTGCGGGCACGGGCTGCTTTGTGGGGGAACGCCCCAGTGCCCTTAATGGACGCACCGCCACTGTATGTTTTTCTTCCCTTTTTTAGGGCATGAAATCTCTTTCTGTGAATGACATGTGCCAACTAATTATTCAAAAATGGATATGTATGAATAAATTAAGTACCCATTTTTTCCATAATTTTCTGTTCTCACAAGTATGATAATCAAGGAAGCAGCACGCATAGAAAGAGGGAAAAAAGAGGAGAAATAATGTGTAGCGTTTTGACCCATTCCCAGGTCTATCAGTAATGGTGAATCTGGGAATGCATCAAAATCCATGGGTGGATGCGTGAGAACACCCAAGCTCCACCCATGGAACGCCTCCCTGGGGCAGATTAGCGCAATGCAGAGATTTGCTCTGCGCTGTGATACTCTAGTTTTGTCAAGCACAAGAGCAATGCAACTCTTTGATAAATTTGGCCCGAGATGTATATGCTTCCCTTCCCCTACACCAACCTTACTTCAACCTCTTCTCCCCCAAACCCTGACCGCCACCCTGCTGGCATCAGTGCAGCCCTTGGTCACATCACAGATCAAACTTTTTGGCCTCTGGAAAAATGTTTGCGTGTACACTTGATCTAGGTCTTTGAATAATTTTGAATGACACACCCAAAGCCAAGAATAACAATTAGTGGAGACATCCATCGTAATATCAGTTACCTCCTGCTGCATTGTCGGATGCTCCCTATTGTTCGTCAAGTGCTTTTTTTGTACTCGTTTTTTATTACATTTTCCAACAAATTATACAAAAATAAGAAATGCATTTACCTTGTTCTCCCAATGTGGACTACATGAAGCATTAATTGACAGGTATCGGTAAAGAATTATCCACACAGTGCACTAAGATCATTAAGTATAAAACAACAATACAGGTTCATGTAATAGAAACATTTTGACTGCCCCTGTCCATAGGACCAGTTGGCTCAGCCAATAGTCACTGCATCCTGTGTAGCACTTCAATCAGTAAGTTCCAGATGTAATAACAGATAGGAGCGGAGTGGCTGCAAGATGTTTTTAGGGTGAGAAGCAAGTGGAAGTAGGGACGAGTATACATCACAGGTCGTATCACAATAACTCATATCCCTGAGCCATGCTCCCACCACAGGCAGTGCAGTTCCTCCCCAATTTAGTGAAACCTGTCTCTTGGCCAGCATTAGCGCTATGGCAGTAAACCACCTTATCCCTCGACTCAGCGGAAGCACATACCCCAACAGGACAAGCAAGGGTGTGTGTGAATGCTCGGTCTCAACCATCTGCTCAAGATGCCCAAACAATGCCTCCCAGTAGGCCAGAACCCTAGTGCAGTTCCATGCCAAATGGATAAAATCAGCCTGCGCCATCGCACATCGCTGACAGTGGTCTGGCTTCGAACGATCCATCTTTGCAAGTAACACAGGGGTGATGTTAGAAATGGGGGTCTCTGGTTGGCAGTGGATGGCGACCGTCCAAGCAGGGACCCTTCTTTCTAAGTCAGAGTGAAGGGCTGCACCCCTTTTGACAACCCCTGCTCCACCCTGTGGTAACGTAGCACGAACAGTTAGGCTAATCTCAGAGGCAGTGTGTTAAGCATCTATGACCATACATAGTAATACAGTGAGGAACACTATAAAGGGACACAACACAGGTAGTTATCAAAAATAGTTATCTTTATATATAGGCTTATCACAAGACCAAATCACGAGAAAGCCACAATACTGAACAAAAATAATACTCTTGATGCTGCAAAAATAGTTCAATTGGGGAATGCAAAGTTCAGTTCAGGGCAGGGGTCTCTGCGATCCTTTTACTCACAGTTCCTGGATGTTGGTGTCAATAATCCACAAAATTCCGGTATGGCGTGATAGCAATGTTTTTCCTCACGCTCTTGGTCGCAACGGCTCGCAGACGGACCTTAGCGATGGTTTCGAGGCCCGCAAACGTGCAGGGCGATGATCAGGTCAGCGAGCACTCAGCGGCAGCAGCGCGATGGATCTCCGAGCGCTCTTTGGCCGCGGCAGCTCGCTAACGGGCATTAGCGACAAGATGGCCATCTGTAAGCGGGCGGTGCGATGATTTGGTCAGCGAGCACTCAGCGGCAGCGTGCAATGGATTTCTTGACGCTCCTCGGCTGCAACGGCTCGTTAACAGGCTTTAGCGACGAAATGAAGTCTACTGGGCCTGAGACTTCAGGTAGGAGGCTAGTTCTCTCTCTAGCCCTTGAGTGATTGCAGGTTCAAGATTAAAAAGTTCTCTTACAGCTCCTTTTCCATCTTCTTTCCAGTCCAATGACAACTACTGCAGGCCAATCCAGGGAACAGCACACAACACAAGGACAGTCCTCTCCTGCAGTCTCCTTCAGTTCCATGGACAGAGGTTGGTCTTGAGATCCAGGGGCAATACAATTTGTAGGGGTTTGGGCACAAATATTTATACCCCAAAAAGTCTTTGGTCTTCCAAGCTACCAGGCACTGAACCCAGCCAGAACCAGTTCTGCATCTTCTCTTTCAGAAAAGGGGGCCTGCTATCAGACACACAGCAGGAGGTTGAGCCAGCATTCACCTTGCCAGGCACAGCCCTATTCAGGTCAAGCAGCTGCCCCTCCCCTCACTCAGGAAGGAGCCCTCTCTATTCAACCCAGGTCTGACTCAGCCCGCCCTGCCCCTCCAAAACCAGACAGTCAATACACAAGACAGCAGAGCACACTGGAAGGCTTAGGCAAAAAAATACTCACTTTCTAAAAGTAGTATTTTCAAACACAGAATATATAAATCAACTCCACTAAAAGATGTATTTTAATATTCTGAGCTCAGGCATACTAAATTTATCTTTCTACCATGTTCCTGGGCTCAGTTAGGACTATAGGGTGTAATAGTCAAATCACCCATTCTGGCCTATGGGGTACAGGTAGCCTTACAGTAGTGAAAAACGAAATAGGGTGTAATTCACTACCAGGACATGCTACATACACCAGGGCATGTCTTACCTTACACATACAATGCACCCTACCATAAGGGGGACTTACATGATGCCAAGGGAAGGTTCAGGGGCTTGGAAGTAGGTGCACTTCACAGCCAAGATGGCAGTTCTGGACAGCACACAGACTCTGCAGTGGCAGGTCTGAGACACAATTTACAAGCTGCTTCTGTGGGTGGCACAACCCAGTGCTGCAGGCCCACCAGCAGCATTTTGATTCACTAGCCCTGGGCACACACAGACCACATTACTAGGGACTAACAGGTAGACCAAATAAGCCAATCAGGGATACATCAATTCATATGTCATCTTTACACAGGGAACATCCACGCTGCGGCACTGATTGGCAGTGGTGCAGCGCCCAGAGCACCTATCACCAGAAAAAAACAGAGGAGGCACAGCGAAAAAATGGAAGGGAGACTCACGCCAATGGAGCCAGGTCTACCACGTGTACCCCCCAGCAGAAATATGGGGAGAACTACCCATCCCCTGGGAAGTTCTCATCACTAAGGTGGAAAAATCTGGACAGACCGTCAGCATTGGCGTGCTCTGTACCAGGACGATGTTCCACCGTAAAGTCCATCCCCTGTAGGGAAATGGACCATCTCAACAACTTTGGATTCTCACCCCTCATTTGCATCAACCATCTGAGGGGCCTGTGGTCTGTCTGAACCCGGAAGTGAGTCCCAAACAGGTATGGTCTCAGCTTCTTCAGCGCCCAGACCACAGCAAATGCTTCCCGCTCAATTGCACTCCACCTCTGTTCCCGTGGCAGTAACCTCCTGCTGATGAAGGCTACAGGTTGGTCTAGTCCCTCCTCATTGATCTGTGTCAGAACAGCCCCCACCCCATGCTCTGAAGCGTCTGTCTGGACAATAAATTCTTTAGCAAAGTTGGGTGCCTGGAGTACGGGCGCTCTACACATGGCAGTCTTGAGGGCATCAAAAGCTTTTTGACAGGTGTCAGTCCAGTTCACAATCTCTGGCTGCTTCTTGGAAGTCAGCTCAGTCAAGGGTGCAACAATGTTGCCATACCCCTTGACAAACCTCCTGTAGTACCCCGTGAGTCCTAAGAAGGCTCTCACCTGTGTCTGGGTCCTTGGGGGCTCCCAAGCCAGGATGGTCTCAATCTTGGGCTGCAGGGATGCCACCTGGCCACTCCCCACTTGGTGTCCTAGGTACACCACAGAACCCTGCCCAATCTGGCACTTACTGGCCTTGATTGTGAGGCCTTCTCTGCGCAGCGCCATCAACACTTCCCAGAGGTGGCGCAAGTGATCTTCCCAGGAGGAACTGAACACTGCAATGTCGTCCAGGTAGGCGGCACTGAAATCCTCCAGCCCAGCCAACACCTGGTTGACCAACCTCTGAAAGGTGGCAGGTGCATTCTTCATCCCAAAGAGCATCACACGGAACTGGTAGTGCCCATCTGGTGTAGAGAATGCTGACCTCTCCTTTGCCCCATCAGTCAAGGCGATCTGCCTGTACCCAGACTTCAGATCAAATGTCCTGAGGTACCGGGCAGCCCCTAGCCGATCAATGAGCTCATCTGCCCTGGGGATGGGGTGCGCGACGGTCCTTGTGACCGAATGGAGACCTCGGTAGTCCACACAGAACCTTAGTTCAGGGGCCTCACCAGGCGTGGCAGCTTTCGGTACCAAGACCACTGGGCTGGACCAAGGGCTGCTAGAGGACTCAATCACCCCTAGGGAAAACATTTTGGAGACTTCCTTCTTAATGTAGGCCCTGACCCTGTCAGACACCCGGTAAGTCTTATGCTTGACCGGGGGGCTGTCCCCGGTGTCTACCTCATGGACGCACCAGTCAGTGACACCAGGCACTAGGGAAAACAAATCTGAGAACTGTCCCAACAGCTGGTGACAATTCTCTGCTGCTCAGCGGTCAGTGTGGTGGAGAGAGGACCACACCCTCAACTGACCCATCCTTCTTTTCTGCTCACTGGAGGTCAGGAAGAGGCTCACTCTCCTCCTCCATCCCAGCATCTGTGGCAAGCAACATGCCCACTTCAGACCTCGCAAAGTGGGGCTTCAGGCGGTTCACATGCAGGACTCGCAGGGGGTTCCTGGGTGACTGAAAGTCCACCGAGTAGGTAACTTGACTTTTGCGCTCCACCACCCCAAATGGACCGGTCCACTTATCTTGGAGCTCGCAGGGCTCCACTGGGGCCAGTACCCAAACCTTCTGACCAGGTTGAAACTCAACCAGAGTGGCATTCTGGTTTTGCCAATGTTTCATCTCCTCCTGGCTGGCTTTCAGATTTGCCTCAGCAATCTTTCTGAAACGCCGAGTCTGGTTCCGGAAGGCCAAGATGTAGCTAAATACATCTTGGGGAGGTTTCCTGGGAGATTGCTCCCAGCCTTCCCTGACCAGACTCAGAGGCCCTCTGACCTGGTGACCATAGAGTAGTTCAAAGGGGCTGAACCCTAAGGACTTCTGGGGCACCTCACAGTAGGCGAACAACAGGCATGGCAAGAGGACATCCCACTTACACCTCAGGGGCTCCTCTAGGCCCATAATCATACCTTTCAAGGTCCGTTTGAACCTTTCAACCAGGCTATTTCCTTGGGGGTGGTAAGGAGTGGTGAACTTATAAGTTACCCCACACTCCTCCCACAGAGACTTCATGTACTGGGAGATGAAGTTGGTCCGCCTGTCAGACACCACCTCTCTGGGGAAACCCACACGGGAGAAGATCCCCATCAATGCACGTCCCACCACGGGGGCCATCACTGTCCTGAGCGGGATGGCTTCAGGGTACCGGGTGGCATGGTCCACCAAGACCAGGATGTACCTGTTGCATATGGCTGTCTTGGGGTCCAGAGGCCCCACAATGTCAATTCCCACTCGCTCAAATGGGGTACTCACAACTGGAAAGAGCTGGAGTGGTGCCTTGATCTTCCCCCCACTCGTCCCACTTGCCTGGCAAGTCTCACTGCTCCTGCAATAAGTATCTGTACTTTTGTGCATCCGGGGTCAATAGAAGTGGGTGCCCAGTCTCTCAAAGGTCTTGGTCTGCCCCAGATGTCCTGCCAACGGAATGTCATGAGCCAACCCCAGTAGGAAGGCTCTGAAGCACTCGGGTACCACCAGCACATGGGCCGACCCCGGCTCAGCAGCCTTAGGCTCACTATACAGGAGACTGTTCTCCCAATAGATCAGATGCGAACCAGACATATCACCTGCTGCCTGGGCTGCAGCCTGACGCCGCATACCCTCAAGAGAAGGGCACATTTTCTGCTGCTCACAAAAGTCCTCCCTGGTGGGCCGCCCCTCCTGCTGCCAATGGGTCAGCTCAGGCAGGTCCCCCAGGTCGGTCCCCGATAGGCTGCAGGGCATCCCCCTTAAGGTCTGCTCCTTCCTGGGCAAAGTGCAGCAGCCAGCGCGGTCCTTGTTCTATGCATCAGGAAGCAGTCAAATATATTTAAATCTCGGTCCGCCGTTAGATCTGCCACCGTACGTAATTTACTGTTCTTGAACATGCCTCTCATGTTGTGCACTTGACAGCGAATAAGTACCCGCTGTGTCAACGCTTCAGTCGTGGGTGCTATCCAGAGATTATTTAAGATCGGTAAGTGTGGAGAATACAGGTGTTCAGCCCCCAGGTACCTGCGCAGGGGTTCCCAGGCCCAACTTGTGGTTTATAGAGAGTGAATTTCAGCCGGAGTTCTCCTGTGCCATGTATAGTTACCCCGAGGTACTTTGGGGGATCATCACAATGGAAACGCAAGCGCAAAAGGCATGGTGGCACCTGTCAAAGGGAATATTTTGGATTTCCTCCAATTGATGATCAGCCCGGAGAAGACACTGAACCGCACCACCTCTCTCATGATAGGAGGGAGATTTTGAGCCGGCTCGCGGACGAATAGAAGAATGTCGTCCGCATATAGTGAAGCAAGGAGGGGACCCTGATGAAACCCTATCCCCCGATGCAGTTGATGCTCCTGCAAATGCTGCACTAGCGGATCCATTGCGATGATGAACAAGCATTGGCATAGCCAATAGGTCTCGCCTTTGGAACCTTATAAATATTTAGCCATGCAACAGTTGATGTTGTTGCACCAAGGATACTGTGCTGGATAACTAAACACTTGTAAGGTCCCAAAGGTGAGACCTGTTGGCTATGCCAATGCTTGTTATTTGGAGAGAGTGGATGTATGAACAGAGACACATCTGCAGCACTGCCTAGAGGACTTAGAAAAACAAAATTACAGATGAGACCAGAGAAGCAGTTAGCATCACTGTGTAGAGGACTTAGAATGTGGAATTACCAAATGAGACCAAAGGAGCAGCTAGCAGAGCTGCCTAGAGGGAAGCCAAGTTTGCTTAATGCCGCATGCAAAAAGTCCCACTCTAAAGCATCATATGCTTTTTCAGCAGCTAACAAAATCGCAGCGGCAGGGAGCTCAGGATTAATCTAGTTGATGACTGTGAACAACGCATGTAGATTTACTGATTTGGACCTGTTCGGCATAAACCCCGGCTGGAAGGGAGATGTGATCTACCCAATTCTAAGCGAAATATGCGTGGCCAGTACTTTAGCTAATATTTTATAGTCCTGGTTTAGGAGGGACAACAGCCTGTACAAGGCGCAGTTGTCAACCGGCATACCCTGCTTCAGTAGCAGAGTTACTATATCCTCATGCATAGTGGAGGAAAGCTCATCTGCCTCTAACGCTTCTGCATAGACCTCAAGTAATAGTGGAACAAGTTTCTCCTTGTAGGCCTTATGAAACGAGCCAGTGAGACCATCCGTGCCAGGGGCCCTCGAGCCCTCCAAGTTGTCTATGGCCTCAATAATTTCATCTGCACCAATGGGCGAGGCGAGGAACTCCTGCTGCCCCCTCTCAAGTCATACCATTGCTATTACATTTAGATATTCTGTCAGCGATTCGCCTGTCGGCGGCAAACACGTGGTGTAGAGGCGAGTGTATAGGACAAGAAACATGACTGAATATCAGCACCCTCCGTTACATGGGCGCTATATGTATCTTGGACCCGAATAATATATGTAGCATGGTGCCAGAGTGCGCTCAGACCACCCTCCCTCCCCATATACCAGAGTGCGAGCATATTTCCCCAAGTAAGTAGCCTCCCGCTGTGCCAGTTCCTGAAATTCTCACTGTAGCCTGGCACACTGATGTAATAGAGCAGGGCATCCAATTCCCCTAGTTCCCGCTCAGTGGCATCGAGATCACGGCGAAAAGTGCGAAGCACCCCGGACTACTTATCATTGCACATACCCCTGATGTAGACCTTAAAGGCCTCCCATAGGGTGGCATATCGAGGCACCGAGCCAGTATTTACCTGAAAGTATTCTACGATTGCGTCATATACTTCACTTCTAAAAACAGTATCCAGAAGGGCCTAAGCAGGGAAGCACCAGGCCACGGATGGACGCACAATAGCGGGCAAGACAAGTGACAGGAGAACCGGTGAGTGGTCCAAGAGAGTACACGGCAAGTGATCCACCTCCTGTATGTTAATGAGCAAGTCAGGGGTGACATACCATCTATCTATATGGGACCAGCTACCAAGAGGCACCGAATAAAATAAGTACCCCGGGCAGCCGGGCACCAGTGTCACCAGGCATCTGCCAGTAGGTGTGTATGTCTCAGTGTCTGAAGCTCCCTCGTGGAGCAGGGTTTAGTGGTGTGTCCAGTGCCCGTGGTGTCCGCCCCTGGCTGTAACGTAGTATTAAAGTCCCCACCAAATATTATAGAATCGATTAATATGGCAGTGTTGTGGGTAGATATGCTGGCAAAGAAGTCCCACGCATCCACATTAGGGGCGTAGACATTTATAAACAGTAGATGCTGTGTACCTATAGATCCTGCCACCAGTAGGTAACGATCCTCTTGGTCTTTGATCACAGTGTGAGCAGTGAACGGGAGTGTTTTATGAATTAGTATACAAACTCCCTAGGAATAGGTACTATACCTTGCGAAAAATCGGTTGTCTCCCCATGCAGCTGCAAATCTATTGTCTGATTTTGGGGTGTGATGGGTCTCCTGTAACAGCGCAACATGAATGTTGTGTCTGGCTAGGTATGCAAGCACCTGTCGACCCTTACGCCGATTTGACAGTCCACCCTCGCCCTCGGCTCTACAGGCGCAATATTATGCGGATCAATGTAACAGTATGGTTATGTTTGGATAGCCAGTTGTTGGTATTCTCCATGACCTGTGCACAAATAAATAAAATAAGAAAGAGCAACCAGAAGTCCCTCCCGCCCACACCACACCCACATCGGATATCCACCCAACTTGTATTCGGTGAATCCCAGTACATTCCCATTGAATGAAACAAACTAATCAAAGAAACTGCACTGCAATAAGTGCGAGTCGTAGGAGATCTCCTAGGGGGACAGCAACGCCACGCGCGAAACCACAAAGTATGATAACATTACACCATCAATTATATGCAGCTGCCTTCATGTAGAGATAGCATAACAAGCATGTCAATAGTGGAAAGAAAAGAAAACAGGGAGAGAGGGCATCAAATTGGCCAATGTGCTCAATATGTCTGAGTTTGTGCCGAAGTCAATGTCACCTCAAGGGAGCTGTAAGCACCCAACCACTCATCCTATGCCCCCAGTCCATGCGTGCATCTATTTTCCAGGGGAGGCAGGTCTGCCGGATTTAGGGCATTTCCAGTGCTCTGTTGCCTCCGCAGGTGTGTCAAATATGAAGGTTTTACCACCGAGCTGCACACATAGGCGTGCCAGGTACAACATAGCGTAGCAAATGTTCTTGTTCCTCAGAGTTCGCTTGATGTCTTGAAACTTGCGCCTGGCCTCCTGCACCACAGGAGTGAAGTCTGGGTAAAACGAGAGGAACTGCAGATTTTTTATCACTGGGCCTTTCGTAGTGCAACGTCTCTGTCATGATAATTCAGCAGTTGCGCAATGATAAGACGGGGAGGCGCACCTGGAGTAGACATGGGAGCCAGGGTACGGTGGGCACGCTTCACCGCAAATCGGGTTGAAAAACTGTCTCTGCAGTTTTTCAACCACATTTGCGGTGGCGCGTGCTCACCGTTCCAAGATAGCGGCCATTTGATTCGGCCATAAGCGGCTTCCAACACAGGGGCAGTAGAGAAGAAATGTAAGGGCTCTTAAAACTAGATTATGACGAAGCCCCCACGGATTAGGATCACAGCGGAGCCCGGCCGTATCATATCTTGGATACGACTGGTGGCTCAGCAGGCAGAGTTGCTGTTCACTCGTTGTAAGGGGGTTGGAGAGGGAGCTTCTACCAACGGCAGGACTCCCGTTTGCAGGAGGAGCAGTGTCAGCAATGGGACCAAAAGCTGCAAGAGGGAGAGTAGCAAGTCAGCACTTTACATCTGGTACATCTCTTCAGTTAGCCCAGCAGACACTGCCTCCGGATGACCCGTGACAGGACACCGGCAGAAAATAACGAACGGAATCTAGCCAAGAGGGGAAGGGAAAGAGCGCGCAGCCCCAGCCACAGCGGACTGGTCCTTCTGTGATTGAGCTGCTCCGGAGTGCTGGGAATGAAGCCATGTCAGCGGGAGGTACAGGACAGGACTCTGCCCTGTTCAGGTAGGCGGCCAGAGTGTCATGCAGGTGCTGGTTACAACATGAGGTGGGGACAATGATACCTCTAGGGGGGTCGAGGCATTGGAAGAGCAGAAGCTAGGGTCTGGGGAGGGTGCACTGAGCACTGGAGAGCTTTTGGGGGAAGCAGAAGCTATAGCTGAAGCTGCTGGGTACCCGGAGCGAGAAATCGAGGCCAATCCAGCAGTAAACCATGAGGTAACCGGTGGGAGTGGAAGGGGCAGTGGAGGATCCTCAGGTATCACGGCTCAACACACCTCACAACCACAACAGCCGGGGCAAGGGGCCCCTCTAAATGCTCCAACTCCAGGTAAAGATGATCCATCTCTACATGTGATCCTTGAGTGGGGCACAAGGGCTCTATGAAAGTACACACTGGACGGACAAGTGGGCTCGCTCTAGCCCCTTTCGAGGTGGATGCACACGCAAGCCTAAAGCAACATAGGGAATCAAGGCCCACAAAACCAGGGGCTTGGAGTGAACAAGAGCTGGATTCAGAGGCCAATGATCTGTCCTTCTCTCTATCAGATGCCATCTGGTCAGACGTGGGTTCGGCTTCAGGGACCAACTCAGATTCAAGCGAGTCGGAAAGTCTTCACAGTACCAGCGGTAGGGATTCCATAGCCACCACTCAGAAGGGTCATAACAAAGGGAGCAGAATGGACAACCAGAGCTACAAGGATTTGAAGTGGGACTACTCACCTGGTGACTAACTGATGGGGGATAATAATAAGGACCCCTGTGACAGTCAACCTGCAGACTCTCCAGGAGAGCAGGCACTCACAAACCACAGCTCGAAAACAACAGGGGACAGTAAGGAAAGTTGCCACAACTTGCCATGCCATTAGTGATTGGCTGACTGGGCTTGAGACCAGAACAGCTGCCTTCTAGTCGGATATCGCCGGGACAAAGGGTCAAGAAGAAGCCCATGACTCACAACTTATCGACATTCAGTGAAAGCTCGAGGATAACAAAAACTGGCAAAGGCGGAACAATTTACGGTTTTTAGGAATTCCCAAAGAGAGAGAAGGATCTGATGCCTGGATGTATATGGTTCAGTTACTGCAGAAATAATTTCCAGAACTAGAAGGCTGAAACTGGCTACACGAAGTAAAAAGAGCGCATCGCATCTCATTTACTCTTTTGCAGCCTGCTAACCCTGATGCCAAACCACGCGCACTCTTGGTGTACTTTGGTAACTTCCTGTTGCGCCAAAACATTTTTGAAAAAGCCAGATCAGAGGCTGAGCAAGCCGGGGATAGATTTTTATTTTTCACATGACCTGCTTTTTGCCACGTCACCATGAAACGCTGGTGGCGCTTGTGCCAAATGATTAGAGCCTTCTAGGAGAAAGGGGCACAGGCCTTTTTTATTAAACCCGGCTCGAATGAAAGTAGTTTGGGGAAACAGTACCAGACTCTTTACTACTGAAATTAAGGCTAAAGATTTCTTGTCCTCAGGTGGAAAATAATTGTCCCTTTTTTTGTGGGCAGAAATATCAAGGGGGAAAGATAGCTAAACAAGGGGAAATGACAAATAAGTATGTATGCACAATAGGCCACTAGCTGGAAGAGGCACCGCCGTCCATCACTTACAGACCAGCTCAGATCTGTTTTTCCCCAGTTTGCGGGAGCACAGGGATGGGGAACGGGTGGGACTGCTGGTGGTAGAGGGAGGGTGGAGGGGAGGGGTGAAGATGGTTCAGGGTGGAGGTGGGGGGGTGAAAAACACCAGAAAAGCAGAAGGAAGCCAACTATCGTAGGAATGAGATTTGTTACACTATTTCGCTCGAAATGTATAGTAATCGATTTAGGTGTACAGTTTGCCTCAGTAATGGGAAAGCTAACTATTTGCTCGATTAATGTTGGGGGATTACCGATAGGGGGAAGAGGGTTAGAGTAAATGAGGTACTTAGGTCGCTAGGGATAGATGTAATCTTCCAACAAGAAACCCACATCCCCTGGCAGCAAAGAGGGCTTAATCCCAGGTAATACTCCGGTAATCTGCTCCACTCAGGCTACCACTACTACTAGAGGGGCCGCAATTCATATTTCCAATCGATTACCAACTGCAAAACATATGCTATCAGATAAATGGGGGCGATGGGCCATAGCCTCGTTATCAGATGGGCCTATGGTATGCACGGTGTATGGGCCAAATCTAGATGACCCAGGGATGCTAGTAGAACTGGAGTTAGAACTAGCTGCTTGGCCTTCCCCCTTATCATGTGTGGGGATTTTAACATTAATTTGCAGGCAAGCGGTCCCTTTACCAAGGATTACCAGGGGGGAAAGCCCCAGGTGTACAAAGCTTTAGTGGCTCTGACCACCAGCCATGGGCGGGTCGATATCTGGGCTTCTAGGAAGCCAAGGGATCTAGGCTATACCTATTTTTCATGCCGCCATAGAAGACATGTTAGGCTCGATTATTTTTTTGCCTCCTCTGCCCTTATGAATGGTGAGAATATAAGGAAGATGCCGAAGGTACTGTCAGATCATAACCCTTTGATTTTGGATATTATGGTGCAGTGACATCAACTTAGCATAACAAAGTGGACCATTCGACAGGAAACTATTGGTTACAGAGGGGTTTTGTGGAACATATTAGGGGGTGAACATGACAGTATTTTGACATCAATAGGTTTAGACCCTCTAGGGAAATAGTATGGGATGCGTTCAAGGCCGGTTTAAGGGGGCAGATTGTCAGCTTCGTAGGCCAGCATAGGAAAACAGGAGGAGGTAGGTCAATTAACGGATCAGCTGAAAAAAAAGAAAAAAAAGAAAAGAAAGAAAAACTGTCTCTGCAGAAGAGGCCAGTCAGAACCCGTCTCTACAAAAGCTTCCATGGGACCAGTATTGGTGGATTCGGTGATCCCCGCAATTTGTAGATTATTGCGGCGCAATCACAATTCAAGATCGTCCGCCTTTGCCGCAGTCGCTTTAAGTAGGCGCTCCACTAGATCTAGGCATTTGTTCATTGCGACGTGCGTGTCTTCAGTATCGGAAATGCGGTTCTCAGCAGCATCTATGCGGGCCTCATGTTGCTCTAGGCGGCGGAGCATGCCATCCATCTGTGCGCCAAGTTCATCAAAACGTGCATCTATGGCCTTAAACCCAGCACACAGTTCAGCCATGATCGTGGAGGTTCCCTCTGCCATAGCACCACCAGTCACCGGTGAATCGGCACGCTCAGGGGGGGTTCTCCCGGTGCATTTCTTCTCTGCTCTCCTTCCTCGGGGTCTTGGAGGCCTCAAAGATGAGCTGCCTCTGTTTAGGGTCATTCCGACCCATGGTGATCGATTATGTGCAGTGACAAGGAAGGGCACCTGTCCTCAAGGCCAGGCAATATCGTGAGGCACAACGCTCATGGTGCGGGGAGACCACAGTAATTCCTTCAGCCCCCAGACCTAAATTCAGAGCAGTGGGCCGCAAATATCTCCACCACTTCTCTGCACAGGGCGCTTCAAGCACAAGTGCAACAATTCTTCAAGCACACAACACTGCGCTCTGCGATGGGTTTATCGGCAATGGGAAGCATGGGGGTTACATCCTCATATTGCTCCTCAGATGGCCTCCATGCATGTCAGTTACCACTCCCAGTATGCGGTGGACAGCTGGCAGTCCTGAAGCCCTCGGCATGTCGCTCTGATTTGAAGTGAGCTAAAGAATGATGATGGATTCAACCCAGATCTCTGACTGCGGGTGAGTGTCTGAAAAGTTTCAGCGCTCCGTCCATCATCTCCTTGTGTTTGCTTTGTTCGCCCTAAGTTGGCAGGGTATGCTCAGACATGGGTCCATGGCTCACTTTGCCACTGGTTTGAAGTTAGCCTGGCTGATGAAGGGTGTTACCCAGAAACCGTCCCAGGATGCTTGTTTCCGGTTCAGGGAAGACCTGGCTTGGCAGTTCGAGCTGGACTGTTCCCATGAGGCACAGGGTCAAGACTGATTTGCATATAGCTGGGTCTGAAATAAGGTGGTGAAGTGAGCTAAAGAATGATGATGGATTCAACCCAGATCTGTGACTGGGGGTGAGTGTCTGAAAAGTTTCAGCGCTCCGCCCATCATCTCCTTGTGTTTGCTCTGATTTGAGGTGCATATTTAGGCTAAGTAGGGGAGGGTGTGGTCCCCCACTACAGCACAGAGATCACCATGTCTTGCAATGTCAGCTCAGTTGGGCGCCGGTCTCTCTCGGCCATGGTTCTGCAGGCCGCAGCTCCCCGGGCCAGATAAATTCCCACGGCTGACTCACACGACTGAAGCCCTGCCCTTAGGCTCACCTGCGACCACTGGCGTATCGGGCCCTCGGAAGGCGGCGTCAGGTCACAGTCGTGTGGAAGCTGCCACAGGTGCCTAGGGACCCTCTCACCTTCACTGCAGCTCTCTATGCATGCCCGCTGGTTTCCAGCCGCCAGTGCCGCTGCTTAAGGCTGTACACGTCCCGCTAGTGCGCCAGTATGCAGCTGTATCAGTGTGGTCAAGCCACCATCTTGGTGCTCGATAAGGCCACTCCCCCGTTTGTCAAGTACTTGACTCATAAAAAGTTGTTCTGATTTTGAACCTCATGTTTGTTGAATCTTTTCATAAAAACGTGCACAAGCTGCTTCTGCAGCAACAGTCATAAACAGAAGGGCATCAATCACGGAGTATCTTGCTACAGGTGTCCTCTACACGGGGTGTTGTAACATTTGTTTTATAGGCATACCCTTTCAAAATATTTCAATCATGGGTGGAGTGTGATCCTATTGATCCCAATATATGGAATGTTCATTTATACAGACCTGCATCGTCACCAGCTAAATAAGTACCTAGCTGTGACCTGAAGTTCCTTTATGATACAAGAAACAATAAGCTTGGTTTGGTGGTCAACTACATCATGTAGCACATAATGATAGAATTTGACCCCTAAGTAACGAGAGATCCATCTGGCCTGTACTGGGCGGGTACACACTATATCCAGACAGTAAATATCAGTCCCAGAAATGACTTAGTTCCTGAATCAACTAGTGAATCTCTATAAGCGACTCAAATAGTATGTTTTACAAACGTCTATTACAGCTCCTCCAGGACCAGCACCTCATATGAATGCCACAATATAATGCAGACAATCAGTTCACAGACTATAAGCTACCATTGGCAAAGTGCCCATGAAACAAGATGAAATGTCAATCTGGATTGCTTGTAAATTGGAAGCGGTCAATCCTCAATGTAACACCCCAGAACAAGCATAAGATTTGGACTATGCCTTGAGATGGTGCCTACAGTAGATGACTGCAACACCTGGGTAAGTGTATTTGTGAGTATTATTTACACCTCCACATGGCACACCCTCATTAGCTTTAATGGGATTATCAAAACAAGTACAAAATGAGCACAGAACTGCTTCAACTGGTGATTAAGGAGTGACCTTGATTGAGAAATTCTGAAAGACTGTCCTCAGTTATTGTGAGCAACATACAAGAGGAAGACGCAGTCTGACTGTATCCCTGAGAGTGTTAACAGTCCCAGTTCAGGATCATGAACAGGAATAGCCAAAGGAGTTTACACCTCTGTTGACCTTGATACACTAGGTTCACGGGCACTTAAATCTCATCTTAAAACAAACAAATAAAATAGATTGAGGGTTCCTCCGAAGAAAAAGCCATGCTGGAGACTAGAGAAGCAAAGGGTAAACCAGAAAACAAGGAATAGCCTTCCCTCAGCACAGGGATCTAGAAAGGGGGATATAATCTGAGGGACCATAATAAAATTAAAATGGCAGATATGTCTATGTACCCTGATGGACACTCTTCCTGCTCTTTTCAGGATTCTGACAGCAAAAGGGCTGACAGAGGTGGACTGAGTATTGCAGGCAAGATGAGTATGTCAAGCAGAAAAGTAAATCAAGACGTGAGGCGCTGATTAGTATAAAGACGGAAGAGAAAGGTGCAGACTCCTAGACTCGCTTTAAAAGAAGAAGGTTGCTCGACTAACAAGGAAACATGCAGTGCAATTTATGGATACTTCTGCAGCACGGACCTTGGTGACAGTGCTTCTGGACAGCAGAGCAGAAGTGATGATGGTTTGCAGACTTTCAAAGAGCATCTGGTGGTTACTCCAACTACAGATTATATACATGTTTAAATCTAGATTGTACATGTAAACCTCCTGATGTAGAAATACAGATTGAGGGGGATAGACCATGTGGCATAAAACTAATATTCTGGCCTCATTTATTGGATGCTTCTTATATATGTTTTGCAGAAGATGATTGGCCTCCAGGTTTTGGAAAGGGTGCAACCCAAGGGGAAGTGGGAATAATGCAAACATTTTACTCCTTAGTACACAAAGAGCTCATGGAATAATTTGCAAGGGAATGAACATTAAAACAGGCTCCTGCATTGTACAGAAACTAAGCAGGGTGGGACATAGCATTGGTTCCAAATATCATGGCTTTCGGGAGAGAGACACTAGTGCAGGATCAAAATCCTATGAAGCCAGTAGCTAAATGTAATTTTAACGCCATTTGAGATTAGGTACAGAAGCAAGGCCTAACCCTGCTATTGCGTGCCTTGTCGTTCTACCAAGTAAACCCATCTTTTTCCCTGATGGATGATAATGAAAAGACTAAGATTACAGCAATTTAAATAGACATACACGCACTCATGCTGAACAAAATGTTCACCAATGATGAACCTGATGAAGAAAAAATATAAAATGACGCTGAATATATCAATTTTATTTTTTAGTCTTCATAGATCTCCTGAAAGCCTATATCTAATAGCTTTCAGTGGATTTGAGTATGTGTATCCAGCATTACTGATGAGCTATAAGAACAGTCCTGCTTTGTCTGCAGCAAGAATTATGGAGATCTTACAAGAAGATCCTGGGATGCTTTCACACATTGATGGTACATACATCACAGGTGATAAAACGTCTGAACATCTGAATTAAGTGGACAGGATATCGAAATATCCGGCCCAGAGTGGAAATAAAACACATTTTTAAAAGCCCAAATTGTGTATTGAAACATTCGTTTTTGAGTTATGTGTTATCCAGTCAGGATAAATGTCCGGTATGAGGGTGCTCTAAATACATTGCACTCCCTGATAGGATTTCTTAAGTTCAGGAGAGCTTACTTCCTAGATTTTTCTGAGAGAGTGAATCCCTTGTTTGATTTGACTACTCTCACATTTTTTGAAAAGTATTTGACTAAAGCGGGCACAGCTATCATACATGGACTGTAAGCCAACGCGCTAGAGACGAAATACTTACAGACTAGAGATAATTAAAACACCCTAGTAATTATTAGTTGTCCCAGTACCTTAGGCTATACTTACATAGTTCACGATGAAGGTCAAACAACTTTTCTTTTTAAACATATGTTTATTGGCAATCTAATAAAAACAGTATTATCTAAGCTCTGCAAGATTGCCACTCAACAGATGATAAATATGCACATCACAGTTATAGAGTGATATGTGAATAATCAGCAATCACAGAATTGCAGAACCAGTCCCATGAGAGTGGAAAGGTACACAACTCAACTGTAAAATAGTGATAGGCTCCTCTCACCCACTGCTGAAACATGTCAGCTAGGCCAACCAAGGCAGAGATACTGTAATAGTGAAAGTTGTGTTATCCCACGTGACCTACAAGATTCTGGGTCAGGAGGCAGGGAAAGGGGAAACATGGAAAATAACCAAAATAGTAAGAAAAAAAATCAAACTGCCTCATGGTGTGTGTAGGACAGCTATTAATAAAAAATGGTAGCGGGGCAGTGGTGGGGCAGGGACCAGTGGGGGAAAGGTCTTAGGGAGAGGTATCACAGTTGTGCTTCTCGTAGAATCAGGCAGGGATCCCACTCACAAAGACTCTGCATAGAGGACCTCCAGTTTCAGGACCAATTAGGCCACAAATGTAGAAATTTCTCCGCAGGAAACCCATCCGGGCCTGGGTTTTTGCCATTAGCCATTTCTTTAATGGCAGATTGAATCTCTTGCACCACCACCAAACCTCCCAGGGCCTCCAGGGCTTCAAGCGGCAACATCGTAAGTGGTAGCCGGTCGAGTAAATCTGTCTGAAGCCCCTCTGGGAGTAGCTCTGGGTAACGATAAAGTGTTTCATAATCATTCTAAAATGCAACACTGATGGCTTCCGGGAAAATGAATTGTGTACCGTCAGCTGCTTGGAGCTGGGAGATTGGTGCACCTCCAGTCTCAGGTCTGATCTGCCAAGCCAGGAGCCTTCCTCATCGCCCCTCCTCCTCGTGCACTTGTGCAACATAATCTTTATAGTCATAACACTGTAGGTGTTCCAGAGCAGCTTTATAGCACTCCTTCACTTTGAGATGTCTATGGAGAGCCATGGGTGCAGCTCCCTGACATACTACCATGGGCTCTGCAAGGTTGCTAGGTCGTCACTCTATTCGGACAAAATCTATAATGGCAAAAACTGCCCGAAGACACTTTTTAAGGTGGTCATGAAACTCTCAGACCAAAGTAAAACATCTCCGGTGCCTTCACTGTTGCAAGCTCGTTGCAATGAGCTGGCACACTTCTTCATTAGACATGTGGCTGACATTCAGCTTCACCTTGCGATGGTTCATACGGCAGATCGGCAGGCTGCTAACATCACCCCCTACATCAGCACAAAGGTTCACATTCCAAGAGGGGAAGTAAATTCTCTGAACACGCCGTTAGCCACTCCTGAAATGGAGTCCGTTTCTCTGTTGGGCACCGCTCACATTTTTACCCTACTTTGGTCAATTAAACCAGGGTCGTCACCAGATCCTCCCCGTCTGACCAAACGCAATCTCCTGGATGGACTAATTAGTTCCTAACTGTAAGAGGGACTCACCCCACTGGCATGGAAACATGCCACGGTCTTACTTCTTTTAAGAATGTATAACGTCGACCTCACCAATTGGTCTGATTATAGACCAATCTCAATGCTGCACATCTTCTCCAAAATCCTAGAGAAACATGCAAACTTGCAGCGCTCCAACTTTGTGGAAGCCCAAACTTTCTCCACTCATCACATGCGGGCTTGAGGGGTGAATAAGCACAGAATCTGCCCCTTAGGAGCCACAGAACACCTAAGATGACTCCTGGACGAGGGCAGTACAGCCTTGCTGATTCTATTAAATCTCAGCGTGGCCTTCAACACTGTGTCCCATTCCGTTCTCCTGAAAAGGCCAATGACAATGGGGCTCCAATGAACAGATTCAGCCTGGATGAGCTAGTTTCTGAAAGACCACTGGTTCCAGGTTTTCTCAGCCAGTGCCAGATAAGAGCTATGTGCTCTCACATCTGGAGTTTCTCAGGGCTCAGCCCCAAGCCTGATGCTTTTTAACATATACATATGCCCTCTCGTGGACGTGGTAGAGAGCTGTGGACTAACCCTGTTCTCATGCGCAGATGACATGCAGATTATCTTCTCACTGTCATCTACGCAGGGATACAGCAACGGAGCCCCTAACCTGTGCATGAGCCAGATTTCTACCTGGATGAATAACAAATCACTTCAATGTATAGCAGAGAAGAACTAGATAATGGTTTTGAGCAAGAACCCTCAGTTATGGGGCTGTCAGCACTGGCCAGAGGATCTCACAGCCCTTCCGGAACTGTATCCCAAGGTATATCAACTTTGCTTCTAGCTGAAGGAGAGCATATCAATGAAGCCGCAGGTAGTCAAGGTGGCCTCCACGTGCTTTGCAGCGCTGGAGTGTGTAAAAATAATCATTGGGATGATGCCACCGTCAGCCCAAAAAATAGTGATTCAAGCCCTGATTCTTTCAAGAATTGACTACAGGAGCATCTTGTATCTGGGAGCAGACAAGGCAGATATTCGGCACCTACGAGTAGTCCAGAATGCACCCGCTAGTCTTCTCTATCGCCTTCCAAAATCTTTCTCGCACCCCCTCCAAGAGCTTTATATGCATACCATTGAGAAATAAATACAGTTTAAAGCCTTATGCTAGATACACAAGGCCAGATCCCGCACAGGCCCACACTATATCTAAGACCTGGTGGCGCCTTACCAGCCCACGTGCATGATTTAATCACCCAATCAGTCCCTCTGCAAAGTGCCTAGAATCTGCCTGGCGCACGTGGGAGGTCGATCCTTTGCATACCTGGGCCCGAAGTTATGGAATGCCCTCTTGGAATCTGTGCGATGATGCACATCTCTTACCGTGTGCCGTAAGAACTTGAAGATCTGGTTGTTCTAATATGTGGGCTCGATCCATCCTACCTTTGCCCAGCACCAGAAAACTCTTTACAAGACGCAATAATAATAATAAATAATACCTATTTGTGCTGATTTTTTCTCCAGCTTGTTCCTATTTATGGATTGCTACTAGGGTGTTTCTTTTTCATATAATGTGCATTATGATGCTGATTACAGTTCTGCTTGAAATAGAAACTATCTTCCTGATCTTTAGTGGAGAAATAAGCCAATATGTATATCAACAAAATAAACATAACTTGTGACTATCACAAAGAGCGATTACCCATAACAGGGGAAGCCCTACTTCCCAGAATCTGTGGCAATTCAACAATACAATAGCTACAGTGATTCAGGGAGGAATTTACATAAAAAGAAGTATATTTAACCGTATGAAAAAGTGTGATTAAAAGGTACCCAAAGACAGAAATTTCTTGAAAATAGCTTTTTGTCATTGAAACAGCTTATTGTACAACATAAAAAATATCAGGACTAATACAAACATATAACATGGTGCTCACAGGATTACACATAATAAACATATGGAAATATAAATTACAGTGTATACAAACAAACAATAGCAGAGGAGTAATAAACAAAATGTCTAATACATCACAAGATCAATAGTGCAGTGACTGCATTCTCTTTAGTTGCCAAAGGGAACGTTGACGGCGTTTCAACCTTATCACTTTAGAAGGTCATCATCAGGACACAAGATAAGCGTTGTAAAAGCATCCATCATAAAAAAGTTAATGACTAATGAATTAATCACAATAAAAAGTATCCAAATATTCATCAGAAGCTAGAGCCTTGACAAAGTGGCAGGGCTCAAAAATTCCATAAGTGGAATCAAGAATTAAGTGTTTGATATAAAACGACGATTTTATAATGGACTGTGTCCAAGAGAATACGTACAAGTAAACCACAGTGATTCACAATGGAAATTCACAGGAAATGGGAAAAGCTTCGATAACAGTTCGCGGTGCTCTCCGTCCACATAAATATCCCAAAGAGCAGCATAGCTGGAAAAATATGGTGTTCTACTTTGGAGCAGATTTGTTTTCTGCAGTCAGTGAGCATTGGACTTTGTCATTAAACAAGCTTTAAGCTCCTCAAGTGAGACCAGCTTTCTGGTGCATGAACTGTTTTGAAACAATCTGCTTGGATTATCCCTTGAAACACCACCCATCGCGGGAGGCAAGATGGTGTCTGAGTGAGGTCTATTGTCACTCACCTCCGCACCGCTCAGACCCTCAATGTAGTTTTTCTCCGAGCTAAGCCGGCAATGCGAGCAGAATTTGACCGCTGGATCAGAGGCACGAAAGGGCTTGAAGGAGGCTGGAGACCGGATGATCACGGTGGCAGAAGGAGAAAAGATCGTACCGAGGGTTGCTGTGGACGCTGGGAGTCTCTTGCCCTGCTGCTTCTAACGGTGGTTTACGGCTGGGGAATTACTGACAGACGCCGACCGGAGTCTCCTAGCAATGTGGACTCCGGAGATCCCAGACTGCATTTCAAGGAATCCATAGCAGCGAGCTCAGAGCAAAACGCGCTCGTCTGTGCAGCTGCTGCTGCTGACAAGATGGGAACCTGACCCTAGACCCGACACGAGAAAAGATGAACTACGTACCGGTAAGGGGGGAAAGATGATAGCAAAAACCCTGTCCAGAAGGGCTTAACTATGGGAGTGCAAGGGAAAAAGCAGGTGGCTATTACGAGTTTGTTTCCATCTAAGGGCTCACATGAAAGTATGAAAGGGAAAGAAACAATGGCTGATGTAACTGGCACCCTTACCGGCATAGAATTACTCAGATCAGCAGAGTTAGCAGACTCACAGGCTACTCCATTATGGACAGTAAGCAGTAAAAGAACTGAACCGGGAGCATCAGGGATACCAATGGGTGGCTTACAGGATGATAATCAAACTAAAGACTTACGTGAGGGCACAAAGGAGATAGAACTGTCACATTCTGCAAAGAATATTTATACCAGCGTGGATTTACCAGAATAGGTAGGCTCACAGACTGCCATGAAGGACATGCTGTTAAAATCAAGTAAAGAGTTGTGGGGCTCAAATATTGTGTTAGGAATGCCTGGGTCATTGGTTAGTACTCCCCAATAAAACGAGCGGCCCCAGGAAAGTAGCCCAGATCAGTGTACCCTCACTACAGAAAACAGGAATGAATCAGTAATCACGATAAAAGAGAGGAGAAATGCCGAGTCGATCCAGGAAAAAGCACAAGAAAAATACAGTCTCACTGCAGAGGAGGAGATACAGGAAAAAAGACATGAAATGGGATATCAGTCCCCAGATCCCATGGAAAACTTCTATTCCCCGAACGAGGAGTCCGGTGACTCAGTCAATGCAGTATCGAGCAGTAGTAGCAATGAGGACGATGGTGAAGATACATCCACAAGCGACTACAGCCAGAAAGGGACAAAAAGGATGCCTAGGAGAGCTAAGAGGTTATCGGAGGGGAAAAAGAGCAGTCAGAAGCAGGGTGGTCGAGAGGAAGCAGGAGAACTCAGATGGGACTATTCATATGTATAGCCGCTACCCTCCAATGGAGCCCATGAGTTAGAGAGGATATCTAGGAAACAGACAGGAAATCTGAAAGGACCGAAAACCCCTGAACAGCCTGTCGAACCATCCTTGTCCTTGATTTAACGGTCTATTAAATCATTTCAAGAAGAGGTCAAAGCAGAAAATCGTCAAGCCCGACTGGCCTCAAAAAAGCTACAAGGCTCAATACGTAAGATTGGGAAAACCTGCACAGAGATCGTAGAGAGATTAAGCATAGTGGAAAACCGGGCAGAAGCCCTCGAAACCACAGTGGACACATTAAAAGCGCAATCAGCCTCTCAAGAGAGCTCCCTGAAGGATGTAATGTGGAAGCTAGAAGAGGCGGAAAACCACCAACGGCGCAATAATCTAAGGTTGCTAGGAATTCCGGAGAACACTGAAGGGAATGATATCAGGAAGTTCACAATCAATTTACTGAGAAGCTCTCTGCCAGAACTAGTAGAATGGGACTGAGAGAAAGAAATCCAACGGGTCCATAGAGTCCCTTTAACAATGCTGTGTCATCCACCGAATGACCAGTCATATCCAAAGGTCATTTTAATATAATTTGGAAACTTTCTCCTACGACAGGTAGTGTATGATCTGGCAAGACCCAACAAGCGAAGGAATTGGGAGAACTTCTCATTTTTTACTAGACCTGACTTCGCGCACGCCACGGTGGAAAGAAAATGGAGACTTAGGCAACTGATTACGCCATTTAAAAAAACAGTGTTTCTACAGAACCCTGCTAAACTAAAAGTTATCTTGCAAGGGCAAAGCTATTATTTTACCTCAGAGATATTAGCTCAAAAAGCCTTAGAGGAAATCATAGCACAGAAAACTGTCACTGTCAAGGTTAAATAGTAGGCTTCAGCGTAGCCTCCAGTAGGGTGGCGACACTGGGGTTAGGCCTGATGTTACCTGTTGTCTGTATCAGTATATATTTAACGTAATGAAATTTGTTGTATTCTGAGCAATAACATGTTTTAAGACACAAGGGGACGAGGGGGAGGTGGAGTGTGGGTGAGGATGGACCAGACGCTTTCACACAGGCTCAGGATTGAGCCTGACTGCCTTAATAATAGTGGAGGGAGCGGGGTGGGTGGCTGTGGAGGGGAGGGGGTAATCTCAGACAGGTAGAGGTAATAAAAGGTGCAATTAGGGGAGACCATCGTAGAGTGAGGAAGGGCAAACAATGGCTAAAAGTGTACAACTGGAAGTGGACCCGAGAGGGGAAATATCCACAGCAGGACATAACTGAGCACCCATATGGCTAGACTGAAAATTCTCACTATCAATATATGTGGGCTCAATGATATTAAGAAAATGCAAAGAGTCTCTATCGGATTGCAAACAACAGGGGCTAATATATATGTCTACAGGAGTCGCACATAGAGGGTCACAACGGCATTTACTTAAATCTCTCGGGTACAGGTTGATAACTGCTACAAATCAAGGTACTAGGACCAGGTGAGTGGCTATATTAGCAAAAGGGGGAGGACTACAATTTATTCGGTCCTTATCGGACAAACTTGGGCAGTGGGTAATTAAAGAATGTCAGCATAACAACGATCAAAAAATGACATTATGTTCATTATATGGTAGTGTCAGCGATGACCCAGATGTGTTAAACTATATTTCTAATGAACTTACTCACTGGCCTCTCCCTCTAATAGTATGTGGCAATTTTAATCTAAATCTGCCCTGTGGCTGGTCAGTGGACTCAGAATTTAAATATCAGGGCAGGAAACCAAGAGTCTTTCAGGCTCTTACAAATTTTTGTCAAACGCATGGCTTAACCGACTGTTGACAAACAGGGCACCCAAGGGATCCAGGATTTACCTATTTCTCCTACCCACACCCTTAACATGTGAGACTGGACTATATACTGGTCTCAAACACGATAAGCTCTAACTGTACAATAGAGAAACTGCCTAGGGTGCTGTCTGACCACAATCCCCTAGTTTTAAATATCGAATTTGAAGCAGGGAACGCCAATGTTAAAACGTGGATGTTTGAAAGGGCATTGTTAGCGAAAGAGAAATATATTCTCCATATGAATAAATGGATACCCGAGTTTCTAGAGGATAATGTAGGCAGTTCTACTATTGATATAGTTTGGGACACCCTGAAGGCAGGAATCAGAGGAGAGCCGCTCCGATTTTCATTAAATTATAACAGGGAGGCCAAACAAAAACTGATGGTATTACAGAGAAATTTGGGTATTGCTGAGGAAGTATTGGTAAAAGCTATACAAGAGGGATGGGAAACTGAAAATCAACTAGCGCATGTAGCAACCGCTAAAAATCTTATTATCGACAGTTAGGGAAAGCATATACGAATTGAGCGAACAGGTTGGACATCAATTGGCGGTACGTACCAGAGAGCGAAGCACAGCCAATATAATAAGGGAAATTAGAGACCCTGAATATGGGCAAAGGGACGAACCGAATACAGTAAGATCTGCATTTCAGCGGTTTTATCAAAAGTTATATGATGACACGGATGTACAGCATGGGAAAATTGAGGAATACCTAAATCAAAATGAACCATTAAGACTGGAAGCAGAGGATCAAGATAGCTTGGATGGCATACCACAGTGGGACAAAATCCTCTTTTCAATGAGCAGCTTAGCGATAGGGAAAGCGGCCAGAATGGATGGGATACTATCGGAATATTATGTTAAATTCTCTCCGCAGCTAAAAAATATAATGCAGGAACTGTTCGTACATATCTTCCAGGGGGGACGCCCTCCTGGATCTTGGTCTCTAGCTAAAATTGTAGTCTTTTAAAAAAAAATAAAGACCCTACAGAACTCGGGTCCTATCGCCCTTTTACCCTGATAAATGGGGACTCAATGTTATATTCAAAGCTATTAGCTAGTTGATTAGCACCAGTTATACATAAAATGGTATCCGACCGCCAACATGGGTTCATCCCAGGGAGATCTACAACAGATCACTTGCAAAGGGTGATATCACTGTTTGACAAATCAGAAGTTGCAGTAGACCCCATGGCATTTATATTATTAGACGCTGAAAAAGCTTTCGATAGGGTCTCCTGGTTATATCTCTGGGCCGTAATGTTAAGAAGTGGTATTAGGGAACAATTTATTAAAGCAATACAAATGTTATATATTGATCCAATGGCAGTTTTAATGGTAAACAAGTCAACGTCAGAAAAGATAACCATCACCAGGGGGATGAGACAGGGATGCCCCTGCTCTCCTCTTCTATTTGCGCTTTTTATTTACCCATTCATTCATAGACTCGAGAACAACATATCAATACCCCCAATATGGGCACAAAACTGGAAACACCACCCATCGCACACTTTAACATGAGAGAAGCTATTTGAATATTAAGAACACACCAGGCATACTGCACAGCAATGCAGTTACCCACCCTAAAATATGCTGAAGTTGATGGGTCAATAATACCAACAACACCTACTCCAACACCTATTCCAACAGCTTCTCCATCACCTGCTCAGGCAAGAGTCAGACCAATAATCCTTTCTTCTTTGGGTTCTATTCATGCTACACTTCATCTAAATAACTCAAACTCTCTGTCAACAACAAGACTGATGCTGCCAAATTCAGCTGTCCTGTTCTGCAAACCATCACACCTCCAGCCTTAAAATCAATGGTTCATGTGTTTTATGTTCCTTTAACTTCAACATTCCATGGAAGATTTATATGAACATCACAAGCTGTATAAATGGCCAAGTTCTGTATCACAACATGCAAAAAATAGTTCCTGCTTTTTCTTGAAGAAAACGATTTGAAAGGGGAAAGTATCACATTTTTGCTATTGATTTCCATACACATTTTTTTAACCCAAGGCAACAAATGAAAAACATGAATTTGTATGATTAAATCAAGTGCACATTATTTTCATATTGTTCTGTTCTTGCAATAAGGATAATCAAGCTTACACAACTATAGTCATGGTATTTAATTACAGCTGTTGATCATTTTATGTTTAATTATTGTGAAATTAATAAGTTTCTACACGGTTGATAATTGCGTGTTAACATTTGTTGTCCCTTCAAAAGATCACTGACTTATAGAGCAAAAGTAGTTGAAAGGGCCTTGTGCCAGTCACTGTTGAATGTTTACCCTGAAAGTATTCAATAAACTTCAGAATAATCTTACAACTGAGCAAAGAGAGCTAGAAGTCAGAGAGAAAATTAATGTCAGGCGATAAACACAATTGCTCACCTGCCTTAACTGAAGCCTTCAATAGCGGGAAACAGCCTTTGCAACGTGGGCTATGCCACATGTGCTGTTTCCCTGCAAACGCAACCATGCTGGTCTTAACCATACATATGTCTTAAACATGCATATGTACCCCTCGTCCCCCCTCTCCACCCCACATAGATTCACCTTTGCCATGCCTCCGAAACTGAAGTACTAACTCGCCCCATAGGATGCAGACCACTCCGCCCCTGTGGCAGCGCATTCACATCATGACTACCTCTACCTATAGACATTTCACTTCTCTCCTGGTTATAATATACACCCGTTCCCTCACCCCACCAGATGTCCACACCATCAAATATTAGTAAATTCTCCCCTTCTCCCTCTCTCGCCCTACTCCACTCACCGACCCTTCCCCCCATGAGGTCATATTCATAGCACAAGATCACCTTTAAGACATATTCTGAACAATGATCGGGAGACAAGATATTTATTTCAAGAACAGTCACATATACCACTCATCATGAGGTGTTATACGACTGTCATTCTCAATGTTAATGCTTATGCCAGTTTTTCTGTTCCTAACTCTCCCCGCCTTTTTCCTCACCTCCCAATATTTTCTCACTGCCCTCCTCTTCTCTCCTCCCATTATTATTATCCTATCATCATATTTGCCATGTCGTGGATGGACCTATGTACCAAAATGTACTAATGCACTATTATCCCACTTACATGTATTTTTCCATGTGAAAGTCAATACAAAATGACAACACAAAAAAACACGCATATGCGTGTGATAAGGCATATGCGCAGTCTAGATGCTGGAATTGGGTGGCCCACGAACAGGAAGGACTGGGAGAGGCAGCGGTGAGGTAAATGGGGATGGGGCCGGGTTTTGGTGGGGGGTGGGGTAGTTTTTAAGGGCTAGGGGATAGTTTTTAGAGCTGGGGGACAGGGTAGTTTTAAGACTAATGGGGAGTCAGGTACTTTTTAGGATTTGGGGTTTGGGGAAATTATTAGGGCTAAGGGGAGGTTGGGGTAGTTGTAATGTCTCAAGGGAGGCAGGTTAGTTTTTAGGGCTCAGTGGGTCAGGGTAGTTTCCAGCGATTGGGGGATCAGGGATGTTTTTAGGGCTCAGGGGCAGTCTGGTAGTTTATAGGGCTTGGGGGCGCATTGTGGTTTTTAGGGCTCTTGGTGTTTGGGGTACATTTTTGAGCTCAGGGTGGTCGGGTAGTTTTTAAGGTTCGGGGGTCATGTTCGTTTTTAGGTCTAGGGGGCGGTGTAGTTTTTAGGGCTCAGGGTATTTTTGGGGGCTCAGGGGTGAGGACTCAGGTGTCAAATTGACCACACATATCCCTTACCAGTCATGCCTTTATCACGAAATTGCATGGTAAAGGCATGCGTGGTTTAGCCATGCATGCCTGTGTCATACAAACTTCATTAGCTGTCTCTGCCGGTTGCTTTGTAGACTGTGGTGATGTTATGTTACAAATTTGTATAGTGCACCAGGGTATCCTGGCCCTTTGCAGGTGTGTGACGCTATCGGGGGGGACTTACTCTAAGAGCCAGAATTCAAGAAGAGAGGAGGCTCTGATGTGGAGTGTGAGGTAATTCCATGCGTTAGGAGCAATTTATGAGAAGGTTTGACCTCTGAATCTGCTTCAGGGGATGCGTTGGATGTGTGCTAGGAAGATTTGGCCAAGTGGAGGTGCCTGGACGGTTGGTGCAAGTGTATGCTGCTGTTCAAGTAGGCTGGTCCTTAGTTGTAAAGTGTTTTGAATGTGTGGATGAGTAGCTTGAATTGGGCATGCTTGTATACTTGGAGCCAGTGAGGCATCCTCAGGTGTGCTGTGATACGAGTCCAGCATGGGAGGGTGAGGACGAGTCTGACTGCTGCGTTCTGAATAGTGTGTAGTCTCTTTGTGAGTTGCTTGTTAATTCCTGTGTAGAGGGAGTTTCACATAGTCTGGTTGTTATGAGGGCTTGGTTGATGGTCTTTTGTTTGGTAGCCACTTGTAGATCTTTCTCTGCATTTTCAGTGTGTTGAAACAGGATGCATTGACTTCGTTGACAAGGACGGGCATATTTATTTGTTGTCAATGATGATACCAAGTTTTCCTACTTTTGTGCAAGGAGGGTGAGATCGAGGACTGTAGGCCACCAGGTAGAGTCCTACAGTAAGAACTTTTTTCAGAAAAGGGCCACTTCTATTTTGTCTGTGTTCAGTTTAAGACAGTTGGACCTCACCCAGGTGACCACTTTGGTCATGCAGGTGGTGAAGTTGTTCCTAGTTGTTCCTATTGCTGGAAGATTTATCTGAGAATGACTATCAGCTGTGTGTCATTGGCGTATGATAGGATTCTGTTGGTGTGGCTGTGGAGGACATTGGCCAGTATGGTCATGTAGATGATGAAGAGGGTGGGGCTGAGAAAGGAGCCTTGAGGTTCTACGCAAATTAGTTCGAGCTTCTGGAGAGAAAGGTGTTGGGTTGACTGTTTGGGTTCTCCCATTTAGGAAAAGATCCATTAGAGGGCAGGCCGTGAATGACACTCTTGTGCAATTATCTAATCATAATTTGGTGTTGAGACTATGTCAAAGGCTGCCGAGAGGTTCCGTAGGATGAGAGTCAAAGTTTCTCTTCTATCCAGGGTCCCCCAGATGTCATTTGTTCCTGTGATCAGGGCTGTCACCGGGCTGTGGTTGGGCCTGAAGCCTGTCTAGGTGGTGTTGAGGAGCTAATGGTTGGCGAGGGTGTCTTTGAGGCATCTGTTCTCTAGGACCTTGGCTTGGTATGTTAGGGGGGAAATCATTGGTAGTTAGCTAGTTTGGTGAGGTCTACTGATGGCTTGTTTAGGACATGGTTGACTGCCGCATGCTTCCAGGCTTCAGGGAATGTTTCTGTGTCGATGGAGGTGTAGAGGGGGGAGTGTGGGGCCATGCTGATGGGAGTGTACCCTTTGTTGAAGACGTGGTGGGGGCAGGGACCCAGAGTGGATAGACTTCATGATGGTGGGGGCCCAGGTGTGTTCTCTGTTTCTGATCTGTAGACTAGGAGTGATGTTGCAAGGGGCAGGTTAACAGTTGAAGTTTTTGCATATGATTTTGCTACAAAAGAAGTCTGAGAGGTTGTTGCATAGTCCTTGCAATGAGGTGATGTTGCTGCTGATGTGTTAAGGTATTTGATAATGGAGAAGGTCTCTTTGCTGCTGACTTTCACTTACATACAGCATCCATTGTACAGTGAAAAAAACCTATTAACTTATCTTTCTGGAATTAGCTATGCGGTTATGAACCATCTTTGAAATTCAATATAGGCTTTTAATTACTTTGTGCTATTAATGTGCTAGGGTAATAGTGGGCTGTGACCCTCCCTGCTGCTAATACTTGCTGCCACTTGGTTTTATGCTGTTGATCCTGCTGCTTGTATTGCTATTTGCACTCATTTTAATGTTTTAAAAAGCCGTTTTAATGTTTTGGTGTATGTTCAATGTTTTTGGGGCATCGCAGGCCTTCTGTACTGCTGCGTGTTGCAGGGTGCAGTTAGGCTTCCTCTCGACTTTTTTCCCCTGTCCCTCTTACCTGGAGAGTCGCGGGGGTGTGGACTCCCGCTTTGCCTCCTTCTTAGTGTATTTCCTCCTCTCTCAAGGCTATTTTTCAAATTCCCTCTTGGCACAAATTCAGGCGCCATCTTGGGTCGGCGGTCTAGTTGTTGAATGGCCGGACCTTGACACTCTCCTACTTAATGGGAGCTGCATTGTGGACATGCAGCGGATGCACCGCTGGTGCGCCAAATGCAAGCCTGTCTGCGCCCGTCCATGTCCGGCCAGCGCCAGCCATGCTGCCCCTACTCTACCAGCAGCCATGTTCTCTTGGTTCTCTTGATATGAATAGACTGGCCTGTCCCGGGACGGCCAGTCTGGATCTGTCCCCTGCAGTCATTACTCCTTCGCCCTGGGGTGGTGCGCGGAGTGGACACCCTTGGGTAACACTATGGATAATACTGACGCTAAGTCACTGCCAATCTGCCAGAGGGCCTCTAGCTCTAATATACAGGCTTGTTTGATAAACTGCAGATCTCTCTCCAAACACTGCGATGTTATCTGGCTCTCTTTGAAGTCTAACTCCTGGGACCTCATGTTTTTAACTGAAACCTGGTTCCAATCCCGACATTAGGCTGGCTGTTCCGGAGGGTTTTCAGATTTCTGTTGCCAACCGGATAGGCCACAAGTGTGGGGGTGGGATTACCATCATTATGAGGGAGGATTGAGAGATTTCCTGCAGGAGTCTTGATGGCTTGGCGTCAATAGAGGCACTTTCCTACTGCATAAGGACCTCCCCAGCACTTTCGGTGGCTGGTATTTTGCTTTATAGACCCCCTGACGCTTCTGCTGGCCACCTGCTTGCACTTTATGATGTTAATGCAGATCTGTCCTTGAAGCTTTCCAACTTCCTCGTCCTTGGAGATTTCAATGTCCACATGGACAATGCCAAATGTCCCGAGGCTTCAAAATTGGCAGACACACTGAAGAATCTAAATCTGATACAAAGGGTGTGTGCTCCTACTCACGTAGTGGGACATATGCTAGATCTTATTTTCACTAATATCCCCAATTTGAAAGTAGAGGCTCCACTATCGCTAACCTGGTTAGAACACTTGTTGTTCCCTTTCAGCTTGGCTTTAGTGCCAGTTCGACAGTCGTTGCATGCAGAAATTGGACAAAGGTTTCCACGAAAGCTGAGGGCTCTGAGCTATTAAATAATCCCCCTCAACTGATGGGAGACCCCAGCAATAATGTGGTTATCTTTCACCGCTGGGTCACCCTCACCCTTGACAGAATTGCACCCCTTAGGCCGGCAAAATGAACCAGGAAAAAACCCTTTGCCCCGTGGTTTACTTTGGAACTTCAATTGGAAAAAAGTTTATGCAAGAAGCTTGAACGTGTTTTGCACAAATCGTATAATCCCGCAGCCAAGTGCACCTACAGAGTGGTGTTAAAAAAACTGAAGCGTAATACCATTAGGGACTTCTTTGCGGATCCAATATGTTCATCTGATAACTCAGCCAAACAGGTCTTTAAGATCGTCCAAGGTTTTCTCAGGCCTAAGGCTCTGGACAGCACTACAGCCCCTTTAGCTACCCTTTGTCAGGATTCATCAACCTTCTTCCAGGAGAAAATACAACTTATTTACTCCTCCTTCCTTCTGGTTGAGCTTCACTATACGCCTCCTCGGATCCGTGCAGCATCTGGTCCGAATTTCGCCCGCTTTACCCGAAAGCTTCTCTGACAGAACTAGACAAGTGTAAAACTTGTTCTCCGGGGGACCCATGCCCGGCTAAGTTCTTTAAAGCACTTGCCCCTTGGATGAACCCTTATCTAAATCTAATCTGGATCTCCTACTTGACTACTGGTTTCTATCCAGCTGCCTGAAAATCGGCTTAGGTACTGCCTATTTTAAAGAAACCCGATGCCAATCCAGCTGAACTCAAGAATTTTAGGCCTATCTCCCTTCTATCTGCTCCCACCACAATCCTGGTGAAAGAAGTCCAGAAGCAACTCTCCAACTTCTTGGAATCCAACAATTGCCTCATGACTCCCAATCTGGCTTTAGATCCGGATATAGCACGGAAACAGCCCTGTTGGAAGTTGCGGATACTATACGGGTAGCATTATACTAGGGCAACTCCGCAATGCTCGTGCTGTTAGACTTATCCGCAACTTTCGATACAGTGACTCATTGGATTCTGTTGGAGAGACTTAAGCATTTGGGAGTTAGGGGAACCACACATGCCTGGTTCCAGTCGTTCTTGGAGGGCAGGTCCCAGCAGGTCCTTCTTCGTCCTTACGTCTCCTCAATGAAACCCCTCTCATGTGGGGTTCCCCAGGGGTCGGCTCTGAGTCCTACGTTAATCAATGTCTATGTGGCCCCCCCTCGCGACTTTAATTGAGCAATAGGGAGTTAAAGTGGTATCCTACGCTGACGATACCCAATTGATGCTCACTTTTAGAGAACAATTGGAGGCAGCTTTTGTCACATTTAAGCTCTGCCTGACTAATATTGCGGCTTGGATGACAAATAGCTGATTGAAATTAAATGCCGACAAGACTGAGGTATTGTTTTTCAATCAATCGGCTCCTCTTTCCTTCAAGATATAGTGGTCGTCAGTGCTCAACCCTCCGCCGATTTCAGTAGATTCTGCCAGGAACTTGGGTTTCAAATTTGATACAACCCTGTCTTTTAAAGCCCAGATTTGTCAAGTCTCCTTGGAAGTTGAGAGCCTTGCGGAGATTTCTTCATCTCCTGCCTATGAATTGCCAGAAGACGGTGGTCCATGCGTTGGTTACGTCCCAGCTGGACTACTCTAACAGTCTTTATATCGGTCTACTGGCATACTTGAGCCATAGACTGCAGATTATCCAGAAGCGGCAGCCAGCCTTATTAGGAATGTTCTGTTCCAGCACCACATTCCCCCTCACCTGCATAGCCTCCACTGGTTGCCGGTCAGAATGAGAATTGAGTTTAAGACTTTGTCTTTTGCCTTTAGAACCATCAGAAATCGAGGACCTGGTTACTTGAAACAGAGACTCCAGCACTATCACCCTGACAGGGCGCTTAGATCTGATCATCAGAATCTGCTCAGGATTTCCCACTTCTCTAAGGCGAGGATAGGTGGATGTGCTTTTTCAGTGAGAACTGCCGCTCTCTGGAACTCCATGCCTCTCCATCTTAATATGCTGAAGTCTGAGCTGGCTTTCAGGAAAGCGCAGGAAACCTGGCTGTTTAGCCTCCCGTAGTCTTTCCCCTCCTCCCTCACTGCCAGTCTGTCTAGCGCCGGGACACCTCCGGTGGAGGTAGTTGTGCGCTCTCTAAGTGTACTATTATTTTTTTCATTATTATTAACCCCTTCCCTGCTCATGACGGAACCACTCCGTCATGAGCCACGGGCGCCGTGTGCTCATGACGGAGTGGCTCCGTCATGCTGCGGCCGTTAGCGGCCGCTCCGCAAACGCAGCACTGATTCCCTGCCTGTGCGGGCGAACAATGCAAGTGGGCGGAGTCGTGACGGAACCACTCCGTCATGAGCACAGCGCGCCCATGGCTCATGACGGATTGGTTCCGTCACGAGCATGGCGGCGCCGCAAACCCCCCAAATCCCCCCAGCGCAGCGGCAAAATTCGTGCCGCGGCGAAGGGGTTAACTAGTATAACACTTAAAATTAGGAAATAAGGATGCTAGTGCTGTAAAATATGTAGCAATATTGTTGGAGCATTTTTTACTGTTAACATTTCTTATAACTCTCCTGCCTATGTTTATTTTCATTATGGTAACAACTCACATTGTGTGCACAAGATTAGAGTTTCAGTTAAAAAAGTAAATACTTTAAAATGTGTTTTTGATTTTCTAGCGAGCCTTGAGGGTTTTATTCATTTATGAAAGAGGTTTTGGTATCCCACTAACTGTCCCTGTAATCTCGCAACACATCTTATGCAAATATTACTCAGTGGGTTATGTATGGGTGCAGTCCAACTGGTTTTCTGATTTGGGTTGCACACTGACTGAGTAACAAAAGCATTCAGATAGTTTAATGTTTTGCCTGAGATTCACTATGTTGTGATACAGCAGCAGCATCTATGCACTTGCAACTATTCAGTTTTAGCCCCTGTTAGCCCTAACTCATGAGACTCCCTGGTATTAGCATGACAATGAAAGCAATTTTGTGTTTCTGGTAGCTGAGTGACAACTCCCATTGCCTAGTGGGGCATTGTATTGCTTGAACATCTCCATCAGCAGCAGACTGAATTGCAGAATCAGAGGTTAAGTGGCACACAGGTTTCCAAGTTCCTAAAAGAGAACAATCCCAATGTTTACTTGGGGTGCAAACTACTGGGACTACACAGCAAGAATTGAGAAGCATTTAAAAAAAATGTACTTAACTATAGAAGGACGTTTCCCCAAAGTAGCTTAGCATCGCCTATTTGCTTGCTCATCCGTCTGAGCAACTACTGTAGTGATCTAGTAGATGCCTGACAATGTGCACATTCTGCTGGGTGCCGAATTAACTTTCTACCCTTCTGAATTTAATATAATAATAAACAATGGTTTGACGACACCTATTGTTAACATGCCAAAGTATGATTCAGTTTGAAGTTGAATAATACATTTGAATATAGACCAATGATAGTTGATCATTGGTCAATATTCAATTTATTACTGTCAGTATTTGATACAGGACATCAACTGTAACTTGGAAATTAGTGGCTTCTGCATCTTGTGATGGCTCCAGCTATTGGACACATATGGAGTTTTTAATGTTATGCCAGCCAATAATATGAGATTTTACTGAAATGTGAACTCTCTTGCTTACTCTAAAATCTTGCTATAAATTAAAACCTAAAAATATGACCCTACCCTCCCTGAAAATCTTGCAGACCTTCAAACTTTTTAATTTCACATAACCCACTGAATGCACTTTTGTACAAATCAGTAACAAAATAAAGGTTAAAGCCAAGTGTCAAAAACAAGGGAGATGAATACATTTCAATTTGTTGACCCTTAAACATTTTTGGATACGTCTGAAAGGGAAGAAGAGACCAACCACACGGCATAGCGACGCCTTCAAATTTATAGTAAATCCTGTGCAAAACAAGTATTTGCAAATCCAATAGGCTGCAGTTGTACAAGTAAGATCATGGCTTTGAAATGAGCTTTCTGTTAAAGAAAAATTATTTCAAGATGTCTGCCAATGTGCATGCACATGCATGCACCATGACACGTATACATGTCTTGCTCCAGTTTATTTCCCCCTCCCATTTAGAGACTCGCTGCGAGTCTTCTCGCCCCACAATTTCTGCCGAGCACAATATGCTATGAAGTAAAAAGAAATTGATTGTATTAGAAAGCATCTATTGTGAATTAAACTTTCCACTGTGTACCTGATGTATCATTTTCAAGAATTTCTGCTGGACGTTCTGATGCAGGTGTGCAGACAAACAAAATTATATGAGCTACTGTTTGAGAAATGTTCTAGATTATGTTGTACATCTCTGGAGTGCAGTTTCTGAGGAAGCAAGTGGAGGATTTTCTCTTACCTTATGAAATTGGTTAGTGTTAAACGTTTTTATTATTATGAAGCTGCTTTTAATTTTTCAATGCGTCCTAACCATGATCATACCATGCTGGATCGACAATTTTTGATTATTGCTTATGCATAAAATGTGTATAAAAACTCCTAGTTTTGAAGGTTTGAGGACAACTTCTCATTTTCCTCCAAAAGCTCTGTCTGATTTATTTGAGACTTTTACTTCTCCTTTAGGATCCTGTCAGTTCTCTTTAAGAGTTTGAGACTTAGATTCTGGAGAGATTTAAATGACTAAGGTGCCGATTCCGATCCGTTAAAAACAATTTGCGTACGACTTGTATCCGTATATTTTTACGTACGATTCGTACAAGTGCCCTACAACCGGCGAAGTACGATTCGTACGTTAAAAATACATACGAATAGCGTCGGGAAAAGTGTACGAGAGGGAGTCGGACATTTTTACGTGCAAATCGTAAAACAGAAGTCCGAGCGCGCAAGTGCGATCCGTACCGCCCGTCCGAATACACAACTGCATGTAAAAGGCCCCGTATGGAGCGAACGCTGTAGCACACATGTACACAGGTAAACTTGTGCCTGGATACGAGTCGTACAGCCCCCGCCTCCCCCTGCATATGTCAGCACCGTTCCCCCGGATGTCAGCACCGTACCCCCCCACTCTGCACCGTACCCCAGGACCGTACCCCAGCCCCACACCTGTACGCGCGGCACCCCAGGCCCGTCTCCCAGCCCCGCACCTGTACGCACCATACCCCAGGCCTGTACCTCAGCCCCCCACCTGTACGCGCCACACCCCAGGCCCGTACCCCAGCCCCGTACCTGTACGCACCGTACCCCAACACCGTACCCCAGCCCCGCACCTGTACACACCGTACCCCAACACTGTACCCCAGCCCCACATCTGTACGCGCCGCACCCCAGGCCCGTACCCCAGCCCCGTACCTGTACGCACTGTACCCCAACACCGTACCCCAGCCCCCCACCTGTACGCGCTGCACCACAGGCCCGTACCCCAGCCCCGTACCTGTACGCACCGTACCCCAACACCGTACCCCAGCCCCGCACCTGTACGCGCTGCACCCCAGGCCTGTACCCCAGCCCTGTACCTGTACGCACCGTACCCCAACTCCGTACCCCAGCCCCGCACCTATGCGCACCATACCCCAGGCCCATACCCCAGCCCTGTACCCCAGCCCCGTACCTGTACACACCATACCCCAACACCGTACCCCAGCCCCGCACCTGTTCGCACCATACCCCAACACCGTACCCCAGCCCTTCACCTGTACATGCCGCACCCCAGGCCCGTACCCCAGCCCCGTACCTGTACGCACCGTACCCCAACACTGTACCCCAGCACCATCACCCAGCATCGCGTATGTACAGACCTTACCTACGCGAAAAAGACTCCTACAGAACCAGGACACTGTAAAACAGCACAAGGAGGTTCAATTCGACTCGCACAACACCACAAAACACGTCTACATGACAAAATACATCTCAATGGCTGACCTGGCACATCCAAACAGGCAAACAGAGGCCCTAAATCACAACCAACTCTTATAACACACCCACCACAAATTCAAACCCAGCCACACCCACAAATGGACCAATAAACAGTGCCCACACACACAACCCATGAGCCTTTGCAACAGACCCACTGCTGCCAGACCCCACAGACAAACAACTGCACCTTACTTACACCTTAACTACACCTTAACTTACACACCTTCACACAACCTCCTTCACAAACAACCCCTCTTCACATTCACACACACACCGTCACATTCACACCCACATGCCCACAACCATCCACACCCACACCCCACACCATGCCCACAGACAAGAATCCAAAGTTCACAAGGGTGGAGCTGGACCTCCTTGTCAACAAAGTCATCAGAGTCGAGCCACAGCTGTTTGGAACATTGGTCAGACAGACCAGCATAGCCCAAAAAAGTAGCCTGTGGCAGAGGATCGTCGAGAAGGTGAATGCTGTTGCGCCCATCCGAAGGACCAGGCATGAATGCCAAGCCAGGTGGTACGATCTGCACAGGGCAGTCAAGCGCAAAATGCACGAGGAATACGCCCAGAGCAACATAACTGGAGGTGGGCCGCCCCGCAGACCCGTACATTACCATGCCTGGGAGGAGAAGGTGATGGCCCTGCTTCCGCCGGTGGGAGTACACGGAGTCGAAGGAGTCGCAGAGCCTGGTGAGTACACAAACTACTTACGTAACATGGGGGCAATGGTATCCACACCCCAAATACACCAAATACACGCAACTAGCCCCAAGCCCTCACCGGACACAACCACACTCAAAAACCACGCTCATGCCACTAACATGTCCATGCCCCATTCACAAAGCAAGGCCATGCCATGTCCCAGGCTACACAAACCACAAACCCAAGACTGGATGTCCGGGATGCTGGGAGGGTAGGCCTCACAAAACACATTGTGACACTCAGAAGCAGACACCAATGCCCTCAGCCCATATGGCCTAGGTACATACCCATGCACCATGCCCAAGGCACAGGGACTGGGAAAGTACTGACAAGGTAGCTGACACTTGGCCCTGCTGTATGCAGCACAAGGCCCTCCTGTGACCACTGTACACTCAAACACCAACTCCACCAGCTCAGATATCTAGCACAGGAACTCACACTCACTGTCATGCCAGCATGCACCATGAGGGGACAGACACATCACCTGGGAGACCCAATGACAAATCACACTACACACAACAGCAGGCCCGGTCACAACCCCCCCCCCCTTACACAAGCACACACCCCTGGGGCAGGTAACGGATTCATCCACTCTCACAATGGACATGTGACACAACAAGTTCAATCCATAGCCAAATAAGCATCCTAGCCACAATTCTACAGGTCAAACACTCAGGAGAACATATCAATCTGTCCCCCGCAACATACCCATCCACAAGTGGACATTGAGAGGAATGCTAGGCACATCCAACTACCTGGAGGAACTGTGCCAACTTGAATATGTCTGAAACATGGATGTCGCATGAAACAGCATTGACATTGTCTCTCTCTCACACACAGGGCAACGTCATGAATCTCCCCCCAACAATGGGGGGAAACAATCACAGTCCCAGGCACGGCGTGAAGATGATCCCACCGGCAGCGACGACTCTCACCACTCCGTGGATGACCCCGACTAACCTGGACCCTCTGGTGCCCAAGCCCCTGCAGCACCTGCTTCAGGTACATCTGTGCCAACCACCACCCCCATTCCTGCCACATCCCAGGAGACACCCAGGAGCCCTGCTCGCACTGAACAACAGAGCAAGTCTGACCAGGAGGGACAAGGTTCTCCGGGCACCCAGGAGGAGGCAGGCAACCCCGCAAATGCCATCCCTCAGGGGTCCCGTAGACCCGATGTGCCCACAATGGCAGGCCAGCCTCATGTGGGCAGGGGTGGTGGGAGTGGAGGCAGGCGGAGGTGCGAACCTGACCAGCCAGCTGAGGGAACCGGTATGTCACACGTACGCCACATCCTGGACACATACCGGCGTGACACCAGGGGCATCAGCCAGGTAGTGGGGAGCCTCACAGAGATGAAGGGGACCCTCGACGAGATGAAGAACCTGCAGGCCGAGCAACATGCCAGTCAACAACAACACCAAGGACGGATGGAGGCAAGACTGGCTGAGCTCCTGGCGGTGCAAAGGGACATAAGCCATTCACTCCGTCGGATCGCCGACAACATGGGCAACCCTCCCTGTGACACCAGACGCAGACCAGCACCAGCCACAGGGAGGGAGGAGGAGGATTCGTCCGACGGAGCGTCCCAAACATCGTCAAGGCCTGCATCTGAGGGTCCCCTGAGGAAGGTGGGTCGTCCATGGAAAAGACCGTGAGAGGCAGCGGACCATCCACATCTCCCAGGTCACCTGGCCTGGCACCTGGCCCTCTGGCGCAACAGCAGCACCACATCCAATGACATTCTCTGCCACATGGACTTGCTGGTCACAGTCTGACCAATGAAGACCAACACTGTGGTCTGGACTCTGAGGACTTCTAATGCCAAGGATACCATCTCCCCCTGTGAACTTTGGATTCCATGCACCCGGTAGAGCACCTTATTTTATCTACCAAAACACATACCCCACCGCAAAGAAAAAGATTTATTTTGTATTATGAGATGTTGCAGTCATTTTGCATTAGTCCACAACATATGTGTGTGTAAATGTCAAACTATGCCTGAGTGTTGAACTAACTCCACCCATCCATACCCTTGGATCTGAGTCTAGTACAGGACACACATGGGTCACAATGTATCATTCAATGCAGACATGGAGCACAATACTCACCTGTGATGGCCTCAAGCTGCTGAGGGTGGGCTTGCAATACTGTGCGGACAGACCTATTTGGAAGAGTATCATTAAGGCGTAGAGGTCATGGCTCATGTGGAGGTTCCCGGGGATGGAGTCCCAGGTATGTTTTCCCAGGTGGGATAACTATGTCCTGCATGCTGGAGTACGGTGGATGTGAAGAATGGTGGCCAGGGCAAGGTTGGATGCACGGAGATGGCCCAACGGGGTCTCGGATGACAGTGGTACAAGGTTGGTTTTGGGTCGGGTTGTGGCCTGCCTCCTGAGTGTGGGTGGGGAGTCTGAAGGTCATCCTGCAGTACACAGTGATCCATTGCACCTATCTCTGCTGGTCGGTGATGTGGCTGGGGCGCCGGATGTTGAAGCTGAGGTGTGCAGATGCACCCTGGATGTGTACTAGTTTCCCGGGAGTTTGGATGTACTTGCTCCGTAGAGGGCAGGGCAGTATTTGACACGGATGTTGTCGTGGACCTGGGGATGGTCTGTCTTTCCTTGGAGTGGATCTATCTGTGGATCATGTGCATAATGCAGAGGGTGTTGCAACCTGAGGTACAGATGCTGGTGATTACCATGGCAAATGTGAGCGAGCACTGCATGATGCACACCATCTTGTGTGCGTGCCCACTGGGTGCCTGTGCAGGGCTCTTGCGGGTGGGACACAAGCAGTTGACCCAGCTGTAAGGGGACAATCCGCAGATGATTACCTCAGTCCTGTACAAGTCCAGCCTCAGGTGGCTGATGTTCAGCCATCCATCAATGGATCTCATGCATTCTTGATTATTGGAACTGGCAATGTCGGCGTCTTTGGTGAGGGTGAGGAGCACCTGGCTGTCAATGGCATACGACATGATGATGAGGTGCTGTGTGCATGTGATGGTGGTGAGGGGGTCCTGGACACATTGTAGATTGACACACTGAGAGGTGATACCTGTGCCATGTGCCAGATGACGACACCATACTACATGCAGAAGCCTTGAGTCCCACGCACATGGCCTTGCTGGGGAGTAGGAGGGACATGACCTGGTTGGTGTGACAGGACCTGGAAGGCGTGGCAGCGCTGTGTAGGCAGTCGGAGTTGCACACTCATCATGCAAAGGTGTTGTGTGTGCGCTTAGTGTATGCCTGAGAGCAGCCAGTAGATATGCGGATGGACATTGCATGGAGGGTGGCTGCAACATCAGACTGTAGTGTGATGTGGGTCATGCAAGGACATGAGGGTCGTGCAATGTGCACGTTGCATGTGCAGACGGTCCAGCCTTTGGCACCGCGTGGCCGCAACAGTGGCACAGACAAGCTGATGCCAGCCAAATGAATGGGTGGAGGGAGGAAGGGAGGAGCATCTTTGAGGCGTGTGTGTTGCCAAATCGGGAAAAACTGTGTGCCCTTGCTGCAGGGGCTGCAGCAGCAGGCGGCATGTCCTGGAAAATATGCCACAAGTTGCACACAAAGACAAGGATGTCAGAAAGGCCAACAGCAACAGGCGTATGTAAAGGAAGGAGTGTCCGGTTTTCCATGGCACACCCAGAGACAATGGATGCACAATCACCAAAGATGATTGACACCGGATCAGGAAACTGAAGGCCGAGCTGCGCACAGGAAACACACCCTCAGCAGGTATTGAGGGCCCGTTGTGGGGACCAACATGCCCAAATACATACACAACCATGGACTTCATGCACAATAGAGATTCTAATCCATGAAGAACACCATGCATGTTGCTCATCTACACATAGACTCATATGCACAATCTTTGACAACTATGCCAGAGATGCCGCATGCACAGTGGCAAGAGACCTGCATTGACAGAGATGAGGCACCTTGGAGGGTGAGGAACACCTTTATTACTCAGGCCAACAGTAAGGGAAATGCATCAATATGAACAGACTCACAGGTCATTTGGCTGAACATGTGGGACCTACACTGGACACCCCCTTCACACCACAGATGCTGTAAAACCATTGAACTGGCACACAAGTGAAAGGGGTGAGCCAAACAACCCCTGCTGCACATGGAGAGGCTGCAATTCCCCATTGAGCCTCTTATGGGGATGTCCCACACTATGTCCACCCGTAGCCCCCCGTATGTTTCAGAGGGAAGTTTCACACACATTGATGCCTTCCTCACAATCCACAATCCCATTACAGATGACTGTCACGTCAATTCATGGGAGTCATGCTACATGTCAGGTACCCCATGGTGAGTCGACATGTATGCATAGTGACAAAACATGCACAGGAGCAGTGCCCACACATTCCAAACAACTACCACACCCAAAATTCCTTGTTGCAATCCTACCCAAAGGAGAATTTCACTATGTCCGTGCATGTAATGCTGATTCAGCACACGTTGCAATACTCATGAGGAATAGCAGGAGCCCAACGATGCCACGAGCAGACAGCATGCGCAACTACCTGGGGATGACAGACACACATAAAGTCACCGAAAAGATAGTCAACCGCATGCATGGTCATTGACTCTACAGGAATAAGGTTGTCACCATGCTAGTTTTAAATTTACTGTCTCAGCCACAATGTGTGGAATGACATCATCACTCGAGTGACACATCAGAACACACCTCTAAGTCACTTAGCATACAGTCAGCTGGACACACACATCGCAACAAATGCCACACAAGGCTAAAAGCGTGCACACTCAGACCCAGGGACTCACCATTATGAGAAGAAGTTTCGTATGAGCTGACTCTGGATGTCCTCCTCCTCCTCCTCCTCACTTGCCTCGTGACCAAGCCCTTCATCCTCCACGGGTGGATGTTCCTGCTCATCTGGATCCAGGATGAGTGGCACAGATTTCTCCACTGCCATGTTGTGCAGCATGCAGCACACGATGAAGATTTTGCAGACCTTCACCAGTGCATATTAGAGGGATACGCCTGTCTTGTGAAGGCACCGGAATCGGCTCTTCAGGAGGCCAAACGTCCTCTCAATCACTCACCTGGTCTGCCCATGGGTGTTGTTGTAACGGTGATCTGCAGCTGTTCTGGGGTTGCGGAGAGGCGTCATCAGCCATGGCATGTTGAGATAGCCAGAGTCCCCTACATGGAAACATCATGTACAGAAGTGGGTAAGGAGATGCTGTAAGATACAAAGATACCGCTAAATACAGGACAAACAGAGTATCCCACCAACAAGATATGCTCGTTCGTTGTGCAGCCGCAGCATCATTTCTGGCACCCTGCTAGGCCTCATGATGTAGGCATCGTGTGCTGACCCTGGAAAACGTGCACAGACATGGGAAATCAGCATGTTAGGTAGACACACCACAAGGGCATTAATGGAGTGATAATGTTTTTGGTTTCGATAGGCTACCTCCTGTGCCTGTGGTGGCACCAAAGCCACATGTGTCCCATCAATGGACCCAATTACATGGGGCATCCCTCCCAGGGCATAGAACTCACCCTTGACACCTGTCAACTGCTCACAAGTCGGAAAATGGATGAATTCATCCAGGTGCTCCAACATGGCTTCTAAAACATCATGCAGGACACGGCTGAACATGGTCTGGGACATGCCACCCACATCAGCTATGGTGAATTGAAACGTACCGGTGGCAAAAAAATGTAGGGCTGCCATCACCTTCATCTTGGGGGTCAGCGCAGTAGGATACCTGTGTAGCGGTTGGAGGTGTGGTTCCAGCCGGGCGGTCAAGTGCTCAATCAACTCTTGCGAGAAGCGGTAGCGTCTTATGCAGTCACGTTCCCTCATGGCACCCAAGTCTGGCATTGGTCGGGGGAGAGGCGGTGCCCTGCAGAAATTTGGAAGGAATAACGAAGAGTGAGTACATCACAACACCAATGTCAATAAACTGAGCACATGTTCAACTGCTAATACACATCTGCGAAATACAGAGTCTGGTCTGTGCAATACATCCAGGACACGTATGCCAGTCAGATGAGACTCCTACGAAGAGCCAGCTACAACCGTTGATTGTCAAGTTCTACATTTCATGCCCTGAAACAAGCTGTGGGCCAGTGTAAGTGAACAGCCAGAGACATCACAGGAGTGACATACATCCACATATCTGCATTTGAAGGATGTCATCTCATACAGACAGCTGGCGGCAAGCTAGACGCACAGGGCACATGTCATTAGAAAGTAGCAGCTCACACACATTGCGATGAAGGGGTACACATGAAAAAATAAAACACAGACATGGAGACGATGCAGAAATGTCCTCATGTCAAAAGAACATGTTCGAAGCATCCAGACACACGTAACGTGTGAATCCACATGTGGCATGGTGTGCTTATATGTGTGCCATGGCCATCTACGCACAGACACATGTTGGATGCAGCAACAGCAGATGCAGTTGACGGAACACAAACAGCAAGCTTATGGGAACACATGACACACACGACATAGTCACATCGGGCCACGCTGGTAGTGAGATGTCAGGTGTCAGTGTCCCTGTCCCTGGCATCAGGGGACAGTTGCGGGTGTTGGTGACTGTGCCATACCAGTGATGCAGTGCTTGACACGTTTTTACTACATGCACACATGTGCAAAATGTGAAGGGGAAGTGTGCCACATAGTGCCCCATCACACATGCCATCTGTACACAGGTCATCACATATCTATTGTGCAAAAACATGAGGAGACATGTGCCATATCACTGCCTGACACACATAGGCCCTGCACAAGAAGGACTGCACTGACAATGAATTGATGTTCAGACTTGTGCGAGTGTGAGACCTCCATTCCTGTCCTGTGCACCTCCTATCACCAGTGGAAGATGTGAAACGCACCATACACACGCTCTGAGGGCGTGTGTACGGTACGTATCACTATATTGGTGTGGGCGTAGGAGTACACGTGTGTGTAAGGACCGTACACACGTACGTGTACGACCATTGTGTACACGTACGTGTACGACCAGTGTGTACACGTGCGTGTATGACCAGTGTGTACACGTACATGTCAAACGCACTGTACAACTGGTGCCATAGGGGTACGTGTCAAACGCACCGTACCTGTGTGTGGATTGTACAATTACATAGGGGACACATGAGGGAGAATTATTATGGCCTAAATGCATGCTGGTTGTCATGGAGACCGAGTTTCCAGTTCAAATTTTTTCATCAGGTGGCCAGCAAAAGTTGGTTGGAGACAATATACAATGTTGCAAAGTGGTTGTTGACTTGACATGATGCTCAAAATTTGAACCATGCAAAGGCACTCACTGGTGTATGTTTAAAGGGATTGGAGGAAACATAGGATGCAAATGAGTCTGACCAATCACTCTGTACTCCTGTAAATGAAACAGCCCAGCAAGGCAGATATAAGGCAGCCAGAACCCATGAGAGGGCACTAGCCTGCACAACACGTCATTGGACACCCCTGCTGCTGTCATTGCTTCCTCTGTCACCATGTCAAGGTCTGTGGAGAGGGCCCAGCCATTCACCCAGGAGGAGAATGAGGCGTTGCTGGACGTCATCCTCCCACAGTACCCCAGCCTGTATGGGAGACCAGGTGAGCGCTGACTCCACTAGCTTTGACTGTGCACCTTTTTTGTGACTGTCACTTCTGGCATTGTGTCCAGGTGTGACAGACATGCAATGTTGTTTAGAGTGGGTCCCGGGGGGGAATGCCTTATGTCTCTCATTCAGAGCATGATGTAGTTCATGTCTGCACTCCTCACTTGCATTGTGCTTACTGTGACAATCACTGCATGGTGCATGGCACATTCAGCCTGGCTAATCCTGTTGGGCATTTTTGTTCTATAGTCCTAATGTGATTCTGTGGTCCCTCCGGTGTGACAGGTGACTGTACCCACAGATGTGTGTGAGTTGAGTGGAGCTGTGGTGAGAGTGTCCAAATGATGTGTATGACCTCATAGACATTGATGTGTGTGAATGTTCCTTGTCATGTGGGTGAGTGTCTATGTGGAGTGTTGCACCACAGCTGCATGGAGGAGGCAAATGCTCTACCCATCTGATGTGAGAAGGAAGCCGTGCTGTGTGTCTGATGTGCTGAGCTGTGACACCCCCCAGGCAAGTGGCACATGTGCAGAGTGAGGTTTATATCCGCTGTTGCCAATGGCAGGTGATTGATCTGTGCCTGTGTGTGTCTGTCTACTCTGCTGAGGTAGCGTCAGTGGCCTGGGGCATGTGACTGCTTTGAGGTGCTGTCCATCAGCTTTGTGGTGCTTGTGATGCACAGTGTGAGCCATGATCAGTGAGTGTGTCGCACCCCTCATGCCACCTGTGTACTTTCAATGCCATGTAGTGCATTTGGGCTTCCCCAGAGGCTAATGTCCCTATGACAAAGGTGCTATTAGTTGGCAGCATACTATGACCTGTTCAAAAAAGCAAAGATGTTCAAATGTGTGTCTCTGTGACATGGAGCAGGTGTAGTGATGTTGTCTCACTTTGTCATCCTCACAGGTAACCGCCTACGAGAAGGGGAGAATTTGGAAGCGGGCCGTCAGGGCTGTGATGTCGGTGGAGGGTCGCTGTCGGCGCCTACCCCAAGTGAGGAAACGCTGGCAGGACATCCGGTGCTGGACCAGGAGGATCGCCCTGGTCCTGCTGGGGGACTCACCTCCACGCCCCCACAGCGGGCATCGACGACTGACCCACCAGATGAAGCGTGTCCTGGTGGTGGTCTTCCCCTGACATGGATAGGCGGTTACAGGAGGGACAGCAGCAAGGAGGGGGTAGGTACATGTGTGTTTGTTGTGTGTCACCAGCTTTAGGAACTGCTCAGTCGCATGGATACACTGCCAGGGTTTATATGTGCAGTGCATTTCCTGTTGCCCCAAGTCAACCGGGGATGTTCTTCCTCCCTTCCCCTCCTTGACATGTGTTCCCTGGTCTGTGTGTAATCACTCTTGCACATGGTCATCTAGGCTGCCAGTTAATCCAAGTGCACAATGCTTGCTGCATCATGTGTGGGGTGGTCTGTTACATGTGTTGGTACCTTGCCTGTGCCCTGTGCCTGTTCAGTCATTTGGGAGTCCATAATTGTTGGCACTGATGCTGAGTCTCAACATAGGAGTGTGAGGCTTAAAGTGAACAGACTTGCAGCATGCATTACCGATGTTGTGGCCTCAGACATGATGTGCACGAGTGGGAGATATGCATAGTGCCGGGACGGTTGCTCCTGTTACAGTCAGATCATTCCAGGACCATGGAGCAGTGTGCCCACTACAGTCCCCTGAGACACCTTTTCCTAGGAATCATGTGTGTCATCCAACACTGTGGACATTCTCTGTGTGTTCAGCATAGGTTGGCCTCTGTGGCATTGTTCCCTGGCCTCATTTGTATTTACGTGCTACATGTGTCCACTGTACAGGGTGACCCCATGTCACCCTGTACAGCTCCTTCTTCGCGTCGTCCTCAATTTCCCAGGAGTTTTTGGCTGCCGTAAAAAATGAGCCGTGCGGAGTGACGTAGGCACGAATCGTACTTGCTGGTCCGTAAAACGCTGCCTGACTCCGTCCGGACGTCACGTACGCGATGTCCCGGATCGGAATTGTGGGTATTTTTTTGCCGCACGTAGTTTTGTACGAATCGTACGGAAATGGTATTTCTGTACGAATCGTACTTGCTGGTTTGTAAGGAGGATTTTCCGGGTAGGAGTCGTACGGAGAAAACGCTCCGTACAACCATTCGTACCCGGGTTTTACAGGATCGGAATCGGCACCTAAATAGGAATTTTATTGAAATTTTCTGTATCTAATCCTTCATGGCAAACTATGCATTTTTGTGTAATGTTATATGGTAATAATTATGTAATAAACCTCGTTGAATTACATTTTGAGTGAAAACTCAGTCTACTCTGCTAATTATTGGGCAAATGTTGAGGAGTGTAATCTCTTGCTTCTAGATCATTGAGAAATTATGGAGCAAAACTACATGAAGTTAAAATCAGGGTGCATAAAAAATTGATGTTCAATAAATTATTTAGGTTTGGCTCTCACAGTCTCATGACACAAAGCAAGCATTTTTTTAATTTACCGTCTTAACATGGTGAATGCCCAAGTTAGAAAGGTTAGTTGAAATGTATAAGCAATGAAAAACAAGTGCACATAGAAACCAAAAAATAAGCAAGTGGCCCAGCGCCAATTTGTAACTATCAGACCCTCGTAAACACATAAATAAATAGAATGTTAAAACAACTTAACATGATAAGTGGAATGGGGAGTGGGACAGAGCTTAAGAGAGCGCAGTGAGATTAAAAGGTAGCAGGGAACAACTAATCACAGGAATCATGTGTGTCATCCAACACTGTGGACATTCTCTGTGTGTTCAGCATAGGTTGGCCTCTGTGGCATTGTTCCCTGGCCTCATTTGTATTTACGTGCTACATGCGTCCACTGTACAGGGTGACCCCATTTGGCTTGTGCATACTCACACTGGCCAGTGCCTGTGTGTCTATGTACAACTATCTGATGATGGTTGTTTGTCACTAATATGTGTGGTCAGCCTCACGGGGTGATGTTGAGTACATTTAGGAGTTCTTGATGCACATTTTAGTAAACCCAGATTAAGAGGTGTAAGTACTTGCTCTGTCTCCATCACATTGTCTCAGGTAGGGGGGGTTTGTGCGGGCAAGGCCTACATGACCAAACCTCATGTCTCCTTGCCAGGTCTGACCTGTGTGTGATAATTGTCTGGACAGACACTCAACATGCAGTGACCCAGTCATGTTGTGCAGGGTTTAATGTTTGTGCTTTGCAGCATGTGTCAAAAGTTAAAAGACATGGTTCCTGCTCATCCATTTTTGGCAACGGTGTGTGGTCCAGATGCTACGTAGTTTGGTCTGTGTGTGCTGACATCTGTGTGGACAATCTTGGTTCCCATGAGGGTGTCTCCTCAGTGCAGGTGCTCCTTGTTCCGACACAATTGCAGGGCCATTAGCTAATGCATTGTCCTGTGTTTGGACATGTGTGCCACTCCACATGACAGGTAGTGGGTCAGATGTGTTGCCAAATGTGTCATGATGGTACGAATGGCCATGTAACAGGTGGCATGATTCAAGTTGTTAGTCAAGCAGTCTTGTACGTTGGCACTCACTACACTTGTCAACATGTCTCAATAGTTGATATGCATGACTTTGATGTTTTGTCGTGAATGACAATAATGTGCCTGCATGACAGATGTCTCCCAAGGAAGTGCACAAGACACCACCTTTACACTTTTCTTGGACACGCTGGCACATTAAAAACAAAGGCACAGTTTTGAAAAATATTTGTTTAGAGATTATACATATACATGTTCCCACTGTGTGGTTGCATTTGGGTAAGTCCTTGGTTGTTGATGATACCAACTTATGAGTGTCAAGCCATCCAGACCACCATGGTGCCATGTATATGTACTTACTGATACCCCATTTCTTCTTTACAGTGGCTTATTTGATTTGGGCTGCCAGTTCATACAATGACTGTGTAAATGTAGTTTTCTGTGCACCTCCTTGTGTGACTTCTATTATACAGGCACATGTGTGTTCTGATCAAAAAGTGGCACATTCACACATTCCAAACACGTCGATTGTGTAAAGTGTTGTGATTCCCAAGGGTTCACAATGTATTTATTTTGGCTTTCTTAATTACTCACAGGTCTCTGAGTGTGGGGACACCTTCAGCATTGGCGTCAGTTATTTGCCCTTGGGTGCACCAATACTGTTTCTTTCACAGTGAACAAGAGGTGGCATGCCTTCATAGTCTGGCTGTGCTCAACAATTCCCAGACACCATATCCTCTGTCTAATTGGATATCGAGTTATTTGCTGTTGTGTCCTAATTTTCATTGTTTCCAAGTGGCATGATGGACATCCCAGTGTAATTCACGGCCTTCGAAGGATTAATACTTTATAACAAATTATCTATTGTATTTATGTAATTTGTTCTTGATTAATGTTTGTTCTCACTTTGCGCTGTTTCACACTGTATGTATCACTTGTGTCACTGCACTTATCACTTGCACCAAGCACGGTCAGTACTTTAATTGAATTTAATCTATTTGTACTATAGTGCTGTTATAACTATTTGTATAATAATAACAAACACATTTCTTACTTTGGTCTCTCGTTTTCCCTCCTTCATGATTTATACATTTTCCCAAATGTGTCCTTAGAAACACTAGTTGAGACATTGTTGCTTTGGTATTATAATTTACCCGGTCTCAACTGGGTCAACGGGTTTACTCCTGTTTAACGTTCTTTTCATGTAGAAATGGTCCCTTTTACGCACTATGCATGTGTGTACTCCCAGCCTAGCACACATATGTTACTTGTTCTGCAGGGTATTTGGGCACCAGACTCACAATTGTGGGCATTGTATCTGTGGGAACTCCACCCTATTCCTTCCATGGGAGACAACAACTTGGTGGCTGTCCCAGCACCTGTACATTCCTATCAGTCCTGGGATGTGCGTGACAGTGTGTGTTCCCTTTGGCTCTCTTAGTTTATTAGGCTTAAACATGACTATACAGTCTTGTGGCATGATCTCAGTGTGTGTATTGTGCTGCATCCGCCAGGGGTGGGTATGCATGTGTCATTTGTCATCACACACACATGTGGTGTGTCATGCAGTGGGGGAAGGACATCCATCCTCATGGAAGTGGGACACTGCTGTCAGTGATGTGTTGTTATGGCACTCTCAACATAGTCGCACATTGTGGATGCGTTCATACACCCATGGAGTTGTGGTCATCTGAGGATGATGTACACACCCCCATGTCTCTGTCCATTGCTGGTATTCCTCTGCACCCACCCCCATGTCTCTGTCCACTGCTGGCAGTGATAGGCACCCACCCCTCATATGTCTGGGCACTGCTGGGAGTGATATGCACCCACCCCTCATATGTCTGGGCACTGCTGGGAGTGATAGGCACCCACCCCTCATATGTCTGGGCACTGCTGGGAGTGATATGCACCCACCCCTCATATGTCTGGGCACTGCTGGGAGTGATATGCACCCACCCCTCATATATCTGGGCACTGCTGGGAGTGATATGCACCCACCCCACATATGTCTCTGTCCACTGCTGGGAATGATAGGCACCCACCCCTCATATGTCTGGGCACTGCTGGGAGTGATATGCACCCACCTCACATCTGTCTCTGTCCACTGCTGGGAGTGATAGGCACCCACCCCTCATATGTCTGGGCACTGCTGGGAGTGATATGCACCCACCCCACATATGTCTCTGTCCACTGCTGGGAGTGATAGGCACCCACCCCACATATGTCTGGGCACTGCTGGGAGTGATATGCACCCACCCCTCATATGTCTGGGCACTGCTGGGAGTGATATGCACCCACCCCACATATGTCTTTGTCCACTGCTGGGAGTGATAGGCACCCACCCCTCATATCTCTGTCCACTGCTGGGAGTGATAGGCACCCACCCCTCATATGTCTGGTCACTGCTGGGAGTGATATGCACCCACCCCACATATGTCTCTGTCCACTGCTGGGAGTGATAGGCACCCACCCCTCATATGTCTGGGCACTGCTGGGAGTGATATGCACCCTCCCCACATATGTCTCTGTCCACTGCTGGGAGTGATAGGCACCCACCCCTCATATGTCTGGGCACTGCTGGGAGTGATATGCACCCACCCCACATATGTCTCTGTCCACTGCTGGGAGTGATAGGCAGCCACCCCTCATATGTCTGGGCACTGCTGGGAGTGATATGCACCCACCCCACATATGTCTCTGTCCACTGCTGGGAGTGCTAGGCACCCACCCCTCATATGTCTGGGCACTGCTGGGAGTGATATGCACCCACCCCTCATATGTCTCTGTCCACTGCTGGTATTCCTCTGCACCCACCCCCATGTCTCTGTCCACTGCTGGGAGTGATATGCACCCACCCCTTACATATCTCTATCCACTGCTGGGAGTGATATGCACCCACCCCTCATATGTCTGGGCACTGCTGGGAGTGATATGCACCCAGCCCTCATATGTCTGGGCACTGCTGGGAGTGATATGCACCTACGCCTCACATATCTCTGTCCACTGCTGGGAGTGATAGGCACCCACCCCTCACATGTCTCTGTCCACTGATGTGAATCCTAGGCAGACACCCACCCACCCGCCTGCACCCTTGCTGCAGTACACTGCTCTCCTGGGCATACACCCCCCCAATATACTGGTTAGATGCTGCACCAGGCCCTATGACAACATTCGTGGCGTGTGTATGCCTTGTATCACTGATGTACTGGTGCCCTAGGGGTACACGTGATGCGGTCCATACCCACGCTCTCAGAGCGTGGGTACGGTCCGTACCCCTACATCACCACAACTCTGGTGGTACGGGCGGTACCCACGCTCTGAGGGCGTGTGTACGGCCTGTACCACTATTGTTGGGGTGACGTAGGGGTACGGGCCGTACCCACAGCCTCAGAGCGTGTGTACGAGCCGTACCACCATAGTTGTGGTGATGTAGGGGTACGGACCGTACCCACGTTCTGAGGGCGTATGTACGGCCCGTACCACTATTGTTGGGGTGACGTAGGGGTATGGCCCGTACCCACGCCCTCAGAGCGTGTGTACGGGCCGTACCACCATAGTTGGGGTGATGTAGGGGTACGGACCGTACCCACGCTCTGAGGGCGTGGGTACGGGTCGTACCACACGTACCCCTACGTCACCCCAACTATGGTGGTACGGACCGTACCCACGCTCTGAGGGCGTGGGTACGGGCCGTACCATCATTGTTGGGGTGACGTAGGGGTTCGGCCCGTACCCACGCTCTGAGGGCACGTAGGATGGGGTCCATGGCTGTCCGTCACGTACAGGTGCTCCTTCTTCGCGTCGTCCTCAATTTCCCAGGAGTTTTTGGCTGCCGTAAAAAATGAGCCGTGCGGAGTGACGTAGGCACGAATCGTACTTGCTGGTCCGTAAAATGCTGCCTGACTCCGTCCGGACGTCACGTACGCGATGTCCCGGATCGGAATTGTCGGTATTTTTTTGCCGCACGTAGTTTTGTACGAATCGTACGGAAATGGTATTTCTGTACGAATCGTACTTGCTGGTTTGTAAGGAGGATTTTCCGGGTAGGAGTTGTACGGAGAAAACGCTCCGTACAACCATTCGTACCCGGGTTTTACAGGATCGGAATCGGCACCTAAATAGGAATTTTATTGAAATTTTCTGTATCTAATCCTTCATGGCAAACTATGCATTTTTGTGTAATGTTATATGGTAATAATTATGTAATAAACCTCGTTGAATTACATTTTGAGTGAAAACTCAGTCTACTCTGCTAATTATTGGGCAAATGTTGAGGAGTGTAATCTCTTGCTTCTAGATCATTGAGAAATTATGGAGCAAAACTACATGAAGTTAAAATCAGGGTGCATAAAAAATTGATGTTCAATAAATGATTTAGGTTTGGCTCTCACAGTCTCATGACACAAAGCAAGCATTTTTTTAATTTACCGTCTTAACATGGTGAATGCCCAAGTTAGAAAGGTTAGTTGAAATGTATAAGCAATGAAAAACAAGTGCACATAGAAACCAAAAAATAAGCAAGTGGCCCAGCGCCAATTTGTAACTATCAGACCCTCGTAAACACATAAATAAATAGAATGTTAAAACAACTTAACATGATAAGTGGAATGGGGAGTGGGACAGAGCTTAAGAGAGCGCAGTGAGATTAAAAGGTAGCAGGGAACAACTAATCACGTGCACTCCCACTGAGTGCTGAATACACAATAATTTTACAAAGCCTGACCTGAAGTTAGCTGTGCCTATGAAGAGAAATATGCTCTTTCCCACAGGACAATAGAACTGTCATTGTGTTTGCACTTCACAAGTATAGCATATACAGTGGATTGCACCACAGAGAGTCTGCAATTAGGAGCATTCCAACAGAACCAGTTCTTTAAATGAGAAAAAATAAGTGCAGGTACGCATTAGAATAGAGGCGTGGCAAGTGGGCGGGACTAGGGGCGGGGCGAAGAGCAATATATGATCATAGCTAATGACTTCTGTACCAGTTGCAGCACTTCAAAACACACGAGAAATGTGTTTATGGCAATAAAACAGATAAACCCATTACACATAATTACATGCTCCTCTGAAGCAGAGCGGAATCTGCCCTGGATGAGAAACCTAACCCGCGCCTGCCCTGCTGTGGATCAGGGTACCGGTACTCTTCCCTGGCTACAGAGAAGTGCCGGTACTGAGGGCAAAAAAAAATCGGAAGTGCTGGTACTCAGTACCTGTGAGTACCAGCCCATTTAAAGCACTAACACATTATTTTACATCTTCACTTATGCATTTGTTTCATTTAAATAAAATATTTCGTACTTCTTTTAATTGCAAAACAATGGCAAAGTCACTCAAAAGAGGATTTCATCAAGAAGAATGCGATGAAGGAGAAGACATCTGTGCATAAACTTACAATATTGCTATAGACAGACTACATTTTCAGCAAGAGATTGGAGACGACTGGTGTTCGAGATCAGAGACCGACAGTTGTGTGTCAGGGCTAGTAGTGCAAGTATATTGGCCACAGGTTCCCATAAAACAGGTCTGAACTAGCAACATGGTGCTCGGTAACTTCTCGTATGTTGTATGACTCTCACTAAGTTTTTCACAGACTTGCATCTCTCACCTTTATTGTTTTGTTCACTTCCCAGTTAGCTTTACCTTTGTTACCTGTGGTGCTGTGATTGTTATTCCTGTTTGCCTCCACAATGAATACCGGACTAAACCTCTCCATCGCATCAGTTGGTCCACTGGTGTCTTATCCACTGGGTCCTTCATAGCCCCATGGTGTTTCCTGGTACCTATGGGACTTGTCACTGCTATTACGTCTGAAGTACCCATTGGTTCAAATCAGACCTTGGCTGATGGTACTGCTTCCCTGTGCTGCTAATCTTTGTGCCATCTGTTGGCAAAAGGTTCTGCTCAGACACTGAAGCTACATTTCCTTGCCATCTGCTGTGTTGAGGGGCTCCTCTGTGGTGTACTCCAGCAGGTCTGTGGTGTTCTCTCTTACTTACCTAGCCCCTATAATCCCTTTTTCCACACTTCAGACCTCCTTTCTGAGGTACTTCTACTACACTACCTCTTGAGACGTCCCAACATGGATGGAACTTGGAGGATTAGCATCTGTATCCCTTGCCCCATACTCCCTAGCAAGACTGGGACATTATTTGCAACAGGGAGATGCTCTGGTGGCTAATATGCAGCTTTAAGGTTAACTAAGAATGTGGATAAACTCTCTGCTTTTCTTCTTAGCCAATTGTGTTATCCTGGGCACATCACTTGTTCCAGGTGCAGAAACTCGCGAGGGCAAGGTCGCTTCAAGGGGTGCTGAATGTGAAATGATTTAGCCTGGAAACTATTGAGGAGGATAGGCTATTCCCGTTGATGGTGAAATTAGGAGACACCCTGAAGAAGTGTGGTGAGGAAGATGATAGTGATACAGATGACAGCTTGTTATACAGATTACTATCAGAAAGACCACCTCCATATAACCCAGTTTCAGAGGAGGGAAATTCAGTACCATCCGAGGGGATTGGAGAATTGCAGACTCAACCTAGTGTGAGAGTTGTTGGGATAATCTCAACAGGAACAGAAGGAACAGAAGGAAGGGGAACACAGAATCCAGCAGATACTGAAGCTAATGGAGTTATAGGTGTTAAAAGGTTACCGGGTGCCTTTACAGTGCCGGTTCCCATTGTTCCCATAGTGTCAGTATATGACTCAGATCAGGTGAGAAATGGGAGTTTGGGACAGTCAGCAGTTGGAGCGGGGACTAGCTCTGGAGGGAATGGCACAGTGGGTGGAATAGCTCACCTTCCGAGACCCATAGAATCGAGTATGCCATTGCCATCCACTGCAGACTCCTCTAGAAGACAAGTGGGTGTGAGAACGGCAAGACCAAAGTCTTTGGCCGATTCAAGATCCGACATAAGGATGTGGGAACCACCAGTGAGAAGCCAGAGTGACAGGATGACAGGGGATTGGGATCGTGGAGACTCAGGAAGCCGGTCAGCCCATAGGAATGTAGTGGAAGGGAACAGATGCGCGGAGAATGAAGAATCGAGTGGTGCATCTAGTCAAGGGACCCTGAAAGTCGCTATAAGAGGAAAGATGTTGGATGTGGTGAGATTGAAAGCTGAAGTAGATGAGATAATTAGTGGGAACCTGCCTTTTGGAAAGAGTGGAACTTTACGAACCAGACGAGTTGTTGTTTGTAGCAAAGGACGTAACTCGTAAAGCAAGGTCAGCACATGAAAAACTGACAGAACTGGCAAAGAGATATGAGGTGGATCTGTTTAAGACAAAGATGTTGCAGGGAAGTCACAGATTGCAGTACAGTGATCAGGAATTGGAAGAGAAGAGAGTCATAGGATTGAAAGCTCACATTTGAGAATTGATTATAGGGATACGTGCATGGAGCATGCTTGATAAGTGGGAGGAAAGATGGTCCAAAGAGAAGAGCACCAAAAGGAGCGTAGGAGAGACACCGCCTCCAGGAGGGGGACTAATAGGAGTGGAGAATTGCCCTTTACAAGAAGGACAGAACAGAGAGTATGTGCATGTGCCTCGAGTAGAGGTGATTTGGCAGCATTTACGAATGACTTTCCTCGGCTGAGGGAGAAGCCTGTCGAATCGTACAAGCAGGTCGATCGTTTTGTTAAAATCTCGAAGGTGTTGTGGGTTGATCTGAATACATTGTTTGACATCGTAGTGCCAAGCGACTTGTGGGCAGCTTGTAAAGTTGCAATTGATTGGCCAACTTCCGAACCAGACAGGGATTCTGTTACAAATGGTCCTTCACCTATAGTTATAAAAAAGTTTGAACAGGTAATTGTAGGAGAGTAGGATCTGCTTCACATGTATACCCCCACTTTTTACTGGTGTTTTACTGTTTTTCGACTTTAGTCTGGCTGGGCCCCTGCTATTCAGGGCCCCGGCCTAGCTGCTTCCTCTCTAAATTAATTGCATGTACTTTAGGTACACCATAGATTGGATCCTAATGTACCCTTGTGAGTCCCTAGTATATGGTATACTATGTACCCAGGGCATAGGTACCCCAGAGACCTACCAAGGGCTGAAGCATGTATTATGCCACCCCTGGAAAGCCACCCAAAATGACACCACAGGTGTACTAAGGCAGCCTGGGTAAGGTGGTGCATGCACTTCTTACTGAGGTATAGGTTCACTATACCTCACCTATCACTGCACATACAAACCTATCAGTCACCCCTATGGCAGGCCTTATCCATCCTGAAGGCAGGGTGCTTGGTTATATGTGAGAGGGTGCCCAGGCATGAGCTGAGCCCCTCTGCAGCCTTCAGAATATCTTCTCCGGGGTTGTCAGTGGTGCAGTCTGACCATATACTCTTAAATGCATTATATCTTAAACGGTTAATGCTAACTTTGGACTGGCTGCATGGAAACATGTCGTGTTTGGTGTCAAACACCTTGAAATCATACCCACACACCAGTAACTGGTGTGGGAGTATGATTCCGCCCTTCTAAAGGGAGAGACACAACAGTACTGGGTTACCCAGTAGAAACTTAACAGAGCCCTGGCATCACAGAATGGATGCTGCAGCCACAGACACGGGTCTGGCCTCCTGCTGCTGACCAAAACTCTGGCAGGGGAGGCCTGGACAATAGGTTTCCTGTCACAGGAAGGTGTAACCACCTCCCAGACAGGCTTCTGTGTATTGGGGCTGGGTGGGAGCACTCTGAGTGCTTTGAAGTCCTTCACTGGGGGCACATTTGGTGTCCCTGTGCATAGTCCAGCACAAACCGGTTCAGGGGCTTCCATCCCCTGCTCTGGTGCAAATCTGGACAAAGGAAATGGGTGTAGCCACCCCTTTTTCCAAACCCTCCCATAGGTGGGTCTCCAGAGCTAGTCCAACCCCTTCCTTAGGTATAAGTAAGGAACCTCTGTAACCAGAACTTTAGATATCCCTGGACGAAACTCTGAAGCAGAATCCTGGAACTTCGATGCTCTACTCAAGACTAGAGGACTGAGAAATCTCCCTTAGGGTCAAGGAGTGACTCCCTTGCTTGGCTGCTTGGCAGGCACCGACAAAGCAATTTGCCTGTCTGCATTTTCGAAGCTCCCGCTGGACTCCAAAGTATTTGCAGCCCAGGAAGAGGATTTCCAGACATCTCACAGGCCAACCCGAGTCCCCAGCAAAGCTGAGACCCGCAGCCCTTGTGAGTAGCGTGGAACCGGTACTCCTGGTCACCGTGCACTTTTGCAAGTGCATTAACTTCTCGACATCTCTTGAAGTTGTGCTTGGGCTTATTTATAGCCCCCACCTCAAGCACAGAATCCATCGAAGATTGTTGGCCTAGTCACCCCGAGTGACCCGTGGGCCGCCATTTTGTGTTTTGTCTTGAGGTCCCTTTGCGATCCATGGTCTGTCGACTGGTGAGTCCCTGAAGGGGTAACTTTGATTTTCCTTGGGCTTCCCTGGTTGCTCCAGACGTGCCCCAACTCCCTACCAAGTGGTGAGTCCCACAGACCTTGCTGGTCTGCACCGAAGCATCTTTCTTGTTTCTGCATGGGTTGCTGTTGCCAAGGCTTGCTGTGTCCAATCTGGGCACCACTGCTGCAGGACTCGACATTCTTCATGGGACAGCTTGAATCTTGCTCCTGGTCATCCTCGACACCTCCTGGTCCTCGTGGCTGAAGAGTCAAGCTTCACCTTCTTCACCTGAAATCACCCGACATCGGTGGGCATCTGCCTATCGCCTTCCTGGTCACTGGCTAGTGACCCAGACTCTGTCCCCTCTGCTTTCAGGTTATTCTCATCTTTGATACAGGCTTGGATCTCTTTGGACACTCCGCATCTTCCCAGCAGCAGCACTTCTTTGCCAGCTCCCATTGAAATCGACGACGCTACCCGACACCATTTGACACCTCTGCACCCGGCTTCCCTGGGTGAGGTAACACAGGTACTCTGGTGCTTCTGTGGGTGTTGTCCCTAGAACTTCCTGGGTCCCAAAGGGTTTGGTCCTGACTCAATTCTAAGTGTCCCTAATCTTTAAAAATCTAACCGCGACTTTCCCCATAGAAGCTAACGGGAGCTCACAGCTGTGTTCTCACACTGCACGCAGCCCCCGTGGGTCCCCTGTGTCACTACCTTGGGTGGTTCCTTGGGGTCCCAGTGATTCCACAGGCTCTAGGCCTTGTGTCTAGTTAAGTCGTGGTTCTTACACTATTTTAGTATATGGTTTGGCTCGCCCCAGGGCCTGACGTGTATTTGTGCTTGTTACTGTCATATTTGAAGTGCAACTTATGTGTTTTGAACTCTAGACTCATGAAGAGCCTAGGAGGGTGTGTTTAGAAATAAATACATATATTTGTTATATATACCTGGGGTGGTTGTCTTTCATTTAGGCACTCAAGAGATTATAGACTGGTAAAACAAGCTGCTTTACATTCCTTCAAGACTTAGCCTGAAGGCTGCTCTCCATAGCTACCACTAGGATAACTTTCAATAAAGGTTGTCTTTAACCTATAACCAATAAGGGGTTGTTTGGACTGGTACAGGGTACCCACTATAACTAGTGAACAGCATATACCAGGCCAACTTCTCACAGTAATTACATGGCTGAAATCCAAAATCTCGCCACAAGATATTGATTGGGTTAAGATAGATCGAACTGTTCAGGAGCCGAAGGAGTCCGTACATGAATACTATGAGAGACTCCTACAAGCCGTTAAGCACTACAGTGGGCTGGACACATTAGACCCTAAAGACATGGGACAGTTTGTTTCCAAGTTCTTTTTGGGTCTGAGACCAGAAGTTAGCTTTATGATTCAGCAACATCTGACCTGCTGGCAGAACAAGTCAGTGGATGAAATATGCGGTATGCCAGGTACTGCAGCGATGAAGTGGACTCGAAACACAGGGAGCTTAAGGACAACCTGATGCTAGTCCAAATGCAAACCCCTGACAGGGAACTCCAGACACAGCCAAGTGGAAGGGCGCTCGGGAGAAGAGAGGGAAAAAATCAAGGAGGGACCCAGAATACGCAAGATCAAGGGAAAGGGAAACTTGTAGACCCCAAGACAGGGCTGGATGTGGCAACACTGAAAACGACCACTGCATGTCACCTGTGTCACAAGAACGGGCAATGGAAGCGCAAGTGTAGATTGAACCCAGTAAACCAGGTGCAACAAAAGGCAGAGATAGTGCAGGTACCTGATGTTGTCAATACAGAAACGAGACCTAGGTCCATGGAAGGGGGGACGATGGTCCCGCAGGTGTAAGTCCCACAACCTCCAAGCATTCCATCCGGAAACCGGATGTACCAGCAGATGCCCCTTTCCGAGAATTATGATGAGTACAGCTCAGACCCGTTGAAATTACGGTGACTGAGGGGGAGGAAGACTGCACTCTTGGGGCAGTCTTAGAGGTAGACCAGAGGGGACCGTTTGTAGAGGCGGATGTTTACGGTAATCCCACCACTTTTTTGGTTGATACTGGTGCTACCCTTTCTACTGTGAGATCTGCAGTAGTTCCCAACCTACCCCTCTTGGGACAATCAATCCAAGTTTTAAGAGTGGCAAATAAGAAAATGACTAATCCATTGACTGAGCCGATTCCTGTGAGAATAGGAACCTTTCGAGATCAACGCCAGTTTGTGGTGTGCGACTCAAGTCCAGTCTGCTTCCTAGGACGAGATCTTTTGTGCAAGTTGAATTGTACCATCTACTGCAGGCCCAAGGGAGTGGAAGTACAGAAAAAGGACAATGATGCCACCTTTAAGGTTGCGAATCAGAATTTGTGCATAGAGATGTATCCTGTGTTGACAGTGGAAGAGCTTCCACTTGACCTAAGAGACTCTGTTTCATTGGATGTGTGGGATTTCACGGGAGAACAGATTGGATTAATCAAGGGGGTTGAGCCAGTTAAGATCCAGATTAAGCACAATTTTCAGTTCCTGAGAACGCCCCTGTACAATCTGTCACCTGGGACAATCGCAGTGATCAAACCTGTAATCGCTTCTATGATTAAGCAGGGAATCCGGGGAGGGAAGCAGGGGAGAGGAGTTGGCCTAACGGCTAGGGTGCTCGACCTCAGACCTGGTGAACTGGGTTTGAGTCTCGGTAATGACGCTGAACATCCTGTGATTCTGGGCAAATCACTTTATCTCCCCGTGCCTAACAAAAAATGAATGTGTGTGTCCTCATGTAACGTAACTGGTGCTATGTAAAGCGCTCTGATACCTGATTGGATTCAGGTCAAGTTCACGCTATATAAAACTCTGCAAAAAAAAATCCTGAAGGAGATAATTAGCAGTCCATGCAACACACCCATTATGGGATTGCAGAAGCCAAGCGGGAAATTCAGAATCATGCAAGTCCTGCAAAAGTTCAACATGATTGTTGTTCCATGTTGTCCAGTGATACTATTCCGGATTCTATGCGAGGCTGAGTGGTTTACTGTGATTGACTTGTGTTAAGCATTCATTTTGATACCTCTCCACGAGGAAAGCCAATTTTTGTTTGCTTTCCGGCTGGAAGACTGTGTGTTAACGTGGAGTCGTATCCCTCAAGGGTATACAGAGAGTCCATCGATCTTTAACCAGATCTTGAAAAAGAATCTTGAGAGTCTTGTGTTGCTGCAGAACTCAGTTCTCGTGCAATACATTGACGATTTCCTTATTGCGTCAGAAACTGAGGATGCTTGCAGGATCGACACGATTGCCCTACTGAATCATTTGGCAGAGAAAGGACACAAGGTGTCCCCAAATAATTTGCAGTACTGTTTGAGTGAGTTACTGTACTTGGGTCATTGAATTGAGAAAGGCAAGAGAAAGGTGTCACCAGATCGAATTGAGGCGATCATGAATATGGCTGTACCTACCACTCAGAGGGAAGTTAGAATGTTCTTAGGAATGGTTGGCTACTGTCGCCAATGGATTCCCAATTTCTCCCTGAAGGCGAAGCTTTTGCAAAGGCTGACACACAAGGATGTGAGTGATCCGGTACCATGGGACCATGACTGTCTGGTTTCGTTCTTGGAGTTGAGAGATGGCATGTGCCGTGCTCCGGCTTTTGGAATGCCTAACTACAACAAGCCCTTTACATTGTTCTGTTGTGAGTGAGAAGGTTGCGCATTGTCAGTCCTGACTCAGAGTCATGGAGGTGTCCGTAGAGCAGTTGCCTATGTCTCAGCTACTCTAGATCCAACAGCTTCAGTGTTGCCCGGATGTCTCAAATCCGTTGCTGCAACAGGTGTCAGCATTGAGAGATGTGAAAGCATTGTCATGGGTCACCCTTTTATATTCTATGTTCCGCATTCTGTTGAACTGTTGATGACGAGGACTAAGACACAGCACCTGACAAACAATAGACTCACATGCTACGAGCAAGTCATACTTGCCGTGGAGAATGTGACTCTGAGAAGGTGTTCTGTTTTAAATCCTGCTACACTGATACCTTTTCCAAATGCAGATGATGAAGATTGTGAAGACCACGACTGTCTTGATGTGACTGAACTTTGCACCAAACCGAGTCCTGACATTGTTGATGAACCGCTGTCTGACTGTGATGAAATTTTCTTTGTAAATGGTTCATGCTTAAGAGACAATGCTGGTCAGTTGAGAGCAGCGTTTGCTGTATGTACTTTTATGGGAGTGGTTGAATCTTCTTGCTTAGAAGGAGTATATTCCGCACAAGTGGCCGAAAGTATTGGCCTTTACTCGCGCCTATTTGGAAGCTGATCAGATCAGAATCACCATCTACACCGACAGCCAGTATGGGTTTAGTGTGGTTCATGATTTTGGACACCTATGTTTTCAGAGGGGTTACATAACATCATCTGGTTCTCCCATCAGAAATGGAGAATACGTGAGACAAGTGTTGGAAGCGTTGCAATGTCCCAAGGAAATTGCTGAAGTAAAGTGCGCAGCACATGGGAAGGGAACTGACTTTGTTCCTCTTGGCAATAAATATGCCGATGAAGTTGCACGTTTTTGCGCTAAACAGGGGTGTATTTTTACTGGAGATTAGACAGGAGAGAGCCAAGAGAGAACCGAGCTCAACATGATGTTAGCCATGGCAGACACTTGGGATGAACTCAAGTGCCTGCAGGAAGAGGTTTCAGAGCAGGAAAAGGAGGTATGGACCAAATCAGGATGTGAGAAATGGGATATTGACATTTGGGTTTCAAGTGATGGCCAAGCAGTGTTACCAGATGACCTATTGAACCCGATGGCAAGGCAGATTCATGGTGCTGTGCACCTTGGAAGGATGCGATGGTGCGAGTGTTCAGACAGACATGGTATAACCCACGATTTCGTACAGTTGCTGAAGCAGTGTGTCAGAGGTGTGTTACTTGTCAACAAATTAATGCTGGAAAGAAGACTGTGGTTTCGTTGAGTCACATTAGGAGGTCAGAAGGGCCTTTCAATTGAATGCAGGTAAATGTTATCGAGATGCCTAAGTGCAATGGATTGAGGTACATTCTAGTGGTGGTGTGTGTGTTTTCATGGTGGATGGAAGCTTACCCAACACGAAGGTGTGACACCCTTACAGTGGCGAAGCTGTTATTGAGGGAGTTGATCCCTAGGTTTGGTTTTCCAACCTTGTTGGAGTCGGATAGAGGAACACACTTCCACAGCGAGATCATGAAGTTGCTTTGCGCTGCTTTGAATGTTGGATCAGAGACTCCATTGTAGCTATCGACCAGAGGCTTCTGGGATAGTAGAGCAGATCAATGGAACTTTGAAAGCACGGATGGCAAAAGTGTGTTCGTCTACATCTTTGAAATGGCCTGATGCATTGCCTTTGGTGTTGATGAGTGTTCGCAGTGTCCCAGATAGGAGGACCGGTCTTTCCCCGCATGAAATCCTTATGGGGAGGGCGATGCGATTGCCAGCACTACTGTCCACAGCTTTGATAAGCATCACTGATGACTTAATCCTCGATTACTGCAAAGGACTAGCTGATGTGGTCCATTCTGTGTCTCAGCATGTGCAAGCTGCCGCTGTTCCCACTTTAAGTGATCTATGCCACGACCTGTGCCCGAGAGATTGGGTACGTGTCGGCAAGCATGTGAGAAAGAGCTGCCTGGATGGTCGGTGGCGAGACCCTTATCAGGTGATACTGGTAATGAACACAGCAGTGAAGTGAGGAGGATTGCCAAACTAGGTACATGCTTCGCACACCTGCAGAGTTTCAGCACCTTTGGAAGAAACAGCTCCTCTCATGAATGAAAATCCAGCTGTGGCGGCAGGGCCATGATAGAGGACAAGTCAAGCTGTGAGGGTTGCTGACGAAGCTGGTTGTTCACCAGACCAGGCTGAGGAGGGTTACGCAACACACAACCCAGATATTGACTCTGAGGAAGAAGATCACGTTGTGAGTGGTACAGAGTCAAACTCAGCGGAAGGAAGTGGTGCGCAGAGTGATCGGGAGGAAAGCAGAAGGGTTAGATGTGCAGAAGAAGCGTGGCCTGAGAGACAGGGAAGACTGAATCTGAGACTGGCTCCTGAGAGAGATCTTGCCCCCGTGTCTGAGATCTCTCTGAATCGGAAGACAGTGAAGAAGAACAGACTCCAGGCCTGAGAAGATCCAGAAGGACAAGAGTGCCTTGCCAGAGATGTGCTGCCCCGGAGTGGACTTATGCAGTAACTGATGCCGGGAGTAGTGAGTTCCGGGAGGCTGAGGTCCGTGAAAGTGATGAGCAGGAATCCGACAGAAAATCGATAAGGGACTGCTAGTTACAGGACTTGAAATCAAAGGGGTGTTGACCATCATGGTTCCGAAACCTCCAGTTTTGAGCAAGGTACGAATCCTGATCTTTCACAGATTGGTTTTCCCAACGTTTGGATTTGAACCACCACCTCATGAAATGGTAGATGTTTGTCTTGAGATTTTGCAACATGTTTTAGCCACAATTGGATCTGAACTTATTGTAGATTGCGAATGAACTGTGTTTTGTAAATAAGTGCTTTAAAGAAGATAACCTAGGCCCGAGAGGAAGAAGAAGAAATTTAGGCACTTTCCGTAGAAGAAGAAAGAGGGTTAAGAAAGTCTTTTTGGACTGTGTAAATGAAGAACAAAAGTTCTGTAAAGGGAATTTCCAGCACTTCCGGAGTGGTGTTTGAACTGGTTAAACAGCAACTTGTGGTTAAGAAAAGGACTCTAACAGGCACATGCATCATCATAGGGTTTTGCTATTCCTTAATAGCGATTATTAAGGAATCGCAATTAAGGAATAGCAAAACCCTATGCATGTAGGAATCGCTAAAGAAATAGCGATTCCCACAAATTCCTTAATTGCGACTAGCAAATTGCGAGTCGCAATTAAGGAATGTCTTCCCATTCCAGGCCCATAGGAATGAATTAGAGATTGCGGGAGCAATTTGCGAGTACCAGTAGGTACTCGCAAATTGCTCCCGCAATTTCGATGGTGCAAGGGTGTCACAATGACACCCTATTGCACCCATGTATGTTCACTCTGCACAAATGTTGCATACACACATGCTCTAAGGGCATGTGTGTGGGCAACATGAAACTTAGAAAAATGCAAATAAGTGCATTTTTCTAAGTTTTCGCAAATTACCATGAGGTCCAGCCTCATGGTAATTTGCTCACGCTAATAGCGAAATCGCTATTTTTAAACTGTAATGCATTGCATTTAAGGAATCTCAATTAGGGATTCCTTAAATGCAATCGCTATTTAAGGAATCCCAATTTTGAGATTCCTTAAATAGCGATTTTTGCATTCGGGATGATGCATCCCAAATGCAAAAATACCGGTCGCAAAGGGGCAGATTCTGAGAATCTGCCCGTTTGCGACCGGTTTTGTGCTTGATGCATGTGCCTGTTTGTGTTTGTTTGCTAAAACCAAATCAACAACGAAAATGGAGCCTGGAAATCCGAACCGTAGGTCCAAATGTATGATAGGTACACTCATAGTAGGAGTGATAGTTTCAATAGTCATAGTTATCATAGTGTCAGTTGCTATTCCACATGAAGTAGAAGTCGTAGAGGTGAAGGGGACACCTACACCCAGCACTTCTATCAAGAAAGAGGGTATCATAGGAGCTGAAAAAGCTATGCTAGATCAGAACGATTGTAGATTGCATGTAGATTTGTCTAGAGGTGATTTTAAGATTAATGCATATGCCAAGCTGCTATACGAATATGTCGAGGCGATGGATGCAAAAGATTGTTATGTGTGTATGCAGTTGCCTGTCTCAGTGGATGAGGGCATTAAATTCCACCATCTCCCACTGACGTATGGGATTTGTTTGTTGCTTAGTATGTTCTATGGGAGAGGTCAATAGAAGTACTTATTTTCCAATTATGATGCGGTGCTTTCAGAGGTACCAGCTTACAAGCACCTGAACAAGTATGATTATTATAAGCAGGAAGATAGGATTGGGAAGTAGTTCATACGGACTACAACTTTAGATACACCCTATGCCCATAGACATAACCTGACCTGCTCACTAACAGGTGTAGAGAAGAAATGTGTAGATCAAGTAGATGATAGATATCGACAGTTAACACAAACACATAACACCGGAGAAAGTCCAGTAGACTGGACAGAAGAGGAGAGAGCTCACAGAGCAAAAGAGAGCTATGGCCCTATAGCACTGGATCTAGTGCAGAAGGGGAAGCTGTGTGTGAAACGTGTACAGACCTATTATGACAAGGTCTATGTGGGACCGAGTACGTGTGATCACATTTTAACTATGGAAGAGTCCGAAAATAACTTTTTGCATGGTCCTGTGCAAATGGTGCCAACAGTATTTTATGTGTGTGGAAAGAATGCTTATGTGAGAGTGCCTGTGAATTGGTATGGTATTTGTTATTTGGGAATTCTTTTCCCTAAGATCTACCACGCGGAGGAACTAGAACTTTTGGAAGGTGAAAAGCATTCTAGAGCAACGAGGATGTAAGTGCAGGAGCAGTGATTGGAGATATCTTTGGAGCAGCAATACCAAGTTTGGGAGTGATTCAGAATGATGTGTAGATTAGAAAGTTGGCGACTGTTGTTGACAAGTTGTTGACTAATACAGCTAAGTTGCTGATACTTGTTGATGGAGAGATGTTGTTGCTAAGGACCAGTGCTTAATTTGTAAAATATGAAGTCCAGGTGCTCAAATATTTGTTGGAGGCCACACCCACTTCCCCCTGGCTCCACCCACTTCCTCCACAGTGTGCCCTTACCTCCCCATACCCCTCTGTTTCCTCCACCAGACCTGCAAACGCCCTTACACCTCCCTCTCTCCTGCTGTCTTCACACACCTGCGCACTTTCCCCTCTTGCACTCAGCCTCTATCTAGACAAGCTCTAACCCCCCCACCCCCTTCTGATATCCCCAAGGCCTGCACACTCACCCTCTTCTGCTGCCAGTCCCTATCTCTTCTGATCTCTCCGTGAGGCCTCCTCGCCTCTCAGCCATGAGCATGACCCCCCTCCCCCATGTCAAGTTCTCGCAGGGCTATCCCCTACTTTCCTTTCGGTCTTTTCGCTATGCCTGACACCTCCCCATCCTGCATGTTCTTCTGACCCCCTACCTCCGGTAGGCCTGCACACTTGCTCATCACTTCTGCTTTATAAACATAGACTCGTCCCTCTTTCCTGCTCTCTCCTACAGGGCTGCCCCCCACTCCCTTCTGGTCTCCAGTCTCCTGTACTAGACTGACACGGACCGACCCCACACGCTCTTCTGTACTCTTCCCCAGGCAGACATCACCTGCCCTCCTCAGCCCTCTCCAGGCAGGCCTCCAAACCACTATCTCTCCTGCTCTCTCCTCTGTCTATGCTGGGGGGGTTATCCAGGCCGGCCTCACCCCCGCATTTCAAACTTCTCTAGGAACGCACTGCACACCCCCTGCAGGGAGTTGCCCCAATGTGAAGTTAAGTCACTGCCTCATTCTACAGACTAACCACTCACAAGCATGTACATCATGTACCAAGACATGCCTGCCAACAAACCTTTCACCCCCACTGACCCTCAAACTCCCCTGGGAGGCTGCAGCCAGGTCCGTGGACTGAGGCCTCGTGATTCTTGCACTGTTCTTGAGCTAAATTTGTGCCAGGCACATTCTCGCATGGCTAGCCCTCCTGATCCTGTGCACACTTTGGATGTATGCTTGTGAAAAGCTCAGTTGGGAGGATATTTGGGTTTATTTCCTCTGCCTTTCTTGCGACCTGTTTATCGCAACTTAGTTTTGAAATTGTACATGTTAGACTGCACATTTCGGTATTTTGTGCAAGCAATATTTTTGTTTGAAAATAAATATGAATAAACTGCTTGTGCAAACAGAGTGCAGAGCAATAAGAAAGATTTTGAAATTTGTCCATGAGATAATCCTACAGCCTCAGGGGAGATGATTTGGAAGAGGTTACACAACTACCGTGAAACTACTCTCTACACAAATAAAATAAAGTAGGACACAATACCTTGAAAAGGGTGCTGCTGAAAAAAGAAAACACTTGTGCGTGCAGAATGTCAGTGTGCCAGTCGGCCTGCCTTAATTATAGCGCTGATGGTCATTCTGCTCCTTGAATTAAATAGCAAGACAGGTGCTAAAGAAACTAAGTAGATTATTTAATTGAGGCAGGGACAATGTTGTCGGACACCAGTGAAGTGGCAATTAGAAGAAGGCATTGTTGAGTTGTGTATTTTATTCGCAGCACCGTTCTCATAAAATGTCAGTTAGCAAATGTGCTTCTGAAGGCCCCTCGTGCTTAAAAGTTTTCTTTACTGTGTTCGATGTGTCACAAATGGATTTACAGCCAGCTGCAGGGGGCTGTGCAGGGATTATTCTTATTTTCGAAGGGTCATTTCAATCAGGGAGTGTTGTACGTAGAAGAGTGCGTAACTTGGGGACACTGGAAATCAGGGACAAGTGAGACGTGATTTGGCTGCACACTGTTTGTGTCACAAGTATGTGACCAGAACGATTCTTTGCGCTGTGTCGATTCACTACACACAGTGCCCTGCCTGACGTCAGTGGCATGATTTCTGGGGCCTCTCTGACTAGGTTCAAGTGACCATCACCTCGAGCCACGGTTACTGCTGGTGGCTCTTCCCACACCATGCAAATCACATTTCCTGAAAGATTATCACACCTTTTTTTTAATCCATTTGGCTTTCGAGGATTGCTTCATTTCTTTTGAGCACTGGCAGCCAAGTAAAAGTAAGTATACACTTTAGTAAATAGGGGTGCGCTTCTGGCAGCCTCGGAGTGTAGCAGTGCACACGGTGCCCCGCCCGATCATGCCAGTAACATGATTGCTGGGGCCTCAGCCTCGGTTCAGATGACTGTCACCTCGAGCCAGTAAAAGCAGCAGCATTTTTTTATTACTTACTGCGGTTACTGGTGGTGGCACTGACTTTATAAGTAGCATGCTGCTGCTTCAAAATGCCCGCCTCGACGTTGCGCTTACTGGTGCTAATGACTCGTCCAGTGCGTGTGTGCTGGGGTGTGGTCCACCGTCCCTGGAATGAAAAACGTTTACGCACGGCACGCTGCCACAGCCCCCTACCCTACACAACCAGATACAGCCCAATCAGTGGCCCGCCCACCACCAGCAACACTGAATGCAAATTAATTTGCATGATGGATATGGATTTATCGGGCTCGCTCTCTCAACAGCCATGCAGAGAAACACTCTTCTTCACCAGCGGAGGATTCTGGAGACTGTCTGTGAAGTGAGCAACACTGCAGTAAGGAATTATATTTAATATACTTTGGCCATGACGTGCAGACTGCAGCGCAGTCATGTTGTTAATGTAGTTTGGCACTGGCAGTATAGACCCGGCCCTGATAAAAAGGTGCCGGTGCTGAGCACCGGATAGCACCGGCACAAATTAAGCACTGATAAGGACTAGGGTTATTGGCAAAAGAGGGCAGAGTCTGTAAAATGTTGAAGGTTCAAGAGTGCTGTACATATATACCAGATAACAGTGAAGATCTGGAGAAATATATAAGTAACATCACCGTGATCCATCATGAGATCCAGGATCTGACTGAAGAGGGTGTTGGGAAAAAGTTGGTAAAGGATTTGGTAGAGTGGGAAATTGGTTTGCAAACTTGGGAAAATGTATTCTTTTTTTTTTTTTTTTTTTGAAAAACCTTTATTGACGTTTCAATCATTTACACGTATGGGCCTACAACCCCCCGGGGCCGGCCGCTAAGTAATCAGAACAATAAAAGCAAATGTAAACACAGGCGGCACCTCGGAGAGCAAAATCTTCAATCCAATATAGTCCGGCCAATAAGCCGCGCAGGTAGGATACCAGGAGAAAAAGGGTTTTTCATTTTATAATAAAACAAAACAGTAGGATCAGGTGCCAAACAATTTCCCAACAGCGATAAGGGGCAAGGATAGGAGACGTAAGCAATAAGCAGCAATATATTGAATCAATGGTGCAGACACGGGAAATTCCGGATGGGGAAGAATATCAAAAAACAGTCGCGCCTGCAGACCCCAGTACCTAACGCCCAGCGAACACCCCGGAAACTGTGGCACACATGAAGAGGCAACGATTCACAATAAGGGAGGTGTACCGCACTGATCCCAGAAAAAGGAAGACAAGAAGAAACGGAGAAGAAAAAGGAGGCCATGGAAAAAGAGATAAAGACTAAAGAGTCCCCTCCCCCAACCCCCCACCCTGCACCTCTGCGAATGAGTATGGCCCCACCCCCCAGCAGTGTGCCTGTCGCCCTGGAACTAGACCCGAAATATAGAAGAAACAGGGAAAAAGGAGTAAGAAAGGACCCCACCAGACGGGGGGGCGGAGAGAGTATAATAAACTGGAGGAGGGCCTACAAATCATACCCCCGGCTTCTCCCTCCCGCACGGTGAAGTCTCCCCACAGCAAACAATTAGCAGCACCAAGTCGATCATATCAAAAAAGGGGGGGAATGGGGAGCATTATGCACCAACTATGCGAATAACCATGAGAGCACGCAACCATGAGTCCGCCCGTCTACTAGGTGACCACCCCCGAAGGATCAGCCTCAGCCTTGACCACTCTTTGCGATTCTGCCCATGCCTGCCCCTCGACCCAGCACCATGACCGATGTTCCAAGGTACGGGAGTGTCCAAAAACAACCGGGAAGCGACGCACACAGGTGGGGTGGAAGTCTCTGAGTACCAGCACAGACCGCATCATGGAGGGGCGTCTTTTCCAGTGCTGCCCCAGGATCTGCACTGCACACAAGGTCCAGACAGGCTGAATCAGCCAAAGGAGACACACGTTGCTGGAATTGTCCCTGGGTCGCCAGAGACCGTGCACGGGACGAGGCCACCATCTTCCACTCAGGTCCAATACCTCCGGAACAGATCAAGCCCACAGTTAGCCGACCACACGGTAGCATACTGTCCGGAGTGTCCGGCTGTGCACTAATCGCAGGGGGGGCCGCAACATCTTCCTCCTGTGTGCAGTGTGGGAAGCCACTGTGTACCTGTGGACCAGCATGCCGCCACTGTCCCAACGCTGATGCCACACCATCTAGCTTCCTCCCCAGGACCCCGGCGCCATGAGCCAAGGAGAAATGAAGGGCACCAAGGGCCTCCAGGAGGTCGCCGTACCCCAGAGCAGCTCTCTCCGATCGCTCTGCCACACTCCCAAAAGTCACACACCCCCAATCCTGCTGCGACCCAGTGGACAGGATGGTAGGCTGCATAGCAACAAAATGGCCGCCGGGAAGGCCCGACTCGTATTGGGGCCAGGACCCCGGGACAAACGCCTCGAGGTCCACGTCGCTGAAGACAGGGATCCTGGGCCAGGCACAAATTCAGCCGTTGCGCGGTCACGGGCAACAGTCGTCTCCGCCACGGACCAGCTCCCGCGAAAAGCCGGGAGCAGCCCGCAAGGATCAGGGCGAGCTAGGGACGGCGTCCGGGCAGCTCACCGTCAAAGGCAGGGGCAAACACCACAGAATCCGAGAATTGCACCCCCGGGCATGTCCTCGTTCCGCAACGCTCAGCAGGGTGAGCGACTACGGCAAAATACAGGCCGAGGGCAGCACCACTCCGGCGGACCGACTCCACCCAGTCACCACAGGCCGCTGTTGTTAAACTGCCACCCGGCCAAGGCATCCACTCGAGGTCCCGGCTCCAGGGCCGCACGGGCCGCAAAGTTCAACCGCTGATTTCTCCGGCGGTACGGCAGCCAGAAACCTCGGAGTCACACGATCGGTTGCCACTTTCGTTTACAAACACGATCTCATAGCGCAGAATAAGGATTTCATGCAGGATATCCGTGCGGGATGCGGAGGTTCACGGAGCCGGGGATCTACGCTGCCGTCCCGGTCGCCATCTTGGCTCCTCCTCCGGAAAATGTATTCTTGGTTATATTCTTAAGCCTATCATTATCATTGAGGTCTGTGTGGTTTTCTTATGGGGATTTGCTAGAGCTTATCAGTGGTACAAAGCGAACCAAGTTGAAAGATCCCTTAGGGAGCAAGAGATGAGGATGTCTAGACTGCAGGACAGTCACTATCAGAATATCAAGAATCTAGAGAAGTTCCAACAGGGAAGAATGGCTACAAGCTCTGTTTAGGTCGGTTCTTTCTCCAGGGAATTGTGAATTTGTTGATGACACTAGTCATCAAAGGGGGGAACTGATAGAGCGCCATGAGATTCTGAAAATTGTAGGGGTGCATCATAATCATTAATAATCCGCACCCACATGTATTCTTGTGTTGTACTAAAAACCGATCTTTAGAAATGTGTAGTAATAACAAAATGTGTAACTGTAATGATAGAAAATTAGTTTGTGCCATTCGAGAAAGTAAAGTGGCATTTAAATGGAATTATGTGATTCTCGATATTCATTGCAAATGCTTAATGAAGTAGCTCACGTGTAATGTAATGCATTAGATTTTACAGTGAAATTGTGCTTTAAATGTTGTGAATTGTAGTGCTTACAGATGCATAATTTATTAATGCTTGTAATTTCCTGATGTGTAAAGGCCTAAATGAATGTTCACGTTTTGCTATAAAAGGCCTATTGGTATTTCTTATGTTAGCTGAATTATGTAGGCCTGAAGTGTACTTTCCCTGGTAAAGCTCTCATTTGGAGGTAGTCCGCGAAATTCGTGTGCGTGCACGGTTGGTCTGTTCTCATGCTTCTGTTGCAGGTGCAAGGACACCGTCTTCGTTATTTAGACTGACGCCTTTTGTTTTAGGAGTTAGGTGTGGAGGAGGCCTGCAACAATATATTCAGGAATGTCGATAATTGGGAGCTGTTACTCTTTCCCGCTGAAGAAACCTGAGACCCAAGGACATACCAACCATTGCTGGATGGAGTACAAGTTTTGGTGGAAAATTACCTACGAGAGGTGCCCGGCCAGAGGAGGTGTTTTAGAGGCGTGTCCTGCCTATTGTGCATTTTGTATTAGGGACAGTGCCCCAAGGGATGAGTTAGCAGAGAGCCGTTACAGGGTAGAAGGAAAGGATCGATACTGAGAAGACTTAGAGCAAACTTTGTAGCTTTGGTTACTGACCTTTACAACGTGAGTGTACTTCTTAGGAAGTCTTCACGTGCCGACACCTTTTCTTGATCTTGCCTGGGAAAGGCTAAGCAGGGATGCCACCTTAGTGATAGTGTAGGGACAGATTAATAGATTTCTTTTACAGCCACTAATGAAGACTAATTTAGATGTCGAAGCAGTTATTGATTGTTTAATATTCTTGGAGTTGCTCATTCTTTTTATGCTTCACTGGATCAGACTGGTGCGTAGGATGAACTTTGTATTAGTGCCCATGTATTTCTTTAACCTCGTCCTGAGGAGCGTGTATGTTCAATTGGTTTTGTCTTTGTAATAGAACCCCTAAATTGGAATTCGTAGTCAGCGATTCTTTCGGAGTCTAAGTAAATTGGTCCATGCTATTTAAACGTGAATACATTGGTTTCCTCCCCTTTACACTTTTCAGCAGATAACAAAGGTCCAGTCAACCGAGGATTCTTAGGGAGATTTAAAGATAAGAATCCGGCACAATCAGCTGGAAGGGTGACAGTTCCAAAACACAACCACTGACTACACACCACTACTTGGCCCATTATTCCTCAAAGATCTAACAGACCATCTGATGATCCTTGCAAATAGAGGTTTCTGTAGCTGTAGGGGTAGATTCTCTGAATGATTTTCCCTTCATATATCATTTACTTGTCTTGCAGAACTTCAGCATTATATCAACCTTTAGGTGCATGGTACATGTAGACTGCAGGCCACCCCCTCAAGTTGTAGTGCAAGAGCACAAACAATGGCTGTCAGATAAATATAGGTGTTCGAAGGGTCCCCTCTGTTGCCATATTGCAGATCACCGCTCCTGTATGGCTTTCACTAGAGGGAGCGCTCTCTCTGCTGGAGTCAGTTATCACAGACCCTTGACAGGGAACACTTGCTTTGTACATGAAGCAGCTCTTGTGCAGCCCCTAAGCTCTGCTCCACAGACCCGACCAGAGGAGCGACTAGAGCCACATTTGCGGGGGTGGAGGGGCTAATAAATATTTCGGGGGGGGGGGGGGGGAGTAATTCTTCCAGCAATAGGTGGAACAGAGATGCAGGGGCTCTAAGAAGGGGTGAAAGAAACAATAAAGCCTCGTTAGCAAGTAAATGGTCTTTTTAAAGACCTGTGAAGTAGTTGGGTACGCCTGCAATAAGACGAACGCCACACCAGCCAGCCTGCAGCAGCTCAAAAACTGTCTATGTTTGTGCCCGGCAAGTTGTCTCAGCCCGGGCAGGCATACACGACTGAAGCCCCTTGAGCCCCATTGGCGTTGCACGCCTGCACCCCACCATTGTCCCCAGTTTCCAGCAAGCCATGGCAGTCACCAGCCCTGGACCCCACAGCTGCCAAAGTCACACCTCCTCCTCAGGGGCACCGAGTCAATGGAGCAGGCTCAACAATCAGGCGCACAGCCAACATCCTTGGCCGCTCTCCAGCCATACAGCGGTGTCCGTCAAGGGACAGCAGCTGAGCCCTGCATCCAAGGAGCCAGTCCCAGCTGGTCGCCCTCACAGAGTCACAGCCTGGGTCAAAAGATGTCAGCTCAGGCCTCTCACTTTCTCAGGTGAGTCAACAAGCAGAATCAACGCAGTCTCCGTGCACAACAGAGCTCCTTCAGATGCATGGTACTCATGATGAAATGAGGAACTCATTAGGATACATAACATGATTTGTGGCACTTTCATGCTACGCCTTGAAACTCCCTTGAGCGCCGCCGAGAGTGCTAGTGGCTAGACCTAGGAGACACGGATTACATGGGCAAAATATAAATAAAAAACGTGTGAATTGCATGAAATGTATAAATTGCGCATTATGCGATTTCACGTAATATTCACTTGCGGGATACAGGTTTGTGCCGAACATATCTTTCAAAGAGACATATTTTGCTCGGACCAATCTCCTACTGGCATCCCACAATACATTTTTACACGCGGTCAAGCAAAAAACAGATGCACGTAAGTCATTTCATGAACCTTCCATGACATGTAAAACATTTCTGCTGACGCAATAGCATAATATTTGTGTACTAGAGAATCCAGCAGATAGTAACTCATGTTTGACAATTTTGAATGAAACCAGCCTATTCTTCATATATCAAAGTGTGCCAAACATGTTCCAGTATTAAGAGTCCTAGCAAGCACATGTCTAGTGACATGATGTGCCTGTGTAAGCGTGAACTGAGAAACCATGCTGTAGAATGTTCAGAGTGGTGCTGTGAGAACGCAAACATGCATAGAATGTTGGAGTCTGCGTGCTGCGTGCTGCGTGCTGCGTGTAGTCTGCCAGCTGACTGCAGTTGGAAGGAAGTTGGAAACCAGGTGTGTGCCACTGATGCGGTGATGTGACATTAAGGCCTAAAATTAACTTACCTCCTTCATGAATGGCTCAAAACTTGTTTGAAGTCCTTGCTCTGCAACTGCAACAAAGTTAAAGTAAGAGGAAATTAGACATTGGCCAATACAGGTACATGATGCATGTAATTGTAGCCAAGCAAGGGGTCAGTCATCTAAAAGAGAGCGAAGGGCAATAGGATCACAGGGGTATTTGAAACAAACAAAACACCACTGCCGTTTACCTCACATGCCAAACTACCCCGAAAAGGATTCGAATTGAATATTTTCTCATAATTCTCTTGCTTCTTTTTTCATATTTACTTTTGAGCCCCAAACCTACGGTTGAGATAGATGGCCACTCATACTATTGCATGAAGTCGGCACATACTGTTCAGAAACTGTTTAAGCGTGGGCTTGGGTAAGACATCCATTACTTCTTAGCCTCGAGCCTTAAGCTAAAAAACATTCTGTTCTAGGCTGTCAGACTGAAGAGTACCTAACAAATGATAGCTCTACCTATTAGGGACTTTCAGTTAGGCAAGTGCAGATTACCATCGGTTCAAGCCCTGAGACATTATGCCACCGCTGTGGGACATGTTGCTGAAAAGAAAGCGTTTCTCGTGAGAGAAGCGTGGTCCTCAAGCTATAGAAGCCAGATCTGTGCTAGAGGCGGAAGCTCTGACAGGTACTTCTGTTTGGCCACACGTGATTTTCATTTTGATGGCTACTCATGCCCCAAAAGCAGGACAGGGAAGTACGCAGGGGAACGGCATCCAGTTGAGTGCCTCCAATGTGACAGACTGTGCTAGCTGTCTGATATTTCCTCAGTTTCAAGCCAGGAATGTGCATCCTGTCAGCTGCTCCCACCCCGTAAGATTGCACCGCATGCCTGGCCTTTCAGGACAGTCAGGTGCCTCCTGCCTGCGGTCCACACCCTGACAGACAGCGCTGATGGTCAGGCCTTTCAAGCCAGGGACGAGCATCCTGCCCTCCGACCCTCATGCATTTCAAGCCAGGATCAGGATAGTCTGTTGTTCATGGACCAACAGACTGACTGCACTACCTGGCATTTCGAGCCAGGGACTCATGTCCTGTGACTTTTTTTTTTTTTTTGCGCAGAGTTTTATATAGCGCGAAGTTGACCCGAATCCAATCGGGTATCAGAGCGCTTTACATAGCACCAGTTACGTTACATGAGGACACACATTTAATCACGGGGAGATTAAGTGATTTGCCCAGAATCACAGGATGTTCAGCGTCATTACCGAGACTCGAACCCAGTCCCCCAGGTTGTTGAAAACTAAAACGGCGATATGATTAAGCATTCACTAAAGACATGAATTCTCTCTAGTTAAAACATGTCTTCTGTCTTATGTTGCCTAATGTCTGGACTCCATTTTGTATTGTCATGTCTCCACGTGCTTTGCACGAGAAGAGTCCTTCCTTTTTGTTAGTTGCTCTTGTAATCTGCCTAGTAACAGTCTATAAATAGCTCCTTTGTCCCTCTGGCGCATGTCCAGACTTGACCACATCTGTTATCAGTTAGTCCTTGCTTGACCATATTTTCGCGGGCTCAGGGAATCGTCAACTCCGCCCACATATTGATTCTGTATCGAAAATGTCCATAAAAGGTAATGCTTTTCGCCTCATGTCGTATCCACCCACTTATGAGCCCCTCTGTTGTGTATAAAAGGGGACTGTGTACGCAAGTTCTTTGTGCTACTCTATGCAATACTGAAGAGTGTTGTATAGGTTGTAGGACCACCCTTAAGGGTTAATAAACTCTGTCTTTGTATTTGCAGTTTCCGTGCCAACTTCCTTCTAGTTTACGTTACAGGAGAGCGAACCCTAGTATTCTGCGGGCCTAGCTGGGGCCTGTATTCATCAATTGGCGCCCGTCACGTGGGGCTCATCGGCGACTCGGATGCTCGAAGGACTGGTCGTGACGAAGGTGAGGAATTCGGCCGGGGATGTGATCACTGCCAGCGGCGGTTTTAGCCCTGGCATCCCGAGGTTTTCTTCCTTCCCTTCCGAACTGACCTTCTGGGTGGCGCCGGTCCTCGACTGAGACCTCTTCTGTCGGTTTGCAGCGACAGCCGTTTGGGCGAATTTTGGAACTTGGCATTTGGAATCTGGACACTCTTGATTGGTAAGAACTGTTGTACGGTACTTGCTCCGAGTTTTGAAGCCTGGGTTGGCTATTTGAGTTTGATTTGTGATGACCGGTCATATTTTGTATTGATTATTGTGAGAATATATGCGTTGCAACACATATAGGCAGGTAATGTGGAGATATTTCTCCGGAGCTGTGTAAATCTGAACGGCGCAAAGTTTAAGTGCCATTTTTGATAATACTGCATATTTTGCATTATTTTTGAGCATGCCTGCTTTTAGCGCACTCTGTAAGTGGTGCTGCTGTTTTGGAAACCGGTTAAATCTCGAGGAATCTGCTCCAGCCCCCCCAGAGGGGACTCCTAATAGGGATATGTATGTGAAGCATGGTCTTTCCTTTATAATGTACAGCACAGTGTGGAGGAAATATACCAAAAAGGATCCTGAGTTACGATGGCCTTTGTATGGATCGTTTGATATGCGTAAGATTGAGTATGTGGAACAGTGTATGTGTAAACGGCGTGCTCGGCAAGACATGTTTGAATGTGTACGGTTATGGGTGAAGGAAGTGTGTGAGCGAGAGAAACGTGAGAAAGCGCTGTTTGATAAAGAGCAATGGAAAAATGATCATGTGAGAGCCCAGGAAGCGAAGCGTCGGGAAGAAAGAGAACTGGAGGAGAGACAAGAGAAAGAGCGTAGGTTGCAAGTCTCGGGTCAATATGCTGTCCGCCAGCCACTTTATCCTGTCCTTACTAATCTTGAAGATGATTTTTATTTATTAGATCATTCTCCGCCCCCTTATGTTGGTGCGTCCGCCCCGAGATCACAGGATTCTGGATCGGTTTCGGATAAGGTAGACACGCGGTCCATGTTATCAACTGAGCGTATGGGTGAGCTGCGGAAAATTTCTCTTTGTGCGCTTAAGGGCAAGCTATCTCTTTCTGAATTATTGGAATCTTTGGAAAAGTGGCAGGATAGAGAGAAGCTGTATTTTCTTGAAACTTGTTCTGATGAAGTGATTACTGCCTTTCGGAAATATTCAGATGTTTTCGAGCCTGAAGCTGTAGTATTGGATGCTAAAGCATTACGTAATGGTGTTTTTTCTCCCTCTACGGCACCTGATGCGGTCCGACGGCTGTTTGCATTGCGGGACGCGGCATTTGAACTTAAAGAGAGAGCGCGCCCACAGGCAGCGGAAAAGGAGCAATCGGATTCGCACATTGGCGGCGGCCAATCATCTACCTCCCAATCAGATAAGAGCGAACTAGTGCATGCTAAACCAATGCGAGAGGCGGCACCTTTGTATGTTCCTCCTAAAGGAGCAGGAACTAGCTCAGATATGTCTTCCCCCGATGCTAGGGGATATTTTGTGTATAATTGGGTTTATACTCCCTGGCATAGGGCTGATGTTATGGCATTAAAGAATGCACTGCCTGACCCCCGCAAGAATCCGGCAGCCTTTTACGAAGAGGTCGAAGGGGCCTTGAATTCTTGTACTATGACTTTAGCAGATATAGATTTGTTCTTTGGGCTCATTTTACCACCGGATATGTGGCGATCTGTGCGGAAGGTGGATGATCAAGCCGCTTTTAAGGCCAAATGGTCTGAGATTGAGGATGTGGATAGGGAGAGAAAACCCGCGCAAAAACCACCCCAGCTTATTTTAGATCTTCCTGCGGCTATCCTGACTAAATTGAAAACAATTATCCCCCCTAAAAAGATTGACTGGAACATGTTAGCCTCATGTAAACAAAAGGTTGATGAATCAGTTTCAGATTTCTTTACACGCTTTGAGGAGACATTTCATGATTTCAGTGGTCAGTCGCTTACGGATGATACGGGCCGACATCTTTTTGTTGATAAATATGTGGCGAATTTATTGCCGGGAATAGCAGCTCGTTTAAAAGTGAGTGAAAGTTCTTGGTCCACTTCGTCTCCGGCATCCCTCCTGACCATGGCTCAGTATTATGAGCGTCAGGAACAAGAAGCGAAGGGAAATGAGGAGAAGAAATCAAAAGATTTGAAAACTAAGGTGATGCTAGCACAAGTGTATGGTCCGCCTCGTCGGGGTGTAGAAAGGGGTAGAGGAGGATTCTATGGTCCCCCTTCGGGTCGGTCAGATGTTAATAGAAATCAATGTGCGTATTGTAAACAGTCGGGTCATTGGGCTAGAGATTGTCCGGTGTTATATGCATCTCGTCAGGGACGTGGTCAGGGACCACCGAGAGGTAGAGGGGGTTTTTCGAATTATAGAGGGAACTCTAATGATCGTACTCGATTGGAGCCTAACGTACAGCAACGGGATATGCCTAATGTGTTTGATAGGCAACACCAGTATCAGATGTCTGGGAACGACCGTTCTGGGTACCATGACTCACAGCATGCGTAGGATTGCGTTGGATGGGGGTTAGAATCAGTTGAAGTGCCGGTTGATCAGAAGGGTCCTTATGTTTCAGCAAATGTTTTGGGTTCTACTGATCGGTTCCTAGTTGATACAGGAGATACTCGCAGTGCGCTGTCCAAACAATTGGTTCCGAGGGCTCCCCCATCTGGCTTAATGGTTACATCAGTAGGGTTTGATGGTACACTCTCTCGAAGCCCTCTTTCCCGACCCCTTGCATTCCATGTTGACCACTTTTCTGCACCCTGTCCGTTTTTGCTTGCCCCGAACACGCCTGACAACATTATGGGTCTTGATATGCTCAAGCACTTCAGAGCTACGATCCGCTGCTCCCCTACTGGAGTACGTGTGATATTAAATGACAATCACCCAATGACAGACCGGATGTGTGTGGTTGCGGAGGATACTGCATTAGCTTCCCTCCCTCAGTCTTTGTGGGCTACTTCGGATACGGATGTGGGACAGATGGTGATTCCGCCTGTCCACATTAGTGTCCAGGAGGGTGCTGTGTTACCACGCCTCCCTCAGTATCGTATTTCCCAGGAGGGGGAGGAGGCACTCATACAGATTGTGCAGGATTTGATTACGGTGGGAGTAGTGGAGGAAGTTCCCTACAATGTCTGTAACAGTCCCATTTTACCCATTTTGAAGAAAGATACCGATACTAGGGTTTATCGTTTTATCATTGACTTAAGGGAAGTGAATAAGATAGTGATACCTCAGTACCCAGTGGTTTCTGATATCACGACATTACTCACTCTGGTCCCGCCAACGGCGACCACGTTTTCAGTTATTGATTTGAAAAATGCCTTCTTTTCGATTCCTATTCATCCCGATAGCCGATACCTTTTCGGTTTTACTCTGAATAATAGGTCTTATAGATTTTGTGGAGTCCCTCAGGGTTATACAGAAAGCCCTAGTATTTACAGTCAAGCATTGAAAAGGCAGTTGGATTCCTTTGTTCTGCCTGATGGTGTCGCCCTTATACAATATGTCGATGAGATCTTGTTGGCGGCCGACACTCCGGAGTTTTGTGAGCAGTGTACGTTATCTTTGCTTTCCTTTTTGGCATCTCATCATCACAAAGTGTCCAGGAAGAAATTGCAATTCTGTAGACCAAAGGTGACTTATTTGGGTCACCTTTTGTCTAAGGAGGGGCGTGCACTCACACCAGATCGTATTCAAGTAATTTTGGACACGCCAGTACCTTCCACACAGAAGGACGTGCGTGCATTTTTGGGTCTTGCTTCTTTCTGTAGACAATGGATATTGGGGTTTTCACACATAGCTAAACCATTGTTAGCCCTTTTGACAAAAGACACACCGATTCCTCTTCCCTGGTCAAATGAGTGTGAAATTGCTTTTCAGCAATTACGACAAGCCCTTTGTTCAGCACCAGTGTTAGGTACCCCTGATTATACGAAGCCCTTTTCACTGTATGTGCATGAGAAAGATGGATGTGTATTATCAGTTTTAGTGCAGCTGCACGGCGACAAGCAACGCCCTTGTGCATATTTTTCAGCTGTACTTGATCCTGTTGCCCGAGCATTGCCTGGTTGTTTTCGCTCGGTTGCGGCGACAGCTGTGTCAATACGCCAAAGCGAGGGAATTGTGTTATCTCACAAACTGTTGGTATTAGTCCCCCATGCTGTTGATGCCCTGCTTAATCAGACAAAGACGCAGCATTTGACCAGTGCTCGATTAACGGGATATGAGTTGACGCCTTTGGCTCCTCATATTACGTTAAAGAGATGTGCAACGTTAAATCCAGCCACATTGTTGCCGTTCCCGGAAACTCAGTCTGAAGCACGGAAAGCACATGATTGTATTCTTGTGACTGAGGAACAGACAAAGGGTCGTATTGATCTCCAGGATACGCCCTTTACAGATGTAGATGGAGAACTGTGGGTGGACGGATCATGCCTGAAGCTATCAGATGGTACGACTTCGGCAGCGTATGCAATTACCACATTACAAACAATAGTGGAGACAGCGCGCATACCGCAGAAATCAGCTCAAGCAGCGGAACTGATAGCATTAACACGAGCATGTGAGCTCAGTGCAGGATTGTGTGTGAATGTTTATACAGATAGCCGCTATGCCTTCGGAGTAGCGCACGATTTTGGCCTACTCTGGAAGGAGAGAGGGTTTCTAACGTCACATGGAGCACAGATAATGTATGGGGAGTTAGTTCACAATCTTTTGACTGCATTAACATATCCAAAGAAGACTGCTATAGTTAAATGTAGTGCCCATAAAAAAGTGGTTGATAAAGTTGGAGAGGGGAATGCTTAAGCAGACCGGGTGGCACGAGAGACTGCGATGCAGCCTGGGGCTACTGCAATGTATGTTGTGAAGTCGCAGGCAGAAAGATGGCACGATGCTAGGAGAGAAGTGCTGGAAATACAGAGGACAGCTTCCGATAAGGAACGGGAGCAATGGTCCAAGGATGGAGAATTAGATGATGAAGGGTGTTGGAGAAGTAAGCAGATGGATAAATGGAAGTTACCCACAGCCTTCGTACAACCTATGGTTCAGATGGCACATGGACTAGCGCATGTCGGAGCTTCCGCAATTGTCAAATTACTCACACGAGTTTGGGAGCATCCGGAGATCGCTAGTACGGCAAAGAGGGTGGTGCAGACCTGCATGATTTGCCTGAGGTATAACCCAGGAAAGGGTACGCGAACTCCAGCAGGAGGATTTGCGACACCTACTGCACCCTTTGAGGTTTTGCAGATGGATTACATTCAGCTTGAGCGCTGTAACAATCTGAAGTATGTTCTAGTAGTGGTTTGTGCCTTCAGTAAATGGGTTGAGGCATACCCTACGAAAGACAATACTGCAATGACTACAGCCAAGATGCTATTGAAAGAGTTCTTCCCTTGATATGGTGTTTGTAGATTGTTGTGGAGTGATAACGGACCTCATTTTATAGCAGACGTTATCAAGTATGTCCTGAAAGGCCTGGGAATTACCCAAAAATTTCATGCAGTGTTTCACCCTCAGTCTGCGGGATTGGTTGAGAAATATAACGGTACTTTAAAGCTTAAGATCGCGAAGATCCAAGCTTCGACTTCTTTGACTTGGCCAGATGCTTTACTGCTGGCATTATTGTCAATTAGATCGATACCGCATTCTCGGACCGGTCTCACACCTTACGAGATCGTGTTCGAACGCCCAATGAATATTTGGGGTCCACCAAAACCGAAGTCAGTGTATGATGTACCTTGTGTAATGATGAATGATTATCTGGCACAGTTAACGGATAATTTGGTTTCTATTCATCAACAGGTTCGAGAAGCGCTCCCTGATCGGTCCACGGGTGAAGGTCATAATCTCCGACCTGGAGATCAGGTTATGATAAAGGTATTTGAAAGGACGAACAGTCTGGAGCCGAGATGGGTCGGTCCTGAGCAAGTCCTGCTCACAACGAGGACAGCTGTGCGAGTTTCCAATCGGAAGAACTGGATCCACTCTTTGCACTGTCGTAAAGTGCCGCCTGGATTGGTGGAGCCTGCTGTGTTGACCGACCATCGAGAGATCCTGACTGCGGAGAAAGGCCGTGCTGTGGAACCGGACGACACTGAGGAGCTCTTCCCGGACCAAGCGATTCCTGGAGGAAGAAGATATCACCTCAGACCAAGGAAGTGATTGTTGTATCCAAAGACGTTGTCAGAACGGCCCTTAGGTTAGTGAAACGGAGAGCCAATGAGGCAAGGGGGGGGGGATCAGCCCTGCATTAGTGTAGTGACACCCGTCTTGGCCCGCTGGTGAAGAAATCAACGGCTGCCTAAGGGGAAGAGTTCTGACAACCTTTTAGTTTCAGGAAGATATTGACTTCTTATTACAAGATGGAGAAGAAGAAGATTCTTTGTGCGACGAGTTTTATTATCATTGTAGCTATTGTTGGTATAACCACATGGTTTGTTGAGGACGTGACTCCTGCCCGTGAGTTGCTTGTTTTGACCACTCCAGTGCCTGAGGAGCACTACTTTTATACCCTTCCGTATCAAGAATTGAAGCATCGTCAGTCTTATTTGAATAACACTTTCATCCAGATGTTGCATCATACCCATGTTGCTACGAATGCCACGAACTGTTGGATATGTGGTATGATGCCAGCTCATCAGAAGAAAGGAGGAACGCCGTTCATACCTCTTCCTTTCTCTCATAATGGCTCTTGTAGAGCATGGTACACTTTGCTTTTTGCCACACGGAAACCTACAGTAGGACGATTACTTTTCAGACTTAATAAGGAATGTCATCAGGATAAAGAAGGCTATCCACAAGCAAATGGGACAGTATGGGAGTGGGAAGAATATCGACCAGACAATGAATCGATCCCCTACATTTTCACGAACACCAGAGACACTGCTGGGAATGAGAAATTTGTGATTCAAGTGGCACAAGCTCAAGCGGACCTGTGTGTTCAGAGTGTGGGTTATATTCCTGTTGGTGTTAGTGACTGTATTATTGTGTTAAATATCGATGGATTAAATAATAGTACTTTCTTAGCCTCCCATAATACGTACTTTGTATGTGGGAATAAGGGTTACTATCGCTTACCAGCCGGATGGTCCGGAGTATGCTATGTAGCATTCTTATTACCCCCTGTATTTTTAGCACCTGCATCTTTTCATAAAGATTTGAAGTTGTTGAATAATGTGACTGTAAACAGGTATAAACGTACTCTATCCATTGACGATGTTGATCAAACCGATACTAGCTTACAGCAGTATGTTGATTTTAACCTAGGATTGTTTTTCTTTGTTGGAGCTGCCCTAAATAGTAGGAAGGTTCGAAGATTAACGAGAGTTGTAGAGGCTGTGACGAATCAAACCGCTGCTGCTCTTGGGAATCTTACGGAAGAATTACAAATTACTAGAATTGTTGCATTGCAGAATCGTATGGTATTAGATGTTATGTTAGCTGATAGAGGTGGAGCAAGTAAAATTATCGGAAGTAGTTGTTGTGTGTTCATTCCTGACCATACGCCATCAGTTTATAACGCCATTAATAAATTGCATAAAATCGCAGCTGAGATTCATACAGAAAATGGCACTTGGACCTTTTCTGGATGGTTTTGGGCATTGATCACTACATGGGGATGGAAGGTTTTAACTGGTCTCTGCATTATTGTGGCAATTCTGTTTTCCTGCTGCATCTGTGTCCAGTGTGGTCCTTTACTCTGTTCTTTATGTGTGTCATTCTGTATTCCTGATAAGAAAGCTATTGCCAATGTCACCTATCAGAAACACTTAACCAAAGAGGTGGAAGAGATGATGAAAATTGACATATATGATGATTATTCTAATAAGCCGAATGTCTTCAGTAAATGCTGAAAGGGTCGTCTGTTGAAAACTAAAACGGCGATATGATTAAGCATTCACTAAAGACATGAATTCTCTCTAGTTAAAACATGTCTTCTGTCTTATGTTGCCTAATGTCTGGACTCCATTTTGTATTGTCATGTCTCCACGTGCTTTGCACGAGAAGAGTCCTTCCTTTTTGTTAGTTGCTCTTGTAATCTGCCTAGTAACAGTCTATAAATAGCTCCTTTGTCCCTCTGGCGCATGTCCAGACTTGACCACATCTGTTATCAGTTAGTACTTGCTTGACCATGTTTTCGCGGGCTCAGGGAATCGTCAACTCCGCCCACATATTGATTCTGTATCGAAAATGTCCATAAAAGGTAATGCTTTTCGCCTCATGTCGTATCCACCCACTTATGAGCCCCTCTGTTGTGTATAAAAGGGGACTGTGTATGCAAGTTCTTTGTGCTACTCTATGCAATACTGAAGAGTGTTGTATAGGTTGTAGGACCACCCTTAAGGGTTAATAAACTCTGTCTTTGTATTTGCAGTTTCCATGCCAACTTCCTTCTAGTTTACGTTACAGGAGAGCGAACCCTAGTATTCTGCGGGCCTAGCTGGGGCCTGTATTCATCAAGGTCTGAGGTCGAGCGCCCTAGCCGTTACGCCAACTCCTCTTCCTCATCGGTAAAGACTGCTCTGCTTTTCAAGCCAGGGAAGCGCTTCATATTGAGTGCTTGTGGCTTGATAGCTGAAGCGGCTGGCTCTGGGTCAGTGGTTACAGCTTTGATTGATTCTGCGGGCCCTGAATGATTTCCAGTGAGGTAGGTAGATGGATCCTGATGGCTGCTCAAGGTTGAAAAGACTGCTGGGTGGTGGCGGTGGCGAGACAAGTTGGGCGCTAGATAGAACTCCTCCCGAGACGCTGAGGTGTTGAAGGTGTGCCGCTGGGCGAGTGCAAGCAAAGTAATTATTAATGCATATTTAGTTTTTTCTTAGTTTCTGGAAAACTTTATGATTGTGGGAGCTGCCAGGACCCCGCCAAAATAATCATATAAAAAAACTATTACTGTCTCAAACCCCTTTTTCTTTTGTTTAAAGAAAAAAGCACACATTGCACTAGTAACCCCTGCCACTGAAAGGAACTACTTTGTGTGCGGATGCGCTCCTTCTGTAAAACCAGAATACCTTCACTCACAGTGAAAATGGCCAAAGGCTGAAGTAGGCTGGCCCACTGCACCATGCTTTAGTAATCACACACAAAAAAAGTGAATGACACAACAACAAGCCAATGGATAGAGAGAGGCTGGAAGCTCATAAGTGAATATATTATTTATATATTTTTAGTAAATTCAAAAGGTCTCGGCTAATGCACCGTGGATAGTGGCGCCAGTCTGGAATGTGTGGGAGGAAAAGTTTGAGGTGCGTTCATTGGCACACACACACACACACATGCACGCACACAGAGCACAAACACAACTAACACCAGTCAGCCACGGTGCACCACTAGCACCCAAGTAGGTCTTGCAGTGCGTAATGTGCAAAGAACTAAACATACATTGTTACACAACTAGGCTTAACTCCATTTAATAATCTCAGAAGGAGGAAACGCTGAGTCGCTCCCACCAGGATTCATAACAGTGACCAGCAGTGAGTGTTTGTCTCACTGAGCTATCTACTGGCTTACCAGAAGGTGGTTCCATAAAGTTACCACCATCTCTATGAATACATTTCGTTTAACATTGTTTTTGTGTAATAACAGGGAAATTACAAGCATTTTAATTTATATTAAAACGGTGCAATAGTTCAGCTACAGTGTTATATTTGGTACTATTCTCTAAAAGGGCTGCAAAAGACAATTAGGTCCACTAAATGTAAGCCGGTAAAATGACTCAATGAGTTAAACATTCGCTGCTGCCATCTGCTGCTCACAAGTCCAAATGATGGCAAGGTCAACACAGCATTCCATCCTTTTGGGGTTGATATATTGTGTATGATTAAATTAGGTAATTTTCAGATCTCGGAGATGACAAAAACTGCAGTGTGAAGCACCCTATAAAACAGAAACACCATATAAAATAGAAATTATTATTTATTATTAAATTAAGTCAGTTAATGCTTTGCACATTGTTTTTACTCTGCCACAGTATAGACTGCCACACTACACTTTTTGGTTGGAAGGAACTACACCCGCTATGCCACACAATGCAATAGAAGAGACTACGTGATGCTGTGTGACTTGTGTGCAGGACCACTGGAATTATACGATGAGGGACCAAATTATGTGGTAGCATTAAGTAAATTATGTGGCATAGCGCAGCAAATTTTGCATATTATTACTTACGCCATGAGAAGTGTTCACAAGCTGCTCCGTGCTGAGGGTTAGCTCCACCCTTCCCTGCCTAGGATCATAACACTCGCTCTTATTTTCCAGGGGTCGCACTAATGCCTCCAGAGAGCATTATCACCCAGCGCTCCATGTGTATTTGGATGTGAGGAATTCCTCCGCCAATTAGTTTACCTGAAACTCAACCTTGAATTTCCAGAGTGAATTTGCTGCCCCTGTCTAGTGTCCAGAGAAGGGCCGGGAATGCCTGGCTGCTTCCATGGCAAAATGGTGGTGGGGGAAATAAAGTGTGCGCTTCCAAACCCAGACACCTTAATCACAGCCAGAGCAGTTTGGCAGACAAAAAAGAATAGAAATGGATTTCAACTCTGTAGCAGATGGGAAGGGGGAAGAAAAATTGTGTTGACATGGCCGTGGGTCTGCGAGCCTGCAATAGGCACGAATGGCAGCTCCTCAGGCAGCCTACCTGCAAATGTATTTTTACCCTGGCGGACACATCCAAAGGTCAGCCCTGGGGGTGCCATGCTCCTGCTAATCTGCAGTCCATGCAGCATCATGGCAATGTTTTTTTTTAACCTTACATTGTAGTGCTGCCAGCAGACATCAGATCTGCAAGATAAGACCAACGCACAGCTGGACCTCTCCGCAGAGTGGCTTCTAGGTAGAAGGAGCTATTTTTAGAGTAAGTACCTGGCAACATGAAGTGGAAATGCAAGGCTCAGATATTGGACACAGCCACAGACAGAAATCAAAGGGCCTCCAGCCGAAGTAGTGGCACACCGTAAACAGGAGCTGGACCGGCTAGGTTCAGCAGAGGGATCCTACGGCCTCACATGGAAGCAAAATGTAAAGCAATTAAAAAGGAGTTCCCAGAAAGAACAGATATGCAAAAAATGGATAACAAAACTGTACTTGGCTGGTGCTGTTATGTAAAAAAACAGAAGTGATGTATTGTTGCCGAACAGTTAACAGTCAGCAAAGAAGAGTGACACAGGGTCAAACCAATGGTGAGCAGCAGGCTGGAGCTAAGTCCTTAACTGAATACAACAGGTCTTGCAGTCAGCGCATGCACACTGCTAAGCTCAATCTAAAAAGTTAACAGAAGAGTTAGAAAATTGTAATCGGCATAATAATTAGCGCATTTATGGGATACCAAGGTTCTGAAGCGCCTGACAATATTAACTTCTAGAAGCTTCACATTCCAAAAATAGCTGGCCTACAAAACTCAGTGGAACTCAATAATCAGATCGAGAGGGATTATTGCATTTTTTCTTAAATATTCTGATTTAATGATGCTTCTTGCAGCTGCTAAACAATGTCCGCAAATGCTCAGGCCGGGCCAAGAAATGATCTTTAGTCAAGATGTTTCCAGGACCACTGCTAAGCGATGGAATTAATTTTGGATCACAGACCCACGCTTTGATCAATGAACGCTCGATACAGCCTTATTCATCCTTGTTTCTTTAAGGCTACTTACAAGGACAGACAACATATTTGAGGACGGAGCTGAACTTAAGAAATTCAGACACATTCATAAGGTAGAAGATATGAAACTTAGTAAATTAGGAGGCCCATAGGAATGAATGGGAAGTCATTCACTATTACCGATTCGGTAAATACCGAATCGGTAATAGGGGGAGCATATTCAAGGGTGGCAGGGTGTCACATTGACACCCTGTTGCATCCCTGAATCGTGCATGTGTGCACAAGTGACGCACATACATGCCCTAAGGGCATGTATGTCTGCCACATGGCACCTTGAAAAAAGCAAATTATTGCTTTTTTAAAGGTATTCGATATTTACCACCAACTTGTAGTTGCTGGTAAATAAGGAATCCTGGATGCAAAAATGCACTCACTTGAGTGCCTCCTACATAGCTTTTAAGGATTCGGTATTTTACCGATTCCTTAAAATAAGGAATCGGTAAATTACCGAATCCTTAAAACCTGTCTCCTACATTAGAAAGGGCTAAATACCGGTCGGTAACGGGAAAATTACCGATTTTTGGCTGCTACCGACCGGTATTTAGCTACCTACATATGGCCCTTAGAAACTGGCCAAAACACTAAAAGAAACCCCCACGTCTCTAATAGCATCTGAGGAATTCGCTTCTTATTTCGCTGAAAAAGTCACAGCCTTATGAAACAAACGTATCTCCGCCACACACTCGCAACCCCCTCCTGAACTGCCTCCCCCTTCCGTGCTGCCCCCACAGGCCTCACATAAAAATCAAGCACACTGGACCAACTTCAACTTCTACGACGAAGACTCCTTCTTGAAAATCCTATCTACCTTAAACCCGAACAACCATTTTAATGACCCGCTCCCCGCCAACTGCCTAGCTGCCATCGCCCAATCCATTATACCTAGCTGGACTGCAATAAATAATGCCTCTCTCTGGCAGGGATCGATTCCTCCCCGTTTTGTAAAAACACGTCGCTGGATCCAGCTTCCCCTGACAACTTCAGACCTATCTCCAATATCCCTGTCTTAGCTAAGGTGTTGGAGAAATGTTTGCAACAGCAGCTAAGTCAACACATCAACAACTTTTACCTGCTAGATGACTTCCAATCCAGATTCAGACCTGGGCACAGCACTGAAACCACCATGCTCTACATCGTTGATGATGCACTCCAAGCCCTTGACCAAGGCAAAACCTGTCTCCTAATCCTCTTAGACCTATCCTCGGCCTTCGACACGGTCAACCATGACAACTACTCGAACGCATCAACTTCAGGATGGGACTGGATGGCCCTGTTCTAGAATGGTTTAGGTCCTTCCTCCATAACCGTTCACAGAGATTCCTAATTAACGGCAACCTGTCTGCTCCCTCTCTGGTCACGGTTGGAGTCCCTCAAGGATCAACCCTGTCCCCCACCCTCTTCAACCTTTACCTAGAACCACTTGCCGAAGTACTACGCACAGCGAATATCTCCTTCCATATGTATGCTGACGACACTCAGATCTACATCAAAACCTCATCTCTGGAGGAGATCCCCTCCCTGAACGAGACCCTGAAATTGACTGTCCAATGGCTCGCCTCCAATCAACTCAAACTCAACGTGAAGAAAACTGAATTTCTCTTAGTTTCCCCTCCAAAAACCAACCCTGAGATTCAGATATGGACTAAGGCTATCACAGCCTTAAATTGCCCACTGACCATTGTGGACTGCCAAATCTCTGGGAATAACCCTTGACTGCAACCTGAACATGCAAGACCACATCAACTTAATGGCCAAATCAGCCAGATTCCACCTGAGCTATCTTTGGAAATTGAAACCCTTCCTCGACGCTCCCGCCCTAAAAATGGCAGTCCAAGCACTAGTTATCTCAAGACTGGAATATGCTGTTCTACCCTCTCAGGTTTACCCAAGATCTCCCTGGCTCCCGTAAAAGCCTGCCTTAACACGGCAGCTAGACTTCTTACTGGCACAAGGAAATTCAACCACATTTTGCCACGCCTAAACGCTCTGAACTGGCTTCCTCTCGAGGCCAGAATACAGCTTAAACTGGCATGCATCACACACAAGGCCTTATACTCTAACTCCCCTGCATATCTCACACAAAAACTTGTGGTATCTGGAGGAATCAGAAACTCCCGGTCCGCCAGAGACCTCTTTCTCCAACCTGCACGCTTTCGTAAAAAATAATAATACTCAGGCTTTCTCTGGAGCTGCACCAAGAATATGGAACTCAATCCCGCCCGCCATCAGAAGAACTCCTTCTCTAGCACGCTTCAAAAAGGATGCCAAAACCTTTCTCATGGGTAAATTCCTCGCTTAAAATGTTGCCTTCACCCACCTCAGAGACCCTGATTTACTTCCGACTACTGCCTTCCCTCGGATTATCTAGTCACCCCACCAAGAAACCTGGGGCCTTGTCTTGAGTAATTGTAAATGTAAACTGTACATACGTGTCTTGCTATCGCTTTTGTACCCAGAACCCCGTCCCCTCCTAATCTATTGTATATTCCTGTGATTCCTAGCACTTTGTACACTTCCATGATTCCTGTAAAATGCTCTGATACCCTTACGGGTCAAGTTCGCGCTCTATAAAACACAAAATAAATAGTTAAAAACATAACACCATGGCATGCAGCACCTAAATATTGAGGGCCAGATTGGCAAAGATGCCATAGATTTACAACAATATTCATATTCCTATGCAGAGGTGTAGGTTTACAGCTTTAGGCTAATCACTGATCATGTTAGCATTATGTTTGGAAAGCCGTGCCAGTCACAGCTTTCCAGGTGTAAGAGTCGAATCGAGGTGTAAGAGTCGAGCGTAAGAGTCGAGTCTAGTGTGTGATTTACCTCTATGCAATATTATATGACAGTGAATGGTATTAATGAGTAGTGAATTAGCCTACACATGCAAGGTGCCTTTTGCGATTTCCTGCAAAGGCATAATAAACCTTTTTGTATAAGTATTTTCATGACGAAAAATGTAAATGTGAATTGGGTCTTTACACGATGAAAGTTTCCATTTTCCATGTACTTTCATTTTTTAATTTAAATATAATAATATACAAAATATTTAAAAAGTGACACTACTTATGTTATTTATTAAGTATTGTTTGTATGGATAAATAATTATTACTGTTTTTGTAGTATGATAACATAAAAACCATACCTAGTAATTTGTATATGTAGTATCATTAGTAAAATATTGTTGTTACTTATTTGATTTGGGCTCATCTACCCAACCTCCAAATAAAATACATTCATACATAACCAGGCTTTTGGTTAGCCATCTCCATCCATCATTCTATTAGCGGTCTTAGACTATTAAGATGCCATTCACATTCTGCCAACTGGAGCATGCAGCATGGGTCAGTGTATCATACAGAGGTTCTTTGTCAGCGGTCTTCATGCATTCACTCAATAAGGATTTATAAAGCACGGCAAGGGTCTAATGGCGCTGGAGTTGCTAGCTGCTTTGCAGTGATATGTTCATTCACACTGCCAGGTCCTGAGTCCTTACCCAAATTCCGGCAGCGATTAGGCAGTCCTAAGGTACAGGGAAAGTTTGTTCCAGGCTTTGGCTGCCAGGTGAGAGAGCATTCTCAGTTGTTGGCTCGATGGATAGGGGGGGGTCTGCGAGGAAGAGGGAGGTAGGTCGAGGGTGTCTGGCCGGTTGGTGGAAGGTCATTTGTTTGTTGATGTATGCTGGTCCTTCATTGTGCAGGGCTTTGTCAGTACATTGCCATTGACAATTGGTCAGTTACATTGCCATTCACCCTTTGCTTCTGCCCACCTCAGCATACACCATAGGGTAATGTATTTATTTATTTATTTATTTATAAAGTTTTATATAGCGCGAACAAGATCCCAGGGGATATCAGAGCGCTTTACATTCAAACTAGAACAGGAAACAACCACAGGAAAAAAAAAAAACACAAATTAACCATAAAGTGCACGAAAGTTCGCATTGAAGTTAAGTTAAACAAAGTACAGTGTAAGGACATCAGAACAAAGAGTCAAAGAAAAAAGAAAAAAAAAAAAGTGTAGTAGATGTTGACACAATGGGGGAAGGAACAATGTCAATGGGCCAAGGTGGGTAGCCCAATTACTGAAGGAGTTTGTTCATCAGGAATCTTTTGACTTCCAGTTTGAACACCGTTGTACTGGTGATTCTGCGAAATTCTGGAGGAAGAGAGTTCCATATCCTTGGAGCCGCACCCGAGAAGGCTCTGTGAGAGGTTCTCTTTTTGTTAAAGATAGGTGGTTTCAAAAGTAAGGTAGTAGCGCTTCTAGAGACTCTTGCACCACCAGATAGCTCAAGTTTTTGCGCCAGATACCTGGGCGTCTTGAGGTGGATTGCTTTGTTGGTCATCGTGGCAATTTTTAGCTGGATTCGTGCTTCAAAGGGGAGCCAATTTAGCGTTTTTAGGACTGGCGATATGCGCTCATTGCGTTTGGTGCCTGTAACCAATCTCGCAGCAGCATTCAGTGAAGCCCTTAGCGGAGCCAGGGTGTATTTGGGCAGGCCACAGAGGATAACACTGCCGTAATCTATTCTCGGTAGGACCAGCGATTGAACCACCTGCTTGAAATCCTTCAGTGGAAGGAAAGGTTTGATGTTTCTGAGTGTCCTAATCAAGTGGTTTGCTCCTTTACATGTAGTGCTGATATGATTTTTCATATTCAGGTTATTATCCATGGTGACTCCTAGAGATTTGGCTGAGTTTACGATGAGCGGAGTACGGTTGAAAGCAGTGAGGTGGCTCATCCAGAGGTCAAGATTAGGGGTGTACTTCTGAGGGGAGACAAGCAAGAATTCTGTTTTTGAGGTGTTGAGCAGGAGATGGTTCTCAGTTAACCAGTTTTGAGTATAAGTTAAGATGGTGTTGAGTGATATGATGTTTTCCGGGGATGAGATTTTCAAGTAGAGTTGCGTGTCATCGGCATACATGTGGAAATGAATATCCATGGAGGTAAGAGCGTTAGCTAAAGGTTCCAAACAGAGGTTGAAGAGGATAGGAGATAAAGCAGATCCTTGGGGGACTCCCATGAGAACGGGCGAAGGCTTGGAGAGAGAGTGATTTGCCTTGACTCTTTGCGATCTGTGATGGAGGAAGGACGAGAACCACTGTAGCACCTGATCACCAAAACCCATCCTGTTTTGCAGAATGGATAAGAGAATGTCATGATTAACCGTATCAAAGACAGAGGAAAGGTCAAGGAGGATCAGGAGGCAGGATTCATTTTGATCGAGAATCTTTAAAATGTCATCCATTACATGAGTGAGGGCCGATTCAGTGCTGTGCCCCATCTGAAAGCCGGATTGATGTTGGTCCAAGAGCTGGTAGTTTTCTATGTGGGCACAGAGTTGGGCCTGAACGCATTTTTCAAGGAGTTTCGCAAGGGTGGGTATGTTGGAGACAGGTCGGAAATTATTGAGGTCTGTCCTATCAGCATAAGGTTTTTTTAGTATAGGGGATACTTGAGCTGCTTTTAAGCAAACAGGGATTGTACCTTGTGAAAGATACGCATTTACAATCCTTGTCCAGGTAGGGATGAGTGTATTCTTGATTTCCTTGAAAATGGAGGGGGGTAGTGGGTCACTGAAGTGGTTGGACGGGTTGATATTCCGGAGAATCTTTTTGATGTCTTGTTCACTGAGCGGGATAAAGGTGTCCCAGGCCGCGTTGTTCTTAAGGGTCAGGGGGGTGGAGTTGAACTTTTCAGAGGGGACAGGTGGAGATGCGGCTCTGGAGGAGAGGAGTTCAGCGTTCTTAGCAGCGAGGTCAGATGATATGAGTTTGGATTTCTCAATGAAGAAGGAAGCAAGATCTTCACATGAGGGTGGACTGCTTCCAGGTTCCGATAGGTTTGGACCTACAGTTGATTGCTGTTTGACCAATTCAAAAAGTTTCTTGGGGCGGTTTGCCGCTTGATCTAATTGGTGTCTGAAATAGTTAGACTTGGCGTTCCTGATTTGTTTGTAGTACATGCTCCTAGCATCTCTTAGGAGTTTAAGTTGGTGCGAAGAGGGATTCGTTCTCCAGGAGCGTTCAATTGCCCTAAGGTTGCGACGTTCCGTGTTTAGGTTTTCATTATACCATGGTTTGGAAATTTTAGTTGAAGCATTTTTATGTTTGAGTGGAGCAATGTCATTCATGATGTTGGAGATTGTCTCATTGTAGGAGTCAGTGAGTAATTGCACCTCCGTCAGGTCCGCTTGAGAGGAGAGGGCAGATGTACAGTGGGCGGCTAGCTCAACAGGGTTTACTAATCTAAGGTCCTTTTTCCAAATCTTTGATTTCGTTGGTTGGGCCTTCCACCGCTGTACCTCCTTGTTGATAAAAAAAAGGATGCAGTGGTGATCAGACCAGTCACACGGGGTAATAGACTCCAAGGTGACGGTCTGCCCGTTCGAAATAATGAGGTCAAGAATTTTTCCTTTATTATGGGTTGGTTGGTCGCAATGCTGGGTCAGATCCTGATCACTTAGAAAGGTTTTGAGGCTAGAAACTGCCGGATCTATTGAGTTAGCCCAGTGCAGATTAAAGTCACCAAGGAAGATTTGGGACACGGCTGAGTTGCTAGGGTCGGCATCTTCAGTTGTAATGGGTCGGCATCTTCAGTAACTGGCTCTTTTGCACAGTCAATGATGCATTTTACCCAACAACTTGTACACAACACTTTAAAATGTAGTGCACGGCGAAGCATGGCAAGGATGGTGGCCATGTAAGACATCCAGAGCATGCCTCCTCACTCCGGGTTACAAGATTAGTGACATTTGAAGGTGGGAGATAGTCTAGTCTGCCCGGGTGGCGAGCCGTGAGGCTTCCACAACTTCAGCACAACAAGGATTGGGCATTAAGGGAGTCCCGGGAGCCCAGCATGACCACCTACAAAAGGAGAAGAACTGAAGGCCACCTGGCGCATATTGCTCATTGCCCATCAATGCAACAAATGACTTAGACCCGCACAGCAACTAAGTGCCGTTGGCCTAGCCCTGAAGCCTGAGCTTCCTTTGGTGAGCTCTCCTCTCTGCACTGCCCACAGATGAGTAAAATCGGTGTGTGGGACCATCCAATGCCTCTGAGCTATGGTGTGAAGGGGGGGGGGGGTGTTCACCTTTCCCACACAGGGAGCCTGGGACTGAAGCACGGAGGAGCATGCATTGGACAAAGAGATTGGTGGTCTGGTGAGGTGACTGGATACAGCGGCCGAGATGGGACGCAGGAGTGGGACACAGGAGTGGCCATCCACCGCTCATTCATCAGTGGAGGCGCCAACTCAGTGCTATGGACTGGGACATTAAAAGTGCCTTCCTCACAAGAGACGGGTGCTTCTCTCCTGCTGACAGTGTGTCTTGTTATGGGGGGCATTAAGGGCATCAGGGGGGCATGCAGGAGTTTCAGCCAAAGCCTGGGATGGCGAGGGCTCCCAGGGCTTTCTATGGATTTCTAGCTGCCCAAGAAGGCACATACCACACCCAGAGGACAGATGGGATGCCCAACCAGCTGAACGGACCCATCACAGTTGTGGGTAGGACAATGCTCACAGCCATCTTTTGAGAGGGGAAATTGGTAGATAGGGCTGACGCCAGCAACCAGCTCTACAACTCTGGGCCAAACCACTCTCCCCCAGAACATTCACTGATAGCTCGTGGCTTAGACACTTGTTGGCTGAGAGCCCACTGTCCCCAGAAGATACAATAAAAATATTCCCTCACTATTTGGGTGGCATCTCCTGGACAGTGAGCCTGCAGCCACAAGATAGCCAATGATGTGCCAGCAGGGTCCTTGGGACCATTGCCCTCTCAGGCCACATACTGGTGCAGGCCCTCAAAATCAACCAAGCTGTTGTATCCAGACCCAGGCCTGATCACACCGGACCACAGAGCGGTCCTTAACAGACTCTCAGGTATGGGATGCAGCACGGAACATCCTTGAGACCCCTCCTGAGGCAATGTAAGGCAGCCTGCCAAGTAGCAAAAACCCCTCATCCCTTATTTGCACTTGGGCAGGGGTTGGCAGAATGGACTCCCTTTCCCACAGATGGGGGATCTCCACTTTCTCGATCAAGCTTAGCTTGATCTACTTGACTTTTCATCTTCCATTTACTATGGACTCCAGATAGTACAACTTGGTATGTTTTTTATTGGGGAATGTTTGTGTTTGCCACTCATGACACTAGGACAACCCACATTGTTCATCTCAACACTACTGGAGACCACAACATATGGACGCATGCAGGGGGCTCTGAACTTTTCCCTGCACAATGCGCACCCCAAGGCCCAATACAATATCATCTCCCTTGACCACTAGCAAAAGAACTCAAGGTACTTAGCCTCAATATTAGAGGCCTAAATCATTCGACCGAGCAGGTCATCATATTGTCTATCGTGGAACACAGCGTGAGTGATATATGCCTGCTCCAGGGGACGCATTTAGTATTGAAAGATGAAGTGAGGATGAAGTCTCGATGGTTTCCCGACAATTTGGCTTCTCAGAGACAGGTAAAAAAGGGGGAGTGGCCACACTTCTCTCCTGGGCTCCAGAGGGGATGTGCTGGGGAAAACTGCTGACATCAAATGCCACCTACTAGCGTATCACATACATATGGGGTCTCAAATATTCACACAAGCCTCAATATACGCTTCCAAAGAGCAACAGTGACAATTCATTTAGGAAGCCCTATCAGATACCATGCAGTCTCCAGACGCGGCGAAATTTGTAGGCAGAGATTTAAATCTAGTGATGAAGAACAAATTAGACCAATTGGGTCAGTGATGTGGTCAGAATAGAGCATTCTCAGCAAAAGCTCTGTAGTGGACACAAGATGGAGGCCTGGAAGACCTAGGGAGGCACTCCTACCCCCAGTGGCAGGGACTATACATTGTTCTCCGTGGTACACAAAACCTACGAACACACAGACTTTTTTGGACACTCCTGCTATTCAGACCCTGGTCTGGGAGGTGATCATCGATCCCATGTCTCTCTCCAAACACACCCCGTAACATTGGTGATGGGGGTGGAGAGGATGCTCTTGGCTCCAAATGCTTGGATGCTGAGAGACAGTCTCATCCAAGACACAAACAACGTCAAGATCATAAACACTGTCCTCTCTGCTTACCTCCGCAAAAACGACACTGGGATGACGGCTGTGGCCACGCTCTGTGAAACATTTAAAACAGTAGTCAGATGGAACTAATTGCCATGTTGGCTCGAAATAACTGTCTGAGCAGGGAAAAGTGACACAATTAGAAAGCGCCTTAAAGGAATTAGAGACCATCCATAAACACACAGGTGTCTCCAGGTTATGGCGTGAACTGGACAAGGCATGTGTACTGCTTAAACAATTGAACCTCAACAGGGTAGAATACGCCCTGATGCACCTTAAGCACAAATACTATGCCAGGGGAGGTAATGTGGATGATTGCTGGTGCACTGTCTGCTTTCCAAGAGACAGCAGAAAACATAGGCAAGATCAGGGTTGAGTAGGGGGAGGAGATCACGGGGAATAGACTATAAGCATCTATCATCTGGGATTTTTACCTAAATCTATATTCGGACCAGAAATAGAATACTGAAGGTATCCCTAGATACCTTGAGAAGGCCCAAATAACAAGACTCACCACAGCACAGGCAGAAAAACTGGAGCAGCCGATCAGACATGAAGAGGTTACCTCTGCATTAGCTAGACCGAAACCACTGAAATCCCTTGGCCTGGATGTGCTCAGCTCCAGCACACCATCCTGCCAGCAGATGGCCCATTCAGGATCACCTAATCCCTTAGTAGGAGACTGTCTGGGAAGAGATCACAAACTCTGTCAGTTACACCCATTCATGTGACCCAGGGCAGGCTAAAAACACAGAAAGGGTGAAGGGCAGAATAATGCTAAACTATCTAGAAGTGGCATTTTTTAAAATTGTAATAGAAAAAACAACTTTACCATTTAACACGACTCTTCGCCACAATTCCTAAGACACTAAACATGGCATAGCTACCGGCATCCAATTGGAAATTTCAGCCTATTAAATATAATAAGGAATTCCGAATGTTATCCCATGGGAGGTATAGGCTTCATAGCAATGGAAAATTCATTTAAAGGTTTTTCACTATCAAGACATGTAAAACCTAAAAGTACATGCCCAACCTTTCAAGAACAGAGCACCCAGCCCTAAGGGCAACCTAAGGCCTACCTAAAGAGTGAAAAATAATTATATGTAAAAAAAGGAGAGTTTAAGGCTTGGCAAGAGGGTCGACATGGCAGTTTAAAACTGCATTCAGGATACAGTGACAGACCTGGGACATGTTTTAGGGTGCTTTTTAAGTGGGTGTTACAATCAGTACTTCAGGACTAGTAGTAACACACAACGTCTCAAATGGTATCAGTTACACAATTAATTTCTTAAAGAAATCATAAAGAAAAACTAGCAGCACCAATGATTGATTTCTGCGGTTATATTTCAAAAGATGAACAAGAAGAGCTTAAAAGTAGTATCAACGTTTGTTTGATAATATGAAATATATAGTGAGCACATAGCGCTGATGGAGAAAACAGTGAATAGCGCATCAGAAATTTGGAAAGGTGAAGGCAAGGAGACAGCGAAGGTGCATTGATTTTAACCGATATTAAACATGAAATAGGGATAGACAGCTTTTACCAAATCATGTTACAAGTCAGAGACCGTGAATCCACTGTTTTATGTCAATTGGATTTTGACCTTAATTATTTGCAGGTCCTCATCAGGAGAAAAAAAATCATATGAATAATTGATTGCTGCCTGAAGAGTAGAACGAAAGAAGGATTTAAAAGAGGGCTAGATTAAAAAGTGCCTTAGCGAATGAATGTCAGTGCAAATACCTTATGGTTATCCTTGAACCTAAGATAAGGAAAAAGGAAAAAGGAGAAGCCTGTGGTTAGCCAGGGAGTGGAGGGATGTAAATTTAATTTAAGAAGCCCTCGTGTCTCCAGTGAAACAGTGTGCCGGTGGGAACTTGGGGTGCCATATGGGGACAGTACGAACGTGGAGTGCATCAGGAAGTAATTAATCCTAATGCCAAGGGCATCGGTAGAGTCCGATAGCCAGTCACACCATGAGGTAAAGTATTTCTGAAATAAAGTGAGGACACTGTCTTGGATTTAGTATACACCAACTAAGTTTATAGTTTTGAGGTTTCGATAGAAATGTACACTAACCAACCCATGAGTGAATTTATGCTAATTCATAGAGCGAAACTCCGTGAGTAGACAGAGGTAGGGCAAGTGGGTGGGGCCCAGCTGGGCTCATTGAACTAATGGAGGCGCTTGTTAGATGTGCAAATTTCAGGAGAGAAACTATGTGCCAAGCATCATAGAGAGACCAGCATGATACGTTGTGGGTCACAGGATTTCCTCTAAATGAAAAGATTCACAAAATTACATATGAGGCCACCATTAGAAAGGGGGTAGAGCAATAATGCACTTGCTGTGGGAGAATGAGCTTCCTCCAGGCGGGGTCTGAGTCAAGGCAGTTGGTGGAGCAACTGGCCGCTGGGTTGAATTAGGGAAAATGTTTAAGAAAGATGTGGTACATCAATCAGCATTACGGAACTATACTACAAACCGTTGGGAGGGTCTGTAGGACTGAGAGGTGTCCCAGGGGTACCTAGAGAAAGATGATATGAAGGAGGGCTGCAAGGGTGAACAAATCCAATTGAAGGCCCAAAGTGGATAGTAAAGGAAGCAAGACAGGCACAAGTAAGGCAAGAGGTTGTACAGTCTCACTATATACATTTGGGGACACAGAGTTGCGCCACCACAGTAAAATTATGTACTGCATAACGTCACAATTGAACAACACAATTATAAAAATCAGTGGAACAAATATACATTAAAACTTTATGGCATCGGGAACCCATTTTTTCTTGTGGGGGAATAAAATTCACTTACATTTTTAGAATTCAGATTGCTAGGAGAAATGTATCAGTTACAGGGTAGGAATATAGTTACTATAGAATATAACTGAATTATTCACTTGTAACATTATGCTGTATCCATGTGTTCATGGTCCAAATGCAGTCATCAAGTTTTAAATTGTTATGGTCTTCCAGATCATCCATTTTTTAAATGATTTTGTGTCATCTGCATAGTTGTAAAAGGTGATTTTGAATGATTCCGGTTTGGTAAAGGGGTTGGGTAGATTTAGAAAATAGAAATGATATGATGGAAGCCAGATTTGCGGGTGGTACTAACACTAGTTGAAAGTCACAGTTGAGAGGCCAAGAATTCAATGGACATTAGCTGAACTCCACCACCTTCCACATATAGTATACCAAACAAGAATTTGTGTGTGGAAAAGATCACACAAGTGTACATTGAGTCATGCTGTTCTTAAGCCAGGAACTTTCATGACCTTTCCTATAGTTGATACATAAGTGATTGTCACTACCTAAACCTATGAGCCATTCAGAAGCAATGGAATTATCCCGATTCAATTGATTGCATAGTGCTTTGATTAGGCTATTGTGCTGGGGCTGAGTCATCACAAGTCAGGTATGACTTGCATCTAACCAACATTTCTAGGGCACAGGTCTGTTGTGAAATATAGACTGGTGAGATAATGTGTCTACTCTAGAGATCTTTATTTTGTTTGCAGGAGCCTGAAAGTTTGGTGGGTTGATGTGCCTGCTGCAGAGGGCTGCAAATAGCCAAACTAGCAGTAGTGGGAATCTGAAATGACTTAATATAGCCTGCCATGTTACTAAGTGGTGCTATGACAGCATCTATTTTTCTAAAATGGTTTATTAGTTAGATAACTCTGCCAAAGTCAACACACTGAGGAATGATCACCTTGAACCAAATATTTTGGAAACCATTATCAGGGCATCTGAGGCTGAAAGCATTTGTATTACAGTTGATCTCTCTAGACAATCCCACAGAACACTGACACATTTTCTCTGGTTTTTATACAATGTAATTTGAGATTTGTATAGTATGAATTTGCTTTATGAAAATTAACTGCTTTATCTTAATCCAGTTTATGGGCATAGCATATAAATTGCTGTTATGTGGTCCCATGTAATTCATTTTCCAAATGCTTAATACTTGGCGAACACCTGCTGTAGTTTTTTTATTGGTAAAAGTATGGGAACACTGGACAGGAGCAGTTTAATGGATCCTTAAAGATTTCAGAAAAATTGATGATTTAGCCCAAGTTTGGTGTTTGCAGGGCATTCTGGGTAAGAAAAGATATTGTAAGTCACACCACCCCAGACTACCCAAGGTACCTTGTTTCAAAATTGTCTGGACCTGGCAGGTTTCCGTGGGTGTCGACCGAGCCCTGGCCTAAATACCACAGCTACCAACATAGCCAGTATGGGTCAACTTGAAAGGCAAAATCTTGATGTTTCTCTGGGCCAGATGTACAACCCTATTTTGCGACTGCAAATGGGAGATCCTCCCGTTTGTGACCGCAAAAAAGGGTAATGTCATGTACAAACGCTATTTTGCGAGTCACTGACCCGCAAAGGGGGTAGGGCCTCCAAAGTCACCTCAGCAACCGCGTTCTGTGGGACTTACTAGAGGCAACAGAAGTTCTTATTGGCCCCCAAGGACACACTGGAGCCAAGGGACTTTAGTCCCCAACCAGAAGTGCGCCAGGAGGCATGTTTGCAGAGTGGTGGAGAAAGGGGGTGTGTCCTCATAAGTTCTCTCAGCAATTACACCCTATGGGACTTACTGGAGGTAACAGGAGGGCTTGTTGGCCCCCAATTACCCTATGGACCTAGGGGACTTCATCCCCCAACCAGACATGCACCAGCAGGTGAATTCCCAGAGAGGTGGTAAAAGGGGGTGGGGCCTTCAGCGATTTGCCAGTCCCATATAAAAAAAATAAATCTATTATTAGGGGATGGAGGCCAATTTTGGCCCCTGCGACCCCATCCCCCATGGCCCAGCTTTTTTCGCCTATATTTATTTTTCCGGTTTTCCTTTTTCTTTTTTTAGAGAGAGGAGCACCCCCACGCCCCTCCCAGGCCAATTTTGGCTCTGGGGACCCCATCGCTAGGGGCCCGGCCTCGATTGTCGGTGCTCTGGTCCCACCCAGGGCATTCAGATTTAAGTGTTGAGGACCCCTGGGGGAGCCTCAAGGCCCCAGTTGTCCCTGCCGGCTCCCTGCCTCTTGCGGGAGATGGCAATGCTTTGACACAGAGGGAGCTGCTAACATGCAGCTTCCTCTCTGTCAAAGCAATTGTGCTAGCTTTCAGCAAGCAAGACCATTTTCAATGGTCTCGCTTGCTGAAAGTGAGCACAGTTTGCTATGGCTTAACAAATTTGGATTATGGGAAATTGATTGAGCTGCTTTATTAGGAAACATAAAAAATCCACATATTCCTTCACAAAGATTCACACTTTCTGCATGCTGAATTTTGAAACCAGAATATCGAATCCAAAATACTGACAGCATAGCAAGTATAGATTTTCTTTAACTTATTCCACATATATATTTACCTGTGTGATATAGATATATCTTCAAGGAATGTGCAGTCCTCGATACTCTTGTACCACGATATTCTGGAGGTCGATATGTAGTAGCACTACCAGTATTTGGGAAACAATTAACCTATAGAGCACAGCTTTCATGTTTTGTCATAGAGGAGAGCCATGCCCCCCTAAAAATACACTTCTGGCCTGAGGAACTTGCTACAAAAATTCACTTTTTTAATTCATTGTTTTGGGGGAAAATATAAATACCTGGCGTTTTAAACAAGCCTATACGTGCCTTTATTTGTGCAATCTGTTTAACTTTGGATATGTACCCCACAGTATCAAGAAACCATTGATGAACCAGCACTTTAATAGACAAACTATTATATTCACTTGAAAAAAGTAAAGGTTATCGGGAAATTATAGTTAGGAAATAGAATTATAAAAACCTTAGAAATTGGCTGGAAAAAAACAAAGGAGTAGTTAAGCTCAGATTTCACTCATAGAAAACCAGGGAAACTCTGCAGTTATAGTTACCTGAGCTAACTATAACTTACGCCCCCACATTGCAGTGCTTATTACCTCACATGAAACATCAATCACGACATGGTCAGTAACTACCATTTTAACTAGTATTCACGTTTGCAGGGTGGTGGAGAAAGGGGGTAGGGCCTCCAAATTCACCTCAGCAACCGCGTTCTGTGGGACTTACTGGAGGCAACAGAAGTTCTTGTTGGCCCCCAAGGACACACTGGAGCCAAGGGACTTTAGTCCCCAACCAGAAGTGCGCCAGGAGGCATGTTTGCAGAGTGGTGGAGAAAGGGGTTGTGTCCTCATAAGTTCTCTCAGCAATTACACCCTATGGGACTTACTGGAGGTAACAGGAGGGCTTGTTGGCCCCCAATTACCCTATGGACCTAGGGGACTTCATCCCCCAACCAGACATGCACCAGCAGGTGAATTCCCAGAGAGGTGGTAAAAGGGGGTGGGGCCTTCAGCGATTTGCCAGTCCCATATAAAAAAAAGAAATCTATTATTAGGGGATGGAGGCCAATTTCGGCCCCTGCGACCCCATCCCCCATGGCCCTGCTTTTTTCGCCTATATTTTTTTTTTCCCGGTTTTCCTTTTTTTTTTAGAGAGAGAGGAGCACCCCATGCCCCGCCCAGGCCAATTTTGGCTCTGGGGACCCCATCGCCAGGAGCCTGGCCTCGATTGTGGGTGCTCTGGTCCCACCCAGGGCATTCAGATTTAAGTGTTGAGGACCCCTGGGAGAGCCTCAAGGCCCCAGTTGTCCCTGCCGGCCCTGCCTCTTGCGGGAGATGGCAATGCTTTGACACAGAGGGAGCTGCTAACATGCACCTTCTTCTCTGTCAAAGCAATTGTGCTAGCTTTCAGCAAGCAAGACCATGTTCAATGGTCTCGCTTGCTGAAAGTGAGCACAGTTTGCTATGGCTTGACGGGAGCAGTAAAGTTCCTGCCAAGCAATTGGAAACAGCTGGGGTAGCATGGTGAGCAAAAGAATGATGGATTTAACCCAGATCTCTTGACTGGGGGTGAATGTTTTGATTTGTTCTGCATTCCGTCCATCAATAGTTCTTTTTGCATTTGTCACCCCGAGTGGGACGGGTATGCTCAGACGTGAGTCCCATGCTCCCCATGCCACTGGAATCAAGCTATCCTGGCTGAAGAGGGGTGAAACCCCGAAACCGGTCCTAGGATGCTTGTTTCCGGTCCAGGAAGGACCTGGCTTGGCAGTTCGGGCTGGACTGTTACCATGAGGCACAGGGTCAAGACTGATTTGCATATGGCCAGGTCTAAACTGGGGAAGCATGGTGAGAAAAGAATGATGGATTTAACCCAGATCTGTTGACTGGGGTGAATGTTTTGATTTGTTCTGCATTCCGTCCATCAATAGTTCTTTTTGCATTTGTCTCCCTGGGGTGGGCACTCTATTCCACTATATGCATCTCCATTCTACCCCACTCCACTGTATGCTATATCAATGTACACCAGGCCACTGTATGCCACTCTATGCCACAACACTGTACAATACTATAATCCAGTCTATGTCAGTGTATAACAATGTAGTACACTCTAGTCTATGCCAATGTATAACACGCTACTCAATGACACTCCACGCAACTCCCTCTATGCGACTCCACCTCAATGTACTCCAATCTGACACAGTACTCCACTGTACTCCACTAACCACTCTACACCACTCGACACTATGCCACCCAACTCCACCACACAGTAACACACTGTAGTGTACAGTGCTCTACTCCACTAAATGCCACTCCACTGTACAACAGTTTCCAACACTCTACAGAATACCACAACACTCTGCTGTACGACATGCCACTTCACATTTTACTATACTCTATGCTACATCACAACACTTCACCCTACTCAACAGCACCCCACTCTACTATATCCATCTGCACTCTACAACACTCTACTACACTCTATGCCCCTACAGTCTACTGTAGAACATACTACTCCCCTCTATAGCACTGTATGACACTACTCCACTATATGCCACACTATGACACTCTACTCTACTATCCTCTATGACACAGTACTCGACTGTATGCCATCACACTCCATGCTGCTCTACAACACTCTAGTCTACTCAACGACATTATACACTCCTCCACTCTACCACACAATACTCGGGAGAGAAAACAACATCCTAGCCGCAGCATTCGGAGACAGCTGGAGTTTTCTAATCCCAGCCTTGTTAGTATCCAGGTATAAGATTTTACATCAGTCCAACCTGGAGAGGATTGTTGCGTGATAAATGACTTGTTGAATATGGGGATCAAAAAAACCCAGAATGGGTTTGAGTCCACATAAAAGCCTGAAACAAATGCCTAACACAAATTTCCCCTGTGCTTTAAAAGTTAATGCTCTCCCCCCCCCACACACCTAGGTTTTTAACCACTGATGTTGGATGAGGAGGCCACCAGTGGTAGCCCCAGAAGTGGGTATCTTTACCCAGAAGAAGAATTTCAGTTTTACGTGTGTTCATTTGCAGACAGTTGGTAGCCATCCACTCTGCAACATAGCCAAGTCCAAAGTGGGGTTTTTAGAAAATAAGAACACAAGCTGAGTGCCATCTGCATAAGACATCAGTGCATGCCCTAGGGCATTCACAACTTGGGCCAGGGGTTTAATGTAGATATTAAACAAAGTAGGGCTAATAGAGGAGCCCTGGGAAATGCCACGGTGCAGAGCATGTGAGGAGAAATGATCTGGAAAAATCAATCAGAAAGAAAGGAAGCGAACCAGGCTAAGGCAGACCTACCTATGTCAATCTCCTGTAGTTACTGAAGCAGGATTTAGCGATACAATGCCAAATGCAGCACTAAAGTCAAGGAAGATCAGTATAGACGATCTGCCTTTGTCTAAAGGGCCGCAAAGTTGCTCTGTGACTGAGAGGAGGGCTTACTCCATGCTATGCAGCGACCTAAAACTATTCTGGGAGAGATCCAGGATCTGAATCTCTTCCAAGTACTTAATTAAAATAGCATTGACGTGTACCTCTTTAACCTTGGCAAGAAAGGGTGGAAGACAGGTAGGGCAAACTTTTTCTGGTTTGGAAGCATCCAAAGCAGGTTTTTTCAAGTCTACAGTCTAATTCACTGTAAAACACTTTACGCAAGTCCCTCTTTGTTACTCCAAGCACTCAACTCTGATACTACTCCGTATACCCTACTGTAATTCATTCTGCTCCACTCTATGCCACTTAACTCTAATCCACTTTATGCTACTCCACACCAATGCACTGTATTATACACCATGTCTTTCCACTCCATTGTACAACAATCTAATCCACTCTGTGACACTCCACTCCACTGACAAGAATTTCTAAGACTCTAAAACACACTAGGCCACTCCACTGTATGAAACACCACTCCACGCTGTGACACTTTACTTCACTGTATGCAACACCAGGACACTCTACTCCACTCCACAACTATATCTATAACTCACTTCTTCTTCATTCACTGCTTATACCCTTTTATATTACATTGCTTATACCATATGAAATCATACCATTTATAAATACACTTATAACATCTTGCATCACATAATTTTTGAAAACAGTGCATGGCAGAGTGGCAAATTATAGTTGTGTAGTTGGTGAGCTGTGAATGGAGGTGCGCAACTTATAATAATGTGAAGGTTGTGCAGAATTTAGATTTAAGGTATAACTTAACTTCACATGTTCTACTGTTTGTGTAATTTAAGATTTGTTGTTTAGAAAGAATTAATGAAGTTATAGTAATTTAGAGATGGATCTTAAATAATAAATGTACAGTACAAATAGAACTTTAGAATTTCTAATATTTGTGTAGTTTAAGTTAGATTGCATAGGAAGAATAAATACACTTTTCCTAACTACAACTAAGCTGTAACCTTTGTTTTATCATTATATATATATATATATATATATATATATATATATATATATATTTAAATATATTATATGTATAAATATATATATCCTGCTCGTTTACACCTGCTTTGGGCACTCTCGAACGGGTGCCTTTCTCGCGGAGGTGCGACCGATAATTCAATTATTGCTCATTCTCCGTTAGTCCTTGGATATTCGTTTTTGATATCGAGCCAATATATGGCAAAATACATTTTTGGCAATTTTGCTTACAAGATTTTTGAAAACGTTATTTAATTTATAAAAGCCGATATACAGCGTGAATGAGGATCAAGAGCAATGATAGAGTGTTTCTCACCATAGGTGAAAGAACTCGCTAAAGCCGATAGATGGCTAAATAATGCAGCTTCTCAACATGGAGAGGGCAATGAAAAAACAAGTGGGGTTTAAGGAAATTGTTTTGATTAACGAACACAACAATTGTTAATACTTTACAGACGTTTAAAACAGAAAATGCTTTTATTATGAATTGAATTGAATGCATTTTTTATCAATCAAGCATGGTGGGTCCTCTTGAAGGAGGGAATGTCCGTCTTTGATTACAAGTGCCCCGGAAAGCATGTGATCTGGTTTGAATGTTGATTTTTTTGTATAAAAAATGTCATGACTCTGGCGTGCTTGTGAAACATATGATTAAGGCGCTTGCTGAAACGCGTCATGTTTTGCTAACGCAATAAAAACGGATTGGAATGAAAAACCAAGTGAGTGCCTATTTTTCCAAGGACTAATGGAGAATGAGCAATAACATATTTATATATATATATATACCAGTTAGGTTGCTAGCACTCTTTGCACACATAGAAGTATTTTGCACTTTATTATTACACTTTTTGCACACAATTTTATCTATACGGATCTCGCACATTAGGAAGATGGGGGGTAAATAACTTAGCACTTAGCCACTTTATTAAATACAGCAGCAAGATTCTCTACCTAACCATGATAGTAAATAAGTGCAGGATATAGGGGTTCTATAATAGGATTTTGACTAAAATATATCCCCATGTCCACTATTACTTTGGATATTTATCAAGTAGGGGTTGTCCTTGCACTTTACTGTATTTTACAGCGATTTGTTTTCCTGGTTTTATTGTAATTTTTACTCACATTTGAACATGATTTTAGCATTATGCTGTTATTTATGTATTTTAAATGTGTGGTATGTTTACTGTGTTTATTGCGGCTGCATTTGCACTTTAAATTGAGGTAATCCCACCCATGCGCTGTCATGTGATCAAGGCCGCCTTTACCGGCTGAAACACGTCATGGCGACATGGTGATTGTGAAATAAATCACTTAGAAGAAAATGGATCTACTCTTGCCTTTTTTCCAAGCGGACTATAAAAAGTGAGCACAGTTTGCTATGGCTTGGCAGGAGCGGTAAAGCTCCTGCCAAGCAATTGGAAACAGCTGTTTCCCTGGGGTGGGCACTCTATTCCACTATATGCATCTCCATTCTACCCCACTCCACTGTACGCTATTCCCATGTACACCAGGCCACTTTATGCCACTCTATGCCACAACACTGTACAACACTATAATCCAGTCTATGTCAGTGTATAACACTCTAGTACACTCTATGCCAATGTATAACACTCTACTCAATTACACTCCACGCAACTCCCTCTATGCCAATCCACCTCAATGTACTCCACTCTGACACAGTACTCCAGTGCACTCCACTAACCACTCTGCACCACTCGACATTATGCCACCCAACTCCACCACACAGTAACACACTGTAGTGTACAGTGCTCTACTCCACTATATGCCACTCCACTGTACAACAGTTTCCAACACTCTACAGAGTACCACAACACTCTGCTGTACGACATGCCACTAGACATTTTACTACACTCTATGCTACATCACAACACTTCACCCTTCCCAACAACACTCCACTCTACTATATCCAACTGTACTCTAAAACACTCTACTACACTCAATGCCCCTACAGTCTACTGTACAACATACTACTCCACTCTATAGCACTGTATGACACTACTCCACTACATGCCACACTATAACACTCTACTCTACTATCCTCTATGACACAGTACTCGACTGTATGCCATCACACTCCATGCTGCTCTACAACACTCTAGTCTACTCAACAACATTATACACTCCTTCACTCTACCACACACTACTCGGGAGAGAAAACAACATCCTAGCCGCAGCATTCGGAGCCAGCTGGAGTCTTCTAATCCCAGCTGTGTTAGTATCCAGGTACAAGATTTTACATCAGCCCAACCTGGAGAGGATTTTTGCCTGATAAATGACTTGTTGAATATGGGGATAAAAAAAAACCAGAATGTTTTTGAGTCCACCTAAAAGCCTGAAACAAATGCCTAACACAGATTTCACCTGTGCTTCAAAAGTTAATGCTCTTCCCCCCCACACACCTAGGTTTCTAACCACTGATGTTGGATGAGGAGGCCACCCGTGGTAGCCCCAGAAGTGGATATCTTTACCCAGAAGAAGAATTTCAGTTTTACTTGTGTTCATTTGCAGACAGTTGGTAGCCATCCACTCTGCAACATAGCCAAGTCCAAAGTGGGGTTTTTAGAAAATGAAAACACAAGCTGAGTGTCATCTGCATAAGACACCAGCGCATGCCCTAGGGCTTTCACAACTTGGGCCAGGGGTTTAATGTAGATATTAAACAAAGTAGGGCTAATAGAGGAGCCCTGGGAAATGCCGAGGTGCAGAGCATGTGAGGGGAAATGATCTGGAAAAATCAATCAGAAAGAAAGGAATCGAACCAGGCTAAGGCAGACCTACCTATGTCAATCTCCTGTAGGTACTGAAGCAGGATTTAGCGGTACAATGTCAAATGCAGCACTAAAGTCAAGGAAGATCAGTACAGACTATCTGCCTTTGTCTAAAGTGCTGCGAAGTTGCTCTGTGACTGCGAGAAGGGCTTACTCCATGCTATGTTGCGACCTAAAGCTATTCTGGGAGATATCCAGGATCTGATTCTCTTCCAAATACTTAATTAAAATAGCATTGATGTGTACCTCTTTAACCTTGGCAAGAAAGGGTGGAAGAGAGGTAGGGCAAACTTTTTCTGGTTTGGAAGCATCCAAAGCAGGTTCTTTCAAGTCTACAGTCTAATTCACTGTAAAACACTTTACGCAAGTCCCTCTTTGTTACTCCAAGCACTCAACTCTGATACTACTCCGTATAACCTACTGTAATTCATTCTACTCCACTCTATGCCACTTAACTCTAATCCACTCTATGCCACTCCACACCAATGCACTGTAGTCTACACCATGTCTCTCCACTCCATTGTACAACACTCTAATCCACTCTGTGGCACTCCACTCCACTGACAAGAATTTCCAAGACTCTAAAACACACTAGGCCACTCCACTGTATGACACCCCACCCCACGCTGTGAAACTTTACTTCACTGTATGCAACACCAGGACACTCTACTCCACTCCACAACTATTTCTATAACTCACTTTTTCTCCATTCACTGCTTATACCCTTTTATATTACATTGCTTATACCATATGAAATCATACCATTTATAAAAACACCTATAAAATCTTGCATCACATAATTTGTGAAAACACAGTGCATGGCAGAGTGGCAAGTTATAGTTGTGTAGTTAGTGAGCTGTGCATGGAGGTGCGCGACTTATAATAATGTGAAGGCTGTGCAGAATTTAGATTTAAGGTATAACTTAACTTCACATGTTCTACTGTTTGTGTAATTTAAGATTTGTTGTTTAGAAAGAATTAATGAAGTTATAGTAATTTAGAGATGGATCATAATTAATAAATGTACAGTACAAATAGAACTTTAGAATTTCTAATATTTGTGTAGTTTAAGTTTGATTGCATAGGAAGAATAAATACACTTTTCCTAATTACAACTAAGCTGTAACCTTTGTTTTATCATTATATATATGTTCACTGAAAAAAACATAGGTTTCAGGCACGTTATAGTTAGGAATTAGCATTTAAAAAACCTTAGAAATTCACTGAAAAAACCATAGGTTTCAGGGGCGTTATAGTTAGCTGGACTTTTCACTCGTACAAAACCATTGAAATTCCCCGTTATAGTTAGTTCAGCTAACTATAACTAGCGCGCCCGCAATGCACTGCTGATGATGTCACATATTACATCACTCATTACATGGTCAGCGACATCACTCATGACATCACTGATGACATCTCAAATGACATCACTGATGACATCACTGATGACATCATCCAGTGAATGTGTGTTTTTCTGAAAAATACATATGTTTTTAATATGTATATCTCAAGGTCGATGGAAGAATAAATGGGTATATAAGTGTCTAAATGGATGATTTGTTTTGTGAAAAATTGATTGTATAACTGACTGATTAAGTGTATCTTAGTGAATACATGGCTTAGTGAGTAATGTTTAAATATGTAAATTTTGTGTATAAGTGGCTGCATGGGTTGGTGAGTAGCTACATGAGTGTCTATATAGGTTATTAGTTGGTTTTTTGAGTATCAGTATGAGTGTCTGAGTGTCTGTATGGTTCGGTGGGGGGTATTAGGTAGTGCATAAGCGCATGAATGACTCACTGTTTGTATGTGTTGAAGACAGCGTGTGTATGGGTGTGTTAGTGAGTGAATGACTGTCTCAATAGTGTCTTTATGAGTAACTACATATGTTTTAAACAAGTATATGTGACTATTGGTGTATATAAGTGAGTATATGTGAGAGTGAGAGATTGAAAGAGTTCCTGTATGAATAAGTATGTGTTTCTATTAGTGATTGTTTAAAAGACTAAGTATGTGTAAGCTTCTGTAGAAGTAAGTGTGGTGGTGTGTGTATAACTGTATATGCAAGTAAATGGATGTTTGATTCTTTATTAGCATGAGTGACTATGTGTGTGAGTAACTATGGATGAGTGGTGTTGTGTAATGTGATGTATAGGTGTATGAGTACATATGATGAGTGAGTACATGTATGAGTGACTGTATAGGACTGTTGGTGAAAGAGTGGATGTGTATGTGGATCTTAGAATTACTGAATAGGTTGTTGTAACTGGTATTGGTATGTCTATTGTTTTGAACATTTTAGTTTTTATTTTTGAATGTGTGTATCAAAGGTTATATTAGGGGGAGAGGAGGTCTGCCACTCTATCATAAGGATGATGTCATCAGTGATGTCATTTGAGATGTCATCAGTGATGTCATGAGTGATGTCACTGACCATGTCATGAGTGATGTAATATGTGATGTCATCAGCAGTGCATTGCGGGCGCGCAAGTTATAGTTAGCTGAACTAACTATAACGGGGGAATTTCAATGGTTTTGTACGAGTGAAAAGTCCAGCTAACTATAAACCCCCTGAAACCTATGGTTTTTTCAGTGAATTTCAAAGGTTTTTTAAATGCTAATTTCTAACTATGCCTACAGAGATAGGACATGTGAAGAAAGAAGAAAAAATGCACAGAAAGAAAAAAAAGAAATGCAGAAAGAAGCAACAGAAGTCCTCAAAGACGAAGAAAAGTGCTGGAAGAAGACTAACGTGCAGAAAGAACAAACAGAAGAGCAGAAAGAAGCCTTGTTGCAAAATCATCCTGTACCCTCAACTTTTTCAGACGGATACTGGTGGTAGCTGAGTCTGACTAACCAGTCCTAGAGCCAGTGCTATGTTTAAGACACTCAGAATACAGTGAAAACACCTACATACACTAGAGAACACTATGCTTTGGGGTCCCCCTGTGATTAGCATGACCTCCTCTGTAAGCCCCTAGTATATAATAGGGCAGGGGATTAAAACTACCTCTTAAAACACGCTACAGGGCGTGTTTGCACACGTCACCTCAGGCCCCGTACCCTCCGTTCCCCACTGGGTAAACATGCCCTGTGGCCGTTTTAAGTTGGGAGATTAAGTCCCCTTGAATCCTGAGGGTCCCTAGGGTCCAACTAGACCACTAGGTACCTCCAGTAAGCGCCACAGAGCTGCGTTGCAGAGAGATGTAAAAAGGGGCACTGCCTAGACCACCTCATTGCAACGCAGCGCAGTGGCGCTTATTGGAAGCACCTGGTGGGCTACTTGGCCCCCAGGGTCCCTCAGGATTGAAGGGGAATTATTTCCCCAACTAAAAACGCGCCACAGGGCGTGCTTGCACACGTTAACTCAGGCTCCGTCCCCTCCCTTCACCACTGTGTAAACACGCCCTGTGGCCGTTCTAAGTTGAGAGATTAAGTCCCCTTGAATCCTAAGGGTCCCTAGGGTCAAACTAGCCCACTAGGTACCTCCAGGAAGCGCCACAGAGCTGCGTTGCACAGAGGTGTAAAAAAAGGGCGTGGCCTCAGAACACCTGTCTGCAACGCAGCTCCCTGGCGCATACTGGAGCTACCTGTTGGGCTAGTTGGCCCTCAGGGACCCTCAGTATTGAAGGGGAATTAATTCCCCAACTTACAACTGGCCAGGGGGCGTGTTTGCAGAGTGCTGCAAGGAGGGGGCGTGGCCTCCGGTGCGATGCCGGTCTTTTATTTATTTAATTTTTTTAAGAAGGAGGGCTGTGTGGCCCCCCTTCTTTTTCTAATTTAATGGCCCTGGGGACCCCATCCCCGAGGGCCTGCACCCTCATTTTTTTGTTGATAAAAATAAATTTGGTCCTCCCAAGTCCTTAATCGGCCCCAGGGACCCCAACCCCCGGGTCATGGCCTTTTTTTTTTATTCTTTAGGAGGGGGCTGCGTTGCCCCCCTCCTCAGGCCACTTATGGCCCCGGGAACCCCATCCCCCGGGGCCGGCCTTTGTTTTTTATTATTTAAAAAATATTTATATAATTATAGAAACACCTAGGACATGCTGGACAAACTGTATGTACCTATCACCATGACGATTGTGTGATATTCATTAAAAGGCGACTATGCATACAATAAATCCACGTGGAATGTATTTACACCGCTAGTGAAGCTCTGACGTGTCTGACGCCCTACCGTGCCTAATCCCGGCGCCCCCGCCAGTGGGTACTCTCCAAGTAGACACCCTCGTCGTTTATTTATATAAACATGGGTAGCTATTGACGGGCACATTTAATACACACGCACACCAAGCCATTCAAAGGGGATTCGACAAAAATTCGACCAAGCTATGCAAGAAACCCCCCTCACGGTTAATAAAACACACGTCCACCGCCGGCTGTGTAATACTTTTATTTTACTCTCTGGAAAGGAGACGAACCTCACTGAAGAGTCACAGCGTGCTCCTGGCCAAGCCCAATGCTGTGTTACACCCACCAGTGCCCGCCGAGTGCCACACACCTCTGTGTTGTATTCCACCAGCTAGTGCGTATGCTATGACACTCTCTAGCCCATGTGCACTGCAACACCACACCGTGAATATGTCATGCCACACTTGCCTTCGCACGGGTTATATTGCCCCATCTTCCTCGATGCCTATGTTATAACGCACAGCGCTATGCCATACATATTACAATCTGGGATCCATATCTTTGTCACAGAGCATATGCAACGTTATACTCCCCAGCACATATTTTATATTTTACAGCAAATGACACTCGCACTCAGGAACCTTGCAGATATTTTATTCTTTAACAGAGTACCCTTCTGTTACACCAACGCGTTTCAGCCCTGTCGGCCTTGTTCAAGGCCGACAGGGCTGAAACGCGTTGGTGTAACAGAAGGGTACTCTGTTAAAGAATAAAATATCTGCAAGGTTCCTGAGTGCGAGTGTCATTTGCTGTAAAATTGACTCTTGGCCGCTGGCTTGGCCCAACACTCGCACCCGCTGCTGAGCGATCCGAATCCAAGCCGCATTGCAGTATACACATATTTTATATTACAACTTTAAAGACTAGTTAGGTTACACAACACTGCCCTGTGCATATTACACTCCAAGGCGCATATCGCATAGCACGCGCTAGTGCCTGTGCTATCTCGCATTACGCACAATGTATTGCATATTATATTTCACGCCCGGTTCTTCTTATATCACACCTTTTGGTGCATAGTTTATACCATATACTATATCTAGTTTTCATTTTCAATCGTGCTCTCAGGACTATGTTCTATATAACACTGCGTCCACCTACCCTTTTCATGGGCATTACATTGTGCGATGGGGGATGGAGGGTCAGGGGGCGTTTCTGCCAAGTGAGCCCGGAGTCACAGTCAAAAACGTCCTCTTCTTCCTGAAAAAAAGTGAGATTATGCTGCATACTTGTTCATATTTTAAGTAGTTCGCACAGACACACATTTTAAAAACAATAAAGTTCCTAATACCCACCTTCTCTGAACAGTTAGCTTGCTGCCCCATCCACCTCCTCCCTATCCTCTGTTGTCTGAATCCATGGACTAGCCTCCTCCCTCCTGCCATGCATGGTCTGATGTGCTGCCACTGCCCTCCATTTAGCATGATGTACCAGTCCACTCCTCCTGCCCACCATTGCCCAATTCTATGGCCCATCATTGACCTCCTGCTTAGCCTCTGTGCTTAGCTTGCTGCCCCTATTCTCCTTCCTCCCGCCCTCTGATGTCTTCGTGCATGCCCCTGCTCCATCCTTTTTGCCCACCATGTTCCATGGACCTGCCACTCCTATCTACTCTGAGTGTTCTGTTGAGCTGCCACTTCCCTCCCACCTGCCTTGCATTGTCAGATGACTGTAACCGGTCCCTGCCACTTCCACCCTGCCTGTCCACATGCCATTCCCCTATACCCTTCCTCCTGTCCTCCATGGTCCATTTTACTGCCACACCCTTCTGCCCTCCCTGGTCTGTTGTGCTGCAACTGCTCCTCCTGCCTGCCCCGCACTGTCTGTTGTGAGGCCCCTGCCCCTGACCTCTCTTGTCTGTGCCCAAGTCCTGACCCTCCCTTCTATCCTCCATGGTCCTTTGTGCATGCTCCTGCACCCTTCTTCTTGCCCATCATAGCCATTGTGCTGCCACTAACCATCCCGCTTGCCATGCATGGTCTTCTTTGCTGCCATGGCCCCTCCCACCTTCCCTGTGTGGACAGCTAGCTGCCCCTGACCCCCCCTCCCACCTTCCCTCCATGGTCTGTGTGTATGCCATCATAGTCTCACTGTTGCTCTCCATGGTGTGTCTTGTTTCTAGTGCCCATCCTGCCTGACCTCCATGGTCATCTTGCTGCTCCTGCCCTGCCCCCTTGCCCCCAGTCCTCTGTTTCCATGTGTAGACCCCTATTCCCTCCCTCCTGGCTTGTCTGTTCCATTGTAATGCCTCTGATCCGTCCTTCCTGCCCTTTATGGTCTGTTATGCTGCAGCTTTCTCTCCTGTCTGTCCATTATGGTCATCTAGCTAGCATTGCCTCTTTCCCCTCTGTTCTCTGTTGTCCATGTGCATGGTCCTGTCCCCTCCCTATTGCTTTCTATGGATTGTTGTGCTGCACTCCCGTCCTGCATGCCCTGTGTGGTGTATTGTGGTGCTGCTACAAACCCTGATGCCTGCCCTGTAGGGTCAGTTTGGTGCACCTCTCCATGTGCCTCCTGTCCTCTGTTATCCGAGTCCATGTCCCTACCCCAATTCCTCCTGCCTACCATGATCCAATATGCCATACTTGCGAACATTTTGAACTTGGTAAGAGGGAGATTTTGAAAAAAAACTGGGGTATTGATTTTCCCCTTTGAGTTACATTGAAAAAGAGGAGATTGTAGACAGGAGACAGATCAAATAAAGCCCATTTGAGCTTAAAAACATTGGACGTTTCCTGGCTGAAACGGGTCTGTTGGCATGTATGGTTGTACTACCACTGCCTCTTCCTTCTGCCCACAATGGTCTATTATATTGCCAAAGCCTCTCTTGCCAGTCCTGTATGGTTGGTTTGTTGCCCCTGCCCCCCTTTCCACTGCCATCCATAGTCTGTTGTGCTGCCACTGCCCTTCCTGCCTGCCCAGTGTGGTCAAATTGTTGCCTCTGCACTCTCCTACCTGCCTTCAATTTTCAGAGTCCGTGCCCCTGGCCTCTGCCTCTCAACAGTATCCCAATGAACAACTAGATTGCTAACATTCTAGATTTATTACAAAAGTGTGGACCGCCTGACGTCATCTTGATGTAATCGAAACTGTAATACCTAGAGCATTTCCTTTAGAAATTACATATACGAGAGGGTCTTATTTTCATCAAAAGTATGGATAGTGCTCTAAAAAACTAAAATGAGGACATATTTTCTCAGTTTTCAAATAGCGACAAAGAACTTTTAAATTATTTGTCATCTTTATGTTTTTTTTATCCAGTTGACCACTTGATTAAATGTTGCACCTAGGGGAGAGGATGTGGTGTTACTTCCAGAGCTGCAGACTTTGCAACTGGGGAACCAGGTTGGAGTTTCTGCTTCAGTTCAACATTCTGTGATTCTGGTCAAGTCACTTAATCTACCCATGTCTACAACCAAAATGAATTTGATCTTGTGTGATGTAACCAATGCTCATGTAAAGCACTCCAATACCTGACAAGTCTGCACTATATAACACTGCAAATACACAAAAAATAAGTGTTTTGCACACTTCTGTCATTGGGCTACATGTGAACTACATCTGGGTGATATTTGTGCTGCATTTGGGCTCTTTTGTCTCTGGTGGCCATCTTGGGAGATTTATTTGTTATGAAGTTTCCTAATTCCCTCATTTACTGCAGTCTCCTCAGTTGGAAATACTTTCAGTTTTTTACTTTGGTTCCATCAAGAAGGTATTCAAAAATTAGAAAAAGAAGGGGGGCCACACAGCCCTCCTTCTTAAAAAAATAAAATAAATAAAAGACCGGCATCGCGCCGGAGGCCATGCCCCCTCCTTGCAGCACTCTGCAAACGCGCCCCCTGGCCAGTTGTAAGTTGTGGAATTAATTCCCCTTCAATACTGAGGGTCCCTGTGGGCCAACTAGCCCAACAGGTATCTCCAGTATGCGCCAGGGAGCTGCGTTGCAGACAGGTGTTCTGAGGCCACGCCCCTTTTTACACCTATATGCAACGCACCTCTGTGGCGCTTACTGGAGGTACCTAGTGGGCTAGTTTGACCCTAGGAACCCTTAGGATTCAAGGGGACATAATCTCTCAACTTAGTATGGCCACAGGGCGCGTTTACACAGTGGTGAAGGGAGGGGACGGGGCCTGAGGTGACGTGTGCAAACACACCCTGTGGTGCGTTTTAAGTTGGGGAAATAATTCCCTTTCAATCCTGAGGGACCCTGGGGGCCAACTAGCCCACCAGTTGCTTCCAGTAAGCGCCACTGCTCTGCGTTGCAGAGAGGTGGTGCTGGCCGTGCCCCTTTTTACGCCTCTCTGCAATGGCGCTTACTGGACGTACCTAGTGGGCTATTTTGCCCCTAGGGACCCTCAGGATTCAAGGGGACCTAATCTCCCAACTTAAAAAACGGCCACAGGGCGTGTTTACACAGTGGGGAAGGGAGGGGACGGGGCCTGAGGTGACGTGCGCAAACAAGCCCTATGGCGCGTTTTAAGTTGGGGAGATAATTCCCCTTCAATCCTGAGGGCCCCTGGGGGCTAACTAGCCCACCAGGTGCTTCCAGTAAGCGCCACTGAGCTGCGTTGCAGAGAGGTGGTCCAGGCCGTGCCACTTTTTACACCTCTCTGCAACGCAGCTCTGTGGTGCTAGTTGCCTAGCTGGACCCTAGGGACCCTCAGTATTCAAGGGGACTTAATCTCCCAATTTAAAACGGCCACAGGGCGTGTTTACACAGTGGGGAAGGGAGGGGATGGGGCCTGAGGTGACGGGTGCAAACACACCCTGTGGCACATTTTAAGAGGTAGTTTTAATCCCCTGCCCTATTATATACTAGGGGCTTACAGAGGAGGTCATGCTAATCACAGGGGGACCCCGATGCATAGTGTTCCCTAGTGTATGTAGGTGTTTTCACTGTATTCTGAGTGTCTTTTAACATAAGAAAAAGTTGAGGGTAATCAATCAATCAATCACATAACTTGTAAAGTGCACTACATACCCATGATGGTTTCAAGGCGCTGGGGGGGGGGGGGGTGCTGCTGCTATTGGTCCAAGAGCCAGGGCTTGAGTTGTCTCCTGAAGGTCAGCAGGTCTTCGGTTTGTCGCAGGTAGAGAGGGAGGGTGTACCAGGTCCTGGCGGCGCGATGGGAGAAGGATCTGCCTCCGGAAGTAGTTCTCCAGATGCGTGGGGCCGTGGCCAGGGCGTGGTCGGCAGAGCGGAGTTTCCTGTTGGGTACGTAGAAGGAGAGTCGACTGTTGAGATAGGCTGGGCCGGTTTTGTGGAGTGCCTTGTGTTGGTGGATCAGGGGCTTGGAGGAGATTCTTTTGTCGACGGAGAGCCAGTGCAGGTTCCTCGGGGGGGGGGGGGGTGATGTGGTTGCGGCGTGGGACGTCGAGGATCAGGCGTACAGAGGCATTCTGGATTCTCTGTAGTCTGCTGATGAGCTTGGACGAGGCTCCGGCGTAGAGGGCGTTTCCGTAGTCGAGTCTGCTGCTGACTAAGGCCTGGGTGACTGTTTTCCTTGTGTTTGTCGGGATCCATCTGTAGTTCCTGCGGAGCATGCGGAGGGTGTTGAAACAGGTGGAGGAGACTGCGTTGACTTATTTGGTCATGGAGAGTTTCGAGTCGAGGATGACTCCCAGGTTAAGTGCGTGGTCGGTGGGGGCTGGGGGGGACCCCAGTGATGTGGGCCACCAAGAGTTGTCCCATGCGGAGGGGTTGGACTCGAGGATGATGATTTCCGTCTTGTCTGTGTTCAGTTTACGGCGGCTGTCTGTGACGGCCTTCATTCCCTGGTGGATGTTGGATTTGGCGGTGTGGGGGTCCTTGGTGAGGGAGAGGATCAGCTGAGTGTCGTCGGCGTAGGAGATTATGTTGAGGTCGTGCTGTCGGGCAATGCGTGCTAGTGGAGCCATGTAGACATTGAACAGCGTCGGGCTGAGGGAAGATCCTTGAGGGATGCCGCAGATGATCTCGGAGGCATCGGATCGGAACGGGGGGAGGCGGACTCTCTGAGTTCTGCCGGAGAGGAAGGAGGTGGTCTAGTCCAGGGCCTTGTCTCGGATCCCTGTGTCATGGAGGCGTGTGCGTAGTGTGTGATGGCAGACGGTGTCGAAGGCGGCGGAGAGGTCCAGGAGTATGAGCGCGGCCATCTCGCCGTTGTCTAGCAGGATCCAGATGTCGACTGTGGTGGCGATGAGGGCGGTTTCGGTGCTGTGGTTGCTGCGGAAACCTGATCGGAATGGGTCCAGGATGTTGTTGTCTTTGAGGTGACGGTTGAGCTGGGTGTTTACTATCTTCTCAATGACCTTTGCTGGCAACGGAAGCAGGGAGATGGGACGGACGTTCTTGAGGTCGCTCGGATCCGCCTTGGGTTTCTTCAGTAGGGCGTTGATCTCTGCGTGCTTCCAGTTCTCAGGGAAGGTGGCGGTCTCGAAGGAGAGGTTGATGATTTTGTGCAGGTGGGGTGCGATGGAATTGCTGGCTTTGTTGAAGATGTGGTGCCGGAGAGGGTCGGATGGGGAACCTGAGTGGATTGTTCCCATGGTCTTGTGTCCTCTATGCTCACGTTGGCCCAGGTTGTCAGGGTGTCATGGGCGGTGGGTTCGGTGTGGTGTGGTCGGCAGGGGTCGTCCGGGGTCTGAAGCTGTCATGGATGTCGGTGATTTTCCAGTGAAAGAAGGTGGCAAGGGAGTCACACAGGGCTTGCGATGGTGGGATGTCGTTGGCGTTGGAGCTGGGGTTGGAGAGTTCCTTCATGATGGTGAAGAGCTCCTTGCTGTTGTGTGCGTTGTTGTCAAGGCGGTTTGTGAAGGAGGTTCTTTTGGCGGGCCTGATAGAGGTGGTGGTTGCGGATGGCATCTTTGTGGGCAGTGCAGCTGTCTGGCGTCTTGTCGCTGTGCCATATGTTTTCCAGTTTCTGGCAGGTGCGTTTTGAGTCGAGGAGTTCCGGGGTGCACCAGCTGACTCCTCTGCTGGTGTCTGTTGGTGGGGTTTTTCAGCGGGGCGACAATGTTGGCGCAGTCATTCATCCAGCGTTCGAGGGTGAGTGCACCTTCATCTGGGTTGGTGGGGTTCGTTGGAGGGTTGAGTGCGAGGCTTGTCTGTAGTTGTTCTTTGGTGACTTTGGGTTTTCGGAAGGAGAAGTGGATGCAGTGGTGGTCTGTCCAGGTGAGTTCGGAGGCGTGGCTGAAGGTGACGTGGGGGCTTGAGGAGAAGATGGCATCTAGCGTGTGGCCAGCGCTGTGGGTCGGCATCGTGATGAGCTGTTTCAGTCCGAGGTTGGTGAGATTGTCGATCAGGGTGGAGGAGTTGCTGTCGTTGTTGTTCTCCAGGTGAAAGTTCAGGTCTCCGAGGAAGATGTAGTCGGTGGAGGTCAGCGCGTTCGTGCTGATGAGGTCGGCGATGGAGTCGCAGAATTGAGGCCGGGGTCCTGGTGGTCTCTAGACGAGGGTGGTCTTGGGGTCCATGTGGATCTGGAAGTGCATGTGTTCGGCGGTGCTGAGGGTGTCGTTGGCGTTTGTTGATACCCTGATGGTGTTTTTGTGGATGATAGCGATTCCTCCTCCGGCCCTGTTGGTGCAGTCTCTGCGGGTGATCTCGTACCCATCTGGGATGGCTATGGCAATGTCTGGCGAGGAGGTTTCGTTCATCCAGGTCTCGGTCAGGAAGCCGACGTCCGGTGATGTGGTGTTGAGTAGGTCCCAAAGTTCGACAGCGTGTTTGTGTGCGGAGCGGGTGTTGATCAGGATGCATCTAAGCTGGTTGGGTTCCTGTGTGGCAGGTGTCTTGGCGCTTTTGAGGCAGGAGAAGCTGCAGTTCCGGCAGGTGAAGGGGCCGTGGGTGCGCTTCGGGGTGGCCCTGCAGCAGGTGTTGGTTCTTCCTAGGTTGAGAGCGACGAGGGTGCTGCCGTCGTACCGGAGGCGGTCTTCGTGGCTGGTGCGGGGGCCAGGGGTTCTGATGCTGGGTGCGGTCCAGGCGCTGACGGGCGCAGACGGGCTTGCCTTAGGCGTGCCTTCAGCACGCCAGCGGCGCACCCGCTGCGCGCGGCCGCACAGCGGCCACCATATATGGGGAGGTGGGGAGGGAGGAGCAGCTGGGAGGTGGGAGGCGAGGGACGGGTGACCGAATGGGTGCCGAGCACTGCAGGGGAGGCAGCGACGGGGACGGGAACAGGAGACTGGCACGGGGCACAGAAGAGAAAAAAGGGGACAAAATCAAGGGGCACAGAGGCACAAGTCAGCACAGGGGTACAAAGAACAGAGAGGGGTACAGAATAAAAGTTGGCACAGAATCAGAGTGGCGAGTGGGGGGCAGGGGGCACAGACAGTTACAAAGCAGGCACAAAGCAACAGGCAGCAAGCGAAGCGTACCTAAGGCGACGACTGGCCACCAGGGATGAGGCGCAGGTGGAGCCTGCGGGTGGTGGAGGGCCTCAATACACCAGCAGCAGCAGGAGACAGCAGGGTGACGGCGGAGCTGCAGCGGGGGGGGAGCGACCTACCAGGAAGGTCAAGGGTCGCTCTCATCACCGCGCAGTGGCCGTCATGTATGGGGAGGTGGGGAGGGAGGAGCAGCTGGGAGGCGGAAGACGAGGGACGGGTGAACGAATGGGTGTGGAGGGGGCGGGGCCACAGGGGAGGCGGGGACGGGGGACAGGAGACCGGTGCGGGGCACAGAAGAGAAAAAAGGGTACAGGATGATTTTGCAACAAGGCTTCTTTCTGCTCTTCTGTTTGTTCTTTCTGCACGTTATCCTTCTTCCTGCACTTTTCTTCGTCTTTGAGGACTTCTGTTGCTTCTTTCTGCATTTCTTTTTTTTCCTTTCTGTGCGTTTTTTCTTCTTTCTTTACATGTCCTATTTCTGTAGGCATAGTTAGAAATTTGCATTTAAAAAACCTTTGAAATTTACTGAAAAAACCATAGGTTTCAGGCACATTATAGTTAGGAATTAGCATTTAAAAAACCTTAGAAATTCACTGAAAAAACCATAGGTTTCAGGGGCGTTATAGTTAGCTGGACTTTTCACTTGTACAAGACCATTGAAATTCCCCCGTTATAGTTAGTTCAGCTAACTATAACTCGCGAGCCCGCAATGCACTGCTGATGACATCACATATTACATCACTCATGACATGGTCAGTGACATCACTCATGACATCACTGATGACATCTCAAATGACATCACTGCGGTCTCTAGTTACTCGAGACCGCAGAGACGAGGCTACGGGCTACCACGCCGTTTTGATACTGCATATTATGGAGCGGGAGATTTAAAGAAGCTATTTCTTGAGTATTTGACTTCTCCATGACTGCGACCAGGAAAAACTAACTAGAGTTTTGAGTCTATTTGGGTATTGAACATTGTTGAACGAAGGTTTACATTTGCCTTCATCCAGATAAAGGCTTTTATTCCTGAACTGAGGAAACCCTATCAATTATTTGTTTGCCCTGAAGAAGTCTCCCTGTAGGAGACGAAACGCGTTGGCTATGGCTTTCTCATGTTATTAAGGCTGTGAAAAAACCAAATAAAGAAAGGAATTCGTTTGAAAATCAGCTTTACGTCTTGGACATCCTTTAATTACAACGGACTCTTTATCAATAGTGCTGAACCCTGTTGTATGTATGTTTTTGATAGGACTTGTTCCTGATTGAGGAGCTCAGAGCGGAGTGTTCCTCGGTTCTTTGCACTATAGAAGCATACTTTAACGACACTATTCATTTGACAGGTGCGGTAATACAACCTCCACCCTCTTTTATCTGTTTGAAAAAATTATATATATATACCAGTTAGGCTGCTATCACTCTCTTTGCACACATAGAAGTATTTTGCACTTTATTATTGCACTTTTTGCACACAATTTTATCTAGACAGGTCTCGCACATTAAGAAGATGGGGGGTAACTAACTTAGCACTTAGCCACTTTATTAAATACAGCTGCAAGATTCTCTACCTAACCGGGATAGTAAATAAGTGCAGGATATCGGGGTTCTACAATAGGATTTTGACTAAAATATATCCCCATGCCCACTATTACTTTGGATAATTATCAAGTAGGGGTTGTCCTTGCACTTTACTGTATTTTACAGCGATTTGTTTTCCTGGTTTTATTGTAATTTTTACTAACATTTGAACATGATTTTAGCATTATGCTGTTATTTATGTATTTTAAATGTGTAGTATGTTTACTATGTTTATTGCTGCTGCATTTGCACTTTAAATTGAGGTAATTTCGCCCATGCGCCATCATGTGATCAAGGCCGTCTTTACCGGCCGAAACGCCTCATGGCGACATGGTGATTGTGAAATAAATCACTAAAAGAAAATGGGTCTACTCTTCGCTTTTTTCCAAGCGGACTATAAAAAGTGAGCACAGTTTGCTATGGCTTGGCGGGAGCGGTAATGCTCCTGCCAAGCAATTGGAAACAGCTGTTTCCCTGGGGTGGGCACTCTATTCCACTATATGCATCTCCATTCTACCCCACTCCACTGTACGCTATTCCAATGTACACCAGGCCACTGTATGCCACTCTATGCCACAACACTGTACAACACTATAATCCAGTCTATGTCAGTGTATAACACTCTAGTACAGTGGTTCCCAAACGTTTGACTCCTGAGGACCACTATTGAGTCACCACTGGAAACCGGGGACCCCCAAGCAATTTGTATGATTTAAATTTCAAACATTAAAACAATAATTCGAAAACAGTAAACATGCATGTGCAGACAAAACAAATACTCAAATTACTAAGGATTTTAGTATGTTATATTGAAAGAAGTCGCAAAAAACGGGAAGGTTAGTGCTGCATCTCCGTAACTAACTTTTAAATGGTTTGTTTTATTTCGCAGTACAAGGCTTCTGTCAGTGGCCAGATTGGAAACCCAAAGCAGCCCTGGCAAATGTTTTCAAACCAGTCCCCATACAGTGCACACCAAGTGTGGTGAGTGCGTCTGACCACTACAAAGGGGACTTTGGGAGGCTGTCCCCACAAGAAAATTTAGGAAACAATGGTGCATTCTACAACAAATTTATCATTATATATTGAATTGTATCAGCTTTTAAAGAATAGTAAATGATGACCTTACTATGCACCAGGATACGACAATCTTTGTTGGGGTTCTTCAATGATTCCCTTATTATCACCCTCCAACAGTGCCTCTCATCTCTCCATAGCCCGTCTGTCACATGTATTTCATTTGTTTTACAGCATCTATCATACCATTGTAGGATGTCAGAGCACTTTACATCACACACATAATGGGGCAGATTTACAAGCCACTTGTGCCACGGGTGTGTCACAAAAAGTGACGCACCGGTGGCGCATTTTAGTGCCCCATATGTCCAAGGACAGGAAAAGCCACCCTGCGTGACTTTTCCTGGTCTTGTAAATATGGCCCATTTGCACACAGCACTTTCCGTGAAATGGGCGTTCCATGGGTGTTGCTGTGGGTGTTCCCACGCAACACCCTTGAAACCAAACACATTTCCAGATTTACTAGAAATCGTAAATCTGGAAAGGTGTCTGAATGCTACGCCTCCCTGGCGGAGTAATAGGGAGTCGCCACAAGGAGAAATGTATTTTTCTCCTCGTTTTATTTCTTCTTTCTATGCGTGTTGCGTTCTGCAGCACACTTAGAAAGAGAAAATCACCTCTGGTTATTGTTTATGTACAGGAAGGTGTCCCTTTCCAAGGAATAATAGAGAATGAGCAATAACACACACATATATATATATATATATATATATATATATATATATATATATTACCTACTGGTGGTCGCCAGTAGGTAGTTATAGTTAGGACCACGTTTCCATAGGAAATCCGCAACATTCTATTTTGAATAACTTTGGCGCCGGTCGACGAATCCTCGCGCATTTTTCAAAATAGGTGGGGCGCTACGCTCCGCTCCTTCCCTGAAAGTCTCGGGGGGATTCGTCAAGCGGGGACTGAGATAAAAGGGGGGTCCCAAAACGCATTTTTCCCATGCATTTTTCCATAGGACCTTTAGACACAGCTACAGCCCGAACGGCTGAACAGAATTACTTGAAATTTGGCAGAGAGGTAGTCCTCAGGTCAAGGAAGTGCCTTTTGTAGGTGTGGTGTAAATCTGTTCAGTAGATTCTGAGAAAATAGCCTTTAAACCAATATATATATCTGAGCCAGCTTACGGTGCGCTTACGGTACGCTTACCGTGCGCGTACGGTGGCGTGCGCGAGCGCGATTCTGATTGGCCCTTAGATCTTAGTAAACATTTGAATCGGTCGAAACCAGGAAGCGGCGGCCGCCATTTTCTCTCTCGCACTCTGAGGGGGGAGCTGATAAACAAATGCCAAAAACATATAAAGGGGCTGTTTAGACAGCGCCCATGCACATAACCATGTTAGTTGAGTCTTCAAAGATCCCCCAAGGCAAAAAACGGTAATTTTTTATTTTTCGAAAATTTTGCCGATTACGCTTACCGTACGCTTACCGTACGCATACGGTAAAAAATTATTAATAAAAAAAAACCCACTCTCTCCACCCCGTGTGCAAATGGTGGCCGAAGGCCACCATTTGTGCATGGCATATAAGAGCACAGCATTTCCCCCAAAAATTTCAACAGATTACCTATCACAAGGAAGCGCATAATATGTCGTCCATGTGCGCACGGTGCGCGAAGCGCATCGTGCGTACATGGCCCATCTAGCGTAACGTGGGCACCTTGCGTGCACGGCACTAACTGCGTAAAGTGGGCACGCGGTGCGCGAAGTGCACCGCGTGCTCACTGTGCGCGCACGGTGCGCGCACGGAACGAACTGCGTTAAGTGGGCGCGCACGCCACGAATGGCGTAAAGTAACTTAGCATTTAAAAAACCGTACAAATTCACTGAAAAAACCATAGGTTTCACACACGTTATAGTTAGGAATTAGCATTTAAAAAACCTTGCAAATTCACTGAAAAAACCATAGGTTTCACACATGTTATAGTTAGCGGAAATTTTACTGATAAAAAACCAATTAAATTCCCCCGTTATAGTTAGTGCAGGAAACTATAACTCACGCGACCGCAATCTTCTGCTGATGACATACGTGTCTTTATGAAAAAAAAATATTTGTAATATATGTATAGCTAAAAATTTATGGAAGAAGACATGGGCAAATAAGTGTCTAAATACAGTATTAGCATCAGCAGAGGATTGCGGTCGCGTGAGTTATAGTTTCCTGCACTAACTATAACGGGGGAATTTCATTGGTTTTTTATCAGTAAAATTTCCGCTAACTATAACATGTGTGAAACCTATGGTTTTTTCAGTGAATATATATATATATATATATATATATATATATATATATATATATATATATATATATATATACATACCAGATAGGAAGCTAGCACTCTCTTTGCATACATAGAAGTATTTTGCACTTTATCATTGCACTTTTTGCACACAATTTTATCTATACGGGTCTCGCACATTAGGAAGATGGGGGTAACTCACTTAGCCACTTTATTAAATACAGCAGCAAGATTCTCTACCTAACCAGGATAGTAAATATGTGCAGTATATATGGGTTCTATAATATGATTTTGAGTAAAATATATCCACATACCCACTATTACTTTGGATATTTATCAAGTAAGGGTTGTCCATGCACTTTACTGTATTTTACAGCGATTTGTTTTCCTATTTTTAGTGTAATTTTTACTCACATTTGAACATTATTTGAGTATTATGCTGTTATTTATGTATTTTAAATGTGTAGTAGGTTTACTATGTGTATTGCTGCTGCATTTGCACTTTAAATTGAGGTAATCCTGCCCATGCGCTGTCATGTGATCAAGGCCGTCTTTACCGGCCGAAACGCGTCATGGCGACATGGTGATTGCTAAACAAATCACTTAGAAGAAAATGGGGCTACTCTTGCCTTTTTTCCAAGCGGACTAGACAAAGTGGGCAAGCGCGCAGAATATTATTACCGGATTGACCTCCTCCAGTTTTGTGGACCCTCTTTCCATAAGTTGGCTCCGTGGCTGGTGGTCTCTGTCTTCCGAATACCCTGGTGAGTGGTGCTGTCAGTTTCGGCGGCCGCCATCGGAGCCGCGGGAGTTTCGGAAGTCTGTGCAAATACTTCCGTGTCAGGAATCTACAGAGCCCCCTGTGCTTATGCAGCAGAGAACGAAAGGATTGAACCAGCAGAAGGGTGTCGGCTTCAATGGTGTAATTGTGGGACACGCCGGTAGCAGCTCGGCAGAGCCGCTCAGCAGCAGCTTTAGAGATTTCTCCTGCAGACGCCCGACGAGCGAGGTAACCTTTTTTCAATAGCGTAACAACACTGCACAGGCGGGGAGGTGTCAGCTTAACTTAAGTCCCCAGGGACATTTCAATTGGGGACTGTAGGCAAAGCAACCTACTAGAGTATTATTTTGGCAATCACCATGTCCGCCGCAGCGCTGAGAGACCGGGAGTCTGCAGCAGAGGAGATTTTCACTGATAATCCTCTCAAGAGGCAGCAAAAGAATGATCAGGGGGTGTGGAAACAACAACGGTAACCAAAGGACTAAAGGATATTTATCACGCACTGGAGAAACTCATGAAACAGGAAACTGCTAAATGGAGGGAGGCAAAGTCCCTCCAAAAATATTTAGATGCTGGCAGAATTCTGAGGGGGCTAAGAATCATGTTAGCCCCCAGCTATGATACCCTCAACCCACGGATGATGGCTGAGTGGGCTGAGTGCAACGTGGACTCCTCCCACAGATTAGTGGAAATACTTGAAAAGTATGCGGAGGTGGACAGTTTGGAGCTACAGAACAAAATTTAAGTTCTCAGTGCAGAAATAGAACAACAAGGAGACATGCAACAAAGAAAGAAACACCATGAGGAAATGTCAGTTACGCTTAATAAAGAAGAAGAAAAAATAAAACAAAGAACATTTTTCAAATTTCAAAGAGATGACTACGCAAACGGACAGATATTCACTTTCGCGCGGAAATACGATGCTTTTAGAACCAAATCAACGAGGGGCAAAAGATTGCAACAAGAGCGCAATGAGGAACGTGGTGGCGCATCATTTACATCAGCATCTGATCTGAGCTCTGCCATCGAGAGTAAAGCTGAGGCAGAAAACATGAGGGGTAGACCAACCTCAGGGGCAACCAAACCGTCCCTGGCAGAAGAATTGGACTGCCTCAGAAGAAGCCGCAGGGAAACTCTCAGACCTCGGCCACCAAAACTTCAAAAAAAGGACACACAGCAGGCGGCAGCGAAGGAGGGCTGCCAGAGAAAGGTGGCAGCAGGGGAAATACAAAACAAGTGAGAGGAAGGGGGGAATGGAGGAAGAAACAATACCCCTAGACAATCAAGATAACCATGGGGCTACAGAAATGGAAGGAATAGTGAGTACTAACAATACTATCATTAACCTCACAGACATCCACCTTGAACCCTCCGAACAACGGATCCTCTCACTAGGCCTATCATATTGCCCCTCTACTAATTTTGATTACACTAACACCCGTGCGGATATTTACAAATTCGTCAGAAAACTTAAACTTAAAAAATTCCATCTAATGAAGGCTAGGTCTCAAAGAATGTCACAAGCAACAAATGCAACCAGCCACCAAACAGTAGAGACTGGAGAAAGCAGTCTAAGTGTGGCTGATTTGGGAGTACTTAAAGACTTGCTCAATCTGGGTAATGAATGCGAAACAGATGATGGCAGCAATACAGGTGGAGGGGAATATCCGGAATTGGTAACCCAGGACCTGTTATCACCCAGCTATGAAACATGTGCTAAGCCTGAAACGAATTTCAAACACAAGTCTAAGTTCATTCCCATTATGCCTTGTGACTCCCTACACCTATTTAATGAGCAAGTGGTGGCGGAAATAAAACATCTATATGTGGAAACTAGTAAAAACAACAAATTGATTAACAATCAGGAACGGAAATATCAGCAACTGATGAAGAAAATCAACAAGAACAAACAGGTTGTAGTGAGGAATGCAGACAAAGGGGGAAATGTGGTGCTATGGTCACTCAAAGATTATTCAGAGGAAGCAGCAAAACAATTGAACGATACGGACTGCTATCGTAAAAGCTCTATGCAGAAGTTCAAACAAGCACAGGATAACTTCTTCGGGAAATAATTGGCATGGAAAAGCACGGGCCGACTGGATTTGCAAGAATATAAGTACCTCAAGAAGGAAAATCCAACTATCCCCCTACTGTAGTTTGTTCCGAAGGTACTTAAATATGGAGAAACCGCCAAGCAGGCCACTAGAGAACATGTCTGTGTATTTTGACTCATTTTTGCAACACCATGTGAAAAATCTCAACTCTTATGTGCAAGACACAAGCAACTTCATCAGAAAAATTGAGAAAATCAGATGGCAGGAGGGCTATTGCCTTATAGCTTTGGATGTAACAGCCCTATATACCTGCATACAAAATAATGATGGAGTCAAAGCAGTGGAATACTTCTTGGCAAACCGACCCGTGAAATATGCCAAACACAACCAGATGTTGATAGACTTATTGACATTTTGTCTGGAGAATAACTTGTTTTTATATAAGAACCAAGTATATCAACAAATACAAGGTGTGGCAATGGGGGCCAGCTTCTCCCCCAGTAATGCCTGTCTTTTTATGGGATGTTGGGAGATGCTGGTCCTCATGAAACAATATGCCCACATATTCTCCAAGAATATAATGGTTTGGTTACGATTTATCGACGACCTTTTTGTTGTCTGGAAGGGGTCTATACAAAGTGCACAAGAGTTTATTGCTGAGATTAATATAAACAATTTTAATCTAAAGTTCACATACGACATCAGTTGTGAAACTATTACATTCCTAGATACTAAGGTATACATTTCCCACAAAGGTCTGGCAACTACACTTTTTAGAAACCCCACAGCGGGAAATTCGATATTGCATGCAACAAGTGCCCATCCCCCCCCACCTGATTCACAGCATCCCCTACGGGGAGATGCTGAGAATTAAGAGAATCTGTAGTGAAGAACAGGATATGCAATTGAAACAACAAGAATGCAAAAACAGATCCTTACAGCGAGGGTACAAGACTCACACTATTGATGCAGCAATATCTAAATCCAGATCTAGAGCAAGGCAGGATTTACTCCAATATAAATCCAAGTCCAATGCAGCATTGGATACTACTCCCCCTGAACCCGCTAGGTTGATACTAGGGTACAACAAGCAGGAAGGACAGAAAAGGGCCATAATACGACGCAATTGGCATACAGTAATAGGAGATCCTGTTATAGGTGGAGCTATGCCCAAAAAAACAGCCATCACGTTCAGAAGAACAGCATCTATGGGTAATGCACTAATGAAAAATAGCCCAGAGGATGTGGATTACAGCACTTGGCTAGCTCCCAGAGCAGGTTTCTATAAATGTGCCAATTGCAAAGCGTGCCAATTTGGCATTAACACTAAGACTTATCAAACGCCTTTTAGCCCTAAGATACATTTCATTGTGAAATATCTGTCATGCAAAACTGAATTTCGTGTTCATGCACTGGTATGTAGCTGCAATTTAATATACATAGGCAGCACAAAATTACCAGTGCATAAAAAAATCCTGCAGCACACACAAGCTATTGTTAGCAACGACCCTATCTACCCGGTGGCAAGGCACTTTAAGGAACACCATCAAAGCAGCCTTAAATATTTTAAATATTATGTGCTGGACACAGTGCCTATCAACAAGAGAGGGGGTAACAGAGAAGCCAGACTGCGGCGCTTGGAGACCAGATATATATTAGAACTAGATACCAAGCAGCCAAGGGGTCTCAATACCAGTGAGGATCTGTATACATATCTCTGATATTTCCTAGTCACTGTAATGTTTCTTAACATCCATTTAATATTTATTGCGTATTTATTTATTTATTAATTTATTTAAGTGATTACACAGTATTATTAGTTGCTCAGGTTGTCGGCCTACCTACACATGGGGGATTTACTTTTTATTTATTTTGTATCCCTCTCAATCAATAGGTAGATCAGTACAGGCGTCCAGAAACATGCATATATATATATATATATATATTCTGACTGAGGGATAAATTACCAACAAGGTTGTATTTCAAACACACAAGTTGCTTCCATTATCATTTTTAAAAAATGGTATGATGTTTCAAGTATATAATCAGGAGATTTTAGTTAATTTATTGAGATTTTAGGTTGAAATGATTTTACAACATTTTTATTGTGAATGTCATTTTGTGGGAATCAACCTCATGACTATCTCTATAATAAACTTACTGACTAATCGTCTTCTACTTAAATGTACCGGTTATACATAATTTAGCGTTTTTTTCTGTATTCGGTCAATTAATAGGTAACAGGCATTAGCCAGTACCAGTTAGGCTGTTAGCACTCTCTTAGCACACATAGAAGTATTTTGCACTTTATTATTGCACTTTTTGCACACAATTTTATCTATACGGGTCTCGCACATTAGGAAGATGAGGGTAACTCACTTAGCACTTAGCCACTTTATTAAATACAGCAGCAAGATTCTCTACCTAACCAGGATAGTAAATAAGTGCAGGATATAGGGGTTCTATAATAGTATTTTGACTAAAATATATCCCCATACCCACTATTCCTTTATATATTTATCAAGTAGGGGTTGTCAATGCACTTTACTGTATTTTAAAGCGATTTGTTTTCCTGGTTTTATTGTAATTTTTACTCACATTTGAACATGATTTTAGCATTATGCTGTTATTTATGTATTGTAAATGTGTAGTATGTTTACTATGTTTATTGCTGCTGCATTTGCACTTTAAATTGAGGTAATGCCGCCCATGCGCTATCATGTGTTCAAGGCCGTCGTAACTGGCCAAAACGCGTCTTGCCTTTTTTCCAAGCATACTAGAAAAAGTGGGCAAGCGCGCAGAACATATATATATATATATATATATATATATATATATCAAAACACAAGGTGCCTGGAGAGAAGGAAGCCCACAACAGGTAGGTTTAGCCAAAATTCTTTACTTGGAGGGAACAAGGAGGATGTAAAGTTCGCCAGCACAGGGGTGTCGTCCAAGCCGCCTGACGCGTTTCGTGATATTCACTTCTTCAGAGGCGATGGATTGGTTGAACGTGAGGCAAATCAAATTTCAGGCTTTTAAATGTCAATTTCTTGCTCCGCCTCAGTGGGCGTGGTCACAGTTCGTGGCATGATGGTAGTTGCAGTGCCTTGTATTTCTACAGTGAGCTGACGTTGCCTCACATTAAAAATGTCAAATGAAGCCAACAGTGGGGGGTGCTGCAAACCAAATGTCCTCGTTGACGCTGAGTGTCTCCAAGTAATAGGCACCTGTCCCTTGAACAACGGCGTCGATTGGCGTCGCTGCAGGGGTGCAGAAACACCAGTGCTTCCTCCGCGGCTCAGGCGAGACCGCTAAACATCAAAACACAAGGTGCCTGGAGAGAAGGAAGCCCACAACAGGTAGGTTTAGCCAAAATTCTTTACTTGGAGGGAACAAGGAGGATGTAAAGTTCGCCAGCACAGGGGTGTCGTCCAAGCCGCCTGACGCGTTTCGTGATATTCACATCTTCAGAGGCGATGGATTGGTTGAACGTGAGGCAAATCAAATTTCAGGCTTTTAAATGTCAATTTCTTGCTCCGCCTCAGTGGGCGTGGTCACAGTTCGTGGCATGATGGTAGTTGCAGTGCCTTGTATTTCTACAGTGAGCTGACGTTGCCTCACATTAAAAATGTCAAATGAAGCCAACAGTGGGGGGTGCTGCAAACCAAATGTCCTCGTTGACGCTGAGTGTCTCCAAGTAATAGGCACCTGTCCCTTGAACAACGGCGTCGATTGGCGTCGCTGCAGGGGTGCAGAAACACCAGTGCTTCCTCCGCGGCTCAGGCGAGACCGCTAAACATCAAAACACAAGGTGCCTGGAGAGAAGGAAGCCCACAACAGGTAGGTTTAGCCAAAATTCTTTACTTGGAGGGAACAAGGAGGATGTAAAGTTCGCCAGCACAGGGGTGTCGTCCAAGCCGCCTGACGCGTTTCGTGATATTCACTTCTTCAGAGGCGATGGATTGGTTGAACGTGAGGCAAATCAAATTTCAGGCTTTTAAATGTCAATTTCTTGCTCCGCCTCAGTGGGCGTGGTCACAGTTCGTGGCATGATGGTAGTTGCAGTGCCTTGTATTTCTACAGTGAGCTGACGTGGCCTCACATTAAAAATGTCAAATGAAGCCAACAGTGGGGGGTGCTGCAAACCAAATGTCCTCGTTGACGCTGAGTGTCTCCAAGTAATAGGCACCTGTCCCTTGAACAACGGCGTCGATTGGCGTCGCTGCAGGGGTGCAGAAACACCAGTGCTTCCTCCGCGGCTCAGGCGAGACCGCTAAACATCAAAACACAAGGTGCCTGGAGAGAAGGAAGCCCACAACAGGTAGGTTTAGCCAAAATTCTTTACTTGGAGGGAACAAGGAGGATGTAAAGTTCGCCAGCACAGGGGTGTCGTCCAAGCCGCCTGACGCGTTTCGTGATATTCACTTCTTCAGAGGCGATGGATTGGTTGAACGTGAGGCAAATCAAATTTCAGGCTTTTAAATGTCAATTTCTTGCTCCGCCTCAGTGGGCGTGGTCACAGTTCGTGGCATGATGGTAGTTGCAGTGCCTTGTATTTCTACAGTGAGCTGACGTTGCCTCACATTAAAAATGTCAAATGAAGCCAACAGTGGGGGGTGCTGCAAACCAAATGTCCTCGTTGACGCTGAGTGTCTCCAAGTAATAGGCACCTGTCCCTTGAACAACGGCGTCGATTGGCGTCGCTGCAGGGGTGCAGAAACACCAGTGCTTCCTCCGCGGCTCAGGCGAGACCGCTAAACATCAAAACACAAGGTGCCTGGAGAGAAGGAAGCCCACAACAGGTAGGTTTAGCCAAAATTCTTTACTTGGAGGGAACAAGGAGGATGTAAAGTTCGCCAGCACAGGGGTGTCGTCCAAGCCGCCTGACGCGTTTCGTGATATTCACTTCTTCAGAGGCGATGGATTGGTTGAACGTGAGGCAAATCAAATTTCAGGCTTTTAAATGTCAATTTCTTGCTCCGCCTCAGTGGGCGTGGTCACAGTTCGTGGCATGATGGTAGTTGCAGTGCCTTGTATTTCTACAGTGAGCTGACGTTGCCTCACATTAAAAATGTCAAATGAAGCCAACAGTGGGGGGTGCTGCAAACCAAATGTCCTCGTTGACGCTGAGTGTCTCCAAGTAATAGGCACCTGTCCCTTGAACAACGGCGTCGATTGGCGTCGCTGCAGGGGTGCAGAAACACCAGTGCTTCCTCCGCGGCTCAGGCGAGACCGCTAAACATCAAAACACAAGGTGCCTGGAGAGAAGGAAGCCCACAACAGGTAGGTTTAGCCAAAATTCTTTACTTGGAGGGAACAAGGAGGATGTAAAGTTCGCCAGCACAGGGGTGTCGTCCAAGCCGCCTGACGCGTTTCGTGATATTCACTTCTTCAGAGGCGATGGATTGGTTGAACGTGAGGCAAATCAAATTTCAGGCTTTTAAATGTCAATTTCTTGCTCCGCCTCAGTGGGCGTGGTCACAGTTCGTGGCATGATGGTAGTTGCAGTGCCTTGTATTTCTACAGTGAGCTGACGTTGCCTCACATTAAAAATGTCAAATGAAGCCAACAGTGGGGGGTGCTGCAAACCAAATGTCCTCGTTGACGCTGAGTGTCTCCAAGTAATAGGCACCTGTCCCTTGAACAACGGCGTCGATTGGCGTCGCTGCAGGGGTGCAGAAACACCAGTGCTTCCTCCGCGGCTCAGGCGAGACCGCTAAACATCAAAACACAAGGTGCCTGGAGAGAAGGAAGCCCACAACAGGTAGGTTTAGCCAAAATTCTTTACTTGGAGGGAACAAGGAGGATGTAAAGTTCGCCAGCACAGGGGTGTCGTCCAAGCCGCCTGACGCGTTTCGTGATATTCACTTCTTCAGAGGCGATGGATTGGTTGAACGTGAGGCAAATCAAATTTCAGGCTTTTAAATGTCAATTTCTTGCTCCGCCTCAGTGGGCGTGGTCACAGTTCGTGGCATGATGGTAGTTGCAGTGCCTTGTATTTCTACAGTGAGCTGACGCTGTTGTGGGCTTCCTTCTCTCCAGGCACCTTGTGTTTTGATGTTTAGCGGTCTCGCCTGAGCCGCGGAGGAAGCACTGGTGTTTCTGCACCCCTGCAGCGACGCCAATCGACGCCGTTGTTCAAGGGACAGGTGCCTATTACTTGGAGACACTCAGCGTCAACGAGGACATTTGGTTTGCAGCACCCCCCACTGTTGGCTTCATTTGACATTTTTAATGTGAGGCAACGTCAGCTCACTGTAGAAATACAAGGCACTGCAACTACCATCATGCCACGAACTGTGACCACGCCCACTGAGGCGGAGCAAGAAATTGACATTTAAAAGCCTGAAATTTGATTTGCCTCACGTTCAACCAATCCATCGCCTCTGAAGAAGTGAATATCACGAAACGCGTCAGGCGGCTTGGACGACACCCCTGTGCTGGCGAACTTTACATCCTCCTTGTTCCCTCCAAGTAAAGAATTTTGGCTAAACCTACCTGTTGTGGGCTTCCTTCTCTCCAGGCACCTTGTGTTTTGATGTTTAGCGGTCTCGCCTGAGCCGCGGAGGAAGCACTGGTGTTTCTGCACCCCTGCAGCGACGCCAATCGACGCCGTTGTTCAAGGGACAGGTGCCTATTACTTGGAGACACTCAGCGTCAACGAGGACATTTGGTTTGCAGCACCCCCCACTGTTGGCTTCATTTGACATTTTTAATGTGAGGCAACGTCAGCTCACTGTAGAAATACAAGGCACTGCAACTACCATCATGCCACGAACTGTGACCACGCCCACTGAGGCGGAGCAAGAAATTGACATTTAAAAGCCTGAAATTTGATTTGCCTCACGTTCAACCAATCCATCGCCTCTGAAGAAGTGAATATCACGAAACGCGTCAGGCGGCTTGGACGACACCCCTGTGCTGGCGAACTTTACATCCTCCTTGTTCCCTCCAAGTAAAGAATTTTGGCTAAACCTACCTGTTGTGGGCTTCCTTCTCTCCAGGCACCTTGTGTTTTGATGTTTAGCGGTCTCGCCTGAGCCGCGGAGGAAGCACTGGTGTTTCTGCACCCCTGCAGCGACGCCAATCGACGCCGTTGTTCAAGGGACAGGTGCCTATTACTTGGAGACACTCAGCGTCAACGAGGACATTTGGTTTGCAGCACCCCCCACTGTTGGCTTCATTTGACATTTTTAATGTGAGGCAACGTCAGCTCACTGTAGAAATACAAGGCACTGCAACTACCATCATGCCACGAACTGTGACCACACCCACTGAGGCGGAGCAAGAAATTGACATTTAAAAGCCTGAAATTTGATTTGCCTCACGTTCAACCAATCCATCGCCTCTGAAGAAGTGAATATCACGAAACGCGTCAGGCGGCTTGGACGACACCCCTGTGCTGGCGAACTTTACATCCTCCTTGTTCCCTCCAAGTAAAGAATTTTGGCTAAACCTACCTGTTGTGGGCTTCCTTCTCTCCAGGCACCTTGTGTTTTGATGTTTAGCGGTCTCGCCTGAGCCGCGGAGGAAGCACTGGTGTTTCTGCACCCCTGCAGCGACGCCAATCGACGCCGTTGTTCAAGGGACAGGTGCCTATTACTTGGAGACACTCAGCGTCAACGAGGACATTTGGTTTGCAGCACCCCCCACTGTTGGCTTCATTTGACATTTTTAATGTGAGGCAACGTCAGCTCACTGTAGAAATACAAGGCACTGCAACTACCATCATGCCACGAACTGTGACCACGCCCACTGAGGCGGAGCAAGAAATTGACATTTAAAAGCCTGAAATTTGATTTGCCTCACGTTCAACCAATCCATCGCCTCTGAAGAAGTGAATATCACGAAACGCGTCAGGCGGCTTGGACGACACCCCTGTGCTGGCGAACTTTACATCCTCCTTGTTCCCTCCAAGTAAAGAATTTTGGCTAAACCTACCTGTTGTGGGCTTCCTTCTCTCCAGGCACCTTGTGTTTTGATGTTTAGCGGTCTCGCCTGAGCCGCGGAGGAAGCACTGGTGTTTCTGCACCCCTGCAGCGACGCCAATCGACGCCGTTGTTCAAGGGACAGGTGCCTATTACTTGGAGACACTCAGCGTCAACGAGGACATTTGGTTTGCAGCACCCCCCACTGTTGGCTTCATTTGACATTTTTAATGTGAGGCAACGTCAGCTCACTGTAGAAATACAAGGCACTGCAACTACCATCATGCCACGAACTGTGACCACGCCCACTGAGGCGGAGCAAGAAATTGACATTTAAAAGCCTGAAATTTGATTTGCCTCACGTTCAACCAATCCATCGCCTCTGAAGAAGTGAATATCACGAAACGCGTCAGGCGGCTTGGACGACACCCCTGTGCTGGCGAACTTTACATCCTCCTTGTTCCCTCCAAGTAAAGAATTTTGGCTAAACCTACCTGTTGTGGGCTTCCTTCTCTCCAGGCACCTTGTGTTTTGATGTTTAGCGGTCTCGCCTGAGCCGCGGAGGAAGCACTGGTGTTTCTGCACCCCTGCAGCGACGCCAATCGACGCCGTTGTTCAAGGGACAGGTGCCTATTACTTGGAGACACTCAGCGTCAACGAGGACATTTGGTTTGCAGCACCCCCCACTGTTGGCTTCATTTGACATTTTTAATGTGAGGCAACGTCAGCTCACTGTAGAAATACAAGGCACTGCAACTACCATCATGCCACGAACTGTGACCACGCCCACTGAGGCGGAGCAAGAAATTGACATTTAAAAGCCTGAAATTTGATTTGCCTCACGTTCAACCAATCCATCGCCTCTGAAGAAGTGAATATCACGAAACGCGTCAGGCGGCTTGGACGACACCCCTGTGCTGGCGAACTTTACATCCTCCTTGTTCCCTCCAAGTAAAGAATTTTGGCTAAACCTACCTGTTGTGGGCTTCCTTCTCTCCAGGCACCTTGTGTTTTGATATATATATATATATATATATATATATATATACATATATATATATATATTCAATATAGGATTATTCCACTTCCACATAAATAATCATCCGGCACTCCAATGAAAATTTGGTCACTCGGTCAGTTTTTATTATTAGATGAAGGCACATCTACGCGTTTCAGCAGTCTCACGCTGCCTTGTCTCATGCTGCCTTATATATATATATATATATATATGAGGACAGGATCACCACCACACACGGCATGGAGAAAGCAGGTACGGACCACCAGATGTATTTCATAGTTGTAGTGCTTTGTTTTCATAAATAATCTATCAAACAGCAACCAGTCAGGTAATGGCAAGTGCCCAGCATGACGCGTTTCGACCGTGTTACTATGGTCTTGATACACATATATATATATATATATATATATATATATTACCTACTGGCGGTCGCCAGTAGGTAGTTATAGTTAGGACCCCTTTTCCATAGGAAATCCGCAACATTCTATTTTGAATAACTTTGGCGCCGGTCGATGAATCTTCGCGAATTTCTCAAAATAGGTGGGGCGCTACGCTCCGCTCCTACCCTGAAAGTCTCGGGGGGATTCGTCAAGCGGGGGCTGAGATAAAAGGGGGGTCCCAAAACGCGTTTTTCCCATGCATTTTTCCATAGGACCTTTAGAACGAGCTACAGCCCGAACGGCTGAACAGAATTACTAGAAATTTGGCAGAGAGGTAGTCCCTATGTCAAGGAAGTGACTTTTGTAGGTTTGGTGTAAATCTGTTCAGTAGATTCTGAGAAAATAGCCTTTAAATCAATATATATATCTGAGCCCACTTACGGTACGCTTACCGTACGCTTACCGTACGCGTACGGTGGCGTGCGCGAGCGCGATTCTGATTGGCTCTTAGATCTTAGTAAACATTCGAATCGGCCAAAACCAGGAAGCGGCGTCCGCCATTTTGTCTCTCGCACTGAGTGTTATTTATCAAACATGATGCCCAAAAACATGTTACGGGGCTGTTTTGACAACTCCCTCCCACATAGTCATGTTGAGGGAGTCCCCAAACATCCCCCAAGAGCAAAAACGGTTTTATTTTTTTTTCGGCAATTTCGCCGAGTACGCTTACCGTACGCTTACCGTAAGCATACGGTAAAAAATAGAAATAAAAAAAACACTATCCACACTTACCCCACCCCCTGTGCTTTTGGTGGCCGTAGGCCACGAAATGTACAGGGCTTATTACATCAGTAAAAAAACTATATTTTGGCAACATGAAATTATAAAATCGAAATAAAAAAAACACTATCCACATTGACCTCACCCCCTGTGCTTTTGGTGGCCGAAGGCCACCAAATGTACAGGGCTTATTAAAGTTGATAAAAACCGTGCACGGAACGCACTGCGTTAAGTGGGCGCGCACGCCTCGAATGGCGTAAAGTAACTTAGCATTTAAAAAACCGTGCAAATTCACTGAAAAAACCATAGGTTTCACACACGTTATAGTTAGGAATTAGCATTTAAAAAACCTTGCAAATTCACTGAAAAAACCATAGGTTTCACACATGTTATAGTTAGCGGAAATTTTACTGATAAAAAACCAATGAAATTGCCCCGTTATAGTTAGTGCTGGCAACTATAACTCACGCGACCGCAATCTTCTGCTGATGACATATGTGTCTTTATAAAAAAAAATATTTGTAATATATGTATAGCTAAAAATGTATGGAAGAAGACATGGGCAAATAAGTGTCTAAATACAGTATTAGCATCAGCAGAGGATTGCGGTCGCGTGAGTTATAGTTGCCAGCACTAACTATAACGGGGCAATTTCATTGGTTTTTTATCAGTAAAATTTCCGCTAACTATAACATGTGTGAAACCTATGGTTTTTTCAGTGAATTTATATATATATATATATATATATATATATATATATAGAGACATATTCACTGAAAAAACCATAGGTTTCACACATGTTATAGTTAGCTGGACATTTCACTCGTACAAAACCATTGAAATTCCCCCGTTATAGTTAGTTCAGCTAACTATAACTCGCGTGCCCGCAATCCACTGCTGATGACGTCACATAATACATCACTCATGACATGGTCAGTGACATCACTCATGACATCACTGATGACATCTCAAATGACATCACTGATCACTGATGACATCACTGATGACATCATCCTTGTGTAAGAGTGGCAGTCCTCCTCTTATCCTAATATAAACTTTGATACACACATTGAAAAATAGAAACTAAAGTTTTGAAAACTATAGAGATACCAATACCAGTTAGAACAACCTATTCAGTAATTCCAAAATCTACATACGCATCCACTCATTCATCAACACTTCTATATAGTCACTCATACATGTACTCAGTCATCATATGTACTCATACACCTATACATCCTGTTACACACCTACACTCATACATAGAGTTACTCACACACATACTCACACATGCAAATAAACATCCATTTACTTGCATGTACAGCTATACACACACCAGTACACTTACTTCTACAGAAACGTACACATACTTACTCTCTAAAACAATCACTTATAGAAACACATACTTATTTATACAGGAACTCTTCCAATCTCTCACTCTCATATATACTCACTTATATACATCAATACTCACATATACTAGTTCAAAACATATGGACTTACTCATAAAAAAACTATTGAGACAGTCATTCACTCTCTTACTCACCCATACACACACTCATCCACCCATACTGTCCTGCTCACATACTGTCTTCAAAATACATACAAACAGTGAGTCACTCATTCATGCGTCCATACGCTAAGTAACATCCCCCACTGAACCATACAGACACTCATACTGATACTCTAAAAACGAACTAATAACCCATATACACACTCATGTAGCTACTCATTAACCCATGCAGCCACTTATCCACAAAGTGAGACACTGATACAGATATTTAAATATTTAAACATTACTCACTAATACTTGTATTCACTAAGATACTGTTAATAAGTCAGTTATATAATTAATTTTACAAAAAAAATCATCCATTTAGACGCTTAGTTACCAATGTTTTCTTCCATTAACCTTTAGATATACAGATATAAAAAATATTTATTTTTCAGAAAGACACATATTCACTGGATGATGTCATCAGTGATGTCATCAATGATGTCATTTGAGATGTCATCAGTGATGTCATGAGTGATGTCACTGACCATGTCATGAGTGATGTAATATGTGACGTCATCAGCAGTGGATTGCGGGCGCGCGAGTTATAGTTAGCTGAACTAACTATAATGGGGGAATTTCAATGGTTTTGAAATGTCAAGCTAACTATAACATGTGTGAAACCTATGGTTTTTTCAGTGAATTTGCAAGGTTTTTTAAATGCTAATTCCTAACTATAACGTGTGTGAAACCTATGGTTTTTTCAGTGAATTTGCAAGGTTTTTTAAATGCAAATTCCTAACTATAACGTGTGTGAAACCTATGGTTTTTTCAGTGAATTTGCAAGGTTTTTTAAATGCTAATTCCTAACTATAACGTGTGTGAAACCTATGGTGTTTTCAGTGAATTTGCAAGGTTTTTTAAATGCTAATTCCTAACTATAACGTGTGTGAAACCTATGTTTTTTTCAGTGAATTTCAAAGGTTTTTTAAATCCTAATTCCTAACTATAACGTGTGTGAAACCTATGGTTTTTTTACTGAATTTGTAAGTTTTTTAAAATGCTAATTTATGTATGTATTATTATATGTGTTATATATTTATTTTACAATAAACTACCTATGTATATAGTTAAAGATTGAATTTGGATAAAGTTGAACAGCATAGTTAATATCTTCTATAAACTTATAAACAGTTAAATGTGTTTTTTTTTTTAGGGTTTTTGACGGTGCGACCTCTTGTGGGTCCTTTTGAGACCCTGTGACAATGCCTAGGGCGTTAGGAAGTGTCTTCCATTACTTGTTTTCACATTCTTAACTTTTCTCATTGGCTATCTTCTGCAGCGGGGGGTGCGCTAACCGTGCGCGCTCCGTCTCCGTGTGCGCATGCGTGCATGCTCCGTGCGTGCTCAGAGTGCGCATGCGTGCGTGCTCCGTGTGCACACGCATGCGTGCTCCGTGTGCGCATGCGTGCGTGCTCCGTGCTCGCACGGTGCACGCACTGTGCGCACACGGTGCGCGCACGGCAAGTCATGTGATTACGAAACAACACTTTTCATTGGTTCATAGTAGTTTCAGTTCCAGAATCTTCAAACACCACACCCACTCCCCTCATTATTTCTTCTTATTTTCTGGGAAAAGGAGCTGAACAGCAACGGCAGAACAGCAGACTACTTCAGAGAGTGAGGAGGAGACCTTTGTGGCAGCAAGGCAGAGGAAACAAAAGGACTCTTTCATCTGGAAGTTCTTTACTTTTCCAGAGGGTCAGAAGAAGGTGAATGCCCCAAAAGTCACCTGCACTGTTTGTGGAGTTGTTTTGTCTCGAGGAGAGCCAAAAAAAAATACTCCTTTAGTATTTATACTATGTTGAGGCACTTTCAAACAGTGCATCCTGTGGCTTATGCACGTGAGTGTAGAACAGCCACAAGAGACAACCCTCCAGGTCCTCAGCCAAGCACATCATCTGCGGCCGCAGAATCACCTGGTTCCAGACCTCTGGATTTCCACCCTCTGTTCCAGAGGGTTCATATCCGGTGCAATGTGTGCAATGTTGTTCTCTGTTATGGTGAGAGCAGCATTAACCTGATAGAGAACAAAATCCAACAGCACAAATGCACCACCCCATATTGTTTTTTTTTTGTTCCTGGTGAACAGTTTTTCATTTTCTTTTTTTTTTTTGCTGCTCCACAAAAAAAACAGTTCTTTTCAGAACTCACTTCACTTCTCCAAGAAGAGCTATATTCTTAATATACTGTGTTGTAATTTTATTGAATGAATGTGTAGTGTATACATGAATGATTGAAATGATTGAAATGACTGAGTGAAGAGGAGGAAACGACTGACAGAATGAGTGAGAAAAGTAAAGTATGATCAGTCATGAAAGGGAAGTGAAAGACTGACTGCAACAAAAGGACTAAAGGTAGAGGATACAGGTAAGAAGAGTGAATGAGTAAGGGAATGGCAGTGAGTAATGGAGAGTGAGGGAGGGGTGAGTGAGAAAAGGGGAGTAAGGGACCGAGATAGGAAAAGGGAGTAACAGATGAAGCGGATGAAGTACAGCAGGCTAAAGGGATTGAAAGTAAGAGAAGTGGAGTGACGGTGAGATAACAGGTATGAGGATTACAAAAGGGGGTATGGGAAAGTGAGAGATGGGGAGTGAGGGGATGGAGGGATTTAGGAAACTGGAGTGAGAGAAAGGGAGTCAGGATTTCAATGAGCAAAGCAGAGTGAGTGAGATTGAAGGAAAGAATGCGAAAAGGTGAAGGGGTGTGAGATACAGACAGGAGGAAGTGAAGTAGGAGAATAGGAGTGACTATGAGAAAAGGATAGTGACAGTTAGGGAAGGTGAGGGAAGGAGAATGACGGAGAAGGTTAAAAAATTAACATAGATGGAAAATGAGTGATGGAAAGAGGAGGAGTGTTAGAAACAGAGGGGCAGATTTATAACAAACTAATGCAGCACGGTGCAGCAAGTAATTTTGCTGCGCCGTGCTGCGTTAGTTTCGAAGCACAGAGATGTGACATATTTACAAGAATATTTCGCATCTCTATGCTTCCCCTGCGCTGGTGCACAAACTGCAGCCATGCGCCGGCGCAGGCTCACTTGCACCATGCTGCAAGGATGCCTGCGTGGTGGGGAGATTGTTCTTGTGCAGGAAGGGACAATAAACCGATTAACCAATGATTCATCACCCTTCCAAATTAGGAAGATGTCGTCGATGGGCCAGATTTATCGACGACATCTTCCTAACAGATCTGACAAGCATATCCGCCTTCTTCTCTGCTTGTTTAATTTTTTGACATCTTCCTAATTTGGAAGGGTGATGAATCATCGGTTAATCGGTTTACTGAGACTCTGAATGACAACGAGTTAAATTTACAATTTACATCACACATCAGTAAAACACAGATTGTATTTCTAGAGGTGGAAATTCAAGTTAAAGATTTAACCCTTGTCACGAAATTACACAGGAAGAAAACCGCTGGAAATAGGCTCTTGTATGCACAAAGTGCTCATCCATCAAGCTTAATTCAAAGCATCCCTTATGGAGAGCTTATACGAGCAAAACGAAATTGTAGTACATTGGTGGAGTATGAGAAAGAGAAGTCAGTTATGTACGATCGCTTCCGCGAACGCGGGTACAGCCATCAAAGAATTAAACAAGCAGAGAAGAAGGCGGATATGCTTGTCAGATCTGAACTCTTGAGACCTAAACCAATAGGTGATGAACAAAATGATAATGTTAGATTTATTACCACCTTTTCTAACAGTGCATTTAAAATTAGGAAACTATTTAATCACAACTGGCATATTTTATTGAGCGATGTGACCTTGAAAAAATGTCTTAATGTTACACCACAGATAAAATTACCTAGGAACAGATCTCTCAGAGATGAATTATGCAAAAATGCTATCTCTTTCACGGATGTGGTGAGTAATACAAATTTTGCCGGCTTTAAAACTTGTAAACACTGTAAAGCATGTGCTAACAGCAGAGATTGTAAGACCTTAATACTCCCCAATGATAACAGAGGATATGAAATTAGAGGGAACTTCTCCTGTGAAACTGACTATTGCATTTACTGTCTTCGCTGCCCTTGTGGAAAATTGTATATAGGGAGTTCCAGCCATCGAGCAAAAAAAAAAACAGTCTTGGAACATCTACGTGCAATTAAGAAAAATGACGTGCAATATCCAGTAGCACGACATTTTTTTAAGGAACACAATCAAAATGAAAAATTGTTGTCTTTTGCAGTATTCTATACCATCCCAAGACCTGAGCGAGGTGGTGATAGAGAGCGTGAATTAAGACGGATGGAATCTAGGTTTATTATAAACTTTGACACCCTTACACCCACAGGGTTGAACTCAAGTGAAGAGATGGCTGTACATTTGTGATTTAAAGAGATGAATATTATCAGTTGATTATATCTGTTACTGATTTTGCTTACAATTTTAACAATGTTTTTTTAGGATTACTGTAGTAGGTTATATTGTAGATTGGGATAAGTTAAATATGATAAGAGTATTTGAAAGATTTATCAAATGTTCTGTCTTTCTCTCTCTTTTCCCCCTTTCTCCTCTTCCCCCACCCCCTTTTTAGTTGCCACCCTTCCTTCCCTTCCTTATCTTTTTTGTTCTCCTTGATGTAGCATCCAAAAATTGACTTGATGTGGAGTTATTGTACTTTAGGAAGCGCCAAGTGGATTGTTTATACAACTTTGAGTTAACCCAACATTTGTATGTGGTATGCCATGGATTGCAGAATACAGACAATGCCCACTTGGGCTACCATATTGATTTATGTGATGAAATTCTCAGCGTAATTTTCAGTGTGTATTGATTTAAGAATGCCACTGCCTGAACAGCAACTGCGTTACGACATTAGCAACATTTGCCCACTGGGGCATTGAATCTCAAATACGTTTGTATTTCACAAAATCCAGACCCTATTGTTGCTTTGATCACATACTATCTCGTAAATGGATTATCTTTGTCTGTTTATATTGTTCATAATCAATGAAATGTTAGATTTTGACATGACATGCATATTTAATTTCATGTTTTGGTTGCAACAAACTTCGTTTTACACTACTGCAAAATGGCGCTTAGACTTTGAAAGTATATTCTTTTCTTAGTCCCATTTCTATTTTGTTGATTGCGCATATGTAAGTAGGATGTGATTGTATTGCAAGCCATACCGTGAACAAGCTTTATTGGGAAACGCGTTGGTTAAGGCTACGATTTTGCCTGGATTAAAATTTTGAATACAGCATTCCTGGGAGTCCTGGATTGCTTTTTTTTCGTGACCTTCGAAAAGTAGCGCTTGGGATTTATGGGGCTACCGGAGCCCATCCAGGACCGCTGTGATTGAAGCTCCGCACTTCCGGGATTTGTGTGTTATATATATATATTACCTACTGGCGGTCGCCAGTAGGTAGTTATAGTTAGGACCCTCTTACCATAGGAAATCCGCAACATTCTATCTTGAATAACTTTGGCGCCGGTCGACGAGTCCCCGCCAAATTTTCAAAATAGGTGGGGCGCTGCGCTCCACTCCTACCCTGAATGTCTCGGGGGGATTCGTCAAGCGGGGGCTGAGATAAAAGGGGGGTCCCAAAACGCATTTTTCCCATGCATTTTTCCATAGGACCTTTAGACACAGCTACAGCCCGAACGGCTGAACAGAGTTCCTTGAAATTTGGCAGAGAGGTAGTCCTCAGGTCAAGGAAGTGCCTTTTGTAGGTTTGGTGTAAATCTGTTCAGTAGATTCTGAGAAAATAGCCTTTAAATCAATATATATATCTGAGCCAGCTTACGGTGCGCTTACGGTGCGCTTACCGTACGCGTACGGTGACGTGCGCGAGCGCGATTCTGATTGGCTGATAGATCTTAGTAAACATTCGAATCGGTCGAAACCAGGAAGCGGCGGCCGCCATTTTCTCTCTCGCACTCTGAGTGGGGATTAAAAAACAAAGGACAAAAACATGTAAAGGGGCTGTTTAGACAGCTCCTAAGCACCTAGCCATGTTGGGGGAGTCCCCAAAGATCCCCCAAGGCCAAAAACGGAATTTTAATTTTTTCGATAATTTCGCCGATTACGCTTACCGTACGCGTACGGTAAAAAGTTTTTTTTAAAAAAAATTATCCATACTCTCCCCACCCCATGTGCAAATGGTGCCCGAAGGGCACCATTTGTGCATAGCATATTACATATGTGAAAAATTAAAATATTACCTTTCACAACGAAGCGCATCATATGTCCTCCATGTGCGCACGGTGCGTGAAGCGCATCGTGCGTACATGGCCCATCTAGCGTAACGTGGGCACGCGGTGCGCGTAGCGCACCACGTGCCCACCGCGCGTGCACGGCACTAACTGCGTAAAGTGGGCGTGCGGTGCGCGAAGCGCACCGCGTGCTCACTGTGCGCGCACGGTGCGCGAAGCGCACCATGCACGCACGGAACGAACTGCGTTAAGTGGGCGCGCACGCCACGAATGGCGTAAAGTAACTTAGCATTTAAAAAACTGTACAAATTCACTGAAAAAACCATAGGTTTCACACACGTTATAGTTAGGAATTAGCATTTAAAAAACCTTGCAAATTCACTGAAAAAACGATAGGTTTCACACGTTATAGTTAGCGGAAATTTTACTGATAAAAAACCAATGAAATTCCCCCGTTATAGTTAGTGCAGGCAACTATAACTCACGCGACCGCAATCTTCCGCTGATGACATATGTGTCTTTATGAAAAAAAAATATTTGTAATATATGTATAGCTAAAAATTTATGGAAGAAGACATGGGCAAATAAGTGTCTAAATAGTCTTAGCATCAGCTGAGGATTGCGGTCGCGTGAATTATAGTTGCCTGCACTAACTATAACGGGGGAATTTCACGTGTTATGTAGGTTGCTATGTTTGGTTTTTAAGTCAAGCCTAGGCTGCGCATTAGCATTTACCACACCCATCACTTCATTGGCTCCTTCTAGAGACTTCTCAAAATTCCTTTGGTTTGGTAGGTAAAAGTTTTACTTTGTCGTGCCTTTTGGCTGCTTTGTTCCCACCCTGCAGACTGGCCCTGTTACATTGATTTTTTCCCCACTGGCCATATATAGTGTTGGCGCACTACTTTTTGCCTCAGCTTCTTATCTTAGTTTCCAGCTTGTGTTCCAAGCTCTGTGCCACCTGTTGTTGTGTTGACTTTGCTCCTGCCCCTTCCCATTGCCTGTTGACCATCTCCTTCCTCCCTCCTCCTCTCCCTTTTCTAAACGCAGAGTGTTTTTGTTTTTGGGGTAATAAATAATACTTTCGTTTAATACAATACACAGGCCTCTTGCGAACCCACCTTCCCCCTAACAAACATATACAGAGCCTGCTGCCAGTGCTTCCTGCTTTAAGGGAAAAGTGGTTCTGCCACTGAATAGCTTCAAAAGAGCCTAAAACTTAAATTCAATTAGTGTCCTTCTCTCTTTATAGGGCTGCCCTTTAATGAAACATTTTACGTATTTTAGTTGGATCCAAACCCAAATTTAAATAAAAAGAAATCATGTATTGCTTTGAGAGTTATATAAAATGTATATAAATTGTGTATTCAAAAGGAATGAATATATGCACACACAGATAAACACTATACAATTACAGAACCACTTTTCCCTTAAAGCATAGATCCCCAGGTTCTGCACGTATCTGGGTTACCCCATTGTCTTATATTGGCCAGTGCTTCCTGTGCTGATTGGACAGGTTATGCTTCCCCTCCCTCCTTCCCTGCCCTCTGCACTCTTGCCTTTGAATGCCTTGGGGCGGCGTGGCTTTTCTACTGCTTGCGTTCACACCCCCCTCTTGTTACTTGGGTTGACCACCCCCACGTCCCTCCTCCTCTCCCTTTTCTGTGTACGTGTTCCTTTTTTGTTTTTAATAAATGTAACTTTTTATTTAGAAAACATGGGGCTCTCCCCACCCCTCCTTCCCCCCTAGGTTGATTAATGGAACACAGTTAAAAGCAGGGCGGAGTAAATGCTCTGAAGAAGCAGACCATATATTCGTAAATTGCTGAGTTTTCATCAGACGGCAACGCCTCTAGCCGAGGAGGGAAGTGCTGGAAGCGGTGAAATCATCCTCTGTTGCTGTTTCATTCCCATTTAACCTGCTTGCTGTGCAAGGATACTCCTAATGCGTAACTGAGGCGCTCATGCCACCTGTGCCCCAACTCATGCAGCGCTCAATGCTGAATACTGAGGCGCTCATGCCACCTGTGCCCTGACTCATGCAGAGCTCAATGCTGGATACTGAGGCGCTTATGCCACCTGTGCCCCGACTCATGCCGAGCACAATGCTGGATACTGAGGCGCTCATGCCACCTGTGCCCCGACTCATGCAGAGCTCAATGCTGAATACTGAGGCGCTTATGCCACCTGCGCCCCAACTCATGCAGAGCTCAATGCTGAATACTGAGGCGCTCATGCCACCTGTGCCCTGACTCATGCAGAGCTCAATGCTGGATACTGAGGCGCTTATGCCACCTGTGCCCCGACTCATGCCGAGCACAATGCTGGATACTGAGGCGCTTATGCCACCTGTGCCCCGACTCATGCAGAGCTCAATGCTGAATACTGAGGCGCTCATGCCACCTGTGCCCCGACTCATGCAGAGCTCAATGCTGGATACTGAGGCGCTTATGCCACCTGTGCCCCGACTCATGCAGAGCACAATGCTGGATACTGAGGCGCTTATGCCACCTGTGCCCCGACTCATGCAGAGCACAATGCTGGATACTGAGGCGCTCATGCCACCTGCGCCCCGACTCATGCCGAGCATAATGCTGGATACTGAGGCGCTCATGTCACCTGTGCCCCGACTCATGCAGAGCACAATGCTGGATACTGAGGCGCTCATGCCACTTGTGCCCCGACTCATGCCGAGCATTATGCTGGATACTGAGGCGCTCATGCCACCTGTGCCCCGACTCATGCCGAGCACAATGCTGGATACTGAGGCGCTCATGCCACCTGTGCCCCGACTCATGCAGAGCTCAATGCTGGATACTGAGGCGCTTATGCCACCTGTGCCCCGACTCATGCAGAGCACAATGCTGGATACTGAGGCGCTCATGCCACCTGCGCCCCGACTCATGCCGAGCATAATGCTGGATACTGAGGCGCTCATGTCACCTGTGCCCGACTCATGCAGAGCACAATGCTGGATACTGAGGCGCTCATGCCACTTGTGCCCCGACTCATGCCGAGCATTATGCTGGATACTGAGGCGCTCATGCCACCTGTGCCCCGACTCATGCCGAGCACAATGCTGGATACTGAGGCGCTCATGCCACCTGTGCCCCGACTCATGCAGAGCTCAATGCTGAATACTGAGGCGCTTATGCCACCTGCGCCCCAACTCATGCAGAGCTCAATGCTGAATACTGAGGCGCTCATGCCACCTGTGCCCTGACTCATGCAGAGCTCAATGCTGGATACTGAGGCGCTTATGCCACCTGTGCCCCGACTCATGCCGAGCACAATGCTGGATACTGAGGCGCTTATGCCACCTGTGCCCCGACTCATGCAGAGCACAATGCTGGATACTGAGGCGCTCATGCCACCTGCGCCCCGACTCATGCCGAGCATAATGCTGGATACTGAGGCGCTCATGTCACCTGTGCCCCGACTCATGCCGAGCACAATGCTGGATACTGAGGCGCTCATGCCACCTGTGCCCCGACTCATGCCGAGCACAATGCTGGATACTGAGGCGCTCATGCCACCTGTTCCCTGACTCATGCAGAGCTCAATGCTGGATACTGAGGCGTTCATGCCACCTGTGCCCTGACTCATGCCGAGCACAATGCTGGATACTGAGGCGCTCATGCCACCTGTTCCCTGACTCATGCAGAGCTCAATGCTGGATACTGAGGCGCTTATGCCACCTGTGCCCCGACTCATGCAGAGCTCAATGCTGAATACTGAGGCGCTCATGCCACCTGTGCCCTGACTCATGCAGAGCTCAATGCTGGATACTGAGGCGCTTATGCCACCTGTGCCCCGACTCATGCAGAGCACAATACTGGATACTGAGGCGCTCATGCCACCTGTGCCCCGACTCATGCCGAGCATAATGCTGGATACTGAGGCGTTCATGCCACCTGTGCCCCGACTCATGCAGAGCACAATGCTGGATACTGAGGCTCTCATGCCACCTGTGCCCCGACTCATGCAGAGCTCAATGCTGAATACTGAGGCGCTCATGCCACCTGTGCCCTGACTCATGCAGAGCTCAATGCTGGATACTGAGGCGCTTATGCCACCTGTGCCCCGACTCATGCAGAGCACAATACTGGATACTGAGGCGCTCATGCCACCTGTGCTCCGACTCATGCCGAGCATAATGCTGGATACTGAGGCGCTCATGCCACCTGTGCCCCGACTCATGCCGAGCACAATGCTGGATACTGAGGCGCTCATGCCACCTGTGCCCCGACTCATGCCGAGCACAATGCTGGATACTGAGGCGCTCATGCCACCTGTGCCCCGACTCATACAGAGCACAATGCTGGATACTGAGGCGCTCATGCCACCTGTGCCCCGACTCATGCCGAGCATAATGCTGGATACTGAGGCGTTCATACCACCTGTGCCCCGACTCATGCCGAGCACAATGCTGGATACTGAGGCGCTCATGCCACCTGTGCCCCGACTCATACAGAGCACAATGCTGGATACTGAGGCGCTCATGCCACCTGTGCCCCGACTCATGCCGAGCACAATGCTGGATACTGAGGCGCTCATGCCACCTGTGCCCCGACTCATGCAGAGCTCAATGCTGGATACTGAGGCGTTCATGCCACCTGTGCCCCGACTCATGCCGAGCACAATGCTGGATACTGAGGCGCTCATGCCACCTGTGCCCTGACTTATGCAGAGCACATTGCTGCATACTGAGGCGTTCATGCCACCTGTGCCCCGACTCATGCCGAGCATAATGCTGGATACTGAGGCGCTCATGCCACCTGTGCCCCGACTCATGCCGAGCACAATGCTGGATGCCGCTATGGCCACGGTCCAGGAGAAAGCGGCGGCTCTCAGAAGCCCGGTGGTAGGCAACACGGCGCATTGCTGTCCTTGCTCATTCACAGCAGCTGAAGTGCATGCTAACTGAAAAGGAGCACGCGTTGATACCCGCTTGTAATATCTCTTTGAAAATTGAAAGGGCACGCAATTTCAGTCTGCTTTTGTTCTGTATTTTTCACAGCATAGCCAAATAACACCAGGGTTGTCTGTAAGGCAAGACCTTCTGCATTGCAAAAGCTTGTTATGTTTGGTGTTTTTACATTTTGTACATATATATTGTATCGGAGCCCTGAAGAAGTCCATTGTTATGGACGAAATGCGTTGGCTGTCTTTACTGCAAATGTGTAATACTTTTTAACAAAAGGAAATAAAGACGAGAACCACATAAACTTCATTTGTTTTAGTCTGGTGTTTTTCTCCTCTTATCCATTTTTGGTTATTGATGTGGTGCACCACTACGCATTATATTGTTATAGGAGGCACATGTGTACGGAGAGAGACTGAAGGGAGAGCCCAGAGGAGAGAGACCGAAGGGAGAGCCCTGAGGAGAGAGACTGAAGGGAGAGCTCTGAGGAGAGAGACCGAAGGGAGAGCCCTGAGGAGAGAGACCGAAGGGAGAGCCCTGAGGAGAGAGACCGAAGGGAGAGCCCTGAGGAGAGAGACCGAAGGGAGAGCCCTGAGGAGAGAGACCGAAGGGAGAGCTCTGAGGAGAGAGACCGAAGGGAGAGCTCTGAGGAGAGAGACCGAAGGGAGAGCCCTGAGGAGAGAGACCGAAGGGAGAGCCCTGAGGAGAGAGACCGAAGGGAGAGCTCTGAGGAGAGAGACCAAAGGGAGAGCTCTGAGGAGAGAGACCGAAGGGAGAGCCCTGAGGAGAGAGACCGAAGGGAGAGCCCTGAGGAGAGAGACCGAAGGGAGAGCTCTGAGGAGAGAGACCGAAGGGAGAGCCCTGAGGAGAGAGACCGAAGGGAGAGCTCTGAGGAGAGAGACCGAAGGGAGAGCCCTGAGGAGAGAGACCGAAGGGAGAGCCCTGAGGAGAGAGACCGAAGGGAGAGCTCTGAGGAGAGAGACCGAAGGGAGAGCTCTGAGGAGAGAGACCGAAGGGAGAGCCCTGAGGAGAGAGACCGGAGGGAGAGCCCTGAGGAGAGAGACCGAAGGGAGAGCTCTGAGGAGAGAGACCGAAGGGAGAGCTCTGAGGAGAGAGACCGAAGGGAGAGACCCGAGGAGAGAGACCGAAGGGAGAGCCCTGAGGAGAGAGACCGAAGGGAGAGCTCTGAGGAGAGAGACCGCAGGGAGAGCTCTGAGGAGAGAGACCGAAGGGAGAGCCCTGAGGAGAAAGACCGAAGGGAGAGCCCTGAGGAGAGAGACCGAAGGGAGAGCTCTGAGGAGAGAGACCGAAGGGAGAGCCCTGAGGAGAGAGACCGAAGGGAGAGCCCTGAGGAGAGAGACCGAAGGGAGAGCTCTGAGGAGAGAGACCGAAGGGAGAGCCCTGAGGAGAGAGACCGAAGGGAGAGCCCTGAGGAGAGAGACCGAAGGGAGAGCTCTGAGGAGAGAGACCGAAGGTTCACGGGGGGTGGGGGGGGCAGCTATGACAGGAGACTGCATTGACAGGAGTGGTGAGAAACTGCAGAGACAGGTCTGAGAAACGAGACTGCACTGACGAGTGTGAGGCAAGAGACTGAAAGGAAGGGTCTGAGACACAAAAACGATTGGACAGGTAGCAGGAGCGACAGTTGCGAGGAAGGAAGTGTACTGCAAGGACAGCTGTGAGAAGGCATACTGCAGTGACAGCTGCGAGGACAGAGACTGCACATACATGTGCATTTGGTGGGACAGAGAAAGGAGAAAGGCACCAAGAACTGGACTGGAGGGGAAAATACACTTCCTGGACAGATGGGTGAGATGGCCTAAAGGGAAACGTACGGGTAGTAAGGGTTCTGCTCACAATGGCAAGAGGTGTGGGGTGTCAAAGACTGCAGGGGAAGGTGAGAGGAGACTGACTGCAGCCAACAGGACATCAGGAACAGGTGTGAGAAGAGTGTGCGAGGCCCTAGGGAGAGATGTGCAAGGGGCGCCAGAGGGCAGAGCAAGCACTAAATGAACAGTCGCTGCCAAAGTTTGGGGCTGGTGTCTTAAGGTGTTGAAAGGCAGGAGCAGCAGAATTTTACCACCTTAGACGGTGGTAAATGTTTGTCAAAGGAAATTTAAGGAATGTGCTGTTTTGGGCTAGAAATACAGCAGCATTTGTTGACATCTCTAAAGTAAACAACTGAATGTGGCACAATAACACACACAGCAACATAACAATGCAAGTAAACATAGCAAGGCACACAACAACAAACCAGTCACAAAATGCAGCACATCAACCGCAAAGTAAGAAAATATCACACGGCAATATTAGAACACAGCTGCACAAAATACAACAATACACACTACCATCACCAAAATTTCACAAAAGAAATAAGCACAAATGTTCTCATCAAACATTTCTAACTCGGGAATTCTGTTTTCATAATACTGTTGTACAAGGCGGAAAGAGAGAGAAAAAGAGAGAAAAAAGAGAGCGATAGAAAACCTAGAGACAGGTGTTCAAAGAGAGTGAGACTGCAGAGGCAGGAGATAGATGTTCATGAAGGGCGAGTGTGCAGAGAGAGAGAGCGAGAGACAGCGAGAGAGAGAGAACCTACAGACAGGTGTTCAAGGAGGGTGAGAGTGCAGAGGCAGGGAGAGAGAGAGAACCTAGTGACAGGTGTTCAAGGAGAGTGAGATTGCAGAGGCGGTAGAGACAGAGATAGAGAGAGAGAGAGAGAGAGAGAGAGAGAGGGAGGGGGGGGAGAGAGAGAAAGAGAGAGAGAGAGAACCTACAGACAGGTGTTCAATGAGGGCGAGAGCGCAGAGGCAGGGAGAGTGAGAGAGAGAGAGAGAGAGAGAACATACAGACAGATGTTCATGAAGGGCGAGAGAGAGAAAGAGAGAGAGAGAGAAAGAGAGAGAGAGAGAGAGAGAGAGAACCTACAGACAGACAGGTATTCAAGGAGGGTGAGTGCAGAGGCAGTGAGAGAGAGAGAACCTAGTGACAGGTGTTCAAGGAGAGTGAGATTGCGGAGGCGGTAGAGACAGATAGAGAGAGGGGGGGGGGGGGAGAGAGGGGGGAGGGAGAGAGAACCTACAGCCAGGTGTTCAATGAGGGCGAGAGCGCAGAGGCAGGGAGAGAGAGAGAGAGAGAGAGAGAGAGCCTACAGACATGTTCAAAGAGAGCAAGACTGCAGAGACAATGGAATGGAAAGAAAGAGGCTGCTGAGATGGTGTGAAGCGCGAGACTGCACAGGAAATTTGTGTGAGAGGAAGTAAGCCACTGTATTTAGTTGCCTGCGGGGAGAGGCTGAATGGGCAGGTGCAAAAGAGAAGCACGAAGAGGCTGTGAAGATTACTGTGGGGAGTTAGGGAAGGCAGCAGGTACCGGGGTGGAGAGAATAGATAAGGAAAGTGATAGAAGCCAACTCTATAAATGTGTGAGGACACAGCGAGCCTACCGTGACAGGTGTAGGAACGAGGCAGCGCAGACAGATCACAGTTAATAGGAGAAAGGCTGCAGCAACCAGGCGTGCAACGGGAGGAGCTTCTGTGTCCTCCCCCGACCGAAGCAGGTTTTTTGCGATTGGCTGACGTCTGACTACCCTGTCCCATCCCAGGTGTGGTACATGCCCCTCTTCTCTCGCAGGGCTGTTTTCAGCTGTTGAAGCCTCCCGTTGCTTTTTACCGTGCATCCAATCCCTCTGAGGTGCACCGACGTTCGTCCTACATCAGCAGCACTGTGGGATAACTCTCTGGCAGGGTGCGAGTTCCACCCCTATAGAAGGAACACAGTAAAGGGCCCATGATTCAGTGACGAACACACTGAGATCTGGAAGTAAACACCAGGGACGGAATTTGCCCTCTCAAGAAACATTAAGAAATACTATTACGTAATTAGAACAACATTTTTTGCTGTGAATGTGATTTTTTTTTCCATAACACTGTATTATTTGAATGTAACCTCATAGAAAAGAAAGGCTGCTCTATGATTACTGGGCAAGCAAATACGTGTTGTAGTGTTAGTTTGTAAAGCGCCGGTGACGTACTTCTACCTTATCTAAGCGCTGTAAATATCAGGCTTTAATACTACCTAATGTAATGGCACCCTCAGAAGGATGGAGGGGGGGGGGGTCTGCCTTGCTGGCCTTCAAACATGTGACCAGCACATAACTGCATGTTTCAACAGCAAACATTAAATTTGCTGTGCTAATAATCATTGTACTTAATGCACATGACATGCTATGAATATATGTGTGTATATGTTCCACTTTTGCAAACCCTGAAGGCATCTATGTGAGGCTGCAGGGAAGGGTTAAATCCTCAGCCTTTCATCCTTCTGAGATTGATAAAATGTGTATCACTCAGTTGACTAAGGGCCTTATGAGACCCTGACTGACAGACCCTGGTTCATAAGGGGCAGGAGATCATGACTGCCAGCCCTATTGTGCGATCCCTGCCTGCCACTGATTTCTGTGCTGTGAAACCACAGCTGCCACAGCAGTTCCATTTACAGCACCGAAGGTCCGTCATGTTTATTTAAAGCCCCCACTCGGCAAACCGTTTTGTTCGGAGAGAAAAAAACTACACACAGAAGTTTCTTTTCTCAAAATCAAAAAAGCTGTTTCCACAACGCGCATGGAGTTTGTTCATGCACATTGGGGAAATTCTGTATTTTCCCTGCTGTGTCCACCATCACTTTATGGCCAGGTGTGTGGAAACACACTCGATGGGTATGTGCACATTACAAGTGTGTGAAGGACGCAAGTATTTAAAAAACCAGAGGGCCCGATTCACAGAACTAACTTAAGACAAAATCCTAAACTTACTACCATTTTCATATTCACAGAAGGCACTTACTCATTTTGGTATTCACAGAAGACACTTACTCACTTCGGTATTCACAGAAGTTAGGAGTCCTAACTTTAGGACTCCTAAATGCCTTCTGTGAATACCGAAAGTCTTAAAATTAGGATTTTTCTCAGTTTAGGAGTCCTAAAGTTAGGACTCCTAACTTTACTACTACTAAACTGAGAAAAATCCTAATTTTAAGGCTTTCGGTATTCACAGAAGGCATTTAGGAGTCCTAAAGTTAGGAGTCCTAACTTTACTACTACTAAATTGAGAAAAATACATATTTTAAGACTTTCGGTATTCACAGAAGGCATTTAGGAGTCCTAAAGTTAGGAGTCCTAACTGTACTACTACTAAACTGAGAAAAATCCTAATTTTAAGGCTTTCGGTATTCACAGAAGGCATTTAGGAGTCCTAAAGTTAGGACTCCTAACTTCTGTGAATACCGAAATGAGTAAGTGCCTTCTGTGAATACCAAAATGAGTAAGTGCCTTCTGTGAATACCAAAATGGTAGTAAGTTTAGGATTTTGTCTTAAGTTAGTTCTGTGAATCGGCCCCAAGTGTGTGGCGAAGACAGCTGGCAGGTGTGAGGAAGAAGAGTGTTACCAGGGGGGGGTGAGGGTGAGAGACGGCAGACGGGCAGTACGGAGAAATAAACCCCTCTCGGTACGTCTCAGGAGAAGGTGTATGGAATGGATTTATGTGAGGGGTACCCCTGGGGACCGATTCGCTTCCTCTGGCACTAAATACTGCCTCCGCCACTGAAAACAAGTATTTCAGGTGATAAAAAGCAACAATCAGACTGTCCAGGATGGAAAGAATGACGCATGTGTAACTGTGACATTTTCACAATTATGCTTGTGACACTCAGGAGGAATTAATGCAAACCTATGTGAACATTGCCTTCAATGAATCCCGATTCATAAAGCGCGACTAATTACCCGATAGGGTATCCAGGCGCTTGCAGGCCCCCGAGGCTTAAATGACCTTAAATGGAAATACAGACACGCGAGTACTCACTACCTCAAAATATGTTTGTTACTGAGAAGTACCGGGGCCCTCCAGTATATTTATTTGACCAGTGCTGAGATATGCAGACACTTTCTATTCAACACAGTACATGCCTAAACCAGCATATTTCAATGACAAGTTCAGACTGTGGTATCATTCATTATCAAGAGGGTGGAACCTTCACAGTGCCAAAATATAAGTAAATATGTGTACCTCCAGCAGCGCGCGGCTAGTTGGTAAATGTTTTTCGCGGTTCTCTGCACCTCCGCGTCGCCCTCCTACGCGCCGCACCGCCGCAGCTCCGTGTGCCCGGTAACCGTCCGCTAGCCTCTCCTTCACTGTGCCGGGGCTGGGCGTTGATGTGCAGACTCCGGTGCTTGTTTGCTGTCAGACCCAGCCTGCCTTGAATTGAAGCTATTGGGCAGCGACTGTTAATATTTGCCTCTTTTGGGAGGGAGGGGTGGGGGGGGAAGCAGGCCACTGACAAAAGACTTTTTTTGTGGGAGGGAGGGGGACAAAAAACACACCGTCTAAATCCCAGCCACCAGGTCACCACAAACTAAAATGGTGGCTGGGAAGGGGCGCCAAAATCCTTTATAGCTTGGGCTATATTTTGGCTATATTTGGGCTACAAAATTTGTAGCCCAAACGCAAAATGGCCGGCGCAGGGCCAGCCACGCCCCCCCCACACACCCCCTCCCAAACCGCCCGGGGGGGGGAACTCCCTGCGGTTGTCTACCCCCCCAAGCCCCCCTTGGGAGGGAGGGGTGGGGGGGAAGCAGGCCACTGACAAAAGACTTTGTGTGAAAAAGGCCGCTTTATCGGAACAGGTGCACATTACAATTTTAAAACCTTGGCAAACAGCCTTCTAAAACTAAACCTCACTAAATACAACATATACCTAACCCCACCCCCCTCCCCTAAATTTTCTTCAAACCCGCCCCCGCCCGTACATTACATCATTATCAAACATTACATTCCTGTATAACCCATCAACAATCTCTAAATCCAAACCTTCGGATAACCAAACTCCCCTGCCTGCCCCTTTACAGCTATCGATCAACCAAACTGTGTAACCGAGCTAAACTTACCTAACCTATCCTTTCCCTGCCGATAACGCAACTCAACAAATAAATCAACCAACCTCCGGCAAAAATGTCAAAATTCGCATAACCCCCGCCACCCAAAAAGACAGGGGGTGGTATATCCCCTAACCACCCCATCTTTCTGCCCCCCAACAAAGAAAACTTTTAGACCCCTAAAACCATGACTCTGCACGTGTACGCACCAAGACAGAACCTCCCTAATTGCAAGCAAATAAAGGTCCATGCCCAACCTAGACAAATCTACACCATCACCCCCAACACCATCACCCCCAAAAAACTCCACCGCCTGAAAACGAATGTCCTTGTGAGTCACTTTACCACAACCCAGATTGCGGCAAAATCTGGAAATCTCTGCATTCACTTTCTTCCGAGACCTGTCAATGGCTCTGGGGTTCAACGCCCCTCTCCAAACCCTCCGCGGGACCAATTCCGTCCAAAGTACATGACAACCCGACCAATGCTCCTACAACAAAACCAAATCCCTCTGCATTGCCCGCAACAAGACCACCCCTTTGACGCCACAACGATCATTCTCGCCCCAGTGTATCCACGGAATATCCGAGCATTGACCTCTCACCATGGCATTGTTCAAACACGGGATAAACTCCCTCCAAAGCATTCCCCCTTTACCTTTCCCTATAATCCTGAAAAGGCGCTCATTAAATCCCAACATTCCCCCAAAATAACTTTTGCACGCTTGTACATGTGCCCATTTGATGAAGGAATGCCCCACAATCCACACCGTCAATTCCCCCGCGTGGGGCCCAGCCACAGAACCTGAAAAGAGAAACAAGAATGAGACTCACAAAAAGAGGGTTGACGCATGCGCTTCCGCTGCATTAGCTCTCACATATTTATGGAAACAGTCTGATGACCAACGCCCTAGCCGCATGGCGTCACCCTGGGACCAACCCCGGTTATGCGCTGCAGATGCCGCCCTGATCCTAAAAGAATGAGTCCCAAACCGAGCCCCATCCAAACCAATCCTCTGTAATCCTTTGCGAAAAACCATACGCAGCTGATAATCCGAGACACGAGAGCCATTCATATGCTTGAAAACCAGATCCCTCCCATAGGATCTTCCATTGCTTTGCCAAACGCAGCGGACAAGTACAACTGGGGGTTCCTGCCTCTAACCACACCCCCTTATCAACACCCCACTGATCCGTTTTTGCACTGGACAACCAAATGTTCAAACCTGTGTCCGTAAAGAACACCTCCTGCCAACAACGCCCCTCTTTACTTTGGTCCCAAGAAGCTCCGAAACCCGAAAAGGCCCAAAAACCATAAAAACCATAAGGGTAGCAAACAACGATGCCTCAAAATCATCCCTGCAGACTACAGGCAAAACTTCCAACAAACGTGCTAACGTCTGCCAAGAAATAGGTGAACGAGACACAAGAGCCCCTCCCCGCTCCCTAGCCCAGCCCTCAAGCATCCTCCTTCCTTATTCCCCAGCAGAAGGGGAATATCCCCAAAACAACTTACCCATAAAGGAAATACCCGCCAACTTCCCAGCAATAGTAAATCTAGACAAACCTTTCTAAATGAGGTCCAAGATAAACTGCACAACATCTTCTGAACTGTGCCAAAACTCCTCCCTCTTACAAGCTCCCGACGCCAAAAATTCCCTCCACGCCAAAGAACAAGCAACACAAGTGGGAACAGACAGAGAACCTACCACCAGTTGAAATACCCTGCGTTGCCGACATGCCAAAGGTGCTCCGGCATCGGGGTCGGTGACTTGTCCGCCCCCTCGGCCAGCCCATGGAATCTCCCCCACTGTGAACGCGACAAAGCATCCACAATGTCATTGTCCACACCTGGTACGTGCAAAGCCCCGAATGAAATGTCGTAGCACAAACAGCCCAGCACAAACACTCTCAACAATTTCAAAATCTGCTCATCCCTTGCTGACTGCCTGTTGACTATATGCACCACTGCCATATTGTCTACACGGAAAAGCACCTTCTCATGCTCCAGCTCTTTGCCCCAAATGGTCAATGCCACCAAGAGCGGAAAAAGCTCCAAAAAAGTAATGCTCCGCCCTCCATTCTTCCAATTCTGCGGCCACTTCTCTACACACCACCGCCCTTGCCAGTAAATACCAAAACCAACACTGCCTGCCGCATCCGAAAACTTTTGCACATCCCACTGTACATTCTCGTCCCTAGCCAGTGGTACTCCGTTAAGAGAGTGCAAGAAAACAGACCACCTGCGCAGGTCCTCCTTCACCCCTGCTGACAAGCGCACGTGATGGTGAGGCAAATGCTGACCCGCCAAAGCCCGGCACAGGCGCCTGCAGAAAATCCTACCTGTCCTGACCACCCTACAGGCAAAATTCAGATGACCTAACAACACTTGAATGTCTTTCACTGTCACTTTCCGCTTAGATAACATCCCGTCCCATAAAGCCAACATTCTGCATTTTTCATCCTCAGGCAGACTGGCCTGCATTGCCACTGAGTCAAGCTCAATACCCAAAAAGGATATAACAGTATCAGGCCCTCTTGTCTTTTCCGGTGCTAGCGACACCCCAAGCTCTTCCATAAGCTCATGAAAAGTGTCCAGAGCATGCTGGCACTCCGAGGAGCCCGGGAAACCCACAAAAAGAAATCATCCAAGTAGTGCCCATTGGTAAGGCCTTGTCCACATACCATTTGCCTTCAAATTGTATCCCCAGCAAATGCCCATCATCCGGATGAACCGGGAGCAGCTTAAAAGCCGACTCGATATCACACTTTGCTATGCCTGCAGCTGCGCCCGCGGTCACTACAAGTGACATGGGTACATCAACTGGGGAATATAACACCGATGCAGCATCTTCATCAATAAAATCGTTGACTGATGAACCTTCAGGCCATGACAAATGTATCAGCCGAAAGTGCCCTTCCTCCTTTTTAGGCACCACACCAATATGTGAATTGATTAAATTGTGAACTGGCCACTCATCAAAAGGGGCCTGCCATCCTCCCCTCCCGCACTTCCTTGTTCGATTTCCCACGCACAACCAAATTATGCTCTGATGCAGATTTCAAATTATCCGCCACCCAATTAATTAGCGTAGGAGCCCTTTGGCCCAGAAACCTGTGCTCCCCTACCCCCCCGTCCACCCTGAGATTGCTGCGCCTTGCCAGACATCCCTGCGCCTGCCTGCTGCCCTTGCCGTCCGCCGGACGGTCTGATGCCCCAACATTTAACGAGAGGATGTCTGTTCCCGCAACTAGAGCACTCGTGTCGGTATTTGCAAAACTCCCGTGTGCATAAACCCTTGTTAAAATCCCCACATGCCCCAAATCCAGTTTGTGTTGCCACAAATCCTTATCCAACTCACCCCATTTTGCCTCTGAGTCCCAAGCCATCCGAGCCCTGAACTCTCCGTCATACTGTGCCCATGCAAAACCACTACCTGTAATCTGGGCCTTCCGTATGACATCCATATACTTAAATATAGCCACACAGCGCTCAGGGAACTTCTCGCAGTACACACTGGCGGAAATTAAAAATGCCGCTGTCCAATTCTCAATTGTCAACGGTACTTTAGGGCGCTTGGCCAATTCATACTCCTCCTCCTTAGAGCCCCTTAGATCTCACCTCCCTGTGCAAAACCTTCAAAATCTCAACATATTCCCCTTTCCATATGCGCTCCTTTGTTGCGAGCATTAGGTGTGCGCCTAAGGGCTTACTCACCCCCATATAAAGGAGCTTTTGAATTGTCAAGTCTTCACTTACCAACGGCTCCTTGCCACCCACAGCCACTGTGTTAGACCCACTCTCCACTTTAGCGTCCAAAACCACTCCCCCATCCTCTGTGCCTACTCCCGGGTCCCTTACGTACCTACCCTTATATAATCTCCCTTCCGTCCTGCCCCCACTCCCCCCCCGCCGACCCCAGAGACACCATAATAGGTTTGGCCCGTGTTAATATGCTCTCACCTGGCTCTAAAAAGGACGCTCGGACCGACTCCGATCTCCGCGCCGGTCTCTCATAAGATTCCCTTCCAGGAAGAGCCCTCACCGATGGGCCGCGCTTTCCTTTGCCTTTCACCACCACCGGCTGCTTTAGGGGTACCGCTCCCTTGAAAACCTGCAAAAACTACAAGAACCATGAGAGGGCCCCCCCTCCTCATAATCCCGCAATTCCCCTTCCACAGGGGTATCCTCATCATCATCAAGCAAGAGTGGCTCTTCCACCTGCAACACCTCATCAAAATCCACCGTGTGGGCCTTACCAGACCCCACATGACTTGTATGACCACTTTGCGGGGGAGCCGACTGTGCACGCCGGTCCTCCCCCCTCCGATGACTGGCATCACAAACCATTATATCTCAAAAAGCTGTCCACCTTGACTGTAGTGACGTTGGGGCCAGCGAGGTCGCGCCGGACCTTAGTGCGTTAGCCACGACGGGATCCACCGTGCGGGCCTTACCAGACCCCACATGACCTGTATGACCACTCTGCGGGGGAGCCGACTGTACACGCCGGTCCTCCCCCTTCCTATGACTGGCATCACAAACCATATATCTCAAAAAGCTGTCCACCTTGACTGTAGTGACGTTGGGGCCAGCGAGGTCGCGCCGGACCTTCGTGCGCTAGCCGCGACGGGATCCACCGCTGGTACGGATGTGCCGCGCCAGGCCTCACCCTCCCTTCTCCTCGGCGCAAATGGGCCGCACCTCGCCCTACCGAGTCTGCTGCGCTGCTACGCTTTTTGTCCTGTAAAGAAAATAGTGGACTGGTGTGCTGGGGCCCTGCAAGCTAACCAAACCACTTGCCTCACGACCACTCGGAAAAACCTCCCTATTCTGCCAACTTCCAGAACCCCCTGCGTGAAACACACCGCCCGAAAACGGCGAAGCCCCACCTTCCTCATCCCCACTCCAAACTAACACCGCCCGAACCACCGCAGACGCAGAACCCATGTCTATCGGAACCCCGCGAACCCACGAGCCTCCTGCCCCAATGCGATCCTGACCTCTAACACCAACCCCTGCCCGCACCCCTATATCCAAACCCTCGCCGCGCCCCTGAACGTGAGAAAAGCCCAATGCCACCTCCCCGCCAAGGCCCCGAACACCTACAGACCCAAGCCCTGTCCCCCCCCAGCCGGCTCCAACTCGCCAAAACCAAACCCTCATCCCCACTACCGCCCCCACCTGCCCCTGCCCGACCCTGACCCTCCCCAAATACCGTAGAATGCAACCCCCCCCACCCAAAGACACCGAAGCCTTAGAACCCCCGAGTTCCCTGGAAGAAAGTAAAACCTGCTGAGAACCCAACCCCCTACCTGAAACCCACTCCCCCTCGCCCAAAGAGCTCGCTCCCACAGACCCCAACCCTCCCCTCAAAGATAGAGGGGAAGAAAACAATAAAGGACTCTCACCGCCCACCACCCCCTCCTCACCAGCTCTGTCAGCCATGCCTAGCACTCCAAAATCCTGCTCTTCTCCCAAGTGCCCTGAGAAACTCCCCTGCAACAAACCAGTACTGGCCAAGTGGCTTCTTACACCCCCCACGCGGCCGGTCCTGCCACCTGCCTCACTAAAAACAAACGCGCGAGGGGAAACTTCCCCCCGCTCCACAAAACTACCCTCATGACACGCTCCACCGGCACCCTGCATCGTGACACCTCCCGCCTCCTTTTTAACGCGCAGAGGAGCCTCCGGCAAAGAAGAGGAACGCTTCTTTGACACACGCCCTCCCCCGCGCCTGCCTCTCGCCGCGGGGGAGGAATACAATCGCACCGCTGAAGCCGGCTCAGACGCCACTAACTCCTCACCGTGCCAGATCTCCCGACCCTCCCCTCTCACTCCTCCCACCTCACCCCCCGTCGCCCGCACCCGCGGCTGCATTACAAAAGCCGGGGCCGCCTTTTAAAATGCTGGCGGCCCCGCTCACTCACCGAGGACAAAAAACACACCGTCTAAATCCCAGCCACCAGGTCACCACAAACTAAAATGGTGGCTGGGAAGGGGCGCCAAAATCCTTTATAGCTTGGGCTATATTTTGGCTATATTTGGGCTACAAAATTTGTAGCCCAAACGCAAAATGGCCGGCGCAGGGCCAGCCACGCCCCCCCACACACCCCCTCCCAAACCGCCCGGGGGGGGAACTCCCTGCGGTCGTCTACCCCCCCCAAGCCCCCCCTTCTAAATGAATACCTCCTCAAGTTCAAACACGGCAAAACGGGATAAAATGGAAACTTCTTACTGGGTCCCAAATATTTTCGTTGTTGGTCTCAGAGTCATTCAAAGGTGATTCTGGTAAACATGAGTTTTCACCCAAGAACACTTAAGAAAAAAATGATTTTTACGGGCCAATTTGCAGATAAAGTGGAATGTTTTCAGTACTCTTACTCTCATGTCATCCCCCAAGAGTTTTGAGATAAACTTGAGACAATGGTGACCAGTGTGCATCTTTCAGCACAATCGCCTTAAAAAACATGTAAAAAACCACAAGTGATGCAGGTAGTGGAGAACATGAAGTCTCACATGACCGATCATTGACCATAGCATCTATGTACAATTCTACTTTAAATCTGCTCCTTATGGGTAGATTCTCTCTTGCAACTGAGACTCTCTTTGAAAGGTTGCATGTTGGAAAGATAAATATCACAAACTACACAAACCTCACAATCTCAGTGCAGTAAAACTTTGCTGTCATGGGCCAGTGCTTGACCGCTACCAAATATGTGCGCCAATTGGGTGTTAATCGTCAGCAAAATCGTGAATCAGCTGTCCAACTTTCCAAGGAGCAAGCACAGGTTTTTCCAAACAAAAACGCCTGAAAATAATTTTGCCCTACATCGAGCAACAGTTTCACGTACAGGATGTACCGCTTGAGTCATGGGTCGGGAAAAGCACTGCCCTGTATGCAGTTAGTGCAAGATGCAGCAGCACGCATAAAACATTGTCTTCCAAGAAAGGAGGACGATTCCACTATTCTCCAGTTCCTTCACTGGCTTCTTGTCCACCAGCAGGCTCTCCCTAAGACCATGGCTTTCACAGAGCTATTGTCCAGCACTTTCCAGATTTTACAGCTTTTAAGCCTAGCAGGTATCACATTAGTCGCTCCTTGTGCTCGGCTAATCTTATCCCCCTTTCGTTGCCCAGAATCAAACTTATCAGAATTGGTGCCTTGGCCTTCAGGATGGCTGGAGGTAAACCTGGAAATCTCTCCTGATACTGTTGTACAATGTACACTGAAGGATGCTGGTCAGTTAATTTGCATAGTTTGCTATCAAACACACACATTTCATTTTAGAAAATAAACTCTATTTACCCCCCAAAAAACGTATCATTTTCATGAAAAAATCATGTTAGTCCTGTAATACCAGCGAGTTAAATTTTATGAACTATGGGGCTCATTAAGATAACGTGTGGATCGCCACCGCCCATATGGCGGTGGCGATCTGTCCGCAGAAAACCACCGCCCGCATATGAATTCCTCCCGCCACATTATCATGGTGGGGGGGACCCCGGCGGATGGGAAGACCGTTTGCCGGTTTTCCGCCGGTAGGCAATACGCCCGATGGCCTACCGGGCGGAAAAGCAGTTAATATGGTGGCGGTGTCTGGTAGACACCGCCATCCATATCAGTATGCTGGCGGGGTGTTGCCTTTCCCGACACGGAAAGGAAGGCGGTTTTCGCCATTGGGGGCCCGTAGCGGACCCCCAGGGTTTCTGGGAGGTGGGGGGTGCACAGCAGTTCCATGCACAACATGGCAGGCAGCGCGCGGTGTCTTACATGCGCACAATGCCTTACATCGTGCGCATGTGCGACAAAACACCACACGCATTTACGGCTTACCGGGGAGCATAATCAGCATTGGACGGGAAGAAGGAGGCCCTTTTTCCTGTAGGCAGAGGTTGTTTTATTAGCTCGCTCACTGGTTCGAGGTACAAAATGAATACGCTAGACACAGTATGCGGCCTACAAGTATCAACACCTGCCACCCGGCCCCGGGGCAGCGGAGCTGAAGCCCTCCTCCCCCACCAACGCACTCCCCGTGCCGGGCCGGGGCTGCACGCTGACACGTGGGGCCTTGTCAGCAGAGGCCCGGTTCGCAGGCCAATGGCAGCGGCGGCTGTGGCGTACCCCCGTCCGGGCGGCAGGGTATAGTAGCCCGGCACCGGCACCAGGGGACTCGCTTTTGGGTCATTCCTCTTCTCCTCCCCGCTAGCACAACAAGCACCATGGCCTTAGAAAAAAAACACAAAGTGCAGGGCGGCGCTGTCTGCATGGGGATAGTCTATGGGAGCAGCAGTCTCTTCAGCAAGACGGCCAGCTTCTTCGGCGGAGGCAGAGCGAGCTTCGGGGGAGGAATGGGGGCAGCGGGGCCAGGCTCATGCTGTTGTCCGGAGGAGCCCATGGGTTCGGTGGAGGCTGCAGGGCAGGGGACTTGGGCTTCGGGGGCTCCAGCATGGGCATTGTCCTAGGAGCAGCCGGTGGGGGCCATGGCCCCTAGGGCCGGCAGCTAGGGTGGGGGCGGCGTACGTCGCCCTGCTAAGGGGCTGCACGGGTGGCTGAGTGACCAGGGTGGGCTCCTACGGCGGCAGCCCCAGCCAGGGCTTCTTGAGCTTGAAGGCAGGAGGGCCTGGAGGACGAGGGAGGCCGTCTGCACCCGTCAGCATGCCTTCCATTGACCCGTCCCTGCCATCTATGGACACAGTGCAGGTGACCCGGCAGTGGAAGAAGGAGGAGCTGCAGACACTGAACAACAGGTTTGCAGCCTTCATCAACAAGGTAAGAAGACATGCCGAGACACTGGTGTCACTGCAGATGTAGGAGGAAGGCGGGCACTGGGTGTCACTCCAGCTGTGCATGGGTCCTAGCTGCCACTCTACCCGTGTGCCACCTTAAGTCAACTAAAGCAGTGTATGGAAGCGAGGACAGCGACCACGTCAGCAGTGTTTGAAGACTTCTTTTTTGTAGGAAATTGTAGCAAAAACATTTGGTGCCTCTTTACTTGTGCTGGAGGCAGGCGACTGGTGCCACTCAGGACGAGTACTGCGCTAGATGTCACTTCATATGTACACGAGAAAGGACTTAGTGTGATGCCAACTGTGTTTGGGGTGGGCTGGGTAGGGGGTAGGCACTGGGCATCACTCCAGCTGCATATCTAGAACAGAGCGACATTCCAGCTGAGTGCGGTTCTAGGAGAGTATTCAGCAGTAACACATTCAGCGGCTCATGGGAAACAAGGCACAGCGGTGCACTCCGGTCTGCACTTGGTGCCACTTAAGCTATGCACGAAGGAGGCGATGGGTACCAGGTAAGAGGTGTCTAAAGTCTTGCATTGAATGTCACTTCAGCTGTGCTTGAAATGTGTGATGGTGGCACTTCAGCTACTTACAGGTCCTGCATTCCATTGGCTGAAACATGTCGACTATTTATAAGCAGTAAACTTTTTGAACTGCTTTTTTTCTGCACTGGTTTTATGTAGGAATGCAATAGAGAGTATAAAAAAGTCAAAAAAATGTTTTTCTCTCTTGGAAATCCTATTTTAATCATGGACTTTTCTTCTTTTTGCACTGCACTTTTCTAATTAGAAATACCCCTAAAGGACAAATACAAGCTCTAACTTCACTTTATGTTTTCTCTGTTCCCTCCGAAAAGATCCAATAGAGGATACAACTCACTCATTTTTCCTCTATGAATAGTGAGGACAGAGGAGAGTTTGGTTGGAACCCCAAAGGATGACAATGGTCACTTTGGTGAATGATGGGATACCAACAATCCTGAATGGGTCTTTTTCTTTTTGGTTTACGAATCTTTGTACTCCTGCTTGATCTTCTTTGATTACATTCAGCCTAAGAACAATTTTGGTGGACTTTGTTCTAGAAATCTGTCTAGATAAGCAGCTAAGTATTGTTAAGACCGCGGATTATACTTATTGTTTTGTGATTAATAGAATAGGGGTATTTAATCCGTATTGAGTCTATAAAATTCCCTCAGACCTTATAGGTGTGTTTTTGGGCTCCTACGGCGGCAGCCCTAGCCTGGGCTTCTTGAGCTTGAAGGCAGGAGGGCCTGGAGGACGAGGGAGGCCGTCCGCAACCTTCAGCATGCCTTCCATTGACCCGTCCCTGCCATCTATGGACACAGTGCAGGTGACCCAGCAGCGGGGGAAGGAGGAGATGCAGACACTCAACAACAGGTTTGCAGCCTTCATCGACAAGGTAAGAAGACATGCCGAGACACTGGTGTCACTGCAGATGTAGGAGGAAGGCAGGCACTGGGTGTCACTCCAGCTGTGCATAGGTCCTAGCTGCCACTCTACCCGTGTGCCACCTTAAGTCAACTTCAGCAGTGTATGGAAGTGAGGACAGAGACCACGTCAGCAGTGTTTGAAGTCTTCTTTATTGTAGCAAATTGTAGCAAAAACATTTGGTGCATCTTAACTTGTGCTGGAGGCAGGCAACTGGTGCAACTCAGGACGAGTACCGCGCTAGATGTCACTTGATATGTACACGAGAAAGCACTTAGTGTGATGCCAACTGTGTCTGGGGTGGGCTGGGTATGGAGTAGGCACTGGGCATCACTCCAGCTGCATATGTAGTACCGAGTGACATTCCAGCTGAGTGCGGTTCTAGGAGAATATTCAGCAGTAACACATTCAGCGGCTCATGGGAAACAAGGCACAACGGTGCACTCCGGTCTGCACTTGGTGCCACTTAAGCTATGCACGAAGGAGGCGATGGGTACCAGGTAAGAGGTGTCTAAAGTCTTGCATTGAATGTCACTTCAGCTGTGCTTGAAATGTGTGATGGTGGCACTTCAGCTACTTACAGGTCCTGCATTCCATGTCACTTGAACTGTGCATGAGATAGTCCTTAGGTGGCACTTCTCTGGTGGGCGGGGGCCATTTGAGGCCGGCTTTAAAAGTTCAGGCCGTTGCTTGGGCATCTGTCTCTTCCCCAAGCTCCTTGCTGGCCCATTGAGCCAAGCAAAGGGTGCTTCAGAAGAGAGAGAAAGAAAAGAAGGAGGGAGTCGGAGTGAAAAAGATCAGAGAGGAAGGAGAGAGAGTCAGAATGGATGGATGGAAGAGACGGAGCGAGAAGAGGAAGATAGAGAGAGGACTGGTTTGCACATTTTACCACAGCTGATTTTGGTCCCCCATTCTGGCCCTGAAAGTGGGGGCATTCTCCGAGTCCCAGGGCTAGGCGCCAGGCGCCACTTAAGCATGTACTGGTTGTCATTCCAGCTGTGTACATGGTCAATTATTGGCTTTCACGTCAGCGTGCCAGCTGTGCATTAGAAAGCACCTCGCTGTCACCCTAGCTGTGTTTGGGGCATGGTTATTGTGCCATTTCAACTGTGCATGGGCAGAGACTTGCTGTCACACCAGCTCTCAGATGCCATTCCTGCAACATGCCATGAGATGATATCGGTTTTAAAAGATTGTAGTGTACACTTGAATTGATACACTTTTTCCAAAGCATGCAATCAATGAGATTGTGATCCATGTGAGAGATGATACATGGACATTAAAAAGCGTGTTTTAAATGAAATCTTGTATCCCCTTCGTTTTTGGGTGCTTGATGGACGCTATCTAGAGCGGGGCCTCATTGACTGGAGCTGGTGCCGGGTGAGGTGAGGTCTAGTCCTCGTACACTACGGGTGAGCTTTTTGAGTTTTCATACCATTGTGATGTTTTTTCTTGGTACAAAGCTGCTTTTTTTGATTCAGAAATCTAGATGCTCTTTGACTGAAGTTATAATTTTATTGTTTTGCAGATGTCCTATACATCTTGTAGATACAGAGGATCAGCATAAAGATAACAAGGGTATACTCAACCCAATTTGTATGTATACTTGATAATTATAAAAAATATTTCACGTTATACACAAAGCAGTAGCGAAGAAATTCATGGTGAGGTCCTGAAGAAAGCCGGGGACAGTTGTCCCATTGGCTGAAACATGTCGACTATTTATAAGCAGTAAACTTTTTGAACTGCTTTTTTTCTGCACTGGTTTTATGTAGGAATGCAATAGAGAGTATAAAAAAGTCAAAAAAATGTTTTTCTCTCTTGGAAATCCTATTTTAATCATGGACTTTTCTTCTTTTTGCACTGCACTTTTCTAATTAGAAATACCCCTAAAGGACAAATACAAGCTCTAAATTCACTTTATGTTTTCTCTGTTCCCTCCGAAAAGATCCAATAGAGGATACAACTCACTCATTTTTCCTCTATGAATAGTGAGGACAGAGGAGAGTTTGGTTGGAACCCCAAAGGATGACAATGGTCACTTTGGTGAATGATGGGATACCAACAATCCTGAATGGGTCTTTTTCTTTTTGGTTTACGAATCTTTGTACTCCTGCTTGATCCTCTTTGATTACATTCAGCCTAAGAACAATTTTGGTGGACTTTGTTCTAGAAATCTGTCTAGATAAGCAGCTAAGTATTGTTAAGACCGCGGATTATACTTATTGTTTTGTGATTAATAGAATAGGGGGATTTAATCCGTATTGAGTCTATAAAATTCCCTCAGACCTTATAGGTGTGTTTTTGGGCTCCTACGGCGGCAGCCCTAGCCTGGGCTTCTTGAGCTTGAAGGCAGGAGGGCCTGGAGGACGAGGGAGGCCGTCCGCAACCTTCAGCATGCCTTCCATTGACCCGTCCCTGCCATCTATGGACACAGTGCAGGTGACCCGGCAGTGGAAGAAGGAGGAGCTGCAGACACTGAACAACAGGTTTGCAGCCTTCATCAACAAGGTAAGAAGACATGCCGAGACACTGGTGTCACTGCAGATGTAGGAGGAAGGCGGGCACTGGGTGTCACTCCAGCTGTGCATGGGTCCTAGCTGCCACTCTACCCGTGTGCCACCTTAAGTCAACTAAAGCAGTGTATGGAAGCGAGGACAGCGACCATGTCAGCAGTGTTTGAAGACTTCTTTTTTGTAGCAAATTGTAGCAAAAACATTTGGTGCATCTTTACTTGTGCTGGAGGCAGGCGACTGGTGCCACTCAGGACGAGTACTGCGCTAGATGTCACTTCATATGTACACGAGAAAGGACTTAGTGTGATGCCAACTGTGTTTGGGGTGGGCTGGGTAGGGGGTAGGCACTGGGCATCACTCCAGCTGCATATCTAGAACAGAGTGACATTCCAGCTGAGTGCGGTTCTAGGAGAGTATTCAGCAGTAACACATTCAGCGGCTCATGGAATACAAGGCACAGTGGTGCACTCCTGTCTGCACTTGGTGCTACTTAAGCTATGCACAAAGGAGGCGATGGGTACCACGTAAGAGGTGTCTAAAGTCTTGCATTGAATGTCACTTCAGATGTGCGTGAAATGTATGATGGTGGCACTTCAGCTACTTACAGGCCCTGCATTCCATGTCACTTGAACTGTGCATGAGATAGTCTATAGGTGGCACTTCTCTGGAGGGCGGGGGCCATTTGAGGCCGGCTTTAAAAGTCCAGGAAGTTGCTTGGGCATCTGTCTCTTCCCCAAGCTCCTTGCTGGCCCATTGAGCCAGGCAAAGGGTGCTTCAGAAGAGAGAGAGAGAAAAGAAGGAGGGAGTCGGAGTGAAAAAGATCAGAGAGGAAGGAGAGAGAGTCAGAATGGATGGATGGAAGAGACGGAGCGAGAAGAGGAAGGTAGAGAGAGGACTGGTTTACACATTTTACCACGGCTGATTTTGGTCCCCCATTCTGGCCCTGAAAATGGGGGCATTCTCCGAATGCCAGGGCTAGGCACCAGGCGCCACTTAAGCATGTACTGGTTGTCATTCCAGCTGTGTACATGGTCAATTATTTGCTTTCTCGTCAGCGTGCCAGCTGTGCATTAGAAAGCACCTCGCTGTCACCCTAGCTGTGTTTGGGGCATGGTTATTGTGCCATTTAAACTGTGCATGGGCAGAGACTTGCTGTCACACCAGCTTTTCATAGGGCGGCACCAAGTGTAATTTTAGCTTAATATGTGGAATGCAATAGATGTGATGTCAGCCGTATATCTTGCATATAGCATGTGTCACTTGAGCTGTGAGTCGGACAGGGTGTTGTTGTTTGTCACCGCACTTGTGTCTGGGAGAGGTGTTGTGGCCGTGTGCCTTGCCAGCACAGGCTGGTCTGAAAGTTGAGACCTTCTTTTGGAGGTGTACTCCTCCTTTTATTTTTTCGCTTGCTTCATAGGTAAAACTATGTTGTAAGCTAACCAAGCCAACATTGGCCTTAGAAGATGCACCAAAGAAGATGTTGAATCAGGTTTAGGTATTAGAAATTATTAGGTAAAACGCGGTAAAAGAAGGTGTCTGCAAAGGTATTCTATCAAAAATGTTTATTCACTACACTAACCATTTAAAAAATATCTTATTCTCACTTCTATTCATTCAACTTAATCAGAGGTTTTTATGCATTCTGTCATATGGCGAAATGTTTGAACTGAAGGAACTATGAAAAACGTTTTATGCCTTTATTTGGAAGGGTTAATTTTTATGGTGAAAAGGGATGTTTGTACATTGGTTGTCATTTAATCATTCCTTTTCCATCCTGCTTCTAGAAAGTGCGAGACGTTCAGTCCATAATTTCTGGTGGTGGCACCACCAAGGCTGCGATCTCCATTTCCATCGACAACTATGACCAAGCTGCGGATCTCTCAACGGGTATCGCGGACATGAAGCAACAGTATGCATCACTGGCATGTCTTAAGAGCATGTGGCCTATTAAGCTGAGTCCTTCTATGCATCCCTCACCAGAACAATGCAAACCTTAAACTACATAGGACAAAAGTGTGGTATGCATTATGGAGCACTTAAGGCTTCTCTCATATATATGTGTGTGTATATATATATATATATATATATATATATATATATATTTTTTTTTTACTAAAAAAAACATAGGTTTCAGGTGCGTTATAATTAGTTGGACATTTCACACGTTCAAAACCATTGAAATTCCCCCGTTATAGTTAGTTCAGCTAACTATAACTCGCGCGCCCGCAATGCACTGCTGATGACGTCACATATTACATCACTCATGACATGGTCAGTGACATCACTGATGACATCACTGATGACATCTCAAATGACATCACTGATGACATCATCCAGTAAATGTCTGTTTTTCTGAAAATCAAATATGTTTTATATATGTATATCTCAATGTTGATGGAAGAATAAATGGGTATATAAGTGTCTAAATGGATGAATTTTTGTTTTGGGAAAATTGATTCTATAACTGACTGATTAAGTGTATCTTAGTGAATACACGGGTTAGTAAGTAATCTTTATATATGTAAATATCTGTATCAGTCTCTCACTTTGTGTATAAGTGGCTGCATGGGTTGGTGAGTAGCTACATGAGTGTCTATCTAGGTTATTAGTTGTTTTTTTGAGTATCAGTATGAGTGTCTGAGTGTCTGTATGGTTTGGTGGGGGTATTACATAGTGCATAGATGCATGAATGAGTGACTCACTGTTTGCATGTGTTGAAGACAGCATGTGTGCAGCACTGTATGGGTGGATGAGTGTGTGTTGTGTGTTAGTGAGCGAATGACTGTCTCAATAGTGTCTATATGAGTAACTACATATGTTTTAAACTAGTATCTGTGAGTATTGGTGTATATAAGTGAGTATATGTGAGAGTGAGAGATTGGAAGAGTTCCTGTATAAATTAGTCTGTGTTTCTATAATTGATTGCTTAAGAGAGTAAGTATGTGTAAGTTTCTGTAGCAGTACGTGTGGTGGTGTGTGTATAACTGTATATATGCAATTTAATGGATGTTTGATACTTTGTTTGCATGTGTGACTATGTGTCTGAGTAACTCTATGGATGAGTGTCACTGTGTAACAGGATGTATAGGTGTATAAGTACATATGATGAGTGAGTACATATATGAGTGACTGTATAGGACTGTTGGTGAATGAGTGGATATGTGTGTAGATCTTGGAATTACTGAAATGGTGTGTTGTAAGTGGTATTGCTATGTCCATTCATTTGAAAATGTTAGTTTCTATTTTTGAGTGTGTGTATCAAAGGTTCTATTATGGTGAGAGGAGGTCTACCACTCTATCACAAGGATGATGTCATCAGTGATGTCATCAGTGATATCATTTGAGATGTCATCAGTGATGTCATGAGTGATGTCACTGGCCATGTCATGAGTGATGTAATATGTGACGTCATCAGCAGTACATTGCGGGCAAGCGAGTTATAGTTAGCTGAACTAACTATAACGGGGGAATTTCAATGGTTTTGTATGAGTGAAATGTCCAACTAACTATAACGCACCTGAAACCTATGGTTTTTTCAGTGAATTTCTAAGGTTTTTTAAATGCTAATTCCTAACTATAACGTGCCTGAAACCTATGGTTTTTTCAGTGAATTTCAAAGGTTTTGTAAATTACAATTTTTAAATGTATTAATTGTTATATTGATTTTTTTGATACTGATTTCCTACATTTTTTTAAACTATTTATTTTTAGATATTTTATTTTTTAAATTACATTATAATTACATTATACATTACATTACAAAATATACTTTCTCAGAACGAATTACTTTAGTATAAATACTTTGCAAATAGGCAATAGACTTTTAAGTACAGTAGTTACAGTTGTTGCAATGGGCAACACAATTTCAAACACAATGCAACATTGAGCTCAATGGGAATTTCTAGTTAAATGCAAATAGTTACTTTATGGATTACTTTTCTAACCACAGGACTGATTCAGTCCTGGGACATCTCCTGTAAACAGTAGAGTAAAAGCGTTTTGGTTACAGTAGTGATTTTTGAGGAATATTATTGTATTTTAAAAGTTGACAGAAACTTTTTCACATAGAATCACCAATGTTATCCTATGGGAGGAAATTCACTTACCAGATAAGTAGTGGTATTGTTACTTTTTCTTACTCAGTGGTGAATCCTGGATCCAGCACTGGTGCATCTCCTGTAAACAGTTGAAAGAATGCGTCTAAGTCATACAGGCGATTTTTAAGGAATATTTGTAGTTTGTGAAAATCGACACTTTGAAACGTTTCTGGTGAAAACCACACAATGGATTCCTATGGAAGGAAATACAACTTACTGGTAAGTACGGTTAAAATTACTTTTCAGGGTCAGTGCTAGGCTAAAAGATGCAGCACTAGGTTCTCTCCTGATAACAGGTGAGTAAATCGCAATTCGATGCTTGGATGATTTTAGGTGAATATTTTAAAGTTCCAAAACTCCACAATTAGAAGAATTTCCAAGTGAAAGCAGTCAATGTTAGCCTATGGAAGGAAATTCAAGTTACTGGTAAGTACGGTTAGAATTACTTTTCAGGATCAGTACTGGGCTCAAAGAAGCAGCACTAGGGTCTCTCCTGATAACAGGTAAGTAAATCGGAATTCGTAGTTCGGCTGATTTTAGAGGAATATTTGTAAGTTGCAAAACTCCACACTTAGAAGAATTTCCATGTGAAACCAGTCAATGTTAGCCTATGGAAGGACATTCAAGTTACTGGTAAGTACGGTTAGAATTTCTTTTCAGGATCAGTACTGGGCTCAAAGATGCAGCACTGAGGTCTCTCCTGATAACAGGTGAGTAAATCGGAATTCGTAGTTCGGCTGATTTTAGAGGAATGTTTGCACAATAGTGAAGGAAGGGGACGGGGCCTGAGGTGACATGTGTGCAAACACACCCTGTGGCGCATTTTAAGTTGGGGAAATAATTGCTCTTCAATACTGAGGTTCCCTGGGGCCAACTAGTCCACCAGGTACCTCCAGTATGCGCCAGGGAGCTGTGTTGCAGAGAGGTGTTCAGAGGCCACGCCCCTTTTTACAACACTCTGCAACGCAGCTCCGTGGCGCTTATTGGAGGTACCTGGTGGGCTTGCGCCAAAGTCAGGCAGAGACCACGACTCTAGTCAGGGCAAGGGAGTTACACGCCAAAGATAACCCCTGTTCACCCCCTTGGTAGCTTGGCACGAGCAGTCAGGCTTATTCTGGAGGCAATGTGTAAAGCGCTTGCGCAACACACACTCACAGCAGCAACACACTAGGCACACCACAAAAGGAACTCTACACAAGGTTATATCAAAAATAGCCTTTGTATTATCATAAAACACATTAGATGGTAATCACGCAATATACACTGTGCCAACTGGCACTGGGCAATATTTACAGGGGATTATATACACATGACAGGGCCACATGGACCACTGTCAGAATCATCACTTAGTAGAAATAATAAAAGTAAGACTTATCATAAATGTAGAGCACAACCAGTAACTACTGGCACAATAATGACCTTAGCATTATGCTATTAGGCATAAAACATGTTAGGATCACACCTTATGCACCAACCTCAAACGTACATTATGTAAGAATCATGAGGCATAAAACAGATTAGGAGAACGCATTGTGCAATAGGCATCACAAGCAAAATACATTATGCAATACCCAGCATAAACCTTGGGAAATAAATTGGCATAAAAACAGTGTGCCCCAATCGGGGGCACAACGCACTGAAACTGGCCCAGACCAACTGGCCTCTCACAGGGGCTCAAAATGCCCAATGTCCAGAACGTCAGGGCGGGCTGAAAAAAACAGCAAAGCAAAGTGCGCAATTGCGCCGGCCTAAACGTTGCAGCTTCCCACTAATTGCTGGGCAGCTCTGAACATCACGGAAGGCATTGGCACTCGCTGGGCCCTCTCGGGGGCTACCAATATCCCAATTGCCCAAGTCCTCCTCTGGGACTGTAAAACCTAGGGCCTCTCAACTGGCCCTCCAACTACCTAGGCAGCACTCTTACTGCCCGTTAATGCGCTGGGGCTTGGGGGAGTATAACACACCCCCTTTCTCAAAACAAAATGCCCCCAGTGAAAATCGCACTGGCGCTGCTGTGCCGGGTGAACCCCCCTTCGGGGGCTCTGTAAATATCTTGGCACTATGTCGCAGCTGCCCGCTACGGTGGTGCAGCTGAAGAGGCACAATAAGCACTCGCACTCACGGTGCCACCGGATCCCCCACTGGGACTCTAAAACAACAATTGCCCACTCGGTGCTATCCGGGGACCCCTCTGGGAAGGCACCAGCAGTCTCACCTGAAGTTGGGGAGGCTCCTTCCAACCCCTTACTTCACCCGATCCCCCTTCCTGGGACCGGAACTTCAACGGAGAGCCTGCGAGGCTCCCGGCGGCATGCGGAGTAGGCTCCCGCCGAACTTCAGGCTCTGTTTGCTGGCACACACGGGGCTCCCACCGACACATGGGAGCCCCGCCAACGACTGCAGCACTTCTCCGCTTCTCATCGGGCACCACGGCGCTCTCCCTCACTCTCGGGGGCCCCGTGTGAAGACACCGACTCCCTCCTTGCGATCTCCCTGGAGCCGGGACTTCCTGCCTCCGCACTGCATCGGGATGATGTGGTGGTGGGAGTCCCGGTTGCCAGGCAACACTCCGGCTTCCCTCGGGGCCACGGCGGTGATTTTTCTCCGTCCTTCACCAAAGTGTGGGGTGGGCACACGCCACAACAGCTCTCCAGCGGGGTGGACATCCGCGACAATGAGCACAATGGCGGGGTGGGCTCCCGGCTGGTTTCCCAGCAAGGTGGGGGAATCTCCCACGAGGCAGCTTCATGCTGCAGGCTACTGCATCAGTCCTCCTGGGCAGAAATATAGCGGTCACAGGGGCGAAAGTCAAGCGCTCTTCCAAATGCAAAATAAAGCGCTCACAGGCGCTATAGTCCAAAGTAAGCCCTTTGGGATGAAAGTGGGGCAAAGGCTGGGCCCAGGCAGGCCAGCTCACAAGGTCTTCAAGCAGGGAGGCAGTCCCTAGTGGCGGTTCCTCCTGGAGCCCAGCAGCAGCAGGCCCCCCCAAGTCAGGAACAGCACAACAGAACATCTTCATGGGGTAACAGCCCCTTCTTTTATAGGATATTTCCTTTGTGTGAGGGCACAGGGCTGGGGGAGGACCAGATGCAACTGGTTCAGGGGGATTTGGAGCACTCTGTTTACCCAGCTCCTCTTCCCCTTTGTTCAGTGGGGGCTTAGTGCTCAGACGCACCACAGGAGGCGGAGCCAGCATTGTGGAGGGAAGGCACAGCCCTATTCAGGTCCCAGGTGCAACTCTTCCCTCCTATCTAGATGCAGATCTCTCTATTCACCACTGGGCTGACTCACCCTGTCTCCTGGAGCCACCCACACCCCTCAGCTCCTGTCACTCACAAGCAAGACATGCACTCCACATCTGGCAGGCAGACACATAGCACACAGAAATGCCAACTTCTAAAAGTGGCATTTCTCCACTAGTCACCATAAATCTGCGCACACCATTGCGCAGCATTTATTCTCACGAGTTCATACATACTAAACTAGCCCCTGTACTCCTCTCATACCAGAAATTACCAAGGACACACATATCCCCATGCATTCCTATGGGAGAGCAGGCCAATCTCACCACACGCACTCAGAGCGCGCTCGCACTTTCCACTGGCCCACAGTGCTAAAGTGTGCAGAGGTCTAAAACCACCAACACCACACAGGGAAAAGGCTAAGAGACAGGCAAAAAGTTGAGGGGTGAACCTGCCAAAAGGGCCAAGTCCAACATATATATATATATATTACAGTACCAATCAATTAAGGTATGCTATGAATTATGTGTTGCTCTTCTACATTTTGCCTATAGGACTCTCGTGGTGTTTTTCAGGTCGAGCATTCAAGACTTCTTGTATATATTTTAGTTTATACTTACATGTGTATGTATTTTGTGGGCTCTAGAGATCAGCCCTAGGACTTCTCTGCTTCCGCTTAGGGACTTTTATCTGTTCAACTGCCTCAATTTAACTGTCTTTATAGAAAACAACCAGTAGAGTTCGGTAAAATACCAGAATTGCTTTCTTTTGAGGGACTTTTTTTCTTCTTTTTTTTCTGGCAACTGCCCCTATTTAACTTTTTTGATGGAAAAACGACCAGCAGAGGTCAGTAAAATACCAGAATCACTTTCGCATGCTCTAGATTACAGTCCATAGAAATTGTCTTCCACAAGAACTAGTAGACAACAATATTTTTTCAAATCTTGTAATTTTAAGTTATATGAGCATCGAATGCCTGATTTTATATTAAAAACAGAGCTTTGGAGTATACCATTTCCAGGTGAAAGGCAATATTCTCTCCATGTGTTCCCATACCTGATGTGTCACGCAGTTTGGTGCTCACTTTCCCTCCATGTTAAAAAACAGTAGATGTTTCAGCACCCAGGCTTGTGTGCTGCATAGCTAAATACATATAAGGTCCCAAAGGTGAGACTGATTGCATTGCAAATGCTTGTTTACACTGATTTTAATGAGCTAGCATCTTCTTCTCCAAGTTCATTGTAGGGTTAGCTTCCCATCTCTCCTTGGATGGTCATGGAGATACATGCACACAAATGAGTATCTCATCTCTGAGACTTACTTGGGGGATAAGTGTGGCTTGGAGGCTGCAGACCAGTGTCTAGGTCTAGGAAGACCCCCCATGATTTTGCAATTTGTAAATAAATTGCAAAATCTGAACTTTTGTAAAAATTCAGTGATTTGTACAAAAGTGCCCGTAAAATATGTATTAAAAAAACCTGGCTTTTACATTCTCTGTACTGAGTCTGTGCTGCCACTAAGCCAGAAAAGGGAGGGTGAGCAAAAGGCCAGCAGGCAACAGAGGTGTTCTGTCGTCTGCCTCTGAAATGCACCGAGCCCCCTCCTGAGCAATTAGCCTGCAGCCGGCCTCACATGTTTGTGTCCCCCTGCAGGCCATTGGAAGACTCTCCGGCCACCTTACCCCCGACTGCACTTCTCTCCCTTGGCCCCCCATTGTCTCCTGTTACCACTAACTTCCCCATGTCATATTTCTTTTTTCCATACCCTCAACCTTCTCTGCGTTCATGAATCCCCTGTACGTCCCCCCCGACCACTTCTGCCCTGCACGCACAGGTTGTCTGCTGCTAAAAAGAGTAGGCTACATATTGTAGTCCACTCTTTTGGCATCAGACACCCTTCGGTTCCAAGCGCTGTGCTGCTGGAGACTACATTACAGATTGTGGCATAGCACATTCTCTAGCAGTGACAGAGTTCAAGCCTTCAGTATTTTTGTGGTGGGCACATCTTTTGTCCACCGCAAAAATGCTGTGAATTTTGAGGGTTTGGGCTGCAAATGTTTCTTTTTTTGGCCGCATAATTTGCTCCCAAAGCCGCAACGTCCCTTTGGGCCTGTCTAAGAGCAGACTAGGAGCAGCCGTGAGGGGGTGCTCGGGACAAGGCAAGAGTTCTATGATGTTTAAAGATGAGTTGCAGGGTTCTAAGAGCAGGCTTAGGGCTAGGGAAGGGGAGCCTAGGAGCAACCGTCGATGTGGTGAAGACTTTCTAAGGATCTTGTGAGGGCAGCCAAGGCATGTTGGTGGCCAGCCAGGGAAGACAACCTAAGACATCATGGCGGCCGGTTGATGATCTCTGAGGGCCAGTTGGAGTGGTGTTGGACTTGGCCCTTTTTGCAGGGTCATCCCAGAACTTTTTGCATTCCTCCTGATATTTTTTCTGACCTGGTGTTGGTGGTTTTAGAACTATGGGCACTTCATTACTACTGTCCAGCGGTAAAGGACATGTACTCACTATGGTAAACGTGGTTAAACTGGTCTACACCTCTTTGGCGTATTGAATTTACCTATCAGTCCCTTGTCAAGTGGTATCTCATATACCCAGGGCGGTAAACAACGTTTACCACAAATCTTTTTCCCTGCAGGGAATCACAACGTGGTATTTACAACGACCGCATTGTGATTCTGCATACCATTACTCCGCAAGTCGGAACAACGACCTGCGGAGGGGGGGGGAGGTGTTGGATTTAAAATCCAACACCTTCCATATTGTCCGCACAGACTGGAGTTGGAATAGTAAATTATGCTATTTCAACATCCAGCGCCCCCCCTTCGCAAGTCGTTGTTCTGACTTGCGGAGTAATGATATGCGGAATCACAACGCGGTGGTTGTAACGACCGTGTTGTGATTCCCAGCGGGGAAAAAGACTGTGGGATAACAACATACATTCACCCAGGGCCAGTAAATTAAATACTACTGGTGGTCTTGCAGAGCTGCTTGTGCCACCCACCAAAGTAGCCTTTCTAACCTCTCTCAGGCCTTTGCAATTACAGGGCCTAAATGCACTGTTTACTGCTGCTGTGACATGGCACATAAAGTGGTTGCCACGTCTGTGACTCCCCTTTTACTACATTTCAGTCACCACTAAGGTAGGCCCTAGCTAGCCCTATGGGCAGTGCGCACTGTAGGTAAAAGGTAGGACAAGTGCTTTAATTGTGTGGCATGTCCTGGTAGTGACAAACAGCCTATTTGGTTTCTCACTACTGTGAGGCTGCCCTTTCATAGGAATGCATTGTGGATTCCCTGATATATGGTTCAGTGGTAATCTGATATGAGAGGGGTAGCGTGATCAAGTTTGGTATGTTTGGAATAGTGGAAATAAATGCTGCGTAATGGTATTCGCAGATTTATTATCACTATTTTAGAAATTCCACTTTTGGAAGTGGGCATTTCTGTGTGCTATGTGTCTTTGTGCCTGCCTGTTATGTATTGCATGTCTGGCTCTGGATGATAGGGGCTGAGGAGGTGCCGTGGCTCCAGAGGGGCTGGGTGAGTCAGCGCAAGGCTGAAAAGGGTGATCTGCATTTGGAGTAGTGGGAGGAGTAGCACCTGACCCTGAATAGGACTGTGCCTGCCTTACACAATGCTGGCTCCGCCCCCATGTGGTGTGTCTAGGCCCAGAGCCTACACTAACAATGGGGACTGTTGTGCGCTTGTTAAGTGCCCCCAGAACTGGTTTGGACTAGGTCCAGTGCCCTGAGCCAGGGCAGAACAAAGATACTATGGGATATAAATATTGGGCCTGTGACCCCATGTAAAATGCTGTTGTGCTTTCTTAGGACTTGTGGCCGGCGGGCTGCTGGATGGCCAGGAGGAACCGCCGTGGGACCCAGTTGCTGCCTAAGGCGTTGGAGGGGCTGCCCTCTGCTGGTAGGCCCTGTGTGTCTGTCTACCTGTGCCCAGTTATTTCCTTGTGGAGGTCTGGCAAGGAAGCGCAGCCTCCTCCCTGTTGGTGGTTCCGGGTGGGAGACAGGCTGAGCAGTGTACTTTTCTTTTGATCTGCCCTCTAAACCCAGTGCGTGGTGAGCGCCCCGGTCTTGTGACCAGGAGGGCCTGAGAAGGGCATTGTGCCCATAGCGGCATGGAGAGCACTGCAGGATTGCTGTGCCCTAGGGGTTTGGAGCCCTGACGGGGGCTTGTGTGGCATGATTGCCAGGCAGGTGCAAATCGGGAAGTTGTGCAGTTTCCAAAAAGCAGACGGAGACCTCGCTCCTTAATTGCCAGCGGGCCAGAAGTCAGGCATAAGCTCAGCCTGACTGTGGGCGGGGCCCGTGCAGTGGAAGCAGACGCTGTGGGCAGGACTTTCCTGTAACCGGAAGTCAGGCTGTTGCCTGCTTGTGGGCGAGGTGTTCAGCGCGCTGTCCGCGCGTCTGAAGAGACACCGGTGTCTTCATTGCGGGAGGCTGTCAACGGCAGTCTGGGAGATCCTGAAGGATCCCCAACACACCGTAACATTGGGGTAGGAGTCTTTTTAGTTGCTCCACACCGGGGGAAGCAGCACTCCCCCCCTCAGCAGTAAGGGAGGAAAAAGCAAGGTGAGGAGCTGAGTCAGCGTCACCACACGTAGCCAGGGTAGCAGCTGCCCTGGGTGGTAGTGGGCAGCTGCCGGAGTGACTCTTGGCCTCACAGTCCTACTTTTGGGGGAAAAGGCCTTGTTGGGGGTCGTGGAAGCTTGGGGTTAACCTCAACGGATGCCCCCCGAGTCTTGGTGGAGGAAGGGCCCTTCACAGATGTCACCGTACAGTCCAGGATGCAGAGGCACTGGGACTGCCGATTGGGGGCCAGTGGGCTCCCAGAGAGATGGTTGCCTATAAACAATTACGTTTATACCTCAGAAGGGCTAATGTGATGTACATTGTGGCAGGTGCTACTATGGTGCATGGCTGCTGATGTTATGCATAAATGTGCTATGCTCAGGGTGACCCCTACTGTAAGGCTCCTTCTGAGGGAATGTAATGTGCTATAGTGCACAGCTGGTGGGTGCACCTTGTAAGTGGATATGGTGCACTGTTGCTGATTATTTTTTGCACAATAATGTGCTAAGTGTACCCTTACCAGTAGTTACTTTTTTCTTCACTAACTGAATTGTGATGGTTCTGATAGTGGCCCGATTGGCCCTGTAGTGTATATAATCCCTGTAAAGTCATATCAAGTGCCAGATGGCACAGTGTGTATAAGTGATTACGTTCTAATGTGTTTTATGAGTAATATGAAGGCTATTTTTTATATAACCTTGTGTAGAGTTTCTTTTGTGGTGTGCCTAGTGTGTCGCTGCTGTGTGTGAGTGTGTGTTGCACAAATGCTTTACACATTGCCTCTGGGATAAGCCTGACTGCTCTGCCAAGCTACCAAGTGGGTGAGCAGGGGTTATCTTCAGTGTGTAACTCCCGTGCCCTGACTAGAGTGGTGGTTTCTGACTGGCTTAGGCGCTTGCCCTAGCCAACCAGAAATCCCATTTCTAACAGGTGGTCTTTGTTTTAGGTGGTGTTATTCAAAAGATGGCTTGGAGTATGTAAGAGCAACCAAAAACATTGAATACCTCTAAGCACTTAACCAAACATAAACTGCTTGTGTTTCTGACATCAACTGAGAGTCTAGTTGAGCTTGCTGAAGGCTAGGTGATGAGGTCTGAGGGTCGGAGGAATGTATTTTGAGACTGGCAGTGAGTAATAGGGAGTTTGTGAGAGACTGCTTATACCTCTTATGTTTTACTAATAGCGGGGGCCTGCGGTGGACCCCACAGCCCCAGGCACCGCCACCTCCCCAGGGCTTTATTATTTATGTCCAGGGGCAGCCCCGGGAACCACCACCTCCCCGTGGCATTGTAAATTACTTTTGGGGGGTCTCACGGCCCCCAAGCCCTGGGGACCGCTAACTTCCCGGGGCTTACATAACATTAAAAAGTGTGGGATGGGCTCCTGCCCCTCCCCACACTGCCCCAGGGATCACCGCCTTCCCGGGGCAAACTTTATTTAAACATGGGGGTCCGTTGCGGCCCCCCAGGGACCACCACTTCCCCATGGCTATGCAAATGATGTTAGTGGGGCAGATCGGCCCCCCTCCTGGAGCCATACATGGCACTGGGGACTGCCACCCCCCAGGGCCGGCTCCTGCAATGTCCCACCCTGTCATAGCAAAATCTGCTTCGCTTCATGGAAGCTAGAGCAGGAAATCTGCTCTCGCTTTCATGAAGCGAAGCAGAATTGCTTATGGGCAAAGGGATCTGCATGTCAGCAGCTCCCCTTGCCCAAAAGCAATGCCGGCTCCTGCAGGAGGCGGGTAGCCGGCAAGGACTGCAGGGGAATTGGGGCTCCCCCGGAGGTTCACAACTTTAGGGCCGGCCCCGGGGGATGGGTCCCACAGGGTCAGACGTGGCCTGGGAGGAGGGCCACACGGCCCCCTCCCTTTATTTAAAAAATAAAATTGCCTGGCCCAGAGGGATGGGGTCCCCAGGGCCAAAATTGGCCTGGGGAGGGGGGCCACGCAGCCCCCACTCCTTAAAAAAAGTATATAATGGCCAAGCCCTGGGGATGGGGTCCCCGGGGCCAATAGTGCCCCAGGGAAGGCAGGTCACGTGGCCCCCTTCCCTATATTTAAAAAAAAAAGAGGCCCCGTCCTGAGAAAAATATATAATGGCCATCCCCCGGGGGTTGGGGTCCCCAAGGCCAAAAGTGGACCAGGGAAGGGGGGCCGCATGGCCTCCTCCAATACAATATATTTTTTTAATAAGCTGGCCAGGCCCTGGGCGATGGGGTCCCCGGGGCCATAATTGGCCTCAGGAGGGGGGCAACACAGCCCCCTCCAAAAATAAAAATGACAAGGCTGGCCAGGCCCCGGGGGATGGGGTCCCCGGGCCATAATTGGCCGCTGGAGGGGGGCCACGCAGCCCCCTTCCATAAAAAAAAGAGAAACCCGCCTCCTCCCTGCATGACTCTGCAAACGCACCTCCTGGCGCACTTTGCGTTTGGGGATTAATCCATCTTAAATGGACATCATCCACGTGATAATCTGATGCACCTCCTCACACCCTAATATAACCTTTGATACACCCAGTCTAAAATACATACTACCATTTTCCAACCATAGACATACCAATGCCAGTTACTACATACCCACTCACTGTTTCCTAGGTCTACACACACATCCACTCATTCACCCTTATAGTCACTCATACATGCAATCACTCATCAATACTACACTATCAAATGCACTCATACACCTATACAGATACTTACACAGTGCCACTTATCCAGAGTTACTCACACACCTAGTCAGTCAGGCAAAGAATCAATCACACTCCCATTTACACACCTATATAGTTATACACACACCACCTCACTGATTCATACAGATACTAACATATACTTACTCTCTTACACAATCACTGACACAAGCACACACTCATCCATACAGCCACTCTCACAATCACTCACTCTCACATATAGTCATTTATATACTCCATTACTCACAAATACTGCCTTACACATATGTAGTTACTCACACATGTACTACTGAGACATCCATTCACTCACCAACATACCCATGCACACACTCACCCACCCAAAAAGCCCTTCACAGATGCACTCTTGAACCCATATACCAATGAATCACCCACTCACACATCTATGCACAGAGTCACCCACCCACACCCACCCATACAGACACTCAGGCACCCATACAGATACTCAGACAACCAATCAACAACACATATAGAAACTCATGAAAATACCTACCAACCCATGCAGGTGCTCACACACCAACTGACAGACTTATATACACATTCACACAGTTTAGTCAATAACCCATGCATTCAGTAAGACACGTTCAATCACTCACTTATACAGTCAGTCATACACATAATAAATCATCCCTTCAGACACTCATACACCCACTCATTCTTCAATACACCTTATATATATATAAAACATATTTATACTTTACAGAAACACACAGTCACCGGATGATGTCATTAGTGATGTAATTGGAGATGTCCCTGAAACTTGTGTTTTTTTCAGTGAATTTCTAAGGTTTTTTAAATGGTAATTTCTAACTAAAACGACTCTGAAACCTATGGTTTTTTCAGTGAATATATATGTATATATATTACCTACTGGCTGTCGCCAGTAGGTAGTTATAGGTAGGACCTATTTACAAATGGCAACATTCTATTCTACTCTGGCACCGATTGATGAATCTTTGAGAAAAGTTTCAAGACGAATTCTTTGTTGAGATCAGCTCCTATGTAGAAATTTTGGGGGTGATTCGTCAAGGGGGCGCTGAGTAAAAAGGGGGTCCCAAAACTTGTTTTCTCAATGTTAATTTCCATAGGAAACTTTAGACAAGGCTACAGATCGAACGGGTGAACGGAATTACCCCAAATTTAGCAGGGAGAAGGGTCTTGATCTAGAAAGCACGCTTTTGTTTTTTGGTGTAAATCCGTCCAGTAGTTTTTGAGAAATATCGAAATTTACAGATATCGATATTTGGGAATTCTGCCATCTGATTGGCTGAGGAGTTACGAGCACGAGCCTGCTGCTGATTGGCTGTGAGTGCAGCGAGCGTTTGCTACTAGGAAGTGTTGGCCACCATTCTTTGATTCCATTGAAGCGAATAAGGGGGAAAAAGGGCGAAAAATGTGAGAAAGAGGAGGGTAGGAGCACTGTAACCTCTGTGGGGTGTTTAGGGTGTGCTATAGAGGGGGTGCGAAGTGAACTACTCATACCTACCAGTCTGAAAGTACTGGGTACAGAAATTAAGTGAGGTATTGCGTAGTCTGATGCTGCTAAGGTGAGCTGCTGTGGGAGTCAGGGATGAAAGCGTGAGCCTAAACTGTGTGTCTTATGGTGTGAAGCCATGTGCCCTAGCCGCTGCAGCACACCTGTGGAAGTAGTGTCAGCATGTGTTTATACCTACTAGGACAAACTACTTACTCCTACTGGTTTGAAAGTCCTGGGGTATGGAAAATATGTGAGGTATTGTCTAGAGTCACATGGTGCTAAGCTGAGGTGCTGCCGGAGTCGGGGAGGAAAGCTTGAGTCCAAACTGTGTGTCATATGCTGTGAAGTCATGTGCTCTGGCCGCTGTGCCACATCTGTCAAGTAGTGTCAGCATGTAGTTATACCTACTCCGAGGAACTTTTGTTTTGAACATTGTAACTTGTGTGTGGTGCTTAGGGGGTGTTATGCAGGGAGTGCGAAGGTACATTTGCGTGTATTATATCAATATGGTATTGGTAAAGCGCAAACTACTCATCCCTATGGTTCTGAAGGCCCTCGAGGCAGGCGTGGAAATTATGTGAGCTATTAAGCGAGCTGTTGCCCAGAGTCACATGGTGCTGAGCTGAGGTGTCCAAAGGTGTCCTTCATAAGCATTTCCAAACCTACTCCAGTCAATGTGCCTAGGTCATGTCCACCGCAATGTACAATCATGAGGTCAGGGTATGGAAGATGAAAAGAGGTTTTAACCAAAGGTAGCAATTGGTGCAACTTCAATCTTCTCTGTGTAAACCATTTAATGTCCACATTTTGTAAACCTAGGTCTAAGTCAATACGTCTGTGTTCTGTATACCTCTTGCACCTGAAAATATAGCTATGTCCTACGATCCACACTAGCATTTTGAAGGTATGGTTGAAAGGTATGGAAATATGTCTGTAGCTCATGCAGTTCCTTGGTAGAATAAGAGATATGTTTAAATATGGGGAAGTACTTTTGCCATACAAAACGATACGTGATTGGGAGTTGAAAAGCATTCTTTTTTAAAAGTAGGGTGCACATTCGTTTTGTGGAAAAGCATCTTTGTGAGTGGTTAAGAAAAAGCAGTTTCAACGTGGAGTACATATCATAGGATAAAATTTGCTCAACTGAACCACAGCTGCTACTTGCATTTGGGAGGCACTGTTCAAACTTAAAACAATCGTGAACTTTTAACCTGCACGTGCCGTTCGAGAAAATGTGTTGATAGAATGCGTTGCACTTCTGACTTCTATGTGTTGTTGAACATTAAAAAAACGGTTTATATGAAAAATTAAAAAGAAACCAATAGAGAGAAGTTTTGAAACCTAAAAGAATCTAGGAACTATTCTAATTTGTTCTTCACATGTCTTTATGTGTGGAGCAACAAAATTATAGACACAACAGCACCAGGAAGAGGAAGAAGCAGGAAGTGGTGGGATGGGGGAGATGGGCAGAATGGCACACATGCACAATTAAGTATAGCACAAGTATAGACAAACAATGGCCAAAATGAAACGCACTAACAAGGAGCACAAGTCACACAACCCGCCAACATCACACCACTGAACGAGCATAGAAGTGAAAACCATGCTGTATTCATAAAGGATGTGTACAAAGGCCGGTCGTTGGTGTTGTGGGATGTCTGCGACCATGGTTATCATGGATGAGATGCCCAGCATGTGGCACATGGGCGAGTTCACTGTGTGTTACATTGCCAAACAGCTGCTTCTCCATCCCATGAGCCCCCACACTTTTCTACGGTGTGCTGTTGTATCTCGTGCACTCGTACAGCACACCATTGTAATGCCTATTCGCGCATGTCCTGCTACATTCAAACTACACCATCACAGTGCTGTTTGGAGGTGGTGCTGTAGTGAAGATCGTTATCTACCTATGTACAACGCTAAGTTAGCATAACCACGTTAGATGTTAGAATGCCATCTTGCCGCATTTGCTGCTTTTGCACACGACACTGTAGTCACATGTTATTCAATTGAGAAATGCTTACTCGACTTTGCTTCAAATGAGAACTGTCTGTTGTTACCATCCCAAACAGTGAACAGCGACCTTGGTCTGTACACCGTGTAAAGAAACAGTCTGGGTCGCTAGACGGTGCATGTTGTTGAGTTCAGGTTGATCGGCCCACTAGTTTAGCCATAACACGCACGCAGCTGCAAATGCCTGAAAGTCGAATGCTTTTAATATTGCAGCGTTACATGTTTTCATTACATTCGGAAGAAGAGCGTTCCTAGGAGCAGAGCATAGCTGATCCTGCGATGTGAGCTCTCTGAGCTGATATTTACGGTATGGGGTTCCCCATTCAAGCCTAGAGACCTTCTATTAGTCTAATAATACTTTAGTGTGTTAGAGAAAGGAAGGTGGCTTAGATCCACTGTCATTTTAGTATGATTACTCCTTTCATTTTTTATGGTATTGTAACTATGCTGATGGTTTTGATTTTAATCGTTTGTCTGCTAATGTTAGCCAAACTGCTGCATCTTAGGACACGAGGTTTATAAAATAAACTCTTTAAACTTTTAACCGCGTCTCTGTTTATTCTGTTGTGGACTGGTACGAGAATATTTACGAAAAGGTATTTCTGATTCCCACCATTCCTGAGAAATATATTAAGTCGCTTGTTCTGAGTTGTCTATACATTGGGACCGCCGAGTTAAACCTCGGATATCAAATGGGACACTGATGCTGGCCGGATAAGGTGTTCTGGGTTCTGAGGTGGGTTTTTGGTACACCGCAATTCACTGAGGGCCTGGGTTCCTGCACATAGTTCTGCGCATAAGCAGAATCCCTGCAACATGGCGCACCTAACGTTTGGTCAATTGATTTGAGACGCCTTAGTAGTGCTTGTATTAGTCCACAACACCCTCACTCTGGTTTCCGGATAGCGGAAGTGACGGTTTAACCTACCTGTGTTTTGACTAAATAGGTTCCTTCATGCTTGATCTTTAAAAAGGTTTTTTAATCTGAACCCTAGTGCTACTACTATACTGTAGATTTACTGTTTATGTCCTAATGGCGGTCGATATTCCGGCTCATAGCCGAGCACCCTTGAAACGTCACTTGGCGCAGTATGGGGTGCCGGACGATGGTATGGCTGTGAGTTTTGTGGTAAGTGCCGATGCGTTGTTTCCATTTGAGTTGTTCTACTCTTGGGTTACTTTGCCGGCGGTGAGTGAGGACGATGATACGTTCCACACCTATACTGCCACACAGTTACTAGCCCACTATATGCCTTAGAGGACACAGGAAATTCCTATTTCTGCCTGGCAGCATAACATTTGGTTTAATGGCGCCCTTCCCCATGCGGTTGTACCGGCGAGAATGGGCCCTTTGTCGATTGCAGTGGCCACATGGCCGGTACTTGCCGGATTTACGCCTCATCCCCGCTATCTACAGGTATCGGTGGCTGAGTTGCGTGTACTTCACACTGCCCTTATTTCAGTACATAGGGCTTTAGTGCAGTACGTGTCACGCAACGTGCAGGCGGTCGCTGCTGCTGTTGCGGGACATCAGACGGACCACCACGTGGTGGTGATTAGTTCTGTTATGGTTAATTCGGTAGTCGGCAAGTGACCCCAAAATTGGGATGATTTCCCTTATTGGCTTGCTGAGGAATTTGACCAACTGGAAGCGGTTTATCCGCGTACGACTCCTGTGGAGAAACACAGGATCCTTACCATCGCTTTGCCTAAAGACTTAGTCCCAGATATGGCCGATTATCAAAACTGGGGTAAGGTCTTTGCAGCGACATACTCGAAGTGCTATGGCACTCCGTCTCTGTCGGTACTGCCCTCCGTTATAAAACGTGTTCAGGAGAATCATGGTGCGGTGGCTGCTATTGAATTGGGTATGCGGCTTGTCGGAGTCTTTGATGTGGTTGCTACCATGATATTGGGCAACCTCAAAGGGAATGCTATGCAGTTCCAGGTGCTTAATAAATTAGACGCAGTAAACGAAGATGACAAGCCGAGGGAATTCGCGAAAATTATCGCGATGGCCTATAAACAAGTTGGTCGGAGCGCTTTAGGGGTTAAGCCGACTGTGAAATATCCTGATTCTCAGCAGACAAATGCAAATTCGTCTGGTAAGGACGAACGCCCTAACTTTCCAAAACAAAGTTGGAGGGCGAAAAAACAGGAGAAACAGCAACAGAAACAGGGGTCTCGTCCTGCCTCTCCAGTACAGTCAAGTAGTGAACGCACTTATGATCTGCGCGATCGTGCTACTATTAAGTCACCTGATAGATTTCAGGTTTCTGAACAACGCTCTCCTCGTTCTTCACAGGAAACATCGGCTTCACAATCCGGTGGCGGAGGCGCTGGGAAAAGTCGGGGTGCACTGCAAGCACGTGAGCAATCCCGACAGACTGACGGCAAAGGCAAGCCAGGAGACTCTGCACGTCAAAGACCCCCGTTTCAGAAGAAGAAAGTTGCTGCTCTCACAGCGAGGTATGCCTCAGATGGTACGGACGCAGCTTCAGAACCTGACATGGGCGCTAACGCTGCTAGACAGCGCGGCGGAAGTTACAGTAGTGCGACAAGCACTGCGTCCATATCTGGAGGCGACAGCAACTGATATATTCATGAATATTGAGACTGCTGACACTCGGGTGTCTCCCCCTGATAGACTATTTAATATTGTCCTTCAAATAGAAGGTGACAGACAACGTACAATTCAAGGGGTGTTTTGGGATAATCTGACCACTACCTATGATATTCTATTGGCTGAGGCAGATTGGCCCCCGGCTTTCGTTTTAGATGCTCCTAGAGGGGAGGAGGTGATCCTCCCAGCCTTTGCACACACTGTGCCTAAGGTCCTAGCTAAAAAGTACGCCAGGGAATGGGCTCAGGTGCAAGCGCCTGCGTTGTATCGAAATCAGGTTGGCTGGGATAAATTAGCTCCCGGCCATGAGATTCCGTTGCGGACTATGCCCCAACCACAACCCCAATACCCCATGCGTCGTGAAGCTAGACCTCACGTCGCGTCAATCCTTGAACAATTGGAATATCAGGGAGTAATCGAAACATGTGTGTCACCTATGAATAATCCCTTATTCACTGTGACGAAGCCTGACGGGTCGTACCGCCTAGTTTTGGATTACCGGCACTTAAACTCTCATTGTCGGACCTGTGCGGTACAGAACACCCATAGTTCGGCTCTCGTCGATAGTCTCGTGAGAAAAAGGTTTAAAACCACACTTGAAATTTCCAATGGCTTTTACAGCCATAACCTGTCCTCTCTTAGTAGTGAGTGGACGGCATTCACCTCTGGTGGCAAACAAAATGCAGGAGGATGCGTGCATAGCTACATGTCCAGGCTCACTGCCAACACTGAGGTGACAGCACACTGTGATGTTGCAGGGCTCGTGCCTACCATGCTAAGACAATGACCACAGGGACACACTTGCTCAGATGTGGGTTTGGGGGGCGTTGGCGGTCCTGGAGTTGTTGCGATGAGTCTTGTGGCCCTTATGGGTATCCCTGCATCATGCTCATTGATTCTTTAGCACCTGTGGGTGTTGTGGTGTGACTCTTGGCTGTGTTCCATTTCATGGTGCAGGTAGTCGTCCTGCTTATCACCAGCAGAAAGCAGGTGTAAAATACCTGGTGCTAGCGTGGCTTATCGTTGGAATTTGTTTCGCATTGTAGTTGGTGTGAAAGTTGTGATGTGATTTGTGTGCAGAACAATATACAAACTGAGCAGTGTATCTTGTCAAGATGCAGCACTTGATGCACTATTCCCAATCAATATAAATACAATGAGAGTTCTTAATTGATTTTGTGTGCACACTGTAAGTGCAGCCACTACCTCAGTGCAATTCAATACAGGATTTTAGTATTTAGAATAAATTGAAAAGGTCTTTTTGTACGGGAATGGCATTTCATTATCATCACTTCAATGGAAGTAAAGCTGAGATAAATCTAACACACTATTCAGAAGTTGGTGTAAACTGCAGACATCACCAGTATTCCCACGATAAGTGCCCCAAAATTTAACACCATGGTGGACTCCATGAAATAACAGTAATAAGAACAAGAAAGAGTCATAGAGCAGTGAAGAGAACAACCAAAAACGTTATTATTTTTTTTTTTAAACTTTATTTTTTTATAAATATATATGTAAACGATAAACGAAAAACCATTTGCAAAATTTATTTTTTTATTAACATATATATAAATGATAAACTAATAAACAAAATGTAACAAAAATAATAGAAAACAAGAAGGCGGAACACTCCTGTGGGGACCATGGATGTCGACGACAGAGCCTGGAAAATAAAGCACAAAATAAGGACGTGTGTAACGGGCATATCAAAGGAGAGAGGCGCAGACAAACAGAGAAGGAAAATAAAGCCAGAGAGAAAAAGAGAGGGAAAGAAAGAAAGGGAGTGAGAAAGGGAGAAGGACGAGAGAGAGTTAGAGAGATAGAAGGAAAAGGAGGACGAGAGAGAGAGAGAGCGAGAGAGACAGACAGACACTGCCTCCTCTGCGTATCCATGAGCAAATAATTACCTGGTGCCACCGGAGTGTGCAGCAGTGGGCACTCCATGTGCTCGTCAAGACTCTGCGCATCCCAGATATGTCGCTGAGTCCTGAGTCATGAATGGCGGAGACATTAGCTTCTCCGCAGATCTCACAGATGTCGCTGAGTCCTGAATGTTATGTTATGTTATGAGCATTTATAAAGCGCAACTGTTACCAAAAAGGTGTCCTGGCGCTCAGAGAAGACCTAAAGAGGTATAGTGTGAGAGAGATGAAGGGATAAGGAGGATCAATAATTAAAAAGAAGTGTTTTTAATGTCTTTCGGAATGATAGAAGATCGGTCATACTTCTCAAAGACACAGGAATAGCATTCCATGCCCTGGTAGCACTGGCCACAAAGCCTCTACCACCCCAATTGGCCCTCTTCACTCTTGGAACTATAGCCAATTTGGCATCCGAGGATCGTAGGCTTCTGGTAGGGGAGTACCAGTGAAGTTGTTGTGTTAGGAATTTAGGCCCCATTCCATGGAGGGCCCTGAAGGCCAATGTCAAGGCTTTGAATTGAATACGTTGTCTCACAGGTAGCCAATGTAGGGCTTTAATTTGAGCAGAGATGGAACCAGTCCTAGGCGTGTCCGTGAGGAGTCTGGCCGCCGCGTTCTGCAGAATCTGTAGTTTATTTGGAGATCCTTCATGTATCCCAAGGTAGAGACTATTGCAATAGTCCAATCTAGGCATAATGAGAGCTGTGACAATTATTTGCTGTGCTGCTTTTGGGAGTAGTGGCATAATTGTTTTGCAAGATTTGAGAATATGTGTGGTGGTGGAGACAACTTTGTTCACTTGATCCCTGCCACTTAGTTTGTCATCCAACCACACGCCCATATTTTTTACTTTCCCTACAGGGATGGGGAGTTGGCCGAGATCAATCGGCCAGCAATCTGGGGACCATAGGTTAGGGTTGTTGCCAAAAAGAATAACCTCCGTTTTGTTGGAGTTAAGCTTTGGGCAGTTTAATGTCATCCAGTCTCCCACTGCGGACATACAGTGTTGTAGTCTTAGGGGTATATGCCCGGAATTTCCTGGAAGCAGGTTGACCAATATTTGGGTATCGTCAGCATATGAAGTTAAAGTGAACCCAAATGATTCAACAAGCGGTGCTAGGGAGGAAACATATATATTAAAAAGAGTCGGGCTCAATGAAGAACCTTGGGGGACTCCGCAGGGCAGGGAGAATGATTCAGCCTGAAAGTCCTCTAGTTTGTACTCTATCCGTAAGAAAGGATTTGAGGAGATTCCAAGCGGAACCCTTAACTCCTATCTCCTTGAGGCGTTTCATCAATATACCGTGATGAACGGTGTCGAACGCCGCAGACAGATCTAGCATGATCAGAGCGGCATTCCCTCCCTGGTCCAGAATGTTCCTGATCTCTCCAGTGGATTTTAGCAGCGCAGTTTCAGTGCTGTGCTCCCCTCTAAATCCAAACTGAGTTGGGTCCAGGACTTGATGGTCTTGCAGAAATGTATTTAGTTGGGCGTTAATATTCCTCTCTATGACCTTTGCCGGAAGAGGGATTCTTGATATGGGTCTAAAATTGTTTGGGTCATTGATGTCTAGATTGGGTTTCTTTAAAAGTGGCAGGATTGACGCATGTTTCCAGACTTTTGGGAAGTATCCGTCTAGATACATGGTGTTAAAAATGGGGGTGAGTATTTTTGAAATAGGTTCTACTGCTAGTAAGACGACCCTACAAGGACAGGGGTCATAGGGGGAACCTGACTTTATCTTACACATTAGCTTCGATGTATCAGATTCAGTTAACGGGACAAAATTCTGCAGGAGGGGACTTTTAGTCATAGAGTCAGTTCGGGGAGAGGCTAAGCTCTGAGTAGTTTCATTAACAGAATTAGAGAATGTGACAAAGATATTATTTACTTTTTCAAAAAAACTTTTAGCTATTTTATTACACAGTTCTTGGCTGGCCTGAACTGATGGGGTACATGGATGAGATAGATTTTTTACTATTTTAAAAATTTCTTTGGAGGAGTTTTTTGCTGTGTTGATTTTGTCCGTAAAAAACATTTGTTTTGTTTTTTGCAATAGGTGTTTATATGTTGACAGGCTTACTTTATAGATCGATTTGTCTTTTTCCTTGTATCCCTCCCTCCATTTTCTTTCCAAGCGCTTACACACCAGTTTCTGGTCTCTAAGTTCAGAGGAATACCAAGGAGCCGAAGGATGTTGTCTGTTGACGCGAAGAGGTTTCAGTGGAGTGTGTTTGTTTTCTGCAGCTGTCAACCAGTTTGTGTAGATGTTAGTTGCCGCATCTAAATTTCTGGGCAGTGTTGGTGTTGTGAGAGTGAGATGCTGTTGTATTTCTCTTGGATCAATCTTGTTCCAGGCTCTAGTTACTGAGCATTTTTTTCTCAGTAATTTAGGGGCCACATTGGCAGGCAAATTAAATTCACTGATAACCGCAAAATGGTCTGACCATGTCAGCTGTAACGTGTTTAAAAAGGTCAAATTTGGGTTATTGGAAAAAATGCCGTCTAGTGTGTGGCCTGCTTTGTGAGTAGCTTCATTCACCAATTGTTCAAATTTGGCGCCTCTCATTAGCTCTGTTAGCTGAGTTGTGTCAGTTGAGGAGGATTCCAGATGGTAATTAAAGTCTCCTAGGATAGTATAGTAGTCGAGGCTAATGCCTCTTTCTATTAAATTACCAACTTGGGTGGGGAAACTTCCTCTGGGACCAGGAGGCCTGTAAATGAGAGAGCATCTAAACGAGCAGTGGTGTGATAGGTTTAGACAGAACTCTAAGACTTCACAATCCACTATAGATATGGGGGTGAAGGAAGCTGAAATTGAATTATGGTAAATAATAGCCAGTCCCCCCCCTTTTTTGTGGCCTCTATTTAGGTGGCAATTACGATCCGGTAAAAAATTTCCCTGTACGACTCGTATCCTGTCTTTTTACCGTACGAATCGTACAAGTGCCATACAAACTACCAATTACGATTCGCATGGGAAAAAGACAATACGAATCTCATTGGGAATAATTCCCCACACGTCCTCATGTCGGAAAATGTGTCCGACACGTCCTCGGACGAATCACCGTACAAATTTGAAAAGTGAAGTCCGACCGCGGAATCACGATCCATCCCATGCGTCAGAAGTTACAACCGTATGGAAAAAAAAAGTCCGCACCGAACACCCATAGCAACCATGGAGTCATGTGCCCGCATACGTGCCCAACACCCCCCCAGCCCCCGTACGTTCGAGTCGTACCCCCCGTGTATGTACACCCCCGTGTATGTACACCCCCGTGTATGTACACCCCCCCTGTATGTACACCCCTGTACGTGTCGTACCCCCGTGTATGTACACCTGTGTACGTGAGGTACCCCCCCCTGTATGTACACCCCTGTACGTGTCGTACCCCCGTGTATGTACACCCGTGTACGTGTCGTACCCCCCGTGTATGTACACCCGTGTACGTGTCATACCCCCCTGTATGTACACCCGTGTACGTGTCCTACCCTCCCCCTGTATGTACACCCCTGTACGTGTCGTACCCCCGTGTATGTACACCCGTGTACGTGTCATACCCCCCGTGTATGTACACCCATGTACGTGTCGTACCCCCCCTGTATGTACACCCCTGTACGTGTCGTACCCCCCGTGTATGTACACCCGTGTACGTGTCGTACCCCCGTGTATGTACACCCGTGTACGTGTCGTACACCCCTGTATGTACACCCGTGTACGTGTCCTACCCCCCCTGTATGTACACCCCTGTATGAGTCATACCCCCGTGTATGTACACCCGTGTACGTGTCGTACCCCGTGTATGTACACCCGTGTACGTGTCGTACCCCCCGTGTATGTACACCCGTGTACGTGTCGTACCCCCCGTGTATGTACACCCCTGTACGTGCCGTACCCCCCGTGTATGTACACCCGTGTACGTGTCGTACCCCCCGTGTATGTACACCCGTGTACGTGTCGTACCCCCCCTGTATGTACACCCCTGTACGTGTCGTACCCCCGTGTATGTACACCCGTGTACGTGTCGTACCCCCATGTGTGTACACCCGTGTACGTGTCATACCCCCCCCTGTATGTACACCCGTGTACGTGTCCTACCCCCCCTGTATGTACACCCCTGTACGTGTCTTACCCCCCGTGTATGTACACCCGTGTACGTGTCGTACCCCCGTGTATGTACACCCGTGTACATGTCATACCCCCATGTATGTACACCCGTGTACGTGTCGTACCCCCCCTGTATGTACACCCCTGTGCGTGTCGTACCCCCCGTGTATGTACACCCGTGTATGTGTCGTACCCCCGTGTATGTACACCTGTGTACGTGTCCTACCCCCCTGTATGTACACCCCTGTACATGTCGTACCCCCGTGTATGTACACCCGTGTACGTGTCGTACCCCCGTGTATGTACACCCGTGTATGTGTCGTACCCCCATGTATGTACACCCGTGTACGTGTCGTACCCCCGTGTATGTACACCCCTGTACGTGTCATACCCCCCGTGTATGTACACCCGTGTACGTGTCGTACCCCCGTGTATGTACACCCGTGTACGTGTCGTACCCCCCGTGTATGTACACCCGTGTATGTGTCGTACCCCCCCCCTGTATGTACACCCCTGTACGTGTCGTACCCCCATGTATGTACACCCGTGTACGTGTCGTACCCCCCGTGTATGTACACCCGTGTATGTGTCGTACCCCCCCTGTATGTACACCCGTGTACGTGTCCTACCCCCCGTGTATGTACACCCGTGTACGTGTCGTACCCCCCTGTATGTACACCCGTGTACGTGTCCTACCCCCCCTGTATGTACACCCCTGTACGTGTCATACCCCCGTGTATGTACACCCCTGTACGTGTCGTACCCCCATGTATGTACACCCGTGTACGTGTTGTACCCCCATGTATGTACACCCGTGTACGTGTCGTACCCCCCGTGTATGTACACCCCTGTACGTGTCATACCCCCCGTGTATGTACACCCGTGTACGTGTCGTACCCCCCCCGTATGTACACCCCTGTACGTGTCGTACCCCAGGCCCCAACATCACAACCGCATGTACGAGTCGTACCAAGCCACACACAAGGACAGCACTGTACAACAAAATGGCCCATGTACACACCGTACACACGCTAAAAACGCACGTACACAACCAGGACAAACCAAAACAACACAAGAATACACCATTCGAATGGTACAAAGCCACTAAACATGTCCAACAACCACTAAAACAACACATTCACTGACCTGCAACTGCCAAAAACAAACAGAGGCCCAAAACACCACCACTCCTTATAACACACCCACCCAAAGTTCAAACACAGCCACACCCACCAATGGACCAATAAAAAGGGCCCACACACACAAACTATGAGCCTTTGCAACAGACTCACTGCTGCCAGACCCCACAGACAACCTACAGCACCATACTAGAAGCTTTACCACACCTTACACTTGCACACCTTCACACAACCACCTTCACAAACACCCCCTCATCTCATTCACACACACACCTGCACAACCACACCCACACACCCACAACCATCCACACCCCCCCACCATCCACACCCACACCCTTCACCATGCCCACTAACAAGAATCCAAAGTTCACTAGCCGAGAGTTGGAGGTCCTTGTCGATGAAATCCTCAGAGTCGAGCCACACCTCTATGGAACATTGGTCAGACAGACCAGCATTTCAGCAAAAACAGCCATGTGGCAGACCATCGTCGATGCTGTGAATGCTGTTGCGGACACCAGAAGGAACAAGCAGGAATGCCAAGCCAGGTGGTACGATCTGCGGAGGAGGGTCCGAGCCAAGATGACGGATGAACACAACCAGGCCAACGTCACTGGAGGAGGGCCGTCCCGCAGACCCGTACACTACCATCCCTGGGAGGAGAGGGTGATGGCCATACTGCCGGTGGAGGCAGTCGAAGGATTAGGAGGACTCCGAGACCCGGGTGAGTACACAAACAACGCACCTCACATGGGGGGAACGTCATCCACAACCAAACTCACAAACAGGCACGCAACCACCCCAAGCTATCGCATGACTCAACCACACTCCATGAACACGCACATGCCACTGGCACCACCATGCCCCATGCACCCAGCTGGACAATGTCAAGTCACAGGCCACAGACGACACCAACACATGACACGGTAACCCGGATGGCGGGAGGGTGGGCCCGAAAAATCACATAGTGCAACTCAGAAGCAGACAACAATGCCCTCTGCCCATATGGCCTAGGTCACAGCCACAGGAAAGACTTGCCAGCAAATGGCGGACGCCTTGCATTAACACATGGGGGTGAAGGCACGTTTTTGAACATGACAGCAGCTAATGAACAGCCAACACTGTGAAAGTGTGGCAGCACACACCACCACAGCAGCAGCGCAGACACAGACACTACACCCAATGGGTGCCTGGAGATCAGAAACAAACTCACAGCAACAATCCAAGGGCCATTCAAAGAACTGCTAACAGTGTATGACCAGGAAGCTGGGCTGAGGTGACAGAGGGTGACACACAGAGGGAGGGAGAGGGGGACAGAGAGGGAGGGAGACACAGGAAGATGGACAGAGGGAGGAGGCCGACACACAGAGGGAGGGAGAGGGGGACAGAGAGGGAGGGAGACACAGGGAGACGGACAGAGGGAGGAGGCCGACACACAGAGGGAGGGAGAGGGGGACAGAGAGGGAGGGAGACACAGGGAGACAGACAGAGGGAGGAGGCCAACACACAGAGGGAGGGAGAGGGGGACAGGGAGGGAGGGAGACACAGGGAGACGGACAGAGGGAGGAGGCCGACACACAGAGGGAGGGAGAGGGGGACAGAGAGGGAGGGAGGGAGACACAGGGAGAGCAAATCAGCCTTGTGGTGTGTGGGAATGTCTGCTCGTCAGCAGGTAGACTGCGTGCATGTAGACAAGGGTGGCCAGTGCCAGCACCCCCCCTCTCCTCCATGGCAAAACACAGGGCCATGTCACAACCTGTGCACGAGCACAACGACAGCTACCTGCATCATTGAAGTGTGTGGAACAACTTCATGTGCCCACGTACAGTGCAACACGGAAGGCGCCAATGCACGGCTCGCCACACCTGCCCACTCCACTGCTGACTGCAGTCACACTTGACGCAGCAAGTAAGACTGTGCTACACATAGTTAAAGTCACCAAAGCTGTGCCCAAGGGACATACCCATGCACAAGTGCACTGTGAGTGGAATGCAAGACAGATCCAAATTCCCAGAGGAAATGTTCCAACTTTGAAACGAATGAAACATGGATGTTGCATGGAACAAAATTAACATTGTCTCTCTCACACACAGGTCAATGTCGTGGTTCACCCCCCAACACTGGGGGGGAAGACTCACAGGACCAGGCTCTGCGGGAGGCCAATCCCACCAGCAGCGACGACTCTCACGCCTCTGTGGATGACCCCGACCAACCTGGCCCCTCTGGTGTCCAACGACCTGCAGCACCTGCGTCAGGTACAACGGGGCCAACCACCACCCCCACTCCTGCCACATCCCAGGAGACATCCAGGATACCTGCCCCCCCACCACAAAGCAGCCAGTCTGTCCAGAAGGGACAAGGTTCTCCGGGCACCCAGGAGGAGGCAGGCAACACTGCAAATGCCATCCCTCAGGGGTCCCGGAGACCCGATGTGCCCACAACGGCAGGCCAGGCGCAAGTGGGCAGGGGTGGTGGGAGTGGAGGACAGCGGAGGCGCCAGCCTGACCAGTTGGCTGGGGAAACGGTATATTCCCATGTCCGAAACATCCTGGACACATACCGGCAGGACACCACGGGCATGGCCCAGGTTGTGTCCGTCCTCGAGGGGATCAAGACCCAGCAGGCCCAGCAACATGCGGAGCAACATGCCTGTCTACTGCAACACCAACGGAGGATGGAGGACAGACAGGCTGAGCTCGTGACGGTGTTCAAGGGAATTCACAGTACACTCCGTCGGATGGCCGACAACATGGGCAACCCTCCCTGTGCCAGAAGGCGTAGAACATCACCACCCACAGGGAGGGATCAGGAGGAGGAGGAGGAAACATCCGATGGAGCATCCCAAACATCGTCACGGCCTGCTTCTGAGGGTCCCCGCAGGAGGGCGGGTCGTCCATGGAAAAGACCGTGAGGGTCGGCGCTACAGCACCATCTCCCAGGACACCTGGCCTGGCACCTGGCCCACTGGAGCAACAGCAGCACAGCATCAAAAGACATTCTCTGCCACATGGCCTTGCTGGTCACTGTCTGACCAATGTTGACAAAGACTGTGGCATGGACTCTGAGGATTTCAAATGGCAAGGACACCAACTCCCCTAGTGAACTTTGGATTCCACACACCCGGAAAGCCCCTCATGTCAAACCCACCCCCCCCCCCCCCACTAAAATAAAAAGTCACACCATGAAGAGAAGATGCCTGCTGGTTGCATTATTACCTTACATGTGTCTTGTAAAGTCTAAACATGCCTGAGTTCTCTTTTGACTTCAACCATCCACACCCTGGGGCCTGAGTCTGGCACAGGACACACATGGGTCACAGTGTATTAAGCAAGACAGACATGGAGCACCATACACACCCGTGATGGACCCAACCAGCTGAGGGGGTGGCCGCACAACCGTGCCGACAGACATATTGAGTACAGCGACAGCCATGCGCAGAGGTCAGGGATCATGTGGAGTGTCCTGGGGGGCACCCAGGTATGTGTGGACAGGTGGCAGAACCATGTCCTGCAAGCTTGAGTCAGGTGGATGCAGAGAATGGTGGCCTGGCCAACGTTGGATGCATGGGGATGGCACATGTCACAATACCCACACAGTCATGGCCATCATGCACAATACACAGTCTAATCCCACACAAACAGCTTGCATCTTGCTACTCGACACATAGACACATAGCCACTATCACGGAAAACCATGCCAGACATGCCGGATGCACCGTGGCAACACACCAGCATTGACTGAGAAGAGGCACCTTGGAGGCATAGGGACACCTTTATTAGTCATGTATTCGGGATTGCAGAGGCAACTCGAAGTACACATGAACAGTTCATGTGGAGTAACATGTGGGTCCAACACTGGCACCCCCCTTCTGCAGCACAAATGCGTGATAGCCATGGAACTGGCACACAAGTGTCGGCTAACAGCTAAACACCCCCAGCTGCTCACGGAGAGCCTGCCATACACCATTGATCCGCTGATGTGGAAGTCCCACAGCATGTCAAGCCAATGCAAACCGTATGTGTCCGAGGGCAGTGTTACACACATTGATGCCATCATCACATTCCACAATCCCATCACTGATGACTGTCAACAAGTCTGACCATCTATTCAGGTGTACCCAGCTGCATGTAATGTGTACCATGGTGATGCAACATGTCTGCAGAGGAACCAAACATCGACAGGGGCAGTGTGCATACATCGTGAACAACTGCCACACCCAATACACCCCTGATGCATCCCTTACCCTAAGGAGACTTCCAAACGTGTCCGTGCCTGTAACGCTGAGTCAGCACACGATGACGTGTCCATGAGGAATAGCAGTGCCACAACAATGCAACCAGCAGACGGCATGCGCAAGTACCTGGGGAAGAGAGACACACAAGAAGTCAGCCACAAAAAGCACAGCCACTTGCATGTGCATGTACTCGACACATGTATGGATGACAACATGCTAGGTCACAATTATGACTGGGGAAATACAACCATCACTGGCACCATCACTCCAGTGACACACCCACACACACCTCTGACTCACGTGCCACACATGCAGGTGGAGACACACATCGCAACACATGCCACACGGGGACCAATGCGTGCACACTCAGACACTGGTACTCACCTCTAAGCAAAGAAGTCGCGTATGAGCCGAGTCCGGATGTCCTCTTGTGGCTCCACATCCTCCACATCACTAGCCCCATTGCCAAGCCCTTCGTTCTCCACAGCTTTCTCAACTGCCATGTTGTGCAGCATGCAGCAGACCATGAAGATTTTGCAGACCTTCGCCGGGGCATATGGGAGGGCGCCGCCGGTCTTGTGGAGGCATCTGAATCGGCTCTTCAGGAGGCCAAACGTCCTCTCTATCACTCGCCTTGTCCGGCCATGGGCGGTGTTGTAGCGGAGCTGGGCCGGCGTGATGGGGTTGCGGAGAGGTGTGATCAGCCATGGCATGTTGGGATAGCCAGCGTCCCCTACATGGAAAGCACATGGACATAAGCAGGACAGGAGAAGCGGTCGTGCTGGAAGTCTACGCAAAATACAGGACAGACAGAGTGTACCCACCAACAACACATGCTCGTTCGTTGCACAGCTGCGTCATCATTTCAGGCACCCTGCTACGCCTCATGATGTAGGCATCGTGTGCTGATCCTGGAAAACGAGCACAGACATGTGAAATCACCATGTTGGACAGACACACCACAAGGGCATTGATGGAGTGGTAGTGCTTGCGACTCCGGTACGCTACCTCCTGTGCCTGTGGTGGTACCAAAGCCACATGTGTCCCATCTATGGACCCAATGACATGGGGCATCCCTCCCAGGGCATAGAATCCACGCTTGACCCCAGTCAACATTTCAGGGGTAGGAAAATGGATGAAGTCATCCAGGTGAATCAACATGGCCTCTAAGAAATCATGCAGCACACGGCAGAACATGCTCTGGGACATGCCACCAACATGAGCTATGGTATTTTGAAAGGTACCCGTGGCTAGAAAATGTAGGGCTGCCATTACCTTCAGCTTGGGTGTCAGTGCCGTAGGATACCTGTGCAGCGGTTGCAGGTGTGTTGCCAGTCTCGCCGTCAAATCCAGAATCAACCGTTGGGGGAAGTGGTAGCACCGGATGCAGTCATTCTCCCGCATGGCAGCCAAGTCCGGAATTGGTCGGGGAAGAGGCGGCGCTCTGCAGTAATTTCGAAGTGACAAGGAAGAGTGAGTGCACCACAACAACAATTAATTTGTACTGAGCACATGTTAATCTGTCTATACACATATGCTACATACGGAGTCAGGTATGTGCCACATGCCCTGGACACGTATGGCTGCCAGGTGACACTCCTACCAAGACCCAGCTACACATGGAGATTGTGAACCTCCACATGCCATGGCATGGGATTAGCTGTGTCCCAGTGCAAGTGAACAGCCAGACGCAAGACAGGAGTGACATACATTCACACATCAGCAGAAGTAGGATGTCGGTTGCAGAGACTGGTAGCAGAACACTAGAGCCACAGGTCACTTGACATTACACTAGGACAGCCCACACACCTTGCCATGAAGGTGTACATGTCATGACTCACCACACATTCATAGAGAGGATGCAGACATGTCCTTGTTACGCTACTCCGTGTCCCATGCATACATACGCACCTCACATCCGATACCACATGTGGCATGGTGTGCGGAACAGTGTGCAATGTCAATCTACACACAGACACATGTTGGTTGCTGCAACAGCTGCAGCTTTTGAGGGAGCTCCAACATCAACCTAATGGGAACCCCCCCCACATACATGACATAGTCACATCGTGCACCGTGGGTAGTGACATGTCAGGTGTGGTAACCCCTGTACCGGGCATCAGGGGACACTTCCGTGCGTTGGTGTCCGTGCCATGCCAGTGACGCTCATCACAAGTGTGCAGTACGACATGCACACATGTCAAAGGAGTCAAGGGCATGCCTGGCACACATTGCACCGTCACACATTACATGTGTACACATCTCATCATACATCTGGTGCCTTCTCGACTCAGCAGTCATGTGCCACATCACAGCCTTTCACACCTGTGCCCCACACATGTAGTACTGCCCAGACAATGCCTTGATGTCCATCCATTGACAAGTATGTCAGCCCTATTCCTTCCTGTGTGCTGCCTGTCACCACTGTGATGTGTGAAAACCACCGTACTGCTGCTAAGAGGGCCTGTGTACGTTCCCATATCACTATGGGAGTGCTGCCGTATGTCTACCCATAGTGATGGTGAGCGTACAGGCATGTGTACGGTCAGTAAGTAAGAACACCCATAGTGGTACGTCCCGTACACGCGTGCGTATGTTCACTATCACCATGGGTGTCCTCGCGTATGCGTACTCGCAGTGGTACGGCCCGTACACACGCCTGTACGTGCACTATCACCATGGGTGTCCTCGCGTATGCGTACTCGTAGTGGTACGGCCCGTACACATGCCTGTACGCTCACTATCACTATGAGTATGCATACGCGAGAACACCCATAGTGAGACGGACCGTACACACGCCTGTACGCTCACTATCACTATGGGTGTCCTCGCGTATGCGTACTCGTAGTGGTACGGCCCGTACACACGCCTGTACGCTCACTATCACCATGAGTACGCATACGCGAGAACACCCATAGTGAGACGGACCGTACACACGCCTGTACGCTCACTATCACTATGGGTGTCCTCGCGTATGCGTACTCGTAGTGGTACGGCCCGTACACACGCCTGTACGCTCACTATCACTATGAGTACGCATACGCGAGGACACCCATGGTGATAGTGAACGTACAGGCGTGTGTACGGGCTGTACCACTGCGAGTACGCATACGCGAGGACACCCATGGTGATAGTGAACGTACAGGCGTGTATCCGGGCCGTACCACTGTGAGTACGCATACGCGAGGACACCCATAGTGATAGTGAACGTACGCAAACGTGTACGGGCCGTACCACTATGGGTGTTCTTGCGTATGCGTACTCATAGTGGTACGGCCCGTACACACACCTGTACGGGCCGTTGCTATGCATTTGGGGTGCCCTAGGGCCCCGGAACGCACCGTACCTGTGTGTGAAGCTCAAGTTTACATAGGGGACACATGAGGGACAAGTATTAAGGCCTACATGCATGCTGGTTGTCATGGAGACCAAGTTTTAAGTTTGAATTTGTTCTGGAAGGTGCACAGCAGAAGTCAGTTGGAATGAATCTACTTTGTTGCAATGTGTTTGTGGGGTTGACATCATGCTGAAGAAAAAAACACAATAAGAACCCACTGACTGTGCTAGGTTTGAAGGGATTGGAGGAAATATAGGATGCAAATGTGAGTGACCAATCACTCTGTACTCCTGTGCATGAAACAGGACAGCAAGGCAGATATAAGGCAGCCAGGTCCCATGAGGGATCACTTGCCTGCACATATTTCGATTCTACCACACTGCTGCTGCTCCTGATTCCCTGGAACCATGTCAAGGTCTGTGGAGAGGTCACAGCCATTCACCCTGGAGGAGAACCTGGCATTGCTGGATGTGATCCTCCCACAGTACCCCCTGCTGTATGGGCGACCAGGGTATCAGGTGAGTGCAGAGGCTACTAGCACAGACTGTGTCCCTTTTTTGTGACTGTGACTTCTGCCATTGTGTCCAGGTGTGACACACATGCTATGTACTGTAGGGGGGGTCCCAGGGGGGGGAATGCCTGATGTCTCCCAGCCAGTGCCCAGAGTCAGGAGGGGTGGGTGCAGAGTCCTCCCAGCAGTGCCCAGAGTCAGGAGGGGTGGGTGCAGAGTCCTCCCAGCAGTGCCCAGAGACAGGAGGGGTGGGTGCAGAGTCCTCCCAGCAGTGCCCAGAGTCAGGAGGGGTGGGTGCAGAGTCCTCCCAGCAGTGCCCAGATGCAGGAGGGGTGGGTGCAGAGTCCTCCCAGCAGTGCCCAGAGACAGGAGGGGTGGGTGCAGAGTCCTCCCAGCAGTGCCCAGAGACAGGAGGGGTGGGTGCAGAGTCCTCCCAGCAGTGCCCAGAGTCAGGAGGGGTGGGTGCAGAGTCCTCCCAGCAGTGCCCAGACGCAGGAGGGGTGGGTGCAGAGTCCTCCCAGCAGTGCCCAGAGACAGGAGGGGTGGGTGCAGAGTCCTCCCAGCAGTGCCCAGAGTCAGGAGGGGTGGGTGCAGAGTCCTCCCAGCAGTGCCCAGACGCAGGAGGGGTGGGTGCAGAGTCCTCCCAGCAGTGCCCAGAGACAGGAGGGGTGGGTGCAGAGTCCTCCCAGCAGTGCCCAGAGTCAGGAGGGGTGGGTGCAGAGTCCTCTCAGCAGTGCCCAGAGTCAGGAGGGGTGGGTGCAGAGTCCATCCAGCAGTGCCCAGACGCAGGAGGGGTGGGTGCAGAGTCCTCTCAGCAGTGCCCAGAGACAGGAGGGGTGGGTGCAGAGTCCTCCCAGCAGTGCCCAGAGTCAGGAGGGGTGGGTGCAGAGTCCTCCCAGCAGTGCCCAGACGCAGGAGGGGTGGGTGTGATGCACAGTGTGAGCCTTGATAATTGATTGTGTCTTTGCCCTCATTCCACCTGTGTAATTTCACTGGCACGTACTGCTTTTGCCCTTCCCCAGAGGAGTATGTCCCTATGGCAAAGGTGCAATGCGTTGGCTGCATGACATGCCTTGTTGTAACCAGCTAATTTGTTCTCATATGTGTCTCTGTGACATGTTGCAGGTGTATTGATGTAGTGTCACTTGTTCATCCTCACAGGTAGGCGCCTCTGCCAATGAGCAGATCTGGCTGACCGCCGTCAGTGCCGTGAGGAGTGCGAATGGTCGCAAGCGGCGCCTGTCCCAGGTGAGGAAACGCTGGCAGGATATCCGGTGCTGGACGCGGAGGATCGCACGGGTCCTGCTGGGGGACTCACCTGAGGGCCATAAGAACCGCGGGCGCCGCCGTCTCTCCCACATCCACAAGCGTGTGCTGGCGGTGGTATTTCCAGACTTGGACAGGTGCTTACAGGAGATGCAGCAGCAGGAAGGGGGTAGGTACATGTGTGTTTGTTGTGTTTCACCAGCATTTGTAAGTGCACTGTTCCATGGATACACTGCCAGGGTTTAATGGTGCTGTGCAGATCCTGTTACCCACAGTATTGCAGTGCTCTCCTGCCTCCCTTCCCCTCCTTGCAATGTGTTCCCTGGTCTGTGTGAAGTCACTCCGTCACAAGGTTATGTAGCCTGGCACCTTCTCCATGTGTACAATGCCTGCAGCATCATGTGTGGGGGTGGTGTGTAACAGGTTTTGGGACCTTGCCTGTGCCCTGTCCAGTTCTGGTCTTGTGGGTTCCATGTCAGTTGGCACTAATGCTGAGTCCAGACATGGGAGTTAGTCTCTCAAGTGTGAGGCCTTACAGCACGCATGTCCTATGTGGTGGCCTGTGACATGATGTGCATGAGTGTGCGGTACGCATAGTGCGGGGATGGTAGCGTGTGTTGCAGTCATTCCCATTCAGGAGCATGGAGTTGTGTGGCCACTACTGTCCCCAGGGGCATATTTTCCTAGGTATCATGTGTGTAATCCGAATATGTCAACAATCTCTGTGTCTACAGCATAGGTTGTGCTCTGTGCCATTGTCCCCTGGCCAAATGTATATTGACGTGAAATGTAGTACAAGTGTCCACAGTACAGCCTGACCTGATTTTCCTTGTTCATACTCACGGTGGACATTGCCTGTGTGCCTTGTTACAATCATATGATGATGCCCATTTGTACATGATTATTTGGACAGGCGCACCTTGGGTATTTTGTGTGCAATCTTGAATTGTTGCATCCCATGTGTATTTCACCCAGACTAAGGGATGTAAGTGCTTCCTGTGTCTCCAAATAATTGTCTCATCTAGGGGGTGGGTGGTGCGGGCATGGCCCTCATGTCACAACCTGATATCTCCTTGCTAGGACTGGCCAGTGTGTGATGTTTGTCTGGACATGCACTCAAGGTGAAGTGAGCCAGTCATGGTGGGCATGTTTTCAGTATAACCTATGCTGCATGTGCCTCTTGTTCCTGGATATGGTCCCTGCTCATCCCTATTTCCTGCCACACTGTGTGGTGCAGATGCAGTGCTGGATTGTCCCCAGGGCCTTGCTCCTCAGTCAAAATTCCATTCCATCTCATTTGCTATTGTGTCATGCTCTCCATAGTTTTTCAGTGGCATGGTGGGTCGAACAACTGTGTCTTGCATGCCCTACATACGTACCTTGTTTTGTAGATGTAACTCTTCTTTTGTTTCAGGCTATGCACTGTGACCTATGTAGATTGGACTCATGTGACATATGTATACAGGTGTATGATTAATTTCTGTCTCTTCACCTTGCCCACAGCATCGTCGGGGGACACGGAGGGAGAGATGGGCACAGACGGAGCAGAGGGACCGAGCACCAGTGCCAGCGGTGACATCGGGGCTGGCACATCAAGTGGGACTGAGGCGGAGGAGAGTGAAGCCGGGGACCTGTCGACTGGCACAACAGAGTATGAAGCTGACGGGTCCGAGGATGATCCCTCCGAGTGGGCGGAGGCTGCACCAGCAGCTGACAGCGGCACTACATCTCGCCCCGCCCCCTCCATTGCCATCAGCCGCCTCCCACTTGCTCGTGTCCCTTCCCAACGTGCCCGGTCACCACATGTCTCCTTCCTGCCAGGCACCGCACCCCCTGCCCCTGTCTCCACTGCTGCCACCAATGCCAAGTCTGTGGACATCCAGCGGCAGTTGCAGATTGGTCAGGCTGCGATCCTTAATGTCCTCCATGGCCACAGCCAGGTCCTCAACAACATGGAGGCATACTTGGAGGGCATTCATTCATCGCAGGCTGACCAACGCAGCTTGCTGAGGTCGATAGACTCGACACTGACTGCAGCAGTGGGTCTCCTGCAGCGCTACGTCCCACCCCCTACCCCTGCCCCATCCACACTTCCCACTCCCATGCCTGTCCCACTTACACCCAGACGTCAGCATGCACCCACCACAACACACACAGGCACCACACCAGCAGGGAAGGTCCACCGCACACCTCCTGACACGCACACACAGGGTGAAGTAGGCACACCCACTGCAAATGTGTGACACGCAGCCAGAGTGGGAGTCCGCATTCCACCAAATCCACTCCCTCCAAATCCCCTCCCCTCAGCTCTCCTGGCCACATCTCCCCCAAAGACTCCTTCATGGCCGCTCTGTCCCTGAGCCCCACAGTGACACCACCACGCAAGCCGTCAAGGAAGTCCCCGGTCAGGGTGGTTGAGTCGCCCCCCGTCCACACCCTCCCCCAGTGGCGCTGCGACCCATCCCTCTGACCCCTCCCCCACCTTGGGGCCTGTGGTTCCTTCGGGTGCAGGGGATTCCCTGGAGGACCTTGCTAAGGTGTGCAGCGAGATCCTGGCCTCCGCCTTTGGCCCTGCCCCACCCCCTGTGGTGGAGTCCTCCATCCCTGCACCCACGACGCCTACCCTTCACCCTTCTGTCCCTGCGGTGCCTGGTTCTTCCCCCCCACATGATGCCCTCACCCCTGTGGAAGACGACGGAATGTAACTGTGCAGGCAAGCTAGGGGACACGCATCCCACTGTGTCCCCCATCCAGCTGTGACTTCTGGACTGCCCTATGGGCTTTGTAAATATTGAACTTCCTACAAACAAGATTTTTTGGTTCATGCTGAATAAAGCAATTTATTTTTTTCCCCTTGGAACACTACTGCTTTGCTGGTATTGCTGTTGGTGGGGCTGCTACATGGTTTTGGGTGGTGTTCATGTGTTGGGTGTGTGGGAAATGTAGTAGTGTGCTGGTCATAGGGGGGACCCTGGGATCTGTGTGCCATCACACGGTGTTAGCTAGGTTTCTGTGTTCATGTAAGCAGTTGCTGCATGGTGAAATTGTCCAAAGGTGTATTCCTTCCTCTGTGTACCCTGACATCTTCCCTGCAGGGTGTTCCCAATATTTAGCGCTGAGCTGTGTGTACATTAGCTGGGTGTGTGACGGACTCCTTCAACTTTGCACATGCATGCTGAGCGATGTCTCCACCTGCATCATTCGTGGCATCCTTGGTAGTCATTGTACTTGTGTATGTGGACTATTGACATGACTTCATGTGGACATGTTTTCTTTTCTGCGCTATGCATGCGTATACTCCCAGCCTCGCACACATGTGTTACATGTACTGCAGGGTCTTTGTGCACCTGACTGAAATTTGTGGGCATGGTATCTGTGGCTACTCCACCCTTTGCGTTCCATGGGCACTGCTGTGAGTGTTAGGCACACACCCCTCTTGTGACTGGGCACTGCTGGGAGGACTCTGCACACACCCCTCCTGTGTCTGGGCACTGCTGGGAGGACTCTGCACACACCCCTCCTGTGTCTGGGCACTGCTGGGAGGACTCTGCACACACCCCTCCTGTGTCTGGGCACTGCTGGGAGTGATAGGCACCCACCCCTCCTGCATCTGGGCACAGCTGGGAGGACTCTGCACCCACCCCTCCTGTGTCTAGGCACTGCTGGGAGGACTCTGCACACACCCCTCCAGTGTCTGGGCACTGCTGGGAGGACTCTGCACACACCCCTCCTGTGTCTGGGCACTGCTGGGAGGACTCTGCACACACCCCTCCTGTGTCTGGGCACTGCTGGGAGGACTCTGCACCCACCCCTCCTGTGTCTGGGCACTGCTGGGAGTGATAGGCACCCACCCTTCCTGCGTCTGGGCACTGCTGGGAGGACTCTGCACCCACCCCTCCTGTGTCTGGGCACTGCTGGGAGGACTCTGCACCCACCCCTCCTATGTCTGGGCACTGCTGGGAGTGATAGGCACCCACCCCTCCTGTGTCTGGGCACTGCTGGGAGGACTCTGCACCCACCCCTCCTCCGTCTGGGCACTGCTGGGAGGACTCTGCACCCACCCCTCCTGACTCTGGGCACTGCTGGGAGGACTCTGCACCCACCCCTCCTGACTCTGGACACTGCTGAGAGGACTCTGCACCCACCCCTCCTGTGTATGGGCACTGCTGGGAGGACTCTGCACACACCCCTCCTGTGTCTGGGCACTGCTGGGAGGACTCTGCACACACCCCTCCTGTGTCTGGGCACTGCTGGGAGTAATAGGCACCCACCCCTCCTGCGTCTGGGCACTGCTGGGAGGACTCTGCACCCACCCCTCCTGTGTCTGGGCACTGCTGGGAGGACTCTGCACACACCCCTCCTGTGTCTGGGCACTGCTGGGAGGACTCTGCCCACACCCCTCCTGTGTCTGGGCACTGCTGGGAGGACTCTGCACACACCCCTCCTGTGTCTGGGCACTGCTGGGAGGACTCTGCACCCACCCCTCCTGTGTCTGGGCACTGCTGGGAGTGATAGGCACCCACCCCTCCAGCGTCTGGGCACTGCTGGGAGGACTCTGCACCCACCCCTCCTGTGTCTGGGCACTGCTGGGAGGACTCTGCACCCACCCCTCCTCTGTCTGGGCACTGCTGGGAGGACTCTGCACCCACCCCTCCTATGTCTGGGCACTGCTGGGAGTGATAGGCACCAACCCCTCCTGTGTCTGGGCACTGCTGGGAGGACTCTGCACACACCCCTCCTGTGTCTGGGCACTGCTGGGAGGACTCTGCACCCACCCCTCCTGACTCTGGGCACTGCTGGGAGGACTCTGCACCCACCCCTCCTGTCTCTGGGCACTGCTGGGAGGACTCTGCACCCACCCCTCCTGACTCTGGGCACTGCTGGGAGGACTCTGCACCCACCCCTCCTGACTCTGGGCACTGCTGGGAGGACTCTGCACCCACCCCTCCTGTGTCTGGGCACTGCTGAGAGGACTCTGCACACACCCCTCCTGTGTGTGGGCACTGCTGGGAGGTCTCTGCACACACCCCTCCTGTGTCTGGGCACTGATGGGAGGACTCTGCACACACCCCTCCTGTGTCTGGGCACTGCTGGGAGGACTCTGCACACACCCCTCCTGTGTCTGGGCACTGCTGGGAGTGATAGGCACCCACCCCTCCTGCGTCTGGGCACTGCTGGGAGGACTCTGCACCCACCCTTCCTGTGTCTGGGCACTGCTGGTAGGACTCTGCACACACCCCTCCTGTGTCGGGGCACTGCTGGGAGGACTCTGCACACACCCCTCCTGTGTCTGGGCACTGCTGGGAGGACTCTGCACCCACCCCTCCTCTGTCTGGGCACTGCTGGGAGGACTCTGCACCCACCCCTCCTATGTCTGGGCACTGCCGGGAGTGATAGGCACCCACCCCTCCTGTGTCTGGGCACTGCTGGGAGGACTCTGCACACACCCCTCCTGTGTCTGGGCACTGCTGGGAGGACTCTGCACACACCCCTCCTATGTCTGGGCACTGCTGGGAGTGATAGGCACCCACCCCTCCTGCGTCTGGGCACTGCTGGGAGTGATAGGCACCCACCCCTCCTGTGTCTGGGCACTGCTGGGAGGACTCTGCACCCACCCCTCCTGTGTCTGGGCACTGCTGGGAGGACTCTGCACCCACCCCTCCTGTGTCTGGGCACTGCTGGGAGGACTCTGCACCCACCCCTCCTGTGTCTGGGCACTGCTGGGAGGACTCTGCACCCACCCCTCCTGTGTCTGGACACTGCTGTGAGTGATAGGCAACCACCCCTCCTGTGTCTGGGCACTGCTGGGAGGACTCTGCACCCACCCCTCCTGTGTCTGGGCACTGCTGGGAGTGATAGGCACCCACCCCTCCTGCGTCTGGACACTGCTGGGAGTGATAGGCACCCACCCCTCCTGTGTCTGGGTACTGCTGGGAGGACTCTGCACCCACCCCTCCTGTGTCTGGGCACTGCTGGGAGGACTCTGCACCCACCCCTCCTGTGTCTGGGCACTGCTGGGAGGACTCTGCACCCACCCCTCCTGTGTCTGGGCACTGCTGTGAGTGATAGGCACCCACCCCTCCTGTGTCTGGGCACTGCTGGGAGGACTCTGCACCCACCCCTCCTGTGTCTGGGCACTGCTGGGAGGACTCTGCACCCACCCCTCCTCTGTCTGGGCACTGCTGGGAGGACTCTGCACCCACCCCTCCTATGTCTGGGCACTGCCGGGAGTGATAGGCACCCACCCCTCCTGTGTCTGGGCACTGCTGGGAGGACTCTGCACACACCCCTCCTGTGTCTGGGCACTGCTGGGAGGACTCTGCACACACCCCTCCTGTGTCTGGGCACTGCTGGGAGTGATAGGCACCCACCCCTCCTGCGTCTGGGCACTGCTGGGAGTGATAGGCACCCACCCCTCCTGTGTCTGGGCACTGCTGGGAGGACTCTGCACCCACCCCTCCTGTGTCTGGGCACTGCTGGGAGTGATAGGCACCCACCCCTCCTGCGTCTGGGCACTGCTGGGGGGACTCTGCACCCACCCCTCCTGTGTCTGGGCACTGCTGGGAGTGATAGGCACCCACCCCTCCTGCGTCTGGGCACTGCTGGGGGGACTCTACACCCACCCCTCCTGTGCCTGGGCACTGCTGGGAGGACTCTGCACCCACCCCTCCTGTGTCTGGGCACTGCTGGGAGTGATAGGCACCCACCCCTCCTGCGTCTGGGCACTGCTGGGAGTGATAGGCACACACCCCTCCTATTTAACAATATGTACGCTTAGAACATACACATGTGTGGGTTCGCTCCATGGGGGTACGGTTCGTACTTACACTGTTGGGGTGGGAGTAGGCTCCATACGTACGCGGGTGGGGTAAGGGTCGTACTTACACTGTTGGGGTGGGAGTACGCTCCATACGTACGCGGGTGGGGTACGGGTCGTACTTACACTGTTGGGGTGGTGGTACGGTACGTACATACACTGTTGGGGTTGGGGTACGCTCCATGCATACGAGGTGGGGGTACGGGTCGTACTTACACTGTTGGGGTATGCTCCATGCATACGCGGGTGGGGGTACGGGTCGTACTTACACTGTTGGGGTGGGACGTATACGTACGCGGGTGAGGGTACGGGTCGTACTTACACTGTTGGGGTGGGACGTATACGTATGCGGGTGAGGGTACGGGTCGTACTTACACTGTTGGGGTGGGGGTACGGTCCGTACATACACGGTTGGGGTGGGGGTACGCTCCATACGTACGCGGGTGAGGGTACGGGTCATACTTACACTGTTGGGGTGGGGGGTATGCTCCATACGTATGGGGGTGAGGGTACAGGTCGTACATACACTTGCGGTGGGGGTACGCTCCATACGTACGGGGGTGAGGGTACGGGTCGTACTTACACTGTTGGGGTGGGGGGTACGCTCCATGCATACGCGGGTGAGGGTACGGGTCGTACTTACACTGTTGGGGTGGGGGTACGCTCCATACGTACGCGGGGGGGTACGGGTCGTACTTACACTGTTGGGGTGGGGGGTACGCTCCATGCATACACGGGTGAGGGTACGGGTCGTACTTACACTGTTGGGGTGGGGGGTACGCTCCATACGTACGCGGGTGGGGGTACGGGTCATACTTACACTGTTGGGGTGGGGAATACGCTCCATGCATACGCGGGTGAGGGTAGGGGTCGTACTTACACTGTTGGGGTGGGGGGTACGCTCCATACATACGTGGGTGGGGGTACGGGTCGTACTTACACTGTTGGGGTTGGGGGTACGCTCCATGCATACGGGGGTGGGGGTACGGTCTGTACATATCCATCCCCACGCTATGTGATGCTTGTGCGGGCCGTACCCAGGCCTTTGCCACGTGGGTACAGCCGTCCCGCCATTGTTGGGGTGACATAGGTGTGGGCGTGGTACGACTCGTACCCACGCTCTTAAGGCGTGGGTACGGGACGTACCTGTATAGTTGTGTTGCCGGTTCGCATCGTCAGGTACTTCCTTTGTGGCGGACGCTGGCTTTGCTGGACACGCCCCCACCCCCTCGTAGTGACCAGGGTATGGGGGTCAGGTATGTCCAGGGCATGTGTGCTGTGTGACATTGGTGGTGGTTTTGTGGCCTGCCCCTGGTCCTGCCCCCCCCTTTTCCCCCCCTCCCTTAGTTGTTCTGACCTTTTGCGGTGTCTGCGTCGGAACCTGTAGAGGAGGTCGACTGCTATGAGGGCCGGGATGACACGTAGGTTCGGGTCCATGTCTGTCCGTCGCATACAGGTCCTCCTTGTTCGCGTCGTCCTGATTTCCCGGCAGTTTTTGGCAGCCGGAAAATATTGTCCGTGCGGGATGACGTCGGTGCGAATCGTAATTCCTGGTTCGTGAATGGCAGGCTGCGTGCGTCCCGACGTCACGTCGGCACTTTCCCGGATCGCATTTGTATGTTTATTTTCGTCAGTCGGGGTTTTGTACGATTCATACGGAAATTGAGTTTCCGTGCGAATCATAATTCCATGTTTGTATATTTTGACGACCGGGTACGCGTCAGACGGAGAATATGCTCCGTTCGACGGTTCGTACCCGGTTTTTGCAGGATCGTGATCGGCACCTGAGTAGTTAATTGAACAAGTGAAAGACAAGTGTACAGGTGACTACATGCCTGCCTGCATACTGGACAGACGTTTGAATCAATCCATGTACTAAGGCCTACCTCACTCCATTAGCACTTAGGTACTGGCTAAATGATTAGACTATTGCAAGAAGAGTGCCTGGGAGAATTTATAAGTGTTTCAGTTTTGGCACAGTGAATGCATTACTACATGGTGCTGAATAAGTCACTGGAAGAGTGCTAGAAGGTTGACAGGGTGTTTGCTGGAAGTACATGCACACTGACTGGAGAATTCAAGCTGTTATAGACACATGTATAGTAGGTTAGAAGCCTGCATGCATACTGGATAGACCTTGAAGCAGTCCATGTGGTAATGCACAGTTCACTGCATGAGTACCTACGTACTGACTGAATCATTAAACTACTGTTAATAGACTGCCAGGATGAAACTTTTAAGTTTTTCGGTTTTGGCGCAGTGAATAGATTAGTACATGGTACTGGATCAGTCACTGGAGGTGTGCAAGATGAGTGACAGGGTGTTTATTGAAGTATATTGATACAGACTAGTTACTTAAAGAAGTCAAAGACAAGTGTGTCGGTGACTAGAGGCCTGCATGCAAAGTGGATAGACATTTAAACAGTCCATGAGCTAGGACCTCAGACACTGCATGATTACCTGGGCACTGACTGAATCATTACACTACTGCAAGGAGAATGCCTGGGTTAATCTTTTTAAGTTTTTGTGTTTTGGTGCAATGAATAGATTATTACATAGTGCCAGATGAGTCAGTAGAGGTGTGGAAATGGACTGAAAGAGTGTTTACTGGAGTTCCTAGATACTGACTAGTTAATTGAAAAAGCGAAAGACAAATGTGTAGGTGACTAGAGGCCTGCACGCATACTGGACAGACATTTGAAGCAGTCCATGGGCTAAGGCATGGGTCACTGCATGAGTACCTAGGTACTGACTGAATCATTAGAGTACTGTAAGGAGAGTGCCTGGATAAATCTTTTACGTTTTTGGGTTTTGGCGCAGTGAATAGATTCGTACATGCTGCTGAATGAGTCACTGGAGGTGTGCAAGGGGAGTGACAGGGTGGTTATTGGAGTATATAGATACTGACTGGGCAAATTAAGGTGTGAAGGATAGTTCTATAGGTGGTTAGAGGCCTGCATGCATAATGGATAGTCATTTGAAGTAGTCCATGTGCTAAAACCGGGTTCACTACATAAGTACCTGAGTACTGACTGAATCATTAGAGAAGTACAAGGAGAGTGCCTCAGCGAATTTATAAGTGTTTGGGTTTTGTCGCAGTAAATGGATTAGTACATGGTACTGAATGGGTCACTGGAGAAGTGTAAGGGGAGTAACAGGGTGTTTGCGGAAACCGTATAAATACTGGCTGGGATATTGAAGGTGTGAAAGACAAGTGTATAGGTGGTTAGAGACCTGCATGCATACTAGACAGACATTTGAAGCAGTCCACTAGCTAAGGCTGGGTAACTGCATGAGTACCTAGGTACTGACTGAATCATTAGAGTACTGCAAGGAGAGTGCCTGCATCAATCTTTTAAGTTTCTGGATTTTGGCACAGTGAATAGATTAGTACATGGTGCTGGATGAAACACTGGAGGTGTGCAAGGGGAGTGACAGGATGTTTATTAGACTATATAAATACTGACTGGGCAATTGAAGATGTGAAGGACAATTGTATAGGTGATTTGATGCAAGCATGCATAGTGTATAGATGTTGCAAGTACTCCATGTGCTAAGTCCGGGTTCACTACATAAGTACCTGGGTACTAACTGAATCATTAGAGTACTACAAGGAGAGTGCCTCGGTGAATTTATAAGTGTTTGGGTTTTGGCACAGGGAATGGATTAGTACATGGTGCTGAATGGGTCACTAGAGAAGTACAAGGGGAGTGACAGGGTGCTTGCTGGAAGTGTACGGGTACTGACTGTGGAATTAAAGGTGTGAAAGAGAACTGTGTAGATGAATCGAGGACTGCATGCATAGTGGATAAGCATTTGAATCAATGCATGTGGTAAGGCCTGCCTCACTCCGTTACTACTTGGATACTAACTGAATGTTTACAGTATTGCAAGGACAGTTCCTGGGTGAATACATAAGCAATGACTGCCTTCTAATTCTACCAAAACTTGAGAACAGGAAAGGTTTTTAAGCAGTTATGCGTATGCAAAGATATCAATTCTCAAATGCTTCTCTCACAGGGGTTCCCAAATGCACACAGACTCACAGTGTGATTCTAGACAAGCAACACTATCTTAGGAGTTTACCAAAACTCATTCACTAGTCTAGAAGGGGTAAGGGTACTGCACACAATCTACATATCTCAGTACTGCACTTTAGTGTCAAAGCCTGACTCATTTTATCAATGCATAAGCAAAGACTGGCTTGTAATGCTAGTAAAATTTGACAATATGACAGGTTTTAAAACAGTTATCTGTCAGCAAATACACAATGTTACCAAATGCTTCTCTCACAATGGTTACACAACTGCACACAGACTCACAGTGTGATTCTAGACAAGCAACATTATCCTTAGGAGTTCATCAAAACTCATTCACTACTGTGGAAGAGGTAAGAGGACTGCACACAATCTATATATTTCAGTACTGCACTTTAGTGTCAAACCCTGTCTCATTTTACCAATGCATAAGCAAACACTGGCTTCTAATGCTACTAAAACTTGACAACATGACCGGTTTTAAAACAATTATCTGTCAGCAAATACACTATGTTACCAAATGCTTCTCTCACAATCCTTACCCAAATGCACACAGACTCACAGTGTGATTTTAGACAAGCAACACTATCCTAGGAGTTTACCAAAACTCTTTCACTAGTCTGGAAGGGGTAAGCGTACTGCACACAATCTACATATTTAAGTACTGCACTTTAGTGTCAAAGCCTGACTCATTTTATCAATGCATAAGCAAAGACTGACTTTTAATGCTACTAAAACTTGACAATATGACAGGTTTTTAAAACAGTTATCTGTCAGCAAATACATGATGTTACCAAATGCTTCTCTCACAGTGGTTCCCAAATGCACACAGACTCACAGTGTGATTCTAGACAAGCAACACTATCAATAGCAGTTTACCAAAACTGATTCACTACTGTGGAAGGGGTAAGGGGACTGAACACAATCTACATATTTAAGTACTGCGCTTTAGTGACAAAGCCTGACTCATTTTGTCAATGCATAAGCAAAGACTGGCTTTTAATGCTACTAAAACTTGACAACATGACAGGTTTTTAAAATAGTTATCTGTCAGCAAATACACGATGTTACCAAATGCTTCTCTCACAATCCTTAACCAAATACACACAGACTCACAGTGTGATTTTAGACAAGCAACACTATCCTAGGAGTTTACCAAAACTCATTCACTACTCTGAAAAGGGTAAGGATACTGCAGACAATCTACATATTTCAGTACTGCACTTTAGTGTCAATGCCTGACTCATTTTATCAATGCATAAGCAAAGACTGGTTTCTAATGCTACTAAAACTTGACAACATGACCGGTTTTAAAACAGTTATCTGTCAGCAAATACACGATGTTACCAAATACTTCTCTCACAATCCTTACCCGAATGCAGACAGTCTCACAGTGTGATTTTAGACAAGCAACACTATCCTAGGAGTTTACCAAAACTCCTTCACTAGTCTGGAAGGGGTAAGGGTACTGCACACAATCTACATATTTAAGTACTGCACTTTAGTGTCAAAGCCTGAGTCATTTTATTAATGCATAAACAAAGACTGGCTTCTAATGCTACTAAAACTTGACATCTTGACGGGGTTTAAAACAGTTATCTGCATGCAAATGCACGATGTTACCAAATGCTTCTCTCACAATGGTTACCCAAATACACACAGACTCAGTGTGATTGTAGACAGCCAACTATTCCTTGTACAAAATACATTTACTAGTCTACAAGATCTAAGGTGACTGCACACATTACAGTAAAAAAGTTCTACTACATATTAGTACCAAAATGCTTCTCTTAAAATGATTCCTAAATGCACACAGACTCACTGTGTGATTCTAGACAAACAACACTATCCCTTGCACTATACCAAAACACATTCCTTAATCTATAAATACTACATTTTAGTGTAGAAACATGACTCATTTTGCAAATTCATAAACAATGACTGCTTTGTAATTGTACCAAAATATAAAAACAGCAGTTTTCTGTCTGCAAACACATGAAAAACACAAATTTTTATCACAGAATAGTTTCTACGTGCACACACACTGACTATAAGATTGTAGACAAAAAAAAGTACTCCCTGCACTTTAGCAGGAGAAACACATTAGTTTGATTAAAATCAAAATAGACCACACACATCCCCTCACAATTAAATAACTCACCTTTCAAGTTGTTTTGTAGATTAAGAAGTGCATCAGTCACACACCAGATTTTCTTATATAGAATCTCTGCACTGTGCACCTGTCAGCAAAACCAAAGAATTGCAAAGTTTCCCTCTCATTTTCCACACATATACATGTAAACATCAAATCACATTCCTTCCCACATAAATTCAAAAGCTAACACACATTTCTATTGGTTAAACAGCCCTTTCCAAATGACTTAAATTTGAACCCTACCCCCAAACTGCCTTCTGCCTGTTACCATAGAAACAGGTCATGGAACACTTAACTGAGCACACAGGTCACAAGTTGAGCACACAATGTTGCTAATCAAAACAGCAAGTGTGCTTGACTTTTCAACATACCAGCTTATCATATAATGTTCCTTTCAATCAGTTTTTGTTAACCAATAAGAATCATGCGTTTAAAAAACAGAAACATGCACCCTACCTTTCAGTGTAGAAGGTTGTCAAACAACCAATGATTTCTTGTCTTTTTTCAAAACTGCATCTTAGTCACCATTTTAGAAAAATCTTACTTTTCAAATTGCCATTTCATTTACAGAGACCATCTGAGTGCATCCAGACCTCCCTTTAAGATGCTTAGAGTGTGGATTGTGGGACTCAGCTATATTTTCTGGAGCCAAAGGTATGCAGAAAACAAAGGCATTCACAAAGACCTAGGTTTGCCAAATGTAGACATTAAATGGATTGGACAGAGAGGGTTAAAGTGGCACCAATTGATGCCATTGGTAAAATCCTTTATGCATATTCAACACCCTGACCTCATAATAGTGCACTGTGTTGGCAATGACCTAGGCACTTTGACTGGGGTAGGTCTGGAAATGCTTATGAAGGACACCTTTGCAGAATTGATTTCACTTTTTCCCAAAACTGCCTTTGTGTATTCTAACATATGCCAAAGGCAAAAATGGAACTGGTCCAATCATTTTTGTCCACAAATTGAGAAAGCTAGGAAACATGTGAATAAATCTGTTTCTGCTTTTCTACGAGACTATAGAATCGGGTCCATTTACAATAACAATCTGCTCTTTCATATGCAAGAGATTTATAAGAGAGATGGAGTACACTTTACTGATGAAGGAAACAGAGTCTTCCTCAACAACTTTAGACTCTGTATAGGTACTTACTTATAAGTACCAACAATTCTCAATGAACACAATGGCTCTTTTTTGAGCCACTCAAGAACAAAACACTTAAGCTTGATGTTTATCTCCCAAAAATGTAAGTTTTTTTCCTTGGATCCGCACACCCAACGTGTTAGGAATCGCGCACTCAACGGAAGAGAAATCGTGCACCCAACGCGTTAGGATGCACGATTCCTAATTTTATCGTAAAAAAAAAATAGCCCCTATCACTAATTTTTATTATCCCCAGGGACCCCATCCCCCGGGGCTTATAAAAAAACATTGGAGATCGTGGGGGGAGCCCCAACACCCCCACGGTCCCAGCCGGCTCCCCGCGTCCTTTGGGAGCCGGCATTGCTTTTCCACATGGGGAGCTGCTGACATGCAGCTCCCCGTGTGGAAAAGCAATATCGTTTGGATTTTGAAAGAGAGAGCAGGTTTCCCTGCTCTCTCTTTCAAAATCCTAACGAAGTATGCTATGGGAGGGTGGGAGACTCCCGCCCTCTCATAGCAAACAACAGTGTCCTGGGGTGGGCACCCCAGGACACTGTAGGAGCCGGCCCTGGGTGGTGGCGGTCCCCAGGCCCCTCGAGGGCTCCAGGAGGGGGGCCATGCAGCCCCCTCCCCATTAATTTATAAAGATTTTGACCCCAGGATTTGGCCCACCCGGGGGCTAACTATTAAAGAAGCGCGGAAGCCCGCGCTTTGGTTTTTTTTTTCTTTTTCGGCCGGATCCGCACACCCTGCGTGCATTTCGCTCTTAAAAAAAAAAAAGGGGGGCCCCAGGGGGTCCTTCTGGGACCCCCAAGCAACACTAGAGGGTCAGAGTATTTCTTCTGCCCCCTTTACATCTTTCACACACTTATTTCCCTTACTTAATCAGTCTCGCTTCTACTGAGGGACAAAATGGCTGCCAACAGTTCCTGGTTTCGAATGTAGACAGACAATTGACAGCCAATTAGCATTCAGCATGTGATCGGGAGGGTGTGCGCTCGGTTCGCAGGGCAGGGTGAGCGGATCCTCCGAGGCCATAGATATATCTGTCTTTTTTAGTCTAATTTTCTCAGGAACTACTGAATGGATTAACACCATTTATGCAAAAGGCATGAGTCTGAACTGAGGACTACCTCTTTGCCAAATTTGGTGTAATTCCATTCAGCAGTTCGGGCTGTAGCTGCGTTAACAGGTCGTATGGGGGATTGCATTGGGAAAACGTGTTTTGGGACCCCCCTATCTTCTCATCCCCCGCTTGATGAATCACCACGAAACTTTCAGGAGCGGACCGGAGCTGGCCAAAAGTTTGGAAATTCTCAGGAAGATTCGCCATCCGGCGCCAGACTTATTGGGAATAGAATGTTGCGGATTTCCTATGGAAAATAGGTCCTAACTATAACTACCTACTGGCGACTGCCAGTAGGTAATATATATATATATATATATATATATATATATATATATATATATATATATTCACTGAAAAAACCATGGGTTTCACACACGTTATAGTTAGGAATTAGCATTTAAAAAACCTTAGAAATTCAGTGAAAAAACCATAGGTTTCACACACGTTATAGTTAGGAATTAGCATTTAAAAAACCTTAGAAATTCAGTGAAAAAACCATAGGTTTCACACATGTTATAGTTAGCTGGACATTTTACTCGTAAAAAACCAATGAAATTGCCCCGTTATAGTTAGTTCAGCTAACTATAACTCGCGCGCCCGCAATGCACTGCTGATGACGTCACATATTACATCACTCATGACATGGTCAGTGACATCACTCATGACATCACTGATGACATCTCAAATGACATCACTGATGACATCACTGATGACATCATCCAGTGAATGTGGGTTTTTCTGAAAATTAAATATGTTTTATATATGTATATCTCAAGGTCGATGGAAGAATAAATGGGTATATAAGTGTCTAAATGGATGATTTGTTTTTGAAAAATTGATTGTTTAACTGACTGATTAAGTGTATCATAGTGAATACATGTTTTAGTGAGTAATGTTTAAATATGTATATATCTGTATCAGTCTCTCACTTTGTGTATAAGTGGCTGCATGGGTTGGTGAGTAGCTACATGGGTGTCTATATAGGTTATTAGTTGGTTTTTTGAGTATCAGTCTGAGTGTCTGCATGGTTCGGTGGGGGGTATTACGTAGTGCACAGGTGCATGAATGAGTGACTCACTGTTTGTATGTGTTGAACAGACCATGTGTGCAGGACTGCATGGGTGGATGAGTGTGTGTATGGGTGTGTTAGTGAGTGAATGACTGTCTCAATAGTGTCTTTATGAGTAACTACATATGTTTAAAACTAGTATATGTGACTATTGGTGTATATATGTGAGTATATGCAAGGGTGAGAGATTGGAAGAGTTCCTGTATGAATAAGTATGTGTTTCTATAAGTGATTGTTTAAAAGACTAAGTATGTGTAAGTTTCCGTAGAAGTAAGTATGGTGGTGTGTGTATAACTGTATATGCAAGTAAATGTATGTTTGATTCTTTATTAGTACGAGTGACTATGTGTGTGAGTAACTCTATGGATGAGTGGCATTGTGTAACAGGATGTATAGGTGTATGAGTACATATGATGAGTGAGTACATGTATGAGTGACTGTATTGGACTGTTGGTGAATGAGTGGATGTGTATGTGGATCTTAGAATTACTGAAGAGGTTGTTGTAACTGGTATTGGTATGTCCATTGTTTTGAAAATTTTAGTCTCTATTTTTGAATGTGTGTGTCAAAGGTTATATTAGGGTGAGAGGAGGTCTGCCACTCTATCACAAGGATGATGTCATCAGTGATGTCATCAGTGATGTCATTTGAGATGTCATCAGTGATGTCATGAGTGATGTCACTGACCATGTCATGAGTGATGTAATATGTGACGTCATCAGCAGTGCATTGCGGGCGCGCGAGTTATAGTTAGCTGAACTAACTATAACGGGGCAATTTCATTGGTTTTTTACGAGTAAAATGTCCAGCTAACTATAACATGTGTGAAACCTATGGTTTTTTCACTGAATTTCTAAGGTTTTTTAAATGCTAATTCCTAACTATAACGTGTGTGAAACCTATGGTTTTTTCACTGAATTTCTAAGGTTTTTTAAATGCTAATTCCTAACTATAACGTGTGTGAAACCCATGGTTTTTTCAGTGAATTTGCAAGGTTTTTTAAATGCTAATTTTTTTTTTTTTTTTTTTTCTAACATATTTTTAATTTAATTATCTTACCTTTTATAAAGACTATGATTAAATTTTTAAAATTCTTTAATATGTTTTTTTAAATATATTTTTTAAAATAAACATGTAAAATTTATTTGCAGTACTTTTTTAAAAAAAAAAATATTTTTTTAGTACGCGTACCGTAAGCTCACGGTAAGCGTACGGTTTACGCAACGTCCGTAATCTATCTACGCTGCTTGCGTATAGTTACGCACTTTGCGTAGCCGCGCGTACTGCGCGTGGGACGCGTGCGCGCTTACGCTACACGCGCACGTTACGCGGAAGTGTCGGGTAGTGACTGTTATGCGCATGCGCGCAAGCGCGTGTCTTTTTTACGCGCATGCGCACTTTTGCCGTAAGCGCACCGTAAGCGTACCGTAAGCGTACGGTAGGTCATGTGATCATGAAACACAACTTTTGATTGGTTGAAACTACTTTCAGTTCTAGAACTCTCCTACACCACACCCATTCCCCTCATTTCTGCTTGTGATCCCTTGGGAGAAGGAGCTGGTTTGTCTTTGGGATACGATGGCAGAACAGCAGAGCTCTTCTGAGAGTGAGGCTAGCACTAGCAGCACTGTCTTGAGGCAGAGATCGAGGAAACAAAAGCCCTCTTATGTATGGGATTATTTTACTTTTCCTGAAGGCCAGCAAAAGGTAAATGCACCCTTAGTGACTTGTAAGCTGTGTAAGCGTGTACTTTCTAGAGGTAATCCTAACAGGAAGTATTCCTTTGGGAATCACACCATGAAGAGACACCTCCAGGATGTACACAGAAGGACACATGGTCATCTTTTTGGAGGTAACTCTTCAGAAAGACGAGCCAGTACATCCACAGTAGCTCAGCCTGGACCATCATCTGCAGGGCTGACTCCTTCTTCTGCAGGTCAGGTGAGCCCTTCATCTGTGGGGGGAGAATCTCCTTTTGCTGGCCCTCTGGAAATGAACCCTCGATTTCGGAAGGTTGATATTCATTGCACATTTTGTAAAGATCTAATTTGCCATAGGGAGACCAGTGTTTCCCTAGTGAACAACAAAATAGATCAGCACATTTGTCGCTTTGAATAATTTTCCCATGCTTCCTTTCCTCTGTCCCTGCATGAACACAACGGTTCTTTTAAGAGCCAACCTTATCTTTCATCTTTTTTTTACATATGTTTTTAAAAACTTTTTTTTTTTTTTTTTTTTTACCGTACGCGTACGGTGCGCGTACTTTTTTTTTTTTTTTTAAAAAAACACTAAAAATCATTTATCACATTACATTGTCCTTGAGAGACTACAATTATTATTATTGACTTACCATACTCACTGAAAAAATATTTATTCATTTGTTTTTTTTAAAAATAGTTTTAAAAATGTTTGTAGTTTTCGAAAATTTTCTATATCTATCTGGAAAAAAAGAAAAAAGTATTAATATTTTTAAAACATTTTATAATACAGTACACATATTTACATTTTTTTCCAAAAAATATTTTTGCCTTATTTTTGCTGTTTTCAGAATATATTGCATTTCACTATAAATTGTGAAAGCAATTGCATTCATCATTTTACAGCGGGCAAAAAAAAATACCAATCACAAAGATTGTATTAAAAATGCCCTGATTCTTTTTTTACTTAAACTTAACATTATAGAAATGCATAATATTGTAAAAAAATATCATCTAATACCAATAGTTATTTCTTTAAAATACCGTCTGATATGTTTGTTTCAGAAGTATAATCACAATATTATATCTCAAATAACTCCAAAATACATCTGATTTCATTTCCTTTAGACCAAATAGTAATTTTAAATTTTTTTTTTGAATAAATTTCCAACGGTAATCCAATAAAATTCTAAAGTTTAATTTGTCCAGATCTCACCGATTCTCTGTAACATTTTGGTTCACGAAAATTTTTTGAATAATTTATTAAGTCCACAATAGAATTGGTTACTTTTCCACATGGCCAAATAGTAATTTTTTAAAACATTTTTGAAAAAATTTCCAATGGCAGTCCCATAACATTCCAAAATTTAAAATGTGCAGAAGTTACCGATAATCTCTAAATTATTGGTTTTTCAAAGTTTCATTAAAAATTAAAAAAGTCCACATTACAATTGGTTATCTTTCCATTAGGCCAAATGATAATTTAAAAAATCTTTTTTTTACAAAATTGCAATGGTAATCCAGTAAAATGGTAAAATTGTTTTGTCCAGATCTTGCCAAGTCTCTCTAAAATTTAGGTTTCAGGAAGATTAGATAGGAATTTGCTAAATCAAAAGGCAAACGTTGTTTGAAAATCAATTGGGAATCATTACACAGTGTCCAGCCTTTTTCACATTTAAGATAAACTGTGTAATGTCCAGAAGTAACAGTAGGTCCATCATGGAAAATTATTGCAACAGTTACAAAAGTTTTTCCTGAAATTGATAATTGCTGTCCTGTAAACTTCTTTATTAAAGTATCCAATTTTGAACCATCAGCTCTACATCGTTGCATCATTAAAATTACATACTGTCCGTATTCCTTTAAAATTAATGTTGAAAACATGTCAGAATTACACTCACCACATTTCATGCTATGATTAGCATCTTTAACTAATTTTGCAAAAGTGACTGTTTTACTCTCTGGCAATGTCAAATAAATAAACCTTTCATTATCAACAATAGAGCCACATATATTATAACAATTATCACAACTATGTTCCCATTTATAAGAGAGACCAAAAAAAATGTCAATGGGAACTCCTTCTTCTTCCACTACCTGAAGAAAATACATCAAAAATTCATGTGCATCTTGCTGTTCATTTTGAGAAAACTGTGTTCGTCCTGAACATACATCTAAAAGTTTTCTAATGTCAGTAGCACTTTCTATTTGAGTTTTATCTTTACTCAGCTTTTGAAAAAGGAGACTCAGCTCTGAACAGAATCTTTTTCCCTGATTTACTATTATCTGCTCTTGCAAACTTTCCAGATAAAATGCAACATTCAGCACTACATTTGCGTAGCAGTTGACACCAGAGCTATTTTCAAAATGACATCCTACAACCTGTTCTTCATTTTCCTTTTTCTTTTTGCTTGCAATTACATCACTCCTCTTTTTTTTCCTCTTCTCTACATCTTCACTACAGATATTCTAATTTTTTCTTTTACGAGAAACTACACGTTTCTCCAACACAGGATACTGACCTAAATGAGGAGCATAGCTTCTTCTTAATCTATTATACTCCTTTACACAGTTTGTATCAGCACTAACTTTTGACTCATCAAAGTCTATCATGAATAAACCTGATAATGTTTTGACTCGTGACAAAGCAACATATGCCATACCTTCTTTGAACACAGTTGAACCAATGTTCACAAATGCACAATCTACAGTCAATCCTTGAGACTTGTGAATAGTTACAGCATATGCTAGAGAAAACGGAAACTGCTTCCTACGTACATATAAGTCTTTCACAAGCATAAAACGAACTGTACAACGACAAATATCTTTAACTTCATCTATCTGATCAAATTTTATTTTTAAACATTCAACTCCTTCTTTTTTCTGGTAATTAATAAAACCCACAACTCTTCCCATCGCTCCATTAACTAAACCTTTCTCAACATCCAAATTTCTCCTTAAAAACACTCTACAGTTCATGCAAACATATAGATTTTTTTCTAATCCAGCTGTTTTGGAGATGTTCTTCTCTAGTGAGTCCAATTTATTTTTCAGTTTGCCTGTTACTGTGACAGTAATTCTTCCATCCTCAATTTTGTCCACTGCTTCCAATTTCCTGATCTCTTCCTTTTCCAATTTCAAAAGCTCCTCATTGAATATTGAGCATTCACGTAGAGTTGGCATTAAGCAGATGACACTTTTGTTTTCTGCAATGTTCTTGTATATCTTCTCTGCAACTATTTCTTCCTTTGGAAATAAATTATGTAGCAGCCGACTCTGTAATGCTTTTTTGCCAACTTCTGTCAGTAGTCCAATCCTGATATCTTTCAGAATACTTCCATATTCTTCATCGTTTGCTTGCCTCATATTAGTAGTAAGTTCCTTGTACTCAAAGAAGGACCAAATATTTGTATTTCCGATGCTTCCCAATGACTTCTTCGTGTCTTCATGTGTCACAGTATTAAACACTGGTTGTCCTTTAACTGGAGTAAGTTGCAAAAGATCTCCAAAAACTATGACGTGTTTTCCACCAAATAACATGTCATAGTCTGTCTTCAAAATTTGCTGCATTCTTAAATGCACAAAGGCAAGCATTAGGTTTGATACCATGCTCACCTCATCAATAATGAGAACTTGCATCTTCTTCAATACTCTTGAAACTTCCAAGGATGCTTCTCCAGTTAGCTTGTTGAATTGTATTTTGTTCTCATGCTCCACTGGTAACATTAGCAAACGATGTAAGGTGATTCCTTTTATGTTATATGCTGCTAACCCAGTTGGAGCAGTAACCACACAAGACAAAGTAGAATCCGTTTTTTGCTGTAGGTAGCTTCTGATGACTTTTATTAGGAAACTTTTTCCAGTTCCAGCTTGTCCGCTTACATACATCCTGATTGGATGAAATGATGTGCATGAGCACTCTTTTTTTACATGTAGAAATCCGTGATCAATTTTGTTTTTGATCTCTTCATAAATTTGTTGCTGCTCTTGATTCAGTTGTCTTTCCAAATTTTCTAAGTCTATAAATTCTTCTTGAGCTTGATTCATAGCCGTTTCCACTTCATTCATGGCTATTGATGCTTCATTTTCAATGATTGGTTGTCCTAGGGGATCTTGACTGTGTGTTCCTGAACTTTGGCTGTCCTGAGAACTGTCTCTAGCTATTTCTGCTGCAATTGTAGTTTCCTGTTCAATTTCTTCATTTAACATTTGCAGATAAGTTGTGAATGTATTGCATTGTATGCTGTCTTTGCAAGCATTAAATGAATCTTCATAGCTTTGAAATTCTCCCAGTAGTTCTTCCTCTGTACGCCATGGTTTAAACAACTGTAAAAGAGCCAAGTAGTAAAATTCTTTCTTGTCAGTAGTGTCGCAACTCAGCTTCCGGTGATTTATCAAACTTCCTTTTGTTTGCTTCACCAAACATCCTTCTTCACCAACGACTTTATATTTTCCATTATTGATGTCTTCTGTGGCTTTCCTTGAATAAATGTAGTTCTGCAGCACTTCATAGAGACACATATTCTCCAGATGTTGACTTCTCTTGGGATAATATGTGTCCAACATGTTTGTTTTCAATATATCTGTACTTTCTGGGTCATTCTCGACCAAATATTCAATTTCTCCTACAGATTTCAGTACCCGATTTCTCATTGCTGCAAGGCCTAAACTTGCCCAAATTATTCTTCTTGACTTCGAGTAGAGACTTGCAGAAGATAACCTATCTGAACATTCGTAGGATCCAATTTCTCGATGCGATAACATCTTCAAACTGAAACTGTACAGCTTCTTACTGACAGTCTTCTCGTGAGAAATCTCTTCCCACATTTCCTTCAATTCTGTTTTTTCTGATTTCGTAATGTAAGACGTTACATATCGTGCAACAGCAATGGAATTGTCAGCTACATACTGTATATCCATGTTAGCGTTCCACATGGATAAAATGACTGGGTTGTAGTCATTTATATTTTTTGATTCTTCTTTTCTTTTAAGGTTGTAGGTATTCTTAGGTGATTTTCTTGTGATAGTATGTCTCACAGCTGACATAAAACTGTTTACTCTTCCATTTGAAAGAACAGGTCTAGGAAATCCAAATCGACATTTAGTGTAGTATTTTTCTTTGCTCTTGTATTTCCGTCGACAGTATTTTCCACACCGATGACTTTGGAAACGTAAAACTTGCTCCTTTAACTTGTTCTCTTCTGTGCTTTTTGGTATAGCACATGTTGCATATTCTTGAATGTAAGATAACACTGCTTCATCAGCATCTGTTCCAAACTTTGGGGCATCCTTGATCCACAACAGCATATGAATATGAGGAGCACCTCTTGCCTGGTACTCTTTTCTCCAAAAGAAATCCACTACTTCTCCAAGGGGTGGATTTTTTTTATTGCAGATGAAGGACATCATAGCCTCAAATCTATGATTGAAATATCTGCAAACATTAACCGGATCCAATGAGCACAGTTCTCCTGCTGTCTTGTATTCGATGTTTTTAATGTTTGAATTGGCCTCTCGTAGAAAATCCAGTAAATCATCCCAAGCGTACTCGGCACAGCTTAGGGTAAGGAACCATGTTGGTGTTCCTAAATTCCGTAACATGCATTTTAGTTCACCATGGCGTCGGTACCAATATTCATTTGTCCCACGCTGACAAGCCATCAGATTGATCAGTTGTGTTTCCAAATGATCATCTCGGTGCTGCACTTTCTCCATAAAATCCTTAGCAGACACATTTTGTAAATGTACTCCACTTTTTAAAATGTGATTTACTGCATAAGACAGTGCAGACAAGTCGCTTTCAAATAAAAGATGGAACAAATAAGGAATACTTTGTCGAAATCTGGGATCTTCAGCATATAGTCTTGTAGTCCGATACTCTGAAGCTGGAATCTGTTCTGGACGTTCATCGTATCGTCCTCCTTTTCCTTTAGGAAACAGCTGGGGAAAACATCGAGCTTCCAAGCTCTCCTCCCATACACTCACAGGAGTTCCTTTTGCTTTCTTCATCTGAAAGAGATCAATATTGTCTCCCATAACTTCTTTCGAATTAAGAGGATGTATGCTAAAATGTTCATAAATTTCTTCTTCCTTTGACTTGTCCACTTTTTCAATTTGTCCAGTTGGTGTTTCTGTGTCTTCTTGAAAATCTTCTTCTTCTTCTTCTATATAAATTGATTCATACCATTTGTTATTTTTTTTCAAATACAAATTTGCTCTTTGTACTTTCCGCACATCTACCAGCTCCTGCCAAATCTTCTTATTCTTTGTAGGTACACCATTAACCAGAATAATTAATGGTTCAGTTTCCAAAGTATCCGCATCAATAGTTTCCATATTTTTTTTCAAATCCAAGGGCAAATACACCACTCTACCTTTTAAACCTCTCAGTAAATCTGAAGGAGGTAATTTACCAGTTTTGGGCTCCATACGTACTATGGTCTGGAACGGATGAACACATTGAATGAGTATAGACTCATATGTATTTAATTCAGAAAGTTCAGCAGGAATAGCATCCAATTCTAAATTATTATGTACAGCTCTGGTCGGCATTCTATTTTCCTCTAACTTGTTGTAACAGTATTTACAAATACGCTGATCTTCACCCAATTCAAAACAATTTTCTAGAAATATATATGTGGCAAAATCCTTCCACTTATAATTATCTTCATTTTCACTCTTTCTGTAGAGATCAACATTCCTAGTTTGTTTTCTATAATGAGTTCTGCGGCAACAAATACAAGTAACATTTGGTCTTTCATTAGAGACTATTGCAAATTTTGTTATGTGATCATTAAATGTCTTACTTACAGAAGGTTCTACATTCTCTTCCACTTCTTCCTCATTTACTGTGTCCTTCTCTGCACTGTTTTGTTCAGGACCAAAGTAACAAAACTGAATTTCATCAACAACCTTCTCTACATCTGATACCGTTCCTCGGAACAGAGCCCTATTCAATTCATTTAACTTTATTGCTGGACTTTTGGCAAAATACAACCGTCTCACAAACTTTCTCATTTCAGTATGATGAACAGCCAGCATCCTAAAATGATGGAAAACACTATTGCACACTTTTCTAGATAGACAAGCCAGAGAATGACCCTGCAAACCAGTATTCTCTCTCACTCTGCATGGATCCAGACTTTGAAGCACCTTAATCTTCTGTTTTACACTTTTTTTACTATATTCTCTAAGAAACTCTCGAAATTTGTCAATAGAATCCTGACGCACAGTGCAAATACTACTACAATTCCAAGTGTACACTGGGGCTTTAGGACGTCTCCCCATTGCCTCATCTGCCATCACTTGTACCTCATCTCTTGGAACCATTATCTCCTTCTCCATTATGCAACCATTTTTCACTTCGTAAGCACGACCTCTGGTGTCAACTGCATGCAGCAAACTATTACTTTGAAAATAGCTCTCTTCATTAAAAAAAGGTTCACTACTTGAACTATGCATCCACTTTCCTAAAAACACTTTACAAAAGTTTGTTCTGTTCACTACTCTTTTGCTTTTGCTTTGTGATTTCAGTACATTAACCATTTTATCTAATGTACGCATCCTATTCAAAATTAATATGAATAGTTTCCTTTTTAATTCTAATGCCTTTGCTGCAATGGCTTCAATTTCTTTTTTTCTCTTGTAATATTTTGCCTTTTGCTTATATTTCTTCACATCCTTTATCAAATTGGACATAACTCTTCTCTGAAACATTTTTCTACGTATCTCTTTAAACGCTGTTTTTCTGTTTATGTAAATCTTTTCAGTTGCAGAAGGTATATTTGCATTAACTAAATTCTCAATTTTTTCCTGTTCTCTGCCTTTTGTAACATTCTTTCCAGTACAGACATTTTGTACATTTTTCTTTGTTTTGAATATATTTTTAAGAAATTGTTTTTTCTGCTTACCAGAAGATTTTTTCTTTTTCCCAACATGAGCATCTTCTACTAACTTTGGTCCTCCAGTTGTCTTCAAATATAGTTTTTTTTTTAGCGTTTTTTGAACTCTGGATTTTGTAGGCATCTTAAATTTTGTTCACTGCTCTTCAGCAATACCTGAAAAAAACTAAAAAAAATCCTTTATTGTATTTAAATATATTACTACATTTCTTTTCACAATAGTCACAAAACGAAATTTCTTTGCCAATTTGAATGCACACAAACTGCTCTTTTTTTTGGGCAAGTGAAAATCACTTTTACAAACTGTCACATTATGAAACCACTTTTCAGATTTTTTAAAAAGCCCATGTCCAGAGTGCTACACTCCAGCAAGGGCAACCAGCCTTAGTGATGCTGAATGTATTTGCATTACAGACTGAAACCTGAAAACCCCACTCGCTTGTAAATACTGTGCATGACTATACATGGCAAGCACATGGGTGTGTGCTAAGACTCTGCTTCTTCCCCCAAAAATTCGCTCCCCCTTTCCATCTAATGCAACTGTGAAATCACCAGAGCAAGACGCAAGAAATCTCTGCCTATAATTCCTCTCTGCACACAGAGTCATGTTTTCACATTAGTCCCAAAACGAAATTTCTTTGCCAATTTGAAAGCACACTTACTGCTCTTTTTTTTTTCGGGGCAAGTGAAAATCACTTTTTACAAGTGAAAATCACTTTTACAGACTGACACATTATGAAACCACTTTTTTTGATTTATTTAAATGCACATGTCCAAACTGTTTTTTCAGACCACCACCATGTGTATTCTCGGTGACTGCCTACACTCCAGCAAGGGCAACCAGCCTTAGTGATGCTGAATGTATTTGCATTACAGACTGAAACCTGAAAACCCCACTCGCTTGTAAATACTGTGCATGACTATACATGGCAAGCACATGGGTGTGTGCTAAGACTCTGCTTCTTCCCCCAAAAATTCGCTCCCCCTTTCCATCTAATGTAACTAGGAAATCACCAGAGCAATACGCAATAAATCTCTGCCTATAATTCCTCTCTGCACACAGAGTCATGTTTTCACATTAGTCCCAAAACGAAATTTCTTTGCCAATTTGAAAGCACACTTACTGCTCTTTTTTTTTTCGGGGCAAGTGAAAATCACTTTTTACAAGTGAAAATCACTTTTACAGACTGACACATTATGAAACCACTTTTTTTGATTTATTTAAATGCACATGTCCAAACTGTTTTTTCAGACCACCACCATGTGTATTCTCGGTGACTGCCTACACTCCAGCAAGGGCAACCAGCCTTAGTGATGCTGAATGTATTTGCATTACAGACTGAAACCTGAAAACCCCACTCGCTTGTAAATACTGTGCATGACTATACATGGCAAGCACATGGGTGTGTGCTAAGACTCTGCTTCTTCCTCCAAAAATTCGCTCCCCCTTTCCATCTAATGCAACTGTGAAATCACCAGAGCAATACGCAATAAATCTCTGCCTATAATTCCTCTCTGCACACAGAGTCATGTTTTCACATTAGTCACAAAACGAAATTTCTTTGCCAATTTGAATGCACACAAACTGCTCTTTTTTTTGGGCAAGTGAAAATCACTTTTACAAACTGTCACATTATGAAACCACTTTTCAGATTTTTTTAAATGCACATGTCCAAACTGTTTTTTCAGACCACCACCATGTGTATTCTCGGTGACTGCCTACACTCCAGCAAGGGCAACCAGCCTTAGTGATGCTGAATGTATTTGCATTACAGACTGAAACCTGAAAACCCCACTCGCTTGTAAATACTGTGCATGACTATACATGGCAAGCACATGGGTGTGTGCTAAGACTCTGCTTCTTCCCCCAAAAATTCGCTCCCCCTTTCCATCTAATGCAACTGTGAAATCACCAGAGCAAGACGCAATAAATCTCTGCCTATAATTCCTCTCTGCACACAGAGTCATGTTTTCACATTAGTCCCAAAACGAAATTTCTTTGCCAATTTGAAAGCACACTTACTGCTCTTTTTTTTTTCGGCGCAAGTGAAAATCACTTTTACAGACTGACACATTATGAAACCACTTTTTTTGATTTATTTAAATGCACATGTCCAAACTGTTTTTTCAGACCACCACCATGTGTATTCTCGGTGACTGCCTACACTCCAGCAAGGGCAACCAGCCTTAGTGAGGCTGAATGTATTTGCATTACAGACTGAAACCTGAAAACCCCACTCGCTTGTAAATACTGTGCATGACTATACATGGCAAGCACATGGGTGTGTGCTAAGACTCTACTTCTTCCCCCAAAAATTCGCTCCCCCTTTCCATCTAATGCAACTGTGAAATCACCAGAGCAATACGCAATAAATCTCTGCCTATAATTCCTCTCTGCACACAGAGTCATGTTTTCACATTAGTCCCAAAACTAAATTTCTTTGCCAATTTGAAAGCACACTTACTGCTCTTTTTTTTTCGGGGCAAGTGAAAATCACTTTTTACAAGTGAAAATCACTTTTACAGACTGACACATTATGAAACCACTTTTTTTGATTTATTTAAATGCACATGTCCAAACTGTTTTTTCAGACCACCACCATGTGTATTCTCGGTGACTGCCTACACTCCAGCAAGGGCAACCAGCCTTAGTGATGCTGAATGTATTTGCATTACAGACTGAAACCTGAAAACCCCACTCGCTTGTAAATACTGTGCATGACTATACATGGCAAGCACATGGGTGTGTGCTAAGACTCTGCTTCTTCCCCCAAAAATTCGCTCCCCCTTTCCATCTAATGCAACTGTGAAATCACCAGAGCAATACGCAATAAATCTCTGCCTATAATTCCTCTCTGCACACAGAGTCATGATTTCACATTAGTCCCAAAACGAAATTTCTTTGCCAATTTGAAAGCACACTTACTGCTCTTTTTTTTGGGCAAGTGAAAATCACTTTTACAGACTGACACATTATGAAACCACCATGTGTAACTACAACAAAAACAATTTCCATTTCTATTATTCATTTCTTAAGTTACCACATACATCCCCTCTCAAACTGTAAACTCACCTTTAAAATTAGTTAGTTGTGAAAGAAATGTGACACTCAAACAGCAGATTATCAGAGCCAGGATCTCTGTTGTGTTCACCTCTCTCCTCTCAGCAGAACCAGATAATGGCAAACTTTCCCTCTATTTTTCCACACATATACTTGTAAGTTTCAAATCTCAGTGCTTCCCCCTTTTTTTCAAATGTAATCACACATTTCTATTGGTTGAAAACCAACCCTTTTCCAAAAGTACCCTTCCCCCAACTTGACTTCTGCCTAGTACCCTTCCCCCAACTTGACTTCTGCCTGCTACCATAGCAACAGCTCATGGAACACTGCTGTGTTGAGTTAGGTCAGAAGTTCGCCAAACAATGTTTCAATTCCACAGAGCAAGAGTGCTTGACTTTTCAAACCTAACAGCAAATCCATAGTACTGTTCTTTGGTTACACATTTTTTTTTACCAATACAAAACATGCTTCTATTAATTTACACATACAGCCTAGTTTTTATTCTAGAATGGTATGAAACAGCCAATCAGTTCTTTTTGTTTTGAAAAAAATATGTATGCCTCCATTTCCAAACTGTCTTTCTTTTCATATTGCCATTCTACTGAAAGACACCTCCTAAGTGCATCAAGTTCTCCTTTGAAGATGTTCACAGTGTGGATTGTAGGGCACAGCTATGTCTTCTGGAGTGAAAAGTTTGCAGAGAAAACAGGTATGGTGAGAGACCTTGCTTTGCCAAATGTAGACATTAAATGGATTGGTCAGAGAGGGTTAAAGTGGCACCAATTGATGCCATTGGTGAAATCCTTCATTCAAATCCAACACCCTGACCTCATAATAGTGCACTGTGGTGGCAATGACCTAGGCACTTTGACTGGGGTAGGTCTGGAAATGCTTATGAAGGACACCTTTGCACAACTGTTTACACTTTTCCCTAAAACTGCCTTTGTGTTTCCAACATATGCCAAAGGCAAAAATGGAACTGGTCCAATCATTTCTGTCCACAGATTGACAAAGCAAGAAAGCACGTCAACAAATCTGTTTCTGCTTTCCTCCGTGACTATGGTATGGGTGCCATTTACCACAACAACTTGCGTTACGACATGCAAGACATTTATAGAGGAGATGGTGTGCACTTCACTGATGAAGGGAACAGAGTCTTCCTCTTGAACCTTAGACTCTGCATCGGTACTTACTTGTAGGTACCACTAAAAAATCACTTCATAAACACAACGGCTCTTTTTAGAGCCCCCTAATATCTAAACTCTTAAATCTGCTTTTCATTTATTTATTTTTATTTTTTTTACCGTACGCTTACCGTAAGCTTACCGTACGCGTACCCCGTGATTTTTTTTAAAATCAATAAATGTTTTCTTTGTACTTTTCTGTCCTTCTTTGACCCCCTTACAAATGTTAGGGGGTCTGTAACTCTCCTCATTGCCCCCTTTCCTTGTTTTCACTCTTTTTTTTCAGAGTGAAATACACAAAATGGCGGCCGCCGCTTCCTGGTTTCGACCGATTCGAATGTTTACTAAGATCTAAGAGCCAATCAGAATCGCGCTCGCGCACGCCACCGTACGCTTACCGTAAGCGTACGGTAAGCGTACCGTAAGCGGGCTCAGATATATATATTGATTTAAAGGCTATTTTCTCAGAATCTACTGAACAGATTTACACCAAACCTAGGGACTACCTTGACCTAGGGACTACCTCTCTGCCAAATTTTGAGTAATTCTGTTCAGCCGTTCGGGCTGTAGCTGGTTCTAAAGGTCCTATGGAAAAATGCATGGGAAAATCCTCGCGAAATTTTCAAAATAGGTGGGGCGCTCTGCTCCTACCCTGAAAGTCTCGGGGGGATTCGTCAAGCGGGGGATGAGAAAAAAGGGGGGTCCCAAAACGCGTTTTCCCCATGCAATTTTCCATAGGGACCTTTAGTCCAAGGTACAGCCCGAATGGCTGAACAGAATTACTTGAAATTTGGCAGAGAGGTAGTCCTCAGGTCAGGGTTGTGCCTTTTGCAGGTCTGGTGTCAATCTGTTCAGTAGTTCCTGAGAAAATCAAAAGTAAAATCATATATATATGTGGGCGGAGCCTAACCACACATCTCATCCTGAGATCTGATTGGCTGTCAGCACTTCATCCAAGAAGTGTTGGCAGCCATCTTGGGACCAATATACATGATAGCACCTCATTAAAAAGCATTGCAGTTAATATAAGGTTTTAAGACTTTAGTTACATTATAAATCATTTGTTGATGGTACCATACTCATTTTAGGAATTGTGGTATGTTCTAAGGTGATTTCACCATGTGAAAAAGCCTTCTGCTGGGATATCATGATTGAGAGAAAAATATTTTCTCATGCTTTTCCCACAGAGGTTTGGAAGGTTATCTATAAGCTAAACTGAGAGTTTATTTTCTGTAAATTCACATTATCTTTCTCAGTCATGTGAGAATGAAGTCTGACATTCTCAGTAAAACATGTACATCCAACAAGGGCAGAGACTGTCAGTTGATTCCTTTGTGTTCTACTGCAGCTTCCCAGAGTATTCCAAAGAACAACTAGAGCGCTAACAGTCCTACTTATGATAAACATATGGCACACCTGAAGCCATCTTGCTTGGATTAAAGTGGTAACTCTTAAAACATTTAATTTAAAAAGGAACAATATGAGGGGGTTCATTTTTCCATAAAAAGTATGATTAGTGCTGCAGAAAGAAAAATTAGGGCACATTTTGAGTGACTTCTCAAATCCTCTTCTATTTCATTAAAAAATTCTGACATGCAGACTGAAACATGCACTTTCAATACCAGCAGCAGTTTTCCCTGGTGAGCAGTAGCTTTACTACAGTGATCTAATGAGCAAAAAGAGTGCTAACATTCTGAATTTATGGCAGGTGTGTGACACATCTGAATGCCTTCTTGATGGAATCAAAGTAAAAAACTGAAAGTATTTCCTACTGAGGAGACTGCAGTAAATGAGGAAATTAGGAAACTTCATAACAAATAAGTCTGCCAAGATGGCCACCAGAGACAAAAGAGCTCAAATGTAGCCCAAATATCACCCAGATGTAGCCCAAATATAGCCCAATGACAGAAGTGTGCAAAACACTTATTATTTTGTGTTTTTGCAGTGTTATATAGTGCAGACTTGTCAGGTTTTGGAGTGCTTTACATGAGCATTGGTTACATCACACAAGAACAAATTCATTTTGGTTGTAGACATGGGGAGACTAAGTGATTTGACCAGAATCACAGAATGTCGAGCTGAAGCAGAAACTCCAAACTGGTTCCCCAGTTGCAAAGTCTGCAGTTCTGGAAGTAACACCACATCCTCTCCCCTAAGTGCAACATTTAATCAAGTGCTCAACTGGATAAAAAAACATAAAGGTAACAAATAATTTAAAAGTGCTTTCTCGCTATTTGAAAACTCAGAAAATATGTCCTTATTTTAGTCTTTTAGAGCACTAACCATAATTTTGATGCCAATAAGACCCTCTCATATATGTAATTTCTAAAGGAAATGCTCTAGGTATTACAGTTTTGATTACATCAAGATGACGTCAGGCGTTCCACACTTTTGTAATAAATATAGAATGTTAGCAATCTAGTTGTTCATTAGGATACTGTTGAGAGGCAGAGGCCAGGGGCACGGACTCTGAAAATTGAAGGCAGGTAGACGGGTGCAAAGGCAACAATTTAACCACACTGAGCAGGCAGGAAGGGCCGTGGCAGCACAACAGACTATGGAGGGCAGTGGAAAGGGGGGCAGGGGCAACAAACCAACAATACAGGACTTGCAAGAGAGGCTGTGGCAATGTAATAGACCATTGTGGGCAGAAGGAAGAGGCAATGGTAGTACAACCATACATGCCAACAGACCCGAAACGTCCAATGTTTTTAAGCTTAAATGCGCTTTATTTTATCTGTCTCCTGTCTACAATCTCCTCTTTTTCAATGTAACTCAAAGGGGAAAATCAATACCCCAGATTTTTTTCAAAATCTCCCTCTTACCAAGTTCAAAATGTTCGCAAGTATGGTACATTGGATCATGGAAGGAAATGGGGTAGGGACATGGACTTGGATAACAGAGGACAGGAGGGGCATGGAGAGGTGCACCAAACTGACCCTGCAGGGCAGGCATCAGGGTTTGCAGCAGCACAATACACCACACAGGGCATGCGGGACGGGTGTGCAGCACAACAATCCAGAGAAAGCAAGAGGGAGGGGACAGGACCATGCACTTGGACAACAGAGAACAGAGGGGCAAGAGGCAGGACCATAATGGACAGACAGGAGAGAAAGCTGCAGCATAACAGACCATAAAGGGCAGGAGGGATGGATCAGGGGCATTACAATGGAACAGACAAGCCAGGAGGGAGGGAGTAGGGGTCTGCACATGTAAGCAGAGGGCTGGGGGCAAGGGGGCAGGGCAGGAGCAGCAAGATAGCCATGGAGGTCAGGCAGGATGGGCACTAGAAGCAAGACACACCATGAAGAGCAACAGTGAGACTGTGATGGCATATACACAGACCATGGAGGGAAGGGGGGAGGGGTTCAGGGGCAGCTAACTGACCACACAGGGAAGGTGGGAGGGGCCATGGCAGCACAGAAGACCATGCATGGCAAGTGGGAGGGTTAGTTGCAGCACAATGGCTATGATGGGCAAGAAGGAGGGTGCAGGGGCATGCACAAAGGACGATGGAGGATAGAAGGGAGGGTCAGGAGCTGTGCACAGACAAGAAAGTTCAGGGGAAGGGGCCTCACAACAGACTGCACGGGGCAGGCAGGAGGAGCAGTTGCAGCACAACAGACCAGGGAGGGCAGAAGGGTGTGGCAGTACAATGGACCATGTAGGACAGGAGGAAGAGGATAGGGGCATGGCATGTGGACAGGCAGGGTGGAGGTGGCAGGGACAGGTTACAGTCATCTGACAATGCTAGGCAGGTGGGAGGGGAGTGGCAGCTCAACAGAACACTCAGAGTAGATAGGAGTGGCAGGTCCATGGAACATGGTGGGCAAAAAGGATGGAGCAGGGGCATGTACAAAGACATCAGAGGGCAGGGGGAAGGAGAATAGGGGCAGCAAGCTAAGCACAGAGTTTAAGCAGGAGGTCAATGATGGGGCATAGAATTGGGCAATGGAGGGCAGGAGGAGTGGACTGGTACATCCTACTAAATTGAGGGCAGTGGCAGCACATCAGACCATGCATGGCAGGAGGGAGGAGGCTAGTCCATGGATTCACACAACAGAGGATAGGGAGGAGGGGGATGGGGCAGCAAGCTAACTGTCCAGAGAAGGCGGGTATTAGGAACTTTATTGTTTTTAAAACGTGTGTCTGTGCGAACTACTTAAAATATGAACAAGTATGCAGCATAATCTCGCTTTTATTCAGGAAGAAGAGGACGTTTGTGACTGTGACTCCGGGCTCACTTGGCAGAAACACCCCCTGACCCTCCACCCCCTATCGCAAAATGTAATGCCCGTGAAAAGGTTAGGTGAACACAGTGTTATATAGAACATAGTCCTGAGAGCACGATTGAAAATGAAAACTAGATATAGTGTATGGTATAAACTATGCACCAAAAAGTGTGATATAAGATGAACAGGGCGTGAAATATAATATGCAATACATTGTGCGCAATGACAGATTCATTGGAGAGCGCGAGATAGCACAGGCACTAGCGTGTGCTATGCGATATGCGCCTTGGAGTGTAATATGCACAGGGCAGTGTTGTGTAACCTAACTAGTCTCTAAAGTTGAAATATAAAATATGTGCTGGGGAGTGTAACGTTGCATATGCACTGTGACAAAGATATGGATCCCAGATTGTAATATGTATGGCATAGCACTGTGCGTTATAACATAGGCATCGAGGAAGGCACGTTAGATGGGGCAATATAACCCGTGCGAAGACAAGTGTGGCATGACATATTCACGGGGGGTGTTACAGTGCACATGGGCTAGAGAGTGTCATAGCATATGCACTAGCTAGTGGAATACAACACAGAGGTGTGTGGCACTCAGCAGGCAATGGTGGGTGTAACACAGCATTGGGCTCTGCCAGAAGCGCGCTGTGACTCTCAAGTGATGTTCGTCCCCTTTCCAGAGAGTAAAATAAAAAGTATTACACATCCGGCAGTGGATGTGTGTTTTATTAACCGTGAGGGGGGTTTCTTGCATAGTTTTTGTTGAATTTTTGTTGAATCCCCTTTGAATGGCTTGGTGTGCATGTGTATTAAATGTGCCCGTCAATAGCTACCCATGTTTGTATGAATAAACGACAAGGGTGTCTACTGGGATTAGGCACGGTAGGGCATCAGACATGTCAGAGCTTCACTAGTGGTGTAAATACATTCCACGTGGATTCATTGTATGCATAGTCGCCTTTTAATAAATATCACGCAAATCGTCATGGTGATAGGTACGTACGGTTTGTCCAGCATGTCCTAGGTGTGTCTATAAATATATATTTTTTTAAAATAATAAAAAACAGTGGCCGGCCCTGGGGATTGGGGTCAAAAAAATATAATTAGGAGACAGGCCCTGGGGGATGGGGTCATCATGGCCAATAAATTAGAATAAGAAGGGGAACCACACAGCCCCCCTTCTTAAAAAATTAAAATAAATAAAAGACTGGCATCGTGCCGGAGGCCACGCCCCCTCCTTGCAGCACTCTGCAAACGCGCCCCCTGGCGAGTTGTAAGTTGGGGAATTAATTCCTCTTCAATACTGAGGGTCCCTGAGGGCCAACTAGCCCAACAGGCATCTCCAGTATGCACCAGGGAGCTGCGCTGCAGACAGGTGTTCTGAGGCCAAGCCCCTTTTTACACCTCTCTGCAACGCAGCTCTGTGGCGCTTACTGGAGGTACCTAGTGGTCTAGTTTGACCCTAGGGACCCTTAGGATTCAAGGGGACTTAATCTCTCAACTTAGAACAGCCACAGGGCGCGTTTACACAGTGGTGAAGGGAGGGGACGGGGCCAGAGGTGACGTGTGCAAACACGCACTATGGCACGTTTTAAATTGGGGATATAATTTTCCTTCAATACTGAGGGCCCCTGGGGGCTAACTAGCCCACCAAGTGCTTCCAGTAAGCGCCACTGAGCTGCATTGCAGAGAGGTGGTCCAGGCTGTGCCACTTTTTACACCTCTCTGCAACACAGCTCTGTGGCACTTACTGGAGGTACCTAGTGGGCTAGTTGGACCCTAGGGACCCTCAGGATTCAAATGAACTTAATCTCCCAACTAAAAACGGACACAGGGCGTGTTTACACAGTGGTGAAGGGAGGGGACGGGGCCTGAGTTAACGTGTGCAAAAACGCCCTGTGGCCTGTTTTAAGAGGTAGTTTTAATCCCCCTGCCCTATTATATACTAGGGGCTTACAGAGGAGGTAATGCTAATCACCGGGGGACCCAAACGCATAATGTTCCCTAGTGTATGTAGGTGTTTTCACTGTAGTCTAAGTGTCTTTTAACATAGCACTGGCTCTAGGACTGGTTAGTAAGACTCAGTTACCACCAGTATCCGTCTGAAAAAGTTGAGGGTACAGGATGATTTTGCAACAAGGCTTCTTTCTGCTCTTCTTTTTGTTCTTTCTGCACGTTATCCTTCTTCCTGCACTTTTCTTCGTCTTTGAGGACTTCTGTTGCTTCTTTCTGCACTTCTTTTTTTTCTTTCTGTGCATTTTTTCTTCTTTCTTCACATGTCCTATCTCTGTAGGCATAGTTACAAATTAGCATTTAAAAAACATTTGAAATTCACAGAAAAAACCATAGGTTTCAGGCACGTTATAGTTAGGAATTAGCATTTAAAAAACCTCAGAAATTCAATGAAAAAAACATAGGTTTCAGGGGTGTTATAGTTAGCTGGACTTTTCACTTGTGCAAAACCATTGAAATTCCCCCGTTATAGTTAGTTCAGCTAACTATAACTCGCGCGCCCGCAATGCACTGCTGATGACGTCACATATTACATCACTCATGACATGGTCAGTGACATCACTCATGACATCACTTATGACATCTCAAATGACATCACTGATGACATCACTGATGACATCATCCTTGTGATAGAGTGGCAGACCTCCTCTCACCCTAATTTAACCTTTGATACACACATACAAAAATAGAGACTAAACTTTTCAAAACAATGGACATACCAATACCAGTTACAACAACCTCTTCAGTAATTCTAAGATCCACATACACATCCACTCATTCACCAACAGTCCTATACAGTCACTCATACATGTATTCACTCATCATATGTACTCATACACCTATACATCCTGTTACACAATGCCACTCATCCATAGAGTTACTCACACACATAGTCACTCATGCTAATAAAGAATCAAACATACATTTATTTGCATATACAGTTATACACACACCACCACACTTACTTCTACGGAAACTTACACATACTTAGTCTTTTAAACAATCACTTATAGAAACACATACTTATTCATACAGGAACTCTTTCAATCTCTCACTCTCACATATACTCACTTATATACACCAATAGTCACATATACTAGTTTAAAACATATGTAGTTACTCATAAAGACACTATTGAGACAGTCATTCACTCACTAACACACCCATACACACACTCATCCACCCATACAGTCCTGCACACATGCTGTCTTCAACACATACAAAGAGTGAGTCACTCATTCATGCACCTATGCACTACGTAATACCCCCACCGAACCATGCAGACACTCAGACTTATACTCAAAAAACCAACTAATAACCTATATAGACACCCATGTAGCTACTCACCAACCCGTGCAGCCACTTATACACAAAGTGAGAGACTGATGCAGATATTTACATATTTAAACATTACTCACTAAGCCATGTATTCACTATGATACACTTAATCAGTCAGTTACACAATCAATTTTTCAAAAACAAATCATCCATTTAGACACTTATATACCCATTCATTCTTCCATCGACCTTGAGATATACATATATAAAACATATTTAATTTTCAGAAAAACACACATTCACTGGATGATGTCATCAGTGATGTCATTTGAGATGTCATGAGTGATGTCATGAGTGATGTCACTGACCATGTCATGAGTGATGTAATATGTGACGTCATCAGCAGTGCATTGCGGGCGCGCGAGTTATAGTTAGCTGAACTAACTATAACGGGGGAATTTCAATGGTTTTGTACAAGTGAAAAGTCCAGCTAACTATAACACCCCTGAAACCTATGGTTTTTTCAGTGAATATATATATATATATATATATATATATACATATATATATATATATATATATATATATATTCACTTAAAAAAAACATAGGTTTCACACATGTTATAGTTAGGTGGATTTTTCACTCGTAAAAAAACAAGGAAATTCCCCCGTTAGAGTTAGTTCAGATAACTATAACTCGCGCGCCCGCAATCCTGCTCATGACGTCACATATTACATCACTCATGACATGGTCAGTGGCATCACTCATGACATCACTGATGACATCATTCTTGTGATAGAGTGGCGGTCGCGCGAGTTATAGTTATCTGAACTAAATATAACTGGGGAATTTCATTGGTTTTTTATGAGTGAAAAATCCACCTAACTATAACATGTGTGAAACCTATGGTTTTTTAAGTGAATTTGCAAGGTTTTTTAAATGCTAATTCCTAACTATCACGTGTGTGAAACCTATGGTTTTTTCAGTGAATTTGTACGGTTTTTTAAATGCTAAGTTATGTATGTATTAATATTTTTTTATATATTTATTTTACAATAAACTACGTATTAAAAAAAATATATATTTTTTGGGGGTTTTCACCGTGCGCGCACGGTGTGCGCACCCCCGCGATTTAAAAAAAAAAAAAATTTAAAAATTTTTCTGCCTTCGTGGTCCTTCAGGGACCCCCTGACAAAGGCTAGGGGGTCAGGAACTCTCTACCCTGCGCCCTTTTCACATTCGCCACCTTCCTTTTTCACTCTCGCACTGAAAACAAACAAAATGGCGGCCGACACTTCCTGATTTCGACCAATTCGAACATTGACTAACATGTAACCACCAATCAGAATGACGCTTGCGCACGTTAGGGTGCTCGCACGGTGCGCGCACGGTGCGCGCACGGTGCGCGGCTATAGATATTTCTATGCTTTTAAATGCTATATTCTCAGGAACTACTGAACATATTGACACCAGACCTGCAAAAGGCACTTCCCTGACCTGAGGACTACCTCTCTGCCAAATTTCAAGTAATTCTGTTCAGCCGTTCGGCTGTACCTTCGACTAAAGGTCCTATGGAAAAATGCATGGGGAAAACGCGTTTTGGGACCCCCCTTTTTTCTCGGCCCCCGCTTGACGAATCACCCCAAGACTTTCAGGATTGGAGCTGAGCGGAGCGCCCCATTAGATTTGAAAATTTCGCGAGGATTCGTCAACCGGCGCCAAAATTATTTAAAATAGAATTTTCAGATTTCCTATGGAAACACGGTTCTAACTATAACTATCTACTGGCGACCGCCAGTAGATAATAATAATATATATATATATATATACATATATATGGGGCGAGATTTTCATGTCTGTTATATTGAAGCATCAGGTGCACAACATGCATCATAACAGATGTTATCGCAACCCACTTGGGTTTGCGTTGTTGCAGGATTTGTTTAAAATTTCATTGACCACTGTCGATTTAAAAATGGCGCCAATAATGCTGCACTGAACAAAAGCATTGAGTTGAGGATATTAATGTACATCAAAGAATTACGAACATAATGCAGTTAAACCATATAATGTGAACTGAAAAGTTTTTCATTTGCCGGATACAACAGAATATTATTTGTTATTCTTGCTCGACATATGTGTATGAATTAGGACTTGTTCAGTGCACTATACTACATACCAAAATGGCGGTGACACTTACACAAAAAAGCCCATGTAATCCTTTAAGTCCTTCTTTAATGTTAATGGTGGCAAGCAGGATGTAAATACAGGAAAATGAAAATGTCAGCCATACCGTGAGAAAGCTGTAAAGCGAAACGCGTCGGTGAGGTGCTAACTTGCCCAGTAAATCTTTTCATCATACACTCTTGCGTGTCCTGGATTTCTTTTGTTAAAGCAAAGGTTGGTGATTGATATATATATATACACATGTTATAGTTAGGTGGATTTTTCACTCGTAAAAAACCAATGAAATTCCCCCGTTAGAGTTAGTTCAGATAACTATCACTCGCGCGTCCGCAATCCTGCTCATGATGTCACATATTACATCACTCATGACATAGTCAGTGGCATCACTCATGACATCACTGATGACATCATTTTTGTGATAGAGTGGCGGTCGCGTGAGTTATAGTTATCTGAACTAAATATAAAGGGGGAATTTCATTGTTTTTTTATGAGTGAAAAATCCACCTAACTATAACATGTGTGAAACCTATGGTTTTTTAAGTGAATTTGCAAGGTTTTTTAAATGCTAATTTCTAACTATAACGTGTGTGAAACCTATGGTTTTTTCAGTGAATTTGTACGGTTTTTTAAATGCTAAGTTATGTATGTATTAATATTTTTTTTATATATTTATTTTACAATAAACTACGTATTAAAAAATATATATATTTTTTGGGGGTTTTCACCGTGCGCGCACGGTATGCGCACCCCCGCGATTTAAAAAAAAATTAAAATTTACAAATTTTTCTGCCTTCGTGGTCCTTCAGGGACCCCCTGACAAAGGCTAGGGGGTCAGGAACTCTCTACCCTGCGCCCTTTTCACATTCGCCCCCTTCCTTTTTCACTCTCGCACTGAAAACAAACAAAATGGCGGCTGACACTTCCTGATTTCGACCAATTCGAACATTGACTAACATGTAACCACCAATCAGAATGACTCTCGTGCACGTTAGGGTGCTCACACGGTGCGCGCACGGTGCGCGCACGGTGCGCGGCTATAGATATGTATATGCTTTTAAATGCTATATTCTCAGGAACTACTGAACAGATTGACACCAGACCTGCAAAAGGCACTTCCGTGACCTGAGGACTACCTCTCTGCCAAATTTCAAGTAATTCTGTTCAGCCGTTCGGGCTGTACCTTCGACTAAAGGTCCTATGGAAAAATGCATGGGGAAAACGCGTTTTGGGACCCCCCTTTTTTCTCGGCCCCCGCTTGACGAATCACCCCGAGACTTTCAGGATTGGAGCTGAGCGGAGTGCCCCATTATTTTTGAAAATTTCGCGAGGATTCGTCAAGCGGCGCCAAAGTTATTCAAAATAGAATTTTCAGATTTCCTATGGAAACACGGTCCTAACTATAACTATCTACTGGCGACCGCCAGTAGATAATAATAATATATATATATATATATATATATATTTTTTTTTTTTTTTCACCGATTTCCTCAAGGAAGGAACCACTGCACACCAAGGAAGTTATACGATTCAGGATTTTATTCTTTACGTGCAAATTGTCACCAACTCCACCACCAACGCGTTTCAACCACAATCGGTCTTGCTCACGGTATGTGAGTCTTTTTTCAATGTTCTTTATTTATAGTGATACCCATATTAGCCGTTAAGAGGAATTATGGGAATTGTAGTTTCAATACATATATATATATATCGAACTGCAGCCTTGTCTAAAGTTTACTATGGAAATTAACATTGAAAAAACACGTTTTGGGACCCCTTTTTTCTCGGTCCCCACTTGACGAATCACCCCTAAACTTTCAACATAGGAGCTGATCTCAACAAAGAATTAGTTGTGAAAATTTCATGAAGATTCATCAATGGACGCCAAAGTTATTATGAATAGAATGTTGCCATTTTCCTATAGTAATTAGGTCCTGACTATAACTACCTATACCGCCTAGTTACTGTAGGAAAATGGCAACATAGGAAATCCGCAACATTCTATATATTTAGACAAGGCTACAGGTCGAACGGGTGAACGGAATTACCCCAAATTTGGCAGAGAGAAGGGTCTTGGTCTAGAAAGCACGCTTTTGTTTATTTGGTGTAAATCCGTTCAGTAGTTTTTGAGAAATATCGAAATTTACAGATATAGATATTTGGGAATTCTGCCATCTGATTGGCTGAGGCGTTATGAGCACAGGATTGCTGCTGATTGGCTGTGAGCGCTGCGAGCGTTTGCAACTAGGAAGTGCTGGCTGCCATTTTTTGATTCTGTTGAAGTGAATAAGGGGGAAAAAGCGTGAGAAATGTGGGAAAGAGGTGGGTAGGAGCACTGTAACCTTTGTGGGGTGTTTAGGGTGTGCTATAGAGGGGGTGCAAAGTGAACTAATCATACCTACTGGTGTGAAAGTTCTAGGCTACACAAATTAAGTGAGGTATTGGCTAGTGTGTGATGTTTCTAAGGTGAGCTTGTGCGTGACTCGAGGATTAAAGCATGAGCCCACACTGTTTGTCTTATGCTGTGAAGTCATGTGCCCTGGCTGCTGCAGTACCGTTGTGGAAGTAGTATCAGCATGTGTTTATACCTACTAGGATGAACTGCTGACCCGTAGTGGTGTGAATGTCCTGGGTACGGAAAATATGTGAGGTATTCTCTAGAGTCTCATGGAAGGAGGAAGTGTTGGCTGCCATTTTGTTATTCCGTTGAAGCGAGTAAGAGGAAGAAAGGGTGAAAAAAGTGGGAAATAGGAGGGTAGGAGCACTTTAACCTTTATGGGGTGTTTAGTGTGTGCTATAGAGGGGGTGCAAAGTGAACTAATCCCACCTACCGGTGTGAAAGTGCTAGGCTACAAAAATTAAGTGAGGTATTGCCTAGAGTGTGATGCTGCTAAGGTGAGGTGGTGCGGGACTCGGGGATTAGAGCGTGAGTTTAAATTGTGTCTTATGCTGTGAAGTCATGTGCCGTGGCCGCTGCAGTACAGTTTTGGAAATAGTGTCAGCATGTGTTTATAACTACTAGGACGAACTACTGACCCGTACTGGTCTGAAAGTTCTGGTGTACGGAAAATATGTGAGGTAGTGTGTAGAGTCTCATGCTCCTAAGCTGAGCTGCTGCCGGACTCGGGGCCCAAACTGTGTGTCATGTGCTGTGAAGTCATGTGCTCTGGCCGCTATGCCACATCTGTGCAAGTAGTGTCAGCATGTAGCTATAGCTACTTGGAGGTACTTTTGTTTCGAACATTGTAACTTGTGTATGGTGCTTAGGGGGTGTTATATAGGGAGTGCGAAGGTAAATTTGTGCATATGAAATGAATTTGGTATTTGGAAAGTGGAAAGCACTGACTCCTACGGGTTTGATGGCGCTGGGGTCGTAAGGTGAGGTGCTGCTGGAGTTGGGAATAAAGCTGATGAACTACTGACCCCTATTGTGAAATTTTAACATGCACGTGCTGTTGAATGTTCGATAAAATGTTGCAAAAGTATATTTTTACGTAAAAAAAAAATGATGACCTTTTAACGTGCAGGTGTCGTAGAAGGTTCCAGAAAGTGTGGTGATAAAATAGGTTGAACTTGTGACCAGTATGTGGCGCGTAATAATAAGTAGCTTTTCAGATGGAAAATTCAAAATTAACCAATGGAGGCAAGTTTTGGAATATCGTTGAAGGAATGAAGTATTCTGATTTGTTCTTTACATGTATTAATGTGTGGAGTGACAGAGAAATTGTGCCATTCCTGGTTTCGTTCTTGATGAAGTCGGAGCTTTACATGTACTATGTGAGAAGGAGAGAATTGTATTCATGTGTCACTTGAAATCTGGATAACAACTGAGTTAGAAATGAACAAGGTGTGTTATGTGTTTTATAGTCTTGATTAAGTATTTGAGGTGATGTTTTTAATTTTGAAAGTATTTTTTATTTCAAAGTAATATAGTGTTAGTGAAGTGTGGTGTTTGATATTGGTTATGAAATATGCATAAAATTTGAGCTGTTGTTTATAAGTATTTTATATATGTTTAGGAATTTTTCACAGAGAAGTATAGTTTGTCATCTTTATAGGACTGTATTGTTGTGAAAATGAGGTACAGCGTTAATTTGAGTTTGTAATGTATTTGGGGAGATAAAGAAAATGTCGCAAGTTTGCAACTGATATTTTTTGTGGAAATAGTGGGGTGGGGGTGGTTGTAGGAGACGTATGTGTTATTAAGTTAAAAGCAATAAAACAAAATGCAAAAGTGTTATGTGGGCAGGTTGTGTTCCTATTTTTGACACTGAGAGGTAGGTTTGAGTGAACAGTGGGGCCGTGTACAGGGTTTGGAGATTACATGGAGAGGAGATGGAGATAGAACAAGTGATACATTCCTTTTATACGTACGCATAGTTTGAATCATGTGATCCTAAGTTGAGATAAATATGAATATGGTTTCTGGTTTGCATTTGGGTATAGTGAATAGTTTTTGTAGCTTCTGACTAGTGAATAATAAAAAGGTAGATTGACTAAAATATATGGTAGTAAATGTATTAATTATTGTCTGTTCTTATGGAATCGAAGTAGTTGGGGAGTGCTTCATTAGAAGAGATGTTTTAAAAATGTGTGAGAGATAAAAAAATTTAAATGTGCGGTATATTTTCTGTATGAGTTTTTTGACATTAGAGAATTACATGTGATTTTAAGTGATACTATTTGTCAGGCTGTGTCGCTGTGGCAGATATATGTAGGTGTTGAAGTGGTTCATGTTTTACTGCTGTGAGCTTCACTATCCCTTTTGAGACACTCGTCAAGTTATTCATTCCATTTAATATCTTTAATATAGATACAGTAAAGGGACTGTATATCAAAAGTTTGGGAATTAGAACTTTGTTTACTCTCCCCATGCCCGGCTATACACTCTACAGACTGTTTAAACAACTTTCGTAACATATAGATGTCTAGCTAGTAAAGGTGGTGTAGTTCAACTGGGCAAATTTATAAACCGTGCTATGGGATGGTTTATGTTTTACCCGCCAATTTGCATGTTTGAATACTTTTTGCTGATAAGTGTTCCGGCAGACACCTGTTCAAATTAACGTCGTATATGGGTATAGTGGCGCAACTGGGAATGGTGGGGGTTTCTGTTTGATTTCGTACGGTTAAGCAAGGGTGGGTGTGGGCGAGGTGGTTATGGTGCTGAATGAAACACAGAATATAGTAACGTGCAGATGTCGAGCTACTAAAGGTGATCTACTACCACTGGGAGCACTTCTAAAGTGCCCTATGGCATGGGATATGTTTTAGTGGCAGTTTTGCATGTTTTAATAAGTTTTTCTGATGAGCGTTTCGGGAGACATCTGTTGAAATTAAGCCTGTTTGGCTATAGAGGCACTTCTACGTTTGCTGGGGCTCTTTCTTTTATTGTGTAAAGTTAAGCAAGGGCGGGTGTTGAGGTGGTGTAGTTGTACTGTGACTATTTATTAACCCTCTTATGGTATGGTGTATGTTTGAGTTGCAAAATTGCAGGTTTAAATAGGTTTTGCTGATGAGCGTTCCAACAGACATCTGTTGACATTAAGACTATCTATGGCTATAGTGGCGGTAACGGGAGTGCAGGGGCTCGTTGTTTGATTTCGTAAGGTTAAGCATGGGTGTTGGTGGGGGTGGGGGATGTGCGTATGTTGCTGATTAAAAAATGGACATTTGTAACGTGGGCATGTGTAGTTAGTAAAGGTAATGTAGTTTGAGTGGGCCTATTTATTAACCGTGCTATGGTATTGTTTATGTTTTTCCCACGAATTTGCATGTTTGAATACTTTTTGTTGATAAGTGTTCCGGCACACACCTGTTAAAATTAAGCCTGTGTATGAGTATAGTGGCGCTACTAGGAATGGTGGGGGCTTCTGTTTGATTTCGTACAGTTAAGGAAGGGCGGGGGTGGGTGTGGGGGAGGTGGGTATGTTTCTTGTTAAAACACAGAATTTAGTAATGTGCAGATGTCGAGCTACTGAAGGTGATGTAGAACCACTGGGAGAACTTATAAAGTGCCCTATGGCATGGTATATGTTTTACTCGCAAATTTGTATGTTTTATTATGCTTTGCTCATGAGCTTTCCGGTAGATGGTTGTTGAAATTAAGTTCTTGTATTGGTATAGTGTGTTTACTAGGTTTGTGGTGGCTCTTTCTTTAATTTTGTAAAGTTAAGGAAGAATGGGTGGTGCAGTGGCAGTGTGCCCATTTATGAATCGCTTTATGGTATGGTATATGTTTTTCTGGCAAAGTCCCATGTTTTAATACGTTTTGGTGATGAGTGTTTCAGCAGACAGGTAAAGAAATTACACAACATTTCTGTGGATAAGACATCTTCGTGCTGATAGACACTCTTGTACTGTGGTAGAAGGCTGATAGCGTTGATGGAAAATTATGACACTTAGTGCCATTGTAGATTTTAATGGAAAGTTACACTGTTTGTTTGTTACTATGATGTAGTTAGGGTTCTAAGTGGGAGAAAAAAAAGTGGGGGTGCTCTAAAAGGGGGGCAAAGCTCTTAAAGGGGTGTGGGCTATGCAAGTTGGGGCGTGGTCTAAATCAAGATAAGTATCATTGTGTGCTTTAGAAAATCCTCTCTAATTATTGTAGGTTCAGAAAAAAACAGTGTTTAAAGGATTTCCCTTTCTTCTACAACTTGGGTAACCTAGCGTGATGTCTCCAGTTCTCAGTAGTGAGCAAAATAAGCATGCGTACAATGATGTGCATGCTGTCACTGCAGTGTAATAAAAAATAAAAAAAATTGACTATCTTTGAGAGGGCCGAAAATAGAGCCTCGAAGAGAGTCGTTTGGAGGCTGCCTGAAAATAAGTGCCGGTCCTCAGACCTGGCCCAACTAAAGCGCTGTATCCATGTATCCTAAGCACTGCGCCATTCAACCATCTTTTAATTGATGGATATATTCCTCCTTATATATATACATAAATCTGTTTGTCCGCTTATCTTAAGCATCTATGAGCGCACTCGCCTATAGTAAGCACTGTGCCATTCATGCAGCGATACGCCTATATATGCATAGATATATCTGTCCCAGAATCAATCCTAAGCATTTATCAGCCCACCCGTCTATCGTAAGTACTGGTCTTTGCATTCATTCATCCTTCCATCCATCCATACATTGATACATTGATCTATGTATCGATCCATTAATGCATCTGGCCATGCATCCACTCGCCCTTTATTCAACTATACGTTCTTATTTCCGTGCATCGTCCGCCCTCGATCTTAAATACGATGTATTATACTCATCCAGCTACCCTCTTAAGGCGTTGAAAAGGCTTGCGAAAAGCATTGACAGGCAGATTTTTTAATAAAGAATAATAAAGCTTTGAGTTACTCTTTGTGGAGCATACTTCAACACCCTTCTCTGGTGGTGTTTTAAACAAAGGTACATCTAGCGAAAGAAATGTAATGGAGCTTTTAAGTGTAATACGTTAATTTAGAAACATAACGTTTTGTCGAGTTGTTTATAGGTACACTGTTTTAAAGTGGCCGTGACTGAAAGATACTGAATACCTGTACTTCTTATATTTGATAAGGTATACCAGAGAGCTAATTTGGGGTGGTGAGATCCTTGAGTTCTATATTTCCATGTGAAGCACAGTATAGGAATATAAAAGTAATTGGAAAGCTTTCATGTTCATATTAAAGAGGGGGTGTGAGAGCTTAGTGAGGCAGGCAAAGTGTGTGTTTTCATAGCACTAAAACAAGACTGTGTGTAAGGTGAGAGCAGGTTTGCCTTGTTGTGGTCGTTTGCAGAGGCACAACCAGAGGGAAATTTTAGGGGAGCCTAATTCTTTCAGCAATAGGCAGAGTGGGCATGTAGGGGTTGTAAAAAGGGGTGAAAAAGAACAGAGTCTCCTTTACAAAAGTAATCGGTTGCGGCTCTGTGTGTGCGCCCAGGAAGCTGTGTCAGAGAGTCTGGGGCAATGGGCATTGCACGCCTGGTGGTCTGTCTGCTAATCACCCCACGATGATGTCGCTGGTGCGTTGCAAAAAGAGAAGGGAAATACTGAGAGAAAATGGCTCTATTTAAAGGATTTCCCTTCTCCTACAATGCAAGTCACTTGGCATGATGTCTGCACTTCTAAGTAGTGAGTAATGAGCATGGTCTCACAGTGTCACTGCAGTGTAATAAAGAAAAATAAAACGGATTACGTTTGTGAGGTCGGAAAATAGAGCCCTATAAAGACCCGTTTCGAGGCTCCCAAAAATAAAGGGCTGGTGGTCACATCCCCACAGATACCCGCTCCCATTAAAGCCCTGGGTGCAGTATTATGTTTGTGAAGTTGTTGCTAAAATTGTTAGGTAATAATGGAAATGTTTATGTGTGCTGATTGGTTGACAATATCATTCTAAGTACATAGATTAACATTTAAAAAAATACTATTTATGAAGTTGTGTGCGGTGGGTTGCAGAGAAAGTGGTGTGGGGTGGTGGGGTGTGGCAGAGAGGTGAAAAGTATGAGGTAGTGCAGTTATATATAAATTGTAAAGGAGTATGTAAATAATTAATTAAATAAATACTTGCTGTATGTTCTATGGCACTACTTGTCATCCTAGTGCTCATTTGTCGTGCTCCATCACATTGCAGCACTGGGTCTGGAAGTTGTTAGTGGAAGTTTTGCAATTGTATGTTATTATTTTAACATAGTGAAGAAATGTGAAAAATAATTGAATCTATTTTTTTTTCAGAAACTTATTTAGTTTGGATTGAAATTTGGAAATGCCTAGAAGAAGTGAAAAAAAAGAAAAGAGAAGAAAAATATATATTTGACGAAGAGGAAAGATCTTGAAGTAGAAAAAATGCGAGTAGTAGAGAAACTGTTTGTTCGAGTAAAAGCAAAAGACAATTTTTGAAAAAAATATTATGAACATTTAATGAGAAAAAACATCACACAAAGCAAAAAGAAGAATTTTTCAAGTAAGGTGAAGCAGAGTTCAATTTCAAATACGAGGAAAAGGAAAGATGATAAAGAAATAGTATCTGGTACTCGGAGACAAAAACAACTTCAAGAAATTCGTCAGAGACTTTTTCAATCTAGAATGATTCAGAATGTATTCAAAGAGAAGCAGCGTATTGAAAGTATAGCGGATACTGCTTTCAATATGAAACAGAAGTTGTTAATTTTGATTTTAAAGAGATTGAAAGTATTGGATAAAATAGTCAAAGTATTGAAAGACAAAAGTAGAAAAAAAAGACTTGTGAACAGAACCAACTTTTGTAAAATCTTTAGTGGATATTGGAGACATACTTCTAGTACTGAGCCTTTTTTTAATGAGGAAAGTTACTTCCAGGAAAATAGTTTATCATTTGCAGTTGATACTGGAGGTCGTTGCTACGAAGTTCAGGATGGTGTTCCTCTTCCAAAGGAGGAAATGGTTGGTAAAAGTGGAGAAGAGTTAATAGCTGAAGAAGTGCATGGGAAACGTCCATGAGCTCCTGTGTATAAGTGGAGTTGTAGTAGCATTTGTAGTATTCAACAGGAACCCATTGATAAAATGTGAAATTTGCTACAAGAATATAGTCAGAAAAATATAAAACAGAAGATTAAGTTGTTACAAGGACTAGTTCCATGCAATGTAAGAAAATATACTGAGAAGTATGGGCCTTCTCTGGCTTGTCTTTCAAGAAAAGTTTGTAAAAGTGTTTTTCATCATTTGAGGATGTTAGCAGTCCACCATTCAGAAATGCTGAACTTTGTAAAGAAACTGTACTATGTAAAAAGTCCTAAATTAAGTTTGAGTGAACTGAATGGAAGTCTTTTATATGGTTCTTTATCAGATGTTCAAAAAAAGTGCGATGATATTGAAATGCGATATTTTGGTTCAGAAGACCAGTTCATACAAAGTGAAAGTTTGACAATTACAGATGTTGGAGGAGATGGGATAGTGATTAGCACAGATCAGTTTGAAGAAGAAATTGGAAAGTTTAATGAAGTTTGCTCTGAAATACCAAACTATGCTTGTGTTTGTTGTCGACATACTCATTATAAAAGTCAAAGTAGGAGTGTTGATTTGTATTTGAAAAGTGAAAAGGAGAAACAAATTAGAAGAGAGCTAGAGCAGCGCAGAATAAGTTGGAGTTAGTAGCTATTCCACAGGAGCTGGCCAAATTGAATACATATGAGTCAGTTCTAATTTAATCTTTTTCAAACTATAATTCGGATGAAGCCTAAAACAGGTAAACTGCCACCAAGAGACTTGCAAAGAGGGCTGAAAGGAAGAGTGGAGTACTTACCTTTGGATTTTAAGAAAAACATTGAAACTATTGCTGGAGAGAAAGAGGAAGATGAGGCAGTAGTTATTTTAGTAAGTGGTGTACCTACAAAGAGTCGGAAAATATGGCAAGAATTTGTGGATTTTAATAAAGTTGAAAAGGCTACCTTATATCTTATAGAGAACAATATTTATTACAAAAATGTAAATGTAATAATAAACAGGTAATACATTTAGAAGACGATTTTGAAATTTCAAGTGGTCAAATAGAGAAAGTGGACAAGTTAAGGACTGAAGAGATTTATGAATATTATACAATATGCCCTTTGCATTGAAAAGAAGTGATAAGAAGTAGCATTGAGTTATTTTAAATGAAAAAAACACAGGGAACTCCAATGAGTGTATGGGAGAAAAGCTTGGAAGCTCGTTGTTTTCCACAGTTGTTTCCTACTGGAGAAGGTGGACGATATGATGACCGGCCTGTACGGATTCCAGCTTCAGAATATCGGTCAACAAGATTATATTCTAAAGATACTAGATTTCGACAGTGCATTCCATACATATTTCACCTTTTGCTTGAAAGTGATCTGTCTTCTCTCTCGTATGCAGTGAATCATATGCTTAAAACTGGAGTTCTTGAATCACTTCTTTCTGCGAAAAAAATTGTGGAGAAAGTTCAAGAAAATTTAGAAGCACAGTTAATCAAGTTGATGGCTTGTCAACGTGTAACAAATGAGTATTGGTATCGTCGTCATGGAGAACTCAAGTGTATGTTATGGAACTTAGATACACCAATATGGTTTCTCACACTTAGCTGTGCAGAGTATGCATGGGAAGCGAATTCTAATATAAAAAATATTGAAATAAAAACTCCTGGTGAACTGTGTTCATTGGATCCTGTAAATGTGTGCAGATATTTTAATCATAAGTTTCAAGGTATGATGTCTTTTATCTGTAATAAAAAGAATCCACCTCTTGGAGATGTCACCGATTTCTTTTGGAGAAAGGAGTACCAAGCAAGAGGTGCACCTTATATACATATGCTACTATGGGTCACGGATGCACCTAAATTTGGAACTGATTCTGATGAAACAGTATTGTCTTTTATCGAACAGTATGTGACATGTGAGATTCCAAAAGAATGAGGAGATAGAAGCTTGAGACAGCAAGTTTTACGTTTCCAAAGTCACCGTTGTGGAAAGTACTGCAAAAGAATATACAAGTCTAAAAGAAAATTGTACGCCAAATGTCGGTTTGATTTTCCCCGTCCAGTCATTTGTAAAGGAAGAGTAAATTCTTTTTTTTCTTCTGCGAGGCACGCAATAACTCGGAAATCTCCAAAAAATACCTACAACTTAAAAAGAACAGAAGTGTCAAAGTATATCAATGACTACAATCCAGTCATTTAAAAAATGTGGAATGCGAACATGGACATCCAGTTTGTTGCGGATAACTCAATTGCTGTTGCACGTTATGTTACATCGTAGATAACAGAGAATAGACTTAGCAAAAAATTGTACAGCTTTAGTTTGAAAATGCTTTCCCACCGAGAAATTGGATCGTATAGATGTTCAGACCGCTTGTGTTCTTCAAGTTGATATTCAAAGTCACGAGGAATCATTTGGGTAAGTTTAGGTCTTGCCTGCAAACTAAATAGAGTGTTGAAATCATTGGGAGAAATTGAACAATTAGCAGCAAATGAGCCAGATAGTACAGACATTCTTAAAACTAATATGTTAGACACTCAGGGGCAGATTTATGAGGCCCTTGCGCCTCATTTACGCCGCCGTTGTGTCACTTTTGTGACGCAGCGGCGGTGCAAATCCTGCGCCATGATGCGGGGTATTTACAACGTGACGCATCTGGGAGATGCGTCACGTTGTAAAGCCCTGCGCCAACAGTAGGCGTACCTGTACAAGATTTCACTCAGTCACTTTTGAGCCCATGCTGCGTCAAAATCCTGCGCCTGCTTGAAGCAGGCGTAAGGATTGACGCAGCATTGTGAAGATAGGTCCCCCCAAAGCATTGCTGGAGCTGCGTCGTGCTTGCGACGCAACTCCAGCAATGCGCCACTTTTACGGCACAGATGCGTCACGCATCTGTGCCGTTTTTGCCCCGTGGTGCGCCGCATTGTAAATGCGGCGCATCCATGGTGGCGGAGCTGTGGCACACAATAACTGGCGCATCCCTGCTGATATGCAGGGATGCACCAGTTATTATAAATCTGCCCCATACTATCCGAAAAGGAGTCAACATCTGGAACAGCTATGTCTGTATGAAGTACTTCAACATTACAGCTTTAAAAAAAATTGTTAAAGAGAATTTAAAAGAAGGATAGTTTGCAGTAGTTAGATATCATGGTTGTTTAGTAAAACATGCAAAGGGTAATTTTATAAACCACAACAAACCTAGGGGCATATTATCAAGGACGGCATTAACATTCTCGTCTGTTTAGCAGCAGAAGACTGCCCCTAAAGTGGCGATGATGGGCTTGATAATGTGCCCTGGAGAATTCCAATAGAAGCCCATGTTCATACCAGAACATGGACTTCTATTGGAATTCTCAAGGGCATATTATCAAGCCCATTATGGCTGCTTTAGCAGCAGTTTTCTGCCGCTAAACTGGTGATAATTTTTAAAGCCGCCCTTGATAATATGCCCCTTAGTTGTGAAACTCCAGGTAAGCGAGAATTTTACTATTTAGCACTTCTGCAGCTGTTTAAACCATGGTGTAGCGAAAGTGAATTACTTGGAGAGTTTGACTACTACGAAGATTCTTTTAATGCTTGTAAAGATAGCATTTGATGACATATTTAAAAATGTTGAATGATGAAGTTGAACAGGAAAAGACTATTATAGCTGAAATAGCTCATGAAAGTTCTCAAGATAGTCAAAGTAGTGGTCCATGTAGTCAAGATCCTCTTGGACAACCAATGCTGTTAAATGAAGCAGCGATTGCTATGCATGAAGTCGAAATTGCAATGCAACAAGCACACAAGGAGAATATAACATTGGAAAAGTTAGAAGAACAAGTAAATGTTGAACAGAAAGAAATATATGTGCAAGTGAGAGAACGGATAGAACATGATTTATTGCATGAATTAAAAGAATGTTTTGTGTTCATCTTTTAAACCTCTTCTGATGTACATCAGTGGTCAAGCTGGGACAGGTAAAAGTTTAAGTTTTGACCAGTTCCTATCTTTAAAAAACTACTGGTTCACATTTATGTTGTGTGGTAACAGCTCCAACTGGATTAGCTGCACACAATGTTAAAGGAGTTACTTTATATAGATTATTGATGTTACCAGTGGAGCATGATGATAAATTAGAATATCAGAAGTTGTCTGGAGATGCTTCTTATGAAGTGTCAAGAGTGCTGAAGAGAATGAAACTTTTAATTATTGATGAGGTTAGCATGGTCTCAAACTTAATGCTTGCTTTTGTACACTTAAGAATGCAACATATATTAAAAACAGATTACGACGTTCTCTTTGGGGGAAAACATTTAATTGTATTTGGAGTTCTGCTACAACTAACCCCTGTAAAAGGAGAACCAGTGTTTAAAAGTCTTCTACATGAAGACACTAAGAAATCTTTGGGAAGTATTGGAAATGTGAATCTCTGGTTACATTTTGAATATAAAGAACTCATTCAGAATATGCGACAAGCAAGAGATGAAGATTTTTGAAATATTCTACAAGATGTAAGAATTGGTGTTCTAAGCAAACATGGTAAGCAAGCTTTTAAAAGTCGTCTACTAAAGAACTTGTTTACAAATGAAAATACACCAGCAGAAGTAATGTACAAGAAAATGAAAGGAAAAAAGTCTATAGTTTGCTTAATGCCTACAGTGGAAGAGTGTTATACATTTAATAGAGAACTTATGAAATTGGAAAATCAAGAAATAGTTCGCATTGAAGCTATTGATAAAATAGAGCATCAAGGAATAACAATTGTTCTTTCAGAAAAACTACAGACTAAAGTGGATTCTTTGGAAAAGTCTGTATCAAAAACTGCTGGCTTAGAAACATTTTTAGATGTATGTTTAAACTGTCGGGTAATTTTGAAGCGTAATCTGAATGTAGAAGAAGGTTTAGTGAATGGAGCAATGGGGAAAGTTGTTGATTTTGTGAAATATCAAAATAGAAATGGAATTTAATTTTTTAAAGTTAAATTTGATCAGATTGCAGAGGTAAGACAGATTGCATGTTCTGCCGCACGTTTTTTGTTTGTAAAAGACTTGTATGTTCATATAAAACAGTTTCCCTTCTGTTTAGCATATGCAATAACTATTCACAAATCACAAGGTTTAAGTGTAGATAATGCTTTGGTTAATATGGAAAAACTGTGTTTAAAGAGGGAATGGTATATGTTGCATTATCTCGAGTTAGAACATTGTCTGGTTTGTATTTAATTGGTTTTGATGAGAACAAGATTAGTGCTGATGTTAATTGTGTAAGAGAATATAATCGTTTGAAAAGGTTTTATGCTCCCCATTTAGGTGAATATCCTATTTATGAGAAACGTGTTGTGTGTTCAAAATTCAAATATGTTGAAGAGTTAACTATGGTTGAAAAGCAGAAAGAAAATCAACAGAAAAGAAAAGATGTAAAGAAGCAGAAAATACAAACAAGTGATGATGTTGTTGGATACCAATTAGAAAATGCTTCTGGTATCAACTGCTATGGTAATGTCATTCTAAATGTTATATTTTTCTTGAAGATGTTTGTGGTGAAATTATGGAAAGTCAGCAAAAACCTTTATGTTCTGCACTCTACACTTTATTTCAAGAATTGAGAACTGATAGAAGTAAGATTAATTCTGATTCTGGTATTCGCCAACTGTTGGATACATGTACTGGATCTTTAAAACATTCAGGGCCATATGTAGGTAAATTATTTTTACCGATTCATAAATACCGAATTTTACCGAATTGGTATTTAAGAATCGGTAAGTTATATGTAGGTCAACAATCGGTAAACTTTACCGAATCGGTAAAATTCGGTAAACATGAATCGGAATTTACCGAATCGGTAAATACCGAAGCGGTATTTTCCGATTCGGTAAATACCGAAGCGGTATTTTCCGAATCGGTAAATACCGAATCGGTAAATACCGAATCGGCAGTTCAACAACACATGACTTCAAGCAGCCAATCCTGTGCAACCTCAACCCCACCCAACCAGGGAGTGGCCACACCCAGGCAGGTGCACACAATTAGCAGACTCTGGAGAGGCTGGGAGTGCTGAGGAGAGGAAGAGAGCAACTGCCAGATTCAGACCTGGAGACTGCAAGAATGGCCAGCCAGGACACAGAGAGGGAAGGAGGGGAGAGGAAGCGAAAGCTCAAATTCAGCCCAAAGGAGCTGCAAGTTCTGGTGGAGGAGGTCGTGAAGCAGCACCAGAAACTATTTGGGAAACTGTCACAGCAAGTGCCTGAGTCAGAAAAAAGAAAGATCTGGCTTGGAATCCAGGCACAGGTGAATGCCATAGGAGTGACCCCCCGGGACATCGATGTCCTGAAGAAGCGGTGGTATGACATCCGCATTATCACCAAGAGGAAGGTGGCAGATTTAAAAAAAGAGGCCAGCCAGACAGGAGGTGGACGCAACAGAGCACCAGCCCTGACAGAACTGAAGGAGCTAGTAGAGACAACGATTGAGCCAGAAAGCATCGTGGGGATTGGGGACGCTGACAGCTCCGCCAGAGGCACCTCCAAACAAGGTAAGACGCTTGCACAGCAATGTGCCCCCCCCTACCCCTATCCCAACTCCCAAAATGTGCCATGAGAATCCCACTCCAGTACAGGTATTAGTGCATGCCTGCAATGCATCATGGGAGATGTAGTCCCTGAAAGGCCAAACATGATACGAGGACATTGAGATACTGTCTAGAAATTGTATTGTTATGTCAGCAAGACAAAGCTTCAGGTACACTTAGCTGCTGTTGCTTTTCTGTCCACAGGCACTACTGCGCACAGAACTGGCCATGAGAAGGGAGAGAGAGCACACCACACACCCAGCACAGAGAAGGCCACCACCAGTTCCGGCCAGGGAACGGCACCACAGGCACTTACACCACCCCAGCCAGCATCGCCGCTCCAGCCAGCATCCCCAGTCCTGCAGGTTTCACCACCATCTTCACCTCCTGCACAGCACAGGTTGAGGAGGCGTCCTGCAGCTAGGTTGGATGTGACCGACTCATCATCCGATGAGTCGAGGGGCCCGGAAACGTCCACTGTACCCCAGGATGTAACCCATGCCAGTGTGCCGTCCGAGTCTGAGGGAGAACACACAGTTGGCAGACGGCGCCGCAGGGCTCGGCCGCAGAGTCCACCTCCTCTTGGGCAGGGCCATGGAGTGTTCTCAGGTCTTGAGGGCACCATGGTGAAAATACAACGCGTACAGGCAAGGGCAATGGTGTCCGTACAGCGACAGATGCGTGGCCTACACAACACCTTTGGAAACATTGAAAAGGGCATCACCACCATGGCAGGGGGCATTGCTGATATGGCAGCGGGCATGCGGGACATGTCCCAATCCATCATGGAGCTGTGCTCAAAGTTCGATGAGGACAGGGCCACACGGCGCAGGGGACATCAGAGGAAGGATCAGACCTCGAGGGCAGTGAACCGGCTGGCGACTGCCACATCGCTGATCTGCAGGCGCTCTGTTGCGATGCAGGAGGGCCTTGCACAGTGCAGCACAGATGTGTCCAGGGGGATGGTTAGGGTCACAAGTGCACTAGAAGTGCTGCTCACCAGCCAGTCTGCAGCAGCTGGCGCTTTGGATGCTGGCGACACAGAAGACACGACCAGCAGGAGCAGCATAACCCCCCCCCGTCCCAGACACTCGTCGGAGCAACAGGCGTCAACGTGGTGCCACTGGTACCCCAGCCAGTGAGGACGCCCCCTCAATTCCATCCCGCACTGCTGCGCGTGGGCGCAAACATTAATGCCCCATGCGAAACAATGACACATTTGGGTGAAGTAACCCTTAACTCACAAAATTTAATTTTCCATTGTTGTTGCAATACAGTTTCCTTTGTGTTGTGGCGTAGTGCTGCCTGATTAAACTACGTCATGGCATCCAACTACAGGCTGTGTCCCCTTACTCATTCAGAAATAGTTGGATGTGATCTCTGCCCGTCTCACTCTTCCATCTGCTGCTGCTTGTACTCCTGCTGCGTTGGCCTCTGCATGCGCAGGCTCATCATCATTGTCCTCAATATATGTCATTTCGACCTCTGTGCCTCTCTTTGTGGCAAGGTTGTGCAGCATTGCACAAGTGGCAATAATCTTGCAGCAGAGGATGGGTGTGTACTGGCGTGCACCTCCACTCTTATGGAGGCAGCGAAACCTGCTCTTCAGTAGTCCAAACGTGCGCTCCACCACATTGCGAGTAGATTTGTGTGCCACATTATATCGTCTCTCTCTCTGGGTTGATGGGTGTAGATAGGGAGTGAGGATGAATGACCGCACGGCATATGCACTGTCCCCTAGGTAAGTAAAAGGGAGACATCAGTCACATGCCTCAATACACTATGATTTGCACTGAGTACTATGTAGCGTCACTGTTACTTACCTAGCAGGTATCCTTCTCCGAATTCTCCCGCAAGCAGTCGTGTGTAGATCCCACTGTTCTGGAAGATGTAGGAGTCATGGGTGCTCCCAGGGAATTTGGCAACGATATCAGTGATGATGTTCCCAGCATCGCAGATTACTTGCACATTGATGGAGTGGGTGGACTTTCTGTTTCTGTAGATGTGCTCAGTGGCAGCTGGTGGGCAGATTGGGATGTGTGTGCCATCTATACAGCCAATGACATGGGGGAACTGTGCCATTTGATAAAAGTCAGTTTTAGTTTTCTGCAGTTCAGCCTGTGTGTTTGGAAAGCTGATGTAGTGGTGCATTCTCTGCATCATGGCATCCAGGAACTTCCTGAAGAAACGGGACATGCAACTCTGGGAAACACCGCCCACCGCAGCTATCACCCCCTGGTAACTGCCAGATGCAAGTAGGTGTAGGCTGCAGAGCACCTGCACATGTGGTGGTATGGCATGGGCCCTTCTTGTTGGCTGGTCCAGGAGTGGGTGCAGGTCCCTTATCAGGTCCAAGATGGTTTGGGGGTGTAGCCTGTACCTTTTATGTATCTCTGCGTCAGTCAGTTGGAAGAGTGTGATGCGCTGTCTGTAGATGCGTTCCTCCCGTCTCCATATCCTCAGTCCTGCAGCCTGTAGACGTAGCCGCCTTGCAATGACATACAGAGCGGCCATGTTGTCCATGCTGTTGCATTTTGGGATTGCTTAAATGCACTGTTGAAAATTACCACCTGCTTTCCATCAGTGTTAATTACCGACTCTTATTTACCGATTTTGAAGGATTTCTTAATTGCCTTATGAATTACCCAACTCATACTTAATTTTTCTGAAACAAAGATTTTAGATACACTATTCGGCCTTAATGGGAAGGTGTATAGATCTTTAAGGAATTCATACTGGATGCTTTCAAAGTGAAATTTTTGATACATTATCTGGTGTATTGGGAAAATGTTCAGAGAAACTACGTAAGATCTTTAATTAATTCATACTGGATGCTTTCAAAGATTTTCTTTTTATACATTAGGTGGTGTATTGGAAAAATTGTGCAGAGAAACTACATAAGATCTTTAAGGAATTCATACTGGATGCTTTCAAAGAGAAATATTTGATATATTATCTGGCGTATTGGGAAAATGTGCAGAGAAACTACGTAAGATCTTGAAGGAATTCATACTGGATGCTATCAAAGCAAAATGTTTGATACATTATCTGGCGTATTGGGTAAATTTGCAGCTAATCTACGAAGTAAAGGTAACCTTTGAACATTTGAAGTACTATTGTATGTGTTATTTGTGTTGATTTTGTATTATATTTGAGAGAATTAGTTTTTTTTTTTTAACAATCTAGTTGATTGTTTTTTTTCCCTGCTGTTTATGATGAAACTACACTGGCATCACTGTGAATAGTGAAGTTAAGTAGTAGCTGATGACAGCAAAAAAGGGAGAAAAATTGTTATCTGAATGTTAAATTGTTTTGTATTATTTAAAAACTCATTGTAATTTGTGAAATGTATTACGTTACATAGTATTTTTGCAGTTTATTTTATGTAGTTGAAACGTTAGAAAAAATAGTATTAATGACAAATACACAATAGTAGTTCGATATTTAAAAAACCTTTGAAATTCATTGAAAAAACCATAGGTTTCAAAGACGTTATACTTAGAAATTAGCATTTAAAAAACCTTCATAATTCACTGAAAAAACCATCGGTTTTACAGACATAATAGTCAGGAATTAGCAATTAAAAAACCTTAGAAATTCACTGAAAAAAACCATAGGTTTCAGGGACGTTATAGTTAGTTGGACATTTGACTCATATAAAACTCGAGAAATTTGCCTGTTATATTTAGTTGAGCTAACTATAACTCGCACGCCTGCAATGCCCTGCTGATGAGGTCACATATTACATCACTCATGAGATGGTCAGTGACATCACTGATGACATCACTGATGACATCTCAAATGACATCACTCATGACATCATTCATGTGAAAATCTGATGCACATACTGATGCTCTAATATAAACTTTGATACACCCATTGTAAAATGCTGACTACTATTTTTGAAACCATACACAGAAGAATGCCAAATACTACATAGCACTCGCTATTTCCTAGGTCTACACACACATCCAGTCACTTATACATGTAGTTACTCATCAATAGAGGACTATAATATGCACTCATACATCTATGCATCCAGTTACACGCTGCCACTGATCCATAGAGTTACTCACATGCCTAGTCAGTAATGCAAAGAATTAATCACATACCCATTTAATCATGTACACAGTTATGCACACCAACTTCGTTATTTTTAGACATACCACATCACTTATTTATACAGATACTAACACATATTTACTGTCTCATACAATCACTGACAGAAGCATACACTTATTTATACACCCACTCTTGAAATAACTTAGTCTCACGTATACTCATTTATATACTCCAACACTCACGTATAGTGACTTAAAACATATGTAGTTAGTCACAGATATACCACTGAGACATTTATTCACTCACCAACACACCCATAGACACACTAACTCACCCATATATCTCTTTCCAGATGCACTTTTTAATCCATACAACCACTGAATCACCCACACCGACATCTATGCACAGAGTCATACAACATAGACACCCAGGGCCCCATACAGATACTCAGACAACAAATCAATAACCTATATAGACACTCATGTAGGTATTCAGCAACCCATGCAGTTGCTTACACACCAATGGAGAGACTAATACAGACTTTTACACAGTTTAGTCCCTAACCCATGCATTCAGGAAGACACGTTCAATCACTAGCTTATACAGTCAGTCACACACATACAAAATAATTCCTTTAGGCATTAGGCACTTGTAAATGCATTCATTCTTCAATACACCTTGGCATATATATATATAAAACATATTTACATTTTATAGAAATACACATTCACTGGATGATGTCATGAGTGATGTCATGAGTGATGTCATTTGAGATGTCATCAGTGATGTCATCTGTGATGTCACTGACCATGTCATGAGTAATGTAATATGGGACATCATCAGCAGTGCATTGCGGGCGTGCGAGTTATAGTTATAGTTAGCTCAACTAACTATAACAGGCGAATTTCTCTGGTTTTATATGAGTCAAATGTCCAACTAACTATAACGTCCCTGAAACCTATGTTTTTTTTCAGTGAATATATATATATATTATCTACTGGCGGTCGCCAGTAGATAGTTATAGTTACAACCTAGTTTCCATAGGAAATCTCAAAATTCTATTTTGAATAACTTTGGCGCCGGTTGACGAATTCTCACGAAATTTTCAAAACAAATGGGGCGCTCCGTTGAGCTCCTACCCTGAAAGTCTCGGGGTGATTTGTCAAGCAGGGGCCGAGAAAAATGGGGGGTCCCAAAACACGTTTTCCCCATGCATTTTTCCATAGGACCTTTAGTCGAAGGTACAGCCCGAACGGCTTAACAGAATTACGTGAAATTTGGCAGAGAGGTAGCCATAAGGTCAAGGAAGTGCCTTTTGAAGGTCTCGTGTAAATCTGTTCAGTTTTTCCTGAGAAAATAGCATTTAAAAGCATATAAAGATCTATACACGCGCAACGTGCACGCTCTGTGCGCGCACCCTGCCATGCGCGAGCACAATTCTGATTGGTTGTTAGATGTCGGTAAACATTCGAATCGGTCGAAACCAGGAAGTGTCGGCCGCCATTTTGTCTCTCACAGTATGAGGGGGTGAAAAACAAAGGTGGAGAACGTGAAAAGGGGGCAGGGTGGACAGTTCCTGACCCCCTAGCCTTTGTCAGGGGGTCCCAGAAGGACCCCCAAGGGCAAAAAAAAGATTTAAATTTTTTTTTGAAAAATCGCGGAGTGCGCGCACTGTGCGCGCACGCTGTAAAACACACGTAATTTAAAAAAAAAAAAATTTTAACAGAAAATTAAGCGAGGTTCGCGCACGCTAAAAATCCCAGAAAAAATACATACATAAATTAGCATTTAAAAAACCTTTTAAATTCACTGAAAAAACCATAGGTTTCACACACGTTATTGTTACGAATTAGCATTTAAAAAACCTTGCAAATTCACTTAAAAAACCATAGGTTTCACACATGTTATAGTTAGCTGGACATTTCACTCGTAAAAAACCAATGAGATTCCTCCGTTATAGTTAGTGCAGGCAACTATAACTCACGCGACCGCAATCCTCTGCTGATGACGTCAGATATTACATCACTGATGACATATGTGTCTTTCTGAAAAATAAATATTTGTAATATATGTATAGCTAAAGATTAATAGAAGAAGACATGGGTAAATAAGTGTCTAAATACAGTGATGTAATATCTGACGTCATCAGCAGAGGATTGCGGTTGCGTGAGTTATAGTCTTGATTCTCTTTGTCTTTGCACCAGATTTCCCAATGGACATAATATGGATGAGGAAATGGCGATCCATTTACAGTCTGAATGAATATTTTGTTGAAAGCACCATCACCTTCACAAACTCTGTGAAGCAGCACATATTACAGACTAAGAATCTCTTAAATAATGTATAGCTTTTGTGATCCTTTTAGGTCCTTTTCAGGTTCTTACCAGGTCTACTTTCAGGATGTATGTACAAACGAACTTCCATGTATTAATTGAGACAATACTTTTTTAGTCTTCCTTATAGATTTTTCTAGAGAATTTTTACTGTAAAATGTCTCCAGATGTTTATATAACTGTTCCATAATTTTTGAATTAAGTCACAAACATGTGTAAAATGTAAATACGATATCCTTCTGCTTTTCTCTCACTCCACTTTTCTTTTGTTCTTCTTCTTACAGGAGGAAAGGAAGGGACCATGATTTTCCAAGGGCCAAAGGGGTCCCTACCCTTTTCTTCACTTACCTTCCAGACCTTGGGGTTTTGACAACTATCAAGTAATTTACTATAATTTGAGGTTCCGAGTACATATTAACGAACTTTTGTCTTATGCTGTACTTAACAGGCATGTCAGAGATTTTGACCTCTAATGTGACCTCTTGTCATTTAAACAAACCAAGATGCTCTCTTCTCTCTCTATCTTCTATAAGAATTCTTCTTCTTATACTATTTTGTTTTCACTGATGGGTGTTTTAGAGGAAGTTAGTTTGAACAGGGTAAACACAATATACCACATTCATAGTCCCGACAGTGACTTTGGACGTTTCTTGTATAACTCAAAGCATCACGTGTACATGAAGAAAGTTCTGCATAGAGTCTTTAGAGTAGGGTTGATGCTCTTTCCTTCTAGGATAACATGGAATAGACGTTTTGCTATTTTTGCTATGAATTGGCGTAGTACTACTGACGTAATCAATTGACTGAGGAACAATAGATAGACGGTATGTTCTCTTTGCCACTATATGGCGAATTTGTTTAACCGTCTGAACTTTTTAACAAGTTAAATGAACAATTGCATGTACTAAGTTTTTTATTTATCAAAGTACATGCATGCAAAGTTGACGGTGACTAACTACGGTATATGTTACTGCTTATATCCAAACAGATGCATTACAATGGTGTTTGCCACTATTAGGCGATCATTACACGATCCCAGGGATTACGTTGTATTCACATACTTACATAAAGTTTTCTTTAAAAAAAACGGCTACTTAGCATGTGAAGGTTCTAACCCAAAAATAGAGACCACACATTACGAACGGCACAATGCTATAATCAGCCTCAGACACTGTTGTTTAATTAGTATCGCATGCCTTGAAATTACTTCTTATATCGTTGTTTGTATTAACGCAAGATACGCCAAAGTATGATGTTGATGCGGATTTTTCCGCTAACTAGTGAAGGATTAGCACCATTACAATGGTGACACTTTCTTTCATGGTAGATATTTTCTGACAGAATAACAGATAAAATAGTGGATGATCACTTATATGTACTACCAGTGAAAACACATTACAAAATGGCGCCTTACTTAGCGTACCATTACAGACTGCTTGTATTTTCAAGTCCTTTGTCTATGTTAATGATTTTTCTACGGAACAGTATGTATTGTGGCATTTGTGTTTGGCACGCTGTGTGAACAAGCCCGTTCGCGGGTGAAACGCGTTGCAGCAGGTTTATGACGTGAATAAACCTACCTGTGTCAATGTGACCATCCGTTTCCCTGGTAATTATTTTCTACTCCAAGAGCGCGTTTGGGACTCCATTCAGGATCATATATATATATATATATCAGGCCGAAGGACAAAATACTTGATGGGAATCTGCAATGATCTTTAAAATGGCTTTGTGAGTCACCTGCTGGCGAGTTGCGGCCTCAAATCTGAGCAACTTGTGGGATAATCAATATCGCGGCGGCTCCGGCCGTGGAGGGATCGCGCTGCCTGTAATCGTATCAGGACCTACAGAGAGGTAATGTTCCTCCCTGAGTGGCGTCAGCAGGTAGATAATTAACATTGTTCGAATCTCATCGGGGAGCCCACTGGAGGGCTGGAAACGGGTCCTAAAACACATGCAGGAACGGAACCCATTCAGGGTAATGAATTGCCTAGTGACTACATCTCCCAACATGCTATGTGTGAAATTGAACTTTACTTAAAGAGGGGACTAATGGCGGTCTCATTAAAGCATGCTGGGTAAATGCGGCATAAATGCTCTGATTTCCTGCGTGGGGCCTCTGAGGAGAAGCGCAAAGGCTTCGAAACGCGTCAGGCCGAAGGACAAAATACTTGATGGGAATCTGCAATGATCTTTAAAATGGCTTTGTGAGTCACCTGCTGGCGAGTTGCGGCCTCAAATCTTAGCAACTTGTGGGATAATCAATATCGCGGCGGCTCCGGCCGTGGAGGGATCGCGCTGCCTGTAATCGTATCAGGACCTACAGAGAGGTAATGTTCCTCCCTGAGTGGCGTCAGCAGGTAGATAATTGACATTGTTCGAATCTCATCGGGGAGCCCACTGGAGGGCTGGAAACGGGTCCTAAAACACATGCAGGAACGGAACCCATTCAGGGTAATGAATTGCCTAGTGACTACATCTCCCAACATGCTATGTGTGAAATTGAACTTTACTTAAAGAGGGGACTAATGGCGGTCTCATTAAAGCATGCTGGGTAAATGCGGCATAAATGCTCTGATTTCCTGCGTGGGGCCTCTGAGGAGAAGCGCAAAGGCTTCGAAACGCGTCAGGCCGAAGGACAAAATACTTGATGGGAATCTGCAATGATCTTTAAAATGGCTTTGTGAGTCACCTGCTGGCGAGTTGCGGCCTCAAATCTGAGCAACTTGTGGGATAATCAATATCGCGGCGGCTCCGGCCGTGGAGGGATCGCGCTGCCTGTAATCGTATCAGGACCTACAGAGAGGTAATGTTCCTCCCTGAGTGGCGTCAGCAGGTAGATAATTAACATTGTTCGAATCTCATCGGGGAGCCCACTGGAGGGCTGGAAACGGGTCCTAAAACACATGCAGGAACGGAACCCATTCAGGGTAATGAATTGCCTAGTGACTACATCTCCCAACATGCTATGTGTGAAATTGAACTTTACTTAAAGAGGGGACTAATGGCGGTCTCATTAAAGCATGCTGGGTAAATGCGGCATAAATGCTCTGATTTCCTGCGTGGGGCCTCTGAGGAGAAGCGCAAAGGCTTCGAAACGCGTCAGGCCGAAGGACAAAATACTTGATGGGAATCTGCAATGATCTTTAAAATGGCTTTGTGAGTCACCTGCTGGCGAGTTGCGGCCTCAAATCTTAGCAACTTGTGGGATAATCAATATCGCGGCGGCTCCGGCCGTGGAGGGATCGCGCTGCCTGTAATCGTATCAGGACCTACAGAGAGGTAATGTTCCTCCCTGAGTGGCGTCAGCAGGTAGATAATTGACATTGTTCGAATCTCATCGGGGAGCCCACTGGAGGGCTGGAAACGGGTCCTAAAACACATGCAGGAACGGAACCCATTCAGGGTAATGAATTGCCTAGTGACTACATCTCCCAACATGCTATGTGTGAAATTGAACTTTACTTAAAGAGGGGACTAATGGCGGTCTCATTAAAGCATGCTGGGTAAATGCGGCATAAATGCTCTGATTTCCTGCGTGGGGCCTCTGAGGAGAAGCGCAAAGGCTTCGAAACGCGTCAGGCCGAAGGACAAAATACTTGATGGGAATCTGCAATGATCTTTAAAATGGCTTTGTGAGTCACCTGCTGGCGAGTTGCGGCCTCAAATCTGAGCAACTTGTGGGATAATCAATATCGCGGCGGCTCCGGCCGTGGAGGGATCGCGCTGCCTGTAATCGTATCAGGACCTACAGAGAGGTAATGTTCCTCCCTGAGTGGCGTCAGCAGGTAGATAATTGACATTGTTCGAATCTCATCGGGGAGCCCACTGGAGGGCTGGAAACGGGTCCTAAAACACATGCAGGAACGGAACCCATTCAGGGTAATGAATTGCCTAGTGACTACATCTCCCAACATGCTATGTGTGAAATTGAACTTTACTTAAAGAGGGGACTAATGGTGGTCTCATTAAAGCATGCTGGGTAAATGCGGCATAAATGCTCTGATTTCCTGCGTGGGGCCTCTGAGGAGAAGCGCAAAGGCTTCGAAACGCGTCAGGCCGAAGGACAAAATACTTGATGGGAATCTGCAATGATCTTTAAAATGGCTTTGTGAGTCACCTGCTGGCGAGTTGCGGCCTCAAATCTGAGCAACTTGTGGGATAATCAATATCGCGGCGGCTCCGGCCGTGGAGGGATCGCGCTGCCTGTAATCGTATCAGGACCTACAGAGAGGTAATGTTCCTCCCTGAGTGGCGTCAGCAGGTAGATAATTGACATTGTTCGAATCTCATCGGGGAGCCCACTGGAGGGCTGGAAATGGGTCCTAAAACACATGCAGGAACGGAACCCATTCAGGGTAATGAATTGCCTAGTGACTACATCTCCCAACATGCTATGTGTGAAATTGAACTTTACTTAAAGAGGGTGTGGTAAATATTCTTTTACCTAGACTGAATTTCATACGGAATCTAAAATAAAGTAAAATAGCTCAGAATAATAAGAGGCAGAATCCGTGGTATAAGAGGTTTTCTGAATGGGCTTTATTCCAAAATGGCCGACTCGAGTGGCGGCCTTCAGGTTCCGTCACCACGAGGGTTCAGGAAGTGAAGTACAATACTTTATTGACAAGAAGTAACTTTTATAGGTCATACATTACAATGAAACGAATGTAGAAGGCGTAACAATTGATAAGAGAAATGACATAGTAAATATGTAATCGAAACTAGGCGTAATAAGGAGCAAAAAGAAACATGATTGGCTCTGCTTATCATACATAGGTGGATCTATAAGATAATACTTAACATAGATGCGCGCGCAGCAGCATGACGTGTAATTGACGTGCAACTAGGGGGTGAAGGGGACTTGACATTTAGCTCTACATGTGGAGACGAGAAGTCTGGGGGGTCAAGTCAACCTAATCCCAAATCATATCTAACATCCTATGTTTAGAGAACTATGTTATCCACAAGGAAGGACTCTCGAGCAGAATCTATTCTATACTGACTGTGTGTGCGTGTACAAGCGTCTAAGTGCCTATATGAGATGCGAGGGGCAGAAAACTTTCCATGGCAACAGGGCTATGAATTACTTGCATGAGGACGGAAGGGCCGAGTCCTTTGCTTGGGAGCTAAAGGAAATGTTTACCTAAATCACTAGACAGGAATGCATCGGCTGAAAAGCAAAGTAGATAATTCGAAGGTGAAATACAGCTTCTTGGCAGGCAGGCGAAACTGGCCGAGGCAGGCACCGTTAGCTGCACAGGGAGTAGGACAAAGTTCATGGATACAGATGCGAGCTCAAGCTGAAGCTGTCAGAGACAGAGAGCAGGGAAAGGCTTTGAGGACAGAATCGGGCCTATTCTGCTTGAACATTAAAAATGGAGTAACTTAGCCATATAAAGTCGGTGTCCTTTCATACTTAGGAATCGAATATCCAGCCCATTGATGGCGGATCTGACAGAGAACATGTTGACGGTGGACGCACATATGTTTGCGTCTTGGAAACTGGAACTGGAGGGAACATACATGTACTTGTGACATGCACATAGAACCGTTGGGGTTCAAGATAGGGGACATAACTGATCAGGAAAATCCACATTTCCACATTCCCTCCTTGTCCCCTACTTGCCCTTCAAGAGATATCAATCTTCATTATTCCATCGATTTGCTCATGGAGCATCATTTCTTCTTCCTTCTTCTTCCGGCATTTTGAACGAGAACCTTGATATGGAATGCACGATGTGGCACACAGACCACAAATCGCTGGTCCACATTGCAGGCATAAACAGCAACTGAAGAGCATAAGAAGGCCAATACCTAGGAAGGATAGAACTCTCCATCCCCAGGCTGATATCACACTCCAAAACCACCCGGACCACGTCCAAGTGCCTGGATTCTCGTGTATCTGGCTCACAATCTTATGAAGGCGTGTTATAGCTTTATATACAGATGGCGAATTTTCTGGTATGAATATGCAGCAGCTGGATCCGATGACCCTGCAAGCTCCGCCCCTATCGGCCAGGATGACGTCAAGGACAAGACGATTCTGAAGAACAACAATTCTCATCACTGATTGTTCCTCTGTCAGATTGCCTAGGGCGGCTATAGTCTCGTTTACTACAGCTTCAAGAGTCTTGGTTAGTCTACGTATCAGCTTACTATTTGATATTGTACCTATATAGGGAAAGATACCTTTATTGAAATCTACATACTTGTCCCATGCCGTTTCAGTATAATCGACAACTGGGAGATCTCTTCGCTCTCTATTGTGTACTAAATGAACATTTCGATAATAATCAGGAGGAGCTAGGAAAACAGGTGGCAAAAGGAATGCTATGTAACAGGTACCATCCCAATCTAGAGGCAGACGCATATATGCCGTCTGACCACATATAAAGTAAGAATGGCGAGAAGCTCTAAATGAAGATTTACCTTGATCACTATATTCTACTGTAGTAACGCATTTGCTATGGCCCATATGTATGGAACCAACTTTTCTTACACATAATTCACCTTTAACTGGAAATACTGACATAGTGGGCAGAATTAGTTCAACTTCGGATTTGACATTCAGAATCATAAGATTGGGTGTAAAATTACCTAATTTATACACTTCATTTTCTAGATCTGGTCCTGTTCTACTGGGGTGTCCCTCCTTATTAGGGTGACAGACTTTGAATAAAACTAGATTCAGATTTCCCCATATCCAATGTTGTTGATAAACTGCTGTGTCTGGGTCTATGGAATTTAGTAAACTAAACCATGCTCCACAGGAGCCATTATGTGTGAACGGATGTGGAAAGAAAGGCAGAACTCCTTTGTTATTCTGATAGGGAGGGAGTCGGCCACACACCCAACAATTGGTGGCATTACTAGTCTGATGGGAATGATGTAACATACTAATGAAAGTGTTATTGCGCAGCGCAAGTCTATAAGATAATTCATGTGGCGGTAGGTCACTAAAAGAATGTTCAGCAGCAACATTATAAACATGTCTAGAAATAGGATGATATATGTGCAAAATCACACTCGTAATAATTATTAAAAGACTCAATAAAAACAGAATTAATAATGTCCTCATACAGTAGCTACGCAGTGATTTACAATACGCCTGTCGTTTCAACATTTCTCGGGTATTTTCTCTACTCAGGTCCAAGGGATACATGTCAGAGACAATTCAACCGCTTCACCTTGGAGAGGACTTAAACAATCAAATTGCTCGACTGTTTGGGCCTAAGCTTTAATTTATAGTTCTGAGAGTCATTTTGTTCAACAAAGGGAAGTTTTGAATCAGTCTGTGAGGGAGTGCAGGGCACAGTGTCTATATCCGACGATAGTCCATGAAATTTCTTGATGTGGCTGGAATGTATCCAGCCCTTGCGGCCCTCAACTTTCACGGCTGTTCTTGTGGTCAGCAGGACTAGCTTCGGTGCTTTCCACCTGGGCTCCAACTGGGTCTTTCGATCGAAATTCCTCACAAACACCAGATCACCCGGAGCAACGTCATGGGGTTTCACCTCAGTGTTGTCAGGAAAGGCTGCAGCTACCTGTGAACGACAAGATTGTAGTGCAGACATCAAGGAAGCCAAGTAATCTGTCAGCATATTACAATTAACATCAGTTATTTTACGTGGTATAGGCGTCCCCCACATATTTGGTGGTCTTCCGAAGATCACCTCATACGGGGATAGCCCTGTTCGAGAGTGTGCTACCATTCTTATGTAAAATAGTGCAACTGGTAAGGCTACTATCCAGTCAACACCTTTCTCCTTACATATTTTAGACAATCTGATTTTCAAAATTTGATTATGTCGTTCCACGAGACCTGCTGCCTCGGGGTGTCGGACACAGTGGAATTTCCACTGATATCCCAACAAAAGTGAGACATGTTTCATTAATTCGGATGAGAAAGGCTGGCCGTTATCTGAATATACAACACGTGGTAAACCGTACCGTGGGAAAAATTCTCGAACTAACTGTTTGGCAGTAGTCGGGGCCGTGTAATCTGATACTGGGTACGCCTCAGTCCATCGGGAGAGAGCGCAGACAACTACAAGAACATATTTGAATCCTCGACATCGTTCCATCTGGATATAATCCATTTGGAGCACTTCAAAAGGATGATCAGGAGTCTGAAATCCACCCTGTTCTACGGGAACACTTTTTCCTGGGTTGAACTGACAACATATCATACAGGTACGGACTTTTTGTTTAGCTGCTGCTCGTAAATGTTTATTGAACCAAATGTGTTGAATGCTATCTAGCATAGCTTTCTCCCCTAAATGCGCCGGACTGTGAATTGTAGCTATAATGGCTTGGACCATAGAGTCAGGAAGAAACCATACAGATTTCTCCTTCGTCATCCATCCCTGATCTGTATGGATCCCTCCTAGTTCAGTCCATTTCTTTAATTCTTCTGCAGTAGCATGTGTCTGTATGTCAATTACGTCAAGTGCGGGATCCTTAATTGTCATACACTGTGTTGGTGTCTGAACTATTGGCTTTGTCATGTCGAATGTGCGAGTCTGAGCAGTCTGTTTAGCTGTTCTGTCAGCTAAATCATTGCCTTGAGAAATGATATCAGTAACCTTCGTGTGTGCTTTACATTTCATAATCGATATAGCAGTGGGTAGATGTATTGCATCTAGTAAGGCATGAATGAGGGTTCCGTGCTGAATGTGGGCACCATGGGAAGTTAAATAACCTCTCTCTCGCCACAGCACACCGAAGTCGTGTACAACTCCGAATGCATAACGTGAGTCAGTGTATACATTAACTTTCTTATTTGTGGCTTGAATACAGGCTTGTGTTAGAGCAATAAGTTCTGCTGCTTGGGCTGACAAAGTATCTATACAGTTTGTCTCAATAACTTCAGTGTCTGTTGTGACTGCATACGCGGCCACTAAATCTCCTGTACTTGTTCTCATGCATGATCCGTCTACATACAACGTCAGGTCTGGATCTAACAATGGAACGTCTGTCAAGTCTTGTCTAGGTTTCGTCTTTATTTCAATAATTTCAACACAATCATGAGCCAGTGGGTCTGTTCCAATTACAGGTAACAGTGTAGCAGGATTCAATGTATTACAACGTCGGATCTCTATGTGTGGCTGAAACAATGTCAGTTCATAACCGGTAAGTCTTGCTATGGTCAAGTGTTGTGTTTGCGTTCGGTTCACAAGAACTTCTACTGCATGTGGTACTTGTACTGTCAATGGATGTCCTAACACTATGGCATCGCTTTGTCTGATTGCTAAAGCTGTTGCTGCCACTGATTTCAGGCACGCAGGCAAAGCCTGAGCTACGGGATCTAATGTACTGGAAAAATAAGCACATGGCTTGCGTGATCCTGCTTGTTCCTGAGTGAGTACTGACAAGGCAGTACCTTCGCGTTCTGTAACAAAGAGTGTAAAATGTTTGCTATAACATGGTGTTGCTAAAACAGGTGCTTGACATAAAGCTTTCTTTAAGCTTTCAAAAGCTTGTGTATGTTCCTGAGTCCAAGGGAGAACAGTCGATGTGGCTGCCTCCTGTGTGGTTAACTGAATGAGTGGTTTTGCTAGAAATGCGTACTGAGGGATCCACTGCCTACAATATGAAGTGAGGCCTATGAAAGCCCGCACCTCCTTTTGTGTCTGGGGTATTGACATGTTAGCAATTAACTGGATGCGATCTGGTGTAAGCTGCCTTCCCTCCTTGGACAGCGAGTGACCAAGATAAATAACTCGCTGGACACAGAATTGCAGCTTAGAAGGAGACACCTTGTGCCCCTTGTCGGCTAGAAAATGTAAAACTGTCAGAGAAGCCTTTTCACATTCGGGTTCGCTTCTCGCGGTGATCAGCAGATCATCGACATATTGAAGCAGTGCAGTATTGACTGGCATGTGGATACTGTCAAGTTCTCGTTTCAGTGCTTGGCTGTAGATGTTGGGACTTTCTGTGAATCCTTGGGGAGCGCGTGAGAATTTAAAGCTACGCCCATTTAAACTGAATCCGAACAAATATTGACTTTCCGGATCTATTGGGACGCTGAAAAAGGCATTCTTGAGATCAATTACAGTAAAGAATGTTGCTTCGGAATCAATTGCTGTCAATAATGATGATATATCGGGGACCACAGGAAATTGTGGCACAATGCACTTGTTTAGTTCACGCAAATCAATAACCAATCTGTATACTGGCGGAGCAGTAGGATCAGTTCGTTTAAGAATCGGAATTATCGGTGAATTACATACATTGGAGTCTGTTTCTACAACTACTCCTTGGACAATTAGCTCATCAATGATTTTCAGCAAAGCCACTACAGCATCTTGCGGTAACTTGTATTGTCGCATTCGTGGTAGTACCACTCCTGCTTTCAATGTGACTCGGTATGGTGTAATGTTCATGCAACCAACATCAGTAGGGCCTTGTGCCCATAGATGTGTAGGTAAAGTCTGTAGTCGGGGATCCATGTCTCTAGACACATAGTGACCTTTAAAATCACGTAAAAACAACCTTACTCCTTCCGGAGAACAACATATTATGGCTCCTAGGGCTTTCAGAGTTTTAATTCCTAACAGATTTTCTGGGCATGATTTAGTAAGCAATAAATCTGTAGTTCGTGTCAAAGGTCCTATCGTAAGTGGAAGAGGCTGTGATACTTCATTAACAATAGGTTTTCCTGAAAAACCAAGGGAGATATTCTGAGAGCCTGAGAGGGGTGCCCCTGGAACTTCACTACGTTTTATAGTTGTTCGACTTGCCCCTGTATCGAGTAAGAATTTTCTATCTTGACCTAATAATTCACTATGTACATAAGGTCCTTCTTGATCTACAGGAATCTCGATAAGGGGTAAGTCAACTTCCCTCTCTAGGCTGGTTCATGCGTAACGCTGATACTCAGGGTATTCATACTGTGCGGTCTGATACATTTGTCGTGTTGTGGTTTGTGTGGCAGTAGCAGGCAACGGTGGTGCAGCTGGCACAAACTGTATGGGTTGTTGTGCGGCTGGCATGGCCTGGGCATGCTGCATAGCTCCTTGTTCATTCTGATCTTGTCTGAGTGGCCGTGGTCTTTCTTGTGTTTTACCTATGGCGATATTATGTTTTAAAACTGGACAATCGTGTACGTAATGACCTGACTTTTTGCAATAATTGCATGTCCCTTTTACCGGTCCTGCTGAATCGGAATGTGTCATACCCTTTTTATGTCCTTCAGCTGGTACTGTCTGAAACACTAGCATTTTCATTTTTGTATCTTTCATACGTCTTTGTTCGTGCTCTTGTTCATCTCTAATTCTATTGTGATGATACTGTAACATTTGTAGCATTTGTGACGGAGTGTTACTTTGCCAGGTACTCTCGAATTTCAATATTCTATTCTTTACTGGAGGTAATGCATTTTCTACTAATTTTGTCACAAATAAATGTGGATACGACTCACTACTTGTTTTTATACCACTATTTATTCCAAAACATTTTTCAAATCGGGCATAATAATCACTTGTGTCTTCATCATGCTTTTGTTTACAGGCTGAGATTGCACCCCAATCTTCCTTTTTCGTAGTTAATAAACGTGGCAGTACTTGTACTAGTAAACCTGGTAATGCTTTAACTTTATCCCCGAGCCCTGAACCTGCAGTTCGGGCCTTTTCTTCCATTTCTAATGCTGTCCAATCTATCTTTTGGTCTCCCACTTCCCACTCTTTTTCTTTCAGTTTTTCATAAATGCCAGCAGGCAAGAGCACCTTTAATATCGTCATAATATCAGGATAGGTATACTCTCCCATCAGTAACATGTCCTTAATTTCTCGGTGGAAACCCGCTGGGTCTTTGTCATGACTGGGTACTACTTTCTTCATTTCTAACAATTCAATTTTTGTTATGGGTGTGTATACAAATACACGGTGAAACTGATTGTCTTCGCCTTTTATTGGGTGCACTTCTCGTAAGGGATTTTGTCTATCCATATGATACGGCGTTCTTTCTTTGCGGGGCAGCGAGAAAGAATCCGGACTTACAAAAAGGACATACTGTTTACGTGACACTAATATTTCTTTAATTAACTTGTTACTAGAACCTCTCCATTTGTTCGCGAGTAGTTCCGTTAATATATCAGGTAAAGGACCAGGGTCAGCATGTTGGCTCTTATATAATATAAGGAGTTGCTGAATCATATAGATTCCAGCTAAACGTTGTTCATCTGCACTGAGGTTAAAAAAACGTGTGTGCTACGGTCTCATCACCGTATTTTTCAGGACTGTCAATCCAGTGAACGGCTGATCTGGCTAATTCTTGCTCATCCATGGAATCGAGGAGGTGGTAACCCCTTCGTTCTCGTAGTATTTTATCTGCGGCTTGAAACAAATGTTCAGGAGACTTCAGATTTATTACAGGCGTCGGATACGTTCTGCTATTATTTGGACATACAGAGTGTATGGGATCAGAAAAGCATCTAGTATTATTACAGGATCTTCCTCTGCCTACGTAGGCTATGGTCTCTGACTGTCTTGCGGAATTCCCTGATTCGGACACTTCATCTTGCTCGAACTCGTCTGTTTCCAATCTTTCTTCATGAATACGTTCTATTTCTTTACGGATTTTTCGGCACATGGCTATTATACAGTTTTGCTTATCGTGTCTCCCTTCTGATATATTCTGGCTCCATCTTGTAAGAATAAGCATTGCATTCGGGTCTACCCCCGGACGGTCTTGATTTCTGATCATACAGTTTATGAGGAAACGTAACAGTTCCCCCTGTATCTCTACTTTCTGGAATTCCATAGCTCTGTTAATACATTCTGGATCTCGCCCTGTTTGAACAAAATGATATATTTTATCTAGATGCGTAGTCATTCCTGGTAACCTCGCTAAATACTCTGCGGCTCGTCTGATACGTAATGATGCCAGGACCATTTCGTCCTCTTTACCGACCACCGGGTCATATCTACAATCTATAAGGAGTTCCTTAAGCGCACGTTCACTTACGAATTTGGGTGTACGTGAATGCGCTGACTCTTGAAAAACAAGTTTATTTATTCTAGGTGGCGTAAAAGTATTGCTAGCACCTCCCGTGGCCCCATCTGGGGCGTCGGGTGTGAATGGATTCGTCGAACGTGACACAGCAACTATAGGTGTCGATACCACTGTAGAATCGATTGCGGAGACAGATGCGGAAACAGATGTGCTTGCCGGAGCTTGTGTCGGGACTTGCTGTTGCACGGGGACAGATACCTGATCCTGACGTTGAACCCCTCCGCCAGACGGTCTATGTGGTGCGGGGTTAGCATACTCGGGAGCTGCGTCATCTAGATATGAGGAAAGAAAAACATCTTCTGCGGTTCTGGGATGCCCTTTAGGATGTACCTTAATTGGAAATAATGGGGGTGGCAAGTCTTTTGGCATCTCTGGAACAGCCTTAGGTAGTCCTTCGGCTAGAAGGGGATACATACCATTCATAAGAGCATTTCTTTGTCTATCTACTTGTTCTGATTTCACTCGGATACCTTCCTCAATTAATAGATTTTCTTGAACTTCCTTTGAACTTTCTTTACTCCTCTCTTCTTGTCTACGTGCTTTTTCTGTACGTCTATGAGATTCTTTACGCCATAACTCAACAGCGTCTTTCTGTGACTGTCTGACTTTTCTTTTCCATAACTCTTCCTCCACTTTCATGATGCACTCTGCATCCCAGGTTCCCGCTGCGGGCCACCTTTGACTTTCTGGCAATCCCTTGGTATAATCTACCCATAAATCAAGAAATAATATGGCATCTAAGCCATGCTTGTGATACATAAAATGCCCTGGAGTGTCCCTAGGAGGAATAGGAACTGCTTCTTCAAGCACCCCTTTTCTGGTAGTAATCTGTCTTAACTTCGAGAAGAGCGGCATATTGACAACTGATCTGATACTTACTCTTGAACTCACTTAATACGAAAAAACACAATAATGAACAGTGAACAATGAACAATCATTCATACCACAATATGCAAGACATTTGAACACTTTAAACATTTAAACATTAAACATTTTAAAAAATGACCGACAATGATGACAGTCTGCATAACTAATCACCAAGCTGAATTCTTGACAATAACTGAATACTTCGGAATACTTGATATACTGCTAAACAGTACATATACACTGCTAAACAGTGCAGACCGGATTTGTGTACCCAAATCCGTCTTGACCGGCACAACCTATGTGCGCGTCAACACGCCTCCCCGGCGATGGTACTCACGAGTAGCTCCTTGAAACGGAAGGCCTCAGAGAATGAACGGGACTCGATGACTGCGGACAGCGGACCCTCTGGACATCGGGACTTCGAAAACCTGGTGGGCCTCTGTATACCTCGGATCTTGCTCTCTCAGCTAGGCTCTGGTCGGGATACTTCGCACTTCTCACCGCCTCGTCTGGGTTGATCGCAGCCTCAGTCGCCCCCGCTTGACCGGAGGGAGCTACAGGAAAATCCTGCTGGTACGCGTTATGGTCCGTCCAGCTGTGGCAGGAGACCGGGCCTGCAACGCACCGCCGGCGCGTGAGATGAGAAAGTGTCCCTGTTCGGGCGCCATTATGTGGTAAATATTCTTTTACCTAGACTGAATTTCATACGGAATCTAAAATAAAGTAAAATAGCTCAGAATAATAAGAGGCAGAATCCGTGGTATAAGAGGTTTTCTGAATGGGCTTTATTCCAAAATGGCCGACTCGAGTGGCGGCCTTCAGGTTCCGTCACCACGAGGGTTCAGGAAGTGAAGTACAATACTTTATTGACAAGAAGTAACTTTTATAGGTCATACATTACAATGAAACGAATGTAGAAGGCGTAACAATTGATAAGAGAAATGACATAGTAAATATGTAATCGAAACTAGGCGTAATAAGGAGCAAAAAGAAACATGATTGGCTCTGCTTATCATACATAGGTGGATCTATAAGATAATACTTAACATAGATGCGCGCGCAGCAGCATGACGTGTAATTGACGTGCAACTAGGGGGTGAAGGGGACTTGACATTTAGCTCTACATGTGGAGACGAGAAGTCTGGGGGGTCAAGTCAACCTAATCCCAAATCATATCTAACATCCTATGTTTAGAGAACTATGTTATCCACAAGGAAGGACTCTCGAGCAGAATCTATTCTATACTGACTGTGTGTGCGTGTACAAGCGTCTAAGTGCCTATATGAGATGCGAGGGGCAGAAAACTTTCCATGGCAACAGGGCTATGAATTACTTGCATGAGGACGGAAGGGCCGAGTCCTTTGCTTGGGAGCTAAAGGAAATGTTTACCTAAATCACTAGACAGGAATGCATCGGCTGAAAAGCAAAGTAGATAATTCGAAGGTGAAATACAGCTTCTTGGCAGGCAGGCGAAACTGGCCGAGGCAGGCACCGTTAGCTGCACAGGGAGTAGGACAAAGTTCATGGATACAGATGCGAGCTCAAGCTGAAGCTGTCAGAGACAGAGAGCAGGGAAAGGCTTTGAGGACAGAATCGGGCCTATTCTGCTTGAACATTAAAAATGGAGTAACTTAGCCATATAAAGTCGGTGTCCTTTCATACTTAGGAATCGAATATCCAGCCCATTGATGGCGGATCTGACAGAGAACATGTTGACGGTGGACGCACATATGTTTGCGTCTTGGAAACTGGAACTGGAGGGAACATACATGTACTTGTGACATGCACATAGAACCGTTGGGGTTCAAGATAGGGGACATAACTGATCAGGAAAATCCACATTTCCACAAGGGGACTAATGGCGGTCTCATTAAAGCATGCTGGGTAAATGCGGCATAAATGCTCTGATTTCCTGCGTGGGGCCTCTGAGGAGAAGCGCAAAGGCTTCGAAACGCGTCAGGCCGAAGGACAAAATACTTGATGGGAATCTGCAATGATCTTTAAAATGGCTTTGTGAGTCACCTGCTGGCGAGTTGCGGCCTCAAATCTGAGCAACTTGTGGGATAATCAATATCGCGGCGGCTCCGGCCGTGGAGGGATCGCGCTGCCTGTAATCGTATCAGGACCTACAGAGAGGTAATGTTCCTCCCTGAGTGGCGTCAGCAGGTAGATAATTGACATTGTTCGAATCTCATCGGGGAGCCCACTGGAGGGCTGGAAACGGGTCCTAAAACACATGCAGGAACGGAACCCATTCAGGGTAATGAATTGCCTAGTGACTACATCTCCCAACATGCTATGTGTGAAATTGAACTTTACTTAAAGAGGGGACTAATGGCGGTCTCATTAAAGCATGCTGGGTAAATGCGGCATAAATGCTCTGATTTCCTGCGTGGGGCCTCTGAGGAGAAGCGCAAAGGCTTCGAAACGCGTCAGGCCGAAGGACAAAATACTTGATGGGAATCTGCAATGATCTTTAAAATGGCTTTGTGAGTCACCTGCTGGCGAGTTGCGGCCTCAAATCTGAGCAACTTGTGGGATAATCAATATCGCGGCGGCTCCGGCCGTGGAGGGATCGCGCTGCCTGTAATCGTATCAGGACCTACAGAGAGGTAATGTTCCTCCCTGAGTGGCGTCAGCAGGTAGATAATTGACATTGTTCGAATCTCATCGGGGAGCCCACTGGAGGGCTGGAAACGGGTCCTAAAACACATGCAGGAACGGAACCCATTCAGGGTAATGAATTGCCTAGTGACTACATCTCCCAACATGCTATGTGTGAAATTGAACTTTACTTAAAGAGGGGACTAATGGCGGTCTCATTAAAGCATGCTGGGTAAATGCGGCATAAATGCTCTGATTTCCTGCGTGGGGCCTCTGAGGAGAAGCGCAAAGGCTTCGAAACGCGTCAGGCCGAAGGACAAAATACTTGATGGGAATCTGCAATGATCTTTAAAATGGCTTTGTGAGTCACCTGCTGGCGAGTTGCGGCCTCAAATCTGAGCAACTTGTGGGATAATCAATATCGCGGCGGCTCCGGCCGTGGAGGGATCGCGCTGCCTGTAATCGTATCAGGACCTACAGAGAGGTAATGTTCCTCCCTGAGTGGCGTCAGCAGGTAGATAATTGACATTGTTCGAATCTCATCGGGGAGCCCACTGGAGGGCTGGAAACGGGTCCTAAAACACATGCAGGAACGGAACCCATTCAGGGTAATGAATTGCCTAGTGACTACATCTCCCAACATGCTATGTGTGAAATTGAACTTTACTTAAAGAGGGGACTAATGGCGGTCTCATTAAAGCATGCTGGGTAAATGCGGCATAAATGCTCTGATTTCCTGCGTGGGGCCTCTGAGGAGAAGCGCAAAGGCTTCGAAACGCGTCAGGCCGAAGGACAAAATACTTGATGGGAATCTGCAATGATCATTAAAATGGCTTTGTGAGTCACCTGCTGGCGAGTTGCGGCCTCAAATCTGAGCAACTTGTGGGATAATCAATATCGCGGCGGCTCCGGCCGTGGAGGGATCGCGCTGCCTGTAATCGTATCAGGACCTACAGAGAGGTAATGTTCCTCCCTGAGTGGCGTCAGCAGGTAGATAATTGACATTGTTCGAATCTCATCGGGGAGCCCACTGGAGGGCTGGAAACGGGTCCTAAAACACATGCAGGAACGGAACCCATTCAGGGTAATGAATTGCCTAGTGACTACATCTCCCAACATGCTATGTGTGAAATTGAACTTTACTTAAAGAGGGGACTAATGGCGGTCTCATTAAAGCATGCTGGGTAAATGCGGCATAAATGCTCTGATTTCCTGCGTGGGGCCTCTGAGGAGAAGCGCAAAGGCTTCGAAACGCGTCAGGCCGAAGGACAAAATACTTGATGGGAATCTGCAATGATCTTTAAAATGGCTTTGTGAGTCACCTGCTGGCGAGTTGCGGCCTCAAATCTGAGCAACTTGTGGGATAATCAAAATCGCGGCGGCTCCGGCCGTGGAGGGATCGTGCTGCCTGTAATCGTATCAGGACCTACAGAGAGGTAATGTTCCTCCCTGAGTGGCGTCAGCAGGTAGATAATTGACATTGTTCGAATCTCATCGGGGAGCCCACTGGAGGGCTGGAAACGGGTCCTAAAACACATGCAGGAACGGAACCCATTCAGGGTAATGAATTGCCTAGTGACTACATCTCCCAACATGCTATGTGTGAAATTGAACTTTACTTAAAGAGGGGACTAATGGCGGTCTCATTAAAGCATGCTGGGTAAATGCGGCATAAATGCTCTGATTTCCTGCGTGGGGCCTCTGAGGAGAAGCGCAAAGGCTTCGAAACGCGTCAGGCCGAAGGACAAAATACTTGATGGGAATCTGCAATGATCTTTAAAATGGCTTTGTGAGTCACCTGCTGGCGAGTTGCGGCCTCAAATCTGAGCAACTTGTGGGATAATCAATATCGCGGCGGCTCCGGCCGTGGAGGGATCGCGCTGCCTGTAATCGTATCAGGACCTACAGAGAGGTAATGTTCCTCCCTGAGTGGCGTCAGCAGGTAGATAATTGACATTGTTCGAATCTCATCGGGGAGCCCACTGGAGGGCTGGAAACGGGTCCTAAAACACATGCAGGAACGGAACCCATTCAGGGTAATGAATTGCCTAGTGACTACATCTCCCAACATGCTATGTGTGAAATTGAACTTTACTTAAAGAGGGGACTAATGGCGGTCTCATTAAAGCATGCTGGGTAAATGCGGCATAAATGCTCTGATTTCCTGCGTGGGGCCTCTGAGGAGAAGCGCAAAGGCTTCGAAACGCGTCAGGCCGAAGGACAAAATACTTGATGGGAATCTGCAATGATCTTTAAAATGGCTTTGTGAGTCACCTGCTGGCGAGTTGCGGCCTCAAATCTGAGCAACTTGTGGGATAATATATATATATATATATATATATATATATATATATATATATATATATATATATATATATATACATTTCTCTGACCCCCTTCCCTAATGCAAACTTCAGTTTCTGTGGCAACAAAATTATTTATTTCGCCCTTACACCGCCATGACGCGTTTCGGCCTCAACAGGCCTTGATCACATGACATGACTGCAGAGTGTATTTACATGTTTAAAGTGCCAAGTGCATGCAGATGTGGTATGCGGATGGCATAGAAAGAGAAGGATTACTATTGGGAGCAGTTTCCGCGTCTTCATCTTTACATTTGAGATTTTTAAATGTATAGTCACATCTGATACTTAAATAATTAAAATATTCATTTACAATACCAGTTGATAACAGTTGTTTTTGTATAGTACATAACAATAATTAAGATATTCTATTTGCATATTAAATGAGATGTATTTCATTTCAATACACAGGATAATGAATGTCTATACTGGCTCTTGTGAGGACATATTTCATCGTGATTATTTTCTATTAATTGGAGTCCCCAGGTCCTTCCTGACTGTGTTCATATTTGGTAAAGCCCATGTGGGCCTGCTCATGTCTCTTCTCTTTATATAATCTTTAAAGTGCATTAGTGCATTAAAACCACCCAGTGCCACCCTAATGAACATTCATGTTCATAAAGTGCGAAAGTGCATGTATAAAAAGAAATAGCAATTAACATTTTTTACATCTTATGGGACACAGCGAATTGCTAAAAGGGATATGCGTGTTTAATGTACAGTAGATGTTTGTAGGATTACCTTATTACTGTGTACTGTAATATTGTTTTTGAAATTAAAGGGATGTAAAGAAATCCTCATTGGAATTATGGCCCTGTGGTGTTTTAGTGTCTAGTTAAATTATGTAGCGTGTTTCAAGTTTTATTAGTTGAGCTTCCCAGTTGCCCCCTCGTCTTGGGGCAGGAACCGAATCCACTACAAAATTTTCAAGATGCTCTAAATTGTTGTTGTCGATATCTTGAAAGTGTCGTGCAACCGGATAAGCTGGGTCTGAGTTTGTGTATGTATATATATATATATATATATCAGGGCCGTAGCAGAGCTAGATCTACGCGTTTCGATGCCGCCTGGCACCTTGCTCACGATCAACTCGCTCTCGGACAAAAGTCTCATTTAAAAAGCAAACCACTTGCTATGACGTCACTTCCTGTTAGTTTCCAGGCTCAGTGGCTCATGGTCGTTGTAGTTTGTCAGCGATGTTTTTCTGAAACGAAGGGTGTCTTTGTGTTTCTTCTATCGAATTGTGATGGCTCAGATGTCCTTTTCAGTTAAGAAGGGTTAATGAAGTTACTCATTTCATATGTGTTTGTGCTTCCCCAGATTAGATTCTTCTCTCGGCTTGATGGTGATATATTGTCTCGTTTCGTGCGGGAAAGGGGTTCCCTGCACATATGGATTGTGTTTTTATTTGCCATTTTCTTCATAAAGTTATTCTGTTGTTTTTTTTCCTCTCTCCTGTATCTTTCCATTTTTTTCTGTTCTTTATCGCTTTGTTTGTTGATTTTTACCAAATCTTTGCATTGAGTTTATCTTTTAATTGTGAGGGTAATGAGATAATGTTTGTCCTTATTCTGCTTTGTTACTTATCTCACTTCCGTGTTCACCGAATAACTGGCATTTCACAATGATTGATTTCTTGTTATTGTGTGTTGCACGTCATTTATACATGACAATCGTTCCACTTCTGTATCTTTTGTTGAACTTCTGTTGATTTGGGGTCTTTTTATTGGGGGTCGTAAAACACTCTTCATTAGTGTGTTGCCATATTTCATGATTTTTCATTTGTTTCTTTTCAAATTCTTATTTTAGAGATGAATGTATAGCTCCTCAGATTGATTCAGGCCATGGGGAGTGAGAGTTCGCAGGTTGATGATGTAGCGCGACTCCTTCTGGCGCAACATTTTCTCACGATCTCCTCCGCGTTCTCTTTTTGGAATAGTCTCGATTCCAAAGAATTTCAATTTTTTCCAGTCTCCTTGATGTTTCTGTTCCATATGTTTAGATACTGCGTTGGATCTGTCCTTGTGGATGGTCGCCCTGACGTGCTCCATGATTCTCTTTTTTAATTCGCAGATTGTGCTCCCCACATACCTGAGTGGGCATGGGCATTCCATCACATAAATTGTGTATTGCGTCTTGCAGGTGATGAGTTGGCGAATTTCCCAGGTTTTGTTGTTAGCCTATTTCACCTCTTTAGTTGGTTTCGCTATTTGGCACATCTTGCACGAATGGCATTTGACAAATCCTTTGGTCTTTAACCACGTTGGTTCTTTCTTTTTGGCTTTGAAGTGGCTGTGGATCAGATGGTCCTTCAGATTTTTAGCTCTTCTGTAAGTTACCGTGGGATGTTTTCCCACTATCTCTTTAACCGTGTTGTCCAGTTGCAGTATCTTCCAATTTTTCCTCAATATTTTTGTGACTTGTGTACTTTCTTGCGAAAAGTCCATGATCATCCTTATTGGTTCTTGTGTCTCCTTGTTGTTTGTTTGCTTTGCTGCCAGGCATTCCACTCGAGTTTTCTCGTTGGTTCTTTTTAAACAGCGGGCTATTATACCAGGATTATATTGTCTCCTCCTGAAACGTTTCACTGTTCTCTCGCTGTGGGTTTGCCATTCCGTTTCTTCACTGCAGATCCTACGGATTCTGAGGAATTCCCCGTATGGGATGCTGGAGATCAGGGAGCTTTGATGGAAACTGGTTGCCTCTAGGGTAGCATTCGTTGCTGTTATTTTTCTGTGCAGCGTGGTATGGATCTCATTGTTGCTGATATATATTTCCGTATCCAAGAAGATGACCCTCTCTTTGCTGATGGTGTAAGTAAATTTTAAGTCATTTGTAGAGTTGTTAATTAAATTGAAATACTCTTGGAATTCCATCGCTGTGCCATCCCAGATTATAAGCAGATCGTCGATGTATCTCTTCCAGCTGACGATTTTGTTTACTGCTTGTTCATTGTTTGTGCTCCATGCGAACTCTTGCTCCCATAGTCCCATGGCTAAACAGGCATAGCTCGGACTAAATGAAAATCCCATGGCAGTCCCGCTGTTTTGGCGGAATATTTCTTCCCCAAATAGAAATATGTTCTGATTGAGACATATGGAGATCATTTCCAACAGCATCTTGTTGTGGTTGCTGTATGTGATGTTTCTATTGTTGAGGAAAAATTTGCAAGCTTCAATGCCCATGTCATTCCCTATGTTGGTATAAAGGGCTATGACGTCCATTGTTATCAGGTGGTATGATGATTGCCAAGGTGTATTTTGCAATAATCTCAACAGATCAGTGGTGTCTTGCAAGTATGAGCTCAGCTGCGTCACATATGGTCTTAAGAAGTGGTCAATGAAGTTCGCCAGGGGTTCCAACAAAGACCCCTTTGCCGACAGTATTGGTCTTCCCGGAGGCTTACTCTGATCTTTATGTAACTTCGGCAGGAAGTAAATAGTTGATGTTATGGGATGTGTTACCGTCAAGAATTTTCTTTCTTCTTCATCAATGAGTCCCTCTGATAACCACGATGAGAGTTTTTCATCCACCATTTTTTTGATTATTGCGGTGGGGAGAACGCGGAGGAGATCGTGAGAAAATGTTGCGCCAGAAGGAGTCGCGCTACATCATCAACCTGCGAACTCTCATTCCCCATGGCCTGAATCAATCTGAGGAGCTATACATTCATCTCTAAAATAAGAATTTGAAAAGAAACAAATGAAAAATCATGAAATATGGCAACACACTAATGAAGAGTGTTTTACGACCCCCAATAAAAAGACCCCAAATCAACAGAAGTTCAACAAAAGATACAGAAGTGGAACGATTGTCATGTATAAATGACGTGCAACACACAATAACAAGAAATCAATCATTGTGAAATGCCAGTTATTCGGTGAACACGGAAGTGAGATAAGTAACAAAGCAGAATAAGGACAAACATTATCTCATTACCCTCACAATTAAAAGATAAACTCAATGCAAAGATTTGGTAAAAATCAACAAACAAAGCGATAAAGAACAGAAAAAAATGGAAAGATACAGGAGAGAGGAAAAAAAACAACAGAATAACTTTATGAAGAAAATGGCAAATAAAAACACAATCCATATGTGCAGGGAACCCCTTTCCCGCACGAAACGAGACAATATATCACCATCAAGCCGAGAGAAGAATCTAATCTGGGGAAGCACAAACACATATGAAATGAGTAACTTCATTAACCCTTCTTAACTGAAAAGGACATCTGAGCCATCACAATTCGATAGAAGAAACACAAAGACACCCTTCGTTTCAGAAAAACATCGCTGACAAACTACAACGACCATGAGCCACTGAGCCTGGAAACTAACAGGAAGTGACGTCATAGCAAGTGGTTTGCTTTTTAAATGAGACTTTTGTCCGAGAGCGAGTTGATCGTGAGCAAGGTGCCAGGCGGCATCGAAACGCGTAGATCTAGCTCTGCTACGGCCCTGATGTAAAGTAATAAAGAGTTTGCAACTGATACCTTGGGAGTGCGGCCCGTTTTTCCTCCCCTCCAGGAGGATTGTTGTGCAAATTAATAGCGGTAAGGTTCAACCGCGGGGCAACGCACCCACGACGAGCGCTGCGAGGAACCGGCAAAAAGGAACCTTTTGGGTGGAGATATTCAGCCCGGTTGCAGTGAACGCTGATGGAGAACGAACGAACATTTGGAAAGCAACACGCCGCTTAGAAACTACGGTAAGCGGACGCCTGCAAATAATCATTGCATACATTGTTGCACAAGTTTTTGTGCATTTCAGCTAAGTGCCGGGGAGCCTTTCAGTCACAGCACCTCAAACCGCAACATGGTTTCAATGTGAGAAACGAGCGGATGAAACGCCATTTGTTTGACTGTGTATAGGAATACCGGGCAAGGTATCAGGGACACAAAAGAAGTTAAAGATCATTTAATCATCAAAACGGGCCTAAAGATAGCAGAATATGGAATGAAGGGAAGCGAAAAGAAATGAACTCCTCAATGACATGTTTGATAAAGGTCATGGTACGAAGGAGACCAGCACTACAACTACCACGACTGGTAAAATGGATGTGAAAAATAAACTAAGACTTTGGGAAAAACTAAGCCGTAAAGAAATCAACAAAGCATGGGAACTCATCACCCTCAAAAAATATCTAGAAGTACAACGAGTACCAAGGGGTCTTAGGATAATGCTAATGCCCAACAATCAAGACAGTACGAATGAACTACTGCAGGAATGGGGTGACTTTATATTAAAATCATCACTGGGCCTAATTGAAATATTATGCAAACACATCGAGATAGGTTTGGAAAAAATCAAATTACAGCTTCAAGATACAGAAAAAGAAATCATGCAATTAAAACTAACACCTGAAATGAACAAATTCAAAGACGAGCTGGAGATCCAAATAGAAAAACACGAAGATACAGTTAGGGAAAGAAAACATTCCAAGTTCATACGAGACACAAATGATTATGCAGAAGGCCGCATATTCACTTTCGCGAGGAAGTTTGATGGACTGAAAGAACAAATTTCATGGAATAGCACCAGTAGCTTATCAAGCAATGTTTCATCACTAGCATCCGGAGACTCTAATGATGGGGAATCCACATCAATGAGAGACACCGTGAAAATGTCTTTTTTAGGGGACATGCGCCTCGTACTTCAACAGAGACAATGGGAACAAAATCGCCCCATGCAACAGCAACCACAAAGGGGAAGAGGAAGAGGCCGACAGTGGCCGGACAGAAACCGCAGAGACGAGGAAAAAGGAGCAAGCGGAGGTTCGGAGAAAATAGGCACGGAAACGAGGAGCATGCGACAGAGACAGAAACGATAAATGATGAGCTACAGGTAGTGAATTTATCAAAGAGATCGATAAATGAAGCAGAGACGAAACTTCTAAAGAAAGGGATTAATTTTTGCCCCAAAATTCACATAGATCTGGCGCAAGTACGCATTGATCTATATTTGTATATCAGAAAAATCAAACTGGCGAAACTTTTCCAAGAAGCAACATGGAAAAAACAAAGTCAAAACATACCCATGGAAACATTGGGAGAATTGCAAGTTAAGGACGCGGATGGCTTTCTGACTCTAATTAATTTGGATACTATGGAAGGGGAAGAAATACCCCTGGAAGAAGCTTGTCAACAAACAGGGAAAGGCTTAAGTGGTAAAAAATCGACATCAAAGTTTTATCCCCAACTAGCACATGGAAACAAAATTGATTTGTTCCAGGAAGCTGTAATCCAAGACCTGTACAAATTACAACACTCCAAATATGATGATAACCTGTCAAATGATGAGAGACATGCCCTGAAATCATTATCTACCGACGACCAGATTGAAATCAAAATGGCCGACAAGGGCGGTAACATAGTGATCTGGGAACGCTCAGCATATGTTACAGAAGCACATCGCCAACTAAGACAAACTCGCTTCTATGAAAAATTAACAACTAACCCCACCGCAATAATCAAAAAAATGGTGGATGAAAAACTCTCATCGTGGTTATCAGAGGGACTCATTGATGAAGAAGAAAGAAAATTCTTGACGGTAACACATCCCATAACATCAACTATTTACTTCCTGCCGAAGTTACATAAAGATCAGAGTAAGCCTCCGGGAAGACCGATACTGTCGGCAAAGGGGTCTTTGTTGGAACCCCTGGCGAACTCCATTGACCACTTCTTAAGACCATATGTGACGCAGCTGAGCTCATACTTGCAAGACACCACTGATCTGTTGAGATTATTGCAAAATACACCTTGGCAATCATCATACCACCTGATAACAATGGACGTCATAGCCCTTTATACCAACATAGGGAATGACATGGGCATTGAAGCTTGCAAATTTTTCCTCAACAATAGAAACATCACAAACAGCAACCACAACAAGATGCTGTTGGAAATGATCTCCATATGTCTCAATCAGAACATATTTCTATTTGGGGAAGAAATATTCCGCCAAAACAGCGGGACTGCCATGGGATTTTCATTTAGTCCGAGCTATGCCTGTTTAGCCATGGGACTATGGGAGCAAGAGTTCGCATGGAGCACAAACAATGAACAAGCAGTAAACAAAATCGTCAGCTGGAAGAGATACATCGACGATCTGCTTATAATCTGGGATGGCACAGCGATGGAATTCCAAGAGTATTTCAATTTAATTAACAACTCTACAAATGACTTAAAATGTACTTACACCATCAGCAAAGAGAGGGTCATCTTCTTGGATACGGAAATATATATCAGCAACAATGAGATCCATACCACGCTGCACAGAAAAATAACAGCAACGAATGCTACCCTAGAGGCAACCAGTTTCCATCAAAGCTCCCTGATCTCCAGCATCCCATACGGGGAATTCCTCAGAATCCGTAGGATCTGCAGTGAAGAAACGGAATGGCAAACCCACAGCGAGAGAACAGTGAAACGTTTCAGGAGGAGACAATATAATCCTGGTATAATAGCCCGCTGTTTAAAAAGAACCAACGAGAAAACTCGAGTGGAATGCCTGGCAGCAAAGCAAACAAACAACAAGGAGACACAAGAACCAATAAGGATGATCATGGACTTTTCGCAAGAAAGTACACAAGTCACAAAAATATTGAGGAAAAATTGGAAGATACTGCAACTGGACAACACGGTTAAAGAGATAGTGGGAAAACATCCCACGGTAACTTACAGAAGAGCTAAAAATCTGAAGGACCATCTGATCCACAGCCACTTCAAAGCCAAAAAGAAAGAACCAACGTGGTTAAAGACCAAAGGATTTGTCAAATGCCATTCGTGCAAGATGTGCCAAATAGCGAAACCAACTAAAGAGGTGAAATTGGCTAACAACAAAACCTGGGAAATTCGCCAACTCATCACCTGCAAGACGCAATACACAATTTATGTGATGGAATGCCCATGCCCACTCAGGTATGTGGGGAGCACAATCTGCGAATTAAAAAAGAGAATCATGGAGCACGTCAGGGCGACCATCCACAAGGACAGATCCAACGCAGTATCTAAACATATGGAACAGAAACATCAAGGAGACTGGAAAAAATTGAAATTCTTTGGAATCGAGACTATTCCAAAAAGAGAACGCGGAGGAGATCGTGAGAAAATGTTGCGCCAGAAGGAGTCGCGCTACATCATCAACCTGCGAACTCTCACTCCCCATGGCCTGAATCAATCTGAGGAGCTATACATTCATCTCTAAAATAAGAATTTGAAAAGAAACAAATGAAAAATCATGAAATATGGCAACACACTAATGAAGAGTGTTTTACGACCCCCAATAAAAAGACCCCAAATCAACAGAAGTTCAACAAAAGATACAGAAGTGGAACGATTGTCATGTATAAATGACGTGCAACACACAATAACAAGAAATCAATCATTGTGAAATGCCAGTTATTCGGTGAACACGGAAGTGAGATAAGTAACAAAGCAGAATAAGGACAAACATTATCTCATTACCCTCACAATTAAAAGATAAACTCAATGCAAAGATTTGGTAAAAATCAACAAACAAAGCGATAAAGAACAGAAAAAAATGGAAAGATACAGGAGAGAGGAAAAAAAACAACAGAATAACTTTATGAAGAAAATGGCAAATAAAAACACAATCCATATGTGCAGGGAACCCCTTTCCCGCACGAAACGAGACAATATATCACCATCAAGCCGAGAGAAGAATCTAATCTGGGGAAGCACAAACACATATGAAATGAGTAACTTCATTAACCCTTCTTAACTGAAAAGGACATCTGAGCCATCACAATTCGATAGAAGAAACACAAAGACACCCTTCGTTTCAGAAAAACATCGCTGACAAACTACAACGACCATGAGCCACTGAGCCTGGAAACTAACAGGAAGTGACGTCATAGCAAGTGGTTTGCTTTTTAAATGAGACTTTTGTCCGAGAGCGAGTTGATCGTGAGCAAGGTGCCAGGCGGCATCGAAACGCGTAGATCTAGCTCTGCTACGGCCCTGATGTAAAGAAATAAAGAGTTTGCAACTGATACCTTGGGAGTGCGGCCCGTTTTTCCTCCCCTCCAGGAGGATTGTTGTGCAAATTAATAGCGGTAAGGTTCAACCGCGGGGCAACGCACCCACGACGAGCGCTGCGAGGAACCGGCAAAAAGGAACCTTTTGGGTGGAGATATATATATATATATATATATATATATGCACAGGTTAAACAACAAAAGTTACAGGGACATTTTAGTTAGGCTTCCCTCATACACAGCCAAGTCACAGCGATGTCCTGGGGTTGGCACTCCAGGACACAGCAGGGTCCGGCCATGGGAACCACATGGCCTCCCTCCTTGTTTTTAGGGCTCGCACCTGCATTGAAGTGCACTGCACTGCTCGCGCAGCGAGAGCCCTTTTGTATGGGGTTTTGAAAGCTGACCACACGATCGTGCGTCTGATCAGGCTTTCGCCGGCAGGCATTGGCATTCTCATGTTTTTTTTTTTTTAAAAGGCACGCGATTGGGCAAAGGCGGACATATGTCCCACCATTGCAATGCCCATTCCTGACCGTGTCTCGCACGTGCAGCAGCGCGCGTTTGCCTCGCTGCCGCGCTCCCTCCCCCTGCTCCTCTGTGGTGCACGTGCACAACTGGTTACTCATAATGCTGTTGCATCCCTCCCACCCCGCCGCATCCAAAAAATGTAGTGGCTTTAGTCATGGACTAAGTCTACATACAAGCTGAGCCGCCCCAGCTGTCGAGTCAGCACCGATGCTCTTTCGGAAGCCTGGGAATGTCGTCCCTGTCACGCTTACTGATTTATTTGACTAAAATCCTTCTTTTTCACTCTGGTTTCATGCTGCCCGGTAATGATGAATGGGTAAACAAGGGACGTCGCCTCCTCGCCCTTGGTATCATCACACAATGAACAATGCAGCGAGCATGCCAGGGGCTGTATAACAGAGATGGGGGTGCACAACGCAGCCACATTAAGCTACCACGGAAAGGGGACCACAAACATTATCGCACACAAACCCGAGCGAACAGGGCGACGGCGCATGGTCACATCTGGGACTCGGGTGCCTTTTTGTTACGGATCGATTTTAGGCACTGCTCAGGTGTGCGTGTCTTCTTTTCCTGACAAAAGCGGCAGGCTGGTGGCCTGCAAAGAGTTAAAGGCACCTGCCTCCGCCCCCTTCCCTCCCTGGGTGTAAACAGAAGAGTCTCAGCCTATCGCATCGGGCGGCCACGCTCTGTGCCAGCGGAGAGTGGAGCTGGCTCCGTAACACGATCTGTCACAGCCTGCCTCAGCTCGCACACGCTGGGTGCTGTTGCTAACATCCGGGCACGAGGAGCATCATAGCCGCAGAGGGCAGGGAGCGCAGATGGCAGCCTCGGAAGACGCACCAGTGAGCCTCGGCAGCCCGCCTGGGCCCACCCTTTTAGGCACAGAGTGCTCTCGTTGCCTGGTACCCATCGTTACTGCTCGACCCACAGTGCTGGGATGTGAGCCGGCTGCCTGCCTCCTTGAATCCGCTCACAGGCACATTAGCATCTGAAATGAGGTGGCTTCTAAACCCCTGAGGGACAGCATCGCCAACAGAAAGAGGTGGGGGCTTAACTTTTGGAATTATCTGGCATAGCGGGAAGTCTGGGCGTTGCGGTCCCCGTGGTAAAGCATCCCTTGCTCTGGCAGGGGAAGAAATGCAGTGCCTTGCTTTCAATGTTTTCAGATTATAAAAAACGGTTTCTTGTGTATTTATATAATTGGGTATAAAGTGGGGGCTAGATGGTGCCCTGGCAGGCAGGGGAGGCATCAGACCATGTCACAGACAACTAGCCTTTCTGCTGCTGGTGTGAAGTTACAGAATGGAATGCTGAAGAGAACATATTTCAGTTTTCAGGGGTGTTTTGTCTTAAAAAATGTTCAAAGGTTGGTTAAAAGACCTGCTTGTGTGAGATAGAGCGTAGTTGCTGGTTAAATGATTTATATGCACAGGCTGCTCTCGCCAGGCGGGTGCTCTTGGATGCGCAGGATGCCAGAGCATCTATAATGAACCAGGTACCGTGGAAGAGTGTGATCGTTCCTCTTTTTATTTTTCCTTATTTGTACATGAGAATATCGGGGAACTAGGGTCGGGGTTAAGTATGTGTGTGTGTGGGGGGGGTGTAAGTGTGACGCGTGAAGCCAGTGGCATCAGTAAAATGATGGGGCCCGCTGCAATATGTGATGAGGGCCCCTTAGTCTCCCAGACACTCATAAGCCTTGAAGTGAATGGGGCACCTCTGAAGGATTTGGACCCATGGAAGGTTGAGGGGGAGGCTTGTGCTATAGGGTGTTGAGTTACACCCCTGAGTGAAGCTGTAGACCACGGTAGGTACATGTGGTAGGGGGAGAAGGCAGAGAGGTAATGCCCCGGCAGCCCTCAGACCCCTCGTCCCATCAAGTGGTGCTAGATGACACCCCAATGTTAGGCGCAGGACGCCCACCGCTGCCAAAAGCCCCCATGTCTGAATAATTATTGGATGACCTCTGTGATGGTGGTCTTGGGGTCATCAACGCCATGTGCATGTGGCTCTGCGCTGTTTGCTGCCTCTGGCCTCAACTGCGGACCACCAGGGCTCACATATCAAATCGAGTCCTGACCGGGCCAGACGTCACATCACTGCAGAGGCACACGCCACCATCGCAAGGGCCATCTCCATCCACCATCTGCCAGACAATGGTACCGGCAGACTAACGGAGTTGCTCAGACCTGTCGTGGATGTAATTATCTGCCTGATCCCTGCTCAGCACTCCAGTTGCCACTGACTCAGTGCACCGCACCCACTGACCGTTACTGATTGAGTTATGTGCTGTGGAGAGGTTGCGCAGCAATGTCACATCAGGTAGAGTGGGGGACCTGGGACGTTGATGAGGAAGTTGATGCAGGTGTAACACACCCCTCTGCATCTGCATCAGGACTAACCCGAACGGACACAATCCTAGCAATTTCTTCACATGAGCATGCTCATCTCTAGTGCCCCAACGTCAGTGCACTGCAACTCACGGACACTTCTGTTTGAATGTTGGGTGACAGCCATCCTTGCTCCGGCTCCCTCCATGTTGCTCAGCAGTTGACTCTTTTATGCAGGTGTTTTCTGTTTCCATTGCACTGGTGTCCACTGTTCAAGTTGTTGCCAGCACCAAGCACTCTGTGCAGGCTGGCTTATACTCACCCCACACACATCCAGCACAGGCGTCACTTTACATGTGGCCCTGCCAATAAAGGGGCCAGGCGCACGTGCCCTTAGCCAGTTAAACATGATATATGCATGTGTCCCTGTGGTCCTGTTGTATGCATGAGGGCCTTGGGCCCTACGACATTACATTGTGCTGTGTTCAGCAGACACAGACATGTCACCGCAGGTAGGGGGTAAGACCTTGGACATGTAGCTTTGTAGTCAGCCACTCAATACATAAGAGGAGTGGACTGGGCTGTCGTACAGAGGTTTCCCGTCGGGGTGTGAATGATGATTCCGTGGGTCTGGGCGTGGTTCATTGCAGTACATGTGCACATGCATGTGTATCTGTCGTGGTGTGGGTCTCCATTGTGGGGTGTAGGTGGTCCCTTTTGGGACTTGAACGCCCATGTATGTGATCTACGTCACCTTCCATGAGCTCTGAGCCCACCCGCACCTTTTCGGCCACCTCCTTTTGGCATTCTGACACTTGGCATTGGAATGCAATGTGTGCCTCAGTGAAGTGTTGGGAGCCAGCCATGGTGGCGGGTGCTACCTGCTCTGTGGTCTGTGCAGGGGCTAGGGTCTTCTCTATGTAGCTTGGCTGCCCTGCTCCTGGGGGTGGGTTGCCTGAGAAGTCCATGAGCTATTGTAGGGCATCGATGTCTGAGGTGTGGTGGTCGTCTCCGGCATCACTGATGGGTTGTTTGGTCTGACCTGCTGGAGGTGTTTTTGTCCCTCTGCAATGTGAATGGGAGTTGCATGTTGACATTGTGTTGACATTTATGTTTGCACATTGTTCTTGTTTACATGTAGACTGTGTGACAATGTACGTGGTGAATGTTTGGGCGGTGCTGGCAATTTGGGGGGGAGAGTGGGCATTGGGACTACATGACGGATGTGAGGTTGTATCCGTGCATATGCATCTCACAGTTTCCTGCTCTTTCCAATGTGATTGGCCTGTTTTTGCGCATGAGCAGACCCAGTTGTGTCCCCTGTTCTGCAGTGTCGGTGTTGCACTTTGTGCCACATTGTCATGGGATGTGCTGTGATTGCTATGTGTATCTGCTGCAGTGTGCCACTGGGATGAGGGACATGATCCCAGGTCATTGTGGGTGTGCAGTGTGCTATACTTGATTGTGCATGTGTGCCATTGTGCCCATCGCCACCCGTCCCTCCAGTCCCTGGTCGTTACTCACCCTGTTGTTGTGTCAGGTCCTCTCGAGCTGTGTCTGTACTCCTACCTTCTTGCACCATCTCCACACTGATAACTGGCCTCCATTTCCTCCTGCTCCTCCTGTGGCGCAGGACTCCCACCTCCTGTCACAGTTGCTGCGTTCCTGTTGGCAGCGGGTTTGTGCCTGGTTTTGGTTTTCAGGTCATGCCAGTGCCTCTTGGCCTCATCCATTGTCCTCCTCGACATTCCGGCTGCATTCCAGGTAGCCTGATTGTGTGACAGTTGCCGGTAGTGTTCTGTCACCTCCGTGACACTGGTCTTGTGTTGCTGTGGACTGCACCCCGTCTTCCTCTCCCTCTTCTCTCTGGCCTTCCCCAACCCCGTTATACCTTGCTGGTAGTCTGTGGGGCTTGTGGGATTCGCGTTGGCCTCTACGCTTGGTCAGGGTGCATCCATGGTGCTGCGCCCTTTGGATTGTTTCTGGAGTGTTTTACTTGTTCTGCTTTTATAGTGCATTTTCCCGCCAGACGCTTAGGATTTGCAGGCCTGTGGCTGGTTTTCGCAGCTTTTTGTATCGCGCTTTGCCTCATCGCAGCTTTTTTGGCATTCGTGTTTCGCATTTTTGCAGCGTGGCGATGATTTTAACGAGGCCATTTGACACGTTATCTGGTGACTATCGCATGGTACCACCGTGTTGTGAATACTTGGTTAGCACGGCGTAAATTTCTCGTGATAGACTGCGATGTTGCGAGTTGCGTTAATTTACTTTTGCGATGATTATCACACGTTCTTGAGAATATGCCCCTCTGAGTGCTGGATAGATAAATGGCTGTATAGGTGTGTAGGTGGGTGTGACCGTAGCTGTATGGGTATATGAATTTCTATGTAAGTGGATGTATAGGTAACTAAATAGCGGTGTGAATGGATTTATGGGTGTCTGACTGTGTCAGTCATGTCTAGCTCTGTGAGTGCTGTGTACATAAGTGGTTTTGTGGGAATGTAACTGGGTATGTAAGTGCCTCCCTGACTGTGTGAGTGGGTGCAAATTGCATAATATTCTACTACACACAATAAGCAATGACCCACATCTAATTTCTAACACATTCATTCACACAAGCTTATTAATATAGCTATATTTTCAGTACAACAATTCCTTTTCCTCCTTTGCTGCTTACTATATTTTTTAGTTATCTAGTCATCTAAGCTCCCTTCTATTTTGCCTTTTACTGTAGTTTCTAGAAGCTACACTTTTTCTTTCAGCTGATATACACTCACACTTTTCTTTTTAAAATATACTTTATTACAACCTAATTAACATACCTGTAAAATGATTTTGCTGTTGTCCAATTGTTTTGTGTAATTTCTTTTAACATTTGTTTTCCACTGCGAATCTCATCTCAGAACAGTGGCAAACCTCCACCACGCTTATTAGAAATGTACCTCAAATGGCTACCCTTCCCATGTGTTCTTACTCATACTCCTATTCTTTGCATATCACATACCTCCTTTCAGGGAAACAGCGTTTTCAACGCTGTCAATACCGCGCTGGTAGGTTACAATGCAGACGTTACATTGCCCGCGTTGCTACCACGCATAGCATTACATCGCAAGTTATTTCTACGACTTGCACTAGATGGCACACACCACAGTGAATGTGTTGGATTTTAAATCCAACACATTCCTGCTGTTGCGCTAACTGGAGTAAGAATAGTATTTTATACTATTCCTAAGTTCAGCGCGCCATCTAGTGCAAGTCGTAGAAACGACTTGCGATGTAAAGCCATGCGTGATAACAACGCGGACAATGTAACGATCATGTTGTAACCTACTGCGTGGTAATGTATGGCATAGTAACGTCATACATTCCTCCTTTCCTTTTTTATTTTTGTTATACCACTCCTAAATGGTCACCAATTTTAAACCCTTTCAATGTTTTCAGTAATGAAGATCAATTTGGTAGGCTTTTTGTGGATCCACCGACGCGCTCAGTGCGGCGCCCATGTAAATTTGCTGTGGATCCGCCGATTCACACGGAACCACTGAAAAGCATTCAGCAATCTACTGTTAATGCTTTTCATTTAAGTTTCATTTTGTAAAATATCATTAATTATAAGACATACGCTCCGTACTTAGCAATATATGTTCACCAGTATGCTTTTCAATTTCAGTCTCTGTTGTTCCCTCCCCACCACACTATATTAGCTCCGTTTCCCTAGTAACCATGTGTTCAAAATGGGGCTTCTGGCTGGCTACGGTATGTACCTAATATAGGCAGATCTCACCACTTGAGTCAGGTGAAGGAATTACACACTTAAGAAAACCCCAGCTCACCCCCTTGGAAGCTTGGCTGCTCAGTCAGGCTTACCCCAGAGCAATGTGTAAAGCAATGTGTAAGGTGTTTGCGCAACACACACACCAGTGACACAATAAAACACACCACAAAGGGGACCGCACACTGTATTATTTAAAACTATGTCATATATTGTAAAATAGACCACAAGCACATAAATCATAAATCACTTTGCCAACTAGGCAATTGTCATAACGTCACAGTTAGTGCAATAAAGTAAATACTTATAGGTTGAACACGTCATGAAAACACCCTACACCATCACAGTACATAGTATGCAGGTACTGAAATAGTACTCATTATCCTGCAAGCATGAAAAACGACATGCATCATAAATATGGGCACAACGTGTAGGCTTTAATACACATAAATCATAACTTCTGGGCATCCTATGCACATCCTGGCATTGTGAGGAAGAACAACGTACATAACAACATAAAGGCATAAAGTTGCAGCAGAAACATGTCAGCGCTCCTGTGCTCTTATTGCATGTTATACGTTAACCAACACAAGAATACTGGGCACAGCAGCACCTTTGCACCTATAACGAGGAATACGGTAATCACAGTGGATCACTGAAACCAAACTAGTAGTTGGTGCAAATGCTCCGCCATATGCAGCAAAATGGGGTGGGTGTGCACACTGCAGGCTCAGCGGGGGCATCGCTGGTTTCCCTGAGTTGAAAGTAATCAAAGTCCCTGCTCACCAATGTGCAGGGCAGCCGCTTCCACCGTGAGGTTCGCCACCCCCAGCAGAGAGACACTGTGGCAGTCTTCAGGCCTCTGGGGACTTGCGGATTGCTGGCCAGACCTGCCAACACAGACCACCTGCGCAGTCAGTGTGAGGACCTCTGAGTCTGCATCAGGAAAAATACTGGATGGCAGCTGCCTGCAGAGGAGAGTAGGAAAGCTGAGGAATTCGCCTAGGGCTCCTCCTTGAGCCTCTATGGTAACCTGCTCTGCCTCACAGGGTGGAACACCGTGCTGACCTCAGTGCATCTCTGCATCTCTGTCCGCCCTTGATTGCCACAACTGAGACTGCCATACTTACCCTGCTCCCTGGCCACACCTCAAGGGGGAAATGCTGCACTCGTGGAAGGGGACACATCCAGGAGGGAAAGCAGAAAGGCTGCACAGCTTCTCCAGAGCACCAATGCCCACCACACACTTCTCCATAGGGCCAAAAACACAGCAGAGCTCAAAACATGCACTGGTCATTTCAAGATGCGCTGGGTTCAACAGAGGCAAGGAGCATAAACAGCATTCTGTGAAGAGTGCTGGGGGCACCAGAGCTGGAATGCACGCAGCAGGCCAGCACATAAGGGTCCTCCTTAGCAGGTGGGTACAAAAAAGCAAAGACCCATGGCGGTTTCTCCTGGCAGCATAACATTTCCTCCTAGCAATGTGCAGTCTGTAGAGCAAGCAGCATCTGGTTACAAGTCAACACAAGTGTAAAAAATCATGGTGTCAGAGCTCCAGAACTTATACTCAAAACGTCTCTGAACTTTAGAAGTGCACAACACCTCCATTCAGTCTCAGCCCAAGCTCCAGACACCCTATTGGAGGTAGCATTGTGAAAGGCAGGCACAGCCCTATTTAGGTGCAGGTGGCTACTCCTCTCACCACTCTAGCCAAAGAAGGCTCATCAGGATATGCGTGGCACACCTCAGCTCCTGTTCTGACTGTCCAGAGTGAATGCACAAAACAGGCCACTGTCAGTCTAAACCAGACGTTGATTGGAGTCAGTCTGATAAGCACAAAGGGTCATAAGCACATAGAAATGCCCACTTCTAAAAGTTGCATTTCTAAAATAGTAATACGATATCCACTTTTACCAATAAGAAGGATTCATCACCAGTATTCCACACATACCAAACATGGCAACGCTACTCCTTCCAGATTAGAAATTACCACCGAAACACATTTCAGGGAATTCCCAATGCAACTCTATGAGAGGAGCAACCTCACAGCAGTGAGAAACCAAATAGGCTGTTTGTCACTACCAGGACATGTCACACAACAAAGGAACATGTCCTACCTTTTACCTACAGAGCACCCTGTCCATAGGGCTGCCTAGGGGCTACCTTGGGGGTGACCTACAAGTAGTAGAAGGGGAGTTCCAGACTTGGCAAGTACTTTAAATGCCAAGTCAAGGTGGCAGTACATTGTGTACACAGGCCTTGCAGTGGCAGATGCCTGAGACAAGTTTAAAGACTACTTTTGTGTGTGGCACAAGTACCGCTTAATACAGGAGGACGGCAAAGGTTTGGGAACCACCTTGCAAAAAGGGCCAGGTCCAAACCATGTTTTAAATAGTCTCTGCCATCCAGTAGGTGAAAAATTCACAAGACTTTCTCTAAACAGCGTAATAGCTTCATATTAAGTGTAGCAGGTGTGGTTGAGTGTTAGCAATTCTAGGCATATCCCAAACAATATACTTTTTTTTATATTTTCTAAGCCAATCATAAAGGTAGTTTCTTTTTTTGTTAAAGCCACTACCTAATTTTAGTTCCCTGCAGATCTCCAATCAAATATGTTCTTATATATTTTTCTTGCTGTCCTCCATTTAGGATGGTTCTCATCTTCAAAACCGCTTCAATCTGTGGTAGCCTTATCCTGTGTGCTATACCTGCTTGTCACCAATATGGTCAGAGTCTGAATTGTAGGATGTAGTTCTGTGTTTTTAGCCAGAGAGAGTGTTAGAAAGAGTGGCATTGACCCAATGTAGATATTGCTCGGGTTGGCCAGAGAGGGTTGAAGGGCATCAATTACTGCCTTTGGTTGAAAGCATTGCAGATTGCCAACATACAGTCCTCTTGATTGTATAATGTGGTGGAAATGCCCTCTGCACAATTATTGGGGTAGGACTGGAAATCCTAATGAAGGATAACTTTGGTTAATTAATGACACTTTTCACACAGGCTGGCTTGATGTTCTCCAACATTTTCCAAAGACAAAAGTGGCAATAGTCAACCATATTTTGTGCACGGATAGAGAAATCCAGGTTACGTGTCATTAAACTGTTTCTGCATTTTTCCAAGAGTACGGCATGGGCTCTATATACCATAACAACTTACACTTTTATATGAATTGTATTCTTCGAAAAGACTGAGCCCCTTCCATAGACGGAGGCAACAGGGTGTTCCTAACCAACTTAAGACTGCAAACTGTTCTATGTGTAGTTATCATCTACACGCCATAAGCACAAAGGCTCTTTTCAGAGTCAACCCTTTTTCCAAACACTGCTTTTTTTGTTCTAAAATCAATTTTTCTAATTTCTCACTCGTATTCGCAGATCTGCTTTAGATCCTCGGCCAAATAAGGGGTCTACTGGTTATGTTGCAGGCAGATCCATGATGGATCCGCAGATCCTTTCGCAAACAAAGCACACATTTAATACAAAACAACAACACATTTAATACAAACATTTCCCATTACAATTTATATAACTGTATCACTGCCTGAGTCTGGGTGTGTGAGTAGATGTGTAAGCAACTGTGTGGGTGTGTGAGTGGTTTTGTGGGTCTGTGAGTGGGTGTGCAAGTGGCTGTATGAGTATGAGGGTGTGTAAGTGGGAGTGTCAGTCTGTGATTGGGTGTGTGAGTGGCTGTTTGAGTCTCTGAGTGGATATGAGAGTAGCTGTACGGTGTATGACTAGCTGTGTAGGTGAGTGACTGGGTGTATCAGTTATTTTGTGGGTTTATGTGTGGGTGTGTGAGTGTATAAATGAGTGAGTGTGAATGTGTGAGGGTGTGCATGTTTGAATGGGTGTATGAGTGGCTGTGTGAGTGTGTGAATGGGAGTGTGAGTACCTGTGTGGATCTTTGAGTGGGTGTGTGAGTATGTAAATGAGTGTGTGAGTAAGTGTATGAGTATGTGAATGGGTGTGTGAGTGTGTGAATGCATATGTGAGTACCTGTGTGGTTCTGTGAGTGGATATGTGAGTGAATGTGTGAGGATGTGAATGGGTGTGTGAATGTGTGAAAGGGTGTGTGACTAGGTGTGTGAGTGTGTGAATGGGTATGTGAGTGTTTATGTGGGTCTGAGTGGGTGTATACGTTTTTTTCTCAGTTCTGTGAGTGGATGTATGAGTGTGTCAATGGGTTTATGAGTATTTCAATGGGTGTTTGAGTGCCTGTGTAAGTGTCTGTGTGGATCTGTGAGTGGGTGGGTATTTTATGGGTCAATTAGTGGGTGTCGGAATACCTGTTTAGGCCTGTGAGTGGTTCTGTAGGTTTTTGAGTAGATATGTGAATGACTGTACGGGTGTGTGAGTGGGTTTGTGTGTGGTTGTATGGGTGTGAGAGAGTGTGTGAGTGGGTCTGTGATTGGGTGTTTTGAGTTTTTTTGAATTGGGGTCAGGATCCACAGATCGGCTGCGTATTCACACAGGGACCGCGCTGAGTATCACATTGGGGTCCGTTACAGACCCCACTATCAGTCCTATGGGGTCAGCATACCTCAATCCAGACCCCTTATATCCTATTTCATCTTTATTCCTCCACTCACCGAGTGCCAAGAAACAAAATGGAGGGTGCCACTTACCTCGCAGGTTGCGCCCAGCCAATCACGGCATTGCTGTAGGTGCATGGTAGACGGACCGGGAGGGTCGGCCAAGGTCAGGAGGAGAGGTCTCCGGGGAGAGCCGTCTCCAGCGATCGTACAGACAAGTGACTCCCCCCCCACAGACAGACACCACACAAGGATAAGATTTAGTGTTCTTTATATGCACTTCTTAAGGTACAATGAAATAGTACAAGGAGGTCTGGACTCAGGGGTCCCCTCGATTTAGGTCTCTTGGGATAGGGAAGGGGAAGCGGGACAGTCTGTTTACCAGTCCGGTAGTTCGGATGAGATGATGGTTAGCCCACAATCCTCGAGCTTGGTGGTGTAGCTGGTACGGGCCGCGGCAGCGCCAGCAGGTCCCGGTAGAGATGGTCGGGGTACGGTCCGCGGCAGCGCCAGCAGGTCCCGGTGAAGATGGTCGTTACAACGGGCCGCGGCAGCGCCAGCAGGTCCCGACGAGGATGGATGTTGCAGAAGGCCGCGGCAGCGCCAGCAGGCAGGACGATAGTTCGCAAGATAGGGCTACGGCAGCGCCAGTAGTCCGTCAAGGCTGAGTTCTCTCGGTGTCTCTCGACTCCAGGATACAACTGCCTTCCTGCTCCGGAGTTGCCCCAGTTATAGGGCAGGCGCTCTTTGATGTCCGGACCCTCGCACTTGGAGGTCGGAGGGCCCGGGATGAAGGTGTCCAGACACCCAGCAGGGGGTGGAGCCAGCGCCTGGGGGGGCTGGAGGCGATCGGCACCTGGCGGGGGAAGAGCTCTTGACACTTCGTCCTCCCATTGACCTGCCAAGTGGTCCGCTCACCTCCCGGGTGGATGGTGGTGCCGGGATGTCGGGGCCGGTCAGGCCCGGGGTTAGGGTCGGGGCGAGGCCACGCGGCCTCGTGGTGCAGGGCCCAAGATGGCGGCTTGAACCGGCCGGGGGAGCCGGTGGGGCTGGGCCCCGTGATGAGTAGAGGTCCGAGGGCAGAAGATCCGTCGGGAGATGGGGTACAGGTGCTTTTCGTGGGTTATGCCTGGTGGGCCGGAGCTCGGGCCCTGTCGTGCGGGGAGGGAGCAAGCCCTTCGTGTGGCCTGTCCAACATGCGTCCCCCCCAGCTGAAGGCGGGGAGAGTCACCCATCTCCTTGGGGACTCTCTTCGTCGAGGCGGAAAAAGCGGGACAGGCCATCCGCGTTGGCGTGGTCTTGGCCTGGTCGGTGCTCCACAGTGAAGTCCATTCCCTGCAGGGAAATGGACCAGCGCAAGAGTTTTGGGTTCTCCCCCCGCATCTGCATCAGCCACTGCAGGGGTCGATGGTCGGTTTGTACCCGGAAGTGGGTACCGAAGAGATAGGGCCGGAGCTTTTTGAAGGCCCACACCACTGCGAAGGCCTCCCTCTCGATGGTGCTCCAGCGCTGTTCTCGGGCCAGGAGACGTCGACTGATGAAGGCCACCGGCTGGTCATGACCTTCGGGGTTTAACTGAGAAAGGACGGCTCCGATGCCGTGGTCGGAGGCGTCGGTCTGTACCACGAATTCCCGACTGTAATCGGGGGCCTGGAGCACAGGGGCGGTGCACAGGGCGGCCTTCAGCTTCTCGAAGGCCGCTTGACAATCGGGGGTCCAGTTAATCCGCTTGGGTTGGTTCTTGGACGTGAGACCCGTGAGGGGCCCCACGATGCTGCCGTAGTCCTTCACGAACCGCCGGTAGTAGCCGGTGAGCCCCAAGAAGGCTCGGACCTCGGTCTGGGTGACGGGGGGCTGCCAGGACTGGATGGCAGCAATCTTAAGTTGTAGCGGGGCCACCAGCCCGCTTCCCACTTGGTGCCCAAGGTAGGTCACAGACCCTTGGCCAATTTGGCACTTGCCGGCCTTGATTGTGAGGCCGGCCCGCTGGAGGGCCTGTAGGACCTCTTGGAGGTGACGGAGGTGGTCGGGCCAGTGGCGGCTGTATACAGCGATATCGTCCAGGTAGGCAGCGCTGAACTCTTCGAGCCCCGCCAAGACCTGGTTCACGAGGCGTTGAAACGTGGCGGGGGCATTCTTCATGCCGAAGGGCATGACCTTGAATTGGTAGTGGCCATCGGGGGTAGAGAAGGCTGACCGTTCCTGAGCCCTGGGTGTTAGGCCGATCTGCCAGTAGCCCGCTGTTAGGTCGAAGATACTGAGGTAGCGGGCGGCCCCCAGCCGGTCGATCAGCTCGTCTGCTCGGGGGATCGGATGAGCGTCGGTCCGGGTGACAGCGTTCAAGCCCCGGTAGTCGACGCAGAATCTCAGTTCAGGTGCGGTGCCGGGGGCAGCGGCTTTGGGGACCAATACAACCGGACTGGCCCAGGGACTGTCCGAGGGCTCGATGACCCCGATTGTGAGCATCTTGGCCACTTCCTCCTGTATGCAGGTCCGTACCCGATCTGGTACGCGGTAGGCCCGGTGTCGGACAGGGGGACTGTCCCCGGTGTCCACGTCGTGCAAACACCAAGGGGTGACCCCGGGGGTGAGGGAGAACAGGGTAGCGAACTGCAGCAGGAGGTTCCGGCAGCCCTGGCGTTGCCCCGAAGTGAGGGCGTCAGAGAGCCGGACCCCGTCCACGGAGCCATCATTCTCCTGAGTCTTCAGAAGGTCCGGGAGGGGTTCGGAGTCTTCCTCTGCCCCACTGTCCGTAGCCATCAGGAGGCTGAGTTCTGAGCGCACAAAGTGTGGTTTGAGTCGGTTGGTGTGGAGGACCCGAAGGGGGTTCCGGGAGGTCCCCAGGTCGATGAGGTAAGTGACGGGGCTTTTGCGCTCGACCACTTTGAAGGGCCCCGTCCACTTATCTTGCAAGGCACATGGTTCGGTGGGGGACATCACCCATACTTGTTGTCCAGGCTCGAACTCAACGGAGGAGGCATTGTGATCATACCACCTCTTCATGTCCTCCTGGCTGGCCTCGAGGTTCGCCTTGGCCATCTCTCTGAAGCGCCGGGTCTGATTGCGTAGGGCCAGGAGGTATTTGAAGACGTCTGGAGGGGTCTTTAGGGGGGCCATCTCCCAACCTTCTTTTACTAGGCTGAGGGGCCCTCGCACAGGGTGCCCGTACAGGAGTTCGAAAGGGCTAAAACCGAGGGACTTCTGGGGAACTTCTCGGTAGGCGAAGAGGAGGCACGGGAGTAGTACATCCCACTGGCGACGGAGGGGCTCTTCCAATCCCCCAATCATCCCCTTGAGAGTGCGGTTAAAACGCTCCACTAGTCCGTTCCCTTGGGGGTGATAGGGGGTCGTGAATCTGTAGGTGACCCCGCATTGTTGCCAGAGGGACTTCATGTATTTGGATATAAAGTTCGTGCCTCGGTCGCTGACGACTTCTCGGGGGAAGCCTACCCGGGAGAAGATCCCCATTAGGGCCCGGCCAACCACCGGAGCTGTCACGGTCCGTAGGGGCACCGCCTCGGGGTAGCGGGTGGCATGGTCCACCAGTACTAAGATGAACCTGTGTCCTTGTGCCGTGCAGGGGTCCAGAGGCCCCACAATGTCTATCCCCACCCTCTCGAACGGGGTGGTGACCACAGGGAAGGGTTGCAGAGGGGCTTTCAGCTTCCGACCACTCTTCCCGCTGGCTTGGCATGTGGGGCAAGATCGGCAGTGGTTCAGGACGTCGTTCCTCATTTTCGGCCAGAAAAAGTGGGTCACTAGGCGGCTGTACGTTTTGTCCTGGCCCAGGTGTCCAGCCAGGGGGACATCGTGGGCCAGGTTGAGCAGAAAGTCTCTGAAGCGGAGAGGTACCACCAGTACTCGACCGGCCCCCAGCTCGGCGATTCTTTGCTCGCTGTATAGCAGGTCGTTATCCCAGTAGACCCAGTGAGTTCCGGTGGAGTCCCCTGCGTTCTGGGCGCTGGCTTGTTGGCGGAGTCCCTCGAGGGAGGGACAGGTCTTTTGTTCCTGGCGGAACTGTTCTTGGGCGGGCCCCCCTTCTTGACGCCACTGAGCCAGGTCAGGAAGGTTCTGGGGTTGCGCGTCCCCTTCGGTCGTCGGGTCTGGGAGGCCGGCCTCGTCGTTGTCTTCTACTGGGTCGACCGGGGGCGGAGGTGCTGGCCATTCCGGTTCTTCTGATCGGGGGACGGCACGGGCGGCCCTGGACCGGGTGGTTACGCAGGCCCAGTCCGGGAGGCCCAGCATCCCCAGGTGCTCTCTTCTCTCAACGGTGGCCCACGGGGAACTCTCGAGGTCATTCCCCAGGAGGCAGTCCACGGGGGCATCGTCCCGGACCGTCACCTTCAACAGGCCGGAGACCCCTCCCCATTCGAACGGGACGCAGGCCATTTGACACATACTCTCAGAGTTGTCTGCCGAGCGGACGGGGCAGAGAATGTTCGGCAGGATCTGCTCGGGCTTCACCAGGTGACAGCGGACGGCCGTCACACTGGCGCCTGTGTCACGCAAGGCCTCGGCTCGCTGTCCATTAATGGTCACCCACTGACCGTATTTCCTGGTGTTAGCGGGTAGGGGAGCCCGTGGGACCATGTCTCTTCCCCCTAAGCACGCCAGGACCATGGCGGCCGGTTCCCACTCTTGCTGGGCCGGCTCATACTCTTCTGGTTCCCCCGATAATCGCTCTTCCCCCAGGGCGGCGGCAGCTACCTGGCGGGGCTTGGGTGTTTGGTTCTGCGGGCAGCTCGGGTCATTGGCGTAGTGGCCGACTCGCTGGCATCGGTGGCACGTGACGTTGGCTCGGAACCCAGGACGCCACGGGGGGTTGCCCCGGCCGGCCGGAGGCGGGGTGCTGGCCACGGGTGTTGCTGGCAAGGCGTCTCTCCCTCGCCCCTGGCCCCCTCCTCCTCCCCGAGGACGGTGCTGGCCTGGGTTGCTTCTGTTCTGTTCGTGTGGCCCCCTCCGGCCCACTCGGGTGCTTTCCCATCGGTCAGCTTCGGCGGCGAGCTGCCGGGGGTCAGTCAGCTTACTGTCGAGGAGGTGCTGCCTGAGCTCGACGAAACAGTTGTTCGACAGGTGCTCCCATACCATAAGGTTAAAGAGTTGTTCGTAGGTGGTGACATGGCTCCCCTTGATCCAACCCTCGAAGGCACGGCTAAAATAGTTCACGTATTCTACCCAAGTTGTACCTGGGATCCGGGTGCAATCTCTGAACCTCTGGCGGTACATCTCGGGTGTGAGGCCGTAGCGGGTGAGGAGGGCAGCCTTCATGTGGTCGTAGGACGACATTTGGTGATCTGGGAGCTGCAGTAGGGCATCGCGACCCTCGTTGACAAACCTTCCCCAAAGTCCGGCTCCCCAATCACTCCGGTCGATCCGGTGGGAGGTCATGGCGATCTCGTAGGCTTTAAACCACTGTTGTATGTCGTCTTCTCGGACATACTCGCGGACAACATCCTTGGGGATGTGGACTTTTTTCTCGATTGGCCCCGGGGTGTGTGGCCGCTCAGGCACCCCCAGTTCTTTATTCTGTTTCCGAAGTTCTATCTCCGCTAGTTGGCGCTCGTGCTCGAGCGTTATTTTTTTCTCCTCCAGCTCTCTCTGTCTCTGCTTCTCTTCTCGTTCTTCTCGGAGCCGCATATGCTCGAGGTTGAGTTTCTGTTCAGCTAACTTGAGTTCCCCATCCATCTTGAGTCGTGCCATTTCCAACTCGTGCAATCTGGTTCTTTCTCTTTCTCGGATCTCCTCCTGCGAGAGGCCCGTTCCCCGCTCCTCGGGAGCCGTGGCGTTCCCCTCTGGTGTGATGCTGCTTTGGTCGGAGGGTCCGGCGACCCCAGTTTCTGTCCATGACTCTAGGGCGTGCTTTAGATCATCCTTGGTACTCAGGCCGGTGGTAGCAATGCCAAGTTCTATGCAGAATTGTCTCAATTCGCGGTGGTTGTATTCTTCTAACTTATCCATTTGGAATTTCTCGGTGGAGCTGCTATCTTTGGCTGACATCGTGTTTTTGTCGTGGGGTGAGCTACTCTCTGTACGATTACGCGTTGATTCGGATCCCACCGCTGCCACCAATGTTAGAAAGGGTAGACGGACCGGGAGGGTCGGCCGAGGTCAGGAGGAGAGGTCTCCGGGGAGAGCCGTCTCCAGCGATCGTACAGACAAGTGACTCCCCCCCCACAGACAGACACCACACAAGGATAAGATTTAGTGTTCTTTATATGCACTTCTTAAGGTACGATGAAATAGTACAAGGAGGTCTGGACCCAGGGGTCCCCTCGATTTAGGTCTCTTGGGATAGGGAAGGGGAAGCGGGACAGTCTGTTTACCAGTCCGGTAGTTCGGATGAGATGATGGTTAGCCCACAATCCTCGAGCTTGGTGGTGTAGCTGGTACGGGCCGCGGCAGCGCCAGCAGGTCCCGGTAGAGATGGTCGGGGTACGGTCCGCGGCAGCGCCAGCAGGTCCCGGTGAAGATGGTCGTTACAACGGGCCGCGGCAGCGCCAGCAGGTCCCGACGAGGATGGATGTTGCAGAAGGCCGCGGCAGCGCCAGCAGGCAGGACGATAGTTCGCAAGATAGGGCTACGGCAGCGCCAGTAGTCCGTCAAGGCTGAGTTCTCTCGGTGTCTCTCGACTCCAGGATACAACTGCCTTCCTGCTCCGGAGTTGCCCCAGTTATAGGGCAGGCGCTCTTTGATGTCCGGACCCTCGCACTTGGAGGTCGGAGGGCCCGGGATGAAGGTGTCCAGACACCCAGCAGGGGGTGGAGCCAGCGCCTGGGGGGGCTGGAGGCGATCGGCACCTGGCGAGGGAAGAGCTCTTGACACTTCGTCCTCCCATTGACCTGCCAAGTGGTCCGCTCACCTCCCGGGTGGATGGTGGTGCCGGGATGTCGGGGCCGGTCAGGCCCGGGGTTAGGGTCGGGGCAAGGCCACGCGGCCTCGTGGTGCAGGGCCCAAGATGGCGGCTTGAACCGGCCGGGGGAGCCGGTGGGGCTGGGCCCCGTGATGAGTAGAGGTCCGAGGGCAGAAGATCCGTCGGGAGACGGGGTACAGGTGCTTTTCGTGGGTTATGCCTGGTGGGCCGGAGCTCGGGCCCTGTCGTGCGGGGAGGGAGCAAGCCCTTCGTGTGGCCTGTCCAACAGTGCATGATTCCGCAAGTCCTCTATGATGGATCCGAATCATTGGATGTACATAAATCTTTTTCCTTTAACCCCTTCGCTGCGGCGCAAATTCCGCCGCAGCACTGGGGGGGTTTGGGGTGAGCGCGGCGCCGCCATGCTCATGACGGAACCACGCCATCGTGAGTCAAGGGCGAGCTGTGCTCATGACGGCGTGGTTCCGTCATGACTCCACCCACTTGCGCTGATCGCCCGCACAGGTGGGGAAACAGCGCCGCATGGGCGGAGCGGCCGCCAACGGCCGCAACATGACGGACCCACTCCGTCATGAGCACACGGCGCCCGTGGCTCATGACGGAGTGGTTCCGTCAGGAGCATGCAAGTGGGTTAATAACCCCAATACTACTGAACAGATTAAGAGCAAATTAGAAACAGCCGAAAATCCCTACCAAAAATTGAATTTTTTTCTCTGCTCCCACTTAACAAATCACCCCAAAAATTTCCAAACAGCAGCTGAAGGGTGTGGCAAACCAGTAGGTAGTTAAAGTTAGGACCTATTATCCCTAGGAAATCCGCAACATTCTATTTGGAATAACTTTGGCGCCGGTTGACGAATCTTTGCGCAATTTTCAAAACTGGTGAGGCGCTCCGGTCTGCTCCTATCCTGAAAGTCTCGGGGTGATTCATCAAGCGGGGGCCGAGAAAAAAGGGGGTCCCAAAACATGTTTTCCCATGCAATTTTCCATAGGAACCTTTAATCGCAGCTACAGCCCGAACTGCTGAACGGAATTACACCAAATTTGGCAAAGAGGTAGCCCTTGGTTCACACTCGTGCCTTTTGGTGTAAATCCGTTCAGTAGTTGCTGAGAAAATCAAAAGTAAAATCACATATATATCTATGGCCTCGGCGGATCCGTGCACCCTATACGCACCCAGCGCGCACGCTCCCGATCATGAGCTGCATGCTAATTTGCTGTCAACTGGCTGTCAACACTCCAAACCAGGAAGTGTTGGCAGCCATTTTGTGCCTCGGTAGAAGCAAGGCTCAAGAAATCAGTAGATCAAGTGTGCAAAACGTATAAAGGGGGCAGGGTAGAAAAACCCTGACTCTCTAGACCTGCTTAGAGGGTCCCACAAGGAGCCCCAGGGCCCCCCCAATTTTCTTTTTTGAAAAAACAGCAAAATATGCGCAGGGTGCGCGGAGACTGCCGTAAAAAAAAAAAAAAAACGAAGTGCGGGCTCCCACACTTCTTTAACAATTAGCCCCCGGGGGGCCAAATCCCAGGGGCAAAAATATTAAATTTGATGGGAGGCCTGGAGGTGCCCCCCAGCCCCTGGGATCGCCACCCCCGGGGCTCCAAAATAAATGGGTGGGGCCTCAAAGGCCCCTCCAGCCCCCGGGGACCGCTACCCCCCGTGGCTTTCAAAAAAATGGGTGGGGGGCTCAAAGGCCCCCGCAAGCCCCAGGGACCACCACCCCCGGGGTTTTTTGTATTGTGGGATGGGGGTCGCGTGCCCCCCTCCTGGAGCCGTTGATGGCCCTGGGGACCGCCACCCCCCAAGGGCCGGCTCCTGCAGTGTCTCAGGGTGCCCACCCCCGGGACACTTCTGTTTGCTATGGCATGGCGGGAGCCAAGGCTCCCGTCCAGTCATAGCAAGCTTGGTTTGGATTTTGAAAGAGAGAGCAGGGAGAGAGCATGGAAATCTGCTCTCTCTTTCAAAATGCAAACCATATTGCTTTTCCACATGGGGAGCTGCATGTTAGCAGCTCCCCGTGTGGAAAAGCAATGCCGGCTCCCGAAGGACGCGGGGAGCAGGCTGGGACCGTGGGGGCATTGGGGTTCCCCCACGGTCCCCAACATTGTATATAGGCCCCGGGGGATGGGGTCCCTGGGGAGAATAGAAATTAGTGATAGGTGCTAAAAAATGTTTACGGGCAAATCAGGAGTCGCACACCCAGCACGGCGCTCAGCGCGGCCCCCTGGTGTGCACACGCTGAGTGCGGGACTTCTAATGCGTTTGGTGCACGACTTCTAACGCGTTGGGTGCGCGACTCCTCTTGTGTTGGGGGCACGGCTCCAAAAACAATTTGAAAAAAACAATTAAAAAAATATAAATATATTAAAAAATATATAAAATAAAAAACAATAATAGAGTTTCAATATTTTTAAAAACATTTTTTTCAAGTTATATTAAAAATATGTATGTAATTTAAAAAAATAAAATATGTAAAAATAAATAGTTTAAAAAATATAGAAAAACAGTATCAAAAAACTAAATATAACAATGAATATATTTAAACATTATCATTTAAAAAACCTTTGAAATTCACTGAAAAAAACATAGTTTTCAGGGGGGTTATAGTTAGGAATTAGCATTTAAAAAACCTTTGAAATTCACTGAAAAAAACATAGGTTTCAGGCACGTTATAGTTAGAAATTAGCATTTAAAAAACCTTAGAAATTCACTGAAAAAACCATAGGTTTTAGGGAAAGTAATAATTAGTTGGACATTTCACTCATACAAAACCAGTGAAATTCCCCAGTTATAGTTAGTTCAGCTAACTTTAACTCACACCCCCGCAATGCACTAGTGATGACATCACATATCACATCACTCATGACATGGTCAGTGACATCACTCATGACATCACTGATGACATATCAAAAGAAATCACTGATGACATCACTGATGACATCATCCATGTGATAAATTGATGCATCTTTTCACACCCTAATATAACCTTTGATACACCCACTCTAAACGGCCATTCTCAAAACCAATGACACTCCAACATCAATAACTACATACCCACTCACTGATTCTTAGGTCCACACACACATCCACCCACTCACCCGTACAATCACTCATACATACGGTCACTCAGTACAGGACTATCATATGCACTCATACATCTATATAGACACTCACACACTGCCACTCATCCATAGAGGTACTCACACACCTAGTCAGTCATGCAAATAATTAATCACACTCCCATTTACTCACCTATAGAGTTATACACACACCAGATCACTTACTCATACAAATACTAGCACATTCTTACGCTTTCATACAATCACTGATACAAGCACACACACTCATCCATACAGCTATTCTCATAATCACACACTCTCACTTATAGCGATTTATATACTCTAACTCACATATATACTGCCTTTCACATATGTAGTTACTCACATATGTATTACTGAGATATACATTCACTCACTAACACACCCATATACATACTCACCCACCCATACCGTCCATCACAGATGCACTCTTGAAACCATGCACCCAGTGAATCACCCACTCACAAATCTATGCACAGAGTCACACACACCCCACCCACACAAACACTCAGGCACCGATACAGATAGTCAGACAACCAATCAATAACTCATATAGACACTCATGTAGCTATTCACAAACCCATGCAGCTGCTTACACACCAACAGACAGACGGATACAGACATTCACACAGTTTAGTCGGTAACCCATGCATTCAGTAAGATACATTTAATCACTCACTTATAGAGTCAGTCATGCACCTACTAAATCAACCATTTCAACTGATTTCAGGCCAGGCCACTCCCCCACCGCGCTAGCTCACCCTGCTAAGCGCCGTGTCCCTGACACTACTGCCGAGAGTTGGAGGCCCTCCTCCACCCACAGGGTCCCGCCTCCGCCTCTTCCCTGGTGGCCCAGTGGTGGGCTCGTAAGTACTGTCTGCCCCTGACTGTTGTTTAATTCTGTTGCATGCGTTCTTGTTTATTTAGGTTTTGTTTACTTCCTTTTGTTCGGTCTCTGCTGTTGACTGTACCCCCTTGTGCCCCCCTTGTTGCTCTATTGCGTGCTTTTTCTGTATTTATTTTGGTTTCGTTTATTTCCTCTTTTGTCTGTTGCTGTTGACTGTACCCCCTCTGTGCCCCCCTTTTTGCTCTATTGCCTGCTCTCCTCCGTGCCCCGTCCGCTGGTTCCTTGTTTTCCCCCCTCCTGCCGCCCCGCGTTTCCCGCCGCTGTCTCCCCTGTGGCCCCGCCCCCCCTGTGTCCCGATTTGTCACGCTCCCCCCTCCCAGCTGCTCCTCCCTCCCTCATCCCCCCCTCATAATGGAGGCCGCTGCACGGCTGCGCCGCTGGCGCGCCTGAGGCGTGCCAGAGGCAAGCCCGTCTGCGCCTGTCCGTGCTGGGCCCGCGCCCAGCGCCCAAACCCCAGGACCCCGCAAACGCCACTACACCAGATTCCCCTACGACGCCACGGCCCTCCACGCTCTCAACACCGGATGAAAACACAGCTGCTTCCAGGCCGCACCGAAACGCACCCATGGACCGTTCTCCTGCCGTGCAGCCTCACCTGTGACAGAGCCACCAAACCTCCAACAACCAGACCCAACCACCTCCGCTGCATACTCCTCAACACCCGCTCCACACGCAGGCACACTGTCGAGCTCTGGGACCTGCTCGACACCACCTCCCCTGACGTGGCCTTCCTGACTGAGACCTGGTGGAACGACTCCTCGGCGCACGACATCGCCATAGCCATCCCAGACGGCTACAAGATCACCCGCAGAGACCGCGCCAACGGTATCAGAGGAGGAATAGCCATCGTCCACAAGTCCACCCTCAAGGTCTCCACCCACACAGACGACACCCTCAAGACTGCCGAACACCTGCACTTCCAAATCCACACTGACCCCAACACCACCCTCAGAGGAACTCTCATCTACAAACCCCCGGGACCCAGGGTGCCGTTCAGCGACTCCATCGCCGACCTCGCCAGCACCCACGCACTCGCATCCATGGACTACATCCTCCTCGGGGACCTGAACTTCCACCTCGAGAACAACAGCGATGCCAACTCCGCCACCTTGATTGACAACCTCGCAAACCTCGGCCTCAGACAGCTCGTCACCGCACCCACCCACGCCGCCGGCCACACACTGGACCCCATCTTCTCCACATGCACCCACATCGCCTTCAACCACACCACCGAACTCCACTGGACCGACCACCGCTGCATCCACTTCACCTTCAAGAAACCAACCACGCACCACCGCACCCAACAACTCCCCCATCGCTGCTGGAGCAAAGTCACCGAAGACCAACTGACCTCCACCCTCGCCCAGATCCCACCTGAGGCCTCCACCAACCCAAACACAGCATCCCGCAACCTCAGACAGTGGATTGAAGACTGCGCCAACACCCTCGCTCCACTCAGGAAACTCCCCATCAACCACGCCAGCAAGAAAGCCACCTGGTTCATCGACAAGCTACAGACCTCCAAACGCGCCTGCCGGAAACTGGAGAAGAAATGGCTCTGCGAACGCACACCAGACAGTCACACAGCCCACAAGGACGCCACTCGTAGACACCACCACCTCATCAGAATGGCCAAAAGATCCTCCTTCAAAAACCGACTGGACAACAACGCACATGACAGCAAAGAGCTCCTCAGCATCGTGAAGGAACTCTCCAACCCCAACGCCAACGACATCCCGCCCTCCAAGAACTGTGCAACGCTCTGGCAACCTTCTTCCACCAGAAGATTGCAGACATCCACAACAGCTTCTACCCCCCGATCGACCCAATCACACCAGACTCCACCCCCGCTAACACCACCTGGACCAACCACCTGACCTCCTGGACCAACGTCAACAAAGAAGAAACACGCAAGGTCATGAACTCCATCCACTCTGGATCACCATCAGACCCATGCCCTCACCACGTGTTCAACAAAGCCGACGCAACCATTGCACCCCAACTACGGAAGGTCATCTACGCCTCCTTCGAGACAGCCACATTCCCGGACAGCTGGACGCACGCCGAAATCAACGCCCTCCTCAAGAAGCCCAAGGCGGACCCCAACGACCTCAAGAACTTCCGGCCCATCTCCCTGCTCCCGTTCCCGACGAAGGTCATCGAGAAAATCGTCAACGCACAACTAACCCGCCACCTCAAAGACAACAACATCCTGGACCCATCCCAGTCCGGGTTCAGACGAAACCACAGCACTGAAACAGCCCTCATCGCCACCACAGATGACATCAGGCGCCAACTCGATAACGGTGAAACCTCAGCCCTCCTCCTCCTGGACCTTTCGGCCGCCTTTGACACGGTCTGCCATTGCACCCTAAAAACACGCCTTCAAGAAGCCGGGATCCACGGGAAAGCCCTCAGCTGAACCACATCCTTCCTCTCCGGCAGAACCCAGAGAGTTCGACTCCCACCCTTCCTATCCAAAGCCACCGACATCATCTGCGGCGTCCCCCAGGGATCGTCACTCAGCCCGACGCTGTTCAACATCTACACGACCCCCCTCGCACAAGTGGCCTGTCTGCACAACCTCAACATCATCTCCTACGCCGACGACACCCAGCTCATCCACTAAGGACCCACACACTGCCAAAATGAACCTCCACGAGGGAATGAAGGCCGTCGCCGACTGGACTCAGAGCAGCCGTCTGAAACTGAATTCGGACAAGACGGAGGTCCTCATCCTCGGACCCAACTCCTCGGCCTGGGACGACTCGTGGTGGCCAACAACGCTGCGACCGGCACCCACCCCCACCGACCACACACGCAACCTCAGATTCGTCCTCGACTCCTCCCTCTCCATGTCGAAGCAGATCAACGCCGTCTCCTCCTCCTGCTACAACACCCTCCGCATGCTATGCAGGATCTACAAGTGGATCCCATCCGAAACAAGGAGAACTGTTACACAGGCCCTCGTTAGCAGCAGGCTGGACTACGGCAACGCACTCTACGCAGGAATCCCAGCCAAGCACCTGCATCGACTTCAGCGCATCCAAAACGCCTCTGCACGACTGATCCTTGACCTACCCTGCCGCAGCCACATCACCCCCCACCTGAAAGACCTGCACTGGCTCCCCGTCAACAAGAGGATCACCTTCAAACTCCTCACCCACACACACAAAGCACTCCACAACGCCGGACCAGGCTACCTGAACGACAGACTCCACTTCTACACCCCCACCCGCCAGCTCCGCTCAGCAAACCTCGCCCTCGCTGCTATCCTCCGCATCCAACGAAAGACCACCGGCGGCAGATCTTTCTCCTACCTCGCCGCCAAAACCTGGAACATCCTCCCCACCCACCTATGGCAGACCCAGGACCTGCTCACCTTCAGAAGACTCCTCAACACCTGGCTCTTCGAGCAGTAGCGCCCCCCCAGCGCCTTGAGACCCTCACGGGTAAGTAGTGCGCTTTACAAATTTCTTGATTGATTGAACCATTCAGACACTTATACACACACTCATTCTTCAATACGCCTTTCCCTATATATATTAAACATGTTTCAACTTTACAGAAACACACACACTGGATGATGTCATCAGTAATGTCATCAGTGATGTCATTTGAGATATCATCAGTGATGTCATCAGTGATGTCACTGACCATGTCATGAGTGATGTAATATTTGACGTCATCAGCAGTGCATTGCGGGGGCGCAAGTTATAGTTAGCGGAACTAACTATAACGGGGGAATTTCACTGGTTTTGTATGAGTGAAATGTCCAACTAACTATAACTATCCCTAAAACCTATGGTTTTTTCAGTGAATATATATATATATATAACATAGGTTTTACAGACGTTATAGTTAGGAATTAGCATTTAAAAAGCCTTATAAATACACTGAAAAAAACATAGGTTTTAGGGACGTTTTAGTTAATTGGACATTTCACTCACAGAAAACCTTAGAAATTCCCCTGTTATAGTTAGTTGAGCTAACTATAACTTGCGCCCCCGCAATGCACTGCTGATGACGTCACATATTACATCATTCATGACATGGTCAGTGACATTACTGATGACATCACTAATGACATCTCAAATGACATCACTGATGACATCACTGATGACATCATCTAGTGACTATCTGTTTCTATAAAATGTAAATATGTTTTATATATATATGTCAAGCTGTATTGAAGAATGAATGGGTGTATGAGAGTCAGGATTGATGATCAGTAGGTGTGTAACTGACTGTATAAGTGAGTGATTAATTGTGTCTTACTTAATGCATGTGTTAGTGACTGATACAGACATTCACACAGTTTAGGTTGTCAGTTGGTGTGTAAGCGATTGCATGCGTTGGTTAGCAGTTAAATGAGGATCTATATGGGTATTGATTGGTTGTCTGAGTATCTGTATGGGTGCCTGAGTGTCTTTGTGGATGGGTGGGGGTTGTGACTCTGTGCATAGATGTGTAAGTGGATAATTCAATGGGTATATGTGTTCAGGTCTATATCTGTGAAGGGCTGTATGGCTCGGTGAGTGTGTGTATGAGTGTATTGGTGACTGAATGGATACCTCAGTGGTACATGTGCGAGTAACTGCATATGTGAAAGATAGTATACATTAGTGTTGGAGTGTATAAATGACTATATGTGAGACTGAGTGATTATGAGAGTGCCTGTATGGATCAGTATGTGCTTGTATTAGTTATTGTATTAGAGTGGAAGTATTTGTTAGTATTTGCTTAAATACGTGAGGTGGGATATGTGTAACTGTACAGGTGAGTAAATAAAACTGTGATTGATTATTTCCATTATTGTGTGAATAACTCTACCATTGAGAGGCAGTGTGTGAGTGTCTGTATAGATATGTGACTGGATATGATAATGCTGTATTGATGGCTGACTGTATATATGAGTGACTGTATGGGTGAATGAATGGATGTGTGTGTAGACCTAGGAATTAGTGAATGGATATGTTCTAACTGGTATTGGTGTGTTCATGGTTTTGGAAATATTAGTCTCTATTTTAGAGTGGGTGTATCAACTATTATATTAGGGTCTGATGAGGTGCATCAGATTTTCACGTGGATGATGTCATCCATGATGTAATCAGTGATGTAATTTGAGATGCCGTCAGTGATGTCATCAGTGATGTCACTGACCATGTCATTAATGATGTAATATGTGACGTCATCAGCAGTGCATTGCCGGGGGGTGAGTCATAGTTAGCTCAACTAACTATAACAGGGGAATTTCTAAGGTTTTCTGTGAGTGAAATGTCCAACTAACTATAACGTCCCTGAAACCTATGGTTTTTTCAGTCAATTTCAAGGTTTTTAAAATGCTAATTCCTCACTATAACGTCTGTAAAACCTATGGTTTTTTCAGTGAATTTCGAAGGTTTTTTAAATGTTAATTTCATAATGTAATATTTATAAAACCTATATTTGTTCAAATTTTTTTACAAATATTTTGGAACTCTATAAACTTTTTTTTAAATTTGAAAAATTATGTAATTTTTTATATCTTCAAAAAAAAGTATGTATATATTTTTAGTTTTTTAGAAAACTAGAGTCCCGTACCGGTAGTCTACCAAGCTCCAGCAGCACGCGAATCCTATCCGCCATATTGCTTAACTCGTAAAGGATTCGCATTTCGTATCCGACGAGTTCGTGGCACCAGCGTCCCGTGTAACATCATATACGTATGTGGTCGCACCAGTTGCTACTTTGGTATGCAACGGGTATGCAGTACCAAGCCACGCCTCACGTCATGTACGTATGGGGTCACACTCACTGCACGTTGCGAATGCGATAAGTGCACGCTGCCAGGCCCTGTGTTACATCATAGACGTATGGTATCGCGCTGGGAACGCCATTCCTGCATTTTTTTGCCTCAAAACTATATCTAATTAAGTTTAAAATATATATGAGAACAAGCGATAATCTAAAATATTTTAAACATTTATATATTTATAACTGTAATAAACTTATATTATGGTAATATTTTCTCATAATCGCGTCGGGTGCGGCTTCCTTGCACGCTCGCTGCGCAATTGCCATGTGACCTTAAAGAAAAGCATTTGATTGGTTCATAACATTTCCCATTGTAACAGTTGGAGGATCCCACCCTTTTTCGCCATTCTCTCTACAGCGTTTGATGAGAGACTCCTCTTCTGCTTACAGAGCTTTTTTGAAGCCTTTTTGTTATGTACACATATCTGACAGTACACACAACATCTTCATCAATATTCATGCTCTAGAAAGCAGCCTTCCACCTGTGATAGCCATGCATCTAAAAGCTACATAACAGAACTTTTCCCCACTGCCAGAGGTAACATGGTTGCATACGCTGTCCACAGCACAAGGTAATGTGGTACGGCCCAGGGGCAGTATCATACATACATAATGAACACACAGACACAGATAGATAGTGGAAGTGGGTACGGGCACATGCGCTCGACTCCTCTTTATTACCAGTGTCACATATCCAGTGACGTCTGGGCTGGATGCGTGTGGGGTGAGTGTAAACCAGCCCTCAGGAAATGGTTGCTGCTAGCATCAACTTCAACAGTAATCATTGGATCACACACAGAGATTCAATAATAAAAGAGTCAATAGTTTGTGCTGCAGTAAGGTAGGGACAGTAGATGTAAAATAATACAGAAAAAATTCTATCCTAAAAGAACCACAACTTGTGCTATATTCAGACACAGGCAATAGATCTGAAAAAATACACCAAAAGATTGTATCATAAAGGGTCCAGCAGTTCCAGTGCACTCAGATAGCCACATCAAAAGCATTCAGCATGTGTACAGCCAGCGATGAATCGCGCTGAGAGCGGGCCGTACTAGCAGCAATGTCTGTTGCCATCAACACCGCATCATCTGCAATACCGACTCGATCTCAATTGTGAACACTGCGGTCTGCAGTGTAGACCAGAGAGAGCAGTCAGCAAGGACCCACACCTACGTAAGGTGGACTTGAGCTACACAGTTTGTCGTACGCAAAACAAGAAAAAGCGTGTGCAGAGCCTGCAATGACGTGTATGCATGGTGCGGACAGAGCGCACTGCAGCAATGTCTTTTCCTACAGGACTGCGTCATCTACAATACAGACTCGATCTGAATTGTGAACACTGCTGTCTGCAGTGTAAATTGAAGGCAATAGTCACACAGATATTCATTAATACTTTTTCTCACTTCCTCTTCCCAAAATACAACAACATAATTTACAGAAAACTCTGCAATAAATAAATCAAAACAATTCGAAGTGCGATTTCTACTGTCCACAGTGTAGACTATTCAGGGTTCCTTTGAACTTGCAAGATGAATTTCACCATTGTACTAAACATATAACTCATCCCCAAAAAATTCTTCAAGCAAATATACTAAAAGAATGTTCTGTATATTTCAAGACTTTGTAGTTAGTTGCCTACTGAATTCTGTAATTAAACAATCGCCACTCGATCTGAATTGTGAGCCCTACTGACCACAGTGTAAGCCAGAGGCAGTAGTCATTACCACCTCACAGCCATGTGCCATTCGATTCGGATGCACGGAGTTGGTTGCACCTGGTCGAAGGGGGTACACAGAAATCATCACAGACTTTAAATTCTGACATCCTCAATCATATAATCAAGACCCCGTTTCACTGTTCGGACCTTCTGTACCACGGTGTAGTCTTCCGACTACAGTCAACCAAGCCCAATAAACTTGTGAAGCAGTTAACTACGGAAGCACAGACGACACTGATGCACCTCAACGGACAAAGTTCTGTGAAAAGCAAGCAGCAGTTAATGTCGGACACCGTCCATTGTGGGATCAAGACACCGTTCCACTGTTGGGACCTAGAGTTGATTGCACCTGTTCAAAGGGAGTACCTTCATCTCCACTCTCAGATGCAGTTCTAACATCGTCCATTGTGGGATCAAGACACTGTTCCACTGTTAAGACCTAGAGTTGATTGCACCTAGAGTTGGTTGCACATGGTGGAAGGGAGTACCTTCATCTCCACTCTGAGATGCAGTTCTAAAATAGTCCATTGTGGGATCAAGACACCGTCCACTGTTGGGACCTAGAGTTGGTTGCATCTGGTCGAAGGGAGTACCTTCATCTCCACTCTCTGATGCAGTTCTAACATCGTCCATTGTGGGATCAAGACCCCGTTCCACTGTTCGGACCTGCTGTACTGCGGTGTACTCCAGCCACTACAGTCAGCCAAGCCAAATTATCATGTGCAGCAATTAGCTACGAAAGCAGAGAGTCTGATGCACCTCAACGGAGGAAGTTCCTTGAAGACCCAGCAGCAGGTAATATCGGACATCGTCCATTCTGGGATCAAGACACCGTTCCACTGTTGGGACCTAGAATTGCTTGTACCTGGTCAAAGGGAGTACCTTCATGTCCACTCTCAGATCCAGTTCTAACATCATCCATTGTGGGATCAAGACACCATTCCACTATTGGGACCTAGAGTTGGCTGCACCTGGTGGAAGGGAGTACCTTCATCTGCACTCTGAGATGCAGTTCTAAGATAGTCCATTGGGGGATCAAGACACAGTTCCACTGTTGGGACCTAGAGTTGGTAGCACCTGCTTGAAGGGAGTACCATTATCTCCACTCTCAGATGCAGTTCTAACATCATCCATTGTGGAATCAAGACCCCGTTTCACTGTTCAGACCTGCTATAGCGCGGTGTACTCCAGCCACTGCAGTCAGCCAAGCACAATAATCATGTGCAGCAAGTACCTACGGATGCACAGAGTCTGATGCACATGAACAGAAGGAGTTCTGTGAAAACCCACCAGCAAGTAATATCGGACATCGTCCATTCTGGAATCAATACACCATTCCACTACTGTGACCTAGAGTTGGTTGCACCTGCTCCAAGGGATTACCTTCATCTCCACTCTCAGTTGCAGTTCTAACATCCTCCATTGTGGGACCAAGACACCGTTCCACTGTTGGTACCTGTTCGACTACTGTGTTAGTAGTACACAGAGCACTCCACGCTGCTAGGCCTCAAACTGAACGCTGTGTGCCTGTGTCGCGGTAGCCAGCGTTGATCTGAGGAACCTTCCGACCTCGCAGACCTCGCCCCAGGAGCTTCCGCTGGCATGTGGTGGGCCCTCTTTCACATAATGCAGTAGCAAAAGGTGAACAGTGGGGCATATGTGTGTCGCAGAGGCCACAACGGTTTCTGAGTACCATCAGGCTAAGAGCATTATTCCCACAGCCACCTTCACTCACGAGGTCAACTTCGTGGTGGTGTAAGCTGCGCAGACCTGGCAGTAGGGGTGGGCGAAATTAACTTTCGCAAACTATCGCGAAAATGCTGAAAATCTCCGCAAACACGCCAGAAATATCGCGAAGACACAAAAGTTTTTTTCCCGCCTGTTCGTGGTATTTTTGCGTGATCGCGGCTCCCCAACTTACCCATGCGGTTGCTCACGGGCGCGGCCATCTTGTTTTCACTTGTCCCGCCCTCTAGCGATGCTTACTTCCTGTACCGGGTCACGCAATGCATGTTCGCGCCCGTTCGCGGTAGATATTTCCTGTTCGCGACTGCTTTTACTTGATCGCGTTGCTTTTTGCTTGCTCGGGGAGAAAATATCGCGCAAACTCGCGCACATGGTCGCAATGGGCGAGGCCATCTTGTGTTTCACTCTATTGCATGGTTTTGGGGCCTGATTTTGAATCCTCCCTACATCTTTTCAATCCTTTGTTTAAAGTCACTTTTTTTTGGATCTTTCTTATTTATTATTTCTCTAACTATTTTCCTGCTTCTCTATTTTTTGTTTTTGTCTACCTTTTTTTAGTTTTTTAGCTACTTTTTCTCTCTTTCTATTATTGCCTGCTATTTATTTCCTTTACTTCTTTAATTTTATTACCTTTTCTTTCCCGCCCCGTCCCAGAACCATGTCAAAGGGTAGGGCTGGTCGTCGCAGTGAGAGCCGCGACCGCCTTCCTTGCGGAAGGCGGCGCCCACAAGAGGTGCAGGCAAGGGCCTGATTTGGGGAGGTGGAGTTGGCTGCACTCATTTTCTTTGTGCAGCGCCACCTCCCCTCAACCCTGGCAGCAGGTGGCAGGCCTGGGTCCGGGTACGGCCTCCGGGAGCGTCGGCAGCGGTGGGGGAAGGTGCGCCGGGCAGGGTTGCACTTCTCTGGGGTCCGGCGCACCCAGGCGCAGCTGACGCACCGGTGGTCCGACATCCTGGACCGTGAGCAGGACCTGCTGGACCTGCTAGGAGTGGAGGTCCCGGGGCTTGGTGAGTAACTATTTAATTATTACTACTTTGTGTCTGTTCTTCTGCTCTGTGTTATATATTGTGAATATCTTTTTTTTCTTCCAACGAGCTAGAATGTTGCTGCTTACATTCCAGGTTAATTACGTTTAAAAGTCTTCTGTGATTATGGCACAGGTGCTCTTCTGCGCTACTACTAATCTTACTTGTTTGCAACTTTGCATTTGCGCTCGCTTAGCGTGATTCTGTAAGAGTTTATTTTAGAGAAATTAAGTTACGTAATGCTACAGTGACTCTAGTCCACTCCTTACTTTGTCCTGTCACTAAGAGATAGGGGCGGATTGATACTTAGGTTTAGGTACTTGGTATGAGTTTCTAATTTGTTAGTGGTATGCGTGATACCCCCTCAGTTACGTGACGTGCAGCTAGTACGGCAGTCTTTATTAGAACCTTTTCTAGTTTGTTCAATGAGTGGTAATTGGCTTAGCACTAGCAGAACATCAGCATCAATCAATCAACCCAAAATTTGGTGTATACAAAAAATGTAGTCATGTGTCCTCCATTTGACCATATGCATTGTTGAGGAATAAAAGAAGTGGAAATGCATACTTAATGTACAATTGGCATGCCTGGAATAGGTGGCCTAGGTCGGGTGGTACGTCGTACTTAGGCTTAGTTGTAACTTAGTATTCTGGAATCAGAATGGAAGACTGGATTACTGTTGATAAATAGTAACTTAAGTAGTCGATCCCGAATCCCCCGATACTACTTGTGGACCAGATGAGATAGGTCAATTTAGTTATTGCAATTGTTGTTTACATAAGTGTTTTTGACCGTTCTTTAAAAATATTGTATTTGTTTGACACCATCCATCAATGTTTGTCTCTTTCTTATATCTTTCCTGTTCATCAGTACCCAGGGGTAGACAGACAGGGAGTGGCTACCACCAATGAGGGCTCCTCTGCTGGCCCTAGTAAGTCTTCTTGTTTGTAATAATATTTCTTATTCCATAACTTTTACTGCACCATATTTTTCACGAACTATTGTTTCAGTTTCCCAATGCTATTTTTTACCAACAATTATCCTTCGATCTGTACTGTTTCAAACATCTTGTTATCCCTGCTTCTGCTATGATGACTCTCAGTACTACTACTACTATCAGTCTGTCTGTACTGTAGTAGCTAAGCTTGCCCCGTTGGCCAGTTCCACTCTTTATGTGAAAGGTTGTAATAAAACTCAGAGTCACCAGTAGCTCTAGCCATTGAGTCCAGTCCTTTGGGTCGTCCAATTGTACTACTTCTAGTCTTATTGATCTGGAGTCTTTGTTAATCTTGAGGCTTTGACAATTCACAGCAACAAATGCCCAACCAGATTTATTACTATTTTGATATGATAGCCTATAGGACATACTACTACTGTTGTAGGGATCTTGCACATACAGACCTTTGCACAAGAAAATAGGATGTTGGTGATGGTAGGTTGGACCTTCCTCACACACCTCAATCAGAAATTCAGAACCCACCACAATCCCCTGCTCGACTATAGTACTGTCTTGTCATAACTTTTAGGTCTCCGAACCCTCCCCCCAAGATACCCAACAAGTAGACAACCCAGAACATAACACACCCAATCTCTCAGTCGTGGAAGCAATGCACATGCACACCCTTACTTTAATTTGCTCACTCGTGTAAGTTAGTCCACACCAAATACCACCAAGTCTATGTAAGTTCAAAATTTTTATTTTGAATTGAGAAGCTCTGTACATTGTTCTATTATAAAATGCAGCACCAACCGGAAAATCAATAACATTAAAACAATAAACATTGTTACACTTACTTACAGTTGGGAATTAAATCAGGATAACTGAACAGTGGTGGAAGGCAGCACCACCATCCCCTAGGAATTTAGTTTATATAAATTTATAAATGAAGATCTGAGTGAAGGGACCCCACACCTTAGAAGAACCTAGTACTGGTAGTTGTTGCATCATTCATAAGCTCTGCAAAGCACTGGTTCGTAGAAGGGAATCTTCCGTCTGTAATGCGAAAAATGAAATGGTGCACGTTAGTATATTGCAACTTGCAAGCATTTCTCAGCCGTGCCAAAAAGTGTAGCATTTATGGATAAGCAATATGGACTAACAGTGCACCAGTACTTCATAAAAAATGTGGCTTGTTAATGTTTTTGTTGACCGCTTGTATGCAGCGCGTAGACAGTAGCAGTGTGAGGCAGGTCATGTGGGCTCAAAGGTGTCTTATACAAAAAGCTGCAAGGTAACGTCACATGTGCAAAAATAAAAGACACAAATGTAAAATGGTTGATTGGCTCGGGCTAACTAAGAAAAGGCTAGAATGACCATATATAACTATTAGTGTCTACTCTACTACTAACTGATTTGTCCTAGTGATGTATGTTAGTATACTATTAACTCATTTTTCAACCTTGCTACTGATCAATAGGGGGAGGTGTATATGACGCCTAATAAATGTGTAATGTTTTCTAGGCGCACTACCGACCACCATTGCCGGGGCCAGCGAAGGCGGCGTGGAGGGAGAGGATGCGGCAGTTGCTGCAGATACCGACGATGGAGCGGTAGGGGGAGTGGCAGCACCAGTGGCAGGAGGTGGTAAGTTAGATTCATAATCCTTAACTATTGTTGAACTTGACAGTACACTCACTGCAAGGGTGTACTGTATGTATACTGTACTGTTGAGACTTAGGGCCCCATTAGGATGGCGGGCGTATTGCCCCCGCCGGGCCAGCGGTATTCACCGCCGACACCGCAGGGGCAAACCTCCCGCCATCCCTGTAGAAAAGAGTTAGACCCCCCACATGTCGACCAGGCGGAAAAGGGTTCAATATGGTGGTGGTGTCTTTCTGAACACACCGCCAGCCATATGATCTGCATTTTGGAATGCCTTTGCGTGGCGGCATTGCCGTCCGCCACAGAAAGTCTTGCAGACATTGCAGAGTATGCTTGGGGGCCCCCTTGGAGGGTACCTATGCTATGGTATCCCCCTGCCTTTCAAAGCAAAACGTGACATGCTCTGCGCGGGACCTGTCATGTTGTGCTTGGAAAAGCAGAACAACATGTATTTTTAGCATTGCTTTCGGCACCGCCAACCAGAATGTAAAAAGAACAGGATGTGCCCGCCACTGTGCCGGGCGCATCCTCCTAATTAATTCTCCCCACGGGACCCCCACCCTTTTTAGCATGAGGATGGCCAGCGGACAAAGTCTGCCCGCCATCCGATGTCCTAAGTAAGTATGAGTTGTTGTGAACGTTTGAAGAGTGAACTAGAAGACTAGAATCCATTTAATTGGCATAGGAGCGGGAGTATTGAGTAACCAATGGCCTCATCTATCTGATTTCAACTCTGCTTTGAAAGTTTTATGGAGAAGAGCACCTGGTGCACTGTTCAACTAAAAAGTGAAAGACGGGTGGAAGGAAGAAGGACGGGCGAGATTTAAAATGTTATGTACTACTGTGCTTTATAGTGCTACTCTACCATGCCACTATGTGTATAAATAATTAACTTGTCTTACTGTTTTTCTAAGAGTATATTTCACAATTGTCTTGTTTTTTTCTTTTTGATACACAGCTACTCCTAAACTCAATCAAAAGGAGTTGGCCGCCAAGGCACGGTGCCTGAATCTGGAGGCAATCAAGCGTGAATACCAGCGGCTGGTGGTCTTGGCAGAGGAGGAGGAGGAGACTGCAGCAGCACTTGAAGCCTCCTCCAGTGCCCCGGGCCCCAGCCACCGCCCTCCAGCGGTACGGCACCACCGTCTGGCGGCTGCCCGCCGCCACCGCAGTGCCATCTCTGGTGCCCCCCCACTGTGGCTGCAACTGCCGCGCCCTCAGACGCCGCGTCGCCCGATTAGAGGAGCAGATGCGTGTCCTCCTTCAGTCCCGCCCCACACCTTAGTCCCTGTCTTCAAGTTCTGCCCCTTTTTTAATTCTTGTTTGGGTGGGTGGGAACTGGTATGGGCGTTGGGTTTTTGCTTTTCAGACTACTATTTTCTCCTGGACTTTCCTACGGACATTGGTTGGGGTTAGGGAGGGGGGTGGGTCAGCTTTTGTGGGTTTTTAGTTTATTTTTGTTAGGGTAAATTAAATATATTTTTCTACGTTACATGCAATGTTGTTAATGTTTTGTAGGTGGGGTTACTGTTTTACATCACACTGTTTCCTTGCTGGTGCAGGGCCGCCCATAGCCAGTGTTTGATTTAAATAATTGGCTGACTGTATAAGACACAAACAGATAGATGCGACACCCCTCACTGATTGACTTGTCCTACTAGTACTTTCAGTCTCTCCTCTAGTCTATGCATTCTTTATCTGGACTCAAGGGGGTTTGTGAAATTGAATTAATTGAAAACATGTCCATTATTAATTCTGCCTCCCCCAAACTTCTCTCTTACCTGTGCTTGATGTTTAACTTAGGCACAACAATGGCTGCATGGTGAAGATGGTTTCCTTTTTCTAACATGCCATGATTGGGGTGGTGGTGGTAGTATAGTAGTAGTAGTAGACACTGGCAGGGCAGCAGCATTTGCAAAAAAGAGAAAAGGAGACAGTCAATCGCCTTTGAGAGACTGTTAGAGGAGTAGTAGAATGAAGTACAGTACAGAACTTACAGAGCAACAATAATATGCTCAAATATTTTACAACAAAACATAATGGTGGTTGGGATAGCCTACTAGACAGAGTTACAAACTATAGTTGTGTCGAGTCACTTAACTAGGCATACAGCCTAACAGTTAGTGCTGTGTATGAGGAATGACAACAAACAAATCCAATCAATGCCGGCAATTAATGCTGAGGTATATGTTCCTTTGTTAAATAAAATAACCTCTAAAATATCCTACTCATGGGTGGGAAAGCAGAAGAACATCATTGCTCTGCCTTGAAATTGAAGTACTGTTGCTTTCGCCACATCCGCCCCAGCAAGCGTGTGATTAAGTATTGGTGTACATTTAATTTAGTCACACCTCGACAATAAGTCACACAGCCCGGGGGAAGAGGGTTAGGGTTTGTTGAATGGATGGGAAGGGGGTTTTGGGAAAGGTTTGACATTGAAAAACAGTATGCATGGACAAACAAACGACAATCTTTGAAGACTACCATATCCATATGTTAAGGGAGAAAAAGGAAATGCATGCATGATGATGAGAGACCCGGATTACATACACTTCTTGTTCTGTTGTTCCGGCCTTAATACTTTTACAGATAGCAAATAGAAATTTTAAATATTGGTAGGGAAGAATCGTAAACAGAGAGAAAACCTAATGATGATAATAACAACAACAAGAACACACTGTTGTAAAGATTGTATACAAAAAAATTATTCAAATTATTTAAAAGAAGATAAAAGTTGATACTGTTACTGTGTTATCCTGGTAAAAAATGTGGACTGGATTTCGATCTCGGCATTCCTCTTGGTCCTCTCGTCCGTCAATCTTGGGTGTGTCGCCACTGCCCGGCTGGAAAAAAAATGTCGATTTATTGGTAAGGTAAGTGTGCATTGTAATGTTTTCCAAAGTATAGGGCAAGGCCCGGCCTGTAATTGTAGATGGAAAACCAAAGGGGATATTGAGAAACAAAGTTGAAACAAATGCACAAGTTATGGTGTGGTGCAACAAGAACACTTTCCGAGGTGGCATGTATGCATCATCTCTACTCTAGTCTGTTTCCAGCATTGACCTTCAACAATAACAGAAGAGAGCAGGCCCACAGTGACAGGCCTGACGGCACGTTGCTTAGCAGTAGCACATCCTACGTTTAGACTTTAGAGTACTTGTTTTTTTTGTTTAAAGAGTTGGACAAAGGCAAAGCACATTATCCATTCCAAACATAGCATTTTACAGTTTAAGTTAGTAAATCAATGCACCACAGTCATCCCACCGCTACACTCTATTCCACTTCTACACAGACATTTGGGTCTGCTGTGGTTGTTGTTGAAGTGCTTACCTTTAGGCTTTTAAGTTTTATGCCACTCATGAAACGTCCTCCTGACTTCATCATCATCTCCGATGCTTTTACTGACTGACTGTGAAGATCGGCCTGCACATAGAAGTAAAATTGTTATTACACAACAAGAGTAGAAATATTATTGACTTGAGTCAGTCTTTCGTTTGTACAGAAAGATAGATTACTAGTACACTTTGACTTCACTTTGTGCACAACAAACAAACAACGAAAACACAAACATCAATCGCTCAGAGTCAGGTGTCCAATGCATGCCATTAATTGTCATTACCTGTTCCTTCTCATCTTAAGTTAACGGGCCGTCTATTTCGCCATCATCATCATGGACGGTGCTGTTGTGTCAATCATACTCATTGCGCAGATTGAGTGAGTCCCCTTCCTGTATTGAATTAAAAGCAATGTATCACCAAGCTGCAGGAGAAGTACAAATTTCTTATTTGCAAGAAGGGGAAAATTGAATTCACCTTGAGTTAAGTTTAGTGTGTTCTGTAGAAAGATGATTAGTGCACAATAACATAACTTCATGCACAACAAACACAACAAAATCATTCAGTCTGCGACTCTGCGTCCAATGCATAGCATCAATCATTACCTGTTCCATCTTATTTTCAGTTAATGGGCAGTCTCTCTCGGCTCTGAAAGGAGGATAGCTATAGTAGTCATCTGATTCATGCTCCACTTCTTTTGGCAGGACTAGGAAAGTTTGAATTTGTTCTTCTAGTATTTACCATCATCCAATCATCATTCATGAGGGCAATGGATTTGGGTGGGAGATTCAGTATGATGGAGCGGAGGAGCTGGATTCGGAGGACTGTACTATCAAACTGCACACACCTGAAACTTGTATATTAAATAAGAAGAGTAGAAGACGGTGGTAATGGATTTGTTGTGATTCACAAGTTTGTAACCTGAACGACAGACACACAAATAAAGGGGGAAAAAGGGGAGGAAGACAGTAAGTGCAAGCATAATTGTCAGGGAAGTATAGCTCGTCCTCAAACTCTGGGGGGTCAGCCAGTAGTAGGTAATCATCATGTGACACACTACTTCCGTCACCTGAGCCGCTGTCCTCATCTTCCTCCATTGCTTCATGTATTGTGTAATTCGGTGGTATGAAGTGCTGATTCATTTTGATCAGTGTTAACCTCTCCACGTTTTTGGGCGAGAGACTGGTCCTTCTCAATGTTACAATGGAACCATCAGCACTGAAAACACATTCGGAAGAGACACTTGCGACAGGGCAAGCCAGATAGCTTATCGCCAGTCTGCTGAGCAGTGGCCATTCAGACCTTTTCCTATACCAATACTGCAATAGGTTTTGATCAATGTACACCTCTGTTGGGTCGTCCAGATAGGCCTGGACCATCCGCTCAATGTTCAGGGGTGCTGCTGGTAAGCTTTCGTGCTCTTTTCTCTGTGCATCAGCACTGTGCTTATTAATGCCTAACTGTACATACCAATCGTCTAACAATTGTACTGGGCCTAATGATCCAGTTATTGTTGCTGTTGTCGATAGTGATGGTGAATGTTTTGATCCAAACGCACTGCCCTCAGCCGACGAAGATTCAAAGCTGGCTCTGCTGCAGTGCTTCTTGTGGGTTGATCTTGCGGGCTTTTAATTAGCAGCCGTTCATTTTCCAACTTACTAGCTGCTTCAGCTATACAAGTTTTGTAGCGGGCAACATCAATCTCGGAAAAAGCAAAGAATGTCTTCAGTCCAAATTTTGCACGTGGAGCCAGAATTGTGGCACAAATGTAATGTTCTTGTGACAAAATTTGATTTTGTATCCTTACATTTTCAGCTAAGCGACGGGCTAAGCTCCCCACCAAGTCATAGGCTTCCCTTTTGTCCTCTACACCTTTGTATGATTCAGACACATTCTTCAGCTGATGCTCTAGCATTTGCAATAATGGGATAGCTTGGCCCATTGTACAGTCCTCCTTGCTGACTTCACGTGTGAAGACCTCAAAAGAACAAAGCATCTCAGTCAGGCATTTAATTAGGCTCCATTGCTCCATCTCAAGGTTCATACCTTTAACAGTAGCATCCCCTCTTCTTTTCCAGACATATTCATGGAGTGACCTGTACTGCTCATACAGACGATCAAGCATGTAATACGTTGAGTTCCAACGTGTTGCCACCTCCTGGATGAGTGCCTTGACTGGCATCCTATGTTCACGTTGGATGATACTCAGCTGCTTCCGAGCTTTAAAAGAATGGCTGAAATGAGTGCATATTCTTCAGCAGATGGCCAGTAAATTGCTGACTATGGGTTCTTTTTTCAAAAAAGTCTTGAACTATAATGATTATGCAGTGCGCCAAACACAGAACCCTGAAATAGGAACCAAGTTCCATGGCCTTAAGTACATTACAGCCATTGTCTGTGGCAACAAAACCAGTACTAAGCCCTCTTGGCCGCAGCCATTCCAAAACCTTGCTGCGAAACTCGTCTAAAATGTTTTCAGCCGTATGAGATTTCTTCATGGCGAACATGGCTACAGTTGCATGTTTCCGAGTACCTTTAAAAATCGCAGCTGTGTCAACAGCACCTCGTGCAGATAGCTTATCTCTAACCCCCACAAAAGAGACCCAATGTGCAGTGATGCACATGTAATCTGTGGCTTGGCAACTGGTCCACATGTCTGTTGTCAGGTGGATATTGTGAACAGCACTCTGCTGCAAAGCTTGTCCAACCAATTACAGCACATCATGATGTAGTGCCGGAACAGCAATTCTTGCGAAATAGGACCTGCTGGGAACCTTCCATTTAGGGAAGATGGCTGACACAAATTCAAGGAAACCCACCCCTTCCACAAATGAAAAAGGAAGAAGGTCCAGCGCTAACATTTTAGCAAGCTTCGCATTGTACAACCGTGCCGTTGGGTGGTTGCGTTGGAACTTCCCCTCCAACCTAAACATGCTCTCAATGGTAGGCTGTATTACTTTCCTTTGTGGTGCTGTTTTCATTAACCCACTTAGGCTCAACGACACAGTTTGTCTCATTGCGGTACTCGCTCGCCTTGGTCTCTCAGCCTGACTCTGGGTATGGCTCTTACTGCGGTGCCACTCAGATGTTACTGAGGAGGATGTGGGCGGTACCACTGCACTACTGGGGACAGGGCTAGAAATGCCTCCCTCTTCTTCACCTTCCACTGCAATAATATCGCTCCCTGATTCTTCCTGACCAAATTCAGTGGGTTGAGTTTTTCTACTTTCTTTTAACTGAAGTAGGTGATTCTCCCACACGATAGTGTGGTGTATTCTGAGATGACTTGCTTGGCCTCCGGTACCATAGTTTGTACCAAGCTTACCCCGCCGAACACCTTGCCGACAAATTGAGCATATAGCAACGTTCTCCTCCTTGGTGCTAACAGAAAAGAAGTCCCAAACTGGGGAGGAGAACTTTCTGGCACTGCTGGATGTGCCACTTTCAATACCAGATGAACTGGAGGGTGTGCTTGAAATGTGACCCTGTGCACCTAGACTGTGACTTTTACTACCACTACCTACTGAGATGGTTGAGCTGGATGTAGGTCCCTGCCGGGCCTTGGAAAATATGGCAGCTGGAGGTAGTGGTGGTGTAACCTGTGTTGGTGATATCCGTGCTATATCCCGCTCAGTAGCAGCCTTTCTGGATAGGGTGAGAATGTTGGTCTCCAATCCCTTTGGGGTGGGAGTAATGTGCGTGATGACTGACTCGTCTTCATCAACATCACCCCCCTCTTCTACATCTACCTCCATAACTCTAAGTTTTTCTGGGACCTTCCTTTTCAGAAGCATTGTCTTGTGGCGTATATCACTCTCAGACTGAGCTGGTGGGTGCCAAGTGGCATCACGATCATCAGAAGCGGGGCTTGAAGAAGAAGATGATGGACTAAGTCTCCTTTTCCTTGCTGGTGGTCTGGAAGACAGTAGATCTTCTGAAACAGTGGCTTCACTTTGCTCCACTTTGTCTGCAGGAAGCTCGATTTCCTGAAATGCCCCTACGTCAGGAGCAACAACTACTATGGTGGCCTGTTGCGGCTGCTGCTGTTCTTATTGCGGCTGCTGCTGTTCTTGTTGCGGCTGCACACTTATCTGCTGAGTTTGCGCCTGTGTTGATTGTGTACTACTTTGCGATAATGACATTTCTTCAACATCGCTGCTCGTTAATAGACTGGCTACCTCTGCGACACTAAAGCCCTTGGGCCTAGGTTGGTGGGGTTGGACCGCTGGTGCTAAGGTGCTGCTCCCAGCTTGGTTCCCGGACAACGCTGCTGCAGGCGTAACTTTTTTGGTGCCAAAAAAACATTGTCCGGCACACCACCATTCGTGGTTAATGGCACTTCCTTTTTCAGTTCCTTCTTCTCACCGGCAGCTTTCTTGGTACTGGACCTGGTACCTTTCTTTGGGGCCATCTTCTTCAGATGTCAGGCAGGATGCAGATGCACAACAACTTCTGGTCACACGTGGACGTGATGCGCAGCAGGACTCCTGCCTGGCTGGCAGAACAACGGGTAGCCGGGTGATGCTGATGACACCTCCTCCTCTGGCTTTTTGTGCACCTAAAAGCAAATAAGCCAGGAGAAGAACATCAGTGAAATGTTGCATTTGTTGTTGTGGTTCAGTTACTTACTACTGTACTAGTGCAAACAAAAGATATAGTCTAGCCATTTATGACTTTTTTTTAACAAGGGCTATGTTATACTACTGTGTACAGTCATACACTACACTCTCAGGAAGGATAGGAAAGTTAATAAGAACCACCAAAATAAAAATGTAATGGAAGTGGGGTGGACCCTATTTGCCATTAAATTATTTGAGCATCTCAGCATCCATGGAGCTGCTGCTGGCAAAGGGGGTGGATGGATGGAAGCAGTAAGCCAATAGGAAAACCATGCAGGCCTATATGGCAAAAGCAGGACACTAATAACTCCCAACAGAAAAAAATAGGCCACCAGCCACATGGACACTCACAAATCACAAACAAGCAGGGGGCCTGGGAAACACCAGGAGCTGACAAAAGGCCTATAACAGCCAGGTAAAGGATGCATGCTAAAGCACACTGCTCTACATTGTTAATGCAACAAAATGCAAATACGAACATTCACAGGCCCCAAAAAGGTCTGTAGGGTACAGGGTACATGCATTGCACACCAACACACACCAGACACACACAACAAAAGCATGTCTTTAAGACAACCAACATCAGAAAGCCCACCCCAAAAAAACACACTCCAATGCCATCCATGCCCTAAATGATGCCTAATTCAACAGACCACACAGAAAACACATGATTAATAAAGCTGTGGCTACCTACTCTGATCCTACTGGATGAAAGCAGGCCTGTTGGCAGACAAGGCCAGACAAGCTTGCAGTCCTAGACTTCAAAATGGCCACCAGCCACATGGCCAGGCCCAACAACATCAGAAAGCCCACCCCAAAAAATCACACTTCCCCAACTCAATCCAATGCCATCCATGCCCTAAATGATGTCTAAATTCAACAGACCACACAGAAAACACTTGATTAATAAAGCTGTGGCTACCTGCTCTCATCCTACTGGATGAAAGCAGGCCTTTTGGCAGACAAGGCCAGGCAAGCTTGCAGGCCTAGGCTTCAAAATGGCCACCAGCCACATGGCCAGGCCCAACAACATCAGAAAGCCCACCCAAAAAAAACACACTTCCCCAACTCAATCCAATGCCATCCATGCCCTAAATGATGTCTAAATTCAACAGACCGCACAGAAAACACTTGATTAATAAAGCTGTGGCTACCTGCTCTCATCCTACTGGATGAAAGCAGGCCTGTTGGCAGACAAGGCCAGGCAAGCTTGCAGGCCTAGGCTTCAAAATGGCCACCAGCCACATGGCCAGGCCCAACAACATCAGAAAGCCCACCCCAAAAAAACACACTTCCCCAACTCAATCCAATGCCATCCATGCCCTAAATGATGTCTAAATTCAACAGACCACACAGAAAACACTTGATTAATTCAGCTATGGCTACCTGCTCTGATCCTACTGGATGAAAGCAGGCCTGTTGGCAGACAAGGCCAGATAAGCTTGCAGGCCTAGGCTTCAAAATGGCCACCAGCCACATGGCCAGGCCCAACAACATCAGAAAGCCCACCCCAAAAAAACACACTTCCCCAACTCAATCCAATGCCATCCATGCCCTAAATGATGTCTAAATTCAACAGACCACACAGAAAACACTTGATTAATAAAGCTGTGGCTACCTGCTCTGATCCTAGTGGATGAAAGCAGGCCTGTTGGCAGACAAGTCCAGGCAAGCTTGCAGGCCTAGGCTTCAAAATGGCCACCAGCCACATGGCCAGGCCCAACAACATCAGAAAGCCCACCCCAAAAAAACACACTTCCCCAACTCAATCCAATGCCATCCATGCCCTAAATGATGTCTAAATTCAACAGACCGCACAGAAAACACTTGATTAATAAAGCTGTGGTTACCTGCTCTCATCCTACTGGATGAAAGCAGGCCTGTTGGCAGACAAGGACAGGCAAGCTTGCAGGCCTAGGCTTCAAAATGGCCACCAGCCACATGGCCAGGCCCAACAACATCAGAAAGCCCACCCCAAAAAAACACACTTCCCCAACTCAATCCAATGCCATCCATGCCCTAAATGATGTCTAAATTCAACAGACCACACAGAAAACACTTGATTAATAAAGCCGTGGTTACCTGCTCTGATCCTACTGGATGAAAGCAGGCCTGTTGGCAGACAAGGCCAGGCAAGCTTGCAGGCCTAGGCTTCAAAATGGCCACCAGCCACATGGCCAGGCCCAACAACATCAGAAAGCCCACCCCAAAAAAACACTCTTCCCCAACTCAATCCAATGCCATCCATGCCCTAAATGATGTCTAAATTCAACAGACCACACAGAAAACGCTTGATTAATAAAGCCGTGGTTACCTGCTCTGATCCTACTGGATGAAAGCAGGCCTGTTGGCAGACAAGGCCAGGCAAGCTTGCAGGCCTAGGCTTCAAAATGGCCATGCAGGCCCTAAATGATGCTTGAAAATGAAATACATTCAAAAAACACCAAAGGAACAGTTGCTTCATCATGCACACACCCATGAGGCCATGACTAGCTCGGGCCTACTACTGACTACTACTACCCACAACATTTTTAAAAAAAGGAATGATGATAGTTACCAAAAATAAATTGTAGTTACAACAACTGCAATGCCCACAATCAAACAGACACAACAACCACTTACTTGTAAAACATCCAAATAAAAAATCCTCAAATCCAATTGCAATGATGCAGCAGACAAAAAAAGTGATCTTTCCAGCTCAAATTCCAAAGGCAGAATGAGCAGGAGATGGGCAAAGTACTGGGAGGAGCCTGCTGGACAGGAACAGGAAGTTGGAGATTCTGTGGCACTTTCTCCCTCTCCCCACCTTTTAAAAAAAGGACTCCTTGCACAAAAAAGGACAGCCAAATGTTAATCTGAGGAGTTGTTTTCATCCAAAATCATCATTTGCAGAAGGTTTCAGGCTGTTAGAGCTGATATTCTTATCCAAATTGAAAGTTTTACATGCTCGAGTTCTCGAGCTTCACATTACTTCCGCCGGATGTCGATGGCATGTCCAAAATGACTTGATCGCGTTCTCTCGCTCCCCGTCGCGTTGGATATGACGTGTTCGGGGTCTCTTTCTCCTTTTCGCATTCGATTAGACGTGCCCGCGTCCTCACGCTCTTGCTCGCTTTGGAGAATGACGTGTTCGAGATCTCAATCTTCTCATACTCTCGCGGTGCATGATCACGAGAAGAAAGACGTGATCGTGCGACAAATGACGTGATCGCGCGACAAATGACGTGATCGCGCGACAAATGACGTTAATGTGGGCACGAACTGTCGCGAGACAGCGCAAAATGGCTACCAACAATCCAACATCTCATGGAGAAAGCGACCGGGTTGGGAAAACTTGTCGGCGAACGCGGGGATTCAGGTAGGGCGATCGCACGCACGCGACAATGTATTTTTTTACAGCGCGGGCAAGAAACAAATTACCGCTAAGATGCGGATTGCAGAAATTTTGACATTTTCACGCTTTCCGCGGAACGTGAAAATGCCAAATTATCGCAATTTCCGTGAGCGGAACGGAATTTTGTCCCAGGCCTACCTGGCAGACACGTTCGACATTCCGGAAGAGAACCACACCCAGAGAAACGTGCCTTTTATTCATACCCCTACGCTAGCCTTGCGTACGCCGAGCCAGCCCACTACGCAAAAGATTTTTGGGGGGGAAGGGCACGTACACGCTTTGTTTTCGAAATCTTCCCTACTGACTGTACTATTATGGTTTTGTCCACTCAATAGACCATCAGTGTATGTTCACATGTACATGTGTGTGCTCTGCATACTCAAGTCTGTCCGCAACATCCCCTCAACACTTTCCATTGTTTACTTTTACAATCGAGAATCACTTGCCACCTTCTCACATACTTTCCTCCCATTTCGCCCCGCATTCTGCATTGTGTAACAGAGGTGCTATGCCATGTTTGCTTTGTGTACATGGCTAGTCACAGTTCCCACAGTACGTAGTGTCATTGTGTCTGATAGGTGTACATGCTGTTTGTCATGTTGTATGCGATTATATAAGATAGCGCGTTTATTCACGAGCAGTGGTTTCTCCTATTTACATATCGCTATCTTAAAGAGCATACAGAAGTTTTTCTCACAGGTGCAAACTGTGAGCACAATGGCAGTCATTCATTACTATGCAAGAATTTCCAAACTGCACGACACTTCTAAGCTTACAGCCCCCAATCTTGCCTGCTTTCTTGAAAGCATGCCAACTCCCACAATCACATCAACATTCACACAGCTTTCTAACGGCAGTTATCTGCTTTTCAATAACATGCACTCCTACGGAATGTGAGGTGGCTTACCGTATGTCATTACTGTTTCAAACCGAGTAACTTCCCGTAGCAACGTCTATTCCCACCCACACGAACTAACTCCCAAACTTCAACTTGGCCTTGAATCCCTACTTTGCAAACACATTTCATTAAACTAACCAAACTAAAGCGCAAGTGTCCCTCACTTCTGCAAAATAATTTATCGCCTGCAGATAGCACGAACTTCCAGTAAAATACAGTCACTTTTAAATTCGAACCTCCCATTACACTTTGTGAATTGTTACCCAATTTTCAACACATCTCACACTCAAGGTCTGGCACACTTTTTTAATACCGTCTCTTCCGGCCTTCTCACACCCGTTCAAACTGTTTTTGGTATAATACCACACTTCATTCATTCAATCATCTCTGGAATAACAGAAACAGTGCTCAAAATTCTCGCTCTCTTTGCGGCCATCCTACTACTATTTTTGCTTGTAAAAAATGACTGAGCTCCCTGTGGTAACAAGCATCTCCGACAGAATACGCCTCTACACGAAGCTACATCAATACCGTAAAAAAATTGAACTACTTTTCGGCTGCCTGCCTCTATCTATTATCGGAGCGAGCTACAACATGACATTTATTTACACATATCCAATGTTCGTCCAACCATCTTCATATTGCAAAACTTGCCCATTCGACTGGATGTATGCCTTGCCAACATCCCAACAATTGCTCCCGATATCCAGCAGGAAATGGAGTATCTTGAAAACCATGAACTCGATTGTTCAGGCAGTAGAGCAATGGCGGATGAAACGCAAAAAGGTATAGTGGCAGAATAGGATTTCTGGGCAGCCGCAAAAGATCCACTGCAACGTACGACCTTTGACAACATCGCAGATGGCCTGCCAATTCAAATTGCCACTCCAACTTTCGAGGAGCATTACTGTCCCTTCAAAGATATGAATTGGATCGCTTCCCTTTTCTCACACGATGGCAACAATGACCTCTTCGAACATTACGCATCTCAAGGTGCTGAAGAACTTCCGGACTGCAAGCTCCAAAACTTGTAAGAAATTCACGTTCTTCTTGGATTGACTTTTACCAACTTTTTGACTTTTTCCTCTCAATTTTTTTAATACACTTTAATTGAATTATTTTCATATAATAACTTTCTAAGTATGCTCAGGCATTTGAACTCTGTTTTCATTATTGCCCCTTACGTCTCCAGTCTAACCATGGATGGGTGATGCATGGCTTATCCAAATACGCTATTTACTTCCTAAATTAGTCTAAACCCGATATCCATTTTGAAACCCTCTCTATTCTTTGTACACACGTCTCTCTGCCTGCCTGTTATCCACGAAGCCCTTTCCCACAAATTTACTCATCCTCAGCCTCTACTCACGAGCTGGCGATCAACATCAAAAAACATAACATTGTTTAGGAACTGGTTGGCACAGTGTGCTAATCGTATCCTACCTTTATTTTCATTATAGAATTGAGTCATTCATGTCTAATAGCTATTGTTTATGTCACATGGAACTGTTACATGTAATGTGGAATTCACTAATGCAGCAGCTTCAGATTTGAATATAACAGAATAGGTTAGAGTTTGCCTCAGCTAGGTGCCTTAGCTCTTTGCACAATAATTTTATTTTGAAAGAGTTGAAGAAAATAATGTATGGTTTGATGAGAAGGGTACCTAATGTGCTTCTCAGAAGCACAATTTTGTGTTCCTCCTCAAAGTTCTGATGTGACTAGAACTATTACCAATTCTGATACGCACCAGATTGAATCTACCGTAGAAGAGATTGCTGACTGTTCTACTGTTGATAATTTTGTGTTACAACAAAGGAGTACCAGGGTACCGAAGAAGTTTGATGATTACACTTTGCAATTTTTTTTTTGCTTCTTTTCTTAAAGGATACATGTGTTAATCATATCCTACCTTTATTTTCATGATAGAATTTCGAGTCATTCAAGTGTAATAGGTATTGTTTATGTCACATGGAACTGTAACATGTAATATAGATTTTACTGATGCAGGAGCTTACGTTTGAATACAGCAGAAGCGGTTAGAATTTGCCTCAACTGAATGCCTTAACTCTTGCACCAGTAGATCCATTTATGTCACTTAAATAAAGACACTCTATATATAACTTTCACACTCCATCGCTTTATTACACACAGCCACTTTCTTAGACACACGTGATTTCACAATTTCTCTTCTGTGGCATTGCAACATTCTGTATTATATTCTTCACAATTATTTCTTTATTCCTCCTTCCTATTACACACACCCACTTTCTTAGACACATCTGATTTTACCATTGCTCTTCTGTGGCATTGCAAAATTCTGCATTACATTCTTCACGATTATTTCTTTATTCGTGCTTCCTAAAACACTGCATTCAAGTCTTCAGAAAGTAGAGGTGAGTTGTTCGCTTTCCACTCCCTGTATCGTATAAACACATACTAACACTACTTACACAGATATGCTAAAGCGGCCAGTATCCTACAGTGCCCACACACATCACTTTACACCAATCAGCTCACGGCTTACGCTCACGGTTTCCTCCCCGAATCTTCATACCAGTACCAGTGAGTAGTTTGCTTCCCACTCCCGCTATACTCTAAACACATACCAACACCACCTGCACAGCTATCCTACAGCAGCCAGGATGCTACAGCACCCAGACCACATCAGTTTACACCACTCAGCTCATGGTTTAGGCGCACGCTTTCATCCCCGAGTGTACCAGCACCTCACCTCAGCACCATCTCACTCTGCGCAAAACACCACTTTCACACCGGTTGGTATAAATACTTCAGCACATCAGTTTACAGCACTCAGCTCATTGTTTAGGCGCATGCGTTCATCCCCAAGTATACCAGCACCTCACCTCAGCACCCTCTCACTCTCGGCAAAACAGCACTTTCACACCGGTAGGACTAAATACTTCGCTTCACACTCCCTGTATCGCACACCCTAAATACCCCACAGACGTTACAGTGCTCCTACCTTCCCCTTCCCTACTTTTTCCGCCCTTTTTCCCCCTTGCTCATTTCAATGGAATCACAAAATGGCGGCCAACACTTCCTAGTTGCAACCGTTCACACTGCTCGCAGCCAATAAGCAGCAAGCTCGTGCTCGTAACGCCTCAGCCAATCAGATGGCAGAATTCCCAATTATTGATATCTGTAAATTTCAATATTTCTCAAAAACTACTGAACCGATGTACACCAAATAAACAAAAGTGTGCTTTCTAGACCAAGACCCTTCTTCCTGCCAAATTTGGGGCAATTCCATTCACCCGTTCGACCTGTAGCCTTGTCTAAAGTTCCTATGGAAATTAACATGGAGAAAACACGTTATGGGACCCCCCTTTTTTCTCGGCCCCCCCCTTGATGAATCACTCCCAAACTTCCCACAGAGGAGTTGATATAAACAAAGAATTAGTTTGGAAAATTTCATGAAGATTCATCAAAGGACGGCAAAGTTATTAGCAAAACAAAAAATTTTCTTCCTATGGAAACTTCGTCCTAACTATAACTACCTACATATATATATGTTAATGTTAATGTTAATGTTATATGATATTTATTAAGCGCTCGTACGCCCGGAGGCTTCATGGCGCTGTAGGAAGGAACAGGCGTGGCCATCGGTAGGTGGAGAAAAGGCAGCTTAGTGATGCGCCTGGGAGAAGAGCCAGGTCTTCAGAGAGTGTCTGAAGCTGAGGATGTTGTCACTAAGTTTCAGATGAAGAGGGAGAGAGTTCCAGAAGGCAGCTGCAAGATGGTCAAAGCAGCTGCCTCCGAGACGCTTCTTCTTATACGAGGGGATAGTCAGAAGGGCTTTATGAGCAGACCGGAGGTTGCGGGAGGGGCTGTATTTTTTAAATAGGTCTCTGATGAAAATGGGGCCAATGTCGTGTAAAGACTTGAAGAGGATACACCCAGCTTTGAAGGCCACGCGTTGCTCAACCGGGAGCCAATGCAGCTGTTTCAAGCCAGATCTGACTGATTGCCTTCTAGGGATGTTCAAGAGAAGTCTGGCTGCCTGGTTTTGAACCAGCTGGAGGCGTCTTAGCTCTCCAGTTTGGAGCCCGAGGTAAAGACTGTTGGAAAAGTCCAATCTGGACAAAACCAGGGAGATGACGCCAATTCTGTATCTGATAGGCCGTTAATAACATGCCAACATCCATGTTTGGTTACATTCCATACAGTCTAGTACTTCTCTTTGCCCCTGTAGTTCTACCTCTTTGGTCAGTGAGGTGAACATTTAAGTTCACTTCGGACTGTTCCCCTTATCTGTTAGTTGTTTAATCTTTTTTGGATTATCCTTTTGTACATAAAAAAGATTCCTTTGTCACTGGCAGTCTTACATTGTAGCACTTGCACTTTAGTTAGCATTGTTTAAACTGAACGGTTACCTTTGGCTTCAGCCTCACCTTTGTCTCTCTTTTATATGTGTTTAATGATATTGTAATTTTTTACAAAAATATTTTTTATACCAAACTCTGCAAACATACTATTTGAGAACACAATTGGACTTATTTATCAGGAGTTATCAATCAATCTAGGATTTATTTTTTCCAAACCTATAATTTGTTTTGGATCAAGAGGAGTGTTAATTGAATTGTTCTTTGCTTCTATACACATATTCAAATAAGAAGGTACGATTTTTGCTGTTCCTCTTTGATCTTCAATAACAACAAATAGGGCCCGATTCACAGAACTAACTTTAGACAAAATCCTAAACTTACTACCATTTTCGTATTCACAGAAGGCACTTACTCATTTTGGTATTCACAGAAGTTAGGAATCCTAACTTTAGGACTCCTAAATGCCTTCTGTGAATACCGAAAGTCTTAAAGTTAGGATTTTTCTCAGTTTAGGAGTCCTAAAGTTAGGACTCACAACTTTACTACTACTAAACTGAGAAAATCCAAATTTTAAGGCTTTTGGTATTCACAGAAGGCATTTAGGAGTCCTAAAGTTAGGAGTCCTACCTTTACTACTACTATATTGAGAAAAATCCTAATTTTAAGACTTTCGGTATTCACAGAAGGCATTTAGGAGTCCTAACGTTAGGAGTCCTAACTATACTACTACTAAACTGAGAACAATCCTAATTTTAAGGCTTTAGGTATTCACAGAAGGCATTTAGGAGTCCTAAAGTTAGGAGTCCTAACTTTACTACTACTAAATTGAGAAAAATCCTAATTTTAAGACTTTCGGTATTCACAGAAGGCATTTAGGAGTCCTAACGTTAGGAGTCCTAACTATACTACTACTAAACTGAGAAAAATCCTAATTTTAAGGCTTTCGGTATTCACAGAAGGCATTTAGGAGTCCTAAAGTTAGGAGTCCTAACTTTACTACTACTAAATTGAGAAAAATCCTAATTTTAAGAATTTCGGTATCCACAGAAGGCATTTAGGAGTCCTAAAGTTAGGAGTCCTAACTATACTACTACTAAACTGAGAAAAATCCTAATTTTAAGACTTTCGGTATTCACAGAAGGCATTTAGGAGTCCTAAAGTTAGGACTCCTAACTTCTGTGAATACGTAAATGAGTAAGTGCCTTCTGTGAATACCAAAATGGGAGTAAGTTTAGGATTTTGTCTTTACTTTACTTTGGATTAAGTGTAATTGGTCAGGTTGTAACTTTTTTCATGATGTATTGTTTCCTTGTTTTGGTATGTTTTACAGTTTCTATTAATGAATCATTCTCTGATTGGATGAATTTAACTTTTAATGGGAGGTCCGGCATCAGCGCGTCATGTGATCAAGATCGCGGAGGTGATCGAAACGCGTCTGAGGCGGACACTTGTCTGATCTATTCCAATGAATAAGAGAAGGATAATTGGCATTCAGAAACTGTTTGTGGTGTATTCTCTGGGCTTACAATGAAGTGAACTGTGGTCCGTACCTGCGTAAGAATCCCTCTTTGACATTGGAGGGTCAGGACTTTGTGCTTATATATATATATATATATATATATATATATATATATATATTAAATCCAAAGGATGCGGCACTCGGGAAAGAGAATTTTCAAAAGTAAATTTATTTGCCAAACAGCTCCACCAACGCGTTTCAGCCAACAAGGCCTTGGTCACGGTCAGTGAGTCCTTTCTCTATTGCACCTTATATACATCCACTAAATCGTAATGTTGCATTGTGGGTGATGTAGTGCATTAAAAAACAAAAAGTGTGTATGAATTCAAAAGGGTACTCAAAATCGACTGTTAAATAACAGGAAAAGAGGATTTCAACTGAGTTGCGGTCTAGTACCTGACATTTCTAATAACTGTGAATTATAATGCTAATAGAAAAACGATAAGTGACATTGCTATGATGTCTAACAGTGTAGATACATGCTCAAGTCATTGTATAGTACAATTATAGTATAAGCGACACAATTAATGTGAAATGAAAAAGGTTTCAAAGTCCTATGCTTTCTAAGGTGGAAGAAAAAGGGAGGAACACAAGCAAGAAGAGAAAGCAAGTCAGTTTGAGAGAGTGGAGGTCCCAATCAAGTTCATCGGAGATCAACAGCTTCATCATGTAGCGGGACTTTATTCCAGGTGTACATAAAGTTCTTCGTCATTGTTCATGCCTCGCGGGTTCTTCGTTTTGAGTTTAATTATGTAGCGTGATTCAAGTTGGCGAAGTTTCCTGATTCTATTGCCACCTCGCTCATTCACAGGGATGGTGTCGATCCCATAATAACACATTGATCTCCAGTCTCCTTTCTGGCAGAGTATCATGTGTTTAGCAGTTGCGTAGGCAATGTCTTTATTTTTCACTGCTCGAATATGTTCAAGAATACGCTTTTTTAGTGGGCAGATGGTGCTCCCCACATATTGCTGTCCACAGGTGCATTCAATGACGTAGATCGCGAATTTGGTGTTACAAGTTATTCTTGTCCCTATCGTTACTATGTTTCCATTAGGTTCTGTGATGGTTCTTGTGTTTTTGCCAATCTTGCATGCCTTGCACGAATTGCATTTAGTAAACCCATTTTGTTTTTCTGTCAGCCAAGTTGTTTCTTCTTTTTTTACAAAATGGCTTTTGACAAGCATATCCCTGAGAGATTTGGTTTTCCTGTATGTAACAGTTGGTTTGGTGCCAACTAGTTTTCCTATGTCTGGGTCTTTCATGATTAGGTACCAATGTTTTCTGATTTTGCCCATGATGGTGCTGCTTTCTTTGCTGTAGGTGGTTACAAATCTCGGTATTTGTTTTTCATCCTCAGGTATTGGTATTGTTTTAGGTATTAGGGTCTCTGCACGGCTCTTTTTGTCGATTCTTTTTTTGTTTTTCTTGAGAGTGCGTTCTGAGTAACCTCTCTCTCTGAACCTTTCCATGGATTCGTGAATTTTGTCTTCGGCATCTTCTGGTTTGGAGCAGTTCCGTTTTAATCGCATAAATTCCCCATAGGGAATACTGTCCAGAAGGGGCTTGGGATGGAAGCTTGTTCCGTGCAGGATACTGTTCGTCGCTGTTTCCTTTCTGTACAATGTAGAGTGAATCTGGTCGTTCTCAATGTAGATCAGAGTGTCCAGGAAAGGGATTTCGGATCTGCTCATACTGTATGTGAAGGATAGGCCGATTTCATTGTTGTTCAGTTTCTCAAAATACTTTTTGAAATCTTCATCTGTGCCATTCCAAATTAAAAACAGATCGTCGATGTAACGAACCCATAAAACAATTTTTTCTAATTCTTCCTGGTTGTCGAGATTCCATGCAATAGTTTTCTCCCACCATCCCATGGTGATATTGGCGTAGTTTACAGAGAAGGAAATGCCCATGGCTGTTCCGCACATTTGTTTGAACAGTTCCTTGTTGAAACAGAAGATGTTGTTCGTGAGACACATTTCGATCATGCTAAGAAGCATTTGAGTGTGTTTTTTTTCCGTGATTTTCCTTTGTCTCAGAAAGTAATTGCATGCTTCCAGGCCCACCTCATGTCGTATAGATGTGTATAATGAAACTGCATCTATAGTAATTAACAGAAACTGATTATTCCAGGATATCCCATTTAAGACACGCAAGAAGTCTCCGGTGTCCCTAATATAGGAGCTCATGCTGCGAGCTATTGGTGCAAGGAAGTGATCCACATATTCTGATACATTCTCAAACATAGAGTCACATGAGGACACGATCGGTCTGCCCGGTGGATGGTGTAGAGTTTTATGGATTTTAGGCAGAAAGTATATGGTGGGAATAGTAGGGAATTCATTCGTCATGAATTTCAGTTCCTCTGCACTGATAAGGTTTTCGTTGTGCCATTTGGTTAATTTTTCATTAAGGTTTTTAATCATTGTGTTCATTGGATTAGTAGTAATCCTGTTGTAATTATAGGTGTTGTTCAGTTGTCTGTATGCTTCATTCAAATAGTCTTCAGTGTTTAGAAGTACTATATTGCCTCCTTTATCCGCCGGTTTTATTATCAGATTTTTATTTTGCATCAGGTTTTTGATTGCTTCTCGTTCTTTTTTACTCATGTTCTCTCTGTTTGTGACATTTCTGGTGGTTGTGATTTTGTCCAGTTCTTCAATTACTGCCTCGCTAAATTGATCGAAGCGATTTCCAGGTGGTAAGATAGGGCAATACTTTGATTTCTTCTTAAGTCCGCTGTCTGGTCTTTTGTCTGTTTCTATTGCCAGGTGTTCAAGAAGTTGTTCCTCAGTCATCTCATCATCATTTAGATCAAATAAGAGATCAAAGATATTTTTTAGATCAGTTGCTTGGTCAATACTCAGCATGGGTTCTCGGTTTGGAGGAGATTCATCATTAGATGTCTGTACGTTCATCATCTCTTTGGAGGCTTTATTTGCGTGAATTTTGGCAAGTTTCAGTTTACGAATGTATTTATAGAGATCTATCCTCACTTGAGTGTGGTCAAAGTGACTTTCTGGACAAAAAGATAATCCTTTGTTTAGTGCGGATTCTTCTTCTGGTGTGAGTACATGTTTTGAGAGGTTAATGATCAAGTTGACATTATGTGTTTTTATTTTCGGTTCCGTAGCGAGTATTGTTTTTTTCCGCTTAGCGCGTCTGGTTTTTCTGGTACTTGTGAGGGGTGTTCTCCCCTTCCTCGTCCGCGGTTTTGGTTTCTTCCGCGGCCTCTTCCTCGTGTCAAGGTCTGATCTACATGCATCAGCCGCATTTCCTCTAAAAAATTCGTTTTTGGGCCAGGTGTTACTCCAGTGTTAGATTCTCCTTCACTAAGGTCTGATTCCCCTTCAGTTGTGCTGTCCGTTGATCTTGGAATCTGTGCGGGGTAATTTTTCTTCAAAGTTTCGAACCTTTTAGCAAAAGTGAGGATTCTTCCATATCGATAGTCGTGTTCATCTCGTATGAATTTTCGTTTTTTTCGTTCCTGAATTTCAATCTCATATTTTTCCAATCTAGACTCCATCTCTTTACGTAATTTTGTAACTTCCTCCAAATCTGAATGCGCTTGTATCAATGTCTCCAATTCTTCAAGATGTTTCGTTATTTCCAGCAAGTCGATGTTTGCGTGTTTAATTAAGATGCGCATCATATTCATGGAACATTGGGCGTTATTTTCTGCCCATTCTTCAAGTAATTCGATTTTGGTATCAGGATGTGTTGGCATTGTGAAGATACGAAGTCCTCTGGGGACTCGTTTGACTTCTATATAATTCTCGAGTGCAAGTATCTCCCAACTTTTGTTGATTTCCCTCTTGTATAGTCTCTCCATTTTATTAAATTGTTGTTTGATCGTAAGATCAGCCGGTGATGTCGTTACTCTGGAGGTAACGTCTTCTGTCTGTTCCGTGGGTTCCGTCACTTTAAATAAAGTTGCCGCTGTCATCGCTCGTTTTCCTTTGCGAGCTTCCATTTTACAATTCCTGTATGTATTTAAGTCGAAAAAACACACTGGAGCTGTGTGTGAATTATGGCATATGATGCTAAAGTCTCTTTCCCAATGTGTCTGTGAGGAGGCTCCCGCTGTATAGGTATACAGAACGGGTCGTGTGCGTCCTACAACAAACAAACAGTCGCTTCGAGAAATGCGCTTTGTATCAGGCAGATGTCACTCACCCTGACAAAGACTCCCGTGCGGGCGGCGTCCTCCGACTCCGTCCTACGGCGCTTGCTCACAGGGCGAGTTGCTTTCATCCAACGTTGCGGCGCGCACTCTCGGGTGCTCCCAGGTCAGTTAATCGCCAATTCAAAGGGACCCAAGATACTGGGGCACACGGGCAGCGGGTGCTCTGCATACGGGCCGGATCCAGGCCCCAAAATTCAATAATAAATCCAAAGGATGCGGCACTCGGGAAAGAGAATTTTCAAAAGTAAATTTATTTGCCAAACAGCTCCACCAACGCGTTTCAGCCAACAAGGCCTTGGTCACGGTCAGTGAGTCCTTTCTCTATTGCACCTTATATACATCCACTAAATCGTAATGTTGCATTGTGGGTGATGTAGTGCATTAAAAAACAAAAAGTGTGTATGAATTCAAAAGGGTACTCAAAATCGACTGTTAAATAACAGGAAAAGAGGATTTCAACTGAGTTGCGGTCTAGTACCTGACATTTCTAATAACTGTGAATTATAATGCTAATAGAAAAACGATAAGTGACATTGCTATGATGTCTAACAGTGTAGATACATGCTCAAGTCATTGTATAGTACAATTATAGTATAAGCGACACAATTAATGTGAAATGAAAAAGGTTTCAAAGTCCTATGCTTTCTAAGGTGGAAGAAAAAGGGAGGAACACAAGCAAGAAGAGAAAGCAAGTCAGTTTGAGAGAGTGGAGGTCCCAATCAAGTTCATCGGAGATCAACAGCTTCATCATGTAGCGGGACTTTATTCCAGGTGTACATAAAGTTCTTCGTCATTGTTCATGCCTCGCGGGTTCTTCGTTTTGAGTTTAATTATGTAGCGTGATTCAAGTTGGCGAAGTTTCCTGATTCTATTGCCACCTCGCTCATTCACAGGGATGGTGTCGATCCCATAATAACACATTGATCTCCAGTCTCCTTTCTGGCAGAGTATCATGTGTTTAGCAGTTGCGTAGGCAATGTCTTTATTTTTCACTGCTCGAATATGTTCAAGAATACGCTTTTTTAGTGGGCAGATGGTGCTCCCCACATATTGCTGTCCACAGGTGCATTCAATGACGTAGATCGCGAATTTGGTGTTACAAGTTATTCTTGTCCCTATCGTTACTATGTTTCCATTAGGTTCTGTGATGGTTTATGTACACCTGGAATAAAGTCCCGCTACATGATGAAGCTGTTGATCTCCGATGAACTTGATTGGGACCTCCACTCTCTCAAACTGACTTGCTTTCTCTTCTTGCTTGTGTTCCTCCCTTTTTCTTCCACCTTAGAAAGCATAGGACTTTGAAACCTTTTTCATTTCACATTAATTGTGTCGCTTATACTATAATTGTACTATACAATGACTTGAGCATGTATCTACACTGTTAGACATCATAGCAATGTCACTTATCGTTTTTCTATTAGCATTATAATTCACAGTTATTAGAAATGTCAGGTACTAGACCGCAACTCAGTTGAAATCCTCTTTTCCTGTTATTTAACAGTCGATTTTGAGTACCCTTTTGAATTCATACACACTTTTTGTTTTTTAATGCACTACATCACCCACAATGCAACATTACGATTTAGTGGATGTATATAAGGTGCAATAGAGAAAGGACTCACTGACCGTGACCAAGGCCTTGTTGGCTGAAACGCGTTGGTGGAGCTGTTTGGCAAATAAATTTACTTTTGAAAATTCTCTTTCCCGAGTGCCGCATCCTTTGGATTTATTATTGAATTTTGGGGCCTGGATCCGGCCCGTATGCAGAGCACCCGCTGCCCGTGTGCCCCAGTATCTTGGGTCCCTTTGAATTGGCGATTAACTGACCTGGGAGCACCCGAGAGTGCGCGCCGCAACGTTGGATGAAAGCAACTCGCCCTGTGAGCAAGCGCCGTAGGACGGAGTCGGAGGACGCCGCCCGCACGGGAGTCTTTGTCAGGGTGAGTGACATCTGCCTGATACAAAGCGCATTTCTCGAAGCGACTGTTTGTTTGTTGTAGGACGCACACGACCCGTTCTGTATACCTATACAGCGGGAGCCTCCTCACAGACACATTGGGAAAGAGACTTTAGCATCATATGCCATAATTCACACACAGCTCCAGTGTGTTTTTTCGACTTAAATACATACAGGAATTGGAAAATGGAAGCTCGCAAAGGAAAACGAGCGATGACAGCGGCAACTTTATTTAAAGTGACGGAACCCACGGAACAGACAGAAGACGTTACCTCCAGAGTAACGACATCACCGGCTGATCTTACGATCAAACAACAATTTAATAAAATGGAGAGACTATACAAGAGGGAAATCAACAAAAGTTGGGAGATACTTGCACTCGAGAATTATATAGAAGTCAAACGAGTCCCCAGAGGACTTCGTATCTTCACAATGCCAACACATCCTGATACCAAAATCGAATTACTTGAAGAATGGGCAGAAAATAACGCCCAATGTTCCATGAATATGATGCGCATCTTAATTAAACACGCAAACATCGACTTGCTGGAAATAACGAAACATCTTGAAGAATTGGAGACATTGATACAAGCGCATTCAGATTTGGAGGAAGTTACAAAATTACGTAAAGAGATGGAGTCTAGATTGGAAAAATATGAGATTGAAATTCAGGAACGAAAAAAACGAAAATTCATACGAGATGAACACGACTATCGATATGGAAGAATCCTCACTTTTGCTAAAAGGTTCGAAACTTTGAAGAAAAATTACCCCGCACAGATTCCAAGATCAACGGACAGCACAACTGAAGGGGAATCAGACCTTAGTGAAGGAGAATCTAACACTGGAGTAACACCTGGCCCAAAAACGAATTTTTTAGAGGAAATGCGGCTGATGCATGTAGATCAGACCTTGACACGAGGAAGAGGCCGCGGAAGAAACCAAAACCGCGGACGAGGAAGGGGAGAACACCCCTCACAAGTACCAGAAAAACCAGACGCGCTAAGCGGAAAAAAACAATACTCGCTACGGAACCGAAAATAAAAACACATAATGTCAACTTGATCATTAACCTCTCAAAACATGTACTCACACCAGAAGAAGAATCCGCACTAAACAAAGGATTATCTTTTTGTCCAGAAAGTCACTTTGACCACACTCAAGTGAGGATAGATCTCTATAAATACATTCGTAAACTGAAACTTGCCAAAATTCACGCAAATAAAGCCTCCAAAGAGATGATGAACGTACAGACATCTAATGATGAATCTCCTCCAAACCGAGAACCCATGCTGAGTATTGACCAAGCAACTGATCTAAAAAATATCTTTGATCTCTTATTTGATCTAAATGATGATGAGATGACTGAGGAACAACTTCTTGAACACCTGGCAATAGAAACAGACAAAAGACCAGACAGCGGACTTAAGAAGAAATCAAAGTATTGCCCTATCTTACCACCTGGAAATCGCTTCGATCAATTTAGCGAGGCAGTAATTGAAGAACTGGACAAAATCACAACCACCAGAAATGTCACAAACAGAGAGAACATGAGTAAAAAAGAACGAGAAGCAATCAAAAACCTGATGCAAAATAAAAATCTGATAATAAAACCGGCGGATAAAGGAGGCAATATAGTACTTCTAAACACTGAAGACTATTTGAATGAAGCATACAGACAACTGAACAACACCTATAATTACAACAGGATTACTACTAATCCAATGAACACAATGATTAAAAACCTTAATGAAAAATTAACCAAATGGCACAACGAAAACCTTATCAGTGCAGAGGAACTGAAATTCATGACGAATGAATTCCCTACTATTCCCACCATATACTTTCTGCCTAAAATCCATAAAACTCTACACCATCCACCGGGCAGACCGATCGTGTCCTCATGTGACTCTATGTTTGAGAATGTATCAGAATATGTGGATCACTTCCTTGCACCAATAGCTCGCAGCATGAGCTCCTATATTAGGGACACCGGAGACTTCTTGCGTGTCTTAAATGGGATATCCTGGAATAATCAGTTTCTGTTAATTACTATAGATGCAGTTTCATTATACACATCTATACGACATGAGGTGGGCCTGGAAGCATGCAATTACTTTCTGAGACAAAGGAAAATCACGGAAAAAAAACACACTCAAATGCTTCTTAGCATGATCGAAATGTGTCTCACGAACAACATCTTCTGTTTCAACAAGGAACTGTTCAAACAAATGTGCGGAACAGCCATGGGCATTTCCTTCTCTGTAAACTACGCCAATATCACCATGGGATGGTGGGAGAAAACTATTGCATGGAATCTCGACAACCAGGAAGAATTAGAAAAAATTGTTTTATGGGTTCGTTACATCGACGATCTGTTTTTAATTTGGAATGGCACAGATGAAGATTTCAAAAAGTATTTTGAGAAACTGAACAACAATGAAATCGGCCTATCCTTCACATACAGTATGAGCAGATCCGAAATCCCTTTCCTGGACACTCTGATCTACATTGAGAACGACCAGATTCACTCTACATTGTACAGAAAGGAAACAGCGACGAACAGTATCCTGCACGGAACAAGCTTCCATCCCAAGCCCCTTCTGGACAGTATTCCCTATGGGGAATTTATGCGATTAAAACGGAACTGCTCCAAACCAGAAGATGCCGAAGACAAAATTCACGAATCCATGGAAAGGTTCAGAGAGAGAGGTTACTCAGAACGCACTCTCAAGAAAAACAAAAAAAGAATCGACAAAAAGAGCCGTGCAGAGACCCTAATACCTAAAACAATACCAATACCTGAGGATGAAAAACAAATACCGAGATTTGTAACCACCTACAGCAAAGAAAGCAGCACCATCATGGGCAAAATCAGAAAACATTGGTACCTAATCATGAAAGACCCAGACATAGGAAAACTAGTTGGCACCAAACCAACTGTTACATACAGGAAAACCAAATCTCTCAGGGATATGCTTGTCAAAAGCCATTTTGTAAAAAAAGAAGAAACAACTTGGCTGACAGAAAAACAAAATGGGTTTACTAAATGCAATTCGTGCAAGGCATGCAAGATTGGCAAAAACACAAGAACCATCACAGAACCTAATGGAAACATAGTAACGATAGGGACAAGAATAACTTGTAACACCAAATTCGCGATCTACGTCATTGAATGCACCTGTGGACAGCAATATGTGGGGAGCACCATCTGCCCACTAAAAAAGCGTATTCTTGAACATATTCGAGCAGTGAAAAATAAAGACATTGCCTACGCAACTGCTAAACACATGATACTCTGCCAGAAAGGAGACTGGAGATCAATGTGTTATTATGGGATCGACACCATCCCTGTGAATGAGCGAGGTGGCAATAGAATCAGGAAACTTCGCCAACTTGAATCACGCTACATAATTAAACTCAAAACGAAGAACCCGCGAGGCATGAACAATGACGAAGAACTTTATGTACACCTGGAATAAAGTCCCGCTACATGATGAAGCTGTTGATCTCCGATGAACTTGATTGGGACCTCCACTCTCTCAAACTGACTTGCTTTCTCTTCTTGCTTGTGTTCCTCCCTTTTTCTTCCACCTTAGAAAGCATAGGACTTTGAAACCTTTTTCATTTCACATTAATTGTGTCGCTTATACTATAATTGTACTATACAATGACTTGAGCATGTATCTACACTGTTAGACATCATAGCAATGTCACTTATCGTTTTTCTATTAGCATTATAATTCACAGTTATTAGAAATGTCAGGTACTAGACCGCAACTCAGTTGAAATCCTCTTTTCCTGTTATTTAACAGTCGATTTTGAGTACCCTTTTGAATTCATACACACTTTTTGTTTTTTAATGCACTACATCACCCACAATGCAACATTACGATTTAGTGGATGTATATAAGGTGCAATAGAGAAAGGACTCACTGACCGTGACCAAGGCCTTGTTGGCTGAAACGCGTTGGTGGAGCTGTTTGGCAAATAAATTTACTTTTGAAAATTCTCTTTCCCGAGTGCCGCATCCTTTGGATTTATTATTGAATTTTGGGGCCTGGATCCGGCCCGTATGCAGAGCACCCGCTGCCCGTGTGCCCCAGTATCTTGGGTCCCTTTGAATTGGCGATATATATATATATATATATATATTACCTACTGGCGGTCGCCAGTAGGTAGTTATAGTTAGGACCCTGTTTCCATTAGAAATCCGCAACATTCTATTTGGAATAACTTTGGCGCCGGTCGACGAATTCTCGCGAAATTTTCAAAATAGGTGGGGCACTACGCTCCGCTCCTACCCTGAAAGTCTCGGGGGGATTCGTCAAGCAGGGGCTGAGAAAAAAGGGGGGTCCCAAAACGCGTTTTCCCCATGCATTTTTCCATAGGACCTTTAGACACAGCTACAGCCCGAACGGCTGAACAGAATTACTTGAAATTTGGCAGAGAGGTAGCCATAAGGTCAAGGAAGTGCCTTTTGCAGGTCTGGTGTAAATCTGTTCAGTATTTCCTGAGAAAATAGCATTTAAAAGCATATATATATGTGGGCGGAGCCTAACCACACATCTCATCCTGAGATCTGATTGGCTGTCAGCACTTCATCCAAGAAGTGTTGGCAGCCATCTTGGGACCAATATACATGATAGCACCTCATTAAAAAGCATTGCAGTTAATAGAAGGTTTTAAGACTTTAGTTACATTATAAATCATTTGTTGATGGTACCATACTCATTTTAGGAATTGTGGTATGTTCTAAGGTGATTTCACCATGTGAAAAAGCCTTCTGCTGGGATATCATGATTGAGAGAAAAATATTTTCTCATGCTTTTACCACAGAGGTTTGGAAGGTGATCTATAGGCTAAACTGAGAGCTTATTTTCTGTAAATTCACATTATCTTTCTCAGTCATGTGAGAATGAAGTCTGACATTCTCAGTAAAACATGTACATCCAACAAGGGCAGAGACTGTCAGTTGATTCCTTTGTGTTCTACTGCAGCTTCCCAGAGTGTTCCAAAGAACTACTAGAGCGCTAACAGTCCTACTTATGATAAACGTATGGCACACCTGAAGCTATCTTGCTTGGATTAAAGTGGTAACTCTTAAAACATTTAATTTAAAAAGGAACAAAATGAGGGCGTTCATTTTTCCATAAAAAGTATGATTAGTGGTGCAGAAAGAAAAATTAGGGCACATTTTGAGTGACTTCTCAAATCCTCTTCTATTTCATTAAAACATTCTGACATGCAGACTGAAACATGCACTTTCAATACCAGCAGCAGTTTTCCCTGGTGAGCAGTAGCTTTACTACAGTGATCTAATGAGCAAAAAGAGTGCTAACATTCTGAATTTATGGCAAATGTGTGACACATCTGAATGCCTTCTTGATGGAATCAAAGTAAAAAACTGAAAGTATTTCCTACTGAGGAGACTGCAGTAAATAAGGAAATTAGGAAACTTCATAACAAATAAGTCTCCCAAGATGGCCACCAGAGACAAAAGAGCCCAAATGTAGCCCAAATATCACCCAGATGTAGCCCAAGTATAGCCCAATGACAGAATGTCCCAGAATGTTCTTAAAAACAACTAGAGCGCTTACTGTCTTCATTATGACAAAAGTATGGCACACCTGAAGCCATCTTGATTGGAATAAACTGGTAACACTTAAAACATTTAATTTAAAAAGGAACACAATGAGGAGGTTCATTTTGCCATAGAAATTATGATTAATGCTGAAGAAAGAAAATGAGGGCACATTTTGAGTGACTTCTCAAATCCTCTTCTATTTCATTAAAACATTCTGACATGCAGACTGAAACATGCACTTTTAATACCAGGAGCAGACTTCCATGGTGCAGTAGTTTTACTACAGTGATCTAATGAGCAACTAGAGTGCTAACATTCAGAATTTATGGCAAATGTGTGACATATCTGGATACCTTCATGATGGAATCAAAGTAAAAAACTGAAAGCATTTCCTACTGAGGAGACTGCAGTACATGAGGAAATTAGGAAACTTCATAACAAATAAATCTCCCAAGATGGCCACCGGAGACAAAAGAGCCCAAATGTAGCCCAAAATCACCCAGATGTAGCCCAAATATAGCCCAATGACAGAAGTGTGCAAAACACTTATTATTTTGTGTTTTTGCAGTGTTATATAGTGCAGACTTGTCAGGTATTGGAGTGCTTTACATGAGCATTGGTTACATCACACAAGAACAAATTCATTTTGTTTGTAGACATGGGGAGACTAAGTGATTTGACCAGAATCACAGAATGTCGAGCTGAAGCAGAAACTTCAACCTGGTTCCCCAGTTGCAAAGTCTGCAGTTCTGGAAGTAACACCACATCCTCTCCCCTAAGTGCAACATTTAATCAAGTGGTCAACTGGATAAAAAAACATAAAGATAACAAATAATTTAAAAGTGCTTTGTCGCTATTTGAAAACTCAGAAAATATGTCCTTATTTTAGTCTTTTAGAGCACTAACCATAATTTTGATGCCAATAAGACCCTCTCATATATGTAATTTCTAAAGGAAATGCTCTAGGTATTACAGTTTTGATTACATCAAGATGATGTCAGGCGTTCCACACTTTTGTAATAAATATAGAATGTTAGCAATCTAGTTGTTCATTAGGATACTGTTGAGAGGCAGAGGCCAGGGGCACGGACTCTGAAAATTGAAGGCAGGTAGGAGGGTGCAAAGGCAACAATTTAACCACACTGAGCAGGCAGGAAGGGCCGTGGAAGCACAACAGACTATGGAGGGCAGTGGAAAGGGGGGCAGGGGCAACAAACCAACAATACATGACTTGCAAGAGAGGCTGTTGGAGGGAAGATCTATTACGGGTCAAGGAAGCTAGGGGCGGTCCCCAGATCCCCGGGAGCCACCACAGAACTGAGCAGGAGAGTGAGTCAGGGACAAAAGGGGCACCTTAATTTGAGCCGGGGTGCCTAGGGAACGCTTGCTCCAAAAATGAAGAAAACAGACATATGAGACATGGAATTGGAGGCAGAATACAATGGCAGTTTAATGAGAAGATGCAACTTCAAAGAAACCGCAGAATAGAGACATAAAGTACAAAATACAGAATCCAGATAATCATACAGCTGTCATAATATTCTCTGTATCTCAAGTAATGTACTGACAGAGAGAGAGAGAAAACACATCTATAAATGCATCATGAGAAACAAGTTACACCAAGGAAAATGTTACCTAGGAACACTCACGTTTACTCTTAGAGCAAGCATTCCTGCAATTACAATACAAAATCTTTTAAATGCAAAAGTAAAGAGAACAATGGTTAAACATAACATGACATTTCATATAGGTAAAATAGAATAAGATACTTCAAGCAAAGCAGAGCAAGACATTTTAAGCAAAGGAAGACAAGAGCTCCCAGCTCTTGGGGAAAACCTGCACTGCCTGTTAACCTACATACAGACGGCGAGGTAGTCCGTCGATATCTGTGGGTGCTCCCTTTTTATATCATTTTGTGGGCTCCTTTGCACGCTACATCTACCTACGTATGCTACCCAAAAGCTTTGTCTGCAGATTTTACCAGACATTTCGTCATTTACCCACTTAATGCTGACAATGGACTGGGTGAAAAGGTCAGTCTCTCAGGCCAATCGCTTATCGTAAGTTCCATAGAGCAAGCAGAAAATAATGGGTATTGTACGGGAATTCAATATATTCATGTATAAAATCTCCTCAGTTCTCCTAACTTGACGCTCTGCGGTTGCCACTTCCTTAAAAGCGGGAAACCTGCCCAGGAAGCAAGTACCAGTCCAGGATGCAGCCTACTGTATGTCGACAGCTTCAGGGGGATGTTGAACTTTGATACCGAGCACGGAGCACTCGGGTAGGGTGGGGGCTACTAGTTTGGATCAGAAGGCCTCGCCGACCTGCCTTCAGACTGCTATACACTAAAATTGCAGAGCTATGGTCAATTTAACAAAGAGGCCTACATATTGAACAGAAGGGCCTACACAGGGGTTTTATGCTGGCTGAGTGGTAAGGATGTCTCAGGATAATTATATAGCAACACAGGACCCGCTGGTCAATTTAATACGGCCTACAAATGCAGCTGGCAGGGCAAGGACAAGGGTCTCATACTTCAGGTGTGGACAGAACGGGCCAGGGGCCCCCTGTGATACAAAATCTACCCTCCTTCAAGGCTGTGGCAATGTAATAGACCATTGTGGGCAGAAGGAAGAGGCAATGGTAGTACAACCATACATGCCAACAGACCCGATTCAGCCAGGAAACGTCCAATGTTTTTAAGCTCAAATGGGCTTTATTTGATCTGTCTCCTGTCTACAATATCCTCTATTTCAATGTAACTCAAAGGGGAAAATCAATACCCCAGTTTTTTTTCAAAATCTCCCTCTTACCAAGTTCAAAATGTTCGCAAGTATGGTACATTGGATCATGGAAGGAAATGGGATAGGGACATGGACTTGGATAACAGAGGACAGGAGGGACATGGAGAGGTGCACCAAACTGACCCTGCAGGGCAGGCATCAGGGTTTGCAGCAGCACAATACACCACACAGGGCATGCGGGACGGGAGTGCAGCACAACAATCCATAGACAGCAATAGGGAGGGGACAGGACCATGCACATGGACAACAGGGGCAAGAGGCAATGGTAGCTAGCTGACCATAATGGACAGACAGGAGAGAAAGCTGCAGCATAACAGACCATAAAGGGCAGGAGGGACGGATCAGGGGCATTACAATGGAACAGACAAGCCAGGAGGGAGGGAGTAGGGCTGGGGGCAAGGGGGCAGGGCAGGAGCAGCAAGATAGCCATGGAGGTCAGGCAGGATGGGCACTAGAAGCAAGACACACCATGAAGAGCAACAGTGAGACTGTGATGGCATACACACAGACCATGGAGGGAAGGTGGGAGGGGGTCAGGGGCAGCTAACTGACCACACAGGGAAGGTGGGAGGGTCCATGGCAGCACAGAAGACCATGCATGGCAAGTGGGAGGGTTAGTGGCAGCACAATGGCTATGATGGGCAAGAAGGAGGGTGGAGGGGCATGCACAAAGGACGATGGAGGATAGAAGGGAGGGTCAGGACCTGTGCACAGACAAGAAAGTTCAGGGGAAGGGACCTCACAACAGACCACACGGGGCAGGCAGGAGGAGCAGTTGCAGCACAACAGACCAGGGAGGGCAGAAGGGTGTGGCAGTACAATGGACCATGTAGGACAGGAGGAAGAGGATAGGGGCATGGCATGTGGACAGGCAGGGTGGAGGTGGCAGGGACAGGTTACAGTCATCTGACAATGCTAGGCAGGTGGGAGGGGAGTGGCAGCTCAACAGAACACTCAGAGTAGATAGGAGTGGCAGGTCCATGGGACATGGTGGGCAAAAAGGATGGAGCAGGGGCATGCACAAAGACATCGGAGGGCAGGGGGAAGGAGAATAGGGGCAGCAAGCTAAGCACAGAGTTTAAGCAGGAGGTCAATGATGGGGCATAGAATTGGGCAATGGAGGGCAGGAGGAGTGGACTGGTACATCATACTAAATTGAGGGCAGTGGCAGCACATCAGACCATGCATGGCAGGAGGGAGGAGGCTAGTCCATGGATTCACACAACAGAGGATAGGGAGGAAGGGGATGGGGCAGCAAGCTAACTGTTCAGAGAAGGCGGGTATTAGGAACTTTATTGTTTTTAAAACATTGTGTCTGTGCGAACTACTTAAAATATGAACAAGTATGCAGCATAATCTCACTTTTATTCAGGAAGAAGAGGACGTTTGTGACTGTGACTCCGGGCTCACTTGGCAGAAACACCCCCTGACCCTCCACCCCCTATCGCAAAATGTAATGCCCGTGAAAAGGGTAGGTGAACACAGTGTTATATAGAACATAGTCCTGAGAGCACGATTGAAAATAAAAACTAGATATAGTGTATGGTATAAACTATGCACCAAAAAGTGTGATATAAGATGAACCGGGCGTGAAATATAATATGCAATACATTGTGCGCAATGACAGATTCATTGGAGAGCGCGAGATAGCACAGGCACTAGCGTGTGCTATGCGATATGCGCCTTGGAGTGTAATATGCACAGGGCAGTGTTGTGTAACCTAACTAGTCTCTAAAGTTGTAATATAAAATATGTGCTGGGGAGTGTAACGTTGCATATGCACTGTGACAAAGATATGGATCCCAGATTGTAATATGTATGGCATAGCACTGTGCGTTATAACATAGGCATCGAGAAAGGCACGTTAGATGGGGCAATATAACCCGTGCAAAGACAAGTGTGGCATGACATATTCACGGGGTGGTGTTACAGTGCACATGGGCTAGAGAGTGTCATAGCATATGCACTAGCTAGTGGAATACAACACAGAGGTGTGTGGCACTCGGCAGGCAATGGTGGGTGTAACACAGCATTGGGCTCTGTCAGGAGCACGCTGTGACTCTCAAGTGATGTTCGTCCCCTTTCCAGAGAGTAAAATAAAAAGTATTACACATCCGGCAGTGGATGTGTGTTTTATTAACCGTGAGGGGGGTTTCTTGCATAGTTTTGGTCGAATTTTTGTCGAATCCCCTTTGAATGGCTTGGTGTGCATGTGTATTAAATGTGCCCGTCAATAGCTACCCATGTTTGTATAAATAAACGACAAGGGTGTCTACCAGGATTAGGCACGGTAGGGCATCAGACATGTCAGAGCTTCACTAGTGGTGTAAATACATTCCACGTGGATTCATTGCATGCATAGTCGCCTTTTAATGAATATCACGCAAATCGTCATGGTGATAGGTACGTACGGTTTGTCCAGCATGTCCTAGGTGTGTCTATAAATATATATTTTTTAAAAATAATAAAAAACAGTGGCCGGCCCTGGGGAATGGGGTCAAAAAAATATAATTAGGAGACTGGCCCTGGGGGATGGGGTCATCAGGGCCAATAAATTAGAATAAGAAGGGGAACCAAACAGCCCCCCTTCTTAAAAAACTAAAATAAATAAAAGACTGGCATCGTGCCGGAGGCCATGCCCCCTCCGTGCAGCACTCTGCAAATGCGCCCCCAACAGGCATCTCCAGTATGCGCCAGGGAGCTGCGCTGCAGCCAGGTGTTCTGAGGCCAAGCCCCTTTTTACACCTCTCTGCAACGCAGCTCTGTGGCGCTTACTGGAGGTACCTAGTGGTCTAGTTTGACCCTAGGGACCCTTAGGATTCAAGGGGACTTAATCTCTCAACTTAGAACAGCCACAGGGCGCGTTTACACAGTGGTGAAGGGAGGGGACGGGGCCTGAGGTGACGTGTGCAAACACGCACTATGGCACGTTTTAAATTGGGGATATAATTTCCCTTCAATACTGAGGGCCCCTGGGGGCTAACTAGCCCACCAAGTGCTTCCAGTAAGCGCCACTGAGCTGCATTGCAGAGAGGTGGTCCAGGCCGTGCCACTTTTTACACCTCTCTGCAACGCAGCTCTGTGGCACTTACTGGAGGTACCTAGTGGGCTAGTTGGACCCTAGGGACCCTCAGGATTCAAATGAACTTAATCTCCCAACTAAAAATGGACACAGGGCGTGTTTACACAGTGGTGAATGGAGGGGACGGGGCCTGAGTTAACGTGTGCAAAAACGCCCTGTGGCCTGTTTTAAGAGGTAGTTTTAATCCCCATGCCCTATTATATACTAGGGGCTTACAGAGGAGGTCATGCTAATCACAGGGGGACCCCAACGCATAATGTTCCCTAGTGTATGTAGGTGTTTTCACTGTATTCTAAGTGTCTTTTAACATAGCACTGGCTCTAGGACTGGTTAGTCAGACTCAGTTACCACCAGTATCCGTCTGAAAAAGTTGAGGGTACAGGATGATTTTGCAACAAGGCTTCTTTCTGCTCTTCTTTTTGTTCTTTCTGCACGTTATCCTTCTTCCTGCACTTATCTTCGTATTTGAGGACTTATGTTGCTTCTTTCTGCACTTCTTTTGTTTCTTTCTGTGCATTTTTTCTTCTTTCTTCACATGGCCTATCTCTGTAGGCATAGTTAGAAATTAGCATTTAAAAAACCTTTGAAATTCACAGAAAAAACCATAGGTTTCAGGCACGTTATAGTTAGGAATTAGCATTTAAAAAACCTCAGAAATTCACTGAAAAAACCATAGGTTTCAGGGGTGTTATAGTTAGCTGGACTTTTCACTTGTACAAAACCATTGAAATTCCCCCGTTATAGTTAGTTCAGCTAACTATAACTCGCGCGCCCGCAATGCACTGCTGATGACGTCACATATTACATCACTCATGACATGGTCAGTGACATCACTCATGACATCACTGATGACATCTCAAATGACATCACTGATGACATCACTGATGACATCATCCTTGTGATAGAGTGGCAGACCTCCTCTCACCCTAATATAACCTTTGATACACACATTCAAAAATAGAGACTAACATTTTCAAAACAATGGACATACCAATACCAGTTACAACAACCTCTTCAGTAATTCTAAGATCCACATACACATCCACTCATTCACCAACAGTCCTATACAGTCACTCATACATGTACTCACTCATCATATGTACTCATACACCTATACATCCTGTTACACAATGCCACTCATCCATAGAGTTACTCACACACATAGTCACTCATGCTAATAAAGAATCAAACATACATTTACTTGCATATACAGTTATACACACACCACCATACTTACTTCTACGGAAACTTACACATACTTAGTCTTTTAAACAATCACTTAAAAAAACACATACTTATTCATACAGGAACTCTTTCAATCTCTCACTCTCACATATACTCACATATATACACCAATAGTCACATATACTAGTTTAAAACATATGTAGTTCTTCATAAAGACACTATTGAGACAGTCATTCACTCACTAACACACCCATACACACACTCATCCACCCATACAGTCCTGCACACATGCTGTGTTCAACCCATACAAACAGTGAGTCACTCATTCATGCACCTATGCACTACGTAATACCCCCCACCGAACCATGCAGACACTCAGACTGATACTCAAAAAACCAACTAATAACCTATATAGACACCCATGTAGCTACTCACCAACCCATGCAGCCACTTATACACAAAGTGAGAGACTGATACAGATATTTACATATTTAAACATTACTCACTAAGCCATGTATTCACTATGATACACTTAATCAGTCAGTTACACAATCAATTTTTCAAAAACAAATCATCCATTTAGACACTTATATACCCATTTATTCTTCCATCGACCTTGAGATATACATATATAAAACATATTTAATTTTCAGAAAAACACACATTCACTGGATGATGTCATCAGTGATGTCATCAGTGATGTCATTTCAGATGTCATCAGTGATGTCATGAGTGATGTCACTGACCATGTCATGAGTGATGTAATATGTGACGTCATCAGCAGTGCATTGCGGGCGCGCGAGTTATAGTTAGCTGAACTAACTATAACGGGGGAATTTCAATGGTTTTGTACAAGTGAAAAGTCCAGCTAACTATAACACCCCTGAAACCTATGGTTTTTTCAGTGAATATATATATATATATTTTTTTTTTTAATTCCAGTTTACAAAATGAAGCGTGCTCTCAGAAGGCCATATCAACCAACTAGGGAGGGGCGGAGTAAACAGAGAAGACAAAGACGCAAACAAAGAAACAAGAAAAGACAAAGAAATAGAGCCAATGGGAACCAGACGTGGGGGCTATCGGAATCGACAATAATGGATGATACTGAAATGGTAAATAAGACTATTGTTAATCTCTCTAGTCGGAAGCTCTAATTTCTAGAAAAGAAAACACTTTGTCTAGGATTATCATTTTGCCCTACTGAAACTTTTAACTACTCAGAAACATGTATTGATATGTATAAATATATCAGGAAACTTAAGCTAAAGAAATGGCATACTCTGAAGAATAGCAGCAAGAGGAATGATACCCCAATTAATGAAATTCACCCCCAACCCAATCTTACTGTAGGGGATTCCAGCATACTAAGAACTATGCAGGATCTGGCTATGAATACTGAAATCCCTGAGAATGAGGACACTTTCGAAACTCTTGAATGCTGGGATATCACTACTGACAAAGCAGCGAATACTAAATTCAAGCCCAAATCTGTATTTTACCCCTCCCTACCACACGATAATCTGGACACCTTCCAGGACGTGGTGACTAATTCTCTCATAGAATACAAACACCAACAAGCTAAAGGTAGATCTAAAGGTTTCAACCTAACTGTGAAACAAAAAAACATAATCTCATCCCTAGCAGACAATACAAACATCATAATTCGTCCAGCAGACAGAGGGGGGAACGTTGTGATACAGGACAAGGAACTATACATCAAAGAGGCCCTAAGACAACTCAACAATGAATCCTTTTACTGCAAAAGTAACACAAAGACATATAATGAAAGCATAACGACAACGTGGAGTTGTCTGACAGAATGGCAACAACAAGGGATAATATCCTGGCACGAATATCTCTTTCTTAAAAAAGACTATCCGAGGCTCCCCATCATATACTTCCTCCCTAAAGTGCATAAGAATCCCCTGGCCCCCCCCAGGTAGACCTATTGTCTCATCCATTGGAAGTGCTTTTGAAAATATATCTAGATATGTGGACTTCTTTCTGCAGGAATATGTGTCAGAACTCCCGTCCCATGTACGAGATACTAAAGACTTCTTGTGTAAAATTGACAACTTGAAGTGGGAGGAGGGCGATCATTTTCCCACTATGGATGTCTGCTCATTGTACACTATTATAGAACATAAACAAGGGGTGAGAGCGTGCAACCATTACCTTAAGGGAATAGATATCAGGCATCTAGAACATACAAAAATGCTAATAGAAATGATGGATATATGTCTAAAAAACAACATATTTATGTTTAACGGAGATCTGTACAAGCAAACAACAGGTACATCTATGGGTACGAGCTTTGCGCCAAGCTTCGCGAACCTCTTCCTGGGGCTCTGGGAGGAGGAAATACACAATGATGTCCTGTATGATGCCCATTTCAAGAAGGTTAACAAATGGTTACGGTACATCGACGACCTCTTTGTAATATGGCAGGGTACCAAACAAGAGGCAGAAGATTTTGTTAATCTTCTTAATAGAAACACCTATAACATCGTGTTAACCCACAAAATAAGCAGAGACGAGATAGAATTACTCCATGTGAAAGTAAAGGCTACCGCCAATACTTTACAGACGGAACTCTTCAGAAAAGAGACCGCAGGCAACAGTCTCCTTCATGCTCTCAGCAGCCACCCTGACACTCTTAAATGGAGAATTCCATATGGCGAGTTGCTGAGAGCAAGAAGGAACTGCAGTGACACCACCTGCTACCAGGAAGAAGAAAGACTCATGTTACAAAGATTCAGGGAGAGGGGTTACCCAGAGTGGGTCTTAAATAGAGCTGTGAAAAAAATGGAACACATAACAAGAGAAAGAACCATGGAAGCAAAACCCAGAGAAAATCAGGATGAGGGCCCAGAAAGTAGAGTAATTCTCGCGTATAATAAAGATTCTCAGAAAGTGTACAAAATCCTCAATGAGAATTGGAATATCTTACAAAGTGACCCCATCATAGGTCACCAGATCAGTGACTGACCCAGAATCACATACCGCAAGAGTAGAAGTCTCAGAGACATACTCATGAAGGGTGACATAACTGAACAGACAGCCAGTAGCCAGCATAATCTGAAGGGGTTCTATCCATGCGGCCACTGCAAGGCATGCAGGAACAGCGGAATGGTGAAGGAATTTAGTACACCAAAAAAAAAAAGTAAAATCCAAAATAATGCAGTTTCTTACATGCACCACATCGTATGCCATTTACATACTGGAGTGTCCCTGTAACAAAAGATGTGTGGGGAGCACCACACTGACGGCAAAGAAGAGGGTCTTAGAACACCTCAGAGCCATTACAAACAAAGATCCCCAATACCCTGTGGCACGCCACTTTGCGGAATTCCATCTATCCAACAGCAGCCTGTTGAGGTACTTTGTAATAGAACAGATACCTGCCAAACATAGAGGGGGTAATAGGGAACTGTCCCTCAGAAGGAAGGAATCAAAATGGATCCTAGACCTCGAAACTAAGCAGCCCAAGGGACACAATCAGGATGAGGAGATGGCGACTCACCTGATAGAAGAGTAACTGCGAAAATGTGGATTGTGATGATTGTTTGTGCTTAACTCATGATGCTTTAGTGACCGTACCTACTAGTATTATTTTGATTTTGTGATTTTATGACTTTAGAACACTGTGTGCTCTAATTTATTTTAATTGAATTTCTCTCTTTCCATGCAGGAAGAAAGGAAGGGGCCCATCAAAGCAACACAAGCACAATCACGGGCCACCTACCCTTTTCTTCAATATCTCAAGGAGAGCACCGATGAAGAAACTAGATAAGAACTTTCACAAATTATTATATCACTATAGTTCTTCACTGTATAAGGTCGACTGCTACTCACTTAATAGTATTATGCCTCTCTGATTACTGTGTCACTAGGGCGCTAACAGCGCTTCAAGTAATCCCACTAACGGGAACTTTAGGTTGGCAATAGATCACATACTGATAGATGCCGTCAGTGCGCGCCACAGCAGGCAACCACACACACCTGTCAAGTTTGCACGCCACTTGGCGCTGATTTGTATACGTACATACGAATACCCTAAACACTTGCCTGCGCTAGTAGTAAATCTAATTAGGCGATTAACGGGAACTTTACGCTGGCAATAGATAACACATAGTTAGATTCCTTCACTGCGTGCAGAAACAGGTAGACGCACAAATCTATCAGGCTCGCATGCCACTTGGCGCATTATACAAATGTATAAACGAGTACTCGAGACATTTGTCTGCAACATTATATAGAGCACTGTGATTATATAGTGACTGTGAACAAGTACAGGATTGGCAGATCCACCTTGCCACCAGGCGTTATATTTTTTGTATATATATGTAAAATCTGCGTACAAAATCGGATCACAGAAATCTTTTGGTATTCACCATTTAAACAGTTATATGAATCGAATATGACATGTTCTAATATGGCGGCCACCCGCACAGAGGTACTATCTCAATGGGAGTCCCTTTTCTATGTTGAGCTTTTGAATTGTATGTAATGCACTGTGTCACAAGCGTTCGACGTGTGATCAAGAGAGTTCACTCTCGAAACGCGTAACGTCGGAATAAAGATCGCTGGTTGATATACCCTTCTGAGAGCGTGCTTCATTTTGTAAACTGGAATTAAAACTTTACGCCGGCTGTGGCTCTACCGGCCCTGCGCGCCACCAGACAATGGGCGGATATCCCAGGAGGAGCTGAATCTATTTTGAAAATATCTATCTATATATATATATATATATATATATAAACTTCTTTATTCGGTTATTACAAATTGTAAAACCATAAAAGATACATTTCACAAAGAAATATAAATACACAATAAGACAAAAAATCATAATAAAAATAAAATTTACACAAGTCCAGAGTCAAATATTTTGCAAGAAACGATTCTTATAGTTTCAATACCGTATTTGGGAGTACATCTAACATACGTTTTACAGATTTTTCCTATGCTTTATAATACATTTTAAAAAGTTAAGGACGCGGTAACAGACCAGTTCGGATTCTAGCAGTTGGAGACGTAGCATAACAGGGCGACATTGTCTAAGTCCCCACTGCTTTAGTAAGGGTAATAGCCAAACCCTTCTATGTAAATGATGGAATTTACAAAACAGTATTGTATGTAAGTTTGACTGTATTGATTCCTCATCACAAGGACAGGTAGGGAGAATTGGATCCCAATTTTTTCTGTCTGGAAAGGCTACTAATCTGTGAAAAAGATCTAGTCTGAATCTTGTCAATAACATTCTATCATAGGTACTAATCTGTAATGTAAGATAAGGCTGGATAAAAAACGTGAGCTGGGTCATATTGGCATGAAGAACTGAGGGTTTTGTCGACTCGGATGTCAACCTCAATGACTCTAAATGTGTCAGAGCCAGTTGTTTCAGTGATCGCTTAGATACTTCGATAATGTTTTTAGGTTCAAGGTAATACTTCTCCAATCCGAGATCATTGAAGAAATTTCTGATGTACCGAAGCCATTTAATTTTTAGTGATTGGTCAAGGATCATTGAATCTGCCACAATTTCCTGGGTTAAGATGTTTTTATCAGAAGTCCAAATGCGCCGCCAAAGCAGTAGTGGTTGAATCCTTAGTAAATCCTCTAAATAAGGGATTCCAAGTTCTAGATGGGAAGCGTAAGTTGAAGTGCTACGCGGTGTTGCTAAGAGGAATCTAAGGAAAGTGTTTTCGGCCACCTGTAGGGCACTAACATCTGCATATCCCCAGAGTCCCGCCCCATAGAGTGCAATCGCCTGACACTTGGCTATATATATTTTTAGTAATTCCACTGGGGGCCTTCTCCCCAGTCTCTGAGAAAAACTCATCAAGGAGGTTATGGCTCTTTTAAGAAGATGACATCTGGCCTCTACTGCTGGTCTCCAATTAAGTCTTTCATCAATCATGATACCCAGGTAGCAGTACTGAGTGGTTACCTCAAGTTTTTGATCTTTGAGGTAAATGTTCTTTAGAAGTTTTTTCCCGCTACCTGCTACCATGATGAACGTTTTTTTAACGTTTACTTGTAGGTCCAGCCCACCCATGAAGTCGACATATCTATTCAGGGACCTTTGTAGTTCTCGCGGCGTGCGTGCCAAAATGACAGCATCATCTGCATAGAGCAGAGCGGGAATCAGGCGTTGTTTTACTCGTGGTAGATCCTGAGCCCCCCTCAACATCTCCCCCTCTAATCCATTTGTGTACAGAGAGAAGAGGAAGGGAGCCAGGACACATCCCTGCCTGACTCCACGCTCTACTGCAAAAGGTGCTGTCAACTCCCCCCTCGTGCCAAAACGGACCCTTGCTGATGCGTTTGAGTACAGCTCTCTTAAAAAATCTAAAAGAGGGGGATCCACTCCCATATGGGCCAAGATCATCCAAAGTTTTGCGTGCGAGACGCAATCGAAAGCGGCGGACAGGTCCACATAGACCATGTAAACCGTGTCCTTCTTTGCTTGGAGATATTTGCCCACTATCAAACTGAGATTAAGGGCCTGCTCTACCGTTCCAAAACCCTCCCGAAATCCAAACTGAAGATCTGAAATGATATCTCCCTCCTCAGCCCAGAGCCGGAGTCGTTCAAGCACGACTCTGCCAACGACCTTTCCCAAAGAATCTAATAAGGAGATCGGACGGTAACATTTCACGTCTTGACGATCACCCTTTTTAAAAATTGGGACCATGATCGATTTTGTCCAGGATTTTAACAGACCCAGCTTCACGGCTGCAATACAAACTCTCGTGAGGATGGGGGACCAGAGATCTAGATTGAATTTAAAAAGATCCACTGGAACCCCATCTGGGCCTGGGGCTTTCCCACTTTTACTTGCTTCCAAGGCCACTATAACTTCAGAAATGTCGAAGTACAGGGGAATTGGATATACGACTGTTGGAAGTAGCGATTGTGTCCCTACCGGTGTTGCTGTATTTTTAAAGATCTTAGAAAAATGAGACACCCAGATGTCTTCTTCTATTGCAACTTCTATCTTTGGGCCGTCTTTGTCTTGTAAATAAGGGGTTTTAACAGTTCGCCAAAAAGCGGCACTGTTTTTGGAGACGGCACTGGAATGTAAATCATTCCATAATTTCTCTTTTAAGTCTTTGATTCTTTGCTTGCGTGCCCATCGATATTGATGTCTCAGGGATTGGATCTGCTCCCGATCTCTAACAGTTTTATTTAGCGCCTCCTTTAATTTAGTTAGAGCCATAGTACAGCTATGGTTAAACCACCCTTTAGTAGTTGGGTTTGAGTTGTTTGAAGTTATTGTGAGAAGTCCCTTAATTTTCTCTAATATTTGTGCGAAATTATTTAGGACTTCTACATCTGATACTCCTAAATCCAAACACTTAATTATATTTGCATATGCCTCATTTACCAATTTTCCTGTGATTTCTTCTGGGTTTATTTTCCCCCATTTTAATGTGTAATCATTTTGCCTTCCTAGCTCAAGGTTATTTTGTGCGAGGGTCTTCGCTATAGCAGCAGTTGGAGATTGAAAATTAGTTACATAAAACTCCATCCTAAGGGCAGAATGATCACTTAAATCATTTGTCAAGACCTCAAACAGCCTGGCTCGAGGCAACAGTCCTATTGACACGAGGATGTAATCTACTGTCGTTTTGTAACCCCGACCCACATATGTTGGTTGCAGGGAATTTGAACCTGGACTTGGCTCGTTAGCGATTACAAGTTCCAGGTCTGTTAAAACATTATTCATTGCGTTCCCCCCCCTGCTATGAGAAAAATGCATGAGGGGAATATCATTTTCATCCACAATCACGCAACGATTTTTTCCGACATGTGGGCATGGGTGTAAATTCAAATCTCCTCCCCATAAAAGATGGACTGCCCCTTTTCCTATCCTTAAATTATGGATTAGCTTTTCCTTGATGTTAGAGAGAAGAATCAGGAATTTGTCCTCTTCTAGGTTGTTATAAAGATTAAGCAATAGGATCGACTCTTTGTTTTTTAACACAAGGGAAAGTAACTGGAAATTTGGGTCATACACTACTACAGATACTTTCAAAAAATTAGCTGTATTTGCAATGTATGTGATCAACCCTCCCTTAGGTCTGCCTACATTAGTACCCAGAGCGGGGGTAAAAAATGTTTTATAGCCCGGAAGATGGAGCTCGGTCGTGGACCATGTCTCCTGAAGACATATGATTTTCCCCAACTCCAAGAAGGTAACAGCCGTCCCATCGTCGATTTTGGAGCGGAGGCCCGCTACGTTCCAGAAGAGGATAGGTAAGGGCTGCGATTCTATATTAGTCGGGGCTTCATTTACTACACGAATCATTTTTTCTTTGGGCGCTGGGTAACATATCTTGGAGTTAATAATTTCTGGGTTGGTCACGGGTTCATTGATTAGACAGATTGTTTTTTCCTTGGGCATTGGATGACATAACTTGGAATTAGTTGTTTCTGTCATCACTAGTGGTCAGTCGACTGATTCAAGAACACTGTACCTATTTACCGTCGGGATACTGGACCAAAAATCCCTTTGGGGTGGCTCTCTATATGCTATACGAGTGCCCCAATCGTCCCGTCCTCCTCCCCAATATCGTGGCCCCGATGAATGCCAGGGACCATCGTGGTCATAATGGCGGGAACCCGCTACTTGCCAATGATTGGAATGTTTCCCATGACGTAAAGCTGTTACTTCCCAGGGGCGAGTGAAATGATTTGGGTTCCCTTTATAGAGGCCGGAAGGATAGAAAAAGGAGAGTCTCCTAGTTCCTATTTCCTCATTTACATTCGAGAACTCCCAGGAGCAAATATAATTTACCACACTTGGGTCCTCGAATGTAATCAAAATGCAGTCTCCTGGTATAGTTTTTCTACTATTTCCCATCCAAGGGGTCCTGCGTACCATCAGAATCCTACAAGTCCAATTTGCTGGTACAGGACGATTAGTATTTAGCCAGTATTGGACCTTATTTTTCAATGACCACGTAGGTTCTGCGTTTCGGTCGTCTATTTCAGGGACACCTGTCATTACAACTACGAAGGGACTTGCTTCTGGGGGCAAATCAACAGCCAAACTAGTTTCAAGAGGTTTCCTTAAATCGCCTCTGTTGGTATCAGGCGCCACGGTTTTTGGGGGAGATTTGTTTGGGGACAACGTTTTTGTATTAGGCAGCAATTTTTTAGGTGCCAAGATTATCGGGACAGGGGTTTTTTCTATCGGGACATTGCCCTGAGGCGAAGTTGTCGTGGGATTTAGGGTAGGTTCCACTACTCTGTTGGTGTTTCGTACTTTAGAAGGTGGTAATTTAGATGTTATTTTTACAGGTAAAATTTCTGAGACTTTATTTTGTCTGTGTACTGGCTTTTGAGGGGGCATCTTAGCTCTTTCCCTACTTTGGTCCCCGGGGGCTTGCTTAAATTTCGTAATATTGATCAAGTTCGATAGCTGGTGCTCTATCTGTGTTAGTCTTGATTCAAGTGGAGCGAGGAAAGATTTTAGGAGGGCTGTGATATTATTAATTAATTGTGAGTTTTCAATCTCCTTTCTTGTTTTGCTAGATGGTAAATGCATAGGAACTTCCTCGCTAATTAATTCTAAAATATCATGCGTAGACTGGTTTATCATTATGGGATCAGTTAACTGTTCTGCACTGTGAGGTACAATCTCTTCCCCACTACGCTGATCGGCAATTTCTTGGGAGCTAGAATTTTTAGAATTGTTCTTTCGTTTCCGTGTGGCGCCCTCTCTCCTCCCTCTTGATTGTCTCAAATCATCCGGTGTTAATTGGGGAATCATCTCTGGTGTCCTCTCTAAGTCTAGACTTAGCTGAAAATCAGATAGTTGAGAGGCCGATAGGTCAACATTGTTTGGCAGGCTACGCCTACCCTCGCAAGGCGACCTACGCCCATTAATGCTTAGAGTTTCCGGGGTTTTCGCATTCCTTAGGTTGCCAATAGATGATCTTTTAGCCAACGCTAAATCCAAAGACACCCTACCTTCTATTAAACTGATACTTTGGTCAATAAATGTGTTAGCCTTGACTATAAAATCGTCCATGGGGCCTGAAAGTTTGCCCCCACCCCCCTTTACTTTGTTTTTTTTCCCTCTGGTTAATACCATATTTCCTAAATACCAATAAGAATGGGTAGGAATTTAAGTGCACGTATTTATCGGAAATACTCAGTCTTTTAAAACATACATATGCAATAATAATATAATAAAATTACATGTAGTAATACGTACACAGTTCACAGAGAGTTAAGAGCGTTAGGGGGATGGCCCGGTCCGGTCTCTTCCGTTCTCTAACGGCCTCAAACGGCCCGCTCTTTGCCCGGTCTTAGCCCCGGGCTAAGGCCCGCGCGCGTCCCGCTGGCGCGTGTAAGCGGGAAGACAATATAAAAGGCAAAGGGAGGCGGTGGTATTGGGGGAGGAGTCGGGAAGAGGACCAGGTGCAGCTGGTCTGCATCACGCGCAGCACCCTGGTCCTCGCATTCCCGAATGCGCCGGGCACTCACAGTGATCAGAGTGTCCAGGTACACTCCCTCGCCGATCTCGGGCAGAATGCAGCAATCCGGGCAACGTAGAATAAAAGCACCGGTGACACTTTAAGGAGGCAGGCAGCAGAGTCTCGGTCCCTCGAGCGGCTCCCGCGCAGCGGGGGCCGCGAGGCGCGGTGGCAAGTTCAAAATCAGCAAATGAAATCCAGATAGTCCCCAGAATGGGAGACGGCAGACACCAGACCTTCAAGCGGAGCCCATAGAACGAGAGCAGCAATGCTTAATGAAGGTGTTGGGGGAGGAGTCGGGAAGAGGACCAGGTGCAGCTGGTCTGCGTCACGCGCAGCACCCTGGTCCTCGCAGTCCCGAATGCGCCGGGCACTCACAGTGATCAGAGTGTCCAGGTACACTCCCTCGCCGATCTCGGGCAGAATGCAGCAATCCGGGCAACGTAGAATAAAAGCACCGGTGACACTTTAAGGAGGCAGGCAGCAGAGTCTCGGTCCCTCGAGCGGCCCCCGCACAGCGGGGGCCGCGAGGCACGGTGGCAAGTTCAAAATCAGCAAATGAAATCCAGATAGTCCCCAGAATGGGAGACGGCAGACACCAGACCTTCAAGCGGAGCCCATAGAACGAGAGCAGCAATGCTTAATGAAGGTGTTGGGGGAGGAGTCGGGAAGAGGACCAGGTGCAGCTGGTCTGCATCACGCGCAGCACCCTGGTCCTCGCAGTCCCGAATGCGCCGGGCACTCACAGTGATCAGAGTGTCCAGGTACACTCCCTCGCCGATATCGGGCAGAATGCAGCAATCCGGGAGGAGGCAGGCAGCAGAGTCTCGGTCCCTTGAGCGGCTCCCGCGCAGCGGGGGCCGCGAGGCGCGGTGGCAAGTTCAAAATCAGCAAATGAAATCCAGATAGTCCCCAGAATGGGAGACGGCAGACACCAGACCTTCAAGCGGAGCCTTAACTGGAGTATGCTTACAGTGAGTGCATCCTGCTTGTGGGCAATTGTGGAACTGAATTTAATCGGCCGACCCGGTCGAAGGAAGCACCGCCGCAGATGTCGGCGGTCCCACTGCCGGTGCGATGCATCAGCAGAACTGGACTGATTAGCATGAAATTCGAACGGGGAAGGACTCTGCCTGTGCCCCTGTGATGTTTTAATATTAGGTTGAATGGACTGCCTGCAGCCTACTTGGGATTTATTTTTTGAACTATCAGCCCCAGAATGCATCTGTGAAGTTTAACTCACCTGAGTGTGATTGTGACATGGAAATAAAGGAGGGACATACGCTGATAGTTGTGTAGCTGGCAGTCATTCAATTGCAGAAAAGCCTTTGAGAAAGGGAGTAATCCTGAAACGCGTCAGGCTCTGCTGATGCTGGGAGCATGGGTGCCTTCCCTTAACTGGAGTATGCTTACAGTGAGTGCATCCTGCTTGTGGGCAATTGTGGAACTGAATTTAATCGGCCGACCCGGTCGAAGGAAGCTCCGCCGCAGAAGTCAGCGGTCCCACTGCCGGTGCGACGCATCAGCGGAACTGGACTGATTAGCATGAAATTCGAACGGGGAAGGACTCTGCCTGTGCCCCTGTGATGTTTTAATATTAGGTTGAATGGACTGCCTGCAGCCCACTTGGGATTTATTTTTCGAACTATCAGCCCCAGAATGCCTCTGTGAAGTTTAACTCACCTGAGTGTGATTGTGACATGGAAATAAAGGAGGGACATACGCTGATAGTTGTGTAGCTGGCAGTCATTCAATTGCAGAAAAGCCTTTGAGAAAGGGAGTAATCCTGAAACGCGTCAGGCTCTGCTGATGCTGGGAGCATGAGTGCCTTCCCTTAACTGGAGTATGCTTACAGTGAGTGCATCCTGCTTGTGGGCAATTGTGGAACTGAATATATATATATTATAACAAATTCATGTATGGCAAGAAAACTGTTGACATTTGTTTTCAAAATAACAACGCTAAAATCTGTTGTCTATGTTCATGGTTACGATGTCACGTTATCACGCACTTGCACTTTAAAAACTCAGGCTTCTATCGTTAGCGTCATGTGACCAAGGCCTCCAGTAGGTCGAAACGCGTCATGGCGGCGGTGCAGGTTATGGATTAAAATAAAGAATTAAGAGCACCTACTTCTGGGTCCGTGTTCGTCTCTGGCGTATTCATGCAGCGCATCCTGTGAGGCGATTTCCTTGTGGCGTTTATCATTTCTCCGTTCAGCTTCTACGGAGTGTCACGGACCCCTTCTTTGCCTGGGCTTAGCAACAGGAAGCATCCTTCTGGTCACCCGGAAGTTCTACAAGCTCCTAGTCGGAGCGGTTGCGCTAGCCCCCGGTCAGCAGCTACGACCCCTACCGAGAGCCAGAGGCCAGCCGGCCTGAGTTGCAGGCGGCCGTGAAGATTGCAAAGGTAGGCGGATTGGCATTTTTGACCGGTTAAGAAGTGTGCGTATTCACATTCGCGAGCATCGTCATTTGGTGCGGTGCCGTCAAAGTGAATTTACAGATTATTATTCATTTTCCGTAACCTGGGCACCATGGCCGCCAGCGCTGCGAGAAGCCGTGAGGAGGCGGCAATGGAAATGTTCGACGATTCTCCGGTCATTGAATCTGAACCGACTAGTTCCGCGGAGGTTCCCCGGGTGGGCAACACGGATCTGAAAGAACTATTTAAAAAGTTAGAAAAGGCCATGCGAGTTGAGACCTCGAAATGGTGGGAGCATCGTTCTCTATCACGCTATTTGGAAGTTGGACGCATACCGCGTGGTTTGCGTATCATGCTGGCACCTAGCTATGAGAACCCGGATCCTCAGATGCTGGTAGACTGGGCGGAATGCAACTTACAATCTTTTGCTAACTTGTTGAGAATTCTGGTCAGGTATGCTGAAAGCGATCGTTTAAAAATCCAAACAACCATCGAAGAGTTGAATGAACAAATAAAAAAACTGGGTCCCTCTGATTTGGAGAAAAAACATCGTGAAGAAATGCATACCCGATTAGCCAAAGAAGAAGAGGCTATCAAGAAACGAAAGGCCTTTAAATTTCAGAGGGACAAAATTGACTATCAAAATGGTCAAATATTTACATTTGCCAGGAAGTTTGTCACTCTGAAACAGAAGGTTTGCCAGTCTGCCACAACAACGCAATTGGCGGGCAGTAAAACCGGGGCGTATTCATCATCCTCTGTTTCTGATCTTAGCTCTATTCCAGGCAGTGAATCAGAAAATGAACAAGCCTCTGCGAGCAAAGAATTGGGGTTTACAAGGCTTACCCCGGCGCAAGAGGTGGCCTGCCTTCGGCACGACAGACGCCAGACCTTAAGGCCCCGTGTGCAGAACACAAGAATGGCAGGAGAAACAACATCAAGCGAAGGGAACGTAGGAAACACCGCAAGATCCAACAGCGGTCAAAGACCGCAGAACAACAAAAGAGGTCAGAAGCGATGGACTCGCAAACATTGAACGAAGCTTCCAAACCCCTTGCTGTCATTAACCTCACCAACATGCAACTCAGCACCAATGAAGAGAAGATTCTTGCCCTCGGCCTTTCTTTTTGTCCAGCAGACAACTTCAACTATGCGCAAACCCGCATAGACGTTTACAAATTCATACGGAAGTTGAAACTTCGTAAGTTTTTTGAACTGAACAAAGATAAAGCCACTAAAACGCAAAGTGTAACATCCGCTATTCCCTCCAGTCCTCCAGTAGGTACTGTGGGTGACTACAATCTTCTTTGTGACCTTCAATTGCTACAAGAAGAAGGCTGTGTTGACAATCTTTCACAAGTCGATGTTGCTCCCATTACCAACAAACCTGGCATAACACCATTTAAACCAAAGTCCACTTTTAACCCCATCATGGTCCATGACAATATAGAAACATACAATGAAATGGTTACCTGCCAATTGAAATCTTTACACAAATCAGTTAAAGGTGCTCAGCATACTCAACAACACTGGAACCATGGTTATGGACAATTGATGAAGAAAATCCAAAGTGATGACAATGTTATTGTCCGTCAATCGGATAAGGGAGGAAACGTTGTCTTGTGGCCAAGAAAGTTGTATGTTGATGAGGCCCTGTTGCATCTAAATGACAGGTTGTGCTACAAGAGAAGCGAATGGAAGGTGGTTAAAGCTGCATGGGGCGATTTCTATAGCAAACTTTTGGCGTGGAAGAGCACTGGTCTTCTCAGCACTGAGGAATTCAAATTCTTGAAAGTCAACCATCCCATCATGCCGGTTTTCTATCTTATTCCCAAGATACACAAGAACACAGCTAAACCCCCTGGAAGGCCTATTATCTCGGCCAGGGGTAGTATTTTGGAGAATACATCGCTCTACGTTGATTTCTTCCTACAAAAGCACGTGAAGGGATTACCATCCTATATACAAGACACTAACGATTTTTTGAGGAAGATCAATGATATTGAGTGGCAGGATGAATACTGGTTAATCACTCTGGATGTTACTGCTTTGTACACCAGTATTCACCATCATGATGGGATCAAAGCGGTTGAACACTTTTTGAGGACTGAGCCTATGTATATGATGGACCACTGTAAAATGATTCTGGACATGATTAACATCTGTCTTAATAACAACTTTTTTCTATTTCAGAATACAGTGTTCCAACAACTAAGAGGCGTGGCAATGGGGGCTTGCTTTTCCCCGAGCTACGCGTGTTTACACATGGGCATGTGGGAAGAGCAAGTCCTCAAAGTCGACTTTAGTGAGGTCATGTCTAACAACATCATTACTTGGCTTCGCTATATAGATGACCTTTTTGTGGTTTGGAAGGGGCCAAGAACTTCTGCCTTGGACTTTATTCAGGCCATCAATGTCAACCGACTTAATCTACAATTTACGGCTCAGATTAGCCAAACTCAAGTTAGCTTTCTAGATGTGGAGGTCTTTGTTCTTGAGGGCAATCTACACACTAAGCTGTTCCGCAAAGCAACCGCGGGCAACACCGTGCTGCATGCTCATAGCCATCATCCGGAACATCTCATACGTAGCATCCCCTACGGGGAGATGCTGCGTATTAGACGCATTTGCAGTACGGATGCACACTGTACATCAGCCCAGGAACAGAGTAAGCTGAGGTTCCTAGCAAGGGGTTATTCCCCGGCAGTGATTGACAAGGCAATGGCTCGTACTAGGTCTTTGTCCAGAGACCTTACCCTGCCTACCAGAAACACCAATTCCAATTCTAAGAATGCCTCTAGTGTGACACCTACCCAAGATGATGCACCCAGATTGATTTTAACCTACAGTCGCCAACATCATAGTTTGCGTAAGATTTTCAAGAAAAATTGGTCGCTTATTCGCCTTGACCCGGTAATAGGTAGCAATGTGCCTAATGCCCCTGCTGTAACTTTTCACAAGGCTCGGTCCATGAGCAATATGCTGGTAAAGAGCAGTCCCGAATTAAGTAGTAACATAAGCAATTGGTTACAAGCCAGTACGGGATTCATTAAATGTTCCTCTTGCAAGGCCTGCACGTTGGGCAGAAGTACTACTACTTATTCTTCTCCGTTTGCCAATACACCCTGTAAGATTACTAAAAAAACTCACATGCAGGACAGATTTTGTAGTTTATGTGCTGGAGTGTACATGTGGCCTGCAATATATTGGTAGTACCAAATTGCAGGCACACAAACGTATACTCCAGCACATGAGGGTGATCATGAATCATGACGTATCTTATCCCGTAGCAAGACATTTCGGTGACAAACACAACAGCAACCTTGAACATCTTAGCTACTTTGTCATCGATTCGGTGCCTCCACTTAGACGTGGGGGGGATCGGGAAGCCATCCTCAGAAATCTAGAAACGCGGTACATTTTGGAGCTAGACTCCAAGGTACCCAAACGCCAGTGAGGACTTCTTCACATGGCTTTAATTTTTTCCTACACAATATCTGCCCTGCAGGTGTATTCTGTATAGCATCTAATAGCACTTGTTCCGCGCTAGAGTTTGGATTCAATGCGACTGTTGACCATCATTGTTCTTCCCCTCTGTTATTTTCTTTTATTTTGAACTGTAGTTATCACTCTTTCTCTGTCTCTTCCTTTTTGCCCTACCAACAATTCAGATGTTGGTTTTTAAACTGGCAGCACTAACAATACTTTCTTGAACGTAGTTATACTTAGAAGGTCTCAGGAATTGAAGTGGTCAACTCCTTTATTTGTGGGGTGATGTTTAACGTGAGTTGAAATGGATTAAACCAGTTATAGGTAGCAACTCAATTAATCTGACACGAACCGAGTTATCCATTCAGGTTGGGTTCACACGCAAACCAAATGATGAGGAATGGCGTGGTTTTTAGGCGATATTTTTACAACCTTGATTTGTAACCAGATGGGGTTCTTATATAAGCTGTTTAAAATCAATGAAAAAATATTCATGAAATTATTTCTCAGCTATAGGTGCTCCCTGATTGCATGGTGTCCCCCAATCATGTGCCAATTGATTTATTTTTCTGTGACCTTTTTTCGTTGTTTTTTAGGGATCAAAATGTATTTAACATGTATTATAACAAATTCATGTATGGCAAGAAAACTGTTGACATTTGTTTTCAAAATAACGACGCTAAAATCTGTTGTCTAAGTTCATGGTTACGATGTCACGTTATCACGCACTTGCACTTTAAAAACTCAGGCTTCTATCGTTAGCGTCATGTGACCAAGGCCTCCAGTAGGTCGAAACGCGTCATGGCGGCGGTGCAGGTTGTGGATTAAAATAAAGAATTAAGAGCACCTACTTCTGGGTCCGTGTTTGTCTCTGGCGTATTCATGCAGCGCATCCTGTGAGGCGATTCCTTGTGGCATATATATATATATATATATATATATATATATATATATATATATATATATATATATATATATATATATATATATATATATATATATATATATATTACCTACTGGCGGTCGCCAGTAGGTAGTTATAGTTAGGACCACGTTTCCATAGGAAAACCTCAACATTCTATTTTGAATAACTTTGGCGCCGGTCGATGAATCCTCGCGAATTTCTCAAAATAGGTGGGGCGCTACGCTCCGCTCCTACCCTGAAAGTCTCGGGGGGATTCGTCAAGCGGGGGCTGAGATAAAAGGGGGGTCCCAAAACGCGTTTTTCCCATGCATTTTTCCATAGGACCTTTAGAACGAGCTACAGCCCGAACGGCTGAACAGAATTACTAGAAATTTGGCAGAGAGGTAGTCCCTAGGTCAAGGAAGTGCCTTTTGTAGGTTTGGTGTAAATCTGTTCAGTAGATTCTGAGAAAATAGCCTTTAAATCAATATATATATCTGAGCCCGCTTACGGTACGCTTACCGTGAGCACGCTTACGGTGGCGTGCGCGAGCGCGATTCTGATTGGCTCTTAGATCTTAGTAAACATTCGAATCGGCCGAAACCAGGAAGCGGCGTCCGCCATTTTGTCTCTCGCACTGAGTGTTGTTTATCAAACATGATGGCCAAAAACATGTTACGGGGCTGTTTTGACAACTCCCTCCCACATAGTCATGTTGAGGGAGTCCCCAAACATCCCCCAAGAGCAAAAACGGTTTTATTTTTTTTTCGGCAATTTCGCGGGGTACGCTTACCGTACGCTTACCGTACGCTTACCGTACGCTTACGGTAAAAAAATAAAAATAAAAAAAACACTATCCACACTTACCCCACCCCCTGTGCTTTTGGTGGCCGCAGGCCACCAAATGTGCAGGGCTTATTAATAGAGAAAAAAAACGTAATTTTGGCAACATGAAATTATAAAATCGAAATAAAAAAAACACTATCCACATTGACCTCACCCCCTGTGCTTTTGGTGGCCGAAGGCCACCAAATGTACAGGGCTTATTAAAGTTGATAAAAACCGTGCACGGAACGAACTGCGTTAAGTGGGCGCGCACGCCACAAATGGCGTAAAGTAACTTAGCATTTAAAAAACCGTACAAATTCACTGAAAAAACCATAGGTTTCACACACGTTATAGTTAGGAAATAGCATTTAAAAAACCTTGCTAATTCACTGAAAAAACCATAGGTTTCACACATGTTATAGTTAGCTGGACATTTTACTGATAAAAAACCAATGAAATTCCCCCGTTATAGTTACTGTAGGCAACTATAACTCACGCGACCGTAATCCTCTGCTGATGACATATGTGTCTTTATGAAAAAAAAATATTTGTAATATATGTATAGCTAAAATTTAATGGAAGAAGATATGGGCAAATAAGTGTCTAAATACAGTATTAGCATCAGCAGAGGATTGCGGTCGCGTGAGTTATAGTTGCCTACAGTAACTATAACGGGGGAATTTCATTGGTTTTTTATCAGTAAAATGTCCAGCTAACTATAACATGTGTGAAACCTATGGTTTTTTCAGTGAATATATATATATATATATTATTTTTTTCCATCTGTCTGTACTTGATAATAATACAGTCTCTGGCTCCAAAGACCATAATAATTAGGACGTTTATTTCCACGCTACGCGTTTCGGCTAAACAACCTTGTTCACACGATGGAAAAACAAACAATTGTCACCATTTTGTACATTGATCGCTCCACGTGAGGTAATAAACAGGGGGGGAATGTAGTCATAATGGACAGAGACAAATATATTGCAGAAGCTTTACGCCAACTCCAAGATGAGAAGTTCCACATACAAATCAACAGGGAGGTTTACTCTAAAAGTATAGAATTGATCTGGGAGAAACTAAACAACTGGAAAGATTTGGGGATTTTAGAATGGCAAGAGTACTGCTATTAAAAAACCGGACTATCCTATTTTACCTGTATTGCACTTACTACCCAAAGTACATAAAAACCCTACAAATCCTCCAGGGAGACCCATTGTTTCCTCCAAAGGAAGTATTTCTAAGAACATTTCCAAATATGTTGACTTCTTCCTGAGAGACTATGTCAGTGGACTGCCTTCCCATGTCAAGGATACCAAGGATTTTTTTAGATAAAATCGATGGTATTGAATGGGATGATGATTGTCTGTTGGTGACATTGGATGTCAGCTCCCTCTACACCATAATCAAACATGAGCATGGTGTAGAGGCATGCAAACACTATCTCAAAACCAGACACATCAGATTCAAGGACCATACTACCATGGTATTGGAGATGATGGAGTTTTGTCTCACCCACAATATCTTTATGTTTGATTGTTCACTGTACAAACAAGTGACCGGCCCAGCGATGGGAACTTGTTTTGCTCCATCGTTTGCGAATCTGTTCCTAGGCAAATGGGAGGAAGAGACATTAGGTGATGAATCCAATTTTCCAGAACGACATATGATCAGGCTCTGGCTCCGCTACATCGATAATATTTTTCTGGTGTGGAGGGGCACAGATGTTGAGGCTACGGAATTCATTGAGAAACTTAACAACAACAAATATAACATCATTCTCACCAGCACTATGAGTAAAATTTCGGTAGAATTTCTGGACACCAAAGTCGAAGTAGAAGGTAATACCATCCAAACCAAGCTCTTTCGCAAAGACACAGCTGGCAATACCCTATTACATGCCCTCAGCAGCCACCCTGATCCTTTAAAATGGAGTATACCGTTTGGGGAGCTATTAAGGGCTAAACGGAACTGCAGTACCCCGATAGGGTTCAAAGAAGAATCTGCCATTATGCTAGAAAGATTCAAAACAAGGGGATACCCCACATGGGTCTTAAACAAAGCAATGCGTAAAGTGGAACAAATTGAGAGGACAGAAACTCTTAGATCAAGCATAGATAAGGATTCTGAACCAACACCACCTGAGGAGACAACCAGAATTATACTCACGTACAACAGAAATGCTAGGGATATTAAGAACATACTAACGAAGAACTGGGATATTCTTAAAAGTGATCCAAATATAGGTACCATCATTAGTGAGAAACCCTGTATTACCTACAGAAAAGGATACAGCTTTAGAGACAGACTAGTACATAGTGACATCACCATTTACAATACCATGAAAAATCAGGGACTCAAAGGTTTCTTTCCCTGTGGACATTGCAGGGCATGCAGAAACAGTATCATGAAAAAAGAGTACCAAGATGGAGGTGGTAAAACTAAAATCATTACACAGTTTCTCACTTGTGTAACCCCATTTGTTGTATACTGTCTGGAATGTCCCTGCAAGTTGAGATACATAGGCAGTACAGTTCATCCTGCCAAGAAACGTGTACTGGAGCATATGAGGGCTATCACAAACTGTGATCAACAGTATCCGGTAGCCCGTCATTTTCAAGAACATCATTTTTCAAACAACACAGGTCTTAGCTGTTTTGCCATGGAACATATCCCAAGATCCCCGAGGGGTGGTAACAGGGTATTAAAACTTAGACAGCGAGAATCTAAGTCTATTATTGATCTTCAGACCAAATTCCCGGGGGGGCTCAATATGGATGAAGAACTACGAATACATTTGTATGATAAGTAATGTATAACTGATCGTCATTTGCTCTTCATAACAAACCGAAAGAAGTATGTTTATATATGCTGAAAAAATGTTGATTATGCTAGAAAGCATGCATATATAGAAAATAATAAGCATGAAACAAAAAGAAAAACATGCTTAGGTTGAAAAAAATGAAAAAAATGCTTAGATTGCTATTGGGCACATGATTGTTCTGTTGAACTGATTTTAATTCACAATTTTCTATATTTATATCTATGCTCTTACACATCTTTCTCTTCTTGTTTCTTTCTTTTTCACTGCAGGAGGAAAGGCAGGGACCCATACCACGGGGGTGGTATCACATTCACGGGTCCCCACCCTTTTTTCCGGAGGCACTACACGAGTTGGTATCACCGTAGATTTATTTTTGTCACCTTTAGTCTTTTTGGATTTATATTTCGGCCTATACATAGGCGATCATAGGCACTGGCTTGTGATTTATTGTCTGACATATTGTCCGATAGACTCCTTACAACCTCCCGAGAATACAGTTATGATTTGGTCCGTCGTTTACGAAATCGGGAATTAGCACCTAGGATACGATAGATATTTTCAGGCTTGTTTGAGATATTGTATCAACATTTGCATACCAGCAAATGGACACTTGTCCATCATTTTAGGTATTAACCGTGGATTGCCATCAACAATGGACAGAACCTATTACTGACGTAAAGATGAGATTTATGATATTGATCATGTATTTTACACTTTTCACTTCACGGATATAAGGTTTCAATTGAAATTATTTTCATTTTGAGGCACGTTTTATTTATGCAATTTTATAGATATATTTTGAAAATGAAACGGTGATGACATGTATATATTGTATAGAAAAGATACATAAGGTATGGTGTATGTTATGTGGAGAGCCAAAGGATACATGAGATATAACCATTCCAATATGGCCGCGACTATTGTACAAACGATATCTAAACTGTTTTCATATGAGTCCGTTATTCATGTTTATTACCTCACGTGGAGCGATCAATGTACAAAATGGTGACAATTGTTTGTTTTTCCATCGTGTGAACAAGGCTGTTTAGCCGAAACGCGTAGCGTGGAAATAAACGTCCTAATTATTATGGTCTTTGGAGCCTGAGAGTATTATTATCGAGTACAGACAGATGGAAAATTACAGGACCGGGTGCTCTTCCGGTGTATACACCACCCTCCACGGGTCCGTGGTCTCGTAAGGAGCGATCTTGGCTGCACATATATATATATATCTATATATATTCACTGAAAAAACCATAGGTTTTACAGACGTTATAGATAGGAGTTAGCATTTAAAAAAACCTTAGAAATTTATTGAAAAAATCATAGGTTTCAGGGACGTTATAGTTAGTTGGACATTTCACTCACAGAAAACCTTAAAAATTCCCCTGTTACAGTTAGTTGAGCTAACTATAACTCATGCCCCGGCAATGCACTGCTGATGATGTCACATATTACATCATTCATGACATGCGCGCATTCTGCCGTTTAAAAAAGAAATACATTGGGGGGGCCCTGGGGGTCCTTGTGGGAACCCCTAAGCAGGTCTAGAGGGTAGAGGGTGGAATACAGTTGAGTGGTGTAGCACAGAGTGGAGTAAAGTGTTACAGAGAGGAGTAGTGTGTCGCACAGCGGAGTGGTATGCTGTGTCATAGAGTGTGGTAAAATGTTATAAAGTGGAGTACAGTGTAGTGGCATAAAGTGGAGTACAGTGTTGCACAGTAAAGTGAGTTAGAATAGACTAGATTGTGGTGCAGTGTGCTACAATGGAGTGGCATACAGTGTTGTAGAGTGTTGTGGCATACAGCCCCATTGGGTGGTGCGGTGTACAGTGGCGTGGCATACATTGTACTAGTGTAAAGTAGAGTGGAATAGCGCAGAGTAGAGTGTAGTGGCATCCAATGAAAGAGCATACAGTGGAGTTACATAGACAGGAGTGTTGTACAGTGGACTAGCATAAAGTGGAGTGATGTTGAGTTGAGTGACATACAGTGTAGAGGCATAGAGTTTAGTGTACACTGGAGTGACATACAGTGGAATAACAAACAGTGGAGAGGCGTTGAGTGGAGAGAGGTACAGGGGAGCACGGTAGAGTTGCATAGAATAGAGTAGTGAGGCATAAAGTATATTTGTTTCCTGTGGAATAGCGCAAAGTGGAGTGACATAGAGTGGAGATGCGGCTAGTGGAGTGTCATATAGTGGCTTGGCTTTGAGTGGAGTAGCATACAGTTAAATAGCATAGAGTGGAGTGGCATACAGTGGACTATTGTACAGGAAAGTGGAGTGGCGTAAAGTGAATAGTGTAGAGTGGAGTGGCATACAGAAGAGTAGAGTGTCTTAGCATACACTGGAGTGGTATACAATAGAATATTGTACAGTGGAGGGGCATACAGTGAAATAGCGTAGAGTGGGATAGTGTAAAGTGGGGAAACGTACAGTGAAGTGGCAGCTCACAGGTGTATAATGGAGTGGCGTGGACTTGAGTGCACACAGTGGAGTGGGGTACAGTGGAATAGCAGACAGTGGAGTGTCGAAGAGTGGAGTACGGTACAGTACAGTGACATACAGTAGAATAGAGTACAGTGAAGTGGCGTAGAGTGGACTGGCTTACAGTGGAACATTGTAGCATATAGTGAGTAGAGTGCAAAAGCATAGAGTGGAGTAGCATACAGTGGAGTGGCTTACACCATAGTGGCATACAATGGAGTCTGGTAGAATGAAATACCATAGAATGGAGTGGCAAGGAATAGAGTTGCATACAGTGGAATAGCGTGAAGTGGATTGGCATACAATGGAGTAGGGTAGAGTGGCACAGCATACAGTGGAGTGGCGTACAGTGTAGTTGAATTTAGTCGAATGGCTTGCAGTGGAGTGTCAGAGTGGAGTAGAGTGGCGTAGTGTACAGTGGAATAGCGAAGATTGGAGTGTTGCACAGTGAAATAACGTAGAGTGGATCAGCATATAGTGGAGTGACGTAACGTGGAGTGGAGTAGAGTGGAGTGGCATACACTGGAGTGGCATGAGGTAGAGTAGCATGCACTGCACTGGCATACAACTGAATGGCGTAGTATTTAGTGGCGTACAGTAGATTGGCCTACAGTGGATTATTGTAGAGTAGAGTGGCATACAGTGGAGTGGCGTAGAGTGGAGTGGGGTAGTGTGGTGTGGCATACAGATGTTGATTACATTTGTTAGGAATGTAGAATATGGTGTGTAGATTAACACAGGGCAGCAATTTCTGGTGCCTTGTATTTCTCCTGATTTATAAAGAAATACAGGCCAAGCATAGTGGCCCTGTTCTACTTTGTAAAGGTGACTTAAGTATTGTGTTACCCATTTAAGACCTTGGGTGACACAAGGGTAAAGGCAATACAATAAACCATGTGTCCTTTAGTTAAATGTTCTGCCACAGAATATCTCGGTAACTTTCCATTATACTGCAGTACATGCCGGTGACAAGGCAGTATATAATTAGCTAATGGCTGCCTTTACAAAATTAAAAGGCAGGCATATTATTTTTAATACAGTTTACCTGTGTTCTGGGTTAGGGCCTTAATTATAGTAAATAGTAGTTTTTATTATCAATCCCTACCTTCTAATTATATGGAAATTAATTCATATTTTTCTATATATAATTTAAAGAAATGTTTACAAAGTGCTGCTCTATTACCTAGAAAGTTGCTTTGAACTGTTACAGTAATTCCACTTTTAATTATAAATAATTAACTATGTGAAAAAAATTAAAAAGCTTTGGTACACTATGTTTGTGAAATATAATGTAATACAGATTTATAAAAAAATAATCCATATATACTTTTAACTTTTTTTTAAGTACCGTGGTACCTCCTTAGAAGTACCATGGTACTCCGTGTCATTTATTAAAATATATAGAAACGATATATATATTTTTCCTCCCGACTATTGTGGAATGGTATATGGATCACATGATCGCTCCCATGGACGGGTACAATTTTGAATTCGTGAATCCACCCTAAACTATTGTGAAATGAATATGGGTCAAAATATCGCTCACATAAGTAGGCATCATTTTAATTTAGCGAATCCACCATAAAATTGACAAATATCATTATAAGTTCCTAAATAAACATAGCTTTATCATGCCTCAAGACAGTCCTTTGAATTAAAAATCCTTCACGGGGCCTATTATACATGATCATGGCTATATCGTAGGGGGCAGACAGATAGCGAGCGCTGCCTGCAGGGCTGCAACCAAGCCAAAGCTGGGACATTAATAGATACTCTCTGCCACTGTCCCGAAATACAAAGCTATTGGAAGGTGGCCACTCACATATTGTCCTCGGTGCCTGGGGACAAACTGGCCCTCACCCCATAATATGTAGCTCTAGGAATATGGAACAAGCAAACCTTGAACAAATATGCACTCTTCCTTTGTCACGAGGCGCTGGCGGTTGCAAAGCATGACATCATCTGGATTTGGGGAAGTAGGACGGTGCCTACACTGGCCCTCTAAAGGGACCAACATGTACCAATGCGGGAGTCCTGTTATATTAGAGGGTAGCCTCTGTTAGAAAATGATATACTGATTTCTATTTCCATATTGCGCTGCCATGGTGTTTGTAATCCATCTTGCTCTGCATGCCTGCACATTGTTTATTTTTTGTGTTTTGTAGCACATGAAAGCAAATAAAAATAATAAAAAAGACATCCATTTGAGCAAACTGCCACATTTTGACATAATCATACCCTCGTGGACTTGGTGGATTCACCAATTTACAATGGTGCCCACTTATGGAAGCCAAACCCTGTTCCAACAAGCCTTTGAGAAAAGCTAACGTTTAAGCTGACAATACATTATGCAAGTATATCTGGTCATGTGCCTGTGATAAATAGATGTAATACAGTTCTATAGACAGATAGTGAGGATGTTTGTAAGCTGTGGATGTTTATTTAACTGTGAACTCCACTGAAGGTATTGAGCTATTGCAGATTGCTGAATAATGTAATAGTGTCCTAATTAGAGGTGATTTATTTCACACTGGTGTGCATGGCTCTGAGGTTGGCGGTTGCATGCCATTGTGCCTATTTCAGGAATGTTTGTAGTGTATTTTACCAATCTACAGAAGGGTGCTCAAGGGCCTGGCAGAAGTGGCACATGCTTGCCTTTCAACCTCTAATTAAAACTGCGGGTCATGTGAACTCTCTAAGTGGATTATCCCACTAAGTTAACAGAAAATTAGCCAGAGGTGTAGCATATTGAATTACTTCAAGTGCACAAACCCTGTAGGACACTGTAAAAATGGCTGGATGATGTAATCAGAAATTGTCATCAATTAAGTAATTTGAGATGTCAACACATTAAAATAACGTCACTTTAATGTTTTTTCTTCGGTGAATTTCTAGCTTTTCTTAATGAAAGTTTAGATTTTATTACAATACCTAACTCTAACATCATTTTAACCATAGTTTTTGTGTGAACGTCATGGTTTTTTTGATCATATTCTTGCCAACTCCTAAGCCGAGCATGGCCTTTTGCCGCCATCCAGGCCCTACTCCAAACCCCACCTCAGTGTGGGCAATATTGGGCTGGGCGCAGCAGTGAGTTGACCGCAGGCAACCAATACCCAACAGTTGGCCTGGGAGAGATTTCCAGCAAGACTTGGCCTTTGGTCAAGCCCTGTGACAAGCGTTCAAGAGAGGCAAACCACTGGGCTTTTGGCTGAGTGCAGCGGGGGCTAAGATGGACTGTGGTCAGTGCATAATTTGTGCCAGTGATTTCCAGTGCTCAACACTTGATCTTAATTCTCAGCACTAGCTCTAGTGACAGTCCACAATACGGTCGCACTGTATTTTCATTTTGAGATGAGCACAACAACCATGTTAATTCGGTCAAAATACATTGAAAAATAATATTACTAGTTACTCATCATATTATGGTAGCTTTGTGTGGCTTGAAATAGTCTGAATTGTCAAACTTGTAGCACTGAGATGGTTAGATGTTATGTTGGTACAGTCATTGGCAGCACTAGCAGGGTATGGGTGGTTCAGGCTGTAGTGGCCTTCCGAGAAGGACCCTGGCACTTAATTTTTAACAAATTAAGCACTGCCTTTGGCCTGTGGGCAGCCGACCCTGCCACAGGACCTGGCCTCTGGAAACATCCTGCATCCAACCCTCTTTGATGAGACACAGTAGGGGGTTGGCTGCAGGACCGGTCGTCAGCTGACAGTCCTGTTCCTTAATCCTCTACTGTCGCCCAACTCACCTCTGTGCCAGGCCTTCAACCATACATGGTGGGGACTGCCTGCTGGGCCTGGCTTCCAGCCAGGCCTAGTGCCACAACCTCTATGGAGGCCCATCCTCCTGTGAACACCCAACCCATATTTTGTTTTTACTTGATTTAATTTTCTGCTACCATAGTAGTTGACTCTCAAGAATAACCCCATGGCATGAGTCGCGGATGGCAGGGCAGGGGCGGGCGTGGCCTGTGGGCTGGAGGGTGTCTAATTAGGAGTGATCTTACACTAGGGCCAAAAATACAAAACAGATGACTTAATACATTCTGCAAAGCAAGATCAATGAGGCAAAATCTTGTGGACAGTAGTCCAGGCACAAAGCAACAAGAAACATGGCTGAGTGTGAGTAAAGGATTTAGACAATGCCATAAATGCAAAGCTTGTAAGTATGGTGTCAATACCGCTGAAGTGCCTGTACCTTTCTCAGATAGAAAATAGAAGTTCATGAAACCTTTGAATTATAGAAGTGGGTTTGTTGTATATGCTCTGAGGTGTAGTTGTCTGAAGCTCTACATAGGCAGCACTATTTTGTGCGCACACCAACTTATTTTACAGCACATTCGGTCTATTAAAAATAAAGCTGAGACATACCCAGTAGCGAGACATTTTGAACAGATCCATGAGAGCAATTTTAGTAACTTGGAGTATTTTGTTTTAGATCAGGTGCCCAATAGAATGAGAGGTGGCAACAGAGAGAAGTATTTGAGACAGCTGGAATCTAGATACATTTTACGATTTATCTCAAAGATCCCTAATGGTCTCAATACTGAAGAAGATCTGCATTTCCACTTATGAAATTACCAAGTGAGGCCACTCCATAAGAGATCTGTAGAGAACATGGTTCCAATGTCCATAGAGTATTTCAGATTTTTACCATCTAAGCAAATTCCTATATAGAGAGTTTTGTTCAAGTTTTTAGGGAGTTTCACATTCATTGTTTGCACAGCACTTTAGTATTAAGTAGGTAGTTTACACTCAGTAGGAATTTTGGATGTCCTTTAAAAAAATGATTATATGTGTTAGTTAACTTACAATGGCCACTTTCCCTGTATGATATTGTGACCACATCAGGAGGAATATTGAGGCACTGTTGTGTGCAGATTTAGATTCCGTATATAGGATTCCCGATTTATGCCCTTATATAGGTACAATTCACATTGCCCTTATTTGGACATAGAAATCCGTCCCTTATTTAGACATTGTCCGTACAAACCAAATACAGGCATGGCCACCTACATCCGTCCATCCACGTCACAACAAATTCTTGGAAAACCAGACCCTTAAACCTTTAGGAATTTCCCTCAGCTTGAATATTGATTTCTCCAAGAACTCATTAAGTATGCATGAACATCTATTCCATAGGGGTTCATTCATGACATTCCTCTGCCCGACTTTTACGTCAATACTGGCATTCCTAGACACCTTCATGGTATAAATATACCCGCACTTGCCTTGGCAAATTGCAGTTCCCAGAGGATTCGATCCAACCCAGACTATGCGGTTCACCACGGCAAGTTCGGAAGGAGATTGAATTCCAGCCTGATGCACTGACCTGACGCTGACATCCTCCTCGCAGAGAATCCAGCTCCAGTGCTCTCTGACTTCCCTTGCGGGGGGTTAGACTATCGAGTCCAGAAAAGAGATTCCAACCTCTCTCATTCTCAGGTATGGAGCTGACAAGAAATCAGAGAAACATTTGGCAAATCTTGGCTAAACTAAAATATAGCTAGCTATACTTTAGAAACAGCACCTACTTCAAACCTCGTACTGCACTTAGGTTAGGTACACTGGGGTAGAACAATTTAGAAGCATCAGATGAGTATCACATTTTAGCATTATGTTATTTATGTATGTATTTTGAGTCATATATGTCATAGCTACAAACCATGCTATTGCAGTATTATTTTATCTTACTGCTAACCTCATACATATTGTACTTCGCAGTCTGTCTTATGATTGTAGCAATTCATATCTCTTGCATGAGAAATAAGACTGTTCAATAAACCCTTTTATTGAAACGCCCATCTCTCTATTACTGTGCAACTCTGTAGATACGAAGCATGCACGATTGACTGAGTGAAACTGTTATCTATTGTTTCTATGATTCTGAGACTGTTCCGATTCTAAAGGGAAACATAATTGCCATGTTTATGCGGTTGTCAGAGACTAATCCCTTCTTGTATATTCGAGAAGTTTCTAGTGACCTCTGAGTTAACTGGCACACACAAGTAATTAAGTTTAATATACTCGATAGAGACATACTGACCTTAGGCCTATCTAAAATCTATAGTGTATGTTATTCCAATGTGCAGATCAGGGATATAGGAACTACAGTACAGTACCTGGTGATATTGTGATCATATAAGGAAGGCACTAGGCAGCTATTCAATTTATCTTTGTTTATAACGAAATGGAAGATTGTATCATGTCGACTGTGTAGTGATGAATTTCAATGCACACTAAGATTTAACACATTTGGCACAGGTCACTTTGTTTGAGAAACTAAGGGAAAAAGAAAAAGAAAAAAATGCACGTCACTATAATTAGAAAATATTGCACTGTCACTTTAAGGTTTGAAACTCCTTTAGGATGCATAAATGAAAACAAAAATGGCAGCGACTACAGGTTTGACAAAGACCGCGGCAGTGGTTGAAACGCATTACCTGTGTTTGTGAGTCACATTAAAAGCTGTTATTAGTGTGCCAGAGCGTGCTTGAGCCTGCTTTTATTTATGAACAGGCACCTTGAGGATATATATATCTATATATGTGATCAAGGCCACAGGACGTGGCCGAAACGCGTCATGGGCAGCACAAGCTAAATGAAATTTTCAATTGGCACCAGCATATTCTGAAGTGCGTACCTACTTTGTGCATGACTGCACTTGGATTGTTGTCTCGATATTAATCGTATTTTTTTTTCCCCACACTTCCAACAGGAAAGTCGACGCTGTGTCTTTACAGAAAATTGCCTTTAATGTCAGCTGTAAATATTAACATTAACAGATGACCTTAAAGGCAATTTTCCGTAAAGACACGGCGCCGACTTTCCTGTTTGGAAGTGTGGCAAAGTTACTCGGACTGTGTTTGGGAGGTCTGCAATGCCGACGCGCCCTCTGTTTTGGAGGTGGTGGGTGTTCCTGAGCAAGCGTGGGTTATATATATATATATATATTCACTGAAAAAACCATAGGTTTCACACATGTTATAGTTAGCGGAAATTTTACTGATAAAAAACCAATGAAATTCCCCCGTTATAGTTAGTGCAGGCAACTATAACTCACGCGACCGCAATCCTCTGCTGATGCTAATACTGTATTTAGACACTTATTTGCCCATGTCTTCTTCCATACATTTTTAGCTATACATATATTACAAATATTTTTTTTTCATAAAGACACATATGTCATCAGCAGAAGATTGCGGTCGCGTGAGTTATAGTTGCCTGCACTAACTATAACGGGGGAATTTCATTGGTTTTTTATCAGTAAAATTTCCGCTAACTATAACATGTGTGAAACCTATGTTTTTTTCAGTGAATTTGCAAGGTTTTTTAAATGCTAATTCCTAACTATAACGTGTGTGAAACCTATGGTTTTTTCAGTGAATTTGTACGGTTTTTTAAATGCTAAGTTACTTTACGCCATTCGTGGCGTGCGCGCCCACTTAACGCAGTTCGTTCCGTGCGCGCACGGTGCGCACACTAAGCACGCGGTGCGCTACGCGCACCGCGTGCCCACGTTACGCTAGATGGGCCATGTACGCACGATGCGCTTCGCGCACCGTGCGCACATGGAGGACATATGATGCACTTCGTTTTGAAAGGTAATATTTTAATTTTTCGTAAATTTTATAAGCCATGCACAAATGGTGCCCTTCGGGCACCATTTGCACATGGGGTGGAGAGAGTGTGGATAATTTTTTTTTTAATTTTTTTTTATTTAAATATTACAGTTTATCTCAGGTGTAATAAGCCATGCACAATTGGTGGCCTTCGGCCACAAATTGAACACGGGGTGGGGAGAGTGTGGATAATTTTTTTTTTTTTATAATTTTTTACCGTACGCGTACGGTAAGCGTAATCGGCGAAATTAGCGAAAAAATAAAAATTCCGTTTTTGGCCTTGGGGGATCTTTGGGGACTCCCTCAACATGGCTATGTGTGTGGGAGCTGTCTAAACAGCCCCTTTACAAGTTTTTGTGCTTTATATTTTAAACATCTCTCTCAGTGCGAGAGAGAAAATGGCGGCCGCCGCTTCCTGGTTTCGGCCGATTCGAATGTTTACTAAGATCTAAGAGCCAATCAGAATCGCGCTCGCGCACGCCACCGTACGCGTACGGTAAGCGTACCGTAAGCGCACCGTAAGCTGGCTCAGATATATATATTGATTTAAAGGCTATTTTCTCAGAATCTACTGAACAGATTTACACCAAACCTACAAAAGGCACTTCCTTGACCTGAGGACTACCTCTCTGCCAAATTTCTAGTAATTCTGTTCAGCCGTTCGGGCTGTAGCCCTGTCTAAAGGTCCTATGGAAAAATGCATGGGAAAAACGCGTTTTGGGACCCCCCTTTTATCACAGCCCCCGCTTGACGAATCCCCTCGAGACTTTCAGGGTAGGAGCGGAGCGTAGCGCCCCACCTATTTTGAAAAATTTGCGAGGATTTGTCGACCGGTGCCAAAGTTATTCAAAATAGAATGTTGCGGATTTCCTATGGAAACGTGGTCCTAACTATAACTACCTACTGGCGACCGCCAGTAGGTAATATATATATGTATATATATATATATATATATACCAAGAGAAATACGGGTCCTTCCAAGATCAGTCCCTTCGCCAGGTGATGCGTCGACCGGCAGAAACCCAAGCCGGTAAATAAGTATCAAAATGTTTCTTCAAATGACGATGCACACTCAGAAGTCCATTGCATCCACAGGTATTTATTTCAGACAATCGCTACGCGTTTCGACACACAGAGTGTCTTGATCACACGATCTCAATGGAAATTCATGACGTGTATATATTAACAAACATAGAAAAAAGCACTTCCTGTCAGGTATACACTTTCGCTACGTTGGTTGGCATCCATCTTAAACTAGTTTACATTTAATGAAATGCATCACTGTTTCTTTGGTTTGCGAGTCTCTACAAAAAGAAGATTGATTCCAGCAATAATATACCATGTATTTCGTAGTCATACATAATGTAGTTGTTTGAAAACTGGTGATGTTCAACATTTAAATAAACCCAAACAATCATACAGCATTGCTATGAGGTTGGTTCGATTGCACAATGAGCAAATCTATGTATTGTGCTCGTGAACTGCAAGTGCAGAAGATTTGCAAAGTAACTCATCAGCCAAAAAAAATTCTAAAATCAATGCTGACAGTTATATGAACTCGTATTTGTCATTGTCGGTTGTCAATAAAGTTTACAGACAAAAAAATGAAAAAATGTTTATATATAGCGCGACAAGTGTCAAAATAATACAAGACTCCATTTGTTTCTTTGTAAGTTATTACCAGTGTTGTGCTTACAAGCTTTTGTAGCAGAATAGATGGAATGCATCTTAAGGCATACTAAGATATGTGCGATCTAGTGTCCAAATTATTCAGCGTTGGTAACGTCTAAGCATGTCTTGAAAAGGCAAGTGCCCTACAAAAGCTGATTTGTTATTAAGAAAAAGAAAGTGAAATGGATCGTTTAGAAATTGAACGCCACAGTGGCTATGATCCAGGCCTTTAGACGTGGTTCAAGTTAATAAATTCCAGGTAAGTGCATATGAACGTACTTCTCTTTGATGGTGAGTGCCCAGATGATTCTGACGAAGGAAAAGGGTAGGGTGCCCGTGAAAGTTGTGCCCGCAAGTGCCAGTGAAGGGTCCCTTCCTTTCCTCCTGAAATTCAACAAGAAAAAACCTAAGTTAAAAACACATTATATGCAATATAAATATAAAGTATTCAATACATTTATCACCCAAAAATTTTTTCTCTGTACATACAATTTCATATTTAACACAGTTAGTAACCAAGAGAGGGGGGGGGGGGAAATTTCTAATCTTCATGTAGATGACTTGCTAGTTCTTCATCGAGATTATGCCCCCCCGGGAATCTGGTTTCTAATTCTATGATCCATTTCGATTCCTTCTTTCTAACGGCTGCCTCTCTGTTTCCGCCCCTCTTACTTGTGTTGACCTGTTCAATGGCAAAAAATCTCAGAAGGGAGTTGTTTGATTGATGTTTTGCTTCAAAATGACGAGCTACGGGGTAATGCTGATCTCTGTTAGTAATAGCACGTAAATGCTCCTGCACTCGTTTCTTAACCATGCAGGTTGTGCTCCCCACATATCTTAATTTGCAAGGGCATTCTAGAACATATATTATGAAGTTGGTGCTGCATGTTAGGAATTGCTCTATTTTTCTGTTGTGTTTCGTCCCTGGGACCTCAAACTCTTTCACCATATGGCTAGATTTACACGCCCTACAGTGCCCGCATGGGTAGAAGCCTTTGAGGTTATGATTCTTTTCAGGAATTTCAGTAATATCTCCTTTAACTAAGATATCCTTTAGGCTTCTGCCTCTGCGATACGTGATCAAGGGTCTGTCTCCTATGTTGGGACCTATCACGCTGTCCGTTTTCAAGATTTTCCAGTTGTCAACTAGTATTTCTTTAATCTTTTCAGAATCATGATTGAATGTAGTAATTACTCTGGTTTCAACTTCTTCACTTGCTACTGGTTGTTTGGTTTCCAGTGTACTTGATCTCGTGGTATCCTTGATTTTATTAATTGCTCTGTTAAGAGCCCATTCTGGATAGCCACGTTCTCTGAACCTAGCAAGCATTTTCTCCTGTTCTTGTAAATACAAGTCCTCAGTACTACAGTTCCTCCTTGCCCTCAGTAATTCCCCGAAAGGAATGCTCCATTTGAGAGCTTCCGGGTGAGCACTGAGGGCATGAAGGAGACTGTTCCCAGCTGTTTCTTTCCTGTGGAGACTGCTGACTAGCTTTCCTTCTTTCACTACAATAAGAGTGTCAAGAAAATTCAACTTTTCCTTACTAATGTTAGAAGTTAGAGAAATGTTGTATGGGTTAGAATTAAGTTTCTCAATGAAGATATGTGATTCTAATTCCGTGCCCTTCCAGATGACGAACAGGTCGTCAATGTACCTGATCCACATCACTACTAAATCAAATTCAGATTTGAGATTATCGTCCTTGCGGATTTCTTCCTCCCATTTGCCTAAAAACAAATTAGCAAAACTCGGTGAAAAACAAGAACCCATAGTGGTACCGCGTATTTGTTTGTAAAGGTCACCATCAAACATAAAAATATTGTTAGTAAGGCATATTCTCAACATTTCGATAATCATGTCTGTGTGTTCAAGATAACATATATCCCGTTGTTGTAAAAAATTAAAACAAGCCTCTATACCTTGGTCATGGTTTATAATTGTATAGAGTGAACTTACATCCATTGTGATCAAAAGATACTCATTGACCCATTCTACATTTTCGATTTTGTTAAGAAAGTCTTTTGTGTCTTTAGTATAGGAAGGGAGAAGTGTGACATATTCTCTCAAAAAGAAATCAATATACTTAGATATATTTTCATTCACACTTCCTATCGCAGAAACAATTGGTCTGCCTGGTGGTTTGTTTGCATCTTTATGGACTTTGGGTAGCAAGTATATTATGGGTAGTTTAGGATAGTCCTTTTTGAGAAAACAGTACTCTGGCCAAGTCAGTAGACCAGTTTCTTGCCATAGAGCCAGTTTTTCCCATGTGTCAGTAATAGTTTGGTTGTATTCTGTAGTACTGCTGACAACATAAAAGTTGCTATCATTGAGTTGTTTGTAGGCCTCTTCAATGTACATCTGCCTACCCCAAAGTACGATGTTGCCACCTTTGTCTGATGGTCTAATGATCACATTAGTGTCTTTGGCCAATGTGGTGATGAAATCTCTTTGTTGTCTAGTTAAGTTAAATTTAACGTTCTTATGTTTAACTGCTCTGTATTTTTGTTTGTTCAGTTCTCTGTTTACAACTTCGTGAAAAGTATCTAATGAGTCATGGGGTAGAGCAGGGCAAAATACAGATTTGGGTTTAAAAGGGGTACATGCTGCTCTATTTGTATTGGTATATTGTGAATATACCCCTTCTTCATTGTTCGTGTCTATGTCACCCAAATTGTACACGGTTTGTAACATATTTGCATCACCTACAGTCAACATGGGAAGATTGCTAGCTTCATCACATATGTCCGACATGGTAGTTGGTCGCTCGTTGTTAAATATAGAGTGCCATTTTTTTAATTTTAATTTACGAATAAATTTAAAAATGTCTACTCTAGTGTTGGTGTAATTAAATAGTTCAGTGGGACAAAACGTAAGTCCTAAACACAGTGTTGTTTTCTCACTTTGAGTCAGTGTTCTCGATGATAGATTAATGATAGTGCGATTTACCATTGACATATCCATGTTCATTTTGCTCCTCTGTAGCCCCCACGTTTGGTTCCCACTGGCTCTCTCCTTCCGTTTCCTCTGTTGTTGTTTGAGGCGTTTCTTCTTTGAGCGCCCCTGTCTCTTGTTCTTCCTCTCCCCCGGTTCCGTCCTCTTTCTGTTTGATATGGCTGGGGTGTTGATTGTGACTGTTCCTTTTGTCGACGTGTTCTCAACACCCGAAACTCGTCTAAAAAAGTCGCTGGTTTGGAGGTGATTTCTACATCGGAGTTACTGCTTGTGGTTGTTGCTGACACATCAGTGTCTGTATCACTAATCCGGTCATGATCTTGTACAGTTGTTGGAACTTCCTCAGTGATGATTTTATCTGCACGAACTCCTTCCTGACTATATAGATGGTCGTATTTGGGGCTATATGTCAAAATACGGCCGCTCTCGTAGTCACCACAGTCCCTGTGAAGTTTCCTTTGTTTACGGAACTTTATATCATCCTCATATTTCTTCAGTTTGTCTTTCAATTCGTCTTTGAATTTTTTGATGTTCTCTTGTTCAGTGCTGTTGTTAAATTCTTCATCTAGCTGTTGAAGTTCCTTCATGATGGCTTCCCGGTCTTCCCATGCATACTTCACCAGTATGCCTAGCATATTTTTCGAGCTGGCCGCTGAGTTTGCTGCCCAATCATCAAGCATCTTGGGGTTGGGTGATTCGTGTGAAGGAGTAATATAAATGCGCAATCCTCGTGGTACCATGTCTTTTTCCATGTAGTCTTGTAGGGAGATTGCCTCCCACCACTTAGAGGTTTCTTGTTTTTTCAATTTTTCGTATCTTCTGAGTTTAGTATTAATCGGACTCCCCTCCGATTTATCTGCCATTGTAACTTTCTTTGTGCCTCTTCCCGGTGCTCTGGCAAATAAAGTTTGTGCTTCTCTTCGCCTTGCATCCTCCTCATCCATATTGGAAAAACCGTGTATAAAACACACCGAGTTATGTGTACTTTATCATAGATTATACACGTCACGATTTGAAAGAAAATTGCGGTTTGTGGGTCTCCGCTTCTTTTGATCCCTGTGTACTGCGCTGGCTCCCCTGCCCCACGTGAGCAGTTCCTGGTGCTGAATCCAATTTGAGAGTACCGTGGATACTTGAACATATATCGGAACAAAGTGCGAAAGCTTCCGCTACCATGAGTCAGTATTCAAGTTTTCCTAGTTCCCTGCATGCTAGCCCGTAAATTGAGAAAGTACAGACCAAAGGTACCGCGTCCCCGTCAACCCGGAAGTACGCTCGAACACTTGTGTACGAACGTCTCCCAGTCGGCGTTTCAGCAAACCAAGGCTCACCTTCAAAATTCGTAGCTGCAGCGTTTCACACGGTCTCATTACGATGGAAAAGTTCTTGCATTTCTTGATTCCAGCCGGCATGCTATCCCTCCAATAATATACCAAGAGAAATACGGGTCCTTCCAAGATCAGTCCCTTCGCCAGGTGATGCGTCGACCGGCAGAAACCCAAGCCGGTAAATAAGTATCAAAATGTTTCTTCAAATGACAATGCACACTCAGGAGTCCATTGCATCCACAGGTATTTATTTCAGACAATCGCTACGCGTTTCGACACACAGAGTGTCTTGATCACACGATCTCAATGGAAATTCATGACGTCTATATATTAACAAATATAGAAAAAAGCACTTCCTGTCAGGTATACACTTTCGCCACGTTGGTTGGCATCCATCTTAAACTAGTTTACATTTAATGAAATGCATCACTGTTTCTTTGGTTTGCGAGTCTCTAGAAAAAGAAGATTGATTCCAGCAATAATATACCATGTATTTCGTAGTCATACATAATGTAGTTGTTTGAAAACTAGTGATGTTCAACATTTAAATAAACCCAAACAATCATACAGCATTGCTATGAGGTTGGTTCGATTGCACAATGAGCAAATCTATGTATTGTGCTCGTGAACTGCAAGTGCAGAAGATTTGCAAAGTAACTCATCAGCCGAAAAAAATTCTAAAATCAATGCTGACAGTTATATGAACTCGTATTTGTCATTGTCGGTTGTCAATAAAGTTTACAGACAAAAAAAAAAAAAAAATTACTGAGGGCAAGGAGGAACTGTAGTACTGAGGACTTGTATTTACAAGAACAGGAGAAAATGCTTGCTAGGTTCAGAGAACGTGGCTATCCAGAATGGGCTCTTAACAGAGCAATTAATAAAATCAAGGATACCACGAGATCAAGTACCCTGGAAACCAAACAACCAGTAGCAAGTGAAGAAGTTGAAACCAGAGTAATTACTACATTCAATCATGATTCTGAAAAGATTAAAAAAATACTAGTTGACAACTGGAAAATCTTGAAAACGGACAGCGTGATAGGTCCCAACATAGGAGACAGACCTTTGATCACGTATCGCAGAGGCAGAAGCCTAAAGGATATCTTAGTTAAAGGAGATATTACTGAAATTCCTGAAAAGAATCATAACCTCAAAGGCTTCTACCCATGCGGGCACTGTAGGGCGTGTAAATCTAGCCATATGGTGAAAGAGTTTGAGGTCCCAGGGACGAAACACAACAGAAAAATAGAGCAATTCCTAACATGCAGCACCAACTTCATAATATATGTTTTAGAATGCCCTTGCAAATTAAGATATGTGGGGAGCACAACCTGCATGGTTAAGAAACGAGTGCAGGAGCATTTACGTGCTATTACTAACAAAGATCAGCATTACCCCGTAGCTCGTCATTTTGAAGCAAAACATCAATCAAACAACTCCCTTCTGAGATTTTTTGCCATTGAACAGGTCAACACAAGTAAGAGGGGCGGAAACAGAGAGGCAGCCCTTAGAAAGAAGGAATCGAAATGGATCATAGAATTAGAAACCAGATTCCCGGGGGGGCATAATCTCGATGAAGAACTAGCAAGTCATCTACATGAAGATTAGAAATTTCCCCCCCCCCCTCTCTTGGTTACTAACTGTGTTAAATATGAAATTGTATGTACAGAGAAAAAAATTTTTTTGTGATAAATGTATTGAATACTTTATATTTATATTGTATATAATGTGTTTTTAACTTAGGTTTTTTCTTGTTGAATTTCAGGAGGAAAGGAAGGGACCCTTCACTGGCACTTGCGGGCACAACTTTCACGGGCACCCTACCCTTTTCCTTCGTCAGAATCATCTGGGCACTCACCATCAAAGAGAAGTAAAAACACGTCTGATTATGTACAGCACTTTTTCTGATATTAGTTTGTACGTTCATATGCACTTACCTGGAATTTATTAACTTGAACCACGTCTAAAGGCCTGGATCATAGCCACTGTGGCGTTCAATTTCTAAACGATCCATTTCATTTTCTTTTTCTTAATAACAAATCAGCTTTTGTAGGGCACTTGCCTTTTCAAGCCATGCTTAGACGTTACCAACGCTGAATAATTTGGACACTAGATTGCACATATCTTAGTATGCCTTAAGATGCATTCCATCTATTCTGCTACAATAGCTTGTAAGCACAACACTGGTAATAACTTACAAAGAAACAAATGGAGTCTTGTAATATTTTGACACTTGTCGCGCTATATATAAACATTTTTTCATTTTTTTGTCTGTAAACTTTATTGACAACCGACAATGACAAATACGAGTTCATATAACTGTCAGCATTGATTTTAGAATTTTTTTCGGCTGATGAGTTACTTTGCAAGTCTTCTGCACTTGCAGTTCACGAGCACAATACATAGATTTGCTCATTGTGCAATCGAACCAACCTCATAGCAATGCTGTATGATTGTTTGGGTTTATTTAAATGTTGAACATCACCAGTTTTCAAACAACTACATTATGTATGACTACGAAATACATGGTATATTATTGCTGGAATCAATCTTCTTTTTCTAGAGACTCGCAAACCAAAGAAACAGTGATGCATTTCATTAAATGTAAACTAGTTTAAGATGGATGCCAACCAACGTGGCGAAAGTGTATACCTGACAGGAAGTGCTTTTTTCTATGTTTGTTAATATATACACGTCATGAATTTCCATTGAGATCGTGTGATCAAGACACTCTGTGTGTCGAAACGCGTAGCGATTGTCTAAAATAAATACCTGTGGATGCAATGGACTCCTGAGTGTGCATTGTCATTTGAAGAAACATTTTGATACTTATTTACCGGCTTGGGTTTCTGCCGGTCGACGCATCACCTGGCGAAGGGACTGATCTTGGAAGGACCCGTATTTCTCTTGGTATATTATTGGAGGGATAGCATGCCGGCTGGAATCAAGAAATGCAAGAACTTTTCCATCGTAATGAGAACGTGTGAAACGCTGCAGCTACGAATTTTGAAGGTGAGCCTTGGTTTGCTGAAACGCCGACTGGGAGACGTTCGTACACAAGTGTTCGAGCGTACTTCCGGGTTGACGGGGACGCGGTACCTTTGGTCTGTACTTTCTCAATTTACGGGCTAGCATGCAGGGAACTAGGAAAACTTGAATACTGACTCATGGTAGCGGAAGCTTTCGCACTTTGTTCCGATATATGTTCAAGTATCCACGGTACTCTCAAATTGGATTCAGCACCAGGAACTGCTCACGTGGGGCAGGAGAGCCAGCGCAGTACACAGGGATCAAAAGAAGCGGAGACCCACAAACCGCAATTTTCTTTCAAATCGTGACGTGTATAATCTATGATAAAGTACACATAACTCGGTGTGTTTTATACACGGTTTTTCCAATATGGATGAGGAGGATGCAAGGCGAAGAGAAGCACAAACTTTATTTGCCAGAGCACCGGGAAGAGGCACAAAGAATGTTACAATGGCAGATAAATCGGAGGGGAGTCCGATTAATACTAAACTCAGAAGATACGAAAAATTGAAAAAACAAGAAACCTCTAAGTGGTGGGAGGCAATCTCCCTACAAGACTACATGGAAAAAGACATGGTACCACGAGGATTGCGCATTTATATTACTTCTTCACACGAATCACCCAACCCCAAGATGCTTGATGATTGGGCAGCAAACTCAGCGGCCAGCTCGAAAAATATGCTAGGCATACTGGTGAAGTATGCATGGGAAGACCGGGAAGCCATCATGAAGGAACTTCAACAGCTAGATGAAGAATTTAACAACAGCACTGAACAAGAGAACATCAAAAAATTCAAAGACGAATTGAAAGACAAACTGAAGAAATATGAGGATGATATAAAGTTCCGTAAACAAAGGAAACTTCACAGGGACTGTGGTGACTACGAGAGCGGCCGTATTTTGACATATAGCCCCAAATACGACCATCTATATAGTCAGGAAGGAGTTCGTGCAGATAAAATCATCACTGAGGAAGTTCCAACAACTGTACAAGATCATGACCGGATTAGTGATACAGACACTGATGTGTCAGCAACAACCACAAGCAGTACCTCTGATGTAGAAATCACCTCCAAACCAGCGACTTTTTTAGACGAGTTTCGGGTGTTGAGAACACGTCGACAAAAGGAACAGTCACAATCAACACCCCAGCCATATCAAACAGAAAGAGGACGGAACCGGGGGAGAGGAAGAACAAGAGGCAGGGGCGCTCAAAGAAGAAACGCCTCAAACAACAACAGAGGAAACGGAAGGAGAGAGCCAGTGGGAACCAAACGTGGGGGCTACAGAGGAGCAAAATGAACATGGATATGTCAATGGTAAATCGCACTATCATTAATCTATCATCGAGAACACTGACTCAAAGTGAGAAAACAACACTGTGTTTAGGACTTACGTTTTGTCCCACTGAACTATTTAATTACACCAACACTAGAGCAGACATTTTTAAATTTATTCGTAAATTAAAATTAAAAAAATGGCACTCTATATTTAACAACGAGCGACCAACTACCATGTCGGACATATGTGATGAAGCTAGCAATCTTCCCATGTTGACTGTAGGTGATGCAAATATGTTACAAACTGTGTACAATTTGGGTGACATAGAAACGAATAATGAAGATGGGGTATATTCACAATATACCAATACAAATAGATCAGCATGTACCCCTTTTAAACCCAAATCTGTATTTTGCCCTGCTCTACCCCATGACTCATTAGATACTTTTCACGAAGTTGTAAACAGAGAACTGAACAAACAAAAATACAGAGCAGTTAAACATAAGAACGTTAAATTTAACTTAACTAGACAACAAAGAGATTTCATCACCACATTGGCCAAAGACACTAATGTGATCATTAGACCATCAGACAAAGGTGGCAACATCGTACTTTGGGGTAGGCAGATGTACATTGAAGAGGCCTACAAACAACTCAATGATAGCAACTTTTATGTTGTCAGCAGTACTACAGAATACAACCAAACTATTACTGACACATGGGAAAAACTGGCTCTATGGCAAGAAACTGGTCTACTGACTTGGCCAGAGTACTGTTTTCTCAAAAAGGACTATCCTAAACTACCCATAATATACTTGCTACCCAAAGTTCATAAAGATGCAAACAAACCACCAGGCAGACCAATTGTTTCTGCGATAGGAAGTGTGAATGAAAATATATCTAAGTATATTGATTTCTTTTTGAGAGAATATGTCACACTTCTCCCTTCCTATACTAAAGACACAAAAGACTTTCTTAACAAAATCGAAAATGTAGAATGGGTCAATGAGTATCTTTTGATCACAATGGATGTAAGTTCACTCTATACAATTATAAACCATGACCAAGGTATAGAGGCTTGTTTTCATTTTTTACAACAACGGGATATATGTTATCTTGAACACACAGACATGATTATCGAAATGTTGAGAATATGCCTTACTAACAATATTTTTATGTTTGATGGTGACCTTTACAAACAAATACGCGGTACCACTATGGGTTCTTGTTTTTCACCGAGTTTTGCTAATTTGTTTTTAGGCAAATGGGAGGAAGAAATCCGCAAGGACGATAATCTCAAATCTGAATTTGATTTAGTAGTGATGTGGATCAGGTACATTGACGACCTGTTCGTCATCTGGAAGGGCACGGAATTAGAAGCACATATCTTCATTGAGAAACTTAATTCTAACCCATACAACATTTCACTAACTTCTAACATTAGTAAGGAAAAGTTGGATTTTCTTGACACTCTTATTGTAGTGAAAGAAGGAAAGCTAGTCAGCAGTCTCCACAGGAAAGAAACAGCTGGGAACAGTCTCCTTCATGCCCTCAGTGCTCACCCGGAAGCTCTCAAATGGAGCATTCCTTTCGGGGAATTACTGAGGGCAAGGAGGAACTGTAGTACTGAGGACTTGTATTTACAAGAACAGGAGAAAATGCTTGCTAGGTTCAGAGAACGTGGCTATCCAGAATGGGCTCTTAACAGAGCAATTAATAAAATCAAGGATACCACGAGATCAAGTACCCTGGAAACCAAACAACCAGTAGCAAGTGAAGAAGTTGAAACCAGAGTAATTACTACATTCAATCATGATTCTGAAAAGATTAAAAAAATACTAGTTGACAACTGGAAAATCTTGAAAACGGACAGCGTTATAGGTCCCAACATAGGAGACAGACCCTTGATCACGTATCGCAGAGGCAGAAGCCTAAAGGATATCTTAGTTAAAGGAGATATTACTGAAATTCCTGAAAAGAATCATAACCTCAAAGGCTTCTACCCATGCGGGCACTGTAGGGCGTGTAAATCTAGCCATATGGTGAAAGAGTTTGAGGTCCCAGGGACGAAACACAACAGTAAAATAGAGCAATTCCTAACATGCAGCACCAACTTCATAATATATGTTCTAGAATGCCCTTGCAAATTAAGATATGTGGGGAGCACAACCTGCATGGTTAAGAAACGAGTGCAGGAGCATTTACGTGCTCAGATCAGCATTACCCCGTAGCTCGTCATTTTGAAGCAAAACATCAATCAAACAACTCCCTTCTGAGATTTTTTGCCATTGAACAGGTCAACACAAGTAAGAGGGGCGGAAACAGAGAGGCAGCCCTTAGAAAGAAGGAATCGAAATGGATCATAGAATTAGAAACCAGATTCCCGGGGGGCATAATCTCGATGAAGAACTAGCAAGTCATCTACATGAAGATTAGAAATTTCCCCCCCCCCCTCTCTTGGTTACTAACTGTGTTAAATATGAAATTGTATGTACAGAGAAAAATTTTTTTTGTGATAAATGTATTGAATACTTTATATTTATATTGTATATAATGTGTTTTTAACTTAGGTTTTTTCTTGTTGAATTTCAGGAGGAAAGGAAGGGACCCTTCACTGGCACTTGCGGGCACAACTTTCACGGGCACCCTACCCTTTTCCTTCGTCAGAATCATCTGGGCACTCACCATCAAAGAGAAGTAAAAACACGTCTGATTATGTACAGCACTTTTTCTGATATTAGTTTGTACGTTCATATGCACTTACCTGGAATTTATTAACTTGAACCACGTCTAAAGGCCTGGATCATAGCCACTGTGGCGTTCAATTTCTAAACGATCCATTTCACTTTCTTTTTCTTAATAACAAATCAGCTTTTGTAGGGCACTTGCCTTTTCAAGCCATGCTTAGACGTTACCAACGCTGAATAATTTGGACACTAGATCGCACATATCTTAGTATGCCTTAAGATGCATTCCATCTATTCTGCTACAATAGCTTGTAAGCACAACACTGGTAATAACTTACAAAGAAACAAATGGAGTCTTGTATTATTTTGACACTTGTCGCGCTATATATAAACATTTTTTCATTTTTTTGTCTGTAAACTTTATTGACAACCGACAATGACAAATACGAGTTCATATAACTGTCAGCATTGATTTTAGAATTTTTTTCGGCTGATGAGTTACTTTGCAAATCTTCTGCACTTGCAGTTCACGAGCACAATACATAGATTTGCTCATTGTGCAATCGAACCAACCTCATAGCAATGCTGTATGATTGTTTGGGTTTATTTAAATGTTGAACATCACCAGTTTTCAAACAACTACATTATGTATGACTACGAAATACATGGTATATTATTGCTGGAATCAATCTTCTTTTTCTAGAGACTCGCAAACCAAAGAAACAGTGATGCATTTCATTAAATGTAAACTAGTTTAAGATGGATGCCAACCAACGTGGCGAAAGTGTATACCTGACAGGAAGTGCTGTTTTCTATGTTTGTTAATATATACACGTCATGAATTTCCATTGAGATCGTGTGATCAAGACACTCTGTGTGTCGAAACGCGTAGCGATTGTCTGAAATAAATACCTGTGGATGCAATGGACTCCTGAGTGTGCATCGTCATTTGAAGAAACATTTTGATATATATATATATATATATATATATATATATATATATATACATATATATTATCTACTGGCGGTTGCCAGTAGATAGTTATAGTTAGGACCGTGTTTCCATAGCAAATCTCAAAATTCTATTTTGAATAACTTTGGCGCCGGTTGACGAATCTTCGCGAAATTTTCAAAACTAATGGGGCGCTCCGCTCAGCTCCTACCCTGAAAGTCTCGGGGGGATTCGTCAAGCGGGGGCCGAGAAAAAAGGGAGGTCCCAAAACGCATTTTCCCCATGCATTTTCCCATAGGACCTTTAGTCGAAGGTACAGCCCGAACGGCTGAACAGAATTACTTGAAATTTGGCAGAAAGGTAGTCCTCAGGTCAGGGATGTGCCTTTTGAATATATGGAGTCAATCTGTTCAGTAGTTTCAGAGAAAACTGCAGTAAAAAGCGCATACATATCTATAGCCGCGCACCGTGCGCGCACCCTTACGTGTTCGAGCGTAATTCTGATTGGTTGTTACATGTCAGTCAACGTTCGAATCGGTCGAAATCAGGAAATGTCGGCCGCCATTTTGTTTGTTTTCAGTGCGAGAGAGGAAAAGGAAGGTGGCGAACGTGAAAAGGGGGCAGGGTAGAGAGTTCCCTAGCCTTGGTCAGGGTATCCCTGAAGAACCCCGAAGGCAGAAAAAAACATTACATTTTTTTTTTATAAATCGCGGGGGTGCGCGCACCGTGCGCGCACGGTGAAAAACCATAAATAAAAAAATTAAAAATTTTAATACGTAGTTTATTGAAAAATAAATATATAAAAAAAATAATAATACATACATACCTTAGCATTTAAAATACCATACAAATTCAATGAAACCAACCATAGGTTTCACACACGTTATAGTTAGGAATTAGCATTTAAAAAACCTTGCAAATTCACTTAAAAAACCATAGGTTTCACAAATGTTATATTTAGGTGGATATTTCACTCGTAAAAAACCAATGAAATTCCCCCGTTATAGTTAGTTGAGATAACTATAACTCGCGCGACCGCCACTCTATCACAAGGATGATGTCATCAGTGATGTCATGAGTGATGCCACTGACCAACTAACTATAACGGGGGAATTTCATTGGTTTTTTACGAGTGAAATATCCACCTAACTATAACATGTGTGAAACCTATGGTTTTTTAAGTGAATATATATATATATATATATATATATATATATATATATATATATATATATTACCTACTGGTGGTCGCCAGTAGGTAGTTATAGTTAGGACCGTGTTTCCATAAGAAATCTGAAAATTCTATTTTGAATAACTTTGGCGCCGGTTGACGAATCTTCGCGAAATTTTCAAAACTAATGGGGCGCTCCGCTCAGCTCCTACCCTGAAAGTTTTGGGGTGATTCGTAAAGCGGGGGCCGAGAAAAAAGGGGGGTCCCAAAACGCATTTTCCCCATGCATTTTTCCATAGGGACTTTAGTCGCAGCTACAGCCCGAACGGCTGAACAGAATTATGTGAAATTTGGCAGAGAGGTAGCCATAAGGTCCATGAAGTGCCTTTTGCAGGTTTGGTGTAAATCTGTTCAGTATTTCCTGAGAAATTAGCATTTAAATCAATATATATATCTGTACGCGCGCAGCGTGCGCGCACTGAGCAAGTCCTGTGCGCGCACCCTGCCGTGCGCGAGCGCACTTCTGATTGGTTGTTAGATGTCAGTAAACATTCGAATCGGTGGAAATCAGGAAGCGGTGGCCACCATTTTGTCTCTCGCATAAAGAGGGGGTGATAAACAAAGGGGGAGAACATGAAAAGGGGGCAGAGTGGGGAGATATTGACCCACTAGGCATTGTAAGGGGGGTCACAGTAGGACCTTGTAGGGCAAAAAAAGATTTATATTTTGAAAAAAAATATCGGCGAGTGCGCGCACCCAGCGCGCACCCGAAAAAAATTAAAAAAAAAAAGGAATTAAGTAAAAAGATATAAGGTGGCTCTAAAAAGAGCCCTTGTGTTTATTGTGTGTTTTTTGGTACCTACAAGTAAGTACCGATGCAGAGTTTAAAGTTCAAGAGGAAGACTCTGTTCCCTTCATCATTGAAATGTACACCGTCTCCTCTATAAATGTCTTGCATGTTGTAACGCAAGTTGTTGTGGCATATAGAACCCATACCATAGTCTCTGAGGAAAGCAGAAATAGATTTGTTGACGTGCTTCCTTGCTTTGTCAATCTGCGGACAAAATTGGTTGGACCAGTTCCACTTTTGCCTTTGGCATATGTTAGAATATACAAAGGCAGTTTGTGGAAAAAGCGACATCAATTGCACAAAGGTGGCCTTAATAAGCATTTCCAGACCTACCCCAGTTAAAGTGCCTAGGTCATTACCACCACAGTGCACAATAATAAGGTTAGGCTGTGGGAGATGTAGAAAGGTTTTCACCAAAGGCATTAATTGGTGCCACTTTAACCCTCTCTGACCAATCCATTTAATGTCTACATTTGGCAAAGCAAGGTCTCTCACCATACCTCTTTTTTCTGCAAATTTTTCACTCCAGAAGACATAGCTGTGACCTACAATCCACACTGTGAACATCTTCCAAGGAGATCTGGATGCACTCAGGAGGTGTCTTTCAGTAGAAAGGCAATATGAAATGAAAGACAGCTGTTTCCAACCATTCTACACTAAAAACTAGGCTGTATGTTGTATGTTTAAATTTTAAAAAGCATGTTTTGTATTGGTACAGAAAAATGTGTTACCAAAGAACATTACTATGGATTGGCTGTTAGGTTTGAAAAGTCAAGCACTCTTGCTCTTTGGATATGAAACATTGTCTGCTGAACTTCTGACCTCTCTCTTCACAGCAGTGTTCCATGACCTGTTGCTATGGTATCAGGCAGAAGTCAAGTTGGGGGAAGGGTACATTTGGAAAGGGGTTGAAGTTTTCAACCAATAGAAATGTGTGATTTCATTTGAAAAAAAGTGGGAAGCACTGAGATTTGAAATTAACATGTATATGTGTGAAAAAAGAGAGGGAAACATTGCCATTTACTGGTTGTGGAGAGAGGAGAGAGGTGTAGAGCTCTGATATTCTGACTCTGATAGTCTGCTGTTTGAGTGGCACATTTCTTTCACAACTAACTAATTTTAAAGGTGAGTTATGAGTTTGAGAGGGGAAGTATGTGGTGATTTTTGAGATAAATATAAGAATTGTGATTCTTCTTCAAAAGTTATGTTTTACATTTTGAGGTTTGCAAGATATTTAACTGTTTTGAACTTGTAAGATATTATGGAGTATGTTTTCACAATAAGTTAATGTGTACTGGTAAGAATGAGGAATACTGTTTTGTGCCTACCATCAAACCATGAGTCTGTGTGCAGAGAAGAATTGTTGACAGAGATTTAATTTGCATTGCTGTTGAAAAGTAAGACTTGCAGTTGAAAGGAAAGGACAGCTTGTTTTTAATTGTGATGGTTAGGATTTAGCAGAAATCACTTTGAAAGAAAAGAGAGGAAAATGGTAGCACATTTGAAATTAGCATTAGTTCTATAAGAATTGCAGACCCAGGAAAGGGGCAGCCTGTGTTTTGTGCCTACCAACACAGCATGAGTCTGTGTGCATATAGGAATTGTTGTCTGAGATTTAATTTGTGAAGTTGTTGTTCTGTAAGGATTGCAGACCCAGGAAAGGGGCAGCCTGTGTTTTGTGCCTACCAACACAGCATGAGTCTGTGTGCATATAGGAATTGTGGCCAGAGATGTATTTTGTGTTGCAGTTGTTCTGTAAAACATGCACTTGCAGGAAAGGGACAGCTTGTTTTCTTCAAATGTGGTGGTTAGCAGTCAACAGAAATCACTTAATCTGAAATTAGAGGCAAAAGCTAAAACATTTGAAACCAATAGGGTAGATTTTCAATTCAAAATAGCAAAGGCACAGGTAGTTGCCATATGTTCAAAACTGAAAATAACCCTTAGCACACATGCACTGTTACATACATCCCAGCAGTCTTCATGCAGTTTTGGAAGTCTCTTTGCTCATCTGTCTTGCACCAGACAATACACAGTGTCCAGAAACACACTCTTGGCACACACGCAGCAGCTTCTCCAACACTCCCATGTGTAGTACTCAGGTCTGTGTGGTGTTTCAGATAGCACTGTGTAACGCAAACACATTCAACGTCACCAAGGCTCATTTTCTTTGATCTAGTCTAATCACTCACCCTGTAACACATGGTTATGGTCTCAAGGAGCTGTTAGGACATGTGCTGTTTTCTGCCTCTGTAAATGATAAGGAAAATGTGTCAGGCTGTAACAGTAATTTGGTACTATTCAGGAACACTGTTTTGTTCCAAAAAACATAGCATAAGTCTGTGTGTATACAGGAATTGTGGGCAGAGATTTAATTTGTGAAGTTGTTGTTCTGAAAGAAATGCAATCCCAGGAAAGGGGCAGCCTGTGTTATGTGCCTAAAATGATGATATGAGTCTGTGTGCACACAGGAATTGTGGGCAGAGATTTAATTTATGAAGTTGTTGTTCAGTAAGAATTGCAGTCCCTGGAAAGGGGCAGCCTGTGTTATGTGCCTAAAATGATGGCATGAGTCTGTGTGCGCACAGGAATTGTGGGCAGAGATTTAATTTGTGAAGTTGTTGTTTAGTAAGAATTGCAGTCCCAGGAAAGGGGCAGCCTGTGTTATGTGCCTAAAATGATGGCATGAGTCTGTGTGCGCAGAGGAATTGTGGGCAGAGATTTAATTTGTGAAGTTGTTGTTCAGTAAGAATTGCAGTCCCAGGAAAGGGGCAGCCTGTTGTCTTTACACAAATTATCCCTCAGCACACATGCACTGTTACATACATCCCTGCAGTCTTCATGCAGTTCTGGAAGTCTCCTTGCTCATCTCTCTTGCAGCTGACAATACATAGTCTGCAGAAACACACTCTTGGCACACACGCAGCAGCTTCTCCAACACTCCCATGCGTAGTACTCAGGTCTGTGTGATGTTTCAGATAGCATTGTGTAATGCAAACACATTCAACGTCACTCACCCTGTAACACATGGTTATGGTCTCAAGGAGCTGTTAGGACATGTGCTGTTTTCTGCTTCTGTAAATGATAAGGGAAATGTGTCAGGCTGTAACAGTTATTTGGTACTATTCAGGAACACTGTTTTGTTCCAAAAAACATAGCATGAGTCTGTGTGTATACAGAAATTGTGGGCAGAGATTTAATTTGTGAAGTTGTTGTTCTGAAAGAAATGTAGTCCCAGGAAAGGGGCAGCCTGTGTTATGTGCCTAAAATGACGATATGAGTCTGTGTGCACACAGGAATTGTGGGCAGAGATTTAATTTATGAAGTTGTTGTTCAGTAAGAATTGCAGTCCAAGGAAAGGGGCAGCCTGTGTTATGTGCCTAAAATGATGGCATGAGTCTGTGTGCGCACAGGAATTGTGGGCAGAGATTTAATTTGTGAAGTTGTTGTTCAGTAAGAATTGCAGTCCCAGGAAAGGGGCAGCCTGTGTTATGTGCCTAAAATGATGGCATGAGTCTGTGTGCGCACAGGAATTGTGGGCAGAGATTTAATTTGTGAAGTTGTTGTTCAGTAAGAATTGCCGTCCCAGGAAAGGGGCAGCCTGTTGTCTTTACACAAATTATCCCTTAGCACACATGCACTGTTACATACATCCCTGCAGTCTTCATGCAGTTCTGGAAGTCTCCTTGCTCATCTCTCTTGCAGCTGACAATACATAGTCTGCAGAAACACACTCTTGGCACACATGCAGCAGCTTCTCCAACACTCCCATGCGTAGTACTTAGCTCTGTGTGATGTTTCAGAAAGCAGTGTATAACGCAAACACATAAAAACATCATCAAGGCCTCATTTTCTTTGCTCTACTCTAAACACTCACCCAGGTTGCAGATGCTTATGGTATGAAGTAGCTGTTAGGAAATGTGCTCTTTTCTGTCTCTGTAAACTATAAGGAAAATGTGTCAGGCTGTAACAGCAATTATCACTTGATCTACCAGAGTAGTAAATGTGCTTTGAATTTGCAAATCAAATTCTGTTTTCTGCTTAGAAGCACACCATGAGGCTCTGTGCGCACAGGAATTGTGGCCACAGATATAATTTGTGTTGCAGTTGTTCTGTAAAACATGCACTTGCAGGAAAGGGGCAGCTTGTTTTTTTTCAACTGTGGTGGGTAGCACTGTGCACAAATTAGTAAATCACAAATGAGAGGCAAATGGATAAACATTTGAAATTAATGAAAAGCAAAAAAAAATATTTTAATGAATTATAATTACAAAAAAGATTTTTTTTTAAGTTTCTTGCAGGTATTGCTGAGCAACAGTGAAAAAATAAAAAAATGCCTTTAAGGACAAGAAAGAGGAAAGAAAAGCAACAACAAGTATATCTGGACAAAACTGGGAAAAAAAAAATAGGAGGGGAAGCTGGTGATGGCAAAAAGAAAAAGTCTACTGGTAAGCAGAGTAGAGATTTCTTAAAAAAGATGTTCAAAAAACAAAAAAATGGCAAAAATAAATGTAAAACAAACAGTGTTTTATGTACAAAGCAACAACAGAGTCAACAGCAAAAAACAAAAGCTAATGTACAACATGCAGAAAATCTCGCGAACATGCCGGAAAAAAACTTCCGCATCTTCGCGAGATTTTCTGCATGGTTGCGGGTCGCCAACTTACCCATGTGGTTGCTTGCGGGCGCGGCCATCTTGTTTTGAGTTGTTCTCGCGGTGCATGATCGCGAGAAGAAAGACGTGATCGCGCGACGCATGACGTCACTGCGGGCGCGAACTGTCGCGAGACAGCGCAAATGGCTAAAAACAATACAACATCTCATGGAGAACGCGACCGGATCAAGAAAACTTGTCGGCGAACGCAGGGATTCAGGTAAGGCGATCGCGCGCGCGCAAGAATGTATCATTTTACAGCGCGAGCAAGAAACAAATTATCGCCAAGCTGCGGAAACCGGAATTTTTGACATTTTCGCGCTCTCCGCGGAACGCAAAAATGTCAAATTATCGCAATTTCCGCGAACGGAACGAAATTTTTGCCCAGGCCTAGCGTAGATTAGATAAATTAGTGAATGCAATAAAGTCACAAAGCAAAAGGAAAAGAGAAGTGAAAAAAAGTAACTTTTGTAAAGTGTTCTTGGGAGAATGGAAACACAGTTCAAGTACTGAACCATTTTTTAATGAAGACAGTTATCTTCAAAGTAATAGTTTGTTGCATGCAGTTGACACCAATGGTAGAGCATATGAAGTTAAGGATGGTTGTGTGATGGAAAAAGAGAAAATGGTCCCAAGAAATGAGGAAGAAGTAATGGCTGCTGAGGCTATGGGGAGACGTCCAAAAGCCCCAGTGTACACTTGGAACTGTAGTAGTATTTGTACTGTGCGTCAGGAATCTATTGATAAATTACGTGACTTTCTAAGAGAATATAGTAAAAAGAGTGTAAAACAGAAGATGAAGGTGCTTCAAACACTAGATCCATGCAGAGTGAGAGAGAATACTGGTTTGCAGGGACATTCTCTGGCTTGTCTATCTAGAAAAGTGTGTAAAAGTGTTTTTCATCATTTTAGGATGCTGGCTGTTCATCATACTGAAATGAGAAAGTTTGTGAGAACATTGTATTTTGCTAAAGGTCCAGCAGTAAAGTTAATTGAGTTGAATAATGCTCTGTTCCGTGGATCTGTATCAGATGTAGTGAAGGTTACTGATGAGATTCAGTTTTGTTACTTTGGTCCAGAACAAGAAAGTGCAGAAAAGGACACAGTTAATGAGGAAAATGAGGAACAGAATGTAGAACTCATTATTACTGAAAATTTTGAGGATGAAATGACCAAATATTACTTGTATTTGTTGCGGCAGAAGCCATTATAAAATTAAAACAAGGAATGTTGATCTGTATAAAAAAAGTCAAAATGAAGATAATTATAAGTGGAAAGATTTTGCAACATATATATTTCTTGAAAATTGTTTTGAATTGGGTGAAGATCAGCGTATTTGTAAATACTGTTATAACAAGTTAGAAGAAAATAGAATGCCGACCAGAGCTGTACATAATAATTTAGAATTGGATGCTATTCCTGCCGAACTTTCTGATTTAAATACATATGAGTCTATACTCATTCAATGTGTTCATCCATTCCAGACCATAGTACGTATGGAGCCCAAAACTGGTAAATTACCTCCTTCAGATTTACTGAGAGGTTTAAAAGGAAGAGTGGTGTATTTGCCCTTGGATTTGAAAACAAATATGGAAACTATTGATGCAGATACTTTGGAAACTGAACCATTAGTTATTCTGGTTAATGGTGTACCTACAAAGAATAAGAAGATTTGGCAGGAGCTGGTAGATGTACGGAAAGTACAAAGAGCAAATTTATATTTGAAAAGGAATACCAACTGGTCAAATTGAAAAAGTGGACAAGTCAAAGGAAGAAGAAATTTATGAACATTTTAGCATACATCCTCTTCATTCAAAAGAAGTTATGGGAGACACTATTGATCTGTTTCAGATGAAGAAAGCAAAAGGAACTCCCGTGAGTGTATGGGAGAAGAGCTTGGAAGCTCGATGTTTTCCTCAGCTGTTTCCTACAGGAAAAGGTGGACGATACGATGAACGCCCAGAACAGATTCCAGCTTCTGAGTATCGGACTACAAGACTATATGCTGAAGATTCAAGATTTCGTCAAAGTATTCCTTATTTGTTTCATCTTTTATTTGAAAGCGACTTGTCTGCATTATCTTATGCAGTAAATCACATTTTAAAAAGTGGAGTACATCTACATAATGTGTCTGCTAAGGATTTTATGGAGAAAGTGCAGCACCGAGATGATCATTTGGAAACACAACTGATCAATCTGATGGCTTGTCAGCGTGGGACAAATGAATATTGGTACCGACGCCATGGTGAATTAAAATGCATGTTACGGAATTTAGGAACTCCTACATGGTTTCTAACCCTAAGCTGTGCCGAGTACGCTTGGGATGATTTACTGGATTTTCTACGAGAGGCAAATTCAAACATAAAAAACATTGAATACAAGACAGCAGGAGAACTGTGCTCATTGGATCCGGTTAATGTTTGCAGATATTTCAATCATAGATTTGAGGCTATGATGTCCTTCATCTGCAATAAAAAAAATCCACCTCTTGGAGAAGTAGTGGATTTCTTTTGGAGAAAAGAGTACCAGGCAAGAGGTGCTCCTCATATTCATATGCTGTTGTGGATCAAGGATGCCCCAAAATTTGGAACAGATGCTGATGAAGCACTGTTATCTTTCATTGAAGAATATGCAACATGTGCTATACCTAAAAGCACAGAAGAGAAAAAGTTAAAAGAACAAGTTTTACGTTTCCAAAGTCATCGGTGTGGAAAATACTGTTGACGGAAGCACAAGACCAAAGATAAATTCTACACAAAGAGTCGATTTGGATTTACTAGACCTGTTCTTTCAAAAGGAAGAGTCAACAGTTTTATGTCAGCTGTGCGACATACTATAACCAGAAAATCTCCCAAAAATACATACAACCTAAAAAGAAAAGAAGAGTCAAAATTTATAAATGACTTCAACCCAGTCATTTTATCCATGTGGAATGCTATCATGGATATTCAGTATGTGGCAGACAATTCTATTGCTGTTGCTCGGTATGTCACATCTTACATCACTAAATCTGAGAAAACAGAATTGAAGAAAATGTGGGAAGAGATTTCTCACGAGAAGACTGTCCGTAAGAAGCTGTACAGTTTCAGTTTAAAGATGTTATCGCATCGAGAAATTGGATCCTACGAATGCTCAGATAGGTTATCATCTGCAAGTCTTTACTCGAAATCCAGAAGAATAATTTGGGTAAGCTTAGGCCTTGCAGGAATGAGAAATCGGGTACTGAAATCTGTTGGAGAAATTGAATATTTGGCCGAGAATGACCCAGAAAGTACAGATATTTTGAAAACAAACATATTGGACACATATTACCCAAAAAGAAGTCATCATCTTGAGAACATGTGTCTCTATGAAGTGCTGCAGAACTACATTTTTTCACGGAAAGCCACAGAAGACATCAACAATGGAAAATATAAAGTCATTGGTGAGGAAGGATGTTTGGTGAAGCAAACAAAAGGAAGTTTGATAAATCACAGGAAGCTGAGTTGCGCCACTACTGACAAAAAGGAATTTTACTACTTGGCTCTTTTACAGCTGTTTAAACCATGGCGTTCAGAGGACGAACTACTGGGAGAATTTCAAAGCTATGAAGATTCTTTTAATGCTAGCAAAGATAGCATAGAATGCAGTACTTTCACAACTTATGTCCAAATGTTAAATGAAGAAAATGAATAGGAAGCAAAAATTGCAGCTGAAGTAGCTAGAGACAGTTCTCAAGACAGCCAAAGTTCAGGAACACTTAGTCAAGATCCCCTAGGACAACCAATCATAGAAAATGAAGCTGCAGTAGCCATGACTGAAGTAGAAACGGCTATGAATCAAGCACAGGAAGATTCAATCGACTTACTAAATCTGGAACAACAACTGAATGAAGAACAAAAACAAATTTATGAAGAAGTCACCAAAAAAATTGATCATGGATTACTACATGAAAAGAAAGAGTGCTCATGCACATAATTTGAACCAATCAGGATGTATGTGAGTGGGCAAGCTGGAACTGGTAAAAGTTTCTTAATAAAAGTCATCAGAAGCTACCTACAGCAAAAAACAGCTTCAAATTTGTCTTGTGTGGTAACTGCTCCAACTGGGTTAGCAGCCTATAACATAAAAGGAATTACCTTACATCGCTTGCTAATGTTACCAGTGGAGCATGAGAACAAAATAGAATACCACAAGCTAACTGGAGAAGCATGCTTCGAAGTTTCAAGAGTGTTGAAGAAGATGCAAGTTCTCATTATTGATGAGGTGAGCATGGTTTCAAATTTAATGCTTGCCTTTGTGCATTTAAGAATGCAACAAATTCTTAAGAGAGACTATGACGTGTTATTTGGAGGTAAACACGTCATAGTTTTTGGAGATCTTTTACAGCTCACTCCAGTTAAAGGACAACCAGTGTTTAATACTGTGACACATGAAGACACGAAGAAGTCATTAGGAAGCATTGGTAATGCGAATATTTGGTTGTTCTTTGAGTACAAAGAACTCACTACCAATATGAGACAAGCAAACGACGAAGATTATGCAAGTATTCTGAAAGATATCAGAATTGGACTACTCACAGAAGTTGGCAAAAAAGCATTACAGAGTCGTTTGCTACATAATTTATTTCCAAATGAAGAAATAGTTGCAGAGAAAATATACAAGAACATTGCTGAAAAAAATACTGTAATCTGCTTAATGCCAACACTACGTGAGTGCTCAATATTCAATGAGGAACTTTTGAAATTGGAAAAGGAAGAGATTAAGAAAATGGAAGCAGAGGACAAAATTCAGCATGAAAGAATTACTTTTACATTAACAGGCAAACTGAAAAATTAATTGGATTCACTAGAGAAGAACATTTCCAAAACAGCTGGATTAGAAAAAAATCTATATGTTTGCATGAATTGTCGAGTGATTTTAAGGAGAAATTTGGATGTAGAAAAAGGTTTAGTGAATGGTGCTATGGGAAGAGTTGTGGGTTTTATTAATTATCAGAAAAAAGAAGGAATTGAATGTTTAAAAATAAAATTTGATCAGATAGAAGAAGTTAAAGACATTTGTCGTTGTTCAGTTCGTTTCATGCTTGTGAAAGACTTATATGTACGTAGGAAGCAGTTTCCGTTTTCTCTAGCATATGCTGTAACTATTCACAAGTCTCAAGGATTGACTGTAGATAGTGCTTTTGTAAACATTGGTTCTACTGTGTTCAAAGAAGGTATGGCATATGTTGCTTTGTCACGAGTGAAAACATTATCTGGTTTATTTATGATAGACTTTGATGACTCAAAAGTTAGTGCTGATACAAACTGTGTAAAGGAGTATAATAGATTAAGAAGAACCTATGCTCCTCATTTAGGTCAGTATCCTGTGATTGAAAAACATGTTGTTTCTCGGAAAAGGAGATTTGAAAATATCTGTAATGTGGATGAACAGAACAAAAAAAAAGGACAGTGATGTGATAGCAAGGAAAAAGAAAAAGGACAGTGTTGAAGAGGTTGTTGGTTGCCATTTTGAAAATAGCTCTGGTGTCAACTGCTATGCAAATGTAGTGCTGAATGTTGTATTTTATCTTGAAAAGTTGCTAGAACAGATAATAGTAAATCATGGAAAAAGATTGTGTTCTCTGCTGAGTCTCCTTTATGAGAAGCTGAGTAATGATAAAACTGAAATAGAAAGTGCTACTGATGTTAGAAATCTTTTAGATGTATGTTGTGGTTCTACACAGTTTAAAGAAAATGTCCAGCAAGATGCACAGGAATTCTTAATATATATTTTGAGTGTACTTGAAGATGAAGGAGTAGAATTAGAAAACTTATTTGGTGTCTCTTACAAATGGGAACATTGCTGTGAAAACTGTATGAACACATGTAGTAGTAATGTTGATTCAGAAAGGTTCATATTTTTACTATTACCACAAAGTAAATCAGTGACTTTTAGTAAATTAGTTAAAGATGCCAATCACAACATGGAATGTTCTGAATGTAAATCTGACATGTTTTCCACGTTACTTTTAAAGAAATATGGTCAGTATGTAATTTTAATGATGCAACGTTGTAGAGCTGATGGTTCAAAATTGGATACTTTAATAAAGAAGTTTATAGGACAACAATTATCAATTTCTGGAAAAACTTTTGTTACAGTTGCAATAATTTTTCATGAAGGACCTACTGTAACTTCTGGACATTACACAGTTTATCTTAAATGTGAAAAGGCTGGACACTGTGTAATGATTCCCAATTGATTTTCAAGCAACGTTTGCCTTATGATTTACCCAATTCTTATTTAATTTTTCTGAAACCTAAATTTTGAAAACTAAAAACTACATCTGAACAAAGCATTTTTTGTAAATTTAAAGGATTATAATTGAAGATATCACTTAAAAAGGATTTTAAAATTACTACTTGGCCTAAAGGAAAAGTAATAAAAACAATTGTGGACTCTTTTGACAGAAATTATTTTGGCATGTGTGCTTTTGCGACAAGGTTTAAAGACGGTTTGTCTAGAAAATTTTTATTCATCTAGAAAAGTACTTGTAATATATATGTAATATTTCTAACAAGGTATATTTTAGTGAGGAAAGTTTTAGGGCTTTTTTTAAACAATCTTTCAGATTGTTTTTTTTGCCCGCTGTTAAATGATGAATACAATTGTTTTCACTATTTTAAGTGAAAAATAAAAAATTCTGAAAACAGCAAAAAAGGGCAAAAAATTGCTTTGTAAAATATGTAAAAACATGTAATGCTTTTTGTAATGTATGATTGAATATTAATACTTTTTTTCTTTTTTTGCAGAACTGGAAAGAAAAAATAAAAAAAAAATTCTGTTCCCTTGCAAAATACTTTAAAAAATGTTTTTCAAAATAATTTTTTTTTTTTAAAAAATAAGTGAAAAATATTTGTATTTCTCAATCCTCCCTTTTCATGCTTCCATTTCTTCACCTCTTTTTGTACATTAAATTTAAAAAAAAAAAAAAAAAATTAAAAAAAACATCCTTGGGTGCGCGCAGGGTGCGCGCACCCCCCCAAAAAAAAAAAAAAAAAAATCCCCCCAAAAAATATTTGGGGTTTAGTTTTTAAGTGGCTCTTAAAAGAGCCCTTGAGTTAATGGAGGGAAACAGGAAGAGAAAAACGAAAAAAAAGAAAAAACATCTATGGCCTACTGCAATGATGCGCATCAAATTTTCTCTGAATGAGATCAAGACTGGTCTCACACACAGAAATAAGTTGACCGCAATCAGTTCAGCATGTGAACAACCTCGCAAAACAAGGTGGTCCAAAACGAGGTGTGGAAGAAGGCAAAGGCACCACTGCAGAAGAAGTGCTCGCCTGAGCTGCCGAAGATGTGCTCGGCTGAGCTGCTGCAGATGTCGTCGGTTGAGCAGGTGGAGGGTTTGCTCCAGAAGCTCGACAAAAAGTCACTGGATGCATTTTGTCAACATGCCTCAACATACTGTGAATGCTAAAAGAATACTTCTTGTTAGGATTCCCACGTGACAAGACTTTTTGACAAAGTACACATGTAACTTTAGGTGCATTTACCTTTTTTTGTCCCTCTGGAAAAGTGAAAAACTGCCAAATAAAGCTGTCTTTCTGCTTCCTGCTCCTCTGCCTCTCAAGAGTGTCCTGGTCACTGTCTGAAGATGGTTGCTGTTCAGCCATTGTCTCTCAACAACAGAATAGCTCCTTCTCCAAAGGAATCAGAACTAATAATGAGGGGAGTAGGTGTGGTTTGGGAAGAATCTGGAACTGAAAGTACTTCAAACCAATCAAAAGTGATGATTCTTGATCACATGACTTGCCATGAGGGGATTGGGTGTGGTGTTGAAACAATCAGAAACTGAAAGTAATGATAACCAATAAGAAGTGTTGTTTTATTAAGCATATAACCCGAGGTGCGCGCACTGAGCAAGCTCCGAGCGCGCACCTCGTGATTACGCATGCGCGAACACGTAGGAGCGCATGTGCATACGTCATATGCGCGTACGTAGCACGCATACGTTGAACACGCGTATACGCGAACGTTATTGCGCGTAATTTAAGCGTATGCAGAAGTGGAGCGCGTAGGACGCACGCACGCATGCGTACGTACGTACGCATACGTACTGGGTGCGCGCTCCCAGCACGCACTATGACGTATAGATGCGTACGTAAATAACGTACGACGGTATTCATAAAAAACTTACGAAATTGTACTAGGAGCGCGCTCAGAGCGCGCACCCCAAGAATTTATATTAAAAAAAAAGTGGAGAAAAATTAATTGCAAAAATTAAAAAAACTGTTCAACTTTATCCTAATTGAAATTTTTTGAAAAAAGCAAAAACAAATAAAAGGATACAGATAATATATAAATGAATACATAGGAATTTTATTTTTATTATAAAAAAAAATATTTAATTAAATAATTCAAAAATTAGCATTTAAAAAACCGTACAAATTCACTGAAAAAACCAAAGGTTTCACACACGTTATAGTTAGGAATTAGCATTTAAAAAACCTTGCAAATTCACTGAAAAAACCATAGGTTTCACACATGTTATAGTTAGCTGGACATTTCTCTCATACAAAACCAATGAAATTCCCCCGTTATAGTTAGTTCAGCTAACTATAACTCGCGCCCCCGCAATGCACTGCTGATGACGTCACTGCACCCAGTCCTCGCTGTTCACCTCCCGTCACCCGTGTGTCTGGGATGCTGTGGTCAGCAAGAAACAGAGCGGTCCAGCAAGTCTTTAAAATGAAACAGAGATATGAATGAGGCCAGAGATTATATTATTATCTACGGCAACATCGCTTGCCTGCACCTATGCACTCAGGCTACTGGACCCCAGGCCCTTCCCCCGCACTGTGCACAAATGCAGCTCACCTGCCACAACCGGTGTGTCCAACGACGTGCCTGTGTGAACTCCGACTCCGGGGTGCCTCTCAGGGTGGCACAGCAGGTCTCCAGTGTGGGACGGTGTCTTGATACCATGATGGAAGGCGTCAGAAAGGCCAGAGCATCAGTACCAGTTGAGCACCTGCTGCTTGCTTTTTCGTGCAACTAACTCTGTCTGAAAAGGGAGAAATAATATAATGTTGGAAACATCTTAAGGCAAATGAAGGTTTATTTCAAGCTTAAGAGAGAACACCAGTTGAGTGCATCCTTCCTTCTTGAAGTACGATCTACCAACTGTTAGTAGTAATCGTGGTTCAAAGAGGAGTTGGAGTGCACGAGAATAGACATGGGTAAATAATAATATGATATAACAACGTTCACATACAAAGGAACAGAGCGCATGCTAGAAGCATAATGTCATAATGTGCACGTGCAATGCAGTGGTGCAAGCCTGTGTGCATGTACACTTAGTAATCAGCTCACTACAGTGTTCCAAAAGCGAACGCCACGTGTCTGTAGGACAGTGCTGCCTGCTGGCTCAGGCCTACACTACGGTCCAGCAGGTCCTTAAAATGAGACAGAGATGTGACTGAATGAGGTCACAGATCACATCATTACACACGACAACAGCGCTTGTTTGCAAGTGTGCACCCAGGCTGATGCACCCCACCCCCCGCTGCGCTCAATTGCAGCCCCTGTGCACCCAGGCCCTACTGCTCACCTGCTGTCATTGGTTTGTGTCCAAACATGACAGCCAGCAGGGTTCACAATTCAGATGTAGTTTTGATTGCCAGGATGATGTACACCTCATGGATCCCTTTTTTTCATTGCGCATTGTGATATGGGAGGTGGATGCGGCCATATCACCTGAAGCAGTGTGGAAGAACTGGGACATGTGGCGTCATCGTTATCCTATTTATACGTACGCAAAGTGGGCTGGGCTTGCGTACGCCAGGCCAGCATAGGGGTGTGAATAATTATTCCGGAGACCTGGGCGTTCTTATGTGTGTGTCCCTGTTGCAGTTTTGACATCGCACAATCCACAATTTACATTAATGTAGCATGTACCGGGAGGGCGGCAACTATCGCTAGTGAGATGCTGTCCAAAAATATTGAATGGACAACATCACATGTTGTCAAGCTTGTGGATATGCGCAGACACGCATATTGTGTGCGGTATTATTGAAAGTGTTGCTATCGCGAAGCAAACACATGTGAATGTGCTCGGATGGAGGGAGGATCAGCAGTAAGTCAAACACAGTGATAACGCTCATTATAGTCAAGCAATGCATGTCAAACGTGAATCTGAAAAAATCACATATGACACACTACTATACTGGTAAAGCCTGACAACAGAGCATACTGCAACACAAATCTACACATTACTCTTTACTGTTTGTCATATGTGATCTAGGATGTGCACTCTGCCTGTGGCTGATGATACCCCTTCGAGCCATCAATACCCAGGCCGAAAGGCAGCACAATAATGCGCGCACACACACACCAGGGGCATCGTGTAACACACATTTGTTTTTTGATGTAATGTTTCAGATGCATGACCATCACAGGTGGAAGGCTACTGTACAGAGCATGATTATTGATCAAGATGATCGTTGCATGTTGTGTGTAGTATAAGATATGTGTACACAGCAAAAACCTTTTAAAAAAAGTTCTCTAAGCAGAAGAGGTGTCTCTCATCAAACGCTGTAGAGAGAATGACTAAAATGGGTGGGGTACTCCAACTGTTACAATGGGAAATGTTATGAACCAATCAAAAGCTTTTTTTTAAGGTCACATGGCAATCGCACACCGAGCTCCGCAAGGAGGCCGCACCCGACGCGATTTTGAGAAAATGTATTTACCATAATAAAAGTTTATTACAGTTAGAAATATATAAATGTGGAAAATATTTTAGATTATCGCTTGCTCTCATATACACTTTAAACTTATTTAGATATAGCTTTGAGACATAAAAAAATAAATGAGGGAATGGCATACCTGGCGCGATACCATATGTCTATGACGTACACAGGGCCTGGCAGCGTGCACTCGTCGCATACGGAATGCACAGCCGCCGTGACCCTATACATAGATGACATACCGTGCGTTTTGGTACCGTGCAGCCATCGCATACCAAAATAGGAGCTGGCGCGACCTTATACGTATATGATGGTAGGCGGGACACGGTGCTACGAAGCCGTCGGATACGAAATGCGCATCCTTAATGAGTTTTGCAATATCGCGGATAGGATTCGCGTGGTGATGGAGCTTGGTACACTTCCGGTACGGGAGTCTAGTTGTCATCAGTGATGTCACTGACCATGTCATGAATGATGTAATATGTGATGTCATCAGCAGTGCATTGCGGGGGCGTGAGTTATAGTTAGATGAACTAACTATAACGGCTGAATTTCACTGGTTTTGTACCAGCGAAAAGTCCAACTAACCATAACGTCCCTGAAACCTGTTTTTTTCTGTGAATTTCTAAGGTTTTTTAAATGCTAATTTCTAACTATAACGTGCCTGAAACCAATGTTTTCTTCAGAGAATATGTATATATATATATATATATATATATGTGTTTATATATATAAATATATATATATATATAAATATATATATATATATATATATATATATATATATATATATATATATATATATTATCTAATGGCGGTCGCCAGTAGATAGTTATAGTTAGGACCGTGTTTCCATAGGAAATCTCAAAATTCTATTTTGAATAACTTTGGCGCCAGTTGACGAATCCTCGCGAAATTTTCAAAACTAATGGGGCGCTCCATTCAGCTCCTACCCTGAAAGTCTCAGGGTGATTCGTCAAGCGGGGGCCAAAAAAAAAGGGGGGTTCCAAAACGCGTTTTCCCCATGCATTTTTCCATAGGACCTTTAGACACAGCTACAGCCCGAACGGCTGAACAGAATTACTTAAAATTTGGCAGAGAGGTAGCCATAAGGTCAAGGAAGTGTCTTTTGCAGGTCTGGTGTAAATCTGTTCAGTATTTCCTGAGAAAATAGCATTTAAAAGCATATCAATATCTATACGCGCGCAGGGTGCGCGCACCGTGCGAGCACCCTAACGTGCGCGAGCGTAATTCTGATTGGTGGTTACATGTTAGTCAACATTCGAATCGGTCAAAATCAGGAAGTGTCGGCCGCCATTTTGTTTGTTTTCAGTGCGAGAGTGAAAAAGGAAGGCGGCGAACGTGAAAAGGGGGCAGGGTAGAGAGTTCCTGACCCCCTAGCCTTTGTCAGGGGGTCCCTGAAGGACCCCGAAGGCAGAAAAAAATTATTTATTTTTTTTAAATCACGGGGGTGCGCGCACAGTGCGCGCACGGTGAAACCCCCCCCCCCCAAAAAATATATTTATTTAAAAAAAAAAAAAAATCGCGGGGGTGCGCGCACGGTGAAAAAAAAAACTATTTTTTAATACGTAGTTTTTTGTAAAATAAATATAGAAAAAAAATAATAATACATAAATAAATTAGCATTTAAAAAAACGTACAAATTCACTGAAAAAACCATAGGTTTCACACACGTTATAGTTAGGAATTAGCATTTAAAAAACCTTTCAAATTCACTTAAAAAACCATAGGTTTCACACATGTTATAGTTAGGTGGATATTTCACTCGTAAAAAACCAATGAAATTCCCCCGTTATAGTTAGTTCAGATAACTATAACTCGCGCGACCGCCACTCTATCACAAGGATGATGTCATCAGTGATGTCATGAGTGATGCCACTGACCATGTCATGAGTGATGTAATATGTGACGTCATGAGCAGTGGATTGTGGGCGCGCGAGTTATAGTTAGTTAGTATAGTTTAAAATGATAACCAAAAGTTACTATCATTTTATATTTCCTTTACTGTGCACTGCACAAAAGCAGTGGGAAGATGCTCCTCTGCCATACTTGAGGAGCCGCCCCTGGTTACATCTGTTTCCACAGATTCCTGGGGAATCAAAGTGTCATGTTTGAGGTGGCTGAAAACATTTGTTACCCTGGTTGGTTTAGGGGTTAGGTGTGGAACAGTGAGCTAGTGAGCAAACCATCACTGATGGCATTTGTGGATGAAGTCCCTATACTATGAGGTGCGTGTTGGTCTAATTCACAGTTCTGATATGTTTGTAGGATTCGCATAACATAGGTGGGTATAGTTAGGAAAAGCGTTTTTTGTGTTGCTGCCTTTAACTCAATTTGACGAATCTCTACGAAACTCTACAAAAAGGTGCTACTTTTTGGCTAGTTTGTGGATGGAAAGTTTTGGGGTGATCTATCAAGTTGGAGGCAGAGAATAAAGGGGGATCGACCCCATAGCGCAGAATCCACATGCATTTTCTATAGACTTCTTTAATTAAGGCTACAGCAAAAACCGCTGAATGAACTGAACAGATCTACATCAAATTAAGCAGGAAGCTAGATCTTGGTCCATTGAGTCCTTTTTTGAGGAATTATGGTTGACAAATATTTGTATATCTGGAGGGTTGAGTCCATGAGATTCTCAACACTCATGAGAGTGGTAATTTAAAATTCAAGCATTTTGATTGGCCTAGGGAGCTTTATTTCCCTTGAGCCTTTTCACTCCTGTGGGGTCAGATCCCCATGGGAGCGAGCCTTCTGGTTGGCTGCCATCAACATGAGAAAAATGATGCAGGCAGCCATTACAAGACTCAGGGACATAGTCCTCTGTCCCGAAGTTAGAAAACAATAATAACATAAGGGGGCAGGGAACCTGACCGTCTGGGCTCCATGGAGTGGATTCAAAGGGACCTCCCCTGAAGCCAAAATATTAAAAAATATAAAAAAAATACTGCGATCACACTGGATACTTAAGGGATCGAGAAAAAACCAAAATGGTGGCAGGACCACCTTTATTATTTTTATGCCCGAGGGAGCCCCCCTTCGGGCTGTACTCGTGAAGGAGAGGGGGCTGCATGGGCTCTCACCTTGAGCCTCCAGAGGCCCCATAGAGCCCACCAGGGGCAAAAATTACTTTATATAGAGGGGACAAGCAGGATGGGATTGACTGCATATGAGTTTCGGTAGTGGGGGTTGCCTGTAGCCAAAGGCCCCCCGCGGCAGGTGGCCGCATTTACATATTGTAATTAAATATTACTTTAAATTAAAAATCTCTAGAAATTCACTGAAAAAACCAAAGGTTAAAATAACATTATAGTTAGGTGAATATGTCAGTGACAATAATAACACTTTGAACTAAAGAAAAACACATACATTCTCCAGTTATAATTGGCAGGGCTAACTATAACTTGAGCCCCTGCTATGCACTGCTTGTGAACTCACATCTTACTTCACTCATGAAAAGTTCTATGACATAATTTATGACATCACTGATGACATCATTGACATTCTGTCCTTTCACAGGGGGCAAATTCACATACATAGTTTCCTTCAGTATCAGAAAGTACAATAGTAATGTGTGCTATTTTCAAACCCAAAAACATTTTTGCCTTCATACAATTTCTATTTTTTTGACATTGGGGAGAGCCTGGCACCGTCATCTAGCCGAAATTAAATTGAGGAAAACAAGGAAACTGAAGAGGGATGAACAAGACTACCTTAATGGTGGAATATTTACTTTCGTGAGAAAGTATGATGATTTGGCGAATAAAGACAATCAGGCTAAACCCAAAGAAGGTGTGTCTATTAGCTCTAGCACTACCTCATTGGACACCCCCGTCACTAGTGGAGCTGAGTCAGACAGTGGGGGTGAGTCTACTGACACCAATGTTGAAAATCGTTTTTTAAGGGAAGTACGGCGCATCAAACGGGGAAACATAGAACAGAACAGACGTCCCACCATAGGTCAAAAATAAGGAGGGGAAAAAGAGGGGGCAACAGAGGAAGACAGGCCCGGCATGAGGATGCGCTCCTGGAATCAGAGGAAGTAGAAGATGTCAATGTGTTGAACTTGTCATGTAAAGATTTATCCAGTAACGATCATGCATTATTGAAAAAAAGTCTGGGTTTCTGTCCGACTAATTTTGGGGACATATGTGATTTGAAGATTGACTTGTATAAGTTCATTAGAAAGGTTAAAATTAAGAAACATTTTCAACTGTTTAATGATATGAATAAAGTACCTAGATCCTTGCATCAAAGACAATTGCTAAGTGAAATCACTATTCAAGAAATTCTGGACACTAGATTGTTATTATCCTTAACAGATTGCGAGGATGAGATTGTGAGTGCTGATATCATCATGCATGATCTTAATGTGATCGGTGATATGCCTGTACCTAGTGGCCTTAAAGATTAGCCTAAATGGACACCAACTTTACATACAGGGAACAATATTGATATCTTCCATAAATTGGTCCTAGCAGACTTAGACAGAAGTGAACTGAAAGGCAATAAACAACAACATAGGAGGGTATATGACAATCTTTCACCTGACGGAAAAAAGTCTTTGAAAAGTTTAATGCAAGATGATAGCATCACCATCAGAAAGGCTGACAGGGGGGGGAACATTGTGATAATGACAAGTACTGACTATGACACTGAGATCCTGTCACAAATAAATGATACCTCTTGTTACCAAAAACTGTCCAGCAATTCTATCTGGACACTGACTGAACACATCAACAGACATCTTAAACAATGGCATGGCATGGGGTTATTGGATGAGGAGAAAACAAGTTATCTGAAGGTAGACAAACCTAGATACCCTTGTATATACACCCTTCCAAAAGTTCACGAACAGCTCCCATTCCCTCCGGGGAGACCTAGTATATCGGGCAATAGAGGACCCACCGAAAGGCTATCAGAGTATGTAGATATGTTTCTGAAGCCGTTAGTTAACAATTTACCTTCCTTCATTAAGGACACGAAACATGTTTAGGGTATCTTAACGGACTTGACATGGGAAGACAACATGACAGTGGTCACACTAGACATCACTGCCCTATACACTAGCATCCAAAGAGAAGATGGTCTTAAAGCTATCAGAAAAATGTTTAGTGTAAGGTCTGCAAGCACTTGGGAACATACGGAAATGATCATGAACATGATCGAACTAATACTAGATAATAATGTCTTTATTTTCAGACAAGGTGTGGCCATGGGCTCCAGATTCTCACCTTCGTATGTGAACCTTTTCATGGGTTGGCTTGAGGAGGTGTGGATCTGGAGTTCGCTGGGCAACAAGTGGCTTGATGACATCCTTTACTGGGGGCGTTACATCGACGACTGTCTGATGATCTGGACAGGGAACAATAAAAAGCTAGATGATTTTGTAAAATACCTCAATAGCAATGATTTCAATATTAAATTCACTTATGAAAAAAGTAGTGAAAAAATTGCATTCTTGGATACAGAATTATACACTAAGGATGGCAGGATACATAGCCGATAATTCAGGAAAGCTACTGAGTGTAATTCTACACTACATGCCACCAGTGCACACCCCTCCCATCATAACAAGGCAATCCCGTATGGTGAGCTGATGAGAGCTAGACGTAACTGCAGCGAGGACCTGGAGTTTGAATTATGTGCTGATAACATGGTGAAAAGATTCAGGAGAAGAGGCTATGACAGTCGGGTGCTGGATTTAGCCAGATCCCGAATAAGAAAGATCAAAAGACCTGACACATTACTATCTAAGGTCAAACGACACAATGACATTATAGACGATAAAATAAGACTCATCACTGATTACAACACCCATTCGAAAGCCCTGGTCAAAAGCCTCAATAGACATTGGCACATATTGAGGGAGGACGCCACTCCGAAGGAATCTATCAAAACTAGACCTGAAGTCACATATAGGAGAGGTACTTGCTTGAGAACTTTATTGTGTCCCAGTTTTTGCATCCCGAGAACACAAACTGATTGGCTTACAACAAGATCTTGGTTTCTATAAATGTGGGAACTGTGTGGCCTGCGAATGGGCTGATCATGGCGTTACAGAGTTCTTGGGACCTGGTAACAAACGGCACCACATAAGATACAATATAAACTGCTGCTCCATATTTGTCATTTACGTCATTGAGTGCAGATATCACAAGAAATATGTAGGTAGCACCATACGCACATTGAGAGAAAGAATTGGAGAACATATCAGGTCAGTGAAACATGACGACCAGAGATATCCTATTGCGGCTCACATTAGTCAGTGCGAATCTCAGGGAAAATCCAAGGATTTTAAATTTTACAGGATAGATCTTACACACGGACACCCAGGAGGGGGCAATCGCGAACTTGCTTTAAGGAGGACATGGATTTTGAGACTGCGGGCTACCGAGCTGGGGCTGAATATTGACCAGGAGCTACACTATTTCTTGGGTACTAGGTAGTAATAAGGGGGGTCCTCTTATACTACTGGAACATTATTCACTTTAGGCCCAGCACCAATTGATGTGTATTATAATAGCACTCTGTACTGATTTGAGTCTTATGCACTGCAGGTTTGAATTGTATGTTGCTTGCTCAGGATGACCGTTTTGTTACATACTCCTCTGATAGATGTATCTAACTAGATGCACATGGTGGTCCTCACATCTAATGTACTCTGAATTTATATTGTGTATTATTGTTTTTCTGTTTGCATACTGGTGGGACATTAGATATATTAATTTGGATACATATATAAGCTAATTTATGACACATAAATGAATATCATCATGCGGATATCATGAGAAAATATAGAGAGAACGACCTTGGATACGATTACGCATATGTTAATGAGTATGTACTTTAAAATTATACTTTAAGGACAAACTGGTACCTTTAGGCCTTAGAGGTATTGTGCATGTTTTTACTTTCCTTTGTGAATTTGATGGAAGTTGTGATTTTCCTTAATAGTGATTAATTTCATGCACTATATACACGTATAAGCATTGTAGGGACTAGTTTTAATGGTGTTTACAGTCTATTCTGAGTATATCAGAGCACCTGCCTTACATTACTAACTTGAGACGGGACGCAGCAATCAGTCTTTGGCGAGATTGACTCTTCATTGTTCACAGATTCTTATGCATTTTATATATGTGCTTTCAACTTGTTTGTGAAGTGTTACTATGTCGGGTTTTTATACCTCCTGAGTTTGCATATTGGATGGCATGACTTTAATTTTTCTATTTTGAGATCTCTTTTCCGTCTGTTTATTTTTATTTCATGCTCGAAGCGGTTTTTACCTTTTGCAGTGACTTACATAGATTTCGTGAGTGCACTACTCGCTCCAATATGGCGCACGGTCTGTCTATTTTGCGTAATGGGATGGAGCCTGTTTCTGTAAAACATGTGACCCAGATGACAGCTTACTTCAATGGCTGCCCGGGATGGTTAGCAGTCTTGCACTCGAGATTGAGAGGCGTGTTGTGGCAGATATTCGATTAGATGGGACTTCTTGTTATCGGTAAGTCTCCCTATCGACTTTTCGAGCCCATTTGGGGTACTTACTCTCGGAGATGACTTGTGTTTAATATCACATCCTGCATACGTATAGCTACTCTGGCAATTATGTGTTCAGGTATTTATAATTAACGCTAGGAGGCGAAGTGGCTTTTAGAACAAACGGGCGTACCCTTATCGTGAGTTTTTTAGCAACAGATACTGACTCCCACTGAAACATGGCCAGAGTTCCCTTTGTTCGAGTGGATATGCTAACTTTGTTACACATGGTGGCTACTTGCAGATGGTACGTTAACGATAGAGAGATGGCCACAGTCTAATTCCGCCATGTTACTACATTGATAGAGATGTATTTATTTGGTGCTGTAGACATTAGAGTACTTCACTTTATTTTTTCTGCATACTAGAGAATATATATTGCTTGTGGCACTAGACGCTTTTCTCATGTTCCTTGCAGTGCTGAACACTGACCTTCGGATCCGTACACGGACTCTGTGACTACTTATGAACTGAAATTTGTTTGACCGCACGCCTTGCTACGTTGGAATTAACACCACACGCCAAGTAGGTTCTTTATTGATCAGTTTCCGGACCTACAGCTACTTTTGCAGTTATGGAATTTTAGAATGTGGCACTATATGCATACTGTTCCCTTTCTCTTTTGTCATTTTACAGCTTTATTACAATGTACGTATCCAGGTTAGTAAGTAAGCCCATGGCATGACTTATTGTTTGTGGGTGGCAGGGCACTCACTGTTGACCGCTGGTGCTTATTTTGGTAGACACTTTGCTCTTTGGTGATATCAGCATTGATGATTAGTCTCATATTAGACATAACTTTACACATAACACATCCTATGGTATCCTCATTTGTATTATGATGATTACCTAATTGAGGTTCACTCTACTAGGTTGACTAGCTGCAAATTTGCAACTAGTGCATGCTTTACTAATTTGCACATTTTGATTAATTTAGAACGCTAATTAAAATTGAAATTAGAAGGATGACAACTTATGATTTTATTATCACGGTGTTGGTATAAAGTGTTACACGATAGCAGTTGATGTAAGATTTGTACATACCTGTGTTGACCTTGGTTTATATTTGTTTTAAACCTAGCATTGAAAAAGTTGCATGTACATTAATACAAAAAGCAACAAAACACGTGTTGGCTTTGGGCTTTGACTTTGAAATTTTGCACCAGCTAAATGAAGTAGATACAAAAAAAGAAAATCATCACATGAATTAAAAGAGGGAAGAATATCATGAAAACCGGCTGTTAATTGTGGATTATTGATCTATCCTACATTTGTTCTGTAATTTTTATTTATTGTACCGTACTTTAATAATTGACGTGTGCTAAGGATCTTTTGAAATACCTTCCCAAACAATAACGTTTTGTTACAACCACAACAAAACAAGAAATCACAAAAAAAGCTGGCAGGCAATGCCAGACGTATTGGCTTTGCCAATGTTTGTTTGTCTTGCTATTCACATTTCCAACATTTTCCAGAGGAACTCAAATCAGCATTTTTTCATTAAAATAAGCAAATGGATTATTTACAACTTTCAAAGCGTGCATGCAGAATTGTCTTGTGGGGAGAGTCCGATGGTGCATTCAGCTTGCGTAACCATATTTAAGGAAACGTATAAAAAGGTGGGCTGAACACAACCCACAACGTAATAAAATAAAAGAGCTTTAACTTAAGACAGAGACCTAGATTTATTAAGGGTTGTGAGGGCGCAAATTTGCACTACATCCAAAGGTCTTGTAATCGCAAATAAATAAATGCAACGTTTTGTGTTGCTTTGCTCCAAGCGAGCACCCACAAAAGAAACTAGTTAATAACCCCAGCGTTTTTACATGTGAGGTAGGCAGAGTGGCTAAGGGCCCGATTCACGAAGGTTATTTACGTGTAGTAAACTTACTAGTGTGGAGTCTTCGCATTTGGGGGGAATCTCGACATTTTGCACTCTCTGCAAAGAGTGAACAGTTATGATAAAGTCAGTCCGCCCGAGGTATTTATTGTGAAAAGTATTAGCTCGATAGACATGGCTACTGGGCCACTTATCACTCAATTCATCTCCTATGCCCTACCCTCCGTGGAAACTGCTTCTAAACTGGGCACCCAAGTTAAATGTTATTGTCTACTATAAATAATTGTTTCACAGTTCCCTAAACGCAGCCACATTTACAGCATTATGTCGACCATCTTGGATCAGTGCAACAAGCCTACACTATGTATAATACCATTACAAGATGGCAGCCATGTGTGATATTTACTAAGTGTCCATCCTAGAGTGGTACTATGCACAGTGTGTCATTGATTTCATGATCCAAGATAGCTAATGTTGCTTGTAAACCTGATGAACATATTGGAATTTTACAACAACAAAACATGTTGTACAATGCCATAGGAAGACGGCCCGGTGCTGCTATGAATAATTTTATATTTTATTGAGGCCTTTGACTGCCATGTTTAGGTGGAGGCATGTTTTCTACTTTTTTCTTTTAATTTATCCTGCATATGCTTGTTGAGTGTCTGTGTGCTTTATTGTGACTGAGCAAGTTGGTGAATTCAATAAATTCAATAACTAGTCAGTGGGTAAATCTATGGATGCATGAATTCAAGAACAAGTGACTGAGTGCATCGATGATGACTTATTGAGTGCCTAAACTCACAAGTGACTGAAAAGGCACTTTTATTTACAAGCCAGACTTATTGGTAGTAATGATAGTATCAAATGAATGGTCATATATTTATATCTTCTTTTGAACATTAAGAGCTGTATAATTGTAGATTGAAAATTAGGGGCTCAATGTGCAAGGTGAACACACAGTGCTCGTAAAACTTATGTGGACAGTTGTCAAGATCTACAACAGAGGAATTCTTACCATGAACTTGCACAGGAACAGAGATGCTAGTTCCCAATGCCCCCTCCAGGATCCTCCAGAGACCGAATTAGATCACGTCTCTAAAACAACCCCAAAGGGGGAAGGGGGAGTGGACAAAATAATAAAAGAAAGAAGAGACTGGTTCAGGATTCTTCGGATCTGCTCCACAGCACCCTTCTTCTTGTCAGCCCGTTCTATAGACCTTCTCTTGAACGATGCCTGAGGGAACTAATAGAGCACAATACTTAGCACCCTAGTCTACTCTGCACTTGTCTACCTAACTCTATAAATATTTAGTTGTACCCTTGGGAAGGAACGTACCCCTTAATCCTCTTGAACTAGCCTCTCTTCGTGTGGTGGTAGTTGACTGCCTGAAATGGTTTTCTCTTATTGGTTCTGTACAGTTCTACCTGAGACACATAAACATTAAATGGTTAATACCTGTTCCTTAATCTAATTCTAATTATTATTATTCTATTTATCAGCTCACCTACCAGTATTTTTAAATGTAACGCTCTCTATTCTTCTCTATATCGTTGTGATAAGATTTCGTTGTCTTCTCCTTCACTAGGATTTATGTTCTGCGTAGTTGTTTTCTTGTTATTGCATTTATTCAGTTATTTTATCTTGTTTTCATCCTTTCTTTTAGCTTGATACTTTAGCAGTTATCTCTCTCTATATTCAGGTAAGTTTTCTCTACTTATATAGTGACTATGTCTTTTTATATTTTTTCTACCAGCAATGTATTTCTCGTAATACTCTTTCTACAAATGAACAACATATAACTTAGCTTTCGAAGTCGGCTCCGTGTTCTTCTTCCTTCAGGCCGCTAGAGTTAACTCCTGTCAAGAGTTGCTGAGGTGGAGTAGTTACGTCAGGAAGAATTCCTCACACCAGTCTTGAAATCTCCTGACTTGAGGGAAGTATCGGGTAAGAACTAGGTAACAAGGCTATGACTCTCCAAACCCTTACTGTAAACTGAAATAATCACTAACTTTAAAATTCTAAGATTTTCCTGAGACGCGCAAGTTCTGCTCCAACCTCGGGCGACGCTTCGGTGAAGTGCGCATTCGTTAGGGAGAGCGCATTCCACCAAGGCTCCACACAGGTGTGAAGACAAAGACTAGACCGCTACCGCGATTGTACCGCGGTGGCCATCTTGGAATTTCTTCTTTGCAGCAAGGCACTCCAAGCGCGATCTTTTGTGCATTTTCCACATCTCCTGTTCCAGCTTATTTTCGGATATGTGTAAATCACATTAACTACTCGTGTCGAAGGCCCAGTGGTTCTGACAACAGTGCAGGTTGATACACATACGAGGGATAAAAAAATGGCAAAAATACAAATTTGTCAAATAACATGCACCTCACTACTATTATTGGATGGTGCCGGGCTTAGACACAGCCCGGGAACATAGCAAAAAAGTACTTGGGGGAAATAGCAGAATTCAAAAAACAAATCCTTGATAATGATTTCTAAACAGACGCCCAACATTTTGAGAAAATAAATAATACCATTGGCACTTTCAAAGAAATATAACAAATCAAAATGATCAATATAATCCTGTAAGACATTAACAACTATACTAACTAAAAATACGAATTTCTATCTGAACAACGATGTCTACACCACCCCAATCCTCGCTCACAATTATCAGTCTTGGGGTCAATACAAAAATCAGAAGGTAGTAACTTTTTCTGAATCGTCTAACAGTTCAGTTGATGAACTAGATCCTGGCAAGGGCATAAACACTGGAACTCTTTTGGATATTCAGTAAATGGAACCAACCTATCTTTTAGATCAAGTATGGGGTCATTGTCGAAGCAGAGAGTCGGGGTAGAGGCAACTTCTAGTGCAAGCATTCAGACGAGCAACAAACCCACCGTACATTGTACAGATAGGGTTGCCCACCATTACAAGTAATGTGTACGGATGCAATACAGACCTAAACAACTGAGACCACATTCAGTCCCAACATAGACACAATCCCTCTCTGCAATCTCTATAGCCATTTATGATCATCTAGTGACAATAATATTCTTAATAGAGGAATCTCTTTGGTCCCAACTGTGGACAGTAATTATTTTACACTCCATGAAGATCTTTTGAGGTTTTTCAGAAGAATCAGATATCCATATTTTTGGTGGATAAACCCCAGGACTCTATAGCTAACATTACCCAACTTCACCCCCTTCTACTTTCAACCCTCCCTTTTCCACTATACTAACAGAGATACTGACCTTTGAATATGTGCCATATACATTTTCATCCCAAGAAAAACAGGTCTTACTCTGCCTAAAAATAACTATGATCTCATTATCAAACAAGCAGTCAAGGGAGGGGCATTGTGATAATGAATCAAGCCAAATATTGTGCTGAGATTATGTTACTACTTGCCAACACTGATCATTATTGCCCTCTCCCTGGTGATCCTCTACAGCAGATCCAATCAAGGCTTAAAAGGGTTTTTTAATCAGCCCTGAAAAATTGATTTATTTCTAATATGGAATATTCATTCCTTAATAATGTCAACACCAGAACTCCCATAATTTATGTACTGCCTACAATTAATTAAAACTCTTCTAAGCCCCTAGGCTGCCCAATTGTTTCAGGCTGTGGCTCTATCTTAGAACCACTGGGAAAATACATAGAAGCCTTTATCAATGAATTTTTTCCCCATGCAAACACCTATATTAGGGATAACATGGATCAAAACAGCATAATAGAGGACATGGACATAGACCCTAATACAGACATCTTGGTGGGACTAGATAAAGCATCGCTTTTCGAAAATATCCCACAACGTGAGGACATTGAGATCATCAAAAAGCTACTGGACATGAGGCCACAGCCTACACATGTTCCCACTGACTTTATTATGGAACTTCTTGAAATAGCACACATGCAGAATTACTTTATGTACTCGGATACATTTTACATCCAGAAGAAGGGAGTATCCAGGTTTTGCACCAGATTTAGCGATTCTTGAAGTTGATGACTTATACTGAATTTAAGTTTTGCGACCAGATATTCCCTTTCTTGACAACATCTGCCTACAGGAAAAAAACATTGATGATATCATACTAATCTGGAGAGACAGTATCAAGAATCACACATATTCACACTTAACATTTACAACTGAAGAGATGGGAAGAGGATGTAGCCTTACAGCTAGACAAGTCGACCTCGAAGCTGGGGGACTGGGTTTGAGTCTCAGCAACAATCCTCAAAATCCTGTGATTCTTGACAAATCACTTAATCTCCTTGTGCTTACCACAAATGAATGTGTCTATTTGGAACGAAACTGGGGCTCATGTAAAGTGCTCTGATACCCGATGTCTTGGGTCTAGTTCGCGATATGTACAACTAAAAAACAAAAAGAAACACGACCCAATAATTGAATAAATTGTTGTAATATACCAGCAACCAACCGAGAGGTCTACGGCATGGTTTACCATATAGACAATTTCTATGTATTCATAGAACCTGCAAATGGCGAAAGGACTATTTTCGTGAACCTGGCACAAAAATTGTTAGTACGGGGCCGATCACTGAAACACACCTAGTATTGTCCAAGGGATACCTTGTTAACTTCAAAAGAGAAATCAGTAAGATGTCGATTCCGATCCGGTAAAAAAAATTACCGCACGACTCGTATCCGTATTTTTTTACGTACGAGTCGCACAAGTACCGTACAAACTGCCAAGTACGATTGGTACGTGAAAAATAACTACGAATACTGTTGGGAAAAGTTTACGAGAGTGCGTCGGAAAGTGTTCACGTCCGAATATCGTCGGGAACAGTGTACGAAACTGAGCCGGACAGTCTCACGTAAAAATCGTAAAACACTAGTCCGAGCGCGCAAGTACGATCCCGACCGTCCGTCCGAATACACAATCGCACGTAAAAAGGCCCGTACAGAGCCAACGCTGGAGCACTGTGGTAAATAATTTAATTACCGGGACTTAATTTGATACAGAAACATAATAAAAATAGCTCAATAAATAAGAGGCTGAATCCGTGGTATTAGAGGTTCGGAATGGGCTTTATTCCAATGGACGATTCGAATCGGTGACTCCAAGTTCCATCACCACGGAGGTTCAGGAAGTGAAGTACATACATTATTGATAATTAATCACTTTTATACAATAGGCATTACAGTGAAGCAAATGCAGGAGGCGTAACAATTGATAGTGTAGATAAAACATACATACGTAGCAAAAGTAGGCGTAACTGGGTGTAACTAAAGAACGTCATCAGGTGGGATGTCATAATAGGGTGGTTCCATGAAAGAATTTCGCAACGTTAGCAGAATTACTTGGCAGAAATGCGCGCGCAGCAGCATGACGTGTGATTGACGTGCAACTAGGGGGTGAAGGGGACTTGACATTTAGCTCTACATGTGGCGACAGATGTCTGGAGGGTCAAGTCAACCTAATCCCAAATCATATCTAACATCCTATGTTTAAAGAACTATGTTATCCAAAAGAGAGGTCTTTTAGAGTAGAATCTTATTCTATACTGCCTATACTGACTGTTAGTGCGTGTACAAGCGTCTAAGTGTCTACACTAGATGCGAGGGCAGAAGTCTTCCATAATAATAAGGCTATGAATTACTTGCATAAAGACAGAGAAACCGGGCCTTTGCTCGGTAGCTGGAAGAATGTTTACTTAAACTACTAGACAGGAATGCATTGGGCAGGGAGCGGAGCAGATAATTTCGAAGGTGAAATACAGTTTCTTGGCAGGCAACAGGCTGATGTCAGGCATCGTGAGCCGCGCAGGGAATGAGACAAAGTTCATGGTCACAGATGCAGGCTCAGACTGGAGCTTCAGAGACAGAAAGCAAGAAAAGCTTGATGACAGAATCAGGGCCTACTTGCCTGGACTGTAAAATGGCATAAGTGAACCATATAAAGCCGGTGGCCTTTCATACTTAGGAATGGAATATCCAGCCTATTCATGGCGGATCTGAAAGAGGACATGTTGACGGTGGACGCACATGAGTTTGCGTCTTCATAACTGGAACTGGAGGGAACATACATGTACTTGTGATTTATACATGAAACCGTTGGGGTCCAAGATAGGGGACATAACTGATCAGAAAAATCCATATTTCCACAGCACACAAGTACATGGGTAAACCCATGCCCGTGTACGAGCCGTACAGCCCCCCACCCCCAAATATGCCAACACCGTACACCACCCTGTCCGCACTGTACCCCAGCCCCCCATGTACTCCCTGCACCCCCAGCCCCCCACCACATTTACGCACCGCACACCAACACCGCATGTACGCACTGTGCCCTCAGCCCCCCCGCATGTATGCGCCAAACACCAACACCGTACCCCAGCACCCTCTCCCAGCATCGCGTATGTACAGGTCATACCCACACCAAAAAGACACATACAGAACCAGGACAGTGTAAAACAGCACAAGGAGGGTCAAAGCGACTCACACAACAACACAAAACACGTCCACACGACAAACTACAACTCAATGACTGACCTGCCACATCCAAACTGGCCAACAGAGGCCCCAAACACAACCACCACTTATAACACACCCACCAAAATTCAAACACAGCCACACCCAAAAATTGACCAATAAAAAGGGCCCACACACACAAACCATGAGCCTTTGCAACAGACCTACTGCGGACAGAGCCCACACACAAAACTCATACCTTCGCTACACCGCAACACTGCCACTCACACACCTCCACACAACCTCCCCCACAAACATCCCCCTCTTCACATTCACACACACACACAATCACACCCACACACACATCCACAACCACCCACACCCCACACCATGCCCACAGACAAGAATCCAAAGTTCACTACGGCAGAGCTGGAGCTCCTTGTCAACGAAGTCATCAGCCACAGCTGTTTGGAACAATGGTCAGACAGACCAGCATATCTGAAAAATCTGCCATGTGGCAGAGGATCGTCGACAAGGTGAATGCCGTTGCGCCCGTTCAAAGGACCAGGCATGAATGCCAAGCCAGGTGGTACGATCTGCGCAGGGCGGTCAAGAGGAAGATGAATGAAGAATATGCCCAGACCAACATCACTGGAGGTGGGCCGCCCCGCAGACCCGTACACTACCATCCCTGAGAGGAGAAGGTGATGGCCATGTTACCGCCGGTGGGACTACACGGAGTGGAAGGAGTCGCAGAGCCTGGTGAGTACACAAACAACTCACGTAACATGGGGGGAATGGCATCCACACCCCAACAACAACAAATGCACGCACCTACCCCAAGCACTCACCGCACACAACCACACTCAATAACCACGCCCATGCCACGAACATCACCATCCACCCTTCACAAATCAAGGCAAGGCCATGTCCAAGGCCACAACAACCACAAACACAAGACTGGATGTCTGGGAGGCTGGGAGGGTGGGCCCCACACAACACATCGTCAAGACGCAGAAAACAATGTCCTCAGCCCATATGGCATAGGGACATACCCATTCACAATGCACAGGGACTGGCAAACTACTGACAAGGCAGCTGACACTGGGCCCTGCTGTATGCAGCACAAGGCCCTCCTGGGACCACTGTACACTCAAACACCAACTCCACAAGTACAGGTATCTAGCACAGGAACTCACACACACTGTCATGCCAGCATACACCATGAGGGGACACACACATCACCTGGGAGACCCAATGACAACTCACACTACACACAACAGCACGCCCGGTCACACCCCCCCCTAACACAAGCACACACCCCCGGGGCAGGCAACGGATTCACACATTCCCACAATGGACATGTGACCCAACAAGACCAATCCAGAGCCAAGTGAGCATCAGAGCCAGGCGGGCAACTAGAGGCAATTTCCGGGGCAATTTCCGGGGGGGGCAGGAAAATATTTTGGGGGGGGCTAAATCATCCAGCCATAGGCTGTAAGAAGGGGCAAAAACACAACAAAAGCATCATTAACGAGTAAATGGTCTTCCAAAGACATGTGAAGTACCCGGGCCCGGCTGCAATTAGACGGACGCCAGCCCGCAAGGCTCTCAGCCGGGCTGACACACATGAGGGGGGGGCTGAAGCCCAGTGAGCCCAATGGGTGTTGCGCGCCTGATCAGAGACAACTATCCACAGGTCACACACTCAGGAGAACATCCCAATCTGTCCCCCGCAACATACCCATCCCCAAGTGGACACTGAGAGGAATGCTAGGGACATCCAACTACCTGGGGGAACTGTGTCAACTTGATTATGTATGAAACATGGATGTGGCATGAAACAGCATTAACATTGTCTCCCTCTCACACACAGGGCAATGTCGACGATCTCCCCCCAACACTGGGGGGGAAGAATCACAGTCCCAGGCATCGCGTGAAGACGATCCCACCGGCAGCGACGACTCTCACCACTCCGTGGATGACCCCGACCAACCTGGACCCTCTGGTGTACAAGCACCTGCAGCACCTGCGTCAGGTACATCTGTGCCAACCACCACCCTCATTCCCGCCACATCCCAGGACGCACCCAGGATCCCTGCTCGCACTGAACAACACAGCCAGTCTGAACAGGAGGGACAAGGTTCTGCGGGCACCCAGGAGGAGGCAGGCAACCCTGCAAATGCCAACCCTCAGGGGTCCCGTAGACCCGATGTGCCCACAAGGGCAGGCCAGTCTCAAGTGGGCAGGGGTGGTGGGAGTGGAGGCAGGCGGAGGCGCGAACCTGACCAGCCAGCTCAGGAGCCCGGTATTGCACACATACGCAACATCCTGGACTCATACCGGCGTGACACCAGAGGCATGGACCAGGTCGTATCCCGACTTTCCTGTATGCAGGGGACGCTCGATGAGATAAAGAACCTGCAGGTCGAGCATCATGCCAGTCATCAACAACACCAAGGATGGATGGAGGCACGACTGGCTGAGCTCCTGGCGGTGCACAGGGACGTGAGCCAATCACTCCGTCAGATCGCCCAAAGTCTGGCAAACCCTCCCTGTGCCACCAGGCGTAGACCAGCACCAGACACAGGGAGGGACGAGGAGGAGGAGGATTCATCTGACAGAGCGTCCCTAACATCGTCAAGGCCTGCATCTGAGGGTCCCCGGAGGAAGATGGGTCGTCCACGTAAAAGACCGTGAGAGTCAGCGGACCATCGCCATCTCCCAGGTCACCTGGCCTGGCACCTGGCCCTCTGGTGCAACAGCAGCACCTCACCCAATGACATTCTCTGCCATATGGACTTGCTAGTCACAGTCTGACCAATGCTGACCAACACTGTGGTCTGGACTCTGATGACTTCCAATGCCAAGGATGCCATCTCCCCCAGTGAACTTTGGATTCTATTCGCGGTAGAGCACCTTAGCACATCTACCAAAAGACTCACCCCCCCAAAATAAATTCACATTGTACTGCACATGAGATGTTGCTGTCATTTTGCATTATTCTACGACAAATGTGTGTGGAAATGTCTAACCATGCCTGAGTGTTGAACCAACTCCAGCCATCCATACCCTGGGAACAGAGTCTGGTACAGGACACACATGGGTCACAAGGTATCATTCAATGTAGGCATGGAGCACCATACTCACCTGTGATGGGCGCTGGCTGCTGAGGGGGGGCTTGCAAAACTGTGCGAAGAGACCTATTTGGGAGATCACCATCAAGGCGTAGAGGTCATGGCCCATGTGGAGGTACCCGGGGAGGGAGTCCCAGGTATGTGTGGCCAGGTGGGAGTACAATGTCCTGTATGCTGGAGTACGGTGGATGTGAAGAATGGTGGCCAGGGCAAGTTTGGATGCACGGAGATGGACCAACGGGATCTAGGATGACAGACGTACAAGGTTGGTGTGGGGTCGTGTCTGTGGACTGCCTCCTGAGTGTGGGTGGGGTGTGTGGAGGACACCCTGCAGCAGACAGTGATCCATTGCAGCTATCTATGGTGAACGGTGAGGTGGCTGGGGCGCAGGGTGTAGAAGCTGAGGTGTGCAGATGCCCCTGGAAGTGGGCCAGTGTCCTTGGAGTTTGGATGTAGTTGCTCCGTAGAGGGCAGGGCAGTATTTGAGATGGATGTTGTCATGGACCTGGGGGATGGTCTGTCGTAACTTGGAGTGGATCTATCTGTGGATCATGTGCATGAAGCAGAGGGCGTTGCAGCATGAGGTACAGTTGCAGTGGACTAGCATGACATATGTGTGCGAGCCAAACATGATGCACACCATCTTGTGTGTGTGGCCACTGGGTGCTTGTGCAGGGCCTGCAGCAGCAGGCGCCATCTCCCTGCCAAAAGGCCCATTTTGCACGCAAAGACTAGGATGTCAGAAGGACAACTGCAACAGACGCATGTGTAAAGTGAGGAGTGTCCAGTGTCACATGGCACACACAGAGACAATGTATGCACAATCACCAAAGAACCATTACACCGGATCAGGAAACTGAAGGTCGACCTGCGCACTGGAGACACAGCCTCAGCAACTGGTGATGGCCCATTGTGTGGTTGACCTCGCCAAAAAACATACACGACCATGTACTACATGCCCAATAGAGTGCCTAATCCATGATCAACTGCATGCATGCCGCTAAACTACACATGGACTCCTATGCATTATCTACAGCAAGTATGCCAGAGATGCCGCATGCCAAGTGGCAAGAGACCTGCATTGACAGTGACAAGGCACCTTGGAGTGTGACAAACACCTTTATCACTCATCCTCACACTAATGGAATGGCATCCATTGGAACAGAAGCACAGGTCATTCGGCTGAACATGTGTGACCCACACTGGACACCCAGATGTGGTAAATCCTACTGAGCTGGCACACATGTGAAGGTGTTGAGCCTCACACCCCTTGCTGCACACGGAGAGTCTACAATTCCACATTGAGCCTCATATGGGGATGTCCCACACCATGTCCACCATGGCCATCCCGTATGTACCTGAGGGTCGTTACACACACATCCATGCCTTCATCAGAATCCACAATCCATGACAGATGACTGTCAGGAAGGGTGACTATCAATTCATGGGAGCCATGCAAGATGTCACGTGGCCCATGGTGAGTCGACATGTATGCATGGTGACACAACATGCACAGGAGCAGTCCCCACATCTCACAAACACGTACCACCCACAAAACGCCTTGCTGCACTCCTTACCCCGATGACTTTTCACCATCTCTGTGCATGTAACTCTGATCCAGCACACGTTGCAATACTCATGAGGGATAGCAGGAGTGCAATGATGACATGAGCAGACGACAGCCGCAGGAACCTGGGGAGGACAGACACACAACAAGTCAGCAAGGAGCTAGTAATCCGTAGACATGTACATGCACTCTACAGGATTGATGTTGTCACCATCGAAATAATGACTTTGGTGTTCCTGCACAAATATGGGGAATGACATTATCACTTGTATGACCCCTCAGAACACACCTCCAAGTCACTTGGCACACAGTCAGCTCGACACACACATTGCAACACATGCCACACAAGGCTCTAAGCGTGCACACTCAGCCACAGGGACTCACCCTCATGAGAAGAAGTTGCGGATAAGCTGACTCCGGATGTCCTCATCCTCATCCTCACTTGCCCCGTGCCCAAGCCCTTCATCCTCCACGGGTGGATGATCTTGCTCATCAGGATCCAGGATGAGTGGCACGGCCTTCTCCACTGCCATGTTATGCAGCATGGAGCACACAAGGAAGATTTTGCAGACCTTCACCGGGGCATATGGGAGTGCGCCGCCGGTCTTGTGGAGGCACCGGAATCTGCTCTTCAGGAGTCCAAACGTCCTCTCAATCATGCGCCTCGTCTGCCCATGGGTGTCGTTGTACCGGTGTTCTGCGGCTGTTCTGGGGTTGCGGAGAGGCGTCGTCAGCCATGGCATGTTGGGATAGCCAGCGTCCCCTACATGGAAACATCATGGACAGAAGTGGGTCAGGAGAGGCAGTAAGATATGAAGAAACCGCCAAATACAGGACTGACAGAGTATACCCACCAACAAGACATGCATGTTCGTTGCGCAGCTGCAGCATCATTTCTGGCACCCTGCTACGCCTCATGATGTAAGCATCGTGTGCTGATCCTGGAAATCGGGCACAGACATGAGATATCATCATGTTAGCAAGACATACCACAAGGGCATTGATGGAGTGGTAATGCTTGCAATTACGGAAGGCTACCTCCTGTGCGTGTGGTGGCACCAAAGCCACATGTGTCCCATCAATGGCCCCAATGACATGGGGCATCCCTCCCAGGGCATAGAATTCACCCTTGACACCTGTCAACTGCTCACGAGTTGGAAAAGTTATGAATTCATCCAGGTGTAACAACATGGCCTCTAACACATCATGCAGGACACGGCTGAACATGGTCTGGGACATGCCACCTACATCAGCTATGGTCAATTGAAACGTACCCGTGGCAAAGAAATGTAGGGCTGCCATCACCTTCATCTTGGCTGTCAGTGCAGTAGGATACCTGTGTAGCGGTTGGAGGTGTGGCTCGAGCCTTGTGGTCAAGTTGTCACTCAACGGTTGGGAGAAGCGGTAGCGGCGTATACAGTCACGTTCCCTCATGGCAGTCAAGTCTGGCATTGGTCGGGGGAGAGGCGGTGCCCTGCAGAAATTTGGAAGGAATAACGAAGATTGAGTACAGCACTACACCACTGTCAATGGACTGAGCACATGTTCAACAGCTACTACACATCTGCTACATACATAGTCTGTACTGTGCAATGCATCCAGGACACGTATGCCAGCCAGGTAACGCCCCTAACAACAGTCAGCTACACACGTGGGTGCGCAGGGTCAACATGACATGCCATGGAACTACGTGTGGGCCAGTGTTAGTGAAGAGGCTGACGCATTACAGGAGTGACAGACATCCACATATGTGCATGAGAAGGATGTATTATCACACAGACCAGTAGCAGGACACTAGAGGCACAGTCCACACACCTTGCCATGTAGGGGTACATGTCAGGAATGATCAGACATACATTGAGACTACGCAGATATGTCCTTGTCTCGCAAGTCCATGTGCGAGGCATAAATACACCCGTCACGTCTGATTCCACATGTGGCCTGGTGTGCGTAATAGTGTGCCATGCCCATCGACACGCACACACATGTTGAATGCAGCAACTGCAGATGCATGTCACGGAACAACTACAGCAAGCTCATGGGAACACATGACACACACATGACATAGTCACATCGTGCAACGCCGGTAGTTACATGTCAGGTGTCATTATCCGTGTCCCTGGCATCGGGGGACAGTTGCGGGTGTAGGTGACTGTGCCATGCCAGTGATGCAGTGCTCGACTGTCCACAGAGAGTGGCTCCTCTGTATCGATTCAGATCAAGTGATTTGCTGTTGTGTCATGCTCCCCATTGTTTCCCAGTGGCATGGTGGGTAAACCAACTGTGTGGTGCAGGGCCTACATATGTTTGTAGTATTGTAGATGTCACTCATGTTGCTGTTCATGCTATGCGCTGTGTCCTATGTAGTTTGGACTCATGTATCATATGTATACAGGTGTCTGATCATTTCCTGTTTCTTCAACTTGGCCACAGCATCGTCGGGGGAAACCGAGGGAGACACTGGCACGGACGTGGGGGAGGGATCCAGCACCGGGGCCACCAGTGCTGGGGATTCTGGCGCTGCAAGTGGCATGGAGGCCGAGGGGAGTCAGGCGGAGGACCTGTCCAGTCCCAACACCGACTATGACGCTGAGGGATCCGAGGCTGAGCCCCCAGAGGGGGCGGAGGCTGCTCCCAGAGCTGAAAGCAGCACTCCATCTCTCGCCGCCCCCTCCATTCTCATCACCGCCCTCCCAGTAGCTCGGGTCCCTTGTGTCCGTGCTAGGCGACAACAGATGCGTGAGACACGGCAAGGAGGTGTATTTAAGAGGTGAAGGGTGCACTTCCACTCCGGATCATTCTGTGGTGTGTCGGCACATTCAATAGCATGGTGCTTGTCACATGCACGCTCATGATGTAGCGTGTATTCTGATAGGGATTCGTGTGCCAGTCATGACCCCGTCTTGTAGGCTGTTTGCTAACGGTAATTATGTACTATTCAATGCTGAAGCTTGCTGTGGGATGCTTCCGGCAATTCCTGACATCGTGACTGTATCACTACGAGTGGTTTTCTGTCATTACGACCTTTTCCCATCCCCGCATGGCCAGCTGGATGTATCCATCTGGCCTTCCATTCCAACCTTGAAAGCGGAGTTCAACAAGATGAGCAGTATAAGGGCTCCATTGTCTCAAAAACAAGTCGTGTTGACTTCATCCCGAGAAACATTTGGCCTTCACGTAGATCACACGCGCACAGAGGTGCAAGCGCTTTTTAACACTGATCTCCCACTACATATTTGGGATTTGGATTCAGACTATCTTTCATGCCTCGTCAACAGGTGGCCTGGCTGTTTTTTTCTATATTGTGTGCTCCGGCCTCGTGACCCCCTTCCAAACTCTGTTTGGTGTAATCCCCGCATTTCATCATTCGATTTTGTCTACCGTCTTCGGAGGTGTCCCTTTGCTTCTTGCCCTCGTAGCTGGGGTGCCATAATTGATCTGCGTACTACGCTGTGGCTTCACAACTTGCGTTACAAGACATCATGCACCGGCTGCTCCATCTTCGGAACATGATGCTTGAATTCTACGGCACTCTGCCGCTGGCGATCTTAAGCAGTGCCTATGGATTGTCCTTCCGGTTTCCCTTCTTTACCTGCGTGCAACTTGTCTTTCATTGCCTAGATTGTCCATTCAAATGGGCTCTGGATTTGTGCCTGTCTAACTCAGTGGCTCCTGACCCGGATTTTGATCGACTGATGAGCCCCTTAGTGGCTCATGAGTTGGACTGTTCTGGCGTCAGTGTCATGGCCTGTGCTGCTGCACATGGAGTCCTAGGGAATTGGGACATCGGAACGGCAGCAAATGAATTCTTGTCCAGGAGTTATCTTGATGTCCCCACCTGTTGTCCACACATTTGCTGGATAGCCCGATTGTTGAGGAACACGTGTGTTCTTTCCCCCTGCTGAACTGGATGGCAGACAATTTTTCGGAACGTGCAGATGATTTCCTGTTGGAAGCTGTTGCAACTTATAGTGCCTATGCCTTGATGGATTGACTTTAGCCCTGCTCATTTCATGGTGCATCCGTCGATGTGATATTTTTCTCCCCTTTTACATGGTTAATTGCCCTTCAACATCGTTCATAATTGACATTTCTTTTCTGACTTTTTCGCTTCCCTACTATGGACTTCCAGTTCATGCCCTTGGTTCCGTTCTATCAAACTTGAACTCTGCGTTCTCAAATTTGAGCCCCTAGTGGTTAGTGGTACGAACAAGGGGGGGTGTAGTGACGATTCCTATCTCCCTATTTACAATGCTAATTTGGCACCACCGCGTTAGTTGTCAGTAAGCCATCTTGCCACTTTTTCTGCTTTTGCACGCGACACTGTGGTTGCGTGTTATTACTTTTTAAATGCCTACTCGAGTTTACTTCACATGAGGACTGTCTGTTGATTGACATCCTTCACAGTGAGCAGCGAGCTTGTACTGTACATTGTGTGCACACACAGTCAGGGTGACTAGACGGTGCATGTTGTTGTGTGCAGGTTGATCGTCCCACTAGTTAGCCATTGCATGCACTCAGCTGCAGATACCTAATAGACAAGGGCTTGCCATATTGCAGTGCAGCACGTTTTCGTTTCATTGTGATGGAGGACATTTGCAGGAGATGGGACTAGATGATCCTGTGATGTGATTCCACTGAGCTGATCTGTACGGTGGGGGGTCCCCCGTTCTAGCTTAGGGACCTTCTATTAGTCGAATGATACTACTATTAGTTTACTGGCGACAGGAAGGTTGCTGTTTCCACTGTCAGTTTCTTATGATTGCTCCTTTCAATGTCTATGATATTGCAACAATGCTGATGTTTCTGGCCTTAACCATTTGTCTGCTTATGTTGGCCACAGTCCTGCATCTTGGGACGCGAGGTTCATTGAATGTACTCATTAAACTATACCTTGTCTGTGTCTATTCTGTTGTGGACTGATCTGTGAACCATGACGAACAGGTATGTCTGATTCCCACCATTCCTGAGGATGTTGTAAGTCGCTTGTTCTGGCTTGTCTATACATTGGAACCGCCGGGCCCAACCTCGGATATCGAATGGGACACTTAGCTAGTCGGATGTGGGCTTCTGGGTTCTGAGGGGAGTGTGTGGTACGCCAAACATGTCTCCTTCGTGCCAGGCACCGCACCCCCTGCCCCTGTCTCCCCTGCTGCCGTCAATGCAGAGTCTGTGGACATTCAGCGGCAGTTGCAGGTTGAGCAGACATCGATCCTGACTGTCCTCCATGGCCACACCAGAATGCTGACACAGATGGTGTCGTACATGGAGGGCATGTCATCAGCAATGTCTGACCAACGGATGTTGCTGAGGTCCATGGACTCGTCACTGACGGCAGCGGTGGGTCTCCTGCAGCACTCCGTCTCCCCCCTACCCCGGCACCATCCGCACTTCCCACTCCCATGCCTGTCCCATGCACACCCAGACGTCCCCATGCACGCACCCCACCGGACACAGGCAGCACACAACCAGGGAAGGCCAAGCGCACACCTCCTGTCACGCACACACTGGGGGAGAAGGCACAGGCACTGGGTCGGGGGGCAAACATCAGCCACGCTGTCACAGTAGGAGTCCGCATTCCTCATGACACACTGCCTCCAATACCACTCCCCTTGGCTCTCTTGCCCAACAGTCGGACAGAGTGTCCTTCATGGCCAGTCCGTCCCTCAGCCCCAGTGTGACACCACCCCGCAAGCGATTGTGGAATTCCCCTGGCAGGGTAGTTGAGTCCCCCCCCTGTCCACACCCTCCCCCAGTTGCGCTGCGACCCATCCCTCCGACCCCCCCCCACCTTGGGGCCTGTGGTGCCTTCGGGTGTAGAGGAGACACTGGAAGAACTGGCGGCTGTGTGCAGCGCCATACTGCCCTCCTCCTTTGGCGCTGCCCCACCCCCTGTGGTGGAGTCATCCGTCCCTGCACCCACAACACCTACCCTTGCCCCTCCTGTCCCTGCGGTGCCTGGTTCTTCCTCCCCACATGATGGCCCCCCTGCTGTGGATGATATGGTACAGTGAAGTGTGCAGGCGGGCTTGGGGAGACGCGTCCCAACGTGTCCCCCCCCCCCGGGACTTCGCAACTGGCATGGCCTATGGGCTTGTTGAATGGTGTACTGTAGCTACTTTTCTTCGAGATGCTGAATGTGGTTGTTATTTTTTCCTTAGCACACTATTTCTTTTCTGGTATTGCTGGTGGTGCTGCTGCTCCCTGAGTTGGGGTGGTGATGATGTGTTGGGTGTCTGGTATATGTTGTTGTGTCCTGCTCATGGGGTGGACCCTGGTATCTGCATGCCGTCACAAGGTGTCTGCATATATTCTTAGGTCATGTTAGCTCTTACTGCATGGTGACATTGTCCCAAGGTGTGTTCCTTCCTCTGTGGCACCTGTCATCTTCCCTGCAGGGTGTTTCCCAATTGTTGTGCTGAGCTGTGTCAACATTTCCTCGGTGTGTGACACATCCCTTCGACTTTGGCAATGCATGCTGTGCAATGTCTCCACCTGCATCGTTTGTGGCATCCTTGGTGGACACTGTACTTGTGTATGTAGTATATTGACATGACTTCATGTGGACATTTTCCCTTTTCCGCACTTTGCATGTGTGTACTCCCTGCCTCACACACATGTGTTATGTGTTCTGCAGGGTATTTTGGCACCTGCCGGACTATTGTGGGCATTGTATCTGTGTGTACTCCACCCTTTTCCTTCCATGGGAGGCAACGGCTTGTTGGCTGCCCCGGCACCTGTACATTCCTATCATTCCTGGAGTGTGGGTGACAGTGTGTGTTGATGAAGAGAGAGGAAGCGCACTCGTGTTAAATCAATGTACTTTCGGTAAGCGAGGTATGGGTGCAGACGAGTAGATCCCCCTGAGTAGGGATGAGAATACTGTGAAAGCACGTTCTGGTAGGAAGCGTGTCACTCGAATTGCACTCCGATGGAGAAATTAATCAAGCGAAGGTCGTTTTCTGTATTTCATAGGTTTATTCAATTCACATGTATGTAGTCATTCCTTTGAAAAGGTATCGTTTTCACTGAAGGTTAAACATCACAAACGAGTATATTGGAATTCATAACTCGATGTAGCCCAATGCATTTCGGGCCAATGCGGCCCTTCGTCAGGGGCAGCACTAAAAGGGAGGATACAAGGGAACAGCTTTTACTCAATACAGTAATGTCAATCGGCAATCAATCTAAAGAGCGGTAAGCATAAATCAACAATCCAAATTAGCGGGTTAGATGTCAATAAAGCAAGCAAGAATGTGAACAAGGTTTGAATATTGTGATTTAAGGAACACGGTGGTGCGTAAACAAGTACATTGTATTATGCCAAAGTTTAAGAAAGTGAACTGAAGTCACGAGCGTGGGTGATAAATCCTGTGGAATGAGTGAAGTGTGTTAAAATAGATTGCATGCGAACGTAAAAAAATAATATAAAGAAACGGTGTAGATCAAGGTTAAACTACGTGACGGGAAAACAAGGCAAGTACGCGTTCTCATAGTTGAGAAAAGTGCAGAGATAAACAAACTATACGGAGAGTTTCAAGAAAGTCAAAGATGAAAGGTGATGGAAAAGTTTAAGAGCCAGGTGAAAAAGAGAGCCAAAGGTGTGTAAATAGACAAGGTGGGTGTAGAACGGCACAGTTATAGAGGAGCGAGGCGGTGTCGGCAATGGCGTACACTACTTACGTGATGCTGGGTTAAAGTCGATCAAGACAAAGCGGTCAAAGGTGCCGGTGTGTCAGCAAGTCAGTAAACTGTGAAACGCGTGCGGTTTTAAAGGGTGTCAGGTGATCGTAATCACTAATCAGATACTGGAGGCCTCGTAGCCAATCGTCTACATTAGTACTGGTAAATGTGTCGTCCAACGTGTAAAGAGCCGATAGGTTTATCGTGAATGGTAGAGTCCATTCAAAACAGAGGACTACAAGCCTGTTACGAAGTAACGGCGGCTGTGTAGCTGCGTGTAAAGAGATACGTAAATGGTAGGAAGAGTGTACAGGATCAATAAAAGGTATACGAAAAGTCAAAAGAAATGTTGAAAACAGAGAAGTGAAAAGACGCAAGTGTATAGACAAGCGTAATCTGGAAAAAGGTGGTAAAGCCAATGGCGAAAGGAATAATGACAGTGTGTTAATGAGACAGATAGTAAGATAGTGTGGAGAAAACATGTGAAAGTGTAGGCGGGGTGAATAGGTGTGTGTTCCCATTGGCTCTGTTGATTTGGTGGTGTTTGACATGAGGATGCAGTCTTGTGGCATGATCTCAGTGTGTGTATTGTGTTGCCTCCGCCAGGGGTGGGTATGCATGTGTAATTTGTCATCACACCCACATGTGGTGTGTCATGCAGTGGGGGAAGGACGTCCATCCTCTTAGGCGTGGGACACTGCTGTCAGTGATGTGTTGTCATGGCACTCTCAACATTGTCGCACATTGTGGATGCCTTCATGCACCCATGGAGTTTTGCTCATCGGAGGGTGATGTACACACCCAATGTCTCTGGCCACTGCTGGGGGTCCACTGCACCCACCCCTCCTATGTCTGGGCACTGCTGGGAGTAATGGGCACCCACCCCTCCTATGTCTGGGCACTGCTGGGAGTGATGGGCACCCACCCCTCATATGTCTGGCCACTGCTGGGAGCGATAGACACCCACCTCTCATATGTCTGGCCACTGCTGGGAGTGATGGGCACCCACCCCTCATATGTCTGGGCACTGCTGGGAGTGATAGACACCCACCCCTCATATGTCTGGCCACTTCTGGGAGTGATAGGCACACACCCCTATGTGTCTGTCCACTGTCGTGGTACAAGCCGGACCCACGCGCTGATGGCCTGGGTGTGGCCTGTACCCTTAGGGCACCACAACTTTGGGGGTGCGGCCCGTACCCATGCCTTTGGGACGTGGGTACAGGCCGTACCGGCGTAGTTGGTGTGACGTAGGGGTGGGCGTGGTATGTGCCATCCACACGCGCTGTTGGCATGGGTAGGGCCCGTACCCCTAGGGCACCCCAACTGTAGTGGTGCGGCCCGTACCCATGCCTGTTGGATGTGGGTACAGGCCGTACCGGCGTAGTTGGTGTGACGTAGGGGTGGGCGTGGTATGTGTCGTCCACACACGCTGTTGGCATGGGTAGGGCCCGTACCCCTAGGGCACCCCAACTGTGGTGGTGCAGCCCGTACCCATGCCTGTGGGACGTGGGTACAGGCCGTACCGCCATTGTTGGTGTGATGTAGGGGTGGGCGTGGTATGTGTCGTCCACACACGCTGTTGGCATGGGTAGGGCCCGTACCCCTAGGGCACCCCAACTGTGGTGGTGCGGCCCGTACCCATGCCTGTGGGACGTGGGTACAGGCCGTACCGCCATTGTTGGTGTGACGTAGGGGTGGGCTTGGTATGTGCCGTACCACCATTGTGGTGGTGACGGGTACGCGCCCACGTCCACTTCCGTTGTGGCGGGACATGGGATTGGTGGACACGCCCCCCAAAGTGACGTGTCCATGGTGGTAATTACTGTACATGTTGTTTTAGTAATCTGTGGGGTGTGGGTTATGTTTCCTGACCCTTGCACACACCCCCCCTTTGCCCCTGGGGGTTGTTCTGACCTTCTGCGGCGTCTGCGTCGGTTTCTGTATACGAGGTGGTAGGATATGAGGGCCGGGATGACGCGCAGGTTGGGGTCCATCGCTGTCCATGGCGTGCCGGGGCTCCTTGTTGGCGTCGTCCTCAATTTCCCGGCAGTTTTTGGCTCCCGTAAAAACTGGTGTGTGCGGAGTGACGTCGCCACGAATCGTACTTGCTGGTCCGTGAAACGCTGCCTGACTCAGTCCGGACGTCGCTTGTGCGCCGTCCAGACAGAGATATGTATGTAAATTTTTGCCGGACGCTGTTTTTTCCGACTCGGGCGGTAATGGTATTTCTGTGCAAATCGTACTTGCGAGTTTGTAAGGTGTTTTTACCGGGTACCAGTCGGACGGAAAAAACGCTCCGTCCGACCATTTGTACCCGGGTTTTACCGGATCGGAATCGACACCCTAATAGATGCATTCCATTTGTTATTACTTTTTGTCCATCTAGTAACAAGTTTAGTAAAATAGTCTAGAAAAGATGGGATATCCTCTGATTTCATTACTTTTTCATTAATCCCACACTCTTTTCATATAAAAGAGGATGGAATTTGGATGATCATTTGGTACATGTCATGACTTGGTCTACAAATGATATATCTAGCAACCAGACAATCGCCACTCATTGGGGTATACACTTAAAACCGGCCACAACAAATGTCAAAATTGCTCTTTATGCCCACAAACCTTCAACACTAAGGAGTTCAAGCAAGGCATAAACTCTTACTCCCTAATTTTTTTCTAAATTGTAGATCTACCAATATAAGATATGCCATCCAGTGCTCATGTGAACTATCTACATTGGCCAAACAACCCAAATGATCAAAACATGCATAATCCAACATAATATTTGCATATGTTGTGGTACAGGGAGTACCCCCCTGGTGTCACATTTCTTGTTGCACAACCACTCAAAAAAGTATTTCATATGGCAGGTAACTGACGAGCCCAGGCTACCATTAAAGTGTGGCATCATTTTACAATAGCGAACACATTGTGGAGGTGGTTGGATCGCTAAATGTGACACACTGAACAATGGACTAAATAGTAAATACATTAGATGAATGGAACAGTATGGTCACCATTTAACTACTTGAGATCATTACCAACTTTTGGAAATGGTCAGTGACTGTGATTCCTTTAAACACTACCATGCAGTGTTCAATATACACACACATTCAGGACTTCTTTTGTGAACATACTAATTCTACTTCCCTACAGTCCGCTGCAGTGCTAAATTTGAGCCAGTGGTTTCCGGTGCTCAGCACCAGCACTTAATTGTCACCACCGCACATAGGACCGACTGCCAGAGGGAAGCGCTGCTCATATTATTTAGAGATGAGGAGAACAACAGTTGTTTATGAATACAATACGCATAAAAAAATTGTGAATACCTGCCTCCCCAGCTATTCCTTTAGCTTTAGGGACCTAGAATGATCTGAACTGTAGCACCTGCAGGCAAGAGAAGTTGTTAGTAGTTGTTTTGGCAGTGATGACAGGGGGCATGGGTGGTGCAAGCACAAATTACAAACCAAGCACTAATCCGCTTTGCCTGTATTAAGATAGTTTTCCTCTAAATACCCTTCCCCTCAAATATCTTTCCTTGTCTTTTACAATTACATTTTTAAGACCTTTCTTACTTTTCAAGGCATTCTAAAACTATTGCTATGAAGTGTCTACATGATAATGTTGTTTTTACTTTTTTGTAATTTTTTTTGCTCAGGCATTTAGACTCCTCAGTTTGATTAATTTTGATTCACATTGTGTCATTGGTCATATATAGCGTTGGGCAGAGCTCATGGAGTTTCAGCAAGATTCTGCGAAATTCCACCAATGGGAAGAAAATATTCAGCTCGCACTGTTCATGCTCCAATTTGGCACCGGTACTACGAGCAGCTCTGAATATATCAGTTCAAACAGCACCATGCGCTTTGCAAAATCTCGCTGCTATTTATGTTGATTTTGCTGCTGCTTGAGTTGAAAATCTACTCAAGCTGCATCAAATCTATTCGAGTGGCAGCCCTCTGCCCGCAACTGATGGTAAAGGCGGATGATAGTCTGTGATGTAAAATCACCCTAGGAGACACCAAATCTCGCTCACCAGTTCGCATATTCTAGAGCCTCATGGGAGAAAAATTTCCCCACATGGTGATTGGCAAAATTTGGCCAGAATTGCACATTAAAGAGTAACGCAGAGTGGCTAAAATCCCGCCGCGGGCAGAACGAAACATTCTGCACACCTCTAGTCATATAGTCATCACAACGAGATTGTACCTCTCTTTTGATTGTAAACCTCTACTGGTGGGATAACTTGACTGTTTATGTATTTCACAAATGGATTCATTGATTTTTTTCCTTTTTAGGACTCGCGAGCCAAAGGCTCGAAGAGACATTTTATATGTGGGATTTTCAAAGTGCTACCCACAGTCTTTTGGCTGACCTAAACCTTGAGTGCACGAGATCACATGCACGTGCACAGCTGCTCCTCTGCTAATTGCATTCCCCCTCCCTTCTCACCCAGCCCTTTGATGCTCTGCTCCCATCTCCCTCCTCCCTGGGCATGAAGGGAGACAGAGACATCCTCCTTAATTGCTGTTTCCCCTCTGAGCCGAGAACACATCGGGTCCTGTGGACAAGTTATTGATCAGCTCCGAACTCCGATACATTGCTCTCAAGTGACCGTCTGTCAGAGGAAACAAGCAGCAGGAACTTAAATGACCTATGGGGCCCCAATAATGCTAAACACTACGAAAATCAGATAGAAATCTGTACAAACCGACACGAGTCACATCCCATGTGTTTGGGTGTCGGTGTGCTCTCGTGAGCACTGCCCATCAAGTCGTGCCACCCTGCAGCGTTTAATAGCACACATTATGACAAAGCTCTGAGCATACACCCCGCTCCCTCCTCATCTTTCGCCAGCTTCACCTCTTTCACTCCTCCTCTACCTTTATCCATTCTCCCTGCTATCAGCAACCCGTGAAATACCTTCCTCTTTTACACCCTTCCTTTTCTCACCGCTACATCTTTCTTTGCATTCACAGCTCTCCGTGTTCCCTCCCTCTCCATCTCGCTAATAACACCTACTCCTCTCTGCCTCTCGCCCTGCTTTAACCGGCTCATTCTCAAACTTTCCTGGCCGCATACTTTCCACGTGTTCTCCCTCTGACAACACTAATTACACTGGCGTTCCTGCCGGCACGCGTGGGTTCTTCTTTACGAGTGACCAGGATCACACCGTGCCAATGCATGCTGGCCCCAGAGCTCTCCAATCACCGGTATCTCTGTTGTTTTCTGTGTCCACTCGTGCACGCGGACCTCCAGCCATAACTCTCGCATGGCCAAAGTTTAAAACACTGCATCTGCTGTCAGGGGCGCTATTTTACATACACACTTTAAGGGGGGGCTATTTTAAACTAGGTGGGGGGGGGTTGGGGCTATCTTCAGTACCTATGCCAATGTTTGCTTGTTAGCGTTTCTTTCATTAAGCACATCTACGGATCCCGCAAGTGCCTTGTTCCTGAAATGGCGTTGGGGATAAGCGCACAGGCACTGGTTGCTGCTTCAGTTGATAAACTGGTGGCGTGTGAACCAGAGAACTGCCCCATGCACATTGAGACGTAAGATGCACGATGACGCATCTTGTCTGGAGGCACGGGGAAGAGAGTAATTCTGACAAATGGCTGCTGTAGTTTGAGTTTGAAATGCATGTTTCGAGTAATCCGTACCAGCAATATTCTGAAACCCTCACTTTCACACTTTTACACGCGTTGGTAAATATCTCTCGGGAAATATATGTTCCTGAAAAAACAGTCGCCAGCGTGTGTGAGTTTTGCCGAAAACGTCGTTTGTTTGAAATGAATTACAGACATTTTTGTAAAATATGAACACAAATACAGCTGTTTCCATGACTTAATTGCACTCCGACCTCATATTTCTAATCCAAGCCACATAATTCCACTCCATGTCGCATAATTCCAATCCTCTCAATGCCGCACAATACCATGCCAAACAATTCAATGCAACACAATTCTTCTCCACATAATTTCACGCCACCTAATTCTACTCTACACCACATAATTCCACTAGTCAACACCCCACAATTCCATGCCACACAATTCAACTCTATGCCACATAATTTCACTCCATGCAACATCACATGACTCCACATCATGCTACATAATTCCACTCCATGAGACATAATTCCACTCCATACCACATAATTCCACATTGTACCACACTGTACCACCTAAATGTAATCTCCCCAAACCAACATAATTTCACACCACACAATTCTACACCACACAATTCCATGCCAGACCATTCCATGTCACATCTCATAATTCTACTCCACGGAGCATAATTCCACTCCTTGCCACCTAATTCTATGCCACACCACTTGATTTCACACCATGTCACTTAATTCCACTTCACGCCACTGAATTCCTCTCCACACTATTGCACACCACGTCACATAATTGTAGTTCACGCCACACAGTAACATGTCTATCTCAGTGAATGCAAAATAATTCCCCCCCACATAATTCCATGCCACATAAAGTGCTCTCCACTTCTCATAAATCCACACCATATAATTCCATTCCATGGCACACAATTTCATGCCACATAATTCCATACCACACCCCATAATTGCACACCACATCACATAATTCCACTCCACCCCCATACTTCCTCTCCGCAGAATTGCACTCCATGTCACACAATTGCATACCACGCCACACAATTCCATGTCTCACAATTTCCCTCAACACCCCACAATTCTAGGCCACACCACACAAATCCACACCAATTAATTCCATGCCATACCACATAATTCCACTCCATGGCACGTAATTCCATGCCACATAATTCCGCTCCACTATTAGTCAATCCACTCAATAACATAATTCCACTAAGCGGCACATAATTCAACTCCACCACATAATTTCATTCCATGCCACATATTTCCACTCCATTCCATGACACATACTTCCATTCCTCTCAACACAATTCCATGCCACACAATTCCATGCCACACAATTCCACTCCACACAATTCCACACCACACCATATAATCCTACTCCACGCCATGCCAACTAATTCCACACCACATCTCTTAATTCCACACCATGCCACATAATTTAACTCCAGGTAACATAATTCATTTCCATACAATTGCAGTCTATGCCACACCACGCCAATCAATTCCACATCTCACAATTCAGCTCCATGCCACACAGTTCCAAGCCACTCAACATACTTTCATGCCACATAATTTCACCCCACACATCTTAATTTCACTCTGCATATTTCCACTCTACTTGACACCACATAATTCTACTCCCCTCTACATTTGCAGAACAAGCATTTGCAATGCAATAGGTCTCGCATTTACGCAAGTTTGAGCTATTCACATTACAAATAACAATGCCTTTTATTTTTGTTTTCTTTTTTAAAACTTAAATAAAAGGCAGTGTCATTTACAATGCCAATAGCTTAAACTCGCGTAAATGCGAGACCTATTGCATTGCAAATGCTTGTTGTTTTTGTCCTTATTACGGACATGAGTCCCTTCCCTTCCTGAATTTACCAATCATATATTTGGTGTTTTCCTTTTGTGTTTTTATCCTGCACTGCCCCAAAATCTGCATGATGAATTGTGCCTGTCAGTACATTCCCAACAGTAATTTGTGCATGGCCAGTGCATTCTCTAGGTCTTACGTACCACATGCTGTATGCCACAGCATCAGCCTTTTTTCTTTCAGTGGACGTTTACATTCTACAGCCCTCTTCCCTGCATTCCTAGTCCTAGACATTAAGCATTATAGTTGTTTTATGCACCTTATTCTGAATGCCGTCTCATCAGCCCTATTTACACCCTACCTGAACACTTGTCGTAGCAACATGATTACCCAGTGCTTTGGACTATAACGCAGCTCCTCTGATAAATGATTCATGTCCCTAGAGGTTTGCTCTTTCCTATTTCTCCTTTGCATGTTTCAGCATCACTAGTTGAACTCCTAGGGTGACTGCTCCCTGATTTTTTCTAAGCCAGACTTCCTGTAATCTACAGTGCCTTTTTAGTCCTACTACTTGAGCTTCCCTTGTTGCTGGAGCTCAGTCACCTCAATCATCAACTGTGAATATCTGTGAGGCTGCACTTGTTCTCTGTACTTTGGTGATTCGCCTAGCTACTAGCTAGTGCTCGTTTTCTGGCCTTATTATTAATTTTACAGGAGCAGGCATTCTGCAGATTTAATCATGAGTCTACCTGCACATCTCACTTTGGCATGTGACTGCATGCACACTGTTTCGCACACTTACCAATTCATTATTTATTTATGTCATCATTCTTACTGATTTTCCTGGAAATCAATGTGCAGGTATTAGTGATTTAGGCCATTACCAACTTAAGCGTAGTATATAGAAATCCATTTGAATTAAATTTCATCCTATGCTCCAATCCTCTCTGTTTTTTTCTAGCCAGCAATTTGATTTCCCATGCTCTTTCATTGTTTCTGTCCTGATGATGACCTGATGAACTATGGAAGGTTGAAACGCTGTCGACAAGATCCAGCCTGAAAATATACTTATTTATACATCCTGTGCAATGAAAACTCAGATTGACAAATTTTTATTTTTGCCATTTTTAGCCCTTATTTGTGCAGCGGCGGCATCTCTTCAAAGGCAGAGGAGCGTCACCACACTGGCTAAAAGACTGCTGAGCCAGTGTGTAGGGAGGGGCGGGCCAGACCATGGGAGGGAGGAGGAACAAAGTGCTATGTGTACTTCTAAGTGCACTTGTCTGTTTGGTCAGCCATCTTAGGCAGGCCAAATAGACATGCGTACTTAGGTTTCTTTAACCTCTTCTATGCCCATGACGAGATAGTCTCGTCATGGAGCGCGGTTGCGCTGTGCCCATGACGAGACTATCTCGTCATGGACCCCGCCCGCTAATACAATGCCCGGCACAGGAGGGGGAAAGGGCGGGGCACTGAAGGGGTTAACACTGACTGTTGAAGAGAAACAGCACAGACTCCCTGTTCCTGGGTGAAGCATAAAACCAGCCCGCTCAGGCCGAACCAGGCACTGCTATCATGCTATGGGAGCAGCATCTGGATGGGAGAGGGAGACTATCCCAAGGACTGCAGGGAGTAGCAGGAGAACGGAGGAGCACCCGAGCGCAAGGCAGTCACAGGTTCAGGTAATTTTTCTTTTAATTAAACCCCACCCCCCACCGCCGTCGCTGCAACTGTATTGTGTATCACCTTTTGCAGTACACACGCTTTTTATGAGTACTGCATGCTCACTTTGCGAACTGAGCATTTATTTTTCAGTTCACACTGATGCTGCTGTTAATTAATCACAAGAATATATAGAATATATAATCATTGATTTGTTACTATCGTTGGCTATATTTTCTATAATTAATTTATACACACAATACATTTGTTGAGTATTGTGTAATTATTATAAATCTTCTTGTTTTGAAAATAACTATTTGGACACTACTTCAACACAAATGTGTCAACTCATCTACATTTGTTCAGTATCTTCTTTTAAATTGTCTCCGACTGATCTGAAATTGGTTTCTCTTCCTATTTGCCATCTAAATCTGAATCTGGAGTTTGGAGCATAGCAATCATCCAAGGTTTCCTACCAACACAGCTACTCACTGAGATTTGCTGAACAGTTTGATTTACCTAATCCTTAATCCACACGCTATTCTGCACACGTCGAAAAGTTGCACCAAGCAACTATTTTTTTCTTTTAATATTTTAAAGTCCTTTGTCATACTGTCAGTTAGTTTGTACCTCTTAAGCAGATTTCTTTCCCTCGTGCACGCCGCTCTCCAGTCCACCACAGCCTTCGCTTGTGCCGATTGAGTGGAGAGAGTTGGGCTTGGTGGACTGGCTGAGACGTCGACGGCCGCAATCTTGAGCGGTTGACGTTCTAGTCATCCCACACCACTCGGGCTATCGGACTCTGCTCTACTACATAAACCAGCCCTGACGTGTGCAGCTGGCACACCGTCAGGGCGCCGAAGGCAAGCCCGTCGGCGCGGTCTGCGCTCGGACCGCACTCAGTGCCAGCCACTGTGCCGGATCGGGGAGCCATCCGGAAACCATGATTTCATGCTCAGGAAGTAAGCTTTTGGAGCTATCTAACATTAACCCGTGTTGCCCTGGACCAGTTTGTAACTATGGTAACAGCCCAGGGACACAGAGTTGCCTCACCTGTAAACTCATGCTCACAAATATCAAGAGTACACTGAACACTAATATTCATCCCAGAAAGCCCCACAAAGAACAAGCATTTGCAATGCAATAGGTCTCGCATTTACGTGAGTTTGAGCTATTGACATTGCAAATAACAATGCCTTTTATTTTTGTTTCCGTTTTTAAAACATAAATAAAAAGCATTGTCATTTACAACGCCAATAGCTGAAACTCGCATAAATGCGAGACCGATTGCATTGCACATGCTTGTTCGTTTAGTAGGGGTTAAAACTACATTGGGATTTTTTTTTAATATATACTTGCTACATTGTGTACTCAAACTACAGATAAATTGAAATGTGCATATCAGATCTGGAAAAAAATTAAATATGCCTTTGAAGATGCCAAAGTACACCAAACACGAGCCCATTTGTACATTCAAGAACACAGTTGCCAGTCTACATTATGGCTCAAACACCCAGCACTGCTCACAAAATCAATTACAGTGGCCTTGTGCAAAAATATAGCTGCACCAATAGGAGATTGGCAAAGTAATCATGAGAGAATACAGTATTTATGGTACTTCTGATTTACAAAATGTCGAACTTTGGTATAACATTCGTCACCATTTTATTTTTACAGCTGTGTGCACCCTCGCCACAACATATGCAAGCTTTTAAATACAGCAAATACCCATCAGTGGAGCAATTGCACACTCAATATTCAATGACAGGCCTGCCCATGGTAACTCATGCTGCATGTTCACACATGACCAAGACCTGACAGGCACATCAAGATGTGTAGGTGTAGGCACACACAAGTACTTAGCTTGCCCAGAACATCAGATCTAGATTTCAACCTGAAAACTGAACTCATTTTAACTGTGTTGCCATAAAACGTGGCTTAGGCATCATTTCAGTACATTAATCCTATCAGCAAACCACGTGCCCTCACCCGAAATCGCAGGGATCCCAAGAAAGTAATTCAGAGGACACGTCGAAGGTTCGACTGCTTTTATGTCTCTAATCACATGGTAATGGGAGGTAAATGCAGCAGCCGAGATTCATTTCGTTATCACAGTTCTGTCATGACACAAGGCCCTCTTTGTAACCGGTATCTTCAATTGGACACGGACAATAGGTTATGAGAAATGAATAAATAAATAAAACAGCCATGGGGCATGTGATCATTGTTCCTAAGATCATATCAACGATTGTGGGAGGACTGCAGCATGTCAGGGTTTAAGTCTTGTACTTTTAAATCACAACTCCACAATAACTTCGAGTTTGGAGTCATGTAACTATAAAAACATCTATAATACACTAGAAGACGGGAACATTAAGCCCTTGCCTCAAACTCACGTCTGCTATCAGAGGCTTGCAGCTGGGAAATGAAAAGCGCCCCTTGCCACATGCACCGCAGCAATCACTGACCTCTCACTGAAACCGAGTATTGCAATGTTGAAATGAGGCCCGATGCAGAGCATTACTGCACGCTGAAATCCTACCTCAAGCCTGACAAGTTAAAGATTGGATGCAGAATTTTTTAGCTTAAATAATAAATAAAAAAAGCCCGTTTGGTAGGACACAAAAGAAGCACGTAAATTGATACGGGACAGCAGTCGAGCGTTGTAGTCCACTAGATGCGTCCAAATTCAGAAATAAATGCACCCAAATTCTTTTTTGGGTGTAGTTACAATTCCAAAAGGAGAAGATTAAAAAGTGACGGGAGGAAAAGTGGGTGCATGGGGTGGTTTGCGCAATGTGGGGATATCCTAAGAAATTGCTTATTGTTAAAGAACACCAGCTTTGGCAAACTGCATCCGTTTGGGACAAGGCATGTGGCACAGAAGTATTCTGGTAAAAACAAACAAGAAGGGCCGGGCGAGAAGGGAGGGGGGAATGCGAGGAGCCTGAATACAAGTGAGATGAGGGTAAAGAGAATGTCTCCGTGAGCCTTGCGCTCGGCTGGCGCCTCGGGCATGTTTACTACGGGAACACATGGGAATGCAAAGCCATTAATCAAGCAGGATGGCTCTGTCTCCACTTCACGCCCAGGGAGGAGGGAGATGCGAGCAGAGCATCAAAGGGCTGGGTGAGAAGGGAGGGGGGAATGCAAGGGTCAAAGCGGCGAAAGTGAAAGTAATTGAGCAGAGCATCAAAGGGCTGGGTGAGAAGGGAAGGGGGAATGCAATGAGCAGAGGAGCAGCTGTGCACGTGCATGTGATTGTGCACTCAAGGTTTAGGCCAGCCAAAAGACTGTGGGTAGCACTTTGGAAATCCCACATATAAAATGTCTCTTCGAGCCTTTGGCTCGCGAGACCTAAAAAGGGAAGGACACATTTGATCTTGTGGTAAATAGGGCCCCACAAGGGCTATATTGCGCTCTCATATGTGCACGCTCATTAATTAAACACAAAAACGAATTTGCGGATTTCATAGAAGTGCATGCCCTCGACATAATATTTGTTGTGGATACTTGGGCGGATAAGACCTCTGGTCCCGACCTGGTGGTGGCCATCCTTTCTGGTTGCTCCATCGCTAGGAAAGATCGCATTGGGAAACAAGCATTTACAATTCAATGGTCTCGGCAATATTATAGGTAGAGCTATTGGTATTGCTCATTATTTTTTTATCATTTTCGTATCCCTAAATAAACGGCATTGTCATTTCTATTGGCATTAGCTTTGTTTTTGCATATGTTTGAATTTTTGAATCCAGATATATAATACAACAAGTAACATTACACCTACAACAAGCCAGGGCTATCAGCTTTGTCAATGGTTGTTAGTTGCAAAAAATAAATAAGCAACGACTATGGCTGTGTTGTATATATTATTGAAAATGTTTCAGTTTTTAAAATGATGAGACTGTGAAAGAACTAAAACGAGTCTCTTTGAAGTTACATCAAAGTCTTTGAGCAGGGGTACTGATGCAGAGTTAAGATTTTCTTTCCCACCCTGAGGGTGAGGGCATAAATGCAGAGCCCGATAGGGACCCGTCTCTGCAACTGCTTTGAAGAAGCGCCGGTGCTTAGCACCGGCAAGACCCGGCACACTTAAAGCCCTGAAGCGGGTGCCACATTCAGCACTGTGTACTGGAAGATAATCGCAAACAGCTTGGAATTAACAACTGTCTATGACAGACCAAAGCTCTGATGGTGGAGAGAGTGGGTTTGGGATCAGTGGATTGACAGCTTGTCATGGGCCCTAGTCGAAGTAAGGAAACGCGCCATTGACTGATGTGTGAACTGGGAAACACAGCAATATTCCGAGTGCAATGAGCTACTCTGGCCTGTGTCCCGGTGTCACTGCTCCTGCTGCACCAGTGGAAATGATGCCCCTGTTCGGGGTAGCTGCTCTTCAGCACGCCATGTGCTGTACAAATATTCAATCAATAAGGACATTGTTCCCTGTTGGCGGCGAAACTGAGAATATCGTTCACCTGCTCAACACAGGAGAAAAAGGTGGGAAGAGTGTGAAGATAGGGAGAGGGAACAAAAAGGGGGGGGGGGGAAGAAAGAGGAGGGGAGGGGGATAGGGGTAAGTTGAAAAGAGGCAAAGAGAATTTCCCCAGTCTCAAGGATCCACTCCTGAAGGGGAGGACTCTATGAAGCCTCTCGTGAGCCCTCACACACCCCGAAGGATGTCTTGCTTCATCATTGGGCTAGTTGTTGCTCCTCGTCGGGCCGGCGCTGCAATGCCCGACGGTCCCCCGAAGGGTCTCTCTATCGGAGGTCTTTTAAAGAGAAAAGCCGTAAGGTGAATGCGGGTGTGTGGGCAAAAAAAGAGAGAGGCGGTGAGATGGATCCGAGAGGTTAGTGGTAAGATGCGTGCAAAGTGTGTGGGTTTAAAAATGCCTAGGGGTGTCCAAAAAAGTGGATATTTAATAATGTGGACCCTCTGGCAGACTAAAAAGACCAAAAGGTCACGGGGTCACTAATCAGCTCAAGGTGCTGGTGTGACTATAATTAAAAGGTCGACATGTTTCACGCCTTGGATGCCCAGACGGGTCAGTGGCGTTTCTTCAGGACCGTAGATAAGTGAAAAGTAGTGCACGGTGAAGACGGGAGTGCCAGAGATTGGAAGGGTAACTCACGTCTAAGGAAAAGGTTAAAAAAGGTACGGGACTGCGGGGTACAATGACCTGGTCAGCAAGAAGAACGTACCAAACTAGTGTAACCTGTAGGGGAAAAAAAGGAAAACGGGAGAGGGAAGGTAGGGAGGAAAGGTTTCAAGAGAAAGGGGATGGAAAAAAGGGGGGGGGAAGAGGGGGGAGGGGTGACAATACACACATGAATAGTTAGGACAGAACTGGTACAATCTGGACACAGTTATTACGAGAAAGCACAGCAAGATCTGAATGTGCCTCCGCAAACCATTCACATGGTGTAAGTGTGGTCACCCCGGTGACCATGTCAACAGAAACGAATAATCGAGGACAAAGCCTAGACATCATCGACTTGATGGAGCGAACAGACCAGCGTAGCGACTAGCGTACACCACATTGCCAAGAACGGACCCACTCAACTAGTTGCGGTGGACCCGGACGTGGAAGGTTTATATGCCGTGAGCAAAACAGATGGAAGAAAACAGATGAACCAAACACGTAAAATACACACATCAAGTTGCTCGTAAACAACGCGCCTCACTGGACTAGGTGAGGAAGAGGCTTGGCCGGATTGGTTAGTGCGGTCATAGAGCGGGCGCTTAAAAAGAGAGTCATTCAAGAAGGCATTGTCTATATACAGGGTCATGAGGATATTTAAAAGCATGCAACCTCTATCAAACTTCTATAGTGACTCACAAGGTAATCCCATCCTTACCCTCGTGTATCTGTACGGGGCTGCATAGGATCCGCCGAGGCTGCCAGCGCCCTATTTGCTGGTGGGTCAAAACGTAGAGAGTATAAGGGGGTGACTCCTGCATGGAGGTGGACTTCGTATATAGGATAGTCCCTGTAGGATCCTGCATGTTTGTACTCACGGTTGCGTCGGAGGCCGGCTCAGTCAGCACCTACCCACTGCCATCGGCTGCCTGGAGATATTGTTCGTTGCTTGCAGGCTTCATTATAAGGCGTCATGGAAAGGGAGTGAACCATTTCCTGTGGGAGGGCCGGAGGCGTGTGCCGTGTGCCGCGCATGCGTGAGTGAGCGTGTCCATGGTTGTGCGCATGCGTGAGTGAGCGTGTCCATGGTTGTGCGCATGCGTGGAGTGTAGAAGCGAAACAACGCCAGATGCGTGTGCACTATAGACACCCCATGGTGTCCTGCTCGAGGATGGTGAGTTGTCCTAAGGAGCTCATAAGCCCCATCTTTCCCGACACAAACCCATACAAGCAAAACATCATCATATGGAAACGATACATAGATGATATTTTGATCTTCTGGAAGGGCACCAGAACGTCTTGCGATACCTTCCTGGAATGGGTCAATGGACTGAACCCACACCTCCGTTTCACGGGAACTGTAAGCGAGACCACCATCCCCTTTTTGGACCTCCGGATCATCCTCGAGGACGGCACCCTAAGGACCACACTTCACAAAAAATCGACTGACCGCAATAGCCTGCTTGATTTTAACAGTCACCACCCTAAAGCCCTTCGGGAGAACCTCCCGTACGGACAATTCTTGCGTATACGACGGAACTGCTCAACCAGTCAAGATTTTGAGAAGGAAGCCAACCACCTTGAGCAAAACCTCATGGACAGACACTACCCCAAGAGAGTAGTAAGATACGCAAGAAAAAGAGCCCGAAACAATCACAGGGACGCATTACTGGAACACAGAACAAAGACACCCAGCGAGTCCATCACATGCGTCACCACTTTTACACCCAAGTCCAATAAAATCAAACAGATCATAAAACGGAACTGGAAAATTCTGAACACCGACACACTGAACCTAGAATTACCACGCTTCGCTTTTAAATGAACAGCGAACCTACGTGACAGACTGGTCAACACACGGCCGCTGCAACGTAGACAGGATCAACCCAACAACACACTGTGGAACTCAACCCCTGTGTCAGGCCACTACCCGTGTGGAAATTGCCACGCTTGCTCCACGACCACGCACAGTAAGCAACTCTTTCTGGGCAACTTCACATGGGAACAACGAGGTCACACCAATTGCAACACCAAAAATTGCGTCTACCTCATCACATGTCCATGTGGCCTAAGGTATGTCGGCATGACCTCACGTTCCATTAAAATCCGCATCAGCGAACACAAGAGTACCATCCGTCGTGGACGAACTGCCACGAAGCTCACTAACCACTTCATTGACCAAGGGCATACCAGCGAACAACTTACATGGACCATACTAGAGTCACGACCCTCCTGGAACGCTCAAGCCCTACTACGCCAGGAGCAACGCTGGGTGTTCCGCCTCCGTACCAACACGCAGGGACTTAATGACGAGATACCATGGGTAGAACTGTAACTCACATTGGCCATACCCTGACCCCGATAGATACTCCTCACCACGTATGAGAGAATAATAGAATACACAGGGGCGCGCTATAATGTAAGTATACATACAAGCCTACGGCCTGGGTCTCCCTTCTCCCGCACCTTCGCCTGCGCCTGTTTTAAGTTTGTACAGGTTAGGGAACCCGTGTTCGCCTCGCTGTTCACTACGGGACACACCGTGTCCAAGATACACACATCTGTTCCCCCCCCCCCTTTTCTATTCTTGGCTGCACCAGGGAGCCACAGTACACATCACGGGACATACCAAGCCCGGGCTACCCCTATACGCCACCCTCTCCAGTCCTGACTGTACCTGGGGTTAAACATGGGCTTATGAGCTCCTTAGGACAACTCACCATCCTCGAGCAGGACACCATGGGGTGTCTATAGTGCACACGCATCTGGCGTTGTTTCGCTTCTACACTCCACGCATGCGCACAACCATGGACACGCTCACTCACGCATGCGCACAACCATGGACACGCTCACTCACGCATGCGCGGCACACGGCACACGCCACCGGCCCTCCCACAGGAAATGGTTCACTCCCTTTCCATGACGCCTTATAATGAAGCCTGCAAGCAACGAACAATATCTCCAGGCAGCCGATGGCAGTGGGTAGGTGCTGACTGAGCCGGCCTCCGACGCAACCGTGAGTACAAACATGCAGGATCCTACAGGGACTATCCTATATACGAAGTCCACCTCCATGCAGGAGTCACCCCCTTATACTCTCTACGTTTTGACCCACCAGCAAATAGGGCGCTGGCAGCCTCGGCGGATCCTATGCAGCCCCGTACAGATACACGAGGGTAAGGATGGGATTACCTTGTGAGTCACTATAGAAGTTTGATAGAGGTTGCATGCTTTTAAATATCCTCATGACCCTGTATATAGACAATGCCTTCTTGAATGACTCTCTTTTTAAGCGCCCGCTCTATGACCGCACTAACCAATCCGGCCAAGCCTCTTCCTCACCTAGTCCAGTGAGGCGCGTTGTTTACGAGCAACTTGATGTGTGTATTTTACGTGTTTGGTTCATCTGTTTTCTTCCATCTGTTTTGCTCACGGCATATAAACCTTCCACGTCCGGGTCCACCGCAACTAGTTGAGTGGGTCCGTTCTTGGCAATGTGGTGTACGCTAGTCGCTACGCTGGTCTGTTCGCTCCATCAAGTCGATGATGTCTAGGCTTTGTCCTCGATTATTCGTTTCTGTTGACATGGTCACCGGGGTGACCACACTTACACCATGTGAATGGTTTGCGGAGGCACATTCAGATCTTGCTGTGCTTTCTCGTAATAACTGTGTCCAGATTGTACCAGTTCTGTCCTAACTATTCATGTGTGTATTGTCACCCCTCCCCCCTCTTCCCCCCCCCTTTTTTCCATCCCCTTTCTCTTGAAACCTTTCCTCCCTACCTTCCCTCTCCCGTTTTCCTTTTTTTTCCCCTACAGGTTACACTAGTTTGGTACGTTCTTCTTGCTGACCAGGTCATTGTACCCCGCAGTCCCGTACCTTTTTTAACCTTTTCCTTAGACGTGAGTTACCCTTCCAATCTCTGGCACTCCCGTCTTCACCGTGCACTACTTTTCACTTATCTACGGTCCTGAAGAAACGCCACTGACCCGTCTGGGCATCCAAGGCGTGAAACATGTCGACCTTTTAATTATAGTCACACCAGCACCTTGAGCTGATTAGTGACCCCGTGACCTTTTGGTCTTTTTAGTCTGCCAGAGGGTCCACATTATTAAATATCCACTTTTTTGGACACCCCTAGGCATTTTTAAACCCACACACTTTGCACGCATCTTACCACTAACCTCTCGGATCCATCTCACCGCCTCTCTCTTTTTTTGCCCACACACCCGCATTCACCTTACGGCTTTTCTCTTTAAAAGACCTCCGATAGAGAGACCCTTCGGGGGACCGTCGGGCATTGCAGCGCCGGCCCGACGAGGAGCAACAACTAGCCCAATGATGAAGCAAGACATCCTTCGGGGTGTGTGAGGGCTCACGAGAGGCTTCATAGAGTCCTCCCCTTCAGGAGTGGATCCTTGAGACTGGGGAAATTCTCTTTGCCTCTTTTCAACTTACCCCTATCCCCCTCCCTCCTCTTTCTTTCCCCCCCCCCCCCTTCTTGTTCCCTCTCCCTATCTTCACACTCTTCCCACCTTTTTCTCCTGTGTTGAGCAGGTGAACGATATTCTCAGTTTCGCCGCCAACAGGGAACAATGTCCTTATTGATTTAACTGTTACGAGTGGAGCACGGACATTGGACCATAACGAGCTCCTGGTCCCCCCCTCTCTTTTTTTTTTTGACTGTACAAATATTCACCATACCGTGTGTCGGGGCCCTACGCACGCTGGGCGGGGCCTGCCTGGCATGTGATGCCGCTTCCTACTGTACCACCTGGAATGCGGGTTGCCATAGGAATGTAAGGTCCGTATCCAAACCGCCACCGAGACTCGGACAGTTTTTCAGGGATGCGCACCACCCTGTGCCTCAACCCCTCCACCTCTGTGTGCACGTGCTTGCAGGGGCAGGCATGCAGCGTCACCTACCCTCCCCTCCACCCCCCCCACACACACACACACACACACAGACGGCCGGGGAGCCGGGCCCGCAGCAGCCGCTCATCTGGTACGCATTTGCAGACTCTGAAGTAAACCTTCATTAAGTGGCAGGAGCACACTGCTTCCGATTCATTCACCAGCGCAGTAAAGCGCTCAGTTTTCTTTCACAGAAGCCCCAGGGGGGCCTAAAAAGCACCACGTCCAGGGTGAAAAGTGATTCTGACGGCGCGTCGCTCTCCGGACTCCCAAATATAAACTCCCCTGCACGTCTCTCACCCTCAGGCACTTGCGCCCCTGACTCGGGTTCCACTGAATTCTCCGACGTCTTTCATGAACTTGCCATATTTATTCAAGAGGTCATTAAAGGAACATTTTGTTTCCCCACCCCCAGTTATTTTATAGACCTAAATTAAGCCTGCGCCCTCACCTCTGCTCTCAATTGACTGCATGGGAACACTGTAAAGAAAATGAAAGGGAAAAAAAAGTCACACCCAGCTGCTGATGAATGCGCGTGTTTGTTGGCGCTAGTCCAGCGCCTCCACACCGCGAGTGCAAAGGAACCTTCACTGCTCTGAAGAAGCCGTCTCCGCTGGCCCTCCCGCCTTAACCACCCCACGACCCCCCACCCCCTTTATTTTCAGAGAGGCATCGGGTGGCGAAAAAGAAAACAGGCAGCAGCGAACTAGATTCCAGAATAATTATATCTGGCTTCTGTCCGCCTGCGAGTAACGGCTTCCTCTCTTATCACGACGAGTGAGCCTCTGTAGTGCCGAATCGGCATTTTCACCAAAGAGTCACGGGCCCCCAAAAATCGGGAGGGGCTTCTCCCAGCCTGCAATGGAACCATGATCCCGGAGCGCGAGCTGGATGCAAGCTTGTGGCTCTAAAAAGGGAAGACGGCGGAAAATCCAAGCCTCTGCTGCCTGCTCTCTACCTTCCTTGAGACTGCCGCGGCGAGCGAGCCCAGCAGCCAGTCTTCGAGCCGAGACCTAAAAATGGCAGCTGGAAGCTTCGAAACTTTTTCGGATTCGGGGGCGTGTTCCTGCTGTTCGAGAAAGGGCGTGGCTAAAAAGTGGAAAGAACAGCACGGAACACGCCCCCGAATCTGAAAAAGACGGAGCCTATTTGGAGGGACGGCTCTCTCCTCCAATGGCTGGCCTCCGTTTAGGAAGCCAGCCAATGGAGGAGAGGCAAAAAGAGAGGCGGGCAAAAGAGCCACTCTCAGAAACATTAAATCTCCAACTTCCGGTTCTGCCTTCGGCAGACCGGACGGTCCTCGACCTAAAAAGGGGGAGAGCTGGCCATAGTCTATCGGGACTATCTGAAAGCATCCTTTAAAGAGATCCCTACAGGCTCTGATAGCAAAGTGTTCTCCTTCAAGATAGCTATTAATCACACATATTCCTTTAATGGGCTGCTGGTTTATCGGCCTCCCTGTCCTAGGGCTAACTTCACAACACCATGGGGCATTTACTTGAACATAAAGTCAACTCCCACGACTACACTATTCTTGGGGATCTTAATTTTCACCTGGAGAACCACCAAAACAAAGATTCTAGTGCCCTCATGGATCTGTAGACCAGTGTAGGTTTAGAACAGATTATGGGAGGAACTAAGGCTTCTTAAGAGGCAATGTCGTAGACAAGAAAGGCGTTGGAGACAGTTTTATGGCGCCAAGGAAAAAGAATCATGTAAGGAACTACTGACACAATATAAGGAAATGAGACCGAAATAAGCACCAGAACAAGACCGAAGGATAGAGGAGTATGGGGACTCCATTTCCCTGCTTGCCCTGCGGGACGCACACCAGTGACGCTATCCAGGTGCCAGGAGGCGCATATCAGGCGGCCGGTTCATCCATACGCCAGGAGGATCATTTTAGGCGCCCGGTTCTCCCGCACCGTGGGGGACCGAAAATAGCACCAAAACAAGACCGAAGAATAGCGAAGTACAGGAACTCTATTTCCCTGCTTGCCCTGCGGGACGCACACGAATGACGCTATCCAGGTGCCAGGAGGCGCATATCAGGCGGCCGGTTCTCCCGCAGCGCGGGAGACAGAAATTAGCACCAGAAGAAGACCGAAGGATAGCGGAGTACGGGAACTCCATTTGCCTGCTTGCCCTTCAGGACGCACATCAGTGACGCCATCCAGGCGCAAGGAGGTGGATTTCAGGTGACCGGTTCTCCCGCAGTGCGGGAGACCGAAATTAGCACCAGAACAAGACCGAAGGATAGCGGAGTACGAGGACTTTATTTCCCTGCTTGCCGAGTGGGACGCACACCAGTGATGCCAGCCACGCGCCATGCGGTGCATTTCAGGCGGCCGGATCTCTCACAGCACGGAACCCACGCGGGCGTGCTCGGCCCAAAGCAGGGCCCGTCTGCGCCCGTCCGAGACCGGAGGAGGGTGGGTGTTATGTTGTTACACAGTAAATATGTCACTTGCTCCGTTTCCCCGCGCGCCCCTCCCTCCTGCGCGTGGCATCTCCCGGTTGGAATGTTGACAGCCGGACATTCTAAGTGGCAGTTGTGACAGTTGGTATTAATGTCATTATGTACTGGTTGCACTTAGCCTCCGGTTGAGTGTGTCGTTATCTGAGTAATAAACTTACTTAAGTTTAACCTCCTGACGCTTCGTCTTTACAATTTGGCGACGAGTGATGGTGAACGACACACAGAAGAACCCACGAGTAAGGGATTGTGAAAATGAAGTAATAGAAGAAGTTAACCGGATGAATGTGCAGCGGAAGCGGTACGAAGGAAAATTTTGAAATTGCGGCACTAAAAGAAAAAAGAAATTCAATGGAGGACAACTATTGAGCTGCAACATTTACGGAATAGAAAAGACTAATGTTAAATTCTACGCCTTATAGGGAAAAAAATTTTAACTGAAGGAGCTGCGAAGTGAATATTCCTTACGACATTTTCGGATGAAAGGAATCTTATTGAAGAATAGTTGGCGCAACTGAGAATAATTGGACTTAATGTGACTGAATCACTTGCGACGCACCACGGAACTAACAGCGAAGGAACAAAGTCATGTGAGTAGTGACTGACAGTAAAGGAAAAGCCATGCGATAAACTCACCAAAGTGTTCTTTTGGAGGATTCCGGAGGTGCAAGTGGTCGTGAAGTAACGAGGAAAAAATTCACCTCAGACCTGGGGCGTTCAAGATAGAACGTCGTGACGTAGAAGCAACCGGAAGTGAGTATCCAGTCTGCGGTCTAGTTCAAAGTGAATTCACGCACAGGAAACCGGCGTGCCGCCATCTTAACAAGGAAGTGAAGCGCTATTTACATGTTACGGAGCTACGAGTGACAAAGACAGTTTCGACCAGCTGGAGAGTAGGAAAAACCCCGTTTTTTTTTACGGAACTCTAGCAGAAGTGTATCATACATACAGGTGAGAGTGACATTGTGGAAAAATAAAGTATATCTCATTTAAATTGAAGGAATTTAATTTAAAAAAAAAAATAGGGAAAAATATTTTGAAAGAACAGAGCCTAAAAAAAAAAAAGAAAACCAAGGTAGTCAAGTATGGCATCAGGCAATGTATATAATCTACAGCCACCAGAAGCATTTCTAAAGGGTACAGGTGTACCGAGTGTAAAATGGGAGAATTGGAAAGAGTATTTTTGCAATTATATTTCAACATTTGACAAGGAGGATGAACCACTTAAACAGGAAGAAAAGAAAAAAAATTTGTTACATTGTTTGGGTGCAGGAGGTTTGACGGTATATAACAATATTACAAAAAAAACTAGAACAGGTGGTGATAGAAAAGTATACGATGAGGCTATGGAGGATTTAGATACAAGTTCTACAGGAGGAAACAAGGGAAAGATAAAAGCATCGATGACTATGTGTCGGCACTTAAGAACTTGGCACTTTCATGCAAATTTGAAAATATGCATGACGATTTAATAAGAGACCAGATTGTCATGTGTGCTGCGAATTCAAATATACAAGACGCTCTGTGGGCAAAGGGAGAAAAACCACTTCTCCAAGTAATAGAAATTGTAAAGAAAGCAGAATTAACCAGTAGATGTGCTAAGGAAGTGATTAACGAAGGGAAAAATAAATTTGAAGAAACCAGTGTAGTGGCAAAGATAAGTAGTAGTAAAACATATTCAAAGAATAAGATGAAGGACACGCCCAAATACAAAGGTAGTGCCGGTCAGTTTGAACAGTTGAAGTGTTACCGCTGTGGTAGCGGAAAACATCTGGCAAATGATTGGAAATGTCCAGCAAGAAACAATAAATGTACCCAATGTGGAATCATTGGCCATTTCCAGAAATCATGCAAAAGAAAGGGTAAAGAGAAAGGTGAAATTCGTAGAAGACGTAGAAGAAGAAGAGTCCGAGCAAGAATCCTCTGACGAGTCTGTGTACAATTTATGTATACTGGAGATAAATGAGGAAACGACTGTGAAGGAGGAGGAGAAGTACAAGAAAAAAAAACCAACCTGCTTGGTGGAAATAGGTGGTGTGAATATTAATATTGTAGCTGATTCCGGGTCACCATGTACAATAATTAACCGTGAAGTATGGAAAGAGAAGTTTAGAAGCAAGGTTGGAAAACATTTAGAGGAACCAGATATCAGTCTCAAGACATTCACTGGTGAACCCATAGAACTTATGGGGTTTAAGGAACTAAAGTTTGCATTCAAAGAAAGGGAAACTAGCAGCAAATTATATGTAGCGATTAATGGTCCTTCAGTACTTGGTTGGAGAGACCAAGGCAAACTTGGAATAACTCTCAATCCAAATAGTGCTGAACCTGTCCTGATAACACTACAGGAGAACTGTGATTTAGTAAACAAGTTTCCTAAAGTATTTAACGGAAAAATAGGGAAACTAAAAGGGTTCCAACATGTAATAAAGCTCAAGGAGGGTGTAGTACCATGTCTACATAAAGTAAGACAGATACCGTTGTCTCTCAGAGAAGAAGTAGAAACTGAAATAAACAAACTGCTAGATGCTGAAATAATTGAAACAACTGAATCGTCAGAGTGGGTCGCACCTCTGGTGGTCGCAAGGAGGGCCAACAAAAAGTTAAGATTATGCATTGATTTGCGCGACCTTAACAAGAACATTCTAATCGATCAATACCCTTTACCGAAAATAAACGAGATGTTGTCCCTTACCAAGGGCATGACTGTATTTTCAACCATCGACTTAGCTGCAGCATACCACCAGGTGTCTCTACATCCCGAGAGCAGACACCTTACAACATTTATAACGCCTTCTGGGTGCTTCAGATTTAAAAGAGTACCTTTTGGGCTAGCATCCGCAGCTGCACTGTTTCAAAGACTGATGCACGAGATATTCAAAGGAATAAAGAACATACTCATTTTTCAAGACGATATTCTCATAATGGGAAAAGACAAAAAAGAACACGACAAACGGTTGGAACAAGTTCTGAAAATCTTAGAGAAAGGTGGATTGACAGCAGAATACAGGAAGTGTAAGTTTAGCAAAGACTCCGTCACGTACCTAGGACACGAAATCACCAAGGATGGAGTGAAACCCAAGAAAGAATTGATTAAAGCCATCAAGGATGCCCCTGTGCCACAGAATAAAGAGGAACTTAGAGCGTTCCTAGGTCTGGTGGAATATTATTCCAAGTTTGTTAAAAATTTCTCGATGAAAACATACTGTATCAGAACCCTTCTAAAAAGCAAAATCAAATTCGAGTGGTCGCAAGACTGTGAAAACAGTTTCAAAAACCTAAAAAAAGAGATTTGTGACGCACCACCCCTTAAGGGTTTTGAGAACGATTTACAATGTGTAGTCACCACAGATGCAAGCGGAAAGGGCATTGGAGCGGTATTAACCCAAGTGGAACCTGATGGTAAAGAAGTCACTATTGCCTTCGCTTCTCGATCTTTGACACAAACGGAAGAGAAGTATTCCGTAATAGAGCGCGAAGCCCTGGTGTGTGCGTGGGGACTTGACCATTACAGACAATATATATGGGGGAAAAGAATAATTTTAAGGAGTGACCACAAACCCTTGACTAAAGTGCTCACAGTTAAGGGATTATTCAATGCATCACCAAGATTAGCAAGATTGTCAATCAAATTGTTAGATTACAATTATGATGTGCAGTACTTGCCAGGATCAAAGAACGTCGTTGCTGATTTTCTAAGTCGGTTACCCTTGCACAGTGTGGAGAGAGCAGAGAAGGAGGAAGAACTATGTGTTGCCAATGTGAGTGAGGAATTCCCAAGTATAACCAAAGAAGCATGGAAAGAAGAATATGAAAAAGATGGAACATTAGATGAGATAAAAAGACACATTGTGGTAGGATGGCCAAAGAAGAGTAACATGACGAAAGAAATGCGAGCCTATTGGGAATTAAGGAATGAGTTATCTATGGAAAACGAATTGATATTAAGACAGGGCAAAGTGATACCCCCCACAGCTTTAAGAGAAAGGCTTATCGATTTATGCCATGAGGGTCATCTTGGCATAAATAAAACAAAACAGAGAATAAAGAGCTGGTATTGGTGGCCAGGGTGCGACATACAGATAGAAAGAGCTGTGAGGAATTGTGTACCTTGTGAGAATTCAGATAAAACCCAAAATGTCTTAAGACCGCCACTTCAACCGTTAGAATGCCCCAATATGGCGTGGGAAAGAGTTGGAATGGATATAATGGGTCCAGTGAGATGGCAGGAAGAACAGATGTATGTATTGGTTTTAATTGATCATTTCTCTAAATGGCCGGAAATTAAGGTTTGCAGGAAAGTGGATGCAACTGATATTGTCAAATTTTTGGACAAAATATTCAGTAGGGAAGGCATACCAAAAATTATTGTCAGTGACAATGGTAGTCAGTTCATGTCTGACGTTTTCAAAAAATATGTATATGGAAAAGGAATTAAACATAAAACTACAAGCATCTACCATCCAGCGGGCAACGGAGCCGTAGAGAGATTTAACAGGGTGATAAAAGGCATCATCCAGTTGGCTAACAACAACAAAAAATGCTGGAAGAAAGGAAGGAATTGGGAAAAATGGTATGGAGCTACAGGATAACACCGGGAGAAAAAACCATGGTAAGCCCGTTTGAGATGCTGAGAGGAAGAACTCCCATTTCTAAAGACAATATTGGTTGGCTGAAAAGCGCAAGAAAATCAGAATGGTCTGTAGAAAATGTGAGAAAGAAGATACAAGAGTCTAAGGACCAGAGTAAAGGAAGATTTGACAGCAAACACAACTGCAAAGAAATCAACCTGGAAGTTGGGGACATGGTGAGAGTAAGGAGAAGTGGAAACGTAAGCAAAGGACAAAACAGGTTCTCTAACCCGTTAAAAGTGGAAAAAGTATTTTGCAATTCTGCACGACTCAGTGATGGGAAAGTATGGCATGCCTCAGCATTGTCTGTTTGTAAAAGGAAAGATAAGACTCCTAACGAAACAAGGAGTAAAATACACATGGAAAAGGAAGAAAATAGTAAAGAGTTAGACGTGCCGGGTCGTGTTGAACTGGATTTTACAGATTCAGAGGAAGACGGTGATCACATGCAACAGCAATACAAGGGACTAAACAGCACAGACGTACAGGGAAGTGAAGTTATCGAGACCATAGGTGCGAACTGTGAAGCGACCACAAGTGAATCTGGGTCTTCTGTGAGTCATGGTAGTGATATTGAGTTGGAGAGTGAACTGGAAGCTGTAGAACCAAGCGGAGATAGATGTGTTCCAGTTGCCTGTACACCTGGAGATTCCAAGGAGCCTAATGAAACACCTGAAACCAATCTGGAACCAGTGTTGGAGACGGACAATGCAGAAGAAGATGCAACCACAAGTAGATGTGGTCGCGTCGTGATTAAACCCAGCAAATACAAAGATTTTGTTTGTGAATAGTTGCTTGTTACTCACTCTTATCCTTGCTGTTCTTTTATATTCCATTTCACAAATTATTCCCTTCCTTGAGGAGGAGATGTGTTATGTTGTTACACAGTAAATATGTCACTTGCTCCGTTTCCCCGCGCGCCCCTCCCTCCTGCGCGTGGCATCTCCCGGTTGGAATGTTGACAGCCGGACATTCTAAGTGGCAATTGTGACAGTTGGTATTAATGTCATTATGTACTGGTTGCACTTAGCCTCCGGTTGAGTGTGTCGTTATCTGAGTAATAAACTTACTTAAGTTTAACCTCCTGACGCTTCGTCTTTACAGTGGGCCAGGCCCCCTCTCTTTGTTGTCCGAACTCTTCTGCGCTATCTGAAAACGGGTGAGTTCTTCTGGAAGAGAGCCATCCTGTGCTTTTCATCTATTTTGGCTATCTGGACATAACAATTAATATACGCCCGAGAGGCTTGCTGACTGCTGCTTTAAGGTCTCTAACTAGTTAAAGCTCAATTGGTCTTTTCCCCAGGAATCTGATATTATTGTTACAAGAGATGTTATGTCCTTTTTTCTGCTGTGCCTCTAGAGCTTTCTGTTTAAGGATAATTGAAAGTATTGTTGCTGTATAACTTTTTGTGAAATTAGTAATTAGTAATTGGGTAAAGGTGTCTCTGAGTGGAAATGGGTTAAAGAAAACAAATGGAAGCTCCACAAGGGAAACCACAGCCGAAAACATCAAATGCCGTAACTATTTATTTAACTAATGCAGTGGGGCTGATTGAAAGTGAATTAAGTAATGCGGAGGAAAGGTTAGCGGCCACCAAACAGATTGTGAGCAGAGTTTCACATAAAGGAGTGACACAAATTGAGGAGGCTGCCTGTTCTGGTGCCCTCAGAAAAGAGAAATCTGGGAAGGAATGTCCTGAACGTGAGGAACAACCATGTGTCTCTAATAAATCCTTAGAGTTATTAGAATTATCCACCTCACGAGCTATAAGCCCACCACCGACCAAGAAAAGTAAACAACCAGGGGACACGATTATGGTATCCCCTGGAAACCATAAAGCAGGTGATAGTGCTCTTGGGAGAAGAACAACACTTAAAAAGAACAAGCATTGGCATAGCCAATAGGTCTCGCCTTTGGGACCTTTTAAGTGTTTAACCATGCAACAGTTGATGTTGTTGCACCAAGGATATTGTGCTGCATAACTAAATACTGATAAGGTCCCAAAAGCGAGACCTATTGGCTATGCCAATGCTTGTTATCTTGGGAAAGAGTATCAGAAGACTGTCCTTAGCCACAAATGTCTCCTTAACCAGCACTAGGCTTCGAGATCCAGTCTGATGACTCACACTGGAAGGTACATATTGAACATTAGCCCATTCAGGCTACGATTAGAACGTAGTCATTTGTGGCTGGAACCAGACCAAACAACCAACCTCCTCAAGAAGGTCTTTCAGTGAAGTCAGACCACTGCCCCAGAGTGGCTAGTAGTAACAGTATTAGATCTATATATCTTAAATGCGATTTGCGATACATAAGAAGATGTAAGAGCTGAGGTTCCACTGTACAAGTCTCAGCTCCGGTTTTATGTCCATGCATAAAAATGCAGGATACTTAAACGACCTGGTACAGATCTCTGCTCCCTTCTAACCATCTCACTGTGTCGTAGAAAATCTTCTTACAAAGGGACATTCCTTGCCCTACTGACAGCGCTCCAACACAAACCTATTCAGACTCTGTCTTGTCCGCGAAGGAATCTATGCAACATATTAGAAGGTCATTCCGTGGGCTATTAAAAGCATTGTGATGCCCCACGAAAAATCAAACTACGAGCGGTGTGTTAATTAACAACAACCATCTAGAATAAACGTGTCCACATGAGGACTCCTGGTCTGGAGGATTTGCTGCATTTCTCATGGCCATGTCCAAATACTGTGATGGATTTTTGAGGACTCAAACTCAGACAGAGAAGACCAAGTCAGCCTAGTAAATTATTACTAACTTTGGTACATATTTTAAATTACATAGGTGAAAATAGAGAGAAGGAGGGGATACGAATGGCGAATGAAATGGCTTAAAAGGATGAACATACTAAAGGAGGTCACATATTCACTGTAGTAGGGAAAAGGTTGATTGAATGCGCATAGTGCTGCGCTTGTAGTCATATACACTCAATCACAGCTATCGATGCCCGGTGCTGCATGTGCACTCCCACAACCTTCCCAACCCACTCCTTTCTGCTTTCCACCTCTGTCTCAAAGTCAAGGACTTCAGCTGATCTCTCAGGGATATAGCCATCCTTCAAGGGTGCAGCCGTATAATTGTGCTGCATCATTTAGACAGCGCATCAGATCCCTGCCAGAGGTCACAAAGTGGTCCGATTTGTACCTGGCTCCAGGGTTCGTTTTTAAAAGAGCATTTTTTAGCAGGGTGTTGGCTGTGGCTTGCCCTATATGGGAGATGTTGCATGAGCACCCTGAGGTCTGGAATCATCCTCTAAACTCTATAAAATGTGAGACTGACTGTATGGTGTCAATGCTTACCTTATACAATGCATCTTAAACTGATGAACTACTTCCTCTTGGTATGCAGGACCCGGATGTATCCCTTACAAAAGCATCTATTGTCAGGTTTGGTTGATTACAACATATCACAATACGCTTTGCCTTGCAGCATTGCTAGCCTTTATGCTACTAGTTCTGCCTATTTGTTTCCAATTGCTCCAGCTTCTCTTTTTGTTACACAAACCTTTAAACTGGGTTTAATTTCATAACTGAAACAGAAGAACAGACTAAGTTCTGCAAAAATGCGACAAAAAAAAAAAAAAAAAGTTGCAGCATTTCCAAGATGGGACTCCACCTCTTTTGAACTCCATCCCTCTCAGTTTGTGTGGAACCACTGGGAGTCACCTGCTTCTGGCATGAATAACCTAAGAAGCTGGACACGTTGCGCGAAGCCATAACCCTGATTTCAACCTGCGTCACTGCTACAGGGTTGGTGCTCACAGCATGCCACAGTCGAGGAAAATGAGCTCTATGTACCCTCGGTATAAAGTCAGGCCGTAGCGTCCTCATGCAATCTACCTGCCCAGAGAGGCACCAGGCCCCGGCGGCCTGCTGTAGGAAGGATAAGCCGGGGTGCCCCCACACCAGCTGTTCAAAGGTCTTAAGAGATCTCCACCCGGGGTGCCACAGCCAGGTCAAACGTCGATTATCCCGTGGTTGTCTGTAATTACAGTGGAAACAGGAGGCTTTTAACACGCATAAGGTATAAACAGACCTGCAGGACACTTAACAAATTGTCACACTGCTATAGGTCGGGGGCCTACAGCCACGGCCAACATAAGTCCTCATCGGCAGCCAAACAAAAACTGCATTTGAGAATTCTGGAACAAACCAAATTCAATAGGAAGCAATTGTAGGACTGTAGACCTGGTAGTCTGGTGTCAACAGTGGGCAGGAACTGGCCAGACGGGCCTGGTGCTCCCGGGTAAGACGGACCAGGGCTGCTGTCTCACCTCGGAATCAATGGCAGTTGCCTCTCACGATGTGGCAAGAGTTAAGCTTGTAGCGTTCAAGCCCATGACCGACAGCGAGTGTCACTCACGCAGCATGTGGGCAGCGGTAATTCAGGCCCCCCACTTCACAGGTTCTGGCGACTTCTGACACCACAGGAGCCAAAGGGGCACGTGCCACAAACCGTCTGCCATGAAGTCCTGACTTCCTGCGGGCAGACAGCCTCAGACCGTGGTGGGAGAGACCTTGGCTGCGGCTCCGTGCCCCCATCGCACTAGATACCTTTGCTTCAGTCCACAGCAGCATGCATCTCAGAGAGGCACTTGGATCCGCTCCAAATGAGGGTGGGAGAGAAAAGTGTTGGAATGGAAACCCCAGCCTCCTTTCTGCATCCCTTGGAGCAGATCCCGTCAGGGCCTCCAGAGATGAATAGGAAAAACATGAAACCTGTCAGGAAAGTAACTTCCAGAAGTGTTGAGGTAATGGCTGACAGGGTGAAGAAAGTAGAGGGTGATGACCAGGGGGAAGCGAAGGTGACAGCAGTGGGTGTGACGAAAGCGGGTCTGACAGCCAGGAGTGAGGGTGACGGGGCAGTCACAGTGGGGTGAAGGTAGGGTACGGGGTAGTGGCAGCCGGGTTGACGGAATATGAGGGATAGATAGTGACAGTGGTGTGATAACCGAAGATGTCTTGGAGTGTTATGGGTGAGTAGGGTGACTGAAAGTTAAAGACAGAATACTGAGAGGATACGTGGTCAGAGTGATTAAACAGAAAGAAGGGCAACGGGTAAATTCCCAGAGATTCCCAGAGATTATGCTAGAAACTCCCTCAGTAAAATCCTCCTGTGCGTTTACGAAGCAATTCAGTCACAAAACTAACTTGGAGCAGTAGGCATAGCTGAGAGAAATCTCCGATGCAGACTGCGTGGCCACTCCCTGTCTGGGCGCATTGCTCTGCTACACCTAAGTGAGGACGCAGCCCGCGGCAGGCGGTGCCAATGCCAAAGGATAACGGGGCAAACTTGGGGGGACGCCCGTGCTATGAAGGGCAGGCGACTCGAGTCACCACGCACACAGGTAACCAGCCCTGGGCGATTTAGTTTTTAAATCAAACCTTTTAGCTTGCAACGTAATCCAGACTTCATTCACGCACGGAGATGACTACATTTAATAGAACGCATGTGCTAATAAAACAAGTGCTCTGTCTGTGGTGGAGCACTGCGTTCTTGGTGGGGGTGAGGAGATGTGGGGATTCGAGGTTCGGCGCCAGCTGAAACATCCTGCGATTCTAGGCAAATCACGGAATCGACCCGCGCCTGCCCAAATATTAGTATCCTTGTGTAAAGTAACTGGTGCTCAGGTAATACCTCGGGTCAAGTCCGCGCTACCTAACAACTGATGCCAGAAACAGCCCTTCAAACATCTGCCATGGACCTACGTGTTCTGAAAGGCTGCCGGGGGGAGGGGGGGGGCTGTAGAGCCGTTTTACTTGGTGGTCGGGCACTCCAAGGAACAAAGGAAATGCTATGGCCTGGTCTCTCTCTCGTGCCCTGAAGTGTCCGTTTCGAGACTAAACGCTAAGGAATAATCTCGGCTACAGGTAGATGAGTACGGCGCATGACATGCCACCATGTCCTGATGTCTTGTCCTCTGTCGCGGTTCCCTGCCGTCGCCTCCTGCCGGGTTTGGAAGTATTATGCTGAAGCACCGGATGCTGCGTTCTTCCCGCGGCAAGTGCTGGCCTCACATATATGTCTAGATAACTCGTGTGATTCGTTAACTTCCTGGAGAGAGATCTGGAATTTGTATAGTTGAGGTTTGGACTTCGGTGTAGTTAGTGCAGAGGGTTAATATGCCTGCTGCAAAGAATGTGTGCCAAGTAGATTTCAGAGTGCGTATGATGTAAATAGGTCTGTAATATCACTTGTTGCAACGTGGGAGGTAAGGGGGAAGACGCCCGCACGCTAACTAATAACTGGGCATTGCTGATGATATTGGGAATCGCCGCTATGTGATCTTGGGCAAGTCTTTTAACCCCTCCTCCCCTGCCTCGAGGTCGGGTCCGGGTGGGGCCTCGACGAGGTTGTCCGTTGGTCGTGTTGCCGCGAAAGGTGCGGTATCGCAGGCTGCTAGCCTAGTGGTGGCGGCACCACCCCGTGATCCTGGCCTAATGATTTAATAGGTTGGTGGCACCATCCGGTGATCCTGGGAAAATCATTTATTGTATTTCACTGGGCGTCGAGTGGATCCGAGTGGGGCCATGAAGATGGGTTCCGTTGGTGGCGCTGCCGCGGAAGGGCGGTGCTGCAGGCTGCGAGCCTTGTGGTGGCGGCACCATCCTGTGTTCCTGGGAAATTATTGAAGGTAAATGCCCCTGTGCGTCGAGTTGTGACCGGGTGGTGCCTGGAGGAGGTGGTCCGTCGGCGCCGCTGCCGCCAAATGTGCGCGACTGCAAGTTGCGAGCATAGTGGTTGCGTCACCATCGTGTGATCTCTGGCTTCAGTTAATTTGGCCGCCCCCCTTGGTTCAGCGCGGGTGAAGGCACTGTGGCCTAAGGGTTACGGTCCGAGAGAGACTCTTATTCGAGGTCACAGGTTCTATTCCCATTGATTCTTACAATACGCGCTGCCCCCCCTTTCATGTGCTTTGCAGGGCATTTAAGGCGAAAGATGGCCATTTCTGGAAATTGTAGTATCCCCACCCACTCCCCCGTGAAGCGTTAGCCCGAGTACGGTATGCGGGAACAGGGGGAAGGTTGCGTGCGTGCACATGCGATGTCAGGCACACTGATGGCTGGCAAATAGTTTAACATCCCGGAGCAGGAAACTAGGCCGTGCCCCCCCTCCTGTGATGCTGGTCAATATACTTACCCCCGGGCCAGAATAGTAATGTAAATCTGGGGTAATGTAAAGCGCTCCAATACCTTCGGTTCGGGTACGCACTATATAGAGAAGAGGGGCTCCTTAGAGTGGGGGAGCATCAACCTCGCACTGGCTGGGACAGACAATGCAGACAATCGTGTGACACGATAGGGCGCTCCAGCTCCATACACGGTGCATGGCACCGCCCCTTATTGTTCAGCTCCGGCACTTGTGACAGGCTACCAGTTAGCACTGCCGGTCTAATTTTAGAGGATACCACTACAGCACGCATTGAGTAATTCAACCTCGTTACGATTGCTATTGCCTGCTGCCCAGGCCGTTCCAATAGCGGTGGGAGTATGGAATAGTCTTTACTGTCACACTTGGTCGGGTGTCAGGGTTAGGAGTTGTGATGCCACTAGGAGTGGCAGTGCAGCGGGAGCCATGTGTGGGGCAAACTGAAGTGACCGCCTGTCGCCAGTCCGGGCACTTAGTTGCTCGAGTGTAAGGGTCAGTAGTTAGTGTGTGCAGGTTTGGCAGCACGGCAGGAGCATGTATGGTGCATTATAAGGGACCGCCTAGTGTCAGTCCTGACAGAGTTATACGAGTTAAGCACTTTACATGCTGAATTGTAGGTCTTTTGGACACAGCTGGGCCAGTGTTAGGGCAAGGGGATGGGGGCAGTCACAGTCCTTCCTGCCCGGGTCTCGAAGTATGGGCGCAGTCACATGGGCAGAGCTACTGGGTGATGCAGATCTTGAACTTATTGCCAGTTGGGAAGGCACGACGTAGTGGGAGACATACAATATTCGTACATCCTCCAGTTACCTTCAGTAGACCTGCTGTCCATTTCTCGCGTGCTCCTGACCTCACCCAGCCACTCATTTCATGCTTTCATTACCTCCCCCAGGTTCCGCACCACCAGATGAGCGGTACCCTTCCTTAAGATTGGGGTCCCTTTTGTAAGATAGGGTTGCATTGGAAGGTTTCAAGGTGTGCTGTGATGCCTTTAAATTTGTGTGCTTTGTCACATCGGGCTGTCACCTGGGTGTGTCGACGGTGGCTCGCGTTTGGGTGCGCATTGAAGCATTGCGGTGATAAAGTGTAGTTGGGTAGACAGTTGTAAGGGGGATGTAACTTCAAAGTGCCTGATTAGGATTTACACAGCCTCTTCTTTCCAAAACCATTACATGCTGGACCTTGAACGGACACTAACTGCGCATTGCGCGTCTCGCTGGAAGCGGCATTAGTGCGCTTGTAAGAATCTTTTTAAAAATATTTCCCGGTTTGCTATTTAAGTTGATTTTGCTTTGTTTTCCCCTGGTTTTAATGGGCAGGCCTCATACTCGCACTATAATCGGTAATATTCACCGCTCTTTTAGCGGGTCCTTGATTACACTCCACTACTTGGGGGACATATTGGGTGGGTGAGAAGGACGCCTGGCGGCGCCATCTTTTTTAGGCTCTAGTCGTCACAAGGACGCTAGAACTGTACGTAAGGCGGTCATGCTGACGCGCAGCGGGCACGTGCAGCGGGTCTACCGGATTTCCGCCGGAGTTACGCCTGAGTTCAGCCCGTCTGCGCCCGTCCACGCTCGACCGGGCTCAGGTCAGCAGACTATTACCTCCCGCCATGTATATTCTGTCAGTGATTTACGTCACTTAGACAGCGGTATGCAGAGGCTAGATCCTACCACCATGGCTAGGCTAGGGGACATGAATTTACTTCGAGTCCCTAGCGGGAGGTCTGGGGCCAAATCACCTACTTTAAAGCTAACGTGTTTGAATACTAGGTCGCTCCATAAGCACCATTTAGAAATCTTTACACTCCTGCAGGATGAGGACATTGATGTCCTAACCCTCACGGAGACATGGTTGGGTGATGACTCCCTACCTGATATCATAGCCGCCCTCCCCCTTGGATACGATGCGGTGTGGCATAATCGTGCCCAAAATGCTAGGGGGGGGGTAGCAATCTTGTACAAAAAACATCTAAAGGTTGTCAAGATAGCGGCTGAAACGTTGGACATATCTGACGTCTTGGGAGTGAAGATTACTTTGAATAATTCATGTTTTGCGATTTTTACTGTTTATCGTCCTCCAAATTCGACGTCAGAGTTTAATGATTTATTCGCCTCTTTGATATCTGACCTTTGTACAAGATACCAAAAAATTGTGGTAACCGGGGATTTTAATATGCATTGGGATAAAAGCCATAATGACTTGGCACCTCGCCATTTAGAGAACATCATGTCCTCTTTTGGTATTAGACAGCTTGCAAATGCCCCCACGCATATTAAGGGGAATATCCTTGATCTTATTTGGACCTCAGACCCCGAGGTACATGTTGTGGATATTTCGCCATGTATCTGGTCAGACCATTATATGGAGAACTGTGAGATCCCTATTATAGGGTACCCAGTTCAAAAACCTCTAAAAATGAAAGTAGTTCGTCAGTGGAAAAGAGTTGATTCACAATCACTGACAAATACCCTCTCTGGGTACGCTCAACTACTGGCATCTAGCGGAGATCTAGACCAAGACTACAAGAACATAACTCGGAATTTGAGTCTAGCGATAGATCAGATAGCACCTGAGAAATCACAAAAAGTAAAAAGAACAGGAAAGGGGGCCCCGTGGTTTACCTCGGCATTGAGGGACCTTAAAAAAAAGCTTCGTTCTCTGGAAAGGAATTGGAGGAGAACAAAGGATGGCACTGATAGGGAACGATATAAAATCTCTCTTAATGGCTACAAAAAGTTGATTATGGCTACAAAAGTAGCCTTTTATGAAACTCGTATCAATCAGGCTGAAAATACCCAGAAGGAAACATTTAACATCCTGACAGAGCTGAGTAAAAAATCAGAAACGTTGGAATCTACAATAAATGTGGACACGTTTCAACGCTTCTTCCTGGAGAAGGTGTAGACTATTCTCTTGGAGATTAAGAACGGTATTTTGAATGGCCCACCTTCACCACAGGCAGCTCAAACTCCCCTGGAAATTTCTCTTTCAAGGTTTCCGGAAATAGACTATCAAAGCCTTGAACAGCTTATGAATAGAATTAAGTCAGGATCCCCGGCGGACCCATGTCCCCCTAGGGTTTTTCGTTTGGCGTGCCCAATGTTAGGAGATCACATTATCCCCCTCCTCAATAGCTCGTTGGAGACCGGCCTTTTACCATCTAGTTTTAAGGAAGCCCGAGTTAGACCACTACTAAAGAAACCTGGAGCCGATGCGACCATTTTGAAAAACTACAGGCCGATCTCTCAACTGCCTTTCTTGTCCAAGGTTTTGGAGCAACATGTGCTGAAGTCTCTTTCCTTATTCCTGGAGTCACACCATATACTGCAGGAACGTCAGGCAGGCTTTCGTGCACATCACAGCACCGAGTTGGTGATGCTTGCGGTGCTGGATGAGCTCAGAGGTATGGCTGACAGTAAGAAACCAAGCGCCCTGATACTTTTAGATCTATCAGCGGCGTTTGATACAGTCAGCCACTCCCAGCTATTGGACAGATTGGCTTGTTTTGGGATAAAAGACCTGGCCCATAAATGGTTACAGTCTTTTTTGAAAGGAAGGACACAGAGGATCCAATTGGGGGACTGTGTTTCGGAGGTGGGAGTCTTGGAGTGCGGTGTTCTGCAGGGCTCAGCCCTTTCTCCATTACTATTTAATCTTTACTTGCAACCTCTGATCAACTCCTTAGCTAACATGGGTTGTCATGTGTTTAATTACGCCGATGACACCCAGTTCCTATTAAGTATTGATAATACGGTGACAGCACAATCCAATGCTCAAAATATTCTCAGACACACGGTCAGTTGGATGACGGCAAATCTGTTGAAAATAAACCCAGATAAGACAGAGATATTGGTGGTCTCGACCACAGCCTCACCTTGGTGTGATCTATATTGGCCCCAGGATTTGGGTCCTACGCTGACACCAAGCAACAAAGTAAAAAGCCTTGGGATCAAGATTGACAATGAGCTGTCAATGGCCAGTCAGATCTCCGCTGTTGTAGGGACCTGTACTGGCATGATTAGACAGCTGCGCAAACTTGTCCCTTTTTTTTCTTTTTCTATGCTTTGTACAGTTGTTTCTGCTACAATAATATCAAGGCTGGATTATGGGAACGCCCTCTATTTAGGCCTACCTAAGTCTTTGACCAACAGATTGCAGGTTGTGTTGAATGATGCTGCACGACTGATCTTTAGACTCTCTAGAAGAACTCAAGCCTCATCCTTACTGCATAAATTACATTGGCTTCCCATCGTGCAGAGAGTGGAGTTTAAGAGCCTTTGCACGGCTCATAAGGCGATTTATGGACAGGCTCCTGTATATATCAAGGAACGTTTGGAGCTCTACAGGCCCAAACGAGCTCTCAGATCTGGGAATGCTCAGTTGCTGGTTTGTCCTCGATACAAGCTAAAGCACTGGAAATAAAACTACACCAACGTGATTACCCCGACAGAATTATCAAAAAATGCCAAAAGAGAGCACGCAATCAAGCGAGGGAGAGTCTTCTTGAAGTAACACCTAAAACACCACCTGCAGACCTTCTAACATGTGTCACGACTTACAACACGTCAAGCAACACTGTGAAGAAAATAATAAATCGCAACTGGAGGATTCTAACCTCAAATACCCTCCAATGGCCCAAACCGAGGTTTGCCAACAAAAGGACACGTAACTTGAAAGATCAGTTGGTACATACCAGACCAGCCTCAGTCAAGAAAAAACAGAACATAACATCACTCTGGAACATGAGTCCCATTACGGGCCATTACCCATGTGGGTCATGTGTTGTATGCAAACTCACCACAGCTACAAAAAAACTTGACTTGTTACCTAACTTCACATGGACCCTTAGACATCATACGAACTGCAATACCAGCCACGTGATATACATGATCACCTGCCCATGTCAAAAGAGGTACGTTGGCATGACATGCCGTAAAGTCAAACTCCGCATAGGAGAACACAAGAGCAATGTGAACTGCAAGAGAGCAACGACGAAAATGAGTAAACACTACATAGAACATAACCATAATTCAGAAGATCTCAAGTGGGTAGTACTAGAAACCCTGACAGCAACAACAAACAATGCTGAACGCATCCTTTTCGAAAAAGAACAGCGCTGGGTACATCGCCTTAAAACAGACATTGAAGGGTTAAATGATTTTATCCCATGGCATACGCTGGCGTGACACTTTGGTTGAGATGATACAATCAGATGCCAATCTAAAAAAGACGACAGAAACCATTCACGTCATCACCTGGAAAAGAATAGTTTCCCCAAAAGAATAAGTATTGAAAAACACAATTATAGCGATCACATTAATATAACTCCTTTAAACGCATCGCTAATCCTTAAATCATTTAATTAATTCTCTTCAACATGACCATTGCCAACTTATATCTTGCACCTTAGTCTTCTTTCCTAACATCGAAGACCTTTGCCAACCGCTCTGCCAACCAGATGCAATAATAAGAGTCTCTCCTCAGTTTCTAAACCCAAACAGGTAAAAACGACCGATACGCGGCCCCGCGTTAACCGGGACACGGCGATCAGAGTCAGCACAAGCAGTGCGTGATGAAGAACCGGTAAGCCCTTGCTACTCGCTACCACGAGGCAGAAGACTAACGCGGTAAGAGTATCTAACTAAATAACATTTAACCTTACAGGAACAGGTTTCTTGATCTCTGAGGTCCCGAGGAAGCTCATACAAGACATTGGGCAAGGTAAAAGAGATAATGTTTATACTTATACTAATTTGGGAAGATTGACCCGTAAGAATCGGCGTACATATTAATTGGTAGTAAGTTTGGTTCAGGGGTTAATTGTACGCGCTTCTTTACTCATGGAAAACATACACTACCGTTTTGAAGATTTAGACGCTTACGGACTGTCTAATTGCTTGTTAATTTTAATAGTCGAATATTCTATATGATCACACTAGAGCTATCATAATTAAAATATCCAGCTATTTTCATGACTTTCCTCTTCGTGTAGCCCACATGCCAATCTCTCCTTGACTGCTCAGTTATTTTTAGCGCGTAATTTTCCTAGTTGAAGTGCTTAATTTGGAAGCACAATGATTATAAAACAATTACTGTTACAGCCCCATCAATTATATAAGACAAATGGTCACGGTATCATTGATGCTGTAAAGAGGGTAAAATAATTATAATGAAATCTTGTTTATATTACAGAGTCAATAACTCATTAAAGGAATTAATATAATTGTGATCACCTGATCACATAAAAAGGCGGCAGAACGGCCCCCCTTTTTACTTTCTGGTCCTGACGAAAGCCTCAAGAATACACAAGAAGGCTGAAACATGTTGACCTCATTCACAGTTCTTATCCACTGATGTAATAGACTATTAACTCCGTCTATCAAAACATCACTCTTATTTTAATTTCTCACTTCATTCGTATTTTCATTAAAATTTTTTTGCATTTTTTAGAGTGAAGTAGTGAATTTTAACCTCACCACTTATGAGCACTTTGCACATCCCTCTCCATTTTGATATCTGGACGCTACTGTAATATCAGTTGGTCTACCTCCAGGTGGAGGACAGCATACTAACAAAAAGAAACCCAATGAAGATGCTGTGACAGTACACGAAGGCGGAGAATCAAGATACACCGCCACCGACCTGTGTACTCATATGAGGGTTTTCTTACACAGACTCCTAAGATCTCAGACCCTGATAGCACAGGACAAGTGATCCATTCTCCCAAAACTTGATTTTTTGCATTACCATTGGAAGCCGGATGGATCACTGCTTCTCATTCCCTCCCCATTGATATTTACATTTACACTCGATACAAGCTGTCAACTAAAGGAGGCAGATCCTTCTCGGTACTGGTCCCACAATTATGGAACAGACTACCGGAATCACTCCGGAGAGAAGGAAACCTCTTATGTTTTAGAAGCAGCTAAAAACGCTCCTTTTTAAAGAGGCTTTTGGCCTATTTAAATAGTTTCTTGCAGGGTATCTCCCTCGCTTTTTATGCTTGAAGTATAGTTGTTGGCTAGAGGTTCTAAGCGCCTAGAGACCTGTAGGTGAGTTGGCGCTATATAAACCGAACGTAACATAACATAACATAACATGTACAACGGAGCTACAGGTTGCCTAGGCAATGAGGCTACTACCTCCCAACAAGTTTGGCTTGTAGGTATAGTGTCCTTTTGTAGTAAGTAGCTTGAGGCAGTGACAGAGGCCGCAATAGGCCACACAGAAGCATTATGTTGTTTAAGAGTAGGATGATAAGGTATAAGCGCAACAGGTTACGATGATTTGGAATCACATCGTTATTGGTGTTGAGAGTGAGGATTCGGCGGTGCTGGTAGTTTGCCGATAACGGAAAGGGAAGAGCTGGTGGGGCCTTCCTTCCAAGGAGGCCACTGTGTATCTTGTGCAACTCCTCAATCCACACCTTTTATTAGGGGCTCCCCTGGGTGCTGTGCAGAATTGGCTGTCTGCAGGTGTGGGAAGGCCAGCCCAGCTTTCGTATTCGCAGGATAGTTTAATCTGAGGTAGAATAGCTCTCGGTGCCATGCAACCGAACTATAATGGGGAATTATTTCACTATATGCATTAGCAGCACTGATTAGCCAATAGAGGGGCTTCTGCCGGATTGAGCCCAGTGTGTAGTAAATATAGGGATGCTTTGACGTGCTCAGTATGTTATGTAACTGGAGCTCATGTTCAACGTTTCAACACCTTGGCGTTCACATATTCTTATAAGGAAATGTATCTCTCAATGTGCATAGATTAATGCCATGAATGGCGATCAGTCAGGTTTCAGTGAGCCAGACACCTAGTAAATGTGCGGTGGGCCAGTGGCCGGTCTGCAGGCCATAGTCATTGCCTGAGCTAGCTGGGGAGCACTGCAGATTAGCTGTCGTTCTTTAACGACACTTGAAGCTTGCGCAGGGCTCCCTCGGCTCTGGGTGTCTTTTAGAATGGCCGGGTTCTCCGGGGTCTCCTCAACGCTGTGTCCGGCATCAGGGGGAAGGTGTACTCACCGCTTTCAGCACGTATGCTAATCTAAGAGTTAAGCTTAGTGTTGAAGGAGTTGTAATGTTTCCGGGTCGTTCATTGGTGCTCCTTTGGGTAGGACGACCTAGCGGCAAGGAACAGCTAGGGTGGTTTACGTGTGCTTTAGCGATCATGAAGACAGTATGCTTCGCGGGCCCTGGGTCACACTGAAGTGGGCTACGATCACACACACCACTGGTGCCGTGGCCTGCACTGATGCCTGGCCCTGGGCCCCCAGGTCACTTCTGAAAGGGCTAGGCTTTCAGACGCTGAAAGGATGTCCGTTGTTATTTATTCGAGTGTTATTGGTTATTTCCTAGGTTATCCGCGGGTGTAGAGCGCTAGGCTCTTGTTGTCTTTCCATCGGGTCTGTTTGATGCAGGATGGTGGATTTTGGGGCACAGCCGCGTGGTGGATCTTTCCGGGTCACACTGGGGTTAGCCTGCCTTTAATCTCCCTGTTTGTCTCACACGGTTTTAAGACGATGATTGAGTTGTTAGACTTGTTCTTAGTATTGAACACACCAGGTACTTGTGGTACTGATATTTGCACCCAAACAGTATGTACTCTAGGACACATGTCCTTCATGACACACATTTCCAGACGGGACTGCCCCTCTCCAAATTCTGGTGGGGTTGGCAGGCTTTTACAGAGGTGGCGGCGAGCTCGCACATCACTCGGCTCATATGATGATTCCGTTGAGTTTTGGGGCAGGTCACAGGCCGCTTCCTCACGCTGTGTTTGTTCTTCGAAGTATGGTCGGGTCAAGTGACGGAGTAGAGCAATCATCGCATGGTATATCGGGGCATGGAGGAATGCCAGGCAAGATTGTAGCGTAGGCAGGCAGTGGTATTTATCGGGGATTGGATATCTATCTCAATGGCATGCCGCCATGCCAAGGGACCATGTACCGAGGTCACGTACATCAGGCAGTGACAGGTCAACAGGGACCATTTGTACTAGAATATACAGGAGTGGTTCCCGCCACGGTTGGTCACACGCGACCAGGAACTCTAGGGCAGCTGGGGCGGGAGTGTGCCAGTGCCAAGAGGGTGCGGGTTGCCTAGTTAGGGCGGCTGGTTTGGAGGGAACACTAATACGGATCGCCACAGAGCACATTTTGCATTCATAGAAGGCTGAATTGATACTTTTATGGCATGGTGCCAGTTGCTTTAGGTATGCGCATGTTTCTTGGCTGTGTCAGGAACATTCGGAATGCTATGCTGGTGGTTAGCCTGTTGTCATGCTGTTCAGAGGTGTTTTAGCTCAGGCATGGCCAAACATGGGTCATAGGCCGGTGATCTGCCCTAGGATTCATGTTAACAGGCAGGTGAAGCAGCAGAACTTGGAGGGGCTTGGTTTTGACCCTGGATCAAGGGCGGAGCCTGGTTGGTCACTCAGCAGCCCGTCCTTGAGTTCGACGAAACAGGTACCATTGATGCGAGTACCGGTACCGGGTAAATTCTCTCACCCTCCAGCACTGGCTGGCAGCTAGGCAGGTGGTGGAAGTGGCCTTCCAACGGGGGCCAGATGGTCCATATGATTAAGGGATTCCCCGGGGTGACACTTTGTGCTAGAAACCAGGTGGAGAACAATTGGCTTCCCCAGTATTCAAAATAGAGAAGAATTTTACTCGCTGGTTCTCCTCTGTGGTCACTCTGTCCTGTCCCTCCCTGGTATACTAGCAGAATTTTGGGAGGACATGGCTTCACATGGCTTTGGTGGTGACTGATGGAATGCAAAGGAGGCACTCCAACGGAGTGAAAGAGGAAGTAAGGCGGGCTTGTCAACCCTTACCCCCTCCCGCATTGGCACGGCCAGGCAGGAGTGTCCTGTCAAAGGGATTTTTCTTCAGCCATGCAAAGGCAACTTTGGACCATCGCCTAGTTTAGGTTTAAGGTCATTTCAGTCAAAAATCCCGGGGGAGTTTAGAAAGGATGAGGGAACCTGTCCTGATGGTGCTTGCTGGCCGCTGGCCGGTTAGGCGTAGACTTGTGTTGGCTGGACCTGGGAGAAGCCCGGTATCAGCATGCTGTAGGTAAAAAAAGGCCTACCGGGAGCCATGCGCAGTTGCGCAGAGCAAAGAGGTCTTGGCTTCATCTGGCATGGTCTTTTACACGTCAAGTCCACAGGGTGCCTGGAGGGAGATGGGGTGCACCTCTATAGTTTAGGCATGGACCTTCTCCTACTGGACCTAGGGGAAGCTTTGGCTGCAGCAGGTTGTAAGTAAATAGGTCTACCTTGGTGGGGGCCCTGGTAGTGACGGTGGCCACTCCCAAGGCTGTGGAGGAGTTACAGGGCGATCCAGGGTCTGCACATACCAAGGGGTACATCATGCAGCAGCACCGCGGGGTGCTAAACCAGGATACCCAGGGATGTTTTAGCGTTGTCCCCTGGAATAACGACGGCGCCCCGTTAGCCGACAGGCGGTTGTGGGTCTGAGCAACCGGGGGCTGCCATGTATGCTCCGCCCACCCCTCACGGGGCAGGGGGCGTGTGAAGCAAGTGGACTGGGGGTCCACGTATGGGAGTGATGGCCCCTCCCATTAGTTGGTATACACCATCTGGCGTTGCCATGGTGACTCTAGGCTTATCAGACGGGCAGGCGGCACAGGGGCTGGCCTGCCCTGGGATCGCCCGTAAGATAACCCACCATGTTTGCATATTGCTTATGCTAATAAACCTGCAGCAATATTTCTCCACTTACAATAGTGTCGTGTGGTTTATTTATGTACTTATGTGTTTTGTGACAACTGTTGCCGATATTGGCACTATGCGCATGCCCCGGACCTTTGTAGGAAGGGGCCAATTAGACGAACGGCTTCTAGCAAAGGAACGACTAATCGGAAAGAGTACGGCGGGCGTTAAGTAACCCAGCGCGAGCCCATCTTCGGGGCTGCACTTCAAGGGAGACAGACCCATGTGAAAACATGACAGTTGCATCTGTGTAGATAGCGCCTGGAAAGGGAGAAAGTCCATTAGCATGCAGAACATGTAAGTTAGGGAGGACTTCAAGTCTTCCAGAACATGCAAAGATTTAGCATATCCGCTACCCCCCTCGCTCATCAGTAGTTGAACTATGCCTAGGGTTTGAGAAGAAAAATAGGAACAGATCAGACACAAGTAGGACTGAGGGGCATATGTATCAACATCTTCATTTGCGATTCTCAAATAGCGATTTTTAAAGAATCGCTATTTGAGAATTGCAAAACGGGATGTATTTAAACAATCGCAAAACTTTTGCGATTTCTTAAAATTCCTTAATTGCGAATAGCAAATTGCGAAATCGCAATTAAGGAATACCTTCCCATTCATTCCTATGGGCCAGGAGAACCATAGGAATGAATGTGAAGTAATTCTCAAATTGCGATTCGCAATTTGCTAATCGCAATTTGAGAATCATTTCAAAGGTGCAAGGGTGTCATGATGACACCCTGATGCCCCCCTGAAATGAGCATGTGTGCGCATATGGCGCACATACATGCCCTAAGGGCATGTATGTGCGCCACGTGGCACTTTGTAAAATTCAAAACAGTGCATTTTGAAAGGGAATCGCAAATTACCACCAACTAGAAGTTGGTGGTAATTTGCGATTTCTTAAGGATAATTCGCACAACTTGGGTGCGTGTTACATATCATTTAACCCCTTCTGTGCCACGCCCTTTCCCTCTCCTGTGACGGGCGTTGTATTAGTGGGTGGGGTTCATGACGAGATAGTCTCGTCATGGGCACAGCGCGACCGTGTTCCATGATGAGACTATCTCGTCATGGGCACTGAAGAGGTTAAGAAATCGCATTTTGCGATTTCTTAAATGCTTACGCAAAATTAAGAAATCGCTAAATTAGCAATTCCTTAATTTTGCGATGAGATATTGGCTCATACATCCCGATTAGCGATTTTTTAATCGCAAACGCTGTTATTTTGCGAATCGCAGCGTTTGCGGTTAAAAAATCGTTTGATACATATGCCCCTGAGTTCTTTAACCTTACTTTTATGTCTGGCCTGTCCCGAGACCTATTGGCTATGCAAAGCGGCCGCAAAAGTGAGAGTGATCGGGATTGCGATCACGATCACATATCAAAGCGGCTGCGAAAGTGAAAGTAATGCGCTGGGTCAGGCGAGACCTAAAAAGGGGACATAAGCCAAAACGGTACATGCTGTTTGCAAATAGTATATGCGGAACCACTGGTGCAGGTTTCAAACCACATGCCCAAATGGAGTATACAAAGCTTGAATAAAACGGAGACTGAATGGAGAGTGCAGGCCTGCTTTGTTGTACCTCCAGCAGCTGATGTGGAAGGCATGTGCAGAGAGGAATACATGGAGAAGAGCAGAGAGGGTGCGGAGGTGAGGGGTAATGCACATTTGAGATGGCCCACAACTTATGTCCAATCATGTTGAATGACTTAAATAAAACAATTTGATTGTCTTCTAGAAAATGGCGATTACCATACCAAAAGGAGAAATCCACGGGTGTATTGTCCACAAGTGTAAAGCTTTGATTTTAGCGATTTTCTATGAAATATAAATAACTTCTGGAAAGAGTACATCAACATTCTTCAAAATAGCAGCGGCAAAGTCATTGTGAAAGTGTCCCTGCTACCAGTTACTAAACTTTTTGGAGTGCCCTCTGACGACAATGCTAATTTCGAATGTATCTATTGCTTAATGTTGCAGAATTGCTTCTTAAAAGTGCAGTAAATAGTAAATGTTATTATCCAAATGAATGCAACTCGATTTATCAACCTCAAAAAGATGAGACTTTACCGAGATTCAAACGTTGTCACTGGCAAGTCACACCAGGAAGAACTTAATTTGCCAGGTTGGCAAGTTCACAAACAAAAATTAAACATCAACTCTGAAATTATAAGTTGTGTCACTAAAAACGAGCAACTCCTCTCCTATGCCACCATGAATACTTGCGTGGATAAATGTACTAATATTGTTTCTATTTACGGTATTGCATTTTCTTGTAGCTGTACAATGGCTCTACCTATTTTCAAATATTTCTATTGATAATGGGGAAGAACCAACCATTAGCATTAGTAGTGGTGAATTTCTATAATAATATTTTTAATGCTACCTGCTATAAATTGTAAACTAGTTAGAAAGAGCACTGGCTACCTTTAGAAAGGTGGTATATCCCGCATACACATGCATTTGGATGGGGGATTTTAATATTAGTATATGCTGTCTCTCTGAAACAAATGTCTGTGGTTTTTCAGATATTACAGGGACCAATCTACAACACTTCCCACATGATGGTTATGTGGAATCACTAAATGAAGTACTTTGTAAGTACAGCTTGGAGATATTAGCTCAAAGAGGAGAAGATGGAGTAATCACTTATCCAACCTTCCAAGGCAGTGGAAATTCATCATGTATTGATCACATGCTAGTGTCCACTACTGGTCTTATCTACTGTGGCTTGCCAACCAGCGAATTTACTAGATTTAGTGACCATGCTTCGCTGACCCTGACCTTATATTTGACCATAACTGGGCCTGTGGATAGGCTAATGCTGCCAAATGTAGTGGCAGCCGGGAAAGATACTGTCACTATTAAACGGACAGGTATCAATGAAGACTCAATGTTACACAAGGTTGTAAACGATAATATGGAAAGTTTTTCTATTTGTACTGATATCAATTCCCTGCACGAAGAAATTATAACTGCTTACGAGAGAATTACCGTGGCAATATCTAGCAACTTAAGAAAGGAAATCACAGTGAAAATGAGACAGGAAAATGGCTGGTTTAACCACGACTGTACGCAGGCAAAACAAGATTTAATTAAGACCCTACATAAAATACCTAGAGACAGGAATCAAACCAAGCATCTCAGACTATTATATAAGCAAGCTTTAAAAAATAGGAAGCGTGAGGTACAAGAGGAGGCCTGGTCGGAACTGAATCAAGCCACAGAGACTAGGGACTCCACCCTCTTCTGGAAAGTGATAAACTCCCCTATGTGGAAAAATGATCAAGACCCTATTGTTGAAACAGTCATTGCCCCAAAGGATTGGCTTACCCATTTTAGCGGAATATTGAATGCATCCATTAATAACATAGAACAGCCCTCTTCTATAGCTGTGATACCTCTCCAACAAATTAGATTGGAGGAGGTAACTATAAGAATCAAATAAGACGAAACAGGGTAAGGCTCCTGGACCCGATAGGGTTCCAGCTGATGCATATAAAAAATATGCACAGCTATGGGCACCTATTTTAACTCAGGTCTGCAATGCAGCTGCCAAAGGTTGCATCCCCAAGACCTGGACAGACAGTGTTATTGTCCCAATTTTCAAAAAGGACAGCCGAGTTGATGCTGGATGCTACCGCCCCATATCCCTTCTGGACTCATTTGTCAAGATCATGGGGCCTATAGTTCTGGAAAGACTGGAGAACTGTGAAAATGATAAAAACATCCTGACTGAAACCCAATAAGGCTTTAGAGGGGATATGGGGACGGTAGAGCAGTGCTTAAACCTACACTTAATCATAAATAAATACACTATGGCAAAGGAAGAACACATTTATCTAGGCTTTGCAGACCTGAGTACTGCCTTTGACTGTGTAAATCACGCCAAACTATGGGAAGCTATGATGGAGAATGATGGCCCTGTCGATATTATATCATTTCTATCACAACTATACTCAAGACTGACATCTAGAATAAGGTATGGAAGGGGAGACGAATGCACATCAAATTTAAAGGTATCCAGGGGAAAATGACAGGGTTGTGTCGTCATTGCTCCACTCCCATTTTCATTATAAATAAACGGAATTAATAAAACCCTCCAGAACCTAAATACATATGTCCCGAAAATAGGTGTGAGACCAACCCCGCTGCTCCTGTATGCAAACGATGCAGTCCTAAGCTCGAGAAATACAAATGAACTGCAAGATCTGATTGAAGCTTTTGATTCATACATGGAGCAGAGAGATTTAAAATTAAACATCTCCAAAACATTTGTGATGACATGTGGCAAAGCTAGGGCTAAGAAAAAGTCCCATTATGTAAGGGACCATAAGCTAATTGAAGTTAAGAGTTGTTCCTATTTGGGTGTTTTATTCACTTTTAATTGTAATTGGACCTCCCATCTAGACCAGACCAGATTCAAACTTACTAGAACCATAGAGGTGATTTTATATTCTGTAATAAGATAGGCAGTAAATCTATCCGGGATATGCTAAAAATATATGGCAGTAAATGCCTACCCGTAGCTACTTACGGCTCTCTAGTGTGGGGTAATGGTAATCCTAATGCATTGCAATCCTTGAAAACTACTTTCTCTGTCGTACGCTGGCTGTACCAAGATCAACGCCAACATTTCTCCTACACAAGGGACTGGATGTATCATATGTCACTGACCTAATTCAAGTAAGAGCGCTGTGCGCCTGGCATAAAATCTGGTGTAAGGAGGGACTAAAATTCACCAGGGACATTATTAAGGATTCTTTAGCTTTGGACTATACAAACAAGATTCCCTGGCTAGCATACAAGGACAGCTTATTAAAGAGTATCGACAGAGATTTATCGGTAAAAAAACCCACAGCCATATTACAATTTGGAAAAAATTACGTGAACAAATATTATAAGGAGAAAGTAAGCCAAGTAAGAGCCAGGAGAGAGGAAGAAAAAATTAGCGTATCAAGATACGTGTCCAATATTGAGTCAATTGGCCTCCCAAATGACTTGGTAAAAGTTACAAATTTACAAGATAGATTCTATCTGACAAGAATGCGTCTGGGTATAGCTCATGAATTAGTGACTTTCCCAAAACATAATAAATGGCAGAAAATAGAACATAAATGCCCATGTGAGGGAAAAGCCATACAGACCACGATGCACTTTATGTTGTTTTGCAAGTTTTACCAAGACATTAGAAAAATATTTTTACGCCAATTTTTTTTGTGTCAAATTTTTTATTAATAATATTTAGAATGGATAGATACACATGAAGACATAGGATTATCAGTTAACATTTTACGCCCAATTTTTATCGCACAGAAATGATTTTTTTACAAAGACACAATGAAATTCATATGTACCCTTGATAATAAGTTAGCCTATAGTGCTGTTGTTGGTTTCATAAAACGGGCACACAAAGAAGGAAATCTCTAACATTTTTAGACCAACTTGTTTATGAAACCGAATGAAGGATGGACCTGGGCCAAAAAGTAACATTATCAACTGGGATAACTTAATGATGTGTAATGATGAAGATTTTAATGCTATTATATGAAGTTCTTTTAAACACAATATCATGGATTTTATAAAACTGAAAATGAATTTTAAATTGTTTGTACTTTTATGAATCCAAAAAAGATTCAAATAAAGATTTATGATAATGATGACTCATAAAACTAAAATCAACTATTTTTTGGAGAAAATTAAAGTAGTGAAAAATAATTTTAAAGAATTGTTTGCTACGGTCCAGAAACTCAGCCGCATGCAGGACTACAGGCACAATGTAATAGACCAGGTTTTTTGTAACACCCTAGCATCTTTCTTCTGTGAAAAGGTACCTAGCATCTATGATACGTTTGCCTTGTGACCTGTAAAGGACAATAGCACTCAGTCTTCACAATCTGATGCAGAGAGAGCAGAATTAAAGGAACCCAACATTCTCTGAGCTTCAGATTTTCCTCAGCTGTTTAGATTTTCCACCTGTAGCTTATGAGCATGTCGCTAAACTTCTCTCGGACACCAAAACCGGATCGCCATTGGATCTGTGTTCTCCTAAGATAATGCACACAGTACCTGAGACAGTTGCACGTCAACTCACAGATATATTCAATCTAGTCATTAAAACTGGAACATTCCCTAAATTCTGGGAAAAGACGTCCATTTTGCCACTTTAAAAAACACTAATTTGGATAAAACAGATCCAGGCAACTATCGTCCAATTTCCCACCTGCCTTTAACAGCAAAACTTCTTGAAAATACATGAACCAAGAATTATCTACTTTCATTAACAATAACCACATCCTTGGTTCAACGCAATATGGCTTCCGGAGTGAGCACGGTACCGAGCTTGCACTGATCACTGCAACAGAAGAAATTAGGCGTTCAGTAGATTATGGAGGCATGGCTGCCCTGATAATGCTGGATCTTTCGGCGGTGTTTGATAAGGTAGATCATAACGTCCTGATAAATCGCCTCCAAGAAATAAAAAAATAAATAAAATAGGTATAGCTGGTGCAGCCCTCTCACTTTTCAAATCCTTCCTGACAGATCGAGAACAATTTGTGGAAGTGGACGGCTCTAGGTCCCATAGCTTTAAGCTCCTATGCGGGTCCCACAGGGCTCGTCTTTGAGCCCAACCCTTATTAATGTGTACGATACCCCTCTAACAAAGATTGATTAAATCCTACGGTTTTGCTATGGTATGATATGTGGACGATATTCTGATTATTGTCTCCATTCCAAATAATATTCAGGACACAGCCCACAACTTTCACGCCTGAATGTGACATGTGAGATGTGAGTAGATGGATGTCAGAGAACTGCCTCAAGTTAAACTCTAATATGACCGAAGTTCTACTTTTTGGCAGAGATCCGTCCTTCTGGTCCACTGACTGGTGGCCTGTGGAATTGGGCCCTCCTCCCATTCCAGCCACTAAGGCAACAACCTGGGAACCATCTTTGACACAACCCTGTCTTTTTCACATCACGTGAAGGTACTCACATCATCTACTTTTTACACATGGAAAATTCTGAGAAAAACGTTTCCTTTCATATGTCCAGAACTACAGAAAACAGTGGTCTCTGCCCTAGTTTTGTCCAAGTTGGACTACTGTAATGCCCTTCTGGTCGGTATAAACAAGGGACTCCTTGTTAACCTGCAGGTTCTCCAAAACTCTGCGGCTCGGCTGCCTTTTGGCATTCCTAAACACTCTTCAGCCAAGCAGGCCTTTTATGCTCTACACTGGCTACCCATGGAAAAACTGATCGGGCCCGATTCACAGAACTAACTTAAGACAAAATCCTAAACGTACTACTTTTGGTATTCACAGAAGTTAGGATTTTGTCTTAAGTTTGTCTTAAGACAAACTTAAGACAAACTTAAGACAAACTTAAGACAGACTTAAGACAGACTTAAGACAGACTTAAGACAGACTTAAGACAGACTTAAGACAAACTTAAGACAGACTTAAGTTAGGATTTTGTCTTAAGTTTGTCTTAAGTTTGTAAATTGCAAGGCCTGATGCATTGCCTTTCTGGCCCTGCATAAACATGGCCCTGATTATTTGATTGATCCTTTCCGCTGGTATACCCCGTCCAGAAATCTTCGGTCCTCTTCACACAAGTTTGTGGGGGTGTCCAAACCCCGACTCTTGAACTGGGGTGGCAAAAGCTTTGTAAACATCACAGCTAGACTGCGGAATCGTCTGCCTATTAAGCTTAAAAACTCGCCTGACCTGCTTTCCTTTAGGAAAGGTTTAAAGACCTAGGGCCATATGTATGAACACATTTTCCCATAGACACAGAATGGGTAAAACCCTTTGATACATCTGACCCTTAGTTATTTACCTTATAGTGTTTCATATTCAGACCACGAGCCTCTCAACGGAATCTCAGCGATGTCATGTGGTTGGATGCCAAGCGCCTGGACGCCTCAGGGCATCAGTTGCATTATACAAATAAATAAATAAATAAATCCCTAAGCCATCTTATCCTTTACCGCAGTGTTAGGCGCCAACACTTGGTTTCCTGCTCTAAATGTAATTGGATCCCTGTAGCCATGCTGGTTGCTTTACATTTTTGCTAAGGCGAGGATTACACTTAGTGGCTTGATATGGTTTTTGTGCCTTGATAAATCAACAGACATTAAACTCGATCTAATTAGAGGGCTTTATTTAGCTGATCTACAGTAATTTATCACTAGGCTCAGCATACAAATATTACCAGCATGACCGATTACTGCATTAATCGGCCAAACCACTTTGGTGACAATGAAAAAACAGCATTTATTTCATTGTTATAGACAAGAGTATTGTATAAAGAGTAGCTCGTACATACTACATTTATATTCTGTTATTGCTGATACCTCACTCTTCACCTACAATACTTACTAGTTTATGTTCTGTCATTGAGGATGTCTCTCCCTCCACCAATCAATATCTTCCACTATCTTCCACACGTCCATACGTAACCTCCTAAACTGACCTGCTTTGCACTTATGGTAGTTTTTAAATTCTTTTGTTGTAAAGCCTATGCAATGAAATGAACGTCAAACTTCATAAAAGAAAATATAGAAACCAGACAATGCCAAATTGAATATTTGTATACCTGCTGTTTCACCTTTTGCCTTCACAAGATGGCGCAGTGAATGAATCACCTGCAACGGATGCCTCGTGACATCTGCATGTAATGAGGGCCAAATCAGACGTCTATCATTCTGAGGCTGGCAAATTGTATGCCTTTTCACTTGGTAATAATAACACCTGGTATCAACACCACATGCAAAAAAGATTGTGGTACAAAGCGTTACTTGAAAACAAGCCTCATGACTACTTTGGCAACCACCCAATACCCAACAAAGCAGGTACAATTTGGCACCAAATAACAAATCCACTCGCAGTGGAAGGACATGCATTCCACAAGATTACATGAGAAGCCTAGTGTTATAAATCATCTAAGCACACAGCAGTGCAAGTCATTCTATCACACACCACAAGCTCCTCAATAAACTCTCCTTCTTGACAGCATGGGGTCTTACTGCCCGAGCACCACCTATACTCTAACCCCAAATACAGAAAATAACATTGCTCCAATGTGCAGGTCCAGAGAGATTACCCTCATGTAGCCAACATCTAAAAACTCAAGAAAGAGACTAAATAGGCATTGGCAAAGTCAATTGGTCTCACCTTTTGGACCTACTAGCATTGCTAGAACTGTTTTCCGATGCTGTGTTACATCAACAAAATTATCAGCAAAAAGCAAAATGACACTCCATCCACAGACTACTGCCAACAAACTCCTGATTATGAACAACTTTAACAATCCTACTACAGACCTCCTTGAAAATATGAAGCCATTATGTTTTCTGAAGGTTGTGAATGTCCCAGTGCAGAGTGCTGGGTGCAAATGTGACCTTAATTGCTGCAAGAGTGATTGTATCACTTTCTCTTCTTTAACTTCTTCGCCTTCAGCGACTAGGCCAACCAAAATTACAAACCTATCCTTCTGCCTTCTTTCTAAAGCACCTCAGAAATATCATCACCATTGAGAACTTCAAGTCTATTTCCAGTGTTGTGAAGACCAAGCAAACTGACCCAGCAAATCCAAAACTGCATTAGACCATCTCTACCGTAACTCTTTTTCCATCCTAAACATCCTGGCAGCTAGAGTTTCTTCACTTGGGCAGGGGAGCGTCAACCTGCTGCGAGCCTCGCTGGAAAAATAAAATGGCAATGAAACGATTTTATTGCCATTTTATTTTTCCAACATGTGCACTCACCACACTGCAGCATCCAGACTTCCCTGAGCACAGAGACAAGCGAGGTGTGTCATCTGCTGCCGATTGACAGGAGAGGACAGTAGCAGTGTCTGGCTGGATGCTCCAAAATGTGCATGTCAGTTTGGCTGGCTGTCTTGCGCCGGCCAAAATGACATGCGCACTTTGAATGTTCCTGCCTAGCTGTCTTAGACAGCTGGGTGGAGACCAAACACAGGCCTCCAGGGCCTGTAGGAGAGTCCAGCAAGCCTGCTCCATCCAATCCTCGTGCTGCTCTCACAGAATGAGAGCAGCGCCAGGATTGGTTAAGGAAGTTGGCTGTGCCCATGCTGCAGAAGATCGGGACCGGAGCGAGGAGTGCAGCCAGGTAAGGGATTTTTTTTCTTTTCCTCCTGCTATTTTTTTTCCAGTCCTCCTGCTCCCCAGTACCCATAGCTGATAGCCGCCACTGAATCCTAGCTCAAGATGTGAAAACCCAAGAGAGATATCAAAGCATACGATAGGTGATTCAGAGGATATCTACTTGAAATTAACTGTGTTAACCAATATCTAGAATGACAATGGCACAAATTAACTTCTAAAGCAGATAAAACTTGTTATAAAAAAATATGTACTGCAGAAGCCTGTACAAAGGAATTAAGAAAGCCAAAAGATGTACTTTACCAAATGGAAAGGGGGGGCTCTTGGCCCCCCCGCCTGCATGGCTGTGCGGCGACCTCCCCCGGACTACTCGGTGGTGGGGCGCGTCACTGAGGGGGCGCGCCCTACCACCGATTGGCTGCCTGCATGACCCGGATGTCGTTAATCGACATCCGGGTCGGAAGGGAGGGGGGCGGGCCACTGGGGGGGGGATAAAGCGGTGGGGAGCGCCCAGGTGACCCCCTTGTTCCCTGGACGCTCCCCCACATAGGACGTGCCCCGGCGCTCGGGGCGGATAACTTTTCTGTTGTTTTGTTTGTTTTTCAGGCGGATCGCGACTCGTCGGCGCTGGGCTCCCGCCTTCGAAGGAAGCTGCTTCGTGCCTTCGCTGCGGTGTCCGGTGATGTGAGCAGAGTTGCGAGTTGCCTTCCAAGGATCGTTCCGTCTCGGTGCGAGGTGTAGCGTCGTGCTGGGTCGAGTCCTGCGGTACACGACAGAGGTACTGCGAGGGAGCGGGGGGGTGCGGATTTGCCGCCCAGTCTTGATTGCTGCCGCTTTAGGTGCTGGCGTCACTCCTGGGTCCTTTGTTCTTCATTTTTCCGGACGCTGCTGGCACAGGGGAGGGAACAGCCAGTAAACAAGGTTTGGTGGACCAGGGGAGTAAGGCGTCGAGTGTGGAAGCCTGTTTTTGGATATTACGATCACAGGTGCAAATAAGTCTGTTTTACAGAGCACAGTTGGAAGTACTGTTAGTGCACCTTAATATTAAAGCGATCGGTGGTTGCTTAGGTAGGCAGTTAAAGGAAGTTGGCGCTGCTTAATTTCAGGAGGAGTTGCAGGGGGTGGCAGGGAAAGTACAGGGTATCGGCTTTACTGCGGGGACTGTGTGACACTGAAACACGCGCAAGGGAATAGTAAGGGCGCCTGCATTGGCCTGGTGGCTAGTACACTTTCTCTGGTTGGTAGGATAGGGGCAACAGCCAAGGCCAGTGGACTGGGCAGTGAAAGAAGGTAGAGCTTGTACATACGTGTGTAACTTTGCATAACTACCGGGATTTAATACATTTTCTATTTCAGGTGTTATTACTACGTCCCTGCAATTTCTTGTGGTAAGCCCTGAGTGGTGGCCAGCAGTTGTGGTCGCAGGTCACTTCAATTCCGGCTGGGAGTACGCAGGATTGGAACGGTAAGAGGAGAGCGGGGGGCTCGCATTACATTGCTTCTGGTAGCCGCCGGGTGGGTCTACGTTAGAGTTTACTCACCCCTGACAAACCGGATAAGCCGGGGCGTTGCGGTTACGGTTGCATGGTGCTTACAGCCCCCTGTAGATCCTCCATCTAGTGAAGGTAATAAGCGTACTGACGCCTGTATTAGGGTATTAGTGTAGGGCGGTGCACCCAAGTCATGGCGGGGCCAATGGGTGGTGAAGGGGGGTCCAGGATGGAGGCCATGTTGCAGGCCATGATGCAGGAGATGAATAGCATCAATAAGAGATTGAGTAAAGTGGATGAATTGGAAGCACGCTTGAATGAAAGGTTTACTGACCCCCCAGCTTCTGCAGGCAGGCCCGCGCGGCAGCGGAAGGCACCCTTGTCCAGAGGGGATTTTGTTAGCCCGCCCAAGTCGTCCAAGGCTAAGAAGCGAAGGCGCAGTGCCCCAGCCCCAGTGGTACCGGTTTCAATCACACCCGCGGTTTCGGTACCCCTGGTACCTGATTCAGTACCCTTGGTACCTGTCCCGGCACCCGTTACATTGGCTCCTGCCATGCCGCCGCCGCCACCTCCTGTGGGGCCTACTCCCCCGCCCGTGCTACCGATCCCAGTGCCGGGTTTGCCGGTACCGGTCTCTCCATTGCCTACCATGCCAGCCCCACCGGCTATGCCTCCCGGGGGGCCCATAGTCCCACCAGATAGCCCGGACTCGGTCCCGCCTGAATTGGTATCTCAGATAGCGGCTTTATTACCTTGGCTAAAAAAGGGGGGGGTGTTACCAGCGTCATCAGATCATGCAGCAGAAGCAGCACAGCTGGTAGAAAAGATTAAATCAGCAGCGGCAGCGGATAGAGCTGCGGTTCCCCCCTCTTCTTCACTTGCAGGTTCCAGCCCCGCCCAACCGAAGGCAGATGGTGGTCAACCGGTCGCGGCGCAGGAAAAGGGTAAGGAGGTGGCACTGCCCCTCTTGGGCGATGGGTCATTGCCCTCTAGGAGTGAGAATTTGGCACAACATGTGTCCCAGGCAACGAAGGAATGCATTTGGGCGGGGAAATATGTTTACATTTTTTCATTGCTATTGGATCACAGGGAGATGGAACAGGCAAAGACACTAAAGGAGTGGATGCTTCCAAGTGAGTGGAGGGCACAGTGTGCTAGGTTTAGGGTAGAAGAATCTTTGCTCAATTGGGTTAGGGCTTTCGCAGTGTTCACGACCATCATGGCCGAGCGGCCTCCTAATGTGCAGGCGTCATTGGCTTGCTACCAGAGTAGAATCGTGGGGTGGAGCGAGCAGTACCCGGGGGATGCCTGGAAGGAGTATGATGTCAATTTCAGGAAAGCTAGGGAATTTGACGCGTCATTGGCATGGGATAAGGTGGACTCTGTGTCATGGCATAGGCAGTTCTCTGGGAGCTCTGCCCCACTACAGTCTGCCACTGCGGGCAGGGGGTACTTCGCCAGACCTCAGCACCCCTTTCGGGCGGTTCAGGGGAGTGAGGTCCCGGGTAGGGGTAGGGGGGGGGGTTTGAGAGAAAAGGGGTGTGTTGGGACTTTAAAAAGCGTACCTGCACGAGGGCCCCGGGCACCTGTAAATTCAGACATGCATGTGCGATCTGCGGTCATCCCTCCCACCCCGAGTCATCTTGCAGGTCCAAGCAGGGCAACCACAGCCAGAGGGGGAGGGGGAAGCCAGTGTAGGGCAGATATTCGGGATATCCTAACCCCTATAGATGTTTTGGCAATGATCCCTTGGTTGAATAGGTACCCGAATCACACAGCGGCCACTCTACTGCAAGAAGGTTTTTCTCAAGGTTTTAGGATCCCGGCGGGGGGCTACACAGGTAGCACACATTGCAGGAACCAACTGTCGGTGCAACATAACCCCGCAGTGGTGGCTGCTAAGATTAGCAAGGAACTGTCCCTGGGTAGGATAGCTGGCCCTTTCCAGGAGGTGCCTGTCCCCGATTTTGTGTGTTCTCCACTAGGGGTGGTACCCAAAAAAGAGAAAGGGGAGTTCAGATTGATCCACAACCTGTCGGCTCCGAGAGGTGCGTCACTGAATGATGCGATTGATGAGGGAATTTGTAGCGTCAAGTATGCATCATTTGACCAGGCAGTGGATTTATTGCGGGCACTGGGGCCAGGGGCATTGATGGCAAAATCTGACATAGAATTTGCCTTCCGCCTCCTCCCAGTTCATCCTCTGGACCATCATCTTTTAGGTTTCACTTTCGATGGCAAGTTTTATATGGATAAATGTATGCCCATGGGCTGTTCTTTCTCATGTGCGTACTTTGAGGCGTTTAGCTCATTTTTGGAATGGGTCATGAGGGAGGTGACGGGGCACCGGCAGGTGATGCATTATCTGGACGATTTCCTTTTCTTGGGTGCGGCGGGATCTCAGGAGTGTGCTTGGGCGTTGCAGGAATTTTGCGTGCTCATGCGGGCTTTTGGTGTCCCGCTAGCGCCGGGGAAGACGGTGGGCCCGTCCACCTGTTTGGAATTCCTCGGTATCGAAATTGATTCCGTGGAGGGATGCTTCAGGTTACCCAGGGCTAAGGTAGCTAGCTTTAGAGCAGCCCTACGGGAATGCCTACGCAAAGACAAGGTTACATTGCAACAGCTACAGGAGGTGGTGGGGCAATTGAATTTTGCGCTTCGGGTTATCCCAATGGCACGCCCCTTTTCACGCTCTATTGCCCAAGCAATGAGAGGACTACGGGAGAAACACCACCACACGAGGTTGTCATCTGAGGTTCGCCAGGATATGCTCATTTGGATGGCATTTCTGGAGGATTTTAATGGCAGAGTAGTGTGGCCGGGTCCTCCCTCCACATCGGCGGAATTGGGCCTATGGACGGACGCTGCTGGGAGTACCGGCTTTGGCGCCATTTTGGGTACCAGGTGGGTCGCCCAGCGGTGGCCAGCGGAATGGAGGACACAGGGTCTGACTACCAATATTGGTTTTCTGGAGCTTTTTCCGATATGGGTAGCGTTGATGGTCTGGCCGGAACACTTACGCAACCAATCCGTGGTGTTCTGGTCGGATAACATGACGGTGGTGGAATGCATAAACCAGCAGGGGGCACGCTGTCCATTCATACTCCACTTACTGAAGGAGATTGTGTTGCAATGCTTAAAATGGAATGTGGTTTTCAGACCAAGCATGTCCCTGGCGTCCTCAATAATGCAGCTGACTCCCTTTCTCGCTTTAAAATGCAGGTTTTCAGGGAACATCTTCCGGCGGCAGATCCCCAGCCGGCGCAATTCCCGGCAGTACTTTGGCAGATTGGTGCCCCAGATTACAGGACCTCGTGGTCGCTAGCTTAGCCCCCAGGACCAAGACAGCTTACGAAGGGGCGTTTTTGTCTTACCGGGCTTTCTTGGGGCGGGAATGGGAGGCTAGGTGGTCCCAGGAGGACAGCTTTGCAGCTTACCTAGAATCAATGCACAGGGAAGGGCGCTCAGTGGCGACTGCGAACAGACATAGGGCGGCAATCTCCTTCTTTGCGCAGAGTAGGGGTATGCGAGATCCCACTAACACCTTTCTGGTGCGCAAGGCGTTGAGGGGTTGGCGCCGTGTACAGGGTTACCGGGGCGATAGGAGGAGGCCCATTGGATTGGCACGGCTGACGGCCTTATTGGGGGCGCTGCACAGTGTTTGTAGCTCCCAGTGGGAGGTTATCTTGTTCAAGGCGGCATTTTCCCTGGCCTTTTATGGGGCTTTGAGGGTTGGGGAGTTAGTTGCTGGGTCAAAAACTGATAGAGTGGGGGGACTACAGTGGGCCGGGGTTGAGATCAAGGAAGACGTTATGCGAATAACAATTCAGAAATCAAAAACCGATCAGGACTCTCGGGGTCACACCATAGTGCTCCATCGGGCGCGGGCCAACCCCTGCTGCCCGGTTTCTCACATGGAGGCTTTCTGCAGGCAGCGGGAGTGCACGGCGGGGGACACACTGCTGTGTCACGCCGATGGTACACCATTGACTAGGTACCAGTTTAGGCGAGTCTTGGAGCTAACGGTCAGTCTGGCAGGGTTCGATCCAAAGGAATTCGGCACCCACTCATTTAGGATTGGGGCAGCAACTGAGGCAGTGGCGAGGGGTCTCTCAGTGGAGAGTGTGAAGACACTGGGGAGATGGTCGTCTGAACGTTACAAGAGTTATGTACGAATTGACATGTTGTGACAAGATGGTGCTCACGCCCTGTATGTTTCTTTTGTTTGCAGTTTCTCAAACCTGTCACGCAGGGGAGGAACTCGTCATCGGGCGACAACGACCGACATCGGCACAGCACGGAGGACACAAGAAATTGGTGACTTGGATTGTGGGCCATTCTTATGTTAGGCGTGCGGAACATGTTTTTCTTTCAGGAGACCGTAGGACGAGTGCAGCGCAAAAGGGGTTGGAGATATCATTTTTCGGGAGGGGTGGTTTATGCCTTAGCCAGTTTCGGAGTTTCTTCCAGGGAATCTTAGCTCAGCAGCGGCCCCCCCCATCAGTGGTGATACTTCACCTGGGGGAGAATGATTTGGCAAAATTGGGGAGGCGCGTGCTCATTGAGGAGATCATTTCCACTGCGGGGTGGGTGGCCAGGGCTTGCCCGGGTTCCACAGTAGTTTGGTCGCAACTTATTCCTCGGTGGCAGTGGCGAGGGGGGGTCTCGGTCAGGGCGTTGAATCACTCGGTACGGAGGGTCAACACACAGTTGGACAAATTATTTCGGACCCCCCAGTTGCAGACGATTCCACATGGGTGTATCTGGGGCGAGCATTTTTACTTGAGGGACGGGGTGCACTAGACGGAGGCAGCGAATGTCTTGTGGTCTAATAATGTCTGGGCCTGGTTGGAGGGGTTTTTAAAAAATAGGCGCGCTCCTGGTTTAGGTCTGGGTAGAGGGGGAGGCCAGATCGTCGGTTAACAATGCTGGCCCGTGGCGGTAAGGTCATGACCGGTGAGCAACTATTTGAAGGTCTGAGGGGGCGGGCATCATCCTACGGAGGTGCCCGCCCAGGGGGAGGGGCCATTGGCCCCTCCTAGAACTTCAGGGGCAAGGTAACTGGTGCTTCAAAGGGGCGCGGGTTGGGGAGTCACGCTTTCCTTAGGCTGGTAGCCACCCCGCGCGCGCATACTCATGACGTCACCGGATGGCGCAGAGTAAGGGCCCTCCTTTAGTGGGTAAATGAAGTTCACGGCGTGGACCGGGTAATTACCGGGCCCGGCTGCGCATGCGCACACCTGTAGGGGAGGCGCAGCTAGTAGGACCTGACACCGGTTAGCGACCTTGCCATATGGCCCAGAAATGTTAGTATACAAAATGCAGAGGAGGATGTTAGACTCGGTTAGGAAACAATCTGTATTAGAGTCTTTGTTAAGGATAGACACTCACACCTGTTGACAATAATGTATCTAATGTCCTGCTGAATTTTGTATAACCGTTTATCATGCAAATTTGAAATTTATTGTTTTGTACTTAATAAATACGGCCGGGGGGTTTCGCGACCCCCCGCCTTCCAAAGATACCACGTCTGGGTGCTGTGTCCGGGGGTGGTGTGGTCATAGGGGGAGGGCGGTAGCCAGTCACTGACCATGTGGAAAGGGGGGGCTCTTGGCCCCCCCGCCTGCATGGCTGTGCGGCGACCTCCCCCGGACTACTCGGTGGTGGGGCGCGTCACTGAGGGGGCGCGCCCTACCACCGATTGGCTGCCTGCATGACCCGGATGTCGTTAATCGACATCCGGGTCGGAAGGGAGGGGGGCGGGCCACTGGGGGGGGGGATAAAGCGGTGGGGAGCGCCCAGGTGACCCCCTTGTTCCCTGGACGCTCCCCCACATAGGACGTGCCCCGGCGCTCGGGGCGGATAACTTTTCCCCACCCACATCCCTGGAGTACGTGGTCGATGCGTTGCTAGACCAACTAGCGGGCATTGGGCGCGTGAAGCTGTCATGAGATGTTAGTTTTTGATGAGGTTTTTTGCTGTTAGGACTTTTTCTCCCATTGTAGTGATCAATATGGTATTGTGCAGTTATGTTCTTGACTATGCTTTCTTGTAGGCCTTTTTTCTCCCAAGGTAGCGAAGGATACTGGACTATGTGTAACTGTTGCAGTCGTGTTTAGGCCTTTTCTTTCCCTTGTAGCTTTATGATGTTATACATGACCTGTGATTTTAGTCAGTGTAGTTGTCCTTTAGAATTTTCTCCCTTAGGTCGTCGTATTTATTAGGTATGAGGGGCATGCGGTAAGGTCATGACCGGTGAGCAACTATTTGAAGGTCTGAGGGGGCGGGCATCATCCTACGGAGGCGCCCGCCCAGGGGGAGGGGCCACTGGCCCCTCCTAGAACTTCAGGGGCAAGGTAACTGGTGCTTCAAAGGGGCGCGGGTTGGGGAGTCACGCTTTCCTTAGGCTGGTAGCCACCCCGCGCGCGCATACTCATGACGTCACCGGATGGCGCAGAGTAAGGGCCCTCCTTTAGTGGGTAAATGAAGTTCACGGCGTGGACCGGGTAATTACCGGGCCCGGCTGCGCATGTGCACACCTGTAGGGGAGGCGCAGCTAGTAGGACCTGACACCGGTTAGCGACCTTGCCATATGGCCCAGAAATGTTAGTATACAAAATGCAGAGGAGGATGTTAGACTCGGTTAGGAAACAATCTGTATTAGAGTCTTTGTTAAGGATAGACACTCACACCTGTTGACAATAATGTATCTAATGTCCTGCTGAATTTTGTATAACCGTTTATCATGCAAATTTGAAATTTATTGTTTTGTACTTAATAAATACGGCCGGGGGGTTTCGCGACCCCCCGCCTTCCAAAGATACCACGTCTGGGTGCTGTGTCCGGGGGTGGTGTGGTCATAGGGGGAGGGCGGTAGCCAGTCACTGACCATGTGGATAAACTACACACGTGACGTAATCAAACAAAGAAGTCTTCAATATTAATTATCAACTGGTCAGTCTTGATGCTGGGCAATCTATGTGCATCCAAACAACACAGCAAGGACCCACTTGAGCTATTCAAATCTAAAACTGCCAATAACCACTGCTCAGTTTCCCAAGAACCTGGAAATGCATCACTTCCCACCCATGTCTCAATTTCTGCTATAAATGACCTTATTCTCAATCACACCTACAAAGGCCACCAAGTTGATAAGCGTCACTATCAAGGCAAAAGTATCAAATTCACCCATGTACATCTGCTCAGCTCCTGCTACAAATAATTTATCTTTTCTGTCACATGCGCCCTAAAAACATGATGAATGCTTCCTTTTATTAGGGAGTTGTGTCCAGCCCTCTAAAACGCGCCATCATCCCTCATCTCCTAAACAAGCATTTGCAATGCAATCTGCCTTGCATTTGGGAGAGTTAGAGCTATTGGCATTGTAAATGATAATGTATTTTATCTATTATTATGTGGGTTGAATTGGAATTGTTAGCTGTGGAATTGTCTCTTTTTAATTTTGTTGGCTGTTCGTTATTTTCGCATTTAACGTACACCGGACATTTGGCCTCACTCTGTGTTGTTTTATTCTACATTCTGAACAGTGAAGCATGGGCATGTTTAAAGTTTACCAAATAAAGTCTGTTTATCAAACTCTATAATTTCTGTTTCTATATTTTTATTTTTAAAATCAACTGAAGTTTAGTGGAGTTTTTATGTCTTCTAGAATGCCCCTTGTTGTGAATAAAGGGGAGGGTGATCTGTTGTAAACATAGGGGCTGAATTGAAGAGTCCCCTGCTGGGCACATAAGCATAAGGCCCTTTGGTGCGAATCCATTCTCCATATAATAGAAGAGATACATGTTTAATGGTTGGAAAAGACAACAGTCATTGTGAAAACCTTAACACTGACAAACTAGCTGGGAGAGCAGCAGATTCTATGCACCGCTCAATTTCATATTTCTTTTTTCTCGCTCTGTATTTACACTCCTCATGTGTGTTTGTCTTCGTTCTCGCTTTTAATTTAGGCACTAAGTACACAAACATAAAATACAGTCAATGTGCAGTACAGCGAGAAAGAAGGCTCTGTCTCTATCAAAATAGCATGCAGTGCCAGCTGGGGTAGAGGAAAGTGAAGCAAACAAGCACGTTTTTTGGCAAAAAGCTACTGTGTTTCTGGGCATGCAAGTGTGTGACTGTGAGAAGAATAAAAACAAACAGAAACATGGGAGACAAGAGGCGACATAGCGAGAGCTAGAAAATATAGAACGAGAGAGAAAATGAGTGAGAATGTGGGTACTCGTGCAGTCTGTGGGAGATAGAAACAGAATGTTGTAGGGATCCGAATTCCTTTTCTCCTTTGAATGAGTGCAATGAACAGTGGCACAGTTTGGGAATGAATACAAGCTTTTCAAACATGGAGGTACAGTTCCAGGATTTTACAAACACATACTGCCAAGGGACTGTGCCAGCACATAAAGAGGTCACCCAGTGTACATTTAAAAACACACAATTAATTGTCTTCTCCAAGTTTTGGAACTGGAACTATTAACAACAATAGCCAGGAAATAAACACAACAAGGCACTCCGATAACTTCAGAGCTTTACCGGACAAACATGCGGGCCCTCCCTTTAAGGGGAGAGTTGATACGGTGAACACACCGGCCGTCTCTCCATCCAGAAATGGAGCGGCCGGAATATGGAAAACTGTTTTGGGGTTTGGCGCGATGGCACCTGCGGTGAGAGGGGCAAAGTATTTGTGCTACAGAGTGGGTGGCACCCAAAGTGAGAGGAGCTAAGTCTTTGTGCTACTGCAGTACCTCTGGCGTGTTGTTTGTTGGTAAACGCGTGCCGCAGCCTGCCACGGCGGTGATTGGAGGCGGAGCTGCCGCTCGCGCAGTCTCAGGATGCAGGTTTGCGAGACCGCGTGCAGCCCTACACAATATTTTGATTTGTTTTATTTTATTTATTCTATTTTTTGAAGTTTTATATAGCGCAGGCTCAACTTTTTTTTTTTTAGGCACAAGGAGTTTCTCTTGTCCGTGGAAGACACAGAAATGAAAACAGCACTTCTCAATCAATCAATCAATAATTTGTAAAGCGGACTACATACCCGCAAGGGTTTCAAGGCGCTGAGGGAGGGGAGAGGGGGGGTGCAGATGCTACTGGTCGAACAGCCAGGTCTTGAGTTGTCTCCTGAAGGCTAGAAGGTCTTCGGTTTGTCGTAGGATGAGGGGGAGGGTGTTCCAGGTCTTGGCGGCGCGGTGGGAGAAGGATTTGCCTCCGGCTGTGGTTCTACAGATGCGTGGGACGGTAGCCAGGGAGAGGTCTGCGGAGTGGAGTTTCCTGTTGGGCACGTAGAAGGAGACGCAACTGTTGAGATGAGCTGGGCCTGTCTTCTGGAGTGCCTTGTGTGCGTAGATCAGGAGCTTGAAGGAGATTCTTTTGTCGACAGGGAGCCATTACAGGTTCCTCAGGTGGGGGGTGATGTGGTCGCGACACGGCAGGTCGAGGATCAGGCGTGCGGAGACATTCTGGATTCTTTGCAGTCTGTTGATGAGCTTGGTCGGGGCTCCTGCATAGAGGGCGTTTCCGTAGTCGAGCCTGCTGCTGACCAGGGCCTGGGTGACTGTTTTCCTTGTGTTTGTTGGGATCCATCTGTAGATCTTGTGGAGCATACGGAGGGTGTTGAAGCTGGTGGAGGAGACAGCGTTGACTTGTTTGGTCATGGTGAGTTTCGAGTCGAGGATGACTCCCAGGTTGCGTGAGCGGTTGGCGGGTGCGGGGGGTGTCCCCAGCGACGCGGGCCACCAGGAGTCATCCCATGCTGAGGGGTTGGGCCCGAGGATGAGGATCTCCGTCTTGTTTGTGTTCAGCTGAAGGCGGCTATCCTCCATCCAGTCGGCGACGGCCTTCATTCCCTGGTGGAGGTTGGATTTGGCGGTGAGGGGGTCCTTGGTGAGGGAGAGGATCAGTTGCGTGTCGTCGGAGTAGGAGATTATGTTGAGGTCGTGGTGTCAGGCGATGCATGCGAGAGGAGCCATGTAGACGGTGAACAGCATCGGGCTGAGGGAGGATCCCTGCGGGATGCCGCAGATGATCTTGGAGGCTTTGGATCGGAGTGGGAGGAGGCGGACTCTCTGGGTTCTGCCGGAGAGGAAGGAGGAGGTCCAGTCCAGGGCCTTGTCTCGGATCCCTGCATCGTGGAGTCGTGTGCGCAGTGTGCGGTGGCAGACGGTGTCGAAGGCGGCGGAGAGGTCCAGAAGGATGAGGGCCGCCGTCTCGCCGTTGTCCAGTAGGATCCTGATGTCGTCTGTGGCGGCGATGAGGGCGGTCTTGGTGCTGTGGTTGCTGTGGAATCCTGACTGGGAGGGGTCCAGGATGCTGTTGTCTTCGAGGTAGCGGGTGAGCTGGATTTCTTCTCGATGACCTTAGCTGGGAACGGAAGCAGAAAGATGGGCCGGAAGTTTTTGAGTTCGCTCGGGTCCGCCTTGGGTTTCTTCAGTAGGGCGTTGATCTCGGCGTGTTTCCAGCTTTCAAGGAAGGACGCGGTTTTGAAGGAGAGGTTGATGACGTTGCGCAGGTGGGGTGCGATGGAGCTGCCGGCTTTGTTGAAGATGTGGTGTGGAAAAGGGTCAGACAACGAGCCGGAGTGGATTGTGCCCATGGTCTTGATTGTGTCTTCGGTGCTCACGTTGGCCCAGGTTGTCAGGTGGTCGGTGGGTGGTGGTGGTTCCGGCGCGTTGGGGCTTGCTAGGGTCGTCCGGGGGTTGAAGCTATCGTGGATGTCGGCTATCTTGCGGTGGAAGAAGGTGGCGAGGGAGTCGCACAGTGCTTGCGGTGTCGGGATGTCGTTGGCGTTGGAGCTGGGGTTGGAGAGTTCCTTCACGATGTTGAAGAGCTCCTTGCTGTTGTGTGCATTGTTGTCAAGGTGGTCTTTGAAGGAGGTCCTCTTGGCGGTCCTTATGAGGTGGTGGTGGTTGCGGATGGAGTCTTTGTGGGCTGCGCGGCTGCCCGGCGACTTCTCGCTGTGCCATATGTTCTCCAACTTCTGGCAGGTGCGCTTTGACGCTAGGAGTTCCGGGGTGAACCAGTTGGCTCTCTTGCTGGTGTCTTTGAGGGTTTGTTTTTTCAGCGAGGCTAAGGTGTTGGCGCAGTCGTCCATCCATCGTCTGAGGGTGCGCGCACCTTCGTCGGGGTTGGAGGGGTTGGTCGGTGGGTTGAGTGCGAGGTTTGTCTGTAGTTGTACTTCGGTGATTTTGCCCCTGCAGCGACGGGTGATCTGTAGGTTGCGGTGATGTGCGACAGGTTTCCGAAAGGTGAAGTGGATGCAGTGGTGGTCGGTCCAGGTGGGTTCGGAGACGTGGCTGAAGGAGACGTGGGGGCTTGAGGAGAAGATGGCCTCGAGCATGTGTCCGGCGATGAGGGTTGGCATCATGACGAGCTGTTCCACTCCGAGGTTGGCAAGGTTGTCTATCAGGGTGGAGGAGTTGCTGTCGTTGTTGTTCTCCATATGGAAGTTCAGGTCTCCGAGGAGGATGTAGTCAGTGGAGGTCAGTGCGTGCGTGCTGATGAAGTCAGCGATGGTGTCGCAGAATTGTGGTCGGGGTGCGGGTGGTCTGTATACGAGGGTGCCTCTTACCGTGGTCTTGGGGTCCATGCGGATCTAGAAGTGCATGTGTTCGGCGGTGCTGAGAGTGTCCTCGGTGTTTGTTGAGACCCTGATGGTCTTTTTGTGGACGATGGCGATTCCTCCTCCGACTCCGTTGGTGCGGTCTCTGCGGGCGATGGCTATGGCGATGTCTGGAGAGGAGGCTTTGTTCATCCAGGTCTTGGTCAGGAAGGCAACGTCTGGTGCTGCGGTGTCAAGTAGGTTCCAGAGCTCGACGGCGTGTTTGCGTGCGGAGCGGGTGTTGATCAGGATGCATCGGAGTTGGTTGTGTTTTGTCGTGGTGGATATCTCTGCGTCTTCGATGCAGGAGAAGCTGCAGTTCCGGCAGGCGAAGGGACCGTGGGTGCGCTTCGGGGTGGCCCTGCAGCAGGTGAGGGTCTGTCCTGGGTTGAGAGCGATGAGGGTGCTGGCGTCGTATCAGAGGTGGTCTTCATGGCTGGTGCAGGGGCAAGGGGTTCTGGCACTGGGCGCGGTCCAGGCACGGACAGGCGCAGATGGGCGCGCCTTTGTTGCACCAGCGGCCACCATTTTAAGGGGAGGTGGGAGGGAGGAGCAGCTGGGTAGCGGGAGGCGGGTGGCAGGGGGCAGCGAATGGGCACGGGGGGGTGGGGCCGCAGGGGATGCAGCGGCAAGAATACACAGAAGGCAAAAATGGGCAGCGGGGCACCGGGGAACAAAGGCACACAGGAGCGGGGAAACAGAAGAAAAATGAGCAGCGGGGCACCGGGGAACAAGGCACACTAGAGCGGGGGAAACAAAAAGAAAAATGGGCAGCGGGGCACAGGGGAACAAATGCACACAGGAGCGGGGCAACAAGAAGAAAAATGGGCAGCGGGGCACAGAGGAGCAGAAGGACACAGGACACTCGGAGCGCAGGTGGCGCCGCAGTGGGGGGGAGCGACCTACCTGGCAAGGCTTACAATCCTTTATTTCTCTGTGGCCCATAACACTGTCGACTACTCGACACTGATGGAAAGGCTGGAATGAGAGATGGGAATACCCGGATCTTCTCTATGTTGGATTTGATCTTTTTTATCCAACCAGAGCTAAAACCTCAGTACAGGCTCAATTTTATCATCTAGGTACCAGGGCCCAGATTTACTACTATTTTGTGTCTGGGTCTTGCACTATCTTGCATCCTGGAAGCACTACATGGGTGGAGCATGGGCGTTTCCATGCATCCACTCATGTTCTCTGATGCAAACTCATATTTACCAAAGTCAGTAAATATGGGTTTTTGTCAGTATGGTGCACCTAACCCAAGTATAGCACAAATGCAAAGAGAAATAAGTCTCTAAGAATATTTTTTGTGCAGTAAGATATTCCTTCCAGCACAAAAATGAATCCGACCACAATGCAGATGCCTTTGCATTGTGTCTTAGCAGATGTGGCACTATTGAAACAATTCAGGCACTTCTCATGCTGAATTGTATTGTGTCAAAGTAAATCAGGGCCCAAGTGCGTATGGTATTCCCCTAGGTTCATCCCGTCCTTTCCTCTTTGTCAATGTTTAAGCCTCTCCTCTTTCTCAGCCACTCAAACAGTATCAGGTGAACTGCCAAATGTATGTGAATTACACACAAATTATTATTTATCAATTGTGGCTAGGAAACCAATAATATAAAGCCACCAACATCATGTGCATATGTGGACCACATAATCAATTGCATGAAGGGGGAGTAACTATGCATGAGACAAAACTAAGCTCCTTGTAATGGGAGAAAAGCCAACCCTCTCTACCTTAAGGCTAGTCCCATGTTCTAAGAACCCCCTCTGCAGCCGCCCAAGAAGCTAGGAATCCTGAGAATGTGATTTTAACTCTGAACTTTTAGTAGGCCCTCAAGTCAGTGCAGTGGTCAGAGGTCTCTGATTTTCATATTATGCTCCTGCTTCTCCAAACCATTCACCAAGTGGAACTGATGAGAGCCCTGGTTATGTCATGCCTGGACTATTACAACATTATCTACACTTGCCTTCACAGATATATTATTGCCAGCCAACAAAAACGAAAGAACTAAACAGCCAAACACCTGAACCTGAATTGCAATAAATGAGACCAAGTGAAGCCCAGGCTTAATACTCACTCATTAAAAGCTAGGATTAAATTTAAGGTGCTCTCTCCCATCTACAAGACCAGCTAGGGCTAAGGCCCAGAATACCTGCAGGATTCGTCCCGTACTACACCCCAGCCACAAACCCTTCATCAGCACATGTCCACCTAATGCATATGGAATCATTCAAGATGATGAAACACATAGTCAGAGCTCTGGGAGTCCAAGGCCCTGACCTTGGAAGGCCCTCCACTCCTTCTTGAGATATGACCATAAACACTTTAAATTGAGCAAACTCCTGAAGGTAGAAGTATTCAGCCTTGCTTCCTAAGACCAATGCAAGAACAAGACAGTGGATCCCTTCGGGAGAAGTTTTAGACCTAAACCTCCTAGGCCAAGACTTATGATCCAAAAATATTAGGATTAAATTATACAGTTAGTTTAAGTCTATAAATCATATCGCAATAAGGTGCTCCAAAACAATATAGTGACAACAAAATAATGTCAGCAATCTATATAATTCTTTCAACTAGGAATCCTGACCACTGTGATTCTTTGGAGATGCACGTGTGATGTTGATGATAAAAGGTTTCACCTCTGACTTTGCACTGCTCTGTATCCTTTGCAGACTCTACATTAATTTCCTGACCTATTCTTTACCATATGGGGATTTTTCCTTTTGTACTGGTAGCTTTCCTCAACATATAATTGTTTGCATCCGCCCCTAATATGTTTAGGGTGCATGCTAATTTATCTTGGCTCTCTTCTTCCTTTTAGGTTGCTACCATTATTTTGTTGTCCTGATGATGACCCTGGTAAGTCACTCTCTATAGGGCCGAAACGTTGACAAATGAACTAGTGCACTGATATGATTTATCATGGAGTACACACTGTACTTCTATTTTGAGCAGTGTTGAGAATCTTTAAATTTATCAGCCCCTGGTGACAAGTGTACATATATGTTGTATATATTTTTGTACAGCACCAACGCACAACCTTTCACAGATGTCACCATTCACAGCTTTGTTTTTGGTGCACTTGTAATGGGATACAATGTATTGAATTAAACCAGCTGCATGATTCCATCCTAATATTTCTGCATCATAATTCTTGGTCTAGAAGGTTAAGGTTTAAAATCTCTTCTGAAGGGAAACTGTCTTGTTCCTGCATGTGTTGCTTTCTAAGACCATCACAGATCAAGGGTTGCAACTGATGAACACAGAATATGAGCTCTGTCTTTCTGACTGGACTCCAGCCCTTCTAGACACTTCACTAATTAGTATAATGTTGGCTCTAAAAACCCTATGAAATAACTGAAAAGCGGAACATAGCACTATCTAAAATTCAGAATAAATGCACGCATTATTATTAGGAAAAACTAGTTTGGAAACAGAATTCTAAAACACCCAGATGTCTTTGGCTATTCTTATAAGAATTGTGGTTTCTTTTCCCAGATTTCCTGAGTCATGCACAATGCACATGCTGCAAAAACCAATGGCAGACAGAATGATGCCCTTTTAAAGAACACCATTCTTAAAGAATCCACATGTGATGTCCTGCAGGACTTTGACGACGTGCAACACAGACAACTATTTACAAATTTGCTGGCATAGCAGGATTCACCTGTTATTCTTTAACAAGTACCAGTTTTCAAAGCTGCACCATGGAAGCAGAAGTCACTAAGATATCTTCCTGGGTTAAAGAGATTTCAAGGTGATTGAATACTAGAAGCAGTAATTTGCGGATCGGTAGAACACTAGCACAATAACTCACTGTGCACCGTAAAATCCGTAAGAAATTACAGGGCCACGCGCGATTGAGCATGATGGCCAGTGGAAGTCCAGTCACTGCTAGTTTAAATATCTGCATGGTTTTATCTCTGATAAATAGTGTCATTGTTTGGCACTCAACTATCTTCTCATTTCCTCAGTATGCGGACAAATGTTCTGCAGCGCAGTAGTACCTCATAGTTGGGGAGTTCTAAACATTTGTTAAATCATGGAATAACTATGCTTCTTGAGAAGTAAGGTGAATGATCATAAAGTTGTTATATGTCAGTATGCCAATGCGGTTAACAGGGTTGGACTGGCCTATAGGACAAGCAGGCAGTGCCCGATGGCTGGTCTCACAGATCAGTGTGTGGACCATTCTTTTTAGCTGTTTGCATAGCTGCCAAATTCACAGATTCCTTATGTGTGATATTTACATGGTTTCAGTGTACTTCTGAGTGAAATATATTTAACAACGAAATGTGTGACACTCTGAGTGACACTTTCTTTCAAGTAAAACCAAGGAAAGAAGTGCATCGAATGAGATATATAGCAGAAATTACAGTATTTTGAGTATCAAGAACAAGTTGTTGCAACTACTGCAAAAGCACCTTAAATCTAGGCCACTGACCTGTAACAACCTACATTTTTACATGCACTCCGGTGCACCTGCTTGCAGTACCACAGGCAGTGCACACTGCTGTCTCAGGTGTAAAATTGCCAGACCATGTTTGACTACATACACTTTACCACAACAAGACTGATCATTAAATTCAAACTCCTGCCTGTTTCCTTTCATAAATGTACCACATTACATGCTTCAATAAGGCTTCACTCTTCACACTTGATAGGCTGGGTGGAGCCTGGAGCCGAACGGATGTGAATCCTTTCAGCTCCGCTCCAGGCCCCGTAGAAATGGACAAATACAGCGCTTAGACTGCCAAGAATTCGAACCCAGATGAAGAGCTAATCATGAGCTCCTGAGCGTTTTTGCAGCCCGGAGACTGCCGGTGGTGTCTTATAGTGAAGATTCCTGGCAGCCCGGGGAAGGCAGCAAGATGGCGGCCGCCACGGAGGATCGGACAATAGACGAAGGGCTCGCGGTCAGACTGAAGGAGTGAATTGAGAAAGCCCGCGGCTCTCGCTCCATGAGTCTGCCGCGACCCATTCCGAGAGGAACGGAGGTGATGTTATGTGACCGCAACCCGAGCACGCTGACTCGATAGAGAGCCTTCCCTGACCCCTCCCCCCTCCAGACAGCACGCACGAGAAGCTGGCGTTCAGGCGATGCACCCAGTGAGAAGGGGGAAGAGGCGACAAGTGCAGGGGACCGGCATGCTACGTTTTGAGGCATGGAGACTCGCTGACAGAGAAGCCTGGGGCTGGCCAGACTACCTTTAAGACACCCATTGACTAATGCCTGACCCTAAGATGGCGCCGGCCAGGCAATTCTTTCACTACACTGTGACCTCGTGTATGAGCCCGAGTTGCTAATGTGGAGGGATCGGCGGACGCTGGCGCTGTGCACCCCTTGATCGGCCCTCCATTTCTGTGGCCGCCCGCCTTGAAAACTGACCAGGAGGTTTCCTCCTGCACCATCACAAATTGGCCTTTTCCAGTCATGATCTGTACGGAGAGGGAGAGTGCGGTCGGGACGAGACGCCTGACCCTAAGATGGACAACATACGACGAGGCTTACCAGTAAGGGGGGCATGGAGCAGTTGAATAGGGGTCCTTCCTATACGACTGGGGTATGAGAAAGACAAGCTAAATCTCTACCCTTTTATGTGCACACAAGGGCTGCGAAGCAGTAACTAATCTGGTGACTGCATTTGCCTGACTCTAAGATGGCATCTGAGAAGCAATAATTAGTCCCAGTGGAGGCCCAGGATTTTCAGTTTAGAGTCTCAACAACTTACTGGGAAAGATGGTGAGAGCAATGATCATATACGCTCCCTAACTTCGACGCTTCCCTCTGGCTGGGGCTAGGGGCTCTGCACCGGTTGAAACCGGCTTTCACTGCTGGAAAGGCTGTAGGGAACGCCCGAGCCTGACTGACCCTGAAATGGCACCTGATGCATTTCGGACTGTAGCCCAACAAATCAATGAGGCCGTACTCCGAGGGAGAGCACTCAATATCAGGTCAGCAGGAGAGAAGAGTAGCGGTGGGCGCCGGCCACGACGCACAGATGGTATGAATACGACAGCTCCCATAGTGGACACCGACCAGACCTTGCTCATTTCCCCAACCTGCCACCCCCATCTGGCTCTCCCATCATGACAAGGAACCTGTGAATCTGTCACGTACCCAGCCGGACATTGGGCAGACTTTCCTTCGTCTCTCCACTTCATCTCCCTCCCCGTTACCCTTTTACATTACCCCCTTACCCTTCTACATGCCACAAACCAACTGATGTAACTTGTAACTTATGTATCTTCTGTAACAATGTGTAACTTGTAACCTATGTAACTTTCCTCATGTAAAGCGCTCTGATCCCATCGGTTCTAGCCAGCGCTATATAAAACTCAAGTAAATAAAAATAAATAAATAAATTCACTCCCTAGCAGTGTTTGACCCTTCTTGACAGGCATCCTGGTTTTTTGCCACTTTTATGTAGCGCAAACTTAATCCGAAAGTATTGGAGCGATTTACTGGTGCACCATTTACATTACACAAGTACGCATTCTTGTTTAGGTTTTGCCTACGCTGTGCTTGTGAAATCTTCTGTAGTTAATATATCTTAAAAAGGGCTCATATCAGTTACCGGAGCCGAAGTACTGTGTTCATCCGCATTTGTGTGGAGCTTGTTTTTATGTGCGCCTGCTTGTCAACTGCATATTTTTCCTTCTCCTTCACCCTCACCTTCCTCTTGATGTTACTCATACTGTAAACAAGGCTGTACCTTTAACGGGGAGTGGAGACTTCTAGTTTAACTACTCACTGCTTCTGACAGAAGCTTGTTTTACATTCTTGCCTCTGACGCCTTGTTTTTTGGAAAGGAGCGATATTTATTTTTGAGGTTCGTACATAGCGCTCGCTTGATTTATTTTTGTGTGTGATTTTGGTTCAGCTTGCAGCATTAAGGCAGTTTTGGGAGGACTTTTTACTGGTCGCTTTCACATGAAGAAATAGCTTTTTGAGCTCTTTAATGTATTACGTAGGTGAGGAAAGGAGTGCTATTTAATTTTTGTACACTGCGGCAGCTTGATTTTCTTTCCAGTGTGATTTCGAATCTTTGTTTTTTCCTGTAGAAAGGAATTCTCACAAACTAGGCGAACGCTTCGCGGAAGCCGAGATCTATCCTTTAGTATTGCGGCTGTTTTAAAAGGTGTTTTCAGGTTCGGAAGAGGAATTAACATATTTTAAAGACACATCAGGTTTGGGTTTGTTTGTGGAAACCATTACAGTTGCACAGCTTTTGAAATGGGGTACATTTGCGCATGAATACTTTCAGTTTTGTATTTTAAAGTAAGAGAACTGATATTTAATGGTCGCCTATGCTTGATTTTAGGCTACATGACTACTAGTTGGGTAACTGTGGACATATGTTTAGCAGTTCTGGGAAGAACCCATATTTTAAGGTCGCTTTTGATTGCATTTAGGCTTTGTGATTACTAGTTGTGTAACTGTGGACAAATGATTTGCATTTTTGGGAAGTGTTCATAATGGCGATTGAATCGTTAACATACTTTTACAAAAACTACTATATAGTGTTTTGAGTGGAAAGGAGTGCTATTTACTTTTCAGGTTTGGACATAGGAACCACTTGATTTATTTTCCGTGTGATTACATTTGATCTTTGAACAACATTTAATCAAAGAGCCTTGTTAAATAAAGTATCTTCTTTTAGTTTCTGTGGACTTAGGGTCACTTCTGCATGTCTTCTGGCTTTGCTGCTTTTGCTTCTCCCATCTACTGCCTTGCAGCCAGGGGCGGCCGGTGACATTTGAAAGTGGTGAGACGTAAAATTATTGTCCTAATACAGAGCAACGAGCGAGGTCAACACCATGTCAAAAAACACGTACGAACATCGTTATATTTCGAAACAAATACAGGACTACAACAAAGTGCGTGAGTACAGGTGGCCACCACGTCCACAAACAAGAAGGCATTCGGTTGCATCTGCAATACACTACACTGTAAAAAAAAAAATGAAAATTGTGTTCCACAAGCGCACAGTGATTCAGCACCCCCTCCACCTCCTAATATTGTTCACATCGTCATTTTAAAAGATTCTCGTATAAGCTTCTAAAAGCAATCAAAACATGCACCTACACATTCAGTAAACATTGAACAAATATTGCCCTCGAAGAGGCTGGTGGACCAATACCCATCATGTCCCCATGTTGTCTACGTTGCCATAGAAAAATGGATTTTCATCCAAGGGCTACAGCACCAATCGAAACCCACGACATAAGCGCTGTCAGTATTAGATGTACCGAACCGCGTCACTGTTTTGCTTGTACCCATAACTATGTCCCACAGATGACTTCCCCTTTAACATGAAACTCTTAAACCGTCACTTGCAAATAAATTCAGATTGCGGGCTCCGGATAGGCCCCCACGCCTGCATTCCCTGTTTCAATGTAAATCTGTGGTGTGTATGTTTGTGTGTGTTTGCGATGGTTGTTTCCAGGTTACGAACCAGAATACATACCGTACTTCCAGTAGAGGGACAGAGTTACTGCAGTAGGGCAGGGGTAACCAAATCAGGCCCCGGAGACCCCCGTACTCAGCCAGTTGCTTCCAAGTTCAAGTGCGCCTATGATTTACCGGCGCTGACTGACAGCGCCGATGAAAACGTCTGGCCCGTTCCAGCTCCCAGTTTAATGACTACGCCGTCGCAATGTGCTTCTGATCAGGTAGGACGCCAGGAAGGGGCGGCCGCTCACAAACTACTGCTCAGAGAAGGAAAGGCGGACTGCACAGTGTGCCTGCATCTCGGGGCGCGACACAGCACTCATAGGACACACGCTCCCGAACACACAAACTAACACACCTAGTAGAAAATACAAAATCTTGAAGCACGGACGACCAAGTAATTTTCCAGGAGTTGAAATTTCGAATCTAGAGCTATTTCTGGTGATATTTAATTAAACATACTCCGCACAAATGAGACCGTGGACTGCAGCTTTCTGTAGCTAAATGCATGCCACTCTCAAGCGCGAGAACGCATTCTATTGCTTCTATTCATGACTTGGCAAAAGTGAGACAACGTGCGCGCAAGTAACAAGACTTTCACCGTTAGGAAGAGTGGACGCTTTGTTTTATTATTTAGCCTTCATTTTGGGTATTTCTCGACGTCTTTTTATCCGGGCTCCCCCGAAAAGAAAGGCTTACTGCACAGCAAAGCAAGTCAAAAGGCAAATTCAATTCTCCCTTTTCCTGCTGCAGGAAGTCCTTCTTCAGAGGCCACAAATGGGGGGTGTTTTCATACACCTGATAGTTGCCGGTAGTGAACCAAACAGACACAAACCACCAGCGTGAGTACAGCAGGCACACCAATGCTATAATACGCCCATGTCTAACACTAAAGACACATTTATAAACACTACAAAGTACAAACAAGCCTTATACATTTAAAAATAAGAGGAAAAAAACGTACCTGACCGCCTCTGCTCCTGGTCCGCGTTGGCGCCTCTTCCCTCTTCGAACTGGAACAGCACGTCAGCACTGCGTGGCAACCCCTCAGCCAATCCTGGCACTGCTGCAGAGCCAGGATTGGCGGAGGGCACAGCCTACTCCTCGCCCGCCGCCTGCCCATTAGGAGGGCTCCTAATGGGCATGCGCAAATCTGTGAAAACACAGGTGCGCATGACTGGGCACGGGCTAAAAACTAGCTCACCGTGCCCACTCATGCGCACTTGTGCTGCAGTGCTGCCTGGTCTGACAATGCTTGTCAGTCAACATGACGCGGACCGCCCACGGTCCGACGTCATGCTGACTGACATGCATTGTCAGTTAGTTCTCCCCACCCTCGGCGTCTCTGAACTTAAGTAAACTAAGTTCAGAGACACCGAGGGAGCTGCGGGCGCGGGCGGGTGCGCGGGGGCAGGGGGGCTACGCCCCAACGCCCCAATGGACGATCCGCGCCTGCTTGCAGGCATGTTATTTTTAAGGTCAAGTCAAGATAGCACTTTTTGAGGGGGATATGTGTCTTTGCCCTGTCTCTTCCTGTTATTTCTGCTGTTCTCAGCCTTTTGCTGGGTTTCAAAATTGGCGTTTTCATAAAGTACGTACCTGAGCATACTAGCGGTGATACCAGATAATAACCAAAGGATCCAAATTCCTTTTACGTTTATGAGGACCTCTACAGTTGTAGATTTTCTAGATTGTCCTATGGCCCTGATTACCTTATGGCACTACAACCTGTCTGTTTGGAAGGCTGCTAAATGCTGTGGGCCCACTGGCGAGCCCACTTTTCTGCTCCCACTGTACTTTCTCAGCTAAGTTAGATGACTTCAGCCTTTCAGAAACTAAAGAAAATACCGACTTGAGTCACACTACTAGTTCTGCTTTTATAGTCTCAACTGTCAGTCCCTACCCAGACATCAGCAATACTAGTTTGATTCTTTAGGGGAGAAGTTTCCGGATGCCATGTACCTTATAGAGGGTTGGCTCTTAAGGCTTTGGTGAGATCCCATCCTCAAGCCCCTTGGTTTAATGACATGCTTCATTTAGAGAAAAAACGTTGCAAGGGTCTCGAGGGACTCTGGCGGAAGATGTACAGTCTGGAGGCTACAGCCGAATATAAAACTGCTATTTATAAATATCACGCAATGTGCAGCGCAGCACATGTGTTTTATTTCTCAGATAAAATTACTCATGCTCAGAACTGTCCTAAGATGCTCTTTAATGTGGTGAAAGAACTATCTGAGCAAATTGTCCCCTGTACCTCTTCTTTCCCACTCTTAATGTGCAGAACAAGACCACTTTTTGTGGAAAAGGTGGCTACAATTAAATTGCAATTTGGGGTGAGCCACAAGGTATGAATACAAGTTGAGGATACTGATGATGGCACAGGCCATTCCCCTTTTATCCTCCTATTCCTCTTCAGGAAATGTCAGGCCCAGCCACAAAAATTGAGTGCAGGCCTCAGCTGGACCTTTCTGGATTCTTGTCTATCTTGCTATCAATCAAATCAGGCTCTACCCTAGACCTGCTTTCTCCAGTCAAGTTGGAGCTTCTTGATCCAGAATTATTGCAAGTGGTGGTGGACTTGCTTAATTTCCTCACTTCATGAGGGCTGTGTTTCATGCTCTTAAAACATGCCATGGTCCTCCCACTTCTAAAGAAACCATAGAAACCCTATCTTAATCCAACCAGTTGGGATAATTTTAGACCCATCTCCTTCCTGTCCGTCTTTTCCAAAATTTTGGAAAAGCATGTAAACTCATACCTCACCACCTTTGTATAAGCCCATCAATTCCTACACCCCTCTCAGTCAGATTTCAGGGCCAGACACAGTATGGAGTCCACTCTCCTAGGAACCATGGAACACCTAATACAACCTCTAGATGGAGGCGGTACAGCAGCGTTGATTCTTTTAGTTCTCAACGCAGCCTTCGATATTGTGTCCCACTCTATTTTGGTGGATAGACTGGGGACACCGGGCCTCGAAGGAACAGCCCTAGCTTTGTTGAACTCCTTCCTGAAAGATAGGTAATTCCAAGTTTTTTCTTTACTTGCAAGGTCAGGAATCTGTGCCTTGACCTCTGGGGTCCCCAGGGCTCCGCATTGAGCCCCATGTTGTTCAACCAGTATGTTCGCCTTCTCTCTTATTTGGTGGAGAGTCGTGATCTGACACTGCATTTATATGCAGATGACACACAAATTGTCTTCACATTGTCGTATACATAGGGCAGTGCTTAATTTGTAATAAGATAAGTGCCTGGGCTCTCGTCAGGAGGCCACTGCAGCTGGCACTGCCCATTGCCCCTGCCAGTGCTGCCAATGACAGTAACAACACAACTACTAACCATCACACTCCCACAAGTGTCACAGTACAAACTATTCCAGGCCCCCAAATCTATAAGAATGACTTGGCGAGCAGGTATCAGACATTTTTAATGTATACTGAATTAATATTGGAGGGGGCGAGGAGAGAGGTGCTACAGTGAACATCCACAGCGACGCTGCTGAGAGATGTATGTGTGGGAGGGCAGTATGTGAGGGAGGCACAGACCTTGACTTCACAAACCCTAGGTGCAGACAGATGTGTGTGAGGAGGATACAGAGACCCGATTTAGTTTAAGATATCATTCATCTTGTTTTCTAAACATCCAGGAATGTTGAAAATAATTGTGGTGAGAGCAGTTTGATGCACAGACCTCATTATGTTTCTCTTTCTAAGAAACATTAATATGAATTTTTCCCACAGAACTTTGAAAGACATCCTGCAGGTTTGCATCCCTTCTATAACACACCCGGATGGCCTCTGCCCACAACCTGCCGTTTCCACACAGCTCCCGTCAGCAGCGTCCCTGGCACTCAGGCGCTAAGGGCGGGAAAGCCAGGGACACTAGAGGCCAGCAGGAGTGGGGCAGAGTCAGTCACGGACAAGGCTGGCACCTGACTTGTGACTGGCTCTTCTCCAATCTGCAAGCCAGTCCTGTTTGAAGCGACCAGGTTTGCGGGCCAGTAGGATCTGGGCACCTTATTGGTAAACACTGCTCTTCAGCCACCCCCTCCCCCTGGCTCCCTCCACCCTGCCTATCACCTATCAATGGTCTCTTTGTGCCAAGGCCCAGAATGTGGGCTCTGCTCTGTAATAATGTGTACCGTGGGCTGAATCTTGTGGAAGGAGTCGGAGCTACCGCGGTGCCCGACATTCCACCATGCAAAAAAAAACAAGTAGTGTACGTTGGTTTGGCAATGGACATGGCATGGCATGATGACTCACTGCTTAATGCTTAGTACTACTTACGGTTACACTCGTGGTCGGCCGCGGCTGCGGGGCACTGCCTTTAGTAACTGATGTGCCGCCTGGTGCTGCTACTGCTGCACTGCCTGCCCTCAACATGGTTGGGCTGATGATTCGTTGAGAGCGGGTGTGCTGGGGCGTGGCAATTGGAAATAAATCTGTGCGCAGCACCCACCACCAAATCCAGCCCAGCCCAGCCCAATCAGTGTCTGACTCCCGCCCACCACCGGCAACACTGAACTAAGGGCCATCACATATGTGATCAATGCAGTAATCTTTGCTCAATGCAGTCTCCGGCTCACATTCATACTCAGTGACTCAACCGAAGCACTCACTGGGACTTGGGAGACCAAGAAGTTAGAACAACACTCTGCGCCGAGTCAGTAAGCTAACATCATGTCATACGTGACGTGCAGTCGTGCAGACGCGTTTAGACCCGGCCCTGAAAAGTAAGTGCCGGTGCTAAGCCCCGGAAAGCACTGGCACAAATTAAGCACTGACATAGGGGCATAACCCAGATGCCCTTTACTTTGGTCTAATCCAAGTTGCCTTCTGGATGGATGCAACTTGCTTAAACTCAACGGTGATAAGACCGAGGTTATGGTGCTTAGTAGGAATCCAGAGCTCTGGGGTATACAACACTGGACAGAGTCGCTGGGAACTCTCCCAACACAATCTCCCAAAATAAAAAGCTTGGGGTTCTGGCTGGATAAAAATCTCTATATGCGACCTCAATTGGCCAAAGTTTTGCCATGATCAAGTGGGTGAAGAATGTAATTTGGATAATTTCTCACTCTGCACTAAGAACACTGAATAAACCCCTGATACTCTCACGAGTTGACTATGGTATCATTCTGTATTCGTCGCCTGCAGGTAATACAGAATTCAGCAACACGACTCCTGTATCAGCTCCCAAAGTATGCTCCTACTTCGCCTCTCCTCCAGGAACTGCACTGGCTTCCAATTAAAAATAGAGATTTCAATTTAAAATTCTCTGTTTTATTTTTAAAGCCAGGGCTAGACTCCCTATCAGCCTAGGTGGTCATTAAGCTCCTGGAATAAGGCTCTCCGCCTAGTGCCCAGAATCCACCTAGCGCAAATAAGAGGTTGTTCCTTAATAATTATCCAAACTAAGGAATGCCCTCCCAGAATTTTTAAGACACTGTACCTTTCGTAAGACCTGGTTATTCTAATCCTCCAGTTAGATATTTCTACCTATGCTTAACACCAGGAAACCTGCTGGGTAGCCGTGTGCCCTATAAATTGAAATAATAATAATAATAATACAAAGACATCTTTTATTTAAACTTTACAAAATGACAAACTTTGCATGGTACATTAAATATTGTGGAGTCCTTTTATTTTATTTATTTAAAATAGATTCTCTTTTTCAGTGCCCTACACTAATTAACCCTCTCCCGCCACACCAGACAACTTGTTGCATATTTACTGTTGTCCATGGTAAAAAAAACACTTGCAGCAGATGGCTTAAAAGCTCAAATATGTTCTTTTTTATGCCTTTACTCTATCTTTATCATGGAAACCAATTGCCATGCACTTACACTATTTTGAAAGCCGATACCCACACTGCACGCAAGAGAAAACGAGCCTTTCTATAAAGAGCTGTATCGCTGTTCACACTTGGAAATGTGTCTTTTGTTATAAACATGGCATGAATTGCCCTGAATCACCAGCTTTGAAACTTCACATAGAGACTGGAACCGAGTTGGCAATCTCCCAAATTATTTGCTGTACATATCAAGCTACATTTGCTGACGGAAACAATTAACTCAATATAATGTGGTGCACCAGACATACCTCACTCCCCGAGAATTACATAAAATACACCTGGACCAAGCAGACACATGCCCTAGATGCAGATGTTCGGATGCACATTTTATCCATATGTTATGGGACTGTCCTAGACTGGCACGCTACTGGGGGGCTGTTATAGAAACTTTGCAGGCTAACACGAGATGGACTATACCAGCCACTATTAAAGGGGTGGTGTTGGGGTTATTACCTACGCCAAAAACTAAAAAGCTCACTGGGAGGTTTATACAGCTAGGCCTGTCTTTGCAAAAAGACAAATCGCAATTCACTGGCTAACTCCAGAATCGCCAGTATGAGAAATGGATTAGGCAGATGAAGAAGGTCAGGAGGGACGACAAGCTTGAAGAAGATGTGAGGGCTTGGTATTTAAAGATTACAGAATTGACCACAGAGAGGGGATCCTCAGAGAGGGAGGAGCTTTCCCTGAGTTCTACTTAGATATAGACCGGCACGTCACGCCCACACGTGGTTCCCCGCACGCTAGAGAATAACACAGAAAGTTGAGGTTATTAATAGCAGGGCGGTCTTCTAGCCTTGCAATTAACATACTCACCCATGACCGGGGGAAGGGAGGGAACGGGGGATGGGCTGGGGGGGAGGGTATGTTTAGAGTTATTGTTACCGATGGTTGAAAGACTGAGAATATGACATTTGAGATCGGTGAACTCTGGCTGATAGTTGCGCAGAGTAACAACGAGATCCTATATTAAATTGTTGTGTAAATTGAGAAACTGAACCTGAGCACACTTTACTTGATATGATATGCTTGTTTGGAAAAATGTTTTATCGTGAAAGTGTCAATAAAAAAGATTTTTTTTAAAAAGCTACATTTGCTGTAGTGTTTGTGTCTCTGGAGCTTACACAAAAATAAACTGTCTTAAACTAAATAGCAACCGGTCCTACGTATGGCAGCAAAACATCGATATTTGTAAATTTGCTCTCACTGTTCGCTTTATTCGGCCACATTTTTAGGTCTCGCCTAGTGATGCAGCGCAAAAGCGCTGCCATCGCTTTGCGAGGCATGCAGTATACACTATACCTGGGGGAAGCTCCGCCCACTTTCCATCTATAAGTTTCATTGTCTTCCATTATAAATTGAGCATTCTGATTGATTTTTACCTTCTTAGTCCCGCCTCCTGACGGCCATGTCGTCATTATTATTCTTCCGAGGCTATCAGCCCCTTTACTGTAAAAACCGTTTTGTTCCCCTGCCTCTAACCCTTCCCTCCTGCAGTCCGTAATTTTTTTCACCACAACCACCCGCCCACCCCCTCCCATTCGTGGCTTCTTTAATGCCCGCACTTCTGTTTCAAATGCAACAGGGCTCGCGTAAATACGAGTCCCGTTGCATTTTCAGTGCTTGTTTGTTTTCTGATTGGTGGCCCAAATTGCACTCTTTGTTTCACATGCGCGCGATGCCTTACATCGTACGCATGCGTGACAAATCAGTTTTCTCCAATTGACTGTGAGAGGCAGAGACAGCACAAGCAGCGGCCGGGAAAAGGCTCATTATCTGCTCCCAGCATTTTCCCGGCCGCTGCTTGTGCTGTCTCTGCCTCCCACAGTCAATTTGAAAAAACAGCACTGATTTGCCGTTGGACAATGGAGGTCGCCGGACGTTTGCCAGAGTTCCACAGGAGGACGTCAGGAGAACCGAGTGGACGCCTCAGCAGGTGACTTCCAGGGCGCCAGCACCAGAGCGGGAGGAGACGCGGAGGCTTCATCAGGGAGAGGCACTTGGCACAACGCTACCCTGGCTTTCAAAGACAGTCATAGCCTCAGGCAAGTGACTAACAACAGATTGGGAAAGGTTGGGTGGCATAGCTGAGAACGAACCCTTTTGGCAGTCGTGGTAGCACACTTGCCGTAATGTCTGCAATGACACCGTGCACTGGATCCCAGTACTGTGCTATGCAGGAGCAATGCTGCGCTAGTTGTAAAAATCTGACCTGTTCCGCCCGCAGCACGCACATGTCCAGCAGCAGTATTGTCACTGCTGTTCAGTAATATCCTCCACGAGCTAACAACGCCACTCCTTCCTTGTCCTAAGCACCGTCAGTGAGGCTATGGTCCGTGTGACCAAGCGCGATACTTACTCTGCTGGGGCCGAGGCTTCACATAGAGTCCTTGCAGTGCAAAGGAAACAGCAATAGCGCTTTATTAAAACTCGAGAAAACAAAGAAGAAAAATAATATTCAGCATGGGCAAAAAGCCATAACAACCCCAAAGGGTCTGCACGTAAATCGGTGACTCTTGCCTCTCACTGAGTTTGCCTCTCACTACGTGCCCAGCCCCCATCATTGCCATCTTGCCCCCGCTGGGGCAGTTTCCTTCTTACGGTGACGCACAAACACCCCCGGCCACTGTCTCGCGGAGGCATTCACACTCAGTGTGTGCTCTGTTGTTCCTTGCCTCCATGCCAGTACCCTGCACCCCCCATACAATAACTCGGGGTGCCCCCTGTCAGGAAGAGTGATATCCGAACCATTATCACTCGTTGCAGCAGTGATATACTGCAGTAGATGTCACCCGGCCTTTATTCCAGGCTGGTAAAGAAGAGTCACCCGTGATTCTGCAGCAGTAAATCACCCCCTCCGCCCCCCAACAATGGCCGTCTGAGGGGCTGTCACTGTCTGGCCGGAGCAATAAACCCCCCAGGGAGGGTGTGCTCTGGGACTGAAGAGGGGAGGGGGGAGTCACACCAACAAACACAGCTACGCGCACACACACTGTTACATAATGGACACCACACTTGCAATAAGAATCTTTTTTTCATGTTTATTTAACTTTCGTTATAAGACCTCAATTCCGGCTTAAACAATGGGGCGCCGCGAGTATTTAATCGCATACGGACACTCATACCCTGCTCCTTAATGTGGACCAGAAGTTAGTGCGGGACTCGGATCAAGGCGAAAACATGTCAAGTTAGTACTCCATTGGCATGGGGAGGGGTTTGAAAGCATTGCCAGAGACTTGTGTGAATCGCCCATGCTATATGATACCATTTCCTGTGGTTATTGGGCCACGGTCTTGTTGTATACATTGCTTTTCGTGCAGCTGGTAAATAAGCCCTCCATGACATAAGCGGTCCCATTTGCACCTGGTGGAGCATGCTGAACACCATTATCCCATCAGTGTGTCCTCTAAGCAGCAAGGTTTGAGGGCTTTAACTCCTCGACCTCGCGAAACGCAGTAAAGCTGCGGCGGCCATGTGGGGAATGGAGGCCCCATCTCAATTAAGGTGTTAGCAGGATATTGCGTTACAGACCAAGTCATTAATTGGGCATCTTCATTTACGTGACTGAAGAAAACTTTGTTTTTGCGAGGAAGCAGCAGCTGATCGGGTGTTTCAGTGCTGCCCAGTAAAAATGCCTTTTGTGCCCTCGAGTGGGGTCTTTGGTTCTGAAAGCCGCCTCTGGTGCAGGAAACCAGGGTTCGAGCCTCGAGGTCGCGTCCACATCCTGTGATTCTGGGCAAATCACTTAATCTCCCCGTGCCTGAATGTGTAATGTAAATATGGTGCTCATGTACAGCGCTCGAATACCTTTGGGTCGAGTTTGCGCTATATAAATGTGCAACCAAAAAAAAAACAAAAAAAAAAGTAATTCAGTCTTATTACAGGTTTACACAATCCACGGCAGCTACATTACTGTAGCTTCCTGTGGACCAATTACCACAACTTAATTAGCATTAGCATGGATTGTTTTTTTCTGCAAAGGATACCGGAGCCAAAGGGCAGCAATGAGTCAGATGTCTTGCACTACTATTAATCGCACACATTGTTCTCCTCTCTCATCCCACCATCCTTCCCTCTGTTTTATTCCAGCTGGCTCCAGCACATTTTCTCTCTGCTTACCCTGCACTTGTGAGTGTGCACCCATGCCAGGCCAGATCCACTGTACATTGTGCGAGGTGAGGGTAGACTTACTCGCAAGTTGTTGACACATTTCAGTGTTAACAGTCTATTTCATAAACCACCATCGGGCTCACACATTTGTTGAGTTTCTGGGGCCCATGAACAAGGGCAGAGCACAGCAAATTGCATCCTTTGCAACACCAGCAGTGCTGCTCTCCTTCACAAGCACAGACAGCGACGAGTCGGGCTGCAGCTGAACTCGGCTGCTAAAATTATCAGCCTTAAAAAACAGATTTGCAGACGTGGGCTCAATAAAACACAGAGCTGAGCAGAGCACAGCACCAGCAGTGACACTGAATGTGTGAGTACTGTACACAGTCTGTCACGGGTGCGGCTGCACTGTAGTCAGTGCGGCCTGGGATGCCCGGAGAATTTAACATATTTAAGGTTAGAAGCACCCTCTGAAAGATCATCACCTGCAGCAGTTAAAGACTGCCGCTGACCTCCCGGGCCAAGAGCTCTTCTCAAGCGCAGCGCACATCCTGTTCAGTCCGTCCCAGTCTAAGTCGCCCTGCCACACGGCTGTGTACGACTCAGAGCCGGCTGCAAGCCATGGCTCTTTGCCCCAGCCCTGCCCCAAAAGCAGTCACTCGGAGGCCGCGCTGCTGGACCTGGCGGTCACCGTCACTTTTTTCTATGAACTGTATAGAGGTGCACAGGGCTTTAAGTGGGATGAAAAAACTGTGGGGGTGGTCACTCAAAGGGGCGTGGCCAATGTAATTAAGGGCATAGCTTAAAACACATAAGCTAAAAATATGCGCTTAGCATAGTGTGCCGGCCGACTTGTATTTTTCTGTTTCTGTCATTGCATCCAGACATATGATACAACAAGTAACATCATATCTACAACAAGTCAGGACTATTGGCTTTGTCAATGGTTGTTAGTTGCATAAGATAATCAAGCAGCAACTATGGCTAAATTATAATATTGAAAAAGCTTCCACTTAAAGCCCTGGTGACACCACAACAATGTTACTGCTTCTGAGTTTCGAAAAGTGAAGTGGCAATTTGAAGTGTGCGCTATTCAATAGGGCCCCGTCACTCGCATCAGCGCTCAGAGTTTTGTGTTTTAAAAAGCACACATGGGAGGTGTAAGAAGCAAGGATTTCCCTTACCCTACAACACTCACCTGGCATGACGTCATGCCGTAACTCCCCCACTTATGAGAAGTGAGGAGTTGGCCAATGTGCGGCAAAGCTAAATACATATAAGGTCCCAAAGGCGAGACCGTTTGCATTGCAAATGCTTGTTTCTTTTCTGCTTGATTTATTTTTCGGGTAGTTGGATTCAGTAGAAAAGACTTCTGCCAAAATAAGGAAACGTCACGCTCCCAAATGTATAAACAAGCATTTTCAATTAAATAGGTCTTGCATTTGCGAGAGTTTAAGCTATTGGTATTGTAAATGGCAATGCCTTTTATTTATATGTATTTAAAAGCAACACATATATAAAAGGCATTGTCATGTCTAATGATAATAGCACAAACTCTTGCAAATGGTAGACCACTTTAATGATGCCCGCGCCCCTTTCTTCAGACACTGCTCTCCGTATTTAGGTTACAGTGAGCAGCGTCTAAAGAAAGGGACGCGGCCAACAATAAAGTGAAAGCACGGTATGGGGCGCTTTCATACAAAAAGAAAAAATAAATAATTAAAAAAAGGATCTGTGACGCGGTCGCTAAAGTGAAAGCGGCCCGCAATGTAAATTAAATAAAAAAGTGCAGACGCTATAGTGAAAGCGGCCGCTCTGTAAATTAAATAAATAAATAAGGCGGCTACTATAGTGAAAGCGGACCACGCCATAAATAAATAAGCACGCCCACTAAAGTTAAAGTGGACACACTGTAAATTAAATATATACATTACTAATAACAATATAAAAGCGGGCAGCGTGCTGCGACGTCGTGGGTGGAATAGTAAAAAGTCCAGTCCTTATGGGAGGTTACAAATGCAGACAAGGCGGTACCAAGGAGGGACTGCTAAGTCTAGTCACAAATAAAAAGCAAAGATTTCAAAAGGAAATTCAATCAATCAATCAGGGGAATTGTAAGTGCACTACTCACCCGTGAGGGTCCGAAGGCGCTGGGGGGTGGGGGGGAGCAGCTCAGTTCAGTCGAAGAGCCAGGTCTTGAGCATCTTCCTGAAGATGTTCAGGGAGGGTGCGCGACTGATGTTGATCAGGAGCTCGTTCCAGGTAACAGGAGCCAGTTGAAAAGATGGCAGGGAAATGGGCAGTGCTTCTATTCCATGCCTCAATACAGCATGCCTTGCGGAGCAGCACATGCGCTGACCAGACTGGACCTAAAAAAGGGACACTTCCACAGTCATTTCTACACTTCAAATTGTATTACTGTGGCCGTTTTGGAAGTAGCTTTTATTGCTGGCAGCAGGAATCATGTATTTTTTAAACGATCAACAAGTCCAAGTTTATTTGGAAAACAAAATTATGGTAGAGCGACTTTTTTGGGGGGGAATCTTTGTAACTGTTTGCTTTATAAAAGGGACTTTAAAGTGAGAGAATGTGTTGGAAGGTTGCCTTTGTCACTTTTTATGACAACTAACTAATACTTATGTTGCGGAAGACAAAAGCTTACAACATGTATCATTACAACACCGCGTCTTTCTTTTCAGAATACATTCTAGCCCTCATTCTTTTCTGCAACTTTTATGCTTCTGACGCATTCGCTTATATCAGCCTCTTTTAGAGTAAATAATGGCCAATTTCTGTCTTTGCTCTATCTGACCACGTTATTTTATCTGGCCTCAACCTTTTGCAGTGTTTCAAAGAGCAAAGTAATACAGCACACTCGCTGTGAGAGCACATAAAAAAGGATCAAAATACACGTACAAGAGGAGTGCTCCAAAGGGAAAAACTATTTTTACTTTTGACGCTAAAAAGCCTAATCTTGAGTTTAAGAGTGTGAATGCATTTTTACACATCGCTTCATCGCCACATTTCCACATCACACCAATGCCGGTCACACACATCGCTTTAGTAGGAAACACACAGGCACATTGTTGCACTGCCACACTTGCACATTACTCTCTGCTGTACACACACATCTCCTCAGTATGAAACACACAGACATATCGCTTCACTGCCACACCCACACATCACTCACTGCCGTACACACACATCTTGAAACTAGGGTGACCAACCGTCCGTAAATTTCACGAACAGTCCGTAATTTTGGTCGTCTGTCCGTTGTCCGTGAAGGATTCTTTAACGGACGCCATTTGTCCGTAATTTTAACCGGGCACTGGTCGCACCACCCTAAAGCCGTCACAGCTTCCACCCACCTCCCTGCTTGACTCCGATGCTGGTGAGGTCTGGTGTAACAGACTCTGATGCAGTACCAAAGATCAGATACCCAGCAGCATTGGAGAGGCACAGCGGGATGGCAACCCTCACACCTTCAGCCCTTGATGAGCTGTTAAGAGGTGCTTGAAGGTGACTGAGTGTCGTACTTTAGAATTTGGGACCGCGTAGGAGGCAGGACCCTACCCCTGTCTATCCCGGTAATAGTGAACCGCGAATGGTTAATGCGGTATGTACAAGTGCTTTTTGTAACATTTTAGCTATGAATGCGCTGTGTATACGCTATTTCACATCACTACGTGGGTTCCATTTTGTATCGGTGGCCATCTTATGGTTGCCCTCACATAGGCTATATAGCATGAAGCGAAAACGGGCCTTTCAGAGCACATGTGGCTTTCTTTGACTTTTCTGTGACCTGGGCAGCTTGTCTCCGCTGCCCCAGGTCAAACTGGTCTCACGAGTTCCCCGTCCTCTGGCCACCTGTGATTAGCATCAGGGCTTGACACACCATAAAGTCTTTTCATCCTACACAAGCCTCCAGCTAATCTCTTTCACACCTGACTGTTCCTGCTTTATGGCTTGTTTCCCAAAACAGGAGATGCTCATGTTTATTGGGGCCTATCGATATCTGATGTGGGATCTGAGCTTTGCTGTGTAAATAATTGCGGGCTGGCTTAACTGGAATGTGGGATGATCATCATGACTCTGCCTTTTCGGTTTGTAATGTATACTTTGAATGACCATACCATAAACTTAAGAATGTATGCCTGAGGCAAGAAATTCTGTATTTAAGGAGAAGCCCGTTTCTGTGATTTTTAGCAGTCTCCTGAGAACATACACGCTGTTGTACTTCTAGGATACCTGTAATTGGTCTGCAGCCAATAAACTGATCTTTGACTTCACCCAGAAGACTCTGGTGCCGATTACGATCCGGTAAAAACCGGGTACGAACCGTCGGTCGGAGCGTTTTCCCTGTCCGACTCGTACCCGGTCGTAAAACTTTACAAACATGGAATTACGATTCGCACGGAAACACCATTTCCGTACGAATCGTAAAAAACACCGACCGACGAAAACATACATACGAATGTGATCCGGGAATGCTGCGACGTGACGTCGGGACGCTTTCAGGCAGCGTTTCACGACCCAGGAATTACGATTCGAACCGACAGCAGTCCGGACGGCAATATTTTCACGGCACCCAAAAAGTGCCGGAAAAGCGAAGTACGGTGTGAATCGACCAGAGTAGGTGGCCCGGTACGCACCGTACCCCCCCCAGCCCCCGTACGTACGCGCCGACCCCCCCCAGCCCCCGTACGTACACGCCGACCCCCCCCAGCCCCCGTATGTACGCGGCGACCCCCCCAGCCCCCGTATGTACGCGCGTGTACGTTCGAGTCGAAACCCCCCGTGTACATTCGAGTCGAACCCCCCCGTGTACGTTCGAGTCGTACCCCCCGTGTACGTTCGAGTCGAACCCCCCGTGTACGTTCGAGTCGAACCCCCCTGTATGTACACCCGTGTACGTTCGAGTCATACCCCTACCCGTGTATGTACGGTGCGTACCCCCAGCGCGTAGCGCTGGGGGTACGCACCGTACATACACGGGTGGGGGTACGACTCGAACGTACACGGGGGGTACGACTCGAACGTACACGGGTGTACATACACGGGGGGTCGGCGCGTACATACGGGGGCTGGGGGGGGTCGGCGCGCACGTACGGGGGCTGGGGGTGTCGGCGCGTACGTACGGGGGCTGGGGGGGGTTGACGTGTATGTACGGGGGCTGGGGGGGGTACGGTGCGTACGTACGGGGCTGGGGGGGGTACGGTGCGTACGTACGGGGGCTGGGGGGGGTCGGCGCGTACGTACGGGGGCTGGGGGGGTACGGTGCGTACGTACGGGGGCTGGGGGGGGGTCGCGCGTATGCGGGCACGTCTCCATGGTTGCTATGGGAGTTCGGTGCGGACGGTGTTTTTTCCATCCGGTTGTAACCTCGGACGCACGGGATGGATCGTGATTCCTCGGTCGGACTTCACCTTTCACATTCGTACGGTAAATCGTACGAGGACGTGTCGGACACATTTTCCGACCCGAGGACGTGTGGGGAATGATTCCCAATGCGGTTCGTATGGACTTTTTACCATGCGAATCGTGATTGCCAGTTCGTACGGCACTTGTACGATTCGTACGGTAAAAAGACCGGATACGAGTCACACGGGGAAATTTATTACCGGATCGTAATCGCCACCTCTGTGTTTCTGTAGGTCTGAAACAGGAAGAACCCCGAAGTCATAGGGTGTGTTCCCCTGCACCGCTGGGCTTAAAATACCCAGTACTTCAGTTGGCGCCCAACTCGGCGCGATATCAGCGGTACCGGTCCAAGCCAGAGGTTCGTGAGGAGCTTCGTGTGGAAATTCTGGAGGAAGGCCGCCACTTCATCGACCCCTGCATGTCGACGTGGTCCGAAGGTCTTTTCTGCGAGGTTCTCCGCGTCCCGACGGCTACGAAGGACTGCTGCCCTGATTAATCGCCCTGTTTTGGACCCTTGACGATTTTGGTAGAGCGAAACAATCGAGAGAGTCTTCTGGTGACGCCATCGATCATCAATATTCAGTTAAGTATAAGTGGAGCGTCTCCCAGTTTGAATTTGGTATCCTTCGGGATCATTTCGATTTGGTGCTTGTAAGTCCCAAAGCCAGAGGACTCGTGTATTCACGAGACTATCGTATTCGATAATCCTTTGACGTTTGAAACTAGACTAGTGAGCAAAGATGCCTGGTTCTAGTGTATTTTGTAGATTGTTTTGTTTGGGTTGTGGAAGGGATTTCCAGTTGGAGGATTCATGTCCGGTTCCTCCAATTGGAACTCCTACTTATGAGCTTTATGTAAAACATGGCGTGGGCCCCATTGCATATAATGAAATATGGATCCGATACACCAGAAAGGACGGTGTTTTAAAATGGCCCCAAAATGGTAGTTTCGATACAGATATCTTAGATAATTTGGAAGTTAAATTGTTTAAAAAGAAAGCCCGGCCGGCGATGTTTGATTCTTTCCGCCTATGGCGAAAGGAAGCCAAACAGAAGGAAATTAAGCTAGCGAAAAGAGATAAGAGAGAGAGAGGTATGTCAGTGATGCAAGCAGCTGTGCAATTTAGAGATAATGAGGAGGAACAAATGAAGGAACAGTTACATAGACAGCGCAAACTAGGGATTGATAAATGTTACCCTGTTTTGTCACCCCTTGTGCAAGATGAGACAAAAGAGAATGAGAAGGATTCCCTAATGTCCCATTTGTTAAGTTCGCCACCCCCATATGCGCAAAATGCCACCGCACCTCCACAGCTTGTAAATGCGCAGCCTCTAGTAAATATGCCGCAAGCCTTCCCGCAGCTGCCAGCTCCTCTTCAGCTGGCTCCTATCCCTGTAGTGCAGCCCTCTCAAGGACCGCCAGTTTTGCTACCTGTTACCCCCGCGCTTTCTGCTACTTTGCCTAGCACGCCAGCGGTCTCCTCTGGCGCTCCTTTCTGCACTACCCCGGTACCTGTATCTGAATCTGTTTTTCTTCCCTCTGTCTATCCCCCTGTTTTCGCCTCAACTTCTCCTTCAGCACGACAACGACTAGCTAATGTAGTTACTAGTCTAATGTCGCCTCTCTTTGGGTCATCTAGTGCGACTCCCGCTTTACAGCGTAAGCAATTGCACAGTCAGCTGCCTGGTTCTGACGAGAAAGAGGTGTTAGATCATCTGGCGCGTAGGTGGATTGGTTTCCCTTCACTCTATGATGTGGAATCAGTTGTTAACGTTTTTCACCAATGGGATGCCCCAAAACAGAGGTATGTCTTTGATAAAATGTGTGAATTCCTCTGTGAGGAATTGGAGGATAAGGGTGCAAACCCAAACCCATAGGAATTGTGTCGAGTGCGATTTGATTTCGAAACAGGTGTAATTGTGGGCCCCAAGGTAGATAAAGCAGTCGCGACTTTACTGTCCCTCAGAAATGGCGATTGTCAGCAATAATTGTTTGACCAAGATTTCCCTGTGGGGAGAAAGGGAAAAGCGCGACAATACCCTATGAGAGAAGTCCCTCCGGTATGAAAGGAAGCTGTTGCGACTGATGCCGCTCATGGTATTGCTGCTATGCCAGCACATTTTCAGCGTGTTTGGGTACATGTTCCATGGAAGCGATCTGAGGTGTTAGCACTTAAACAGACATTGCCTGATCCCCGTAAAAACCCTGCAGGATATTATAAGGAGTTGTCCCAAACTGCAGAATCTTGTGTAATGAATTTGGCCGACATAGATATGCTGTTTGGGAATGTGGTTCCACAGCCTTTATGGGGATCCATTCGTAATATAGATCACGCTGTAGAATTGGGTGACACATGGGCTAATATCGTTGCTGCAGACGCTAGACAAGTTGGTGGTGCAAAACCTGAGCCTTTGGTAGCAGAGCTCCCTGGTAGAATTATTACCTGTCTGAAAACTATAATGCCTGCGATGCGCGTAAATTGGGACAAACTATCCGCATGCAAGCAGAAGAAAGATGAGACAGTGTCTGATTTCTTCACCAGGTTTGAAGAAACGTTTATTGACCACAGTGGCCAAGACATGAGCACTGAAGGTGGCCAACGGTTATTCGTTGATAAATTTGTGCAGAATCTACTTCCCGAGTTGTGTAAAAAATTTAAAGACTCAGAAAGTTCTTGGGCTGGTTCCTCTTCAGCGCAAATACTGGCTACTGCACAGTATTATGAGAATAGAGGCAAAGATGAGAAGGATAGAACAGATAAGAAAACGAAAGAACTAAAGACAAAGGTCCTTTTACAGCAGGCCTATCCGCCATGTGGAGGGCAGAGTAATTCTAGGCAAACACAAGGTGTCTATCACCAGCCCCAACAGTTTCAGAATAGTCAGCAAATGAATGGGTATTATCAACCACGAATCCCTGTAGGTCCCAACCAATGTTCATATTGCAAAGAGGAAGGTCATTTTAAATATAGTTGCCCTAAATTAATGCAGCGTAACAGTAATGCGTATGGCGCAAGAGGTAGAGGTGGTTAGCAAGCTCCTAGGGGTAGAGGGCGTGGAAATGCTCCCCAGAACGCGCGTCCTCTTCCGCCTCAAAATACCATAAATCGCTTTGATCAGCAAGCCAACGCGACTGGTAATACAGCTCAGTATTACAATAATGATTATTATGCAGAAGATGACAATGTAGAAGATGATGATTACTAGGACCGCCGTAGACAGAGAGAGGGAGTTGTTTCAGTGCCAGTGGATCAGAGTGGACCCTATGTTAAAGTAACTACAGCAAATGTAACGGAGCCCTTTCTGCTGGATACTGGTGCTGCAAAGAGTTCAATCATGCATTCAAAACTCCCTGGCGCGCCTTTGTCTGGCGAAATGAATGTCTCAGTAGGTTTTTCTGGCGCCCCAGTTAGGAACCCGATTTCTAGTTCTATGTCACTTTCTGTTGGACCTTGTGAGCTAAAAGCACCCCTCATTCTAACGACAGGTTGTGGTGAAAATTTGCTAGGCTTAGATTTGCTAAAAAGATTGCATGCAACACTATATTGTTCTCCCTCAGGAGTACAACTTACATTAGGTAAGAAAGTGATTTCCCCAATGTATTTGTCTAAAAATGCAATGCCACCTGAATTGTCATCCCTTCCGGATGTCCTTTGGGCTACTGGTCCCAATGATGTGGGTCTTTTGGAAATACCGCCATATGTGGTCACTTTAAAAGCCAATGTCAGATTGCCACGTATTCCCCAGTATAAGATCTCCAATGAAGGTCAGAAAGCGTTGTTAGAAATTGTCAGCGATTTGATCAAGAAGGGTGTGATTGAAGAGACAAGAGGCAACGTTTGTAATAGTCCTGTTTTACCTGTCTTAAAACGAACGGACCCTTCACAGCCACCTGTTTACAGATTTGTGATTGATCTTAGAGAGGTTAATAAGATTGTTGTACCACAGTTTCCAGTTGTCCCTGATATAACTGCCTTGTTAACTATGATTCCAGCCTCCGCTGCATGGTTCTCAGTGATCGATATAAAGAATGCTTTCTTTAGCATCCCAATTGCAGAAGAGAGCAGAGACATTTTTGGCTTCAGTTTAGGAGGTCGCAGTTTCCGCTTTAAACGCGCTCCCCAGGGCTACTGTGAAAGTCCATCAATATACAGCCAAGCTTTAAAAGCGCAGCTTGATGCACTGGTTTTACCCAGTGGCGCTATCCTCATTCAGTACGTCGACGATTTATTAATCGCCGCGGATACTGAAAAGATTTGCAAAAACGCTACCTTGTCATTGTTGCGTCATTTGTCTGCCTCCCATCACAAAGTGTCTCTCTCAAAAAAGCTGCAATATTGTCGACAAGAGGTGACCTACCTAGGCCATCTCTTATCGAAGGAGGGAAGGAAACTGACCCCAGAAAGAATTCAAGCCATTGCACAGTTGAGTGTGCCTAGAACACAGAGAGAAGTGCGTGCTTTCTTGGGCATTACTTCATACTGTAGGCATTGGATACCAAATTTTTCCTTGTTGGCAAAACCTTTGTTAGCATTAACATGCAAAGACACACCGAATCCTATTCCATGGTCTGAAGAGTGTCAGAAAAGTTTTTTGGAAATGCGTGATGCATTGTGTTCAGCTCCTGTGTTGGGTACCCCTGACTACAGCAAGCCTTTTACATTGTATGTTCATGAGAAAGATGGTTGCGCATTATCAGTGTTAACACAGCCTTTTGGCGACAGACCGCGTCCATGCGCGTATTTTTCGTCAACCTTGGACCCGGTAGCGAGGGCATTGCCAAGTTGTCTGAGAGCCACAGCGGCCGCAGCTATGTCTATTCGACAGTCTGCTGGCCTAGTAATGGATAATACATTGATCGTTATGGTTCCACATGCTGTAGACACATTGTTAAACAGGACTAAGACACAACACTTAACTAGTGCGCGATTATCTGGTTATGAGCTGACACTGTTAGCAAATCATATACACATAAAGAGATGTAACACATTGAATCCAGCTACACTATTACCAATCCCAGCAGACCTAGATGAGATTGAGCAACATGATTGTCTGTTCAGAACAGAAGAAGGGACGAAAGGAAGAGTAGATCTCAAAGATACTCCCCTGACTGAGTGTGATGGTACTTTATGGGTGGATGGTTCGTGTTTCAAGCTTCCGAATGGTGATACGACTGCTCCATATGCTATCACGACTTTGCACACGATTGTTGAAACTGCGCGTGTGCCACAGAATTCGGCTCAAGCAGCAGAATTGATTGCCCTTACGAGAGCATGCGTTTGTCTGAAGGAATGAAAGTGAACATATACACAGATAGCCAATACGCCTTTGGCGTGGCTCATAATTTTGGGCGATTGTGGAGAGAACGTGGGTTCCTGACTTCGCATGGAGCTAAGATTCAGAATGGCAAGCTGGTGAATGATCTCCTTGAGTCGCTGACCCTACCGTTGCAAGTTGCGATTATGAAATGCAGTGCGCACAGGAAAATCACTGATGATGTTGGTCGTGGTAATGCGTTTGCTGATGAAGTTGCGAAAGAAACAGCAAAAGATGTGAAGACTCGAATGTATGTTGCAGGCCCTGCCAGATGGGTTGGTGATGTTGGAATGTGTGAAAACACAATAGAGAGTGTAAAGTCCCTTCAAGCTGAAGCCACAGAGAAAGAGTTGAGTAAGTGGAGAGAAAGTATGGGTAGGTTGGATAAGAATGGTTGTTGGATTGATTCGTCAGAACATAGGCGATGGCTGTTACCTGATGCAAATGTGCTTCCAGTGGTTACTATGGCACATGGAATGGCACACATCAGTACGAAAGGAATCTGTAAGTTGTTGGCTCCAGTATGGCAGAATGCTGGGATCCCTAAGTGTGCAGAGAATGTGGTCAAGAATTGTATGGTATGCTTGAAGTACAACCCTGGTAGGGGAACCCCAACTCCAGCTGGTCATTTTGCGACTCCATCATATCCATTTGAAGTTTTGCAGCTAGATTTTATTCACATGGAAAGGTGCAACAACCTGAAATATGTATTAGTGGTTGTTTGCGCTTTCTCAAAATGGGTAGAGGCCTATCCTCTAAAGGATAACACTGCTCTGTCCACAGCCAAAGCCCTTGTGAACGAATTTTTCCCTAGGTTTGGAATGCCAAGAATGGTGTGGAGTGATAATGGGAGTGAGTTTGTGGGCCAAGTGATGAAGAATGTGTGTGAGGGACTAGGTATAAGGCAGAAGTTTCACGCTGCAAATCACCCCCAATGAGCTGGATTAGTAGAGCGCTACAACGGCGCACTAAAACTTAAACTGGCCAAAATCCAAGCGAGCTCAGGTCTTAAATGGCCTGACGCTCTGCCTCTAGCACTCCTGTCCACCAGAATGACTGTGCACTCACGAGTGGGACTTAGTCCTTATGAGGTCGTTTTTGGCCGCCCGGCCAATGTATGGGGTGTGCCAAGGCCGACGAAATTCAGTGAAATCGAGCATCCAGTACTGTTTGATTACTTGCACGAATTGACAGCTAAACTGTGTGTTTTACACCAACAGGTGCATGATACTCTCCCCCCGGCTTCTGAAGCTCCTGGACACCCTATCGAACCAGGCACGTGGATCCTTGTGAAAAACTTCCAGCGGAAAGCCAACGATGAGCCCCGCTGGATTGGCCCGCACCTCGTACTACTGTCTACAATATCAGCTGTTCGAGTGAAGGGGAAGAAAAACTGGATCCACGGCGCCCACATCAAAAGGATCCCTTTGCCTCTGCCGTATGACCAGTGGGTCCAGGAGGGTATCGCAGACTCTGAAACAGACACTGTACCTCGTTTTGTGCCGTTCAGTGATGCACGCATAAAAGGCACAACTTCAGCGCAGGAGAGTGACGACATTTTGCAAGAAGCTGTGCCACCGTCAATTCGATTGGACACCACAGAGCCTGAACTCTTGTTCCAAGATCAAACAGTACCTGGCCGTCTCCACTACAATCTGAGACCAAGGCCTATGGACAAATAAATATTCTTTTTCTTTTACCTTTTTATTTTTTGATAACCAGAGCTCTCCCATCTGAAGGACTTTCTTGATTTTTGTTTTTTGAACCACCATCCGGGTTCAGCCGCAGGGTCGCGGTGCCAAGACTTTGGGGTACAGGCCGAAGACGTTAGGTCGACGGTTCTGGTTGGTCTAGGGCGTTCCCTGGACTGACAGGCGTACCCCTTAGCAGAAGAAACTCATCCGCCGCGAGCGGCACGATTAGAGGATGGAGTTTTGTAAGATGGAGAGACTCACTGAGGAAATGAATTTTAAAGCAAGAATATGTAAAATAACGAAAAGCAAACGTTTTGTGTTTTTATGCCTGTTTGTATTATGTAGTATGATCATGTTTACTGTAGGATTTGTATTCTTCTCCTCTCAAGAGCCCATTGCACCCACTGTACAGCCTATACCTCCTTCTACTGTCTCCTCACACTCTTTTCACCCTCTGCCTGAACATGAACAAGTTAGACGATCAGAGTTTGTGAATAACTCGTTTATTCAGCTCCTGCACCAGCACCAGCTAGTCATGAATACAACCAATTGCTGGGTGTGTGGTTTAATGCCACATACCATTAATAAGGGTATTCTTTATCTAGTGCTGCCGTATAGTTACAATGGATCGTCATGGGCATTCCAGACTATGTTTCTTTATGCACTAGAAGTATACTCCCCGCGACAACCGCGTTCCATCAGACCTAGCACCAATAATAAAGCTTTAATGAAAGGAGTTGCCAATATGAGGAGAGATATCGATGCATACTCATCCATTCCCAAAGAAGAGCTGAGAGCTTATGTAGGGTAGAACGCAACGGGGTATAGTATTAGTCTAGGTGAAAGACAACGGAAAATCTCATCCCCAATCTGGGTCGTACCCCACATAGGTCGGTTCTGTTTGCAAGGTAATGGTCAGAATCCTAGAGCTCAACTGGGAAGAAGTGACTGTACTGAAACGTACACTTTTCCGTCACAGTTTTCCCCTGCGTTTTTGGCTGCCAAGGGTACATATTTTATCTGCAATGACCGAGCATATACATGGTTGCCCCCTGATTTCTCGGGCACATGTTATATTGCAAATCTGCTACCGCCAACATTTACTGCCGCCTCTGACTATCACAAGACCAGAGTTGTGAGAGGCGTGATTAGTAAGGAGGATACTGCCGGTCAGGAAGCGGGAGATTTCTTTTTGGGTTTCCTGCCATTTTGGGGACCTATGGTTAATAGTAGGAACCTGAGACAACTGACTTGTGTGGTTGAATCCACTGTTAATGTTACGGCTGGTGCCCTTGGTAATTTGACAGCTGAGCTCCAAGCGGATCGCCTCATGACTTTGCAGAACCGCATGGTTCTAGACGTCATACTTGCAGACCGTGGTGGGGTATGTAAGGTTATCCAATCCAGTTGTTGCATTTTCATACCAGACAACGCTCCAACAGTTTATCAAGCCATCTCCAAATTGCATAAAATATCTGAGTCCATACACGTGGATAAAGGAGATTGGTCACTGGTGGGATGGTTCTGGGAATTGATATCTGCCTGGGGTTGGAAAGTTCTGATGGTCATTGGAATGATCTTAGCCATCCTTTTCCTGATCTGTCTGTGCATACAGTGTGGTCCTGTGATATGTGGCCTCTGTGCTACATTATGTGTAAGGAAACCTGTATCGAGGGACGAGCTGAGTAATAGGATGATGCTACAGCAACATCTCCATGACTTCATGAATATTGACCTAGACTCGGATTGAAATGAGTATAGTTATTGCCTATGTAAGGGCAAAAGGAGGGTCTGTCGTACTTTAGAATTTGGGACAGCGTAGGAGGCAGGACCCTACCCCTGTCTATCCCGGTAATAGTGAACCGCGAATGGTTAATGCGGTATGTACAAGTGCTTTTTGTAACGTTTTAGCTATGAATACACTGTGTATACGCTATTTCACATCACTACGTGGGTTCCATTTTGTATCGGTGGCCATCTTATGGTTGCCCTCACATAGGCTATATAGCATGAAGCGAAAACGGGCCTTTCAGAGCACATGTGGCTTTCTTTGACTTTTCTGTGACCTGGACAGCTTGGCTCCGCTGTCCCAGGTCAAACTGGTCTCACGAGTTCCCCGTCCTCTGGCCACCTGTGATTAGCATCAGGGCTTGACACACCATAAAGTCTTTTCATCCTACACAAGCCTCCAGCTAATCTCTTTCACACCTGACTGTTCCTGCTTTATGGCTTGTTTCCCAAAACAGGAGATGCTCATGTTTATTGGGGCCTATCGATATCTGATGTGGGATCTGAGCTTTGCTGTGTAAATAATTGCGGGCTGGCTTAACTGGAATGTGGGATGGTCATCATGACTCTGCCTTTTCGTTTTGTAATGTATACTTTGAATGACCATACCATAAACTTAAGAATGTATGCCTGAGGCAAGAAATTCTGTATTTAAGGAGAAGCCCGTTTCTGTGATTTTTAGCAGTCTCCTGAGAACATACACGCTGTTGTACTTCTAGGATACCTGTAATTGGTCTGCAGCCAATAAACTGATCTTTGACTTCACCCAGAAGACTCTGTGTTTCTGTAGGTCTGAAACAGGAAGAACCCCGAAGTCATAGGGTGTGTTCCCCTGCACCGCTGGGCTTAAAATACCCAGTACTTCATGAGAGGGAGGGGCTGCAGCTTAGGAGAAGGGGCATCTATTCAGATGCAAACAGCCCTGAATGCGTCATGTCTCTGCAATTTAGAGGGGCTTCACACATTCCCTTTCTGCCCAGGGCCCCAAAAATTGTAGAACCGGCACTGATTACACCGAGGCAGCACGCAGTTCTCTTCACAGAGCTTAATTACGGTTACTAAATTGTAAGCAAACCTTGGCTCTTCAAACATGCAGTCTATAATGTAATAAAATACAGAAATGGCACAATCGCACCCATACTGATTAACAAAGTATGAAGGACAATCAGTTTAATCAGTTCTCTTGGAGCATCTCCTGTAAGTACTGTACATCACAGTGGGGGATGGCAAAATGAACCTTTTAGAAAGAGAGCCTGTCATCTCTTTGACTTGTCCAGGAGGAGGTGAGGAGCCCTACCCCACCCTGGAAGAGACCAAGATGATACTAGAATACTGCATGCCCACCCCTGTGCCCACCCTGGTGGATCCTGTTCCCCCTCCTGTGATGGCTCCTGCCCCCCCCAGTAATGGCTCCTGTCCCCCCATGTGGTGGCTCCTGTCCCCCCTCTCCCGCCTGTGATGGCTCCTGTCCCCCCCACCCCCTCCCCCCGTGGTGGATCCTGTCTCTGCCCTGGGTGGCTTCTGTCCCAGTACTGGAATGTCTCCTGCAGCGAGGGTGAAGTTCTTGATGGGCCTCTTCTCAAAAAGGCTCAGCTCAAAATTAATATGAAAAGGTGAGTGAGTAAGTGAAGGGATGGGTGGATGGCTGGATGAATTAGTGAAAGGGTGAATAGATGAATGAAAGAATGAATAGATGGATAATGAGAGAGGATGGATTGATGAGTGAGTGGAAGGATGGATGAGAGAAAAAGGTAAATAGCTGGATGTATAGGTGGAAGGGTAGCTGGATGGGTAAAAGGGTGGATGGATGAGTGAAAGGATGGATGAGTGAAAAGGTGGATGATGAGTGAGTGAGTGGGTGGATGGATGAGTGAAAGGATGGATGGATTTATGAATTGATAAGTGCAAGGGTGAATGGATGGACGGATGAGTGAACGGATGGATGTAAGGATGGATGAGTGAGTGAAAGGGAGGGTAGGTGGACAAAAGGATGAATAGATGAGTGAAAGGATAAATGGATGAGAGAAAGGATGGATGAGTGATAGGGTCAATGGATGGATTCATGAGTGGATGAGTAGATGGATGGGTGGGTGGATGGATGGATGGAAGGAAGGATGACTTAGTATAAGGGTCGATGGAGAGAGAAAGGGAGGATGGATGGATGACTGAAAGGGTGGAAAGATGAGTGACTGGGTGTATGGATGAGTAAGTGAAAGGATGGCTGGATGGGTGAACGGGTAAATGGCTGGATGGATGGGTAGAAGAGTGGATGGATGAGTGTACAGATGGATAGGGTGAAAGGTTGGATGGATGGATAATGGATGGATGAGTGAAAGGATGGATGAAGGGATGGATGAGTGAAATGATAGATGGAAGGATACATGATGGATAGGTTTGCAAATGGTTAAATATGTTTGGATATGGCTGGGTTACTTATATACTATTGCGTGACCTCCTCTGATGTGTCTGTAAAACTTACCTATTGTCCTGAAGTTTTGTCCTGAATTTTGACCTCCTGTCCTGAATTTGTGTCCTGAATTTTGACCCTTTGTCCTGAATTTTTACACTCACTGTCCTGAATTTGCACCAATGCCAGTTGGTCACCCTACTTGAAACACACAGACGCATCCCTTCACTGCCACACCCACACATCACTCACTGCCGTACACACACATCTTGAAACACACAGACACATCGCTTCACTGCCACACCCACACATCACTCACTGCCGTACACACATCTTGAAACACACAGACACATCGCTTCACTGCCACACCCACACATCACTCACTGCCATACACACACATCTTGAAACACCCAGACACATCGCTTCACTGCCACACCACACATCACTCACTGCCGTACACACACATCTTGAAACATACAGACACATCGCTTCACTGCCACACCACACATCACTCACTGCCGTACACACATATCTTGAAACACACAGACACATCGCTTCACTGCCACACCACACATCACTCACTGCCGTACACACATATCTTGAAACACACAGACACATCGCTTCACTGCCACACCCACACACCTCTTCAGTATGAAACACACAGACCCATGCTTCACTGCCAAACCCATACATCACTCACTGCCCTACACACACATCTCTTTAGTTCTTCAGTTAGATTATCTTCCCAAGGATTCACTGTTGACAAAATAAATCTGTGAGCACTGAGGACAAGCGATTTAAGATGAATGGCTCTTTTTATTCACCAATGACTTCCATAATATTCAGTATGTATCGACATGATGATTACCTCTGTAGACAGCCAATTATAGATCAAACCTGTCTCTATGGTAAATTACAAATGCAACAAACTATCAATAAGGCATTTACTCAAGCAGGGCCGGCTCTAGGGCGGTGTCGACTGGTGCCACTGCACCGGGTGCTGGCTTCCTGGGGGCACCATGTTTGCAAGTTTATTATGTTTTTAAAGCACCTGCTGCAACGTTCCTTTCCTCTGGCAATTACCAAGCCTCACAAAAATGTTAATTATCTTCCTGGAGAGAGATCAGCATTTTGTATAGTTGAGGCTTTGACTTATGTGAAGTTAGTGCAGAGGGTTAATATGCCTGCTGCAAAGAATGTGTACCAAGTAAATTACAGAGTGAATATAATGTAAACAGATCAGCAGGATACTGTTTTCAAAAGAGACATCCTTTTGTTACTTGCAATGTATAACTTAAAGTCCTGATGTTCAACAGTGAGCTATTCACTTCCATCATAGAACTGCATACACACTGTGAAGTATACATTAGGACATTGATCAAAAAGGGTTAATTTGGCTAGAAATCGATTCTTATTATTAACCCCTTTGCTTCTAGGCCTTCCCCCCAACCCCCCTGTGCTAAGCCTGTTTTTGGCTAGTTGGGGTAGTTCGCGCTTAGGCCCCTGTAACCTTTTGACCATATAAGGTATCCGTGCCAAATTTGCGTACTTTTCTTACAACATCCTGGGGATTCTAAAGGTACCCAAGGTTTGTGGATTCCCCTGGAGGAGACCCAGAAATTAGCCAAAATACAGCAAAAAAAATTTGGGGGGGGGGGAAATGGGAAAAAAGTGCTGCAAATGAAAGCGTCTGGGCTTTTCCCTGCAAATGGTATCAAAAAAGGGTTTGTGGGGTTGAAATCACCATTTTCCCAGCTTTTAGGGTATGACAGACTTTTGTCAGAAAACCAAAATGTTTTACACAGTTTTGGCATTTTCCTAGCCTATTTTTGCTACTTTTTGTGCTTTCAACCTCCTTCCAGTTAATAGTAGAAATGGGTATGAAAGAAATAATGGATCCTGGAAAGCTATACATTTTAGAAAAGTAGACAAAATTCTGAATTCAGCAAGGGGTCATTTGTGTAGGTCCTTCAAGGTTTCTTTATAGAAACTAACAGTTAAATAAAGGACAAATTGAAAATTAGTTGAAAAAAATAGCCTTTTGAGTCAACGTTTTCACCTGTAACTTCTTCTAATTATGACAGGTCTTTGAAAGCAATATACCATTACATCCACTGGACCTTACTGGTTGTAGGGATATATAGGACTTGCAGGTTTTCCAAGAACCCGACGAACCCAGAGCCAAAAACTGAGCAGTGACTTGCAATGGTTTTTTATTATGTACCGGGTATATAGCAAATATTCTGGGAAAATGTATACATGGAAAAATCCGTATGAAAGGCACCTATGTATTTCTGAAATGGGAACAAAATATTGAGTTTAGAAACAGTAGATATTTGCACATTTCTAAAATTGGGAATACTCATACTAGCATGAGAATTATCGGTCATTTTTTAGAATGACTTCTTTTTTACACATTGTCTTTCATTTGGAAGGCAGAAATGCATCGAAAGTCAATAGGTAATAACAGTTGCTTTACAAATCTGAATTACCCTAAGTCTCCCAATAAAAAGGGTACCTCACTTGTGTGGGTAGGCATAGTGCCCACGACAGGAAACGGCTCAATTCGCAACGTGAACACACCACATTTTCACTGTGAAAAATGACCCTTTTTTGGCAAAGTGCCTAGCTGTAGTTTTTTAACCCTAGCTCTGCCGACACCTAGGGAAACTTAGCAAACCTATACATTTCTGAAAACTAGACACCCAGGGGAATCCAGGATGGGGTGACTTGACTGGCTCTCATCAGGGTCTGTTACCCAAAATCCCTTGCAAACCTAACAAATTGTCAAAAAAACACATTTTCCTAACATGTCTGTGGCGGAAAGTTCTGGAATCTGCATGGATCCACAAATTTCTACCAACCCCGCGTTCCCCAAAGTCTTCAGAGAAAAATGGTACCTCACTTTAGTGGGTAGGCATAGTGCCTGCGACAGGAAATGGCGCAAAACGCAATGTGGACACACCACAATTTCGCAGTGAAAAATGACCCTTTTTTGGCAAAGTGCCTAGCTGTAGTTTTTGAACCCTAGCTCTGCCGGCACCAAGGGAAACCTAGCAAACCTATACAATTTTGAAGACTAGACACCCAGGGGAATCAAGGATGGGGTGACTTGACTGGCTCTCACCAGGTTCTGTTACCCAGAATCCCTTGCAAACCTAAAATAATTGTCCAAAAAAACACATTTTCCTCACATTTCTGTGGTGGATGTTCTGGAATCTGTGTGGATCCACAAAATTCACCCACCCCTCGTCCCCCAAAGTCTTCCGAGAAAAATGGTACCTCACTTACGTGGGTGGGTCAAGGAACCGCAACAGTCAAGGGCCCAAAACCTATTGAGGCGACATCAAAATTACCTATCTCAAACCAACCTGGTTTTGCAAGGGGCGTTCCATGAGTTTTTGACCCTGGGTCATTTTGATGTCGCCTCAATAGGTTTTGGGCCCTTGCCTGTCGCGGGTCCTTGACCCACCCACGCAAGTGAGGTACCATTTTTATTGGGAGACCTGGGGGAACGCTGGGTGGGAGGAAATTTGTGGATCCACGTAGATTCCAAAACTTTCCCACACAGAAATTTGAGAAAATGTTATTTTTTTCCAGCGAAATTTGAGGTTTGCAGGGGATTCTGGGTAGAAGTATGTTGGGGGACCCACACAAGTGTCTAGTTTCCAGAAATGTGTGGGTTTGGTAGGTTTCCCTAGATGGCCGTCGAGCCCCGGGCCACAAACTCATGGGACTCCCCCTTGCAAAACCTGGATGGTTTGTGATAGGTAATTTTGATGTCGCATCAATAGGTTTTGGGCCCTTCCCTGCCACGGGTACTTGGCCCCCCCATACAAGTGAGGTACCATTCCTATTGGGATACTTGGAGAAATGCTGGGGGGTTGGAAATTTGTTGTTACTTTCTGCAGCGTGAAAATATGAGCGCAATAATGCAAGGAAAATGTCATTTTGAGGTTTGCAGGACCTTGTGGGTAAGATAACTTGTTGGGATCCACACGAGAGGCAGCTGCATGATCTCCCATGGGTGTTTAGTTTATGACAAAATCTACAGTTGGTAGGTTATTCTTAGATGAAATGTACACCTTGGCAGAGAGACAAAAAATATTTTTTTTTCTACACAACTACCTATTCCTCAAGCACACATACATACTGGTTGGGTTTGGCACGAGGGGGAGTGATGGTTCAGTATATATAGTTGTATTAACCTCAGATTTCACCAAAATTAAATGCACTCTTAATAGTTGAAAGGACGAGAAACTGAACCATTGACTCACAGCTCATGAGCTGTAAAGCCACGACAGGGCACCAACCTCTTTACAGGCCATTCATACACCTTTCATATGTGTGACACATACAAACCCTTTCACACAGCAAGCCGCGGGCCCAGCACATTACAACACTCACACCAGCAGACAGTGCCATTCAAGGGCCGATCACTTTCACACGCCCATATTCCTGACACAGAAACCACACCAGCTCACGGGTTGCGTGGAGTGGCGTTTGGCTAGCAGTGTGTGTAGTGACCAGCAGCTAGTCACTACTCACACACCGTCAGCCAAGCACCAGTCCATGTACACCACCAGCCGAGTGCCAGTCCACGCATATTGCCAGCCAAGAGTCAGTCCACACACACCGCCAGCCAAGCGCCAGTCCACGCACACCACCAACCAAGTGCCAGTCCAAACACACTGACAGCCAAGCGCCAGTCCAAACACACCGCCAGCCAAGTGCCAGTCCACGCACACTGCCAGCCAAGCACCAATCCAAACATACCGCCAGCCAAGCGCCAGTCCACACACACCGCCAGCCAAGCACGAGTCCACGTATACCGCCAGCCAAGTGCCAGTCCACGTACACAGCCAGTCAAGCGCCAGTCCACACACACCGCCAGCCAAGCACCAGTTCACACACACCGCCAGCCAAGCGCCAGTCGATGCACACCGCAAACCAAGCGCCAATCCAAACACACAGCCAGCCAAGTGCCAATCCACGCACACCACCAGAAAAGCACCACTCCACGCACACCACCATCACATTTAGGATTTTTTTTATACAAATAAGAAAACACAAACAAATTGCAAATAGATACAAATCTACTAACACAAAATCTGAAACTAAATACACTATACAAATGCCAACCTTGAAACTGAACCAAAAATATTAAACAATAGAGGCCAGCCAGTTCACTTTACCACTCATGGATGCTCCCAAAAATTATTTTGCACGTGGTACATTCTAAAACAAGCAGGCACACACAGCACAGGGTTAGAAGGACACTTGGGGCAGTACATACGAGTCTCCTTCTGCGTACCTCTTCGCCAACAGACTCTACATCTCCTACTGGGAAAGTCTTTTGAGGGTGTGGGAGGAATGTGATCAGGAAGGTGTCGATCTTTCAATCTAGCCCCATCCTACACCACTCCAATTCTAGGAACACTTGCCTGTTCCACTAAAACAAGGATGCGTATTACAGACTCCTGAAACTTAGCAAAAGTCATCTTTGACTCAGGAGAAGAATCCTTGAATACAACAAAACCATTAAAGGTTGCCAAGTGGAAAATATGGATAGCCAACTTCTTATACCAAATGTAAGCATAACTAAGAGCAGTGTAAGGTTCCAACCTCTGATCTACTCTGTCAACACCACCCATGTGCCTATTATAGTCTAAAATGCACACAGGTATGCGTGCTTCAGCAAGCTGACCCCAAACAGTCACAGGTGAAGTGCTTTCATCATGGATGGTAGTCAGCATGTAGACATCGCTCCTGTCTGAAAAGTTCACACCTAGAAGTTCCTCGCAACGCACTGCACTGTCCCCGCACAAGCTTTTGACAAACTAGTTATTTAGGGAAACCTTTACGGTTAGAGCGGATTGTGCCACAAGCAACAGTGTCCACTTTGGCCAATTCCCTGATCAACCGCACACTAGTGTAGAAGTTATCTACATATAAATGGTGACCTTTGTTAAAAAGTCCTCTACCAAGTTCCCACACAATTTTCTCAGTCACTCCAAAAGTGGACGGACAACCAAGGCGGTTAATCCTGGATTCCTTACTGGTGTACACCCTGAAACTAGAGACATATCCAGTCCTACTGTCACACAGCATATACAGCTTAATTCCATAGCGTGCCCTCTTACTAGGAATGTATTGCCTAAAAACCAAGTGGCCCTTGAACAAGACCAAAGACTCATCAACTGCTATTTCTTTCCCTGGAGCTCAGATCTCATAAAATCGATCTACAAAGTGATCAGTGACAGGCCGAATCTTAAAAAGACGGTCACACTCAGGGTGATCTTGTGGCAACGCTAAACCATTATCGACAAAATGCAGCATCTGAAGCAGAAGCAAATACATACCACGACTCATGACTGCCGGAAATATAGCCGTTGCCATCAAGGGACTAGTAGACCAATATGAAGACATTGATGGCTTCCTTAGCAAGCCCATCAAAAAAGTTAAACCCAAGAACTTCTTCATCTCTTCCAGATTTGGGGAGTCCACTGGGTAGCTCTAGAATGGGGCTTAAGGCTAGCACTGTTGTCCCTCAAAAACTGTTTGGCATACAAATTAGTCTGCTCAACAATCTCTGCCAAAAACACATCGTCCATAAACAACAGAAAAAAATGTATTGGCAAAATGTTTTCTGTATTCACTCTACACCCTGAAACACCAGTAAGGTCTGGCAATGCCGGCTGCACCATGCTGGGGCCACCCAGAGGTCATCACTTACAACTGGTAGCCTTGCAGCCCCAGGCTTCAACCCAGATGCCTCTTGCCGCACTATACCAACGGGAAGCCTTGCAGCTCAAGTCTGCAGCCCAGGTGCCTCTTGGCGCACTATCGACACATCAATGTCCTCCTCTAACAGAGGCACTTTATCCACACTAAGAGTAGCTTCCACATGGAATCCGATGATTCCACGTGGAGAGAAAACTCACTGCCAGAATCTTCCCCTCTCACCTCTGCCTCCGATGCAGAGCCAGTCTCTGAACCATGGTCAGAGGAAGACTCAAAAAGCATACCAACAACTTGCTGAGCAGTAATCCTTCGGCTAGCCATTATCCTTCCTAAGAAAGTAGACTGCACAAACAAGTCAACAATAACCAACACTATGAAAAATAAGTAAGCAAAAAAAATGTGTGCCTTTATCACAAAGATCTAATATACTCAAAAACTATATGATTCACAGGAAATATCACAGGGCTTCAGTCACACGTGCAAAACTCAGGCTAATTTGAGCAAGCGCACACAGACGTGTTTCTTCATAAATTACAAAATAGTCCTCACATGGCATTTATAAAGGTGCGCCTGTGATCCTGTTATTGGACACCTGCCTATATCTTTTACTAGGAAATATAATAACGTGTGGGTTTTAGAAATATAGTACTAAAGTAGCATATAATAGTGCGAGTAGAAGTGTAATCGTGTCAATTATGTAGATCGATGCAGTGTTTAATCAAAAATGAATTTTAGATGATGCTCAATGAATTAGTTCACGTATAAGGTGATGCATTAGGTTTAAAAGTGCACCATATTAAAGTCTGCACGTGTAGTTTTGCTTATCCATGTATGAAGAGTAATGAAATCAATGTTTTTAATGTGATTTGGAAATGTTTGTTTAAATTCAAAGGCCTGACTGCATATATGTTTAGGAGAAAGGCCTATTCGTTCTTATGTTAGCCGAATATTGTAGGCCAAAAATTGTTTCCCTTGGAAAGGCTCTGGGTTTTATAAAAGACAGCAGATCTCAGAGAGTGGAAAGTTTCTCGTTCCCATGTTTCTGTTGCAAGTGCAAGGACACCTAGCTCGTTAGGAAGACTAACCCTTTGTTTTAGGAGTTAGGACGGTAGGAGAAGCAACCATGGGAGTACACTGGAATGCATATATGATAATTTCAGCGGAGAAGGGGCCTGGGACCCAAGGTCAATCCAACCGCTCGATGGAAAAATACAGAAGGAAGACCTGGCCGAGGAGGTGTGATGAGGGCGTGTTCTATTATTTTGTGATTTTGAATTAGGGATAGTGCCCCGAAGGTTGAGCAGTCGAGGATTAGATGGGAAGCTAGAAGGAGCATCTTAGAACGAGCTCTATAGCTTTGGCTACTGATTTAAGCAAAGTGAGTGTCCTTCTAAGGAAGTCTTCACTATTGACACCTTTTTCTCTCTTACCTGGGGAAAATGCTAAGTAGGATGTCACCTTAGAGATAGTGTAGGGACAGATTGATTACTTTTCTCTTTAGGTTAATTACTTCTAGCATAGAGATTGGAGCAGTTATTGGTCGCCTGATGCTTCTGGAGTTAACTATTCTCCTTATTCTGAGTTGGATGAGACTCCTGCGTAGGATATTCTTTGTATTATTGCCCATTTATTTCCTTAACCTCGTGATGAGGTGCTTGTATGTGCAATTATTTTTGGCTTTGTAATAAACCCTAAATTTAGAAATTCGGAGTCAGTGAATTTTGAAGTATAAAGTTGAAGTTTAATTGGCTATATTGAGAAATTGAATTTTCTTCCCTTCACACTATTCAGCAGGTAGAAAGGTCCAGTCGATCTGAGGATTCTTAGGAATGGTAAGATACGATAAGATAAGAATCCAGCTTTATCAGTTGGTAGCAGAGTAGGATGGTTATCTCTGATAGTAAGGGGAGACCTAGATCAAGATAGGAGATTACCGAGTCCCATAGAGTTCGAGCGATGGTGATCCATTGGATTGTAAGCGGAGGACGATGGCGGTTGATGGAAACTGACGGAGAGTAGCAGTGCGGCGGAAGTAGCAGTTTGTGGTAGCATGAGTATGAACAGGGTGATGTTTGTTAGATTGTGGTGCTGATTTGAGTGTGTGATGTCTTTCGGAGTTGGAATAAGAGTCATGTGATTGAGGTTTGGACCGTGAGTGCGCGTGAACCAAGAGATTTGATTTTGATATCCCGGGATAAGAGATTGTGGTGTAGAAGACACCCAGAGTTTAAATTGTTGACCAGAGATTGTGGGAGTCATGAGACGTCGTTGACAACCCACGGATGATAGGAAGCGTATGGGTGAGTGCGTGAGTAACCGACGCTGGTCGTAGGTTGCTGTATGTGGAACATTGAGAGTGTGAATCCTATCGATTGATTTAGAGGCGATTGTCCGGTCGTTTTGCATTCAGACAGTTGCCAGATTTGAGATCAACAGTTTCGAGAGACTGTCCGGTCGTTTCGTGGACAGACAGTCAGAGAAGTGATTGTCCGGTCGTTTCCTAGACAGATAATTACTTCAGAGTGTGAATGAGACGCATGTAAGGGTGAGAAGCGAATTTTAAAGGAGGGGAACTGCTACGAGCTAAGAAAGGGTGACGTCAGATGGTGCCGTGCTGCAATATGTCGGTTGGTATGAGTCGCGCTGGTATTGGTGGATTGACATCAGGAAGTAAACGAGGAGAGAGACATGTGGTTACTCGGGGAGGAGAAGAAGCCCCTCCAGAGGATACTCCAGCACATTACATGGCTAAGAATGTGGGGTTGCATACCATAATTTGGCTTGAAAATTGGCATAAAATGACTCAAGGAGAGGGAGAATTGATTTTCCCACGATATGGTACCTTCAGGCTAGATGTGTTGTACCAGTTGAAATCTGTGATGTCTTCTTTGCAACCGCTGCCTAGACCGACAAAATTTGAGGCACTACACGCATGGATTAGAGCAGCGTATGACAGGAAAAGAGATAGGAGTCAGGAAAGGGTGAAGAAGTCGATCAGGGCATTCAAGATGCCAGGTGGGATGCACTAGAGAAAAGGTGGAGAGTGGAAACAATTGAGGGGGATAGATTATATCCACTAATAGAAAAGACAGGAAGCGCGCAGGCGAAGAGCGTAGAGGAAGATGACAGTGATACAGATGACAGCTTGGTAGAGAGATTGTTGTCAGAAAGACCACCTCCTTTTAATCCCGATTCTTATGAAGGAAAGTTGATACCAGTAGAAGGGACTAGTGGATCACAGACCCAGTCAAATGTGAGAGTAGTAGGGAAAATCTCAACAGGAACAGAGGACATGAAAATACAGTCTCCAGTAGGTACAGAAGCAGCAGGAAACGTGAGGTTACCAGATGCTCTAACAGTACCGGTTACCATTGGACCCATAGTATCGATATATGACTCAGACCAAGTGAAGAATGGCAGTCTAGCACAGTCAACTGCAGGAGAGCGAATCTATACCGAAGGGAATGGCACAGTGAGTGAAATAGCACCGGCTCCGAGACCTATAGAATGGAGTACGCCATTGCCAGCCACTCCTCTAGAGGACAGATGGATGTGAGATTGGTGAGACCAAGGTCTTTGGCTGAGTCAAGATCAGATTTGAGGATGTGGGTACCACTTGTAATCAGAATAGTAGGACGACAAGGAATAGTGAGCAAGACGATTCAGGAAACAGACCAGTCTCTAGGAACATGGCAGAAGAGAGTAGGTCTCGAGATCAGAGCTGCGAGTATGATGAATGGAATGGCGCAGCTTGTCGACAAACATGGAGAGGAGCCATGAGGGCGAGTATGTTGGATGTAGTGAGGTTGAAAGCAGAGATAGATGAAATAATTAATGGAAATCTGCCTTTGGACAGGATCGAAATGTATGAACAAGATGAGCTGCTTTTTGTAGCAAAAGATGTGACTCGAAAAGCGTGGACTGCGCATGAGAAACTGACAGACCTGGCAAAAAGGTACGAGGTGGATTTGTCCAAAACAAAGTAGTTTCAGGGGAGTCATAGGTTGCAGTATAGTGACCAAGAACTGGAACAAAAGAGGGTCATAGGATTGAGGACACACATCAGAGATTTGATTGTAGGGATGCATGCATGGATCATGCTTGATAAATGGGAGGAAAGGTGGTCCGAGAAGAAGAGCTCCAAAAAGACGGTAGGAGAGATGCCCGGGTAGAGGGATGTTAGGGATAGAGAATTATCTCCAAAAAAGAGAGAGGGACCCAACAACGAAGAGGAAGGGTTCCAACAAAGACCAAAGTCATAAAACGTGTCCCCTTCGGGTAAATATGATACACACCAAATCACTATATCTCACACACCATTGATACACCAGTCATCTGAAAAGTGAACAAGGAGGAAATGTGACCAAACACAAAAGTTTTTTTTTTTTTAAAGATATTAAAATAAAATTTTTATTGACAATATACAAAGAGACACAATATAAAATACATTATCTCTAATTAATATATTCACTAATAAACTTAAAATAAAAATAATAAAAACAAAAATATTATACAATGTGCCAAAAAAATTTGCTAAATGCAGGACAGACTAAACAATTGGGAACACAAAAAAGGAAGAAATAATTCCTATTGACAAGGAAACAATACGTCAGTAAGTACAAATCAGTTTATGATTCATAGAGCTGTTATTCCGATTATTCCATGCAATATGATTATCTTCACAAACTTGACCTAGTTTCCTTTTCTAAAAAGCATCGACGCGTTTCGGTGGGCAGTCAATATATAGCCAATACCTTCTTCAGGAAAACAGTAATATATTCCCAATCTCATATATTAAAATCTAAAAACAAACAGAAATAAAGAATATGTAATATCTAGTCACATAAATCACAATATATATACATACATAGCCTCATTGTTCAGATTTTCAAAAAGCTGGTGAAAAAACATGCCACCAAAATTGAAGGCATAACATTCATACCATAAAGGCAAGCATACAGCACACCAATGAAGAGATCAGACATAGCTACCTCAAAAACCACACGACAAAACAAAATCTCAAGTTCTAATGTATAGAGCCATGGCTATTGTTTTACTGAGCCTAATGGACTCTAATAGGTGCATTAAAAAAAAAAGGACAATACAGGTCACAGTACTGTGTGGTAATCGCCTCAATAATCAAACACATTTTTTTAAATTTATGAATGATCTAAGGAGAAACAAGGACAAAAGTCTCCAAACGCAGTTAATAGCTGGTACCAAGGTGTTTCCTAAAAGAAAGATATCCTCAAAGTACCTGAATATCCAAGACGGGAAAATCTCCATGTGTAACCGTCAGTTAATATTAGCGACAGCCAGTATCTATATCCATGAAGAGAAGTGTTTGTTTACCAATAACGTATATATGTACACCCGATTGACTATTTGTTTAAGCTGTATATTCCTACATCATACCTCCAAATCCAAACCACCAATAGCACAGGATAGGTGCTTATTCGTAGTGTGATACCGTCTTAAATCCGGAACAGGATTCCACGTGTGACCCGGAAAAAAAATATTCTGAGATAGAGTAGCCCCTTGTAAGCTCTGCACAATAGGCTGCGAGATGAACTGCAGGGATAAAAAAAAGTATAGAATTAAGGCGGTGGGGGTGAGGTCAATAGATACAACCATCACACCACAGCAGCTCTCATAATTTAAATCAAAATGGACCATACCAATGCTCTACCCATATCCGCCTTACTACATGGATCCTATTAAGGGAACCTTTTGCTATTTCTAAAACAGGAGCTTTTTTAAAAAAAAGATGCAAAGTGGACGTAAGGAGATTAAATAATACAAACGCCACAGCACACCAAGTATCGAGTAAACTCTGAGAAAAAAGGAGCTATTAAGAAGATGCCGCGTGGACGTAGGAAGATATAATAATACAAATGCCCCAGCGCCCCAACTGTGAGATAAACTACGAGGAAAGCAATTTTTATATATATAAGGCTATTAATGACATCTAAATTAGTGGTTTCTATATACGTAACTCTTAATGATGCCAAAATGTGTAACCCATCATAAGATAGTCAAACGTGTACCTACTATTTCTAAATCCGAATGAGAAATTCTCCTCAAAGGAAACTTCATTCACCACGGTCAAAAAGAATCACGTTTCAAGTTTAAATGCAGTTCCGAACCAAATCTATAAACCATGGGCAAAAGAATAGTATTGTTACCAAGGGCGACACCTACTAGAGAATAAAAATAAATAAAACACCCAGCTTAACCCCTTCAGCGCTGGGCGAATTCCGCCGCGGTGCTGAAGGGTTCGAGCGCGGGCGGGCTCATGACGGAACGGTTCCGTCATGAGCACAGCTCAACCGTGGCTCATGACGGAACCGTTCCGTCATGAGCATGGAAGGGGTTAACAACCTATTACCTGTTTATCTTCTTTGCGTCCAGATACGCGGGGCCGACGCCTCCGGGAATGTACGGTGTAAATAACCCTGCCTCATTCGGGTCTTTAAATACACGCAAAACGGGTCAGGGAAAGAAAGAGGAACCGCCTACTTCCGGTCACAAGGAGGAACCCAAGCGCGCCTTACGTGATAGACAAAACGGTCACCATCTTAACACTGTAACCGTACCACATAGGAGATTCTATCTGCATCAAAATGACGCTTTAACAATGTCCATACTGCAACCCTAGTTACATATCCATAATCTACTTATTTCGCAACAAACTGGTACTAAAGGACCTCCCTCTTTAAATTTCAGAGACTAACAAGGGACACATCTTTCTACTACATAAATGAAAAGGGTCGCCATCTTTAAAATATGCCGCTTGACTAAGCGTCTGCCATCCATGCCACACCAATGCTAAGAATATCTGGTTAGTTCTTGAATAAAATTGAATGAGCCTCACATCCAGAACCATTATAATACTGTCTCTCAAAGGAAAGAGGCCATGTTCTATGTCGCCCCTATAAGTCGCCCCCACTCTTCTTTTGATTTCAGGCCCTTATGTACAGTATTCAGATGAGAGATATACCATTGTTCACGTGATTTCTGTTTAGAGTGGACATTACCACCTCTTCTTCCTATTATGACTTTCTCCAAAATATACCAGAGGAAGTCATTTTCCCCATGGCCAAGTTCTAAAAAATGGTTAACCAACAGTGCAGTAATTTTTCTGGTTTTAATGGCAGACCTGTGTTCTTGGAATCTTATGCGTGCCTCAATACCAGTCTCGCCCACATAGCCGAGGCCACAGGGGCATAAAAGGAGGGAGACTAGATTTCTGCTCCTACAGTTATTGAGAGTATGAGATTTATTGAGACAACCATTATGTGTAATTTCTTTCATTTGTAGACATTGGGGACAGACATTGCATGTGCCACATCTAACGTTCCCAACTGCAGGGGTATCAAACATAGATCTCTGAGTGGCTCGACTGTCTTCCCTATACGTATGTACTAACATCTCTCTCAGATTTTCGTTCTTTTTAAAAGCATATAGTGGTCTCTCTAGTTTGACTTCCTCATCATAGTTCAATATGTGCCAGTTCTTATTAACCACATTTTTTTATCTGATTGCTAAGATTGGAAAATTTACTAACAAAGACAACCTTATTAAGTGGCTCTTTGTTATGATCAGGTTTGTTGATCAAGACCTCCCGGATAGAGAATTACCCTTGGCGAGAAGTACAAAATGGAGGATATGTGCATGTGCCTTGGAGTAGGGGAGATTTGGCTGCATTCACGAACTATTTTCCTCGGCTGAGGGAAAAGTCTGTAGAATGGTACAAACAGGTTGACCGTATTGTTAAAATCTCGAAAGTTTTGTGGATTGATTTGAACACATTGTTTGACATTGTAGTACCAGGTGATCTATGGTCAGCTTGTAAGGTTGCTGTTGAATGGCCTACTTCTGAACCAGACAGGGAATCCTGTCATGAATGGTCCATCACCTATAGTTATGAACAAGTGATCACATGGTTGGAGTTGACGATCTCACCTCAAGATATTGATTGGGTTAAAATGGACCGAACTGTTCAGGAACCAAAAGAGATAGTGCATGAGTATTACGAACGTCTTTTGCAGGCCTTCAAACAGTATAGTGGGCTAGACACCTTAGACCCCAAGGATATGGGACAGTGTGTTTCAAGGTTTGTTTTGGGATTGAGGCCAGATGTTAGTCTCATGATACAGCAACATTTGATTTGTTGGCAGAACAAGCCGGTGGATGAAATTTTGCGGTATGCAAGGTACTGTAGTGACGAGGTAGACCCGAAGCACTGGAAGTTGAAAGACAAACTGATGCTTGTCCAGATGCAACCGGCTCAGGTCCAACCTACTGGAGGGACGCTGGGAAGAAGACAGGAAAATAATCAAGGGAATCAGAACGTGCAAGGTCAGGGAAGAGGAAAACCTGTAGACCCTAACACGGGAATGGATGTGGCGACATTGAAGAAGACCACTGCGTGTCATCTTTGTCACCAGATCGGACATTGGAAACACGAGTGTCCCTTGAATCCGGCAAACCAGGTGCAGAAGGAGGTAGAGATAGCACAGGTACCTGCACCTGAAGTGGTCAATACAGTGACAAGTCCAAGATCGATGAAAGGGGGGACGTTCAGTCCGCAGGTACAAGTTCCTCAGCCACCGAGGGTCCCACAGGGAACTCGGACCTATCAGCAGATGCCTCTTTTTGAAGGGTATGATGGCTACAGCCCAGACCCATTGGCATGACGGTGCCTGAGGGGGGGAGGAGGACTGCACAATTGGGGCAGTCCTGGAGGTAGACCAGAGGGGACCGTTTGTGGAAGCAGATGTTGACGGTCACCCTACCACCTTTTTGGTTGACACTGATGCTACCCGATCTACTGTAAGATCAGCAGTAGCTCCTAACCTACCCCTCTCGGAAAAATCGATCCAAGTTGTTGGAGTAGCGAACAAGAAAATGACTAACCCATTGACAGAACCGATTCCTGTGAAAATAGGAACTTTCCGAGACCGACACCAGTTTGTGGTGTGCGACTCGAGTCCAGTCTGTCTGTTAGGGAGAGATCTATTGTGTAAGTTAAATTGTACCTTCTATTGCACACCTAAGGGGGTTGAAGTACAGATGAAAGACGACGATGCCTCCTTTAAGGTTGACAATCAGAACTTGTGTATAGAAGCGCTGACAGTGGAAGAGCTTCCACTCAATTTGAGAGATACATTGTCACATGAAGTGTCGGACTTCACCGGAGAAGAGATTGGGTTGATCAAAGGGGTAGAACCGGTGAAGATTCAGGTCAAATAGAATGTAGAATTCCCTAGAACGCCTCAGTACAATTTGTCACCTGAGACTATTGCAGGGATTAAACCTGTAATCGAGTCTATGATCAAGCAGGGGATTCTGAAGGAGATAATGGGTAGCCCATGTAATTCACCTATCATGGGACTACAGAAACCGAGCGGGAAATTCAGGATCATGCAAGACCTGCGAAAGGTCAACATGATAGTTGTTCCATGTTGTCCAGTGGTACAGAATCCATCAGTGATATTGTTTCAGATCCCATGTGAAGCCGAGTGGTTTACAGTGATTGACTTATGCCAAGCATTCTTCTCGATACCACTCCATGAGGAAAGTCAATTTCTTTTTGCTTTCCGGCTGGAAAATTGTGTGTTAACATAGTGTTGTATCCCTCAAGGGTATACAGAGAGCCCATCGATCTTTAAACAGATCTTGAAAAAGAATTCTTTAGATTCTCGTGTTGCCGCAGAACTCAGTTCTCGTGCAATATATAGATGACCTGCTCATTGCCTCAGAAACGGAAATCGCTTGCAGGATTGATACAATAGCCCTATTGAATCATTTGGCAGAGAATGATCACAAGGTGTCTCCGAACAAATTGCAGTACTGTCTAAGCGAAGTACAGTACTTAGGTAACAGAAATTAAAAAGGCAAGAGGAAGGTGTCACTAGACCGAATTGAGGCAATTATGAATATGGCCGTGCCTACCATTCAGCGGGAGGTCAGAATGTTCTTGGGGATGGTTGGCTACTGTCATCAATGGATTCGCAACTTTTCGTTTGATTCGAACCCCTTACAGAGGCTGACGCACAAGGATGTGAGTGATCCAGTGCCATGGGACAACGACTGTCTGATGTCGTTCTTAAGGCTGAGGAAGGCCTTGTGTCATGCCCCAGCTTTGGGAATGCCTGATTACAACATAGCTTTCTCGTTGTTCTGTTGTGAGAGAGAAGGTTGTGCATTGTCAGTCCTGACTCAGAGTCATGGAGGTGTCCGTAGAACAGGTGCCTATTTCTCAGTTACTTTAGACCCAGTAGCTTCTGAGTTGCCCAGATGTCTCAAATCCGTTGCTGCAACAGGTGTCAGCATTGAAAGATGTGAGAGCATTGTGATGGGGCATCCCTTGACTGTGTACGTACCACATTCTGCTGAATTGTTAATGACAAGGACCAAGACACAGCACCTAATGAACAACAGATTAACACGCTACGAGCAAGTCATACTTGCCGCAGAGAATGTGACTCTGAAAAGGTGTTCTGTCTAGAATCCTGCTTCATTGATGCCTGTACCAAATACAGATCGTAAAGATTGTGAGGACCAAGATTGTCTCGATGTGACTGAACTATGCACCAAACCGAGACCTGACATTGTTGAGGAACCACTTATTGACCCCAATGAAATTTTCTTCGTAGATGGTTCATGTCTAAGAGACAATGTCGGTCAATTGAGAGCAGCATTCACTGTGTGTACCATCAAAGGAATTGTTGAGGCTGCTTGTCGAGAAGGAGTACACTCCGCACAGGTAGCTGAAATCCTTGACTCATGCATGTCTGGCCGCTGAGCAAATCCGAATCACGATCTACAATGACAGCCAGTATAGGTTCGGTGTGGCTCATGACTTCGGACAGTTATGGTCACAGAGGGGATTTATGACATCATCTGGGTCACCCATTAGGAATGGGGAGAATGTGAGACAGCTATTAGATGCATTGCAATGTCCCAAGGAAATTGCAGTTGTAAAATGTGCAGCTCATGGGAAGGGGACTGATTTTATCTCCTTGGGCAATAATTACGCTGATGAAGTTGCCCGTTTCTGTGCAGAGCAAGGATGTATATTTACAGGAGATTACACAGGCGAGAACCAAGAAAGAACCGAGCTCAGCATGATGTTAGCCATGGCAGACACTTGGGAGGAAGTAAAATGCCTGCAGGATGAGGTTACCGAACAGGAACGTGATGGATGGATCAGATCAGGATGCAAGAAAGGAGATGTTGATGTTTGGGTTTCAAGTGATGGTCGAGCAGTGTTACCAGAAAATGTATTCAACCCAATGGCAAGACTGATACATGGTGCAGTACTTCTTGGCAGAGATGCAATAGTGCGAGTGTTTAGACCGACATGATACAACCCGAAATTTCGAGCGGTTGCTGAAGCAGTGTGTCAGAGGTGTGTTACTTGCCAACAGATGAATGCTGGAAAGAAGACTGTGGTTACTTTGAGTCACATTGGGAGGTCGGGAGGACCGTTCAATAGGATGCAGTTGGATTTCATTAAGATGCCTAAGTGTAATGGGTTGAGGTATATTCTGGTGGTGGTGTGTGTTTTTTCACGATGGGTGGAGGCTTACCAAACACGTAGGTGTGACACTCTTACTGTAGCTAAGCTGTTATTGAGGGAGCTTCTCATTTTCCGACCCCTTTGGAAACAGACAGTGGGACACATTTCCACAGTGAAATCATGAAGTTACTTTGTTCCGCATTGAATGTGGATCAGGTTACATTGAAGCTATCGACCAGAGGCTTCTGGGATTGTGGCGCAGGTTAATGGGGCTTTGAAAGCTCGGATGGCAAAAGGATGCACATCAACGTCTGAGAAGTGGCCTGATGCATTGCCCCTTGTGCTCATGAACATCCGCAGTGTTCCAGACAGGAGAACTGGGTTGTCCCCGCATGAGATTCTGATGGGGAGGGCGATGTGATTGCCAGCAGTACCAGCTACAGCTTTGATTAACGTCACTGATTACTTGATTCTTGATTACTGCAAATGACTAGCTGATGGGGTTCGTTCTGTGTCTCAGCAGGTGCAAGCAGCAACTGTACAAGCCTCGAGTGACCTATGCCACGACCTGTGTCCCGGGGACTGGGTGCTTGTTCGTAAGCACGTAAGGAAGAGTTGCCTGGATGTTCGATGGCGAGGCCCTTACCAGGTAATACTGGTAATGAATACAACAGTGAAGTGCAGAGGATTGCCAAACTGGGTGCATGCCTCCCATACCCGCAGAGTTCCAGCACCCTTGGAAGAAACAGCCCCTCTCGTGAATGCAAATCCAGCTGATGTGGCAGGGCCACATGGGAGGGCAAGTCAAGCTGTAAGGATCGCTGATGCAGCTGGTTGTTCACCGGAACAAGCTGAAGGGGGTTGCGTCAATCAGAACCCCGAATTTGACTCAGATGAAGGAGGTGTTGCTGTGGGTGGAGTAGAGTCAAATTCAGCAGAAGGAGGAAGTGGTGCACCGGGAGTCTGAATTGGAACCAAGTGACGAAGAACAGGCTCAAGGAGGTCCGAGAAGGTCGAGGAGAACAAGAGTGCCGTGTCAGAGGTATGCCACCCTGGAGTGGACGTACGTGGTGACTGATGCCAGGAGTGGTGAGCTCAGGGAAGTTGAGGTCCGTGACAGTGGTCAGCAAGATTACTAACGTGAAAATCGACGTGGGATTGGTGGTTCTAGGACTTGAAATCAAAGGAGTGTTGACTCTCACGGTTCCGAATCCCCCGCTTCTGAGCAGAGTTCGCAATCTGATATTGCACAGATTGACCTTTCTGACATTTGGTTTTCAGCCGCCGACTCATGAAACGATAATTCTTCGCCTTGAACTTTTGCAGCATGTTTTAGAGATTCTTGGAGCTGATCTTATTCTGGACTGAGGGTGAACTTTGTTGTAAATAAGAGTCTAAAAAGAAGATAACCTAGGCCCGAGTGGAAGAAGAATAAACGTAGGGACTTTCCGCAGAGACAACGAAAGAGAGCTAGGGAAGTCTTTTTGTGTACTGTGTAAATAAAGAACTGAAATTGCAAAAGGGGATTTCCAGCTTTTCGGAGTGTTGTTCGAACTGGTTATTAAGCGACGTGTGGAAGAGAAAAGAGACTCTTGAGTGTTTGCTGCTGAAACCAAAAACTTTTGAGAACTTTTCCGAAATCATGGAGGCTGGAGATACACGACGTAGATCTAAATTAGTAATAGGTACATTCGTAGGTGGAGTGATAGTTTCCATAATCATAGTAATTGTGGTTTCGTATATAGTCCCACATGAGCAGGCAGTGGAGGTGCAAGGGACCCCTACACCCACCGCTCCTACCCAAAAGGAGGTCACCATAGGAGCTGAAAGAGCTTTACTAATCGAAGAGAGCCGTAGATTTCACATAGATTTGTCTAGAGGTGATTTTAAGCTTAATGCGTATGCCAGGCTGCTATATGAGTACGTGGATGCGATGGATGCGAAAGACTGCTATGTGTGTATGCAGTTACCTGCTTCAGTGGATGAGGGTATTAGGTATCACCACCTTCCACTGACGTATGGGATTTCATGTAGTTTGTTGCTCAATATATTTTATGAAAGAGGTCAGTTTGAGTATGTCTTTTCCAATTATGATGCAGTGCTTCCTGAGGTTCCAGCTTACAAGCATTTGAACAAGTACGATTACTATAAACAAGAAGATAGGCTTAGGAAGTATTTCATACCGTCTTTGGAACTAGATACAGCATATGCTCATAGACACAATTTAACATGTTCATTATCAGAAGTTGAGAAAAAGTTTGTGGATCAGATAGAAGATAGATACAGAAAACTAACACAGACACGAGATACAGGAGACAGTCCAGTAGATTGGACTGAAGAAGAAAGGTCTCACAGAGCAAAGGGAAGTTATGGTCCTATAGCATTGGACAAGGAGCAGAGAGGGAAGTTGTGTGTGAGACGGTATCAGACCTATTACAAGAAGGTCCCAGTGGGGCAAAGTACGTGTGATCACATTTTCACTATGGAAGATTCTGCTAACAACTTTCTGCAAGGTTCTGTACAAGTGATACCAACTGTATATTATGTGTGTGAAAAAAATCCTTATGTTAAGTTGCCTTCGAATTGGTATGGTACGTGTTATTTGGGGATTATTTTCCCAAAGATCTATCATGTGGAGGATCTGGAGCTTTTAGAAAGTGGAACGCATTCGAAAGTGAAAAGAGCTGAGAGTGCAGGAGCAGTGATTGTAGATGTGTTTGGAGTGATAAGATTGGCGACTGTGGTTGATGAGTTGCCAATGAATACAGCAAAGTCGCTGTTACTTGTGGATGGAGAGATGTTGTCGATAAGGACTATGGTTTTGGAGAACCGCCTTGCTTTAGACGTTTTATTAGCAAAAGAGGGCGGGGTCTGTAAATTATTGAAAGTTCCGGAGTGCTGTACTTATATACCAGACAATAGCAAAGATCTGGAGAAATATATAAGTAACCACTACAATCCATCATGAGATAGAGGATTTGACTGAAGAAGGTGTTTGGGAAAAGGTTGGCAAAGGATTCAGGCAAGTGGGAAGTTGGTTCCCAAATCTGGGGAGAGGTTTTCTTGGCTATCTGTTGAGACCTCTCATCATCATTGTGGTCTGTATGGTTTGTTTGTGGGGATTTGCCAGAGTTTATAAGTGGTATAAAGGAAACAGAGTTGAGAGAGCCCTTAGGGAGAATGAGATGAGAATGACCAGACTGCAGGACAGTCAATATCAGAACCTCAAGAATTTGGAGAGACTCCAATGGGGGAGAATGGCAATAAGCTCTGTTTAGGTCAGTTCTTTCTCCAAGGAAGTTGTGTAAAGGTGTGATGACACTAGTCATCAAAGGGGGGAACTGATAGAGCGTCATATCGTTCTGAAATTGTAGGGGTGCATCATAATCACAGGTAGTCCGCACCCATATATCTAGAGGAACTATATTAACGTGTGAGTTTTAGAAATATAGTACTAAAGTAGCATCAATTATGTAGATCGATGCAGTGTTTAATCGAAAATGAATTTGAGATGATGCACAATGAATTAGTTCACGTATAAGGTGATGCATTGGGTTTAAAAGTGCACCATATTAAAGTCTGCATGTGTAGTTTTGCTTATCCGTGTATGAAGAGTAATGAAATCAATGCTTTTAATGTGATTTAGAAATGTGTGTTTAAATGCAATGGCCTGACTGCATATACGTTTAGGAGAAAGGCCTATTCGTTCTTATGTTAACCGAATATTGTAGGCCGAAAATTGTTTTTTCTTGGAAAAAGCTCTGGGTTTTAGAAAAGTCAGCATATCTCAGAGAGTGGAAAGTTTCCCGTTCCCATGTTTCTGTTGCAGGTGCAAGGACACCTGGCTCACTATTCAGTATCTCTGCTGCAGAGAGGACTTGTCTTGTCTCTGTGCTGGCTACCGGATTGGTTGTGCAGCACTTAAAAGTGGCTATACTTCGCCTCTGACCAAATCCCTCACCTCGATCTTTTCTCCGAGGCAAGCTTCCTGCCACAGAGGATTCCAGTTTACGTTTTTCGGAGAGCCGAGAGAGCCGCAGAGCAGAGCACAGGCAGCGAAGGCTGAACGCAGAGTGCCGCGGAAAACGCCGCCGCGCGAGTTCAATCGGCCATCGAGACCCGCTGTTACTACCGGGGGCCGGGGCCGTCAAGATTTGTAGAAAGGGATTGCCCCCCCCGTCCCTTCACTCGGCCTCCTTTGCCTGAGGCTACTGGATTACCTGCTACAGACCGGCGCCTGCCACGAGCACGAGCCTGCCTGCTCGTTTACCTGCCTGCCGCCCGCCGAGCGCTGAGTGCTGAGTATCAACCAAAGAAGAAAAAAAAAGATAGCCAGGTAAAATTGCTCAACAGGGCAGGGGGAGAGGGCAGACTTGTACGAGAATCATTAGATGGTGACTAACAGGTCAACAGGCCATTAACAAGATGACTAAGTTAGCACCTAGCGTCCAGTGACAGACAGAACACTCCTAGCACCCCTAGCATTCAAGAGGGCCCTACCCTTGGAACAGCAACGAAGTACCGGCCCCTGGCTTCTTCGGGGGGGCATTTTCAACCTCACATGAGAGCAAGAGCAACTTCCAGAGTACCAAAGTACCACCAAAGCACCACCGCAGTCCAAGTTGTTGAGGAGCTGAGGCAGCGCAGATTAATCACAGTCTACAGAGCATTGAGACCGGCATATGTCGAGGTGGAAAGCAGGAGGCTGCGGTTGACGTTGAGTTTGAGGCTGAGGTAATAAAAAGGCGGGGGAGTGTGGTAGCTTAAGCCAATGGAGTACGCTGCAACAGCTGCCCTCCTGGTAGCGTGCCTTGTTTTCGCCCTTGCTCCCTTATACCACCCCAGCTGCCGCTCCGCTCATTGTTGCCTCCCTCCCAGCACCTCCCAGCGATTCCTAGTGCCTCCCAGAGCCTCCTGTGCCTCCAGTGCCTCCTGTGCCCCCTGTGCCTTCCAGCGCCCTCGGTCCGAGACTGCGTTTCCGCTACGTCTGACTGGGGTGGCCAGTCATAACTGTTATATCTTCAGTCTGTTTAATTTCTACTATCCTCTTCCTTCGTCTTAGTGACCTCTCCAAGAGGGTTGATCAGGATGAGAGTAAGGCTCCAAGACTCCAAGACCTTAAGGAACTCAAAACAAAGCACTGAGTGAGGCACTCTGCCTCCAACAGCAATCACACTACCAATATCAGTATTAATTATAATGTTAATATTTCAGGACCTGGGTTCCAGTTGGGCTAAGTGAGAAGCCCCGCGCTGGACCCTGTCAAAGGGGGTCTCACAGAGGGGAGATACCCCAAGCCCTAAGTATTAAATCAAACACTCTTACAAATAACTCAAAAACAAAAAGCATTCACAAAACAATACATAGGAGCAATGAGATCCGGCAGAGTTAGGCAATCCTTACTCAAACCAAAATCTAACTCCAAGTCGAGGAAAAGGAAACCCGAGCCAATAATGTTATCACAACCAGTCAATCCTCAGGAGAAGAAAAACATCGCCCATAGTACATACAAAGAAGGATCCATTATGGCAATCTCAACTTCAACCTCAATTTCAAACGTAACTTCAAATGAAAATATAAAGGACAACGTACCATCAATGGTAAATGTCTTCCCCTTAAGTCCAACTTTAGTTCATCAGCCGCCATTAAGACCACTGACCTCATTTAAGATACCACAGTCATTGCCACAGCTATTATCACCCTCTACACCAACGCCATCACCAAAGGACCCAAATGGCCTTATAACTGTTGAAGGAATGCCTGAGTGGAAAAAGATATGCACCCACCAACCAAAGAGATATACAAAGTTTTCCTTTTTAAAAGACCCTGGAACAGCTATTTATTCCAAGACTGGGAACATAAAAGGGCTGCAAACACCACTTCTATCAAGCAAAACTGACTACAGCCTTACCCACAGCAACCTAGCTGACCCATCATGGTTCGCTGCGGTTCACAATCATTCCACCGCTGAGGTAACAACTGCAATGTCAACATCATCTAGAACCAGAGGAGTGGCTGTATCCATCCACTCAGCAGGTAAAGAAGTTAACAGCTGCAACAGCCAAAGCAGGGACAACTTGGATCTGTCACGCTCCAAAAAAAGGATCACTAATGACAGCTTGTGGAGCCCACCAATGACGGTTAAATCCTCCGAGATAGCGATCCACTCGAATTTAGTCAGTCGGGTCAAGACATATCCAAACCAAGCTAGCATACTGCATTCAGAAAATCTAGATTCACCAGTCAAAACCAAGGCTCAGGTTCACAACGACGGAAAAGGACAAGATTCATTTCTTTGCCAACTGTACAGTAGTTCCCCAATTCCAACGAAGACAATCCAAGTAACACAGACAGAACAATTAATAACGATTAAGGAGCAGGAACGCAGGGAAGAAAAAACGCAAAAGTATTCTTCCAACCAACCAACAGTTCTCCAACTCAAACTAAGACACCTCAAACAACCCAAGCAGACACCTGGGAGCAAATAGCAATAAACAGCAGACCAGCAGCAAAAGCGCCCTCAGTGCGTCGCACTTTATTACCAAACAACGATTCCCATTCCATGAACAATGATATGACCTTTATAGCCGCACAGGAATGGGAAGAATTAGTTGCATCTTACAATTTGAAACAAGCCCATGTCAACTCACCCAACGAAGCAAACAATCTTCCAAGACTGGAGAAAAGTAACAATGCCGGAAACCCGTTCCCGGAATCTGTATGGACAACAATCCTAAATACCTTGCAAGTCTCAGCCGCATCTCTAGAATTTCAATCACATAAAATGGACCTGCAGCTCTCAGTCCTACAGACAGTGGCCGACTCTATCTCAGGAATTGACTGGAAGATATCAGAACTAAACGGTCTTATAAAGAGGGGCCAAGAAGCGGCATACGTGGTCCAAACAATACCACCACCATGCCCCTGCTTATTGATCATAGACAAGTTATCAACTTTACCATCCATGCTAGGGGACTTGATAGCCGACTTAAAATCAGCAGTTCCACAAACCTCAGACCTTAGCACAGAACTGCCTGCAACACTAGCAACGTTAGCGACTCAGTCAGCAGTTGAACAGACCACACCTAGAAATCTATCTCCAGAGGGCAGAGAACTTCTACCATCATCGTTAGAGGAAATGGAAGCGGTACTCACGAACCACACTGCAACTATAGCTGACCCGGCATTAGTTAACGCCCAGACTTCTTGCAAAACTAATAGAAAGAAAAAAAGGAAAGGAAGAAACAGGCTTCTAATCGATGCAAGATCTCGTACAGAATTGCAACTATACCCACCTTCAGCAGTAATTACCCAATGCCGAAAAGCCACAGACATGGAACAACTCCTACACTTACCCTTACATGAGGATCTAGAGAGTCCTTCAGCATCGCCCATTGCCGTCCCCCCAGTAGCTCCGGCAAAACTACCTGGAGACGTCACCCGGAAACCTCGAGCTAGTTACATCAAGCGGAGGTCCTCCCAAACAAAAACTATCCGACTGGCACATAACCTCGACCTACCAATGCCTGAAAACATTCTAACAATAGAAATCCGGGACAATGCCAAGACCAGCAACACTGAGCTACCTCAGCAACCCACACAAGGAGCAATGAACAACACAAGAGAACCCGGGAGAGATTGTCAACAAAGTGCGCAACTAACCTGCCCAGTCATTGGCAGCCCAAGCCGCCCCTCCGAGTCCGATCATCCTGGCTGTGAGGGACCGCTAATAAAGCCAACAACAATGCATCACCAGGACAGTCTGACTATCATTCTCTTCACTCCAGAATACACGTCCCGAGGTAGAGACGATATACTGAACAGGGGAAACATATTAAGACTTCTACATTCATTTACAAGCCTAGGAAACATCAGCTCCTCTGATCTCCTCCAAATAGAGTTTCTGTCAAGCAATGATCCACATCGCCTGGAAACAATTAAAGCAACCTGGAACTCCACCGAAATAGTTAAGAAACTTTTGGAGGAAGAAGCTATGTTCAAACAATGGGGGATTAAACTGAGACTAGAAAAGCAACCTCCCTATCCGAAACCTTTTTTACCCCCTACCAGGTTACTGGTGCGAAAAAATACAAACTCAGTATTAAAAGGAGCAAGGAGCGCTTCTCCAAGAGTGTACCCTCAAGACACAAAAATATTCTTCTCTGGACAAGAACCAAAGCACCCTGGTAATGCTTCGCCGGTCGCTCTACTGAACTGGAGGTCGATTCAACGTACCATCAATACAGCTGTCCATACAAATTGACAAAGGGGAAGGAATCTTAATCATCCCCTGGAAAAGATCAGGCAAATCAGCGTATGCATTTGGAATATCAACGGCTTAGCTAGCAAAAGCAATGATCCATAGTTTCTACAATATTTAAACTCATTTGATCTACTATTGCTTCAAGAGACCTGGGAGGAAAAGGCATTTGAGCTGCAAGGGTTCACATCTTGTTGTAATCCAGCAAACAAAATCTCCACCTTTGGTCGTAGATCAGAGGGACTGATGATTTTTGCCTCAATAGCAACAATAGGCAGGATTACGACAATAGAATCTCAAATAGCACCTCCAAGTGTAATACAGGTGGCAAAGATCTCACTCTGGTTAAATAACCAACTTCAAGATGTTATAATAATCAACACTTACATTCACCCCAAACAGAAACGACAAGCTGCGAACGAACTGATAAAAGCCTTGGGAAAAATAATGAACGATGAGGATTCTGATTTACTCATCTTGGCAGGTGACTTTAACATGTTTCTCATCAGTTCAGATCCAGATGACGATCTTAATCAAGAACGTAGCGCTGCATCGGGAGTGCCAAGACAGGGTTCAGCAAAAATTAATAAACGTACAAATTGCTCAAAAAATCTACTTCGACAATTAGAACACCTTAACTTAAGAGCCTTGAATGGGCATTACACCGAAGATTACCCACCGGTCACAACCTTTCATTCTGACAAGCAATCCTCCCATCTGGATTACACATTTACATCTTTAAATATGCTTGGCAGGGTAACGTCGTTCAAGATAGGCTCCAACGACCTCAGCGACCACCTGCCCCAAGAAGCCTCAATAAAAGTCAACTCACTTCTTGAGACTGAACCGCACACAGGTATTGACATCGAAGTGACTTCGAATCTAAGGCGGCTTCGGTGCAATCCCTGCAACATCGACTCCATAAGCCTTGCAGCGAAATCTCTTTTCACTCAAGTGGCAAGCTTCACAACAAAGCTGTCAGGAGTATGGCAAAACTTCATCCTAGACATCAGTGTGAAATTGTTAAAAGGAGCGCCAAACAGGATATGCCAAGGAAAGGGAGCATCAACCAAATTACAACTCACTCCAGAAATGAAAACACAAAAACAGTTAATAAACCAAACACTGAGACAGATGCGAAAAGATCCAACAAACTACGACTTGCAAACAATTCTACGGAAAGCGAAAACACTGTTACAACGGAAGAAATGGGAAAAACAGAAACAAAGAAACGACAAGCTATGGGCTAAACTCCTCTATGAAGCAAAACGGCAAAATATTTCAAGGTTCTGGCAAATGATCAAAAGAATACAGAACCCAGACCATCTAGGCCTAAACTCAAATATAACGGAGGAAGCATGGACAAAACACCTCTTCAAGCACTTTAACACCATAAATGCTGCCAATGAGGACAGCCTTGTAGAGGTGGGGACAAAGAAGTCCAGCAAAGAAGTTCAGAGGGAAAAAATAGATAAATACTATACAATGGTTATGACTCAAGAAACTGCCACTAATGGAACCACGCTATCATCTCGAATAGAGAAATTAATGATTGACCCAAGTTCTTCTTTCCACACCGAGTCTGGACATCTGGCTAGCACACCAGCCGATGTCAAAAGGCAAATAGCCAGGGGCGGACCGACAGGTGCCCCCGGACCAAACAGCATTCCACCAATGCTGTACAAATCAGACGCGGAATTTTGGAGCGTAGTACTAACACCGATATTTAACAACATAAAGAACACCCAAACTCTTCCCGAGTCCTGACATGGGTCAGTAATCAGCCCAATCTTCAAACATGGCAATAGTAAACATCCAATAAATTATCGGCTTATTGCCCTCATAGATGTGGAGGCTAATTATTTTGCAGGAACCATACTGGAGGAGCTAACGACATGGGCATTTGATAACTCAATAATCCCGATCAATCAAACTGGTTTCTGCAGGGGTCAAGGGACTACAACTAACATCATGGCACTGACCCTGCTGATGGACACAGCAATAGAGACCAAATCCCCCCTTTTCCTCTCCTTTATTGATTACACTGCTGCATTTGATCACGTGGATCGCAATAAACTTTGGCAGAAACTGGACAACTGGGGAATACCCAAGCATCTTTTAGACGTGTTGATACTACTCCACTCAAACACCTGGATTAAAGTCAAACTTGGAGTGGGTATGCACCTCTCTAAACCCATTCCGACAACAAAAGGATTAAAACAGGGTTGTGTGTTAGCACCGATCTTATTTAACCTTTTTCTTGCTGACTTACCAGGGGAACTTGATAAATGCCTCTGTCATGCACCGAAACTAGGGAAAATTCCACTGTCTAATTTGCTTTACACGGACGACCTGGTGCTGATAAGTCGGACACCAATAGGCTTCCAGCACCTTCTAAACGTAGCCCACTCCTTTTCAGAAAGGAACGCCCTGCAAATAAACTTCAATAAATCGAAGGTTATGGCAGTGAACTACAAAAAAAATAAAAGGAAAATCAATTGGCACGTCAACGGACAAGGGCTGGACTTGGTAACCACCTACAAATATTTGGGAGTAATTCTGGACTTCAAGAACTCGTTCAAACCTCATTTGGATTCTTTACGAGGAAAGGGAACTGTGACTTACTTGGCGATAAAATCTTTGAAAGCCAAACTTCCCGATCTAACGCTCAACCCTCTTCTTCAGGTTTTGTATGCAAAGTTACAACCGACTCTCACATACGGGAGTGAATCCCTTCAAGGGAAGGATGCTGCACTACTGGATATAGTAATAGCTAATTCATATAGGGCTATTTTTAACCTGCCAAGATACGTCTCGCCTGCACAAATTCGGTTAGAATTCGGTATTCTGAAACAAACATAAGAAAGGCGGAGTGCGTACGTTACCAGCTGGCACAAGATTCGCAGCGCTGAAGTTGGTTCTCTAAATTCCAATGTATGGGAAGAGCTTCTCCGACATCGTAAATCTTCAGCTAGAGATTATCTTTTTGACTCACTTGAAGTCCTGAGTCTGTCAGACCTCTGGACACTCCAACAGATCTCTTGTCTTTCAAAAAAGTTGCTAAAAAATCAGCACGAATCATCTCTTCTATTGAGGACAAGGAGGCATTAACAAAAAGAACGCACGGTTGGATCACGCTCAGTGATTACCGAAGAATGCAGCCACAAGCATATCTCAACATTGGAATGAATCAAAAAACTAAAGAAAAGTTCTTAAAATTACGCCTCGGCGTAATCCCGGTAACTCCGCATTTACCACCCTGGGTGAGAAAAAATTTCACGCAGCAGTGTCACCTGTGTAAAGCTGACAAGGAAGACATTGTCCACATCATGTGCGTTTGTCCTAAACTAAAGGATTTGAGGTATAATTTATTACGTCCCTCCTTCAAATTACATGGCGTCAGGACAAGCAGGCAGGCTGTTAAACTGTGTTTTAGCCCGGCAAAAACAAAATTAAATTGTCGGGTCATAAAGTTTTTTGACTTAGTAGAAAGAAAGACACATGAGGTTTTATGTACATCGAAACATTTTATTGACTATTACGAACTGATATAAACTAAACTTGTAAAACTGAGGAAATCATGTGTGATGAATTTTTAACAACTTTTAGCAATTTTTTTTTATTGTTTTGAAAAGATTTTAATTAATCATGTACAAATAAATTACTTACTTACTTACTTTACTGACCTAGCTCGTTAGGAAGACTAACCCTTTGTTTTAGGAGTTAGGACGGTAGGAGAAGCAACCATTGGAGTACACTGGAATGCATATATGATAATTTCAGCGGAGAAGGGGCCTGGGACCCAAGGTCAATACAACCGCTCGATGGAAAAATACAGAAGGAAGACCTGGACGAGGAGGTGTGACGAGGGCGTGTTCTATTATTTTGTGATTTTGAATTAGGGATAGTGCCCAGAGGGTTGAGCAGTCGAGGATTAGACGGGAAGGTAGAAGGAGCATTTTAGAACTAGCTCTATAGCTTTGGCTACTGATTTAAGCAATCTGAGTTTACTTCTAAGGAAGTCTTCACTATTGACACCTTTTTCTCTCTTACCTGGGGAAAATGCTAAGTAGGATGTCACCTTAGAGATAGTGTAGGGACAGATTGATTACTTTTCCTTTTAGGTTAATGACTTCTAACATAGAGATTGGAGCAGTTATTGGTTGCCTGATGCTTCTGGAGTTAACTATTCTCCTTATTCTGAGTCGGATGAGACTCCTGCGTAGGATATTCTTTGTATTAGTGCCCATTTATTTCCATAACCTCGTGATGAGGTGCTTGTATGTGCAGTTATTTTTGCTTTGTAATAAACCCCAAATTTTGAAATTCGGATTCAGTGATTTTTGAAGTATAAAGTTGAAGTTTAATTGGATGTATTGAGAAATTGGATTTTCTTCCCTTCACACTATTCAGCAGGTAGAAAGGTCCAGTCGACCTGAGGATTCTTAGGGATGGTAAGATAAGATAAGACTCCAGCTTTATCAGTGGCACTATATAACTAATTCAATGCATCTGAGAGGGAGTGGTTATGGAGACTTGGTCACTGTTAAAGGGTGCTAGTGAGAGAATCCGTGGTGGAGGTGGTCATGGGGGGGGGGCACCAACAAACATTGTTGCACAGGGCGCCACAAGTGCTAAAGCCAGCCCTGTACTCAAGAGCCCGTCTCAAGCTGCTGTGCTGTTGCCAAGCACATGAGTGGGCTAGATTTTTTTCCCTTTCGACTATTCCTTGCTCATCAACCATCAATAGTTTGATAAATAAGCCACAGAACATGCCACCGGAGTCCATGTGTTTCAAGCTCCTGAAAGAATGTGCAATGCCTATTTGCACACTCACTCAGGGCTGGCTTTAGCGCTGGTGACGCCCTGATGCAAAAATCCCTTTTGGTGCCCTCATGTCCCATGACCGCCTCTTCGGATTCTCTCACTACCACATGCAAAAGTGCACCTCATCTCTCCTATCATAAGATATTGTCAAGCATTGCGCCCCCCTGAGGTCAGAGGCCCCCTCCACAAGTCGGTGCCCAGTGCGGCCGCACCAGTCGCACTGCCCTAAAGCCGGCCCTGCACTCACATAAAATCACGATAGCAGTAGGAACGTCTAGAATGCTGTCAGGAGGCATGCAGCCTACAAGTCAACGTGCAATACTGGGTATGGATGCTAATGTCTACCATACGATGGTCCAGCTCTCAAGCGCAAGACTACTATTGCTCATTATCTGCGACATAGTGCATTCCCTCCCCCAGTTTATCTATCCCCAATTCGTTGATGGTTAGTTCATGGCTGCAGCCCCATAGCCTCTATGATACACCTCACAGGGGATTAGACACACGGCATGGCCCCATACGGCGCGGCGACCACCATGCGCACTAGTAGGGCATACCCAGACGCAGGCCCCGGACACCTGTCTGCAGCTTAAAACAGAGTAGAGACGCACACCCCACGGGCCCACGAGACAGGAATCCACATGGGGCGCGAATAGGCGTTCCTGCTTTGTACACCTATATACCAACTGCACTACCTAAGGTGCCTATGTATGTAATGTTTATAAATGCCAATAAAAAGATCTTTCAAAAAAATGGATGCTAATGTCTAAACAACATGCGGACTTCATATATACTGCACTTGTAATATCATCACTGCACGTTATTGCATTACTTTAGTACTTATTATTTATTCAATATGGAAAAACCTAATCCATTTACCGATGCTTGTTTTGATTTTAGGAACGGGCAGATTACGTGATTCGCCCAGAGCCACAGGATGTTGAGCAGACGCCAAAACTCAAGCCTAGTTCTTCAGCGCTAAAGTCGGTAGCTCTGACCGGTAGCCACATCCTCACTTACCAACTGGGATATGCTGCAGGTCGGGTGCAGTGCAGTTCTCTCTGGAAGTGCTTTATTACATTGTTTGTTTCAATGCTGACGCACTGGTATCGGCGTCACGCTGGAAGGCAGGCTCGGTCGGATCCTCTTTCTTGAAAGATTCATGGACCTCGGTGCAGTATTGATGATCTGAGCCGAGGCTGTCGCCGAAGGAAAAACCAAAGCTGCCGTCCGCCGCCTCAGAGCCAATCAGACTCGCTGTTTGCACAGTTGGCAAGGGTTACTACAGTCAAGGTACCGCCACCCCCGGGGATCACGGTGAGAGCCTGCCGGGAACTCTGGTTCTATTTATTTACGGCTGAGATAGAGCACCTGGTGCGCAGCTCCTTAACGCTACAGCGTTGTCGACGAGCAGGTAAAAAATAAGAGAGGCCCCACTGTATTTGAGATTTCACTGATATTGCCACTAGCATTACCTGCAGCAAACACAGACGCATGCAGCTGCACATACCTTGCAAAATACCTTTACAAGTTCTAAACGTGCTTGATTTGCAAAGGTGGGCCTCTTTTTCAACTATCATGTTCCCTAATGGGGGCCCCTTTTATTTTACTGCACGGGTCTATTTTTTGTCCAAGTTCGGCTCTGGTGGTTAAAATAAATGAACATTTGATTTTATGCAAACATTTTTTTTTTTTTTTTAAATTAACAACATCCTGAATATCAAATTAGCTCGTTACCTTCCTTCGGTTCCTTAGGAATTGAGTGAATGTGCCCACAGGGGCATAGCTTGGTCAATAATATTAGGGGTGTGTAAGCATGGCCATAGCCACAAGTATATTTTTTAAGGGGACATGGCTATGACCAAACATTAAGGCAGTGCATCATAGGTGCAGTCTTTCCCAAATACTGGCTGTACTACTAACGACTCCCAGAATATCGTACAAGAATATCTAGGACAGAATATTGAGGGTACATGTAGAGAAAGTATAGATATACTGTGCCTAACTCCACATCAACATACCTTGAAGATTTATACATTGCGTAGGAACATATTTGTGCAGTAAGGTAAATAAAAACTATACATGCAATCAGGTGCCATTGGTGAGCACAAGGCTGGACACACCTCCAAGCATGACGGTTGCCCAGCAACAAAGTAAACAGACTGTCCTCGAACATGCCAGTGCCTTGCTAACAAGTAGTCATGCATTGGTACCAACACAGTGCAACAAGCATTAGCAATGACAACAGTAAACAAGCACTGATCCTATCAAGAGTGTTACATACAAAAACGAAGCCCATACTCCAGAAGGAAATAGCCTGCACAACAAAGGAGTAGATGGGACACGCACATGAGCAGCCAAGGACCCCCGGGATGTTTGCAAACCATGCAGGGCTGGTACAGGGACAGAGGCTTGGACCAGAGCTCCCTGACGCCTGATCCCCAAGAGGTGCCTCACAGGCACTGTTTCCGCTCAGCTGCACGCCTCTGCGGACAGGCAAGCTCTCATTAATCTCCACCCACTGGCCTATGAAGAGCATAAGCTACAAAGGCTCATTCTGATTTGCAGGAAGCAAGCTCTTAGGGTGATAAACGGAAAAAGCAGACCAGGAAAGAAAACAAACGATAGTCACAGCCTCAAGAGAGAAGCAAAAGCTTGTGTTCGAGTTTTCACTCTCTCAGGCCTTTCATCACACTGGTAAACACCCAAAATATCGATTCCAAAATATAGACTGCCCAGAATATCGAAGTTAAAATATAGAGTGGACAGAATACCGACTCATCAAAATATAGATAGGTCAGAATATCGAAATTGGGGTACAAAATATCGATTACCAAAATATAGACCTTAAAAATATCGAATACCATAATATCGAATTTTAAAATATAGATTACCATAATATCGAGAAAAAAAAATTGTGTTATGTATGGTAGTATATGTGTTAAAATGATGTATTATTTTTGTAACGGATGTTTAATTTATTTCAACAAATGAATGTTATGTAATTTCATTATTGCGTAATTTAATTCCGTAGCAGGTTGTGGTTTTATAGGGGAATAGGGTGGGAAGTAATTCAATTATGGTTAATTAAATGTTAATTATATTTATATGTTTTGATAATTAATTAATTGATAATTAATTTATATTAATTGATTAATTGATAATTATGTTAATTGTATTTGTTATTAATAGGAGCGGGTTGTGGGTTTGTAGGGGAATTGGGTGGGAAGTAAATTAATTGTAATAAAGTAAATAATTAATGTTTTATTTATGTGTATTGATAATTAATTGATAATTAATTAATAATTGGTAATTAATTTGTATTAATGGGTAAATAATTTGTATGAATTGCTAAATAATTTTTATTATTTGCAAAAATATTTTTATTAATTGATTAATTGATAATAATGTTAATTGTATTTTTTATTATTGGGAGTGGGTTGTGGGTTTATAGGGGAATTGGGTGGGAAGTAAATTAATTGTAATAAAGTAAATATTATTTTTTTTATTTATGTGTATTGATAATTGATAATTAATTTGTAATTGGTAATTAATTATTATTAATTGGTAATATATTTTATCAATTGATAATTAATATTTTTAAATGGTAATTAATTGTTATTAATTGGTAATTATTTTTAATTAACTTTTTATCGGTATTGATAATTAATGTCATCTTATATTTAATTTAAATCATTACTTTCCCTACTTTTGCACTCTGAGGAGTGGGAATAGTATTTTTTACCCCTGCGCTATCCAACGCTTTCCCTAGTGTTGCACTCTCTGGAGTGGGAATAATAATTGTTACCCTCCCGCTATCCAACGCTTTCCCTACTGTTGCACTCTCTGGAGTGGGAATAGTAATTTTTACCTCTACGCTATCCAACACTTTCCCTACTGTTGCACTCTCTGGAGTGGGAATAGTAATTTTTACCCCTACGCTATCCAACCCTTTCCCTGCTGTTGCACTCTCTGCAGTGGGAATAGTAATTGTTACCCTCCCGCTATCCAACACTTTCCCTACTGTTGCACTCTCTGGAGAGGGAATAGTAATTGTTACCCTCCCACTATCCAACGCTTTCCCTACTGTTGCACTCACTGGAGTGGGAATAGTAATTTTTACCCCTGCGCTATCCAACGCTTTCCCCAGTGTTGCACTCTCTGGAGTGGGAATAGTAATTGTTACCCTCCCGCTATCCAACGCTTTCCCTACTGTTGCACTCTCTGGAGTGGGAATAGTAATTTTTACCTCTACGCTATCCAACGCTTTCCCTACTGTTGCACTGTTTGGAGTTGGAATAGTAATTTTTACCCCTACGCTATCCAACGTTTTCCCTACTGTTGCACTCACTGGAGTGGGAATAGTAATTTTTACCCCTACGCTATCCAACGCTTTCCCTACTGTTGCACTCACTGGAGTGGGAATAGTAATTTTTACGCTCTCAGTATCCAACAAAATCTCGACTTTTTTAAATTACTTATTTTATGTTTACATTTTAAGCTATTTTATATTATATTATGTATGTTTTATTTAATTGTTTTTAATATTTAATTAATTTTATATTATTTTTAATACATTTAAAAAATTCGATATTTTGGCTAACTATATTTTGACAGTCTATATTTTGGAATCAATATTTTAGTGCTTACCTGTTTGTAGATAGGGAGTCGATATTCTGTCCCTCGATATTTTGGTGTCGATTTTTTGTATAGTCGATATTTTGTCCCTCGATATTTAGTCACTGAACCCATCACACTCTCTGGTCATTTGGTTTTGGAATCTCATGCTTATTTCATCTCTGAACCTGCAGCCCTCTGCGTGACCTTTATTGAGGATCTATCATTATTGAGAAGAGCCCATGACCCCAGCACACGAAGACGGAAGTGAAGCTTGAACTTACAAGCTGCCAATATGTTCACCAACTATCCGCCTCCGCTCAGAGCAGGGAGAGCCCATACTGTGAACATCAAATAATTGGCAGGATGGGATGAAAACTGAATATATATGCAGGAATGCTTACATGCAAGTTTGTGTTGCTAGATTGTATCTCATGGCGTGCATTTAACCACTTCTATTCAGACGTTTACTATTTGAAGACCACTAAATAACACTTGTTTGATATCAGTTAGCAGCGAGAACGTTTTTAGCCCTGCTGGAAACCAAAGGGCCACTGTCTGCTGACTAGCCTGCAGAAAACATTTTGGTACCCACAGGTGAATTATTTATGGAGGGGCGTTTATAGGGTCATGTGAGAGTGATGTCTCTCACATCTGTGGGGATTTGCCTTGTGCTCTAATATAGAAGGAACTAAAGTTAATGTGAAACATTTCTGGAAAGAGATGAGAGTTCTATCGGGTGGCCACACCTGTGTATGCACAATCATTGCTTGTGATATAAATCACCATTATAATTGTCTTCCAGTAATGAGTTCAGTGAAAGACAGTACAATATTTTGTTTATATGTACTTTGCCCTCATTACAATGAAAGATTCTACTTAAAACATAACCACTTTTTAAGTAAACTATATCATGTTTGTTTTCTTCTCCTGGCAGTTGATTTTTACCTGTACTCTGTTATACCTAGTGTTATCCTTCTTGAAGTTATGTGAGATTTTTATATTTATTCTCATTATCTGTAAGTAAAGTGCACCACTGACTACCTTTGAGCCTCCTATGTGCTATATAACACTACAAAAATAAATTTAAGCCATTCACTTTTTTCAACTAAAGTGGCTCTTCTGGCTACAACCAGTCTATTTCATTTTGCAATTTAAAATCTATAATTAGCTATTCTGGAAGACAGCTTATGAATCTTCTGACTTTTCAGTGATCTAATGGTGCATTTCTACATGTATTCGACAGTGCCTGCATATGGTACTTTTATATGCTTATTTTCTACCCACTGCAGAGGGAGCAAATAAATAAGTGAAAATATGATGGATTTGGTCAGGGCAAAACAGCGTAAGTTAGAAAGTAAAGAAGAATAAGCGAGTACTGTATGGTTCAACAAATAAATATCTTACCAAAAAGGAGAGGGAGGAGAGAACAGAGGGGCTCGTTCGTCTCCCCTAGAAATGAGTCAACAAACAAAGAGAACATGCTCAAAATGCAGCTTTGATCAACCAAACAGTAAAGGTCATCAAAGAAGTCTCCCTTGAAGGGAACCCATTTGGTATATAAAATAACCCTCACCCACCAACCTAGTTAGTGGCAGGCTTCATCATTGTGTTCCCACCCAAGGGGCCGAGTGCCTCCTGCATGTGCTTTGACGCCTCATTACAGTGGCGCTGGTCTTTGTTTCTGTTTTTGAGTGGGGAAGTGAACATTACAGGGTCCAATGCGGTGAAGACCAATCGTCAATGCATATGCCCCCAGGCCAGTGTTATTCATCTACTGACTAATGCAACCATGAGTGAAATGGTCGTATAGTATAACATGCAGTTGGTAGCATTGGGTGCAAGACTCATTTATTTACAAACAATTAGCCAATTTATTGTGTCATTACTTAAACACCACATTGTGCCGACACGTCAGGTAATTAGGCAGGAAAAAGCAAGGATGGTGCAAAGATTGTCAGTGTGTATGTTACAAAGTGTGAGCGAATTTGGCACCACCTACTTAAAGTACAAATATTTTTGGTAACATAGATCCCGGTGGGAGTGGTGCCTGTTGTCACACTCAAGTCATGTAAATCAGGGTAAAAAAAGACATGGTATCAACTAGGATCATGGCTGCCGCAAGACTCATAGAGAACCGATTCAGTGGTTATTTCATTTAGTTACTCACTGCATCAAGGTCAGTCGCCTGCTGTGTTACCTACGGTTCGTCTCTCCTGCGAACCCGTGTCTCCGGTGCTGGAAGGTGTATATGAAAGCCTGCTTTCTTGTACGTTGATGCACAGTGCGCGTTGACCCAGGGATGTAGAGGGTGAGGCTTCCTATTGGTTGGGGAAGGCGAGCCCCTCTCGTGAGTTAACCCTTACCTTCCCCAAACTACAGTGAAAGAAGGCAGCTAATGGACACTATCCACTGTATTAAGTTAATAGAACCGATGCGGTCGGGAGCGACTATTAAAAAATAATAAACTGGTCTTATTACCTCCATTATTAACAAGGAGTAAAACCTCAAGGTATTTTTGATCTTAAATTCATTAACCTCTTCAGTGCCCATGACGAGATAGTCTCGTCATGGAGCACGGTTGCGCTGTGCCCATGACGAGACTATCTCGTCATGAACCCCACCCACTAGTGCAACGCCCGGCACAGGAGGGGGAAAGGGCGTGGCACTGAAGGGGTTAAGGAGGGTTGCAAATTTAAATGTTGGTTGGTTAGTGCTGTTTTATCAAAGTTGTCTGGTATTGCTGGAAGCCAGACCATCTACTAGGGAGAGGTAAATCTCTACAGTGAGATGGAATGACAATCAAAAAATAAAAATTGATGAATAAAAATCAGTTTCATCTCCCAAGGTTTAGAGAATTCCGGTATATATCATCGTTAAACCTTGTCGGTATGTGGAAAGGCAGTAAATCCATCTCTGTTCCTTCTCCAAGAGGAAATTCTGGGGGGTCACCTAGTTGGGTGTCTAGTTGTTCTATTACCACCCATTTCAGGTCATTGGTCATGTGGCATGCTTTCAGGTAGTGGTCTGTCATTTTTGTGGTATTCCATTTGCATCTGATGTTGCTACGATGTTCATAAATTCTTTTCTTGATCTTTCTGCTTGTCATTCCTCTGTATCGCAGTTCGCAAGAGCATGTAATCATGTAGACGACATTACTGGAATTGCAATATGTGTTTTTTTAGATGCCATATTTTATATGGTTCTAAATTAAAAGATGTAGTTCTGTAGGTCAGGTGGCATACACTACAGTTGCCACAAGATTAGTGGCCCATTATGTTTGGTAACCCCCATGTGCTCCGCTCTGTGGTTTCTGTTGTAAACATCTTTTTTGGAGTTTCTCGGGTGGCTAAACAACTCAGATACCAACCTCAAATGTACCTATACCATAGGCATGGATAATATTACTTTTCTGGACATAACTGTCTTCTATGAGAACGACGTTCTACAGACAAAGACTTACTATAAGCCAACAGCGGAGAATACATTGCTAAAATTTGATACTTTTCACTCCATGGCTCTGTGGGAAAACTTACCGTACAGCAAGATCTTAAGACCATGGAGGAACTGTAGTAAAATAGAGGACTTCAAAGTTCAAGCTAGAGACCTCAGAAAAAAACTTAGGACCCGAAATGATCCAGAGGGGATATTCGAAAACACCATGACTAGACCTCAAAATCAGACCAGAGACGCATTGCTGGAAGATAATGACAAGAGTGTAACAGAACCACCACATACCTGTGTAACTACCTACAGTACTATCTCCAACTAGGTAAAAAAGATCATAAATAAGCATTGGAGTATTCTAAAATCGGGCAACCCGAAATGAGAGAAACCCCTTTTCTTCTTCAAAAGAGAAAGGAGCCTAAAAGACCATCTAGTTTCAACACATCCAAAGAAAATTACAACAGAAACCACAGTGCGGAGCACATGGGGGTTACCAAACATAATGGGCCACTATCCTTCTGGCAACTGTAGTGTATGCCACCTGACCTACAGAACAAAAACTTTGAATTTAGAACCAGATAAAATATGGCATCTAAAGAAACACATAGTGACACTGGCCCATTTAAGACTATTACTTTGAGATTCAGAGGGAGGTCTTCCTTAACATGGGATTGTATCTGTCCGGGGAGGTTCCCTGCTAACCTCTACAAAGGGGTCTAATAACAGATCCTACAATCATCATTGAGCCTCTATTTATTCATGGTGTTCTCACATATCCCAAGATCCTGTGTCTACAGCAAAATCTAATGTATTAGAATTTTATCAGGTGGGCTTTGATAAGAGGCTATATGCAGTGCAGTGGGCTACAATTTGTGCATTTAGGTCTCCATGGAAGACCTCTCTTTGGTGGTATCATTAGTTACAAAGCTGTTTTGAGGCTTTGATCTTTTGAGACCTAAGGCGCGCACATGGCAGAGTTCTATCTTCAATTCTTTATGTGGAAACCACAGACCTTAAGACCAACTTACAAGACAGGTGGAGCTGTATCCTTATGTGGGATAATGCTCTGCCAGTTCATGACTAGCCCAGTGCTGCAGCACCTGTTTTTCCCTTGGGGGAACACCAAACCCGATTTTCAGTGCTGGAAAATCCAACTGGCAGGGTGGCATACGTCTTTGGCTGCAACATCAGCCATGAATCCACACAGAACTGGGAATACCACAAGGAATTTAACCAAACAGTAATTCTCCATTCTTGGGGACCAACTGTAATGTTAGGAATTACAGAAGAATAATTTATCCAGTAATGAGAATTCTGGCCACACAGAATTTTGGAAGGGAATTCACCTATATTCATAATCAGGACCTGGGAACATAGGATTTAACTGTTTTTATTCAGTGACCATATATTCTAAAATCATCTGTCTTAATCTTTTGTTTGAATTGTAATATCATATTTGAGGTCAACGGTGGCTCAAACAGAGAACCCCGTAGACTATGCAACACCTGAGGTGGATTTCAAGAGGTAACCAGAGTATGCAACATTGGCCTTTTATGGAAAAAACTCCTCAACCGACAGGAAGCCAGACCTGAAATGGGCAAAACATCAGGACCCCTGATAGCCTGGATTGCAGCCCACTAGTTGTGAATCATGAAAACTGCCAGACCCATCAAAATAATCTCACATGAACTCCAAAACCTTACCTGGATCACACATATAGAGAGACATTGCCTTATCCCCACACCACTTCTGTGTGGCCATTGGGACTTTAACGCATCTCTTGAGGCATTGTCCCCAGATACACACTTACTGGCAAGGCATATTGGAAGCTGTTGATGGAAGTATAGTACTACTCTTATCAGATTCCCAAGCTATGTGCTTTTGGGCCTCCCCAATGCCTTAACTTATGCTTTGAAGTCCTCGAGAGGCTGGGCAATAATACTGGCCTTATTTACAGCAAAGCAAACTCTCCTTACTAGATGGGGTATAAACAAAATACCAAACCAGATATATTGGCTCCACAAGCTCTGAGACTTACTGGGCATGGAAAAACTCACGGCAGTCTTGAAGAATCAGTTGCCACAGTTTAACATAATCTGGGGACCCTGAGTCAAGTTCTTAGCAGAAGAGTTCAGAGAGCTAACATGCCTGCCTACCTGTGCATGCTGCGCCTCCTACCAGCAGATCAAACCACTACCTAATAAGTCCCACTACACCTACCGCTGTTTCTGCATAAAACCATATGTCGCTACACATAACAAGGGGGCTATGGGACCCTTGTGAGTAAGGGTGTCTTCACTCCTCTAGCCTAATGCACCCTGCCCCCCTCTAACCTCACTGTTCTTCTCTCTGTTTCTTTGTTCCTGCCTCTACTTTTCCTGGACCTCCCAGGCTGGTGGATGTAGTTGAGGTATTCTGTACTGTTACTTATACTCCCGTACTCAAAATCACTAAAACATGATTTAAACCTAAGGGACGATGGCCCAGAGTCAACACCATTTTTCCTTGAATCCACAACCAAGTTCTCACAGGGACTGTCTTGCTGGCTAATAGCGACTCCGAATGAGACATCAACCTGACTCTCCCCTCATCTGACAGTAGTACTTGTCCCAGATCCAGCTGAATAACAGCTCCAATGAGCTGGAGCAGCTGTGAAGGGGTCAAATGGGACTTTCCAGGTTGAGAAGAAACCTGTGCCTCTCCAGGACTGCACAAACAATGCCGTTTTCAATGATTGCACAGTGCGGACAAGCATCCGGCACTGTGCAATCATTGAAAACGGCATCTTGCACAGTGCGAGCTGTAGTTTTCTGCCGCTCAAGTAGATTTTTACTCGAGTGGCACATTTCTCAACGCGGACTGGTAGTTTCTCATCGCGAGCGGTCGCGAGCATACGCGACCACTCGCAATGAGAAACCTGACCTCCCCGCGTTGAGAATCTCGCCGGGACGTTTATTTTCCACGCTCGCGATCGCCAACTTGATGATGCTGATCGCGAACGAGGAAAAAGTCTCGGAGGGATGGCATTTTGCTTGCTCGCGGTCGCCAACTTGACGTTGAGGACCGCGAGCAAGCAAAAAATGACCGCTGCACAACGGTACGCTACACTACGTGTGTTTGCACTGTGCTATGTGCAATTCGCGTAGTGCGAAGTAGCGCAAACTTCGCAAACTACGCGAGCGTAGCGTAGTGCTTTGCCCAGGCTTACTGAATATCTTCTTGTGCCTTGAAGGAAGAAGGTGAAGCAATGAGCCAATTGGCCAAATACAGGTAAACTTGAATACTAGCAGAATGAATTATACCCACCACCTTGGTGAAGACCCTGGGGGCAGAGGACATCCTAAAGGGTGGGACCTTGAATTGGTATTGGATGCCATTTACTGCAAACCGGAAGAACTGACAGGAATTTGGATGGATGGGGATGTGAAGGTATCTCTCCTGCATGTCTATTGAACTTAAAAAATCACCTGGCTTGATAAATGGCATGATGGACTGCAAGGACACCATTTTGAATGATTGGTGGGGACTGAACCTGTTTACCCCCTTCAAGTCCAGCACAGGATGGAACACCCCTGATGGCTTCTGAATCAAATATAGGATTGAGTATTACCCCTGGCCTTCTTTCTCTGGGGGTAACTACAGAAATTGCATCTTTGTCCAGGAGCAATTGAACACCCTCCAGAAGACTGCTTTTCTTCAGAGGGTTCAGCAAATTGGGTCATCCTGAAAAAAGGAGTAGGAGGAGAGACTAAAGAAATCCTGTAACCACAGGACACGATCTCCAGAGCCCAAGCATCTGAGACTGACATCCGCCAAACATGACTGCAGGCCTGCAGCTGGCCCCCACTGGCAGATTGGAGGCTAGTCATGCCTTTGGACGGGAACAAAGGGGATTCTGAGCAGTCAAACTGGATTGATGCTGGAAATGGGAGTGGTAGAATCTAGGGTTGACCCGGCCATGAACGCTGCCTCGAAAGAGCTGAATGGAATCCCTTGGCAACATTCTGACCAAAAGCTCTCTGGTAACCAAATCCCCGACCCCTTATGAAAGGCTTAAGCGGGTTGATCAGTTTCTTATTTTCAACAGGCTTTTTCACCAGATCCCCCAGTTCCTGTCAAAACACCTTGGAACTAGCGAATGGCAACTTTAAAAGTACCAAATTCTGAGAGGCATCTGTCTTCCATGAGTGCATCCAGATATTTTTGCTTCCAGAAATAGCCACCCCTGATGCTACTGCAGAAGAACACAACTTATCAAAAGAAATGTCTGACAGATAGCAGACCTGTTGTTCCATGGCACCAAGAGAAGAACAATCAGCCCCTTTAGACATATTCACAGCTAACACCTGGAAGTCCCATATCAGGGACTGCACAGCATACATAAAATAGGCCTTAGCTGTGACAAAAAGTTGGAAGCAGAATACAACCTTTTTATTGCAGTCTTGATCTTTTTGTCCACAGGGTCAGAAGGAAGAGCATCCTCTCGGATAACTAACACCTGAGTAGAACGACCTGCCATAAGTTTGCCAACCTTAAGATTTGAGGGAAATTCATCAGAAAAACCCTCCAAAGGCTATCCCTCTAGCATAAAGTGAGGAAAGGATTGATGCTCCAAATCCTTTCACTCATTGGTCAACACCATTCTAACAGAACTGTGCAAAGGAAGGAACTCGGGTTCAGTGCTGATAATGAGCAAGAAAATGTTCCTCTATAGGTGTCACCACAGGAGATGAAAAACCCAAGTTATCCCTTATGTGAGTCAATACCGCCATCAAGTCTGTTCCTTGCACAAATCTTCCTTTGACATATTCCTCATTATTATCTGGCAAGTGATCAGGGCCCATGAAGGGCACCTTACAAAGCACAAGGTCAGCCTCGCCTACCCTTATGGCAGCATCCACAGCTGCAGTTATCATGTTTTGAAGGATGTTCATAGAAGGCAGGGTGAAGGAGGGCACAGCCTGTTCCTCCATACCATCACCAGCATTCATCTCTCACTCCATAATGCCAGTAGAAAGCTTCATTGTCCAAACTTTCCCTAATCTGGTTTAGTTGCCTAGCAACACTGCTGATTCCCATTGCTAAACTCGCTAGAAGATACCAGGCGGCCATCATTAATGGGGGCACTGCTCTGAAACTTCATTTCAGAGCTCAGCGCACCCATACTACACAGTGAAATGGATCGAAGACAAGCTTGCAGCTTGCCGCACACAGCTGATTCCCATGGCTAAACTCGCTAGAAGATACCAGGCGGCCATCTTTAATGGGGGCACTGCTCTGAAACTTCATTTCAGAGCTCAGCGCACCCATACTACACAGTGAAATGGATCAAAGACAAGCTTGCAGCTTGCCGCACACAGCTTGCACAAAAAGAACCGCCCAGCATGACCAAATTCCCTTGCATTAGTTCAGTGCTTCGGTAAGATCCCTAAAGAACAATAAAACCACTAGAGCAGGTGTTATAGAAAAGACACAACTGCATTAAACATTTGAAAAATGTTTTAGCAACAAGAAGGAAACAAGTAGAATACTCTCACCTTGGCTGCCTGGTCACAGGCATCAATTCTGAAAAAAAGAAAAACAAAGCAGGATGTGGTTAGGTGGGGCTTCCTGTTATATGGTATGTTGGGATGGGGTGGCCATATTTGGTGTATTTTTCTGGCTGGTTAAGCTTATTGTTGGAAATGGCCCCTTTTGTGAGGTTAGCCCAAACCTTTTGTCTTCTTCCTCCTTCCTTTGACTTCATTTTTGCTGGTTTTAAGACTTTGGGCACTTTTGCCACTGCTGACCAGTTCTAAAGTACATGTGCTGTGTGTCTAAAATGTAATGGCATTTGGTTTCTACATGATTGCCTTGTTTGATTTACTAATACGTCCCTAGTACAGTGCACTACATGTGCACAGGGCTTGTAAATCAAATGCTACTAGTGGGCCTGCAGCACTGATTGTGCCACTGACACGAGTAGCCCTCAAATCTGTCTCAGGCCTGCTACTGCAGAGCCTGTGTGTTCAGCTTTAAACTACCATTTTGACCTGGCAAGTTCACTTGCTTGCCAGGCCCACACCTTCCCTTTTATTACATATAAGTCACCCCTAAGGTAGGCCCTAGGTAGCCCCATGAACTTTTGAGTTTTACATGTCATAGTAGTAAAAAACTTCTAAATTCATTTTTCACTACAGCAAGGCCTATCTCTACCTTAGGTTAGCTTTGGAGCTATCTTCTAACACTTTACAAGTGTAACTTCCAATTGGCAGTGGATAGAACATTGGAGTTTGGTGTTAATGGACTCACAATTTAAAGACACAAATGGCACTTTAAGAAAGTTGGTGTTTTATTACTTTACATTTTCTGTGCCTCTGCCTGTCCCTAGAATACATGTCTGGGTTGGATGACAGGGGGTCTTTTTGCATTCCCTATAGACAGTCACACACAAAGAGAGATAAGATATGGCCTGCATAGCCTGATGGCGCATCACCAGGCTGATTGGTCTTCCTGAGCTAGAGGGAGAAGCTGACACTTGCACTCAAATAGGGCTGTGCCTGTCCCCACAAAAAGAGCTGCATACCCCCCCTGTAGTGTGTCTGTAGCCAGGGCCAGGGAGGGAATGGTCTTGTGTCCTACAAAGATCATTTTTTGAAGTCTCCATACTGAGGACATTTTGCCAGGGAGAAGAGCTGTTGTGCTGCGAGGAGGGACTGCCACTTTGCTGATTGCTTTGCTGTGTTGGCCTGCTGCTTGCTTCTTCTTGCCTTGGAGTGAGAGGACTGGCCTTTACTCTCTACATTCTGCCTTTGTAAGGTTCTCAAAGGGCTTGTTTAGGTTTTTCTTCTGTTGCTGAAGTCTCAGGGACATTAAAGACTTTACTTGCATCTTGCTATTAGCACCTGGGCTCTTCTGCTGGGAGTCCTACTCTGCCAAGTGGTGCCAAATTGAGTCCCCGGCCCTTGGAAGTGAGTGTTTGTGCTGAATCTCAAGAAACCAACTCACCAACTCCAAAGCATCGATTTGGAACAGGCACATCCCTGCGAAACCGACCATCGCAGCTACCTGCACCAAAACCATGCTCCCCGCAAGCAGAGTGAACGTTGTTTCAACCTAGATGTACAGGTCAGCCCAGACCTTGCCAACGCATTGCTGCTGCCTGCACTGAAGCATTAGTAACAACTCACTGAGTTTGCAACGCAACAACCTTGACTTACAATGACTTTTCCACATGCCGCCAAAGAGCCACATCTGTGGACACCGTTTCACTGATGCCTGTGACACACTGTCCCTACTCCAACATGTTCCTGGCCCGGCGTGGCTTCTACCCGATGCATCACCTCCAGCCCAGCTGTTTGTCATGGACGCCTCGGAACCAACGCACAGCACTCTTGACATCAATGCATCAATTACCTTGCCTAACTTTGAAACTAACATATTGCCGGTGACAGCGATGCATCACCACCATCCAAGGTACTGTCAGCGGGTCTGCGTGTCTCCTGTATCTGGCCTGCACTGCCTCGCGGTCGGGCTCGGCTTTTGGATATGCCCTGGTCAAGTGCAACCAGATAGCCCCAGTTGGAGCTATTGATGTCTAAGCTCTGTATTTTGATTTGATCTTGCAAATTCATATCTTGAATTGTGTGTGTTGGATGTTTGTCATTTTGGTCTTTTACTCAGATAAATATTGGCTATTTGTCTAAGCTGGTGTGGAATACATTTGTGGTGGATTCACCATGTGTGTGTGTGTGTATGTGTGAGTGTGGTGAGTGTGAGTGGGTGTGTGACTGCTTCTGTAAGCAGGTGTGTGAGTGGCTGTATGAGTGTATAAATTGGTGTTTGAGTGGTTTCTAGGTCTCTGACTGGGTGTGTGAGAGGTTTTTTGGGTCTCTGGGTGTGAGAGTGGCTGGATAAGTGTGTGTGAGTGATTGTGTGGGTTTGTAAGTAGGTGTATGAGTGTGAAAGTACCTGTGTGAGTCTGTGAAGTGGGTGTCTGAGTGGTTCTCTGGGTCTCTGAGTAAATTTATAAGTGATTGTATGAGTGTGTGAGTGGGTGTAAGTGTAGATGTATGGATATGTGACTGGGTGTGTGAGTGACTGTATGAGTATATAAGTGGGTGCATGAGTGGTCTTCTAGGTATCTGACTGGGTGTATGACTACCTTTGAGGATTTGTGATTGGGTGTATAAGTGGTTCTCTGAATGGATATATCAGTAACTGTATGTGTGTGTGAGAGGGTGTGAGAGTGGCTATATGTATGTGTGACTGGGTGTGTCAGTGCTTGTATGAGTGAGTGTGTGAGTAGTTTCCTGGTTTTCAGAGAGGATGCATGAGTGGCTGTATGGGTGTGTGAGTAGTTGTATAGATGTGCAAGTTGGCATGTGAGGGTTTGATAGGTGCGTGTATGAGTGGGTATGTAAGAAGCTGTGTGGGTCTGTGAGTGATGTGTGAGTAGCTGTATGGGTCTGTGAGTGGGTGTATCAGTAGTTTTGTCTTATGGAGGTATGATTGTGTATGTAAGTGGCTGTACGGGTCTATGAGGGGGTGTGAAAGGGGCTGTATGGTTGTGCACGTGGCTGTGTGAGTGGGTATGGGAGTGCCTGTGTGGGTCTGTAAGTGGTTCTCCTCTGGGGCTGTGAGTGGATGTGTGAGTGAGTGCATGGGTGAGTGAGGAGGTTTGTGAGTGGTTGTATGGATGCATGAGTAGGTATATGGATGTTTGAGTAGGTGTGTGAGCGGTTGTGTGGGGGTATAAGAGAGTGTGTGAGAAGGTCCGTGGGTGGGTGTATTGTTTTTTAATTGTCTACTGGATCTGCAGATCAATTGTGGATTTACATGTGCGCTTTGGTGAGTGCCGCAGTGGATCCACAGCTTCTCATGGGCACCAAAAGAAATGTCCACATTCTCCCTCACAGATCCCTTGATCAGTCCCATGTATCCCGACCCCTTATATACTATTTTTGATTTATTTCCCAACCGAGTTACAAAATGGCAGCCACAAATTTCCTCTCAGGTTGCAGCCAGCCAATCATGTCATTGCTAGTGGTGCATGGATACACAGATCCACTGTGGTGGATTAAGGTGTCTAGATATACATACATCTTTTTTCTTTAATAACTCCTAAACTACTGAACATATATACACCAAATTACAAAAAGCACTCTTTTTGGACCAGTATATAGCTTTCTGCAAAATGTGGTGTAATTCCGTTCAGCGGTACAGGCTGTAATCATGTAAAATTGCTTGGGAAAAATGTGTTTTGGGAGTTCCCCTTTTTCTCATCCCCCGCTTGATGGATCACCCCTAAACCTTCCAGACAGTAGCTGAAGTGAGTGACAAACTACTTTTGAAAAAGTTAGTAGCAAAACAAAAAAATTCCATTTTCCTTGGAAACTAGGACCTAACGATAACTACCTACTGACGACTGCCTGTAGGTGTTATATATATATATATATATATATTACCTACTGGCGGTCGCCAGTAGGTAGTTATAGTTAGGACCGTGTTTCCATAGGAAATCTCAAAATTCTATTTTGAATAACTTTGGCGCCGGTTGACGAATCCTCGCGAAATTTTCAAAACTAATGAGGCGCTCCGCTCAGCTCCTACCCTGAAAGTCTCGGGGTGATTCGTCAAGCGGGGGCCGAGAAAAAAGGCGTTTTCCCCATGTATTTTTCCATAGGGACTTTAGTCGCAGCTACAGCCCGAACGGGCGAATTATGTGAAATTTGGCAGAGAGGTAGCCATAAGGTCCATGAAGTGCCTTTTGCAGGTTTGGTGTAAATCTGTTCAGTATTTCCTGAGAAATTAGCATTTAAATCAATATATATATCTGTAAGCGCGCAGCGTGCGCGCACTAAGCAAGTACTGTGCGCGCACCTTGCCGTGCGCGAGCGCACTTCTGATTGGTTGCTAGATGTCAGTAAACATTCGAATCGGTGGAAATCAGGAAGCGGCGGCCACCATTTTGTCTCTCGCATAAAGAGGGGGTGATAAACAAAGGGGGAGAACTTGAAAAGGGGGCAGAGTGGGGAGATATTGACCCACTAGGCATTGTAAGGGGGTCACAGTAGGACCTTGTAGGGCAAAAAAAAAGATTTATATTTTGAAAAAAAATATCGCCGAGTGCGCGCACCCAGCGCGCACCCGAAAAAAAACTTAAAAAAAATAATAATAAAAAATCGCATTTAAGTGTTTAGATATAAGGTGGCTCTAAAAAGAGCCCTTGTGTTTATTGTTTGTTTTTTGGTACCTTCAAGTAAGTACCGATGCAGAGTCTAAAGTTCAAGAGGAAGACTCTGTTGCCTTCATCGGTGAAGTGTACACGTCTCCTCTATAAATGTCTTGCATGTTGTAACGCAAATTGTTGTGGTATATAGAACCCATACCATAGTCTCTGAGGAAAGCAGAAATAGATTTGTTGACGTGCTTCCTTGCTTTGTCAATCTGCGGACAAAATTGGTTGGACCAGTTCCACTTTTGCTTTTGGCATATGTTAGAATATACGAAGGCAGTTTGTGGAAAAAGTGACATCAATTGCACAAAGGTGTCCTTAATAAGCATTTCCAGACCTACCCCAGTTAAAGTGCCTAGGTCATTTCCACCACAGTGCACAATAATAAGGTTAGGCTGTGGGAGATGTAGAAAGGTTTTCACCAAAGGCATTAATTGGTGCCACTTTAACCCTCTCTGACCAATCCATTTAATGTCTACATTTGGCAAAGCAAGGTCTCTCACCATACCTCTTTTTTCTGCAAATGTTTCACTCCAGAAGACATAGCTGTGACCTACAATCCACACTGTGAACATCTTCAAAGGAGATCTGGATGCACTCAGGAGGTGTCTTTCAGTAGAAAGGCAAAAAGAAATGAAAGACAGTTGAAAAATGGGGGCACACATACTTTTTTTTATAAAAAGAACTCATTGGCTGTTTCAAACCATTCTACACTAAAAACTAGGCTGTATGTTTAAATTTTAAAAAGCATGTATTGTATTGGTTCAGAAAAATGTGTGAACAAAGAACATTAGATTGGATTTGCTGTTAGGTTTGAAAAGTCAAGCACTATTGCTCTTTGGAAATGAAACATTGTCTGTTGAACTTCTGACCTCTCTGCTCACACCTGTGTTCCATGACCTGTTGCTATGGTAGCAGGCAGAAGTCAAGTTGGGGGAAGGGTCCATTTGGAAAGGGGTTGAAGTTTTCAACCAATAGAAATGTGTGATTTCATTTGAAAAAATGTGGGAAGCACTGAGATTTGAAATTAACATGTATATGTGTGAAAAAAGAGAGGGAAACTGTGCCATTAACTGGTTCTGCTGAGAGGAGAGAGGTGTTCAGCTCAGAGATTCTGGTCTGATAAACTGCTGTGTGACTGCCACATTTCTATCACAACTAACTAATTTTAAAGGTGAGTTATGAGTTTGAGAGGGGGTGTTTGTGGTTAATTTTGATATAAATAAAAGAATTATGATTATTTGTTTAAAGTTGTGATTTACATTTTCTGTTTTGCGAGATATTTAACTGTTTTGAATATGTAAAATATTATGGAGTATGTTTTCACCATAAGTTAATGTGTACTGGTAACAATGAGGAATACTGTTTTGTGCCTACCATCAAACCATGAGTCTGTGTGCAGAGAAGAATTGTTGACAGAGATTTAATTTGTGTTGCTGTTGAAAAGTAAGACTTGCAGTTGAAAGAAAAGGACAGCTTCTTTTTAATTGTGATGGTTAGCATTTAGCAGAAATCACTTTGAAAGAAAAGAGAGGAAAATGGCAGCACATTTGAAAAAAGCATTAGTTCTGTTAGAATTGATAACCCAGGAAAGGGGCAGCCTGTGTTTTGTGCCTACCAACACAGCATGAGTCTGTGTGTATATAGGAATTGTTGTCTGAGATTTAATTTGTGAAGATGTTGTTCAGTAAGAAATGCAGTCCCAGAAAAGGGGCAGCCTGTGTTATGTGCGTAAAAAGATGGCATGAGTCTGTGTGCACACAGGAATTGTGGGCAGAGATTTAATTTGTGAAGATGTTGTTCAGTAAGAAATGCAGTCCCTGGAAAGGGGTAGCCTGTGTTATGTGCTTAAAATGATGGCATGAGTCTGTGCGCACACAGGAATTGTGGGCAGAGATTTAATTTGTGAAGATGTTGTTCAGTAAGAAATGCAGTCCCTGGAAAGGGGTAGCCTGTGTTATGTGCTTAAAATGATGGCATGAGTCTGTGTGCACACAGGAATTGTGGGCAGAGATTTAATTTGTGAAGATGTTGATCAGTAAGAAATGCAGTCCCAGGAAAGGGGCAGCCTGTGTTATGTGCGTAAAAAGATGGCATGAGTCTGTGTGCACACAGGAATTGTGGGCAGAGATTTAATTTGTGAAAATGTTGTTCAGTAAGAAATGCAGTCCCTGGAAAGGGGCAGCCTGTTGTGTTTACACAAATTATCCCTTAGCACACATGCACTGTTACATACATCCCTGCAGTCTTGATGCAGTTCTGGAAGTCTCTTTGCTCATCTGTCTTGCACCAGACAATACACAGTGTTCAGAAACACACTCTTGGCACACACGCAGCAGCTTCTCCAACACTCTCATGTGTAGTACTCAGCTCTGTGTGCTGTTTCAGATAGCACTGTGTAATGCAAACACATTCAACGTCAGCAAGGCCTCATTTAAATTGATCTAGTCTAATCACTCACCCTGTAACACATGGTCATTGTCTTAAGGAGCTGTTAGGACATGTGCTGTTTTCTGCTTCTGTAAATGATAAGGGAAATGTATCAGGCTGTAACAGTAATTTGGTACTATTCAGGGACTCTGTTTTGTTCCAAAAAACATAGCAGGAGTCTGTGTGCGCACAGGAACTGTGGACAGAGATTTAATTTGTGAAGATGTTGTTCAGTAAGAAATGCAGTCCCAGGAAAGGGGCAGCCTGTGTTATGTGCGTAAAAAGATGGCATGAGTCTGTGTGCACAAAGGAATTGTGGGCAGAGATTTAATTTGTGAAGATGTTGTTCAGTAAGAAATGCAGTCCCTGGAAAGGGGCAGTGTTAGAACCGGCGGTCTCTAGTTGGCAGAGGTATACACTTCTGACAAATAGGGACCTACCAACTCCAGTCAGGGCAAGGGGATTACACACTCAGATAACCCCTGCTACCCCCTTGGTAGCTTGGCAGAGCAGACAGGCTTATCTCAGAGGCAGTGTGTTAAGCATTTATGACCACATACAGTAATAAAGTGAATACACTACAGATGGACACGACACCGAAGTTATTATAAAAATAGTATTTTTATATAAGGCTTAGCACAAGACCAAATAACGACAAAAATATACCACAGTCTTAATAAATACTCTTTGGAAGGAAAAATAATAGTTCAAGTAAGGTTTCTTCTTGGTAAATATTTCTTTAGCAAAGTATTCTTCTGAGCACAGTTCTTTGGCAACAATGTAACCCCCACAGGAGTCACACGACGTCGAGTCTACAAGATTCCCAAGGTTCGGCGTCGACCGCGAGGAGCGCTACGTCGAGCCTGGAGTTGCAACAGACCCCACAAGTACAGTACCTTGAGAAACGAAGAAAACGATGAACCACGGCGTCGAGATGTCGGCGTCGAGGTCGGCGTCGATCGTGCCTCGGAGTCGGGTCAATCCGCAGCGGTGTCGAGGGATGTCGGGCCGGAGCAGCGCTCACGGCGTCGAGAAGGGCGTCGAGTCGATGCGTTCAGCAGCGGCGTCGGGACGGGGTCGCTTGGAGGTGGAGCCGATACTCACTCCTCACTGGCGTCGATACCGGCGTCGAGACGGGGTCACTTGGAGCCGGGGCCGATACCCACTGCTCACTGGCGTTGCTGCTGGCGTCGATCGGGCCCGGCGGCCGGCGTCGAAGGCTCGGGACACTGGAGCCGTTACTCACGATGTCGAGCTGGATTCGGCGGCGTCGGCGGCGTCGAGACTGCAGATTTTCCCTTGTGTACTGGAAACAACACTTTCCAGCAATTCAGCAAATGGTGAAGTCCTTTGGCCCTGTGACTTCAGCAGGAGACTGGCACTCTTCCAGCCCTTGGAGATTTCCTAGCAAGTGTTCAGAGAGTACACACCAAGTTCCTCTCTCCTTGTTCCTTGGCAAAAATAAAGAAGCAGCTTTCAGGTTCCTCCACAGCAAAACAGCACTCTGGCAGAAAGGGGAGGCAAGTCCTTAGATCAGCAGGCTTCTTGTCCTTGGTACAGGTTTCCTTGTCAGAAGTGATCTGAGTTCTTGGTTCAGGGGTCCTTCTCTTATACCCCTTTTCTCCTTTGTTCCCTTTGTCCAAGCAGGGAAATTCCCACCATCTCAGGTTTGTTGTGGGTGTTGCCAGGCAGAGGCACCTGGCCTATTCACTGAGCAGGGCAGAGTCCTCAGCCGCCCAGCAGGAGGCGGAGCCAGTATTGTCACTGGCAGGAGCAGGGCTATCAGTCGCCCAGCAGGAGGCGGAGCCAGTATTGTGTCAGGCAGGGCAGGCTACTCTTCCCTCACTCTATGTGTAAACGCCCCATTCACCCCACACTGACTTATTCAGACCTCTGGAGCCACCCAGCCCCTGACACACACACCAAACCAGCAGAGACCGGTAGATAGTTGGACAAGAAAATAGCCACTTTCTAAAAGTGCTATTTTCAAACATAGAATTTAAAAACCATCCATCCTAAAGGGTGTGTTATTAAATTCTGAGTTCAGGGATACTAAACTCGACTTGCTACCATGCTCCCTGAGTCAGATGGATTATAATGGAGTTAATAATCAGTCTGCCCAGTCTGGCCTATTGGATGCAGGTAGCCCTTCAATAGTGAAAAACGAAAATGGCTGTAATTCACTATTAGGTCATGCCACACACATCAGGGCATGACCTACCTTTTACCAACAATGCACCCTGCCCTAGGGCCTACCATAGAGGTGTCTGAAATGTGGCAAAGTGAAGGTTTAGAGACTGGCAAGTAGGTTTCCTTGCCAAGTCGACATGGCAGTCAGGGACTGCACGCAGGCGCTGCGGTGGCAGGCCTGAGACACATTTTACACGCTGCTTCTGTGGGTGGCACAACCAGTGCTGCAAGCCCACCAGCAGCAGTTAACTTACACGCCCTTGGCACACGCAGTGCACTAGACTAGGGTCTGAACAGTAAGTCAACCAAGCCAATCATGGTAACACCAATCAATGTAACAATTTAACATAGGGAGCACTTGCACTGTGGCACTGATCAGCAGTGGCACAGTGCCCAAAGCAATAATCCAGCAAAAACATCGTAAACAGAGGAGGCAAACAGAAAAAAATGGAGGAGAGACTCATGCCAATGATGCCAGGTCTAACACGTGTCCCCTCCAGCTGAAATGTGGGGAGAACTACCCTTCACCCAGGGAGTCCTCATCACTAAGGTGGAAAAATCTGGACAGACCATCAGCATTGGCGTGATCTGTACCAGGGCGGTGTTCCACCGTAAAGTCCATCCCCTGTAGGGAAATGGACCACCTCACCAGCTTTGGGTTCTCACCCCTCATCTGCATTAACCATCTGAGGGGCCTGTGGTCTGTCTGAACCCGGAAGTGAGTCCCAAACAGGTAGGGTCTTAGCTTCTTCAGCGCCCAGACCACAGCAAATGCCTCACGCTCTATCGCACTCCACCTTTGTTCCCTGGGAAGTAACCTCCGGCTGATGAAGGCTACAGGTAAGTCTCGGCCCTCCTCATTCATCTGTGCTAGAACAGCCCCCACACCATGCTCTGAAGCGTCTGTCTGGACAATGAATTCTTTTGAAAAGTCGGGTGCCTGGAGGACCGGTGCTGTACACATTGCAGTTTTCAGGGTGTCAAAGGCGTTCTGACAGGCGTCAGTCCAGATCACAAGTCTCGGCTGCTTCCTGGAAGTCAGCGAGGTCAAGGGGTGCACAATGTTGCCATACCCCTTGACAAACCTCCTGTAGTAACCCGTGAGACCCAAGAAGGCTCTCACCTGAGTCTGGGTTTTGGGCGGTTCCCAAGCCAGGATGGTATCTATCTTGGGTTGCGGGGGGGCCACCTTGCCGCTCCCTACTTGGTGCCCCAAGTACACCACTGAACCCTGCCCAATCTGGCACTTACTAGCCTTGATTGTGAGGCCTGCTCTGCGCAGGGCCAACAACACTTCCTGGAGGTGGCGCAAGTGTTCCTCCCAGCTGGCGCTGAACACTGCTATATCGTCCAGGTAGGCGGCGCTGAAATCTTCCAGCCCGGCCAATACCTGGTTAACCAACCTCTGGAATGTGGCAGGGGCATTCTTCATCCCAAAGGGCATCACACGGAACTGGTAGTGCCCATCTGGTGTGGAGAATGCAGACCTCTCTTTTGCCCCATCAGTCAAGGCGATCTGCCAGTACCCAGACGTTAGATCAAACGTACTAAGGTACCGGGCAGCCCCCAACCGATCGATGAGCTCATCAGCTCTGGGGATGGGGTGCGCGTCAGTCTTGGTGACCGAATTGAGTCCTCGGTAATCCACACAGAACCGAAGTTCTGGTGAAGCACCAGGCGCTGCAGCCTTTGGGACCAAGACCACTCGGCTGGCCCAAGGACTGCTAGAGGACTCAACCACCCCTAAGGCAAACATCTTGGAGACCTCCTCCTTGATATATGCTCTGACCTTTTCAGTCACCCTGTAGGCCTTGTGCCTCACAGGAGTGCTGTCCCCAGTGTCCACATCATGGACACACCACTGAGTGACACCAGGGATTAAGGAGAACAGATCAGGGAATTGTACCAACAGATGGCGACAATCTTGCTGCTGCTCAGGGGTCAGTGTGTCAGAGAGGACAACACCATCCACTGACCCATCTTTTTATTTTTCACACAGGAGGTCAGGAAGAGGCTCACTCTCCTCCTCCATCCCAGCATCTGTGGCAAGGAGCATGCCCACTTCGGACCTTTCTAAGTGGGGCTTTAACCGGTTGACATGCAGGACCCTTAAGGGGTTCCTGGGAGACTTCAAGTCCACCAAGTAGGTGACATCGCTCTTTTTCTCCACAACCTCAAATGGTCCAGTCCACCTGTCCTTGAGCGCACAAGGTTCCACAGGTGCCATGACCCAAACTTTCTGACCAGTTTGAAGCTCAACCAGAGTGGCATTCTGATCGTACCACCGCTTCATCTCTTCCTGGCTGGCCTCCAGATTTGCCTGAGAAAGATCTCTGAAGCGCCGAGTCTGGTTCCTAAAGGCCAGCATGTAACTATATACATCCTGGGGAGGTTTCCTGGGAGATTGCTCCCAGCCTTCTTTAACCAGACTCAAAGGTCCTCGTACCGGGTGACCATACAAAAGCTCAAATGGGCTGAACCCTAGAGACTTCTGTGGCACCTCACGGTAAGCAAACAGCAGGCATGGCAAGAGGACGTCCCATTTACGCCTCATTGGTTCTTCAAGACCCATGATCATGCCTTTTAGGGTCCGGTTGAATCTCTCAACCAGCCCGTTACCTTGAGGGTGGTAAGGAGTGGTAAACTTGTAGGTTACCCCACACTCCTTCCACAGAGACTTCATATAATTCGAAATGAAGTTGGTTCCCCGGTCTGACACCACCTCTCTGGGGAACCCCATGCGGGAGAAAACACCCATCAGTGCCCGTCCCACCACGGGGGCCGTCACTGTGCGGAGAGGGATGGCTTCCGGGTACCGGGTGGCATGGTCCACCAAGACCAGGATAAACCTGTTGCCCATGGCTGTCTTGGGGTCCAGTGGCCCCACAATGTCAATTCCCACTCGCTCAAAGGGGGTACTGACGACGGGAAAAGGTTGGAGGGGAGCCTTCTGCTTCCGCCCACTTTTCCCACTTGCCTGGCAAGTTTGACATGTCCTACAATGGATATCTGAATCCCTTCTCATCTGGGGCCAATAAAAATGGGTGACAAGCCTGTCATAGGTCTTGTCCTGCCCCAGATGTCCAGCTAACGGAACGTCATGAGCCAACCCCAGTAGGAAGGCTCTGAAGCGCTGGGGTACCACCAGCACACGGGCTGACCCAGATTCAGCAGCCTTAGGCTCGCTATACAGGAGGTCGTTCTCCCAGTAGACCCAATGTGATCCTGACTGATCACCTGTCGTTTGGGCTGAGGCCTGCTGCCTCATACCCACAAGAGAAGGGCACACTTTCTGTTCAGCACAAAATTCCTCCCTGGAGGGGCCACCATCCTGCTGCCAATGGGTCAGCTCGGGCAGGTCTCCCAGTTCGGCCACTTGTTCTCCTGTCGGTTCCAGGGCATCCCCCTCAGGGTCTGCTCCCTCCTGGACCGCGGGAACGATGGGGGACGGTTTCCCGCGCCCCCTGCCTCTTCTCTTCACGGTTGGGACCTGGGCCATACTTTCAGGCTCCAGGGCCCCATCAACACCCTTACTGACTGACATGGACCGGGTGGTCGCACACACCCACTCAGGCAGACCCAACATTTCCAGATGCGATTTTCTCTCCACCTTAGCCCAAGTGGCCTCACAGCAACCTGAAGAGTACCTGAGACCCCCCCCCCCACTCAAAAGGAACTTGAGCTACCTCACACTGACTCTGTGAGTTGTCAGCAGCTACAACGGGGTAGAATGCATGAGGGACCACCTGCTCTCTGGACACCAAGTGACACTTGACAGCTGTCACACTCGCTCCGGTGTCTCTGAGAGCTTCCACCCTATGGCCATTAATGGTCACCCACTGCCTATATTTCTTAGTGTTACTAGGCAGAGGGGTTGGAGGGACCATTTCCACGTCTCCTAAAGAGACCAGGGACATTTCTGCGGGACCCCACCCACCGGGGGCACCCATCTCATCCCCTCCCAGGGATACACTCGCTACCTGACGAGGGGGTGCACGCGGCGGTGCATTTGAATCCTTCATGGGACACTGGGGATCATAATAACGGTGTCCCACCTGCTTATAGGCATAGCAGGTCATGGGGCCCCTGTGAACAGGTTTACCTGTCGGGGCCTCTGGCTTCTTTACAGGGGGAGGCTGGGAACCCTTCCCTTGGTTCCCTTGGGGACTACTTTGGGGCCCTTTCTGAAACTCCCTCTGTTTACCCCTGTCCCCCCCACTCTTCTGCTGGGGACCCTGCCCACCTTTGGCTGAGTCGCCCACTGGACCCTTGTGGACCCTGGTACTGACCCAGCGGTCCGCCTCCTAAGCAAGTTTTCTAGGGTTAGATATCTTGCTATCAACAAGGTGCTGGCGCAGCTCTGGAAAACAGTTATTAGACAAGTGCTCCCAAGCAAACAAATCATAAAGAGCATCATAACTATCAACCTTGCTACCCTTTATCCAACCATCCATGGTTCTGCAGAAAAAAGACACATATTCAACCCACGTAGTACCAGGCAACTTCTTACATTCTCTAAAGGTTTGTCTGTACTTTTCTGGAGTTAAGCCATATCTCAGCATTAAAGCATCTTTCAAATGAGTATAAGACATCCTATCCTCAGCAGGAAGGCTCAACAAGGTATCTCTCCCTTCATTTGTAAAGCGGCTCCACAACCCCGTTCCCCAATCTTTCTCAGGGACCCGGTGGGCCAACAATGCTAACTCATACGCTTTAAACCATTGGCTAATATCTTCATTCTTACTGTAATCTTTGATCACATCCTTAGGAAAATAAAACCTACTTTCTGCAGGCACGGATGGAGTGCTGCCACCAGAGGGATTCAACTCTAAACTCTTAGTTTTAAGCTCCATCTCCCTCACCATCTTCTCATGTTCAAACGCTAATTTCTCTCTCTCAAAATCTAATCTTTTGCTCTCCATTTCAGCTTCTCTCTTGCTTCTTGCATTCTCTAATTCCAACTGCCCTCCTAATTTAAGTTTTGCCATTTCTAACTTGTACCCCCTCTCCTTCTACCTGTCTTCTAATTCTTCAGGGGAAAGGCTCCTAGAGGACGCACTACTGCCTGGAGATGACACTGGCCCACCTGTGGGCTCTTCCTCTTCCTCTTCTTCTTCCTCTTCCGGTACCCCCACCGGATCAGAGGGATTTCTGGCCTCTAACCAGGCCTTCAGCGCTTTGAGGAAGCCCTCTTTCTTTGAGACACCTGTGGTAGGAACTTTAAACTGCTTGCAAAATCCTTTTAGATCTTTTAGCGTGTAGGAATCTATCTTCTCCTTATCAAATTCCCCCACAACAATCTCCACAGGTGTAGTAGCTCCGGCATTCTCCATGGTCAAAACTGGCAGTGTTTAAAAAAATAAGCTCCAGGAAAGCGGAGAACAAAAATAGAATATCCTACCAAACAGACTGTGGCTGCGTTATGGTCTCCTTTCACTATGTAGTGTACACTAATCACTGCACATGAGTCATAAATGCAAAGTTCAAATCCTCACCGCTGACCACCAATGTTAGAACCGGCGGTCTCTAGTTGGCAGAGGTATACACTTCTGACAAATAGGGACCTACCAACTCCAGTCAGGGCAAGGGGATTACACACTCAGATAACCCCTGCTACCCCCTTGGTAGCTTGGCAGAGCAGACAGGCTTATCTCAGAGGCAGTGTGTTAAGCATTTATGACCACATACAGTAATAAAGTGAATACACTACAGATGGACACGACACCGAAGGTATTATAAAAATAGTATTTTTATATAAGGCTTAGCACAAGACCAAATAACGACAAAAATATACCACAGTCTTAATAAATACTCTTTGGAAGGAAAAATAATAGTTCAAGTAAGGTTTCTTCTTGGCAAATATTTCTTTAGCAAAGTATTCTTCTGAGCACAGTTCTTTGGCAACAATGTAACCCCCACAGGAGTCACACGACGTCGAGTCTACAAGATTCCCAAGGTTCGGCGTCGACCGCGAGGAGCGCTACGTCGAGCCTGGAGTTGCAACAGACCCCACAAGTACAGTACCTTGAGAAACGAAGAAAACGATGATCCACGGCGTCGAGATGTCGGCGTCGAGGTCGGCGTCGATCGTGCCTCGGAGTCGGGTCAATCCGCAGCGGTGTCGAGGGATGTCGGGCCGGAGCAGCGCTCACGGCGTCGAGAAGGGCGTCGAGTCGATGCGTTCAGCAGCGGCGTCGGGACGGGGTCGCTTGGAGGTGGAGCCGATACTCACTCCTCACTGGCGTCGATACCGGCGTCGAGACGGGGTCACTTGGAGCCGGGGCCGATACCCACTGCTCACTGGCGTTGCTGCTGGCGTCGATCGGGCCCGGCGGCCGGCGTCGAAGGCTCGGGACACTGGAGCCGTTACTCACGATGTCGAGCTGGATTCGGCGGCGTCGGCAGCGTCGAGACTGCAGATTTTCCCTTGTGTACTGGAAACAACACTTTCCAGCAATTCAGCAAATGGTGAAGTCCTTTGGCCCTGTGACTTCAGCAGGAGACTGGCACTCTTCCAACCCTTGGAGATTTCCTAGCAAGTGTTTAGAGAGTACACACCAAGTTCCTCTCTCCTTGTTCCTTGGCAAAAATAAAGAAGCAGCTTTCAGGTTCCTCCACAGCAAAACAGCACTCTGGCAGAAAGGGGAGGCAAGTCCTTAGATCAGCAGGCTTCTTGTCCTTGGTACAGGTTTCCTTGTCAGAAGTGATCTGAGTTCTTGGTTCAGGGGTCCTTCTCTTATACCCCTTTTCTCCTTTGTTCCCTTTGTCCAAGCAGGGAAATTCCCACCATCTCAGGTTTGTTGTGGGTGTTGCCAGGCAGAGGCACCTGGCCTATTCACTGAGCAGGGCAGAGTCCTCAGCCGCCCAGCAGGAGGCGGAGCCAGTATTGTATCAGGCAGGGCAGGCTACTCTTCCCTCACTCTATGTGTAAACGCCCCATTCACCCCACACTGACTTATTCAGACCTCTGGAGCCACCCAGCCCCTGACACACACACCAAACCAGCAGAGACCGGTAGATAGTTGGACAAGAAAATAGCCACTTTCTAAAAGTGCTCTTTTCAAACATAGAATTTAAAAACCATCCATCCTAAAGGGTGTGTTATTAAATTCTGAGTTCAGGGATACTAAACTCGACTTGCTACCATGCTCGCTGAGTCAGATGGATTATAATGGAGTTAATAATCAGTCTGCCCAGTCTGGCCTATTGGAGGCAGGTAGCCCTTCAATAGTGAAAAACGAAAATGGCTGTAATTCACTATTAGGTCATGCCACACACATCAGGACATGACCTACCTTTTACCAACAATGCACCCTGCCCTAGGGACTACCATAGAGGTGTCTGAAATGTGGCAAAGTGAAGGTTTAGAGACTGGCAAGTAGGTTTCCTTGCCAAGTCGACATGGCAGTCAGGGACTGCACGCAGGCGCTGCGGTGGCAGGCCTGAGACACATTTTACACGCTGCTTCTGTGGGTGGCACAACCAGTGCTGCAAGCCCACCAGCAGCAGTTAACTTACACACCCTTGGCACACGCAGTGCACTAGACTAGGGTCTGAACAGTAAGTCAACCAAGCCAATCATGGTAACACCAATCAATGTAACAATTTAACATAGGGAGCACTTGCACTGAGGCACTGATCAGCAGTGGCACAGTGCCCAAAGCAATAATCCAGCAAAAACATCGTAAACAGAGGAGGCAAACAGAAAAAAATGGAGGAGAGACACATGCCAATGATGCCAGGTCTAACAGGCAGCCTGTTGTGTTTACACAAATTATCCCTTAGCACACATGCACTGTTACGTACATCCCTGCAGTCTTGATGCAGTTCTGGAAGTCTCTTTGCTCATCTGTCTTGCACCAGACAATACACAGTGTTCAGAAACACACTCTTGGGACATACGCAGCAGCTTCTCCAACACTCTCATGTGTAGTACTCAGCTCTGTGTGCTGTTTCAGATAGCACTGTGTAATGCAAACACATTCAACGTCAGCAAGGCCTCATTTAAATTGATCTAGTCTATTCACTCACCCTGTAACACATGGACATGGTTTTAAGGAGCTGTTAGGACATGTGCTGTTTTCTGCTTCTGTAAATGATAAGGGAAATGTATCAGGCTGTAACAGTAATTTGGTACTATTCAGGGACTCTGTTTTGTTCCAAAAAACATAGCATGAGTCTGTGTGCGCACAGGAATTGTGGGCAGAGATTTAATTTGTGAAGATGTTGTTCAGTAAGAAATGCAGTCCCAGGAAAGGGGCAGCCTGTGTTATGTGCGTAAAAAGATGGCATGAGTCTGTGTGCACACAGGAATTGTGGGCAGAGATGTAATTTGTGAAGATGTTGTTCAGTAAGAAATGCAGTTCCTGGAAAGGGGCAGCCTGTTGTGTTTACACAAATTATCCCTTAGCACACATGCACTGTTACGTACATCCCTGTAGTCTTTATGCAGTTCTGGAAATCTCCCTGCTTATGTCTCTTGCAGCTGACAATACATAGTCTGCAGAAACACACTCTTGGGACACACGCAGCAGCTTCTCCAACACTCCCATGCGTACTACTCAGGTCTGTGTGTAATGCAAACACATTCAACGTCACCAAGGCCTCTTTTTCTTTGCTCTACTCTAAACACTCAGCCAGGTTGCATATACTTATGGCATGAAGTAGCTGTTAGGAAATGTGCTCTTTTCTGCCTCTGTGATTTTCCAGGTAAAATGTGTAAGGCTGTAACAGCAATTATCACTTGATCTACCAGAGTAGTAAATGTGCTTTGAATTTGGAAATCAAATTCTGTTTTCTGCTTAGAAGCACATCATGAGGCTGTGTGTGCACAGAAATTGTGGCCACAGATATCATTTGTGTTGCAGTTGTTCTGTTAAAAAATGCACTTGCAGGAAAGGGGCAGCTTGTTTTTTTTCAACTGTGGTGGTTAGTACTGTGCACAAATTAGTAAATCACAAATGAAAGAAATGGAAAATCATTTGAAATAAATGAAATGTAAAAAAAAATATTTAAATGAATTAAAATTACAAAAAGGATTTGTTTTTAGTTCCTTGCAGGTATTGCTGAGCAACAGTGAAAAAAAAATGCCTTTAAGGACAAGAAAAAGGAAAGAAAAGCAACAACAAGTATATCTGGACAAAACTGGGGAAAAAAAATAGCAGGAGAAGCTGGTGATGGCAAAAAGAAAAAGTCTACTGGTAAGCAGAGCAGAGATTTCTTAAAAAAGATTTTCAAAAAACAAAAAAATGGCAAAAATAACTGTAAAACAAAGAGAGTTTTATGTACAAAGCCACAACACAGTCATCAGCAAAAAAAAAAAGCTAATGTACAATCAGAAGTATGTCAAACAGATTTAACACGAAAATTAGATTTTAAAAACATTCGTCGAAAAATGTTTCAGAGAAGAGTGATGTTAAATTTGCTAAAGGATGTGAAAAAATATAAGAAAAAATCTAAGTTTATTAAGAATTTTTTTTTATAGAAAATATTGTAAGTAAGGCTTTGGAAATAAAAAGAAAACTTTTTATTCTAATTTTGAATAGGATGCGTAGATTAGAAAAATGAGTGAATGCAATGAAGTCACAAAGCAAAAGGAAAAGAGAAGTGAAAAAAAGTAACTTTTGTAAAGGGTTCTTGGGAGAATGGAAACACAGTTCAAGTGCTGAACCATTTTTTAATGAAGAGAGTTATCTTCAAAGTAATAGTTTGTTGCATGCAGTTGACACTAATGGTAGAGCATATGAAGTTAAGGATGGTTGTGTGATGCAAAAAGAGAAAATTGTCCCTAGAAATGAGGAAGAAGTAATGGCTGCTGAGGCTATGGGGAGACGTCCAAAAGCCCCAGTGTACATTTAAAACTGTAGTAGTATTTGTACTGTGAGTCAGGAATCTATTGATAAATTACGTGACTTTCTAAGAGAATATAGTAAAAAGAGTGTAAAACAGAAGATGAAGGTGCTTCAAACACTAGATCCATGCAGAGTGAGAGAAAATACTGGTTTGCAGGGACATTCTCTGGCTTGTCTATCTAGAAAAGTGTGTAAAAGTGTTTTTCATCATTTTAGGATGCTGGCTGTTCATCATACTGAAATGAGAAAGTTTGTGAGAACATTGTATTTTGCTAAAAGTCCAGCAGTAAAGTTGAATGAGTTGAATAATGCTCTGTTCCGTGGATCTGTATCAGATGTAGTGAAGGTTACTGATGAGATTCAGTTTTGTTACTTTGGTCCAGAACAAGAAAGTGCAGAAAAGGACACAGTAAATGAGGAAAATGAGGAACAGAATGTAGAACTCATTATTACTAAAAATTTTGAGGATGAAATGACAACATTTACTATCACCTCTAATGAAAGACCAAATATTACTTGTATTTGTTGCCGCAGAAGTCATTATAAAATTCAAACAAGGAGTGTTGATCTGTATAAAAAAAGTGAAAATGAAGATAATTATAAGTGGAAGGATTTTGCAACATATATATTTCTTGAAAATTGTTTTGAATTGGGTGAAGATCAGCGTATTTGTAAATACTGTTATAATAAGTTAGAAGAAAATAGAATGCCGACCAGAGCTGTACATAATAATTTAGAATTGGATGCTATTCCTGCCGAACTTTCTGAATTAAATACATATGAGTCTATACTCATTCAATGTGTTCATCCGTTCCAGACCATAGTACGTATGGAGCCCAAAACTGGTAAATTACCTCCTTCTGATTTACTGAGAGGTTTAAAAGGAAGAGTGGTGTATTTGCCCTTGGATTTGAAAAAAAATATGGAAACTATTGATGCAGATACTTTGGAAACTGAACCATTAGTAATTCTGGTTAATGGTGTACCTACAAAGAATAAGAAGATTTGGCAAGAGCTGGTGGATGTACGAAAAGTACAAAGAGCAAATTTGTATTTGAAAAAAAATAATAAATGGTATGAATCAATTTATATAGAAGAAGAAGAAGAAGATTTACAAGAAGACACAGAAACACAAACTGGTCAAATTGAAAAAGTGGACAAGTCAAAGGAAGAAGAAATTTATGAACATTTTAGCATACATCCTCTTCATTCAAAAGAAGTTATGGGAGACACTATTGATCTGTTTCAGATGAAGAAAGCAAAAGGAACTCCCGTGAGTGTATGGGAGGAGAGCTTGGAAGCTCGATGTTTTCCCCAGCTGTTTCCTACAGGAAAAGGAGGACGATACGATGAACGTCCAGAACAGATTCCAGCTTCTGAGTATCGGACTACAAGACTATATGCAGAAGATCCAAGATTTCGTCAAAGTATTCCTTATTTGTTCCATCTTTTATTTGAAAGTGACTTGTCTGCATTATCATATGCAGTAAATCACATTTTAAAAAGTGGAGTACATTTACAAAATGTGTCTGCTAAGGATTTTATGGAAAAAGTGCAGCACCGAGATGATCATTTGGAAACACAACTGATCAATCTGATGGCTTGTCAGCGTGGGACAAATGAATATTGGTACCGACGCCATGGTGAATTAAAATGCATGTTACGGAATTTAGGAACTCCAACATGGTTCCTTACCCTAAGCTGTGCCGAGTAGGCTTGGGATGATTTACTGGATTTTCTAAGAGAGGCAAATTCAAACATTAAAAACATTGAATACAAGACAGCTGGAGAACTGTGCTCTTTGGATCCAGTTAATGTTTGCAGATATTTCAATCATAGATTTGAGGCTATGATGTCCTTTATCTGCAATAAAAAAAATCCACCTCTTGGAGAAGTAGTGGATTTCTTTTGGAGAAAAGAGTACCAGGCAAGAGGTGCTCCTCATATTCATATGCTGTTGTGGATCAAGGATGCCCCAAAGTTTGGAACAGATACTGATGAAGCAGTGTTATCTTTCATTGAAGAATATGCAACATGTGCTATACCTAAAAACACAGAAGAGAAAAAGTTAAAAGAACAAGTTTTACGTTTCCAAAGTCATCGGTGTGGAAAATACTGTCGACGGAAGTACAAGACCAAAGATAAATTCTACACAAAGTGTCGATTTGGATTTCCTAGACCTGTTCTTTCAAAAGGAAGAGTCAACAGTTTTATGTCAGCTGTGCGACATACTATAACCAGAAAATCTCCCAAAAATACCTACAACCTAAAAAGAAATGAAGAGTCAAAATGCATAAATGACTTCAACCCAGTGATTTTATCCATGTGGAATGCTAACATGGATATTCAGTATGTGGCAGACAATTCTATTGCTGTTGCTCGGTATGTGACATCTTACATCACTAAATCTGAGAAAACAGAATTGAAGGAAATGTGGGAAGAGATTTCTCACGAGAAGACTGTCAGTAAGAAGCTGTACAGTTTCAGTTTAAAGATGTTATCGCATCGAGAAATTGGATCCTACGAATGCTCAGATAGGTTATCATCTGCAAGTCTTTACTCGAAATCCAGAAGAATAATTTGGGTAAGCTTAGGCCTTGCAGGAATGAGAAATCGGGTACTGAAATCTGTTGGAGAAATTGAATATTTGGCCGAGAATGACCCAGAAAGTACAGATATTTTGAAATCAAACATGTTGGACACATATTACCCAAAGAGAAGTCATCATCTTGAGAACATGTGTCTCTATGAAGTGCTGCAGAACTACATTTATTCACGGAAAGCCACAGAAGACATCAACAATGGAAAATATAAAGTCATTGGTGAGGAAGGATGTTTGGTGAAGCAAACAAAAGGAAGTTTGATAAATCACAGGAAGCTCAGTTGCGAAACTACTGACAAAAAGGAATTTTACTACTTGGCTCTTTTACAGCTGTTTAAACCATGGCGTTCAGAGGACGAACTACTGGGAGAATTTCAAAACGATGAAGATTCTTTTAATGCTAGCAAAGACAGCATAGAATGCAGTACTTTCACAACTTATGTCCAAATGTTAAATGAAGAAAATGAACAGGAAGCAAAAATTGCAGCTGAAGTAGCTAGAGACAGTTCTCAAGACAGCCAAAGTTCAGGAACACTTAGTCAAGATCCCCTAGGAAAACCGATCATAGAAAATGAAGCTGCAGTAGCCATGACTGAAGTAGAAACGGCTATGAATCAAGCACAGGAAGATTCAATTGACTTACTAAATCTGGAAGAACAACTGAATGAAGAACAAAAAGAAATTTATGAAGAAGTCATCAAAAAAATTGATCATGGATTACTACATGAAAAGAAAGAGTGCTCATGCACATCATTTGAACCAATCAGGATGTATGTGAGTGGACAAGCTGGAACTGGTAAAAGTTTCTTAATAAAAGTCATCAGAAGCTACCTACAGCAAAAAACAGCTTCAAATTTGTCTTGTGTGGTAACTGCTCCAACTGGGTTAGCAGCCTATAACATAAAAGGAATTACCTTACATCGCTTGCTAATGTTACCAGTGGAGCATGAGAACAAAATAGAATACCACAAACTAACTGGAGAAGCATGCCTCGAAGTTTCAAGAGTGTTGAAGAAGATGCAAGTTCTCATTATTGATGAGGTGAGCATGGTTTCAAATTTAATGCTTGCCTTTGTGCATTTAAGAATGCAACAAATACTTAAGAGAGACTATGACGTGTTATTTGGAGGTAAACACGTCATAGTTTTTGGGGATCTTCTGCAGCTCACTCCAGTTAAAGGACAACCAGTGTTTAATACTGTGACACATGAAGACACGAAGAAGTCATTAGGAAGCATTGGTAATGCGAATATTTGGTCGTTCTTTGAGTACAAAGAACTCACTACCAATATGAGACAAGCAAACGACGAAGATTATGCAAGTATTCTGAAAGATATCAGAATTGGACTACTCACAGAAGTTGGTAAAAAAGCATTACAGAGTCGGTTGCTACATAACTTATTTCCAAATGAAGAAATAGTTGCAGAGAAAATATACCAGAACATTGCAGAAAAAAATACTGTAATCTGCTTAATGCCAACACTACGTGAGTGCTCAATATTCAATGAGGAACTTTTGAAATTGGAAAACGAAGAGATTAAGAAAATGGAATCAGAGGACAAAATTCAGCATGAAAGAATTACTTTTACATTAACAGGCAAACTGAAAAATAAATTGGATTCACTAGAGAAGAATATTTCCAAAACAGCTGGATTAGAAAAAAATCTATATGTTTGCATGAATTGTCGAGTGATTTTAAGGAGAAATTGGGATGTAGAAAAAGGTTTAGTGAATGGAGCTATGGGAAGAGTTGTGGGTTTTATTAATTATCAGAAAAAAGAAGGAATTGAATGTTTAAAAATAAAATTTGATCAGATAGAAGAAGTTAAAGACATTTGTCGTTGTTCAGTTCGTTTCATGCTTGTGAAAGACTTATATGTGCGTAGAAAGCAGTTTCCATTTTCTCTAGCATATGCTGTAACTATTCACAAGTCTCAATGATTGACTGTAGATAGTGCTTTTGTAAACATTGGTTCTACTGTGTTCAAAGAAGGTATGGCATATGTTGCTCTGTCACGAGTAAAAACATTATCTGGTTTATTTATGATAGACTTTGATGACTCAAACGTTAGTGCTGATACAAACTGTGTAAAGGGGTATAATAGATTAAGAAGAACCTATGCTCCTCATTTAGGTCAGTATCCTGTGATTGAAAAACATGTTGTTTCTCGGAAAAGGAGATTTGAGAATATTTGTAATGTGGATGAACAGAACAAAAAAAAAAGGACAGTGATGTGATAGCAAGGAAAAAGAAAAAGGACAGTGTTGAAGAGGTTGTTGGTTGCCATTTTGAAAATAGCTCTGGTGTCAACTGCTATGCAAATGTAGTGCTGAATGTTGTATTTTATCTTGAAAAGTTGCTAGAACAGATAATAGTAAATCCTGGAAAAAGATTGTGTTCTCTGCTGAGTCTCCTTTTTGAGAAGCTGAGTACTGATAAAACTGAAATAGAAAGTGCTACTGATGTTAGAAATATTTTAGATGTATGTTCTGGTTCAACACAGTTTAAAGAAAATGTCCAGCAAGATGCTCAGGAATTCTTAATATATATTTTGAGTGTACTAGAAGATGAAGGAGTAGAAGTAGAAAACTTATTTGGTGTCTCTTACAAGTGGGAACATTGCTGTGAAAACTGTATGAACACATGTAGTAGTAATGTTGATTCAGAAAGGTTCATATTTTTACCATTACCACAAAGTAAATCAGTGACTTTTAGTAAATTAGTTAAAGATGCCAATCACAACATGGAATGTTCTAAATGTAAATCAGACATGTTTTCAACATTATTTTTACAGAAATATGGTCAGTATGTAATTTTAATGATGCAACGTTGTAGAACTGATGGTTCAAAATTAGACACTTTAATAAAGAAGTTTACAGGACAGCAATTATCAATTTCTGGAAAAACTCTTGTTACAGTTGCAATAATTTTTCATGAAGGACCTACTGTAACTTCTGGACATTACACAGTTTATCTTAAATGTGAAAAAGGCTGGACACTGTGTAATGATTCCCAATGAATTTTCAAGCAACGTTTGCCTTATGATTTACCCAATTCTTACTTAATTTTTTTGAAACCTAAATTTTGAAAACTAAAAACTGCATCTGAAGGAAGCATTTTTTGTAATTTTAAAGGATTAAAATTGAAGATATCACTTAAAAAGGATTTTGAAATTACTATTTGGCCTAAAGGAAAAGTAATAAAAACAATTGTGGACTCCTTTGACAGAAATTATTTTGGCATGCGTGCTTTTGCGACAAGGTTTAAAGACGGTTTGTCTAGAAATGTTTTATTCATCTAGAGAAGTAGTTGTAATATATATGTAATATTTCTAACAAGGTATATTTTAGTGAAGATTTGGGGCTTTTTTTAAGCAATCTTTCAGATTGTTTTTTTTTTGCCCGCTGTTAAATGATGAATACAATTGTTTTCACTATTTTAAGTGAAAAATAAAAAATTCTGAAAACAGCAAAAAAAGGGCAAAAAATTGCTTAGTAAAATATGTAAAAACATGTAATGCTTTTTGTAATGTATGATTGAATATTAATACATTTTTTCTTTTTTTGCAGAACTGGAAACATTTTTTTAAAAAAAAATTCTGTTCCCTTGCAAAATACTTGAAAAACTTTTTTTAGAAAAATTTTATTTTTTTAAAAAAATAAGTGAAAAATATTAGTATTACTCAATCCTCCCTTTTCATGCTTCCATTTCTTCACCTCTTTATGAACATTAAATTTTTTTTTTTTTTAAAAACAATTTTTAAAAAAAACCCTTGGGTGCGCGCAGGGTGCGCGCACCTCAAAAAAAAAATAAAAAAAAAATCCCTCAAAAACTTTTTGGGGTGGTTTAGTTTATAAGTGGCTCTTAAAAGAGCCCTTGAGTTAATGGAGGGAAACAGGAAGAGAAAAACTAAAAAAAAGAAAAAACATCTATGGCCTCCTGCACTCATGGGCATCAAATTTTCTCTGAATGAGATCAAGACTGGTCTCACCCACAGAAATAAGTTTACCGCAATCAGTGCAGCGTGTGGACAACCTAGCCAAACAAGGTGGTCCAAAAAGAGGTGTGGAAGAAGGCAAAGGCACCACTGCAGAAGAAGTGCTCGGCTGAGCTGCCGAAGATGTGCTCGGCTGAGCTGCTGCAGATGTCGTCGGTAGAGCAGGTGGAAGGTTTGCTCCAGAAGCTCGACGAAAAGTCACTGGATGGATTTTGTCAACATGCCTCAACATAGTGTGAATGCTAAAAGAATACTTCTTATTAGGATTTCCACGTGACAAGACTTTTTGACAAAGTACACAAGTCACTTTAGGTGCATTTACCTTCTTTAGTCCCTCAGGAAAAGTGAAAAACTGCCATATAAAGCTGTCTTTCTGCTTCCTGTTCCTCTGCCTCTCAAGAGTGTCCTGGTCACTGTCTGAAGATGGTTGCTGTTCAGCCATTGTCTCTCAACAACAGAATAGCTCCTTCTCCAAAGCAATCAGAACTAATAATGAGGGGAGTAGGTGTGGTTTGGGAAGAATCTGGAACTGAAAGTACTTCTAACCAATCAAAAGTGATGATTCTTGATCACATGACTTGCCATGAGGGGATTGGGTGTGGTGTTGAAACAATTAGAAACTGAAAGTAATGATAACCAATAAGAAGTGCTGTTTTATTATGCATAAACCCGAGGTGCGCGCACTGCGCAAGCTCCGAGCGCGCACCTCGTGATTACGTATGCGCGAACGCGTAGGAGCGCATATGCATACGTCATATGCGCGTACCTAGCGCGCATACATTGAACACGCGTATACGCGATCGTTATTGCGCGTAATTTTAGCGTATGCGGAAGTAAACCGCGTGGAGCGCGTAGGACGCACGCACGCATGCGTACGTACGAACGCATACGTACTGGGTGCGCGCTCCCAGCGCGCACTATAACGTATATTTGCGTACGTAAATAACGTACGACGGTATTCATAAAAAACTTACGAAATTGTACTAGGAGCGCGCCCAGAGCGCGCACCCCAAGAATTTATATAAAAAAAAAGTGGAGAAAAATTAATTGCAAAAATTATAAAAAATAATCAACTTTATCCTAATTGAAATTTTTAAAAAAAAACAAAAACAAATAAAAAGATACAGATAATATATAAATGAATACATAGGAATTTTATTTTTATTAAAAATATTTTTTAATAATTAAATAATACAAAAATTAGCATTTAAAAAACCGTACAAATTCACTGAAAAAACCAAAGGTTTCACACACGTTATAGTTAGGAATTAGCATTTAAAAAACCTTGCAAATTCACTGAAAAAACCATAGGTTTCACACATGTTATAGTTAGCTGGACATTTCACTCGTGAAAAACCAATGAAATTCCCCCGTTATAGTTAGTTCAGCTAACTATAACTCGCGCACCCGCAATCCACTGCTGATGACGTCACATATTACATCACTCATGACATGGTCAGTGACATCACTCATGACATCACTGATGACATCTCAAATGACATCACTGATGACATCATCCTTGTGATAGAGTGGCAGACCTCCTCTCACCCTAATATAACAATTGATACAAACATTCAAAAATAGAGACTAAAATTTACAAAATATTGGACATACCAATACCAGTTACAACAATCTCTTCAGTAATTCTAAGATCCACATACACATCCACTCATTCACCAACAGTCCTGTACAGTCACTCATACATGTACTCACTCATATGTACTCATACACCTATACATCCTGTTACACAATGCCACTCATCCACAGAGTTACTCATACACATAGTCACTCATGCTAATAAAGAATCAAACATACATTTACTTGCATATACACTTATAAACACACCACCACACTTACTCCTACGGAAACTTACACATACTTAGTCTTTTAAACAATCACTTATAGAAACACATACTTATTAATACAGGAACTCTTTCAATCTCTCACTCTAACATATACTCACTTATATACACCAATAGTCACATATACTAGTTTAAAACATAAGTAGTTACTCATAAATACACTATTGAGAAAGTCATTCACTCACTAACACACCCTTACACATACTCATCCACCCATACAGTCCTGCACACATGCTGTCTTCAACACATACAGTGAGTCACTCATTCATGCACCTATGCACTACGTAATACCCCCCACCGAACCATGCAGACACTCAGACTGATACTCAAAATTCCAACTAATAACCTATATAGACACCCATGTACCTACTCACCAACCCATGCAGCCACTTATACACAAAGTGAGAGACTGATACAGATATTTACATATTTAAACATTACTCACTAAGCCATGTATTCACTATGATACACTTAATCAGTCAGTTACACAATAAATTTTTCAAAAAAAAATAATCCATTTAGACACTTATATACCCATTTATTCTTCCATCGACCTTGAGATATACATATATAAAACATATGTAATTTTCAGAAAAACACACATTCACTGGATGATGTCATCAGTGATGTCATCAGTGATGTCATTTGAGATGTCATCAGTGATGTCATGAGTGATGTCACTGACCATGTCATGAGTGATGTAATATGTGACGTCATCAGCAGTGGATTGCGGGTGCGCGAGTTATAGTTAGCTGAACTAACTATAATGGGGGAATTTCATTGGTTTTTCACAAGTGAAATGTCCAGCTAACTATAACGTGTGTGAAACCTATGGTTTTTTCAGTGAATATATATATATATCTATATCACCAGTATGTAGTTATAGTTAGAACCTAGTTTCCATAGGAAAAGTATTTTTTGACTGGGCTAAACCTTTGGCGTTGTTTGACCATTCTTCATTAAATTTTCCCAAAAAAGTGGCAAAATAGGTTCTGGTTGTCATGGCAAGTTTTGGAATGATCTGTGCTGTGGGGACTAAGAAATAGGGGTGCAAAAAAAGGGTGTGTTTGTAATGTTAATTCCAATAGGAACGCAATGTTGAACCTACAGCCCAAACCGCTGGACGGAGCTACACCAAACTTGGCAGAAAGGTAGATGTTATGCAGATTGTGCTTTTTGCTATTTGGTGCAAATCCGTCCAGTAGTTTTTGAGAAATTTAAGCCAAAAATTATAGATATATCTCTGGCTGTGAATATTTCGTGAAGGTTTCGAGATTAATTGTGGATGCGCGTGCCAACAGGGATGCACTGATTGGCTGCACGCAACCTGAACCTAAACAAAAAGTTGTGGCTGCCATTTTATCATTCAGGAATGGTTCCGGGGGCTAAAAATTTGTGGGAAAGCTAATATAAGGGTTCAGGGTGGCATGAGTCTGACCACATGTTTGAGTAATTGGTGTGAAGTTATGTGTCCAAAATTGATTTTTTTTGATCATGCATGATATATGTGACGATGCCGCAACTGCTAGTGCTGCCCCCCATGTACCGCCATGGGGTCATCTCGAATATCAGACATGCTCGTGAATATTGGTGCAAATATAAAAAAAGATATCACTGAATCATTAATATGCATTGTTATTGAGATACTGAGATTGTGATAAATGTTTCTATAGATTTATTTAAATAGTGAGTTATCTTTAGTGATGGTTAGAATGAATTATATATTTATAATTTTTTTATGTGGTGCTGGCTATTGAATTCCTGCTTTTGCATTCCGCTTTTTCGCGACGTAGCTGCGGGGATCACAATGACTAACGTGACCTCACTGCGAAAACGTACAATAGGTTTTAGAGGTGGTTTTTCGAGAAATACACTAGAAAAATATGAGTTTGAAGTGCACATTAATAAACCCCTAGTGTGTAAAATACTGTAATATGTGTGCATATATGGTTTTTTCTCTTTATGGAAAAGGCGCTATTGTCACAGTTAACAGCAACATCGCAACATCCCGAATAACCACAAAAAGGTAAAATAGGTCTTAAAGATGGATTTTAAAGAAACTTAGTACCAAAACATGAGTTTAAACGTGTTTAAAGATGCAAAGTAGAAAGTCGCTGTTAATGCAAATAGTATGATGTTTCTCTTCTTTATTTTTCAATTTGTACTAAAATTATCAGCCAACGCGTTTCGTCCTTATTACATAGGACTTCTGCAGGGCAATGTTGATTTAAGGCAACATCCAATTCGCTGGATTATGACCTGTTGGCAAGAGTTATCTTGAACTAACCTTGCAGCCTGGCTTCTGTTCAGAATATCAAACTAATAACCAAAGCCAAGCTGGAACAAGCTGTTTGACGCGATCCAATACGCAGATAAATGAATTAAGATACCAGGTATATTTGGTTTGATATATACACAGCAAAGAGCTACGGAGGGAAAAAGGCCTAGGTCGCCCTCCTCTCAATCAATATATTTCTACACAGGCCTAGGTCTTAGAAGGTATAATGGCAATGAAATGTGGTTCAAACCCTATCTTTTAAGGTATTTTGTACTCCCCATTTTTCCAAATTTTGAGGTAGTCGCCAACAAAACTCGCCCCCTTCAATTTTTAATTTTTAATTAATAAAGGTTTTACTTCTGGCAGTCATCCCAATGAGCCTCGCGGTGTGAAAGCTCACCAGGTGTTTCTCAAATCAAAATAATGAAAGAAACGTGAAGAAAAAATGTGAACGAGGCGAGATGGCACCTCACGTGCGCAACACCAATTGAGCCTGCTGATTGGTACTCATCAGCTCTGCCCACTCTTATCATCATCGGTGGCCATCACGCTCCAAAAATAATAATAAACAAGTGTCCACAACATAAACCCAAAAGGAAATTTTTAGGTAAATAGTGCGACTGAATAGTGAAAAATAAAAATTGGAAAGGATGCACCCTCTATAGGTTCAACCTTTATTCTTCCTTAGAAGTGCACCCAGTTCAAATCTAAAAAAGGTTGCTAAATATGCATACCATTATGTAGTGCCAACATGTTTCATCGCCAAAATGTATTTATAGCGATTTCGTCAGGGCAGGTACAGTCGCTTGGCACACGTCAGGGACACTCCTTAGAGTTTCATTCGGGGACTGCCAAAAGTAAAAGACACACACAGCTTAACTATTACCACAACCAATTCAACATGGACAGATATATGTCTCTCATTAAAATTCATCAATTACCCTTGTAGAGCCATAGCCTCTCGTACCAGCTCTGGTTTATAGGTCCCCCTAAGGCTCCTTATGTGAGTCCTCGTGATGGTTCAGCATTCAGCCGTAATGCCAATCTATGGATAGGGCAATTTCAATGTACTCAGATTTCTGATGTTTACATGCTCTTATCAACAGCATAGCCTCCCACACTAGTACCACGGGCCCCTGGTTATTAATATTCTGGTGTCTCTCTACGCGCTTATTGCCGCTGTCCTGGAATTATCATGGCCCGGTATGCGTCCGTACATACTAATGTGTCCTCCCCCATATATCACAGGACCCCACTATTATCAAAACGCCACCAACCAGGAGCAAACGAGGCGGTCTTTAAGAAAGTGGTCAGTATATCGAGATTTTATCAAAGTGTTTAGATATTTGGCCCATACGGGGTCACAAGGGATCATCTATATCATGTCCAACCCCCCTTCTTCTCATTCAACACCTCCTTACCACCCAAAGCCTCACGGAGCTCCTTCTCTCCGCCGGTCGCGTGTATTGTGTTCCCGCGTCCGATTATATTCCTTCTCCGGGGCCGCCCACCATATCGCGGAGCTAGTATAGGCGCCATTTTGGATTGGGGAGTACAAAATCGAGATCAAGCACCTGCAAATGCCAAACTCTATATTGTGCGCAGTTGAGTCCTGGGCCATAGTTTAGAAAATAGTTTCTGATGTATTTCTCCAAAGGGCTACATAGTGATTATCAGTGTGATGTTACACTCACCTATGCCTCCCGTTTACCCTTATGGGCGCCATCTTTGGCTAGTAAACTCAGTTGAGATTAAGTACGTTGCTCGTGCCAATCTCTATATAGTGGGGCAGATTTATGAGCCCCTTGCGCCACTTTTGCGTCACTTTTAACATGGGAAAAGTGACGCAAAAGTGGCGCAAGGGGCTCATAAATCTGCCCCAGTGTCTTTAGTGCGGTTAGTGCGTGGTTAAGTCCTGGGCCATCATCTAGGAATTATTTTCTTTTCTTTTCTGATGTACTACTCCAGAAGGCTACTTGGTGCTTATCGGTGGGGTATTACAATCACCTATGCCTTACGTTTACCATTATGGGTGCCATCTTTGGCTAGGTGACCTGATTATATCCCGGAGAGTTGGATTTCTGATTTACGTCTTTGTTAATTCGCCTTAGTCGCTTTCAGGAGGATACGTGTCCGAGATTGAGAATCAGCATGGTTATATCATGGTTATATCATGAGCAATGGTGTAGCAAACCTAGAGCACTTCCTCTCTAAAATAATCATGGATAATTCTTAATGGTTCTTTGTGGGATGATACATGTATGTTACCCTACATGTATCCTGGAGTCGGGGGCTGTTATATCCTGGAGAGTTGGATTTCTGATTTACGTCTTTGTTAATTCGCCTTAATCGCTTTCAGGAGGATACGTGTACGAGATTGAGATTAAGCATGGTTATATCATGGTTATATCATGGGCAATGGTGTAGCAAAACCAGAGCACTTCCTCTCTAAAATAATCATGGATAATTCTTAATGGTGGAGAGGTGTGGCTCACTGGTTAGAGGCGGCAGACCCGTAAGCAGAGAATCGGCCAGGGACCAGGGTTCAATTCCTGACGCGGCAGGGTTGTGGACCACGGTCAAAACGGACTCGATAATTCTCGCCTCGGTACCTACTCTAACCAGGAACACACTCGGCAACTCTGGGCATTAAGCTTGCCTCATCTCTACAACGGCCCCCCACAGACGCCGGGGATGCCTGGTTTCACCTTGGAGATACCCAGAAAGGGACCATCTCACAGGGATAGCCAGGACGGGTTCCCCAGCGGTCTACAGCGCCGGGACGCCTCGTTGCTGGGGCAGCTGTGCGCTTTACAAGTCTACAACATTTACATTTACATTTAATGGTTCTTTGTGGGATGATACATGTATGTTACCCTACATGTATCCTGGAGTCGGGGGCTGTTATCTGATGGTTCCATGCCCCCCGACCTGGTCAGGGCAGAAGGAGGGAAAGTAGACAAGAGTTTCAGCGACCTTAACTGTTTGTCCATTGATACATATAGTTCCCTTTTATAAAAGATCAATATCGTGCCCTCCCCCACTCAATTTGGTCATTAAGTCCAACCTGGTCAGACTTCTCCTGGAAAATCCATCTGGCTTCCTTTGAGGCCAGTAGATCTTCAACGTTTTGGGGTGAACCTATTATCCTCTCTAAGACCACCCATGTAAATGTATGCTTGGTGTTATGACAGTGTTGCACCAATTTGGTCATGAGCTTGCCTATTCTGATCGTGCTCCGATGTTCCTGTACTCTGACTTTCACCTTCCTCGTTGTAAGTCCAATGTATTGTAAGTTACATTGGCACGTCAGTCTGTAGACCACATTGGCGGTGTTGCAATTGCTAAAGCACTTTAAATGCCAGATATTTCCTGAGTTGAGGGTTACACTTTGGGTTTTCTTTGTTAATCCACACACAGGGCATAGTCCGCATGGATAATGTCCTGAGGGGATGGACGACTCTGTGGTCCTCTGTGCCATTTTAACCCGTGTGTGTACAAGTTTGTCGCCCAGGTTGCTAGATCTTTTAAAAGCAAACCTCGGGGGGGCATGCTAAAATCCTCAGTAGACAGCAGTGCCCAATGCTTCCGTATGGACTGACGGATCTGTGTGGCTAAAGGGTCAAACGTCATGACCACAGGTAAGCAGTCATCTTTTGTTTTTTCATTTTTCTGGAGCAACACACTCCGCGGGGTGTTCATTGCTCTTTTTTTAGCCTGTCTAATGATTTTCCGAGGGTACTGCCTCATCTCAAGTTTGGCACAGAGTTCTTCTGACTGGTCAAGGAATGTAACAGTGGATGAACAGTTCCTGCGGTACCGAAGGAACTGTCCCACGGGTAAATTATCCCTGAGGGCTCTGGGGTGATAAGAGTTGTAGGACAGGAGGGAGTTTTTATCTGTGGGTTTTTGATGCACTTTTGAACACAATCTACCCCCTTCTTCATGGATATCAAGATCCAGATATACTGCTGTCTGGCTACTATAGTTCCAAGTGAACCTCAAGCTGGGGTCTTGATGGTTCAACCAATTGAGAAACTCTAATAACCCGTCCTCTAGACCCGACCAGACACAGAACACGTCGTCTATATACCTCTTCCAGAGGCGGATGTTACTCTGGAAGGGATTAGACTGATGGTATATGGCGTGCTCCTCGAACTGGCCTACATAAATACAGGCCAGACTCGGCGCCATCGTCGCGCCCATAGACGTGCCCGTGGTCTGCAGGAACATTTTGTCTTTATAGCAAAAATAGTTCTGTGTTAGGGCAAGTTCAACGCACTGTAGTACGAAGGATTGTGGAGCATCATAAACCACTCTTGTCCCTTAAGAGCATGCGCTGCTGCCACCAACGCTGCATCTTGTGGTATACAGGTATAGAGTGACTCTATATCGATGGTTACCATAAGCTCATTGCATGAGTCAAAATGAAAGTCCTCTAAGATGTTAAGGATTTCTGTGGTGTCTTTTACGAAGGATTTCTGATTGATAACTGACTCCCTCAGAAAAAAGTCGGCAAATTGTGAAAGGGGCTCCAACACCGACTGGATCCCCGAGACAATGGGTCTACCAGGCGGGGGACGTTGTGGCTTGTGGATTTTGGGTAAAATGTAGAACGCCGGAGTTCTAGGCTTGTCATTGACCAAGAAATCCGCCTCCTTAGTCGTAATCCATTTTTTCTCCTTAGCCACGCCTACCATCTTCTTGATGATTTCTAAAAGTTCATCCACGGGGTCCTGTATAAGTGGACAGTAGTTTTGGCGGGCACTTAATAGTCTCATCACTTCGGTGTCATAATCGATGGTATTCATAACCACTACAGCTCCACCCTTATCTGCGTTTTTAATCGTAAGTTGCTGGTTATTCTGAAGACCCTTGACTGCTTCCCAGTCCTGCCGACTCATGTTGTTAAATTTAGGGATAGTACTTGGCTGTTCTAATCGAGATATATCCTGTAATAAATTATTCTCAAATACCGTTACTTCAGGGCCTACCATTGCGTTAGATGGACAAAAATTAGATGGCTTTCTGATCTTGAGGTTTGTTAGCGAAGAACTTTTTCAATTTTACTCTTCGCAAGGTTTCATGGAGCTCAATCCTACATTTAAAGGGGTTATTTAAAACTCTTTCTTCATTAGTGGTGAGTACATGGTCTGATAAGTTCACCACTATCACTTATCAGACCATGTACTCACCACTAATGAAGAAAGAGTTTTAAATAAAGGGTTAGGGTTTGTTCCCACCCCCACACATGACCCCTTTAAATGTAGGATTGAAACCTTGCGAAGAGTAAAATTGAAAAAATTCTTCGCTAACAAACCTCAAGATCCTACACTCCCGTTTAATACCACACTCAGAAAGCCATCTAATTTTTGTCCATCTATCGCAATGGTAGGCCCTGAAGTAACGGTATTTGAGAATAAGGTATTACAGGATATATCTCGATTAGAACAGCCAAGTACTATCCCTAAATTTAACAACATGAGTCGGGAGGACTGGGAAGCAGTCAAGGGTCTTCAGAATAACCAGCAACTTACGATTAAAAACGCAGATAAGGGTGGAGCTGTAGTGGTTATGAATACCATCGATTATGACACCGAAGTGATGAGACTATTAAGTGCCCGCCAAAACTACCGTCCACTTATACAGGACCCCGTGGATGAACTTTTAGAAATCATCAAGAAGATGGTAGGCGTGGCTAAGGAGAAAAAATGGATTACGACTAAGGAGGCGGATTTCTTGGTCAATGACAAGCCTAGAACTCCGGCGTTCTACATTTTACCCATAATCCACAAGCCACAACGTCCCCCGCCTGGTAGACCCATTGTCTCGGGGATCCAGTCGGTGTTGGAGCCCCTTTCACAATTTGCCGACTTTTTTCTGAGGGAGTCAGTTATCAATCAGAAATCCTTCGTAAAAGACACCACAGAAATCCTTAACATCTTAGAGGACTTTCATTTTGACTCATGCAATGAGCTTATGGTAACCATCGATATAGAGTCACTCTATACCTGTATACCACAAGATGCAGCATTGGTGGCAGCAGCGCATGCTCTTAAGGGACAAGAGTGGTTCTATGATGCTCCACAATCCTTCGTACTACAGTGCGTTGTACTTGCCCTAACACGGAACTATTTTTGCTATAAAGACAAAATGTTCCTGCAGACCACGGGCACGTCTATGGGCGCGACGATGGCGCCGAGTCTGGCCTGTATTTATGTAGGCCAGTTCGAGGAGCACGCCATATACCATCAGTCTAATCCCTTCCAGAGTAACATCCGCCTCTGGAAGAGGTATATAGACGACGTGTTCTGTGTCTGGTCGGGTCTAGAGGACGGATTATTAGAGTTTCTCAATTGGTTGAACCATCAAGACCCCAGCTTGAGGTTCACTTGGAACTATAGTAGCCAGACAGCAGTATATCTGGATCTTGATATCTATGAAGAAGGGGGTAGATTGTGTTCAAAAGTGCATCAAAAACCCACAGATAAAAACTCCCTCCTGTCCTACAACTCTTATCACCCCAGAGCCCTCAGGGATAATTTACCCGTGGGACAGTTCCTTCGGTACCGCAGGAACTGTTCATCCACTGTTACATTCCTTGACCAGTCAGAAGAACTCTGTGCCAAACTTGAGATGAGGCAGTACCCTCGGAAAATCATTAGACAGGCTAAAAATAGAGCAATGAACACCCTGCAGAGTGTGTTGCTCCAGAAAAATGAAAAAACAAAAGATGACTGCTTACCTGTGGTCATGACGTTTGACCCTTTAGCCACACAGATCCGTCAGTCCATACGGAAGCATTGGGCACTGCTGTCTACTGAGGATTTTAGCATGCCCCCCCCCCCGAGGTTTGCTTTTAAAAGATCTAGCAACATGGGCGACAAACTTGTACACACACGGGTTAAAATGGCACAGAGGCCCACAGAGTCGTCCATCCCCTCAGGACATTATCCATGCGGACTATGCTCTGTGTGTGGATTAAGAAAGAAAACCCAAAGTGTAACCCTCAACTCAGGAAAGATCTGGCATTTAAAGTGCTTTAGCAATTGCAACACCGCCAATGTGGTCTACAGACTGACGTGCCAATGTAACTTACAATACATTGGACTTACAACGAGGAAGGTGAAAGTCAGAGTACAGGAACATCTGAGCACGATCAGAATAGGCAAGCTCACGACCAAATTGGTGCAACACTGTCATAACACCAAGCATACATTTACATGGGTGGTCTTAGAGAGGATATTAGGTTCACCCCAAAACGTTGAAGATCTACTGGCCTCAAAGGAAGCCAGATGGATTTTCCAGTAGAAGTCTGACCAGGTTGGACTTAATGACCAAATTGAGTGGGGGAGGGCACGATATTGATGTTTTATAAAAGGGAACTATATGTATCAATGGACAAACAGTTAAGGTCGCTGAAACTCTTGTCTACTTTCCCTCCTTCTGCCCTGACCAGGTCGGGGGGCATGGAACCATCAGATAACAGCCCCCGACTCCAGGATACATGTAGGGTAACATACATGTATCATCCCACAAAGAACCATTAAGAATTATCCATGATTATTTTAGAGAGGAAGTGCTCTGGGTTTGCTACACCATTGCTCATGATATAACCATGATATAACCATGCTGATTCTCAATCTCGGACACGTATCCTCCTGAAAGCGACTAAGGCGAATTAACAAAGACGTAAATCAGAAATCCAACTCTCCAGGATATAATCAGGTCACCTAGCCAAAGATGGCGCCCATAATGGTAAACGTAAGGCATAGGTGATTGTAATACCCCACCGATAAGCACCAAGTAGCCTTCTGGAGTAGTACATCAGAAAAGAAAAGAAAATAATTCCTAGATGATGGCCCAGGACTTAACCACGCACTAACCGCACTAAAGACACTGTATAGAGATTGGCACGAGCAACGTACTTAATCTCGACTGAGTTTACTAGCCAAAGATGGCGCCCATAAGGGTAAACGGGAGGCATAGGTGAGTGTAACATCACACTGATAATCACTATGTAGCCCTTTGGAGAAATACATCAGAAACTATTTTCTAGACTATGGCCCAGGACTCAACTGCGCACAATATAGAGTTTGGCATTTGCAGGTGCTTGATCTCGATTTTGTACTCCCCAATCCAAAATGGCGCCTATACTAGCTCCGCGATATGGTGGGCGGCCCCGGAGAAGGAATATAATCGGACGCGGGAACACAATACACGCGACCGGCGGAGAGAAGGAGCTCCGTGAGGCTTTGGGTGGTAAGGAGGTGTTGAATGAGAAGAAGGGGGGTTGGACATGATATAGATGATCCCTTGTGACCCCGTATGGGCCAAATATCTAAACACTTTGATAAAATCTCGATATACTGACCACTTTCTTAAAGACCGCCTCGTTTGCTCCTGGTTGGTGGCGTTTTGATAATAGTGGGGTCCTGTGATATATGGGGGAGGACACATTAGTATGTACGGACGTATACCGGGCCATGATAATTCCAGGACAGCGGCAATAAGTGCGTAGAGAGACACCAGAATATTAATAACCAGGGGCCCGTGGTACTAGTGTGGGAGGCTATGCTGTTGATAAGAGCATGTAAACATCAGAAATCTGAGTACATTGAAATTGCCCTATCCATAGATTGGCATTACGGCTGAATGCTGAACCATCACGAGGACTCACATAAGGAGCCTTAGGGGGACCTATAAACCAGAGCTGGTACGAGAGGCTATGGCTCTACAAGGGTAATTGATGAATTTTAATGAGAGACACATATCTGTCCATGTAGAACTGGTTGTGGTAATAGTTAAGCTGTGTGTATGTGTGTGTCTTTTACTTTTGGCAGTCCCCGAATGAAACTCTAAGGAGTGTCCCTGACGTGTGGCAAGCGACTGTACCTGCCCTGACGAAATCGTTATAAATACATTTTGGCGATGAAACATGTTGGCACTACATAATGGTATGCATATTTAGCAACCTTTTTTAGATTTGAACTGGGTGCACTTCTAAGGAAGAATAAAGGTTGAACCTATAGAGGGTGCATCCTTTCCAATTTTTATTTTTCACTATTCAGGCGCACTATTTACCTAAAAATTTCCTTTTGGGTTTATGTTGTGGACACTTGTTTATTATTATTTTTGGAGCGTGATGGCCACCGATGATGATAAGAGTGGGCAGAGCTGATGAGTACCAATCAGCAGGCTCAATTGGTGTTGCGCACGTGAGGTGCCATCTCGCCTCGTTCACATTTTTTCTTCACGTTTCTTTCATTATTTTGATTTGAGAAACACCTGGTGAGCTTTCACACCGCGAGGCTCATTGGGATGACTGCCAGAAGTAAAACCTTTATTAATTAAAAATTAAAAATTGAAGGGGGCGAGTTTTGTTGGCGACTACCTCAAAATTTGGAAAAATGGGGAGTACAAAATACCTTAAAAGATAGGGTTTGAACCACATTTAATTGCCATTATACCTTCTAAGACCTAGGCCTGTGTAGAAATATAATATATTTGGTTTGATTGCCATAGACCGGTGATGGGCATGCAAGTTCAATTAAGGACTAGCACATGATGATGGAGATTATCCACCCAGACTAGTGTACTTTAAACAGAGTGTACACTGGCATGACTTGGCTTCCGAAGCGATTGCAAGCAAAGTTTGCTTGCAATCGCTTCGGAAGCCGAGTTTTCATATTCCCTGGGAAGGGGAAGTGCTTCTGGACAGGGGGCACATTTGAGAACTTGCACACAGAAATGTTTACTATCTAAAATAACTGGGTAATTTATGGTACTGGGGCTGCACATGTGTTTTATGGTCCACTGTTCGTTTCTCGTGTTTTTTGTTTAAAGATACATGTTTATAGTAATATGTGTAGTGCAATGTTTTCAATGGATTTTTTGGGTTAATAGTTTTGGATGTGTTGGTGGCAGTTGAATGTCTGCTTATCTTTTCTATTCTCACAATGTCTCCACGACCATCAGGACCTTGTTGCAAAGATTCACAAAAATGAAAAAAAAAGGATCTTTTAAAAGAAAATTAACAATATTTTAGGTACTAGGGTGACTCTGACAAGAGACTTTGTGTGGATTGTGTCTATATGCCAGCTAGAAATAAGACCAGGTGCAGAGTTTTAGGTTACTTAGAAACACCCCGTCCATCATCTCCTTGTGATTGCTTTGTTTGCCCTAAGTTGGCATGGTGGTCCCTTGCTCACTTTGCCACTGGATTAAAGCTAGCCTGGCTGATGAGGGCTGTTAGCCCAAAACTGGTCCCAAGATGCTTGTTTCCGGTCCAGGGAGGACATGGCTTGGCAGTTTGAGCTGGACTGTTCCCATGAGGCACAGGATCAAGACTGATTTGCATTTAGCTGTTTCTGAACTGGGGTGGTGAAGTGAGGTAAAGAATGATGATGGATTCAACCCAGATCTGTGACTGGGGGTGAGTGTCTGAAAAGTTTCAGCGCTCTATCCATCATCTCCTTGTGTTTGCTTTAATAATAGTGATTTTCACAAAATATTTTCAATAAAGCATTATTAAAAGCATTTTTAAAAACCATGAAACCTGTAGTGGAGTCTTTTGTTAAAAACCTTTAGTCTACAAAGTGCAGCTACACAGCCAACCACACTGGGTCTCTGCACTCCAGCTGAACACCATACAGCTCCAGCTCAGAGTGCTTTAAACAAATATGGCACGCTCTCCTTGAGCCATCGCCATCACAGTGGGATTGGGACTGATCGACAATTAGTCAGTGGTCCCACAAGTTATGATGCCACCACTGTGTAGGGAAGCAAAATCATAGCTCTTTCCATTGTGGCTTGTGCTGTGGCCCAAAAAGGGCCACAGTACAAGCTGCATTGGAAAAAGGGATGTTTTGAAACATCCATGCACTGTGTGCCAGGCACCATTTGGTGCCTGGCACACGTGGTATGGATGTTTGGGGGCATCTGTGGTGCCCCCCAGGCTTCACAGTGGAGGCAAATGGGGGACAGGAGCCCTGCTAGGGCCCCAAAAGTCCCTTTCTGACAGCCTTTCTATGGTGGTCAAACCACCATGGAAAGGCTGTTGGAAAGCGGCATCATAATTCTTCTGTAGAGCCTGAGCAGGCACCACTTCTATTGTAGGGAATGCGATTTGACGGATGGGCCGATGGGCTCCTTGAGCCCATCAGAAGTATTGGTCGGTCCCTCCGACTGATGCAGTTCGACCAACCGAATCATAATGCGGCGGTTCGACCTCTCTACTGGATGTGGGTTGGACTGCCACTGACGACCTGTCGGTGGTGGTCCGACAGACATCCTAATGAGGCCCTGTGTTTTTTTAAATGTTGCTCTAGGGGCAGCCCAAAACAAAATTAAAAAAATGGTTGGTGGTACCCCTGCCCTTCTAGGGGTACCAACAGGAAGGAACAATACAATTTCAAAGCCCTCACAGGGCATAATGGGGTGCTCCTTGCATGGAGCATTGAATATTAAATAAGCCACTCCTGCCAGTTATTTATCATTCCTTATTTATCATTCCTGCCGGCTCCCCAGCCAGTTTCCCATGTAGCCTCCATAGAGGGTGCCGGCAGGCGCTGGGTATTATTTGAATGTGGATGTCCTTGTGCCCACCCAGGGAACCCACATCAAGGGAAATCGTCAGAGGCAGCAGGGTAGCCCCAAAGCCACCTCATTTCTTGCTGGTTTCCCAGCCTGCTACATTCATTTTCTCTTGACCAGGCAGAAGCAGCTCTCCCACAAGAAATACAGTAGTGATGGAGCCCCTGGGACACTGCTTTAATGGCCCCAGGGTATGGGGTCCCCGGGGCAGGTCTAAATCTCCAAGAAGGGGGCCCTGCTCTCTCCAAGAAAAATACTGGCCCCTGAGATGAGGTCCTTAAGGCCTCTCTAAGGCTCGTCAAATAATATATTATATTTATATCCCTGGTGCCTTACAAGAATGTATGACGTTACACTGTGAGCAAATACCAGCGGTAGGTTACAACGTGGTTAACAACCGCGTTGTTACCATGCGTGGCTTTACATCGCAAGTCGTTTCTACGACTTGCCCTAGATCGCACGCTGGACTTAGGAATAGTATAAATTACTATTCCTACTCCAGTTAGCGCAACAGCAGGGAATGTGTTGGACTTAAAATACAACACATTCCCTGGTGTTGCACACCACCTAACCCAAGTCATAGAAACGACTTGCGATGTAAAGCCACGCATGGTAACAACGCGGTTGTTTTAACGACCACGTTGTTACCTACCTGCGTGGTAACAGTAGCGTTGTAAACGCTGTTTCCCGCCTTATAAAGGCTTGGGGAAGGGGACGCAGTCCACCCTCTCCATAAATACCTATACTAGCGAGGGGGACTGGGGATTCCTCTCCAATTGTAACAACCCTCCAGGTCCTAGCGCACCCTAGGGGGCTTAGTTCTTTTCAAAAGGGCGGAGGCGTCGCAGATTCCGGAGTGTATGACTTAGGTGTAAGTTATAGTTAGTTCACTAAACTATAACTGGCAAACTTCTGTTTTTTTTCAGTCTTTAGAGGATAGTTTGTGTCTTATTTAAACACCTAACTATGACATTACACTCTCCTTTGGGTTTTTTCGATGAATTTCATTGGTTTCTTGATTACATTCTAAGTTGAGCATATGCCCAACCCCAGGGAGTGAGCGCAGATAGAGTTGGCCACAGGGCCTATTGTTTTGGTGTAAATGTTCATGCATACCTAATTTTTTTCTGAGCATTAACCCCTTCATGCCTAACCCAAGGCTCTCTTTAAACTCCAATTTCTCTGATGAACGAGTTTTACACTAAATCACAGAAAGCATGCTTTCTGAGTAAAATGTAAACTTTTTGCAAATTCGGTGTAATTCCATTCAGACTTTTTTTTCTGTATCGGAGAGCAACGTTTCCTACAGGAATTAACATGGGAAATCACACTTTTTGGACCCCTCTCCTATTTGTCCTTGTCTCCCTCTTTAAGGATCAGCGCAAATCTTTACATTAAGGAGCCAAAATGGATTACATTTTTTGGGAAGGTTTAATGCAGATTTGTCAAATGGTGCTAAAGTTATTCAAGTAACAAAATAATGCTCTTCGTATGAGAATCCTGAACTGACTACACAGGGGGTTTGTGCAATCGCAGGGTCTGAATGTTGTAAACCCATATCAGGAATTCAAGACCATACGATTTTGGTCACAAATCTTAATGTTTCAATGTAAAAAAAAAACCAGCATAATCATACGACCCTATGCATCACCAGAAATGTGTATGCACACATTATAACAAAGCATTTTTAAAATTAAAATAATTTACCATTCTACTATTTCAAGTTGGCAGAGCCCCATCTTGAAGCAGTTGTTTTTGGGCAGTAGATAAAAAAACATAAAAACAGTGTAAAAGCACATTCAAGAGAAAAGAGCAGCTACAGATCCCATCTGAAATAAAATAGAAAAAATGCCTGTGAAAGGGCAGAGGAGTATTGGAGAAGCCACTCCCTGTTGCTGAGAGGTGGGCAGGCAGAGTCAGTGGGAAGAGGTGAAGGAGCAAGGACGACATATGTAGTCCCACGGAGTACTAAACAAAAGAGAAAAACTAGTTCTGTCATTTCAGCAGTGTAAGGATACAACTCATTCATTCAAAAAGGATGGTAAAGAACTTCTACTCTGTGGGAGAAACAAGAGGTGGGAGGAAAGCCAATGAAAAATAAATGAGCAAATGAGTAAATGATAAGGAATGGATTCAATCAAGCCCACTCTGAGTATTGATATGGTACACAATTGGTCTTTCAAAAACCACCAGCTAAAGCTGTTTTTAGGTAAGGCCTAAAAGCATTAATATTAAAAAAAAATAAGTCATATCAGTAAAAATGTTCTGATCACTGCTAAGAAATATTACTGTTTTTTGTAGGGCACACCACGCTTCCCAAGCGTTAAGGTTGTGTAGATGTTTGGTTACACCTGGAGGTCACTTAATCAGTCATTAGAAGGACGAGAAGAACCATAAGATCGGATGGACTGCAATTCTGTGATTTACACAGTAACCTCGCAGCAGGTGCTCAGCCCACTGAGCCAATGTACCAGTCGCACTCTCTTAAATGTGTATATTTACTGGTTTAAATGCAGTTCAAATGCTTGCTTAGGAGGTGAGTTATTTTCCATATCCTTTGAACACCAGTGTAAATTCCCCTTTTAATGTTCCCCTGCAGCTGGCGCGCGTCTGTTACGTATGTGGCTTACTATTTACGTACCATCCTGCACCTGAGCGAGGTGTGTTTCAAGTCATTCATCTTTCATTGTTGCATTGTTGCTCTGGCATCGGCTTGAGTTTCATTACTTCATTGGTTGTGGTCAAATCCACTTCCGTCTCTACGTTCAACCCTTACTCAATCCCCAGGGTTTCATAAAGTAAGCTTCAGCACACCTTTTCAAAAGTACTGACTTGCATTTGGTACTTGTGGCCCTACTCCAGCTTATGTAGTTCAATAGGGTATGCAGTTCCTCTAAGGTCAAGGGGGTACGGTGGAGAAAGGTCGGTGAGAAACTTAGAAACCATATCGTGGTATCTGCTTGCTCGGAAGCAGTAGCCCTAACACTCCCTGGGGGTGTCAAGTTTCATCATCAGGCAACTCCTCATTGGGCCGGTGCTGCAATGCCCCATGGGCCCCTCGAGGGGGCTCTTTGCCGGAGGTCTTTTTAGAATAAGACCCGATGTGAAGTGTAAATGGGGGTGCTCTAGGTGTAGATCAGTTTAGTGTGAATTAAAAATAGCTAGGAGGTACCCTAAGACATTTAATATGTGTATCCTCTTGTTATGATTAAAAGCAGCGGTGGCTGAATGTGGAGTGAATGATCCCATGCAGCTCATCAGGTAGTGTACATAAAGGTCAACATGTTTCTTGCCAAAGGTTATCATTATCGATCAGGGCAATTCATCAGGACCAAAAATCTAATCTACTGGTGATTGGGGAAGTCTGAGTGTGATATTTAGCCAAAGGTACCCAATCACATGGATCAATTGCCCTCACAGTATATAGCAGTATATAGCATACCTGGAGATATCTAAGAACTGACCTGGAATGAAAAAACAAAGCACATTTAAAAGTGGGTATTCAAATATCATACCCATATTGGAATCACGGATGCATTAGGCAGGTTACAGGGAAAATTAATGCCAAAAGTAGAATCACGCCTATCAGTGACTGTGTAAATTCGCATGAAAAACAAACATATAAAACACATAACAACAGCCAGGTGGCGCACAAATGAAGTGATACAATTACCACAGATCCCACATAATGGCTGAAAATAAAGATAAATTACAGTTATCTTTAAGCTTATCCAAATTTGACAAGCTACTCACCCCATAGGTTATGGCATAGACGACGCTTGCTTGCTGCAGAATAAAACTGAGGGAGAAGAGTCATAACAGACAAACATCAGCAGTGCTGTGCACAGAAACGAAAAGGAAAGATATTTGTGAAAATAGTGCCAGAATACTCATGACGTCTAGTGCCCTCAATTAGCGTAACCTACTCCTCTCTGCCACCCTGGAGGCAGAGGCGTAGCTAGAGCTTGCTGTGCCCGGGGCTATCCCTCAGAGTGCCGCCCCGGGGGAGGGGTGCTGGGGAAAAAGGATGGCAAGCACTTGAAAGAGGACCGAGAGACACGTAGTATCGCCGCTAATAGTTACCTCGATCATGCAAGTTACATGCACATACATGACACGGTCCAAAGCTACACAGTTGAGTACACCGGTGACTGGCAGTACAAAAGAGAACACACAGACCGCATGATCTATCTGGGGACTCAGAAAAACCGCATGTGACATCCATCAGAGAGCTGCGTGAACAATTACCTGGTAATTCCCTCAGCACAATGCAAACATGCACATACATGACACTGTTCAGGGATCCATCATCTACAGCTGACATTAAATGACCATTCATCATGGTCCCCCCATTAAACCAGTGCACTTTGTGATCTGCATGGTACATGTTCTTTGCAGCAGGCACATTAACCCTCTGTGCTACCTTTCCAGGAGTCAACCCTTCCACTAGACAAAACTCGGATCTCTCTCTAGGAAGAACATTAATCACCGAAGTTATCATGACATTTTTATTGTTTCTGAAAATTGCTGGAGGCCATGAAGGAGGCAGCAAGTTTTTTTAAACCATAATATGCTTGCAAACACTACGCACCCACCCAAAATAGGTACCCAGTGCAGTTACACCGTTCGCACCGCCCTAACCTGCTCAAGGTTCATGTGACCTCAGTGACAGAGTCACAGTGACCGGATCACTGTTGCTCTAGGGTGTGCTGCTTCGTAGGCCTGCCCGCAAGACTGGAGATGAACTTCAGTATGGATTGTGGTGGACAGGCCTTCAAGGTTAACCCACAATTGACACCACTAGGGTACACCTGCTTGTGCTAAGACATCAAGCCTCTGATTAAATGCCCAGTGTGGGTGGGCAGTTCATCCGAGGTTTGTGATGGGAACAAACCATTGCCATCTTAGGGATGAATAAGCGTGCGCTGATGTGAGTAGTATACCGGGATACCTTCGCTCATCACTTCCCTGTCCTTAAAAGTGACATCCCGGTTACCTGTGGAATGTGCGTCCTTAAAGTTTAAATGAAGTTTTAAGACCTGAAGAATGTGCGTCCTTAAAGTTTGAATGAAGTTTTAGGACCTGTGGAATGTGTGTCAGTTCCTACCCTGAAGAATGTGTGTCCTTAAAATTTGAATGAAGTTTTAGGACCTGAAGAATGTGCGTCCTTAAAGTTTAAAAAAAAAAATGTTTTGGGGACCTGAGGAATGTGTGTCAGTTCCTGCCCTGGAGAATGTGTGTCCTTAAAGTTTAAATGTGGTTTTAGGACCTGTGGAATTTGTCTTTAAAGAACTGATGGCCGCAAACTACCCCCAGCAGTCTTGAGCAGAGCAGGATAATCTGATAACACAGGGCGGAAAAAACACAGGGCCTGCTATAGTTTTATCAGTCACACAGCAGGGTTTACAAACATTTCCGTGGCCTAGCTCCTTACTCCAATGTTCAAACAGGATTAGCAGATGTCAAAATGCTATCAGGGATCCCAAACCGTCACTGCAGATGTCTGAAAATGTTTTCGCCCAAGACCCCTTTACCTGTGTGTAAGCCCTCCCAGCCATTCATAATGTGTTACACTCTTCTAATTAGCATGCAAGGACAAGTATAAAAGCAGACTTTAGAGTCCAGGAGATACAGACATTTAAAAGACCCTTTTGGAACAGAGCCCTGGGCTTGTTTTGCTGCTGCATCTGCCTAACACAAGGATTTAAAGGACAGAATGGCATTTTCTCAGATTGATGCGGCATGCTCTACTCTTAATGAGGTAAAATAGGAGTACTTGTACAGTGTTGATGTCTTAAGGATTTATTTAATGTAATATGTTGAAATGTATTTAAGGGGGGATTAGAATTGTACTTTAAAAAAAACATTTTTTGTTAAAAAAAGGGTGTCTAGCGCCGTGTAGAAAATGTGTTCACGTTGTTTTAAATAATGCTTAATGCAGGGGTTGTCATTTTAAACGGCGCAATGCGCAAGGGGAATGCCCTTAACTTAAATACTGTTGTACTTTTAAAAGGGTGTCTAGTGCCGTGTAGAAAATGTGTTCACGTTGTTTTAAATAATGCTTAATGCAGGGGTTGTCATTTTAAACGGCGCAATGCGCAAGAGGAATGCCCTTAAATTAAATACTGTTGTACTTTTAAAAGGGTGTCTAGCGCCGTGTAGAAAATGTGTTCACGTTGTTTTAAATAATACTTAATGCAGGGGTTGTCATTTTAAACGGCGCAATGCGCAAGGGGAATGCCCTTAAATTAAATACTGTTGTACTTTTAAAAGGGTGTCTAGCGCCGTGTAGAAAATGTGTTCACGTTGTTTTAAATAATGCTTAATGCAGGGGTTGTCATTTTAAATGGCGCAATGCGCAAGGGGAATGCCCTTAAATTAAATACTGTTGTACTTTTAAAAGGGTGTCTAGCGCCGTGTAGAAAATGTGTTCACGTTGTTTTAAATAACGCTTAATGCAGGGGTTGTCATTTTAAACGGCGCAATGCGCAAGGGGAATGCCCTTCAATGAAATACTGTTGTACTTTTAAAAGGGTCTAGCGCAATGTAGGAAATGCATTCACGCTGCTTTAATTAATCCTTAATGTAGTGATGGTATGCGGCTTAAGTTGTATAATGTGGAGGTGAAATATGGCTGGCATGTTATTTTTTAAAAGTTGCAAGGCTTCATATATGTAATGTGAATGGCCGTGATAGTTTTTTGATGGGCTGCTCATGACTTTAAATACAGTGTAGAGCAGGGTAGGGGGGGGGCATTTAAAAGTGAATACAGAACATGTAAAACATATTAAACAATTTACAAAGCAAAATAAAAATAAAATAATACTGTTTTGTACTCACCATATGCTTATGCTGGCTGTGAACTCCTGCTTCAGGCCCAGGGTTGGCTCAGGCCATCTGTCTTTGGCGCAAATCCCAGGGGTGAGCGCTGCTCTTTGGGGCCTGTGCAGGGTCTTGGGGCTTGTTCTGTATTGGTGCGGAATCGTTGGGGCCCCTGTAATTATAAATTAAGAGTCCCAGAACCTGTTGTGCACCACAGGTGCTCTGGCGGTAATGGTGGGGGCTCGGTGCCCACGTTATTTTATAAAAATACGGGCCCCAGAGTCCGTGGTGGCTCGGTGCCCACGTTATTTTATAAAAATATGGGCCCCGGAGTCCGTGGTGTTCCGCTTTCGACTCCGGAGCGTGGCTGTCTTTTTAAAATAAAAGGCGTCCACGAGGGTCCCAGTGGCGGCGTCAGGGAAGCATGGAGCTTCTTCCTCGTGGCTGATAGGACCCTCCCATTCCGTGATGTCATCGCGGACACCTGTGACATCACGGAATGTGAGGGTCCTACCAGCCACGAGAAAGAAGCTCCTGGCTGCAGGGTTTCCGCGTTTTGTTGCGGGGCTGGGGCAACCAGTGGGCAGCAATAAATATTAAAAAACGCATTTAAAGACCATAGGGACCGTTTTAGCAGAGTCCCTGTGGGTTTCTTTTTATTTTAAAAAGGGGGCAATTTTATATAGCGCGAACTTTACCCCAAGATGTCAGAATGCTTTACAAAAGGGTCAGTTACATTACATAAGAGCTGTGATTATAGGCTTTAGAAACAGGAGTGGGGAGGTCGGATTACCAGTGTACACGTTGTGCACACCGTCCAGGAGGAGTAGTTGGGGGTTGGGGCATCCAAGGGGTCCCACAATAAATATAAAAGAAATGTATTTTCAGCTGCAGAAAGGGTCATCGACATGTAGTACCTGGTGTATAAAGGGTGTGTAGAAACTAGGTGTGGGGGTGTTGTGTCTGTGGGACCCTATTGTTTCTAATATATATATTTATGTTTATATTCTAGAAGCGGCACACAAGAGGTCTGGAGAAGAAATGTGTACGGTTAAGAGGACTACAGCACCTTTAAGGGACATCACAAAGACCGTCCAGAATACGGGGCAAGCATCTAAAGGTGTGAGTAGGAGTGCACGCCAAGACACTTTATGCTCTTATTACGATCACATCCAGCAGCGAACAGGCGTAGCCGTGACATGTCAAATCAATACCCCAGTTAACAGGATGAACACTCTCAAGGTCTCAAAAGGGATTCTCAGCACAAGCAAACCCCCCCTTAAGAAGAAGAAACAGTTGAACACTGGTCCCCAAACAGCATCTTTTCCCCTCAAGGTGAAGAAACCGGCGGGCCCGGTTTCCCAAGCAACACCTTTAGAACTCAACAAGAAACAGATTGGCCCAGAGTGACAGGCAGTCCCTTTAGATCTCAACAAGAAACAGATTGTCCCTGAGGCCCCGGCAGACCCTTTAGATCTCAACAAGAAACAAGGGTACCCTGAACCACAAACAAATCCGTTAGACCTATCATTAAAAAAAGATGTCAAGCCGTGGAATGAGCCCTCGGCCCCCATAATCTCTAAGGGCCCTGCGGATGTGGCACCTGTTGCAGGAGTACCCGTGCCACCACCAGCCCCTAAAGTAAATCGCCTCTCTAGAAAATATCTCAAGAAGCAGCAAGGGGACCCCTGACCGCAAGTAGAAACAGGGGTAGGGCCTTCTATAATCATTCCTGCAGGACATAGGGCCTCCATCAGTGAAAATATTCAACCCCTTGAAGACTCTTATACCAGTGGCAGCGACTGCCACAAGACTCTGACAGGGGCTGTAGACGTAGCACACGAGGGGCCGTCTAACACCCATGATAAGGATATGCTCACAACTGTTGCACCTTCAACCGCTCACGCACCCAACAAGTCCTTAACCGATAGGACCCTCAATTCTAGCGACAGTCAATTACACTCGCCATGCATTATGTCTCCGAGCAACGTCCCTGGGGCGTACGTTCCAACCAGCCCCGTATCCAATGTAACCACCTCATCACCCCCACCAATATACGCTGATAACAGTATGGACTTGGACGCTGGGGCTGATCAGGATTGGGTCGTTTACGATAGTGAGAACCCGGCAACGAGCGTTCCTGGGTGTTCGCACTGGGACCCCGCTTCTATCATCCCCCAGGACCCTCCTTTACAGAATGGTGTTGCACCGGCTGCTGTGTCAGAGAGCGTTATACAAACAGGAGGGGTGTTCATCCCCAATGAGCCGCAATATGCTTCTGTAAAGGATGAAATAGGAGCTTATTTGAAAGACATACAGTTGGCTGTCAGAAGGTTAAAGCGACAATCGAGCGCAGCAGCCTTAAAAAATGGGGTGTGGGGGTGTAGTGGTGCAAGGATTAGGACGGAAGCGGAGCAGAACATACTGCAAAGTTTTGCCGTGTTTAAAAGGGGTGTCCTCCATACTTGTCAGACAATTACGTCAAACCTATGGGGTGTAAATACGTGACTATGCAGGCGACGGTCCCTAAAGACACCTCCGGCCGTTACTAAAAGTTCAAAATACAGCAGAAGTGTACAGACAATACTGACAAAGTCAGTGCGCTTCTTACGACTGCTCCGGTGTAAAAAGTACATAGCCCCTCGCAAACAAGGCCATACATTTTCACAAGCGACCCCTACAGCACATACACCCGTACACGTCACCCTACAGCACCCTTGTCCAGGAGCGAACGGCCAGAGAGGCGGGCATTTGAAGGGCTCAGAGGTTAGAGAGGCAGTACTTCTGAACCCAGAACACATAGACGCTTCTAGGCCTGGGCCTGTAGCAGCAGGCTCCACCAGTACGGCGACCCCAGGTGCAGAACACACTGTCCAGAACGGAGGGGGGGCGGATGCCTAGAAAAGCAGGGGACTGTAAAAAGCAAAAGTGGGCTAGTAGCGCTAGGCAGCGAAGGCTTTTAATAAGTAAGCTAAAGAAAGCCAGAATATGCGCTACAAGGGTTCTTAAAAGAAACACAGAGCCCACGCTAAGGCAGAACCCCCAAAATGATACACCAACAAACTCCCCACCAGGTCAAATTCCTTAGGGTGAAGACGCCGAGGACGTCTTGTTAGAGAGTGTCAGAAGGTATAGGCGTACTGTAGAGAGATTTAACGCTATAGAACACTATGAGGAGTTTAGGTTTGTGAACATACATCGGATAAGGTCCTCAGATGAAGGTGTTTTAGCCATACACAGGGCTGTGCAAGTGCTCATAGAAAGGTTGTTACACGGTGTGGGTCCTAATGATTTTTTCCAGATACGCTTCCAGGGGCAGGGCTTTGACAGTCCGCTGTTCACCAAACGACGGTCTCTCGACATGTTTGACGCCGTGGAGTTTTTAGAAAACCTCTCGAAGCTTTTACAGAGTAAGGCTGAACTAGTCGCCTATGGTACTTTCAGAGTCATAGCCCTCATTGTACGCGGACGTGAGGGGGGTGTTTACAGACCTTTAAAGAGTGTGCTGTACAGTCAGATAATTGGCAAGAAACAACGTTGGCTGCTCAACTTTACGAACGACGCATCCAACACCTGTCTGGCGGCCAGCATCGTGGGGTTGTTGATGGACCGCAGCTCCCCCAACGCTGTCATAGTGTCTAGAGCTGCTGAAGCCCATGAGGTTCTTGAAATACCTCCAGACCGCTTGGTCGGCTTTGGCGACATTGGTATTTTTGAGAACTATTTTGCCGTTACGGTGAAAGTTCTTTATCACAATGGTTCTTGGAAGTACTTTACGACCGGGGACCGTGTGAAAAACAAGACCATATATATCCTTCACCATGAAAATCACTTTTACGGTATCTTGAACCTTAAAGGTTTTCTGGGTGTCAAGTACGTGTGCCCACACTGTGACCATATGTACAACACGAAGGACCACCACCAGTGTGAAATACATTGTAAGATGTGTCAGAGGGACGGTTGCGTCGCAGATGCATCCCTGAAGGTGAGGTGTCAAACATGTAAGGCGTTTTGTCGCTCGCAAGAATGCTTGAGCATACACCGTAAATCTGTTAATTGCTTCCCTAAAATGGATTGTGTTGAGTGTGGTCGGTATGTGGTAGAGGATCAAAAATGCAAAGGCATGAAATGCCCAAGGTGTAAAACACCTTATTTGGCTGGAACTGTACACATGTGTTACATGGTTAAAGGACGACCCCAGACCAAAACCGAGGACTACATAGTGTTTGATATAGAGTGCACACAAGAGACTGGGGTACACCAACCTAACTATATTTACGCCCATCATCTAACTTCTGACGACAGTTGGGACTTTGAGGGACGAACGTGTGTTGGTGATTTCCTTAACACTGTTATTCAAACACGCTTCAAAGGGTATACCATGCTGGCCCATAACTCAAAAGCATACGACTCGTTCTTTATTTTAAAAGATATGATTCGTGAAAAGTTACAAGTAGAACTCATCACGCAGGGTTCCAAGCTGATGCTGTTAATGGCTGGTCAATTGCAAATACGGTTCATTGACACATTAAATTTCCTGCCCATGAAATTGAGTAAGCTGCCAAAAGCCTTTAGCTTCCCCGGGTGTAAAGGTTATTTTCCACACTTCTTTAACACCTGGGCGAACCAGGATTATGTGGGGCCCATGCCACCTCAGGACAGCTACGGGGTTCAATATATGATGCCTGCTGAGAAAGAGAACTTTCTGCAATGGTACTCTGAAAACCGTGAAAAGGAGTTTCATTTTCAAACAGAGTTGAAAGCTTATTGTCAGGCTGAGTTATGATCGTACGACAAGCCTGCAACCTCTTCAGAGATGTTGTGGTAGAGATGACTAAGAAAGTCAAGGTGCTGGAGCCCAAGAACCCCAAGAAAGGCAAGGTGCTGAAGCCCAAGAACCCCAAGAAAGGCATGGTGTTGAAACCAGAGGTAGCTCAAATGTCAAAGGCCATCGAATACATAGACCCCTTTCAAAACATCACTTTGGCCTCCATGTGTATGTCCATCTGCAAACACATGTTTTTAAGACCAAAAAGTATCGCTCTTGTGCCGCCAGACCTCTATAACGGTAAACAGAAACGTTATTCAACCCCCTCTATCCAATGGCTCATGTACGTCTCTGAGAAGGAAGACATACTTATTCAACACGCCTTACAGGGTGGCGAATACCGCCTGGGCCCCTATCACCTGGATGGGTACGCTTTAATTAAGGGTGTGCCAACGGCCTTTGAATACAACGGGTGTTTTTACCACGCTGCCCCCATTGTTACAAACCCCATGAGTTTAACAAGTTGCTGGGGGCCAGCTTTGAACACCTATACAGGCGTACTCTGATGAAGGCCCAGTATGTTGAAAAACGTGGCTTTACTCTGAGGGTCCTTTGGGAGCATGAATGGTTAGACCTGCTAACAACCGACAGCGAGCTCTGCTCTTTCCTTCAGAGTCGTGATTCACCACAACCTTTGGAGCCCCGCGACGCTTTATTCGGGGGTCGTACAAATGCCATACAGCTGTACAGGGCAGTTGGTGAGGGGGAGAAAATACACTAATACGATTTCACCAGTCTGTACCCTTATGTCAACAAAATGAAGGTATACCCCATGGGGCATCCTACCATCATATATAGGGATTTTAAGCCCATATCCGAATACTTTGGGCTAGTCAAGCGTGAAATCTACCCGCCCAGACAGCTTTACTTTCCTGTGTTACCATACAGAGTCAATGGTAAGCTGATGTTCCCACTCTGTCGAACATGCGCAGTGCTTAAAGAGCTTGGTGGTTGTAGACACACTGAAGAACAAAGGATGCTCACAGGGACCTGGTGTAGCATCGAAGTCCAAGCTGCCTTAGAGAAAGGCTACCGACTAGGGAGAGTACACGAGGTGTGGCATTTTAAGAGGACCACAAAACATCTCTTTTCGAGCTACATTAATTTGTTTCTCAGAGACAAACAGGAGGCCTCAGGATATCCCGAATGGTGTACTAGTCAGGCTGCAAAGCAGAAATACATCGATGACTACCACGCTCACGAAGGTATACGTTTACGACCCCATTTGATAGAGGTCAACCCTGCCCGCAGACAGTAAGCCAAACTCTGTCTCAACTCGTTATGGGGAAAATTTGCACAGCGTACAAACATGTCAAATACGACCTTAATAACTGATCCTGACGAACTGTTTAAGTACCTTTTTGCCCCTTGTTACGAGGTGTCCAGCTGCCATTTTATCGATGACGAGACGGCCGCTCTGTGTTGGAAATATACAAAAGAGTACCCCACAACGTGTAACAACATAAACATCTTCATAGCGTGTTTCACAACATCACATGCCCGTCTAGAGCTTTACAGTGTTATGGATATGCTCCAGGACCGGTGCTTGTATCACGACACCGACTCTGTAATTTTTCTGAGCAAGCCCGGGGATCAAGACCCTCCTCTTGGGGATTACTTAGGTAATTTGACCAGCGAACTGGATAAGGGTGAACATATAATAGAATTTACCAGCTCAGGACCTAAGACCTACGCCTACAAAACAAACAAAGACAAGGTGTGCATGAAGGTCAAAGGTATAACATTAAATGTAAACAACACCCTAAAAATCAGTTTTGACAGTCTGAAGGATCTGGTGCACGAATACTCGGCATCGGACTCCCGCGAAAAGGATAAAACCATCGTTATGAACCAGCCCTGCATTGTCAGATCCAAAAAGAAATGGGAAATTACAACACAGCCCTTACATAAAACCTTACGCGTTGTTTTTGACAAAAGGGTCCTGACTGCTGACTATAAAACACTACCGTACGGTTATTAGGCACATTAGAGAGATCGACACCACACTATGGACACCCGCTTACAGCATCCCTTCTCCTGCGTGTTAGCAGGCCCCTCAAACTGTGGTAAAAGCTACTTTATAAAGATGCCCTTAGAAAATGCTGCCGGCGTTTTATCCCAAACCCCTAATAACATTGTTTGGCTCTATTCATGCTGGCAAGATCTTTATACCGATCTTTCCCGTCGTTTCCCACATATCAGATTTATAGAAGGTATACCAGACAATCTCAACGATGATGAGCTGCTTCCCCCTGCCCTTGTAAACATGGTAATTGTTGATGACCTTATGCGTGAAGGTGGTGATCATCCTGAGTTAGAGAGAGCTTTTACTCAATATTCACATCATCGCAATCTAAGCATATGCTACATTGTGCAGAACTTGTTTTAAAAGGGTAAGAACCATCGCTCTATACCTCTCAACGCCTCATACCTTGTTTTATTTAAAAATCCCTGCGATAAGCAGAAAATATCCATCATAGCTAAACAGATGTATCCTGGAAACACACACTTCTTCATGGAGGCCTTTAACGACGCTACCGCAAAACTCCACAGCTACCTGTTGGTCGACTTAAAAAATAATACTCTAGAAGACTATAGACTGAGGGCCGATCTTTTTCCACCGGAGCTCCCTGTCGCTTACACCCCAAAGACCAAGTCCCAAGCCTATAAAAAGTGGCGTTGAAACCCCCTTACAGACATTCGCAGCCTGACCCTTATAACACACGGTATTGACCATGTCTGAACGACTACACCGCAATTTAGCTCTCCTGAAGATGCTAGTTACAGCCAGCCCCCAGCACCGAAAGGCCATCCTCTGCTCAGCTTCTGACGATTTAGTTGCGGCCATTTCAGAAATAGCCCTAAACACCCTAAAAGGCAACGTCCCTAAATCCAAGAGCCAGTTACAGGTGTTGAAGAAGAAGCGGCAGCTTATCAAGAAGCTCAGTAATAAAAGGTCCTCACTCATTACCAAGAAGAAACTTGTGAAACAGTCTGGGGGTTTTATAGGCTCTTTGTTGGGCATAGCCATACCCCTAATTACAAGTCTCATCTCAGGCCAGTGATGGAGCATGCCTCTAAGATGTATCTGGTTCCTAGACAGCAGTTGGAGCATTTGGGTTCTTCTGCGGACAATGCATGTGATATACGGCGAAATGAGACTCAACGTCTGGATGCTGAAATTAAAGACATTTTGAACAGGACAGATCTAAATCCGTACGACAAAGCTAACCTTTACACAACCACCCTTAAAAACTTTTTAAGCTACTACAAACAATGGGCTGCTGAAAAAAATAAGCTAACTCTATATACCACGGACTCTGAACAACCAGCAGCAACAACGCCAGCTCCTCAAGCCCAGCAGTCACAGCCTACCCATGCACCGCCCCCCGATATCTTCGTTGACGACCTCTTAAATAATATAGGTCAGAGGCACAGGGGAGCTGCGCAAATGTTGATGAGTAAACTCTCCGCTTCTAAAGACATAGCAACGTCGAATGACAGAGGTGAATTTCTCTACAGGGGGCAGCCTATTGTTGGCTCGCACATGTACGATCTAGTCAAAGGGCTCACGCATCCTAAAACTCTAACACCTCAATATGCTCCTAGAGGTTGGGATCAGTTTCTGCGAGCCGCTGCTGAACTCAATATACCTTCAACAATCGTGGTTAATAATGACCACCGCCGTATGCTTGAAATTTTGAAGGACCCCCTCCCCCCATCGCCAGCCGCCTCTGTCGGCCCCTTCCTTTCCCCATCGTGGACTACCCCTCCTACGGCGGCTGCCCGGAGAAAGAGGACTCTGCACAAATCCGCGACGTGGCTTGAGCCATAATGTTTCTACAGACTTTATTAGGAATTGCTGTGCCTACCTTGTAAAATTGTTTTCTGATTTTTTTTTTTCTTCATATATTGCTTCAGCAGGGTCCGCCCTTGTAATGTCAAGCCTGCAAACCTGTTTGTAATAAACACTTTTTTATAACTTTTCAACACGTTTCACTCGTCTTTTAAAAAATGTTTTAATTATGGTGTATGTACATGCATAGAAATACAGAGTCTGAATATTTGTTTTAAAAATGTCTTTTTATTTTAAACGTTCATTATTAAACATAGCCGGGTTACAAACCCTTACAATTTTGACAAACGCTATATTCGGTTTTCACAGGCCTGACCGATGCCCTTGTATTTTCTTTTACATATTTCACAACTAGACTATCGTTGTTAACAAGGTCACTCGAATATAGATTTAAGAAATTTCTAAAAGGCACACCCTCCGACATTTTACTGATAAAATAAAGACAGTGCTCCCCACATGTGATGGCTAACGAATCCTGGACCCTCAGCTTGTTATACTCCACCCGCGTTGCGACTTTTTTCACAAACTTGAATACGGGTTGTGTATAGAGATGGTGTTCGGGGAACTCTGCTGTACTGTCAAACACCGTAACCTTGTCACTATCTATAAACACAGCAGCCCAGTGTGTTCCTCCCTTGTAATGGGGATCTGTGTTAAAGACTAGGGTGCGGGGTCTTTCTGACCCTATTTCGCCTGGTAGCCCGTCGCTAGGGAAAACACCTAAAAAGTATTTCCTAGCGTATTTATGTCTGATTAAGAAGTCCCGTATCTGCACAGTGTCCATTTCACAAGCTCTTTAAAGATAGTCAAACAGAACTTGTCTGGCGTGGTTGATCTGAATGATACTGTCGAATACCGAGTAGACGATCATGTTCACATTCGTAGGTAACGGATTACTAAATCGTATTTCAGCTTTTAGATTCCCATTTTTGACCAGGTTGTAGTGCCCTCCATCTTCCATGTCGGGGGTCAGGTCGAATGCGAACAGTGTGTATCCGGTCCCATAGCCTTCTCTTGACACGGCTACTCCGCAGTCCCGTAGATGCTTCCCAGTTATCGACACCAACCCCTGATATTCCCTGATGTAGTTGGAGGTTATAAAACTGGGTGTGTAGGGTTTTGCAGGAATCACAGAGCCCTCATGGACCAAGGCGGCGTAGTTGATGCTGTAGTGCTTAAAATTGAAGGGGTTTGAGGTGTAAACGCCGCTAAAAGCTGTATTGTCCACAAATCCGATGATGATAAGCTTGGGTAGTTGTCCCAGAAATAAATTCTGCTGCTGTGTTAGCCGTGTACCGGCCGGGATGCTGAATACCTTCAGAGCTACTCTATCCACAGCGTACTTGGCGTTTGATATTTGCAAAGCGTCGGCGTGAGCTAGTCTGACGCTCGGTGACACTTTCACTCTCTTTACAAATAGACTCGCCGATAGTATGTCCAGTTTGTACTGGTGTGCATCGCCGCTGATAAGACAGAATGAGTCCTTGTTGCGCGTGAGCTTGATCTTAAGATCAATTCCGTTGATGAGCAGTTTATCTTGGAAGAAGAGGTCTGAATGTATGCGCCCCAGGAGATCAAATTGGTTACTATTCCCCGTAAACCCTGCTCTTTTTACAAAACCTTGATTGTCACCGTCCAGCTCCTTGACTTCAAAATGCCCTGGTGTATCCTTGTAGAAGAGCCCCGCTGAAAGCTGCGTGTCGAGGGCGTCGCTACTGTAATTTAGAATGCTCTCTAGGTAGGCTCTGTAGGCGTACATGTTATCGCTCTGTGTGATGAGTTGATCACCCAGGGTGATGTCCACCTGATTAAACATTGTTGCTAGCGGGTAAGCGATCGTCGCCACTTTAGCGTCTGCTGCTATGTCGGTACCATCAGGTTTCACGATTTTACACATAAGATGGATCAGCGTGTTGTTGAGATCCAAATACATATCCGTGGACCCCGACACACAAAACTCTATAGGGGCCAGCGGTGTCAAGGCAGCTAAAGGTGATACCTCCATGTAGAAGCTGTTTTCGATGCTCGTCTGCGTCGGGTTTAGAGTAAACAAGTCTAACTCGGATTTGGCACACTCGCCGGATGCAGTGTACGAAGGCCATGTTTTAGTTTACACCGCTTTTTAAAAAATATTTACTTTAGAACCGCTTCTCTTCTTCTTCGCAGCTCTCTTCCGTCTTGGCGCTCTCCTTTTGTGAGTACGTTTTGAAGAACTCCTCCTTAGGGCCTCTGCGTCTTGATGCACGCCTCTTCCTTTTAACACCTGCACGCAGTTGGTACACCAATCCAGCTCCTTATTGCGGTTGCTTGTTCATGCGCTCTGCAACCGCCGATGTAACAGATCCTACAACGTCTTGGGCTATGTTCGTGGCGGCCGCTTTCACATGGGGTTTTATAATTTCATATCCTCTTCACAAGATGGGCATAGCCCTTCTAAACAGGCTGCGGAAGAAGCCCCCTAGACCAGCACCGTACATAACCGGTGACTCCTGAAAGTACGACGGCCCTCCATAGCCGGCCTGGTTTCGGTAATAGTCCCTGTACATAGAAGGGTCCCCGTATGTTTTCACAACTACCATGATGCCCGCTTAGTAGCCTCTGTCGCGTCTCAGCCTTAAATGAAGCTTAACAATAACTTTCCCGTATTTAAAAGACACCGGTTCGGACTGATCATCGAAGATCATAATTGAAATAGTGTCAAAATGGTTTTTAGAAACTGTAACGTAGTCGGGTTTGGTGAATTGTATATTGACCATCGTATTATTTTCACCTTGTACATGGACCCATCTCAACAATGGAGCGTAACTATCGCCGATCCTCTGGGCCTCTACAATATCGCTATACACATAGAGCGTGTAGAACCCTGCGTTAATATCGGGACAGGTATTATCATGCTCAACCTGACTTTTGGAATGTAGTACGGTGCCTAAAACTCTTCTTAATTTACCAGTGCAGTTAAAAGTTGTGTTGCGGTTCGGGGCTTTAAGAAGAACCTCCCTTCTCACAGCATCTAACTAAAGGTGGATATTGGTATATGTCTCGATGTTGGCTATGGACTTGTTGATGGCGTCGACAACACTTGTAACTGTTGGGTAGTAGCTGTATGGGATGTCAGCGTACATAGTCAAAGGGTCCTGCTCCCTTTTCATGTAAAACTTGGCCTCGTTCGGTGTAAATGTATTCCATGTTCTAGGGTATTGGATTTCGGTTAGGGCTACCTCCCAATCCCCCTGCAGGTCCACAGGCTTAGCCAATTTAACGGTGTAGTTAGAAATCTGGCTGTCGGGGAACATCCCCTTAGAAGCGTTGGATGGCAGGGTCATATAAAAGGACGTTGTCTCCATCTTAACAGCTGCTTTTAGAGGGCCCTGTAGCTCACACACCCTTTAGGGAGCTTGCCAACACCCAACTGTTAAATTTCTCTGGCCATCCCCACCATTTTACATATGCCTGGCTCTTAGCACCGCTACCTTTCCTTTTCAGAATCTTTTCAACACTGTACACCCGGTGGGGATCATCAGGTGCCCTTTGTAACTCCTCCTTGTAAAAGACCCCCGACACCTCTTCCCCAGCGTAGTCCTTTAACTTGTAAATATACAGCCCTTCTTTAAGTTCCACACTTTCCACTATAAATAGTTCGTCGCTAAAAGTCTGCTGGTAACCCTTTGTAAAGACCCCTTTCAATTTTGAAATCCTGACATGATCATCTTTTTTAACAATAGGCTTCTTCACCTTTGTAGCGAAATTACGGCCGTACACAGTTCTCCAAACAGTTAACGAATTATCCCGAGTTACCTTCAAGGGCGCTGTTTTGATGGTCCTGTGATAACTGGTGTTATATACATCTAAAAAAGCCTGTAGAACATCCACGTATCTGTAGGTGTTGTGGGCTGTAAAATACCTCCACATCTTAGTCTTTAAAGTTCTGTAAAACCGCTCTACAACCGCGGCTTTTACCTCCGTGTGTGTTACAAAATGTTGAACCCCGTGGTGTTTTAATAATTTCTGAAAGGTCTTGTTTAAGAATTCTTTACCGGCGTCTGTTTGTAGTTTTTGTGGTATTCGCCCCTTCTCAAAGATTGCTTTAAAAGCGGCTGCGACACTGGCCCCACTTTTATCGCGTAGTGCTTCTGCAAAGGCGTACTTGGACAACACATCTATGACGGTTAATATATACAGAACACCGTTGCTATGTTTTGCTATATCTTGAAGGCTGATAATGTCCGCCTGCCATTGATTATCTATTTGGGCATTAACGATTGTAGGGCGCCTCTTAAAGTGTCTTCTGGCTGGTTTATGGAGTGAATACGCCTCTTCTCCTGATAACCATGTCTTCACCAGGTCTCTGCATACACGTTTGTTTTCATATACAGCCCTTCTATACAGAGCTTCGCCGCTTCCCAAACTACCAACACCCCTTGTATCGTAATAAAGTTTTCTTAGCAGGGTCCCCGGCATGTTATCAGCCACTACCCCACAGACAATGAACGAAGCTTGTTTTGCGTAAGGACATTTTATTAGAAACATAATATCAACAAAGCATATGCAAAAAGGTACTTTACATTTTCACAGTATACGCCTTAAGGATGGTTTAACAAACAGCCACCTTACGGCGTAACATTCTACTATTTTGTTCTAAATACACGCATGTATATAACGCTACGTATTAACTCATTTTATTCTAAAATAGCCTTCGGGGGGCCAGAGACCCTATTTTTCTATTTTTTTTATACACATAACAAGCTCGCCTTTGTACCAGTCTTTCTATCATCGTTCTATCAAAAGATGTGCAATACCCCTTCATACATGATAGTTTAAAGTTCGGGTCGGGGGCGTATTGGACCTCCTTGAGAGCCGATACCATACACATTGCTTAGCATTTTATACAACTTGTACGGATCTAGCAAACTACAAATATAGCGTATTGTTCTTGAGCTGTATGATTCGCACAAACATTCGTGCGCAGTCTGTTCAGGATCCATGATCTGATGACCGTGACAAAGGCTTTAATAGTCACGCTTGACACAGTTTAGTGCCACCGCCGCAGCGAAACCTTTAACAGCCAGCGTGGCTGTGTAGGACACCCCTGGCTCCTCCTTTTCACACTCCCCGTTCTCAACTCCGCATACACATTTATCACACCCTTCATTGTCTCGGCACTCCATACTTTGTGTCTGCTTTGAACACCACAGACAGTTAAAAAATACGTTGGTCGCTTTTGGACGTTGTCTCAGCCACTCCTCTCTTTTTGGGGTTGCGATCTAGGGTTCAAAAGAAGACAGATTGTCAGTCAGTTATCTGAAGAAATAAAACACATAGTTATGTAGCTGCCTACTCATAAAAGTTTTTTTTTTTTTACTAACCTCCATATTTTCAACACCCTCTACGGCGGCTCTGAAATCTTGAGAGTCTGTAATATCTTGTGATTCCCCATCATCTTCGACGCTTGTACCCGGCTGCTGCACAACTACCTTCTCAGGAGCCTCTTCCTGCTGAACAACCATGTCTTCAGGGACTGTCGTGCTAGGCGGTTCTTCGGCTTCTTCACCATGGTGCTTTATAAAGTATGTGCAGCCTCCTGTGGCTGTTCTCTATGGTAGAAAGAAGAAATATTAACAAACTCTTAGTTGAAGAACTAAAATACATCATTATTCAGACTCCTGATCGTGACATTTTTACTAACCTTTGCATTGTCACCACCATCTACGACGTATCTGAAATTTAGAGATGCTGGAATTTCCAACGATGCGTCCTCCTGAAACACCATGTCTTCATAGATGGGGGTGTTAGGGGGAACTATCGATTCTTCATATTCCTCCATGTCAACGCTACTGACCCCGCACACAAACTGCCCTTACATGAGACTTCATTGTCGCTGGTGTCACCCTTAATAGGGTCCATCATGCGTGTGCCGTACATGTGATGGAGTGCTGCCATAGCATCAGCAGCGTACTCTTCACTGTGCCCCTCAAAGAAAATGCCACTACCCGAGACTTCACTCGCGCTGGTGTCGCTCTTAATAGGGTCCGTCATGATGTCCCCGGCCCTGAGACGGAGTGCGGCCGTAGCATCACAATTGCAATCGTTAGAACTGTGAAGTTCGCAGTCCCTAGGCTTAGATAGTTCTAGTTGAGTCTTCGCCTCCAGTTGCTGGGGTGTTAGGCTCTGGTAGTATGTCTCGATAAGGGGCTGACACCTCAACAACGTGTGGCTTTTCACGAGGGGGCTGTATCGCTTCATATCGATCTGAGCCTCTTTCTGCATTCAGACGCCTGCTGTCTGTAGACGGCGACATAGGGACTACTTATATGTATTCTAAGCAGGGCCTAAAAGAGGCGCGCCCCTCTACATCACAACATTGACGAACCAGCATCATAGGGCTCTGGTTCGCTGTCCCCGTAAACAGACCGCCCCCTGTTAACTCCACCCCTTTGACACATGCTCACACATTCCACAGGTCCTAAAACTTCATTTAAACTTTAAGGACGCACATTCCACAGGTAACCGGGATGTCACTTTTAGGGACAGGGAAGTGATGAGCGAAGGTATCCCGGTATACTACTGATGTGTATTAGAGCGGGATTCCTTACGGTCGAGGCGATCCCCATAAAATGTTCTCTCAGCCTTATGGTGGGGCGCGGTGGCACAGCAGTGCTCCGAAAAGAGGGGCAACTGTTTAGGAGGGCCTAAACGGGTGCTATTTTGGAACAGGTAAACCGATAGCCAATCTTCTGTTAAGAGGTTGGAAATATCTCAAAAGCGTGTGGCATTGACAAATAGGCTGCAAAAGCTGAACAAAAACTCTCATAGGAAGAGGGAATGTTGAAGAGCTTAAGTCATTAAGTTCTTAAAAAGGCTAGCTGTATAACAGAAACACAGTCCATAAACTAGGTGTGGGGGACTGCAGGAAAATTAACAATCCATCTGGTGAAAGTGCACATTAAACCAATAAACAGATGCATAGGCCTGTGATCTGATTTAAGAACATGTTAAGGTTATGTGTCAAGAAGGCGTTCCCTATATACGCTGGAGACAGGCCTGGTACCCATGGTGGTACTGATAGTGTGTTCTGTAATCAAGGATGGCCAGTTTTCCATCTTGCTCCAAGGCATATCATCATTTAAGCCAGTTTTACTAGAGGCCCAACAAAATATCCCGTTTTGTGCAGTCTGCTTGTTCCTATGTGGGTGTTTTTCTAAAATGATCCAATGCACATCATCAGGTGTATGACTATGACTCAGGTAGTGAGTGCTCATCGTGGTGGTGTTTTTTGTTTGCAGTGGATACCGCTACAATGTTCCATTATACTCACTTTTACCGGTCTAGTGGTCATTCTAATGTATTGTTTGGTACATGGGCGTGTGATCATAAGGATAAAGTTTTTGTGTCGCAGTTCATGTGTGTCTTTTGTGTCCAAATATGGGTATGATCTAATTATTTCTTTCGTAGTTTCTGTAAGATCACAGATGCCACACAAGGATAGTGTCCTGTCATGGGGGGAAAATCACAAAGGGGGAATTATTGTCGTCTGGTAGCCCTGCGTGGTCTGGTGTGGACAATCATGTCTTTGATGTTATTAGTACATTTGAAAGCAAAATGCGTTATGGGAAATATAAGTAAGGCTGTCTTTAGAACAGACCAGTTTTTCCGTATGATTTTTTGTATTCTGTTTGAATTAGGGGTAAATGCAGTGACACGGGTAATGTTGTCCTCCTGTGTACAGACACGGTGTTCCAATAAAGCTGCTCAATTTCTGTTCCTGGCTCCTTTGCATGCCAAGTTGACAGAATGGGGTGGATAGTGTCAGCCTTTCAAATTCGAAGTAGGTTGTTGTGCCTGTGGATCGTAATCTGTAGTAACTACAGTTGCGTTGGAGTCGCAGGAATTGGCCTTAAGGTAAATTGTCCCTCAGAGATTTGGGATGATGGCTATCATACTGAAGTAAGCTGTACAATCGATTGATTTTTTCGGAGGTGGTGGTCATCAGCTTACCTTCCATGATAGTAATGCATTGGTCAAGAAAGGGGAGCAACTTGTAAGATATGTTTATTGTGAATCTCAAGAAGGGTTTCAGAGTGTTAATCCAATGACAGAAGTTATTACATTTCCCAATATCTCCGTGCCCGAAGATCTCTATTTTATCGATATACGACGTCATAAGAGAATGTTGGTTGCGTAATCATCAAAAATGGTTGTTATCATAAAAAATGTTCTCTGTTTCAAAGTAAGCCGTTGTTCTGCTCGATTTTCCTGGCCTTCTTGTGTTAACAAGTGATTGAATGTGACTTCAGTCTCTTACCATTCAAGCCTAAGGGCTAGAGTAGTGAATGGAGCCTATTTACTAGGCACTTCGACATGATTCTGTGCTCTCCCCCATAGATCAGGGCTTGCACACATAGCCTAGGGGATAGATTCGTTAGTATTAGGGATAACCTGTCCTGTAGTGAGGGTATTTCATGGAGCCGTGCTGAATTCAGGCCTGGTAGGCCTCAAACGGGAGAGACTCCATCTTTCTTTCTGCTCCGGCAGCTTGGGATTCTTCTAGGTCAAGAGTAATGTTTTAGTTATGAGGTGTTATTCGCTTGGAGAGAACCGGTTCAGGCCGGCCCTTATCGAAGGATTGTATTTTTCTTCATGCCGAAGACACTACATCAGGCCGGCCGGCTGGGAACGTGTCCTTGGTACGGGGAGGTACAAGAATTTGGTGGGCGGCAGGTTACGGGCCGGAATTTTCCATGAGGAAATGCACCTCTATATTAGTGAAAGTCGGAGGCAGTTACATGTTCAGTCCGTAGGCGGCATCTAGCCGTTAGCAGTAAAGCTACTACTTATTCCAGGGAAGACAGACGCCATCTTGAAGGCGGAGAAGAACTGAGAGACAGATGCTTTCCTAACAGAATAACCAGAGAGGAGAGAGTAGCCGATAAGGAAGAGGTCCCAGTGACTCGGAGAAGGGTGATTCCAGGCGAGCCGAGGCACAGACGAGAAGGGAGCCTAGATGACCACTGAGTGCAGGCTACATACTACTAAGGTGATGTCGACCCTTTCTTATTAGAGTGTACAACTTAATCTTTCACTTTTCTTTGCAGGTTATGTGTCATATTGTAATGTTATGTGATCGTGTATGCAATGAGTAATAAAGTATCCAGTTTGTAGTGAACCAACATGTGCTGCGTGTTCTTGTATAAGAGGGTAGCCTATTCTTCTAGTCAGCTGCGGCTACATGAACAGATGTTAACCCTGATCAGGTAAGTGGTAACTGAATAAGGGAAAGAGGAGCCCCTCAAACCTGAGAACAGGCTATGCCCGAACTGGCAATCCTTGTGTGATCTGATGAATAGTGAGACTGATTCCCTTTTTGTATGTTATGGTGATCATAGGATGAACTGTCGTATGAGACTGCCGTCTAGGTAGAGAGGTCTGGATTCGTAGGGGATCGCGAGGCCGCCGATTGTGCTGATACTGTCGTATGGACAGAGAGGTCTGGGTTCGTATGGGACCGCGAGGCCGCCACTTGTGATACTGTCGTATGGGCAGAGAGGTCTGGGTTCGTATGGGACCGCGAGGCCGCCACTTGTGATACTGTCGTATGGGCAGAAAGGTCTGGATCCGTATGGGATCGCGAGACCGCCGATTGTGAGATCTTGGTATGCATAGTAGGAATCCCCTGTCCTTAGATGATAGATATATGTGGTTGTAGGATTGTAAATAGGTTCTAGGGAAGGGGTAACGTTCTGGCTGGGTTAGTGAGGCTCTGATGAGTGAGTTCTATCTGATCCGAAAACCCAAGCAGAACAGCCGTATACAGAAAAGCCAAGCTAGGTGCTAATGGGCTCCCAGTAGAAGTGTCCTGGGTCTGATGGTATAATTGGTCCCCAAATTGGAAAACATTTCCTTGAGAACCAGAGTTACACATTCAGTAATGAAGCTGGTGTGGGAAATTACCAGTCTTTAGGCATAAGTGTATTCACTATCACCTCAAGGGTAGCGTCTTGCATCTTGCAGGATGTTTGTATAGAGAGCTCCTATGACAGGGGTCACTAGGAGGTTGTAACTCATTTTGTTTGAGTAGTCAATGAGATTTAAGACATACCTTATATCTTTTAGGAAGGAGCGTGTTATAGTGACACAGGGTTGCAGGAAGTGGTCGTAGAATTTTGACAATGGCTCCAGAAGGGAGCCTATGCCCGAGACAATGGATCTGTCTGTTGGAGGGGTGACTCCCTTGTGCATTTTGTGGAGGATGTAAAATTATGGAATCTCGAGTTAGGTGTTAAGCAGGAATTCTGCCTCATTCTTACTTAGCCTGGATACCCACCTGGGTGATTAGTTGCACTATGCAAATACTGTTTGATTGATTGATACACAATGTCCCACGCTTGAGCCGCCGTACATGAATCTAAACACAAAGGAGGTATTAGGAGTGCTTCTAGGTTCAGCATGCAAGCTCCCTGAAAGCCCAGCTTTAGCATTTCATTCACACATGTAAGATGTAGGAGCTCGCACTTAATCTGTCTATTTATTTGTAATGTGTGCTCTACTGAATATAAAACGACTTTTTCTAATGAAAATACAAAACAAATCTTTATTACAGTATTACATTTCTCTATGCAAACAGTTCAGCATAAATAGTTTTAAAAAAACAGTGCCACGGTAATCCTAAAGCTTGTTCCCAAAGGCATCCAGTTTCCTGCTCTTAGACCAGAGGTATGAGCTTCCTTTGACCTGCTGTGAATGGCCATTGCCACGAGTGCTTATACCGAAGCACAAAGGTGTTTATATGTACGCATCAAATTTCCGATTGTAATCAATATGGTGCGTGTCACCGATATTCTTAGAGGTTTATTCCATTAAATCATACATTATACGGTTGGGACGCTTTACCATGCAGCCATTTCTTTTTTAGCGAGAGCGTTTACCAATACCTTTTGATTTTCCTAAACTTATATGTATAATATACTTGTTTGAAGGGGCTTTTAGGCAACGGTCTCATCTAGGGGTGGGCGGAATTTGCGGAATTAACCTTCGCAAATTATCGCGAGAATGTTTAAAATTATCGCAAACAAGCAGAAATATCGCAAAGATGCGGAAGTTTTTTTCCGGCATGTTCGCGAGATTTTCTGCATGGTTGCGGGTCGCCAACTTACCCATGTGGTTGCTTGCGGGCGCGGCCATCTTGTTTTGAGTTGTTCTCGCGGTGCATGATCGCGAGAAGAAAGACGTGATCGCGCGACGCATGACGTCACTGCGGGCGCGAACTGTCGCGAGACAGCGCAAATGGCTAAAAACAATACAACATCTCATGGAGAACGCGACCGGATCAAGAAAACTTGTCGGCGAACGCAGGGATTCAGGTAAGGCGATCGCGCGCGCGCGAGAATGTATCATTTTACAGCGCGAGCAAGAAACAAATTATCGCCAAGCTGCGGAAACCGGAATTTTTGACATTTTCGCGCTCTCCGCGGAACGCAAAAATGTCAAATTATCGCAATTTCCGCGAACGGAACGAAATTTTTGCCCAGGCCTAGTCTCATCCATTGGTCTGTTGTGTCATTCACATTTTGCTTCTTCCTTCTACAGCACACGGCATAGGACAGGGGGTCAGCCTTCTTCAGTCACTGGCCAACTCCACACTGAGTGACTGCATTTCACTCTTTCACAAGGAGCATATCTGCCTACAAGGTAGTTTCCTTCAATGTCAGTATTTTTGTTTTTACCGTACTATTATTTCAATGGTGCCATTGTTATAGCAGGATGCTTTCTATCAACACACTCCAAGTGAGCACATTACACATTCCAGCTTTATCAGCTCATGTCTTTTGTTCACAGCATACCAGATTATGTCTATTTGCATCTGTTCTTTACAAAGTTATTGTCTTTTTATTATGTGAAAAATTGAATCCATTTCTATCTCTACTTCTATATGTAATGTTGGTATGAATTTTAATTGAGGATTAAAATTTGATTTGTAAACCAATTTAGTCTGTATGTCCTGCTTCTATAGCTTTATGGTTTGCTTTTAGTGCTCTTTTATGACTTGCTTCAAATAGACATTTAACTATTATATCTCTAATCGTAGCTGTGGTGTTTATTCTAGTTTGCTGTGCTATCTATCTATCTATCTATCTATCTATCTATCTATCTATCTATCTATCTATCTATCTATCTATCTATCTATCTATCTATCTATCTATCTATCTATCTATCTATCTATCTATCTATCTATCTATCTATCTATCTATCTATCTATCTATCTATCTATCTGTCTATCTATCTATCTGTCTGTCTGTCTGTCTGTCTGTCTGTCTGTCTGTCTGTCTGTCTGTCTGTCTGTCTGTCTATCTATCTATCTTTCTACATATATGTCTCTCTAGATGTATGCAACCTTCTCTATGCATGCAACACTATCTATGCATGCACCCCTCTCTATCTAGTTACCCATCTATCTATCTATCTATCTATCTATCTATCTATCTATCTATCTATCTATCTATCTATCTATCTATCTATCTATCTATCTATCTATCTATCTATCTATCTATCTATCTATCTATCTATCTATCTATCTATCTATCTATCTATCTATCTATCTATCTGTCGGACAGAATGTCAGTCTGTCTGTCTATCTATCTTTCTACATAGCTGTCTCTCTGTATGTATGCATCCTTCTCTATGCATGCAACACTATCTATGTCTGCACCCCTATCTATCTAGGTACCCATCTAAGCAACTCTATCTATCTATCTATCTATCTATCTATCTATCTATCTATCTATCTATCTATCTATCTATCTATCTATCTATCTATCTATCTATCTATCTATCTATCTATCTATCTATCTATCTATCTATCTATCTATCTATCTATCTATCTATCTATCTATCTTTCTATGCACCACTATCTATGCAATGCTTTATATACTGATCCATCTGTAAACTATCTATTAATACAACCCTACATAAAAGGGAAAATCTCTCCAAAAGAAACAGATTGGGTTAAGATTGACAGAACTATCCAGGAACCGAAAGAGTCAGTTCATGCTTACTATGAACGACTGCTTAAGGTATTTAAACAGTATAATGGGTTTGAAAATATTGGAGATAAAGATATGGGACATTTTGAGTATGACTTTGTGTTCGGATTAAGGCCAGATATTAGTAACATGATTCAACAGCACTTCATTTGCTGGCAGAACAAGACAGTGGATGAAATCCTACAGTATGCAAAGTATTGTAGTGATGAAACTGACAGTAAACATAAAACGTTAAAGGAGAAAATGATGTGGGCACAAATAAAGGTAGCCGAACAACAAGAAAACAGTAAAAGTCAAACAAATGGACAGAGTCAAAATGGGCAAATTTTCAGTGGAGGTAAGGGTAAGGGAAAAATGAGGAAGGAAGAAGATATGAAAAAATTTCCTTGTCATGCATGCAGAAAATTTGGAAATTGAAGGAATGAGTGTAGAATTGCTAAAAATAATAATTGGGGAAATCAACATTTTATTCCACAAATGCAGAATGAGGTGGGTGTAAATCTACAGCAGCAGCAGCAGATAGTTACGCAACAGTTACAGGTGCCACAAGCTCCCAATTCGAGTAATGTGAATGCTCAGGTGCAAAGGTACAATGTGAGCATCGGATATCACGGAGGAGACCCGATTGGTAAGAATTAAGATGTGAGTCAGCACTATTGGATGCAGTGCAATGGAAATTATGCAGACTCATCTCAATGACGGTGCCTGAGGGGGGAGGAAGAGTGTGTACCTGGCGCATCTTTAGCGGTAGATTAGTCAGGTCCATTTGTTGATGGAAATGTGAAAGGGAATGATATAACATTTTTAGTAGACACTGGTGCTACCTGTAGGAGAGTAGGATCTGCCTCTTATGGTGCCCCCACATTTTTTCTGATATTTACACTGGTTTCTGGCTATAGTCTGGCTGGGACCCTGCTAATCAGGGCCCCAGCCTCTCTGTTCTCTCTAAACAACTTGGAGTGCATATTAGGTGCAGTAGTGATTGGATACTGTGGTGTCTTATGAGTCCCTAGTATATGGTACCTTAGGTACCAAGGGCATAGGTACTTCACAGGCCTACCAGGGGCTGCAGCATGTATTATGCCACCCCTGGGAAGCAGACTAAATCTGACACTACAGGCCTGCTACTGCAGCCTGGGTGAGGTGGTGCTAGCACTCCTCACTTAGATATAGGTTCACTATATCTCTCCCTGCACACACATTTAAACCTATCAGTCACCCCTAAGGCAGGCCCTATCAATCCTGAGGGCAGGGTGCTTGGTTTCCATGTGAGGGGGTGCCTCTGCCTGAGCAGGGCCCCTCTGCAGCTCTCAGAGTCCATTCTTTGGGGCTGTTTACCAATGTGGTCAAAACATATACTCTTAAGTGCATTATAACCTCGCAGTTAATGCTAACTTTGGAATGGCTGCATCAAAACATGTTGTGTTTGGTGTCAAACGCTTTGGAATCATACCCCCACACCAGTAACTGGTGTGGGAGTATGATCCCACCCTTCTAGAGGGATAGACATTTACCTACTGTGGAAACGCAGTAGAATCCTTCAGAGTCCTGGCATCACAAAATGGATGCCACCAGTCACAGACACTGGGCTGCCCTCCTGCTGATGACCAAAACTCGCAGTGGAGGAGGCCCAACAATAGGTATCCTGTCACAGGGAGGTGTGACCACCTCCCAGACAGGGTTTAGTGTATTGGGGCTGGGTGGGCGCACTCCTAGAGTGCTTTGAAGTCCTGCACTGGGGGAGCAGTAGGCTCCTCTGTGCATACACCAGTTCAAACCGGCTCAGGGGCTACCTGCCCCTGCTCTGGCACGAAACTGGACAAAGGGAAGTGGGTGTAGCCACCCACTCCCCTGACCTTCCCATAGGTGGGGTCATAGAGCTAGTCCCTCCCTTCCTTTCAGTATAAGTTAGGGAACCCTTGCCATTGCAAACTAGATATCCCTGGACGACGCTCTGAAGAAGAATCCTGGACCTTTGACGTTCCACTACCTCTGGAAGATGGAAGAATCTCCCTTGGAGTCAAGGAGTGACTCCCCTGCTTGGCAGGCACCAAATCTTGCAAACAACGGTCGCAAACTTTCCCGCTCCCGCCGGAGTCCGAAGTCCCTGCAGCCCAGGAAGAGGATTTCCTGACTTCTCCAAGGCCATTGTGAGTCCCCAGTGACGTAGAGTCAAGTGGACCCCACGAGTGACGAGGAACCGCAATCCCTCGGTACCGTGCACAATTTGCGAGTGCAACCCCTTCACGACGTATTACGAACCTGTGCATTGGACCACGTGTGGTCCAAACCTCCAGCAGGAATCCCTCCGAAGATCAGAGGCCTACCCCATTCCGAGTGACCGTGGGCATCTTCGTGATCCCTTGCCGGTTGGCTTGTGGGTCCCAAGAAGACTTTTCTACAGTTCCAAAGGGCTCCTCTGGTTGCTCCAGGCCTGCCCTGACTTACCCTCGCTGGGTGAGTCCCTCAGACCTTGCTGGTCTGCACCGCTGACTTTTTGTCCTGTCCACAAGACTTGCTGTTAAAAAGGCTTGTTGGCTCCAATCTGGTCACCGACAACGCAGTAAGCTGCAGACTTTGTGGGACACACCGAATCCAGCTCCTGGTTGTATTTGACGCCTCCTGGACCTCGTGGCTGAAGAGTCAAGACACCTCTGTTCACCTGAAATCACCCGACGACTGTGGGCATCCATCTTCCTTGCCCCGGGTCACTGCCAAGTGACTTTGAACACTGTCCCCTCTGCTTTATGGTCTTCCTTCTTCTGTTATGTGTGTATGCAACTGCCTTCATCTGTCTCGGAAGGAGTAACTTATCACCACCTTCCATTAACCTATGGTGTGTCTTGTAGTATACTTACCAGCTTATTCTATGTCACAGGGAAACTGGAATACCATTACTCTAATATAGACTTTCTGAAATTCCTGTCATTAAAGAACTGAATAAGGTATTTAGTGCTAAGAATGCACGATACATGGGTGAGTTTTTTCATATTACTAAAACTTTAGACACAGGGTACGCCTATAAGAACAATTTAACGTGCAGTTTAAGGGTTGAAGAGAAGGTGTTTGTAGAAATGGTAGAAAATAGAAGGGAAAGTTTCCAAAAAAAGCTGCTGAACAAAAGTCCAGAATACCACCATGGGACTTTAGGGAAGGAAATTATGAGAAGGGCAAAGGATACGCTGCAATGTCTCTGGACTGGTCTCAGAAAGGGAAGATTTGTTTGTTTAGAACTAAGACTAATTACAATAACAACTTTATTGGTTCAAGTGAATGTGAGCATACCTTTGAAATTACTGGAGGTTGGAGATTGAAAGGTGGAACTGACCCAGGGATTTATTATGTGGGTGGTAAGAAAGCATATTATAGGTTGCCTACACATTGGTATGGAAGTTGTTATTTTGCTACTGTCTTTCCAAAGGTGTATCACATAGACCAGAGCAAACACAAATTGAATGAAATAGAGCAAGGACTAACACGTAACAAAAGAGCAAGTTTCTCAGAAATAGTTGGTGATATTTTTGGTGCACTGATACCCTCAGTTGGAGTCATTCTGAACTCTCACAAAACTCAAACGTTATCCACAGTAGTTGATCAGTTATCTACAGATAGTGCTGGTGGGTTTTTAATGATTGACACAGAAATGGTTGCAATCAGATCAATGGTTTTACAAAATCGACTTGCCCTTGATATCTTATTAGCAAAAGAGGTTTGGAGTCTGTGGAATGTTGAAAGTCCAACATTGCTGCACTTATATCCCAGACAAAAGTAAAGGAATTGAGGGATATATAAAGAATATTACTAAATTACATGCAGATTTGACCCAACTGGAGGTTGACGGTGTTTGGGAGAGACTTGGTAAGGGTTTCTCCTCAATAAGTAATTGTTTTTCTACTTTTGGAAGTAGTTTATTAGTGAAAATAATAATGCCAATAGTTCCAATAGTAATAATACCTTTAGTAGTAATAACAGCATATAAATGTTGTAAGAGGAAAAGAGAAAGAAAAAAAATAATAGAAGCAAAGAATGAAAGAAGAGCAAGAAAGAGAAAAAGGGAAGAGATAGAGTTAGAAGAGATGAAAGGAGAGCACTATGATTTAATGAAAGGTTTAAATGAAGGTACCATAAAAAGAGAGAAGAATATTGAGTTTTAAAAATTTAAATAAAAATGGTACTCGGTATGATAGGTATTTTATGATGGCTTCTATAAGCCTTCAGAGGGGGGAATTGATGGAGCAGGGTTTCGTAAAATTGAAACCTGCTCGGATCGAGTACCCCCATAATACGTACTAACAGTAAGTAGAAATAGTGAACTAAGGTGCACCACACATAAACACGAGGGAATTGCTTTGTGCATGCCTGTAACAACACGTATATGAATAATTTATAATAATCTTGTGGTTTGGAAAAATAAATAAAGAAGTTGCATGAGTAGGCTACATGTACATCAGGGGTTTGCACGTTGCACCCTGCTTTTAAAAAGTTAATCATTAATGCCACTTTGCACCAAGCTTATGCTAGGTAACATCAATGTGGAAGTAGTGCAAGGTGAGTGGTAAACAGTGAGGGTTGCTATGTCATATGATTAATGGAAGTCTATATTTCATTTGTTTTAGTGGATTGGATGAGAATCAATTTTTCCTTAATTTGACCAATGTAAAGAGAGGGCTCGGAATGGGAGCGAGACTGTCATGACATAGCAGCCAGAAGCGCTGAACACAGCCAAAGATGCCTAATAATTGAAGGTTGTGATGCTGAATGCCTGCCAAGGGCTGCGATCGACCGTGTGAAAGGCGACAACTTCCGTGAATGCTGTATAATATGAATAAAGAATGTTTAAATGTAACTTTTGTAAATTTTATGTGAAAGAACTAAGAATCAGACTATGGGAAAGGAAGGGGAACAATAGAATAGTCAGAATGTAAGTGAAGTCACTGTGGTGTGACATCCCACCCCCCAGAAATCAACCAATCCCTTGTCAAGCTTCATACAATTTTGCAACTAAAGTAGGACGGACATGTAGGTTTTAGACTATAATTGGGGTGCCTTTGGGGGTGTGGGTTGTAGAACTTAGGCTGCCAGAAGAGAAGAGGGGAGATACGTCGCTGTCCATTAGTTTTGTGCAGAGAGGCCTAGCTGTTTCTATCCTGACCTATTCCTGACTGAATCCTTGTGTTTCCTGATTACCTTTTTGGGGAACCTCCATCATCTCCTGGGTCCAGGGGTGGTTTTCGTACAGACAGACAGGTTTGAATTTAGCCTATGTCGTTCTCAGCATTAATGTATTTATCTCTGAATCTTTTGTCTCTTCACCTATCCACGCCATCAACAATATATTGAATGCATTATTTTTAGATGAACCTGTTGTTTCTTCATCAATCTCTCTGTTAGGTATTATGCTGTTTGGCATAATCATTTTGCTGACCCCTTATGTCTCTTACTCTATCCACTCCATCAATTGCATAATGTCATTGTATTGATGAGTCTAACATGAAGTTGCGTTATTTCTCTGATCGTGAGGCTCGATGTTTGTTATTGTGACCTGATGTATATGAGCATATACTTACATTTCTGAGATAAAACTCACTTATTAACCTTACCGAGAGTCAGTGGTTATTTTTACAGATGTTTAGCGAGTTAGTGTCTTATCAACTACTCAACTAATTGGTCCATCGACCAATAAAATGTTCAAGGAGATTTATATGAGAAATAAGAAATGAATTAAACAAATTGACCCCAGCGCATCAGGGATTCTGGGTCAATGTGTATGGGCCATTGTATTGGTTTATGAACTATTGATCCCTGATCGATTTTTGGTATTGGCGCTGGATCAGTGGGATAGGGAAAAGCTGTGGAAAGAGAAAATGGATATTCAGGGGATAACCTCACAAAACAAGCACTGGCAAAGCCAACAGGCAGGGTGTTTTTTTAAAGAACATATGTGTATACCCCTGAACAGCTGCAATTGCGGTTATCTGAAGCACATTCGGTACGTTACTAGAAGTCACTCTAGTCCGACACAAAGTGCAGTACTTTCAGCCGTTATTTGAGCCCCACATAGTTCTACCAACTCACCTTTAAACTTGTGATACCAGAGAACACAAGAGAGTGGAAGACAGGGTGAATGATAGGGCAAGAGGTGACTGTGTGTGTATATATTTTTCCTGTGTGTATTTCTGCTTCTGTATGTATCTGTGATTTTGTGTGCAGATCAGTGTATGGATATCCATATGTATGTGTATGTGTGTGTCTGTTGCTGTGCGTGTCAGTGTGCAGGTATGTATGCATGTGTGTTATCTTCAGCAGGCAACAGATGTCAATACTACACAAATTATGGTGGGCATTATACGGGCCACAGAAAAATAAAGACTAAGTCTACCCACTAGGACCCAAAATATTACCCTTGCAGCAGAGGCCTTAATCTATTACATTATGACCTCAACACACTACCCTATGACCAATATCTGCCCTATTTCCGGTTGTGAATAACTCGGATACTAGTTCTGTTTTTCTTCTACCAATATTATAAAGTATGATAAAACTCAGAACCCTTGAGTTAGGCTTTATTCTAGTACTCATGAATGAGCCACCAAGTAGTTTTCTAACAGGAATTTGAAAGAAACCGAAAGACATACACTTGGTTAAAGTATGTATGCCAGTCTGACCCACCGCCCCTTCAGAAATGATGCGGGCCTGGAAGTGTTCAATTCCGAGATGTGAGCAGCAGCCATCCCTCCCAGACAAAATAATCATATCGAATGATGTAACTTTGAAGTGATGTGCTGTTAAAACATAGGGCATCTGCCAGCCTTCAGAGAGAGAGAGAGTTATGTGAGAGACACCTGCCATGCTGCCTCACATACTCTGCACGTGAGGCATGCTTCCTAATCAGTATCCAAAGGAAACTTACATGTCTCTTACCATGCCCTTGCCTCGCTGTGGATCCCAATTATAGCAAGAAAAATGGTAACCTTAGACTTTTGTGGGTAACAAAACATCTATTATTTAGGTGTAGAAGCCTTCTCCCCGCCCCAGGTCGCTGTGCCTCGCTACCTGAGGCAGCAGTTGTGCAAGAAGGCTCTAACTGCTGCTGCCTGTGCCAAAATTCGTTATAATATTGAGGGAAGCTATCCCTGTTCATTCTCTGTGCCCCGGGTCTGTGTGAGGGAAGCTTTCACTGCTGAAGACCAGTGTGGAAAGTAGGAGGAACCCACTGGAACTTGATTCCAGCAGCTATCTCTGGGCCGAATCTGGGAACAGGCTGATTTAGGGTATCCCTTCCTGCACATAAACAATCGCCCCTGCAGCACTGGCACCCTTGCAACATGGCAGCAGGGTGCCTGCACTGGTGCTAGGCAGCTTTTCTTGCACTAGCGCTAGGGCAAACACAGGGGTGGCTGTATTCTTGTGAATACGGCGCATCACTGTGTTTAAAAAATGTCTGTACACGGCATTGCCAAATTTGGTGTAGCACCGCGTTCCAACATTTCTTTGTAAATGTGCCCCTTAGGGTTTGTGGATTGAGACCTCTAGCAGTTGAAATCCTCCACAAGAGGCCCAATGTCTGTGTGCAGGCTAGCAGAAGGAGATCTCAGAGTCTGCGTTTCCTTGGCCTCCTCTTAAACTACTAGTCTACGGCGAGCCATTCTGTGCCAGTGGAACTTTTTTCAAAAGTCTGGCTTTACTGCTCAGCTGTCTCCACATCATATTTTTAGCAGTTATTTAAAATATTCACATAATGTTTTTTTACTCCACGCATAGGAGTAAGGCGTAGCCCTCTCTCACGGAGACAAATAAATTTTGAGGATTCCCAAGTCCCTGATATCAATGAACCTATCACTGGAGAATCTGTGAATGGGTCCTTGAGTCAGGAAGCGGCCACTCATTCTTCCGATAATTTGAATCCCTCTGCATTAGACATTAAAATTTCTTCCAATTGTTCAATCTCTCCCGTGGGAGGCCCCCTATTAGATGTAGGAGGATTGACGATCCCTCTCCCCGTAGCAGAGATGACCAGGTCAGTCCCTATTGTATCTGTGGCTCTTAATCCTTCTGCCCCTACTTTTCATGCCTCAGGTGACGGCGTTGTATGGCCTCATCATCTGCCTATAAAAGTACCAGAAGTTTTTGTAGATACATTGATTGTGGATTTTCTATTGTTATTTGATTCTGATCTGCCTTTAAATAGAGCATGGTTACTTAAGTATTTCAAAGACATAGAGAGTCTAAAGTTAATCCAATCTAATGATATTGATCTAGTCTCTATATCAGGAACAGTTGCCGCGCCCTATGTCAGGGTAAAGTTCTATTCCAAACTTATAGTAAATCTTATATTGCAACAGGCTGAGAACTTCCAGTGTAGGGGAATTGATGTATTACCTGTTTTGTCTTCTGGAAGAGATAGTTTCCCTCATAATAGACTCTCTCAGCAGGGCACTGGCCAAGATGGTCCCCCTCCCTCATTTGATGATTTAAAGATTTGGGTTTCGAAAAGCACACGTTTGGTGACGCATGTAAGGCCTGCCCCGTTAATTCAGAACACCCTCCCAATAGAAGATAACCAGCTGTGGAATTGGCTGCCCGGTGCTTTGTCTAGTAAATCCATAGACAACCCGAAACTTTTTCAACATCTTTAGCAGTAATTTAAAAGTTCTCTCTTGGAACGCTGCCGGGATAAATAATAGTCCCGAGAACTTACAGTACTTGTTCTCTTTGAACGCTAGTGTGATTTGCATCCAAGAGACTTGGTGTGCTAGTAGATTGTGTGCAGGGAGAGATTATTTTGTCCTTGAGGCAATAGCCTCTCCTTCGAAGAAAGGGCATGCAAAAGGGGGAATTGCGTGCCTTTTGTCCAATAGATTAAAGTGGAACTTCACCCATTATGCTGACCCAAGCAACCTCTTTCAGGCGGTGACCCTTTGTAGTCTAACCAGTATGGGAAACAATAATTCTCTGGTAATAATAAACGCATACATCCCCCCGGATGAATGTTTTAATATTCTATTGAAGTAAGTCTTTTCGTACATTAAACAGATTAAAGAGTTAGAACCTCCTCCCTATGTGTTGTTAGTAGGTGATTTTAATTGTAAAGTTTCTAACTCTAGCTTAGAGCTATTTAGAAACAAATTTAAAGAAGAAGCCTATCTTATTCCTCAATCTCTCTTCCCTAATAAAATTAAAACTAATAAGAGAGGGAAGCTGTTGCTAGAAGAACTTTCAGCGGCGGAGGGGTTAATAGTGAACGGTAGGCTTCCCTCTGATGTCCCTGCAAAATTTACTCATAGATCCTCCCAAAGTGAGTCAATTCTGGACTATGTAATCACCGACTATTGTATTTTCTCCTTAGTGAAGGATCTGGTGGTCTCTCCGACATCATTTAGTGACCACAACGTGATTACTATAAGCCTCTCATTACAACCTCCGAATTCCGACTCATGGTCCCTTAACAGTGATGTAGTTAACTTTCATAAGGACTCTGGAAGATGTTTTTGGAATTTTAAAGCCAAAAAGGGCCTGGAGTGTATTCTAGGTAAAACAATTCTAGAACTGAATGATTGGCAGGGTTCTGAAATAATTCACTTTGAGAATTTTATGAAGGAGGTCATCCGTGTTGCCAAAAGGTCTAGCTCTTCTGTAAAAAAGATTTATGTTTCTAGAACGATTACCCTCCTAAATAAGGAAATAAATAAATTAGTGCGGGAGCAATTTTTGCGTAGATCAATTGAAATAAATAATAAAATATACCTGTTAAAAAGAAGGAGATGCAGAATTAGGAAGAAACTTAAAAAAGAAAAAGAAGATTCACTCTGGATAAATCTACGGGAGGCCGCAGTTCATGGCAAAGTTAGACAATTCTGGTCACTCATTGGGGAGGGTTGTGGAGTAAGAGTTAGCCCCCTCCCTATTCCCATTGCTGAATTGTCATGGGTCACTTTCATTTCCAACCTGTATGCTGGGAACGGCGTAAGGGTAGAATGTAAGGGGACTACTAAAGAAGATGAGTTTTCTATTGACGCCCCTTCGGAGAAAACCATTGAAATGGCCATTAAGGACATGCGTTCCTCTGGAGCAATGGGGCCTGATGAACTTCCCATATCGGTATTGAAGCAGGACCCTGTTTTATGGAGCAAGATTCTTTTTCCATTATTTAGATCTTGCTTCATTAGTAAAACTGTGCCCTCTTCTTGGAAGGGGAGCATATTGGTTCCATTATTCAAGAAGGGCGATAGGGATAAGCCAATGAATTATCGCCAGATAGCCCTTCTTGATGCCATTGGAAAAGTCTTTTCCAAATGTCTCCTATCGCTAATTACTGATTGGGTTGATGCGAATCAGATATTACCCCGTGAACAAACCGGCTTCCGTAAGGGGCATGGTACATTGGATAACCTCACAGCCCTTCAGGTTATTTCGGACAAATATATAAGAGTTCGGGGAGGAGGAGTGTATGCGGCTTTCATTGATTGCTCCACAGCATTCGACAAAGTTGATCGTCCCTTGCTGTGGAGAAAGCTATCTGACTTGGGCATGCCTCCTCTTCTATTAGATCTGGTGCGGTCTTTACACACGGACACTTGGTGCCGAGTGTTACAAGGTGGAGAAAGGGGTTTATCGCGGGTTATTCCATCCATTAATGGATTAAAACAGGGTTGTCTACTGGCCCCATTACTTTTCTCCCTGTATATTGCTGATCTTCCAGCTTCGCTTTCATCTTGTGTTGGCATAGCCCCGGTAGTGGGGGGATCTTCAATTTCCTGCCTCCTATATGCAGGCGACATCCTTATCCTAGATTTAACACCTAAGGGATTAGCTAATCGTCTGCAGGCTTTACATCTTTTTGCAGAGACCCACTACATGAGGATAAATGCCACAAAAAGCAAAATTATGTGCATTACAGGGAAGAAAAAATCTAAATCAGAGAATTTTGGTTGGTCAGTTGGTGGTCAGAAATTGGAGGTGGTTAAGACATATACCTTCTTAGGAAAAATAATTTCTGCCAACCTGAGTGAGAAGCCTCATATCGATAATAATTCCCGTAAAGCCCTGTCCCAAGGCAAAAGTCTGAGCGCCCTTTATTCCGCCACAGGGAGAAGACACTTTGCTTGTTTACTGGAGGTCTATCGGGCAAAAATTCCATCAACCCTCCTGTACGGAATGGAACTGGTTGACTTAAAGCACTGGGGTTTTCTACAGATGGTAGAAGGAAAATTATTAAGGTCTATAACTTCTCTCAACCCCGCCTGTTCTGTGGCTGCCTGTAGACTTGAATTCGGTCTCCGTAGTAGTTGGGCGCAGGGCCTGTCTGCTCTAGTACGATGGGTTGCCAGCCTGGCTAGAGGAGAAACGGGGACTTTGAGATCCCTTCTCAAGGGGGAATTGTTGGGTAGCTTAAGAGAGTACTCCCAAATTGTTAAGAACTTTAGAAAGGCTGTGTCACTTCTTGAATTGGAAGAGAGTACTCTTTTTACTATTTCTCCTTCCCAGCTAAAATCTCTTTTGAAACAGGCTTCTTGGGCTCTTTGCTTCACGTTGGACAAGAAGTCCATGCTAGTAAAGAGGGGAGGTGATCTCCTTGCTAATACATACTCAATGAAGCTTGCCCAACCCTATGTCACCTGGAATCTACCACATGGTGTTCGGAGATTTTGGTTCCTCTTAAGGCAGGACTTGCTGCCTCTAAATACTCTTTTGGCAAAATGGCATGGGTCCTCTCCCACATGTAACTTTTGTAATATGTCTGCCCAGGATCGTTCTCATGTACTGTTTATATGTCCTGCATTGCGTCCACTTCGTTTGAAGTGGTTAAGATCAATATGCTTGCAATTGGGTATCCTCAATGTGAATTATTTTTTGCAGGCTTTATATACTCCTCCAAATGAAATGTTTTGCTTCAATATTTTTAACTTTTTTAAAGGTTTTTTAGCTATTTATTGATGAAATATGGAGGTATGTGTCGCTGATTATCTTGTTCAGTGGAAAATGTTGTAGTTGTCATTTTTACTTTGAGAATGTGTATTTGTATTTGTGTATCTTGTTTTATGTGGACCTCTTCGGAGTGCCAAAACATAATAAAAATAAATTGAATTAAATTGCGTAGCCCTCTCTCACCTCAAACTATTGGATTACTTGTGTATCTTTCCACCTTCCAGGAAGTACTTCCATTGGACTGGATTGGATGTGGAGGTATTTAATACACGAGTCATCACACTGCAGGTGTCAGTTATCCCCTGTATGCATGCCATCCAGAAAGCCATCTTTGTTTGCTACTTTTTTCCTCTGCATTGGCTAGACCATGGGTACTCACAAACTTTCTCTCAGGGGCCAAATTTACAGTGTGGTTTGTGGCAGAGGGCCGCACTGATGGGGGCGGGATCAGTGGGGAGGGGGCGGGGCTAGAGCCACAAAAAAACTGTGACCACGAGGTTGAACACAGGTCCCTGCAGCGGACGCCTTCGTCCACTGAGCCTCCAGACCCGATATATATATATATATTTCATTTCATATATAGAGATATATATATATATCTCTACCTCTCTCTCTATATATCTCTCTCTATCTTTCTCTCTCTCTCTCTATCTATCTATCTCTCTCTATCTATCTATCTCTATCTATCTCTATCTCTCTATATATCCCTCTCTATCTATCTATCTCTCTATCTCTCTCTCTATCTCTCTCTCTATCTCTCTCTCTTTCCCTCTCTCTTTCCCTCTCTCTCTCTCTCCTTTTCACTCTCTCTCTCTCCTTTTCCCTCTCTCTCTCTCTCCTTTTCCCTCTCTCTCTCTCTCTCTCTCTATCTCTCTCTCTCTCTCTCCTTTTCCCTCTCTCTCTCTCTCTCTCTCTCTCTCTCTCTCTCTCTCCTTTCCCTCTCTCTCCTTTGCCCTCTCTCTCTCTCTCTCTCTCTCTCTCTCTCCTTTTCCCTCTCTCTCTCTCTCCTTTTCCCTCTCTCTCTCTCTCTCGCTCCTTTTCCCTCTCTCTCTATCTCTCTCTCTCCTTTTCCCTCTCTCTCTATCTCTCTCTCTCTCCTTTTCCCTCTCTCTCTCTCTATCTCTCGCTTCCCTCTCTCTCTCTCTCTCTCTCTCTCTCTCTCTCTCTCTCTCCTTTTCCCTCCCTCTCTCTCTCTCTTTCTCTCTCTCTCTCCTTTTCCCTCCCTCTCTCTCTCTCTCCTTTTCCCTCTCTCTCTCTCTCTCTCTCTCTCTCTCTCCTTTTCCCTCTCTCTCTCTCTCTCTCTCTCTCCTTTTCCCTCCCTCTCTCTCCTTTTCCCTCTCTCTCTCTCTCTACTTTTCCCTCTCTCTCTCTCTCTTCTTTTCCCTCCCTCTCTCTCTCTCCTTTTCCCTCCCTCTCTCTCTCTCTCTCTCTCTCTCTCTCTCTCCTTTTCCCTCCCTCTCTCTCTCCTCCATCTCCCTCCCTCTACCTCCCTCCTTTTCCCTCCCTCCTTTTCCCTCCCTCTGTCTACCTCCCACATGTTCCCTCCCTCCCTCTCCCTCTGTCTCCCTCCCTCTACCTCCCTCTGTCATCCTCTGTCATCTCACCCTGCGTGTGTGTCAGCCGGCTGAGACAGCTTCCCGGGCACACCAACAGCCGCACCCTAGCACTTCACAGGTCTTTAAAAGACCATTTGCATGTTATTTGTTGTATTTCACATCTTCTTAGGCCCCGCAGCTCCACTCTGACTATCCCTGGAACCGCCCGGCCCCCACAGAGCAGAGTCAGAGTCGCGCTGGTGCAACCGGCAGTGTTTAGGAACACTCATTATTATTTTTTTTTATTAACCACGGGTACGATGTCTGCAAGGTCCGCGGGCCGGCCCGTACTATGAGTACCCGTGGGCTAGACCGATAGAGCACGCTTTATTTTGTTTAATTTTTTTTTACGGAGTTTTATATAGCGCAATCTTGACCCAAAGGTATCGGGTATCAGAGAACTTTACATAGCACCAGTTGCCTTACATGAGGACACATTCATTTTTCTTAGGCACGGGGAGATGAAGTAATTTGCCCAGAATCACAGGATGTTCAGCGTCATTGCCGAGACTCGAACTCGGTTCCCCAGATTCGAGGTCGACCGCCCAAGCCGTTAGTCCAACTCCTCCTCTTGTGATGAACAGTATTGGTGCAACACATGTAAACAGTCTTGTGAATAACTCAAATTCCATGCATTGGCATATTAAACACGCCCTATTAGCTTTGCCAATGCTTGTTCCGTGAAGTAGTTACCTGGCCTCTTGGGACCACATTGTGACTACTAACACCAGGTTAATGCGGCCAGACCAACTAGGTCAAGTTTAGTCGTGTTTGTTAGTGGGGAACAACTTCTGAAATGTGTGAAGTTATCTAGTCATCAAGTCCTCCAGAAGCCAGGGCTGGTAGACCGTCCCTGCAGTACCATCAAACTGCAGGAAGAGGTCTGTTTTTGTGTGAAATGTTTGAAATGTCGTTTGTTTTTTTCAAGTTGGTCACTTTTGTTGCTTAACAAACAGTGACATATTGGACTTTTTATTTAGATTACATCTCTGTTTAAGGGTCTACATGTAATTCCGTCAATGCTGAGAACATGCCTGTGTGATAAATAATGTGGATTTGGAAAGGCCATGTTCTTATATATTTAAGGAGCTTCTCTTAATTCAGAACCCCGGATCATTCTTCACCTGACCCTTCCTCCTCACGCTCATTTGGATAATCAGGGTCCATTCAAGGCCTTGTGGGAGAGGGTCCCCCTGCCTAGCTTTAAGAGCAGCCTCTACGACTTCTTGCATCACGGCCTGTCAGTAAGCCATGGACCCCAGTGGCGTAATGAAACTTGAGGGGGCCCCCACTGCAAGGTACGTGGAGGGGCACCCTCTGACTCAATCAGAAGCTCTGGGTGCTGTGGTGAGGGGGCCCTCTGGAACTTAGGGGCTTCCCCTCACCGCAGGAGCTGCGGAGCCTATGTTACGCCCATTCAATGAGGTGCAAAATCACATTTGGTACAACATAAACAGGAGTAGTGTGACACTAGGGTGACCAGGCATCCCGGATTTACCCGGATGGTCAGGGTTTTTCAACAGTTGTCCAGGCAGATTGCGGTAAAAGTGCCTCATGTCCCGGTTTTTTGAGAGGGTAAACTGAAAACAGTGTGAGGCTCTTTCTGAGGTGTTCCAAAGCATGGCTAGTAAGCAGTTGTTATGAGTAAGACAATTTTGCTGGTTTTAAAAAATACATTTTATTTATTTTCTTAGTGCCTTTTCTGTGTGTGTCTATGAGGATGAGGGCTGTCATTCTTTGCCACTTTATTGTTGGTAATTTGTAGTCCTTCCTCTATTTTTGCGAAATGTCCCGGTTCTTGGGTCGCACGATCTGGTTATCATTGTAGTGTGGCAATAGTGTAATATGAATTTGCAAAATCGCTCAAAAAAGACAGAAACTGCCCTAGAAAGTTGTCACATGAGGGTAATTGGTGTGCATGAACGTGATAGGATGGCAGCTCATTCACGTGAAAAAGCGCCATTGGTGCAACAATAGCAGAAGTTTGCAAAACGTTTATAAACACAAACGTTTATAAACACAAATGTGCAGCATCACATTTATGAGTAAATTCGCTCTCTGTGTAAACGATGCAGGGTGCACTATCACCTTTTGGATCTAATTCTTATGGGTGCAAAAATACATGGAGTGCAAATTTAGCAGGCGTGTGGAAACACATTTAGGAGTACAAATCCCTTTTAGGAGCAAAAACATATTTCAACAAAATTGAATTTAGTTGCAAAATCAGAGTTGGATGAAAAAAGAGCTGGGTCTGATGAGACGCTTTCGGGTGGAAAAATAAAATTAAGACAAAAAAATTTTTGGGGCAAAAAAACATTTAGATGCAAAATCACTCTAGGCACAAAGTCAGCAGGAGGGTGGTACCATTTTGAGTTGCAAAGTCATCGAAAACAGAGAGAAAATATGGTTCTTAGAAGTTACATTAACTGTACATATGAGATGGTGGAGATAGACTATTTTCCAATCATCACTCCAAAATGTAAAGCAGCGCAATACACATATGGCTTTATACAAATTGGAAATACTCTTTAAGTAAGCAATGCTGAAGGGGGCCGACCCAAACAATTCAGTGGCTGGAGGCAGCTGACCCAAAGCCCACTCTGTGGGTTTTTGTTTATCGGTGACGGTAACCTTAGCTATCAGCAAGGACTCTCTGTAGCAAGGCCTAACATTAATGGAATGGAGTGTGGAGTGTGCCGCAACTGAAGCACACAGTGTGCTTTCTGACCAAGCTAGTGACGACTCTGAATAGGTTAATGGTTGAGGAAAAGGAAGGGTGGGGTGAAGGTGAAGAGAGGCATCACAGAGGCTGGAAATTAAAGTGCAAAACATGTTTCCACAATTTGTGCTACAGACGCTTTGTAGGATCCCACCTCTCTTTTTACGCAGCCCACCTCCACAAGGAGTAAAACAATGTTCCACCTCATGGGCAGTGCTTATGTCTCACAGTGTGACTGACCTCCCAGTTACAGCGGTATCAGATGAGTGTCCCCTACATCTAAATATTGCTGCTACCCATCTTCCTCAGTTACCATAGCCCCCAATGGCACCACCCCCACTCAACCGCAGCTTCACCCTGCACTTTCATCTTCCTAAAACTCCCTCTCCTGCATTGACCCCTACACACAATGAAAACATACACCTGAGCCCAGGCGTGCAACCCCCATTGGGCTAAAAGGGCTTCAAATCTCACCCCCCACCCCCACACACACCCCTGTCGTGTGTGTCTGGCCGGGTTGAGACGGCTTCCCGGGCACACACGTAGCCTCACCCGAGTACTTCACAAGTCCTTAAAAGACCATTTACTTGCTAACGAGGCTTCGTTGTTCTTTCACCCCTACTTAGAGCCCCTGCATCTCCACTCTGGCTATCACTGGAAGAATTAGCCCTCCCCCCCAAAATTGATGGTAGCCCCGTCCCCCCCCTGAAATGTGGCTCTCTCTAGTTGCGCCTCTGCCTGAGCCTATAAGGGGTTCTCTCGTCTGCGTGGCCCCTGGCCCCATGTTAATCAGCTTGTACCATTCCAGAAATGAGCAGATCCCCGCGCACTCCATTTTACAAGAACGGGTTAGCGGCCCCTCCCGTAATAGGAAATACAGTGAAAGCAGTGGTCGAAGTGGGGGGAAAAAAGTAGGGGAATTGTGGGCGGAGAATCAGAGGGCAGGAGTAACGCTTAGATTGGGTCAGTGGGTGGAGTCAGAGGTGTGGCAGAAAGAGCAAAATATCCCAATTTTTAGCATTTGTTTCCCATTTCACTAACCGGTTACAGCTTATTATGTTATTTAATTTAACCAATAGATACATATGATTATTTAAGATTTAATATGAGTTACTGACATTAAAATACATTCACAAAGTGGGATATGTTTCCAATCACAGAATGTCCCAAATATCCTTAAAACTGGAATTACAAGCCATTTGTCACCCAGCCATTGATTTTTTTTTCATCAGCACTTCTCCTCCTTTTTTCCACAAAAGCCGTTCAAACATTAATGGCAAAATATCCTAGTTTGCAAATGTTTTGCACATAATTATGGCTCTCTGTTATATTTACAAAAGACACACAATTGATGGACGGAATGCAGAACAAATCAAAACATTCTCCCCCAGTCAAGAGATCTGGGTTAAATCCATCATTCTTTTGCTCACCATGTCACCCCAGTTTAGACCTGGCCATATGCCCAGGCGTGGGTCCCGTGCTCTCCATGCTACTGGAATCAAGCTATCTTGGCTGAAGAGGGGTGAAACCCCGAAACCGGTCCTAGGATGCTTGTTTCCAGTCCAGGAAGGACCTGGCTTGGCAGTTCGGGCTGTACTGTTCCCATGAGGCACAGGGTCAAGACTGATTTGCATATGGCTGAGTTCAAACTGGAACGACATGGTGAGCAAAAAAACAATGGATTTAGGCCCAGATCTCTGTACTGGGGTGAATATATGACATTGTTCTGCATTCTGTCCATCAACTGTTGTTTTTGCATCTGCCATATTTGCCACATAATACATAATCTGCTGCATAATCTGACGATTTAAGTAATAAATTGTTTATAGCTCAAACGGCTCAAAGGTTATTAAAAAATGTGACGTGCTGCTGTGAAGTGGAGGGCCCTTTGCAAAGGTTGACTGATCACTTTTATCACTGCTGCAGTTATATGTTCCACTGGTACTAAGAAGGAAAAATCTTTGCAGAGACTGTTAGCATGTGTAAAAATGTCAAAATAACAAAGTATCAGAAAATGTACATCACCACTAATACCAGTGTAGGGTGCCAGAGCACTTTCATCATATAAATTACATAGAGACAATCATTCATACGTGTGTAAATCACTGTATAGGAAATGTTACATACGACAAAGGACTACAAGGTGAAGGAGTCACATGACAACCATACTAGTAGGCAGCATAATTTATTAGTGATTGGTCTGGAGAAACACAAACTCAGAATTCAAAACGTAATACCATGGTCGGGCGTTCTCTTTAATAATCAGAATTGATTTCTACCCAAATTAACCCTTTTTTGCAACATTAGGATAATCAAAGACTGGGGGAAAAACCATAACGCTCTAATTTATACCTTGCAGTTTGCATGCAGCTCTTACATGACAGTTAATAGCTCACAGTTCTATGTTAAGATTTTAACTTATCTACAAGTAACAATAGGATCTCTCTGACAAAGCAGTAACCCACTGACCTATTTACATAATATGCACTTTGTGATCTGCATGGTACATTTTCTTAGCAACAGGCACATTAACCCTCTGCGCTTCCTTGTTATGAGTCAAAACTTCCACTAGACAAAACACCATCTCACTCTACTAAGAACATTAATCACTGGAGTTATCATGACCTTTTTATTGTTGCCGAAAATTGTTGGAGGCCCGGAAGGGGGCAGCAAGTGCTTTAAAAACCATATTATACTTATAAACACGACGCCCCCACCCAAAGTCAGTGCCCGGTGTGGTCGCACTGCCCTAGATCCACCCTTCTCCAGGGTCCTGTGACCTCAGTGACAGAGTTCTAGGGTGTGCTGCTTCCTAGGCCTGCCCCCAAGACTGGAGGTGAACTTCTTGGATCGTGGTGGACAGGCCTAGAAGGTTAACCCGCACTTTCCACCGCTAGGGTTCACCTGCTGGTTCTAAGACACCAGGGCTTCTAAGGTCTTGCGGGCCTTCTAAGGTCTAGCATGGGAATGTGCTCCCTCAGGAGAGTGGTCTGGGAGACTGGTCATAAAGGCTGAACCTGGTTTCCCAGTTCCAAATTCAGTAGCTCTGACCATAGCGCCACATACTCTCCCCCACTGAACATCATACTGCCCCACTGAGGGAAACTTGCACTGCACTGACCCATTATAAACACCTGGATGTGACTCAACTAAAATTACGCAATAGACAAGAGCAATATGCTGCCTAAAAATAAATTAACAACATCCTAGAGAAAGCAAACACTCTTAGGGAATGCAAGATTAAGTCAAGCATGTGAAATGTAAGCAGGAACAACATGGTTACCTTTTTCCTTTTACACTAATTATTCAGAAATTTGTGAGTGCTTTTGCCTAAAAAGTTAAGGCAATGACTGAAGGTCCCGGGAAGGAGCCGTTTCAGTGTCCATTTTTTATGTCCTTACAAAACATAGGCAGACTTGTTTAAAAAGACCACATTTGTGAACACACAGCTGCTGAACACATTTTTTTCCAATTCACACATCAAGCAGGTATTTCAGTACCTCCAGGAAAGGTGCACTTCCCCACCCAGGGAAAACAATGTTGTTGAAAGAGAGGAGAAAACAAAAGTAGCGCTTCTCTGGCAAACACTGTAAAGTGGAGCAAATGTGTTTAAGTGTGAAAAAATCAATGCGGCCACCTTGCAACCACTCGGTCTTGCTTTCATTGGTTAGTTGCTTATTTTTCATATTCGGAATGTTTTATTTCTCTCCACCCCGAGGCTGCACGTAGAAATTGAAAAATATCAGTAAAAGACACCGTTTCCAGCAAAACTGTTTTCCTTTTTTAGATCCATTTTACAGGGGAGCAAATAAACGCAAGGGGGAAAGAGAAGGTGATACCTGTTTCTTGAACCCTCGGTTTTCACTAAATGAGGAGGAGCGAGAAGAAAGAAAGTCTGACGGCTGCGTAGGGGCCCCTGGAGCACAGCCCCTCCCCCCCCCCCCGCACCGCGGGGGCTGCGGGGGCCTGTGTTACGCCCCTGGCCCTGGGGTTTCTCTAGAGTCGCGAGGGTTTTGTGCGCACCATGTCTGATGACGAGCAGGAAATCTCACAGCTTTTGTGACTTCACAGAGAGGCAAAAACACTCTGCACTCATCCACTTCACAAGTTATGAAGCAGACGGACAAGTCCACTAGGGACAAGCAAGTCTTTTACTTTCCCAGGCTTTCTGCAAAGGCAAGCGGTTTCCACAGTATACGAAAATGTGTCTCCAATGGAAGGCCAGAAGAAATATTTTTTCTGTGTCCATATACTTCATGTGTTGTCTGCAGATGTAACCTATTTCATAGCACAGAAAACAAACTGGATAGTTTCTTCGTGCTTAATAAACAATAAACGGTGTTCATCATTTCCAGACTCAGCAGTATTCATGTTATCGATCTAAGAGGAATGAAAGCTTGAGTTGGTTCTGCGTGGACTCAAGTCTGCCCTCTGCAGGTTGCATGCAGATGGTTGAACTGAATTATCAAGATTGAAGCTCTGTGTTCAGCAGCAAGTGCATTCCCCTCTAAGCATTTTATGAAGAATACATCTGTGATCTGCAGGTCACATACAGATCTAGCAGGCAGAGCCTTGGTCAAATTAGTGGTCTTTTACTGGTGGAAACACTTAAACGTCAAAAAGAGCCTGTAAGAGGGCTCAGTGGGTGAATGTTCCTGCTGCAGTATGTTGTTCGGGGTAAAAAATATTTTAATTCTCCTTTTTTTTTCAATGAGTAGTACAGAGTCAGCATCCACTGAAACGTATTATCAGCTAACTCCACTGTGAGTGATGGCATTCTGTTCTTGCACAATGTGCACTTACGTAGAAAAAGTACCCCCCTTCCGTATCAGGAACTACCTACCGTCCCAATATGTGCTGTTTGATTAAACAAAAATGGACAAGGCTGTTTTGGCAAAACAAAAACGTTTTTTGTAATATTGTGTCACAAAAACTATTGCAAAGGAAAAAGCATTTGGCAAAACGAAAAGGATGACAGCCAACCCCTATTTAGTGGTTTTGCCAGTGCTTGTTTCACATGGTTGGACTTGGGCTTGGGCAGTGCATGGGAGGAAGTCAGGGAATTTCAGGGTCAAATCGTAGCTTATGCTGGGCCAGGGACAGAAGCTTGGACCTATAAACATAAAGTGGCGCAGAACGCAGGCAATGCCAAAAGTCTGACAGGATGAAAAATATTTAATAAGTTATAAGTGGAGAACTTTAATTTGCAGGAAGTGTTGTGTGTTAAAGACGTCTGAATGTAGTACAGCCCCTTCCGCTTCGTGGCCCAAATATCTGCTATCTTTGCCTGCAGTCACCAATGCTCCTTCCATTTCTTCTAGCTGAGAGCCCAGAACAGAAATCCCATCAAACAACCCAGAGCCCAGGAACCCCAAAAAACATCTACTTCTCTGGCTAGTCCCCCACAGGGTGATTCTAGCACCAAGTGAATGAACACGTTCAGCAGTCCACAGCCACATGTGTTCCTTGTTGAAAAGCATGTGGCAGCAGTCTTCTATGTGATGTGCCCTTTAATATAATCATGGACTATGATAGAGTAATTTAACATGACCCTTTGACAACTCACACACTATTGCATGATCCACCCCTACTGTTCCCCATGGAGGAATGTAACGGGGGAATCAACACGCATGCACAATACGTCGCCACTAATGGTGGCCAAAGTTGCAAACTTTTTTTTAACCTCTGAGGTGGTTTATGGAAAACTTCACATAGCTTGCCACATTATCGCTTCAGGACATCCATGTGCAAATCAGGAATTTTGCAACAGTTTGCACCACATGCATGTATACCTCTTTAACATAAACAAATGGTTCTGCTGAAGATATGCTATATGAAAAAGGTCTTTGTGATTGTTTATTGTATGATTGGATTTGGTTGGTTCCTTGAACTTTGTAATCGACACATAGGCATGAGAGTGTGTAAGGCAGACAGTATGTGCAATATTCTTTGCTTAGGATCCAACCCTTTACGCACAATTTGGTATATTATATCAAAGGTTGGGTGACATTTTTTATTTTAAGGGCGATTTTTTAAGGCTGAAGGTTTTATTGAATGTTGAATATTTTTTACATTATGCACTTTGTGTTTTACCTATATTAGGTTGTGCCTTAGTAGCCCTGAGTTAGTGCGATCTGCTAGACATCATGGTTGGTTGGCACAGCGGACTCTCCTCTTATTTTAGGTTCTTTCTGAGGTTTTTGCCTTTTTCGAATTTGTGTAGCAGAGCGGCACTCCTATGTGTTTTATTGCCAATAGTTGCCGCATGCTTTTAATTAATTTTAAATTATTGCTTAATGATTTTAATCCACCTATCTATTGGCATTCTAACATATGTGTGTTTTCATTATGCACTTTATTCACCACTGAGATGTACTGAAACGAAATGTGCATTTCTTGTACCTGCTACTTTTTCTTTTAACCTTCTAGATGTTTGTTATTGTGTACTTTTATGGTCTTTGAACCGAAATAACTAATATGCTTTACAGAAAGAAACCAGATTGCATTCTTCTCTTCCTAATGCCTTTGTGCATAGAAAAGCTCAGTGAAAACATAAACTTGCAAAGAAGACTTCTCCATACATTTTCCAGTCTGAAATTATGACGTAAAATGCATGGAACTCTTCCAGAAATATACTATTAGTGTGAATTATGCCCATCAAGTCGTGTTGAAGTCTAGTAGCATGAAAAGAGTCTTTAATTCACGGGTCCCTCTAGAGCGCGCGCCCAAGCAGCTGCCCGTTGTCAGTTGCGATGCCGCGCATAGAAACATTTGTCACGCGCGCACTTTTATGTCTGGAAAATTAATGATAAAAGCTGCCTCGTTTGTTTATGTGTGCGCTTCAGGCAAGCGCTTCCTTTATTTTAACTGGGAAAGTGAAATAAAGCTAGGAAATAAAAGGTAGCATGTCTAGTTTCAAAAGTCTTCTTGGTAAAACTTCCCATGCTTTCATTTCTATATTTAACAAGCATTGGCCGCACGACGTGGGAAGCTTGTAGTAATGTAAATAAAACATTTAAAAAACACGCTAGTGATTCGCGCGCGCAGCAGCACGAAAAAGTGAAAGTGATTGCGCTGGAAGGGAGGCAGATGGTGGCTGCGCTCGTGCACGCTTGCGTGTATGCAAGCACTAGGCCACCAAAAGCCTGTGGCAGCACTTTGAAAACCCCGACACTAAATGTCTCGCAGAGCAGCGCATGCACAGAAATTTCAATGCAGCTGCTATGGCAAGTCACACTGTGACCTCCCGTTGCCCAGACATTAACAATCATTTGCAATTCAATAGGTCTCTCATTAGTGAAAATTGGAGCTATTGGTGTTGCAAATGGCCTTTTTTATTTTGTAAATGTAAAAAAATAGTAGTTCAGCTTAAAGAATTTCTCCAAGAGGGCATGGAAATGAGGTGGTGCCCTCTTACCCCCACCGCTAGGGTGCCTCATCCGGGGAAGCCGTCCCTGCAAGGTGTTGGCATCTCTTGTGTCTGCCTGCGGAGAGGGGCTGTGGGTCTGTGGCAAGCAGGACTCGCCGCTGTAACTCCTCTCCGAGGCCTGCCCATGGCTCACCTGCTCTCCTCTGTGCTCTATAAAGAAAAGCTGAGAAGCTCCCCATGCTTTTCAGAGCTCTTTAAACTCTCCTCACATCCAAACCCCTGGTGCTCAGCAGTGATCTATGGCTTCTCGAGGGGCGGGCTGATACCTGGCTGGACCCTGTCAGTAATCTGGTGTTCCTCTGTAGCAGCCACAGTAACAGAATTGCTGCTAGGTGCTATGAAGGATTACGGGTATACCTAATACTCCTAGAAGTGGTTTTTTTAGAACCCTGAACATGTACTCTTCAACCAGTACCAATTATTTTGTTAGTTAATGCCAATTCCTCACACTGTTTACATTTCACACTGCTCACTAATGCCATTTTCTTGCACTGCCCACTAGTGCAACTCTTACCGCTGGTCACTAGTAAATGCTCTTACTCTGACCAACAGTGCAGCTTCAAGCACTGACCACTACTACATGCGTCCAGAGGTTAATTTGAGCTGGTGGGGGGCACTGGTACTTAATTCTACTCATCAGACTTTTTCAGAGAGTGACAGAAGGAAAAGCAGACAAAACAGAAAGAGGGAGGAACAGAAAGATGGAAAAGCACCACCTCCACATCAGTGCACCACCACCAGTGCAACACCAACTCATCATCAGCGCATCACCACTGCACCAACTCAGCACCAGCGCAGCACCACTTCAGTATCAGCATAGCACCATCTCAGCACAGTACCAATGCGGCACCAATTTGACATCACTCAGCACCACCAAAGCATCACTCAGCACCTCCATAGAAGCTCACCACCACCTCAGTTTTACTCAACACAGCATAGCATCCTCTCTGCATAAGTGCACTACCTCCTCATCGGTGCACCAGTGCAACACCACCTCAGCATCACCACTGCACCATCTCAGCATCAGCACAGCACCAGTTCCACATCACTCAGCACCACCTGAGCACCAGCTCAGCACCACCCCCTCAGCATATCTCAGCATTGCTCAGCACCATCTCAGCATCACCTCCGCTTTAGTGCACCATCCTCTGCACCAGTGCAGCCCCACCTCAACAGTAGTTCAGCACCAATGCAGCATCAATGCAGCACCAATGCAGCACCACTGGAACATCAGCGCAGCACAACTTCCGCATCACTCAGCACCTCCTGAGCACCAGATTAGTACCACGAGCACCAGCTCAGCACCAGCAAGCAACACCTCAGATTGACTCAGCACCACAGCATAACTCAGCACCACCTCAGTATCACTGCAGTATTACTCAGCATCACCTCCGCACCAGCACTCCACCACCTCAGCATCACTCAGCACCACCTCAGTCTCTCCCTTCAGAATCTGGCATCTGTTGATTCTCCCCTAGTCTCCATTTGCTGCTAGTATTGCAATTCAGGCACCTTTTCACAACCTCCACCCTATTGTTGTTTGTGCCCCCCGTGAAAAAAACGATAACAAACCAGCATTAGAACAGGTAGGAAGAAGTTGCCAGCAATGTAAGAACAAAAAAACTAGAAGATGTCTTCTTGGTTTTATATAAGGTAACAAAAATGCTTATAATACGTTTTTATTATAACTTTTCAACATGCTGCACAGCAGCCATGCTGCTCTACAACATAGGTTAAACACATTGTCAAAGTCAATAGCTCTGGTTAAGCACTTATAAGGTGCCAAAGGCGAGACCTATTGGCTATGCCAATGCTTGTTCCTTTTTTTTAAAGAGCAGGATACAAACAAATTACGTTCTCTTGATTGACTATAACTGTGGAGAAATATTAAGGCACATTCTCATTTCTTGAAGGCTACGTTAATCTATCTTCCTATCCTTTTCTCTGCACCTGCACTACGAATTAATTAATAGCAAATTTTGTGTTCGAAGTTATGTTTGGGTGGGAACAGATAGAAAAATGATGATGCCTATTTTTACTATGGTCTATAAAGTTAATTCCCTAAATGAACTCGAGAAATTCACCTGATAACGTGAAGTACCATCTTCTAGTCGGTCCACCTCAATTCCTTGTATAGAGTAACAGGTATATTAAGAAGTCATCAAGTCACGCGTTCATGACCTAAAGTATATAACAGAGGGTCAAAACGTAAGGGGTAGCCTAGTAAGGATAGTACTAATAGTAACATGCAATTTATAAAAATCCACAGGTCCATCTAATAATGTAATAGGGCGACTCCCTGCACAATCATATCCTAACTCCCATATCAAAAATTATAGTGGATAGTTCACACACTCTCGAATATACTATGCACGATCGGTAAAATAACTCCAAGTATATGAAAACGGGTTGCCCAGTATCGAGTAGCTCCTTATTCCAACCCCTCTCAGGTATACTATGCACGGTCGGTAAAATAACTACGAGTATATGTGAAACCGGTTGCCCAGTATCAAGTAACTCCTTAACAACACATGCGTAATAAATTTACAAAACTCCTAACGCAAAGCCCCCCTCACCAAGTAACTCCTTACTGCAATAAACGGGGTACTCAGTCCGAGACTCCAAAATGTTGACGAGCACCATCAGCACCATCTTGGGAATGAAATAAATCCTATTAGCCCGTGTCACATGATACATGGATCCCGGTCACCTGACGAGTGCCAAAAACTAGCTCCGCCATTTTAAGCTTTATATGTATCGTGTAGAAGAAATATTAATGACCATCAATAATAATATATTTTACTAGCATTCAGGAGCAAAAAATCAAAGTTTTAATGTATGGATCAGAACAACTTGCTTATATGAGGTTTCTATTAACTAAATTGTTTATCTTCAATGAGCGAGGTACGAACAGGATATCAACAAAAAATCCCTCTGTGTAAGCGGTCGGATCAGCCATCTTAAGGTGTAACAGAAGAGGAAATAAATCACAGTGTCTCACTGGTATTCAATCTGTATCTATCGACTAGTCATAAATAATGTATAAATATGCGGTGAGCGAAAAGATTGTAAGAGTTGACAATTACTGTTATTTTAGTACTAAACATGAAACGTACCAATGTAGAATCTATCTAAGTATCTCCACGCTAGTCAACTGATCACGTGATAATATACAAAATCAGATCGGCCATCATAAGGAGTACCAATGTAGTCCAATATATCAGAACGAGAGGAATAATTATGTGAACAAGTACAAAAACGGTGAATCAAAAAGCAGTTAAAGAGATATAGAGTATAGCCATTACTCAATATCTTACACACAGAAGAGGACAGAGAGAAGAGAAGATATAAAAATAATATAATGTGAAAATCAGTGAACCAATATGTCTCTTGTTAGTAATGTTCAAATATGGCCTATGTAATTATCAGGGTACTGTACAGAAATGTTTTTATATATACAAAAGGTTTATACATATTTCCACTATATCCACAAGGTTAATGTCCTTCTTCATTCATTAAATATATATACATAGACTGCCTAATTCCACATCAGTAAAATGCATAATCCTAATACACTAGGGATAATATCCAATTTAGGTCAGTATTCAATTCCAGGTCCTTAAGTAATCTAGTCATCGTCAAAGGATCATCCTCATTTTCTGTCAGCGATAAAAAGGTTTGTGTATCATAAAAGAGACTCCCCCTCTGCTCCATGGTTCTCACAGGATCTTAGAACGGAGAAGGCTAAATGTAAACGTTTAGAGAGGCTGTGGAGGGTAAATTATGGGACTTTGGAGAGAATTCATTATAAGATGGCCTCCCATAAATTTCAGAAGGCTGTCCGAAAGGCAAAGAAACAATTTTTTGCTGCGTTAATTGAACAGGCTGAACACTCCAGCAAGGAAGTCTTCAAGGTGGTTCAGTCCTTCTTCAGGCCTAGATGCATTGAAAGGGAGATACCGTTCGGTCACTATTTGTAATAAAATCTCGGATTTCTTTGACCAGAAGATTAAGAGCGTTTATGATTCATTTGGCCCAGAGGTAGCAACAGAGAAAACAGAGCAATCTGCCAAACTGCTGATAAGCGGTCCGCTGACCTGTTTTCAACCTGTAACTCTGCCTGCGGTTTTACAGGAATTAAGGTGTTGCAAGTCAGGCTCGCCGGATGACCCCTGCCCTCCCAAACTGTGGTGCACAATGGCGGATTTTGTGGCCCCGTCCTTACAACACGTCTGGAATACGTCCATCTCTTCGGGGGTCTTCCCAGACATATGGAAACATGCTACCCTCCTCCCTTTAAAGAAAAAGCCTAACGGTGATCCTACGGATCTCACCAACCTACGCCCTATCTCCCTTCTGGCTGCCCCGGGCAAGATGCTGGAGAAAGTTGTCCAGCGGCAACTCAGTAAATACATAGAGGACAACAAGATTCTGCACGAGACTCAGTCAGGTTTTAGACCAGGTTTTAGCACCTAGACAGCTCTGATTGAGGTGGCAGAATCAATAAGATGGTCGTTAGATTCGGGAGACTCCGCTTTGCTGGTGCTCCTGGATCTTTCGGCGGCTTTTGACACCGTTGATCACGTAAGGTTGTTGACGAGATTGTCTGAAGTGGGCATACAGGATCAAGCGCTGGCCTGGTTACACTCCTACCTGTCCCAGCGAACCCAGAAGGTCGCCTTGGGGACTGTTTCTTCTACAACTAAGCAGTTAGGTTGTGGCGTACCTCAGGGCTCGGCGCTTAGTCCACTTCTATTTAATATCTATATGGCCCCACTCTTCACACTGATCGCTAACTGGGAGGTCAAGGCAGTATCTTATGCCGATGACACTCAGCTTGTGTATCCATACGCAGAGGGGTCTGGAGCAGCCTTGTCAAATTTTAAAGGCTTCCTCCAGGATGTGGCGCACTGGATGAACACTAATACATTGAAACTTAATGTGGACAAAACGGAAGTGCTTCATTTTGGCAAAGGCGCCCCGCCCCCCTCTGAGCTCTGGTGGCCGGCAGCAATGGGCTCCCCCCCTTCCCCCAGTCCCTTGGCAAAAAATCTGGGAGTGCGATGGGACAACAATCTGTCCTTTGTTTCCCACACACAACAGCTGATGGGCTGTTGCTTGGGTAAACTTAGGAATCTTCGCAAAATCCTGCGACTTTTGCCGACACATTGCAGGAAAATGGTAATCCATGCGACAGTCACATCTAGATTGGATTACGCGAATCGCCTGTTCCTGGGATTGCCCAAATACTTAATTCAACGTTTGCAAGTGGTCCAGAATGCGGCTGCGAGACTGTTAATGCATATTCCATTCAAGCATTCCATCTCTCCGCATCTTCGATCACTTCACTGGCTACCTGTGGCCCACAGGATTAAATTCAAGGCTCTTACGTTAGCTTTCAGATCCTTGTTTGGCTCATGTCCCACTTATCTGAGGGATCAATTGCCAAGATACACGCAGGCCCGCTGTCTTCGCTCCAACCTCCGGACCCAGCTTGCAGTCCCGCGAATAAGAAGGGCCCGGCTGGGCGGCAGAACGTTTTCTGCCAATGTAGCAAGTCTATGGAACTCACTCCCCCCGGAGCTCCAACAGGCCCCCTCTGAATCGTGTTTTAAATCAATTCTGAAAACCTGGCTCTTCTCCCAACCTCGTTAATTAACTGTTTTGCACTTCGGTATTTGTTTTTTTCTGCTTGCGTTCAGCGCCGGGACACCTCCTGGAGAGGTAACTGTTCGCGCTTTATAAAATTCTGTATTATTATTATTATTATTATAAACATCCTGTATCGTTAAGTTACTTAGTTCTGGTATATTTTCGCGACAACTGGTTGCAATAGGATTGCTTGTAAATAATTGTTTTAAATTTAAGCATTCTTACAAATGTAAACAAGTCAATCTGTGTTGAACACCAATCAGTAGATGTCATAAATGAGGATGATCCTTTGACAATGACTAGATTACTTAAGGACTTGGAATTGAATACTGACCTGAGTGCTAAGAGTGGCTTAAAATTTAAGTCAAAATGGACACCCCAACTAACACCAGGGAATAGTATTGATTTTTCTATAAAGCCATGATTTATGAAATAGATAAAATTGATACCAATAATAAAGTCAAGGGGATTTATCGAGGACTCGATAATTTAACAAGAGGAAAACGAAAGGCTTATAATGAACTTAAAGATAATAAAGACCTAATCATACGCATGACTGATAAAGGTGGAAATATTGTCTTAATGAATAGTAATGATTACAATGATGAGATTTTTTCTCAATTAAATGATGGACAATACTATGAGAAACTAGATAATAATCCAATTCAAGAACTGATGATGAAGATTAACAGGGATCTTAAAACATCGTATGATAGGGGTTTAATCAGCCATGATGAATATCTTTACTTGTTAGTGGACCACCCCATGCTTTTACCTAAGATTCATAAAAACCCCACTAGACTACCAGGGAGACCGATAATCTCGGGCATTGGGGGCCCGACGGAGAAACTATCACAATTTATTGATACATTTCTTAGACCATATGTTATCAATTTGCCGTCATACATACAAGACACAAAACACGTTTTAAACATGATGAATGACGTTACCTGGGAACCAGGGATGATTATGGTAACTCTTGACGTAGTATCTTTGTATACTAATATCAACCATGATCTAGGAATTAAGGCTTTAGAAACACTTCTCAATAAAAGACCCATGGAATATTTTGAGCATACTGAAATGCTGTTGGCTATGATAACAATGTTTTTCTCTTTGACAATAAATGGTATAGACAGTTACTCGGGACAGCTGTAGGTTCCAGATTCGCTCCGTCCTTTGCCAATCTTTTCATGAGTTGGTTTGAGGCGGAGCGTATCTGGAGCCCTATGGGCAAACACTGGATTAACAAAATTTATTATTGGGGCAGGTTCATTGATGACTGCTTAATGTTATGGACTGGTATAGTAGCAGAATTGGAAGACTTTTTTATGTACTTGAATAATAATGATTATAATTTAAAGTTTACCACCAACTATGATTTACAACATATTGTTTTTCTTGATGTTGAATTCTATGCTATTGGGGATAAGATTTGCAGCAAGATTTATCGTAAAACAACTATCTGCAATGCGTTATTACATGCAGACAGTAGTCACCCGAAATGCCAAATCAATTCCATTCCGTAGGGTGAGATGGTTAGAGCCCGTAGGAACTGTTCGGAACAAAGTGAATTTGTAGATACTGTCAAAGATATGAAGAATAAATTTATAGCTAGAGGCTACAATCATAATATAGTAGATAAAGCTTTAAGTAAGTGCATAAACTAAAGAGAACGAAAACAATGCAGTTACGACCTAAAAAGAATACCTCTCTTGAGAAGACTAAAATCAGATTGGTTACCAATTATAGTACTGAGAGTAATGAATTATACAAGGCACTAAATAGGTATTGGTATAAATTAAGAGCGGACAAAATGTTTCAACCTTACATCACAAACAAGCCAAGTTTGACATTTAGAAAAGGCTTGACACTTGCCAACATTGTTAGCCCTAGTTATCCCAGACCAGATATAAGAAGTACATGGTTGAGTGAGCATTTAAAGGGCTTTCATAAGTGTGTCCGATGTAGCAAATGTAGATGGGCTATGAATAAGATTACCAAGTTTAACTATAATAATACTGGTGACCATACAATAAGAATGTTCATTAATTGTGAAACTAGGTTGGTTGTTTATGTTATCAGATGTACTTGTAAGAAAAATCTACTTTGGCAGCACAATTAGACGGTTACATGGAAGAATGGTTGAGCACTTTCGGGCACTGAAGAATGGTGATACTAGATATCCAATTGTATCACATATAATTCAAAATAAGAATCAGTGACATGAACACAAATTCCAGTTCCATGGAATTGATCATGTTAAAAGTGACCCACAAAGTGGTAACAGGGAATTACTTTGAGATGCAGGGAAGCCCTTTGGATCATGAAATTGAAGGCTGTTGAACTTAGTTTAAATGTTGATAGTGAACAGCAATATTTCTTGGGTAGATGAATCATTCATATAACATTCTATGAAGTAGCAGTATATCAACATGGGCACTGTATATGTTATGGTTCATGTAAATAAATAGGATCAACTGTAATTATGCAGCATGTGTGAGAAGTTGGCCTGGTATATGCTGTCCACTAGTTATAGTGGGCACCTTGCACCAGTCCAAACAACCCCTATTGATAATAGGTTAAAGACAACCTTATTTAAAAGCTATTCTAGTGGCACCTCAATTGATAAGATGCTTCAGAGGGCCATAGGGGTCATTAGCACAGAAATAGATCTCACGGAGAGGAGACTCTCCCTACACTCAGGTGCAACTCACTCAGTCAATGTATCTGTGCATTCCCCAATTGCCTCCCAATTGGCTAAAAGTGGGTCAGTGCCTGAAAACAAGCACAATGGTACCGATAGCCCTCTCTGTTACAGGCAAACAACCCAGACGTATGGTACATAAATTAACAAGGAAGGTAGCTACTCAAACCAATCCATGTCCACCATCTATCTTCTTGGAGCTCCCACACTTACCGTCTGAGGAAAACCTTGAGGCTCCCTTTCAGTCCAAAACCCCCCTGGGTGGATCAGTTAAGGGAGGATTGTTCTGTAAAAGATAAAGAACTCTTTCTTAAAGAACTTTCTCCACTTGTCATCTGACTAGAAGCTTTGAAAACGAATTATCTGCTTTGAAGCATGTAACGGCAATACCGGGTCCATCAATAGTACCATCGTTTCCACCTAACTATTGGGCTCCTAGGACATCATAGGGCCCGGGTATTGGGCAATGAAATTCCCTAAGTAATCCGGACGTATGCTATTAATGTCAGATTCCATGGCCAGGCCTGGCCCTGACCCGATCACATTGAACCCTGAGCAGGAACATCACAAAGCTTATTCCCCCGTCCCCCATTCGCTCTGATGAGCACCATCGCCACACAGAGGAACCCACTGCTTCCGGAGCACCCACCAGCGCCAAACCAAGATCCGGCAGCTCACTTCAAAGCTTCTGTCCGCCAGTGGTGAATCTCCCACCGGCCTCATCCTCGTATGTGGTGATTCTTGCGAGAGGACATCACCTGAGCACAGACCACAGGGAGATGCACAAGGAGCTATTTAACAAAAACCTGGACTGGCTTGTTCGCATAGAGGCTTTCCCTTTTCCTTGGTAAGTAATATACTGCTGACCTGATTGTGTCATAGTCAACTTTAGATCTCCACCCACTGCTGGTGCAGAGTCTGCTCTTTGGTCACTTGAGTGATTCAACAGCTACTAGTAACATCGAGTTAATGCCCCTAGGATACTTTTACAAGGTCTGTGCCCAGTCCCAGCCAGCTGCATGCAGCCAGCTGCTCGGGGCCCGTAACCCTCAAGTTCATGTCTATGTTAATCATGTGCATAGGCATAATAATGATACCTCTTCAATTCCAACCTCCGATCGCTATCATATCCGATCAGGCATAGATTGACCTGTTATTGGCGCCCAGCCTGTATCCCACATTGACAGCCTAGCATCAGTGTCCTCCAGGTACAATCTTGGTGAGTCGTGAGGGGAGGCAGCAAAACACCCCAAGAAGTGGTGTTAGTACCCAGCGGCAATCCAACTTTAACCGGCACCAGAACAGGTGTGGGGCCCCTAATAGCAATGGAGTGGTTAATCTGGAGACCGTTGATACTGCTCGCTTGTCTTTTACTGCTACTGTTGGTCATACCTCATTCCCTCCAGGGCTGGACCGGCAGATACACAGGAAATCTAGCAAACAAACTGAATCAGAAGAAGTAACTGCCTGCTCAGAAACCAATACATCTTCCTATGTGTTTAGGGATGGCAAAATAAATTCCCAGACCTCAAAGTAGTGGAAGGTTTCAGGCCAATTCCGGTCGCACTGGATCACAGAGTTCCTGTTTCCACCTCACCAGCTCCAACTACCAAGCTGATTTCCTGGAATGTAGCTGATCTAGCTTCTAAATTATGTAGCCCACACTGGTGGCAATTCATAGACCAGTTTGATCTCTGCCTTTTCCAGGAGACATGGTCTTTAAAACCTCTCTTTCTCTCAGGTTTCGTGAATTTTAGCCAGGAAGCCATCTCTTGTGGAAAGGGCAGGCCGTCCTGGGGTGTGACAATTTGGACTAGGAACACTTAGCCTGTGTTATCAAGGAGATTGAGTTGGGCTCTCCGGACATTCTATGTGTCAGATTAGCCACTTGCCGGAATATATAGGGGCAGATTTACTAGAAAGTGACGCATATGTAAAGATGCGTCACTTTCCCTGCGCCACCATTAGAAACCCTTGCGCCACTATGGATGCGCCTTATTTACAATACAGTGCACCATGGCGCAAGGATTGACAGATGCGTCAGAAATTCTGACGCATCTATTGACACAAAAGTCACGCATTGCTGGAGTGGTGTCGCAAGCACGACACAACTCCAGCAATGCAGGGGAAGGCCTATCCTCATTGTGCTGCGTCACTCCTTGCGCCTGCTTCAAGCAGGTGTACGAATTTGACGCAGTGGTGTCCTAGAAGTGGCGCAGTGATATCTTGTAGATTTCACTGCGTCACTTCTAAGAGGCTTTTTTGCGTTGGAACGCCCACCATGCATACATTATACCTGACGCAGGTATAATGTGACGCAGGGCTTGACAACGTGACGCATCTCCCTAGATGCGTCACGTTGTAAATGGGCAGCATTTTTACGCTGCTGCTGTGTCACGAAAAGTGACGCAACAGTGGCGCAAAAATGACGCAAGGGGCTTGTAAATCTGCCCCATAATGTTTATTATAGACCTGCGGGGGTAAAATTGAGTCCCAGGCTAGAGACCTACTTAACTCCCACCTACCTCCACTACCTGAATCTGTGAGGCAAATTGTGGGGGGGTGACTTTAATTGCCAATTCGAACCATTAGATGCTCAGCGTGTGGCCTTAGGATAGTGTTTGGTCCATTCCGAGGCTTGAAATTCCTCCCATTTAGAAATGGTCACCACTGGCAGTGCAAAGAAATGCACTTATCCTTATCCAGGGCCTGCAAGCATGCAATGGCAGCGCGCCTTCTGACAAAGACAGCAGTCACATATTCAACCATATTCACAACACAAGTCTCACTGACTATATATTGCTGGATGTAAGGTTATGGCCTTGCATCACTAACATGCTTATAACACCACGATACGATAGTGACTACAATACTCTTGTCCTAGAGATTGGGTTATCATTCCATTTCAACTCTAAATGCTTCACAGAGACAAATGAAAGAAGGCTTAGAATGACCAGCAACAAGCGTAGAGTCAAATAGAGCGCCATGAATCACTCCAAGACTTCTGTTGGGGAGATCTATAGGCTTGTAGCAAACGGAAAGGAGGGTATAACGTCGAATGACCTGAGATGGGATTTACCGGAGTCTCTAGAAGGGGCATGTAAGGTACACTACCAGTTGATACATAGGCTAATGAATCTCTTTTATACAGAGAATAGGCGGGTAGTTCAAAGGATGAGCCCTCCCTCATGGTACAACAAACAATCCAGAAGTGCTAGGATAGCCGTGGACAATACAATTAAAAAGCTCGACATATTGCAGATCCAAGACACCAGGAGGGCCTATAGAAAACTGATCATAGAGGCAAAAAGAATCTGAGAGCGAGAGAAATGGGAGGGTTTGCTAGTTGCTGCCAGGAGGAGGGACCTCTGATCCTTCTGGAACATGGTGTCTACCAGAAGTGAAGATGGCTTCCGCCCAATTGAGAATAACATACAAGCAAGAGACTGTGTTGCTCATTAATCTAATTTATACTCCCTGTCCGGAGATCCAGAGGATCACCCTGGTGATCAGGAAGGGCCAATGGCTGGTTAGCCACCATGTGTAGGCAGAATGGCCCAACCCCCGAAATCCACATTGATGTTGCATGGGCTTACGATTTCAGTGTTTCAAAATGAGGCCTCGGGTATAACACCTCTTGAAGCTAGCATGGTCATCAAGAGAATCATCCCTGGCAAAGCCCCCTGGCTAGATATCATCCTCGGCAAAGCCCCCTGGCTAGATAACATCCCTGGAGACTTGTGTTTGGGTAAAGTTGGCATCTGGAATTCTTACTTTTTTTGTGATCTTCAATGTCATATTGAGAGGGGCCCCCATTCTTCCAACTTGGGCAGGGGCTGAAATCATCTCCATCTTTAAAAGGGGTTTCCAAGACTTACCAACAAACTACAGACCCATAAGCCTTATATATAGCTCCCAAAAATTGTTTAGCAGGATAGTTCCAGACAGACTCCAGGAGTGGACTACCTTACTCCTTTGCAAGCGAGCTTCCCAGAACGCACAAGCCCTATTGATTAAGTGTTCCAGGTATTGTTTTGGAAAATGGTTACTCTAGCTAGCGGACATCTCTATGTTGTCTTTATAGACTTGCAATCCACATTCAATCTGGTACCGAGATCTTCTCTCTAGCAGGTGCTTTCTGAAATGGGGGTCCCCAGGTACCTACTGGATGTTATAAACAGACTCCACAAAAACAATTTTGTGCAGGTCAGATGCACCCAAATGACCAAATTAATCTATCCAATTCCTGTCAATAGAGGTGTTAGGCATGGTTGTGTACTTGCACCCACGCTGTTCACGTTATACATTAATGGTCTAGATCCATTTCTGGAGCAATGCTACGACGCCCTTAGCTTGACTAATATGATGGTCCTACTCTCACATTTGCTGATGACACACTTCTTCTCTTAAAATCTCCGATGGGCTTCCAGAGACTACTGGACGGTTTCGAATGTTTCTGCAGGCAAGGGGGTTTGGAGAATAATATAGGGAAATCCAGGTTTATGGATCTAAACCCCTGTCATTCAACGAGACTCATTCCTTTGATGGAGCAGGTAGTGCAAAATTTTGTTTACCTCCTATAATATTATTAAACGAGTATTGCATGTATACTAATCAAGATTATTAAAACTTAAACTACACATGGGATTGGCTATTTTCATGGCTAAATAACTTTTATAACTAAAATCTGTACGCATATTAACAATAGTATATGTGGTAATAGAGTACTACATGATATATGTTGCTTTGTGATGTTGCACCCTCGAGGAGGATCGAAAAAGGTGAATATAATTGCTTTTAATGTCGCTATATGCTAGATAAATACTACAAGCACATAGTGGGATTAGCTAGGGGTTAACATTAGAATCATCATTTATATGAATTAATTATTCTTTTGTGTTTGTTTCGCTTAAGTTGTCATCTGGGCCTAAATCCAATAAGGCCACTGTCACCACACGCAGAAGTGGCCACTGTCTTATGAGGCGCGGAGTGAGCTGCGCATGTGCGAGAAATCTCCTAAACCTCATAGCGACCTTTGCACATAATGTACCCGGTCAAGGATATGAAACGGGACGTTCGCCAAGACAGGGGAACAATCAACCTTATAGTAAACCGGACCAAGCCGACGCTTCGCTGACCAATGACCTCACCCCTCGAACTGTACTATGAATCTGGAAATAAGAATCGGACGATCTCAACCAGCCAATCACGATTGTCCTAAAGCTTAAAATTGTATCTTCTTTAACTTGATTTTATTATAAAAAGCGTAGTAGAATAGGGAAGGGTAATTCATCTCTTTTCACCTTCGTTCGTGACGCCTTTCCTGATGATCCAGATGCTGCCCGACCGCTTGATGACTACAAACCTTGTCTAAATCCATGGGCTATGCTTGCACGATTTCTGGTCCTTTGATAAAATTGGGACTGTAGCGTGCTGAGCAGAGGACTTTGAACTTTGGCCTGCTTTTTCAGGACAATTTACGACAAAATCTGGTTATGCAGAGCCAATGAATTAGAGGACTTCAACTAGCCAGATTAGGTAAATATGATGTTCTGCGATTTATTTGAATTGATCTAAAAATCCAAACTTTGACGAGACAAATGCAAATATAAAATCATTATGAAAATTTAGATAAACAAATATTGATTAACAAGAAATATGAGTTTGTGGTTTCATTAAGGGAGATAAGGATTTTGAGTCTTAAAATGTGTTTTAGCTAGTTCTAAATCACCATCAACCACTCCGACTAAATTGGTCCGTTGACCAAGTGGGTGGAGTGCCTTGATGTTAGGGACTAGGGATCTATAGGCGAAGGATGTTAATGTATATTTTGTAAAATAACTTTTCTCTCCCTATAGGTTAAAAGGTATTTCCCCCCACATGTCCAGCGCTTGAATTACTCATCCCTCCCGTGTGTGCAGACTTGTGTGAGAAACGTATGAGTGTTGGTGTTATGGGCCCCACCAATGATTGCGTGTGTGAATGAGCTAGTGTGACGTCGGGTCTGCGACGCAGGAAGGGTATTGGTAAATGTTATTCCCCATTTCCAGATTTGCGCTGGATCAGTTTTTCTGGTAGCAGAGTTATGGTTTTTATTGTTTTGGTTTGGTAATTATTGCTTGTAAATTGCTTATTGATTATTGATTGTGGGAAAGTATTGGTTTATGTATTAACACTCTATGTTGAGTCGCGTTGAGTTTTATGTTGTTTGACGGCTTCTGGGATGTAGGAAGTCGTAAGTTTGTAACGGTTCCATAGTAGAGCAGAGGTAAGCGCTGCTCTCTGGAGAAACGGGGAAAACGTTGGAGTTGCACGACGCATTGTCTAGGTTCGATTCGGTAACATCATCTGTAACATCATCATGTGTTGCCTTTAGGGACATTTTCTGTATGAGAGAAATGTATGGTAGCGAAGGTCACCTGTGAAATTTTGGTCTTAGGTCCCAGGAGTCCAAAAGGCACTCTGATTACGCTTATCACTGGAAAGGTAATAGGTGTTCCCTAAGCTTGCTAGAAGGATAAAGTAGAGGGAAGTGCTACTTTATTAACGAGTGTTATAATTCTGTAGTAGGGCAGACTGTTTGCTGCTCTCGGGAAAGACAGAATTCTGTGTGAATGAACTACATTTTACGTATGAAAGTGCGTGAATGAAATAGCATTCAGGTTAATTGTGAAACTCTGGTTTTATTTCTCAGGAGCAGAGCGTCTCCAACTAGGTGTCTTAATTCTAGAGAAACGGTTAGCTGATGCTTGCTAGAAGGGTAAGGTAGAGGGATGTGCTACTTTAGCAACGGAAGTAACGATTCCGTAGTAGTGCAGAGGTAAGCGCTGCTCTCGGGAAAGACGGAATTCTTGTAAGAAAGTTCGTTAACTATTTTTTTGTTAGCGAAACAGATAATGGTGGCGTTTTTATGTCGTTACTAAAAGATTTGTGAGTCAGAAAGAACGCAAGAAAGTTTGCAGATAAATTTTGTAAAGGAGGGGTCAGCAGAAGCAGGAGTAGCGAGAAAGGCTGACGTCAGAAAGACCGCGCTGGGATTGGCCAGTCAGTAAAAAACATAGCCGCTCCTGATTGGTGCGTTAGTGTGAGCCGCGCTGAGAGTGGAGAATTACAGGATGACGTAGACGCTCCTGATTGGTGCGTTAGTGTGAGTCGCGCTGGGATTGGAGAATCACTGAAGTGACATAGATGCTCTGGATTGGTGCGTTAGTGTAAGTCGCGCTACGATTGGTTAAAAACAACAGAATAGTCATAGGGAAAATCTAGCGATACACAGCAGACAAAATGATGTATTACGATCCACCAGAAAAAGAGAAAAAGTCCTGGTTTAGAAAGATCAAGAGTTTATTTAAAAAGGACAAACCGATTGTGACAAGAGAGGGACAGTTGCTTCCCCCGCCAAAATCGCCCGCATCCTTTATGGTTGCGAAATGCGGATAACATACTTGTATTTGGTTGGACAACTGGGCAAAGTATACAAAAGATTATGGAGTTTTAGCATTTCCAGGACATGGTTCAGTAATTTCGCAGTTTTGATAAATTTAGGAGAGAGAATGATGAATCTGGAACCGAGACCTAGACCAACACAGTTTGAGGCATTGACTGAATGGGAAGATGAGATGCATGATAGAGAACGACAGAGGAGTGACGGAAGGTACAAATATATGTTTGGTAGATCATATGGACAGGAGAATCATGATGATAGAATGAGGAGATGGCGAAGCACAAATATGACTGAGGGTTTGTTTCCTGTGAGAAATGCTGAAGAAATTAGCAATAGAAAATGTATGGAAAAGAGAAATAATATCGAGTCAAAAGGGTATGGTGTGCATGAATCGGAGGATGATGTTCTTGACGACATGTTTTATAAAAATCCACCCCCTTATCAATCAGATTCCACATTATTGACACCAAGTGCCCCAATGAGAGTGACTCCATGAAATATAAAATTTGAATCTGTATCACAAGAAACAGAAAGAAACGATCCTTTTAGAGAAATAGAGAAAACACAACATGGTAAGATAGGTAATGAAAATTCAGCTGAACTAGCGAAAACCACTTTAAAATTAACTGAGAAAATTAGGGAATTGACAAAACATTTGGAAGCCGTAACTGTTCCTGTAACTATAGGACCTGTAATGCCTATTTTCGATAAACAGAAGGATAGTGAGCATTGTCTGACGATTCCTTATAACAGTAATAAACAAAATGAGAGACCAGAAAAAATTGCAGACGAGAACCCATGGAGACAAACAACAGGTATTCCAGAACAAAGTACGCCTAAAAGTTTGACAGTAAATCAAAGTTTAGTGGATAGAATAATAATGACGACAGAATCAGTCCCAGGATCACCAAAGAGATTAGCACAACAAACCGCTGAGAAAGATAGTGTAGGGCCTAAGTCATATGAATTAAGTGAATGGCTAAGGAGTTTGCAGCAGAAAGATAAAGAATCCCAATCTATAGATGTGGCCAAGCTGAAGATTGTTTTGGACGAATTAATAGTAGGGACTATCCCCACGGAGAAGTTAAAAGCCTATCAGGTTGAAGAATTACTATTTTTATGTAAAAGTATAACCTGGAGAGCAAGAAATCTACATGCGAGACTAGAAGAAGTGGCAAATGAAATGGGTATAGACTTTGAAAAAGTAAAAGCTTTACAAAAACCATACAGAGTAGATTTTTCTGAAAAAGATATCGAAAATCTGAATACCGCAGGAAGAACAACTCAGATTAAAGATATAATAATGTTGTTAAGAAAATGGGGAGATGTAGATAAATGGAAGAGTAGGTGGTTCCGAAAACGAGATGATGCCTCAGATAAAACGTTTGCAGCTTTCCCTGTAAGAGAAAAAGAAAAGGTAGTAACAGAATGTCCCATGAGAGAAATTCCAGGAGGAGGATATGTACATGTCCCTTGGACTAGACAAGATATTTTGTCATTTACCAATGATTTCCCTCGACTACGCTAAAAGCCAGTCGAGTGGTATAGGGAAGTGGATAGGTTCGTAAAGTTAACAAAAGTTTTATGGATTGATTTAAATAGTCTTTTTGACATAATAGTACCAGCAGATTTATGGACAGAGTGCAAGATTATGATAAACTGGCCTACACAAGAATACCCTAGAGACCCAAAAACAGGTGCCCCTGATCCTGAGGTGATAAAAAATATGAACAAGTAATTACCTTTCTGAAAACAAAGTACCTCCCAAGGAGACTGATTGGGTAAAAATTGACAGGACTCATCAGGAAGCTAAGGAATCGGTACACGTTTATTATGAGAGGTTAATCCTCGCCTTTAAGCAGTTCAGGGTGATGAAAATTTGAGTGAAAAAGATTTAAGTCACTTTGTATACCGATTTGTATATGGGCTGTGTTGGACTTGGCCCTTCTGACAGCTTCACCCCTAAACTTTTTGCTTTTACTGGTGACCTGGTGGTAGTGATTTTTGGTTTCTGCGCACTTTCCCTGTGTCCCAGAGTAAAGTGCGTGCGCACTCTGAGTGCATGTGGTGAGATAGGCCTGCCCTCCCATAGGAATGCATGGGGAATGTATGTGCCCCTGGTAGTTCCTGATGTGTGGGGTGTGCAGGGTGGAGTCTGGTATGTGTGGACTCGTGTGATTGAATGCTGCGCAATGATGTATGCAGCATGTATGTGTCTAGTGTGGAAGTGCCACTTCTAGACATGGCTGTGCGTGTGCTGTAAAGGTGCTGACACGTGATTGGCTGGAGCTGGCTGGTGAGCCTGGCTCCAGGAGTCTGGATGGGTCTGCCCCGGTGGTGAGTGTTTAGATCAGCATGTGTGATGTGAGGGAGTGGTTCACCTTGGTCCTGTGAATAGGGCTGGGATTTCCCCACACAATGCAGGCTCCGCCCCCTGTGGTGCGACTGATGACCCTAGCCCTGCCAGTGAATAGAGTGAGGGGCTGAGCACATCAAGGGTGCTCCCCAACCAGCTGCGACTGGTTTTCCCCCTCACCCTGGACCAAGAACAAAGGGAAAAGGTGTATAAAAATGGGGCTGTGTCCCCACAGAAGTGCTCTCTTCCAGGATCCTGCCTGAGGGGGGCTGCTGCTGTTGCTGGACCAGAGGACCGCCACTTGGACTACCTCCCTGCCTGGAGGCCCAGTGAGCTGGCTCTGGGTCCAGCCTTGCCCCCCCCCGCCTTGCTGCATACAGAGGAGAACTTTGATGGACTTTTATATTCTCCCCTAAGCGCTGGGAGCGCTTTATTTGTATCTCCAGCACCTGGAAGCGCTGGACTTGCCTTTAGCGCAGAGAGCGCTTTCACCTTTACCCTTAGCGCCAGGAGTGCTTTATTTCTGAAAGCCGGTGCCCACCCGGCATATACCCTGTTCCTGGCCGATCCTGAAGTCCCCTGGCAGGTGCCCACCCTGCCAGGGACATTGCCGCCATATCGAGAGCCCACCTCGATTTATTGTATGTTAAAAGAGTCGGTGCCCACCCGGCATTTGCCCGCGAATCGCGCCAAATCACCCCTCCGGCGCCCGACCAGGAAGTCAGGCAGGCCGGGGGCAGGCCTCCGGGACAACCAGAACCGGAAGTAGGAGGGCGGCAGCCTACCCCGCCTCCCACCGAAGACTCGCGGCTGTTTTAAGCACCGGAGCAGGCAGGCGCCTACCCTGCGCCCCGGTGCACTCGCCCAGTGAGGCTCCAGGGCCCCCACAGTTGTTTCAGAGCCTGCGAGGCTCAGGGGGCCATTTCCACGAAGAAGAGTCCCGCGCACCCACCGGAGGAGGCGTCCCCCGCCGCGAGGAGGCCCGCGTCAGTCCGGTGAGTGGGGCTCTTACCTGGAGGGTGCACAGAGCAGCCTGGTTGGTTGCAGAGCGCGAGTGCGCTCCAACGGGGCCCGCATTGTTTTCTTCGAGCGCTGGTGCGCTCCAACAACGGGCCCACACTATTTAAAGAGCCTGCAAGGCTCCAACGCGGCCCACAGTGTTTGCAGAGCCGGAAAGGCTCCTTCTGGGCATATTGTTTAAAGAGCCTGTGAGGCTCAACGCCTGGCCCCCTCATTTCTTTTAGAGTCCAGAGAGGCTCCAACGTGGGTGATCATTGTCCTAAAGGCATCGAGGTGCCCAGGCCCCAGTCCCCACAGCTGCCCAGCACTTAGTGGGCAGCTGCAACGTGTAGGCTGTGCCCTTTACGCTTTGGCTTGCGCAGCCTGTGCAGTCTTGCCCTGACTCTGCTGGACACAGGGTGTCCTAGCCCCTACGAAGCCAGTGGGCCTAGGGACTGCCACAGGTGGTGGCTGATGTGAGTTTTGCGCTATTGTTCCCAACCTACACCTCTGAATGTGTTGTGATGCATCATGTGTAATGTGTTTCTACCCCTACAGGTATTGTGATACTTAGGTGGTTATTCTCCCTAGTACAGGTGGTGCTAGTGAGGTCCTGGTTCCCTGCGTGACATTCTCCTAAGGTGGTTAGGGTTGCGTAGGTGGTACTTACCTGTTACCAGTAGTTACTGGTTGTGTGCTACATGTGTTATTTTGTACTACAGTAATTTTATATCCTATGTTCTAAGTGCTAAATTCTAAAAGTGCTAATTCCTGACAGTGGTCCATGTGGCCCTGTCCCCTGTACATTTAATCCCTTGTAAAATTCTGCCCAGTGCCAGTTGGCACAGTGTAAATTGTGTGAATATTATCTAATGTGTTTTGGTATAATACAAAGGCTATTTTTATATAATACCTTGTGTGGAGTTTCCTTTGTGGTGGGCCTTGGGTGTTGTTGCTGGGTGCGCGCGCAAACGCTTTACACATTGCCTCCGGGATAAGCCTGACTGCTCGTGCCAAGCTACCAAGGGGGTGAGCAGGGGTTATCTTTGGCGTGTAACTCCCCAGCCCTGACTAGAGTGGTGGGTTCTGCCTGGCTTTGGCGCAAGCCCTAGCCAACCAGGAATCCCATTTCTAACAGGCTGCGTCCAGAAATAAGTGAAATGATTAAACAGCATACAGTGGACTGGCACAATAAGAAAATAGATGAAGTACTGAGACATGCAAAATATGTTAGTGATGAAATTGAAGCCAAACAGCGTAAGTTGAAAGAAAAGTCTATGTGGGCACAGGTAAAGGTGGCAGAAAGACAGGAAGCTCAATTGATTGAACAGGCAAATGGTGCAGGTATGAAACCTAAATTTAATGTTGGAAAAGGAAAAGGACAATTTAATATAGAAGAAGCCAAACGGAAATGGCCATGTCATAATTGCGGAAGAATAGGGCACTGGAAATCCGAATGTAAATTTCCCCCGAGTACTAATGGTGATAATGCATCATTAAATTCGCAGGTGCAGAAAGAGGTGAGTTGTCAACCACAGCGACAGCAGCAGGTTGTTGCCCAACAGAATCAGGCGCCAAAACCGCCTTTTCCACAGAGCGTAAATCCTCCGGATTACAGTAATGAGACAGGATTCTACAATGAAGAACAGGTAACTAAGCTACCGCGCGCTAGTGCTGTTTTGCAGTATTGGCTACAACGTGATGAGAGTGAGTCAGAAGAAAGCTATTGGCGGTGCAGAGGGGAGGAAGAAGAGTGCGTACTTGGCGCAAGAAGTAGACCAGACAGACCCTTTTGTCGATGGAAAGGTAAATGATGAAAATATTACTTTCCTAGTAGATACTGGTACTACTCGTTCAACTGTCAGGTCAGCTGATGTTAAAAACCTTCCTCTCTCGGATGAAACAATCCAAGTAATTGGGGTATCCAACAGACAGATTAAAATGTATCTCACTGAACCAGTAAAAGTTAACATAGGGACATTTTCTGAAATGCACCGCTTTGTCGTGTGTGATTCAAGCCCTGTAAATTTGTTAGGAAGAGATTTATTGTGCAAAATGAATTGCACTATATTTTGCACTCCCGATGGTATAGCTTTTGAGACCCCTGATGAAGATGTACTATATAAAATGACTATGGCTAATGTGGAACCTGAGATTACTGAGGCATTTGCTTTATTTAACCCTGAAGAACTACCAAAGGAACTGAAAAGGACAGTAAAGGCAGAGGTCTGGGATTTCACAGGAGAAGATGTAGGATTAATGAAATATGTAGATCCTGTAAAAGTGACTGTAAAGGAAGGAATAAGTTACCCAAATATTCCTCAGTATAAATTGACACCCGAAATAATTGAAGGAGTTACTCCTATAATAGAGAAAATGATTAAACAAGGAATTTTGAGAGAAATAATGAGTAGTCCATGTAATTCACCAATTATGGGCCTGAAAAAGCCTAATGGAACGTTCAGAATAGTGCAAGATTTGAGAAAAATAAACAAAATAGTCGTGTCCTGTTGTCCTATTGTACCAAATCCATCTGTGATTTTGTATCAGATTCCACATGATGCAGAATGGTACACAGTAATTGACCTGTGTAATGCTTTTTTCTCCATTCCATTGCATCAAGACAGTCAGCAGATTTTTGCGTTCCGGTTTGGCGAACGTATTTTGGCATGGTGCCGAATCCCACAGAGGTATACAGAGAGCCTGTCAATATTTAACCAGATATTGAAAAAGTCCTTAGAAGATCTAGAGATGTCCGAGAGCTCAGTACTAGTGCAATATATCGATGACCTGCTTGTGGCGTCAAAAACACGAGAAGCTTGTGTATACCATAGCATTGCTAAATCATTTAGCAGATGGAGGACTTAAAGTATCCCCATCGAAATTGCAATTCTGCCAGAAAGAAGTACAATATTTAGGGCATAAAGTTCAAAAAGGATTGAGGAAAATAACTGGAGAGAGAATCAAGATAATAAAAGGAATGAGAGCCCCAATGACGCAAAGAGAAGTGAGAATGTTTCTTGGAATGGTAGGATATTGTCGTCAGTGGATAAGTAACTTTTCTCTGATTGCAAAACCTTTGGTACGTCTGACGAGAAGTGATGTAAAAGATCCAATTGAATTGAATAAAGAAGAGTTAACAGCCTTTAAACAATTGAGAGACAGTTTGTGTGAGGCACCAGCACTTGGTATGCCTGATTATGAGAAGGAGTTTGAACTATACTGCAGCGAAAGGAATGGATGTGCACTCTCTGTATTAATACAGAAACATGGAAAACTGAGAAGACCAATTGCATATTTTTCAGCTATACTCGACCCAGTAGCTGTAGCGTTGCCTGGATGTCTGAAAGCAGTGGCTGCCACTTGTAAGAGTCTGGAACAGAGCGAAGGAATTGTGATGGGATATCCTGTGCGAGTATTTGTACCTCATGATGTGGCAATCCTTCTAACAAGGAGCCGCACTCAGTTCATGACACATAGTCGGCTGACTAAATATGAAAAGGTCATATTAGGTGCAACGAATGTAAGCCTTGTAAGATGTCTGAATGTGAATCCTTCAACGTTATTGCCGGATGCTGAGAATGTGGAAGTCAGAGATGATGTGGATCATGACTGCTTGGATGTGCTTGATTTCTGTACCAAACCGCGTACTGATATAAAAGATGTACCTTTGACAGAAAGTGACTATGTGATGTTTGTGGACGGGTCATGCTTGAGAACAGATGAAGGAATTCTGAGTGCAGCATATGCAGTGTGAACAGTAGCAGCAGTAATGGAAGCATCTTACCTAAAGGGAGTAAAGTCAGCTCAAGTTGCAGAACTTTTTGCCTTAACCAGAGCATGTAAGTTGGGAAAGAATGTGAGAGTGACTGTGATAACTGATGGTCAATATGGCTTCAGTGTTGTGCATGATTTTGGCCAAATTTGGTCACAGAGAGGATTTTTGACTTCAAGTGGAACCCCTATAAAGAATGCTGAAGTGGTTGGGAAATTGCTTGAGGCGATACAGCTGCCTAAGCAATTGGCTGTTGTGAAGTGTGCTGCATATTCGAAGACCAGAGATTACATCGCAGCTGGGAACCAGTATGCAAACGATATGGCTCAATATTGTGCGCGAAGTCAGAATTCGTTGAACAGGGCAAAAGAGAAGGAAATGAATTCATGTCCCTTGTTGTTTACTAACATTGTGAATACATGGGAAGAAGTGAGGCAGTTACAGGAAGAAGCAGGAGATGAGGAAATGAGACAATGTGCCAAGGCAGGATGTGCACCAAGGGAAACAGATCATGTGTGGGCTTATCGGGATGGAAGACCAGTTTTGCCTAATAGCATGGTGTCAGCCATGTCCCGGATGTATCATGGACAAGCACACGTAGGGAGAGATGCAATGCTTAGATTATTTAAGCAGACATGGTACAATGCAAAATTCAGACTTGTAGCTGAGAGTCTTTGTCAAAGATGCCTTATATGTCAGCAGTTCAATCCTGGAAGAAAAACAGTGGTAAGTCTAGGAACGATAGGCCGAGAAGGAGGGCCTTTCACCAGAATGCAAATCGACTTCATTGAGATGCCTCCCTGTAACAGGTTGAGGTATGTTTTAGTGATGGTCTGCCTGTTTTCTAGATGGGTAGAAGCATATCCCACAAGAAGTGATGGAATAACAGTAGCAAAACTGCTTTTGAGGGAGTTCATCCCTAGATTTGGGTTTCCAGTCACAATTGAGTCAGATAGAGGAAAGCATTTCCATAATGAAATCATGAAGCTAATTTGTGAAGCATTGAATGTATAACAAAAACTGCATTGTGCTTATCGGCCAGAGGCTTCTGGTGTGGTAGAACAGGTAAATGGCACTATTAAAAACAGATTAGGAAAGATGTGTTTAGCCACAGGACTGAAATGGCCTGATGTCTTGCCTCTGGTACTCATGACTATTAGATCAATTCCAGATAGGAACACAGGTTTGAGTCCCCACGAGATTGTGATGGGGAGAGCGATGAGGCATGTATTCATACCAGTCAACAAGTTATTGCCTATCTCTGATGACTTGGTGTTGGATTACTGTAAGGGGCTGGCTGACGCCGTACATTCTGTGTTTCATCAGGTTGGATCGGATGCCACCACCCTTGAACAGAAGCCAGCTCATGATCTGAGTCCAGGTGACTGGGTGAGAATTAAAGTGCACAAAAGAAGGAACTGTTTGGTCCCACGGTGGGGAAAACCACGACAAGTGATTTTAACTACAACAACAGCTGTAAAGTGTGCAGGAATAAAAAACTGGATCCATGCTAGTCATACCTTGCGAATTCCAAACCCAGTGGATAACAAGGAAGGAGAGTATTTTGAAGAATCAGAAACCAGCTCTGAATCTGATACTGAAGACACTAGAACAGGACAAAATTCTGAAAGGGGGGAGTCAGAACCAAATTTGACCGTTGCCCCAGAGAACATTCCCTTGAGGAGGATTTTGCAGATTTCTGACACCAGCTCAGACTCAGAGACTGAACAAGGACAGGTACATACAGGAAAAGAGAAAAACAGTGAGGAGACAATTAAAGAAGTTCTCGATGAAGAAATTCCTGATGGAAAGTTGAGAGAAATTCCACCTGAAGTAACAAAAGCAGATGGTCAGGTGACAGATACAGAAAGTGAGGGAAAGATTTTTGCAGAAGACCCCCGAGGAGTTATAGGGAATTCGAACATCCAGTTAGAGGAAGGGACGGTTAGTCAGCAGGAAGATTGTGTGCAAGAAACACGAGGAGGGACAGAAGTAGGGAAAATAAAAGAAGTGGCGGAAAGAAAAACAGCTGAAGGTAAAAGTCAAGTTGAAACAGAATCAGAGGACAGTGATGAAGAAGTACCAGAAGGTCGAGTTCTGAGAAAAAGAGCATGGAGAACTGAGAAAAACGAAAAGGGAAATAAATTGAAAAAATCAGCAAGAGATGAAATCTGGCCAAGCAAAATAAAGAGATTAAGATACCGACTGAGACGAGTAAATTCACCCAAGAGCTGAACAAGCAAATGAAGTATCTAGTCATGAAAAATTGAAAGACGAGAGGAAAACGACAACAGAAGAAAATAAGAGAACAAGAAAACCTAACCAGAAGTATAAGTCGCCGGAATGGTCATATGTGGCACTGCCTGAAATAAAAGAAGATGCGGATAGCCAAGAAAATCCAGAGGTGACTGTACCAGAAGTGATTGAGGAAGACGAAGAATCGGAAATCCTGAGATTTATCTTGTCCGACATTGGAGAAGAAATGGATGTTCAGGAAGTTCTGTATCTAGATTGTGAAAGAAAAGTGAAAGACGATCAAATGGCAAACTGAAAAGACCAAAAGTGATACCAATGGAAAGACAATAGATTACTGGAAAAGACATAACTGATAGAACCAAGTAGGTGCTTAGAGCCTTGGGTTAGACAAAACTAGTTGTGAAGTAGAAGAGGCTAAGTCAAAAGACACTGATAATTTTTCGAAATGGTAAAAACAGAGAATAGAAAAACTAAATGTGTATTTCTTAGAAGGTGGTTCAAAATGTGTTGTTGTTGTACAGGATTACTAATGCTTCTATGGAGTACTTTGGCTTTGATGATCTCATTTAAAGTTACACTAGAAACAATAGAAGGACATAGTGAGAATAAAACTAATGTAGAAAAGTTTCAGAAAGTACATCCGACTAATATAGACAGAAATTATTTACATAAAGACAGGTCTATAAATGATTTCTCTAACAATGTATTTTCTAAATTACTATATGAATATGTAAAGACAATGGACGTGAGGGACTGCTACGTCTGTATGCGGTTACCTGCATCTGTATCTGAAGGAGTGACCTATCATCACCTCCCAGTAACGTATGGAATAACATGTAGTGTAATAGCAAGTTTGTTTTACAAAATAGGGAAATTAGAATATTACTTTTCAGATGTAGATAACATATTTTCACAAGTACCTGTAATTAACAAATTGAATAAAGTAAAACCTGCAAAGGTATTAGGTGAATTTTTCTTAGAAACTAAAGAATTAACATTAGAGTCCATATTTAGAAATAATCTAACTTGTAGTTTAAAGAAGGAGGAGAAAGTGTTTCTGGATATGGTTGAAGAAAGGAGATTGAAAATGCAAAAGAAAGCATCTGAGGGAAGAGAGGAAAGAACAGTCTGGGATGTTGAAAAGGAAAAACATTGGAAAGGAGAAGCTAGTCCAACAATGGCTTTCGATTTGCCCCAGAAAGGAAAGTTGTGCATTAGAAGGAATCAAACTGCATATGATAATTATTTTGTAGGTACAAGTGATTGCCATGATACATATCGAATCATGGGTGGATGGGGATTTAAAGGAGGAAATGATCCAGTTTTTCCTGGATTATATTTTATCTGCGGGAACAAAGCATATTATCGATTACCAGATCACTGGTTTGGCACATGTTATGTGGGCCTGGTTTTCCCAAAGATATTCCATGTGGGAAGAGGAAGAGATGGTGTACATGAGTTAGGTAGACAACTAACACGTAGAAAGAGAGAATCTTGGTCAGAAATTGTGGGAGACATTTTTGGAGCATTGATACCAGCACTGGGAATATCTCTGAATGCACATAAAATTAGAAAATTATCAACAGTAGTGGATCGCTTGTCAACAAGCACCACTGGAGGATTTTTATTGGTAAATACAGAGATGGTTGCCATGCGCGCCATGGTAATGCAACATCGACTTGCCCTTGATATAATTTTGGCAAAAGAGGGTGGAGTCTGTGGAATGCTGAAAGTTCAACATTGTTGTACTTATATTCCGGACGAAAGTCAAGATCTAAAGTCATACATTAAAAATATAACTGATTTGCATGAGGAAATTGCACCACTGGAGGTTGAAGGTGTCTGGGAAAAGATTGGAAAGAAATTGTCTTCTATTAAAGAGTTCTAAAATTAGGTAGTACATTTATAGGTAAAATCTTATTTCCACTAACCTGTGTAATTTTTCTAGTATTAGTTTTAAGACTAGGATGTTTATGTTGCAAAAGAAAGAAAATACATAAAAATTTAAAGAGAGAAACTTTGAGAAAGAAAGAAAATAAAAGGCGAGAAAGAGAAATTGAGGAAGTAGAATTAGAAGAAATGAAAGATAATATGTATATAAAAACAAGAGGAGAAGAAATTGGGGAAACAGAAATGTGAACTAAAATTCTATGAATTCATTTTCTTGTATAATAAATTTACAAAATTTGAGGTATTGTGTTGATAAAATCTAACCCTGGGCATAGTTCGCGAAGTAGCACTTTGCGAAGCTACGCAAAGTGCACTTCGCACTACGCGAGCTACGCGTAGCACTTTGCGAACTGCGTAGTACCCTGTTCTTCCTGTGCAAGATGTCGTTTTCAATGATTGCACAGTGCGGACAAGCAACCGGCACTGTGCAATCATTGAAAACAGCATCTTGCACAGTGCGAGCTGTAGTTTTTTGCTGCTCGAGTAGATTTTTACTCGAACAGCAGCTTTCTCAACGCGGACTGGTAGTTTCTCATCGCGAGCGGTCGCGAGCATGCGCGACCACTCGCAATGAGAAACATGACCTCCTCGCGTTGAGAATCTCGCCAGAAAGTTAATTTTTCACGCGCGCGATCGCCAACTTGATGTTGCTGATCGCGAACGAGGAAAAAGTCACGATGGGATGTCATTTTGCTTGCTCGCGGTCGCCAACTTGACGTTGAGGACCGCGAGCAAGCAAAAAATGACCGCTGCACTACGCAACACTACGCTACGCGTGTTTGCACTGTGATATGTGCAATTCGCGTAGTGCGAAGTAGCGCAAACTTCGCAAACTACGCGAGCGTAGCGTAGTGCTTTGCCCAGGCTTAATAAAATCCCCAAAGGGGGGATTGATGGAGCAGGTAGTGCAAAATGTTGTATACCTCCTCTATTCCTGCATGAAAATACTAATTATATAATCTATTAATTATAATATTATTAAACGAGTATTGCATGTATACTAATCAACATTATTAAAGCTTAAACTACACATGGGATTTGCTATTTGCATGTCTAAATAACTTTTATAACTAAAATCTGTACGCATATTAACAATAGTATATGTGGTAATAGAATACTGCATGATATATGTTGCTTTGTGATGTTGCACCCTCGAGGAGGATCGAAAAAGGTGAATATAATTGCTTTAAATGTCACTATATGCTAGATAAATACAAGCACATAGAGGAATTAGCCGGGGGTTAACATTAGAATCACCATTTCTATGAATTAATTATTCTTTTGTGTTTGTTTCGCTTAAGTTGGCATCTGGGCCTAAATCCAATATGGCCGCTGTCACCACACGCAGACGTGGCCACTGTCTCATGAGGCGCGTAGTGAGCTGCGCATGTGCGAGAAATCTCCTAAACCTCATAGCGACCTTTGCACATCATGTACCCGGTCACGGATATGAAACGGGACGTTCGTCAAGATAGGGGAACAATCAACCTTACAGTAAACCGGAACAAGCCGACACATCGCTGACCAATGACCTCACCCCTCAAACTGTACTAAGAATCTGGAAATAAGAATCGGATGATCTCAACCAGCCAATCACGATTGTCCTAAAGCTTAACATTGTATCTACTTTAACTTGATTTTATTATAAAAAGCGTAGTAGAATAGGGAGGGGTAATTCATCTCTTTTCACCTTCGTTCGTGACGCCTTTCCTGATGATCCAGATGCTGCCCAACCGCTTGATGACTACAAACTTTTTCTAAATCCACGGGCTATGATAGATGCTTGCACGATTTCTGGTCCTTTGATAAAATTGGGACTGTAGCGTGCTGAGCAGAGGACTTTGAACTTTGGCCTGCTTTTTCAGGACAATTTACGACAAAATTTGGTTATGCAGAGCCAATGAATTAGAGGACTTCAAATAGCCAGATTAGATAAATATGATGTTCTGCAATTTATTTGAATTGATCTAAAAATTCTAAACTTTGACGAGACAAATGCAAATATAAAATCATTATGAAAATTTAGATAAACAAATATTGATTAACAAGAAATATGAGTTTGTGGTTTCATTAAGGGAGATAAGGATTTTGAGTCTTAAAATGTGTTTTAGCTGGTTCTAAATCACCATCAACCAATCCAACTAAATTGGTCCGTTGACCAAGTGGGTGGAGTGCCTTGATGTTTGGGACTAGGGCTCTATAGGTGAAGGATGTTAATGTATATTTTGTAAAATATCTTTTCTCTCCCTATAGGTTATAAGGTATTTCACCCCACATGTCCAGCGCTTGAATTACTCATCACTCCTGTGTGTGCAGACTTGTGAGAGAAACGTATGAGTGCTGGTGTTATGGGCCCCACCAATGATTGCGTGTGTGAATGAGCTAGTGTGACATCGGGTCTGCGACGCAGGGAGGGTTTCAGTAAATGTTATTCTCCATTTCCAGATTTGCGCTGGATCACCTTCACTAATAACATGTACGCACTTTTGGCTATTTGGGGATCACACTTACAGAACAGCTATACTGACGCACCCATGTAAGCCAGCACCGGCTCAAACTAGAACCAGCAACTGGGGGTATTGTAAAAATGTCCCACGGTTCCCTGTTTCGTCCTATTTCACCTCCCATTCAGATCTACAATCATCAGGCTCTAGGCTCAGTTCTATATGGCACAGAAGTATGGGGCCATAGCAATGCAAATTCACTACTTATAGCAGAGAAACGATTTATGAGGCAGCTGACAGGGTTGCCGATCAGCACTCTCCTACTCCCATTTAGACTGGACCTTGGGTGTAGACCCATTACTGAGAAGATCGGATTAAGACCCATTCTCTATTGAGAAGAATCTGACCCACTCCTGAATTGTGCACTTACCACCAGGGTTTAGAAAAAATATTGTTCATCTCTGGTTCACACAACATACACTGGCTGAGATATGTAAAAGCGACTCATGCAAAGACTCAGAGACTCTGGAGCAACCCAGAGAAGGCTAGAGTAATTTCTAATATTAAGTCCAACTACTGGCAAAACAAAGATGAAACAGTATATTCCCAGATAAAGCCTGGCTCTCTAACTGATGCTCTCCTTATGGAAAGAGAATCCTTTCTTAGAGAGAAATTTCTGGATGAGATCAAGCCGGCATCAGCCAGAAGTCTGTTCTTGCAGTAGGGACTTTGCCCATCCATTCTTTTACTTTCAAATGGACACGCAACACCAGGGTGGAGGAATGCCAATGTCTTGTAGCAATCCTAAAGAAAATGCTTGAGCATTTAATTTATTTCTGTCCAGCCTATCAGAGCAGTAGAAAGACCTGAATTTCTGTGCCGCAATCTGGGTGTCAGGAACACAAGGTGGTCTTGAGAATTATGAAATCTGACTCTAGTCAACTGATGATTTTCATACTTTCCTTATATTTTATGTCATTATGGAGAGTTAGACAAAAACTGTGTACCCCCCTCCAGAGATCTATGGCAGCAATGTTGTATGTATTGTGCAAAATCTGCATTACTGGCTTCACTCCACACACCGCCGAGTGAGTTAATCTATTTATGCGACTCTTATGAATTTTGCATGATTTTATAATGGTTTTATAAGTATTTTATGTTTTTAGTTTGTATCTTATAAACTGAATATATTTTATATTGATAAATGTGACTTCTATTGTCAAGACGATTTTTACTTTTATGTGCTCATATGGCATCATTATCGAAATAAAGCCTGTTATTGATTGATTGGATAGTTTTCTTGAGCAAGCTTTTAACGTGAGTGATTTCCCTCCATCCTCCTGATGGACAATGGAGTACAGTTAGTTTAAAGATTTCCTAGACAGCACAGCCAACCCAGCCAGACCAAGCCAGCTGGATCACACAAGGTCGCTCACTGAGTCAACTACCCCCATAAATGTGACTCCCTCTGCTTCTGCTTGTGAGGAGGGCTCTTATGAAGCTCCCTTCTCGTTGCATGTCAGCGGGGAGAAATTCTTTGGGCATTTGCTGTGGAAAAATCAAGGAACTGCTCAGAATTGGGCTCTTACCGGTGATGGAGCGGCTTCTGAAGTTAGAGCAGCTGATAGAAACCTGTGTCTGCCCACGAGATACACAACAACATGGGAACTCATGTCCAATTGTCTCTGTCACTAGACATCTCTCTCTAGGAAGGGTCATCATTCCCCCTCAGACGCAATATGCCATTAATTCAAGCACCACTGGATCGACCGGGATCCTGTCTGAGAGCTATCCTGCAAGCTAGCTCAAGTAACAAGTGGCAGATGCCATAATGAGGGAAATACAACTTCGGGACTGCCCCTGTTAATGAACACCTTTAATATCTCTTTGGTTAGGCAGATTCCTGAATCCTAGTCTATTCTACTATCCTGCCGGTTTTCAAGAAAATGGATCGTAATTCACCTAAGTGCTACCGCCCCATCCCCTTCATTGATAGCTCAGTAAAAATCATCGGCCGGGTGATCTTCAACCGGCTTAAGACCTGGGCAAATGGCAATAACATCTTATGCCCCTATCAATTCAGTTTCCGTAGGATTCTGGGTATATTATGTTACTGTGTTTTATAGCGCGCACAGCTATTCCAAGGAGTGTCCCGGCGCGAGCTAAGAGTACAGCAAACAATACACAGATTAGAACAGATGGGTTTTGAGGTGTTTCTTGAACAAATGATCATCCTGAATTGCGCGCAAAGATAACGGCAATGCATTCCACAACCTAGAGGCTCTAAAAGCAAGGGATCTACCCCCCATTAGTTGAAGACGGAAACTGGGGGTAGAGGCAAGCAGCTGCGAAGAGGATCTCAGAAGCCTGGTCGGTTGATAGAAAGAGAAGCGCTTTTTGAGATAGGAAGGGCCTCCATCATGGAGGGCGCGATGAGCAAGGACCAAAGCTTTGAATTCCACGCGTTTCCTTACAGGGAGCCAGTGCAGCAAACGAAGCGAAGATGAAATACAATTTCTGATGGGGAGGTTGACCACCAGCCGGGATGCAGCGTTTTGGATCACCTGTAGTTTTCTTAGCAAGTAATCAGGCAGACCAATGTAAAGACCATTGGCGTAATCGAGGCGGGAAAGGATCAAAGCCCGAACCACTGTCTCTTTCGCTGATCTAGGTAGCAGAGGAAGAAATTTCCTCAAGGATTTAAGTATACCGAAACAGCAGCCTTTTATTTGAGTCAGAAAGGACAGCTGCTCATCGAACCAGATACCCAAGTTTTTGACTGGGAGACCCGTACAGGATGGAGAGGGAAAATCTGAGGGCCAGAGAGAATCCCTGAAATGAGGAGGAAATTTACCGAAGAGCAAAATTTCGGTCTTTTCCTCATTGCATCTCAGTTGGGCGGCCGATAGCCAGTGAAAGACGGCCGCTAGGCAGCTCTGCACTCTGGAGGTAGAATAGTCAGTCCTGTCCCATGTGAACAGGAGCTGAGTATCATCGGCATACGCCACCACCTTGGCCCCCCCTTCCTCTGCTAGTTGGACTAAAGGCGTGACATAAATATTAAAAAGCAGAGGGCTCAGCGAAGAGCCTTGAGGAACACCAGTGGAGACAGGCTGAGGAGGAGATGCAAAAGGAGGAAGCCAGACCTGTTGTGACCGAAGGGTAAGAAAGGATTCCAGCCACTTCCAGGCCGAACCAGTAATGCCAATAGCAGCTAGCCGAGTAAGTAACAGAGCATGGGGAACGGTATCGAATGCAGCCGATAAATCTAAAAGGATAAGGGCTGCACTCCCCCCTGAATCCAAGCATTCCCAAATAGCCTCCGAAACCTCGACTAAGGCAGACTCGGTGCTATGAGCAGCTCTAAAACCCGATTGAGCCGGATGGAGAAGTCTCGCATTCTACACAAAAGCAGACAGTTGTTTGTTTGCTACCTTTTCACATATTTTGGCCAGACAGGGAAGTAGAGAGATCGGTCTGTAGTTGGCAGGATTGCCGGCGTCAAGAGATGGCTTCTTTAACAACGGAATCATTTTAGCTTGTTTCCATTCCTGTGGAACAGCAGCCTCACTAAGGGACAAATTAACAAGTGTATTTACCTCAGGATTGACTGTCTCAGCAATAGATGCCAACAGCCTACCCGGACAGGGGTCAGACGGAGACCCTGACTTTAAAGATTGTAATAGTTTAAGGGAGTCCGATGGTGTCACTGGGGAAAAGGCAGAAAATAAAGCCACCGGGGCGGAGCTACCCACCGGAGGACTCCCACTGGAGGTAAATGTTGCCTGAATAGTCCGAATTTTAGCAATAAAGAAATCCGAGAGCTTATTACACCAGGAAGCAGAAACAGGGAGTTTCGTAGCCATGGCTTCAGGGGCCATAAAACTCTGGACAATCGAAAAGATTTCTTTCGAATTGTTACAGGCGCCCTCGATCCGCTTAGTATAGTAGAGGCTTTTCGCTTCACGGATAGCCTGGTAGTAGGTTTTCTGGGCATTTCTTAAGATCTTCTTGGCTATTGGACAAAAGACGGTGCGCCAACCCCGTTCAAGCTTTTTACAGTGCCGTTTGAGCAACTTCAAATCAGGGGTAAACCAAGGTTGTGAGGGAGAAACCCTATGGCGACGGCGGCAAGACAGGGGAGACAGGCTGTCCACAGCTCGTCCAATCCAGCCCAAGAAACAAGCAAGGGCCCCCTTAAGGTCTGTCGGAAGCGTAACCCTAGAGTTGTCAAGACAGAGCCGAAAGGCTAAGGGATCAATTTTTGCTGTTGGAGGGCCGGAATTAAGCTGATGATCAATGGATCCGTTACTTAAAGACCAAGTAAAACAGGATAAGAAGTGGTCAGACCACGAAACAGGTGTAGGGTTAGCCAGAGAGATGGGAAAGTTAGAGCAAATTGGGTCCAAAATATGCCCACCACCATGGGTGGGAGAGCTGACCCATTGGGTGAGCTGCGCAAGATCAACCGCCTCTAGAAAGGCTTTGGAATCACTCAGCTCCTGTTGATCAAGATGAATATTACAATCACCCAAAAAGAGGTATTGTGAAAAACGTAGTGCATGGGAGACAAGCAGCTCTCCAAGACCACTAAGAAAAGGGCCAGCATAGCGAGGCGGTCTGTAAACTAAAGTGCCGGCTAGTGTGGAATGAGGTGAAAATGTAATAGTGAAGTCGAGAAGTTCGCATTGATCCAACGAATAGTTGTTGCTCAGTGTCACCTCCCAAACATTTCAATAGATAATTGCGACACCACCGCCCCTGCCACCCAGACGGTCAGCTCAGCAGATCGAGTAACCAGGAGGAATAGCCATCTGTACAATAGGGTTCGATGAGTCATTCATCAAGGTCTCCGTAACAAACAAAAGATCCAACTGGAAATCTAAGATAAGATCTAGGATATCCTGATAGTGTTTGACAAGAGAGCGACTGTTGATCAGGCCTGCTTTTAAAATAGGGCGGGCTTTAGAACCAACCGTCCTTCTAACTTGAGGGTGTGTGCCTCTGGGGATCTGGCTAAGATGGAAACGACATTTAGAACAAGAGAAAGGACCATCACAACTTACATCCCATGTCATGTGAGGCATGCAGATTGTAGGTCTAAGTGCCAATAGATCGAGATGGCTGTAACTCAGCGAGGGCCCCATGAGGCAAGGGGGACAGACATCATGGCTGGCGCTGGACGCTCCTGGGACACGGACGGGCGCAGACGGGCTTGCCTTGTGCGTGCCCGCGGCGCGCCCGCGGCGCGCCCGCTGCGCGCGTCCGCTGCGCATCCGTCTGGCATTAAATGGACGTCCCGTGTGCGCGAGGCTAAAATGCCTAAGACCCAAAAAGGCGGCTCTCAGCGGCACAACGAGGGACCAGGAAGTGAGTAAAAAACACAGAACAACTGCAACACAAGTTAAAATACAGCGTGGGGGGCGGAATGTGATTAAAAGTAGACAAGATATTTTTTAAAATGCAAGTATGAGGACTTTGTGCAATTCAGCTGTGCAAAGTAGGCAAAAAATGCATGTGCAAAATCGGCAGTGAGCAAATTAGCAAGGAAACACCAGACCAGCGTTAGGCATAATGTCAGCTGTAACTCGAAGCGCTGCGCAACCATCCGGCGCGCATTAAATGGACGTCCCGTGTGCGCGAGGCTAGAACGCCTAAGACCCAAAATGGCGGCTCTCAGCGGCACAACGAGGGACCAGGAAGTGAGTAAAAAACACAGAACAACTGCAACACAAGTTAAAATACAGCGTGGGGGGCGGAATGTGATTAAAAGTAGACAAGATATTTTTTTTAATGCAAGTATGAGGACTTTGTGCAATTCAGCTGTGCAAAGTAGGCAAAAAATGCATGTGCAAAATCAGCAGTGAGCAAATTAGCAAGGAAACACCAGACCAGCGTTAGGCATAATGTCAGCTGTAACTCGAACAGGGTACAGTTAAACAGTGCCTAAATCTGAACCTGACAACTGGCAAATACACCCTCGCCAAGCACTATCCACTATACCTGGCCATTATGGATCTGTCAACCAACTTTGACTCAGGACTCCTAACTTTACTACTACTAAACTGAGAAAAATCCTAACTTTAAGACTTTTGGTATTCACAGAAGGCATTTAGGAGTCCTAAATTTAGGAGTCCTAACTTTACTACTCCTAAACTGAGAAACATCCTAACTTTAAGACTTTCGGTATTCACAGAAGGCATTTAGGAGTCCTAAAGTTAGGAGTCTTAACTTTACTACTCCTAAACTGAGAATAATTCTAACTTTAAGACTTTCGGTATTCACAGAAGGCATTTAGGAGTCCTAAAGTTAGGAGTCCTAACTTCTGTGAATACCGAAATGAGTAAGTGCCTTCTGTGAATACCAAAATGAGTAAGTGCCTTCTGTGAATACCAAAATGATAGTAAGATTAGGATTTTGTCTTAAGTTAGTTCTGTGAATCGGGCCCATTTTATATTATATAAGGGACCTGAAGCACCAGCATATAAGTCATAATGCAGGTTACTTTCTTTTCAATCTACGTATGAAAGCAGGTTAATTAAGCAGTTAGATGCAATATGCACTTGCCATTTTAATATAGAGGTTTGTTTCTTTGAGTATTACCATTGATTTAAAAAAATGGACATGGGCGCTTAGGATTTTCAATAGTATTGCTGAAAATTGTTTGGTATGATTATGTGAATATGTAAATAAGAAGTTTTTTTGATACTTTTTTTTCCTCCCCATTTTGACCACTGAGCATTGTTCAGAATGGATATAGGCAGTATGTCTTGTTGTTTCATGAATATAGTATAGATATGTTATACTGGACTCTTTTTGGAAACTATAAATCAGTAATGAAAATAGATTTTTTATATACTTTCTGTTTGTTTTCATTATTTCACCCCTGATGATGTCCTTATAGGACGAAACGTGTCGTCTGACTTAAAGTGAAGTTTTGATCTAAATTTTGGAATGCAATTCAGCTATTGCAACATGTTTGAGATGAACTTTTGTTGAATTATCAATAAAGAAGAAGAATTTTCAATTGAATCCACTGCCTGAGGACTTATCATTAGAAGGATTACAATAATTGATTGTGTTAGGAACTGACATTGGTGCTCCTCCTCTCTATAATTTATTTGTCTACAAGGGTGGCTACTGTGCGGTGGACCATGAGGAGTGAGCTCCAACATTTGTGGTAAATTTAAATTACCTAGACTTAATTTATGCGGTAAAATTCAATAAGAATAACTCAGTAAAAATAAGAGGCAGAATCCGTGGTATTTGAGGTTATAAAAGGGAATTTATTCCTTACAAAGGAATTATGGTTCGAACCAGGCAATCGGGTTCCGTCACCACGAAGGTTCAGGAAGGGATCGGCAATACATTATTGACAGGGTATCATATTTATAGTAAATGCATTACAGTAAAGACATATGCAGAAGGCGTTACAGCTGAGAAGAGAGATAAAAATACACATACGTAATGGAAAAGGCGTTACAATAGGCGTGCATAAAGGCGTATACTAGAAACGTCATTATGATGATGACACAGGTGGGTGGATCCATAAGAGAATCCTGCAATGTCAGCAGAAATACATGGCAGAGATGCGCGCACAGCCGCATGACGTGTGATTGACGTGTAAATAGAGGGTGAAGGGGATTTGACATTTAGCCCTACATGAGGAGACAGAAGTCTGGGATGTCAGAACAACCTAATCCCAAATCGTATCTAATATCTTGTGTTTAAGGAACTATATTATCTGGAAGGAAAGGTCTCTCAGGCAGAGGCTATTCTATACTGACTGCAAGTGCGTGTACAAGCGTCTAAGTGTCTACATGAGATGCGAGGGGGCATGGGCCTACCATGGTAACGAAAGTCATGAATTACTTGCACGGAGACAGTAAGGCCGGGCCCTTTGCTCTGCAGCTGGAAGGATGTTTACCTAAACTACTAGACAGGAATGTATTGGATGAGGAGCGGAGCAGATAACTTGAAGGCTGAATACAGTCTTGGCAGGCAACAGGCCGAGTCAGGCACCGTTAGCCGCGCAGGAAGTAAGACAAAGGTCATGGATACAGATGCAGGTCCAGGCTGGAGCATTCAGAGGCAGAAGCAGGAAAAGCTTGATGGCAGAATTCAGGGCCTACCTTGCCAGAGCTGGAAAACGTGAAAAGTATACCATATAAAGACGGTGGCAAGGCATACTTAGGAACGGAATATCTGACCCATTCATGGCAGATCTGAAAGAGGACATGTTAACGTTGGACACAATTGTATTTGCGTCTTCATAACTTGAAGTGGAGGGAACATACATGTACTTGTAGCATGTACATGGAGCCGTTGGGGTCTAAGATAGGGGACACAATTGACCATAAAAATTCATATTTCCTCATTCTCTCCTTGTCCCCTACGGACCCTTCATGAAATATCGATCCTCAGGAATCCATCAATCTGTTCATGTAACATCATTTGCTCTTCTCTCTTCTTCCGGCATTTTGAATGAAAACTTGAACGTGGAATACATGATGTGGCACACAGGCCGCAAATCGCTGGTCCACATTGTAGACACAGGCAACAACTGAATACTATGAGAAGGCCAATACCTAGGAAGGATAGGACTTTCCATCCCCAGGCTGACAACACGCTCCAGAACCAACCGGACCAAGTCCAGGTGCCTGGGTTCTGATGTATCTGACTTGCAATCTTATGAAGACGAGTTATGGCTTTATATACTGATGGCGCGTTTTCTGGGATGAAAACACAGCAACTCGATCCGATGACTCTACAGGCTCCGCCCCTATCGGCTAGTATGACGTCAAGGACAAGACGATTTTGAAGAACAATAATCCGCATCGCAGACTGTTCCTCTGTTAAGTTGCCTAGGACAGAGGTAGTTTCATTCACTACTGCTTCAAGGGTTCTGGTTAATCTACGTATCAGTTTACTATTAGTGACAACACCTATGTAGGGAAAGAAACCTTTATTGAAATCTGTATATTGTTCCCATGCTGTCTCAGTGTAGTCGACAATCGGGATATCTCTCTGGGATCTATTGTGTACTAAATGGGTATTCCTATGATAATCAGGAGGGGCTAGGAAAACAGGTGGCAGAAGGAATGCAATGTAACAGGTACCATCCCAATCTAGAGGTAAACGTATATATGCGGTATGACCACATATGAAGTAGGAATGACGAGAAGCTCTAAATGTAGACTTGCCTTGATCACGGAATTCGATCACAGTGGTACATTTACTATGACCCAGGTGTACTGAACCATTCTTTCTTACACATAATTCACCTCTAACTGGAAATACTGACATAGCGGGCAAGACTGGTGCAGCTTCGGATTCAACATTCAGAATCATGAGGTTAAGTGTAAAATTACCTAATCCATATACTTCATTTTCTAGATCAGTTCCTGTTCTTTTGGGAAGTCCCTCCTTGTTAGGGTAACAGGCTTTAAGCAAGACTAAGTTCAGGTTTCCCCATACCCAGTTGCTCTGGTAAACTACAGTGTTTGAATCTAAAGAATTAATCAAACTAAACCATGCTCCACAGGAACCATTGTGTGTGAACGGGTACGGAAAGAGAGGCAGAACTCCTTTGTATTTCTGATAGGGAGGGAGTCGGCCACATATCCAACAATTTGTAGCATTGCTGGTCTGATGGGAATGATGTAACATACTAATGAATGTGTTGTTGCGCAGCGCAAATCTGTAGGACAACTCATGTGGAGGTAGTTCACTAAAAGAATGTTCGGCAGTAACATTGTAAGCAGAATGAGCACGCTTGAAAATAGGATAGTACATGTGCAACAGTATACTTGCAGCAATAATCAAAAAACTTAGGAAAAACATAATTAATAATGTCACTATACAGTGACTACGAAGTGATTTACAGTATGCATGTTTCTTGAGCTGTTTCTGTCTATTTCTCTCTCTAATTCGGTCTAGAGGATACATGTCAGAGACTAATTCAACTGATTCACCTAGGAGAGGACTTAAACAATCGAATTGTCTGACTTGCTAGACGTTAGTTTCAGTTTGTATTCTTGTGATTCGGTTTTTTCAACCAGGGGGAGTTTTGAATCAGTCTGTGGAAGGGGGCAGGGCTGAGAGTTCAAATCGGACGGTAGTCCATGAAATTTCTTGATATGGCTCGAGTGTAGCCAACCCTTGCGACCCTCGACCTTCACTGCTGTCCTCGTGGTCAGAAGTACCAGTTTTGGCGTTTGCCAGCGAGGCTCCAACGGGCTCCTCCTGTCGAAATTTCTTATGAAAACAAGGTCTCCAGGAACTACTTCATGGGGCTTCACCTCGGTGTTGTCGGGAAAGGCTGCAGCTACCTGTGAACGGCAAGATTGTAGTGCAGACATCAAGGAAGCAAGGTAATCTGTCAGCATATTACAATCAACATCAGTGATTTTACGAGGTATAGGCGTCCCCCACATATTTGGTGGCCTACCGAAGACCACCTCATACGGGGATAGCCCTGTGCGAGAATGTGCTACCATTCTCATGTAAAATAGTGCAACTGGTAAGGCTACTATCCAGTCGACGCCTTTCTCTCTACAGATTTTTGAAAGTCGAATTTTCAGAGTCTGATTATGACGCTCCACGAGACCTGCTGCCTCGGGATGTCGGACACAGTGGAATTTCCATTGATAGCCTAACAAGAGTGAAATGTGTTTCATTAGCTCGGATGAGAACGGCTGGCCGTTATCTGAGTACACGATACGGGGCAAACCATACCGTGGGAAGAATTCACGAACTAACTGTTTGGCAGTAGTCGGGGCAGTGTAATCTGAGACGGGATATGCCTCTGTCCAACGGGAAAGAGCACATACAACTACGAGGACATATTTGAATCCTCGACATCGTTCCATCTGGATATAATCCATCTGGAGGACTTCAAAAGGGTGATCGGGAGGTTGGAATCCACCTTGCTCTACAGGTACACCTTTACCTGGGTTGAACTGACAACAAATCATACAAGTACGGACTTTCTGTTTGGCTGCAGCTCGTAAGTGTTTATTAAACCAAATGTGTTGAATACTGTCTAACATAGCTTTTTCTCCTAGATGTGCTGGACTATGTATTGTGTTAATGATAACTTGAACCATGGAGTCGGGGAGAAACCATATAGATTTTCCCTTCGTCATCCATCCCTGATCTGTTTGGATCCCTCCTAATTCAGTCCATTTCTTTATTTCCTCTGGTGTAGCATGTGTCTGTATGTCAATTACATCAAGGGCGGGATCCCTAACTGTCATGCAGTGTGTCGGAACTATTGTCTTTGTCAAGTCAGTTGCATGAGTCCTATTCTGTGCTGTTTGCTTAGCTGTTCGGTCTGCTAGATCGTTACCCTGGGAAATGATATCGGTGACTTTTGTATGAGCCTTACACTTCATGATAGATATCGCAGTAGGTAGATGTATTGCATCTAATAGAGCTTGAATGAGGGGACCGTGTTGAATGTTGGCACCATGAGAAGTTAAATAACCTCTCTCTCGCCAAAGGACTCCGAAGTCATGGACAACTCCGAATGCATAACGTGAATCTGTATATATGTTAACTTTTTTATTTTTGGCTTGAATACAGGCTTGTGTCAGAGCGATGAGCTCTGCTGCTTGAGCTGACAAAGTGTTAATACAATTCGTTTCAATGACTTCAGTGTCTGTTGTGACTGCATAAGCGGCCACTAATTCTCCTGTACTTGTTCTCATGCATGACCCATCCACATAAAGTGTTAGGTCTGGGTCTGATAATGGAATGTCTGTCAAGTCTTGTCTGGGTTTCGTCGTAATAGTAATGACTTCAATACAATCATGTGCCAATGGGTCTGTTCCACTTAATGGCAAAAGTGTGGCAGGATTTAATGTACTACAACGTCTGATTTCTATGTGTGGCTGAAACAATGTTAGTTCATAACCCGTCAGTCGTGCTATAGTCAAGTGTTGTGTTTGTGTCCGGTTCAAGAGAACCTCTACTGCGTGTGGTACTTGTACTGTCAATTGATGTCCTAATACTATGGAATCGCTTTGTCTGATCGCTAAAGCTGTCGCTGCGACTGATTTCAGGCACGCAGGAAGAGCCTGAGCTACGGGATCTAATGTGCTAGAAAAGTAAGCACACGGCTTGTGTGATCCTGCTTGTTCCTGAGTGAGTACTGACAAGGCAGTACCTTCACGTTCTGTAACAAAAAGTGTAAAAGGCTTACTGTAACATGGTGTCGCTAAAACAGGTGCTTGGCATAAGGCTTTCTTTAAGTCTTCAAAAGCTTGTGTATGTTCTGGAGTCCAAGGGAGGACAGTCGATGTCGCTGCCTCCTGGGTTGTCAACTGAATAAGTGGTTTTGCTAGAAATGCGTATTGGGGGATCCACTGCCTACAGTACGAAGTGAGGCCTATGAAGGCCCGTACCTCCTTTTGTGTCTTGGGTGGTGGCATGTTTATAATTAACTGGATGCGGTCAGGTGTGAGCTGTCTCCCCCCCTTGGACAGCAAGTGCCCAAGGTACACAACTTGCTGAACACAGAATTGTAGCTTCGAAGGGGACACCTTGTGCCCCTTGTCGGCCAGAAAATGTAAAACCGTCAGTGATGCTTTTTCACATTCGGGTTCGCTTCGGGCGGTGATCAGCAGATCATCGACATACTGAAGCAGCGCAGTGTTAACTGGCATGTGGATACTATCAAGTTGTCTTTTCAGTGATTGGCTGTAGATGCTGGGACTTTCTGTAAATCCTTGAGGTGCGCGTGCGAATTTAAAGCTTCGTCCATTTAAACTAAATCCGAACAAATATTGGCTTTCCGGATCGATTGGGACGCTAAAGAAGGCGTTCTTGAGGTCAATTACAGTAAAGAACGTTGCTTCTGAATCAATAGCTGTCAGTAATGAAGAGATATCTGGAACCACGGGATATTGTGGTACAATGCATTTATTCAATTCGCGCAGATCAATAACTAATCGATATACTGGGGGTGCTTTTGGATCAGTTCGTTTAAGAATCGGAATGATCGGAGAATTACATACATTGGAGTCGGTTTCCACAACCACTCCTTGTGCAATGAGCTCGTCAATGATTTGCAGTAAAGCCACTACAGCATCTGGAGGTAACTTGTATTGTCGCATTCGTGGTAATACCACTCCTGCTTTGAGTGTGACTCGATATGGTGTAATGTGCATACAACCTACATCAGTGGGGCCTTGTGCCCATAAATGTGCAGGTAGATTCTGTAACCGGTGATCCATGTCTCTTGACACGTAGTGACCTTTAAAGTCACGCAAAAATAGTCGTACTCCGTCCGGAGAACAACATATTATAGCTCCTAGAGCTTTCAATGTTTTTATACCTAACAAGTTTTCTGGACATGATTTAGTAAGCAATAAATCTGTAGTCCGTGTCAACGGACCAACTGTAAGTGGAAGCGGTTGCGATACTTCGTTAATAGTAGGCTTTCCTGAAAATCCAAGGGAAACATTTTGTGAGCCTGAGAGGGGTGCCCCTGGAACCTCGTCGTGACTTATAGTTGTTCTGCTTGCCCCTGTATCAAGTAAAAACTTTCTGTCTTTCCCTAATACTTGACTCTGTACATAAGGACCCTCTTGATCTACGGGAACCTCAATAAGGGGTAAGCCAACTTTCCTCTCTAGGCTATTTCATGTGTATCGCTGATAATCTGGATAGTCATTTTGGGCATACTGGTACATCTGTTGTGTCGTGTTTTGTGTTACGGCAATAGGCTGTGACTGTGGTACCGCTACGGTCTGTTGTGCAGCTTGCATAGGCTGTACATGCTGAGGTGCTTGTTGTTGGATCTGATCCTGTCTAGGTGGACGTGGTCTCTCCTTGGTTTTACCCGTAGAGATATTATGTTTCAGAACTGCACAATCGTTTATATAATGACCTGGCTGTTTACAATAGTTGCATGTCCCTTTAACGGGAACCGCTGAATTACTGGACTGTGTCGCACCCTTTTTATGACCGTCAGCTGGAACTGACTGAGCAACAAGCATTTTCATTTTTGTATCTTTCATACATCTCTGTTCGTGTTCTTGTTCTTCTCTAATTCTATTCTGGTGATACTGTAACATTTGTAACATTTGTGAAGGAGTGTTGGCTTGCCAAGTGCTCTCAACTTTCAATACTCTGTTTTTAACCTGGGGCAGGGAATTCTCGACTAGTTTTGTTACAAAGAGATGTGGATATGACTCGCTATTTGCTTTTAGGCCGCTATTAATACCAAAACATTTTTCAAATCGGGAATAGAAATCACTAGTGTCTTCATCGGGTTTCTGTTTACAGGCTGAGATTGCTCCCCAGTCTTCCTTTTTCGTAGTTAATAAACGTGGCAATACTTGTACTAATAATCCTGGTAATGCTTTAGTTTTGTCCCCTAGCCCTCGGCCTGCAGTTCGGGCATTTTCTTCGTTTTCTAATGCTGTCCAATCAATCTTTTGGTCTCCCACCTCCCACTCTTTTTCTTTGAGTTTCTCATAAATACCGGCAGGCAATAATACTTTCAATATTTTCATAATGTCAGGATAGGTATAATCACCCATGAGTAACATGTCCTTTAGTTCACGGTGAAAACCTGCTGGATCTTTGTCATGGCTGGGCACTAATTTTTTCATTTCCAATAGTTCTATTTTAGTTATCGGCGTGTACACGAACACGCGTCTAAAAGTATTATCATCATTCCTAACTGGGTGTACTTCGCGTAAGGGATTCTGTCTGTTTATGTAATACGTTTTTCTTTCCATGGAGGGAGCTGAATCATGTTCTGGACACAAAAAGGCACTATATCTGTGTCGGTATTCTAGAATTTCTTTAATTAGATCGGTACCCATACCTCTCCATTTATTCGTGAGTAATTCTATCAGTATATCAGGTAGGGGACCAGGATCGGAGTGTTCGTTTTTATACAATATAAGGAGGTGTTGTATCATGTATATACCAGCTAAACGCTGTTCGCCTGGTGTGAGGTTCAGAAACGTGTGTGCTAGCGCATCATCACTGTATTTTTCAGAACTGTCAGCCCATTGTACTGCTGACCTGGCTAATTCTTGTTCATCCATAGAATCGAGCACATGGTATCCCCTTCGTTCTCGAAGTAATTTATCAGTAGCCTGGAATAAGTGTTCAGGGGTCCTTGGATTTGAGATAGCTGCTTGAAAAATTCTGTTACATTCTGGACGTATCGGACGTATTGCATTATTAAAAGATCTTCCTTTACCTACATAAGCTATCATTTCTCTAGCTGGTAATTCTAATTGTCCTGCGTTCATTTCTGACTGTTCCTCCTCCTCTCCCTCTGATTCAGTTTTATCTGCTTCTAATCTTCTTTCATGTATTCGTTCTACTTCTTTTCTGATCTTTCGGTGCATAACTTCTATACTCTTCTGTTTATCATGTTTTCCGTCTGCTATATTCTGACCCCATCTGGTAAGTACTTGCATTTCCTCCGGATCTACCTCAGGCCTATCTCTGTTTCTGATCAAGCAGTTTATGAAGAAGCGTAACAATAATTTTTGCATGTCTACTTTCTGGTATTCCATGGCCTCACCAATACTTTCAGGACCTTCCCCTGTTTGGATAAAGTGATATATTTTGTCTAGATGACCAATCATTCCTGGTAGCGTCATTAGATAGGTCGAAACTCGTCGTAAACGTACTGATGATAGCAACATTCTGTCGTGTTTACCGGGCACTGGATCATATCTACAATCTGTAAGAGGCTCATTAAATATATTGTGATTAGCTGTTTGGGGTGTACGTTGGTGTGCTAAATCCCTATACGTCAACCTAGGTGCTGGCGGTGGCGTGGAAAAACCTCCTGTCGCACCTCCTGTCGCACCTCCTGAGGTGCCAAGTCCAAAAGGATTTGTTGGATGTAGGGTAGAGAGTGTAGATGCAGGAAGGACTGTAGAAACAGGTGGAACGTTTAGAACGTGAGGAGGCGTTTGTTGCTGCGGAGGTGGGGGCAGATGATCTTGGGGTTGAGCGTTGTCAACAGGTGGTGCGCATGGCTGCGCACCATTAGCATATTCGGGGGCGGCATCATCTAAATAGGAAGAAAGGAAAATGTCCTTTGCGGTCTTGGGATGTACTTTAATTGGGAGTAATGGAGGTGGCAGATCTCTTGGTACCTCCTGGGTGGCCTTAGGCAAACCCTCGGCCAGAAGAGGATACATACCATTCATAAGAGTGTTTCGTTGTCTGTCTACTTGTTCTGTTTTTACTCGGATACCTTCGTCAATTAATATGTTTTCTCGGGCTTTTTCTGAATCTTCTCTACTTTTCTCTTCTTTTCTGAACGCTTTCTCTGCGCGTCTATGCGATTCTTTACGCCATAATTCAATGGCATCTTTCTGTGACTGTCTGGCTTTCTTTTTCCATAATACTTCTTCTACTCTCATGATGCAATCTGCATCCCATGTCCCAGCAGCGGGTCATCTCTGACTCTCTGCTAAATCCTTGGTGTAGTCCACCCATAAATCAAGATATAATACGGCATCTAGGCCATGTTTATGGTACATAAAGTACCCTGGAGTGTCCCTAGGTGGAATGGGAACGGCTTCCTCGAGTATCCCTTTTCTAGTTTTTATCTGTCTTAGCTTTGAAAATAACGGCATCTTAAACCTTGCTACTTGATTCTTACTTGAATTTTAAAACTTGGACTTGAACACAATTAATACAATAAACACAGTAATAAAAATCGAACAATCACTCATACCACGACATTTAAAACATATCAAAACATTTTAGAATGAACAATAATAATTAGAATAAAACTAGTTAACTGCATAATACTAGATATACTGGATGTACTGCTAAACAGTACAGATACACTGCTGAAACAGTGCAGACCGGATCTGTGTACCCAAACCCGTCTTGACCGGCACAAACTAATGTGCACGTCTAAATGCGTCCCCAGCAACGGTACTCACCGGGAAGCACGGAACGGAAGGCCTCGGAAACTGGACTGGACTGGATCGGACTGGACTCGACTCGACTCGTGACATAGATACTTCGGAACTTCGGAATCTGGTGGGCCTCTGTATACCTCGGATCTTGCTCTCTCAGCTAGGCTCTGGTCGGGATTCTCCGCACTCCTCACCGCCTCGTCTGGGTGTTGATCGCAGCCTCAGTCGCCCCCATTGGCCTGAGGGAGATACAGGAAATCCTGCGGGTACGCGTAGTTGTCCGTCCGGCTGTGGCAGGAGACCGGGTCTGCAACGCACCTCCGGCGCGTGGGGTGTGAGAGGTGTCCCTGTTCGGGCGCCAATTATGTGGTAAATTTAAATTACCTAGACTTAATTTATGCGGTAAAATTCAATAAGAATAACTCAGTAAAAATAAGAGGCAGAATCCGTGGTATTTGAGGTTATAAAAGGGAATTTATTCCTTACAAAGGAATTATGGTTCAAACCAGGCAATCGGGTTCCGTCACCACGAAGGTTCAGGAAGGGATCGGCAATACATTATTGACAGGGTATCATATTTATAGTAAATGCATTACAGTAAAGACATATGCAGAAGGCGTTACAGCTGAGAAGAGAGATAAAAATACACATACGTAATGGAAAAGGCGTTACAATAGGCGTGCATAAAGGCGTATACTAGAAACGTCATTATGATGATGACACAGGTGGGTGGATCCATAAGAGAATCCTGCAATGTCAGCAGAAATACATGGCAGAGATGCGCGCACAGCCGCATGACGTGTGATTGACGTGTAACTAGAGGGTGAAGGGGATTTGACATTTAGCCCTACATGAGGAGACAGAAGTCTGGGATGTCAGAACAACCTAATCCCAAATCGTATCTAATATCTTGTGTTTAAGGAACTATATTATCTGGAAGGAAAGGTCTCTCAGGCAGAGGCTATTCTATACTGACTGCTAGTGCGTGTACAAGCGTCTAAGTGTCTACATGAGATGCGAGGGGGCATGGGCCTACCATGGTAACGAAAGTCATGAATTACTTGCACGGAGACAGTAAGGCCGGGCCCTTTGCTCTGCAGCTGGAAGGATGTTTACCTAAACTACTAGACAGGAATGTATTGGATGAGGAGCGGAGCAGATAACTTGAAGGCTGAATACAGTCTTGGCAGGCAACAGGCCGAGTCAGGCACCGTTAGCCGCGCAGGAAGTAAGACAAAGGTCATGGATACAGATGCAGGTCCAGGCTGGAGCATTCAGAGGCAGAAGCAGGAAAAGCTTGATGGCAGAATTCAAGGCCTACCTTGCCAGAGCTGGAAAACGTGAAAAGTATACCATATAAAGACGGTGGCAAGGCATACTTAGGAACGGAATATCTGACCCATTCATGGCAGATCTGAAAGAGGACATGTTAACGTTGGACACAATTGTATTTGCGTCTTCATAACTTGAAGTGGAGGGAACATACATGTACTTGTAGCATGTACATGGAGCCGTTGGGGTCTAAGATAGGGGACACAATTGACCATAAAAATTCATATTTCCTCACATTCTTTAAATATTTTTTATAAAATTGATCAATCAACTAGTGCGCTGTTGTACTAAGCCCTCACCGCTGGAGTTGGTCAAGTGATATATTTCGTTTCCATTAAGCACTAACATTCAGAGGGATTAGAATTTGGAAGGTGTGTGCACATCTTCTTGATTTTGTTAACAGTAAGATTACTAGAGCGCAAAGAGCAGGATGAAACAGTAGTTTGGTTAACAGAAAGGGAGACAGGAACAGGTAAAGACTGTTTCACTAATCAAACTTGGAGAAGTCACAGGTTAAACTCACAGGGCCTCATTTACAAGGAACTGACACATCTGCATAGATGTGTCAGTTTCCTTGAGCCAGCGCTAAATATCCTTGCACCACCATGAATGTGTTGTGTTTACAATATAGTGCTACATGGCGCAAGGATTAACAGATGCTTCAGAAATTCTGATGCATCTGTTGGCACAAAAGTGACGCATTGCTGGAGTTGCTCATGAAAGTGACACTGTGGAAGCGAAGTTTAGATAACAATGGTGGTATCGATTTTGTATAATTTGACATTGTGATAATCCAATGATGATGGGAGTAATGTACAATAAATTAATTACTTGATCTCATGTGACAGTCTAAATAAGAGTTTGCACTTTGCTTTTAGTAAGTTGCCCGTAATGCGACACATTGCAAGGCTTGCACAAAGAGTACATTTCCATGTTTCTACATTCTGCCTTCTGGCAACAAGCCCTGTTGGCCTCAAAAGCATTCAACCACATCAGCTAACGTACACCATTGTGATTGCATTTGGACATAAATGTAATACTTAACTGTCTGGCTTTACATATAGGGGACTTTTCACATACACGTACACATAGGGTGATTTCCAACGTATTCTTGTGTAATAACGTACTGTAAGTTTCCGAGCACAAAGTTTTTCCTCACCATCTGCTGGGACATGAGGGCCTAGACATGACCTGTTACGCAGACAAAATATAATGAAATGTTGTGGTCTGTGTCTATAAATGCTTGTGTTTTACTTCTGCTATTTGAGCATTCAGCACCCATCTGAGGCTCCCGTGCACGTTACATACATTCTCTTTAATATACTCAGGTGGTTGTGACAGAGTTATGACTTTGGGTTCTACAGATCTTTTCAGTTTCTACATTTGGTGGCCATCTGCTGCTGACCTTCGCTTCCAGGCCCCCCTATGAGAGGGTGGATTGCTGCCTCCAGTGACACTCTGAGGACGGTTCAGAGTGGGCAAAATTCTGCTCCTCCTGTATGCAGTGACTCTCACAGCGGGGGGGCGGACGCTCCACTGAGCACTGGCTGGTAAGAATTTTCCACTATTTTATATTTTTTCTCCGTTCACTTCACCTGCTGCCTATGTCTCCACAGTGGCTCTGTGTATTCTTTTTACTGCCCTCTGCATGGGCATTCTTTGCCAAGCTTTCTTTTCTGATCCAAAGGGGACCTGCATCTGTTTGTTCCTGAGGGGACAGAAAAGGGAAGATTAGGGTGCTGTCACACCTAGAGCACACCCTATTGGCTAGCTGGAGTTCTGAGGGAGCTCAGACAAGAGTGGGCTGACAAGCCCCCTTAGGACCTTGGTTGGAGGGACTGACGGAGGGTTGGTGATTAGCATACCCTCCAGATTTACAGGTTAGTTAGAGGTGTGGACTGTTTGCAGTTGGTGCTTCATTCAGATCAGGGTTACATTAGTGTTTCTAAGCAGCCAGTGGTGCTCCAACCAGACTGAAAGGTCCATGGACCCTGCTCGGTGGGAGCAGGGTCAGGGGGATTCGGTGGGAATTCTCAGAAGTAGGCCCACGGATGCTGTCAAAGTTTGAGCACACCCATAGTCGCGAGGGGTTGTAACTGCAGATACTCCCCTGGTATTCTCTCTCTGTCTATGATTCAGGGTTCGCCTCACTCCTTGCGGATGTGCTTTGTGCTTGGATTATACTTGCTGCACCGTCACCTTCACCACTGGGGTTTGGCGAGGGCAAACATTCACATTTTTTCCTTGACTACGCAGTAACTCCCTGAAAATAGGCAGCACATGACTACTGATGTTTCACGGAGGGTGAAATTCTGCAGTTTCCTGTCTTGCCTGCGGACACTCACTTGCTCCAGGGGTGGAAGGTGTTGGATGCTGAGAAAAGGAGGGTGGGGTGAATGCCTTGTTTCACACAGGGAAGGAGTACATAATTTATTGTTTTCCTTGGTTTGCGTTAATAGGTTTCTGGAGTTTGTGATTTTTGTTGTTTATTCCTATGTTCATCAGTAATCAAATTTGACTGTAAATCAACATTTTTGACTGATCTGACTTTGACATGACCACACCAATTTATATTGCCATTTTCATACATTAATGCTGCTAGACTGCTCAAATAGACATTTTCACATTGTTTTTATATTGAACATTACCCAATGTCTGTGCACTGCTACTGATGAAATGAAAGATTCCAGCTCTCCTTATGATTACACTCATACTACTTTGGGATTAAATAACACACGCAAACAGGTGCTCGTGTAGCTTTGCACCCCCTAGGAATAGATCCCGGCTATTTGTGTTATATGTGTGTGCCTGTGTAAGTGCAGAGTTCACCTGTTTTTGTCTCACCTTTTATGTGATTCTACAACTTTCGTTGAGCCGCACCTCTGTGGGTCTACGTGGCCCAAAGAGAAAGGAAGGGGACAAAATATCTTACTCTGCCTCTGTCTCTTTTTTTCCTATCTATGAATATTTTCGGTGAACTGGTAACAAATACCATTTCAAGTCACATTGCTTGATGAACGTCTCTCTCCGCTTCATTTAACAAAGCACAGCCGGCTGCTGATCACTGCATGATTGAGTGAACGTATCTGTTATCGATACCCCCACCCCTCGGGAATGGGCAGACAGAAACAGTCTGTTGACTACCTTCTGTGTCACTGTATCGAAGTGTGTCTGTAAGTTTGTATACTGCAATAGGGACAGCTGACTCCTTCCCACATCCACTTACAAAGAGTAATAATTGGGGTACAAGTGCCTTACAAGTAACACAGCTGCATTGCTGTTTTCTATCTTTTGAAAATAGGGCATAACAACATCACAAAGGACTGACTAATGTGGTTTTTTAGAATACAATACCTTTATTGTGACCGTGATTATTCTCCTGGAAGGAGGGGAATGGCAGATTATGGTGTGGAACTAGTTTTTGAGAAGTTGTAAAATGTGAACATTGTGGACACTATAAAAGATTGCGAACGTCATTGAATAAGGTTAAATAATTCTAGAGACTGAGGACGTTGGGAGGTAACACTGCACCGTGCAAAACACCGTGGAAGGTACAATGGACAGAGCACCAATACACACCTCCTCCCCTGAGGATGATCATTGCTTAACATTAGTAATAGCTACAGAAAAAGAAAAGAACACACTGTCCCTGCAGCAGATAAATGTGGGACTGGTATGCCAAGAGCAGGACACGGTCATAGGCTGTGAAAACGGGCTAAAAATATGCGAGGCAAGATCAGTAGATACACCATGGTCCATCCACTCACAAGTCCTTAGCCCAGTGGGACCAAAAATCAAGGGAGGCGAGGATGAAAGTGGAGGTGCTTCATCACAGATAAGGGTGGGCATGATTTGCGAAATTCACTTTTGCAAATTATCGCGAAAATGTTAAAAATCTCCGCAAACACGCGGAAATATCGCGAAGATGCGGAAGTTTTTTTCCCACCCGTTCGCGGTATTTTCTGCGTGGTCGCGGCTCGCCAACTTACCCATGCGGTTGCTCGCGGGCGCGGCCATCTTGTTTTCACTTGTCTTGCGGTGCATGATCACGAGAAGAAAGACGTGATCGCGCGACGAATGACATTACTGCAGGCGCGAACTGTTGCGAGATAGCGCAAATTGCTACCAACAATCCAACATCTCGTGGAGAACGCGACCGGATCGGGAAAACTTGTCGGCGAACGCGGGGATTCAGGTAAGGCGATCGCGCGCACGCGAGAATGTATTATTTTACAGCGCGAGCAAGCAAAAAATTTCCGGTGAAATGCGGATTGCGGAAATGTTGACATTTTCGCGCTCTCCTTGGAACGCGAAAATGTCAAATTATCGCAATTTCCGTGAGCAGAACAGAATTTTTGCCCAGGCCTAATCACAGATGCATCCCATAAATGCTCAATCACAAAGTTTGACAGAGGTAACTATATCTGATTATCGGTACAGTAGAATACCATCTCTCATACAGGGCACCATCAGTTTTGCAAGTGGACTCTGAATTTGGGCACCGCCATTATTAGCTCATTGGCAAGAATACCTGCAAGCAAATAATAGGCAAGACGATGACAGTTACAGCTAAAATGTGGGAGGAGGATGGTCAGGGATAAATAGCATTGCATATATAACAATAAACAGGGTAAATTCAGAAACAGGGACCCGCCTTCAGTGGAAAGAACGAGGCTTAGGGCCAAGGGTGGTGCTACTTGTTTTAATTGCAACAAACAAGGCTGAATTGACACCTGTCCCCATCCACGTTGGCAGAGGCACTACTTTAGTGGACCACCTTCATCTTATGTCCAGCAGGTGGAGCAAAGGGTACATAGCATAACACATGCACAAGGTGAATGCATGGTTAGGAAAAGCGAAGAGTTCCTAGAACAAAGGTTAAAGCGGCGAATCCGATATTTGTGTGAAGGGAATGGTATTATGGTAGGACACAGGAAAGGTATCATGAAAAAGAGTCAAGTAAATACCAGGGGCCATGGAGGTAGAGAAAGAAATAGTGGAGGGCTAGGCATGTAAATAAAATACAGCCTTAGAATAGACCAGTCTGCCCATCAACTACAACATGACACAGTGTAATGAAATCCAGAAAATAAGCAATTCCGTAGAGGGTAACAATATCTCATTGTTGAAAGAATTGAATAGCATAACTCAGTTAGCATGTGAGATAATGAACAAAGAATGGGGATTGTTAGATAAAATGCATCCATATGCAGAAAAGGAGCACTTTGAGAGCAGGTTAGAAAGTGCTGAAATTCGCATTTTCCCTTGTCCTCCAGTGCTCGGTGCACAACAAAAAAAGATGTTTCCGGGGCAAAAGCAAGGAGTACTGAACAATGTCTCACTCTCCTCCACCAGAGCACCCCGCAGTGAGCTGCGTGAAGACAGGGGCACAGAGAGCAACGCAGCAGCTCTTGCGATTGAGAAAGATGAACTAAAAGAAAGGGATCTCAGAGAAAGTATAGACTGTGCAAGTTCAATTATGCAGGACTCTCGTCTACATTGACGAGAAGTGTAGCTCACTGGTTAGAGGAGGCATACCCTGAAGCAGAGGTCAGACCCGGGACCAGGGTTCGATTCCCGATGCGGCAGGGTCTGGAGCCCAATTGTCCACGGACTCGATAATTCTCGCTTCGGTGCCTACTCTAAGCACAAGTTCACACTATGCAGCTCTGGGCAACAAACTTGCTTAATCTCCACAACGGCCCCCCGTGGCGGGATGCCTGACTTTCACCTCGGGGATGCCCAGTACGGGTTATCTCACAGGGAAAAACCAGGACGTGTTCCCAATGCAAGCGCCGAGATGCCCAAGGGTAATTTGAGCGCTATATAAGACCGCACATACATACATTACAATTGTATGTACCGGATAGGCAATTTTTGGAAAGCGATACCACAAAATGCAAAATGTTGTTTACTGAATTAGTGACGGCAAACTTACAGGTTGAGCAACTTACGCACTGTGGGAGACATATAAATATGGTTTGGCTAGAGTCATCAGTGAAAAGAGGAATGGAGCAAGTGAGCAGCAACAGTTACTCACCAGCACCGATGTCATTGCTTGCTCAATAGTGTTTGCCAAATTGACTGACCCCAAAATTAAAGAGAGTGAATGGCCCCGTATGTCTGTTCAAAAGAGCAGTTGATTGAAATACTATACCTCGCATATGATGGCATGGAAAAGGACACAGGTTTATTTTTGGGGGCTTTATGAGCACTATTGCAGAGGATCAGGCACAGTGTCTGAGGTTAGCATGTTAGAAGACAATACGTATGCTACATACAACACAACACAGGAAAGTCTAAACAGGCTCGATCCTAATGGGGAATCTGAAAAACTAATGGATGAAATTAGAGAAATAGTAACAAAAATACGAAAGTTTTGGATGTTTATACAAGGACTAAATGCAACGCATTTCAGTCAAAAATACAAGAATTATCGTATCATGAGACAACCAGCACTACTGGCAATGCCGTAGACTGGGAAAGTCAGGAACAGACTTTGCGCCACCTACTGGGCATGTTTCCAGAAATAAATGGAGAAGACGGGAGAGTAATGATGAAAGAACATGATTGGCAGACCAATGAAGTTATTAAGGCTCTAGAATATGGATGCACCGAGAAATGTTTTGTCCAGCAAGGGCTTTAATATAATGATATGTTGAAGAGTTAAAAATGTATCATTTTTGGGCCGCCTTTGAAATAACAATCCTGGCTGGCCACAGACTCTGAGCCAAGACCAATCAACACACACCAACTATTTCCTTTGACTATAAACAGAACTGAAACATACAGTTGGGTTAAGCAAATAATGTATTTTTCGCAGTGGAGAATGGAAAGGAGTGCAAATACTTAAATGCATATTATTAAAATAGGATTGAATACTGTTACAGCTTATAGTTTGTTTAAAGTCCATTAACAATAAACGAAGAAGTGTTATTTTGTATATATATGCGCTTTAAAAAGGTTGGTGCCACGGTTTATTTCCTAACATTTTCATTTTCAGATGCAGACTGTCAGTGAAGAGATGTTTGTTTTGTCTCATTATGCCTTGTTTCATGTTACGTTTTATAGGGGATATACATAAAGAGCCTCTGCCCTCATAGTGAAAGTGCGGCCCGGGAGTCACATTTGGCCCTCCTTCCGGTGGCATCCAGACCCCTGAACAGCACAAAGGAGAAGTACTGAGTGTGAAAAAAAAAGTTAAGATAAGGAAGCAGATAACATGCCCGGGATCACACAATTTGGTCAAGTTAGGTAACTGGCTTGATTTCCACATATTGTATTATAACTCATTCATAGACTGCCGCCTCACATACAACACCTTAATCCCCACACACACACTCCAGTGAGCATGAAAATTGATTTGTGTTATTCCAAAAATGTACTAGGTTCTTCAGAGTTGCAGTAAATGTTATAATAACAAATTGTAAGGTGCACTAAAATGCATTTTGTTGCAGTGAATTTGCCAGGGACTGCCAAGGATGGATTATAAGTAGCAATATTATGTTTATATATTGATGTTTAGTAATGAGTATATGCAAATGCAGAAGGATAGTGTGCATTGAATAACTGTTTCGTATTATAATTATAATGTGTTCAGGATACAATGTGTACAGATTTAAAATGTCTTTCAGTTTACAGGTGCAGACTTTAGGGGGTGATTGCAAATATTTTTTGGGGGTATTTTGGTTCCCAAAAGTGCAACTGTGACCTGTTTTCGAAAATGTTTGCCTGCATGTGCTTAATGATAAACGTTTTCACCCTCTCGTATCAGCTTAGGAAGCTCCACTGTTGAAAATTTGATTTACATTTCTGACAGTTTGGCCCATACACTGATTTCACACCTTGCAATGGGTCATAGACAGGGAGTGTTTGGCAAAGAATAGTCCATGTGTGCTAGACATAGATAAGTATTCAAATAAGAGCCACACCTTTCCCCAATGGAGATGGAGATCTAGTTGTTCATGGTTCATGCATCAGCAACAACACATGCTCACTGCAAAATTTGTACACAGTGGATACGGCTGGAATTGTGCTGGAAGGGGCCAAGATTAACAACATTCAAAAGTGCTCAAGATGCAGAGCTTGCTGCTTTAACAAGAGCATGTAAACTGGCTGAAGGAAGAATAGTGAACTTCTACACAGACAGAAAATATGCTTTTGGGGTGGCCCATGATTTTGGCCAGCTGTGGGCCATGAGGGGATTCCTCACGTCAGCTGGCCAACATATACCATGCCCCATTAATAGCACAGCTATTGCAAGCCCTGTTACTAAAAAGTTGTAATTGTCAAAATGTGCTGCACACACTTCCTCCAAAGACTATGTATCACAAGATTATGCATTAATTGACCGAGAAGCGAAAAAAAAAAAGATAAGCGTCAACTGGTTGTGAGAACGCAATGGTTCTGATTGCATCTGCTCCACATGATATCAAGAATAGAGGATGATGATATGTACTGCTACCCAATGTATATTAAAAAAAGGACGGGGTGGAAGAAAAGGAAAATGGGAAAGGGGAGGATGTAGACAAACAGAAGATGAAATATGGATAGGCCTAGATGGAAAAATATGTTTACCAATGATAATGCTTGCTCTCATGGCCCGCCTTTTTCATAATCCATCACATGTAGGACGTGATGGAATGATCAGACCGTTTTCCCAATGCTGGTATAATAGTAAATTCCGCCAACAGGCTAAACACTTAAGTAAAAAATGCACAGTTTGTGCCCAATACAATGTTGGAAAAGTACTCCAGGCCACTTCCCTCCCTCATAGACCCTTCAAGAGTCTACAGATGGACTTCATTGACATGCCCCCTACTCCAACATATGTGTTGGTTATTGTGTGGATGCTCAGCAAATGGACAGAGGCATACCAATCCAAGAACTGCGATGCACAGGCTGTTGCCAAATGCCTCCTGATAGAGTTCATTCTGCGCTTTTAAGTACCTATGCTTTTGAGTTATATCAATGGACCGAAGTTCATCTCACATGTGATTGAGGGGTTGTACAAGGGGCTAGAAGCTACACAGAAACTACATTGTGCCTATCATCCACCAGCAGCGGGCACTGTTGAGAGAAAGAACGCAGTGTTGGAAAATAAGATAGGGAAGATTTGTGCATCCACTGAACGGACCTGGATTGATGCACTGCCACTTGCTCTGTTGTCCATGAGAAGCACCTCAGTCAGAGTAACAAAGCTCAGCCAACATGAAATAGTGTTTGGACGGCCAAAGAACATTCCTGCCACATGTATATTGTCCCTCTGTCCATATCTAATGATCTGCTTCTTCAATACTACAAAAGATTAACATTGTCAGGTGCTATAGGCCCTTCCTGGAGCAGAGATACCAGAAGCCCACGGTCTCCAGCCAGGGGATTGGGTTTGGATAAAAGCCCACAACAGATGGCACTGCCTCCAATATCGGTAGCAGGGGCACATCCAGTCCTTTTGACAACAGCAACAGCAGTCATGTGTGAGGACCTGAATTCCTGGATCTATGGCTCTCATACAAAGAAAACAGTAACCCCACCACCACCACAGGAGTCTCCAGTGCCTTCCCCTGCATCACATCAAGGAATGCCTTGTTACAACATGCGTTCCACGAAAGGTACCAAGTGAGAAAAGTACCCCCAGTTCATCCTGAAGGGTTGCACGTGATGCACACACCAGAGTAAGGAAGAGTGTGCAAGCAGGCCCCAACGATACATCAACTAAAGATGTCTGGAACATCAACGCCCCAACCCCTCAGTCTACAAGCTATGATAACAAGACATCTTTACCTTTGTTATCACTTTGCTTTCTTCATATTGAAAGTGCCTAAGTAATAGAAGTGCTTGCTAACCTCTCGAATTACTTGAAGACAGGCACCAACGGTTACTTTTCGGTTTACAGATATCATCACTGAGTCTCTACATCATTCCTCAGCAGACTTTTGAAAAGAGTGAATGAGAACAGGAGATAAAACATTCTTCCAACTAGTCACAGTAGCCACACGTACTAACGACTGGACCAATGCCTCAAGACTTTCCGAACAATGAGAAAAAATGGCCATAGGTGCTACTAGCAATATTCACTGCCCTTGTTGCCATTATAATGACTAGTGCCTAGTAGATAATAACATGAAGAATAATAGGGTACATCACATTTTGTCATCTACAGCTATAGAATAGATACACTACGCTCTTTATAGGTATTGTGCTCACATTGCTATACCTAGCACTGGCCCTGAGATACTGCTTAAATGACACAGAGATGCTGGTTTTGTGCCGGGCTGTCTGGGCCTCTTTGGGGACGAAAAATCCTGCTGGTGGGGAACTTTTACCTTCCTCGCCTAGCACACCGCAGTGCGCCTACACACTCTGGTGGTACTCCAAGTCCCAGAGTGCAATGCGTGTTCCTCTGCCCTCACACCTGAATGGGAAGGACTGACTCCGCGCTCAAAAGCGCCGCTCCAAACCCGCGGCGCGGGACGCTGGTTTTGTGTCGGGCTGCCTGAGCCTCTTTGGGGATGAGAAATCCTGCTGGTGGGGAACTTTTCCCTTCCTCGCCTTGCGCACCGCAGTGCGCATACACACTATGGTGGGATACCAAGTCCCAGAGTGCAACGTGTGTTCCACTGCCCCCACAACTGAGTGGGAGGGACTGACTCCATGCTTGTAGGAGAGTAGGATCTGCACATATGTTACCCCACTTTTTGTCTGATGTATACACTGGTTTCTGACTATAGTCTGGCTGGGTCCCTGCTAATCAGGGCCCCAGTCTCACTGATCTCTCTAAACAACTTGGTGTGCAAATTAGATGCACTAGTGATTGGATACTGTGGTACCTTATGAGCCCCTAGTATATGGTACCTTAGGTACCTAGGGCATTGGTACTTCACAGGCCTACCAGGGGATTGCAGCATGTATTATGCCACCCCTGGGAAGCATTCACAATCTGACACCACAGGCCTGCTACTGCAGCCTGTGTGAGGTAGTGTTAGCACTCCTCACTGAGGTGTAGGTTCCTATATCTCACCATACACACACATATAAACCTATCAGTCACCCCTCTTGCAGGCCCTAACAATCCTGAGGGCAGGGTGCTTGGTTTACTATGTGAGGGGGTGCTTCCGCATGAGCAGGACCCCTCTGCAGCTGGCAGAGTCTATTCTCTGCTGCTGTTTGTGGATGCGGTTAAACCATATACTCTTAAGTGCATTATAACCTTGCGGTAAATGCTAACTTTGGAATGACTGAAACATGTCGTGTTTGGTGTCAAACAACTTGGAATCATACCCCCACACCAGTAACTGGTGAGGGAGTATGATCCCACTCTTCTAGAGGGGACGACATGTACCCACTGTACTAAACAGTAGAAATCTTCTAGAGCCCTGGCATCACAAAATGGATATTATGTCAAAAAAAGGAGAGGCGGGACCAGGAGCTTGATAATGGTCCAGTGCCTATGCTCCAAAAATTAGATCAGGTACTCACAAAAAGAGGCACTGTTCCTAGGTGAATCAGGTCTACTGCTCCCCCAGTGCAGGACTTCAAAGCACTCTAAGAGTGCACCCACCCAGCTCCAATACACTAAATCCTGTCTGGGAGGTGGTGACACCGCCCTGTGACAGAATACCTTTTGTTGGGCTTCCTCCACTGCGAGTTTCGGTCAGCAGCAGGAGGGCAGCCCAGTGTCTGTGCTGGTGGCATCCATTTTGTGATCAGGTACTCACAAAAAGAGGCACTGTTCCTAGGTGAATCAGGTCAAGGAGCGACCAGGATCCACATGCGGAAATGAAGGGATAGAGAGGATTAGGTCAGGGATTAGGTACTCTGGATGGCAGGGGAGACACAATATTGTCTCTTGTTGCCCTCACACACCCCGAAGGATGTCATGCTTCATCATCGGGCGTTTGCTCCTCGTCGGGCCGGCGGTGCAATGCCCTACGGGTCCCCCGAAGGGTCTCTTTGGAGGAGATCTTTTAGAGAACTGCCGATGGGTGCATGCGGGTATGTGGGAGGGAAGTACCAGAGTGGTCAGTGCAAAGTGGTGTGTGCAAGGTGAGTTTAAGAATACCTAGGGATACCAAACAAATTGTCATTTAATAAAGAGATATCCTTGGTATAGTAAAAAGCCCGTAGGCTGATAGTTATCTGTCAAGACGTTATGTGTCTGGATAACTTAAAAAATGGTCGACATGTTTCACGCCTTGGGTGGTCCAAAAGATCCTTGGCGTTTCATCAGGACCAGAGGTGATGGTGAAATGTGAACGGTGCACAAACTAAATAGAGCGGGTAGGTTGGTATTAGCCCTCTTGCTGTTCAGAAAGGGGGGGAAAGAAGGTTTAAATCGCCTACACAAGTAGTGTGTGAAAAAACCAGTATGTTATGCCCCCTTTGAAACTGACCTAAAATAAAGAAAAGAAAATGGAGAAAAAGCATAATTTAAAACGGTGCAAGCTATTTCAATGGCAAATGCGGAGCATCATTGTCTCTGCATCTAGCAACAGTTACCGAAGAAACAGAATGTCCGAACATTATGGAGGCAGAGAAAGGCTGACTTAAAGTATATCAGGTTCGCGTGCATCGCATACTGCGTCGGCTGTCAATGGGTGCGCGGAGGGAGGTCGGGCCCCGATACCCAAGCCGGGAAGGCTCGGTGGCAGAGGCCAACCAAACCCGCTCCAAATCACCCCTTTGCAGGCTCAACACAGAAGAATACTCACGGGTTACTCAGTGCCGTCACCTGAGTAACCCGTGAGTATTCTTCAGGTCCACCACCCGCCTCTCCGCACTAAGTAAGTCTCGACATTGCGAGTGTGGTTCTGCTTATGTAATGTCTTATGCTGTATCTACTCCTTGCTCTCTCCCCGACTTGGGTCCTGCTGAATTGGAACACGTTTTTTCCCGCCTACAGCCGTAGAAGGTGTGGGCATCCTACGCCATTAGACTCATGGAGTAACCCTCACTCCTCTGTTAGGTAAGCACGCATTTCCAACGACTCGGTTGGCTGTTCTGTGTGCTTTTACCCTTCTGTAACTTGTAGCATTACGCACTTACGAGCGTGACATTAGACCTGTGTTGAGCCTGCAAAGGGGTGATTTGGAGCGGGTTTGGTTGGCCTCTGCCACCGAGCCTTCCCGGCTTGGGTCTCGGGGCCCGACCTCCCTCCGCGCACCCATTGACAGCCGACGCGGTATGCGATGCACGCGAACCTGATATACTTTAAGTCAGCCTTTCTCTGCCTCCATAATGTTCGGACATTCTGTTTCTTCGGTAACTGTTGCTAGATGCAGAGACAATGATGCTCCGCATTTGCCATTGAAATAGCTTGCACCCTTTTAAATTATGCTTTTTCTCCATTTTCTTTTCTTTATTTTAGGTCAGTTTCAAAGGGGGCATAACATACTGGTTTTTTCACACACTACTTGTGTAAGCGATTTAAACCTTCTTTCCCCCCCTTTCTGAACAGCGAGAGGGCTAATACCACCCTACCCGCTCTATTTAGTTTGTGCACCGTTCACATTTCACCATCACCTCTGGTTCTGATGAAACACCAAGGATCTTTTGGACCACCCAAGGCGTGAAACATGTCGACCATTTTTTAAGTTATCCAGACACATAACGTCTTGACAGATAACTATCAACCTACGGGCTTTTTACTATACCAAGGATATCTCTTTATTAAATGACAATTTGTTTGGTATCCCTAGGTATTCTTAAACTCACCTTGCACACACCACTTTGCACTGACCACTCTGGTACTTCCCTCCCACATACCCGCATGCACCCATCGGCAGTTTTCTAAAAGATCTCCGCCAAAGAGACCCTTCGGGGGACCCGTAGGGCATTGCACCGCCGGCTCGACGAGGAGCAAACGCCCGATGATGAAGCATGACATCCTTCGGGGTGTGTGAGGGCAACAAGAGACAATATTGTGTCTCCCCTGCCATCCAGAGTACCTAATCCCTGACCTAATCCTCTCTATCCCTTCATTTCCGCATGTGGATCCTGGTCGCTCCTTGACCTGATTCACCTAGGAACAGTGCCTCTTTTTGTGAGTACCTGATCACAAAATGGATGCCACCAGCACAGACACTGGGCTGCCCTCCTGCTGCTGACCGAAACTCGCAGTGGAGGATGCCCAACAAAAGGTATCCTGTCACAGGGAGGTGTCACCACCTCCCAGACAGGATTTAGTGTATTGGAGCTGGGTGGGTGCACTCTTAGAGTGCTTTGAAGTCCTGCACTGGGGGAGCAGTAGGCTCCTCTGTGCATATGCCAGCTCAAACTGGTTCAGGGGCTACCTGCCCCTGCTCTGGCATGAAACTGGACAAAGGGAAGTGGGTGTAACCACCCACTACCCTGACCCTCCTAGAGGAGTGGTCATAGAGCTAGTCCCTCCCCTATCTTCACTATAAGATACCAAGCATTGCCAATGCAATTCAGATTACCCTGGACGACGCTCTACAAAGAAGAATCCTGGCCCTTCGATGTTCCACTATCTCTGGAAGACTGAATAATCTCCCTTGGAGTCAAGGAGTGACTCCCCTGCTTGGCAGGCACCAGTAACTTTGATCAACGGTTGCAAACTTCACCGCTCCCGCCGGAGTCTGAGTCCCTGCGTCCCCTGAAGCAGATTTCCTGACCTCTCGACGGCCATTTTGAGTCCCCAGCGAAGCTGTGGCATCTGGACCCCACGAGTGACGAGGAACAGCAATACCAGGGAACCGTGCACTGATTTCGAGTACAAACCCTAAACAACGTTCTACGAACTTGTGCTTTGGACCATCCGTGGTCCAAGTCCCTAGCAGGTCTGGTACCGAAAAGTAGCGGCCTACCCCGTCCCGAGTGACCGTGGGCTTCTGTGGAACTTTTCCTGCAAAGCCATCTTTGCGGTTGCTTACCCGTTGGCTAGTGACTCACCCGAAGACTTTCTTATCAACTTCAAGGGCTCTCGTGGTTGCTCCGGGCCTGCCCTCACTTACCCTTGCTGGGTAAGTCCATCAGATCTTGCTGGTCTGCATCATCGCCAATCTTCATTCCACACAAGACTTGCAGTTGCCAAGGCTTGTTGTCTCCAATCCGGTTGCTGATACCGTCATCAGCTGCAGACATCATGGTACACTTTTAATCCAGCTGCTGGTCATCGTCGATCCCTCCTGGACCTCGTGAGCGAAGAGACAAATCACCATCAATGACCTGAAATGACGCAACATCAGTGGTCATCCATCCTGCTGAACACTGTCCCCTCAATTTTCAGGTACTCTTCAACTTCAATCCATTTTTGGATTCCAGCGGACACCTCTCCAGTCATCACAAGCAGCAAGTCTTCAGTGATCTCTATTGAAAACAGCATTGCGACCCAACACCAAAAGACACCTATGCACCCGGCTTCCCTGGGTGAGGTAACTCGTGCACTCCGGTGCCCAAGTGTGTGTTGGCCCTCGAAATACTTACCCTGTAAGTGGCTTGCTTGATGACTTCTCCGAAGTGCCCTAAAACTTTAAAATACAAACCGCGACTTACGCCATTGAAACCGATGGGAAACCCGCGGCTGTGTTTAGACACTGCACGCGTCTCCCGTGGGCTGATTACTTACCTGCTAACACTGCAGTAGTGAAGCCCCAGCGATTCCCAAGGCCCTAGGCTTTGTCATTTTGCAAATCGACTTTGTTAAACCATTTTCTTAGTATATGGTCTGGTACGCCCCTAGGGCTACAGCCATATTTGTGCTTAATTTATTGAGAACTGTTGACATTTGAATGTGTATCTGGGTTCTAATCTCATAAAGAGATTAGTAGAGTGTATCTAGAAATAAATACATATATATTTGATATATATACCTGTGTGGTGTCCTTTTCATTTGGTAATTCAAGAGATTATAAGGTAAAACAAGCTGCTTTACATTCCTCAGAGACTTAGCCTGAAGGCTGCTCTCCACAGCTACCACTAGGATAGCTTTCTTTAAAAGGTTGTCTTAAACCTATCTACCATAAGAGTCGAATTGGACTGGTGCAAAGTGGCCACTATAAATAGTGACTAGCATATGCCAGGCCAACTTCTCACATTGGTGGGCAGCGTGTGGGATTCCAGCTTGCCATTGTTTTACCAGAAAATCTCTATTTGAATTACTAACTGAAAACCACTAAAGGTACTCAAGGTACATATAAAGTCAAGCTAGTATCAATAAGTTCTACTGAACTTAGAGCTGTTTGTGAAGAGATAAGCACACCCTTGCTACAGCTCAAGCTAGGTCCAGTAGGCCTCAACTAGTGTAGGTAGTACAACACTGCACACCACTAGTATGTCTCACCAAGGTGTAGCCAGTGGGTCCCCCCATCTCAGTACAAAGACATAGCCTACACTGAACTGAAGGCCTTATGCTTTGAAAGACAACTGAGGGTGGACAGGAGTCCCTCATCACAACACCTGATAGATCTGTTAGTAGCAGATGACCTGAAACAAGCTCTAGGAGCTAGTGGGTCTGCATCAGGGAGTGGGTCAGCCATAGGCTCTGGGTCTGATGATGAAAATCAAGATGACCTGGAGTCTATGATTGAAGGGCCAGAACCAGAAGGGTCTGAAAGGAACAGAGGAATTCTCCTTAAGAGAGCTGACAAAGTGGGAGAAAGGCCTAGGTCCCCCTCAAGGGACTCTGACCATTCATACCACTCTGGAAGAGAATCTGTTCACCAGAGGAACTCCACCTATCCCAGGGAGTCCTCCTCTGACAGAAGGTTCAAGATGCTCCAGTATGAGGAAGCTAGGCTTGCCCTCAGAACCAAGCAATTGGCCTTAGATAGGGAAGCCTTCGAGCTCCAAAGAGCTTCTAAGAAGGAGGGGTTAGATACCCCTGGTGGCAGCAACAGTGTCCCTAGAGGCAGAGATTACATTCCAGACCATAGGAACCTGTCCTAGGTTGTTCCTCCCTACCAGAGTGGGGATGATATCCACAAATGTATAACTGCTATGGAGAGGGCCTGTAAAGTTCAACAGGTCCCCCAGACACAGTGGGCAGCAATCTTGTGGCTCTCCTTTTCAGATAAAGGTAGAGACACGCTTCTCACTGTCAGAGAAGAGGATGCTAATGATTATGAAGCCCTGAAGAGTGCTTTGATAGATGGGTTTGGCTTAACCACTGAACAGTACAGGTTGAAGTTCAGAGACACCCAGAAAGCACAGACTCAGTGTTGGACAGACTTTGCTGATTGTGCAAACAAGGTTCTAGAAGGTTGGCTGGTTGGTAGTAGAGTAACTGACTTTAAGGGATTGTATAATCTTATAATGAGAGAACAGATCCTTAATAATTTCCAGAACCAGTTGTTGTATCAGTATCTGGTGGACTCTGATCTGACCTCTCCCCAAGAATTGGGAAAGAAGGCAGACAAATGGGTCAGAACCAGGGTGAGGCAGAAAAACCAGAACCAAGATGGTGACACTAAGAAGCAAGATCCTAAAGGCTCAGATAAAGGTGGGGATAAATCTAAAGACCAGAAGTCTTCACAAGGGCCCCAAAAATCTGCAACTGGTGGGGAGTCACAATCTGCAAAGGGAAAAGGCCAAAAGAAGCCCTGGTGCAAATTCTGTAAACAGAAAGGGCACTGGACTTCTGTACAAAGTCCAAAGACCAAACCACCACCACTCCAGCCCCTAAGGCAACTGTTCCCCCTAGTGCAGTCATTGGTGGAGGTAATACTCAGAATAAGGGTGTAGTAGGGTTGACCCTGGGTTCTGATGTGGACTCTGGCCTAGTCAGAGTACCAACACAGGCATTGCTAGTTTGTGAGGGAGACCTTGATATGTCCTTCCTAGTGAGCCCCAGTAATCTGGGCAAGTACAAACAGCAGCCTTTCATAAATGGAAAACAGGCTTTGGCATTTAGGGACATAGGTGCTAGTGTCACCATGGTGGCAGAGGACCTAGTGGACCCTACACAGATCATCCTGGGTGAAATGTACCAGGTCACCAATGCAAGCAACACCAGGACCAACCATAGCCTGGCAGATTTGAATTTCTCCTGGGGAGGGGTAACTGGCCTCAAAAAGGTAGTAGTCAGTGCAGACCTCCCTGTCGAATGTTTGTTGGGCAATGATCTGGAGACTTCAGCCTGGTCTGAAGTAGAATTATGGACACATGCTGAGATGTTGGGCATACCTGCAGAGGTATTTGCTGTGACCAGGTCACAAGCCAAAATGCATAAAGCTGAACCAGCTCTGGATCCTGAAACTATGGACCAGATGCTACCCAAGAGGAGGAGCTGTAGGGTTAAGGCTGGGCCTTCCCCTCTGTCTCAGATCTCAGATTCCCCTCCTGAGGGAGGAGAAGCAGAGCCTGAAGAAGGAATTGCCCCAGAGGAACTTGAGCCTGGTCAGGTTGAGTTCTTGGGGGCAGGGGGACCTTCCAGGGAAGATCTGAGCAAAGAGCAACAGTGCTGCCCCACTCTTGAGCCCCTCAGACAGCTGGCTGCTGCTGAGGCTGCTGGGAGTGCTAGTGGGTCCCATAAGGTTTATTGGGATGAGGGGCTCCTATATTTTGAGGCTAGAGATCCTACCCCTGGAGCCACCAGGAGGTTGGTAATTCCTCAGAAGTTTAGGGGGTTCCTCTTGACCCTAGCACATGACATCCCATTGGCAGGACACTTGGGCCAAAACAAGACCTGGGACAGGCATGTACCACATTTTCATTGGCCACACATGTCTGAAGACACCAAGGAGTTTTGTCGCACCTGTGTCACTTGTCAAGCCAGTGGCAAGACAGGTGGCCCAACAAAGGGGTTCCCTTTGAAAGGGTAGGGATTGACATTGTTGGTCCCCTTGACCCACTAACTGCATCTGGGCACAGATTTATACTGGTGGTAGTGGATCATGCCACCAGGTATCCAGAAGCTATACCCCTAAGGACTACCACAGCTCCTGTGGTAGCAAGAGCCCTCATTGGAGTTTTCTCCAGAGTGGGTTTCCCTAATGAGGTCATCTCTGACAGAGGTTCTAACTTTATGGCAGGATATCTAACTGCAATGTGGAAGGAGTGTGGTGTAAACTACAAATTCACTACTCCCTATCACCCACAATGCAATGGGTTAGTTGAGAGATTCAACAAAACCCTAGAGGGAATGATTAAAGGCCTCCCAGAAAAGCTTAGGCGAAAATGGGACCTTTTACTTCCCTGCCTTCTGTTTCCACAGAAGGGGGTTGGCTACAGCCCTTTTGAACTTCTGTTTGGGCACCCTGTTAGAGGACCATTATGTCTGGTCAAGGAGGGATGGGAGTTACCTCTCAAACCTCCCAAACAGGATGTAATGGACTATGTACTTGGTCTCCGCTCCAGGATGGCAGAGTATATGACGAAGGCCAATAAAAACCTTGAGGCAAGCCAAGAACTCCAAAAAGCTTGACATGACCAAAAGGCTGTCCTGACTGTTTACCAGCCAGGCCAGAAAGTGTGGGTGTTGGAGCATGTGGCCCCAGCAGCTCTCCAGGACAAATGGAGTGGCCCCCATACGATTGATGAAAAGAAAGGAGAGGACGCCAACTTGGGAGAACTTGGCACTCCCAGGAGTCCCCTTAGGGTGGTCCATGTCAACAGACTTAAGGCATATGTGGACAGGGCTGACATGAGCTTGCTCATGGCAACTGATGAGGACCAGGAGGAGGAGAGTGACCCTCTCCCTGACCTGCTCTCACAGAACCCTGATGATGGGTCAGTTGATGGTGTTGCTTTGGCAAGCAGCCTCACTGAACATCAACAAACTGAATGTAGACAAGTGCTACATCAGTTTAGACATATGTTTAGCCTGACCTCAAGTCAGACTTCCTGGTGCACCCATGAGGTGGACACTGGAGACAGTCTGCCTGTAAAGAGTAAAATCTACAGGCAACCCGACCATGTCAGGGATTGTATCAGGACTGAAGTACAGAAAATGTTGGAGCTAGGTGTTATTGAGCCCTCAGATAGCCCTTGGGCTAGCCCAGTAGTCCTTGTCCCAAAACCTCACACCCAGGGTGGTAAGAAAGAGATGAGGTTTTGTGTTGACTACAGGGGCCTCAATGCAGTCACCAGGACTGATGCCTACCCAATACCAAGGGCAGATGAACTAATAGACACTTTGGCCTCAGCCAAGTATCTCAGTACATTTGACCTTACAGCTGGCTATTGGCAAATCAAGTTAGCTGATGATGCCAAGGCTAAAACAGCATTTTCGACCCCTGGTGGGCACTATCACTTTGTGGTAATGCCCTTTGGTTTGAAGAATGCACCTGCCACATTTCAGAGGTTGGTGAATAAAGTTCTGACTGGTATGGAAACCTATTGCTCAGCTTATCTTGATGATATTGCTGTCTTTTATTCCCCCTGGCAGGATCACCTGGTCCACCTCAGGAATGTACTGGAGGCCCTGCAGAAAGCATGCCTCACTATCAAGGCCACTAAGTGCCAGATAGGGCAGAGTCAGGTTGTGTACCTGGGCCACCTTGTAGGTGGAGGCCAGGTTCAACCATTGCAGAGCAAGATCCAGACCATAATGGAATGGGTAGCTCCAACCACCCAGACACAGGTGAGAGCCTTCTTGGGCCTGACTGGGTATTACAGGAGGTTTGTTAAGGAATATGGATCTATAGTGACTCCCTTAAATGATCTGACCTCCAAGAAAATGCCAAAAAAGGTTCAGTGGACAGCTAGCTGTCAAAAGGCATTTGATGACCTCAAGCAGGCAATGTGCACTGCCCCCATCTTACAGAGTCCAGATTCCAAAAAGAAGTTCATTGTTCAAACAGATGCTTCAGAGCTGGGTGTGGGAGCTGTACTGTCTCAACTTAATGATGAAGGTCAAGACCAGCCAGTAGCTTTCATAAGCAGAAGGCTGACCCCTAGAGAGAAACGTTAGTCAGCTATTGAGAGGGAGGCCTTTGCTGTGGTGTGGGCCCTGAAGAAGCTGAGGCCATACTTGTTTGGCACTCACTTCATAGTTCAGACTGACCATAAGCCCCTCCTATGGCTCAAAGAGATGAATGGTGAAAATTCTAAACTGCTCAGGTGGTCCATTTCCCTACAGGGGATGGACTATACAGTGGAACATAGACGTGGGACCCAACATGCCAATGCAGATGGACTCTTGAGGTATTTACACTTAGAACATGAAGACTCAACTGGTCAAGGTTAGTTTAATGTCCCTGCGTTTGGGGGGTGGGGGTTGTGTAGGCGAGTAGGATCTGCACGTATGTTGCACCCACTTTTTTTCTGATGTATACACTGGTTTATGACTATAGTCTGGCTGGGTCCCTGATAATCAGGGCCCCATTCTCACTGATCTCTCTAAACAACTTGGTGTGCATATTAGATGCACTAGTGATTGGATACTGTGGTACTTTATGAGACCCTAGTATATGGTACCTTAGGTACCTAGGGCATTGGTACTTCACAGGCCTACCAGGGGCTGCAGCATGTATTATGCCACCCCTGGGAAGCATTCACAATCTGACACCACAGGCCTGCTACTGCAGCCTATGTGAGGTAGTGTTAGCACTCCTCACTGAGGTATAGGTTCCTATATCTCACCATACACACACATATAAACCTATCAGTCACCCCTCTTGCAGGCCCTAACAATCCTGAGGGCAGGGTGCTTGGTTTACTATGTATGGGGGTGCTTCTGCATGAGCAGGACCCCTCTGCAGCTGGCAGAGTCTATTCTCTGCTGCTGTTTGTGGATGCGGTTAAACCATATACTCTTAAGTGCATTATAACCTCGCGGTAAATGCTAACTTTGGAATGCCTGCATCAAAACATGTTGTGTTTGGTGTCAAACAACTTGGAATCATACCCCCACATCAGTAACTGGTGTGGGAGTATGATCCCACCCTTCTAGAGGGGACGACATGTACCCACTGTACTAAACGGTAGAAATCTTCTAGAGCACTGGCATCACAAAATGGATGCCACCAGCACAGACACTGGGCTGCCCTCCTGCTGCTGACCGAAACTCGCAGTGGAGGAAGCCGAACAAAAGGTATCCTGTCACAGGGAGGTGTCACCACCTCCCAGACAGGATTTAGTGTATTGGAGCTGGGTGGGTGCACTCTTAGAGTGCTTTGAAGTCCTGCACTGGGGGAGCAGTAGGCTCCTCTGTACATATGCCAGCTCAAACCGGTTCAGGGGCTACCTGCCCATGCTCTGGCGCAAAACTGGACAAAGGGAAGTGGGTGTAACCACCCACTACCCTGACCCTCCTAGAGGAGTGGTCCCAGAGCTAGTCCCTCCCCTATCTTCACTATAAGATACCAAGCATTGCCAATGCAACTCAGACTACCCTGGACCACGCTCTACAAAGAAGAATCCTGGCCCGTCGATGTTCCACTATCTCTGGAAGACTGAAGAATCTCCCTTGGAGTCAAGGAGTGACTCCCCTGCTTGGCAGGCACCAGTAACTTTGATCAACGGTTGCAAACTTCACCGCTCCCGCCGGAGTCCGAAGTCCATGCATCCCCAGAAGTGATTTCCTGACCTCTCGACGGCCATTTTGAGTCTCCAGCGAAGCTGTGGCATCTGGACCCCACGAGTGATGAGGAACAGAAATACCAGGGAACCATGCAAAGATTTCGAGTGCAAACCCTAAACAACGTTCTCCGAACTTGTGCTTTGGACCATCTGTGTTCCAAGTCCCTAGCAGGTCTGGTACCGAAAATCAGCAGCCTACCCCGTCCCGAGTGACCGTGGGCTCCTGTGGAACTTTTCCTGCAAAGGCAGCTTTGCGGTTGCTTGCCCATTGGCTAGTGACTCACCCGAAGACTTTCTTATCAACTTCAAGGGCTCTCCTGGTTGCTCCGGGCCTGCCCTCACTTACCCTTGCTGGATAAGTCCATCAGACCTTGCTGGTCTGCATCATCGTCAATCTTCATTCCACACGAGACTTGCAGTTGCCAAGGCTTGTTGGCTCCAATCCGGTTGCCGTCACCGTCATCAGCTGCAGACGTTGTGGGACACTCCGAATCCAGCTGCTGGTCATCGTCGATCCCTCCTGGACCTCGTGAGCGAAGAGACAAGTCACCATCAACGACCTGAAACAATGCAACATCAGTGGTCATCATCCTGCTGGCCACCGGTCACTGGCAAGTGACTTTGAACACTGTCCCCTCAATTTTTGGGTCCTCTTCAACTTCAATCCATCTTCGGATTCCAGCGGACACCTCTCCAGTCGTCACAAGCAGCAAGTCTTCAGTGATCTCCATTGAAAACAGCATCGCAACCGACACCAAAAGGCACCTATGCACCCAGCTTCCCTGGGTGAGGTAACTCGTGCACTCCGGTGCCCAAGTGTGTGTTGGCCCTCGAAATACTTACCCTGTAAGTGGCTTGCTTGTTGACTTCTCTGAAGTGCCCTAAAACTTTAAAATACAAACCGCGAATTACGCCATTGAAACCAATAGGAAACCCGCCGCTGTGTTTAGACACTGCATGCGTCTCCCGTGGGCTGATTACTTACCTGCTAACACTGCAGTAGTGAAGCCCCAGCGATTCCCAAGGCCCTAGGCTTTGTCATTTTGCAAGTCGACTTTGTTAAACCATTTTCGTAGTACATGGTCTGGTACGCCTCTAGGGCTACAGCCATATTTGTGCTTAATTTATTGAGAACTGTTGACATTTGAATGTGTATCTGGGTAATCTCATAAAGAGATTAGTAGAGTGTATCTAGAAATAAATACATATATATTTGATATATATACCTGTGTGGTGTCCTTTTCATTTGGTAATTCAAGAGATTATAAGGTAAATCAAACTGCTTTACATTCCTCAGAGACTTAGCCTGAAGGCTGCTCTCCACAGCTACCACTAGGATAGCTTTCTTTAAAAGGTTGTCTTAAACCTATCTACCATAAGAGTCGAATTGGACTGGTGCAAGGTGGCCACTATAACTAGTGACCAGCATATGCCAGGTTAACTTCTCACAATGCTCAAATGCGCTGCTCAACACCCATGGCACGGGAGGCGCACGCTCAGCGCCCGGGTAAATCCCAGGCCAAGGGCGGGCCCATCCTTGCCCGTCATCGCCCGGGGGAAACTGGGCTGGGCCACCCTCCTAACATCTGCAGCAAATGGACTTGGACTGCGGCCCCAAAGGTACTGTCTGACATTTTATTCCCTGACTAACACTCGTGTGACATACTGGCAGTATCTAATCCTGTACCTTTAGAAGCACAGTTTAACTGCTGTGTTGCTTGTCTCCCAGCGTATCTATCATGGGGAAAAGAAAAGTGATTGAGGCAGAGTGGGTGGTGCCACTAAGAAGAGACTTAAAAAACGCTCTCTGCCTTTTGGGTCAGACATTGGGGAGGGGGCTTCTGGAGAGAGAGTGCTAGGTCGCATTGAGACCGCCTTAGTTACTGATTGTGAGAGGTTGCTCACTCCATCTGTCTCACCTTTAGATACCTGCACCACTGACAACACTTCTAAGCCCCTGACCCCACCTAAGATGACTGGTTCTAGTAGCACTGGGTATGGGAATATTCCCACCTTATTCAAGTAGGCAGTTAACAACAAACCCCTGTGAACTACGTTACCCTAATTAACCCCAGAAATGCCAACAAATTGTAATATCTTGGGTCCCTTGAGTGAACTGAGCGAGGAGTGTTCTTCCGAGGCTGCCATACCATCTGATCTTCCCCTGAGTAATCGTTATGCCCCTCTTATGGACATCCAATCCTTAAGCGACACATGCAATGATGAGGTTAGGACAAAGCTAAGCATATCTGGCCCAGGGCCAAATTTGCTTCCCGTACAAGGCCCAAAGGATGGCGACAAATATCTTCTACCATCTTACTCCGACCTCCAAAGGGAAATTGTAGCCCTAAAAAGCTCTATATTGACGCTGACAACAATAGTATCCAAAATCTCTCTCAATCTAGAAAAATACACCAGACACCTGTCCTCCCCACTCGCGCCTCTATGTGATCCTACTCTTTCTAACCATGTCCAAGCGAGGACGGGGTCTGCAGTGTCCATTAATAAACAAACTGGTACTAATAACACGATTAACAATAGAGCTTTTCAGCCTGGCTGATGTGATTGTACTGTCAGGTCCCTAGATAACTCATTGGCCACCAATTGCAGGTCTCAGGCTGATCTGGGTAGGAATACCAGGAGTGCATCTTGGGTTCCAGATGGCCAGGGTCTGCTGAGTATGCAGGTGCACAAGGAAGAGAGCAGCAGTTGTAGTGAGGGCATTTATTCCCTTGTTCTCTACTCCCCAACAAACTCTTACATTGCCAACTACCCCCACGTCTAAACCCATTTATTTGATCAATGTACCCAAGGTGGCTAGTACCAGTTTAAGACACGAAAATGGAGACACTCTTATCAACAAACCATCCACTGGCTAAGGCACACCAGAGGCTGCAGATCCATAATAATAGATAGTATTGTCCAGGCCAAAAGATGTGTCCTTGATCACAGCCCTACAAACGCCTTGGAGCTCATTCTGGTCAGTCATCATTTGGCACATAATTTAGTGGCTTTGGAAGCCAGATCCTGTTCCCCCATTCCACTGATATCCAAATTAAATTAAACATTCCATCATGACCAGATCGTGTAGCAACTGCCCCTATGCCCCATGGGGCTTCACCTCTCTCTGCACTATCACAGAATGATTGACTCATCCCTCCACCTCCCAATAGGGATCTTCATATATCTCCAGCACAGGCTTGGAGCATACATCCCCTCTAGTATACAACAATGTGGAGACCCCTTTCCAAGACATTGAGAACTCGTCCTTAAATCCACTTCTAGTTATAGACACTGCCTCTGAATCAGGGCCAAGCAAACATGGTCAAGCAGGTGGGGTAGTTGGATTTAACTCTGTAATACTTTAACCAAACCATCAAAATAGTCCTTCACCTCCCCACGCTCAACTACTAGAGGCCAATGGCACGACTTTGAAAATAGTGTCATGGAATGTGGCAGAGATAAGGGGGAAATTAGACAACCCACACTGGTTCAATCTCATTAACGAACACCAGATTTGCCTTTTACAGGAAACATGGAGCCAGATCCCTATACACATCCCTGGGTTTATGTCCTATCACAGACCAGCAATGCCATCTAAACATGGCCGGCCAGCAGGCGGACTGCTTATTTTACGTAGCACCTCACTTAATTGCATTGTGAAGATTCTGGACACTAAAATCCCAGATATCCTAGGGGTCCAAATTAATAGTGGCACGGGCAGGCCCATAGAAATCTACAATGTGTATGCTTGAAGTGCAAGAGGAGGCAGCTCTCCAACTTTGACTGCCCTGGACAGTCTTTTGGAATCAAGGTTTAATTATTATCCCTTACTAGTGGGCGGCGATTTTATTTTTCACCTTTGAGCTGCTCGATTGTGTTGAGTCTCATGATGTGAGCGCAGAGGATAATGTATGGTCGGTACCACCCTTGGAATTAAGTCCCATTAAAATATGGTCGAAAGCAGCCCAAACAGTTGAATGCTATATCCCTAGAACATAGGTTAAGGGCTGCGAATGGGAGAACCAGCTCTGATAAAAGAGGGAAGATGACCTTTTGTGGGCCAAAGGGGTCTAGTAGGATTGAGTACCTATTAGTGGACTTGTCCATACGGCCATTGGTACAAGACATGGGCATCAGTCCTACCTGTGAAAGTGATCATAATCCCCTGAGCCTGACCATTTTACATCCGTGGGGGGGAAGGGAGTGGGATACCTTGACACCATTGTATAATAAGGAGGTACTCCCCACAAATGATAAACGTCGGCTTAAATGGCCTACTATCCTGGCAGATGAAACCAAGACCAAATATATCACAAATGATCTGGGAAAGCATTTGGAGATCCTTGCTGCAGACACTAGTATTATGACTAATCAGTTTAGCTGCAGTACCCGGCATAGTGATTTCTTTAAACACCTGGACAGTTATTTCTATGTCCAACAGAATAAGACCAGGAAAAAAATGGGGAGACCATTAGGCTCAAACCTGTGGTTTAATAAGGAGTGCAGGGTGCTGTGAAGGTTGCTCTTGGCAGCCATAAGAAATAGGGATGTCCAAAGGATACGAGGGGTTAGGAAGGAATACAAACAGGCTCAAATCAAAGCTAAGAAGGACTGGGAAGAAAAGAAATGGGAAGATCCAGGGGAGGCCATCTTGCATCCAGATGGTAGGCTATTCTGGGCCTTTTTGTCAAAGGGCATATTTGAGAGATCACCCCCTTTGGCCAATAATATTCCTGCGGTTGAATGGCATAAGCACTTTAGCAATCTGTATACTTTAGCTAACTATCATGCTAGCCCCCAGCCACCTCGTGATATAGGCCATCATATATATGCAACCTCTCCTTTACTGAAGAGGAAATTGTATCCTCTATAAATGCCCTTATGCCTGGAAAAGTCCCAGGCCCAGATGGTGTCCCTGGTGATCTCTTCCGCGAGGATAGGGATAACTGGGCACTATACTTTATGACATTGGCTAATGATATTGCTGGTGGGAGGTGGATCCCTGATTCATGGAGAGAGGCAGAAGCAATACCAATCTTTAAGAAAGGGGATAGGTCAATGCCCTCCATCTACCGACCAATCAGCCTGATCGATTGTGCCCAAAAAGTCTTCTGCTGCTCGCTCCTGGTCAAAATCCAGGACTGGATGGATGATCACAACATTCTCTCTCCTCTCCAGGCAGGCTTTCGGGGGAGGACTGGCACAATCGATCAGGTGTTTCGGCTTCTCACTCTACATTGGAAAGTTGTTGTGTTGGGCAATGGAAGTTTATATCTTGCCTTTATTGACCTAAAAACAGCCTTCGACCTCGTCCCCAGGGATTCGCTCTGGCGGATACTCAGGGACATGGGAATGCTGCCAGCAATTGTAGCTATTTTAACTCAGTTGCACAAGGAAAATGTTGCCCGTGTTAGATGGGGGGACCAGGACAGACTACTGAGCCTTTCATGATCCAGCGGGGGGTTCGACAGGGATGTGTTTTAGCCCCCACATGTCAACCAGGTAGGCGACCTTCTGTGCTTCACCCATGCCGACACCACAACATTGGTGAATAGCAAGGTTCCAACCTTGTCATTCGCCGATGACACTTTATTGATATCTAAGACTCCCATGGGTCTTCAAGGACTGTTAAACCAATTTAAGGCCTTCTGTGATGAGAGGGGCTTGGTTATCAACAGCACCAAAAACAAGTTAATGATGATGAACCCTCACAAATCCTTCAAGGGCACTTTAATGCTGGACAACACCCAGCTTGAGAGGGTCAATTTATTTAATTACTTGGGCATCAAGCTGTCCGAGGGCAAAGCTTGGAAGAACCATTTAGGAAGGGTACTGTTGAAACTCCCACAGCTCACTGGGGCACTGAAGTGAGAGCACTGTCAATCTTACACCAAACCAGTGGCTCCTGTCCTTAAACTATCCAGCAGCAAGGCCGTGAGCAGTGCCCTTTATGGGGCTGAACTGTGGGGCACCATATCTGTTGTCGACCTGTGGAGAAGTGTGGCTCACTGGTTAGAGTAGGCAGACCTGGAAGCAGAGGTCAGCCTGGGACCAGGGTTCAATTCCCAGCTCGGCTGGGTCTTGAGTCCATAAATTGTCCATTGACTCGATAATTCTCGCTCCAGTGCATACTCGATTCATGGGTTCACACTCTGCGACTCTGGGCAATAGCTTGCTTAATCTCCACAATGGCCCCTCGCGGTGGGATGCCTGGCTTTCACCTTGTGGATGCCCTGCTGGGTTATCTCACAGGGGAATACCAGGACGGGTTCCCTAAGCAAGCGCTTAGAGACCGGTTGGTGATTTGCGCTATATAAATATCTGTACATTTACATTTACCTTGCAGCTGTGGAAAATAAGTTTCTCAGGAGTTTAATATCCCTTCCTCAAAGCACCCCTCTACTTCCCCTCAAGCTTGACATGGGTACCAAGTCTATAAACGACCTTGCGAAGCTCCGTCCCTCGCTGTTCTAGCATAGATTGACTACTACACCTGAACTGGCATCTTATGCCGCAGCTTTGAATGAGATCAGAAATCTTTATACTTCAAGAAAAATCAGCTGGCTGACTTATTGTCTAGCATTGGGCTACCGGGGCAGGTTATGGGCCAACTGCCATCATTTTCCAGGGGCCAATTGAAAGTCAGGTATTGGGCATGGGTGGAAGAGAATACTATCTTGAATAGACACCACGGTAGGCTGACAGACGTATTTATTGATTCAAAAAACATCTGTCACCTGGAGACCTATTTCAACATCATTAAAGTGCCAGCAGATAGAAAACTATATACACAGTTTAGATACGGCACTCTACCTATTAATTCCTTCACCAACTCTTGGCTGAATATTAAAACCATACCTTTGGGGTGTCCCTCCTGCCCAAGCCCACAGGAAACTATAGGCCATGCTCTTTTTGCCTGTCCAGCCTATGTTAAACCTAGGAGAAAATGGTTAACACCTGTGTTCAGGCAATTAGGCACCCAAAGCTCCCAAGAAGCTCTACGAATTTTAAAATCGGATGCTAGACCAGTCTTTGCCTGTGCAACAGCTAAATTATTGGGCCAGTTCTGGGCAATAAGGAGGATAGCTCAGTCAGCAATGTTGTCATCACCCTGTTTGGAAAGTGGAGTTGGCCCTGACCAGTAAAGTGTCTCTTAATCATGTTAAAATCTTATTAGAAAATATCTGTTTTATAGTATTGTTATGTTTTAAAAAAATATTATATATATATCTATATATATACATATAGATATATATAGATATATATAGATATATATATATACACATATCTATATATATCTATATATATATATATGGTCAAACAACTCCGCCCATTTCCTTGCTCTCAGCAGTGTGGGTGCGCTGGTTGTGTAGGCGGTCCACAACAAAATATCTCCAAAACACTCGTCTCCCAAGATAACGTGAGGCGCACTCTGAGCTCGTAATCCAAAAGTAAATCTTTATTCCTCACTCTCCGTGGAAAGCTGACACACGCGTTCCGGCACCCTGGCCTTCGTCAGTGTCAGTTAGTGCATCGCAAATGCTACATATAAATAATCACTGTCTTCATTGGACAAGAAGGAAAGTGAGCAAAACTAACAAAGGACTAATCAAATAGATTACAATAAATCAATCGTTGTATGTCGGCCATTTTAGCCTAGTCAATTTACAAAAAATGAAGACAAAATTAACAGGGTAATTCATCAAACCATAGCAGTTGCGTGGGTGTATGAAACAATCTGAAACCCTTTAGACATATCGAGCATGCAAAGCGGATATGTACAAATTGCAAATTGCCTTAGAGGAGGTAAGAAAATCAGTTAATTCACTTACATATATTTTCATAATTAATCACAACGAATTCATTGTAAATATTGCTCCATCACCCGGCATATTAAAATTTAACAAAACTCTGTCTAGGGTCAATAATATTTTGTAGATTCAAATAGAGCCCTCCAATGGGCTATTGTCTGGTAATAAATGTAAAATACGAAAAATGTGTACATGTATCCCACACACTGCTCAAACTGCCAATATACTGATGTTTTTGTTTTTCTAAATCCAATTGCATACATGATGTCCCCTGGGATTAGACTTTGATTTAACCAATGAAGGACCACAGTTCTTCTTCCATGTTTAGACCCCCCGGAGTGCGTGTCTGGAGTTCAACAATAAAGCGTGCCTCCAGTTGACGCAAGTCTTTGACCCTGTCTCCACCTCTTTCAGTGACGGGGACATGGTCAAGGCAGAAATAGCTCAGTTTATCACTGCGAGATTCATGTTTTTCGGCAAAATGCCTAGCCACCGGGTAGTTAGTATCTCGGTTGGTGATTGCCCGTGTGTGCTCCAACACCCGTTTCTTCGCTGGATGGATGGTGCTTCCAACGTATTGGAGACCACACGGGCAAGTCAGACAATAAACAACAAAGTTCATGTTGCAATTCATGAACCTGTTGATAGTGCACATTCCTCTTCTGCCGGGGACCATATACTCTTTAACCTTTTTGCTATTTTTACAAGCTTTACATGCAAGGCACGGGTAAAAGCCAGACACAGTCTTTTTCGGAATACTGTCAGAAAAATGACTGCGCACTAATAGATCTTTCAATGATTTGCTTTTACGATAGGTTACTTCGGGTTGCTCGGTGATGGTTTTACCAATGACATTATCCGTTTGCAGAATTTTCCAATTCTTTTCTACTAGTCCTCTAATGGTTCTGGCTTGTGTAGAGAAGCCCAAAATGAGTCGGGGACTTACAATATTTTCTGGTGTGGCAGCCTTTTTAGGCTCTTTTGAGCCCAATAGAGACTGTCTCTCGATTGCCTGTACTTTTAGGGCAGTATCATTGAGGAGATCACTGGTGTATCCTCTTGATCTAAATCTACTCAACGACTCACTAGCTGCCTGGGTATAATCATCGGGGAGCGTGCAGTTCCTTTTCAGCCGCAACAGCTCCCCGTAGGGAATGCTTCGAATTAATGACTGAGGATGTTGACTTTTGTAATGCAAAACTGTATTCCCTGCAGTGGGCTTACGATAAAGCTTGGTGCAGATTTTGCCATCTGCCACAAAAACTGAAAGGTCTAGGAATGGTACCTCAGTTTTGCTCATATAGCTTGTGAATCGTAGATTGAGGGTATTGTCATTCAAGATATCTATATACTCTCTTGCCTCTTCAGGTGTGCCTTTCCAAACGATGAATAGGTCATCGATGTAACGTGCCCATAGGGCAATTTTCTCGACCCATATCTCGTTGTTGTCTGCCCAGGCCACGTGCTTCTCCCACCAGCCCACGAACAGGTTCGCGTAGCTGGGGGCGAAGCACGTGCCCATCGCAGTGCCCTGAGTTTGCAGGTATAGTTGACCACCAAATAAAAAAATATTGTTGCATAAACAAAATTCAGCAAATTCTAGTAACATGTTATTATGCATCTGGAATTTCAACGGTCTGGCTTTAAAAAAATAATGGAGTGCTTTCAAACCATCATTATGTGCAATACAGGTATAAAGACTGGTTATGTCCATGGTTATTAGTACAAAGTCTGGCTCCCACTGTATCTCTTGTATGCACTTGATGAAATCAGTCGTGTCCTGGATAAAAGAGCTTAGATCAGCTACAAGGGGAAAAAGAAAATGATCTACATAGATAGACGCCTTTTCCAACAGACTCTCTTTACTTGAAACTATAGGGCGCCCTGGTGGTTTTAGGGAGTCCTTGTGGATTTTCGGTAAGTGGTAGAAGGTTGGTAGTACCGGACTGTCAACTTTAATGAACTGGAATTCATCCTCCTCCAAAATACCACAGTTTTTCCATTTCTCAAGTAGATCATAAAATGATGTCACGCTGGTGTTGTACCTTTCTCTGTTGATTGTTTCGTAGCTGGTTACGTCACCCAATAATCGTAATGCTTCCTCTTTGTAGGACTCTTTGGACATCACCACCACATTGCCGCCTTTATCAGACTGTTTGATGATGATGTCTGTGTCTTCTTTGAGAGTCTTAACCGCTGCCCATTGTGCTTTAGATAAATTGTAGAAATTATAACTCTTCAATTGCCATGGATTGTCATGTGACCTTAGTTTATTGAGATCTCTTATCACAGAATCATGGAAGCAATCGATTGCATCAAAGGGCATTTTTGGAATGAACTTAGATTTCTTCTTAAATTTACTTTTGCCGCTGGTTTGGTTAATGCCTAGAAGAGGATTCACCTCCTCCTCTGGCTGCGTTGATGTCGCACCTTTTTGCAGACCATACAAAGTTTCCAGCGCCTCAAGATCTTGTCCTGTTAATGCATCCGTTATTTGATGTGGTGTTGTCGGTGATGGCAAAATTGGACGTAATTTAAAAGTTTTCTGTAATTTCAGTTTGCGTACGAAACAATAAAGGTCTATCCTAGTTTGTACATAGTCCCATTCAGAGGTTGGGCAGAATGTCAGGCCCCTCTCGAGGACTCCAACTTCTTCGTCGGTCAGCATTCTTTCAGAAAGGTTTACCACTGTCTGTGCGTCTATTTTCTGTTGGCTCCTCGCCTGCCCCTCGTTGTTCGGGGTGTTCCACCTCCTCTTGCGGTTCTTGCCCCCTCTCCTTGTTTTACGATGTTTCTGTCCGGGGGTTTCACTCTTTGCGGGTATCTCCGCCATGATTCCTTCATTACTTCGTATTCCTTGGGAAAATCCGGTTCCTTGCTCCCATCTGTTCCTAGATCCCTCAGAGTATCCTCTCTCTCTGGTTGGTCAATCTCCACCTCAGACTCTGATGTATCCACCGGATCTAGTGTTCTACTTCTTAGGCTCGCCGTTTGGAGAGTTCTCCTTGGTGCATCATACTTTTTGGCAAAGGTAAGTACTCTGCCTGACTCATAATCTTGCTGATCTCTTGCAAACTTGCTTTGTTTGCGTCTCTTGATATCATTTTCGTATGATATGAGTCTTATGAGTCTTATTTTCATTTTGTTTCTGAGGCTGTCCTTCTCTTCTGAATCGCCAAATGAGGAGATCTGCTGTTCGATCTCCTTAATTTCATCTAGGAGTTTTGCTCTGTCGCTTTTGGCGTATGTTATCAGAATCTGGACCATGCCTTTAGAGGATGCCACCGTATGTTCGGCCCAGTCCTTCAGCAAATTAGGATCTGGATTTTCATATGAAGGAATTGTGTATATTCTAAGACCTCTAGGAATACGTCCTACATCTAGATATTTTTGCAGGGAGGTGGCCTCCCACCACTTCCTGATTTCTTTTTCATAAGTGTGTTCTAGTTTGATGAACCAGCCCTTTAAATTGTCTGGACCTCTGTCTGTGCTCGTTCCTGCTGTTTGGTCAGGTCTTGCTGTGGCACCTTGAAAAACTGCATCAGCAGCTTCAAGCCTCTCAGCGTCACTAAACATCGTTACTCACGGAGAATTTCAATGCCCCAATCGTACTTGTCAATATGGCAAAGATTGCCGGAGCTCAACACACTTGCCGTCAATCTATATATATATAGATATATATATATATATGTATATCACCTACTGGTGGTCGCCAGTAGGTAGTTATAGTTAGGACCAAGTTTCCATCGGAAGAGCATTTTTTGTTTTGCTTTTAACTTTGGCGTCGTTTGATGAATCTTTATGATTCATCAACCGGAGTTGGAAGCATCACTTGGTGTTCAGTGGGTCCCTTCACTGCATGGGTCCCTGCGGCGAACTACGATGACCAGCATGCAGTGGGGGAGCAGGCACAGCACAAGGAGCTTCGCACCTGTGAGGCAGAGGAGGGGCGTGATCACGTGACTGGGAGTGGTCACAGCTGATAAAACACCACAGTAATGGACCCCTGACAAGGATACAACTGAAACAGGCACTGAGGAATCCATTTGAAGGAAGAAACGCGTCTGCCAAGTGTTTCAGGGACCCTTTTTATGCTTGTGCATTGACAACAAATAAAGCCGCTTTTAAGTCCCCCGGAGCCTGGTCACACTTTTTTCCTGTTGGAGGGAGAAAGACTGGTAACTATGTTATGCCAGCTAGCAGGTGCTGGCTATGTGACCGCCCTCTCGGTCTGGTGCTACGCGATTTTCCTGCGAACATTTTGGTATTTTGCTGGACACAGCACTCACGTCGACCCCCCTGGTGCTGTCTCAGCGCATGGGGAGAGAGGAGGCAGTATTTATCTGCCTGATAAGGGGGACCTAAGAGGACTTTGTTACCTGCCTTCCGCACTGCAGCGGCTGTGGAATGCTAACCAACCGGAGTTGGAAGCATCACTTGGTGTTCAGTGGGTCCCTTCACTGCATGGGTCCCTGCAGCGAACTACGATGACCAGCATGCAGTGGGGGAGCAGGCACAGCACAAGGTGCTTCGCACCTGTGAGGCAGAGGAGGGACGTGATCACGTGACTGGGAGTGGTCACAGCTGATAAAACACCACAGTAATGGACCCCTGACAAGGATACAACTGAAACAGGCACTGAGGAATCCATTTGAAGGAAGAACCGGGTCTGCCAAGTGTTTCAGGGACCCTTTTTATGCTTGTGCATTGACAAGAAATAAAGCCGCTTTTAAGTCCCCCGGAGCATGGTCACACTTTTTTCCTGTTGAAGGGAGAAAGACTGGTAACTATGTTATGCCAGCTAGCAGGTGCTGGCTATGTGACCGCCTTCTCGGTCTGGTGCTATGCGATTTTCCTGCGAACATTTTGGTATTTTGCTGGACACAGCACTCGCGTCCACCCCCCTGGTGCTGTCTCAGCGCATGGGGAGAGAGGAGGCAGTATTTATCTGCCTGATAAGGGGGACCTAAGAGGACTTTGTTCCCTGCCTTCCGCACTGCAGCGGCTGTGGAACGCCGACCAACAGGAGTTGGAAGCATCACTTGGTGTTCAGTGGGTCCCTTCACTGCATGGGTCCCTGCGGCGAAGTACGATGACCAGCATGCAGTGGGGGAGCAGGCACAGCACAAGGAGCTTCGCACCTGTGAGGCAGAGGAGGGGCGTGAACACGTGACTGGGAGTGGTCACAGCTGATAAAACACCACAGTAATGGACCCCTGACAAGGATACAACTGAACCAGGCACTGAGGAATCCATTTGAAGGAAGAAACGCGTCTGCCAAGTATTTCAGGGACCCTTTTTATGCTTGTGCATTGACAAGAAATAAAGCAGCTTTTAAGTCCCCCGGAGCATGACCACACTTTTTTCCTGTTGGAGGGAGAAAGACTGGTAACTATTTTATGCCAGCTAGCAGGTGCTGGCTATGTGACCGCCCTCTCGGTCTGGTGCTACGCGATTTTCCTGCGAACATTTTGGTATTTTGCTGGACACAGCACTCGCGTGGCCCCCCCTGGTGCTGTCTCAGCGCATGGGGAGAGAGGAGGCAGTATTTATCTGCCTGATAAGGGGGACCTATGAGGACTTTGTTACCTGCCTTCCACACTGCAGCGGCTGTGGAACGCCGACCAACCGGAGTTGGAAGCATCACTTGGTGTTCAGTGGGTCCCTTCACTGCATGGGTCCCTGCGGCGAACTTCGATGACCAGCATGCAGTGGGGGAGCAGGCACAGCACAAGGAGCTTCGCACCTGTGAGGCAGAGGAGGGGCATGATCACGTGAATGGGAGTGGTCACAGCTGATAAAACCCTACAGTAATGGACCCCTGACAAGGATACAACTGAAACAGGCACTGAGGAATCCATTTGAAGGAAGAAACGCGTCTGCCAAGTGTTTCAGGGACCCATTTTATGCTTGTGCATTGACAAGAAATAAAGCCGCTTTTACGTCCCCCGGAGCATGGTCACACTTTTTTCCTGTTGGAGGGAGAAAGACTGGTAACTATATATATATATATATATCTATATATATCTATATCTATCTATATCTATATCTATATCTATCTATATATATGTATATATATAGATATATATATATATGTATATTACCTACTGGTGGTCGCCAGTAGGTAGTTATAGTTAGGACCAAGTTTCCATCGGAAGAACATTTTTTGTTTTGCTTATAGCTTTGGCGTCGTTTGATGAATCTTAATGAAACTTTCCAAACTAATTCTTTGTTCATATCAGTTCCTATGTTAAAAGTTTGGGGGTCATTCGTCAAGCCGGGCCGAGAAAAAAGGGGGGTTCCAAAATGTGTTTTCTCCATGTTACTTCTACAGGAAACTTTAGACATGGCTACAGGTCGAACGGGTGAACAAAATTACCCCAAATTTGGCAGGGAGTAGGGTCTTGGTCTAGAAAGCACACTTTTGTTTATTTGGTGTAAATCCATTCAGTAGTTTTGGAGAAATATGGAAATTTACAGATATCGATATTTGGGAATTCTGGCATCTGATTGGCTGAGACATTACTAGCACGAGCTTGCTGCTTATTGGCTATGAGTGGTGCGAGCGGTTGCAGCTAGTAAGTGTTGGCAGCCATTTTGTGATTCTGTTGAAGTGAGTAAGGGGAAAAAAGCGTGAAAAAAGTAGGAAAGAGGAGGGTAGGAGCACTGTAACCTCTGTGGGGTGTTTGGAGTGTGCTATACAGGGGTGCGAAGCGAACTACTCATCCCTACTGGTCTGAAAGTGCTGGGCTACGGAAATTAAGTGAGGTATTGCCTAGAGTCTGATGCTTCTAAGGTGAGCTGCTGCGGGACTCGGGGATTAAAGCGTGAGCCCAAACTGTGTGTCTTATGCTGTGAAGTCATGTGTCCTCTCCGTTGCACCACACCTGTGGAAGTAGTGTCAGCATGTTTTTATACTTACTAGGACAAACTATTGACCCCTACTGGTCCGAAATTGCTGGGGTATGGAAAATATGTGAGGCATTGTCTAGAGTCTCATGCTGCTAAGCTGAGCTGTTGCTGGACTCGGGGATGGAAGCGTGAGTCCAAACTGTGTGTCATATGCTGTGAAGTCATGTGCTCTGGCCGCTGTGCCACATCTGTCCAAGTAGTGTCAGCATGTAGTTATACCTACTCGGAGTAATTTTTGTTTCGAACATTGTAACTTGTGTATGGTGCTTATGGGGTGTTATACAGGGAGTGTGAAGGTAAATTCGCGCGTATCAAATCAGTTCGGTATTTGTAAAGTGCAAACTACTCACTCATACGGGTCTGATGGCGGTGGGGGCGTAAGCTGAGCTGCTAACGGACTCGGTGATAAAGCCACTAAACTACTGACCCCTACCGGTCAGAAAGTGCGGGGAACGGAAATTAAGTGAGGTATTGCCTAGAGTGTCATGCTGCTAAATTGAGCTGCTGGTGGACTCAGGGATGAAACCGTGAGCCCAAACTGTGTGTCCTGTGCTGTGAAGTCATGTGCTCTGGGCGCTGTGCCACACCTGTCAAAGTAGTGTCAGTAATATTTTATACGTAGTAGGAGGAAGTTTTGTTTGGAACACGGTAATTTGTATATGGTGCTTAGGTGGGGTTATACAGGGAGTGCGAAGGTAAATCAATACGGTACTTGTAAAGCGCAAACTACTCACCACTATGGGTCTGAGGGCCCTGGAGGCCGGCGTGGAAATTATGTGAGTTATTAAATGAGCTATTGCCCTGAGTCACATGGTGCTGAACTGAGCTGCTGCCGGAGCAGGGGATTAAACCATGAGCCCTGTGCTCTGAACTCATGTGTTCTGGCCGCTGCGACACACCTGTCAAAGTAGTGTTAGCATGTGTGCATACGTACTAGGAGGAAGTCTTGTTTTAAACAGTGTGATGTCTGTAGGGTGATTGGGGGTGCTACTGAGGGAGTGTGAAGTTTAATTCTGCCGTTTCCAATCAATCCGGTATTTGTAAAGTGCAAACTACTCACTCGTACGGGTCTGCAGGCACTAGGGGCCAGCGTGGAAATTAAGGGAGCTATTGCTCAGAGTCACATGGTGCTATCCTGAGCTGTCGCTAGAGTCGGTGATCAAAGTGAGAGCTCTGTGCTCCAAAGTCAGATGGTCTGGCCGCTGCGCCACAGCTGTGTGGAGAATACATGTTGGCGAGGGTGCGGGAGTTGCCGTTACCTGGTCCTAAAATAGCCGGCCTAAGCTGTCAGTTATAAGGCGGCTCTAAAAAGAGCCCTTGTGTTTATTAGTTGGAGCTACATATAAGTGCGGATGCACAGCTTCAGGTTGTTCAGACAAACTCAATTTCCCTGATCTGTGAAGTGTACTCCATCACTTCTGTAGATATCAGCCATATCAAAACGTATGTTGTTGTTGTAGATCGACCCCATTCTATGGTCTCTGAGGTATGCAGACACAGCTTTGTTGACATTCTTCCTAGATTTTTCAATCTGTGGACAAAATTGGTTTGACCATTTCCACTTCTGTCTTTGGCATATATTGGAATATACAAAGACAGTTTGAGGCAAAAGCAACATCAATTGTCGAAAGGTGTCCTTCATTAGCATTTCCAAACCTACCCCAATCAATGTGCCTAGGTCGTTTCCACCACAATGCACAATCATGAGGTCAGGGTGTTGGAGATGCAAACAGGTTTTAACCAAAGGCAACAATTGGTGCCACTTCAATCCTTTCTGTGCAAACCATTTAATGTCCACATTTTGTAAACCTAGGTCTAAGTCGATACGTCTCTGTTCTGCATACCTCTTGCACCAGAAAACATAGCTATGTCCTACGATCCACACTAGCAATTTGAAGGTATGTCTGAAAGGTATAGAAAGATGTCTGTAGCTCATGCAGTTCCTTCGTAGAGTAAGAGTTATGTTTAAAGATGGGGAAATATCTTTTTTTTCACAGAAAACGATAATTGATTGGAAGATAAGAAGCATTGGGTACTAAAAACTAGGGTGCATATTAGTTGCGTGAAAAAGCATGTTTGTCATTGGTTAATAAAGAGCAGTCTAAACGTGGAGTACATACAATAGGATGAAATGTGCTCAGCTCAACCAGACGTGCTACTTGCATTTGGAAGGTACATTTGGAACTTAAAACAATGGTGAACTTTTAATCCGCAGGTGCTGTTAAATGTTCGAGAATATGCTGAAAAAAAAAATGTCACGTTTAAAAAAATCATGAACTTTTAACCTGCAGGTGTCGTAGAATGTCCCAGAAAGTGTGGTGATAAAATAGGTTGAACTTCTGACCTGTATGTGGCGTGGAATATTAAGTAGCTTTTCATATGGAAAATTCAAAAATAACCAATGGAGATACATTTTGGAATGTCGATGAAGGAATGAAGTATTCTGATTTGTTTTTTACATGTATTTATATGTGGAGTGACAGAGAAATTGTGCCATTACTGGTTCCATTCTTGATGAAAGCGGTACATTACATGTTCTGTGTGACAAAGAAAGAATTGCATGCATGTGTGACATTTGAAATCTGCATACCAACTACAAAGGTGAGGTAGAAATGAACAAAGTGTGTTATGTGTTCTGTAGTAGTGATTAAGTATTTGAGGTAATATTTTTAAGTTTGAAAGTATTTTTTATTTCAAAATAATATACTGTTAGTAAAGTGTGGTGTTTCATATTGGTTATAAAATATGCATAAAGTTTGACCTGTTGTTAAATAAGTACTTTGTATATGTTTATGAATTTATCACAAAGAAGAAGTGTAGTTTGTCATCTTTAAAGGACTGTAAGGTTTTGAAAATGAGGTACAGCGTTAATTTGGGTTTGCTAATGTATTCAGGCGAGATAAGCAAATTGTCCCACGTTTGCAATTATACTTTTTGTGGAAACAGTGGGAAAGGGGGAGGACATGTATGTGTTTTTAACCCAGAAATGTTATGTGGACAGGTTGTGGTCTCATTTTTGACACTGAGAGGTAGATTTTAATATAAATCTAGGTAGGTTGTTGTACTGTGAGGCCGTCTATAGTATTTGGAGATTATGTGGAGAGGAGATGGAGATAGTAAAAGTAATATATTCCTTTTATATGTATGCATAGTTTGAATCATTTGATCACAGGTTGAGATATAATATGAACATGGTTTCTGGTTTGCATTTGGGTATAGTTAATAGTTTTAGTAGTTTCTGACTAGTGAATAATAAAAAGGTAGATATACTAAAATATATGGTAGTAAACGTATTAATGATTGTCTGTTCTTATGAAATAGAAGTGGTTGGGGAGTGTTTCTTTAGAAGAGATGTTTTATAAATGTGTGAGAGATAAAAAAGAAATGAAAATGTTCAGTATATTTTCTGTATGACTTTCTTGACATTAGTAAACTACATGTGATTATAAGTGATACTAATTGTCAGGCTGTGTCCCTGTGCTGAATAGGTGTTTAAGTGGTCCGGGTTTTACCGGTGCTCAGCTTCACTATCCCTTTTGAGACACTCGTCAATTTTTTCATTCCATTTAATGTCCTTAATATACATACAGTAAAGGGACGTATATCAAAAGTTTGGGAATTAGAACTTTGTTTACTCTCCCGTCCTCTGCTATACACTCGACAGAGTGTTTAAACGACTTTAGTAACATACAGATGTCTAGCTAGTAAAGGTGGTGTAGTGCCACTGGGCCCATTTATAAACCGTGCTATGGGATGGTTTATATTTTGCCCGCCAATTTGCATGTTTGAATACTTTTTGCTGATAAGCGTTCCGGCAGACACCTGTTAAAATTAACCCCGTGTATGGGTATAGTAGCGCTACTAGGAATGGTGGGGGTTTCTGTTTGATTTCGTACGGTTAAGCAAGGGCGGGGGCGGGGGTGGGGGAGGTGGGTTTATGTTGGTGATTAAAACACAGACTTTAGTAACGTGCAGATGTCTAGATACTAAAGGTGATGTAGTACCACTGGGATCATTTATAAAGCGCCCTATGGCATGGCATATGTTTTACCCGCAAATTTGCATGTTTTAATACGTTTTTCTGATGAGCGTTTCGGGAGACATCTGTTGAAATTAATCCTCTGTATGGCTATAGTGACGCTTCCATGTTTGCTGGGCTCTTTGTTTTATTGTGTAAAGTTAAGCAAGGGCGAGTGTGGAGGTGGTGTAGTGATACTGGGACTATTTATAAACCGCCTTATGGTATGGTGTATGTTTTACTTGCAAAATTGCAGGTTTCAATACCTTTTGCTGATGAGCGTTCCGGCAGACACCTGTTGAAATTAAGTCTATGTATGGCTATAGTGGCGCTAACGGGAGTGCTGGGGCTCGTTATTTAATTTTGTAAGGTTAAGCAAGGGCAGGGGTGGGGGTGGGAGAGGTGGGTATGTTGCAGATTATTACACGGACATTTGTAACATTCACATGTGTAGCAAGTAAAGGTGATGTAGTGCCACTGGGTTTATTAAGCGCTCTATGGCATGGTATATGTTTAATCTGGAAATTTGCATGTTTGAATACCTTTTGTTGCTGAGCGTTCCGGAGAACACTTGTTGAAATTAAGTCCCTGTATTGCTATAGTGGCTCTACCAGTTTTGCTGGGGCTCTTTCTTTGATTTCGTAAGGGTAAGCAAGGATGGGGATGAGTGTGGTGTAGTGGCAATGGGCCCATTTATGAACCGCTTTATGGTATGGTTTACTCGCAAATTTGCATGTTTTAATACCTTTTGGTGATGAGTGTTCCAGCAGACAGCTACGCAAATCACACAACATTTCTGTGGATAACAAATATTTGTGCTGATAGACACTCTTGCACTGTGGTAGAAGGCTGCCCGCGTTGATGGCAAATTATGAAACTTGGTGCCATTGTAGATATAAATGGAAGCTTGGACCATTTCTATGTTGCATTCAGGGCTTTAAGTGGGAAAAAAACTGGGGGTGCTCTAAAAGGTGCGGGGCAAACCTCTTAAAGGGGTGTGGGCTATCCAAGTAGGGGCGTGGTCTAAATCAAGATAACTAGCATTGTGTGCTTAAGAAAATCCACTACAATTATCCTACATTCGGAAAACACACTCTTTTCCCTTCCTCCTACAAAGTGGCTCACCTAGCATGATGTCTCCACTTCTCAGTAGTGAGCAAAATGAGTATGCGCACATCGATGTGCATGCTCTCACTGCAGTCCAATAAAAAAAAAAAAAGAAAACTGACTACCTTTGCGAGGGTCGAAAATAGAGCCCGATAGAGCCCCGTTTCAAGGCCTCCTGAAAATAACTGCCGGTGCTCAGACCCGGCCCACTTAAAGCCCTGCATCCATCCATTCTAAGCACTGTGCCATCCAACCATCTTTCAATTCATCCATACATTCCTACCTACATACATACATACATACATCTGTCCCTGCACTTATCCTAAGCATCTATCAGCTATCAGATTGATCTTAATTCTCTGTCTTCTTCTCTGGCTCTATCCGCTCCTGACCTCACTAACTTGCCCTTGGAAGATCAGGCTGACGCCATTACTGTTTGGCTCTCCTCCTCTTGTGATCAGGCCGCCCCCCTCAAGAGGGTTAAGCGTGTTTGACCTTATGATGCCCACAAATGGTTTACTTGTGAACTAAAAACTCTTAAACTGGGTCTCAGGCGCTCTGAACGTCAGTGGAGACGGAACTACTGTCCCACTCTCCGGCTCAAATATAAAACCCTCTTGAACGAATACAAAAGTGCTATTTTAGCGGCCAAGACCAAATACTTCACTGAGAGAGTTACCCTCTCTGCCAACAAATCGCGTGAAATTTTTTCCTTAGTTCATAGTCTTGCCACTTCTGACCGCACTTGCACATCCTTGGTTCCTTCCCAATCTTTATGTTCTTCACTCAATGATTACTTTATTGATAAGATCCTTACTATTAAGGACAACATTCCTCCTGCGCCCCAACCTGAATTTTCTGCCTCTTCCTTTTCACCCTCTTCTTCTTTTAATTACTTTCAGCCCATTTCCTCTCAGCTCTTTTTGGATCTGCTTGCCAAAGTTAAGTCCGGTTCTCCTGCGGACTGCGCTCCTGCTCGCATCCTTAGAACTCTTTTTTCTAGTTGCCCTGCTCCCCCTCTTGCTCTTCTTAATGCTTCTCTTACTTTGGCTACTGTCCCCTCTTCATTCAAATCTGCTATCATTCTTCCCATTCTTAAAAAACCTAGTCTTGACCCCTCCTCGTTATCTAATTTCAGGCCTATTTCTCTGCTTCCCTATCTCGGGAAGATCCTTGAAAGCTACGTCACTACTTGCTTATCCACCTATCTCGAGGAGAATCGTCTTTTGGCCTCCCACCAGGCGGGTTTTCGCCCTGGCCACTCTTCAGAGGGCGTGGTGTTGGCAGTCATGGATGAACTTAAGGGGAAAGCTGATAGCAGTCTCCCCCAGGCCCTGGTTCTCCTCGACCTGTCCGCTGCGTTTGACACGGTCGATCATGCCATTCTTCTCGACCGTGTCAGCGCAGTGGGCATTCAGGGAGCTGCCCTTTCTTGGATCGCGTCCTTCCTCTCAGGCAGGACGCAAGCGGTTCATCTTTCCGGATTTTCCGCTCCCCCTCGCTCAGTCACCTGTGGGGTGCCGCAGGGCTCTTCTCTCTCCCCTCTTCTTTTCAATCTTTATATCCGCCCTCTTGTCTCTTCTCTTCTCGAGCTGGGGGTTTCTGTGTATAACTACGCTGATGACCTCCAGCTTGTTTTCGATCTCTCTTCCCCTTCTCTTTCCCTTCCCAAATTTTGCTCTACCCTAGTTTTTATTTCGCAGTGGATGAGCTCCAATCATTTGAAGCTCAATCCGGATAAAACGGAGCTTGTCTTCACCGGTGGTCCTTCCAACCCTTGGTCCCCTGTTCATTGGCCTCTCTCTTTTGGTCCTCCCCCGGTACCCGTCTCTTCTGTCCGGACTTTGGGCATCAAGATCAGCCAAGACCTGTCTATGCACTCACAAATTAGTTCTGTTGTTTCTTCGTGTTTCCTTTCCCTTCGTATTATTCGCAAGATCTCTCGTTTTTTTTCGACTGATGCTCTCAAAACTATAGTCATCGCTTTAATCATCTCCCGCCTTGACTATGGGAATGGCCTGTATGCTGGCATCCCGGCCTATGAAGCCCGCCGTCTTCAGGCCATCCAAAATCAGGCGGCCCGACTCATTCTTCACTTACCTAAATGCTCTCACATCACTCCTGCCCTTAGGTCTCTCCACTGGCTCCCAGTACATTTCAGATCTTCTTTTAAACTTGCTTGTTTGGCCTTCCTGGCCCACCATTGTTCTGCCCCTCTGTTCATTAACTCCCTCATCACCTCTCATGCCCCCGCTCGCACTCTTCGCTCCTCATCTTTGTCTTTGCTTCACATTCCCCGCTTTCGTAAAACTCGTACCGGGGGCACTCGCTTCTCGGTTCTGGCCCCTCGGCTTTGGAACAGCCTTCCTCTTGCTATCCGTTCCATCCCCATTTACCGTCACTTTCGCAAGGCCCTTAAAACTTTTCTTTTTTCCCAGGCTTTTCCCGGCTAGTCCTCTTTTTTCATTTCATTTCACTCGCCTATGGTAAGCACTGTGCCATCCATCCAGTCATATGCCCATATATCCATACATACATCTGTCCCAGAACCAATCCTAAGCATCTATCATTCCACCCGTATATCCTAAGTGCTGGTCCATGCATCCATTCATCCTTCCATCCATTCATACATCCATCCATCTAGCTATCCATTCATCCATCTGGCCATCCATCCACTTGCACTTTATTCAACTATCCGTCCTTATTTCCATGCACCCTCTGCCAGATCCTAAACACTGTGTATTATACTCATCCACCCAGCCTCTTAAGGGGCCGAAAAGGCTGGCGATAAGCATTGACAGGCAGATGTTTCTGATAAAGAACAAGAAAGCTTTGAGTTGCTCTTTGTGGACCATAGTTCACCACCCTTCTCTGGTGGTGTTTTAAACAAAGGTTGATCCAGCGAAAGAAATGTAAAGCAGCTTTTCAGTGTAAGATGTTAATTTAGAAACATAACATTTTGTCCATTTTTATATAGGAACACTGCTTTAAACTGGCCGTGACTGACTGATACTTAATACCTGTAGTTCTTACATTTGAGAGAGTATACCAGACAGCTAATTTGGGGTGGTGAGAACCTGCACTTCCATGTGAAGCACAGTATAGGAATTTAAAGGTAATTCTAAAGCTATTATCTGCGTATTGAAGAGGGGGTGTGAGAACAAAGGGGGTATTATCAAGAACGACCTTAAAATTATCGCTGCTTTAGCGGCAGGAAACTGCCGCAAAAGCTGCGATAATGGGCTTGATAATATGCCCTTGTGAATTCCCATAGCAGCCCAGGTTCTGGTGCGAACCTGGGCTTCTATGGGAATTGCAGAAAGAAGTGATTGATGAACTCCAGTTTTAAGTATGTGGTTGACTGCATACGACAGAGAAGACAGATCACTTTCAAACAAAAGGTGAAATATGTATGAAATGCACTGTCGAAATCTAGGATCTTCAGAATATAATCTTGTTGACCGATATTCTGAAGCTGGAATCCGTACAGGTCAGACATCATATTGTCCACCTTCTCCAGTAGGAAACAGCTGTGGAAAACAACGAGCTTCCAAGTTTACTTGCCTGCAATTATCCATATTACGGCGTTTAGTACCCCCCACCCTGCCCCTCCCCCGCCCCGCCTTTCCGCCCCACGGAACTCCCTACTCGAGCCGCGGCTGATTTTACTATTTAACACTTCTCCAACTCTTTAAACCATGGCGTAGCAAAAGTGAATTACTTGGAGATTTTGACTGCTACGAAGATTCTTTTAATGCACGTAAAGATGGCATTGCATGTACAATTTTCCCTACATATTTAAAAATGTTGAATGATGAAGTTCAACAGGAAAGGACTTTTACAGCTGAAATAGCTAATGAAAGTTCTCAAGATAGTCAAAGTAGTGGTCAATGTAGTCAAGATCCTCTTGGACAACCAATACTGGAAAATGAAGCAGCGATTGCTATGCATGAAGTCGAAATTGCAACGCAACAAGCACACAAGGGGAATATTACATTGGAAAAGTTAGAAGGACAACTAAATGTTGAACAGAAAGAAATATATGTACAAGTGAGAGAACAGATAGAACATGGTTTGTTGCATGAAAAAAAAGAATGTGTTTGTTCATCTTTTAAACCTCTTCTGATGTACATCAGTGGTCAAGCTGGGACAGGTAAAAGTTTTTTTGTTTAAAGTTTTGACCAGTTATCTTAAAAAAAACTACTGGTTCACATTTATGTTCTGTGGTAACAGCTCCAACCGGATCAGCTGCACACAATGTTAAAGGAGTTACTTTGCATAGATTACTGATGTTACCAGTTGAGCATGATAATAAATTACAATATCAGAAGTTGTCTGGAGAAGCTTCTCATGTCTCGTGTCAAGAGTGCTGAAGAAAATGAAACTATAAATTATTGATGAGGTGAGCATGGTCTCAAACTTAATGCTTGCTTTTGTACACTTAAGATTGCAACAGGTATTAAAAACAGATTACGACGTTCTCTTTGGAGGAAAACATTTAATTGTATTTGGAGATCTGCTACAACTAACCCCTGTAAAAGGAGAACCAGTGTTTAAAACTCGTCTACATGAAGACACAACGAAATCTTTGGGAAGTGTTGGAAATGTGAATCTGTGGTTACATTTTCATTATAAAGAACTCACTCAGAATATGTGACAAGCAAGAGATGAAGATTATGCAAATATTCTAAAAGATGTAAGAATTGGTGTTCTAAGCAAACACGGTAAACAAGCTTTTCAAAGTCGTCTACTAAAGAACTTGTGTACAAATGAAAACACACCAGCAGAAGTAATGTACAAGAAAATGAAAGAAAAAAAGTCGATAGTTTGTTTAATGCCTACAGTGGAAGAGTGTTATACATTTAATAGAGAGCTTATGAATTTGGAAAATCAAGAAATAGTTCACATTGAAGCTATTGATAAAATCCAGCATGAAGGAATAACAATTCTTCTTTCAGAAAAACTACAGACTAAATTGGATTCTCTGCAAAAGTCTGTATCAAAACCTGCGGGCTTAGAATGGTATATGTTGCATTATTTCGAGTTAGAACGTTGTCTGGTTTGTATTTAATTGATTTTGATGAGAACAAGGTTAGCGCTGATGTTAATTATGTCAGAGAATATAATCGTTTGAGAAGGCTTTATGCTCCAAGTTTAGGTGAATATCCTATTTATGAGAAACGTGTTGTGTGTTCAAAACGCAAACATGTTAAAGAATCAACTATGGTTGAAAAGCAGAAACAAAATCAAGAGAAAAGACAAGATGTAAAGAAGCAGAAAATACAAACAAGTGATGATGTTATTGGATACCAATTAGAAAATGCTTCTGGTGTCAACTGCTATGGTAATATTATTCTAAGCGTTTCATTTTATCTTGAAGATGTTTATGGTGAAATTATGAAAAGTCAGGAAAAAAGATTATGTTCATCACTTTTTAATTTATTTCAAGAATTGAGAACTGATAGAAGTAAGATTCATTCTGCTTCTGGCATTCACCAACTGTTGGATACATGTACTGGATCTTTAACGTTCAATGCTAATATACAACAAGATGCACAAGAATTTCTGATGGTTATGCTTGGAGTACTAGAAGATGAAGGAATTCAGATTGAGAGTTTATTTGGACTCAGTTAGAAATGGGAACATAAATGTGAACAGTGTTCATTAACTTCAAGCACTATAGTTGACAGAGAATGATTTCTATATTTAACAATACCTGACTGCAAATCTGTGCCAGTTTCCAAATTAGTAAAAGAAGCTGATCACGAGATGATCTGTTCTCGTTGTAAATCAACAATGCTATCTACATTATGCGTACAAAGACATGGAAAATATTTGATTATAATGCTGCAGTGCTGTAGACCAAATGGAAGAAAAGTGGAAACCAAAATTAAAAATGTTGTTGCTAGTCAAGTATCTATTTCTGGAAGAACTTTTGCAACAGTTGCTATTGTTTTCCATGCTGGAAGTACTACCACAAGTGGACATTATACAGTTTATTTAAAGTGTAATAATGGTTGGAGTCACTGCAACGATACACACTTGGAAATGAAACCGAGATTGCCTTATGAATTACCCAACTCATACTTGATATTTCTGAAACAAAGATTTTAGATACATCGGGCCCGATTCAAAGAACTAACTTAAGACACAATCCTAAACTTACTACCATTTTCGTATTCACAGAATGCACTTACTCATTTTGGTATTCACAGAAGACACTTCACAGACGTTAGGAGTCCTAACTTTAGGACTCCTAACTTCTGTGAATACCGAAGTGAGTAAGTGTCTTCTGTGAATACCAAAATGAGTAAGTGCCTTCTGTGAAAACGAAAATGGTAGTAAGTTTAGGATTTTGTCTTAAGTTAGTTCTGTGAATCGGGCCCATCATTCGGCCTAGTGGGAAGGTGTAAAGATACTTCAAGGAATTCATACTGGATGATTTCAAAGCGAAATTTTGAATGCATTACTTGGCGAATTGGGAAAATGTGAACAGAAACTACAAAGTAAAGGTAAGATTGGAAGATTGGAAATAGTATTGGATGTGTTATTTGTGTTGATTTTGTATTATATTTGCGAGAATTAGGAATTTGTTTTATTTTAACAATCTAGTTGATTGTTTTTTTTCCCCTGCTGTTTATGATGAAACCACACTGACATCACTGTGAATAGTTAAGTTAAGTAGAAGCTGACGAGAGCAAAAAAAGGGAGATTTTTTTTTCTGAATGTTAAATTATTTTGTATTATTTAAAAACTCACTGTAATTTGTGAAATATATTACATAGCTGTTTTGCAGTTTATTTAATGTAGTTGAAAAGTTAGAAAAAACAGTACTAATGACAAATAGCAGAATAGTATATCGATATTTAAAAAACCTTTGAAATTCACTGAAAAAAACATAGGTTTTACAGACGTTATAGTTAGAAATTAACATTTAAAAAACCCTAGAAATTCACTGAATAAACCATAGGTTTCAGGGACGTTATAGTTAGAAATTAGCATTTAAAAAACCTTAGAAATTCACACAAAAAAACATAGGTTTCAGAGACGTTATAGTTACTTGGACATTTGACTCATATAAAACCAGAGAAGTTTGCCCATTATAGTTAGTTGAGCTAACTATAACTCGCGCACCCGCAATGCACTGGTGATGATGTCACATATTACATCACTCATGACATGGTCAGTGACATCACTCATGACATCACTGATGACATCTCAAATGACATCACTGATGACGTCATCCACGTGATAGTCTGACATACCTCCTCACTCTCTAATATAACGTGTGATACACGTACTCTAAAATACAGACTACCATTTTCGAAACCATAGATACACCAATACCAGATACTAGATACCCATCTACTGATTCCTATCCATATATTGTGAGCTAGACATACACTTATATAGTCACTCATACATGCTGTCATTCATCATTACAGCAGTATAATATCCACTCATACACCTATACGTACATTCACACAGTGCTACTGATCCATAGAGTTACTCACACATCTACTCAGTCATGCCAAAAATCAATAACACACCCATGTACTCACCTATGCAGATATATACACACCACCTGACTTATTTATACACACACCACCTCCCTTATTTATATAGATACTAACACATAATTACTCTCTTATATAATCACTAATACAAGTACACATTCATGTATGTAGACACTTGCAATCACTCTCTCTCACGTATAGTCAATTATACACCCCAACACTCACATATACTGTCTAAAAACATATATAGTTACTCACATATATACAACTGAGACATCAGTTCACTAATCAACACACCTGTACACACAGTCAGCTACCCATGCAGCCCTTCTGAGATGCACTTTTGAATCTATACAACCAGTGAATCAGCCATTCAGACATGTATGCAGAGAGTCAGATACCTCCCACCCACCCACATAGACACTCAGACACCCATACAGATACTCATACAATCAATCAATAACCCATATAGACACTGATGTAGCTACTCACCAACCCATGCACCTGCTTACACACCAACTGAGAGACTAATATAGACATTTACACAGTTTAGTCACTAACCCATGCATTCAGTAACATACGTTCAATCAGTGACTTATACAGTCAGTCATGCAGCTACTAATTAATCCATTCAGGCACTTCTACATCCACTCATTCTTCAATAGACCTTGGCATAGATATATATGAAAGATATTTAAACTTGCAGACACACACATTCACTGTATGATGTCATCAGTGATGTCATCAGTGATGTCATCAGTGATGTCATTTGAGATGTCATCAGTGATGCCATGAGTGATGTCACTGACCATGTCATGAGTGATGTAATATGTGACGTCATCACCAGTGCATTGCGGGCGCGTGAGTTATAGTTAGCTCAACTAACTATAACGGGCAAATTTCTCTGGTTTTATATGAGTCAAATGTCCAAGTAACTATAACGTCTCTGAAACCTATGGTTTTCTCAGTGAATTTCTAAGATTTTTTAAATGCTAATTTCTAACTATAACGTCCCTGAAACCAATTTTTTTAGGGAATTTCTAAGGTTTTTTTAAATGCTAATTTCTAACTATAACGTCCCTGAAACTTATGTTTTTTTCCAGTGGAAAAAAAAAATATATATATATATATACATATTCACTTAAAAAACCATAGGTTTCACACATGTTATAGTTAGGTGGATATTTCACTCGTAAAAAACCAATGAAATTCCCCCGTTATAGTTAGTTGAGATAACTATAAGTCGCGCGCCTGCAATCCTCTGCTCATGACGTCACATATTACATCACTCATGACATGGTCAGTAGCATCACTCCTGACATCACTGATGACATCATCCTTGTGATAGAGTGGCGGTCGCGCGAGTTATAGTTATCTCAACTAACTATAACGGGGGAATTTCATTGGATTTTTACGAGTGAAATATCCACCTAACTATAACATGTGTGAAACCTATGGTTTTTTAAGTGAATTTGCAAGGTTTTTTAAATGTTAATTCCTAACTATAACGTGTGTGAAACCTATGGTTTTTTCAGTGAATTTGTACGGTTTTTTAAATGCTAAGTTATGTATGTATTATATTTTTTTTATATATTTATTTTTCAATAAACTATTTTTACATTTTTTTTTAATGGTTTTTCACAGTGCGCGCACAGTGCGCGCACCCGCGATTTTTGAGAAAAAAAATGTAAATGTTTTTTTCTGCCTTCGGGGTCCTTCAGGGACCCCCTGACCAAGGCTAGGGGGTCAGGAACTCTCTACCCTGCCCCCCTTTCACGTTCGCCACCTTCCTTTTCCACTCTTGCACTGAAAACAAACAAAATGGCGGCCGACACTTCCTGATTTCGACCGATTCGAACGTTGACTGACATGTAACAACCAATCAGAATTACACTTGCGCACGTTAGGGTGCGCACACCGTGCGCGCACGGTGCGCGGCTATAGATATGTATGTGCTTTTTACTGCAATTTTCTCTGGAACTACTGAACAGATTGACTCCATATATGCAAAAGGCACTTCCCTGACCGGAGGACTACCTCTCTGCCAAATTTCAAGTAATTCTGTTCAGCCGTTCGGGCTGTACCTTCGACTAAAGGTCCTATGGGAAAATGCATGGGGAACATGTGTTTTGGGACCCCCCTATTTTCTCGGCCCCCGCTTGATGAATCCCCCCGAGACTTTCAGGGTAGGAGCTGAGCGGAGCGCCCCATTAGTTTTGAAAATTTTGCGAAGATTCATCAACCCGCGCCAAAGTTATTCAAAATAGAATTTTGAGATTTCCTATTGAAACACGGTCCTAACTATAACTATCTACTGGCGACCACCAGTAGATAATATATATATATATATATATATATATATTCAGCATTATTCAACTTGGCAACTTTTTATCACATTACAACTACAAGCGAGTTTCTCTGGCAAAATCTAATGTGGTTTCCATGACACAAAGTAATCAGCTGTTTGGAATCTCGTCTCCCAGGTTTAGTTTGTTTCACGCAGTATATTTTTTAAAAACACTTCGTTATTATTATTTTTTAATGAGTCACATTGATGAGGTGTGAGCTAGGCGTTTTAATATGCGTGTAATTTAGGAGATGTTTTAACATTTGATAAGAGATACAACTTTGTCAGCAGGATGAAGCGTGAACATATCGCATGAATATGAAGAAGTTTTAAATTGCATTATGTAGCTTAGGGGCATATTAGCAACAACTCGCGATAATTATCGCAAACCGCGCTTAGCATGATTTTTTTTGTCGCCTCCTATCGCTGGATTCTATCGTGGAGATAACGCAGTATTACCAACGTTTATCTCCATGCTGATGAAAATCCAGTGATAGCGGCGAATCCCATCTTTAACGTGAGATTTCCAGCGATAAAAATCCTATCGCTAAGGAAAATCTCGCTAATAGGCAGGTGGGGACTTAGCCGTAGAATCCACCTCCCATTGACTGTTATGGCTAAGTCAGGTTTTTACCAGGTGTAAAATCCTGGCACTAATCGCGGTTAGCGCACGTTTTTTTATCGCACCGCGGGTATTGCTAAAAGACGATAGCTGTGTTAGCAGCTGCTTTCAGTCGCTACCAGTTTGGGTACGCCCACTTTGCATGTCATTAGCGATAAATATCGCTGACATGCAAAGTGGGCCCCAGACCGGTCGCTATCGCCTGGAAGCTGTCGCTAACTGCTGTTAGCGACAGCTTGGTAATTGGGCGATAAAAAAATTGCCGCAATATTGCCAAAATGTGCCGATAAAGCAGCGATCTGGCCCTTGCTAATATGCCACTTAGAGATGTATGATAAAGCATCACGTATTTAGATACTATGTTTTATATATACATTTTTGTTTTTCTCCTGTTTATTTATGACGACCAGTGAAATTTTACACACAACATGCGAATGTAGCAGCATGCAATGTTTTGCAGTATGTATCTCTGTAAGCGTAAATTACATCTTTTCTCTATGTCTATGACAATGACACAGTATATATGCTTTAAAGAAAATAGCGTGCATTAGATTGAGGAAGGCTGCTGTGACAGCCGAAACGCGTCTCTCTGGCTTGTCAGGTTGGAGGAGACCCTATGAAGTAATAAATGCCTCATAACCTTGCTTTCCTCGTGTGTGTGCCTTCTTCTGTGTGGAGTAGGAGTTTGCTTGAATATATGTATATATATATATATATACATAAATATTATCTACTGGCGGTTATAGTTAGGACCGTGTTTCCATAGGAAATCTGAAAATTCTATTTTGAATAACTTTGGCGCCGGTTGACGAATCCTCGTGAAATTTTCAAAACTATTGGGGCGCTCCGCTTAGCTCCTACCCTGAAAGTCTCGGGGTGATTCGTCAAGCGGGGGCTGAGAAAAAAGGGGGGTCCCAAAACGCGTTTTCCCCATGCATTTTCCCATAGGAACTTTAGTCGAAGGTACAGAACGAACGGCTGAACAGAATTACTTGAAATTTGGCAAAGAGGTAGTCCTCAGGTCAGGCATGTGCCTTTTGCATATATGGTGTCAATCTGTTCAGTAGTTCCTGAGAAAATTGCAGTTAAAAGCACATAAATATCTATAAGCGTGCACCGTGCGCGCACGGTGCGTGCACCTTAACGTGCGTGAGCGTAAATCTGATTGGTGGTTACATGTCAGTCAACGTTCGAATCGGTCGAAATCAGGAAGTGTCGGCTGCCATTTTGTGTGTTGGGTGTGTGACAGGGAAAAAGAAAGGTGGAGAACGTGAAAAGGGGGCAGGGTAGAGCATTCCTGACCCCCTAGCCTTTGTCAGGGGGTCCCTGAAGGACCCCGAAGGGTGAAAAAAACATTATTTTTTTTCAAAAAATCGCGGGGTGCGCGCACGGTGCGCACAAGGTGAAAAACCTTAAAAAAAAAAAAAAACATTTTAAACGAGTGTAAAATAAATCTATAAAAAATATAATAAAACATACTTAACTTGGCATTTAAAAAACCTTACAAATTCACTTAAAAATCCATAGGTTTCACACACGTTATAGTTAGGAATTAGCATTTAATAAACCTTGCAAATTCACTTAAAAACCATAGGTTTCACACATGTTATAGTTAGCTGGACATTTCACTCGTAAAAAACCATTGAAATTCCACCGTTATAGTTAGTTCAGATAACTATAACTCGCACGACCGCCACTCTATCACAAGGATGATGTCATCAGTGATGTCATGAGTGATGCCACTGACCATGTCATGAGTGATGTAATATGTGACATCATCAGCAGTGGATTGTGGGCGCGTGAGTTATAGTTATCTGAACTAACTATAACGGTGGAATTTCAATGGTTTTTTACGAGTGAAATGTCCAGCTAACTATAACATGTGTGAAACCTATGGTTTTTTAAGTGAATATATATATGTATATATATATATATACACACACACATATATTTTTAGTTCGACCAAAGGGCATTTTTAGGCAATATGAGCTAATCAACTTTGTGCTCGAGAGTGTATTCTATTAGACATCTTTGGGCAATTGAATCGTTTGTGTCTTCACAGCATATGCTCATTAAGTTTGCACATTTTCTACTTTTGCCTGATTGCTCTTTTTATTCTTTTGTGTGTCATCTGTTCCTTGTTAAGGTATTCTTTTATGGTTCCCTGTAAACCAAAATAAAGACATTTGATGATGACACAGAGATATTGTACCAAAATGAATAAATAGCCATTGATAAAGATGGGGCAGGGGAACAGTTGGCAGGGCAGGAAAGCAACAAGAGAGCAAATTGGGAAAATTATTCAGAGAAAAAATATGTTCAAAAGGTACATTTCTGATATAAGAAATGATTTTCTCTATGTCTATGTTATGTCTGCATATATCTGCCAATATATGTTGGTGAGCAAGACGGAGAAAAATAGACATTTTAAAATGTATGAGTATGCCTGAATATGCCATCATCATTGTTTATCAAAAGGGTGGGAATGTAGAAGCTAAGTTTAGATAACAATGGTGGCATCCATTTTGTAGAATTTGACATTGTGATAATTCAATGATGATGTGAATTATATACAATTTTTTAATTGCTTGATCTCATGTGACAATCTTAAATAAGAGTTTGCACTTTGCTTTTAGTAAGTTGCCTGTAACGCGACACATTGCAAGGCTTGCACAAAGAGTACATTTCCATGTTACTGCATTCTACCTTCTTGCAACAGGCCCTGTAGGCCTAGAAAGTATTCCGCCACATCAGCTAATGTAGACCATTGTGATTGCATTTGGGCGTAAATGTAATAGTTAACAGTCTGGCTTTAGATATAGGGGACTTTTCACATACACGTACACATAGGGTGATTTCCAACGTATTCTTGTGTAATTATGTACTGTAAGTTTCCGAGCACAAACCTTTTCCTCATCACCTGCCGGGACATAAGGGCCTAGACATGACCTGTTACGCAGACAAATTATAATGAGATGTTGTGGTCTGTGTCTATAAATGCTTGTGTTTTACTTCTGCTATTCGAGCACTCAGCACCCATCTGAGGCTCCAGTGCACGTTAAATACATTCTTTTTATTTTACTCAGGTGGTGTGATAGAGTTATGATTTTGGGTTCTACAGATCTTTTCAGTTTCTACAACACAACTTCAACACTGCTCAACAACAAATAGGTGATTCCCATACAAAAAGCCCTGCAGCATTCCTTACGCCTGGTCTTAGCGTAGGGATTTTGACGCAATCAAGGCTTAGAGGCACGCAGTGAAATGTTGTAAATTTCACTGCGTCAGTTCTACATGGCTTTTTGCGTGGAAACGCCCACCCTGCATACATTACAACGTGGCACATCTCCCTAGATGTGTCACGTCATAAATGGGCTGCAACGTGGTACATTGTTAACGCCACCACTGCGTCACAGAAAGTGACGCAACAGCAGTGCAAAAGTGTCACAGGGAGCTTGTAAATCTGCCCCATGGTACTTTGCATCCCACTCGAAATAAAGTGTTGTGTAGTTCCTATAGACCTATACAGGATCTGCGCGTTTAGATAACATACACTGTAGGACAACTGTCCAGACCGATTCCAGATACCACTACCGGGTATGTTGGCCTGTATAACAGCTAGCTCACAGTGCCAATAGAAACTCCTCTTAGCAAGGAGAGAATAATGCTTGGCAACTATCGAACATGAGAACCCTGTTCCCTCAGGATCATGGAAACAGTGCGATACTTTTCCTCTAGTCACTCATGCTCACTTTGTCTCAGAGAGATACACAGAATAAATGGTGGGGACGTTTTTCAATGAGCATTTATTGAACCAGCGTCATTCTAGTGTAAATTAGGTGTGCTGAAACAACCATTAGACAGAAACAGATATAATTGATTAGAGGCACTAACAGAGTAAAAGGATGGTAGATTTCTACCATCATGCTAAAACAATAAATATAAGCAACCAACGTTGGAGGTGCCATGTCGTGTAGTTCCTATACACTTATACAGGATCTGCGTGTTTAGACAACATACACTGTAGGACTGGTGTCCAGACTGATTCTAGACACCCCCACCGGGTATGTTAGCCTGTATACCAGCTACCGCACAGTGCCACTAGAACCTCCTCTTACCAAGGACAGAATATTTCTTGGCAACTATCCAACATGACAAACCTGATCCCTCAGGATCGTGGAAACAGTGTATTGCTTTTTGCTCTAGTCACTCGTGCTCACTTTATCTCAGAGAGATACACAGAATAAACGGTGGGGATGTTTTTCAATAAGCATTTATTGAACCAGCGTCATTTTAGTGTAAAATAGGTGTGATGAAACAACCATCAGATAGAAACAGATATACATGATTAGAGGCAATAACAAAGTAAAAGAATGATAGATTTCTCCCATCATGCTAAAACATTGAATACAGGCAAGTATATAAAATACATGACAGTAAAATGTGTAGTCCTACGATACGACCCTAACTAGATGTACCTAAGTGTACATAGTATGTATGTAGGTGTAAATCCAAGAATCCCTCTCGGATAAAGCCAACTGCATTACCTGAAGTGAGAGACTGTGGGACCCTGTCTTGGTCTCGAGATGGACACCCCGCAAGGGATGTCAGACCACTGCGAGCTGGAGTGTCTGCGTGCAGGAACCTCAGCGTCTCGCGTCAGTGTGTCGGCATGGAAGTCCTTTTCTCCTCTGACTACTTCAGCAAGATATGGTATTTATATACCCAATGTGGTACCCTCAGCGGTTCTACCTTGCTGTGTCATGTCAGACTTAGGATGATTGAAGGAATAACCCTTATACATGGTTATTATGCTGGAGATGGTAGTCCTGCTGAGTTTCCAAGAATCCTCATGCATAATGGGTGAGGCCAGTTTTCAGGGAAAACCCAACATCCTGTCTGCAGTACCATAACTAGTTAAAAGGTCAGTCTCAAGAACCATTATGTAGTGTAATGGTAGGGGAGAATATAGGTGGAAGGTTAGGTGACTACCTGAGCTTATATTGGGGTACCTGTATGAAACATAACAAAAGGGTAGGAGCTTGGTCGTTACCTGCAGTGCCAGGAGGCTACCACAGATTTAAACTGCTGTTGCACAGAGTGCTCCTGATCTATAAGCACCTGAAGACAGCCCATCATGGCTAGGAGAGACCCTGTGCATTATGCCCATATGCTAGGGCTGCTAAGACCTGATGTCTCCCTGTGACAAGTAATCATGCATTTACCTTGAATCACAGATGGCATATCCAATGATTAACTGCTGCCTAGCATGAACCAATATTACTGCAGCGAAAGGGGTGTGTTTATCCCGCCTGATTAGCTGTGTATCATCCACATATGATAGAACATGATTGATCAAAGATGATAGAGCGTGGACATAAATATTGAAAACAATTGTCAGACCTTAAAGGAGGAGGACTTATATATTCCCTTCAAGGAGGTAGCCAGTCCTGCAGTACTCCTCTTAAACCTGTGTCAACAAACTATGATTGACAGTGTTAAATGCAGCAGAAAGATCTAACAAGATGACGCCAACTGTTTCATTTTCATTTCAGTAGGATTAAATCTCCTCCAGAACTGAGACCGACAGGGTTGCAGTACTCCACCCTGGATGAATTTGTCTGCCACTGGTCTAGTCAAGTAGAATACACCAGCTAGATTATCAGGTGCCTTGATATTAATTTCTCCAAGATATTACCTTGCGCCGGAAGATGGGTGATGGGTTTGTAGTTACAGGGATCTAATTAGTCCAGGCCAGATCTTTTTAACAGTTCCACACCTACCTCCTGCTTCCAATCATTAGAGACCATCCCAGAAGTAAAGCTTGTATTCACTAGAGCAGTTATGGTGGTAGCCAAATGAGGTTCTAACATATTTTTATTTCCTTAGCTTTGCGCAGAGTCCTCTACCTCCACCACCTCTGTCGTCATGAAATACTTCCAGAAAAGAGCTAAGTTAATACTCAGTGGATGGTATAGTTGTTGCTTTCTGCCATTTCTGATAGGTAGAATTATTGCATTCGATAAATATCAAACACCTGTGTCGGATTTATCCGGTGCGATAATTATTGCCTCTCTCTGGCCACATAACTTTTGGTAATGCAAGTTCTTTTCACATTAAATGGTCCTCTTTGTCTCTTCTGATAATTACTGCCCATTCTCTAGGCTGCCGTGCTTTGAGTTCCTTATTAAACTGCAGGAGTTCTTTTTACGATTCTGTGTTGCTTCACAATGTCACATCTACAGAAAAATAATATCAGATTAATCTGTGCAGGACTGCTTTGGAACATCAGCCTTTAAAATAACTTTCTGCAAAATTGTGTCCTTGTTTCCTTTTTAGCAGTTTACTGTTGCCTCTTTAAGAAGCTATGCTGGAGGCCCTTGACAATTTTTATGCTTAAAACGCTTTTAAATGTAAAGTATCTGAATATATATTAAAGCCCAAGAATGATAGATACAGTTAGCAGCCTTGTATGGCTAACCTGCCTTCTTTCTTTTTCCTTACAAGCAACAATGGAAAAACCATGTTTACATATCTGAAAGCACACATTTAGGACCGCTATTCCACAGGGAATTGCAAGGTGGTGAGATTAAGGAGGTAGCAAATGCAGCTGTTGCCTACCATTGGTAAATGTGTGACTCTTCCCCAGGTTTAGAGTGACTAGTCTAACCTTGCGGGATTAAACAATTAGGATTTTCCTTAATCTGGGAAATGTATTGTCTTCGGTCTAGGGGAACAAGGCATGCAATTTTGTGATAATCGCATGTGCAAATAGGATTTACACCTAGGCAGTATCTATTTCGAAGAAAAGTCAGAGACTTGTATACGTCCTGATGGAAGCCGTAGAGCCACTGACCTCTTCAGAAACAGTTAAAATATGTAGACCAGTATGGATGGAAAGGTCCTAATAGCTTGCATCCATCGTTGATAACAACCTGGGGGCATATTATCAAGGGTCAATTCGCCGCTTTTTTGGCTTTAAAAGCCAAGAAAGCGGCGATAATTTCATCTCCATATTTAAAATGCGGCGCTAACATGCATTAACGCATGTTAGCAGACGTTTTTGCAATGCATCTCATTCCAGCGATGAACGTTAATGAGATGCAAAGTAGGCGTGCCGTCAAAGTTACAACATGTAAGAGAGCGCTAACACAACAGCGCTGTATCAACAACGTTTGCGAGGTGATATTGACAATCCTGCTAACCGCGGGTATCGCCGGATCCTTACGTCTCTTCAAAACCTGACTTAACCATGTAGGGGCATTTTAGTGTATGGGAGGTGGATTGGCAGGTTAAATCCACACTCCCATATTTACAAGCTATCACTGGATTTCTTATCGCCTTTGGGAAACGCGTTGGTAATACCGTTCTAACTCGGCGAAGAAATCCAGCGATAGCCGGCGATAGGAAGAACAGCGATACGAGCGCTTTGAGATCATTATCGCAATTTATTGCTGATATGCCCCTTGGTTGGTATAGCCTTTTTTAATCCAGTCAAGGTAACCAGTAATAAATATTTTAACATGATTTCTGAACTATGATTTACTTTTCCGTATTCCCTGGCACCAAGAGAACTTTTCTTCCTTATAAAGAGAAACAAACCTTGCTCCCACGAAAGCAGCAGAAGCCCACTTGGATTAAAATGGGTTCAAGTGTAAGAATGCATGGTAATGAAGCATGCCACATTTATGGGGGTGAAGGCCTTGCAATTTCCATTGGAATATCTGTTGTAAATTTGTGTTTACAGCTTTGATGTGCCCTGTAGTTCTATTGCTGTGTGTGTAATATGTTGGTATGGAGGACGGAAGAATGTGCTTTTATGACCTCTCTCCCTGTTTGTGATATGTATTCTTTCTTCTTTCTACAGGTACAGGGTAACCACTGAAATGCTGATAACCTGCCCAACAGAAACCAAGAAGAAGTTCAGATGACCTGGGGAAAATATCAAAAACCTTCCATTTCAGAAAACTGGGCTCCAGGACAGCAAACTGCTAGGAGTGAGTGAAAAACGCCAAGCAAGGGTGTGGTTGCTGTGTGAGCCATAAATAGGGTAGCCACACCCAAGATGACCATCAGGACACCCAAGATCTTGATCTTCCATGTGAATCCTGCAAAAGGTGGCAAACGTGCTGTGGAGGCACTGGCTTGTGGCTGGACATGGGCAAAATCTATCCTGGAACATCATATCACATCTGTTGGAAATGGTTAGTGGGCTGGGAGAAGGCATGGAGGACATGCAGGGCACCAATGATTCCTCTAGGAGTCAATGACGACGGGTTGTATGTGTTTCGAGAGGAGAATGGAAGCATCAAGTTCTGCTCAAGGCACTACACGAGCGCACTCCCTGAGACCTAGGGTGACGGAGTCTGTGGTGCCAAGCAGCACAAGGACACAGAAGCATCTTATGAACATGGATATTAATCACTCAACGTTTGAGCTGATTGAGTCAAAGAAGATGACTGAGGTAGTCCTAGCAAATAAAACTGCCTCTGCCTATTTATCATACAACAACCCTCTTTGGTTAGAAGTAGTGAGCAAAGTCTTGTTGATTAAGGGTGAGGGGAAGAAGAGTAAGCGGGATTGAAACTCAGGTAGCAAGCAGACATTGTCTGTTTTGACTAGTTATGCCCTCAAGAAAACCCCCTACATCATGGGTGCACAGGAGGTGACATGCGACTGAAGAGTAGTAGCCACAAACAAGTCTCTGAAAATAGAAAAAACAGTGGTAGGAAACCCAGAAGAGGGGAGAGCAGGAAAAACATTCAAGAAATGCTGCTGTATAGCCAGGCCTAACAATGTACCACCTGGAGGCTGACTGAAGTTGTGAGTCAGAGATGGAAGCACAGGCGAAGAGTTGGAGGCAAAAACATGGTATAGCTTGTAAATACTTGATGTTCTGCACCCAGTAAAGGGTACGTAAGGAAACTGCTGAAAAATGACATCTCTCCTACTCCAACACTATCTTCAGTACTCACTCTACTAGACACACTGCATGAGTGGATGTTACCTTAACGTCTCTTTCAATTACACAGAATCAGTGCATGAGAGGAGACAGTTTTAAGTTCCTGACACAGCTCAGGCCTGGCCCAATGATTATGCTACCACAGAAGGCAGATTGCTACACAAGCATAGTCAGCCCATGTGGCATTTGGGTACCTCTAGAATACTGCTCGACTACCTCATCTTCTGTGGGTGGGGAAGCAATGCTCTCTCCAGCTTGTCTGCATTCCACTTAACAACTCCCTGCTCTCAGGAAGCAAGGTGTGCGCAACACGGCGGTGGTGGCTAGGGGTGACTTGTTTGTTGTTTGTTGCTGCCTCCCAGTACTAATGACTGAATGCTCTCACTCACACTGATTGGCAATCCAAAAGCGAAATGCTTGCTTGTCTTGTGGAATGATCCAAAATATGTATGAAAAACATAGAAAAGTGTATTCTAACTATGGACTGATCCATAATGTGAAGAACACATCAACAAAGCAATGGATGAAGGGGGCTGACCAAAATACACTTCATGTATAATAATTATTATTTATTTTAAATCTATTTTCAATAGTATGACAAGCACCTAATGTTGTCTCTAGGCCAGATCTTAAAATAAATGTATGTCATCTTCTGGCCATTCCACAAAAATTAAATGTGATTTAAGCATAGCTTAATTAATTTAATATAATAAATGACAACTGCACAGAAGCTGTAAAAATAACTTTACTGATGTATGTAAATCTCTTTTCCAACACTTTGCATAAATACTTAATCACTGTTAAAGTAACACGTGCACAGCAAGTTCTGTGTTTCAATTGAAATTACGTTCTTTCATTTGTACAACTATCTGTTGCGCAGTCTACACTGTTAGACATTGCAGGCTTCCAACACAGTCAATAATGATGACCCTGTAGGAGGTGATGCGCTCGCTTTTGACATAGTATAGAGGCCGGTGGTTCTTGTCGGTGTAAGTTTGCTCATCAACATCAGCAGAGGTTCCGCTCAGTAGGGCCCTCTACTGACTCCGGTAAGAACAGCGACATACTCAGTGATGGCCACCACTAACAAAGGTTGGTGTAGCGGGTGGGGTGAGCGCAGGGGGAAAGCACTTGCAGGTGGGGGAGACACATTAATGATAACAATTTAAAAAACTCACCTGAAGCCGCCGGCTTTCTCGCACGCCATGTCGCTCCTGATGGCCTCTTCCTGGTCCCAGCAGCCCGTGGGACACAGACTTCCATCAATTTTCCATTGGTCTGAGTGGGCAGGAAAGACGCTCTACTCAGGTCATTGTATCTGGTACTGGAGGTACCTGGTGGACTAGTTGGAACCCAGAAACTCTCAGGATTCTAGGAGACTTAATCCCCCAACTTAAAACGTGCCACGGGGTGCGTTTGCCCAGTGGTGAAGGGAAGGGACGGGGCCTGAGGTGATATGTGTGCAAATGACATCACTGATGACATCACTGATGACATCATCCATGTGATAAATTGATGCATCTTCTCACACCCTAATATCACTCTTACTTATTGTCACCTAGTAACTTACTCATACAAATACTAGAACATTCTTACGCTCTTAAACAATCACTGATACAACCACACACTCATCCATGCAGCCACTCTCACAATCACACACTCTCACTTAAAGCCATTTAATTACTCTAACACACATATATACTGCCTTTTAAATATGTAGTTACTCGCACATGTACTACTGAGATATACATTCACTCACTAACACACCCATACACACACTCACCCACCCATGCAGTCCATCAAAGATGCACTCTTTAACCATGCACCCAGTGAATCACCCACTCACACATCTATGCACAGAGTCACACCCACCCCACCCACACAAACACTCAGGCACCCATACAGGTACTCAGATAAGCAATCAATAACTCATATAGACACTCATGCAGCTATTCGCAAACCCATGCAGCTGCTTACACACCAACAGACAGACGGACACAGACATTCACACAGTTTAGTCACTAAGCCATGCATTCAGTAAAATATGTTTAATCACTCACTTATAGACTCAGTCACGCACCTATTAAATCATCCATTCAGACACTTATACACCCACTCGTTCTTCAATACTCCTTTCCCTATATATATTAAACATATTTAAACTTTACAGAAACACACATTTTCAGTGAATTTCTAAGGTTTTCTAAATGCTAATTTCTAACTATAACGTGCCTGAAACCTATGGTTTTTTCAATGAATAAGTATATAGATATATGTGTATATATATATATCTATAATCTATATATATATATGAGTTCTTTCCGTCCGATGAAAAAGTCGCAAGTTATTCAAACTTGGGGTAGCCAGTTATATATCTGACACCTACTGGAAACACATCATGTAAAATCCGGCGGCTGTGGCGAAGGACATGGGGCCATTGGAGTGGCAATACATTGAATTGGACATGAGTCTAACGGAACATCAGAGCCACCCCATTGACCCAGTATCAACCAATGGCAGAAGTGGACACAGTATAACTGTTCAATCACGCACTGTGTACCATGGGCAAGCTTCAAAGCATTGAGAAGGCGATGAACGCCGAAACGCGTCTGATGTTAATAAATAAAGCCAGAAATGATCCTGCAAGTGCTCCAATGCATGTTTAAGTTGCTGTGCAGCAAACGTGAGGTCCCACCCTCACCATAAGGAGTAAGCACCCGCCCTGTGCTCAGAGTTTGAGGTGGGAGTGGTGTTGGTGATATTAGTCGAACTCCCGAACCGCCGCCGATGAGTTCTTTCCGGCCGACGAAAAAGTCGCAAGTTATTCAAACTTGAGGTAGCCAGTTATCTATCTGACACCTACTGGAAAAACATCATGTAAAATCCGGCGGCTGTGGTGAAGGACATGGGGCCATTGGAGTGGCAATACAATGAATTGGACATGAGTCTAACGGAACATCAGAGCCACCCCATTGGCCCAGTATCAACCAATGGCAGAAGTGGACACAGTATAACTGTTCAATCACGCACTGTGTACCATGGACAAGCTTCACAGCATTGAGAAGGCGAAGAACGCCGAAACGCGTCTGCTGTTAATAAATAAATTCAGAAATGATCCTGTGAGTGCTCCAATGCATGTTTAAGTTGCTGTGCAGCAAACGTGAGGTCCCACCCTCACCATAAGGAGTAAGCACCCGCCCTGTGTTCGGAGTTTGAGGTGGGAGTGGTGTTGGTGATATTAGTCGAACTCCCGAACCGCCGCCGATGAGTTCTTTCCGTCCAACGAAAAAGTCACAAGTTATTCAAACTTGGGGTAGCCAGTTATCTATCTGACACCTACTGGAAAAACATCATGTAAAATCCAGCGGCTGTGGCAAAGGACATGGGGCCATTGGAGTGGCAATACATTGAATTGGACATGAGTCTAACGGAACATCATAGCCACCCCATTGGCCCAGTATCAACCAATGGCAGAAGTGGACACAGTATAACTGTTCAATCACGCACTGTGTACCATGGACAAGCTTCAAAGCATTGAGAAGGCGATGAACGCCGAAACGCATCTGCTGTTAATAAATAAAGCCAGAAATTATCCTGCGAGTGCTCCAATGCATGTTTAAGTTGCTGTGCAGCAAACGTGAGGTCCCACCCTCACCATAAGGAGTAAGCACCCGCCCTGTGTTCGGAGTTTGAGGTGGGAGTGGTGTTGGTGATATTAGTCGAACTCCCGAACTGCCGCCGATGAGTTCTTTCCGGCCGACGAAAAAGTCGCAAGTTATTCAAACTTGGGGTAGCCAGTTATCTATCTGACACCTACTGTAAAAACATCATGTAAAATCCGGCGGCTGTGGCGAAGGACATGGGGCCATTGGAGTGGCAATACATTGAATTGGACATGAGTCTAACGGAACATCAGAGCCACCCCATTGGCCCAGAATCAACCAATGGCAGAAGTGGACACAGTATAACTGTTCAATCACGCACTGTGTACCATGGACAAGCTTCACAGCATTGAGAAGGCGATGAACGCCGAAACGCGTCTGCTGTTAATAAATAAAGCCAGAAATGATCCTGCGAGTGCTCCAATGCATGTTTAAGTTGCTGTGCAGCAAACGTGAGGTCCGACCCTCACCATAAGGAGTAAGCACCCGCCCTGTGTTCGGAGTTTGAGGTGGGAGTGGTGTTGGTGATATTAGTCGAACTCCCGAACCGCCGCCGATGAGTTCTTTCCGTCCGACGAAAAAGTCGCAAGTTATTCAAACTTGGGGTAGCCAGTTATCTATCTGACACCTACTGGAAAAACATCATGTAAAATCCGGCGGCTGTGGCGAAGGACATGGGGCCATTGGAGTGGAAATACATTTAATTGGACATGAGTCTAACGGAACATCAGAGCCACCCCATTGGCCCAGTATCAACCAATGGCAGAAGTGGACACAGTATAACTGTTCAATCACGCACTGTGTACCATGGACAAGCTTCACAGCATTGAGAAGGCGATGAACGCCGAAACGCGTCTGCTGTTAATAAATAAAGCCAGAAATGATCCTGCGAGTGCTCCAATGCATGTTTAAGTTGCTGTGCAGCAAACGTGAGGTCCCACCCTCACCATAAGGAGTAAGCACCCGCCCTGTGTTCGGAGTTTGAGGGGGAGTGGTGTTGGTGATATTAGTCGAACTCCCGAACCGCCGCCGATGAGTTCTTTCCGGCCGACGAAAAAGTCGCAAGTTATTCAAACTTGGGGTAGCCAGTTATCTATCTGACACCTACTGGAAAAACATCATGTAAAATCCAGTGGCTGTGGCGAAGGACATAGGGCCATTGGAGTGGCAATACATTGAATTGGACATGAATCTAACGGAACATCAGAGCCACCCAATTGGCCCAGTATCAACCAATGGCAGAATTGGACACAGTATAACTGTTCAATCACGCACTGTGTACCATGGACAAGCTTCACAGCATTGAGAAGGCGATGAACGCCGAAACGCGTCTGATGTTAATAAATAAAGCCAGAAATGATCCTGCGAGTGCTCCAATGCATGTTTAAGTTGCTGTGCAGCAAACGTGAGGTCCCACCCTCACCATAAGGAGTAAGCACCCGCCCTGTGTTCGGAGTTTGAGGTGGGAGTGGTGGTGGTGACATATATATATATATATATAATATATATATATATATATATATATCTCCAAACCAAGAAATCTCCTTCTGGGAACCTGGAAACCCTGGGGATGTGGTGCGTGAACCGGCATAGCCACTGGTAATTTTCCAACGTAAAGAGGCAAAGATTAAATCGCGCTCTCAGGAACCACAACCAGCGATGCATTTATAAGTAGTAGATTTAATACTTCATAAATCCAAGTTTGTGACGCGTTTCAGCCATCAATGGGATTGTGATCAGGGCCGCTTGATGGCTGAAACGAGTCACAAACTTGGATTTATGAAGTAAAAAATCTAATACTTGTACCTGCATCGCTGGTTGTGGTTCCTGAGAGAGCGCTTTAATCTTTCCCTCTTTACGTTATATATATATATATATTTCCTACTGGCGGTCGCCAGTAGGCAGTTATAGTTAGTACCTTGTTTCTATTAAAAAAGCGGGGGTTTTTTGCCAATATCTTTGGCGCGGTTTGACGAATCTTTGCAAAATTATCAAAACTAATGGTTCACTCAGGTCAGCTCCTGTCTTAATAGTTTCGGGGTGATTCGTTAAGTGGGGGCCCAAAATAAAGGGGGGTTCCAAAAAAGCATTTTCTCCATGTTATTTTCCATAGGAATTTTGGAGCCGGCTACAGCCCTAACTGCTGAACGGAATTACACCATAATTTGGCAAAAAGGTAGCTCTTGGTTCAGAAAGCGTCCTTTTTTAGAAAATGGTGTAAATCTGTTCAGTAGTTGCCGAGAACTTAAAAAAATAAAACTGTATATATCTGAGCACCACGGAGGATTCGCGAACCCTCTCTGATTGGCTGCCAACAGTCCAAACCAGGCAGTGTTGGCAGCCATCTTGTGACTAAGTCACAAGAAAACAGTAAAAACAAAAATTAAAAACAAGAAAAGAGGGCAGGGTAGAAACACCCTGACATCCTAGGCCTGCTCAGGGGGTCTCACAAGGACCCCCAAGCCCAAATAAAGCATTTTTTAAAATATGAAATCGGCTGAATTCACGCTGGGTGCTCGAATCCGGCCGCATTTTGTTTAAAGAAAGGAAGCGCGGGCTCCCACGCTTCGTTTTGTATAAGCCTTGGGTGGGCCAGGTCCCAGGTGCAATGCGCAATTAATTAGCGGGGGCCCGTGGGGGCCACCGCAGCCCCGGGGACCGCCACCTCTCTGGGGCTTATTTAATTATATGCTGGGGCATGCATCCCCCCCCCCCGCAGCCCCGGGGAGCGCCACCTCCCCGGGGCTTAAAAATAATTAAAGAAGTGTGGGGGACTCCTGCCCCTCCCCCAAGCCCCGGGGACCGCCACCTCCCTGGGGATTTTTTTAAAAAAATGAGTGGGGGGCTCCTGCCCCCTCACTCTGCCCTGGTGACTGCCACCTCCCTGGGGCATCGTTATTTATGTGTGGGGGGCCTTGCAGGTCCTCCAAGCCCCGGGAACCACCACCTCCCCAGGGCTAACTTTAATTACAGGTGGGGATCCGTTACAGACCCCTGGACCCTGGGGACCACCACCTCCCTGGGGCTATTTTGACAATCGGAGGGGGGCTGTGCGGCCCCCCTCCTGGAGCCCTCGATGGCCCTGGGGACCGCAAGGTTTTTTGAATACCAATTTCTAACTATAACGTACCTGAAACCTATGGTTTTATCAGTGAATTTCAAAGGTTTTTTGAATGCTCATTTCTAACTGTAACGTCCCTGAAACCTATGGTTTCTTCAGTGAATATATATATTTATATATCTATATTCACTGAAAAAACCATAGGTTTCACACACGTTATAGTTAGGAATTAGCATTTAAAAAACCTTGCAAATTCACTTAAAAAACCATAGGTTTCACACATGTTATAGTTAGCTGGACATTTCACTCGTGAAAAACCATTGAAATTCCCCCGTTATAGTTAGTGCAGGCAACTATAACTCACGCGACCGCAATCCTCTGCTGATGACGTCAGATATTACATCACTGTATTTAGACACTTATTTACCCATGTCTTCTTCCATTAATTTTTAGCTATACATATATTACAAATATTTTTTTTTCAGAAAGACACATATGTCATCAGTGAGTTTTTAAGGTTTTTCACCGTGCGCGTACCGTACGCGCTCGGTGCGCAAAGCGCACCGTGCACACACTGTGGGCGCGCGATGCGCTTCGCGCACCGCGCACCCACATTACGCAGTTCGCGGAATTTTTCCGTTTCTACCGTACGCGCACGCTACGCGTACTCCGCGATTTTTCGCAAAAAAATGAAAGGAAATTTTGGCCCTTGGGGGTCCTTCTGGGACCCCCTGACAAAGGTTAGGGGGTCAGGAACTGTCCACCCTGCCCCCTTTTCACGTTCTCCACCTTTGTTTTTCACCCCCTCAGACTGCGAGAGACAAAATGGCGGCCGACACTTCCTGGTTTCGACCGATTCGAATGTTTACTAAGATCTAACAACCAATCAGAATTGCGCTCGCGCACGGCAACGTGCGCGTACGGTAAGTTTTACCGTACGCGCACGGTGCGCGCCTATAGATATATATATGCTTTTAAATGCTATTTTCTCAGGAAATACTGAACAGATGTACACCAGACCTGCAAAAGGCACATCCCTGACCTGAGGACTACCTCTCTGCCAAATTTCAAGTAATTCTGTTCAGCCGTTCGGGCTGTAGCTTGGACTAAAGGTCCTATGGAAAAATGCATGGGGAAAACGCATTTTGGGACCCCCCCTTTTTCTCAGCCCCCGCTTGACAAATCCCCCCGAGACTTTCAGGGAAGGAGCGGAGCGCCCCACCTATTTTGAAAATTTCGCGAGGAATCGTCAATCGGCGCCAAAGTTATTCCAAATAGAATGTTGCGGATTTCCTATGGAAACACAATCCTAACTATAACTATCTACTGGCAACCGCCAGTAGATAATATATATATATATATATATATATATATATATATATATATATATATATATATATATTACATCCAATCCTGAATTCTCGTAAATAGAAACAGGCGCTGACACCGTGGGATAAAGTTTCAAGGAAAATGCTTTATTTCAGAACTGTGGCCCAGACGCGTTTCGGCGGACAGGTCCGCCTTGCTCACTGTGTCCGACCTTGCTCTCGTAAGTTATTTATACAATTAATTACACGTGACACAAACCTAAAGGTTGCTTAGGAACAGTGAAAGCAGTGATTAACATGAGTAAAATACTAACGGAAAGAAGTCTTTCTTCCGGCCGGAATTATTTGCAAGAATAATGAGAAAAGCAGTACATCAGTAGAACAAAATGCCACCGACATAAATTATGACTTAGTGCCTTCATGAGCAGAAACGATCAAATAATTAATGTCTTAATGATCGTTATAAGTGAATATGCAACAATTCAAATGATATATATGATGTTAGAAAAATATTTTAAAAAATATTATAAACATATGTGAAGTTTTTACAATTTTTACAGAAATACAGCCCAAGTGGGCAATATACTTTACTTGCATTTCCTCTCCTTTATATACTTCAATTGATGCAATAGTATTGGTGGCAAATCTAAACAATTGTTACTGCATCATAATATTCTTGCTACAAAATAAAAATATTACATTAAGGTAGGAATGTGATAAGTAGAAAATGTGTGTAAAACAAAAAATTGAAACAAAAGCGGCTAGGTCAGATCTAATAGGATTGGTGTTAGAATTTTGAAGAGGCAGTTACTAATTTAAAGATGTACACTTAATGCTTCATCAGCATTCAGACCATGTGGAATCTTGCAATCCAACAGAATTATATATCTTGACTCAAGTCTCCTGAGTGCCAGTTGTCTGTTGCCACCCCTGATGTTTTTCTTGACACTATCAACAACGAAATATGCCAGATCTTCTGCTTTGCCACCATGTACGTTGTTGATGTGACGGGCCACAGGGTATGCTGGATCGTTGTTACTAATGGCCCTGAAGTGTTGTAGAATTCTGATATGTACGGGGTGAATGGTACTACCCACATACAATTTGTTACAGGTACAACGTAGCACATATACTGCAAATTCTGTTTTGCATGTGTAGTACTCCCTGATCTCCAATGGGGTTTTACGTAAGGGAGTGGAGATTGATCTAGTGTTGATTCCATGTTTACAAGCTTTGCACTTTGTGCATTTGAAGAATCCTTTTTGGCACTTAAGCCAACTAGTGCCCTTTTCCTGTACAGTAGCATTGCATACAAGTTCCTGTTTCATTGACTTAGCCCTCCTAAAGGTCAGTTGGGGGAGCTTAGTACATGATGGGCCTATGATAGGGTCACAACTCACTATTGGCCAGTGTCTATACAGGATTTGCCTCAATTTCTGATGATAAATATTATATCCTGTAATTAGCCTTGGTGTTTGTGTCATTGCCTGCCCTGATGTTACTGTATTATCTTTATTTTTCAATAAAAGATCTTCTCTAGTAACACTTACATATTTCTGCTTTGCAGTTTGCAGAGTTTTTGTTTTATACCCTCTATTGCTGAGTCTTTCAAACAAGTTGTTTGTTGAATCTGTTAAACTCTCTACAGTGCTGCAGTTTCTTTTCATGCGCAAACACTCTGCATAAGGAATGCTTTCAATAAGTTTGACAGGATGGAATCTTTGAGCATGTAGGATAGCATTTCCTGATGTTATTTTCCTGTGTGTGCGTGAATGTACTTTGTTGTTCATAGGGTACAATTCCAAATCCAGATATACAATGGATTGCTTACTGATAGTGCCTGTAAATTTTAAATTTAAATCATTTATATTAATGGCATTTATAAAATCATTGGCACTTTGTTCACTACCCTTCCATAAGATGAAAATATCATCAATGTAGCGCTGATACAACATTACATTATCAGACATTTGAATGTTAAATGCCCTCATGAGTACCTGCTCCTCCCACCAGCCCATATGCAAATTCGCATAGCTGGGGGCGAAGCAGGTACCCATGGCCGTACCTTGTGTCTGTTTGTAAAGCAGTCTATCAAACATAAAAATGTTATTCTCTAGGCACCATTCCATCGTATGCAATATCATAACAGTGTGTTCATGGAAACTAATATCCCTTGTACTCAAACAATGTTTGGCTGCTTTTAGACCATCTGGATGTCTTATGCTCGTGTACAGGCTCTGTACATCCAAAGTAACAAATAGATAATCTTCATGTCAGTTGCAATCAAAAATCTTAGTCAAAAAGTCCCCAGTGTCTTTGGTGTATGCTGGCAGAGCCTGTACGAAAGGCTGAAGAAAGAAGTCAATAAATTTGCTCGTATTCTCAAACAGACTTCCTATGGTGGATATAATTGGCCTACCAGGAGGACACTCTGCATTCTTGTGAATTTTGGGTAACAAGTATAATTGAGGTGTTACAGGGTAGTCATTTTTCAGAAAGTCCAATTCATTCCTTGTTATTAACCCATTTCTTCTCCATTTGTACAAACTTGCATGATATCTTTCTTTAATGCTAATGATGTTAGTGGCACTGATCCTTGTGTAGCAGTTCTTATCCGATAGTTGGGTTAATGCTTCTTTGTTGTACATTTCTAAGGGCCAGAGTACAATATTGCCCCCTTTGTCCGACCAACGTACAACAATGTCGGGGCGTTCCTTTATTTTACGCATTACACTTGAATATTCCATCGGTTCTTTGTGCCTGATTTTTTTAAAGGCATTGCTACTCTCATATATATATATATATATATATATATATATATATATATATATATATATATATATATATATATATATAGAAACTAATGTCCAGAGACAAAAGAAAGCTGGGCACTTGGGCTAGTACAGAATATTCAATATATTCCAGCTTATTCCATCGGTTTAAGCTAATACAAATGCGTTTCGGCCACCTGGCCTTCGTCAACATTGACAAAGGCCAGGTGGCCGACATGCGTTTGTGTTAGCTTACACCGATGGAATAAGCTGGAATAAATCGAATATTCCGTACTAGCCCGAGTGTGCAGTTTTCTTTTGTCTCTGTACATTAGTTTCTGATTAAATATATCGTGGAGCCCCTCCACGAGCTGCAGCATCTGTGCCATTGAGAGCGGCAGTTGAAGGGCGGTCTGCGTTGTGGATATATATATATTTACAGATTTACTTTTCTAAACTTCACACCTACGTACCTTTATGATATGTATATTGTCAAGGTACACAAGCAGTTAAGTATATTAAATCTATACTTACCTGTATATACTTACCTTCCTCCTATGTTTAGGTCAAGTTTTAGCAGCAGCGCGAATGCGCTGCTCGCTCTGCGAGGCATGCAGGAGTAAAGTATGGGGAGACAAGCTGCCCTCACTCTTTGCCCATATTTTTCATTGGATTCTGTCTTTGTCCTTCATAAATTCTGTCTTCTGATTTATTATGAGGCTTGTTAGTCCCGCCTTATTATGGTCATGTGATCATTTGTACACTGCCATGGCTATTGACCCCTTTACTTCGAGTGTTACACTGTACGGTAAGTGTTATTTAGAGCTCTATTTTCTCCCGCCCGTACTCCCGCTGTCTGTGCCTTCTCGCCCCCCTGCCCTGCCCGCACTCTTGTTTACAATGCAATAGGTCTTGCGTAAATGCGAGTCCTATTGCATTGCAAATGCTTGTTGAACGTGGTCTTTGTTTAAAATAGCAATGAAACATGCAGCAGCGTAGGCAGGGACTCCGAAGGCACTGTGACAGAGTACGGATGGGCTCCGCAGCTGGCAGGAAGAGAGAGAGAAAGGGGTTATAGGGAGGTGTTCCCTGCCCTCTGTGCCACCGGATGACCATTCCCCTTGAAAAAACATCCATACTCGCTCTATGAAACTGAATTAGAGCTGGAGCTCACATACCCTCCTCATCTAACATGAGTTGGGTTCAAAACGCAAGCGTTAGATGCTCTTTACAGACCATAATGGGCTCACCATGCCTTCTGTCCAGGCTCCCTTGCCCCCTGTCTAGTGTTATTTCCAGGCCCCAACTCATCGGCGACCCATTGCCTGATCTCTACCGCAGGACACTGAGGCTCCACACTTACCTGCTTCTTACGCACTATACAGACCAGTGCTCATGACTCTCTGGTCTTATGGGCACGAGGGCAGGGCTCACAAGTACTGAGACAGGCAGACTGTGGTGGGGAAGAGGAATTCAGACACTGGGGCATGGAGGTACAAACTCAACTACTGGGACAGGAATATACAGCCGCAGAAACAGGGAAAGTGAGATATAGACTGATCCAGTGGGGCAGAGAGATATGGACTCAAAAACAGGAAAGCAGTTAAAAACTCAGACCTTGGGACAGGGAGCAATGCTTGGTGTCAGGAACTCAGACACTGGGAGAGGGAGGGATAGACAAAGATATTGGGACAGAGAGATATGGAATCAGACACTGATAAAAGAAGTTGTGAGCTCAGACATAGGGACAGAGAGATGGGACTAGAACAGGGAGCAATAGACTCAGACACTGGGACTGGGAGCTATGACTTAGACAGTGAGGCAGTGATGTGGGTCTTGCCAGACATGTGTTGCAGGATGTGGGAAGGGAATGCGGCCTGTCCCTCTGCAATTGAATATAAAGCTGTGGGAAGTTCTGTCTGACTGCTGAAGAGCTGCCACACAAAAGAGGCCTGTGACCCTTCCAGGATCACAAGCAAGCTTTACCTCAGAGTGGGCAGAGTGAGGCACGAGTGAGACACAGGTGACAATGGAGGACAGTATCAAGTGGATGAAGGAGACCTAAAAATAGTTTCATTTCACTCTTTGGATCCGCTGTCTCGTACCACAACCCTTTCCCGCCTCTGTCCAGTCAGACATCAAACCTACGAGCTACTGGTGGTCTGTGGGAGCGAATGATCATACTTTAAACAGGGGACTTTCCTGCCCCCTAAAATGTCTCTACTATCGTTTTCCCCTAGAGCCCCCATAGCCATCCGAGTGGGTGTCCCCGACCAGTAGATATGCACCAGTGAAACAATCTTTTTTCCATGATGGTTACAGAAATAACGTGCTTCGAAGCATCTCTAGAACCCCAACTCGATTGGCTCATGAGAAGCCTAGACCCAGGAGCACCACAAATGGCAATAGCCCCATTTTGAAAGAGACGTAAACGTCCCAGTACTCCAGGAGCACCTGAAAAAGTCAAGCACTGGCTCCTTTTTTCTCTCCAAGAGTTCCAATGGTCATCCTGTTGTCAGGGGCCGTTGAGAGATATTGAAAACCCATTCTTTGCATCACATAACATCATGCACCTGGTTAAGTGGCTTATCACAACATGAAAAGGCCCCTCTGCTGAATTTGATGAAGTGTCTCAGTCTCCCATATCTCACAGGTAAACATTGGCCTTGGGTATGGTTGGGCCCCCACTGAAGATTTGGGGGCCCTTTGAATGCTTGGGGGTGCCTATGCTTCAGGGGCCTCTGTTACATCCCTATCCTAATCCCCCTCAAGCTTGATCTTTCCAAGTTGGTGGACTCTACTGAATGTTTACCCAAACTGAGCAGCCAAGCCAGCTGAGCAGCCCCGAACCATACCATTGTGCTTGGCTGGTTTGGGATCCATCGAGTGATTGCTGGTCTGGTAGAGAACAAAAAGCTCTCTAACAAAGTACCTACAAAGTTGACTTCATGGCCTAACACTTGATTGGTGTTTACCCCAGAGAATGTATGTATGTGTTGTACGTATAAAGTGTTGTTAATGCTATCTTTAATAATCTGATCAAATAAAAGAGTAAGAAACTTTGCAAGGTCAGGGGCTGTTTATCGTCAAGAACAGATGATGTAATGTGTCCCTACAGATACAATTCTAGACAGCAAAATCAAATGACATGAATTAAACAAGCCTCTTGACACAAATGAAATGGAGACCATGAAGGTTTGTTAAAACGTTAATGTCTATTTCAGAAGGCAACATTATAATCTTTCTTGAAATTATTTAAAATGCAGAATAAATCTGATATAAGGAATAATCATAAAGCTCTATGAATTGCAGAAATAAATAAACACTAACAAATGCAGCAAGTAAATCTCAAACAGAATTAATCAAATATTCTAAGTCCGATATATGCAGCAAAATCAGTATAAGTCTGCTCTCTAAGAATCAGGAAAGGAAACCAGAAGCTAGAAATCCCAAGTATGATGACCAAAAGTCTGGCTCACGACAAGATTAGGCCCTTTTTAGGTCGAGCCTGGGTAGCGCATGCGCTGCTGCGAGGCATGCAGTAGTGGAGTATGGCTTTGAAGCCCGCCCATATTTTTAATTGGCTTGGCTTCCGAGTTGTTATTTGGCTTGTTAGTCCCTCCTTGGTAGCACCTCGCCTGCATTTGTAACCTCCCATTGCGACTGGTCCTTTTACTCTTGTTGCAACACAGTTTGTCTTATTTAGTCTGTAAGCACTATTTTCATTAACCCTTTGGGTGCTCATGACGGCATGGTTCCATCATGAGCACATGCTCAGAAAATCCCTCTGCTGCAGACAGCAGAGGGATTTCCCTTTTTATTTTTGCCTGGGGAGGTGGGGAACAGCTTCCCCAACTCCCCAGGTATTTCCTTGCAATGATGATCGCGCCCATGGCATGCAATCGTTATTGCAACGAAAACAAAACTGAAACTTAGATTCAGTTTTGGTGCTTGTGGGGATATCTCAGCCCCCCCGAGCACCGAAACAGATGGGAGGGGTATCGCTGGAAAGTGGAGAATCTCCTCTTTCCAATGGTTCCCTTCCCTAGTGGGCAGGAGGGCAATCCCCAATCAGGGATCCACCCACTAGCACCAGGGAGGGGGGAGCGGCCCCTTGGGCATGGACCTTTGCTCCCCACATATTTTTTGGGGCATAACAGTCTTTCTGCCCCCAATCTGCCCCACCCGGGGGGCAGAAAGCCCACTAGAAACCAGGGATTTTTTTTACTGATGTTGGGGTGGGGGCTGCCCAAAAAGGGAATGGCAATGCCCCCACCTCCCCAGAGAAATGTCAGTCTTTCTGCCCCCCCTGGGGGCAGATGGGGGTACTAGCCACCAATCTGCCCCCGGGGGGGCAGAAAGCCCACTAGAAACCAGGGATTTATTTTATTGATGTTGGGGTGGGGGCTGCCCACAATGGGCATGAAAATGCCCCCACCCCCAGTGAAATTCCAGTCTTTCTCCCCTTTTCCATGGTACCCTTCCCTACTGGATACCGGCTTGGGGATCACCCAAGGACGGCGATCCCCAAGCAGGGATCCACCGAATAGCACCAGGGAGGGGGGAGCGGCCCCTTGGGCAAGCGTCTTTGCTCCCCCCATATTTCTTTGGGCATAACAGTCTTTCTGCCCCCCTGGGGCAGATGGGGGCAGTAGCACCCTATCTGCCCCCCTGGAGGGGGCAGAAAGTCCACTAGAAACCAGTGATTTTTTTTATTAGTGTTGTGGTGGGAGCTGCCCAAAAAGGGCATGGCAATGCCCCCTCAGAGAAATGTCAGTCTTTCTTCCCCCACGGGGCATACAGGGACAGTAGCCCCCACTAGAAAGCAGGATTATTTTTTATTGATGTTAGGGTGGGGGCTGCCCAAGATGGGTAGGCCAATGCCCGCACCCCCCCAAAATAATGCAACAGTCTTTCTGGTCCCCCAGGGGCAGATGGGGTCAGTAGCCCCTGATCTGTCGCCGGGGGGGGGGGCAAAAAGCCCACTAGGAAACAGGGATTTATAAAAAAAAATTATAATGCAGGGGTGGGGCCTGCCTAGAATATGCATGATAATGCCCCTGCTTCAAAAACAATGACCAGTCTTTTTGCCCCTCCCGGGAGACATATTGGGGCATTAGCCCCTGCTCCCCCAGGGCAGACAGAAAGCCTACTAGGCCTCAGGAAATATTATTTTTTAATTCAGGGGTGAGGTCAGTCCAGAATGGGCATGCCAATGTCCTCACCTCCCAAAAACAAATGCCACAGTCTTTCTGCCCCCCGGGTGGCGGATGGGGTCAGTGGCCCATGATCTGCCCCCAGGGGACCAGAAAGCCCACTATGCGCCAGCGATCACGCTGGCTTTTTTTATGCGTGGGGGTCGTGACTGCCAATGCCCCACCCCCCCAAAAAACACATATTCACAGTGAAAACTGACCCTTTTTTGCAAAGTGCCTAGCTGCAGATTTTGAACCCTAGCTCTGCCGGCACCTAGGGAAACCTAGCAAACCTATACATTTTTTAAAACTAGACACACAGGGGAATCCAGGATGGGGTGAATTGTCTGGCACCCACCAGGTTCTGTTACACAGAATCCCTAGCAAACCTCAAACTTTGGGAAAAAAAGCACATTTTCCTCACATTTCTGTGGTGTAAAGTTCTGGAATCTGCGTGGATCCACCAGGTTCTGTTACACAGAATCCCTAGCAAACCTCAAACTTTGTAAAAAGAAAAAGCACATTTTCCTCACATTTCTGTGGTGTAAAGTTCTGGAATCTGCGTGGATCCACAAATTTCCTACCACCCAGCATTCCCTTCAGGTCTCCCGATAAAAATGCTACCTCACTCGTGTGGGTGGGTCAATACTCATGCCCGCACAAGTGTCCTACCCCACAGCGTTCTCCTTAGTGTCCCGAGTAAAATGATACCTCACTTGTGTGGGTGTCCAATGCAGAATTGGCTAAAAACTTTTTTTTTTTTAAATGTAGCGCTTTGAATTCTTGGTGCTATACCCTTAATCCCTATCTTTTGGGCTCTTCCCAGTCACAGGCCCTTGCCCCACCCACACAAGTGAGGTATCATTTTACTCGGGAGATTGAGGGGAATACTGTGGGGTAGGACATGTGTGCCGTCACGGTGATTCCACCCAAAAATATGTGGAAAATTTGTTTTTTTAAGGTATATTTTAGGTTTGCAGGGCATTCTGGTAGGATAAGGTTGGGGGATCCACGCAAGCTATACCGCGCTGGACTCCCCCAGGTGTCTAGTCTTGAGAAATGTGTGGGTTTGGTAGTTTCCCAGGAAGGCAGCTGAGCCTGGGCCCAAAAACCCAGGTGACCCCCTTGCAAAAACAAATTTCCTACCACCCAGTGTTCCCCCAGGTCTCCTGATAGAAATGGTACCTCACTCGTGTGGGTGGGTCAAGTACCTGTAACAGTCAAGGGCCCAAAACGTATTGAGGGCACATCAAAATGACCTGGTTTTGCAAGGGGGGGGTCACCTGGGTTTTTGACCCAGGGCTCGGTGGCCATCTTGGGAAACTACCAAACCCACACGTTTCTGAAAACTAGCCACCCAGGGGAGTCCAGCGAGGTATGGCTTGCGTGGATCCCCCAACGTTTTCCTACCCAGAATGCCCTGCAAACCTTAAATTTAGCCGGCACGAATGTCCTACCCCACAGCGTTCCCCTCATTCTCCCAAGTAAAATGATACCTCACTTGTGTGGGTGGGGCAAGGGCCTGTGACTGGGAAGAGCCCAAAACATAGGGATTATGGGTATAGCACAGAGAATTCTAAGCGCTACATTACTTTAAAAATAGGTTTTTAGCCAATTTTGCGTTGGACACCCACACAAGTGAGATATCATTTTACTTGGGACACTAAGGAGAATGCTGTGGGGTAGCACATTTGTGCGGGCACAGTGATTCCACAGAAAAATATGTGGAACATTTGTTTTTTCCAGCTAAATATGAGGTTTCAGGGGATTCTGCGTAGGGAAGCATTGGGGGATCCACGCAAGCCATACATCATTGGACTCCCCAGGGTGTCTAGTTTTCAGAAATGTATGGATTTGGTAGGTTTCCTTAGATGGCGGCGAGCCTGGGGCAAAAACCCCAGGTGCTCCCTCCCAAAACTATGTAGTTTTGTTATAGGTAATTTTGAAGTCTCCACAGTACAATTTGGGCCATTTCCTGTTGCAGCCACTATGCCTACCCACACAAGTGAGGTACCATTTTTATCGGGAGACGTGGGGGGACGCTGCGTGGTAGGAAATTTGTGGATCCACACAGATTCCAGAACTTTCCCACACAGAAAGTTGAGAAAAAAGTGATTTTTTTCAGCTAAATTTGAGGTTTGCAGGGGATTCTGGGTAGGGCAAGGTTGGGGGACCCATACAAGCCATACCTTGCTGGATTCCCCAGGGTGTCTAGTTGTCAGAAATGTGTGGGTTTGGTAGGTTTCCCCACATTCCCGCCGAGCCTGGGCCAAAAACTCATGGCACCCCCCTTTGCAAAACCAGGCTGTTTTGTGATAGGTAATTTTGATGTTGCCTCAATAGGTTTTGGGCCCTTGCCTGTCGTGGGTACTTGACCCAACCACACAAGAAGACTTTGGGGAATGCGGGGTGGGTGGTATTTTGTGGATCCAACAGATTCCAGATCTTTCCACCACAGAAATGTGAGGAAAATGTGGTTTTATTGACAGATTTTGAGGTTTGCAAACAATTTTAGGTAACAGAACCTGGTGAGAGCCAAATAAGTGACCCCATCCTGGATTCCCCTGGGTATCTAGTTTACAAAAATGTATAGGTTTGATTGGTTTCCCTAGGTGCCGGCAGAGCTAGGGTTCAAGATCTACAGCTAGGCTCTTTGCAAAAAAAAGGTCAGTTTTCACTGTGAAAATGTGGTGTGTCCACGTTGTGTTTTGGGCCTTTTCCTGCCGCGGGCAATAGGCCTACCCACACAAGTGAGGTATTATGTTTCTCGGAAGACTTTGGGGAATGCGGGTGTGTGGAATTTTGTGGATCCACGCAGATTCCAGAACTTTCCACCACAGAAATGGGAGGAAAATGTGTTTTTCTTGACAAATTTTGAGGTTGGCAAGGGATTCTGGCTACCAGAACCTGGTGACAGCCAGACAAGTCACCTCATCCTGGATTCCCCTGGCTGTCTAGTTTTAAAAAAATATACAGGTCTGCTAGGTTTCCTGGCAGAGCTAGGGTTCAAAATCTACAGCTAGGAACTTGGCAACAAAAAGGGTCAGTTTTCACTGTGAAAAGGTGGTGTGTCCACGTTGCATATTGGGCCGTTTCCTGTCGCGGGTACTAGACCTACCCACACAAGTGAGGTACCATTTTGCTTGGAAGACTATGGGGAATGCGGGGTGGGTAGAATTTTGTGGATCTATGCAGATTACAGAACTTTCCACCTCAGAAACGTATGGAAAATGTGTTTTTTGAATAATGTGTAGGTTTGCAAGGGATTCTGGGTAAGAGAACCCGGTGAGAACCAGACAAGTCGCCCCATCCTGGATTCCCCTGGGTGTCTAGTTTTCAAAAACGTATAGGTTTGCTAGGTTTACATAGGTGCCGGCAAAGCTAGGGTTCAAGATCTACAGCTAGGCTCTTTGCAAAAAAAAGGTCAGTTTTCACTGTGAAAATGTGGTGTGTCCATGTTGCGTTTTGGGCCTTTTCCAGCCGCGGGCACTAGGCCTACCCACACAAGTGAGGTACCATTTTTCTCGGAAGACTTTGGGGAATGCGGGTGTGTGGAATTTTGTGTATCCACGCAGATTCCAGAACTTTCCACCACAGAAATGAGAGGAAAATGTGTTTTTCTTGACGAATGTTGAGGTTTGCAAGGGATTCTGGCTAACAGAAACGGGTGAGAGCCACACAAGTCACCTCATCCTGGATTCCCCTGGCTGTCCAGTTAAAAAAAATATATAGGTTTGCTAGGTTTCCCTAGGTGCCGGCAGAGCTATGGTTCAAAATCTACAGCTAGGCACTTTGCAAAAAAAGGGTCACTTTTCACTGTGAAAATGTGGTGTGTCCACGTTGCGTTTTGGGCCATTTCCTGTCGCTGGCATTAGGCCTACCCACACAAGTGAGGTACCATTTTGCTGGGTAGACGTTGGGGAATGCAGGGTGGGTGGCATTTTGTGCATCCACGCAGATTCCAGAACCTTCCACCACGGAAATGTGAGGAAAATGTTTTTTTTTTAATACAAATTTTTAGGTTTGAAGGAATTCTGGGTTACAGAACCTGGTGAGAGCCAGCCAAGTCACCCTATCCTGGATTCCCTTGGGTGTCTAGTTTAAAAAAAGGTATAGGTCTGTTAGGTTTCCCTAGTTGCCGGAAAAGCTAGGGTTCAAAATTTACAGCTAGGCACTTTGCAGAAAAAGGGTCAGTTTTCACTGTAAAAATAAAGTGTCCACATTGCATTTTGAGCCATTTCCTGTCACGGGCACTAGGCCCACCCACACATGTGAGGTACCTTTTTATCGGGAGACTTAGGGTAACACAGAATTGTAGAGGAACCATTATTACCTATCTGACTTTCGATGCATTTCTACTTTCCAAATGAAAGACAATGTGTAAAAAAGAAGTCACTTTGAAAAATGTCCTATGATTCTCATGCTAGTATGGGATCTTACAATTTCGGAAATGTGCAAATATCTACTGTTTCTAAACTCTATATTTTTTTCCTATTTCAGAAATACATAGGTGTCTTTCATACCGATTTTTCCATGTATATATTTTCCCAAATTAATTGCTATATATCCGGTACATAATAAAAAAAAACATTGCAAGACGCTGCTTAGTTCTTGGGTTTGGGTTCGTTAGGTTCTTGGTGAACCTACAAGTCCTATATATCCCCACAACCAGAGTGGTCCAGTGGATGTAATGGTAGATTGCTTTCAAACAGCTGTCATAATTAGAAGAAGTTACATGTGAAAACATTGGCACAAATGGCTGTCCTTTTAAAATAATTTTCAATGTTTCTATATTCAACTGTTAATTTCTATAAAGAAACCCTGAAGGATTTACACAAATGACCACTTTCTGAATTCAGAATGTTGTCTACTTTTCTAAAATGTATAGCTTACCAGTATCCATTATTGCTTTCATGCCCATTTCTACCATTAACTGGAAGAAGGTTGAAAGCATTAAAAATAGCAAACATCGGCTATGTCCCAGTAAAATTCCAAAACTGTGTAAAAATGTTGGTTTTCTGACAAAGGTCTGTCAGTCCCTAAAAGCTGGGAAAATGGTGATTTCAGACCCACAAACTTGTTGATACCATTTGCAGGGAAAAATACAGACGCTTTCATTTGCAGCACTTTTTTCCCATTTTTCAAAAAAAAAAATAATTTAACTGTATTTTGGCTTATTTCTGGATCCCCTCCAGGGAAATCCACAAACCATGGGTACCTTTAGAATCCCCATGATGTTGGAAGAAAAGGACACAAATTTGGTGTGGATACCTTATGTAATCAAAGAGTTACAGGGGCCTACGCATGAACTACCCCAAATAGCCAAAAAAAGGCTTAGCACAGGGGGAGGAAAGACCTAGCAGCGAAGGGGTTAATGAGTTTCTCCAACTGCAGGCACGACATGCTTTCCTCACCATGCACACTTTCACTTTCAAGCAGCCCCAGACAATGGCAGCCACTTATTTGAAGTGAAATAGGTCTCGCATTTACAAGAGTTTGAACTATTGGCATTGTAAATGACAATAGCTTAAAACCTCGTAAATGTGAGACCTATTGCATTGCAAATGCTTATTTAATCAGTGGTGTGTCTATCAATAGTGCAGCAAGTGAGTGGCACCATGACAGGGTGCGAGGGGCCCACTGCACCGTGATTATATCTCTTTTTTAGTCCTGAAACAGAGGGAAGGGGCCATTCTCCCTTGCCTGCACTAGGGCCCATGAACCCCTAGATACACACTGTCTCTACATGCCACTTTGCCTCTTCATAATTGAGCAATTCCAGTGAAAGAGACAGTTATGCAAGGATCTCCTTATTGCCCCTCCTCATACCAGTTGTTACTTTGTGAGGAGTTCTGCATCAATGGGACAAATGTAATAGACAAGGGTGGGATGGAATAACGTCACCTTGTTTTTGTCTACCTTGGAGAAGATGGTTATCATTTTGGATAAGGTAATCTTATTTTTTGCATCAGTAGAGAATTCTGATTCTTGTTTATACTTTGCTAGCGAAAGCCTTGCTTTTGCATTTCACGAGAACGCTTAAACCTCGCTGCCAGGTTTTCATATTTAATCTCAAATTTCTCAGCCTTAGCAGAGGGGCAGGGAGTAATCAAAGGCACAATTTATAGCCCCTCTTGTAGCAGGGCTTTAATTTACTAATGTTTGTCTTTTATTTACTCTATTGTGAACTTCAAGTACATTGTGTCATGTTTTAATCCTTGAGATGCTGAGGCATTTCTAACCCAATACTGAGTCTGTTTTTTAATGTTTGTGGCAGTTCACGCTTAGTCCTTCATAACTGTTCGCCACAAATGGTATCATAGCCACATTTTCATCCCTTCTTCCCACCATATACTGGGGATTAAAAAGGTGCCCAGAGTTTATGTTTTCCTTTGCAGAGAACTGAGAAAGTACCCAAAATAAGGCATTTTAGGGGAGAGTTGAGGAGGGGGGGTAATATGGGGGAGGGGAGTTGGCTGTGCTATGATTACCACCTTCCCGACTTCAAGGAGCAAGTAGGGCTGTAAAGAAAATGTATATGATAGTTTTTGCATTTTCTAACTGGTAGTTCATTTCTCCTATGTTTTGTAGTTTCAACCACGTACTTGAAGTTTTGAGTCATTCAAGAAAGCTATACATTTATGAAAAGTAGATAAAATTCAGAATTTTACAGGAGGCCATACGCGAAGACTTCTCATGGTTTTCCCCAACAAATTAATTGTTGACATGAAAAATAATCGGAATAAGAAAAACATAAATTTGTGACAATTTCATCTGTAATTTTTTGCCCCGATTGCCAAATTACCAATGTCATACACTGTATGTCTTTGAGGCCCTTCTCATTGCAGGGATATCTAGTGTTTGTTAGCTGTTCAAAAACGATGCCCAGAGCCAACAACTGGACGACAACTTATAACAAATTTTCATTGTGTATTGACTATCCAGCATTTCGTCTGATAAAATGTAATGACTGAAAAATGGGTATGAATGAAACCGATGAATTCTTTAAATGTGCATAAGATTCTTAGTTTAGAAATCATGGTTATTTGTTCAACTCTGAATTTTACCCATTCTATCATGTGATTCAGATGGCATTTTGCAAATTCCTTTTCTTTCTTGCACGTTGACTTATATTTGGAAGCCAAAAATAGAGGGATATTCAACTGGTAATAAACAATGGTTTACTATTCTGTGTTCCCACACTTCTCCTACTAAAACTGGTACTCCGCTTGAGGGGCTGGGCCTAATACCTGCAAGAGAAAAGGCCCCTAATCTTGACGTGGGGGGCCAGAATTATCATTAATTGACACAGCGAAACGCAGCAAGAAAATTTGCGGCGCTGTGTCAAATCGAGAGAGCAGGAATGCACCATATTTACTAACATATGGCACATTCTTGCCCTTTCTCTGTGCTGGCGCAATCAGTGCAGCCTAGTGCCAAAGCTGGCACCCTTGCTTTAAGGAGCAAGGGGGCCTGCCTTGCTGGAATACCTTCCTGCACAAAGACAATCCTTAAAGGCGTTTTCCTCTTTCTAAGTGTGCTGTAGAGTTCAGCACACCGAGAAAGAGAAAAAAAGGAGAAATAAATATATTTTTCCTCATTGCGCCTCGATCTGGAAGGCACAGTATTTTGACGTATTCCCATGTTTACCTTTCTTGGTAAATCTGGGAATACGCCAAAATACTTGGGTGAATGCGTGGAACACCCACGCTTCATCCATGTAACACCTTTCCGGCACAGAGTAACGCAATGCAGCAACTTGCACTGCGTTGCGTTAGTCCAGATTTACCAGGCAACACAGAGCCATGCAAGGTGGCTTTGCATGGCTTGGTAAATCTGGCTTAAGGATTTTGTTGCTGTTGCATCACTTTGCAAGGGAAACAAAATCCTTTGATAAACCTGAGCCCAAAATTAATCTTTACGGTGATGCGTGTAGCTGTGGAATTTGGACCCACAGAAACCTACCAAATCTGGACATTTCTGAGAAATAGACACCGAGGGGATTCAATGGTGGTGTGACTTGCGTAGATTCCACTATGTTTTCTTGCCCACAATGCCCTGCAAACCTCAAACTTTTGTTGAAATAATTAATCATCCTCTCATTTCTGTGACGGAAAGTTTTAGAATCTGCGGGGAACCACATAATTCCCACACTTCTGTTGACAACAACAGTACCCCACTTGTGTGCACATTTAAGGAGAAAGAAGGAAAACACTGATGCATTTTCATTGCAAGGTCCAATAGTTGTTCACCAACCATCGTCAAACTATAAACAAAACCAAAAACAGTGTTCTTTTCAAGACTGTTCAAATAAAGACAAAATTCTTACCAAAAACACATAAGACGAGGTCATTTTATAATCCTCAAGAATTATCTTTACTAACTCCTCAGACCGTCCTACAAGACAGAGCAAAATATTTGAATAATTAGGTCTGATTTAGGGTTTGGTTTGTAAATTTTCTATTTTCCTTTCTGATGGAAAGTAGGCAGGGAAGGAAATGTTTACAGATTAGGGTGCTCCCTCAGGATGGCTGGGCACTGCCCATGAAAGTGGAAGTATCTACCACAGCAGGACCCACCTTAGTGAAGAAATACTCTAATAGAAATCTACCAATACCTATAGTTTTCAGCAAAGGTGAACTTTGGTAACTACCCTTAACCTTTTCTAAAGGATTAATATTTTTGTAGTGCTGTTTGGTATTCAAGAATCATTTGTGAATCTGGGAATTAAAAGAAAAAATAAAGGGATCTGATTTTGCTACAGAACTTTTTTCCTATCTTCCCTTTGGGAACTACGGGTCTCAAGTAGGAATTGCGGTTCGGAGAGATTTGATTGACTGCCTTAAGAGAACAAAATCTCATGCAGTAGGGATTTAAGTATGCGGGACCGGACTCTGTGTCTTGAAGTAAAATTTTAAAGGCATGTGACTGGGCAAATAAGGCACTCTCTCACCTCCAGGCTATCATGGGGATACTCTTAAAGTGCCCCCCTAAGTTTGAATTTAAAAAAAGAAAAATTTTGGGAATTCAAGATTACATTTTTGAAGCTCAAATTCCTGACAGCAAAAAAATTGCATTCAGGAACTGGTTGCCAAGACAGATATCATAAATTTGTGAATAGTAAACAGGAACCACGATTCCAAAGCTCCAGGGCATGAAGCGTACCTCAAATTTGCAAAAGCATTTTAGATTAGTCAAATTTGAAGACCAAAAGCCAAACTCTGCTGTCAACCCTCATTGACAGCAGGGGATAGCCACTGGCTAGACTGCAGGCCAGGCGTTGAGGCCATCCCGTGATGCACAAGCCAAAGTCTGTCAGTTGGGCGCAGCAGGAGTTACTCATCAATGGCAGCTTGGAGTCACCCTAACCCCTTTTGCCATGGGTAGGCCGAGGGTTGGAAAATTATTACATTATGAAAAAAACCTTGAGATAGACTGAAAAAAACACTTAAAAAAAACTGAAGTATGGTTCTTGCTCAAAAGCCTATGACCACTGAAATTCGCTAGTTATGGTTACCAATGCAACCAATGCACACAACACATTCCATAAAGTGCTGCCTGCCATGTTCAAATTTACCAATGGCATGAAAATGAAAAAAATGAAAAAGCTGTCAAGAAAGCAAGAAGATGGGCAGTGCGAGTTATGGCATATGTTATGCACGTTGGTAATCATAACTGATTATGAGCCAGAACCATAATGGTGTTTTTTTCAGTGACATTATGTACATTGTATGTGCGTGTATGTAGTTATATGTATATATATATATATATATTCACTAAAAAAACCATAGGTTTCAGGGACGTTATAGTTAATTGGACATTTGACTCATATAAAACCAGAGAAATTCCCCTGTTATTGTTAGTTGAGCTAACTATAACTCGCATGACCACAATGCACTGCTGATGATGTCACATACTGCATCACTCATGACATGGTCACATCACTGATGACATCACTGATGACATCTCATATGACATCACTGATGACATCACTGATGACATCATCCAGTGAATGTGTGTTTCTGTAAAGTTGAAATATTTTTCATATATAACTATGCAAGGTGTATTGAAGAATGACTGCATTTACAACTGCCTGAAGGGATTATTTAGAAGGTGCGTGACTGACTGTATAAGTGAGTGATTGAACGTGTCTTGTGAATGCATGGGTTAGTGACTACACTGTGTGAAAGTCTGTATTAGTCTCTCAGTTGGTGTGTAAGCAACTGCATGGGTTGCTGAATAGCTACATGAGTATCTATATGGGTTATTGATTTGTTGTCTGAGTATCTGTATGCATCCCTGAGTGTCTGTATGGGTGGGTAGCGGGTGTATGACTCTGTGCATAGATGTCTGAGTGGGTAATTCACTGGTTGTATGGATTCAAAAGCATATCTGGGAAGGGCTGTATGGATGAGTTACTATGTGTATGGGTGTGTTGGTGAGTGAATGAATGTCTCAGTGGTATATGTGTAAATAACTACATATGTTTTAAGGCACTATATGTGAGTGTTGGAGTATATAAATGACTATACATGAGAGTAAGTTATTTGAAGAGTTTGTGTATACATGAGTGCCTGCTTGTATCAGTAATTGTATAAGACAGTAAATATGTGTTAGTGTCTATAAATAAGTGATATGGTGTGTCTGTAAATAACAGACTTGGTGTGTATAACTGTATACATGAGTAAATGGATATGTGATTGATTCTTTGCATTACTGACTAGGTGTGTGAGTAACTCTATGGATGACTGCATGTAGAGATGTATGAGTGCATATTATACTACTGTACTGATGAGTAACTACATGTATAAGTGACTGGATGTGTGTGTAGATCTAGGAAACAGTGAGTGGTATGTAGTATATGGCATTGTTGTGTGTATAGTTTCATAAATTGTAGCCTGCATTTTAGAATGGGTGTATCAAAGTTTATATTAGGGCATCAGTATGTGCATCAGATTATCACGTGGATGATGTAATCAGTGATGTCATCAGTGATGTCATTTGAGATGTCATCAGTGATGTCACTGACCATGTCATGAGTGATGTAATATGTGACATCATCAGCAGGGCATTGTGGGCATGTGAGTTATATTTAGCTCAACTAACTAAAACAGGCAAATTTCTCTGGTTTATATGAGTCAAATGTCCAACTAACTATAGCGTCCCTGAAACCTATGTTTTTGTTAGTGAATTTCAAAGGTTTTTTAAATGCTAATTCCTAACTATAACGTCTGTAAAACCTATGATTTTTTCAGTGCATTTCAAAGGTTTTTTAAATGCTAATTCCTAACTATAAAGTCTGTAAAAATATGTTTTTTTCAGTGAATTTCGAAGGTTTTTTAAATGTTAATTTCATATTATAATGTTTATAAAACCTATATTTTTTCTATTTTTAAAAAAAATATTTTGGAACTCTATTATACTTCTTTTTTTGTAACTTTAAAAATTAAGTAATGTTTTATACCGGTAGTGTACGAAGCTCCATCACCACGCGAATCCTATCCGCCATATTGCCAAACTCGTAAAGGATGCACATTTCGTATCCAACCAATTCGTGGCACCGTGTCCCGCGTAACATCATATACGTATGAGTTTGCGCCAGCTGCTACATCGGTATCCGATGGGTACGCAGTACCAAGCCACGCGTTACATCATGTACGTATGGGGTTGTGCCCGCTGCGTGCTGCGTATGTGGCGAGTGCATGCTGCCAGGCCCTGTGTTACGTCATAGATGTATGGTGTCATGCCGGGTATGCCTTTCCCTTGGTTCTTTTTGGTCTCAAAACTATATCTAAATAACTTTAAACTATATATGAGAGCAAGCGATAATCTTAAATATTTTAAACATTAATATATTTCTAACAGTAATAAACTTATATTATGATAAATATATTTTCTCAAAATCTTGTCGGGTGCGGCCTCCTTGCGCCCTCGATGCGCGATTGCCATGTGACCTTAAAAAAGCATTTTATTAGTTCATAACATTTCCCATTGTAACAGTTGAAGGACCCCACCCATTTTAGTCATTCTCTCTACAGCGTTTGATGAGACACACCCCTTCTGCTTAGAGAGCTTTTTTGAAAAGTTGTTTTGCTGTGTACACATATCTTCTACTACACACAACATGCAACGATCATCTTGATCAATATTCATGGTCTGTACTTTAGCCATCCACGTGTGATGGCCATGCATCTCAAACGTTACATCAAAAATCATTTGTGTGTTACACGATGCCCTGGGTGTGTGTGTGTGTGCACATTATTGTGCTGCCTTTTGGCCTAGGTATTGCTGACCCGAAGGGGTATCATCAGCCAAGGGCAGAGTGCACATCCTAGATCACATGTGACAAACAGTAAACAGTAATGTGTACATTTGTATTGCTCTATTCACTGTTGTCAGGCTTTACAAGTATAGTAGTGTGTCATGTGTGAGACTTTCAGATTCACGTTTGGCATGCATTGGTTGACTATAATGAATGTTATCACTATTTATGACATAGCCTCACTGCTGAGCCTCTCTCCATCCGAGCACATTCACATGTGTGCGCTTCGCGATAGCAACACTTTCAATAATACCACACACCATTGACATGAGTGTCTGCGCATATCCGCAACCTTGACAATGACATGTGATGTTGGCCATTCAATGTTTTTGAGCCGCATCTCATTAGCGATAGTTGCCGCCCTCCCGGTACATGCTACATTAATGTAAATTGCGCATTTTGCGACATCAAAACTGCAACAGAAACACACATAAGTACATTTCCTGGCCAGGCAGGAACTGAACAACTCCCAGGTCCCCGGAACTATTATTCACACCCCTACGCTCGCCTGGCGTACCCAAGCCCAGCCCACTTTGCGTACGTATAAATAGGATAACGACGCCGCCACATGTCCCAGTTCTTCTACACTGCCTCAGGTGATATGGCCGCATCCACCTCGCATATCACAATGGGCAATAAAAAAAGGGATCCATAAGGCGTACACCATCGTCGCAATCAACACTGCACCTAAATTGTGAACCCTGCTGCCCGTCGTGTTTGGACACACAACAATGACAGCAGGTGAGCAGTGGGGCCTGGGTGCACAGGGGCTGCAATTGAGCGCGATCCTGCAGGAGGGGTTGGGTGCATCAGCCTGGGTGCGCAGGTACAAACAAGCGATATTGCCCTGCTTAATAATGTGTTCTCTGACCTCATTCAGTCACATGTCTGTCTCATTTTAAGCACCTGCTGGACCATACTGTAGACCTGAGCCAGCCTTGTGTATTCTCATGCACTCCAACTCCTCTTTGAATCACGATTACCACTAACAGTTTGAAGATCATATTTCAAGAAGGAAGGATGCACTCAACTGGTGTTCTCTTTTAACGTTGAAAGAAACCTTCATTTACCTCAAGACGTTTCCAATATTATATTTTTTCTCCCTTTTCAGACACTGGGTTAGTGGAGCCAAAATGGGCGGAGCGGATGCTCACCCTATGATGATGCCCTGGGCATTCTGACACCTTCCATGTGGTATCAAGACACCGTCCCCGACCGGAGACCTGCTGGGCCACCCTGATAGCGGAACCCCGGAGTTGGAGCTCGCACCGGCACGTCCTTGGATACACCAGTTTTGGCAGGTGAACAGTCAAGCATCGGCGCGCATGAGCGGGAATTGAGCACAGTGCGGAGAAAGGGGCTGGAGTGCAGCAGCCTGGGTGCACAGGTGCAGGCAAGCGATGTTGCCATAGATAATAATGTCATCTCTGTCCTCATTCATATCTCTGTTTCATTTTAAGGACTTGAAATAGGACGTGCTGCACCGCACTCTTTCTCGCGGACCCCAGCGTCCCAGACACACAGGTGACGGGAGGTGAACAGTGAGGGCTGGGTGCAGTAGGCCGGTGCTCTGTCTCCTCCTCGCTCTGTTCTTTACTATTCTGTGTTCCCACACTTCTCCTGCTAAAACTAATTATCATTATTTGACACAGCGAAACACAACAAGACAATTTGCGCCGCTGTGTCAAATCGAGAGAGCAGGAATGCACCATATTTACTAACATATGGCACATTCTTGCCCTTTCTCTGTGCTGGCGCAATCAGTGCAGCCTAGCGCCAAAGCTGGCACCCTTGCTTTACGGAGCAAGGGGGCCTGCCTGGCTGGAATACCTTCCTGCACAAAGACAATCCTTAAAGGCATTTTCCTCTTTCTAAGTAATGTAATCTCTGTCCTCATTCATATCTCTGTTTCATTTTAAGGACTTGATGGACCGCACTCTTTCTCGCGGACCCCAGCATCCCAGTCACACAGGTGACAGGAAGTGAACAATGAGGGCTGGGTGCAGTAGGTCGGCGCTCTGTCTCCTCCTCCCTCTGTTCTTTTCACTCTCCCTCCCCTTCTCCCTTCCACCCACTCACTCCCTGTCCCGTTCTCTCTTTCCTCCGTTCATTCTCACTACCTTTCTTTTTCTCTTAGACATGGCACACATACTTATGTTTCTTTTTTGTCTTGCAGGTTTTGTATGCTGCTTCCGGAGGAGTTCCACCCACTTCTTTCATGTTTTACTGTTGTTTGAATAAACTTACATTTCCATTTATTTGTGTTCTGTTAATAAAAATTATTTTTTTTACCAATAAATAACTGAGTGTATGGGTCTTCCTTTTCTGACAACACTTGTCTTTAGTTTATTCTGAAAATCGGCGGTTGATAGTAGGTTATAAGGGAAATTTTGTTTAATTTTCCGGTGCACCTACCAAATATAAACCAACAGACTATTACATAAATTAAGCCTGGGTAATTGTACAACGGCAAGAGTTCTATGAAGGTATCACTTCAAAACACCATGAGTATTGCCTGTGTGATTTCAGAACCAATAAGGCACTGCCTAGGGTCACCGAGGCTTCAAGGACTGGCAAGCCCACCCTGCATATTTAAATAAAGCCCCGAAGGTTGCCGATTCGGGTCTTGAGTTGGCCTCAAAGTCCCCCGAACAATTTGTAAAACAATACCCGGGGAGGTGTCGATCCCCTAGTCTGCAAAACGTCTCTTTGCCCTCCTGCGCCTAATTTACATGCAAGATTAAGATCCCCAGTGCTGCAGAGACCCCGCAATATAATAATAGGATTGGCCCCGGAACATTACCCACCAGTGGGCTCATTTAAATGAATGGGTGAGAACCAGCTTCATTTTTTTTTCTCCATTTTTACCATCCGGTTCCGCTTTATTGAAACGATACAAGGTTTTCCTCCTTTCGCTTCAACGAGGCAAACAAGAATTTACTATCACAGGGTGCAAGCAATGCTCCCGCCCTGTAATAGCAAACATAAATTTCCCACGCTTGCACACCCCGGGACATTGTATGACCTGCGCCTGGGAGGTGGTGCTCTATGGGACCATGATGCTTTGTTTAATGCATAACTACAGAATTAGTATAAACGCATACTAACACTACTTGCACACGTGTGGTACAGCAACCAGAGTGTAGTGAAGAGGCAGAGGAAGCCCAAAATCAAAAAATATAAATCCTACCTGAGGTAGGATCACATAGTTCGATCAGCCGACGACCCTGGTATGAGTAGAAACAGATTCACCAAGACGACCCAGAGATGAGTAGAAACAGATTCACCAAGAAAACGGGTCTTCAGCACATGACCCTGGAATGAGTAGAAACAGATTCACCAAGAAAACAGGTCTTCAGCACAATGCAAGCAAGCGCAAAATCTTGGTGAGTGCTGCCTTCTTTTCACCTTCACCCGCTCGTCGCCAAATTTATGTAACAGGAAGACAGCAGTGGATCTGATAAGTAGATTTATTGCAGGAAAAGAAGACAGCTTAAACAGCCACCAACAGGACCAGACACCAAGGCATCCGTCTTGTCCAGCACTGTGTACAAACTCCCCAAGATTCCCCTCATGACAGCCCTACATTCTAACATTACACACTTACATTATAGTATCATTACATACTAACATTGCACTATGACTTACATTGAAAGAGTACACAGAGAACATCACTTTACAGCACTGAGCTCATGGTTTAATCCCAGAGTCTTCAGACCAGTAGGGGTGAGTAGATTGCTTCCCACTCCCTGTATAGTATAAATGCATACTAACACTACTTACAGTTATACTCCAGCAGCCAGTATGCTACAGCGCCCACAGCCCATCACTTTACAACAATCAGCTCGGTTTGATCCCCGAGTCTTCACACCGTTAGGCATAGTACTTCGCTTCCCATTTCCGGTATAGTATAAACGCACGGTAGAGCTCATTAGTTCGCTTCCCACTCCCTGTATGGAATAAACACCTACTAACACTACTTCCACATGTATCCTACAAACACCAGAGCACATCACTTTACAGCAATGACCTCCCGGTTTAGGCTCTAGGTTTCATACCCGACTGTAGCAGCATCTCATCTCACCACCATGTCACTCTGAGCTTAACTATACTTTCAGACCGGTAGGTGTGACTACTTACCTTCGCACTCCCCCACAGAGGTTACAGTGCTCCTATCCTCCTGTTTCCTACTCTTTTCGCCCTTTTTTCCCCTTACTCGCTTCAATGGAATCACAAAATGGCGGCCAACACTTCCTAGTTGCAACCGCTCACAGGGCTCACAACCAATAAGCAGCAAGCTCGTGCTCGTAACGCCTCAGCCAATCAGATGGCAGAATTCCCAAAAATCGATATCTCTAAATTTTGATACTTCTCCAAAACTACTGAACGGATTTACACCAAATAAACAAAAGCGTGCTTTCTAGACCAAGACCCTTCTCCCTGCCAAATGTGGGGCAATCCGTTCACCCGTTCGACCTGTAGCCTTGTCTAAAGTTCCATTGGAAAATAACACGGAGAAAACACATTTTGAGATCTCCCTTTTTTCTTAGCCCCCCCTTGACGAATCACCCGCAAACTTCCCACATAGGAGCTGATATGAACAAAGAATTAGTTTCGAAAAGTTAATGAAGATTCATCAAATGACGCCAAAGTTATAAGCAAAACAAAAAATGCTCTTCCTATGGAAACTTGGTCCTAACTATAACTACCTACTGGCGACCGTCAGTAGGTAATATATATAAAAAACTTCTCAGGACCAACGCCAACTTCAAACGAAGGCAGAGGCGGAAAGCGAACAGAAGACGCCGGCAACAAGAGGAGGGGACGCGGCTATTGGAAACGAAAATAAATATAATCAATAAGGATAATAACACCATTATCAATCTTTCCAAAATTGAATTAAGCCCTGAAGAGACTGAAATCTTAAGCCTTGGCCTCTCTTTTTGTCCACCGAAAAACTTTGACTATGCATCCACAAGAATGGATATATACAAAGGGGTGAGAAAACTCAAACTTAAAAAATTTCATATGCTCAGGGAGCCAGAGGAATACAACTGTAATCTAATGCTCACTAGTCATCAAACACATCAAGACAACACCAATGACACGAACTTCTCACTAACCCAGGAGTTACAAGAGATGTGGGATGGTAGCCAAACCCCAAATACCTCACAGCAACTTGATAAGATCATGACCAAAACATCGTCTACTAAGACTGCATTGACACATTTTAAACCTAAATCCACCTTTAATCCTATCGCTCTGCATGATTCCATCGATGCATTTCATGAAGCAGTCACAACCAAGATTAAGAGGCTCAATAAGACAACTATGATGGCCAAGAGACAATATCGTGAGAAAGAAATCAAGTATAATAATCTTATGACCAAACTAAAACTTAATAAAGAAACTGTGATTCGCAATAGCGATAAAGGAGGCAACATAGTCCTATGGATGCAGGAAGACTATAAAAATGAAGCGTTCAGTCAATTGAATGACAGAGAATGTTACAGCCGCACGAACACGGCTCATCTCAAATCAACGTACCAGGAGTATTATAACAAACTAGCAGGTTGGAGAAAAAGAGATCTCATTAGTGAAGATAAATATACACATTTTTGAGAAAAGACAATCCTACAACTCCATCTATCTATTTTATCCCTAAGGTGCACAAAGACATATCCAACCCACCAGGACGACCAATCATTACTGCAAAAGAAGGACTCCTAGAGAACACATCCATTTATGTTGATTACTTCCTCCAGGATTTCGTTAAAAAACTGCCGTCATATGTTCGTGATACCAGTGACCTTATAAGAAAAATTCAGGGGTTTGTATGGCAAAAAGACTATCTCATGTTTCCTCTTTGTATACCAGTATTCGACATTCTGACGGTATCAATGCAACTAGATTTTTTCTTGCACAGCGTGAAGTTGAATTTCTGTCGCACAATGAAATGTTGATATCTATGATTGAGTTCTGCCTCACAAACAATATTTTCATGTTTAACAACCTGTTATTCCAACAGACAAGAGGTGTAGCCATGGGGGCCAGCTTTTCCCCTAGTTACGCATGTCTCCACATGGGCTGGTGGGAAGAGCTGGTCCTCAACAATGAGTACCATATTGTGGAGAGCAACATTATAATATGGCTCCGCTACATCGACGATTTATTTGTAGTTTGGAAGGGCAACACAGAAGGGGCACAAGAGTTTGTCAACAATTTAAACTGTAACCAACTCAATCTACACTTCACGGTCAATGTCAGTGACACCACAGTTAATTTTTTGGACACCCAAATATATGTGCACAATGACAAACTAGAGACCCGCATATACAGGAAAGAAACAGCAGGTAACTCTATCCTACATGCTCAGAGTTCCCACCCCCAGCATCTTATAAATAGCATCCCATATGGAGAAATGCTCCGTTTAAAGCGGGTATGTAGTAATATCACTGACCTTTCGATAGCCCAAGAATCCAGTAAAATCAGATTTCTTGAAAGAGGATACCAACTGAAAATCATTGAATTAGCTATATCCAAAACGACAGTCATGGCTAGAAATGCTCTTCTCCAAGACAAACGTATGGATGTATGACGTTACAACGCATGCTATTACAACGCATACCTTTACAACGCATTTTTTACACCGCAAGTACTACTACAACGCATTACTTTACAACGAATACTCTTACAACGCAAAACCTATTAAAATACTGAAAAGTGCTGTTACAACGAAATCTATTACAACGCATACCATTACAACGCGATTTTTTTTTTTTAATTAAATTAAAAGTACAATAAAATCTGGCACGGGATGCAGGGAAATTAGGGGTTTTTGGGTGGGGAAGTGTATTAAAATGTGGAGAACAACTGAGCGTAAATCTACTGAAATGCTTAACCAAATTAGTACGCGAGTATTAAAATTAATACTCGAGTATTAAAATTAATACTCATAATACCCAAATAAATTCCGTTTTCACACATTTCAAAGATTAACAAAAAGAACGATAGTAAAAACAACAGTACTAACACAATTTTTATCATGAATAATTCGGAAAGTAAGTAAACAGAGTAAAACACACATAAACATAGGCGCCATTTTAACCATCTCACTTGTAAAACTTGTCCTACCACAGTTTCTATGTAAACAATACCAAAAGACATGTTCCAAAATGGATGCCAAAACGGAGCAAATGAATGAAAACAATATTTTTTAAAAAGCATTTTTAAATTATCATTTTCCACAGTAAAACAAAGCATTTAAAAAAACACAACGAACGCAGTTTTTAAAAAAATTATTAGTGACACAGAGTAAAACTTATAAATACAAAGAAGACACCATTTTGCACTCAGTTGATTATCAACTAGCAGAGAGACCAGACGTGAAAAGCTGACCCTCTGTCACCTCCACTGCGACCTCCTCAGAGAGAGCACGGATTTCATTCGTAAAAGAATTACAATAGAGCAACTACTAGTAAGTCATTATAATAATTTTAAACGTTGGTTTTGAGGAAAATATATTTTCTTAACACAAAAAAAATTTAAATTAAATTCTTAATAATAACTTTTAAAATGTACTGTTTCTAATTTATTATCACTAAAAATACACACCAACTTAAAACAAGTATTTTATTTTTCAAAAACAGAAACTCGGAATATATTGAAATTCAACAACAGGTGTACCTAATTGAGCATCACCACCACGTAAACGACTGACATATAAAATTGTGAAGGTAAATGTAATTTATTTGTAATGGTTTTAATTGTAAAACATATTTTTAAAAATTACCTACAGTGATGTATGGCAATGGTGTTTTGTTTTTAAACCTCAATCTCACTACATCATAAACGAAAAAATAGCATGATGCAGGAGTAACAATTACTAAAAAGACTTCAGTTGGGTACTACATCTGAAAAAGCGATTCATATTACTAGGTCAACTATTTCTATTCAAAGTCCTCGAATATTCTGCATTATAGTAATTTAGTGATAGTATCGGATTAACCTTTTTTTTTTCTGAAAAATGCATTAAATGTGTAATATGTTTTCTTTCACCAATTGTTACTCTTACTCCTTTGTCATATATCAAATTGTTGTTAAAATTTATTTGTTTAACAACCAACGTTGGCTAAGGAACATTAATTTATTCAAGTTTTTTTTTCCACAGAGTACATCTGTACCAAAAAAAAGTTTATCCTGCTGCAAGCATTAGCTTAAAGGCACGAAAACAAGCAATAACAGAAAAAGGTATATTACCTTTTGAGTATTATTTTTACTATACATTTTTAAACGTTCTTTTTGCAATTATTACTCCTCTAACATACCAAATTAGTAAAATAATGGATAGTTTAGAGTAACAATATACTATTTCTTCTCCAGGAAGGTGCAACATTAGGGAGATTTTTTTATAGTGTAGGGGTACATATCTCTATTTCAACTACAGGAAGGTGCATTGGTTAGTACAGTGTCATGTAGTATTAGTTATATTGTATGTCATTATTAATTTAAATATACTCAGATTTTAAATTTCAAACCAACGTTATTTTTTTTTTTATCCTCTTTTTTTTCAAAAGACAGCAATTTGATTCCTTACAGAAAGATTCTTTCCACCACACACGTTAAATCTAGAACCAACAGACCAAATCATCCTCCGAAGCCTCATCCAGAAAAGCAAGTTCTACAAAACAAGGTATTGATTTTCATGATGGTTTCTTAACCTTCAATATATTAGACTAGCTATCTCATTGCTAATGTTGAAAAAAAAAACAATTTACTTATGGTTACATTTGCAGAAATCAGAATTTTATTTCATGACTAAAGGATGGTGTAGCATTAGGGAAAGTGTTCTCTACTGCAACTTATAACAAATATACAAGTTTTCAAAAATTATTGTAAAATCGCATTTCTCAACATCGTTCAGTTTTCTCATTCTTTTCTTTTTTCACTTTTTCAGGCATTTATTTTTCCATTCCAAATCCAATCACCTCATAAGTGTCTACTGCTGCCTACACGCCATTCCCAATTTAAAAAGTCAGCAAGAAAAGCAAATTTGAATTAAAAAGGTAATTTTATCCAACATTCTAAGGTGCACCAGTTCTAAATATGTACCATGCTGTAGGGTTAACAATTACTATTCTAACTCCAGGAAGGTGCATCAGTAGGGAAAGTGTTGGAGGGTGTAGGGGTAACAATTTACTATTCTAACTCCAGGAAGGTGCATCAGTAGGGAAAGTGTTGGAGGGTGTAGGGGTGCAATTTACTATTCTAACTCCAGGAAGGTGCAGCAGTAGGGAAAGTGTTGGATGGTGTTGGGGTGCAATTTACTATTCTAACTCCAGGAAGGTGCATCAGTAGGGAAAGTGTTGGATGGTGTAGGGGTAACAATTTACTATTCTAACTCCAGGAAGGTGCAGCAGTAGGGAAAGTGTTGGATGGTGTTGGGGTGCAATTTACTATTCTAACTCCAGGAAGGTGCAGCAGTAGGGAAAGTGTTGGATGGTGTTGGGGTGCAATTTACTATTCTAACTCCAGGAAGGTGCATCAGTAGGGAAAGTGTTGGATGGTGTAGGGGTAACAATTTACTATTCTAACTCCAGGAAGGTGCATCAGTAGGGAATGTGTTGGCTGGTGTTGGGGTGCAATTTACTATTCTAACTCCAGGAAGGTGCAGCAGTAGGGAAAGTGTTGGATGGTGTAGGGGTGCAATTTACTATTCTAACTCCAGGAAGGTGCATCAGTAGGGAATGTGTTGGCTGGTGTTGGGGTGCAATTTACTATTCTAACTCCAGGAAGGTGCAGCAGTAGGGAAAGTGTTGGATGGTGTAGGGGTGCAATTTACTATTCTAACTCCTGGAAGGTGCAGCAGTAGGGAAAGTGTTGGATGGTGTAGGGGTGCAATTTACTATTCTAACTCCAGGAAGGTGCAGCAGTAGGGAAAGTGTTGGATGGTGTAGGGGTAACAATTTACTATTCTAACTCCAGGAAGGTGCAGCAGTAGGGAAAGTGTTGGATGGTGTTGGGGTGCAATTTACTATTCTAACTCCAGGAAGGTGCAGCAGTAGGGAAAGTGTTGGATGGTGTAGGGGTAACAATTTACTATTCTAACTCCAGGAAGGTGCATCAGTAGGGAAAGTGTTGGAGGGTGTAGGGGTGCAATTTACTATTCTAACTCCAGGAAGGTGCATCAGTAGGGAAAGTGTTGGAGGGTGTAGGGGTAACAATTTACTATTCTAACTCCAGGAAGGTGCAGCAGTAGGGAAAGTGTTGGATGGTGTAGGGGTGCAATTTACTATTCTAACTCCAGGAAGGTGCAGCAGTAGGGAAAGTGTTGGATGGTGTAGGGGTAACAATTTACTATTCTAACTCCAGGAAGGTGCAGCAGTAGGGAAAGTGTTGGATGGTGTAGGGGTGCAATTTACTATTCTAACTCCAGGAAGGTGCAGCAGTAGGGAAAGTGTTGGATGGTGTAGGGGTGCAATTTACTATTCTAACTCCAGGAAGGTGCAGCAGTAGGGAAAGTGTTGGATGGTGTAGGGGTAACAATTTACTATTCTAACTCCAGGAAGGTGCAGCAGTAGGGAAAGTGTTGGATGGTGTTGGGGTGCAATTTACTATTCTAACTCCAGGAAGGTGCAGCAGTAGGGAAAGTGTTGGATGGTGTAGGGGTAACAATTTACTATTCTAACTCCAGGAAGGTGCATCAGTAGGGAAAGTGTTGGATGGTGTAGGGGTGCAATTTACTATTCTAACTCCAGGAAGGTGCATCAGTAGGGAAAGTGTTGGAGGGTGTAGGGGTAACAATTTACTATTCTAACTCCAGGAAGGTGCAGCAGTAGGGAAAGTGTTGGATGGTGTAGGGGTGCAATTTACTATTCTAACTCCAGGAAGGTGCAGCAGTAGGGAAAGTGTTGGATGGTGTAGGGGTAACAATTTACTATTCTAACTCCAGGAAGGTGCAGCAGTAGGGAAAGTGTTGGATGGTGTAGGGGTGCAATTTACTATTCTAACTCCAGGAAGGTGCATCAGTAGGGAATGTGTTGGCTGGTGTTGGGGTGCAATTTACTATTCTAACTCCAGGAAGGTGCAGCAGTAGGGAAAGTGTTGGATGGTGTAGGGGTGCAATTTACTATTCTAACTCCAGGAAGGTGCATCAGTAGGGAAAGTGTTGGATGGTGTAGGGGTGCAATTTACTATTCTAACTCCAGGAAGGTGCATCAGTAGGGAAAGTGTTGGAGGGTGTAGGGGTGCAATTTACTATTCTAACTCCAGGAAGGTGCAGCAGTAGGGAATGTTTAGGATGGTGTAAATGTTATGTTTTAGGTAAATCATAAATTTATTCTGGCTAATTTTTGTGTCTTTTCTCCTCTTTTCAGATAATGTCTAGCCTGGGAGCTGCCAACTTTATTAAATCCAGGAAGGGCAAAAATTTGTTAAACCATGGTGGATACATATATAGTAAGGAAAGAATAAGTTTAACTAGAAATCATTGGAGGTGTGTGCAATACTACACTACCCATTGCAGTGGCAGAGTGGTTACTGTTGATAATTTGGTTGTGAAAACCACAGAACATAACCACTCTGCCTCTGCAATGGATGTAGAAATTAGAGAAACAATAAACGAGATGAAACCTATTGCAAGCACCTCCAATGATTCCACAGGATCAATTTTAAGAGAGGTTGCACAGCATGTCCCCAGTCATGTTGCTAGTAACATGCCTATAATACCTAATTTGAGAAGAATTATTCAGAGACAAAAGCAGGCAAGTAACATTCAATTATCTACACCACATACTTTCTCTGACATTAGAATTCCTCATGATCTTTCTATTTCTTTTTCTGATGAACCTTTCCTTCTGCATGACAACGAAAACCCTCAGAAACGTATTTTAATTTTTAGTACCCCACGTAACCTTGCTAAGTTAGAAACTAGTGAAATTTGGATGATGGATGGGACGTTTAAAAGTACACCCCACCCTTTCACTCAAATTTACACTATACATGCTAAAATTAACAATAGTGTAATTCCCTTAGTTTATAGTTTGCTACCTGATAAGACTTCTGCAACATACACTGAACTTTTATCAGTGATTAAAAGTAAAACATCTTCAAGTCCTCAAAAAATAATTATTGATTTTGAATTGAGTATGATCAATGTGATCACTAAAACGTACACGGATACCCAAATTCAGGGATGTTTTTTCCATTTTTCGCAGGCATTTTGGCGTAAATTACAGAAAACAACCCTAGTTGCAGAATATTCTCGGGATAGCAAACTACAATTTGAACTAAAAAAATTAACTGCACTTTGTTTTGTTCCTCCCGATAGTGTGGACGAGTACTACACTGCAATTATAGAATCTGTTTATTATACGAGTAACGAAGAAAAATTGGCACCCATTCTAAATTATTTTGAGGACACATGGATTGGACACCTAAGCAGATCGGGTCGCAGGAGGAAGCCACGATTCCATGTGGAGTGGTGGAACTGCTACACGAGTTGTTTAGAGGGAGAAGCAAAAACAAACAATGCCATTGAGGGATGGCATAACTCCTTCAACCATACAATTGGTAAACCACATCCTAACTTCTACTCTTTTTTGGAAACTTTGAAGAAGGAGCAAAGTTTCCAAGAAATGAGAATAGCCCAAACACTCGCAGGTAGTCTAAACCCACGAGTAACAGTCAAAACAAGGGAAATGTCTGAGAGACTATTGGCAATTCTACAACAATTTTCGTTGTGTGTGGCTATAGACTACCTGGAAAATCTTTCTAACATTCTTTCTTTTTAAAATAATGTAATTACTTACTTTCCTGCTTTGCTTTAAATTTTACTAATTTTCAAATTACAATTGGCATACCAAGGTATTTTCTAAAAATTTTTTCAAACAAACAAGTCGGGTTATTTTTTTTTTAAACAAATCTTCATTTCAAGCAAAAACTACCAATGTCTACAAATTTACTGTCCCATAGTATTTGAACTATTGTTCGACATCGGAACTCCATTAATTAAATTACCGAAAAAATCCAATTTAATTACCTTCAAAACTAATCTCCAAAAATGAAACATATGTATAATCTACAATTCAAACCATATTCCGAAATGCACTTTGCAGCTTAATCATCATTTTTAAAACTATCGTTATTTGTCAAAATTTGAAAGTACGCAACTTTTTTGCTGTTAGAAATGAAGATCGACATTACTTTTGTTACTTCCTAAATAAACAAATCAACTTTCTGAACAGTAACTTTTAATTTATTAACAGTTACATACTTTTTTAAACAAAATAAATAACTTTTAGCGACCCGACATAGGCATACATTAATGACATTAATGTGGACATGTTTAAAAACAATTAAGTAATCAATTAGTTTTCCCGCAACCTCCCCTTATTCTTTCCTCACTATATATGTATCCCTTTTAAAGGTTTATTCTACAATTACAAATGAAAATTTTTCCTACCTGGCCGCAGATCAGCTTCCTGCTGCTTCCTCCTCCGATGCTCTGCAAAATGGCGTATTACGTCGACGCTCACGTCATTACGTCATCGCGTGCATCTAAATTTAAAGCGGACTACTTTATTTAACTAACCTGTAAATAAATGTTTATAAATGTTAATAAAATATTTATATTTTGTTTCAAAAATGTTACTTACATTGCAAAATTCATTAAAAAAATGGTTTATTTTTTCATGATTTTTTAATAAATAAAAAATGTGAAAACAAAAATTGATTCCTGTCATTATTTTTTAAATAGTTATTTAACTTTCAAATTTATAACTAATTTAATGTAAATTCACTAAATATGTTCCTTACCTCGACTCTATTGTCTTTTCCTTTCAAAACTTTCTCTTTCTTCACTTTCTGATCCTTCTTTTCTTGTTCCGCGGGTTGTATATTCTGATGCTGCCAAAATAAATAAAGGACAAAGACACTCAGAGACTTCAATGGAAAAGCGTGGGAATTATTTTAAAAAAGTAAGTAATTATTATTATTTTTTTTGTTTTAAACTATTACTGTTTTTAAAATGCATTTTTTATTACTCTTTTAATATTTCAAATATTATTATATTTTTAATAAATTTTTTATAAATTTATCTAATTTTTATAATAAATAATCCAAAAGTACTCTTCCTTTTTTTAAAAACAATGTTCTCTATTTTTTCTACTTATAAATACTTTAGTATTTACATATCTTATTTCTTAAATTTTTGTTAGATACTGTAGTATTAATATTTTTAAAAAGTACTCACAAACTTTAAATAAATTAAATTTAAAATATGCTGTTTCTTATTTTGAAAAAACCAATGAACTAAATTAATTTAAGAAATACACTTTAATATTTTAAAAATACTCAACTATTAAAATTTATTTACTCACTCTTATTTTTTAGAAAAAATATATTAAATACTCTTTCAATTTAGAATAATTCTCAATTATTTATTTATCTTTAAAAATACTCACTATTCACTGTAATATGTATCAAATTAAATATAAAAACAATCATTCCATTTTCAGAAATACTCAAGTATTAATTTAACTATCCAACAAAACATTCCTAGTAAAGAAAATACTCAAGTATTAAGTATCAAGAATTAATATTTAAATACTCGGGTATTAATTTAACTATCCAACAAAACATTCCTACTAGACAAAATACTCAATTATAAATATTAAAATACTCAAGTATTAATTCAACTATCCAACAAAACATTTCTACTAGACAAAATACTAAAGTATTAATATTTTGATAAACAACTCACTTTATTTCAAATACAATTTTTTTAATAACAAATAATTTTACGATATATATTTAATTTAATTAAAATTCCAATATTAAAAAATGCGTTGTAATAGTATATGCGTTGTAAAAGTACTTACCATATAACATCTTGCGTTGTAAATGCATGCGTTGTAAATGCATGCGTTGTAATGGCATTTTCAAATAATGCGTTGTAAAGGTATATGCGTTGTAAAAGTACTTACCATATAATAGCATGCGTTGTAAAAGCATGCGTTGTAAAAGTTTTTGCGTTGTAAAAAATGCGTTGTAATAGCATAGCGTTGTAAAAGTTGCGTTGTAAAGGTGGTTCCCCCAAACGTATATCTACAAACCTTGAGGTCATAGACACCACCAACAGCACGAAGCTCAAAGAAGAATTCCGCCTTATTATGGGCTTTAGTAAACAACACAGGGCCATTCACAAGATCATCCAAACATGCTGGCCTTTAGTTTTGTGTGATCCGGTAATTGGACCCCTGTTACCGCAGAGGGTGTCCATTACTTATAGTAAGGCTCCATCCATGAGGGATTGTTTGGTGTCCACTGACCCAGAAATCATGGAAAAAACCTTGTGGCTTCAAACACACAAAGGTTTTTTCAAATGTAGAACATGCAAAGCATGTATACATGGGATCAACACGTTAACTTACACCACTCCCTTTTGTCAAACTAAATTCAAAATTACCAAACTTCTGACATGCAAAACCGAATTTGCCATTATTGTCCAATACATTGGGAGTACCAAACTCCAGGTCAATAAGCGCATTCTTCAACATCTACGTGCAATTTCAAATGAAGATAATACATATCCCGTGGCAAGACATTTAAAAAAATTCCATCAATCTAACAACAAAGGTCTCAACTACTTTGTAATCGATGCCATACCTCCTAGCAGAAGAGGTGGAGACCGCAAATACAAACTTAGAAAACTTGAGACAAGATATATATTATAACTTGACATTAAGCACCCTAACGGCTTGAATGTGACAGAAGATCTGTACACGTGCTTATAGAGCATTTGGTTAACGTCGTTCCTTTATTAGTCAGTAACTATACACGTTAGCCATAGAAAGACTCACACATATTAATTTTGGATATTTGATCCTGATTTACCATAGGTTACAGACACTGAAATTTTACCGATTTTAACGGTAGAAAATTAAACCTGTATAATTATTAGAAGTTACCTTTTACAATTGAGATTTTAATATATATATTTATATATTTATATATTTATGTGGCTATATTTATTTTTGCACTTTTGCACATTTCTCATATCTTCCACTCTATATATGAGAGGTTATGTAATAAGGTACTTTACAGGTTTTATATTTGCTATGACATTTATATAACAAATATTTCCAGTTTCTCTATTTTTATGGGCATTTAATGTCTTTTTTCTGACAGGACATTAGTTACTTATGTGTATATCTGATTTTATGTGTATGTGTCTAACAATAGCTCAAGATCTGTGACAGAAACACATTGACGGGACTCTATGTCATTCACTATTCTTGTCTCAGTCTGTGGTACTTACCTTCACATGATTAAGGTGTGATTTACACCAACATTTAGAAGTAGCATTTGATCTTATTTTATGTCGGTTTTATCTTGTCCTCGTTCTAAGATGTATGATGTCTGATGGGATTCAATTCCAACACGGGCCTGCCAATCTGTATTTTACAATGATTCTGTGGCAGAGATTTAGGTGCCGATCACAATCCGGTAAAAATTTCCCCCGTGCGACTCGTATCGGGTCTTTTTACCGTACGAATCGTACAAGTGCCGTACGAACTGGCAATCACGATTCGCATGGTAAAAAGTCCATGCGAACCGCACTGGGAATCATTCCCCACACGTCCTCGGGTCGGAAAATGTGTCCGACACGTCCTCGGACGATTTACCTTACAAACGTGAAAAGCCAAGTCCGACCGAGGAATCACGATCCATCCCGTGCGTCCGAGCGTACAACCGTATGGAAAAAACACCGTCCGCACCCAACACCCATAGCAACCATGGAGACATGTGCCCGCATACGCGCCCAACACTCCCCCCAGCCCCCGTACGTCCGACACGTACCCCCCGTGTATGTATACCCCCACCCGTCTAGGTACACCCCAGTACGTTCCAGTCGTACCCCCACCCCAGTACGTGTCGTACCACCGTCAATGTACACCCCCCCCCCTGTACATGTCGTACCACCGTCAATGTACACCCCCCCACCCCAGTACGTGTCGTACCCCCGTGTACCTACACCCAAGTACGTTCCAGTCGTACCCCCACCCCTGGACGTGTCGTACCCCCCGTGTACCTACACCCCAGTACGTTCCAGTCGTACCCCCACCCCAGTACGTGTCGTACCACCGTCAATGTACACCCCCCCACCCCAGTACGTGTCGTACCCCCGTGTACCTACACCCAAGTACGTTCCAGTCGTACCCCCACCCCTGTACGTGTCGTACCCCCCGTGTACCTACACCCCAGTACGTTCCAGTCGTACCCCCACCCCAGTACGTGTCGTACCACCGTCAATGTACACCCCCCACCCCTGTACGTGTCGTACCCCCCGTGTACCTACACCCAAGTACGTTCGAGTCGTACCCCCACCCCAGGACGTGTCGTACCCCCCCGTGTACCTACACCCAAGTACGTTCGAGTCGTACCCCCACCCCAGGACGTGTCGTACCCCCCGTGTACCTACACCCAAGTACGTTCCAGTCGTACCCCCACCCCAGGACGTGTCGTACCCCCCGTGTACCTACACCCAAGTACGTTCCAGTCGTACCCCCACCCCTGGACGTGTCGTACCACCGTGAACCTACACCCCAGTACGTTCCAGTCTACCCCCACCCCAGGACGTGTCGTACCACCGTCAATGTACACCCCCCACCCCTGTACGTGTCGTACCCCCGTGTACCTACACCCAAGTACGTTCCAGTCGTACCCCCACCCCAGGACGTGTCGTACCACCGTCAATGTACACCCCCCACCCCTGTACGTGTCGTACCCCCCGTGTACCTACACCCAAGTACGTTCCAGTCGTACCCCCACCCCAGGACGTGTCGTACCACCGTCAATGTACACCCCCCACCCCTGTACGTGTCGTACCCCCCGTGTACCTACACCCAAGTACGTTCGAGTCGTACCCCCACCCCAGGACGTGTCGTACCCCCCCGTGTACCTACACCCAAGTACGTTCGAGTCGTACCCCCACCCCAGGACGTGTCGTACCCCCCCGTGTACCTACAGCCAAGTACGTTCCAGTCGTACCCCCACCCCAGGACGTGTCGTACCCCCCGTGTACCTACACCCAAGTACGTTCCAGTCGTACCCCCACCCCTGGACGTGTCGTACCACCGTGAACCTACACCCCAGTACGTTCCAGTCTACCCCCACCCCAGGACGTGTCGTACCACCGTCAATGTACACCCCCCACCCCTGTACGTGTCGTACCCCCCGTGTACCTACACCCAAGTACGTTCCAGTCGTACCCCCACCCCAGGACGTGTCGTACCACCGTCAATGTACACCCCCCACCCCTGTACGTGTCGTACCCCCCGTGTACCTACACCCAAGTACGTTCCAGTCGTACCTCCACCCCAGGACGTGTCGTACCACCGTCAATGTACACCCCCCACCCCTGTACGTGTCGTACCCCCCGTGTACCTACACCCAAGTACGTTCCAGTCGTACCCCCACCCCTGGACGTGTCGTACCACCGTGAACCTACACCCCAGTACGTTCCAGTCTACCCCCACCCCAGGACGTGTCGTACCACCGTCAATGTACACCCCCCACCCCTGTACGTGTCGTACCCCCCGTGTACCTACACCCAAGTACGTTCCAGTCGTACCCCCACCCCAGGACGTGTCGTACCACCGTCAATGTACACCCCCCACCCCTGTACGTGTCGTACCCCCCGTGTACCTACACCCAAGTACGTTCCAGTCGTACCCCCACCCCAGGACGTGTCGTACCACCGTCAATGTACACCCCCCACCCCTGTACGTGTCGTACCCCCCGTGTACCTACACCCAAGTACGTTCCAGTCGTACCCCCACCCCTGGACGTGTCGTACCACCGTGAACCTACACCCCAGTACGTTCCAGTCGTACCCCCACCCCTGTACGTGTCGTACCCCCCGTGTACCTACACCCAAGTACGTTCCAGTCGTACCCCCACCCCAGTACGTTCCTGGCGCACCCCCAACACAACCTCCTAAGTACGGAGCGCACCCCATGCCCCAACATCACAACCGCATGTACGAGTCTTACAAAGCCACACACAAGGACAAAATCGTACAACCAAATGGCCCATGTACACACCGTACACACGCTCAAAACGCACGTACACAACCAGGACGAAATAAAACAACACAAGAATACACCAGTCGAAAGGCACACAGCCACTAAACATGGCCAACAACCACTTAAATAACACAATCACTGACCTGCAACTGCCAAAAACAAACAGAGGCCCAATACACCACCACTCCTTATAACACACCCACCCAAAATTCAAAAACTGCCACACCCACCCATGGACCAATAAAAAGGGCCCACACACACAAACCATGAGCCTTTCAAACAGACTCACTGCTGCCAGACACCACAGAACCAGACTACAAGCTACACCACACCTTACACTTGCACACCTTCAAACGACCACCCTCACAAACACCCTCTCATCACATTCACACACACACACAACCATCCACACCCCCCCCCAACATCCACACCCCCCCCCCACACCCACACCATCCCCACCCACACCCCTCACCATGCCCACTACCAAGAATCCAAAGTTCAGTCACCGAGAGTTGGAGGTCCTTGTTGATCAAATCCTCAGAGTCGAGCCACAGATCTTTGGAACATTGGTCAGAAGCACCAGCCAGGCAGCCAAAACAGCCATGTGGCAGACCATCGTCGATGCTGTGAATGCTGTTGCGGACACCAGGAGGACCAAGCAGGATTGCCAGAACAGGTGGTACGATCTGCGGAGGAGGGTCAGAGCCAAGAGGCAGGAGGAACACGACCAGGCCAACGCCACCGGAGGAGGGCCCTCCCGCAGAGCCGTACAGTACCATCCCTGGGAGGAGAGGGTGATGGCCATACTGCCGGTGGAGGCAGTTGAAGGAGTAGAAGGACTCCGAGACCCGGGTGAGTACACAAACAACGCACCTCACATGGGGGGAACTGCAACCACAACCAAAATTAATAACAGGCACGCAACCACCACAAGCCATCGCATTACTCAACCACACTCCATGAGCAGGCACATGCCACTGCTGCCACCATGCCCCATGCACCCAGCTGGACAATGTCAAGTCACAGGCCACAGAAGACAACAACACATGACACGGTAACCCGGATGGCGGGAGGCTGGGCACCAAGAATCACATAGTGCGACTCCAAAGCAGACAACAATGCCCTCTGCCCATATGGCCTAGGTCACAGCCAGACAAACACTGTGTCCCAACACAGGAATGACTTGCCAGCAAATGGCGGACGCCTTGCATCAACACATGGGGGTGAAGGCACTGTTTTGCACATGCCAGCAGCTAATGAACAGCCAACAGTGTGAAAGAGTGGCAGCACACACCACCACAGCAGCAGCGCACAGACACACAGCAGACAAAATGGGTGCCTGGAGATCAGAAACAAAATCACATCAACAGGCCAAGGGCCACTCAAAGATCTGCTAACAGTGTGTGCCCAGGAAGCTGGGCCAAGGTGACAGAGGGTGACACACGGAGGGAGGGAGAAGGGGACACAGAGGGAGGGAGAGGGGGACAGAGAGGGAGGGAGAGGGGGACTGAGAGGGAGGGAGACGGACAGAGGGAGGAGGCTGACACACGGAGGGAGGGAGAGGGGGACAGAGAGGGAGGGAGAGGGGGACACAGAGGGAGGGAGAGGGGGACAGAGAGGGAGGGAGAGGGGGACAGAGAGGGAGGGAGACGGACAGAGGGAGGAGGCTGACACACGGAGGGAGGGAGAGGGGGACAGAGAGGGAGGGAGAGGGGGACAGAGAGGGAGGGAGAGGGGGACAGAGAGGGAGGGAGAGGGGGACAGAGAGGGAGGGAGAGGGGGACAGAGAGGGAGGGAGAGGGGGACTGAGAGGGAGGGAGACGGACAGAGGGAGGAGGCTGACACACGGAGGGAGGGAGAGGGGGACAGAGAGGGAGGGAGAGGGGGACAGAGAAGGAGGGAGACACAGGGAGAGCAAATCAGTCCTTTGGTGTGTGGGAATGTCTGCTCGTCAGCAGGTGGACTGCGTGCATGTAGACAAGGGTGGCCAGTGCCAGAACCCCCCCTCTTCATCATGGCAAAACGCAGGGCCATGTTACAACCTGTACACGAGCACAAGGACAGCCACCTGCATCATATGAGTGTGTGGATCCACTCCATGTGCACATGTACAGTGCTACAAGGAAGGCGCAAATGCATAGCTCGGCACACATGCACACTCCACTGCTGACTGCAGTCACACTTGACGCAGCAAGTAAGACTGTGCCACACATAGTTAAAGGGGCCAAATTGGTGCCCAAGGGACACACACATGCACAAGTGCACTGTGAGTGGAATGCAAGACAGATCCTAATTCCAAGAGGAAATGTGCCAACTTTGTAACGGATGAAACATGGATGTTGCATGGATCAAAATTAACATTGTCTCTCTCACACACAGGTCAACGTCGTGCTGCACCCCCCAACACTGGGGGGGAACACTCACAGGACCCGGATCTGCAGGAGACCGATCCCACCGGCAGCGACCACTCTCACCACTCTGCGGACGACCCCGACCGACCTGGCCCCTCTGGTGTCCAACCACCTGCAGCACCTGCGTCAGGTACAACCGTGCCAACCACCACCCCCACTCCTGCCACATCCCAGGAGACACCCAGGATCCCTGCCCCAACACCACAATGCAGCCAGGCTCGCCAGGAGGGACACGGTGTCCCGGGCACCCAGGAGGAGGCAGGCGACAACGCCAATGCCACCCCTCAGGGGTCCCGGAGACCCCATGTGCCCACAAGTGCAGGCCAGACGCAAGTGGGCAGGGGTGGTGGGAGTGGAGAACGGCGGAGGCGCGAGCCTGACCAGTTGGCTGGGGATCCGGTATTTTCCCATGTCCGTAACATCCTGGACTCATACCGGCAGGACACCACGGGCATGGCCCAGGTTGTGTCCGTCCTCGAGGGGATCAAGGTCCAGCAGGCCCAGCAACATGCGGAGCTAATAGCCTGTCTACAGCTACACCAACGGAGGATGGAGGACAGACAGGCTCAGCAAGTGACGGCGTCCCAGGGGATTCACGCTGAACTCCGTCGGATGGCCGACACCATGGCCGACCCTCCCTGTGCCAGAAGGCGGAGAACATCACCACCCACAGGGAGGGATCATGAGGAGGAGGAGGAAACATCCGACGGAGCATCCCAGACGTCGTCACGGCCTGCTGCTGAGGTTCCCCGCAGGAAGCCGGGTCGTCCACGGAAAGGACCGTGAGGGTGGCTGCTACATCACCATCTCCCAGGACACCTGGCCTGGCACCTGGCCCACTGGAGCAACAGCATCACAGCATCAAGAGACATTCTCTGCCACATGGCCCTGCTGGTCACTGGCTGACCAATGTTGACAAAGACTGTGGCATGGACTCTGAGGATTTCCAATGGCAAGGACACCAACTCCCCTACTGAACTTTGGATTCCCTAATCCCGGAAAGGCCCTCACTTGGCCCCCCCCCCCCCCCAATAATAAATCACACTATTAAGAGTAGATGCCTGCTGGTAGCATTATTACCTAACATGTGTCTTGTACAGTCTAAACATGCCTGAGTCATCTGTTCACTTCAACCATCCACACCCTGGGGCCTGAGTCTGGCACAGGACACATGGGTCACAGTTTTCTAGGCAAGACAGACATGGAGCACCATACACACCCGTGATGGTCAGAACCAGCTGAGGGGGTGGCCGAACAACCGTGCTGACAGACACATTGAGTACAGCAACAGTCATGCGCAGAGGTCAGGGATCCTGGCCCGTGTCCTGGGGGGCACCCAGGTACGTGTAGACAGGTGGCAGAACCATGTCCTGCAAGCTTGAGTCCGGTGGATGCAGAGAATGGGGTCATGGACAACGTTGGATGCATGGGGATGGCACATGTCACAATACCCACACAGTCATGGACATCATGCCCATTACACAGTCTCAGCACACACACACAGCTTGCATCTTGCCACTCGACACATTGACACATAGCCACAATCAGGGAATACCATGCCAGACATGCAGGATGCACCGTGCCAACACACCAGCATTGACTGAGAAGAGGCACCTTGGAGGCATAGGGACACCTTTAATAGTCATGTGTTTGGGATTGCAGAGGCAACTTGAAGTACACATGAACACATCATGTGGAGTAACATGTGGCTCCAACACTGGCACCCCCCTTCTGCAGCACAAATGCGTGATAGCCATGGAACTGGCACACAAGTGTCGGATAACAGCTAAATACCCACAGCTGCTCACGGAGAGACTGCCATACACCATACATCCGCTGATGTGGAAGTCCCACGCCATGTCAAGACAATGTTAACCGTATGTGTCCGAGGGCAGTGTCACACACATTGATGCCTTCATCACAATCCACTATCCCATCACTGATGACTGACAACCAGGCAGCCCATCTATTCAGGTGTACCCAGCTGCATGTCGTGTCCCATGGGGATGCCACATGTCTGCAGAGGACCCAAACCCCGACCGGGGCAGTGTGCACACATCGTGAACAACTGCCACACCCAATACACCCCAGATGCATCCCTTACCCCATGGAGACTTCCAAACGTGTCCGTGCCTGTAACGCTGAGTCAGCCCACGATGCCATGTCCATGAGGAATAGCAGTGCCACAACAATGCAACCAGCAAACGGCATGCGCAGGTACCTGGGGAAGAGAGACACACAAGAAGTCAGCCACAAGAAGCACAGCCACTTGCATGTGCATTTACTCGACACATGTATGTATGACAACATGCTAGGTCACAATTATGCCTGGGGAAATACTACCATCACTGCCACCATCACTCCAGTGACACACCCACACACACCTCTGACCCACGTGCCATACATGCAGGTGGAGACACACATCACAACGCATGCCACACGGGGACCAATGCGTGCACACTCAGACCCTGGTACTCACCACTAAGCAAAGAAGTCGCGTATGAGCCGAGTCCGGATGTCCTCTTGCGGCTCCACATCCTCCACATCACTAGCCCCATTGCCAAGCCCTTCGTCCTCCACGGGTGGATGGTCCTCGTCATCTTGATCCAGGATGAGGGGCACAGCTCTTTCAACTGCCATGTTGTGCAGCATGCAGCAGACCATGAAGATCTTGCAGACCTTCGCCGGGGCATATGGGAGTGCGCCGCCGGTCTTGTGGAGGCACCGGAATCGGCTCTTCAGCATGCCAAACGTCCTCTCTATCACTCGCCTTGTCCGGCCATGGGCGGTGTTGTAGCGGAGCTGGGCCGGCGTGATGGGGTTGCGGAGAGGTGTCAGCAGCCAAGGCATGTTGGGATAGCCAGCGTCCCCTAAATGGAAAGCACATGGATATCGTTAGAACTGGCGAAGCGGTAGTGCTGCTCGGCCAAACAGAATACAGGACAGACAGACTGTACCCACCAACAACACATGCACGTTCGTTGCGCAGCTGCATCATCATATCAGGCATCCCGCTACGCCTCATGATGTAGGCATCGTGTGCTGATCCTGGAAAACGAGCACAGACATGTGAAATCACCATGTTGGACAGACACACCACAAGGGCATTGATGGAGTGGTAGTGCTTCCGATTGCGGTACGCCACCTCCCGTGCGTGTGGTGGTACCAAACCTACATGTGTCCCATCTATGGACCCAATGACATGGGGCATCCCTCCCAGGGCATAGAAACCACGCTTGACCTCAGTCATCTGTTCAGGGGTTGGGAACTTGATGAAGTCATCCAGGTGAATCAACATGGCCTCCAAGAAATCATGCAGCACACCGCTGAACATGCTCTGGGACATGCCACCAACATGAGCTATGGTATATTGGAAGGTACCCGTGGCAAGGAAATGTAGGGCAGCCATTACCTTCAGCTGGGGTGTCAGTGCCGTAGGATACCTGTGCTGCGGTTGCAGGTGTGGTGCCAGTCTCGCCGTCAGCTCCAGAATCAACGGTTGGGTGAAGCGGTAGAGCCGGATCCTGTCATTCTCCTGCATGGTGGCCAAGTCTGGAATTCTTCGGGCAACAGGAGGCGCTCTGCAGTAATGTGGAAGTGACAAGGAAGAGTGAGTGCACTACGAGAACAACTCATGTCTACTGAGCACATGTAAATCTGGCAATACACACATGCCACATAGGGAGTCAGGCATGTGCTACATGCCCAGGACACGTATGGATGCAAGGTGACACTCCTTCCAAGACCCAGCTACACACGGTGATTGAGAACCTCCCCATGCCACGCCATGGGAATAGCTGTGTCCCAGTGCAAGTGCACTGCCCGACGCAAGACAGGAGTGACATACACCCACACATCAGCAGAAGTGTGATGCTGATTGCAGAGACTGGCAGCGGAACACTTGAGCCACAGGTCACATGACATTACACTAGTCCAGCCCACACACCTTGCCATGAAGGTGCACATGTCATGACTCCCCACACATTCCTTGTGAGTTTGCTGACATGGCCTTGTCACGCTACTCCGTGTCCCTTGCATACATGTGCACCTCACATCCGGTAACACATGTGGCATGGTGTTGGGAACAGTGTGCAATGACAATCTACACACAGCCACATGTTGGTTGCTGCAACGGCTGCAGCTTTTGAGGGTGCTACAACATCAACCCGATGTAAATCCCGGACACATATATGGCATAGTCACATTGTGCACTGTGGGTAGTGATGAGTCATGTGTCATGACCCCTGTACCGGGCATCATGGGACACTTCCGTGTGTTGGTGTCCGTGCCATGCCAGTGACGCTCACCCCAAGTGCGCAGTCCCACATGCACACATGTCAAAGGAGTCAAGGGCATGCCTGGCACACATTGCACCCTCACACAGTACACATGTACACATCTCATCATACATCTGGTGCCTTCTCCACTCAGGAGGCATGTTCCACATCACAGCCTGTGACACCTGTGCCCCACACATGTGGTAATGCACAGACGATGCCTTGGTGTCCATTCCTGGACAAGTATGTCCATCCATGGACAAGTATGTCCGCCCTATTCCGACATGTGTGTCGCCTATCACCACAGTGATGTGTAAAATCCGCCGTACTGCTGCTGAGAGGGCCTGTGCATGTTCCCAAATCACTGAGGGAGTGCTGCCGTATGTGTACCCATCGTGATATGATAGTGAGCGTAGATGCGAGTGTACGGTCCGTACCACTACGGGTACGCATACGCGTGCAGACCCATAGTGATAGTGAGCGTAGATGCGAGTGTACGGTCCGTACCACTACGGGTACGCATACGCGTGCAGACCCATAGTGATAGAGAGCGTAGATGCGAGTGTACGGTCCGTACCACTACGGGTACGCATACGCGTGCAGACCCATAGTGATAGTGAGCGTAGATGCGAGTGTACGGTCCGTACCACTACGGGTACGCATACGCGTGCAGACCCATAGTGATAGTGAGCGTAGATGCGAGTGTACGGTCCGTACCACTACGGGTACGCATACGCGTGCAGACCCATAGTGATAGTGAGCGTAGATGCGAGTGTACGGTCCGTACCACTACGGGTACGCATACGCGTGCAGACCCATAGTGATAGTGAGCGTAGATGCGAGTGTACGGTCCGTACCACTACGGGTACGCATACGCGTGCAGACCCATAGTGATAGTGAGCGTAGATGCGAGTGTACGGTCCGTACCACTACGGGTACGCATACGCGTGCAGACCCATAGTGATAGTGAGCGTAGATGCGAGTGTACGGTCCGTACCACTACGGGTACGCATACGCGTGCAGACCCATAGTTATAGTGAGCGTAGATGCGAGTGTACGGTCCGTACCACTACGGGTACGCATACGCGTGCAGACCCATAGTGATAGTGAGCGTAGATGCGAGTGTACGGTCCGTACCACTACGGGTACGCATACGCGTGCAGACCCATAGTGATAGTGAGCGTAGATGCGAGTGTACGGTCCGTACCACTACGGGTACGCATACGCGTGCAGACCCATAGTGATAGTGAGCGTAGATGCGAGTGTACGGTCCGTACCACTACGGGTACGCATACGCGTGCAGACCCATAGTGATAGAGAGCGTAGATGCGAGTGTACGGCCCTATCACTATGGGTCTGCACGCGTATGCGTACCCGTAGTGGTACGGACCGTACACTCGCATCTACGCTCACTATCACTATGGGTCTGCACGCGTATGCGTACCCGTAGTGGTACGGACCGTACACTCGCATCTACGCTCACTATCACTATGGGTCTGCACGCGTATGCGTACCCGTAGTGATAGTGAGCGTAGATGCGAGTGTTCGGTCCGTACCACTACGAGTACGCATACGCGTGCAGACCAAAAGTGATGGAGAGCGTAGGCATGCATGTACGGGCCGTTGCCATGCATTTGGGGTGCCCTAGGGCCCCCACACGCACCGTACCTGTGTGTGATGGTCCAAAATACATAGGGGACAAGTATTAAGGCCTACATGCATGCTGGTTGTCATGGAGACCAAGTTCAAAATTCGAAATTGTTCTGGAAGGTGCACAGCAGAAGTCAGTTGGGATTTGTCTACTTTGTTGCAATGTGTTTGTGGGGCTGACATCATGCAGGAGAATGAAACCGATAGAGAACCCACAGACTGCTAGGTTTGAAGGGATTGGTGGAAACATAGGATGCAAATGTGAGTGACCAATCTCTCTGTACTCCTGTGCATGAGACTGGGCAGAAGGGCACATATAAGGCAGCCAGGTCCCATGAGGGAGCACTTGCCTGCACATCTTTGCATTCGTCGACCCAGCTGCTGCTACTGATTCCCTGGAACCATGTCAAGGGCTGTGGAGAGGACACAGCCATTCACCCTGGAGGAGAACATGGCTCTGCTGGATGTGATCCTCCCACAGTACTCCATGCTGTATGGGCGACCAGGTTATCAGGTGAGTGCATAGGCCACTGCCACAGACTGTCCCTATGTGGTGACTGTGACTTCTGCCATTGCGTCCAGGTGTAACACACATGCCATGTACTGTCGGGGGGGTCCCAGGGGGGGGGGTGCCTGATGTCTCCCAGCAGTGCCCTGAGACAGGAGGGGTGGGGGCCTATCACTCACAGCAGTGCCCTGAGACAGGAGGGGTGGGTGCAGAGTCCTCCCAGCAGTGCCCTGAGACAGGAGGGGTGGGTGCAGAGTCCTCCCAGCAGTGCCCTGAGACAGGAGGGGTGGGTGCAGAGTCCTCCCAGCAGTGCCCTGAGACAGGAGGGGTGGGTGCAGAGTCCTCCCAGCAGTGCCCTGAGACAGGAGGGGTGGGTGCAGAGTCCTCCCAGCAGTGCCCTGAGACAGGAGGGGTGTGTGCAGAGTCCTCCCAGCAGTGCCCTGAGACAGGAGGGGTGGGTGTGGAGTCCTCACAGCAGTGCCCTGAGACAGGAGGGGTGGGGGCCTATCACTCACAGCAGTGCCCTGAGACAGGAGGGGTGGGTGTGGAGTCCTCACAGCAGTGCCCTGAGACAGGAGGGGTGGGGGCCTATCACTCACAGCAGTGCCCTGAGACAGGAGGGGTGGGTGTGGAGTCCTCACAGCAGTGCCCTGAGACAGGAGGGGTGGGGGCCTATCACTCACAGCAGTGCCCTGAGACAGGAGGGGTGGGTGTGGAGTCCTCACAGCAGTGCCCTGAGCCAGGAGGGGTGGGTGTGATGCACAGTGTGAGCCTAGATCATTGATTGTGACATTGCCATCATTCCACCTGTGTACCCACTGTGGCACGTACTGCTTTTTCCCTCACCAGGGGATGATGTCCCTATGACAAAGGTGCAATGCGTTGGCTGCATGACATGCCTTGTTGTTACCAGCTAATTTGTACCCATATGTCTCTCTGTGACATGTGGCTGGTGTATTGATGTGGTGTCACTTGTTCCTCCTCACAGGTAGGCGCCACTGCCAAGGAGCAGATCTGGCTGACCGCCGTCAGTGCCGTGAGGGGTGTGGATGGTCGGAGGCGGCGCCTGGCCCAGGTGAGGAAACGCTGGCAGGATATCCGGTGCTGGACGCGGAGGATTGCACGGCTCCTGCTGGGGGACTCACCTGAGAGCCACAAGAACCGCGGCCGCCGCCGTCTGAGCCACCTCCACAGGCGTGTGCTGCCGGTGGTCTTTCCAGACCTTGAGAGGCGCTTACAGGCGATGCAGCAGCCGGAAGGGGGTAGGTACATGTGTGTTTGTTGTGTGTCACCGGCATTTGTAAGGGCACAGTAGCATGAATCCACTGGCAGGGTTTAAAGGTGCTGTGCAGATCCTGTTTGCCCCAGTATAGCGCTGTGCCCCTGCCACCCTTCCCCTCCTTGCAATGTGTTCCCTGGTCTGTGTGTAGTCACTCCTTCACAGGGTAATGTAGGCTGGCGCTTTGTCCACGGGAACAATGTCTGTAGCATCATGTGTGGGGGTGGTGTGTAACAGGTTGTGGGACCTTGCCTGTGCACTGTCAAGTTCACTGCATGTGGGTTCCATGTCAGTTGGCACTGATGCTGACTCCAGACATGGGAGTTGGTCTCTCATGTGTCATGCCTTACAGCGCGCATGTCCTATGTAGTGGCCTGTGACATGATGTGCATGACTGTGCGATACACATAGTGCAGGGATGGTGACGTGTGTTGCTGTCATTACCATTCAGTAGCATGTAGTTGCGTGCCCACTACTGTCCCCTGGGGCACCTTTTCCTCAGTGGTGTATGTGTCATCATGAACGTGGCCACTGTCAGTGTCTACAGCGTAAGTTGTGCTCTGTGCCATTGTCCCCTGTCACCATGTATATAGACGTGCTAATTTGTACAGGTGTCCACTGTGCAGCCTGACCTGATTGTCCTTCTTCATACTCACAGTTGCCAGTGCCTGTGTGTCTTGTTATACTCATCTGAGGATGGGCACTGGTACCTCATTAGTTGTACAGGCGCACCTTGGCTGTTTGGCGTCCAATCTTGCTTTTTGCCTGCCCCTGTGTGTATCACACAGACCATGAGATGTTGGTGCCACCTGTGTCTCCACAATTTGCCTCGTGTAGGGTCTTGTTGGGGCGGGCAATGCCTATGTGTTAAATCCTGATTACCACTTGCTGGGTCTGGGCAGTGTGTGATGTGCCTGGACACACACGCAATGTGCAGTGACCGAGTCATGTTGTGCATGTTTTCAGCATTACCTATGCAGCATGTGTCTCAAGTTCATGGATATGGTCCCTGGTCATCGGTATTTTCGCAAACGCTGTGTGGTGCAGATGCAGTGCTGGATTGTCCCCAGGACCTGGGTGCTATGTCAGACTCCTTTTCCTGTGTTTAGCTATTGTCTCATGCTCTCCATGGTATTTCAGTGGCATGGTGGCTCAACCAACTGTGTGTTGCATGCCCTACATCGGTACCCTGTTCAGTAGATGTTAGGGATCTTCCTTTTCAGGACATGCAATGTTACCTATGTAGATTGGACTCATGTGACAGATGTGTACAGGTGTCTGAATAATTTCTGTCTCTCCACCCTGCCCACAGCATCGTCGGGGGACACAGAGGGAGACATGGACACAGACCAGGCGGAGGGACCGAGCACCAGTGCCAGCCGTGACATCGGGTCTGGCACATCGAGTGGGACAGAGGCGGAGGAGAGTGTGGCCGAGGACCTGTCGACTGGCACATCAGACTACGAAGCTGACAGGTCCGGGGACGATGTCGCCGAGTGGGCGGAGGCTGCACCAGCAGCTGACAGCGGAACAACACCTCGCACCGCCCCCTCAGTTTCCACCAGCCGCCTCCCACTTGCTCGTGTCCCTTCCCAGCGTGCCCGGTCACAGCATGTCTCCTTCCTGCCAGGCACCGCGCCCCCTGCCCCTGTCTCCACTGCTGCCGCCAATGCAGAGTCTGTGGACATCCAGCGGCAACTGCAGGTTGGTCAGGCTGCGATCCTTAATGTCCTCCATGCCCACGGCAAAACCCTCACCAACATCGAGGCTTTCTTGGAGGGCATTCATTCATCGCAGGCTGACCAACGCAACTTGCTGAGGTCCATCGACTCCACACTGACTGCAGCAGTGGGTCTCCTGCAGCGCGACCTCCCCCCACCTACCCCTGCCCCATCCACACTTCCCACTCCCATGCCTGTCACACGTACACCCAGACGTCGGCATGCACCCACATCAACGGACACGGGCACCACACCAGCAGGGAAGGTCCACCGCACTCCTCCTGACACGCACACACAGGGTGAGGTAGGCACACCCACTGGGTCGGGGGGCAAACGTGTGACACGCAGCCATAGTGGGAGTCCGCATTCCACCCAGTCCACTCCCTCCAAATCCCCTCCCCTCAGCTCTCCTGGCCACATCTCCCCCAAGGACTCCTTCATGGCCGCTCTGTCCCTGAGCCCCACAGTTACACCACCACGCAAGCGGTCACGGAGGTCCCCGGTCAGGGTGGTTGAGTCTCCCCCCCTGTCTCCACCCTCCCCCGGTGGCGCTGCGACCCATCCCTCTGACCCCCCCCCCTCCTTGGGGCCTGAGGTCCCTTCGGGTGCAGGGGACTCCCTGGATGACCTTGCAAAGGTGTGTAGTGCCATCCTGGCCTCCGCCTTTGGCACTGACCCACCCCCTGTGGTGGACTCCTCCATCCCTGCACCCACAACGCCGCCCCTTTGCCCTGATGTCCCTGCGGTGCCTGTTTCTCCCCCCCCCCCTGATGCCCTCACCAGTGTGGAAGACGATGCCATTTGACTGTGCAGGCAAGGTAGGGGACACGCATCCCACTGTGTCCCCCATCCAGCTGAGAATCATTGACTGCCCTATGGGGTTTGTGAAGATTGAACTGCCTGCGATCCACGGACATTGTGCTCCTGCTGAATAAAGCTTAATTTTGTTTTCATTATCACACTACTGCTATGCTGGTATTGGTGTTGGTGGGGCTGCTACATGGTTTTGGGTGGTGTGTAAGGGTTTGGGTGTGTGGGATATGTAGTAGTGTACTGCTCATTGGTGGGACCCTGTGATCTGTGTGCCATCACAAGGTGTTGGCTAACTTTCTTTGTTCATGTAGGCAGTTACTGCATGGTGCACTTGTCCAAGGGTGTATTCCTTCCTCTGTGTACCCAGCTTTCTTCCCTGCAGGGTGTTCCCAATGTTTAGCGCAGAGCTGTGTCTACATGAGCTGTGTGTGTGACGGAGCCCTTCTACTTTGGCCATGCATGCAGGGCCATGTCTCCACCTGCGACAATCGTGGCATCCTTGGTGATCACTGTACTTGTGTGTGGAGTCTGTTGACATGAGTTCATGGGGACATGTTCCCTTGTAGCCAGTATGCATGTGGATAATTCTGGCCTCACACACATGTGTTACACCCCTCCAGTCTCAGGGCACTGCTGGGAGGACTCTGCACCCACCCCTCCTGTCTCAGGGCACTGCTGGGAGGACTCTGCACCCACCCCTCCTGTCTCAGGGCACTGCTGGGAGGACTCTGCACCCACCCCTCCTGTGTCAGGGCACTGCTGGGAGGACTCCACACCTACGCCTCCTGTCTCAGGGCACTGCTGGGAGGACTCTGCACACACACCTCCTGTGTCTGGGCACTGCTGGGAGGACTCTGCACACACCCCTCCTGTCTCAGGGCACTGCTGGGAGGACTCTGCACACACACCTCCTGTCTCTGGGCACTGCTGGGAGTGATGGGCACCCACCCCTCCTGTCTCAGGGCACTGCTGGGAGGACTCTGCACCCACCCCTCCTGTCTCAGGGCACTGCTGGGAGGACTCTGCACCCACCCCTCCTGTCTCAGGGCACTGCTGGGAGGACTCTGCACCCACCCCTCCTGTGTCAGGGCACTGCTGGGAGGACTCCACACCCACGCCTCCTGTCTCAGGGCACTGCTGGGAGGACTCCACACCCACCCCTCCTGTGTCAGGGCACTGCTGGGAGGACTCCACACCCACCCCTCCTGTGTCAGGGCACTGCTGGGAGGACTCCACACCCACCCCTCCTGTGTCTGGGCACTGCTGGGAGGACTCCACACCCACCACTCCTGTCTCAGGGCACTGCTGGGTGGACTCTGCACACACACCTCCGATTTCTGGATATGTGCGCTTGGCACATACACGGTGGGGGTACGCACACTGCATTAGAGGTGAGGGTACGAGTCTACTGACACTGGTGTGGTGGGGGTACGCTCCGTACGTCCGCGGGTGTGGGTACGGGTCGTACTTACACTGTTGGGCAGGGGGGTACGCTCCTTGCATTCGTGGGTGGGGGTTCGAGTCGTACTTACACTGTTGGCATGGGGGGTACGCTCCATGCATACGCGGGTGGGGGTACGGGTCGTACTTACACTGTTGGGCAGGGGGGTACGCTCCTTGCATTCGCGGGTGGGGGTACGGGTCGTACTTACACTGTTGGGCAGGGGGGTACGCTCCTTGCATTCGTGGGTGGGGGTTCGAGTCGTACTTACACTGTTGGCATGGGGGGTACGCTCCATGCATACGCGGGTGGGGGTACGGGTCGTACTTACACTGTTGGGCAGGGGGGTACGCTCCTTGCATTCGCGGGTGGGGGTACGGGTCGTACTTACACTGTTGGGCTGGGGGGTACGCTCCTTGCATTCGTGGGTGGGGGTTCGAGTCGTACTTACACTGTTGGCATGGGGGGTACGCTCCATGCATACGCGGGTGGGGGTACGGGTCGTACTTACACTGTTGGGCAGGGGGGTACGCTCCTTGCATTCGCGGGTGGGGGTACGGGTCGTACTTACACTGTTGGGCTGGGGGTACGCGCCGTACGTCCGCGGGTGGGGGTACGGGTCGTACTTACACTGTTGGGCTGGGGGTACGCTCCGTACGTCCGCGGGTGGGGGTACGGGTCGTACTTACACTGTTGGGCTGGGGGTACGCTCCGTACGTCCGCGGGTGGGGGTACGGGTCGTACTTACACTGGTGTGGTGGGGGTACGCTCCGTACGTCCGCGGGTGTGGGTACGGGTCGTACTTACACTGTTGGGCAGGGGGGTACGCTCCTTGCATTGGTGGGTGGGGGTTCGAGTCGTACTTACACTGTTGGCATGGGGGGTACGCTCCATGCATACGCGGGTGGGGGTACGGGTCGTACTTACACTGTTGGGCAGGGGGGTACGCTCCTTGCATTCGCGGGTGGGGGTACGGGTCGTACTTACACTGTTGGGGTGGGGGGTACGCTCCTTGCATTCGTGGGTGGGGGTACGGGTCGTACTTACACTGTTGGGGTGGGGGGTACGCTCCTTGCATTCGTGGGTGGGGGTACGGGTCGTACTTACACTGTTGGGCAGGGGGGTACGCTCCTTGCATTCGCGGGTGGGGGTACGGGTCGTACTTACACTGTTGGGGTGGGGGGTACGCTCCTTGCATTTGTGGGTGGGGGTACGGGTCGTACTTACACTGTTGGGGTGGGGGGTACGCTCCTTGCATTCGTGGGTGGGGGTACGGGTCGTACTTACACTGTTGGGCTGGGGGGTACGCTCCTTGCATTCGTGGGTGGGGGTTCGAGTCGTACTTACACTGTTGGCATGGGGGGTACGCTCCATGCATACGCGGGTGGGGGTACGGGTCGTACTTTCACTGTTGGGGTGGGGGGTACGCTCCTTGCATACGGGGTGGGGGTAGGGTCCGTACATATCCGTCCCCACGCTATGTGATGTTTGTGCGGCCCGTACCCAGGCCTTTGCCACGTGGGTGCGATCCGTCCCGCCATTGTTGGGGTGACGTGTGTGGGCGTGGTCCGACTCGTACCCACGCTCTTCAGGCGTGGGTACGGGACGTACCTGTCTGGTTGTGTTGCCGGTTCGCGTGGTGACGGACTTCCGTTGTGGCGGTCGCTGGATTATCAGGACACGCCCCCACCCCCTCGTGGTGACCAGGGCATGGGAGTCAGGTATGTCCAGGCCATGTGTAGTGTGTCACTCATGTGGTTGTTTTGTGGCCTGCCCTGGTAGTGCCACCCCCACCCCACCCCACTTTCCCCCCTCCCTTAGTTATTCTGACCTTCTGCGGCGTCTGCGTCGTAACCTGTAGAGGAGGTGGACTGCTATGAGGGCAGGGATGACTCGTAGGTTCGGGTCCATGTCTGTCCGTCACGTACTGGTCCTCCTTGTTCGCGTCGTCGTCTGTCCGTCGCGTACTGGTGGTCCTTGTTCGCGTCGTCCTGATTTCCCGGCAGTTTTTGGCTGCCGCAAAATATTCACCGTGCGGGGTGACGTCGGTGCGAATCGTGATTCCTGGGTCGTGAATGGCTGGCTGCGTGCGTCCCGACGTCAGGTCGGCGCTTTCCCAGATCGCATTGGTAGGTGTTTTTTGTTCGGTCGGGCTTTTTTACGAATCGTACGGTAATGGTGTACCCGTGCGAATCGTAATTCCATGTTTGTATATTTTGACGACCGGGTACGCGTCGGACGGAGAATATGCTCCGTCCGACGGTTCGTACCCGGTTTTTACCGGATCGTGATCGGCACCTAAGTGTACTGACCCATGCGGATATATTTGATATCTTTCATTTATCATGAACTCTGTCTAACTAGTGCTCGCCAATCTTAAAGTTGATTTATAGCTTGTTTTTCTTTTACCAAGATGAACGAGTTGAATTTAATCACATGGTTTATGTTTTAATTCAGCACTGTTATTTGCACATGTCATATAGTTTTACCCCAAGCTTATCTTTAATGATTTTTTTGACATTTGGCGTAATACTTCTAGCGGGAGTATAATAATATGTAAATTATCAGTACATCACAGTAGGATGTTTGTATAATATATTTTGCAAATTGCTGACTGCTCTGCAAAATTGTAGTTTTTACATGTGAGCATACGCTAGTATTTTGTCCATGTCCATCTAATACTAGACCACGTGGGGTAATACGTTTTTATGCACGGTCACTTTAAATTTACGCACTTTCGAATCCATGTTGAGTGAACAAGGCTCGTCCGAGCCGAAACGCGTATCGACGACATATGGATTAATAAATACTGCAAGCACTTACTTCGGGTCTGTGTCCATCCTTTGGTTCTCTTGCAATTGGAGCCTTGCTGGAAAAAAGTGAAATATATATATATATATACACATATCTATAAAATGAAAACCATAGGATTGAGGTACATTAGACTTACAAGTTTTCGTTTGAAAAAACCTTTGAAATTCACTGGAATAACCATAGTTTTCAGGCCCGTTATAGTTAGAAATTAGCATTTAAAAAACCATAGAAATTCACTGAAAAAACCATAGGTTTTAGGCACGTTATAGTTAGAAATTAGCATTTAAAAAAACATAGAAATTAACTGAAAAAAACATAGTTTCAGGAACGTTATAGTTAGTTGGACATTTCACTCGTACAAAACCATAGAAATTCCGGCGTTACTGTTAGTTCAGCTAACTATAACTCGTGCCCCCGCAATGCACTGCTGATGACGTCACATATTACATCATTCATGACATGGTCAGTGACATCACTGATGACATCACTGATGACATTTCAAATGACATCCCTGATGACATCACTGATGACATCATCCACGTGAAAATCTGATGCACCTACTCACACCTGAATATAACCTTTGATACACACACTCTAAAATACAGACTACCATTTTTGAAAAAATAGACACATCAATACCAGTTACTAAATACGCGAGTGTTTATATATATATATATTCACTGAAAAAACCATAGGTTTCACACACGTTATAGTTAGGAATTAGCATTTAAAAAACCTTAGAAATTCAGTGAAAAAACCATAGGTTTCACACACGTTATAGTTAGCTGGACATTTTACTCGTAAAAAACCAGTGAAATTGCCCCGTTATAGTTAGTTCAGCTAACTATAACTCGCGCGCCCGCAATGCACTGCTGATGACGTCACATATTACATCACTCATGACATGGTCAGTGACATCACTCATGACATCACTGATGACATCTCAAATGACATCACTGATGACATCATCCAGTGAATGTGTGTTTTTCTGAAAATTAAATATGTTTTATACATGTATATCTCAAGGTCGATGGAAGAATAAATGGGTATATAAGTGTCTAAATGGATGATTTGTTTTTGAAAAATTGATTGTGTAACTGACTGATTAAGTGTATCATAGTGAAAACATGACTTAGTGAGTAATGTTTAAACATATAAATATCTGTGACAGTCTCTCACTTTGTGTATAAGTGGCTGCATGGGTTGGTGAGTAGCTACATGGGTGTCTATATAGGTTATTAGTTGTTTTTTTGAGTATCAGTCTGAGTGTCTGCATGGTTCGGTGGGGGGTATTACGTAGTGCATAGGTGCATGAATGAGTGACTCACTGTTTGTATGTGTTGAACACAGCATGTCTGCAGGACTGTATGGGTGGATGAGTGTGTGTATGGGTGTGTTAGTGAGTGAATGACTGTCTCAATAGTGTCTTCAGGAGTAACTACATATGTTTTAAACTAGTATATGTGACTATTGTTGTATATAAGTGAGTATATGTGAGAGGGAGAGATTGAAAGAGTTCCTGTATGAATAAGTATGTGTTTCTATAAGTGATTGTTTAAAAGACTAAGTATGTGTAAGTTTCTGTAGAAGCAAGTGTGGTGGTGTGTGTATAACTGTATATGCAGGTGAATGCATGTTTGATTCTTTGTTAGCATGAGTGACTATGTGTGTGAGTAACTCTATGGATGAGTGGCATAATGTAACAGGATGTGTAGGTGTATGAGTACATATGATGAGTGAGTACATGTATGAGTGACTGTATAGGACTGTTGGTGAATGAGTGGATGTGTATGTGGATCTTAGAATTACTGAAGAGGTTGTTGTAACTGTTATTGGTATGTCCTTTTTTTTTGAAAATTTTAGTCTCTATTTTTGAATGTGTGTGTCAAAGGTTATATTAGGGTGAGAGGAGGTCTGCCACTTTATCACAAGGATGATGTCATCAGTGATGTCATCAGTGATGTCATTTGAGATGTCATCAGTGATGTCATGAGTGATGTCACTGACCATGTCATGAGTGATGTAATATGTGACGTCATCAGCAGTGCATTGCGGGCGCGCGAGTTATAGTTAGCTGAACTAACTATAACGGGGCAATTTCACTGGTTTTTTACGAGTAAAATGTCCAGCTAACTATAACGTGTGTGAAACCTATGGTTTTTTCACTGAATTTCTAAGGTTTTTTAAATGCTAATTCCTAACTATAACGTGTGTGAAACCTATGGTTTTTTCAGTGAATTTGCAAGGTTTTTTAAATGCTAATTCCTAACTATAACGTGTGTGAAACCTATGGTTTTTTCAGTGAATTTGCAAGGTTTTTTAAATGCTAATTCCTAACTATAACGTGTGTGAAACCCATGGTTTTTACAGTGAATTTGCAAGGTTTTTTAAATGCTAATCTCTAAATATTTCGTTTTTGAAACCTATGTTTTTTTCTGAGAATTTGTATGGTAAGTTATGTATTTTTAATTAAAGATATTTTTTTTATTTAAATAAAATTACTTTATATTCATTTATATATTATCTGTATTTTTTTATAAATTATTTTTTTAAATAATTCAATTTGGATATTTATTTTTTATAATTTTTTAAATTCTTTAATGTCCTCTTTTTTTTTTTATTTATAATTTCTTGGGGTGCGCGCTCTGAGCGCGCTCCTAGTACTATTTCGTATGTTTTTTATGAATTCCGGCGTACGTTATTTACGTACGCAAATATACTTGTTGGTGCGCGCTGGGAGCGCGCACCCAGTACGTATGCGTACGTACGTACGCACGCATGCGTCCTACGCCCTCGACGCGGTTTACTTCCGCATACGCTAAAATTACGCGCAATAACGGTCGCGTATACGCGTGTTAAACGTATGCGCGCTAGGTGCGCGTATATGACGTATGCACCTGCGCGTTTACGCGTTCGTGCATACGTCATCACGGGGTGCGCGCTCGGAGCTTGCGCAGTGCGCGCACCTCGGGTTTATACATAATAAAACAACATTTCTTATTGGTTATCATTACTTTCAGTTTCTAATTGTTTCAATACCACACCCAATCCCCTCATGGCAAGTCATGTGATCAAGAATCATCACTTTTGATTGGTTTGAAGTACTTTCTGTTCCAGATTCTTCCCAAACCACACCTACTCCCCTCATTATTAGTTCTGATTCCTTTGGAGAAGGAGCTATTCTGTTGTTGAGAGACAATGGCTGAACAGCAACCTACTTCAGACAGTGAGCAGGACACTCTTGAGAGGCAGAGGAACAGGAAGCAGAAAGACAGCTTTATATGGCAGTTTTTCACTTTTCCCAAGAATGAGAAAAAGGTAAATGCACCAAAAGTTACTTGTTTACTTTGTGGCAAAGTCTTATCTCGTGGGAATCCTAATAAGAAATATTCTTTTAGCATTCACACTATGTTAAGACATGTTGACAAAATGCACCCAGTATCTTTTCGTCGAGCTTCTGAAGAAAACTCTTCACCTGCTCAGCCGACGACATCAGCAGCAGCTCAGCCGAGCACATCTTCGGCAGCTCAGGGGAGCACTTCAGCTGCGGTGGTGCCTTCACCTGTTTCTTTACCTCTTGTTGGTCCACCTTGTTTGGCGAGGTTGTCTACACGGTGCTCTGATTGCGGTTCACTTATTTCTGTGGGGGAGACCAGTCTTGATCTCCTTCAGAGAAAATTTGATGCACATTCATGCACTAGGCCATAGATTTTTTTTTCATTTTTTGCGTTTTTCTCTTCCTGTTTCCCTCCATTAACTCAAGGGCTCTTTTAAGAGCCACTTATAAACTTAACCAAAAATTTTTTTTTTTGTAAATTTTTTTTTAAAATTTTTTTGAGGTGCGCGCACCCTGCGCGCACCCAAGTTTTTTTTTTTTTTTTTTAAGAGACTCCCCCTTTTTCCTACTAATGCAACTGTGAAATCACCAGAGCAAAATGCAACAAATCTCTTCCTGTAATTCCTATTTGCACACAGAGTCATGTTTTCACATTAGTCACAAAACGAAAAATCTTTGCCAATTTGAATGCACACTTACTGCTCTTTTTTGTTGGCAAGTGAAAATCACTTTTACAGACTGACACATTATGAATCCACTTTTCACATTTTTTTAAATGCACATGTCCAGACTGCATTTTCAGACCACAAACCATGTGTATGCTGGGTGACTGCCTACACTCCAGCAAGGGCAACCAGCCTTAGTGATGCTGAATGTATTTGTATTACAGACTGAAACCTCAAAACCCCACAGCACATTATCAGAGCCAGGACCTTTGTTCTCTACACCTCTCTCCACTCAGCAGAACCAGATAATGGCAATCTTTCCCTCTATTGTTCCACACATATAGATGTTAATTTCAAATCACACTGCTTCCCCCTTTTTTACAAATGTAATCACACATTTCTATTGCTTGAAAACCAACCCTTTTCCAAAAGTACCCTTCCCCCAACTTGACTTCTGCCTAGTACCCTTCCCCCAACTTGACTTCTGCCTGCTACCATGGCAACAGCTCATGGAACACTGCTGTGTGGAGTTAGGTCAGAAGTTCGCCACACAATGTTTCAATTCCACAGAGCAAGACTGCTTGACTTTTCAAACCTTACAGCAAATCCATAGTACTGTTCTTTGGTAACACATTTTTCTGAACCAATACAAAACATGCTTCTATTAATTTACACATACAGCCTAGTTTTTAGTGTAGAATGGTATGAAACAGCCAATCAGTTCTTTTTTTTTTATAAAAAATATGTATGCCTCCCATTCCCAAACTGTCTTTCATTTCTTTTTACCATTCTACTGAATTACACCTCCTGAGTGCATCCAGATCTCCTTTGAAGATGTTCACAGTGTGGATTGTAGGACACAGCTATGTCTTCTGGAGTGAAAAATTTGCAGAGAAAAGAGGTATGGTGAGAGACCTTGCTTTGCCAAATGTAGACATCAAGTGGATTGGTCAGAGAGGGTTAAAGTGGCACCAATTAATGCCTTTGGTGAAAACCTTTCTACATCTCCCACAGCCTAACCTTATTATTGTGCACTGTGGTGGTAATGATCTAGGCACTTTAACTGGGGTAGGTTTGGAAATGCTTATTAAGGACACCTTTGTGCAATTGATGTCGCTTTTTCCTCAATCTGCCTTTGTATATTCTAACATATGCCAAAGGCAAAAGTGGAACTGGTCCAACCAATTTTGTCCGCAGATTGACAAAGCAAGGAAGCACGTCAACAAATCTGTTTCTGCTTTCCTCCGTGACTATGGTATGGGTTCCATTTACCACAACAACTTGCGTTACGACATGCAAGACATTTATAGAGGAGATGGTGTGCACTTCAATGATGAAGGGAACAGAGTCTTCCTCTTGAACCTCAGACTCTGCGTCGGTACTTACTTGTAGGTACCGAAAAACAAACAATAAACACAAGGGCTCTTTTTAGAGCCACCTTATATCTAAACACTTAAATGCAATTTTTTAAAAAAAAAATTTTTTATTTTTTTTTTCCGGGTGCGCGCAGGGTGCGCGCACTCGGCGATATTTTTTTTCAAAATATTATTCTTTTTTTTTGCCCTACAAGGTCCTACTTTGACCCCCTTACAATGCCTACTGGGTCTATTTCTTCCCACTCTTCCCCCTTTTCAAGTGCTCCCCCTTTGTTTATCACCCCCTCTTTATGCGATAGACAAAATGGCGGCCGCCGCTTCCTGACTTCCACCGATTCGAATGTTTACTAAGATCTAACAACCAATCAGAATTGCGCTCGCGCACGGCAAGGTGCGCGCACCCAGCGCGCACTCTGCGCGCATACAGATATATATATTGATTCAAAGGCTATTTTCTCAGAATCTACTGAACAGATTTACACCAAACCTACAAAAGGCACTTCCTTGACCTAGGGACTACCTCTCTGCCAAATTTTGAGTAATTCTGTTCAGCCGTTCGGGCTGTAGCTCGTTCTAAAGGTCCTATGGAAAAATGCATGGGAAAAACGCGTTTTGGGACCCCCCTTTTATCTCAGCCCCCGCTTGACGGATCCCCCCGAGACTTTCAGGGTAGGAGCGGAGCGTAGCGCCCCACCTATTTTGAGAAATTCGCGAGGATTCGTTGACCGGCGCCAAAGTTATTCAAAATAGAATGTTGAGGTTTTCCTATGGAAACGTGGTCCTAACTATAACTACCTACTGGCGACCGCCAGTAGGTAATATATATACACATATATATACTCACATATATACATGTTTGTGCATGTGTGTGTACTCGTAGACCGTCCTCTACAGTTTTTGTATTTTTCACTATGGTTTAATAAAATTGCACGTACTTTAAAATCATCTGAACGTGGTGCGGGGATCCTTCATTGACTGTAACTGGGACAGATGAACGGAGGAATTCCGTAAAAAACAAATATATATATATATATACTGAAAAAACCATAGGTTTCAGGAACGTTATAGTTATTTGGACATTTCACTCGTACAAAACCATAGAATTTCCGGCGTTATAGTTAGTTCAGCTAACTATAATTCGCGCCCCCGCAATGCACTGCGGATGGCATCACATATTACATCATTCATGACATGGTCAGTGATATCACTGATGACATCACTGATGACATCTCAAATGAAATCACTGATGACATCACTGATGACATCATCCAGTGACTGTGTGTTTCTGTAAAGTTTAATTTTGTTTTATATATATATATGCCAAGCTGTATTGAGGAATGAGTGGGTGTATAAGTGTCTGTATGGAGGATTTAGAAGGTACGTGACTGACTGTATAAATGAGTGATTAAATGTGTCTTACTGAATGCATGGGTTAGTGACTAAACTGTGTGAAATTCTGTATCAGTCTGTCTGTTGTTGTGTAAGCTGCTGCATGTGTTGGTGAGTAGCTGCATGAGTGTCTATATGGGTTATTGATTGCTTGCCTGAGTATTTGTATGGCTGCCTGAGTGTCGGTGTGGGTGGGTAGGAGGTGTGTGACTCTTTGCATAGATGTGTGAGTGGTTGATTCACTGGGTGTATGGGTTCAAGAGTGCATGTGGAAACAGCTGTATGGGTGGGTGAGTGTGTGTATGGGTGTGTTGGTGAGTGAATGGATGTCTCAGTGGTACATGTGCAAGAAACTACATATGTAAAAGGCAGTATATGTGATGGTGTATATAAATAACTATGTGTGAGAGTCAGTAATTGTGAGAGTGGCTGCCTGGATGAATGTGTATTTGTATCAGTGATTCTATAAGAGAGTAATTATGTGTTAGTATCTGCATGAATAAGTGAGGTTGTGTCTGTATGACTGTATAGGTAAGTAAATGGAAGTATGATTGATTCTTTGCATGACTGACTAAGTGTGTGAGTAACTCTGGATATGTGGCAGTGTTTAAGTGTCTGTAGAGGTGTATGAGTGCATATGATAGTGTTGTATTGATGAGTGACTGCATGTATGAGTGACTGTATGGGTGAATGATTGGATGTTTGTGTAGACCTAGGAATCAGTCAGTGCGTATTTAGTAACTGGTATTGATGTGTCTATTTTTTCAAAAATGGTAGTCTGTATTTTAGAGTGGGTGTATCAAAGGTTATATTCAGGTGTGAGGAGGTGCATCAGATTTTCACGTGGATGATGTCATCAGGGATGTCATTTGAGATGTCATCAGTGATGTCATCAGTGATGTCACTGACCATGTCATGAATGATGTAATATGTGACGTCATCAGCAGTGCATTGCGGGGGCGCGAGTTATAGTTAGCTGAACTAACAGTAACGCCGGAATTTCTATGGTTTTGTACGAGTGAAATGTCCAACTAACTATAACGTTCCTGAAACCTATGTGTTTTTCAGTTAATTTCTATGTTTTTAAATGCTAATTTCTAACTATAACGTGCCTAAAACCTATTGTTTTTTCAGTGAATTTCTATGGTTTTTTAAATGCTAATTTCTAACTATAACGGGCCTGAAAACTATGGTCATTCCAGTGAATTTCAAAGGTTTTTTTAAACGAAAACTTGTAAGTCTAATATACCTCAATCCTATGGTTTTTATTTTATAGATATGTATATATATATATATATATATATATATATATATATATATATATATATATATATATATATATTACCTACTGGCGGTCGCCAATAGGTAGTTATAGTTAGAACCTATTTTCCATAGGAAATCCGCAACATTCTATTCCCAATAAGTCTGGCGCCGGTTGATGAATCCTCGCGAAATTTTCAAACCTTTTGGCCAGCTCTGCTCTGCTCCTACCCTGAAAGTTTTGTGGTGATTCATCAAGCGGGGGCTGAGAAAAAAGGGGGGTCCCAAAACACGTTTTCCCCATGCAATTTCCCATAGGATCTGTTGTCGCAGCTACAGCTCGAACCGCTGAATGGAATGACACCAAATTTGGCAAAGAGGTAGTCCTCAGTTCAAACTCGTGCCTTTTGCATATATGGTGTGAATCCATTCAGTAGTTCCTGAGAAAATTAGATTTAAAAGTACATAAATATCTATGGCCGCGGAGGATCCGCACACCCTACACGCACCGTAAGCGCACCCTCCCCGAACCGAGCGCGCACCCTCCCGATCGCGCGCTGAATGCTAACTGGCTGTCGAGTGTCTCTCTACATTCAAAACCAGGAACTGTTGGTGGCCATTTTCTGCCTCAGTAGAAGCGAGGCTGAAGAAGCAAGGGGAATAAGTGTGTAAAACATATAAAGGGGATAGAGTGGAAATACTCTGACCCTCTAGAGGTGCTTAGGGGGTCCCAGAAAGACCCCCTGGGGCCTCCTTTTTTAAATAAAAAAAAAATGAAGAAATGCGCGCACGGTGCGTGCATCCTATCGAGTTGGGTGCACGGATTCTCTCGCATTGGGTGCGCGGATCCACGGCAATGTTTTTGGAAAAAAGACAAGAAATCATTGGTTGTATGACTACTTTCTACACTGAAAGGTAGGGTGTATATTTCTGTTTTTTAAAGGTATGATTCTTATTGTTTAACAAAAACAGATTGTAAGGAACATTATATATGATAAGCTCATATGATGAAAAGTCAAGCACACTTCCTGCCTTGTTTAGTAACATTGTGTGCTGAACTTGTGACCTGTGAGCTCAGTGCAGTGTTCCATGAGCTGTTTCTATGGTAACAGGCAGAAGGCAGATTGGGGGAAGGGTTGAAATGTATTTCAGTTGGAAAGGGTTGAAATGTTTAACCAATAGAAATGTGTGTTTGCTTTTGAGTTTATGTGTGAAGGATTGTGATTTGATGTTTACATGAATATGTGTGGAAAATGAAAGGGAAACTTTTCAATTCTTTGTTTTTGCTGAGAGGTGCACAGTGCAGAGATTCTGTAAAAGAAAATATGGTGAGTGACTGATATACTTCTTAATCTACAAAATAACTTGAAAGATGAGTTGTTAAATTGTGAGGGGATGTATGTAGACTATTTTGATTTTAATCAGACTAATGTATTTCTCCTGCTAAAGTGTAGGGAGTACTTTTTTTTTCTAAAATCTTATTGACAGTGTGTGTGCATGTAGAAACCATTTTGTGATAAGCATTTGTGTTTTTCATGTGTTTGCATACAGATAACTGTGTTGTTTTTATATTTTGGTAGAATTAGAAACCAGTCATTGTTTATGAATTTGTGAAATGAGTTATGTTATGTTTCTATACTAAAATGTAGTACTACTTCTAGATGAAGAAATGTGTTTTGGTATAGTGCAAGGGATAGTGTTGTTTGTCTAGAATCACACAGTGAGTCTGTGTGCATTTGGGAACCATTGTGAGAGAAGCATTTGGTAACACCGTGTATTTGCTGACAGATAACTGTTTTAACTTGTCATGTTGTGAAGTTTTAGTAGCATTAGAAGACAGTTATGGCTTATGATTTGATTAAATGAGTCAGGCTTTGACAGAAAAGTGCAGTCCTGAAATATGTAGATTGTGTGCAGTTCCGTTACCAGTTGCACTGAAGTGAATGAGTTTTGGTAAACTCCTAGGGATAGTGGTGCTTGTCTAGAATCACACTGTGAGTCTGTGTGCATTTGGGTAAGGATTGTGAGAGAAGCATTTGATAACATTGTGTATTTGCTGACAGATAACTGTTTTAAAACTTGTCATGTTGTCAAGTTTTAGTAGCATTAGAAGCCAGTCTTTGCTTATGCTTTGATTAAATGAGTCAGGCTTTGACACAAAAGTGCAGTCCTGAAATATGAAGATTGTGTGCAGTTCCCTTACCACTTTCACAGTAGTGAATGATTTTTGGTAAACTCCTAGGTATAGTGGTTGTTGTCTAGAATCACACTGTGAGTCTGTGTGCATTTCAGAACCACTGTGAGAGAAGCATTTGGTAACATCGTTTATTTGCTGACAGATAACTATTTTAAAACCTGTTATGTTGTCAAGTTTTAGTAGCATTAGAAGCCAGTCATTGCTTATGCGTTGATTAAATGAGTCAGGCATTGACACAAAAGTGCAGTCCTGAAATATGAAGATTGTGTGCAGTTCCCTTACCACTTCCACAGTAGTGAATGATTTTTGGCAAACTCCTAGGGATAGTGGTGCCGTCTAGAATCACGCTGTGAGTCTGTGTGCATTTGGGCAAAACCAGGAACTGTTGGTGGCCATTTTCTGCCTCGGTAGAAGCGAGGCTGAAGAAGCAAGGGGAATAAGTGTGTAAAACATATAAAGGGGGTAGAGTGGAAATACTCTGACCCTCTAGAGGTGCTTAGGGGGTCCCAGAAGGACCCCCTGGGGCCTCCTTTTTTAAATAAAAAAAACCGAAGAAATGCACGCACGGTGCGCGCATCCTATCGTGTTGGGTGCACGGATTCTCTCGCATTGGGTGCGCGGATCCACGGCAATGTTTTTGGAAAAAAGACAAGAAATCATTGGTTGTATGACTACTTTCTACACTGAAAGGTAGGGTGTATATTTCTGTTTTTTAAAGGTATGATTCTTATTGTTTAACAAAAACAGATTGTAAGGAACATTATATATGATAAGCTCATATGATGAAAAGTCGAGCACACTTCCTGCCTTGTTTAGTAATATTGTGTGCTGAACTTGTGACCTGTGAGCTCAGTGCAGTGTTCCATGAGCTGTTTCTATGGTAACAGGCAGAAGGCAGATTGGGGGAAGGGTTGAAATGTATTTCAGTTGGAAAGGGTTGAAATGTTTAACAAATAGAAATGTGTGTTTGCTTTTGAGTTTATGTGTGAAGGATTGTGATTTGATGTTTACATGAATATGTGTGGAAAATGAAAGGGAAACTTTTCAATTCTTTGTTTTTGCTGAGAGGTGCACAGTGCAGAGATTCTGTAAAAGAAAATATGGTGAGTGACTGATATACTTCTTAATCTACAAAATACCTTGAAAGATGAGTTATTAAATTGTGAGGGGATGTATGTAGACTATTTTGATTTTAATCAGACTAATGTATTTCTCCTGCTAAAGTGTAGGGAGTACTTTTTTTTCTAAAATCTTATTGACAGTGTGTGTGCATGTAGAAACCATTTTGTGATAAGCATTTGTGTTTTTCATGTGTTTGCATACAGATAACTGTGTTGTTTTTATATTTTGGTAGAATTAGAAACCAGTCATTGTTTATGAATTTGTGAAATGAGTTATGTTATGTTTCTATACTAAAATGTAGTACTACTTCTAGATGAAGAAATGTGTTTTGGTATAGTGCAAGGGATAGTGTTGTTTGTCTAGAATCACACAGTGAGTCTGTGTGCATTTGGGAACCACTGTGAGAGAAGCATTTGGTAACACCGTGTATTTGCTGACAGATAACTGTTTTAACTTGTCATGTTGTGAAGTTTTAGTAGCATTAGAAGACAGTTATGGCTTATGATTTGATTAAATGAGTCAGGCTTTGACAGAAAAGTGCAGTCCTGAAATATGTAGATTGTGTGCAGTTCCGTTACCAGTTGCACTGAAGTGAATGAGTTTTGGTAAACTCCTAGGGATAGTGGTGCTTGTCTAGAATCACACTGCGAGTCTGTGTGCATTTGGGTAAGGATTGTGAGAGAAGCATTTGATAACATCGTGTATTTGCTGACAGATAACTGTTTTAAAACTTGTCATGTTGTCAAGTTTTAGTAGCATTAGAAGCCAGTCTTTGCTTATGCTTTGATTAAATGAGTCAGGCTTTGACACAAAAGTGCAGTCCTGAAATATGAAGATTGTGTGCAGTTCCCTTACCACTTTCACAGTAGTGAATGATTTTTGGTAAACTCCTAGGTATAGTGGTTGTTGTCTAGAATCACACTGTGAGTCTGTGTGCATTTTAGAACCACTGTGAGAGAAGCATTTGGTAACATCGTTTATTTGCTGACAGATAACTATTTTAAAACCAGTTATGTTGTCAAGTTTTAGTAGCATTAGAAGCCAGTCATTGCTTATGCGTTGATTAAATGAGTCAGGCATTGACACAAAAGTGCAGTCCTGAAATATGAAGATTGTGGGCAGTTCCCTTACCACTTCCACAGTAGTGACTGATTTTTGGCAAACTCCTAGGGATAGTGGTGCTTGTCTAGAATCACACTGTGAGTCTGTGTGCATTTGGGCAAAACCAGGAACTGTTGGTGGCCATTTTCTGCCTCGGTAGAAGCAAGGCTGAAGAAGCAAGGGGAATAAGTGTGTAAAACATATTAAGGGGGTAGAGTGGAAATACTCTGACCCTCTAGAGGTGCTTAGGGGGTCCCAGAAGGACCCCCTGGGGCCTCCTTTAAAAAAAACGAAGAAATGCGCGCACGGTGCGCGCATCCTATCGCGTTGGGTGCACGGATTCTCTCGCATTGGGTGCGCGGATCCACGGCAATGTTTTTGGAAAAAAGACAAGAAATCATTGGTTGTATGACTACTTTCTACACTGAAAGGTAGGGTGTATATTTCTGTTTTTTAAAGGTATGATTCTTATTGTTTAACAAAAACAGATTGTAAGGAACATTATATATGATAAGCTCATATGATGAAAAGTCGAGCACACTTCCTGCCTTGTTTAGTAACATTGTGTGCTGAACTTGTGACCTGTGAGCTCAGTGCAGTGTTCCATGAGCTGTTTCTATGGTAACAGGCAGAAGGCAGATTGGGGGAAGGGTTGAAATGTATTTCAGTTGGAAAGGGTTGAAATGTTTAACCAATAGAAATGTGTGTTTGCTTTTGAGTTTATGTGTGAAGGATTGTGATTTGATGTTTACATGAATATGTGTGGAAAATGAAAGGGAAACTTTTCAATTCTTTGTTTTTGCTGAGAGGTGCACAGTGCAGAGATTCTGTAAAAGAAAATATGGTGAGTGACTGATATACTTCTTAATCTACAAAAGAACTTGAAAGATGAGTTATTAAATTGTGAGTGGATGTATGTAGACTATTTTGATTTTAATCAGACTAATGTATTTCTCCTGCTAAAGTGTAGGGAGTACTTTTTTTCTCTAAAATCTTATTGACAGTGTTTGTGCATGTAGAAACCATTTTGTGATAAGCATTTGTGTTTTTCATGTGTTTGCATACAGATAACTGTGTTGTTTTTATATTTTGGTAGAATTAGAAACCAGTCATTGTTTATGAATTTGTGAAATGAGTTATGTTATGTTTCTATACTAAAATGTAGTACTACTTCTAGATAAAGAAATGTGTTTTGGTATAGTGCAAGGGATAGTGTTGTTTGTCTAGAATCACACAGTGAGTCTGTGTGCATTTGGGAACCACTGTGAGAGAAGCATTTGGTAACACCGTGTATTTGCTGACAGATAACTGTTTTAACTTGTCATGTTGTGAAGTTTTAGTAGCATTAGAAGACAGTTATGGCTTATGATTTGATTAAATGAGTCAGGCTTTGACAGAAAAGTGCAGTCCTGAAATATGTAGATTGTGTGCAGTTCCGTTACCAGTTGCACTGTAGTGAATGATTTTTGGTAAACTCCTAGGTATAGTGGTTGTTGTCTAGAATCACACTGTGAGTCTGTGTGCATTTTAGAACCACTGTGAGAGAAGCATTTGGTAACATCGTGTATTTGCTGACAGATAACTATTTTAAAACCTGTTATGTTGTCAAGTTTTAGTAGCATTAGAAGCCAGTCATTGCTTATGCGTTGATTAAATGAGTCAGGCATTGACACAAAAGTGCAGTCCTGAAATATGAAGATTGTGTGCAGTTCCCTTACCACTTCCACAGTAGTGAATGATTTTTGGCAAACTCCTAGGGATAGTGGTGCTTGTCTAGAATCACACTGTGAGTCTGTGTGCATTTGGGAACCACTGTGAGAGAAGCGTTTGGTAACATCGTGTATTTTCTGACAGATAACTGTTTTAAAACTCGTCATGTTGTCAAGTTTTAGCAGCATTAGAAGACAGTTATGGCTTATGCTTTCATTAAATGAGTCAGGCATTGACAGTAAATTGCAGTCGTGAAATATGTAGATTGTGTGCAGTTCCCTTACCACTTGCACTGTAGTGAATGAGTTTTGGTAAACTCCTAGGGATTGTGGTGCTTGTCTAGAATCACACTGTGAGTCTGTGTGCATTTGGGAACCACTGTGAGAGAAGCGTTTGGTAACATCGTGTATTTGCTGACAGATAACTGTTTTAAAACATGTCATGGTTTCAAGTTTTAGTAGCATTAGAAGACAGTTATGGCTTATGCTTTCATTAAATGAGTCAGGCATTGACAGTAAAGTGCAGTCGTGAAATATGTAGATTGTGTACAGTTCCCTTACCACTTCCACTGTAGTGAATGAGTTTTGGTAAGCTGCTAGGCATAGTGTTGTTTTTCTAGAATCACACTGTGAGTCTGTGTGCATTTGGGAACGACTGTGAGAGAAGTGTTTGGAAAATCTTGTATTTGCTGACAAATAACTGTTTTACAACATGTCATGTTGTCAAGTTTTAGTAGCAGTAGAAGACAGTTATGGCTTATGCTTTCATTAAATGAGTCAGGCATTTACAGTAAATTGCAGTAGTGAAATATGTCGATTGTGTGCAGTACCATTAACTCTTCCAGACTAGTGAATGAGTTTTGGTAAGCTCCTAGGATAGTGTTGCTTGTCTAAAATCACACTGTGAGTCTGTGTGCATTTGGGTAAGGATTGTGAGAGAAGCATTTGGTAACATCGTGTATTTGCTGACAGATAACTGTTTTAAAACCAGTCGTTTTGTCAAGTTTTAGTAGCATTAGAAGCCAGTCTTTGCTTATGCTTTGATTAAATGAGTCAGGCTTTGACATAAAAGTGCAGTCCTGAAATATGAAGATTGTGTCCAGTTCCCTTACAACTTCCACAGTAGTGAATGCTTTTTGGTAAACTCCCAGGTATAGTGGTTGTTGTCTAGAATCACACTGTGAGTCTGTGTGCATTTGGGAAGCACTGTGAGAGAAGGATTTGGTAACATCGTGTATTTTTTAGCAGATAACTCTTTTAAAACCCTTCATGTTGTCAAGTTTTAGTAGCATTGGAAGGTAGTCTTTGCTTATGCATTGATAAAATGAGTCAGGGTTTGACACTAAGGTGCAGTACCATGTACTATTCTGTCCACTGTGGCAGAACTGAAAATTTTAAAGTTTTACCTAAGCACTGTCCTAGAATTAGTGTGATTATTTAGTCAGTTTCTAAGTACCAAATAGATTGCTTCAAATGTCTATGCAGTATGCATGTAGTGTTCTAACATACTATATACTTGTCTTTTACACCTTCAATTCCCTAGTCAGTATCCATACAATTCAAGGAAACAACCTGTCACTTCCTTTGCAGTCCTCTAGAGACCCATTCAACAGCATGTACTAATCCATTCACTGTGCCAAAACCCAAACACTTATAAATTCACAAAGACACTCTCTTTCCAGTACTCTAATGATTCAGTCACTGCCTAAGTATTCATGCACTGAGCCAGGTCTTAGCACATGGACTTCTTCAAACCCCTATCCACTATGCATTCAGTCTTCTAACCACCTACACACTTGTCTTTCACACCTACAATTCCCCAGTCAGTATCCATTCACTTCCAGCAAACACCCTGTCACTCCCGTTGCACTCCTCTAGTGACCCATTCAGCATCATGTACTAATCCATTCACTGCACCAAAACCCAACCACTTATAAATTCACCCAGGCACACTCCTTGCAGTACTCTAATCATTCAGTCAGTACCCAAGTACTGATCCAGTGACCCAGGCCTCAGTATATGGACTGCTTCAAACCCCTATCCACTATGCATGCAGTCGTCTAACCACCTACACACTTGCCTTTCACACCTTCAATTCCCCAGTCAGTATCCATACACTTCCAGGAAACACCCTGTCACTCCCTTTGCAGTCCTCTAGTGACCCATTCAGCACCATGTACTAATCAATTCACTGTGCTAAAACCCAAACACTTATAAATTCACCAAGATACTATCTTTGCAGTACTCTAATCATTCACTCAGTGCCTAAGTATTCATGCACTGAGCCAGGCCTTAGCACATAGACTGCTTCAAACCCCTATGCACTATGCATGCAGTCTTCTAACCACCTAGACACTTGTGTTTCACACTTTCAATTTCCTAGTCAGTATCCATACAGTCCAGCACTTGTCACTGCCTTTGCACTCCTCTAGTGACCCATTCAGTACCAAGTACTAATCCATTCCCTGTGCGAAAAGCCTAGCACTTATAAATTCTCCTAGGCACTCTCCTTGCTGTACTCTAATGATTCAGTCAGTACCCAAGTAGTCATGCAGTGAGCCAGGCCTTAGCACATGGACTGCTTTAAATGCCTATGCAGTATGGATGCAGTCGTCTAATCGCCTACACAGTTGTGTTTCGCACCTTCAATTCCCTAGTTAGTATTCATACTCTTCTAGCAAACACCCTGTCACTCACCCAGTGTGTCTCCTTATAGTACTGTAATCATTTAGTCAGTTAGCATGTAGAGTTTTAGTGAGGTAGGCTTTAGGGCATGAACTGCTTCAAAGTAGTATGCACTATGCATGTAGTGTTTTAACCATCGTCACACTTGTGGTTCAGGGACATAGTTTCTTAGTCAGTATTTATATAAAATGTGTTTGTACAGTAATGGAATAGTATAATTTTGAAAGTTATTAATATACATTTATTTGTGAATCTTTTTTACAGATACAGAATAGGAGTGTTTCTCATCTGTTTGCACTCTTCTCGTGCAAGATTGTTCGGATGAAGGGTTCTTAGGAGATTCATCATACTTGCCGTGCCGCATGAGTATTTTTTGTTAGGATCCCCTCGTAACAGAACTCTTGAAAATCCTCTGCATGATCAAGGTGGCATTGGTCTTTGTTTGCCCCTTGGGAAAAGTAAAAAATTTCCTCACCACTGAAGAAAAACGTTGTGGGCGTGGTTCCTTCTGCAAAAACTTTTCCTCAGATTCGGTACATATTTTAAAGCTGCAACATTTACAGTTTCTGTAAGTAAACTTATAAAATGTTGTTAGCTGTATCCATTTTATATATCTGTGATTTGTTTCTTGTGGTATTTTGTTGAGAATACCATGTTGTTTGTTTTTTTAACAATCTTTCTGATTTTCCAGGTCTGTCATCGACATCCATGGTGTCTACAGGAGTGTTCCGCCTTGTTGTTTTGTATTATTGTTGTTGCATTTTGTTTATTAATTTATCGTTCATATATATATTAATAAAAAAATAAAGTTTGAAAATAGTTTATCGTTTCCTTATTTATGGTTATAAAAAATAAAGTTTGAAAAAAATAATAATAACGTTTTTGGTTGTTCTCTCAACTGCTGTGTGACTCTTTCTTGTTCTTATTACTGTTATTTGATGGAGTCCACCATGGTGTTAAATTTTGGGGCACTTATCGCTGGAATACTGGAGATATCTGCAGTTTGCACCAACTTCTGAATAGTGTGTTAGATTTATCTCAACTTTACTTCCGTTAAAGTGCTGATAATGAAATGGAGACTAGCCTTTCTCGTGCAAAAAGACACGAGGTGCACCTTTCCAATTTATTCTAAATACTAAAATCCTGTATTGAATTGCACTGAGGTATTGACTGTACTTACAGTGTACACACAAAATCTATTAAGAAATCTCATTGTATTTATATTGATTGGGAATAGTGCGTCAGGTGCTGGATCTTGACGAGATACACTGCTCAGTTCGTATATATTGTTCTGCACACGAAAAAAATCACATCACAACTTTCACACCAATTGCAATGTGAAACAAATTCCGGCGATAAGACACGTTAGCACAAGGGATTTTACACCTGTTTTCTGCTGGTGTTAAGCAGGACAACTACCTGCACCATGAAAGGGAACACAGCCAAGAGCCACACCAGAACACCCACAGGTGCCATAGAGTCAATGAGCATGATACAGGGATACCCATGAGGGCCAGAAGACTCATCTCAACAACTCCAGGACCGCCAATGCCCCCCAAACCCACATCTTAGTAAGTGTGTCCCTGTGGTCATTGTCTTAGCATGATAGGCACGAGCCCTGCAACATCACAGTGTGCTGTCACCTCAGCGTTGGCAGTGAGCCTGGACGTGTAGCTACGCACACATTCTCCTGCATGCACAACTGGCGTGTGCTGGTCTGGGGTTCACAGGTCAGTGCAGGGGTGTGCCTATCTGGCAATGGGAACGGGGTGTCTCGGACATGTCCGTGTACAGGAAGTGCGGTAAGTGTGTCTCTGTGTTCTGGTGTGGCCTGCTACTAGAGCCGCAGCAGTTGATGTTGTAAAGTGGCATGCACCACCTCCAAACTGCACCTTGATAGTGTAGTTGGAATGTAGCACGACATGCGCAAACAGGCATTACAATGGTGTGCATGAGATACAACAGCGCACCATACAAAAGTGTGGGGGCTCATGGGAGGGAGGAGCAGTCATTTGGCAATATAACACACAGTGAACTCGACCATGTGCCACATGCTGGGCCTCTCATCCATGATGACCATGGTCGCAGACATCCCACAACACCAACGACTGGCCTTTCTACACATCCTGTATGAATGCAGCGTGGTTTTCACTTCTATGCACGTTTAGTGGTGTGATGTTGGTGGGTTGTGTGACTTGTGCTCCTTGTTGGTGTGTTTCATGTTGGCCATTGTTAGTCTATATGTGTGTTGTACTTAATTGTGCATGTGTGCCATTCTGCCCATCTCCCCCTCCCCCCACTCCCTGCTTCTTCCTCTTCCTAGTGCTGTTGTGTCTATAATTTTGTTGCTGCACACATAAATACATGTAAAGAATAAATTAGAATAGTTCCTTGATTCTTTTAGGTTTCAAAACTTCTCTATTGGTTTCTTTTTAATTTTCCATATGAACCGTTTTTTTAATATTCAACAACACATAGAAGTCAGAAGTGCAACGTATTCTATCAACACACTTTCTAGAACATTCTACAACACGTGCAGGTTAAAAGTTCATCAATTTTTTAAAACTTAACGATAGTTTTTTTGCAACATTTTCTTGAACATTTAACGACACGTGCAGGTTAAAAGTTCACGATTGTTTTAAGTTCCAACAGTGCCTTCCAAATGCAAGTAGCAGGTGTGGTTGAGCTGAGCAAATTTTATCCTATGAGGTGTACTTCACGCTGAAACTGCTTTTTCTTAACCTATCACAAAGATGCTTTTCCACAAAACTAATGTGCACCCTACTTTAAAAAAAGAATGCTTTAGAAATAAGTTATAGATAGGAATTAGCATTTAAAAAACCTTTGAAATTCACTGAAAAAACAATAGGTTTCAGGCACGTTATAGTTAGGAATTAGCATTTAAAAAACCTTAGCTGGACATTTCCCTCGTACAAAACCCTAGAAATTCCCCTGTTATAGTTAGTTCAGCTAACTATAACTCGCGCCCCCGCAATGCACTGATATGAAGTCACATATTACATCACTCATGACATGGTCAGTGACATCACTGATGACATCACTGATGACGTCTCAAATGACATCACTGATGACGTCATCCATGTGAAAAATTAGTGCATCTTCTCTCACCCTAATATAACCTTTGATACACCGACTAAAAATTTCAAACGGCCATTTGACAACCATAGATACTCCAATACCAATAACTACACACCCAGTCTATTGATGTTATTTTTCGCTCTATCAGTTCTAGACTACCAAGCGAGTAGAGCCCCTGCTTTTTCCCCATACTCAAAGTTCTGCATGTTCCTTGCATGCCATTGAGCCCTGCACTTTGATTCTAGCTTCCCTTTATACTCCCGTCTTGCATCTTCCAGATCTTTTAAAACTTGTGGTAGATGCACCGAATCTCCTGGAGGTAGTCTGTTCCTATCCCTCTCCAACTGACTTATTTTCTCCTCGACAGATTTTAGGGCACTAGCTTCAGTTCTGTTTTTAAAGCAGATGAGGCTATGGAGATTACCTCTCAAGTTGGCCCTTGTAGGCGTCCCATATAAAATCCAGTGACGTTGATCCCCTATTTAACTCAAAAAAGTCAATAGAGGAAAGCTTAGCTGCCTTAATAATCTCGGGATCGGACAGCATAGCTCTATTTAGTGTCCATCTTGACTGTAATGCCGCCCCCTTGGCTCTGTAGACAATCTGAATTGGCGTATGATCCGAAAGATGACTAGGCTTAACTGATATATCCTCAATGTCATTAAGGGATGGTGTATCTGCCAGGACATAATCGATCCGAGAGGAATGACCGTACTTTTTGCTATAGAACGTAAATTCTTGTAAATCACCTTTCTTTGCCCTCCAGACGTCTGCCAAATCTAAATCCTTTAGCAAGTTAATGAAAGCTCGACAGGATTTTGGGGCACCAATGTAGTAGCTCAGGTTGGATCTATCCCTAACTGGGTCGAGGAGAAGATTAAAGTCGCCGCCAATAACAAACGGGGGTGTAGCCAGAGTTAAAATCGATTGAAGTTTACCGATGTAAGAAGGATCATCAATGTTTGGTCCATAGTATGACACACAGGTTAAATTGGTGTCGTCAACGGACCAGTTGGCCACTAGCCACCTCCCAGATGTATCTGTCTGGCTGTTTATTATAGAGCAGTGTAGGCCTTTTTTCACCAGGATTGCCACCCCTCTATTATGGGATGACTGCTGGGAAGTACAATAGCAGTCTATCCAGGGGACCCTGGAGAAAAGAAGGAAACTTTCTATTTGACTGAAGTGGGTCTCCTGTAAGATGCAGACCTGGGCCAAAGAAAGCTCAAGATATTTAAAAATCAGCCTTTGCCTACGGGGGCATCTTAACCCATTGACGTTCCAAGAGGTGAAGATGACCCTTCTCCCCCCCATATTACGATTTAAGGCCATTACATTGAATCCAACCTCCAGACCAACAGCTCCCAAGACCAATACTTAATGTGAAATGAGGTTAATTTTTTTTATTTTTTACCGACTGCTCCCCACCTGTGCCCACCCTACCACCCTCTCCCCAACCCCCCCTGTGCCCCCCTCCACCTTGAGGAACCCTCCCTTCCAATAGGCTAGCCTGTTCGACCCCGACCCCCCCCCCCCGGAATGAAAAAAAAAAGTGTATCAAATAGCAATAGCATATATCTGCTTAATAGTTCTGACTTGAGTCACATTGAGTTACGTTAAGGATTATTATTAACCCTCATTCTCTACTTCATCCGAAGTTACTTACAAAGGACCTACTTCCCTCTGCTACTTTTAATCCTCTCTAGTAAAGCATCCGCTTCTTCTCCGGTTTTAATTTGGTGCATTTGGTTATTCCACATTACACGGAGAAGAGCGGGAAACTTCAGCTGAACCTTAGCTCCAATGCCTTTCAGCTCCTCCATTCTTTTCCCCAAATCCCACTGCCTTGAAGCAGTCGCATGAGAGATGTCAGATCTTATTTGGAAGGAAAGAGGTGTAAAGCAGGGGCTCTACTCGCTTGGAAGTCTAGAACTGATAGAGCGAAAAATAACATCAATAGACTGATAATAAACACCATGGGGGAGACTTCAATCAGATTTGAAGATTTGCAATCCTGTCTGCTTTCACTCTTTTCCGATCTGTATAAAGAGGATCTGGAGCCCTCCCCATGCTCAGTTCAAGCCTGGTTAAGTACAAAATCTCTTCCCTCCATAACAGAGGAATATAGAAAGAAACTAGAGGCTCCTATCAGGATGGAAGAGATAAGTGGGCAAATCAACAAAAGTAAGAACAAAAAAGCTGCTGGTACAGACTCACTCCCAAAGGAAGTTTATAAACTCCTGGCCGAAGAACTGACCCTTGCCTTGGGTTCCTTGTTTAACTCGGTCTATAGCTCTACTGGTAAGGTTCCAGAGTCCTGGAAAGAGGCAATCATAGTCTTGATCCTTAAACCTGGTAAAGACCCATTAAGAGCTGACTCATATCGTCCTATCTCCCTGCTTAACGCCGATTATAAGATCTTTATGGGCGTGTTGGCAGGGAGATTGGCGAAGTTGGTCCCCCAGTTGGTTCACCCAGACCAAAAGGGATTCGTAGAAGGTAGGCAGATCCAAGAGCAAACTCAGTTAATAATAGGTAACATCGACCTGGCCACTACAAGATCTGATCCTTTGGCTATAATAGCCTTGGATGCGGCCAAAGCATTTGACAGAGTTTGCTGGGTCTATTTATGGGAGGTATTGGCAAAATTAGGGTTTGGTCCAATCTTTATCCAAACTCTGAAAAATTGCTACCAAGGCTCTTCTGCCCGTATCCTATTGAATGGGATACTCACACCAAGTTTTAACATTCAGAGAGGGACTCGGCAGGGTTGCCCGATCTCTCCACTCTTGTTCAATTTTTATAGTGAACCACTAGCCCAAGCCATCAGGCTAGATAATGACATCTATCCCTTCAAATCTCAATCTTACAGTTGCAAATTAGCACTGTACGCTGATGACCTGATTGTATATACAAACAATCCCGGTGCCGCTCTCCCCGTTTAGAGTCCATTACGGAGGAATTTGGGGCTTTGTCAGGCTACCTTGTAAATAAATCTAAGACTGAGGTGATGGGCTGGAATGTTGACCAATGGGGAGGAATTGACTCGTTAGAACTAAGATACTTGGGTATCTATATAGTTAAAGATCTAGCTACAGTCCCCCTCGTAAATCTGTCCAGAGTAACTAAGGAAATCGATCGCCTCTTCTCTAGATGGAGGAACCTCCCTTTGACCATATATGGGAAGGTTAATCTGGTGAAGATGATCATTCTCCCTAAGCTCTCTTATGTCTTCTCTGCTATCCCTCTCACTTTTCCCCAAAACTTAATAAGTAAAATTCAGAGTAAGATCGGGAGTTTTATTTGGGGAGATAAGGGTACCAGATTATCGTGGAAAAAGCTTAGGCGTAGACTTGCTAAGGGGGGTTTGGCACTCCCGGATACATGCTGGTATGCAGTGGCCTTCCAGTTTAAAGCTATCCGTTCGCTATTGATGAGACCTGAAGATTCGGCGTGGGGGAAACTACTGAATGAAATGACAAGAACGGTAGAAGAGGGAGGAAGAGTATAGGCATATCTGCATAAGTTTGGTGCTACAAAGTACTTCAAAAAAGTACGCTTGAAGGTTCTAAGGGCAGCCCTAGTTCTTTGGCTTAAAGTAAGAACTACATGGGGGATAGGGTACTACTCACACCATGCTCCCATTTGGGACTCCCCGGGGACACCTCATTGTCTAAAGGATGGGCTGACCTTACCTATAAAGAGGGCTGGAATCACAAGCTGGTCACAACTGGTAGACTCAGAGGGGATCCTTCCATGGGAGGTTTTGAGGGCCAGGATCGGCACAGGTTTCTCCAGGTTTAAATACCTACAGCTTGCCTCGTGGTTTGAGGCAGAGAAAGAGCAAGTAAAAGGAAACTGGGAGATAGAAAGGTTGTGCCACTCTGTCCAGGTTTTAAAAAAAGAGGTTTCAGTGTGGTACCACTTAGTCCTTGAAGCCGTCGACCCGGAAACACCCCCTTCGATTAAAATATGGGAGCAGTCCCCTCTTGAGCCAACAATAGAAGCACTGTTTGAGCCATCATTGAAGCTGCTATATAAATATATCAAAGCTGCAGCTCTAAAAAAGAACCACTTTTTTGTTATCAATAGACTCTACTACACCCCAGCTAGAATTGCGAAATTTGCTCCAGTACCAACTCCGACATGTTATAGGTGCAAGCTTCCCCTAGCAAATGATCTACACATATTTTTCGAGTGCTCAGAAATAAATACCTTCTGGAAGGAAATCGGAGACATTCTTAAAGATGTGTTTAACCCCAACATTGAGGTCAACCTGTCACTGATTTTCTTTGGAGATGATGGTCTATTTTGTATAAAGGCGTCACAACAGCAACGAGGTCTATTGTTATACTTGGTTCTGCTCGCACGAAGAGAAATATGTAAGAGATGGAAGGACCCTCAACCACCCAACAGAGAAGACTGGCTTAAGGTCTCCTTTGCCATGGCCCATCTGGATTATGATGGAGTAGGGGATGAATCTACCAATCTCTGGCACCCTTTTATGAGCTGGGGTCACAATCTACGTCTAAATACTTTTGTCCAATGATTACACCAGTAACCCATACTAAACAAGGGACTGGTCGACCAACGGAAACATAAGTGGTAAGCCGTGTGCCTCCTCCCATACAGATCGTTTAAGCAGCTTCATAAAACCCACAAGTGTTTATTGGTGAGATGAGGACAAAAAAATAAATAAATAAATAACTACACACCCAGTCATTGACTTTTAGTTCTACATACATGCCCACTCACTCACCTGTACAGTCACTCATACTTACAGTCACTCTGTGCATTTATACACCTATATAGACACTCACACACCGCCAATCATCCATTGAGGTACTGACACATCTAGTCAGTCATGCAAATAATTAATCACAGTCCAATTTACTCACCTATACAGTTAAACACACTTAAGTTCACTTACTCATAAAAATACTAACAAATTCTGTGTCTTCCTGCAGAAAAACAAACAGCACATGACACAGATATCCTTGCACTATGGCACATACAGCCACTCCCAAAATCACACACTCTCACATATAGATAGTTATATACTCTTACACACATATACACTGCGTTTCACATATGTAGTTACCGACACATGTAAAACTGAGATATACATTCATTCACTAACACACCCATACATACACTCACCCAACCATATAGTCCATCACAGATGCACTCTTAAAACCATGCACCCACTGAATCACCCACTCACACATCTAGTCACAGAGTCACACACACCCTACCCCCACAAACACTCAGGCACCCATACAGATACTCAGACAACCAATCAATAACCCATATAGACACTCATATAGCTATTCACAAAACCATGCAGCCACTTATACACCAACACACAGACACATACAGACATTCACACAGTTTAGTCACTAGTCTGTAGTAAGATACATTTAATGACTCACTTATAGAGTCAGTTTCACACCTAGAAAATCATCCATTCACACACTTGTACACCCACTTATTTTTCAACAGGCCTTTCCCTATATATATTAAACATATTAAAACTGTTCAGAAACAAATACTCAATGGATGATGTCATCAGTGATGTCATCAGTGATGTCATTTGAGATGTCATGAGTGATGTCACTGACCATGTCATGAGTGATGTAATATGTGACGTCATCAGCAGTGCATTGCGGGGGCGCGAGTTATAGTTAGCTGAACTAACTATAACAGGGGAATTTCTAGGGTTTTGTACGAGGGAAATGTCCAGCTAACTATAACGCCCCTGAAACCTATGGTTTTTTCAGTGAATATATATATATATTACCTACTGGCGGTCGCCAGTAGGTAGTTATAGTTAGGACCACGTTTCCATAGGAAAACCTCAACATTCTATTTTGAATAACTTTGGCGCCGGTCGACGAATCCTCGCGAATTTCTCAAAATAGGTGGGGCGCTACGCTCCGCTCCTACCCTGAAAGTCTCGGGGGGATCCGTCAAGCGGGGGCTGAGATAAAAGGGGGGTCCCAAAACGCGTTTTTCCCATGCATTTTTCCATAGGACCTTTAGAACGAGCTACAGCCCGAACGGCTGAACAGAATTACTCAAAATTTGGCAGAGAGGTAGTCCCTAGGTCAAGGAAGTGCCTTTTGTAGGTTTGGTGTAAATCTGTTCAGTAGATTCTGAGAAAATAGCCTTTAAATCAATATATATATCTGAGCCCGCTTACGGTACGCTTACCGTACGCTTACGGTAAGCGTACGGTGGCGTGCGCGAGCGCGATTCTGATTGGCTCTTAGATCTTAGTAAACATTCGAATCGGTCGAAACCAGGAAGCGGCGGCCGCCATTTTGTGTATTTCACTCTGAAAAAAAAGAGTGAAAACAAGGAAAGGGGGCAATGAGGAGAGTTACAGACCCCCTAACATTTGTAAGGGGGTCAAAGAAGGACAGAAAAGTACAAAGAAAACATTTATTGATTTTAAAAAAAATCACGGGGTACGCGTACGGTAAGCTTACGGTAAGCGTACGGTAAAAAAAAAAAAAAAAAAATGAAAATCAGATTTAAGTGTTTAGATATTAGGGGGCTCTAAAAAGAGCCGTTGTGTTTATGAAATGATTTTTTAGTGGTACCTACAAGTAAGTACCGATGCAGAGTCTAAGGTTCAAGAGGAAGACTCTGTTCCCTTCATCATTGAAGTGCACACCATCTCCTGTATAAATGTCTTGCATGTCATAACGCAAGTTGTTGTGGTAAATGGCACCCATACCATAGTCACGGAGGAAAGCAGAAACAGATTTGTTGACGTGCTTTCTTGCTTTGTCATCGCACCGCGTGCCCACCGTGCGTGCACGGCACTAACTGCGTAAAGTGGGCGCGCGGTGCGCGAAGCGCACCGCGTGCTCACTGTGCGCGCACGGAACGAACTGCGTTAAGTGGGCGCGCACGCCACGAATGGCGTAAAGTAACTTAGCATTTAAAAAACCGTACAAATTCACTGAAAAAACCATAGGTTTCACACACGTTATAGTTAGGAATTAGCATTTAAAAAACCTTGCAAATTCACTGAAAAAACCATAGGTTTCACACATGTTACAGTTAGCGGAAATTTTACTGATAAAAAACCAATGAAATTCCCCCGTTATAGTTAGTGCAGGCAACTATAACTCACGCGACCGCAATCTTCTGCTGATGACATATGTGTCTTTATGAAAAAAAAATATTTGTAATATATGTAGAGCTAAAAATGTATGGAAGAAGACATGGGTAAATAAGTGTCTAAATACAGTATTAGCATCAGCAGAGGATTGCGGTCGCGTGAGTTATAGTTGCCTGCACTAACTATAACGGGGGAATTTCATTGGTTTTTTATCAGTAAAATTTCCGCTAACTATAACATGTGTGAAACCTATGGTTTTTTCAGTGAATTTGCAAGGTTTTTTAAATGCTAATTCCTAACTATAACGTGTGTGAAACCTATGGTTTTTTCAGTGAATATATATATATATATATATATATGGCGAAATTCCTTCTACTTTTCCGAGGCTCTCCTCGAGGCTCTCAGTAAAGGATCACAGCACCACGAACGACACTTCAAACTGATGCTTTATTCCTCACAAGTTGGTACAAGGCAACATAGCCGGTAAGGACGGTCTACGCATTTCGGCACCCAGCCTTCTACTGGACCATAGAGTCCTGGAGCCCAGAATGTCATTTTAAAGTGCCAGTGCAAATTTTATTAGTAAACAGTGAAGACATACTGGACATGTAAAGCATCGACAATTTTCAAATAAAGTTGTTTTTCTAAGTGTTTTTCAAATTAATCCATATTTTAGAATGGGAGAAAAAAGGAATTCAAAATAATATAATAATATAATGCAATGGTGATCATGGTAAAGTACCCATATGTCATGTGTGAAAAATTGTAGAAAATGATAGTAGTGCAAGTTCACCATGCAGTCATTTTAAATTATCTTCTATTGTTCGAGCATCAATGAGATTGCACGCATCAGTGTATATACAGATATTTACAAGAATCAGAACTATTTTGTAGATCTATCAGTTATTAGACACTTCTATTGTTATCAATAATGAAAGCTAATACCTGAAGGTTTTTAGCCCAATTCAAGGTGATCAATCCAATGAACATGCAACTCTTATGAGTAAATGTGAAGTACCTAATACATTTTGGCTATGAGAAGACAAAAAATGGCATATGTGTTTTTATGCACCATCTTGGCAGGATTAATCTATCATTCCATTTCTAATAGTTTTACCATTTATTGCAAAAATTACGTTGAATATGATTATGAATAAGGGTCACAGAGAGTGAATATTGGATAGCAGTTATTTTGAAAGAGAATGAGTTCATCTTGATTTGAAGTTTAAGGTTCCCGTGTGCATGTGAGGAAGATTGTTATAACAAGTTCTCACTGATGGAGTATATGATTCTTCTTTTTTCCTCCTTGTTTATTTTTGTTGTTGTTAAAGATGTACATGCAATTCAGCATCTAAATTGTGACCCCACGGATTCTCTGTGCCAATGGATAAGATGGTTTTAGACTCAGCTCTTCGTAGGTCAAGGATTCTGTTGCTGCCTCTCTCTTTCTGTTTAATGATCTTGATTCCTGAGTATTTCAGTTGTTTACAGTCACTGGAATGGAATTCAAAAAAGTGTTTTGCCATTGGATACGTGAAGTCTTTATTTTTGATTGCACGTAGATGATGTAAGATACGAAGTTTGAGTTTATTGATGGTACTCCCTACGCATAATTTTTTGCACGGGCATTCCAGAATGTAGATGACAAATTTTGATTCACAGGTTATGTGATCCATGATTTTTTCTATGTGGCCATTTTGCAGTTGGTTTGTGGTCATATTTTTCCCATGGTCACAGGCTTTACATTTTGAGCATTTCCAGAATCCTGGAGTGTTCAACCAAGATGGAATTATTTCTTATTTGAGTTCAAAGTGACTTTGTGTCAGTAAGTCACTCAGAGATGCTGTTCTTCTGTAGGTTATTCTAGGTGAGGGGGACAATACTCTATGAACAGTTTCGTCTAGCATCAATATTCCCCAATGTTTACGTATGATGCTCTGGTGGTCGTTACTTTGATTGTTAAAGTCAACGATCAGTCTTGTCATTGTTTCAATTGCTTTATTACTTAACCTGTCACTCTCTAGATTGGTTTGTAAGAGATCAGGTCTTTTTTTGTTATTAACTCTGTTGCTTGCAGTAGTTATTACCTCCAAAGGATATCCTCGTTGCAGGAAACGTGTACTCATTTCTTTTATTTGTGAGTTAAAATCAGAAAGTTCAGAGCAGTTTCTTTTCGCCCGCAACATTTCCCCGTAGGGAATGCTCCATTTGAGATTCTGTGGGTGCCCGCTGTTTGCATGTAAAATGCTATTGCTAGCAGTCGGCTTTCTGTGCATTCTGGTGCAGATTTTTCTACCCTTGATATAGACTTCAACATCCAGAAAAATAATGTTTATTGCACTTTTGGTGAAAGTGAAGGTCAGCTTGTACTTGTTGATGTTAAGAGAGTGTAGAAAGGTCATAAGGTTATCAGTGTTACCTTCCCAAATGATGAAGAGGTTGTCGATATACCTAGACTAAAATCTGACGTTTCCTGATCTTTGTTCTTTCAAAATCTCCGTCTCCCATACAGCCATCAATAGGTTAGCGTATGTTGGGGCAAAATATGTCCCCATTGTGGTCCCTTGCTTTTGTAAATAGAGATCATCCCTGAATAGGAAAACATTGTGTATCAGGCAATAAGTCAACATTTGTATTAACATGTCTGTGTGTTCAAGGTGACTGATTGATCTTGTGTCCAAAAATTGTTTGACTGCTGCTATTCCATCAGTATGAAGAATGGAGGTGTACAGTGATGACACATCTATTGAGGCCATGATGTAGTTGTCTTTCCAGGCAATTTTTTCAATTTTTTTCAAAAAATCCATTGTGTCTCTCAAGTATGATGGCAGTGCTGTAACATAATTCATCAAAAAGATATCTATAAATCGAGATGTAGATTCTAACAGAGAACCGATGGAGCTAACAATTGGTCTTCCTTGTGGATTCGTGGTGGATTTATGTATTTTCGGAAGAAAATAGATAGTTGCCGTGATAGGATGATTAGTTTTTAAGTATAGATATTCTTCCAAGTCGATTAGATTTCTTTCTTTCCATGTCGGAAGTTTATGATGGTATTCCTCCATCCAGGTTACGATGGGATTTGATTTAAGTTTTTCATAATGTTCCTCAATACTCAGTTGTCTGTTGGCTTCTTTTACATAGTTGTCACAAGTTTGGATAACCATATTGCCGCCTTTGTCTAAGGCCTTTATTATTATGCTTTGATCTTCTCTTAATTCTTGCAGTGCATTGTGCTCCTCCAGTGTAAGATTCCATGATTTCTTTTTCGTATTTTTCTTTTGGATTTTCGTGGGATGATTGATTGACATTTTGTTGATCTCCTCTACCATAATTTCGTGGAACAGATCAATCTTGTTTCCTGGAGGAAGTTGGGGACAGAAGGTCGATCTGATTTTTAGACCACTGTTTCCACCTCTGTTTGTTTCATATCCCATCATGTGACAAAATTGGAAATCAGATTCCTGGGAGGATTGATTCATTTCCATACATGTGTTGGACCCAGTTTGCAATGATGTTGCTGTTCTTAAAACTGGAATATCTCTTATACTCAAGGATAAGATTTCCTGATTTTCAGAAATTGGCAACTTTCTGGGCTTTTTTTCTTCAAAATACTTTTTGAGCTTCACTTTTCGACAGAATTTGTACAGGTCAATGTGTATATTTGATAAATTCATATCTTTTTGGGGCAGAACGATAAGCCTTTATTCAGCAGTGAGATTTGTGCTTCACTCAGGATTTTGATAGAGATGTTGACAATTAGATTATTTTTTGGTAAATTTCTTTTTAATTTTGCTTTGTCCTTCCTCTTCCTTTTTTGGGTCTTGCCTCCTCTTCTTTGTCTTCATTTTGGGGTTGTGATTGTCCTCTCCCCCGTGTTGATCCTCGACCTCTCCCTCTTTGTCGCGTGATCATTTGCATTAGGCGCATTTCCCCGGAAAAATCCAAGCTTGTTGTGTTTTGTCCCTCATCTGCTGGCCTTAAATCAGAACTCTCTACTGTTCCAGTTGTCTCATACCCACTGTGTTTATCCATCACTACGCGATTCCTATATGAGTCATATTTTCTGGTGAAAGTGTATATACAGCCATTTGTGTAGTCCAGTCTATCTCTGTTGAATTTACTGGCTTTACGTTTTTCAACATCGGCCTCGTGTTTATTGATTTTCTTTTCCATTGATTCATTAGTTTTTTGTTCTCCTGATCTGTAAGATATTGATTTAACTCTCCCTCCAATTCTTTGATGATTCCAGTTAGTTTCTCCAATTTTCTTTCTGCATGCGAGATTAGTGTGGTCATGAGTCTGAAAGAGCATTCATTGGTGTCTATTTGCCATTGTTTTATCAATATATATATATATATATATTACCTACTGGCGGTCGCCAGTAGGTAGTTATAGATAGGACCTATTTTCCATAGGAAATCTGCAACATTCTATTCCAAATAAGTCTGGCGCCGGTTGACGAATCCTCGCAAAATTTTCCAAAATTTTGTCCAGCTCCGCTCCGCTCCGCTCCTACCCTGAAAGTTTCGTGGTGATTCGTCAAGCGGGGGCCGAGAAAAAAGGGGGGTCCCAAAACACATTTTCCCCATGCAATTTCCTATAGGATCTGTGTTCGCAGCTACAGCCCGAACCGCTGAACGGACTGACACCAAATTTGGCAAAGCGGTAGTCCTCAGTTCAGACTCGTGCCTTTTGCATAAATGGTGTGAATCCGTTCAGTAGTTCCTGAGAAAATTAGAGTTAAAAGTACATAAATATCTATGGCCGGGGAGGATCCACGGACCCTACCCGCACTGTAAGCGCACCCTCCCCGAACCAGGCGTGCACCCTCTCGATCGCACGCTAAATGCTAATTGGCTGTCGAGTGTCTGTCTACATTCGAAACCAGGAACTGTTGGCGGCCATTTTCTGCCTCGGTAGAAGCGAGGCTGAAGAAGCAAGGGGAATAAGTGTGTAACACAATAACAATGAGAGGGTGAGGGACAGTCACTCTTGATCCCCCTGGTTAATGATACATCAACAACAAAAGAGTGAACAATGTAAGGAGCAAACTAGGAGTAACAGCGTGAGCAAAAAATGGTGTTTTTAAGAGAACCCTCACTCACCAACCTAGTTGGTGACATGCTTCATCATCGGGTTCCACCAGAGAGGCCGAATGCCTCTCTGGTGTGCTACAACGCCTGAACTACAGCGGAGCTGGTTTTTGATGGAAAGGGAAGTGAAAATTTAAAAGGTGAGTGGTTTTAACCAATAACCAATTTAATCCTGGCAAACCAAATACCGAAATAAAAACAAGTGGGTTGGATAGAAGCCGGCCAATTAGGTGGGACAAGGCTTATCCAAAAGGGGGGAAGGTCAACATGTTTCTGCTTAATGAGCCCAGTCGGCTAAGCATTCATCAGGACCATAGGGAACACCACGGCGGTATGCACACGCTAAGGTGCACCCTGACCAGTGGTGTGTTTGAGCGGTAAGACTCACTGTTTTACCGCAAGAGCCATCCTGTAATTAAGGGGCTAGTAACGCCTGTAAGGGGAAAAAAACAGACATAACACACATAAAGACATATACAGATAGACACATTGTGTCACTTGAATATCTTATGCTTTACGTGATTCAGGTGAACACAATTGGTAGGCCCATGCTGTGAAGGGGGAGTGGGTGTCAAATAACGTTAAGTGGTTATCAAGACTCCCACAAATAAAGAGTGGTGCTCTGTGAGAGCTATAGGACCTGTACTTTTATCATCGTGTTTTCGTTGTGGTCCTGCGCACTAATTGTGTCAGTGAAGACAATAGAACAATGTATTGACTGGCCGGCCAGCGATGTGCTGTCGGCGTAGGCTGTATTAGCCGTAGTGTTTGCCTTTAAAAATATATACATACATACATATAGCGGACTCGTGCAAGTGGAGTACATGCTGAAATGAGCACACATGGTGTTTGCCAGGCGCCGTTGCTCCAGTGCATGACTATCAATTAGGTATTTAAGAACAACAACAACATGGAAAAAAGAGGGCTGAACTCTTACTCAGTAAACCAGTATTTGTTGCGTCATGGGTCCGAGAGGGGGGTAGTGAGCTATAGTATCTATGGGAGTAGATAAACAAGATAACCTTGTTGGTCTGGGTACTCGTACAAGAAACTCACTGGGACCAGAGGGACGCGATGGTGAAGGGAAACTACTTACTTCCATGCTCGCACACTCCCGCAAGATACCTGGATCAGTCCTGCTCGGCCCGGATCTTGGTGAGTATGAAGTGGGAGCCGGAAGAAATACAAAAGCAAACCTATCACGTGATGCGAAGACGCGTGTCACGTGATAGCAACAGCGTCCGTAAACGCGTGACATCATCATCAGGGGCGTGTGTTAGCGGACGTGCCCCCGGACCTAGTCCCATTGGGATTGGTTTATTAAGATGTGGTGAGCTGAAGTAGGACATGCTAGTTTTTTCAGAGAAATTGACAAATAATGGCGAAAATATTTCGTCATGTTTATTTATGTTTGAAAATAGCCGGTGACTGTTGCCTACTTAAACATGCCACGTAATGCCTGAAAACTTTTCAAAAGATTACACATTTTGGGAGGGTCCCCTAAGTGACAACTGTTTTCATGAGGACATTAAAGAGAGGCGCTTTGTGTTTTGCATCTATTGGTGACCAACTGCATTGGTCAGTTCGGATGAGAAACACGACGGAGGGGGTCTAAAGAAATCCTAGGCTGTGCTACAAAGAGGCCATCAAGGCGTTAGTCCCAATGGTGGAAATCAACCCATATTTCAATTCTTCAAGACGGAGTTCCACGGAATGTTATCATTAAGACCTGTGAGGTGAGTAGAAAGGCGATAGACCCACCTTTGCTCTTTTTCAAAGAGTAGCTGCTGGGTGTTTTGTCCTGGTTTCAATTTTTCAATGATTGACCAAGTCATATCGTTCGTGGTATGATTGGCCAAAAGAAAATGTTCTGTCAATTTCGTGCTTAGTTTTCGACAGCGAATGGTACTGCGATGTTCGCATATGCGCTGCTTGATTTTCCTCCCTATGGGTTGATTTCCACCATTGGGACTAACGCCTTGATGGCCTCTTTGTAGCACAGCCTAGGATTTCTTTAGATGCAGTGCAGTGCAATGCAGTTGGTCACCAATAGATGCAAAACACAAAGCGCCTCTCTTTAATGTCCTCATGAAAACAGTTGTCACTTAGGGGACCCTCCCAAAATGTGTAATCTTTTGAAAAGTTTTCAGGCATTACGTGGCATGTTTAAGTAGGCAACAGTCACCGGCTATTTTCAAACATAAATAAACATGACGAAATATTTTCGCCATTATTTGTCAATTTCTCTGAAAAAACTAGCATGTCCTACTTCAGCTCACCACATCTTAATCAACCAATCCCAATGGGACTAGGTCCGGGGGCACGTCCGCTAACACACGCCCCTGATGATGATGTCACGCGTTTACGGACGCTGTTGCTATCACGTGACACGCGTCTTCGCATCACGTGATAGGTTTGCTTTTGTATTTCTTCCGGCTCCCACTTCATACTCACCAAGATCCGGGCCGAGCAGGACTGATCCAGGTATCTTGCGGGAGTGTGCGAGCATGGAAGTAAGTAGTTTCCCTTCACCATCGCGTCCCTCTGGTCCCAGTGAGTTTCTTGTACGAGTACCCAGACCAACAAGGTTCTCTTGTTTATCTACTCCCATAGATACTATAGCTCACTACCCCCCTCTCGGACCCATGACGCAACAAATACTGGTTTACTGAGTAAGAGTTCAGCCCTCTTTTTTCCATGTTGTTGTTGTTCTTAAATACCTAATTGATAGTCATGCACTGGAGCAACGGCGCCTGGCAAACACCATGTGTGCTCATTTCAGCATGTACTCCACTTGCACGAGTCCGCTATATGTATGTATGTATATATTTTTAAAGGCAAACACTACGGCTAATACAGCCTACGCCGACAGCACATCGCTGGCCGGCCAGTCAATACATTGTTCTATTGTCTTCACTGACACAATTAGTGCGCAGGACCACAACGAAAACACGATGATAAAAGTACAGGTCCTATAGCTCTCACAGAGCACCACTCTTTATTTGTGGGAGTCTTGATAACCACTTAACGTCATTTGACACCCACTCCCCCTTCACAGCATGGGCCTACCAATTGTGTTCACCTGAATCACGTAAAGCATAAGATATTCAAGTGACACAATGTGTCTATCTGTATATGTCTTTATGTGTGTTATGTCTGTTTTTTTCCCCTTACAGGCGTTACTAGCCCCTTAATTACAGGATGGCTCTTGCGGTAAAACAGTGAGTCTTACCGCTCAAACACACCACTTGTCAGGGTGCACCTTAGCGTGTGCATACCGCCGTGGTGTTCCCTATGGTCCTGATGAATGTTTAGCCGACTGGGCTCATTAAGCAGAAACATGTTGACCTTCCCCCCTTTTGGATAAGCCTTGTCCCACCTAATTGGCCGGCTTCTATCCAACCCACTTGTTTTTATTTCGGTATTTGGTTTGCCAGGATTAAATTGGTTATTGGTTAAAACCACTCACCTTTTAAATTTTCACTTCCCTTTCCATCAAAAACCAGCTCCGCTGTGGTTCAGGCGTTGTAGCACACCAGAGAGGCATTCGGCCTCTCTGGTGGAACCCGATGATGAAGCATGTCACCAACTAGGTTGGTGAGTGAGGGTTCTCTTAAAAACACCATTTTTTGCTCACGCTGTTACTCCTAGTTTGCTCCTTACATTGTTCACTCTTTTGTTGTTGAATAAGTGTGTAAAACATATAAAGGGGGCAGAGTGGAAATATTCTGACCCTCTAGAGGTGCCTTGGGGTCCCCTTTTTAAAAAATCCGTGCGCGCATCCTGCCGCGTTGGGTGCACGGATTCTCTCACGTTGGGTGCGCGGATCCACGGAATTTTTTTGTTGAAAAAAGACAAGAAATCATTACTTGTATGACTACTTTCTACACTGAAAGGTAGGGTGTATATTTCTGTTTTTTAAAGGTATGATTCTTATTGGTTGACAAAAACAGATTGTAAGGAACATTATATATGATAAGCTGATATGTTGAAAAGTCAAGCACACTTCCGGTATTGTTTAGCAACATTGTGTGCTAAACTTGTGACCTGTATGCTCAGTGCAGTGTTCCATGAGCTGTTTCTATGGTAACAGGTAGAAGGCAGATTGGGGGAAGGGTTGAAATGTATTTCAGTTGGAAAGGGTTGAAATGTTTAACCAATAGAAATGTGTGTTTGCTTTTGAGTTTATGTGTGAAGGATTGTGATTTGATGTTTACATGTATATGTGTGGAAAATGAAAGGGAAACTTTTCCATTCTTTGTTTTTGCTGAGAGGTGCACAGTGCAGAGATTCCCGTAAAAGAAAATATGGTGAGTGACTGATATACTTCTTAATCTACAAAACAACTTGAAAGGAGAGTTATTCAATTGTGAGGGGATGTATGTAGACTTTTTTGATTTTAATCAGACTAATGTATTTTCCCTGATAAACTGTAGGGATCATTTTTTTCTCTACAATCATATTGACAGTGTGTGTGCATGTAGAAACCATTCTGTGATAATCATTTGTGTTTTTCATGTGTTTGCAGACAGATAACTGTGCTGTTTTTATATTTTGGTAGAATTAGAAACCAGTCATTGTTTATGAATTTGTGAAATGAGTTATGTTATGTATCTATACTAAAATGTAGTACTTCTTCTAGATGAAGAAATGTATTTTGGTATAGTGCAAGGGATAGTGTTGTTTGTCTAGAATCACACAGTGAGTATGTGTGCATTTGGGAACCACTGTGAGAGAAGCATTTGGTAACATCGTGTATTTGCTGACAGATAACTATTTTAAAACCTGTCATGTTGTCAAGTTTTAGTAGCATTAGAAGCCAGTGTTTGCTTATGCATTGATAAAATAAGTCATACTTTGAGACTAATGTGCTGTACTTTAATATGTAGATTGTGTGTAGTCTCCTTACCCCTTGCACAGTAGTGAATGAGTTTTGGTAAGCTGCTAGGGATAGTGTTGCTTGTCTAGAATCACACTGTGAGTCTGTGTGCATTTGGGAACCACTGTGAGAGAAGTATGTGGTAATATCGTGTATTTGCTGACAGATAACTGTTTTAAAACCTGTCTTGTTGTCAAGTTTTAGTAGCATTAGAAGGCAGTTTTTGCTTATGCTTTGATTAAATGAGTCAGGCTTTGACACAAAAGTGCAGTCCTGAAATATGTAGATTGTGTGCAGTTCCCTTATCAGTTCCACAGTAGTGAATGATTTTTGGTAAAGTGCTAGGTATAGTGGTTGTAGTCTAGAATCACACTGTGAGTCTGTGTGCATTTGGGAACCACTGTGAGAGAAGCATTTGGTAACATTGTTTATTTTTAAGCAGATAACTCTTTTAAAACCTGTCATGTTGTCAAGTTTTAGTAGCATTAGAAGCCAGTCTTTGCTTATGCGTTGATTAAAGAAGTCATGCTTTGACACTAATGTGCTGTACTTAAATATGTAGATTGTGTGCAGTACCATTACCTCTTCTAGACTAGTGAATGAGTTTTGGTAAACTGCTAGGGATAGTGTTGCTTGTCTAAAATCACACTGTGATTCTGTGTACATTTGGGTAAGGATTGTGAGAGAAGCATTTGGTAACATAGTGTATTTGATGACAGATAACTGTTTTAAAATCGGTCATGTTGTCAAGTTTTAGTAGCTTTAGAAGCTATTCTTTGCTTATGCATTGATAAAATGAGTCAGGGTTTGACACTAAAGTGCAGTACTATGTACTATTCTCTTCACTGTGCCAGAACTGAAAATGTAAAAGTTTTACCTAGGTACTAAGCTAGCAGTAGTCTGATGATTTAGTCAGTTTCCAAGTACTCATGTTGTGAACCATACATTACCACATAGATTGTTTGAAATGTCTATGTAGTATGCATGCAGTCTCCTAACATACTATACACTTGTCTTTCACATTTTCAATTCGCTAGTCAGTATCCATACACTTCCAGGAAACACCCTGTAACTCCCTTTGCAGTCCTCTAGTGACCCATTCAGCATCATGTACTAATGCATTCACTGTGCCAAAACCCAAACACTTATAAATTCACCAAGATACTATCTTTGGAGTACTCTAATCATTCAGTCAGTGCCTAAGTATTCATGCACTGAGCCAGGCCTTAGCACATGGACTGCTTCAAACCCCTATCAACTATGTATGCAGTCTTCTAACCACCTAGACACTTGTCTTTCACACTTTCAATTCCCTAGTCAGTATCCATACAGTCCAGCAAACATCCTGTCACTCCCTTTGCACTCCTCTAGTGACCCATTCAGTACCAAGTACTGATCAATTCACTGTGCGAAAAGCCTACCACTTATAAATTCACCTAGGCATTCTCCTTGCTGTACTCTAATCATGCAGCCAGTACCCAAGTAGTCATGCAGTGAGCCAGGCCTTAGCACATGGACTGCTTTAAATGCCTATGCAGTATTGATGCAGTCCTCTAATCACCTACACAGTTGTCTTTCACACCTTCAATTCCCTAGTTAGTAGTCATACACTTCTAGCAAACACCCTGTCACTCACCCAGTGTGTCTCCTTATAGTACTGTAATCATTTAGTCAGTTAGCATGTAGTCTTTTAGGGAGGTAGCCTTTAGGGCATGTGCTGAGAGAAGTATGTGGTAATATCGTGTATTTGCTGACAGATAACGGTTTTAAAACCTGTCTTGTTGTCAAGTTTTAGTAGCATTAGAAGGCAGTTTTTGCTTATGCTTTGATTAAATGAGTCAGGCTTTGACACAAAAGTGCAGTCCTGAAATATGTAGTTTGTGTGCAGTTCCCTTATCAGTTCCACAGTAGTGAATGATTTTTGGTAAAGTCCTAGGTATAGTGGTTGTTGTCTAGAATCACACTTTGAGTCTGTGTGCATTTGGGAACCACTGTGAGAGAAGCATTTGGTAACATCGTGTGTTTTTTAGCAGATAACTTTTAAAACCTGTTATGTTGTCAATTTTTAGTAGCATTAGAAGCCAGTCTTTGCTTATGCGTTGATTAAATGAGTCATGCTTTGACACTAATGTGCTGTACTTAAATATCTAGGGCCTGATTCACAGAACTAACTTAAGACAAAATCCTAAACTTACTACCATTTTGGTATTCACAGAAGGCACTTACTCATTTTGGTATTCACAGAAGGCACTTACTCATTTCGGTATTCACAGAAGTTAGGAGTCCTACGTTTAGGACTCCTAAATGCCTTCTGTGAATACCGAAAGCCTTAAAATTAGGATTTTTCTCAGTTTAGTAGTAGTATAGTTAGGACTCCTAACTTTAGGACTCCTAAATGCCTTCTGTGAATACCGAAAGTTTTAAAATAAGGATTTTTCTCAATTTAGTAGTAGTAAAGTTAGGACTCCTAACTTTAGGACTCCTAAATGCCTTCTGTGAATACCGAAAGCCTTAAAATTAGGATTTTTCTCAGTTTAGTAGTAGTAAAGTTAGGAGTCCTAACATTTGGACTCCTAAACTGAGAAAAATCCAAATTTTAAGACTTTTGATATTCACAGAAGGCATTTAGGAGTCCTAAAGTTAGGACTCCTAACTTCTGTGAATACCGAAGTGAGTAAGTGTCTTCTGTGAATACCAAAATGAGTAAGTGCCTTCTGTGAATACGAAAATGGTAGTAAGTTTAGGATTTTGTCTTAAGTTAGTTCTGTGAATCGGGCCCCTAGATTGTGTGCAGTACCATTACCTCTTCTAGACTAGTGAATGAGTTTTGGTAAACTGCTAGGGATAGTGTTGCTTGTCTAAAATCACACTGGGAGTCTGTGTACATTTGGGTAAGGATTGTGAGAGAAGCATTTGGTAACATAGTGTATTTGATGACAGATAACTGTTTTAAAATCGGTCATGTTGTCAAGCTTTAGAAGCTATTCTTTGCTTATGCATTGATAAAATGAGTCATGGTTTGACACTAAAGTGCAGTACCATGTACTCTTCACTGTGCCAGAACTGAAAATGTAAAAGTTTTACCCAGGCACTAAGCTAGCAGTAGTCTGATGATTTAGTCAGTTTCCAAGTACTCATGTTGTGAACCATACATTACCACATAGATTGTTTCAAATGTCTATGTAGTATGCATGCAGTCTTCTAACATACTATACACTTGTCTTTCACATTTTCAATTCGCTAGTCAGTATCCATACACTTCCAGGAAACACCTTTTAACTCCCTTTGCAGACCTCTAGTGACCCATTCAGCATCATGTACTAATCCATTCACTGTGCCAAAATCCAAACACTTATAAATTCACCAAGATACTATCTTTGGAGTACTCTAATCATTCAGTCAGTGCCTAAGTATTCATGCACTGAGCCAGGCCTTAGCACATGGACTGCTTCAAACCCCTATCCACTATGTATGCAGTCTTCTAACTACCTAGACACTTGTCTTTCACACTTTCAATTCCCTAGTCAGTATCCATACAGTCCAGCAAACATCCTGCCACTCCCTTTGCACTCCTCTAGTGACTCTGTGATCATTTAGTCAGTTAGCATGTAGTCTTTTAGGGCCATATGTAGGTAGCCTCACATTTACAGATTCATAAATACCGAATTTTACCGATTCGGTATTTATGAATCGGTAAATGTGATGTAGGTAATAATTCGGTACATTTTACCGAATCGGAAAAATTCGGTAATTATGAATCGGTATTTACCGATTCGGTAATGAAGCATACCTTCCCATTGATTCCTATGGGCCTGGAGGCCCGTAGGAATCAATGGGAAGGTATGCCTCATTACCGAATCGGTAAATACCGATTCGGTAATGGGGGGAGCATATTCAAGGGTGGCAGGGTGTCACATTGACACCCTGTTGCACCCCTGAATCTTGCATGTGTGCACATGTGGCGCACATACATGCCCTGAGGGCATGTATGTCTGGTCCTTTGGCACTCTTAAATCAGCTAAAATATTGCTTATTGCAAGGTATTCGTTAATTATCACCAACCTGTATTTGGTGGTAAATAACGAATTCTTAAAACTATTTTTCACTCTTTAGAGTGCTCCCTACATTCAGGATTCGGTATTTACCATATCGGTATTTTACCGATTCGGTAATTTACCGAATCCTGAAATATGCCTCCTACATCTCAAATAGCTAAATACCGGTCGGTAACGGGATATTTACCGAATTTCGGCCGTTACCGACCGGTATTTAGCTACCTACATGAGGCCCCAAGTGAGGTAGGCTTTAGGGCATGAACTGCTTCAAAGTAGTATGCACTATGCATGTAGTGTATTAACCATCGTCACACTTGTGGTTCAGGGCTACAGTTTTTATATAAAATGTGTTTGTACAGTAATGGAATAGTATAAATTTGAAAGTTATTAATATACATTTATTTGTGATTCTTTTTTACAGATACAGAACAGGAGTGTTTCTCATCTGTTTGCACTCTTCTCGTGCAAGATTGTTTGGATGAAGGGTCCTTAGGTGTTTCATCATACTTGCTGTGCCGCACGAGTATTTTTTGTTAGGATCCCCTCGTAACAGAACTCTTTTGCAAATCTTGCGCGTGACAAAGGTGGCATTGGTCTTTGTTTGCCCCTCGAGAAAAGTAGAAAATTTCCACATCACTGAAGTAAAACGTTGTGGGCTTGGTGCATCCTCCAAAAATTCATCCTTAGATTCGGTGAATATTTTAAAGTGACAACATTTACAGTTTTTGTAAGTTAAACTTATAAAATTTTGTTCGCTGTATGCATTTTATATATCTGTGATTTGTATCTTGTTTTTTTTTGAGAATAGCATGTTGGTTTTTTTTTAACAATCTTTGAGATTGTTTTTTTTTTGCCCGCTGTTAAGTGATGAGTACGATTGAAATCACTATTGTAGTGAAATGTAATATATTCTGAGAACAGCAAAAAAAATTACTTTGTGGAAATTATGCTGTGTTGTAAAAAATGTATTATTACATGTTATAATTTTTTTTCCCTTTTCTTTCACAGATCCAAATTTTAAAATAAGCAATTTTTATGAATTTAGATTGGAATGAAAATGTGAAAAAAATGTGTACCATTTTTTATTCCTATTACTGTGAAGGTAAGTTTAACTAAGTCTTAATATAAATAATAATAATAATAATACAGAGTTTTATAAAGCGCGAACAGTTACCTCTCAAGGAGGTGTCCCGGCGCTGAACGCAAGCAGAAAAAACAAATACCGAAGTGCAAAACAGTAAATTAACGAGGTTGGGAGAAAAGCCAGGTTTTCAGCATTGATTTAAAACACGATTCAGAGGGGGCCTGTTGGAGCTCCGGGGGGAGTGAGTTCCAAAGACTTGCTACATTGGCAGAGAACGTTCTGCCGCCCAGCCGGGCCCTTCTTATTCGCGGGACTGCAAGCTGGGTCCGGAGGTTGGAGCGAAGAGAGCGGACCTGCGTATATCTTGGCAGTCGGTCCCTCAAGTAAGTAGGACATGAGCCAAACAAGGATCTGAAAGCTAACGTGAGAGCCTTGAATTTAATCCTGTGTGCCACAGGTAGCCAGTGAAGTGATCGAAGATGCGGAGAGATGGAATGCTTGAATGGGATATGCATTAACAATCTCGCAGCCGCATTCTGGACCACTTGCAAGCGTTGAATTAAGTATTTGGGCAATCCCAGGAACAGGCCATTCGCGTAATCCAATCTAGATGTGACTGTCGCATGGATTACCATTTTCCTGCAATGTGTCGGCAAAAATCGCAGGATTTTGCGAAGATTCCTAAGTTTACCCAAGCAACAGCCCATCAGCTGTTGGGTGTGGGAAACAAAGGACAGATTGTTGTCCCATCGCACTCCCAGATTTTTTGCCGAGGTGCTGGGAGAAGGGGGGGAGCCCATTGCTGCCGGCCACCAGAGCTCAGAGGGGGGCGGGGCGCCTTTGCCAAAATGCAGCACTTCCGTTTTGTCCACATTAAGTTTCAATTTATTAGTGTTCATCCAGCGCGCCACATCCTGGAGGCAGCCTTTAAAATTTGACAAGGCTGCCTCAGACCCCTCTGCGTATGGATACACAAGCTGAGTATCATCTGCATAAGATACTGCCTTGACCTCCCAGTTAGCGATCAGTGTGAAGAGTGGGGCATATAGATATTAAATAGAAGTGGACTAAGCGCCGAGCCCTGAGGTACGCCACAACCTAACCGCTTAGGTGTAGAAGAAACAGTCCCCAAGGCGACCTTCTGGGTTCGCTGGGACAGGTAGGAGTGTAACCAGGCCAGCGCTTGATCCTGTATGCCCACTTCCGACAGTCTCATCAGCAATCTTGCGTGATCAACGGTGTCAAAAGCCGCTGAAAGATCCAGGAGCACCAGCAAAGCTGAGTCTCCCGAATCTAACGACCATCTTATTGATTCTGCCACCTCGATCAGAGCTGTCTCGGTGCTTAAACCTGGTCTAAAACCTGACTGAGTCTCGTGCAGAATCTTGTTGTCCTCTATGTATTTACTGAGTTGCCGCTGGACAACTTTCTCCAGCATCTTGCCCGGGGCAGCCAGAAGGGAAATAGGGCGTAGGTTGGTGAGATCCGTAGGATCTCCATTAGGCTTTTTCTTTAAAGGGAGGAGGGTCGCATGTTTCCATATGTCTGGGAAGACCCCCGATGAGATGGATGTATTCCAGACGTGTTGTAAGGACGGGGCCACAAAATCCGCCATTGTGCACCACAGTTTGGGAGGGCAGGGGTCATCCGGCGAGCCTGACTTGCAACACCTTAATTCATGTAAAACCGCGGGCAGAGTTACAGGTTGAAAACAGGTCAGCGGACCGCTTATCAGCAGTTTAGCAGATTCTTCTGTTTTCTCTGTAGCTACCACTGGGCCAAATGAATCATAAACGCTCTTAATCTTCTGGTCAAAGAAATCCGAGATTTTATTACAGATAGTGACCGAAGGCGGTATCTCCCTTTCAATGCATCTAGGCTTGAAGAAGGACTGAACCACCTTGAAGACTTCCTTGCTGGAGTGTTCTGCCTGTTCAATTGACGCAGCAAAAAATTGTTTCTTTGCTTTTCGGACAGCCTTCTGAAATTTATGGGAGGCCATCTTATAATGAGTTCTCTCCAGAGTCCCATAATTTACCCTCCACCGCCTCTCTAAACGTTTACATTTAGCCTTCTCCGTTCTAAGATCCTGTGAGAACCATGGAGCAGAGGGGGAGTCCCTTTTGGACAGCGCGCGTTTAGCTGGGGCAATGGATGAAATCATATTTTCAATCCAGTAATGAAGCCGCTGCGCGTCAGAATTAGCGTTCAGTGTTAACGTGGGCATGTTTTGCACCAGGACTGGGCCCATAGCGGACGGGACCAGCTTCGACCATTGTCTTTTCATGAAAACTCGTTTGCTTGGCGTTGGTCTGTCAGCTGCCAGCTTTATTGAAAAAGGTAAAAGCAGATGGTCAGACCAAAGTAGTGGCAGAGGATCTTCCAGCAACACCCCTTCAATGTTCGAAAGGATGAGATCGAGTGTGTGACCCGCCCTGTGTGTGGGTCCCTTCTTAATTAGGCTCAGATTTGCGGCCATCAGGGTGGCCCTAAATATCTCTGCTTGGGCACAATCTGTTCTGTCCATATGGATGTTGAAATCCCCCACTACAAGGAAGTAGGGATGGAGGAGGGAGCTCTGCACTATTACGTCCAGCAGGTCAGTAAGATTAGGGTCATTCCCCCCAGGTGGGCGGTAGATAACTAGACCTGCTAAGGATGTCTGAGAGCCCACCTGAATGCAGAAGTGAAGCCCCTCCATGCCCGCGATCAGCATAGGGGCCGAGGATGTTAGTGTGAGCTGATCTTTAATTATAGCAGCTACCCCACCGCCTCTTTTTCCACCCTGTCGGTTGGCGAGGCACATTGTGTATCCCAGGGGCACTGCCAAGGCTATAGCCGTCACGTTATCCTCACTAAGCCACGTTTCAGTTAAGAATAAAACATCCCAATCATGGCCTTCCAGTAGCAGCCAGATATCATTGGCATGCTTCGAAAGGGATCTACAATTCAGCAACCCTGCTCTAAGACTTCTATTGCTGAGCGGTCTGGACTTGCGGAGCCCCTTCACCTCATTCTCCCATACACCGAGGTATTTCCCACACGTCCCGCAAGTAAAATCAAGGGGGAGGGAGCCTGGGTCAAACCTGTGCAAGTGGCAGTCCACATCCGTGTTAAGCCTCCACAGGTCATCTCGAGACCACACGATCCTTTCCCTGTCGGTTCCATTTCGAGCAGCGTGCCTGGCCCTGGTCGCACACTGGTCGCGGACGGGCGCAGACGGGCTTGCCTTTGGCGCGCCGCCGGCGCGCCGCCGGCGCGCCCGCTGCGCGCGTCCGCTGCGCGTTAGCCAGGGCATCAGTTTTAAACGTGAGGAGAAGCAGCAACTAGAGCGCTGACTGCCGTGTACCGGAAGTAGTAGACTCCCTCCACATCAATCGGGACAACACCCGTGGTGGAACGGGGAGGAGCAACCGGTCACGGCAATCAGACAGCACCGAGAACAGGTAAGCTAAGTGCAAATAGCAATGTTTAAGGTGCGTTAAATGTGCAAACAGGCGTTTTAAAATACGTAACTGTGCCACTTGCTGAAGGAAGACACAGTTACAGTAAAATAACGGTAGCTGGTACAAGTTATTATTTAAGAATAAAAGCTTCACACAAACACATTAAAAACCGAATAAAAGAACTGGCTCCGTCAACACTTGTCAACTAGCAGGACAAAGCAGTACTGTCTCTCTGCGCGCGTCCGCTGCGCGTTAGCCAGGGCATCAGTTTTAAACGTGAGGAGAAGCAGCAACTAGAGCGCTGACTGCCGTGTACCGGAAGTAGTAGACTCCCTCCACATCAATCGGGACAACACCCGTGGTGGAACGGGGAGGAGCAACCGGTCACGGCAATCAGACAGCACCGAGAACAGGTAAGCTAAGTGCAAATAGCAATGTTTAAGGTGCGTTAAATGTGCAAACAGGCGTTTTAAAATACGTAACTGTGCCACTTGCTGAAGGAAGACACAGTTACAGTAAAATAACGGTAGCTGGTACAAGTTATTATTTAAGAATAAAAGCTTCACACAAACACATTAAAAACCGAATAAAAGAACTGGCTCCGTCAACACTTGTCAACTAGCAGGACAAAGCAGTACTGTCTCTCTGCGCGCAGAAGAAGGAGGTCTGCAAGTAGCTACAAAGTTGAAACATGTTTCTAAAAACACTCTGTTTATACCTTTGTAGTTTTGAAATCTGACAATAAACAGATATCATGTGACCTGCAAAAAAAGAGATTTGAGGGGTTCATAATATCTCCTATTTTAGCTATTAAAGGACCGCAATTATTTCAATCATTCTTCTTTGAACATCTTTGCAGACAAAACTCTGTGCTTACCTTTTATCATTCGCAAGGAATTTTAAAAATGGAAATATGTCAGTTTTTGTAACATAGTTATTGTGTAAGATACTCTTTCATATTTACAAAGAGAGGAAAAGGCACTCTGTGCACTTTTTATACTCCATATAAATACAACCTCATCATGCAGACTACTTTGTGTTGAAAGGGTGTTCTATAAGTGTTGTTGTGCATGATTGCACTTAATACTCATAGAACAAGACACATGTCTAGATTTATCAGAAATCAGAAATCTTGAGATGTGTGTGAATGGTGCACCATTCTAAAATTGGTGTAGGAAAGCACAACAAGGAGAATTGTTTTAATTTCTCCACATTTTTATATCTTCAATGCATGCTGAACTTTTCAGCATACATTGAAGGAGAAAAATGCATTTTCTCATTGTTTTTGTGCAGGAAGGTGTGTCTTCCTGTAGAAAAACAAACAGCACATGACACAGATATCCTTGCACTATGGTGCAAGGGTGCCTTTCTCACCACATGGCTGCAGTTTAAGCAGCCGTGCAGACAGAAGCATAGATTTTCAACATATTTATGTACATATGTTGCATCCCTGTGCTTCGGAAGTACTACAGCACACTGCAGTTAAAGAGGTTACTGTGTGATATACACATACATTCATATAAACTAACACTATCAAAGAAATTTAGCTCTTTTTTTAAACCAGGAAAGTTAGTTCTTTCTTCTTTTATAATTTTTTTTGAGTTTTCCGAACAATTTTTATTTTTTTTTGGTTTTTCTGCAAAAAAAAAACAAAAAACAAAACAGGAGAAACCAAACAATGAACTTCAGGGAACAATAAAAAAAATGAAAAAATAAAAATAGCAAATGTGACTTTCTTGCAGGCGGCAGATCAGATCGATCGACTTCTCACCATAGCACAAAGTCGCATTGCACTTAGTACAGAGCACTTTTAAAAATTGAAATTGAGGATGGATGTCTAAGGTTTGGGCTGATGGATGCACTCTTGAGGTGCTCGGCTGCGATGAGGTGGATGGCGGAGGAGCAGGAGTGTTTCTCATCCGTCAGCACTCTTCTCGTGCAAGATTGTTTGGATGAAGGGTCCTCATGTGCTTCATCATACTTGCCGTGCCACACGAGTATTTCTTGTTAGGATCCCCTCGTGACAGGACACTTTTGAAATCTTGCACGTGACCAAGGTGGCATTGGTCTTATTCTGCTCCTCGGGAAAAGTAAAAAATGTCCACACCACTGAAGAAAAACGTTCTTTGGGTGGTGCCTCCTCCAACAATTCATCCTCAGAAGTATGAGGTGATGCAGGTGATGCCTGCTGCCCTGAAGCCATTTTTGGTTGAAAAAAGTTAGAGCTAAGTGTAAACTTAGTCTAAAAAATCTTCTTCTCTCCAAAGAGATGGTGCTCTAAAGAAGGTCAAAGAAGAATGATTGGAATGGGTGGGGTCTTTCAATAGTTAGAAGAGGAAGTGTAATGAACCAATCAAATCTCTTTTTTTGCAGGTCACATGGGATCCGCGCACCCTGCGCTGATGCAGCACGCACCGAGCGCGCATCTGCGAAATTGAATTAAAAAAAATTATAGGATTAGATGTGAAAATATATTAGTTTTAAGACTAGTTTAGAGTTTGTCTTCAATTAATATTCACATGAAATACATAGATATATGTTTTTTTAAATGTTAAATATTTCACGGGATCCGCGCACCTATCGCGTCATAGACGCAGATGACGCATCCCGGAAGCGCGTAAACATTGCATTACGCACATCGAACGTGTCGCGTATAGGCTGGGAGTCGCGTACCGGTCACATTGCAATCGCGCACTAAACATGTACCCAATGCTTACCATGCGCGGATACTATCGCGTAGGGATCGAGAACGGTGCGCTTAGGGTGCGCGGATCCAAAAACATTGAAAAAATATATATAAAATAAAGTTTTGAACATATAGTTAAAAAAATATATTTGAAAAACCCATTAAGTTCAAATATTTTTTAATTTTTAAAAGAATTAATAGAAAAAGTTAGTTTAAAAAATGGTGATAAAAAAGTATTTTTTTTAAAACGTAATTAATGAAATTGACACACTGAATTTGAAAAATATACAAATCCAATGAAAATCATTAAACATGATATCTTCAGAGATAAGTTGTAGATAGGAATTAGCATTTAAAAAACCTTTGAAATTCACTGAAAAAACCAAAGGTTTCATGCACGTTATAGTTAGGAATTGGCATTTAAAAAACCTTTGAAATTCACTGAAAAAAACAAAGGTTTCAGGGGCGTTATAGTTAGGAATTGGCATTTAAAAAAACGTAGAAATTCACTGAAAAAACCATAGGTTTCAGGAGTGTTATAGTTAGCTGGACATTTCCCTCGTACAAAACCCTAGAAATTCCCCTGTTATAGTTAGTTCAGCTAACTATAACTCGCGCCCCCGCAATGCACTGCTGATGACGTCACATATTACATCACTCATGACATGGTCAGTGACATCACTGATGACATCTCAAATGACATCACTGATGACATCACTGATGATGTCATCCAGTGACTGTGTATTTTTCTGAAAAGTTTAAATATGTTTTATATATTTATAGTGAAAGGCCTGTGGAAGAATGAGTGGGTGTACAAGTGTGTGAATGGATGATTTTCTAGGTGCGTAACTGACTTTATAAATGAGTCATTAAATGTATCTTACTGCAGACTAGTGACTAAACTGTGTGAAGGTCTGTATGTGTCTGTCTGTTGATGTATAAGTGACTGCATGGTTTTGTGAATAGCTATATGAGTGTCTATATGGGTTATTGATCGGTTGTCTGAGTATCTGTATGGGTGCCTGAGTGTTTGTGTGAGTAGGGTGTGTGTGACTCTGTGCATAGATGTGTGACTGGGTGATTCTCTGGGTGCATGTTTTTAAGAGTGCATCTGTGATGAACTGTATGGTTGAGTGAGTGTCTGCATGGGTGTGTTAAGGATTGAATGTATATCTCAGATGTACATGTGTCAGTAACTACATGTGTGAAATGCAGTATATATACGTGTAAGAGTATATAAGTGGGTATATGTGAGAGTGTGTGATTGTGAGAGTGGCTGTATGGATGAGTGTGTGCTTGTATCAATGATTGTATAAGAGCGTAAGAATGTGGTACTATTTTTATGAGTAAGTGAACTTGAGTGTGTATAACTGCATAGGTGAGTAAATGGGAGTGTGATTAATTATTTGCATGACTGTCTAGGTGTGAGAGTACCTCTATGGATGATTGGTGGTGTGTGAGTGTCTATGTAGGTGTATAAATGCATATGATAGTCTTGTACAGAGTGACTGTAAGTATGAGTGACTGTGCAGGTGAGTGAGTGGAGGTGTATGTGGACCTAAGAGTTAATGAGTGGGTATGTAGCTATTGGTATTGGAGTATCTATGGTTTTCAGAATGGACGTCTGAAATTTTGAGTTGGTGTATCAACGGTTAAATTAGGGTGTGAGGAGATACAGTAATTTATCACATGGATGATGTCATCAGTGATGTCATCAGTGATGTCATTTGAGATGTCATCAGTGATGTCACTGACCATGTCATGAGTGATGTAATATGTGACGTCATCAGCAGTGCATTGTGGGGGTGCGAGTTATAGTTAGCTGAACTAACTATAACAGGGGAATTTCTAGGGTTTTGTATGAGGGAAATCTCCAGCTAACTATAACACTCCTGAAACCTATGGTTTTTTCAGTGAATTTCTACGGTTTTTTAAATGCCAATTCCTAACTATAACGCCCCTGAAACCTTTGGTTTTTTCAGTGAATATATATATAAATACCAAATTAAATAAGTCATTAACATATGAAAATATACCCGTTCAAATTGTAACTCTACAAATATATTGACAGTCTGCATATTTCATTGAAAGTTCAAAATTGATTGATTAAGGTATTGAAACCATTGAAAAATCCCCATGTAACTTATGAATGTTAATTTTTCTTTCATACACACACACCATATATCAACTAAACGAACACGACTCAATTGGTATTAACCTAAAATAACTAATGTTTCAAATGTTGCTTTGAAATGCAAGTCTGTCTAACATAATGTTTTATAAACAGGCTACAATCAATATCTTGTTTATATTTATGCAAAAACATTTTTAACCAAATAATCCATTTTGAATGTTTTTATACTATTTAAAATTTTTCGTTTTACCTGTATTTATTGGCTATTTATTCTTGCACTGGCACTTTAAACACTGGTTAAAGCATTATAAAAAAAAAGGTAAAAAAAAAAAAAAAAAGAAAAAATTGTATAAAAAAACTACCCACCTGACAGAGCGTGTCATGTGATCAAGGCCCTTTAGGGCTGAAACGCGTCATGGGAATAAAGAGTTTATTTTGCTGCATTATCCCGTGGTCTGTGCTTCGTTGTTTTAAGAAGTTTGCGTCAGCCGACGAAGTTCATTCTAATATATTTATATATTTTAACCCCTTCGCTGCGGCGGAAATTCCGCCGCAGCGCTGTCGGGTGCGGGGGGGGCAGTGCGGTGGCGCGGTGCTCATGACGGAGCCACTCCGTCATGACCAACGGTTGGGCTGTGCTCATGACGGAGTGGTTCCGTCATGACTCCGCCCACAGCGCTAATCGCCCGCACAGGCGGGGAATTAGCGCCGCATGGGCGGCGCGGCCGCCAACGGCCGCAGCATGATGGAACTACTCCGTCATGAGCACACGGCAACCGTGGCTCATGACGGCGTGGTTCCGTCATGAGCACGGAAGGAGTTAAAAAAATTGAATAAGTTTTAGTTAGGAAAACTATATTCATTCTTTTTTAAAAAAAAATATTATACATTAGTCGCGCACCCTACACGATGGCTGCGCACATTCCTGTAGCCATTTTGAATAGTCGCGCTGGGGTCGCGACTTCAGCATAATTTGTCTAAATTTATGAACAATTTTTTAAGTATTATTTTCAATATAATTTCGACTAAAAATTATTCGATTATTTTTGGATTCGGAGGTTAGGAGGAATGGCCATTTTGCTCGATCTGTTTTGTAAGATTTTTTGGCCTAGTCAGGTGGACACCCTCCTCCGGGGAAGGTACGGCTTGAGGAATCTATTCAAAAGGTGAGGAATCAACATGCAGAAGTATCCATCAGAAGAGCAAGTTACTTACCTTCGGTAACGCTTTTTCTGGTGGATACAGTATCTGCCTGTAGATTCCTCACTGTACCACCCGCCTCCCCGTTGTCCACCTGTTTCTACCAAAAAGATGCTTTTACTGTTTGGCATGAATGTTTTTAACATGTCTTAATCATGTTTATGTTTTAATAGTGAGAAATGCTTGATCTTTTGCTATTTCTTTATGCCTTTATTGGTTATGCATTTGTATATATATCTATATATATTTAGTATACAATGTATACATGAGAAAATGTTTCGGTCCACCTGTTTACCTCGGTGGCATGGAAAAAATTGGTGGAACTGACGTCAGCACGCCGATGAGGTCCTCTTATGGCTCCTATGTCGCCATACAGTGTCGCGAGCGGAGCCGTGTTATTATGACATCGTCATCGACATGGCAGAACTAGGAAAGAATTTACGCGCAATGCTGGTGCAGGGGATATTCACCTAAGGTTTCAGGCTAGTCCTTTGGGAGCAACTGTTTATGTTGCAACTCCAGACACTGAAACCAGTGATCCGAGGGCAGAGGCCCTGCAGATGGCACACGAGGTGGGGAGCCCAGTTGTGTGCACTGGCGAGACAGCAAAGTGACAAGCACCCCTACCCACAGAAAAGGTAACGGGGGCACTGAGTAACACAGGATCTTCTCTTTGTATCTGGCAGGAACAACAAGGTTAAAATGCCCTAGTTCCAAAATGTAGAATTAGTGCTACAACGGTCTTCAAGAGGACCTGCGATGGATGCCGCTTCTGCCTTCCGTACATTGGAGGCGGCACATGGGTCACGTGATACGGACATACTAAGGTGGGACGCACACTCGTTGACCTCTCATGGCACTGCTCCACACTTCGGGGAGAACGCTTTCCATTAGCTGTGTTTTCTGATGATGTGTCGAGCCAGCACCGTCCAACAGCAGAACCCCTTTAGATCCAAACAGACTCTTCCATTCTCTCACCATAAGTGAAACCAGGCCACGCAGACACTTTCACAATACAACAGCCGGGAATGCACTTTTCGGTAAAAAAACACATTCCTTCCTCCTAATTCATCAAATAAACGACTCACGGAAGAACAGGGGCCAGCTTTGATCGGTAAATAGCCGCTACAATGACTTTTTTACTTCGCGATACCATTACAACGCATGCATTACCACGCATGAGTTGTACATCGCAAAGGCATTACTACGCATTTTTTAGAACGCATGGTCATTTACCAAGCATGCTTTTATAACAAATTTTGTTGAAAAGGTATGTATGGTAAATGGCCATGAGTTCTAAACAAATGTAGATGATCCACGTCGTAAGGAAACAAAGGATGTTCCGTTTCCTCACAACAACATGCACCGCCCCTCAGAGATGACATGAAGTAGGAACCACGAGGAGAGATGAACCGCGAGGAGTGAGAGGTAAGGGGGATTGGGCATGGGGTGGTGGTTACTTTTCTAGGGTTTAGGGAAGTGCAGTGGTGTTTGGGTAGTGTAGGAGGTTGTGCTGGGGTGGTGTTTCAGGGTTTAGGGCAGTGCAGTGGTGTTCGGGCAGTGTAGGGGGTTGTGCAGGGGGTGCTGTTTCAGGGTTTAGGCAGTGCACTGGTGTTCGGGCAGTGTAGGGGATGTGCTGGGGCTAGTGTTTCAGGGTTTAGGGCAGAGCTGTGGTGTTCGGGCAGAGTAGGGGGTCGTGCTGGGGGTGGTGTTTCAGGATTTAGGGCAGTGCAGTGGTGTTCGGGCAGTGTAGGGGGTAGTACTGGGGGTGGTTTTTCAGGGTAAAGGGCAGTGCAGTGGTGTTCAGGCAGTGTAGGGGATCGTGCAGAGGGTGGTGTTTCAGGGTTTAGGGCAGGGCAGTGGTGTTCGGGCAGTGTAGGGGGTCTTGCAGTGGGTGGTGTTTCATGGTTTAGGGCATTGGTGTTCGGGCAGTGTAGGGTGTCTTCTTGGTGTTTCAGAGTTTAGGACTGTGCAGTGGTGTTCGGGCAGTGTAGGGGGTCATGCTGGGGCTGGTGTTTCAGGGTTTAGGGCAGTGCGGTGGTGTTTGGGCAGTGTAGGGGGTCATGCTGGGGGTGGTGTTTCAGGGTTTAGGGCAGTGTAGGGGCTGTGCTGGGTCTGGTGTTTCAGGGATTAGGGCAGAGCAGTGGTGTTCGGGCAGTGTAGGGGGTCGGGCTGGGGGTGGTGTTTCAGGGTTTAGGGCAGTGCAGTGGTGTTCGGGAAGTGTAGGGGGTCATGCTGGGGCTGGTGTTCCAGGGTTTAGGGCAGTGCGGTGGTGTTTGGGCAGTGTAGGGGGTCATGCTGGGGGTGGTGTTTCAGGGTTTAGGGCAGTGTAGGGGCTGTGCTGGGTCTGGTGTTTCAGGGATTAGGGCAGAGCAGTGGTGTTCGGGCAGTGTAGGGAGTCGTACTGGGGGAGTGTTTTAGGGTTTAGGATAGTGCAGTGGTGTTTGTGTAGTGTAGGGGGTAGTGTTTTAGGGTTTAGGGTAGTGCAGTGGTGTTTGTGTAGTGTAGGGGGTCGTGCTGGGGTAGTGTTTTAGGGTTTAGGGTAGTGCAGCGATGTTTGTGTAGTGTAGGGGTCATGTATTAGGGTGTAGGGTAGTAGAGTGGTGTTTGGGTAGTGTAGGGGGTTGTGTGGGGGTAGTGTTTTAGGGTTTAGGGTAGTGCAGTGGTGTTTGGGTAGTGTAGGGGGTCGTGCTGGGGCAGTGTTTTAGGGTTTAGGGCAGTGCAGTCGTGTTTGGGTAGTGTAGGGGGTTGTACTGGGGTAGTGTTTTAGGGATTAGGGCAGTGCAGTGGTGTTTGTGTAGTGAAGGGGGTTGTGCAAGGTAGTATTTTAGGGTTTAGGGAAGTGCATTGGTGGTTGGGTAGAGTAGGGGATCGTGCTGGGGTTAGTGTTTTAGGGTTTAGGGCGGAGCAGTGGTGTTCGGGCAATGTAGGGGGTCGTGCTGGGGGTGGTGTTTCAGGGTAGAGGGCAGTGCAGTGGTGTTCGGGCAGTGTAGGGGGTCGTGCAGGGAGTGGTTTCAGGGTTTAGGGCAGTGGTGTTCAGGCAGTGTAGGGGGTCTTGCTGGCGGTGGTGTTTGAGGGTTTAGGGCAGTGCAGTGGTGTTCGAGCAGTGTAGGGGGTCATGCTTGGGATAGTGTTTCAAGGTTTAGGGCAGTGCAGTGGTGTTCAGGCAGTGTAGGGGGTTGTGCTGGGGGTGGTGTTTCAGGGTTTAGGGCAGTGCAGTGGTGTTCGGGCAGTGTAGGGGGTTGTGCTGGGTGTGGTGTTTCAGGGTTTAGGGCAGTGCAGTGATGTTCGGGCAGTGTAGTGGGTCATGCTGGGGGTGGTGCTGGGGGTGGTGCTTCAGGGTTTAGGGCAGTGCAGTGGTGTTCGGGCAGTGTAGGGGGTCGTGCTGGGGGTAGTGTTTCAGGGTTTAGGGCAGTGCAGTGGTGTTCGTGCAGTGTAGGGGATAGTGCTGGGGAAGTGTTTGAAGGTTTAGGTCAGTGCAGTGGTGTTCGTGCAGTGTAGGGGGTCATGCTGGGGTAGTGTTTTAGGGTTTAGGGCAGTGCAGTGGAGTTTGTGTAGTGTGCAGCACATGCGCTGCGTCGCTAGGTGAGACCTGAAAAGCATTGCACCAAGATGGCTGCGAACACTTCCTGGATTGAAGTGTTGGCAGCCAATTAGAGCCAAGCTTGTGCTTGTGTAATTAGGTTTCGCCCAGATATGTAAAGGTTTTTTTCCTTTAATATCTCGAAAACTACTGAACGGATATACACCATTTAAAAGAAGGGCGCTTTCTGAACCAAGCACTACCTTTTTGCCAAATTTGGTGTAATTCCCTTCAGCAGTTTTGGCTGTAACCATGTCTAAAGTTTCCTATGGGAAAAATTATCTTTTGAACTCTATTTTTTGACCTTCTCAGAAACTACTGAGCGGATTTACACCATTTTTAAAAAAGGTCTCTTTCTGAACCAAGGGCTACCTTCTTGCCAAATTTGGTGTAATTTTGTTCAGCAGTTTGGGCTGTAGTCCTGTCTAAAATTTCCTATGGGAATTAACATGGAGAAAACATGTTTTGGGACCCCCCTTTTTTTTCGCCCCCCCCCACTTTGCGAATCACCCCAAAACTTTCAGGATAACGACTGACTCGAGCGGGACCAACGTTTTGAAAATTTCGAGATGATTCGTCAACCGGCGCCAAAGTTATTGGAAAAATAAAAAACGCTTTTTGAATAGAAACAAGGTCCTGACTATAACTATCTACTGGCGATCGCCAGTAGATAATACTGGCGACCGCCAGTAGATAATATATATAGTGTAGGGGGCCGTGCTGGGTGTAGTGTTTTAGGGTTTAGGTTACTGCTTTGATTTTTGGGTAGTGCAGGGGGTCGTGCTGGGGGTGGTGTTTCAGGGTTTAGGGCAGTGCAGGGGTGTTCAGGCAGTGTAGGGTTGTGCTGGGGGTGGTGTTTCCGGGTTTAGTATTTCAGGGTTTAGGGCAGTGCAGTGGTGTTCGGGCAGTGTAGGGGCTCGTGCTGGGGCTAGTGTTTCAGGGTTTAGGGTAGTGCAGTGATGTTTGTGTAGTATAGGGGGTTTTGCTGGGGGTAGATTTAGGGTTTAGGGTAGTGCAGTGGTCTTTGGGTAGTGTAGGGAGTCATGCTGGGGGAGTGTTTTAGGGTTTAGGGTAGTGCAGTGGTGTTTGTGTAGTGTAGGGCGTAGTGTTTTAGGGTTTAGGGTAGTGCAGTGGTGTTTGTGTAGTGTAGGGGGTCATGCTGGGGTAGTGTTTTAGGGTGTAGGGTAGTGCAGCAGTGTTTGTGTAGTGTAGGGGGTGGTGTTTTAGGGTTTAGGGTAGTGCAGTGGTCTTTGGATTGTGTAGGGGGTCGTGCGGAGCTAGTGGTTTAGGGTAGTGCAGTGGTGTTTGGGTAGTATAGGGGTTTTGCGGGGGTAGTGTTTTAGGATTTAGGGTAGAGCAGTGGTATTTGCATAGTGTAGGTGGTCGTGCTGGGGTTGTGTTTTAGGGTTTAGTGCAGTGGTGTTGGGGTAGAGTAGGGGGTCATGCTGGGGGTAGTGTTTTAGGGTTTAGGGCAGAGCAGTGGTGTTTGGATAGTGTAGGGGGTCGTGCTGGGGGTGGTGTTTTAGGGTTTAGGGCAGTGCAGTGGTGTTCACGCAGTGTAGGGGTCCTGCTGGGGGTGGTGTTTCAGGGTTTAGTATTTCAGGGTATAGGGCAGTGCAGGGGTGTTCAGGCAGTGTAGGGGCTCGTGAAGGGGCTGGTGTTTCAGGGTTTAGGGTAGTGCAGTGATGTTTGAGTAGTATAGGGGGTCGTGCTGGGGGTAGATTTAGGGTTTAGGATAGTGCAGTAGTGTATGGGTAGTGTAGAGGTCGTGCTGGGGGTAGATTTAGGGTTTAGGGTAGTGCAGTGTCTTTGGGTAGTGTAGGGAGTCGTGCTGGGGGAGTGTTTTAGGGTTTAGGGTCATGCAGTGGTGTTTGTGTAGTGTAGGGGGTAGTGTTTTAGGGATTAGGTAAGTGCAGTGGTGTTTGTGTAGTGTAAGGGCTCGTGCTGGGGGTAGTGATTTAGGGTTTAGGGTAGTGCAGAGGTGATTGTGTAGTGTAAGGGGTCGTGTTTTAAGGTTTAGGGTAGTGCAGTGGTCTTTGGATTGTGTAGGGGGTCATGCGGGTGTATTGTTTTAGGGTTTAGGGTAGGGTAGTGGTGTTTGGGTAGTGGAGGGGGTCGTGCGGAGGTAGTGTTTTTGGGTTTAGGGTAGTTCAGTGGTGTTTGGGTAGTGTAGGGATTCATGCTGGGGGTAGTGTAGTGCAGTGGTGTTTGGGTAGTGTAGGGGGTCATGCTGGGGTAGTGTTTTAGGGTTAAGGGCAGTCCAGTGGTGTTTGGGTAGTGTAGGGGGTTTGTGCAGGGGTAGTGTTCTAGGTTTTAGGGCAGTGTAGTGGTGTTTGTGTGGTGAAGGGGGTCATGCGAGGTGTAGTGTTTTAGGGTTTAGGGCAGTGCATTGGTGTTTGGGTAGAGTAGGGGGTCGTGCTGGGGTAGTGTTTTAGGGTTTAGGGTAGAGCAGTGGTGTTTGGGTAGTGTAGGGTATCGTGCTGGGGTGGTGTTTCAGGGTTTAGGGCAGTGCAGTGGTGCTCGGGTAGTGTAGGGGGTCGTGCTGGGGTGGTGTTTCAGAGAGTAGGGCAGTGCAGTGATGTTCAGGCAGTGAAGGGGGTTATGCAGGGGGGTGGTGTTTCAGGTTTTAGGAAAGTGCAGTGGTGTTCGGGTAGTGTAGGGGGTCACGCTGGGGGTGGTGTTTCAGGGTTTAGGGCAGTGCAGTGGTGTTCGGGTAGTGTAGGGGGTCATGCTGGGGGTGGTGTTTCAGGGTTTAGGGCAGTGCAGTGGTGTTTGAGTAGTATAGGGGGTGTTGCAGGGGGTGGTGTTTCAGGGTTTAGTGCAGTGGTGTTCGGGCAGTGTAGGGGGTGTTGCAGGGGATGGTGTTTAAGAGTTTAGGGCAGTGGTATTCGGGCAGTGTAAGGGGTCATTCTGAACGGATTTACAGCATTTAAAAAAAGGGCGCTTTCTGAACCAAGCACTACCTTTTTGCCAAATTTGTTGTAATTCCGTTAAGCAGTTTGGGCTGTAACCGTGTCTAAAGTTTCGTATGGGAAAAATGATTTTCCAAACTCTATTTTTTGAATTTCTCATAAACTACCGAGCGGATTTACACCTTTTTAAAAAAAGGTCTCTTTCTGAACCAAGGGCTACCTTCTTGCCAAATTTGGTGTAATTCCGTCCAGCAGTTCGGGCTGTAGTCGTGTCTAAAATTTCCTATGGGAATTAACATGGAGAAAACACGTTTTGGGACCCCCTTTTTTCTCAGCCCCCACTTGCCGAATCACCCTGAAACTTTGAGGATAGGAACTGACTGGAGCGAGACCAATGTTTTGAAAATATCGCGAGGACAGGCGCCAAAGTTATTGGGAAAATAAAAAATGCTTTTTGAATAGAAACAAGGTCCTAACTATAACTATCTACTGGCGACCGCCAGTAGATAAGATATATATAGTGTAGGGGGTCGTGCTGTGGGTAGTGTTTTAGGGTTAAGGGTACTGCTTTGATGTTTGGGTAGTGTAGGCGGTCATGCTAGAGGTGGTGTTTCAGGGTTTATGGCAGTGCAGTGGTGTTCAGGCAGTGTAAGGGTTGTGCTGGGGGTGGTGTTTCAGGGTTAAGTATTTCAGGGTTTAGGGCAGTGCAGTGTTGTTTGGGCAGTGTAGGGGCTCGTGCTGGGGCTGGTGTTTCAGGGTTTAGAGTAGTGCAGTGATGTTTGTGTAGTATAGGGGGTCATGCTGGGGGTAGATTTAGGGTTTAGAGTACTGCAGTGGTGTTAGAGTAGTGTAGGGGTCGTGTTGGGTGTAGATTTAGGGTTTAGGGTAGTGCAGTGGTCTTTGGGTAGTGTATGGAGTTGTGCTGGGGAGTGTTTCAGGGTTTAGGGTAGTGCAGTGATGTTTGTGTAGTGTAGGGGGTAGTGTTTTAGTGTTTAGGGTGGTGCAGTGGTGTTTGTGTAGTATGGTATGGTATGGTAAGGATTTTTTATAGAGCGCACAACTCACCCTGGGGCATCTAGGCGCTTAACTGGGAGCATGAGGGAGATGAACATACCATCAACGCATAGAACATTAAAACAGGAAAGTTTTTAATTGCTTCCTGAAGATAGTCAATGACTGAATTTTACCGACTGCTAAGGGAAGCTTGTTCCAATAGCTCGGGGCTAGGTATGAGAACGCTCTGCCTCCAGTGCGTGTGAGGCGGATTCTGCGAACTTGAAGGAGGTCCAAAGTATTAGATCTAAGATTCCTATGAGGAGAGTATTTGACCAGTTTCTATCGAAGGTAGAGAGGACCTCTCCCCCGCAGAGCATTATAGGTCAAACAGCAGATCTTAAAGATTGATCGGTTTCTGATATTAAGCCAATGCAGTTCCCTCAGCAATGGTGTTGAGGCCAAACCTGGTGGGCGATTCAAAATAAGCCGTGCTGCCGTGTTTTGAATAACCTGAAGTTTAGCCAGATGGATTTGGCTCACTTCAGCCAACAGCGCATTTCCATAGTCCAAGCGACTAACAACCATCGCCTGGACTAAGGTTCTGCGCTGAGATATGGGGAGGTAAGGGAAGATTTTCCTGAGCAACCTTAGTCCATAATAGCAGGAGTTGGTTGTTGCTGCTACCTGATCTTTCATAGTTAGAGCGTGATCCAATTGAATCCCGAGATTCTTCACCGACTGTTTGGGAATGGGGGGGTGACCAAGTTGACTAGGCCACCACTCATCAGACCAGCTGTTTTTGGCTTTACCTAAAAGCATAACCTCCGTTTTTTCAGGATTGAGCTGGAGGCAATTTCTTGACATCCAGTCAAAGATGGCAAGCATTCCAGAAGCAAATTGGAGTTTGTCGAGTTCTGGGTTTGGTCCAATTGTAAACATAAGCTGGGTGTCATCGGCATATGATACAATTTCAAAGCCTAGATACTCGACTGCTTTTGCCAGAGGGGCCATATATAGGTTAAAGAGAGTGGGGCTCAAACAAGAACCTTGCGGGACTCCCCTGTCCAGCAGCATTTTTTGAGAGACATACGGTCCCAGCATAACAGTTTGATTATGACCCAATAAGTACTGTTCAAGCCATTTCAAGGCTAACCCTTTTATGCCACAGTCCTGTAGTCTCTCCAACAGCTTCGAACAGTGTTATGGGTATTGCTGGGGTTAGTGTTTTAGGGTTTAGGATAATGCAGCGTTGATTGTGTAGTGTAGGGGGTCGTGTTTTAGGGTAGTTCAGTGGTGTTTGGATTGTGTAGGGGTCGTGCGGGGTAGTGTTTTAGGGTTTAGGGTAGTGCAGTGGTGTTTGGGTAGTGTAGGGGTTCGTGCTGGCTGTAGTGTAGTGCAGTGGTGTTTGGGTAGTGTAGGGGGTCGTGCTGGGGTAGTGTATTAAGGTTTAGGGCGGTGCAGTGGTGTTTGGGTAGTGTACGGGGTTTGTGTTGGGGTAGTGTTTTAGGGTTTAGGGCAGTGCAGCAGTGTTTGTGTAGTGAAGGGGGTCATGCGAGGGGTAGTGTTTTAGGGTTTAGGGCAGTGCATTGGTGCTCGGGTAGAGTAGGGGGTCGTGCTGGGGGTAGTGTTTTAGGGTTTAGGGTAGAACAGTGGTGTTTCGGTAGTGTAGGGGGTCGTGCTGGGGATTGAGTTTCAGGGTTTAGGGCAGTACAGTGGTGTTCGGGTAGTGTAGGGGGTCATGCTGGGGGTGGTGTTTCAGGATTTAGGGCAGTGCAGTGGTGTTTGGGTAGTGCAGGGGGTCGTGCTGGGGTGGTGTTTCAGAGTGTAGGGCAGTGCTGTGGTGTACGGGCAGTGAAGGGGGTCGTGCAAGTGGGTGGTGATTCAGGGTTTAGAAAAGTGCAGTATGTTCGGGTAGTGTAGGCGGTCATGCGGGGGTGGTGTTTCAGGGTTTAGGGCAGTGCAGTGGTGTTCGGGTAGTGTAGGAGGTCATGCTGGGTGTGGTGTTTCAGGGTTTAGGGCAGTGCGGTGGTGTTCGGGCAGTGTAGGGGGTTTTGCAGGTGGTGGTGTTTCAGGGTTTAGTGCAATGGTGTTCGGGCAGTGTAGGGGGTGGTGCATGGGGTGGTGTTTCAGGGTTTAGGGCAGTGCAGTGGTGTTTGGGCAGTGTAGGGGGTCGTGCTGTGGGTGATGTTTCAGTGTTTAGGACAGTGCAGTGGTTTTCGGGCAGTGTAGGGAGTCATGCTGGAGGTGGTGTTTCATGGTTTAGGGCAGTGCAGTGGTGTTCGGTCAGTGCAGGGGTGTTCGGGCAGTGCAGGGGGTTGTGCTGGGGGTGGTGTTTTAGAGGTTAGGGCAGTGCAGTGGTGTTCGGGCAGTGTAGGGGGTCGTGCAGGGGGTGGTGTTTCAGGGTTTAGGGCAGTGCATTGGTGTTCGGGCAGTATAGGGGGTCTTGCAGGGGGTAGAGTTTCAGGGTTTAGTGTAGTGGTGTTTGGGCAGTGTTGGGGGTGTTGCAGGCGGTGGTGTTTCAGGTTTTACGGCAGTGCAGTGGCATTCGGGCAGTGTAGGGGGTCTTGCTGGGGGTGGTGTTTCAGGGTTTAGGGCAGTGCAGTGCCATTCGGGTATTGTAGGGGGTCGTGCGGGGGGTGGCGTTTCAGGGTTTAGGGCAGTGCAGTGGCATTCGGGCAGTGTAGGGGGTCATGCAGGTGGGTGGATTTTCAGGGTTTAGGGCAGTGCAGTGGTGTTCGGGCAGTGTAGGGGATCGTGCTGGGGTAGTGTTTTAGGGTTTAGGGCAGTGCAGTGGTGTTTGTGTAGTGGGCAGCGCATGCGCTGCATCGCTAGGCGAGACCTAAAAAGCATTGCACCAAGATGGCTGCCAACACTTCCTCGATTGATGTGTTGGCAGCCAATTAGAGCCAAGTTCGTGCTTGTGTAGTTATGTCCCGCCCAGATATATAAAGGTTTTTTTCCTGTAATATCTCGAAACTACTGAACGGATTTACACCATTTAAAAAAAGGGCGCTTTCTGAACCAAGGGCTACCTTCTTGCCAAATTTGGTGTAATTCCGTTCAGCAGTTCGGGCTGTAGTCGTGTCTAAAATTTCCTATGGGAATTAACATGGAGAAAACATGTTTTGGGACCCCCCTTTTTTCTCGCCCCCACTTGGCGAATCACCCCGAAACTTTCAGGATAGGAACTGACTGGAGCAGGACCAACATTTTGAAAATTTCGCGTTGATTTGTCTACCGGCACCAAAGTTATTGGGAAAATAATAAAACTCTTTTTGAATAGAAACAAGGTCCTATCTATCACAATCTACTGGCGACCGCCAGTAGATAATATATATATAGAGTAGGGGGTCTTGCTGGGGAAGTGTTTTAGGGTTTAGGGTACTGCTTTGATGTTTGGGTAGTGTAGGGGGTCGTGCTGGGGGTGGTGTTTCAGGGTTTAGGGCAGTGCAGTGGTGTTCACGCAGTGTAGGGGTCGTGCTGGGGTGGTGTTTCAGGGTTTAGTATTTCAGAGTTTAGGGCAGTGCAGTGGTGTTTGGGCAGTGTAGGGGCTCATGCTGGGGCTGGTGTTTCAGGGTTTGGGGTAGTGCAGTGATGTTTGAGTAGTATAGGGGGTCGTGCTGGAGGTAGATTTAGGGTTTAGGTTAGTGCAGTGGCATTTGGGTAGTGTTGGGGTCGTGCGGGGGGTAGTTTTAAGGTTTATGGTAGTGCATTGGTCTTTAGGTAGTGTAGGGAGTCGTGCTGGGGGAGTGTTTTTGGGTTTAGGGTAGTGCAGTGGTGTTTGTGTAGTGTAGGGGGTAGTGTTTTAGGGATTAGGGTAGTGCAATGGTGTTTGTGTAGTGTAAGGGGTAGTGCTGGGGGTAGTGTTTTAGGGTTTAGGGTAGTGCAGCGGTGATTGTGTAGTGTAGGGGGTTGTGGATTAGGGTTTAGGGTAGTGCAGTGGTCTTTGGATTGTGTAGGGGTAATGCGAGGGTAGTGTTTTAGGGTTTAGGGTAAGGCAGTGATGTTTGGGTAGTGGAGGGGGTCATGCGGGGGTCGTTTTTGGGTTTAGGGTAGTGCAGTGGTGTTTGTGTAGTGTAGGGGGTCGTGTTTTAGGGTTTAGGGCAGTCCAGTGGTGTTTGGGTAGTGTAGGGGGTTTGTGCTGGGGTAGTGTTTTAGGTTTTAGGGCAGTGTAGTGGTGTTTGTGTAATGAAGGGGGTCGTGCGAGGGGTAGTGTTTTAGGGTTTAGGGAAGAGCAGTGGTGTTTGGGTAGTGTAGGGGATCGTGCTGTGGGCGGAGTTTCAGTGTTTAGGGCAATGTAGTGGTGTTTGGGTGGTGTATGGGGTCGTTCTAGGGGTGGTGCTTCAGGGTTTAGGGCAGTGCAGTGGTGTTCTGGTAGTGTAGGGGGTCGTGCTTGGGGTGGTGTTTTAGGGTTTAGGGCAGTGCAGTGGTGTTTGGGTAGAGTAGGGGGTCATGCTGGGGGTAGTGTTTTAGGTTTTAGGGCAGTGTAGTGGTGTTTGTGTAGTGAAGGCGGTCGTGCGAAGTGTAGTGTTTTAGGGTTTAGGGCAGTGCATTGGTGTTTGGGTAGAGTAGGGGGTCGTGCTGGGGGTAGTGTTTTAGGGTTTAGGGCAGAGCAGTGGTGTTTGGGTAGTGTAGGGGATCGTGCTGGGGGTGGTGTTTCAGTGTTTAGGGCAGTGCAGTGGTGTTCGGGCAGTGAAGGGTGTTGTGCAGGGGGGTGGTGTTTCAGGGTTTAGGGCAGTGCAGTGGGTTTGGGTAGTGTAGGGGGTCATGCTGGGGGTGATGTTTCAGGGTTTAGGGCAGTGCAGTGGTGTTCGGGCAGTGTAGGGGGTAGTACTGGGGGTGGTTTTTCAGGGTAAAGGGCAGTGCAGTGGTGTTCAGGCAGTGTAGGGGATCGTGCAGAGGGTGGTGTTTCAGGGTTTAGGGCAGGGCAGTGGTGTTCGGGCAGTGTAGGGGGTCTTGCAGTGGGTGGTGTTTCATGGTTTAGGGCATTGGTGTTCGGGCAGTGTAGGGTGTCTTCTTGGTGTTTCAGAGTTTAGGACTGTGCAGTGGTGTTCGGGCAGTGTAGGGGGTCATGCTGGGGCTGGTGTTTCAGGGTTTAGGGCAGTGCGGTGGTGTTTGGGCAGTGTAGGGGGTCATGCTGGGGGTGGTGTTTCAGGGTTTAGGGCAGTGTAGGGGCTGTGCTGGGTCTGGTGTTTCAGGGATTAGGGCAGAGCAGTGGTGTTCGGGCAGTGTAGGGGGTCGGGCTGGGGGTGGTGTTTCAGGGTTTAGGGCAGTGCAGTGGTGTTCGGGCAGTGTAGGGGGTCATGCTGGGGCTGGTGTTCCAGGGTTTAGGGCAGTGCGGTGGTGTTTGGGCAGTGTAGGGGGTCATGCTGGGGGTGGTGTTTCAGGGTTTAGGGCAGTGTAGGGGCTGTGCTGGGTCTGGTGTTTCAGGGATTAGGGCAGAGCAGTGGTGTTCGGGCAGTGTAGGGAGTCGTACTGGGGGAGTGTTTTAGGGTTTAGGATAGTGCAGTGGTGTTTGTGTAGTGTAGGGGGTAGTGTTTTAGGGTTTAGGGTAGTGCAGTGGTGTTTGTGTAGTGTAGGGGGTCGTGCTGGGGTAGTGTTTTAGGGTTTAGGGTAGTGCAGCGATGTTTGTGTAGTGTAGGGGTCATGTATTAGGGTGTAGGGTAGTAGAGTGGTGTTTGGGTAGTGTAGGGGGTTGTGTGGGGGTAGTGTTTTAGGGTTTAGGGTAGTGCAGTGGTGTTTGGGTAGTGTAGGGGGTCGTGCTGGGGTAGTGTTTTAGGGATTAGGGCAGTGCAGTGGTGTTTGTGTAGTGAAGGGGGTTGTGCAAGGTAGCATTTTAGGGTTTAGGGAAGTGCATTGGTGGTTGGGTAGAGTAGGGGATCGTGCTGGGGTTAGTGTTTTAGGGTTTAGGGCGGAGCAGTGGTGTTCGGGCAATGTAGGGGGTCGTGCTGGGGGTGGTGTTTCAGGGTAGAGGGCAGTGCAGTGGTGTTCGGGCAGTGTAGGGGGTCGTGCAGGGAGTGGTTTCAGGGTTTAGGGCAGTGGTGTTCAGGCAGTGTAGGGGGTCTTGCTGGCGGTGGTGTTTGAGGGTTTAGGGCAGTGCAGTGGTGTTCGAGCAGTGTAGGGGGTCATGCTTGGGATAGTGTTTCAAGGTTTAGGGCAGTGCAGTGGTGTTCAGGCAGTGTAGGGGGTTGTGCTGGGGGTGGTGTTTCAGGGTTTAGGGCAGTGCAGTGGTGTTCGGGCAGTGTAGGGGGTTGTGCTGGGTGTGGTGTTTCAGGGTTTAGGGAAGTGCAGTGATGTTCGGGCAGTGTAGTGGGTCATGCTGGGGGTGGTGCTGGGGGTGGTGCTTCAGGGTTTAGGGCAGTGCAGTGGTGTTCGGGCAGTGTAGGGGGTCGTGCTGGGGGTAGTGTTTCAGGGTTTAGGGCAGTGCAGTGGTGTTCGTGCAGTGTAGGGGATAGTGCTGGGGAAGTGTTTGAAGGTTTAGGTCAGTGCAGTGGTGTTCGTGCAGTGTAGGGGGTCATGCTGGGGTAGTGTTTTAGGGTTTAGGGCAGTGCAGTGGAGTTTGTGTAGTGTGCAGCACATGCGCTGCGTCGCTAGGTGAGACGTGAAAAGCATTGCACCAAGATGGCTGCGAACACTTCCTGGATTGAAGTGTTGGCAGCCAATTAGAGCCAAGCTTGTGCTTGTGTAATTAGGTTTCGCCCAGATATGTAAAGGTTTTTTTCCTTTAATATCTCGAAAACTACTGAACGGATATACACCATTTAAAAGAAGGGCGCTTTCTGAACCAAGCACTACCTTTTTGCCAAATTTGGTGTAATTCCCTTCAGCAGTTTTGGCTGTAACCATGTCTAAAGTTTCCTATGGGAAAAATTATCTTTTGAACTCTATTTTTTGACCTTCTCAGAAACTACTGAGCGGATTTACACCATTTTTAAAAAAGGTCTCTTTCTGAACCAAGGGCTACCTTCTTGCCAAATTTGGTGTAATTTTGTTCAGCAGTTTGGGCTGTAGTCCTGTCTAAAATTTCCTATGGGAATTAACATGGAGAAAACATGTTTTGGGACCCCCCTTTTTTTTCGCCCCCCCCCACTTTGCGAATCACCCCAAAACTTTCAGGATAACGACTGACTCGAGCGGGACCAACGTTTTGAAAATTTCGAGATGATTCGTCAACCGGCGCCAAAGTTATTGGAAAAATAAAAAACGCTTTTTGAATAGAAACAAGGTCCTGACTATAACTATCTACTGGCGATCGCCAGTAGATAATACTGGCGACCGCCAGTAGATAATATATATAGTGTAGGGGGCCGTGCTGGGTGTAGTGTTTTAGGGTTTAGGTTACTGCTTTGATTTTTGGGTAGTGCAGGGGGTCGTGCTGGGGGTGGTGTTTCAGGGTTTAGGGCAGTGCAGGGGTGTTCAGGCAGTGTAGGGTTGTGCTGGGGGTGGTGTTTCCGGGTTTAGTATTTCAGGGTTTAGGGCAGTGCAGTGGTGTTCGGGCAGTGTAGGGGCTCATGCTGGGGCTAGTGTTTCAGGGTTTAGGGTAGTGCAGTGATGTTTGTGTAGTATAGGGGGTTTTGCTGGGGGTAGATTCAGGGTTTAGGGTAGTGCAGTGGTCTTTGGGTAGTGTAGGGAGTCATGCTGGGGGAGTGTTTTAGGGTTTAGGGTAGTGCAGTGGTGTTTGTGTAGTGTAGGGGGTAGTGTTTTAGGGTTTAGGGTAGTGCAGTGGTGTTTGTGTAGTGTAGGGGGTCATGCTGGGGTAGTGTTTTAGGGTGTAGGGTAGTGCAGCAGTGTTTGTGTAGTGTAGGGGTGGTGTTTTAGGGTTTAGGGTAGTGCAGTGGTCTTTGGATTGTGTAGGGGGTCGTGCGGAGCTAGTGGTTTAGGGTAGTGCAGTGGTGTTTGGGTAGTATAGGGGTTTTGCGGGGGTAGTGTTTTAGGATTTAGGGTAGAGCAGTGGTATTTGCATAGTGTAGGTGGTCGTGCTGGGGTTGTGTTTTAGGGTTTAGTGCAGTGGTGTTGGGGTAGAGTAGGGGGTCATGCTGGGGGTAGTGTTTTAGGGTTTAGGGCAGAGCAGTGGTGTTTGGATAGTGTAGGGGGTCGTGCTGGGGGTGGTGTTTTAGGGTTTAGGGCAGTGCAGTGGTGTTCACGCAGTGTAGGGGTCCTGCTGGGGGTGGTGTTTCAGGGTTTAGTATTTCAGGGTATAGGGCAGTGCAGGGGTGTTCAGGCAGTGTAGGGGCTCGTGAAGGGGCTGGTGTTTCAGGGTTTAGGGTAGTGCAGTGATGTTTGAGTAGTATAGGGGGTCGTGCTGGGGGTAGATTTAGGGTTTAGGATAGTGCAGTAGTGTATGGGTAGTGTAGAGGTCGTGCTGGGGGTAGATTTAGGGTTTAGGGTAGTGCAGTGTCTTTGGGTAGTGTAGGGAGTCGTGCTGGGGGAGTGTTTTAGGGTTTAGGGTCGTGCAGTGGTGTTTGTGTAGTGTAGGGGGTAGTGTTTTAGGGATTAGGTAAGTGCAGTGGTGTTTGTGTAGTGTAAGGGCTCGTGCTGGGGGTAGTGATTTAGGGTTTAGGGTAGTGCAGAGGTGATTGTGTAGTGTAAGGGGTCGTGTTTTAAGGTTTAGGGTAGTGCAGTGGTCTTTGGATTGTGTAGGGGGTCATGCGGGTGTATTGTTTTAGGGTTTAGGGTAGGGTAGTGGTGTTTGGGTAGTGGAGGGGGTCGTGCGGAGGTAGTGTTTTTGGGTTTAGGGTAGTTCAGTGGTGTTTGGGTAGTGTAGGGATTCATGCTGGGGGTAGTGTAGTGCAGTGGTGTTTGGGTAGTGTAGGGGGTCATGCTGGGGTAGTGTTTTAGGGTTAAGGGCAGTCCAGTGGTGTTTGGGTAGTGTAGGGGGTTTGTGCAGGGGTAGTGTTCTAGGTTTTAGGGCAGTGTAGTGGTGTTTGTGTGGTGAAGGGGGTCATGCGAGGTGTAGTGTTTTAGGGTTTAGGGCAGTGCATTGGTGTTTGGGTAGAGTAGGGGGTCGTGCTGGGGTAGTGTTTTAGGGTTTAGGGTAGAGCAGTGGTGTTTGGGTAGTGTAGGGTATCGTGCTGGGGTGGTGTTTCAGGGTTTAGGGCAGTGCAGTGGTGCTCGGGTAGTGTAGGGGGTCGTGCTGGGGTGGTGTTTCAGAGAGTAGGGCAGTGCAGTGATGTTCAGGCAGTGAAGGGGGTTATGCAGGGGGGTGGTGTTTCAGGTTTTAGGAAAGTGCAGTGGTGTTCGGGTAGTGTAGGGGGTCACGCTGGGGGTGGTGTTTCAGGGTTTAGGGCAGTGCAGTGGTGTTTGGGTAGTGTAGGGGGTCATGCTGGGGGTGGTGTTTCAGGGTTTAGGGCAGTGCAGTGGTGTTTGAGTAGTATAGGGGGTGTTGCAGGGGGTGGTGTTTCAGGGTTTAGTGCAGTGGTGTTCGGGCAGTGTAGGGGGTGTTGCAGGGGATGGTGTTTAAGAGTTTAGGGCAGTGGTATTCGGGCAGTGTAAGGGGTCATTCTGAACGGATTTACAGCATTTAAAAAAAGGGCGCTTTCTGAACCAAGCACTACCTTTTTGCCAAATTTGTTGTAATTCCGTTAAGCAGTTTGGGCTGTAACCGTGTCTAAAGTTTCGTATGGGAAAAATGATTTTCCAAACTCTATTTTTTGAATTTCTCATAAACTACCGAGCGGATTTACACCTTTTTAAAAAAAGGTCTCTTTCTGAACCAAGGGCTACCTTCTTGCCAAATTTGGTGTAATTCCGTCCAGCAGTTCGGGCTGTAGTCGTGTCTAAAATTTCCTATGGGAATTAACATGGAGAAAACACGTTTTGGGACCCCCTTTTTTCTCAGCCCCCACTTGCCGAATCACCCTGAAACTTTGAGGATAGGAACTGACTGGAGCGAGACCAATGTTTTGAAAATATCGCGAGGACAGGCGCCAAAGTTATTGGGAAAATAAAAAATGCTTTTTGAATAGAAACAAGGTCCTAACTATAACTATCTACTGGCGACCGCCAGTAGATAAGATATATATAGTGTAGGGGGTCGTGCTGTGGGTAGTGGTTTAGGGTACTGCTTTGATGTTTGGGTAGTGTAGGCGGTCATGCTAGAGGTGGTGTTTCAGGGTTTATGGCAGTGCAGTGGTGTTCAGGCAGTGTAAGGGTTGTGCTGGGGGTGGTGTTTCAGGGTTAAGTATTTCAGGGTTTAGGGCAGTGCAGTGTTGTTTGGGCAGTGTAGGGGCTCGTGCTGGGGCTGGTGTTTCAGGGTTTAGAGTAGTGCAGTGATGTTTGTGTAGTATAGGGGGTCATGCTGGGGGTAGATTTAGGGTTTAGAGTACTGCAGTGGTGTTAGAGTAGTGTAGGGGTCGTGTTGGGTGTAGATTTAGGGTTTAGGGTAGTGCAGTGGTCTTTGGGTAGTGTATGGAGTTGTGCTGGGGAGTGTTTCAGGGTTTAGGGTAGTGCAGTGATGTTTGTGTAGTGTAGGTGGTAGTGTTTTAGTGTTTAGGGTGGTGCAGTGGTGTTTGTGTAGTATGGTATGGTAAGGATTTTTTATAGAGCGCACAACTCACCCTGGGGCATCTAGGCGCTTAACTGGGAGCATGAGGGAGATGAACATACCATCAACGCATAGAACATTAAAACAGGAAAGTTTTTAATTGCTTCCTGAAGATAGTCAATGACTGAATTTTACGGACTGCTAAGGGAAGCTTGTTCCAATAGCTCGGGGCTAGGTATGAGAACGCTCTGCCTCCAGTGCGTGTGAGGCGGATTCTGCGAACTTGAAGGAGGTCCAAAGTATTAGATCTAAGATTCCTATGAGGAGAGTATTTGACCAGTTTCTATCGAAGGTAGAGAGGACCTCTCCCCCGCAGAGCATTATAGGTCAAACAGCAGATCTTAAAGATTGATCGGTTTCTGATATTAAGCCAATGCAGTTCCCTCAGCAATGGTGTTGAGGCCGAACCTGGTGGGCGATTCAAAATAAGCCGTGCTGCCGTGTTTTGAATAACCTGAAGTTTAGCCAGATGGATTTGGCTCACTTCAGCCAACAGCGCATTTCCATAGTCCAAGCGACTAACAACCATCGCCTGGACTAAGGTTCTGCGCTGAGATATGGGGAGGTAAGGGAAGATTTTCCTGAGCAACCTTAGTCCATAATAGCAGGAGTTGGTTGTTGCTGCTACCTGATCTTTCATAGTTAGAGCGTGATCCAATTGAATCCCGAGATTCTTCACCGACTGTTTGGGAATGGGGGGGTGACCAAGTTGACTAGGCCACCACTCATCAGACCAGCTGTTTTTGGCTTTACCTAAAAGCATAACCTCCGTTTTTTCAGGATTGAGCTGGAGGCAATTTCTTGACATCCAGTCAAAGATGGCAAGCATTCCAGAAGCAAATCGGAGTTTGTCGAGTTCTGGGTTTGGTCCAATTGTAAACATAAGCTGGGTGTCATCGGCATATGATACAATTTCAAAGCCTAGATACTCGACTGCTTTTGCCAGAGGGGCCATATATAGGTTAAAGAGAGTGGGGCTCAAACAAGAACCTTGCGGGACTCCCCTGTCCAGCAGCATTTTTTGAGAGACATACGGTCCCAGCATAACAGTTTGATTATGACCCAATAAGTACTGTTCAAGCCATTTCAAGGCTAACCCTTTTATGCCACAGTCCTGTAGTCTCTCCAACAGCTTCGAACAGTGTTATGGGTATTGCTGGGGTTAGTGTTTTAGGGTTTAGGATAATGCAGCGTTGATTGTGTAGTGTAGGGGGTCGTGTTTTAGGGTAGTTCAGTGGTGTTTGGATTGTGTAGGGGTCGTGCGGGTAGTGTTTTAGGGTTTAGGGTAGTGCAGTGGTGTTTGGGTAGTGTAGGGGTTCGTGCTGGCTGTAGTGTAGTGCAGTGGTGTTTGGGTAGTGTAGGGGGTCGTGCTGGGGTAGTGTATTAAGGTTTAGGGCGGTGCAGTGGTGTTTGGGTAGTGTACGGGGTTTGTGTTGGGGTAGTGTTTTAGGGTTTAGGGCAGTGCAGCAGTGTTTGTGTAGTGAAGGGGGTCATGCGAGGGGTAGTGTTTTAGGGTTTAGGGCAGTGCATTGGTGCTCGGGTAGAGTAGGGGGTCGTGCTGGGGGTAGTGTTTTAGGGTTTAGGGTAGAACAGTGGTGTTTCGGTAGTGTAGGGGGTCGTGCTGGGGATTGAGTTTCAGGGTTTAGGGCAGTACAGTGGTGTTCGGGTAGTGTAGGGGGTCATGCTGGGGGTGGTGTTTCAGGATTTAGGGCAGTGCAGTGGTGTTTGGGTAGTGCAGGGGGTCGTGCTGGGGTGGTGTTTCAGAGTGTAGGGCAGTGCTGTGGTGTACGGGCAGTGAAGGGGGTCGTGCAAGTGGGTGGTGATTCAGGGTTTAGAAAAGTGCAGTATGTTCGGGTAGTGTAGGCGGTCATGCGGGGGTGGTGTTTCAGGGTTTAGGGCAGTGCAGTGGTGTTCGGGTAGTGTAGGAGGTCATGCTGGGTGTGGTGTTTCAGGGTTTAGGGCAGTGCGGTGGTGTTCGGGCAGTGTAGGGGGTTTTGCAGGTGGTGGTGTTTCAGGGTTTAGTGCAATGGTGTTCGGGCAGTGTAGGGGGTGGTGCATGGGGTGGTGTTTCAGGGTTTAGGGCAGTGCAGTGGTGTTTGGGCAGTGTAGGGGGTCGTGCTGTGGGTGATGTTTCAGTGTTTAGGACAGTGCAGTGGTTTTCGGGCAGTGTAGGGAGTCATGCTGGAGGTGGTGTTTCATGGTTTAGGGCAGTGCAGTGGTGTTCGGTCAGTGCAGGGGTGTTCGGGCAGTGCAGGGGGTTGTGCTGGGGGTGGTGTTTTAGAGGTTAGGGCAGTGCAGTGGTGTTCGGGCAGTGTAGGGGGTCGTGCAGGGGGTGGTGTTTCAGGGTTTAGGGCAGTGCATTGGTGTTCGGGCAGTATAGGGGGTCTTGCAGGGGGTAGAGTTTCAGGGTTTAGTGTAGTGGTGTTTGGGCAGTGTTGGGGGTGTTGCAGGTGGTGGTGTTTCAGGTTTTACGGCAGTGCAGTGGCATTCGGGCAGTGTAGGGGGTCTTGCTGGGGGTGGTGTTTCAGGGTTTAGGGCAGTGCAGTGCCATTCAGGTATTGTAGGGGGTCGTGCGGGGGGTGGCGTTTCAGGGTTTAGGGCAGTGCAGTGGCATTCGGGCAGTGTAGGGGGTCATGCAGGTGGGTGGATTTTCAGGGTTTAGGGCAGTGCAGTGGTGTTCGGGCAGTGTAGGGGATCGTGCTGGGGTAGTGTTTTAGGGTTTAGGGCAGTGCAGTGGTGTTTGTGTAGTGGGCAGCGCATGCGCTGCATCGCTAGGCGAGACCTAAAAAGCATTGCACCAAGATGGCTGCCAACACTTCCTCGATTGATGTGTTGGCAGCCAATTAGAGCCAAGTTCGTGCTTGTGTAGTTATGTCCCGCCCAGATATATAAAGGTTTTTTTCCTGTAATATCTCGAAACTACTGAACGGATTTACACCACTTAAAAAAAGGGCGCTTTCTGAACCAAGGGCTACCTTCTTGCCAAATTTGGTGTAATTCCGTTCAGCAGTTCGGGCTGTAGTCGTGTCTAAAATTTCCTATGGGAATTAACATGGAGAAAACATGTTTTGGGACCCCCCTTTTTTCTCGCCCCCACTTGGCGAATCACCCCGAAACTTTCAGGATAGGAACTGACTGGAGCAGGACCAACATTTTGAAAATTTCGCGTTGATTTGTCTACCGGCACCAAAGTTATTGGGAAAATAATAAAACTCTTTTTGAATAGAAACAAGGTCCTAACTATCACAATCTACTGGCGACCGCCAGTAGATAATATATATATAGAGTAGGGGGTCTTGCTGGGGAAGTGTTTTAGGGTTTAGGGTACTGCTTTGATGTTTGGGTAGTGTAGGGGATCGTGCTGGGGGTGGTGTTTCAGGGTTTAGGGCAGTGCAGTGGTGTTCACGCAGTGTAGGGGTCGTGCTGGGGTGGTGTTTCAGGGTTTAGTATTTCAGAGTTTAGGGCAGTGCAGTGGTGTTTGGGCAGTGTAGGGGCTCATGCTGGGGCTGGTGTTTCAGGGTTTGGGGTAGTGCAGTGATGTTTGAGTAGTATAGGGGGTCGTGCTGGAGGTAGATTTAGGGTTTAGGTTAGTGCAGTGGCATTTGGGTAGTGTTGGGGTCGTGCGGGGGGTAGTTTTAAGGTTTATGGTAGTGCATTGGTCTTTAGGTAGTGTAGGGAGTCGTGCTGGGGGAGTGTTTTTGGGTTTAGGGTAGTGCAGTGGTGTTTGTGTAGTGTAGGGGGTAGTGTTTTAGGGATTAGGGTAGTGCAATGGTGTTTGTGTAGTGTAAGGGGTAGTGCTGGGGGTAGTGTTTTAGGGTTTAGGGTAGTGCAGCGGTGATTGTGTAGTGTAGGGGGTTGTGGATTAGGGTTTAGGGTAGTGCAGTGGTCTTTAGATTGTGTAGGGGTAATGCGAGGGTAGTGTTTTAGGGTTTAGGGTAAGGCAGTGATGTTTGGGTAGTGGAGGGGGTCATGCGGGGGTCGTTTTTGGGTTTAGGGTAGTGCAGTGGTGTTTGTGTAGTGTAGGGGGTCTTGTTTTAGGGTTTAGGGCAGTCCAGTGGTGTTTGGGTAGTGTAGGGGGTTTGTGCTGGGGTAGTGTTTTAGGTTTTAGGGCAGTGTAGTGGTGTTTGTGTAATGAAGGGGGTCGTGCGAGGGGTAGTGTTTTAGGGTTTAGGGAAGAGCAGTGGTGTTTGGGTAGTGTAGGGGATCGTGCTGTGGGCGGAGTTTCAGTGTTTAGGGCAATGTAGTGGTGTTTGGGTGGTGTATGGGGTCGTTCTAGGGGTGGTGCTTCAGGGTTTAGGGCAGTGCAGTGGTGTTCTGGTAGTGTAGGGGTCGTGCTTGGGGTGGTGTTTTAGGGTTTAGGGCAGTGCATTGGTGTTTGGGTAGAGTAGGGGGTCGTGCTGGGGGTAGTGTTTTAGGGTTTAGGGCAGAGCAGTGGTGTTTGGGTAGTGTAGGGGATCGTGCTGGGGGTGGTGTTTCAGTGTTTAGGGCAGTGCAGTGGTGTTCGGGCAGTGAAGGGTGTTGTGCAGGGGGGTGGTGTTTCAGGGTTTAGGGCAGTGCAGTGGGTTTGGGTAGTGTAGGGGGTCATGCTGGGGGTGATGTTTCAGGGTTTAGGGCAGTGCAGTGGTGTTCGGGCAGTGTAGGGGGTGTTGCAAGGGGTAGTGTTTCAGGGTGTAGGGCAGTGCAGTGGCGTTCGGGCAGTGTGGGGAGTCTTGATGGCGGTGGTTTTTCAGGGTTTAAGGCAGTGCAGTGGTGCTCGGGCAGTGTAGGGGGTCATGCGCAGGGTGGTGTTTCAGGCTTTAGGGCAGTGCAGTGGCAATCGTGCAGTGTATGGGGTTGTGCAGGGGGGTGGTGTTTCATGGTTTAGGGCAGTGCAGTGACGTTCGGGCAGTGTAGTGGGTTGTGCAGGGCGGTGGAATTTCAGGATTTAGGTCAGTGCAGTGGTGTTCGGGCAGTGTAGGTGGTCGTGCTGGGGTGGTGTTTCAGAGTGTAGGGCAGTGCAGTGGTGTTCGGGCAGTGAAGGGGGTCGTGCAAGGGGGTGGTGTTTCAGGGTTCAGGGCAGTGCAGTGGTTTTCAGGCTGTGTAAGGGATCGTGCTGGGGTAGTGTATTAGGGTTTAGGGCAGTGCAGTGGTGTTTGTGCAGTGTAGGGGGTCGTGCTGGGGTAGTGTTTTAGGGTTTAGGGCAGTGCAGTGGTGTTTGTGTAGTGGGCAGCGCATGTGCTGCGCCGTTAGGAGAGACCTAAAAAGGATTGCACCAAGATGGCAGCGACCACATCCTGAATAGAAGTGTTGTCAGCCAATTAGAGCCGAGCTCGTGCTTGTGTAGTTAGGTCCCACCCAGATATATAAAGGATTTTTCCTTTAATATCTCGAAAACTACTAAACGGATTTACACCATTTAAAAAAAGGGCGCTTTCTGAACCAAGCACTACCTTTTTGCCAAATTTGGTGTAATTCCGTTCAGCAGTTTTGTCTGTAACCGTGTCTAAAGTTTCCTAAGGGAAAAATGATTTTCCGAACTCTATTTTTTGAATTTCTCAGAAACTACTGAGCGGATTTACACCATTTTAAAAAAGGTCTCTTTCAGAACCAAGGGCTACCTTCTTCCCAAATTTGGTGTAATTCCGTTCAGCAGTTCGGGCTGTAGTCCTATCCAAAATTTCCTTTGGGAATTAACATGGAGAAAACATGTTTTTTGACCCCCCCTTTTTTCTCCGCCCCCACTTGGCGAATCACCCCAAAACTTTCAGGATAGGAACTGACTGGAGCGGGACCAACGTTTTGAAAATTTCGCAAAGATTCGTCAACCAGCGCTAAAGTTATTGGGAAAATAAAAAAGGCTTTTTGAATAGAAACAAGGTCCCAACTATAACTCTACTGGCGACTGCCAGTAGATAATACTGGCGACCACCAGTAGATAATATATAAAGTGCAGGGGGTCATGCAGGGGGGTGGTGTTTCAGGGTTTAGGGTAGTGCAATGGTGTTCGGGCAGTGTAGTGGGTCATTCAGGGGGCTGGTTTTTCAGGGTTTAGGGCAGTGCAGTGGTATTTGGGCAATGTAGTGGGTCATGCAGGGGGTGATGTTTCAGGGTTTAGGGCAGTGCAGTGGTGTTCGGGCAGTGTAGGGAGTCGTGCAGGGGGGTAGTGTTTCAGGGTTTAGGGCAGTGGTGTTCGGACAGTGTAGGGCGTGTTGCAGGGGGTGGTGTTTCAGGGTTTAGGGCAGTGCAGTAGTGGTTGTGTAGTATAGGGGGTCGTGTTTTAGGGCTTAGGGTAGTGCAGTGGTCTTTGGATTGAGTAAGGGGTCGTGCGGGGTAGTGTTTTAGGATTTAGGGTAGTGCAGTGGTGGTTGGGTAGTATAGGGGGTCGTGCTGGGGGGTAGTGTTTTAGGGTTTAGGGCAGTGCAGTGGTGTTTGGGTAGTGTAGGGGGTCGTGCTGGGGTAGTGTAGTGCAGTGGTGTTTGGGTAGTGTAGGGGGTCGTGCTGGGGTAGTGTTTTAGGGTTTACGGCAGTGCAGTGGTGTTTGGGCAGTGTAGGGGGTTGTGCTGGGGGCGGTGTTTCAGGGTTTAGGGAAGTGCAGTGGTGTTCGGGCATTGTAGGGCGTTGTGCTGGGGGTGGTGTTTTAGGGTCTAGGGCAGTGCAGTGGTGTTCGGGCAGTGTAGGGGGTCATGCTGGGGGTGGTGTTTCAGGGTTTAGGGCAGTGCAGTGGTGTTCGGGCATTGTAGGGGGTTGTGCTGGGGTGGTGTTTCAGGGTTTGGGGCAGTGCAGTGGTGTTTGGGCAGTGTAGGGAGTCGTGCAGGGGGGGTAGTGTTTCAGGGTTTAGGGCAGTGGTGTTCAGACCGTGTAGGGCGTGATGCAGGGGGTGGTGTTTCAGGGTTTAGGGCAGTGCAGTAGCGTTCGGGCAGTGTAAGGGGTCTTGCTGGGGGTGGTGTTTCAGGGTTTAGGGCAGTGCAGTGGCGATCTGGCAGTGTAGGGGGTTGTGCAGGGGTGGTGTTTCAGGGTTTAGGGCAGTGCAGTGGCATTCGGCAGTGTAGGGGGTCGTGCAGGGGGGTGTTTCAGGGTTTAGGGCAGTGCAGTGGCGTTCGGGCAGTGTAGTGGGTCATGCAGGGGGGTGGTTTTTCAGGGTTTAGGGCAGTGCAGTGGTGTTCGGGCAGTGTAGTGGGTCCTGCAGGGGGTGGTGTTTTAGGGTTTAGGGCAGTGCAGTGGTGTTCAGGCAGTGTAGGGGGTCAAGATGGGGGTGGTGTTTCAGGGTTTAGGGCTGTGCAGTGGTGTTTGGGCAGTGTAGTGGGTCATGCAGGGGGGGGTTTCAGGGTTTAGGGCAGTGCAGTGGTGTTCGGGCAGTGTAGGGAGTCGTGCAGGGGGGTAGTGTTTCAGGGTTTAGGGCAGTGGTGTTCAGACCGTGTAGGGCGTGATGCAGGGGGTGGTGTTTCAGGGTTTAGGGCAGTGCAGTAGCGTTCGGGCAGTGTAAGGGGTCTTGCTGGGGGTGGTGTTTCAGGGTTTAGGGCAGTGCAGTGGCGATCTGGCAGTGTAGGGGGTTGTGCAGGGGTGGTGTTTCAGGGTTCAGGGCAGTGCAGTGGCATTCGGCAGTGTAGGGGGTCATGCAGGGGGGGGTGTTTCAGGGTTTAGGGCAGTGCAGTGGCGTTCGGGCAGTTTAGTGGGTCATGCAGGGGGGTGGTTTTTCAGGGTTTAGGGCAGTGCAGTGGTGTTCGGGCAGTGTAGTGGGTTGTGCAGGGGGGTGGTGTTTTAGGGTTTAGGGCAGTGCAGTGGTGCTCAGGCAGTGTAGGGGGTCATGCAGGGGGGTGGTGTTTCAGGGTTTATGGCAGTGCAGTGGTGTTTGGGCAGTGTAGAGGGTCTTGCAGGGGGTGGTGTTTCAGTGTTTAGTGAAGTGGTGTTTGGGCAGTGTAGGGGGTGTTGCAGGGGGTGGTGCTTCAGAGTTTAGGGCAGTGGTGTTCGGGCAGTTTAGGGGGCCTTGCTGGGGGTGGTGTTTCAGGGTTTAGGGCAGTGCAGTGGTGTTCGGGCAGTGTAGGAGTCTTGCTGGGGGTGGTGTTTCAGGGTTTAGGGCAGTGCAGTGGCATTTGGGCGGTGTAGGGGGTCATGCGGGGGGTAGTGTTTCAGGGTTTAGGGCAGAGCTGTGGCATTCAGGCAGTGTAGGGGGTCGTGCAGGGGGGTGGTGTTTCAGGGTTTATAGCAGTGCAGTGGCATTTGGGCCGTGTAGTGGGTCGTGCAGGGGGGTGGTTTTTCAGGGTTTAGGGCAGTGTAGTGCTGTTCGGGCAGTGTAGGGGGTTGTGCAGGGGGTAGTGTTTTAGGGTTTAGTGCAGTGTAGGGGGTCGTGCTGGGGTAGTGTTTTAGGGTTTAGGGAAGTGCAGTGGTGTTCGTGCAGTGTAGGGGGCCATGCTGGGGTAGTGTTTTAGGGTTTAGGGCAGTGCATTGGTGTTTGGGTAGAGTAGGGGTCGTGCTGGGGGTGGTGTTTCAGGGTTTAGGGCTGTGCAGTGGTGTTTGGGCAGTGTAGGGGGTCGTGCTGGGGGTGGTGTTTCAGGGTTTAGGGCAGTGAAGTGGTGTTCGGGCAGTGTAGTGGGTCATGCTGGGGGTGGTGCTTCAGGGTTTAGGGCAGTGCAGTGGTGTTCGGGTAGTGTAGGGGGTCAAGCTGGGGGTAGTGTTTTAGGGGTTAGGGCAGTGCAGTGGTGTTTGTGTAGTGAAGGGGTCGTGCAAGGGGTAGTGTTTTAGGGTTTAGTGCAGAGTAGTGGTGTTCAGGCAGTGTAGGGGGTCGTGCTGGGGGTGGTGTTTCAGGGTTAAGGCAGTGCAGTGGTGTTCGGGCAGTGTAGGGGGTCTTGCAGGGACTGGTGTTTCAGGGTTTAGTGCAGTGGTGTTCGGGCAGTGTAGGGGGTGTTGCAGGGGGTGGTGTCCAGATTTGAGGGCTGTGGTGTTCGGGTAGTTTAGGGGGCCTTGCTGTGGATGGTGTTTCAGGGTTTAGGGCAGTGCAGTGGCGTTTGGGCAGTGTAGGGGGTCTTGCTGGGGGTGGTGTTTCAGGGTTTAGGGCAGTGCAGTGGTGTTCGGGCAGTGTAGGGGGTCGTGCGGGGTGGTGTTTCAGGGTTTAGGGCAGAGCAGTGGCATTCGGGCAGTGTAGGGGGTAGTGCAGTGGGGTGGTGTTTCAGGGTTTAGGGCAGTGCAGTGGCATTCAGGCAGTGTAATGGGTCATGCAGGGGGTGGTTTTTCAGGGACTAGGGCAGTGCAGTGGTATTCGGGCAGTGTAGGGGGTCAGGCTGGGTATGGTGTTTCAGAGTTTAGGGCAGTGCAGTGGTATTCGGGCAGTGTAGGGGTTGTGCAGGAGAGTGGTGTTTCAGGGTTTAGGGCAGTGCAGTGGTGTTCTGACAGTGTACGGGGTCGTGCTGGGGGTAGTGTTTTAGGGTTTAGGGCAGTGTAGGGGGTCGTGCTTAGGTAGTGTTTTAGGGTTTAGGGCAGTGCAGTAGTGTTTGTGTAGTGTAGGGGGTCGTGTTTTAGGGTTTAGGGTAGTGCAGTGGTCTTTGGATTGAGTAAGGGGTCATGCGGGGGTAGTGTTTTAGGATTTAGGGTAGTGCAGTGGTGGTTGGGTAGTGTAGGGGGTCATGCTGGGGGGTAGTGTTTTAGGGTTTAGGGTAGTGCAGTGGTGTTTGGGTAGTGTAGGGTGTCGTGCTGGGGGTATTGTAGTGCAGTGGTGTTTGGGTAGTGTAGGGGGTCGTGCTGGGGTAGTGTTTTAGGGTTTAGGGCAGTGCAGTGGTGTTTGGGTAGTGTAGGGGGTTGTGCTGGGGAAGTGTTTTAGGGTTTAGGGCAGTGCAGTGGTGTTTGGGTAGTGTAGGGGGTCGTGCTGGGGTAGTGTAGTGCAGTGGTGTTTGGGTAGTGTAGGGGGTTGTGCTGGGGTAGTGTTTTAGGGTTTAGGGCAGTGCAGTGGTGTTTGGGCAGTGTAGGGGGTCATGCTGGGGCAGTGTTTCAGGGTTTAGGGCAGTGCAGTGGTGTTCGGGCATTGTAGGGCATTGTGCTGGGGGTGGTGTTTCAGGGTCTAGGGCAGTGCAGTGGTGTTCTGGCAGTGTAGGGGGTCGTGCTGGGGGTGGTGTTTCAGGGTTTAGGGCAGTGCAGTAGTATTCGGGCATTGTAGGGGGTTGTGCTGGGGGCAGTGTTTCAGGGTTTAGGGCAGTGCAGTGGTGTTCGGGCATTGTAGGGCATTGTGCTGGGGGTGGTGTTTCAGGGTTTAGGGCAGTGCAGTGATGTTTGGGCAGTGTAGTGGGTCGTGCTGGGGGTGGTTTTTCAGGGTTTAGGGCAGTGCAATGGTGTTCTGGTAGTGTAGTGGGTCGTGCAGGGGGGTGGTGTTTTAGGGTTTAGGGCAGTGCAGTGGTGTTCAGGCAGTGTAGGGGGTCAAGATGGGGGTGGTGTTTCAGGGTTTAGGGCTGTGCAGTGGTGTTTGGGCAGTGTAGTGGGTCATGCAGGGGGGGTGTTTCAGGGTTTAGGGCAGTGCAGTGGTGTTCGGGCAGTGTAGGGAGTCGTGCAGGGGGGTAGTGTTTCAGGGTTTAGGGCAGTGGTGTTCAGACCGTGTAGGGCGTGATGCAGGGGGTGGTGTTTCAGGGTTTAGGACAGTGCAGTAGCGTTCGGGCAGTGTAAGGGGTCTTGCTGGGGGTGGTGTTTCAGGGTTTAGGGCAGTGTAGTGGCGATCTGGCAGTGTAGGGGGTTGTGCAGGGGTGGTGTTTCAGGGTTCAGGGCAGTGCAGTGGCATTCGGCAGTGTAGGGGGTCATGCAGGGGGGGTGTTTCAGGGTTTAGAGCAGTGCAGTGGCGTTCGGGCAGTGTAGTGGGTCATGCAGGGGGGTGGTTTTTCAGGGTTTAGGGAAGTGCAGTGGTGTTCGGGCAGTGTAGTGGGTCGTGCAGGGGGGTGGTGTTTTAGGGTTTAGGGCAGTGCAGTGGTGTTCAGGCAGTGTAGGGGGTCATGCAGGGGGGTGGTGTTTCAGGGTTTATGGCAGTGCAGTGGTGTTCAGGCAGTGTAGGGGGTCAAGATGGGGGTGGTGTTTCAGGGTTTAGGGCTGTGCAGTGGTGTTTGGGCAGTGTAGTGGGTCATGCAGGGGGGGGTTTCAGGGTTTAGGGCAGTGCAGTGGTGTTCGGGCAGTGTAGGGAGTCGTGCAGGGGGGTAGTGTTTCAGGGTTTAGGGCAGTGGTGTTCAGACCGTGTAGGGCGTGATGCAGGGGGTGGTGTTTCAGGGTTTAGGGCAGTTCAGTAGCGTTCGGGCAGTGTAAGGGGTCTTGCTGGGGGTGGTGTTTCAGGGTTTAGGGCAGTGCAGTGGTGATCTGGCAGTGTAGGGGGTTGTGCAGGGGTGGTGTTTCAGGGTTCAGGGCAGTGCAGTGGCATTCGGCAGTGTAGGGGGTCATGCAGGGGGGGTGTTTCAGGGTTTAGGGCAGTGCAGTGGCGTTCGGGCAGTTTAGTGGGTCATGCAGGGGGGTGGTTTTTCAGGGTTTAGGGCAGTGCAGTGGTGTTCGGGCAGTGTAGTGGGTCGTGCAGGGGGGTGGTGTTTTAGGGTTTAGGGCAGTGCAGTGGTGCTCAGGCAGTGTAGGGGGTCATGCAGGGGGGTGGTGTTTCAGGGTTTATGGCAGTGCAGTGGTGTTTGGGCAGTGTAGAGGGTCTTGCAGGGGGTGGTGTTTCAGTGTTTAGTGAAGTGGTGTTTGGGCAGTGTAGGGGGTGTTGCAGGGGGTGGTGCTTCAGAGTTTAGGGCAGTGGTGTTCGGGCAGTTTAGGGGGCCTTGCTGGGGGTGGTGTTTCAGGGTTTAGGACAGTGCAGTGGTGTTCGGGCAGTGTAGGAGTCTTGCTGGGGGTGGTGTTTCAGGGTTTAGGGCAGTGCAGTGGCATTTGGGCGGTGTAGGGGGTCATGCGGGGGGTAGTGTTTCAGGGTTTAGGGCAGAGCTGTGGCATTCAGGCAGTGTAGGGGGTCGTGCAGGGGGGTGGTGTTTCAGGGTTTATAGCAGTGCAGTGGCATTTGGGCAGTGTAGTGGGTCGTGCAGGGGGGTGGTTTTTCAGGGTTTAGGGCAGTGTAGTGCTGTTCAGGCAGTGTAGGGGGTTGTGCAGGGGGTAGTGTTTTAGGGTTTAGTGCAGTGTAGGGGGTCGTGCTGGGGTAGTGTTTTAGGGTTTAGGGAAGTGCAGTGGTGTTCGTGCAGTGTAGGGGGCCATGCTGGGGTAGTGTTTTAGGGTTTAGGGCAGTGCATTGGTGTTTGGGTAGAGTAGGGGTCGTGCTGGGGGTGGTGTTTCAGGGTTTAGGGCTGTGCAGTGGTGTTTGGGCAGTGTAGGGGGTCGTGCTGGGGGTGGTGTTTCAGGGTTTAGGGCAGTGAAGTGGTGTTCGGGCAGTGTAGTGGGTCATGCTGGGGGTGGTGCTTCAGGGTTTAGGGCAGTGCAGTGGTGTTCGGGTAGTGTAGGGGGTCAACCTGGGGGTAGTGTTTTAGGGGTTAGGGCAGTGCAGTGGTGTTTGTGTAGTGAAGGGGTCGTGCAAGGGGTAGTGTTTTAGGGTTTAGTGCAGAGTAGTGGTGTTAGGGTAGTGTAGGTGGTCGTGCTGGAGATGGTGTTTTAGGGTTTAGGGCAGTGCAGTGGTGTTCAGGCAGTGTAGGGGGTCGTGCTGGGGGTGGTGTTTCAGGGTTAAGGCAGTGCAGTGGTGTTCGGGCAGTGTAGGGGGTCTTGCAGGGACTGGTGTTTCAGGGTTTAGTGCAGTGGTGTTCGGGCAGTGTAGGGGGTGTTGCAGGGGGTGGTGTCCAGATTTGAGGGCTGTGGTGTTCGGGTAGTTTAGGGGGCCTTGCTGTGGATGGTGTTTCAGGGTTTAGGGCAGTGCAGTGGCGTTTGGGCAGTGTAGGGGGTCTTGCTGGGGGTGGTGTTTCAGGGTTTAGGGCAGTGCAGTGGTGTTCGGGCAGTGTAGGGGGTCGTGCGGGGTGGTGTTTCAGGGTTTAGGGCAGAGCAGTGGCATTCGGGCAGTGTAGGGGGTAGTGCAGTGGGGTGGTGTTTCAGGGTTTAGGGCAGTGCAGTGGCATTCAGGCAGTGTAATGGGTCATGCAGGGGGTGGTTTTTCAGGGACTAGGGCAGTGCAGTGGTATTCGGGCAGTGTAGGGGGTCAGGCTGGGTGTGGTGTTTCAGAGTTTAGGGCAGTGCAGTGGTATTCGGGCAGTGTAGGGGTTGTGCAGGAGAGTGGTGTTTCAGGGTTTAGGGCAGTGCAGTGGTGTTCTGACAGTGTACGGGGTCGTGCTGGGGGTAGTGTTTTAGGGTTTAGGGCAGTGTAGGGGGTCGTGCTTAGGTAGTGTTTTAGGGTTTAGGGCAGTGCAGTAGTGTTTGTGTAGTGTAGGGGGTCGTGTTTTAGGGTTTAGGGTAGTGCAGTGGTCTTTGGATTGAGTAAGGGGTCATGCGGGGGTAGTATTTTAGGATTTAGGGTAGTGCAGTGGTGGTTGGGTAGTGTAGGGGGTCATGCTGGAGGGTAGTGTTTTAGGGTTTAGGGTAGTGCAGTGGTGTTTGGGTAGTGTAGGGTGTCGTGCTGGGGGTATTGTAGTGCAGTGGTGTTTGGGTAGTGTAGGGGGTCGTGCTGGGGTAGTGTTTTAGGGTTTAGGGCAGTGCAGTGGTGTTTGGGTAGTGTAGGGGGTTGTGCTGGGGAAGTGTTTTAGGGTTTAGGGCAGTGCAGTGGTGTTTGGGTAGTGTAGGGGGTCGTGCTGGGGTAGTGTAGTGCAGTGGTGTTTGGGTAGTGTAGGGGGTTGTGCTGGGGTAGTGTTTTAGGGTTTAGGGCAGTGCAGTGGTGTTTGGGCAGTGTAGGGGGTCATGCTGGGGCAGTGTTTCAGGGTTTAGGGCAGTGCAGTGGTGTTCGGGCATTGTAGGGCATTGTGCTGGGGGTGGTGTTTCAGGGTCTAGGGCAGTGCAGTGGTGTTCTGGCAGTGTAGGGGGTCGTGCTGGGGGTGGTGTTTCAGGGTTTAGGGCAGTGCAGTAGTATTCGGGCATTGTAGGGGGTTGTGCTGGGGGCAGTGTTTCAGGGTTTAGGGCAGTGCAGTGGTGTTCGGGCATTGTAGGGCATTGTGCTGGGGGTGGTGTTTCAGGGTTTAGGGCAGTGCAGTGATGTTTGGGCAGTGTAGTGGGTCGTGCTGGGGGTGGTTTTTCAGGGTTTAGGGCAGTGCAATGGTGTTCTGGTAGTGTAGTGGGTCGTGCAGGGGGGTGGTGTTTTAGGGTTTAGGGCAGTGCAGTGGTGTTCAGGCAGTGTAGGGGGTCAAGATGGGGGTGGTGTTTCAGGGTTTAGGGCTGTGCAGTGGTGTTTGGGCAGTGTAGTGGGTCATGCAGGGGGGGTGTTTCAGGGTTTAGGGCAGTGCAGTGGTGTTCGGGCAGTGTAGGGAGTCGTGCAGGGGGGTAGTGTTTCAGGGTTTAGGGCAGTGGTGTTCAGACCGTGTAGGGCGTGATGCAGGGGGTGGTGTTTCAGGGTTTAGGACAGTGCAGTAGCGTTCGGGCAGTGTAAGGGGTCTTGCTGGGGGTGGTGTTTCAGGGTTTAGGGCAGTGTAGTGGCGATCTGGCAGTGTAGGGGGTTGTGCAGGGGTGGTGTTTCAGGGTTCAGGGCAGTGCAGTGGCATTCGGCAGTGTAGGGGGTCATGCAGGGGGGGTGTTTCAGGGTTTAGAGCAGTGCAGTGGCGTTCGGGCAGTGTAGTGGGTCATGCAGGGGGGTGGTTTTTCAGGGTTTAGGGCAGTGCAGTGGTGTTCGGGCAGTGTAGTGGGTCGTGCAGGGGGGTGGTGTTTTAGGGTTTAGGGCAGTGCAGTGGTGTTCAGGCAGTGTAGGGGGTCATGCAGGGGGGTGGTGTTTCAGGGTTTATGGCAGTGCAGTGGTGTTTGGGCAGTGTAGAGGGTCTTGCAGGGGGTGGTGTTTCAGTGTTTAGTGAAGTGGTGTTTGGGCAGTGTAGGGGGTGTTGCAGGGGGTGGTGCTTCAGAGTTTAGGGCAGTGGTGTTCGGGCAGTTTAGGGGGCCTTGCTGGGGGTGGTGTTTCAGGGTTTAGGGCAGTGCAGTGGTGTTCGGGCAGTGTAGGAGTCTTGCTTTGGGTGGTGTTTCAGGGTTTAGGGCAGTGCAGTGGCATTCGGGCGGTGTAGGGGGTCATGCGGGGGGTAGTGTTTCAGGGTTTAGGGCAGAGCTGTGGCATTCAGGCAGTGTAGGGGGTCGTGCAGGGGGGTGGTGTTTCAGGGTTTATAGCAGTGCAGTGGCATTCGGGCAGTGTAGTGGGTCGTGCAGGGGGGTGGTTTTTCAGGGTTTAGGGCAGTGTAGTGCTGTTCGGGCAGTGTAGGGGGTTGTGCAGGGGGTAGTGTTTTAGGGTTTAGTGCAGTGTAGGGGGTCGTGCTGGGGTAGTGTTTTAGGGTTTAGGGAAGTGCAGTGGTGTTCGTGCAGTGTAGGGGGCCGTGCTGGGGTAGTGTTTTAGGGTTTAGGGCAGTGCATTGGTGTTTGGGTAGAGTAGGGGTCGTGCTGGGGGTGGTGTTTCAGGGTTTAGGGCTGTGCAGTGGTGTTTGGGCAGTGTAGGGGGTCGTGCTGAGGGTGGTGTTTCAGGGTTTAGGGCAGTGAAGTGGTGTTCGGGCAGTGTAGTGGGTCATGCTGGGGGTGGTGCTTCAGGGTTTAGGGCAGTGCAGTGGTGTTCGGGTAGTGTAGGGGGTCAAGCTGGGGGTAGTGTTTTAGGGGTTAGGGCAGTGCAGTGGTGTTTGTGTAGTGAAGGGGTCGTGCACGGGGTAGTGTTTTAGGGTTTAGTGCAGAGTAGTGGTGTTAGGGTAGTGTAGGTGGTCGTGCTGGAGATGGTGTTTTAGGGTTTAGGGCAGTGCAGTGGTGTTCAGGCAGTGTAGGGGGTCGTGCTGGGGGTGGTGTTTCAGGGTTAAGGCAGTGCAGTGGTGTTCGGGCAGTGTAGGGGGTCTTGCAGGGACTAGTGTTTCAGGGTTTAGTGCAGTGGTGTTCGGGCAGTGTAGGGGGTGTTGCAGGGGGTGGTGTCCAGATTTGAGGGCTGTGGTGTTCGGGTAGTTTAGGGGGCCTTGCTGTGGATGGTGTTTCAGGGTTTAGGGCAGTGCAGTGGCGTTTGGGCAGTGTAGGGGGTCTTGCTGGGGGTGGTGTTTCAGGGTTTAGGGCAGTGCAGTGGTGTTCGGGCAGTGTAGGGGGTCGTGCGGGGGTGGTGTTTCAGGGTTTAGGGCAGAGCAGTGGCATTCGGGCAGTGTAGGGGGTAGTGCAGTGGGGTGGTGTTTCAGGGTTTAGGGCAGTGCAGTGGCATTCAGGCAGTGTAATGGGTCATGCAGGGTGTGGTTTTTCAGGGACTAGGGCAGTGCAGTGGTGTTCGGGCAGTGTAGGGGGTCAGGCTGGGCGTGGTGTTTCAGAGTTTAGGGCAGTGCAGTGGTATTCGGGCAGTGTAGGGGTTGTGCAGGAGAGTGGTGTTTCAGGGTTTAGGGCAGTGCAGTGGTGTTCTGACAGTGTACGGGGTCGTGCTGGGGGTAGTGTTTTAGGGTTTAGGGCAGTGTAGGGGGTCGTGCTTAGGTAGTGTTTTAGGGTTTAGGGCAGTGCAGTAGTGTTTGTGTAGTGTAGGGGGTCGTGTTTTAGGGTTTAGGGTAGTGCAGTGGTCTTTGAATTGAGTAAGGGGTCATGCGGGGGTAGTGTTTTAGGATTTAGGGTAGTGCAGTGGTGGTTGGGTAGTGTAGGGGGTCATGCTGGGGGGTAGTGTTTTAGGGTTTAGGGTAGTGCAGTGGTGTTTGGGTAGTGTAGGGGGTCGTGCTGGGGGTATTGTAGTGCAGTGGTGTTTGGGTAGTGTAGGGGGTCATGCTGGGGTAGTGTTTTAGGGTTTAGGGCAGTGCAGTGGTGTTTGGGTAGTGTAGGGGGTTGTGCTGGGGAAGTGTTTTAGGGTTTAGGGCAGTGCAGTGGTGTTTGGGTAGTGTAGGGGGTCGTGCTGGGGTAGTGTAGTGCAGTGGTGTTTGGGTAATGTAGGGGGTTGTGCTGGGGTAGTGTTTTAGGGTTTAGGGCAGTGCAGTGGTGTTTGGGCAGTGTAGGGGGTCATGCTGGGGCAGTGTTTCAGGGTTTAGGGCAGTGCAGTGGTGTTCGGGCATTGTAGGGCATTGTGCTGGGGGTGGTGTTTCAGGGTCTAGGGCAGTGCAGTGGTGTTCTGGCAGTGTAGGGGGTCGTGCTGGGGGTGGTGTTTCAGGGTTTAGGGCAGTGCAGTAGTATTCGGGCATTGTAGGGGGTTGTGCTGGGGGCAGTGTTTCAGGGTTTAGGGCAGTGCAGTGGTGTTCGGTCATTGTAGGGCATTGTGCTGGGGGTGGTGTTTCAGGGTTTAGGGCAGTGCAGTGATGTTTGGTCAGTGTAGTGGGTCGTGCTGGGGGTGGTGCTTCAGGGTTTAGGGCAGTGCAATGGTGTTCAGGTAGTGTAGGGGGTCAAGATGGGGGTGGTGTTTCAGGGTTTAGGGCTGTGCAGTGGTGTTTGGGCAGTGTAGGGGGTCGTGCTGGGGGTGGTGTTTCAGGGTTTAGGGCAGTGCAGTGGTGTTCCGGCAGTGTAGGGGGTCTTGCAGGGACTGGTGTTTCAGGGTTTAGTGCAGTGGTGTTCAGGCAGTGAAGGGGGTGTTGCAGGGGGTGGTGTCCAGATTTTAGAGCTCGGATGTTTGGGCAGTTTAGGGGGCCTTGCTGGGGGTGGTGTTTCAGGGTTTAGGGTAGGGCAGTGCAGTGGCGTTCGGGCAGTGTAGGGGGCTTGCTGGGGGTGGTGTTTCAGGGTTCAGTGCAGTGGTATTCGGGCAGTGTAGGAGGTCATGCGGGGGTGGTGTTTCAGGGATTAGGGCAGAGCAGTGGCATTCGGGCAATGTAGGGGGTAGTGCAGTGGGGTGGTGTTTCAGGGTTTTGGGCAGTGCAGTGGCATTCGGGCAGTGTAGTGGGTCGTGCAGGGGGTGGTGTTTTAGGGTTTAGGGCAGTGCAGTGGTGTTCGGGCAGTATAGGGGGTTGTGCTGGGTTTGGTGTTTCAGAGTTTAGGGCAGTGCAGTGGTGTTCAGACAGTGTAGGGGGTTGTGCAGGAGAGTTGTGTTTCAGGGTTTAGGGCAGTGCAGTGGTGTTCTGGCATTGTAGGGGGTCATGCTGGGGGTAGTGTTTTAGGGTTTAGGGCAGTGTGGGTGTCGTGCTGGAATAGTGTTTTAGGGTTTAGGGCAGTGCAGTGGTGTTTGTGGAGTTTTGGGGGTGTCGTGTTTTAGGGTTTAGGGTAGTGCAGTGGTCTTTGGATTGAGTAGGGGGTCGTGCGGGGGTAGTGTTTTAGGATTTAGGGTAGTGCAGTTGCGGTTGGGTAGTGTAGGGGGTCATGCGGGGGGTAGTATTTAGGGTTTAGGGTAGTGCAGTGGTGTTTGGGTAGTGTAGGGGGTCGTGCTGGGGGTAGTGTAGTGCAGTGGTGTTTGGGTAGTGTAGGGGGTCATGCTGGGGTAGTGTGTTAGGGTTTAGGGCAGTGCAGTGGTGTTTGGGTAGTGTAGCGGGTTGTGCTGGGGAAGTGTTTTAGGGTTTAGGGGAGTGCAGTGGTGTTTGTGTAGTGAAGAGGTCCTGCAAGGGGTAGTGTTTTAGGGTTTAGGGCAGTGCATTGGTGTTTGGTCAGAGTAGGGGGTTGTGCTGGGGGAGTGTTTTAGGGTTTAGGGCAGAGCAGTGGTGTTTGGGTAGTGTAGGGGGTCGTGCTGGAGGTGGTGTTTTAGGGTTTAGGGCAGTGCAGTGGTGTTCAGGAAGTGTAGGGGGTCGCGCTGGGGGTGGTGTTTCAGGGTTTAGGGCAGAGCAATGGAGTTCGGGCAGTGTAGGTGGTCGTGCTGGGGGTGGTGTTTCAGGGTTTAGGGCAGTGCAGTGGTGTTCGGGCAGTGTAGGGGGTGTTGCAGGGGGTGGTATTTCAGAGTTTAGGTCAGTGGTGTTTGGGCAGTTTAGGGGGTCTTGCTGGGGGTGGTGTTTCAGGGTTTAGGGCAGTGCAGTGGCGTTTGGGCAGTGTAGGGGGTCTTGCTGGGGGTGGTTTTTCAGGGTTTAGGGCAGTGCAGTAGCGTTAGGGCAGATTAGGGGGTTGTGCGGGGTGGTGTTTCAGGGTTTAGGGCAGTGCAGTGGTGTTTGTGTTTTGAAGGGGGTCATGCAGGGGGTAGTGGTTTAGGGCAGTGCATTGGTGTTTGGGTAGAGTAGGGGGTCATGCTGGGGTAGTGTTTTAGGGTTTAGGGTAGTGCAGTGGTGCTCTGGCAGTGTAGGGGTTTGTGCTGGAGGTGGTGTTTTAGGGTTTAGGGCACTGCAGTGGTGTTCGGGCAGTGTAGGGGGTCTTGCTGGGGTGGTGTTTTTAGGGTTTAGGGCAGTGCAGTGGTGTTTGGGCAGTGTAGGGGGTCGTGCAGGGGCTGGTGTTTCAGGGTTTAGTGCAGTGCAGTGGCGTTCGGGCTGTGTAGGGGGTCTTGCTGGGGGTGGTGTTTCAGGGTTTAGGGTACTGCTTTGATGTTTGGGTAGTGTAAGGGGTGGTGCTGGAGGTGGTGTTTCAGGGTTTAGGGCAGTGCAGTGGTGTTCAGGCAGTGTAGGGGTCATGCTGGGGGTGGTGTTTCAGGGTTTAGTATTTCAGGATTTAGGGCAGTGCAGTGGTGTTCGGGCAGTGTAGGGGATCGTGCGGGGAGTGGTTCAGGGTTTAGGGCAGTGCGGTGGCATTCAGGCTGTTGGACAGGCCACATAAAGGGCTTGCTCCCTCCCCGCATGACAAGGCCCAAGCCCTGGACTCCCAGGTGTTACCCACAAGGGCAACCCGCACCCCGTCTCCCAACGGAACTCCTGCCCCCGGACAGCCATGTATCATGGGGCCGAACCACTACCGGCTCCCCCGGCCGGATCAGCCGCCATCTTGGACACTGCGCCACGAGGCCGCGTGGCCTCAGCTCGACCCTAACCCTGGGCCTGGCCGGCCCCGACATCCCGGCACCACCATCCACCCAGGAGGTGAACGGACCACTTGGCAGGTCAATGGGAGAAAGAAGTGTCGATGGCTCTCCCCCGCCAGGTGCCGATCGCCCTCCAGCTCCCCCAGGCGCTGGCTCCACCCCCTGCTGGGTGTCTGGACTCCCTCATCCCGGACCCCCGACCTCCAAGTGCGAGGGTCCGGACATCAAAGGGCGCCAGACCTATAACTAGGGCAGCTCCAGAGCAGGAAGGCAGTTGTATCCTGGAGTCGAGAGACACCGAGAAGAACTCAGCCTTGACGGACTACTGGCGCTGCCGTAGCCCTGCCTTGTGAAATATCGTCCTGCCTGCTGGCGCTGCCGCGGCCTTCTGCATCATCCATCCTCGTCGGGACCTGCTGGCGCTGCCGCGGACCGTTGTAACGACCACCTTCATCGGGACCTGCTGGCGCTGCCGCGGACCGTGTAACGACCACCTTCATCGGGACCTGCTGGCGCTGCCGCGGACCGTGTAACGACCACCTTCACCGGGACCTGCTGGCGCTGCCGCGGCCCGTCCAAGCTAGAACACCGAGCTCGAGGATTGTGAGCTATCCACCATACCATCTCAGCTACCAGATTGGTAACCAGACTGTCCCGCTACCCCCTTTTCCCAAACCAAGAGACTAGAATCGAGGGGACCCCTGAGTCCAGACCTCCTTGTACCATTTCATCGTACCTTAAGAAATCACCTATAAAGAACGTTAAATCCTATTCTTGTGTGGTGTATATCTGTGGGGGGGAAGTTATTCATCTGTACGATCGCTGGAGACGGCTCTCCCCGGAGACCTCTCCCCTTGTCCTCGGCCGACCCTCCCGGTCCGTCTAACATTGGTGGCCAGCGGCGCGATCCGAATCAACGCGTAATCGTACAGAGAGTAGCTCACCCCACGACAAAACCACGATGTCAACCAAAGAGAGCGAATCCACCGAGAAATTCCAGATGGATAAATTGGAAGAGTATAGCCATCGTGAACTGAAACAATTCTGCATGGAACTAGGCATTGCTACCACCGGCCTGAGTACCAAAGACGATTTGAAGCACGCCATTGAGTCGTGGGCGGAAACCGGGGTCGCCGGATCCCCAGACCAAAACGGTGCAGCATCGGAGGGGAACGCCACGGCTCCCGAGGAGCGAGGAACGGGCCTCTCGCAGGAAGAGATCCAAGAAAGAGAAAGAAACAGATTACATGAGTTGGAAATGTCACGACTCAAAATGGACGGTGAACTAAAATTAGCCGAGCAAAAACTGAACCTAGAACATCTGCGGCTCCGAGAAGAACGGGAAGAAAAACAGAGGCAGAGAGAGCTCGAAGAAAAAAGACTAACATTCGAACACGAGCGCAAACTGGCAGAAATAGAACTACGGAAACAGAATAAAGAACCGGAGGTGCCTGAGCGACCGCGCACCCCGGGAGCAACCGAAAAGAAAGTCCACATCCCCAAGGATGTTGTCCGAGAGTATGTCCGAGAGGACGACATACAACAGTGGTTCAAAGCCTACGAGATCGCCATGACCTCCCACCGGATCGATCGGAGTGAGCCATCTTGGACACTGCGCCACGAGGCCGCGTGGCCTCAGCTCGACCCTAACCCTGGGCCTGGCCGGCCCCGACATCCCGGCACCACCATCCACCCAGGAGGTGAACGGACCACTTGGCAGGTCAATGGGAGAAAGAAGTGTCGATGGCTCTCCCCCGCCAGGTGCCGATCGCCCTCCAGCTCCCCCAGGCGCTGGCTCCACCCCCTGCTGGGTGTCTGGACTCCCTCATCCCGGACCCCCCGACCTCCAAGTGCGAGGGTCCGGACATCAAAGGGCACCAGACCTATAACTAGGGCAGCTCCAGAGCAGGAAGGCAGTTGTATCCTGGAGTCGAGAGACACCGAGAAGAACTCAGCCTTGACGGACTACTGGCGCTGCCGTAGCCCTGCCTTGTGAAATATCGTCCTGCCTGCTGGCGCTGCCGCGGCCTTCTGCATCATCCATCCTCGTCGGGACCTGCTGGCGCTGCCGCGGACCGTTGTAACGACCACCTTCATCGGGACCTGCTGGCGCTGCCGCGGACCGTGTAACGACCACCTTCATCGGGACCTGCTGGCGCTGCCGCAGACCGTGTAATGACCACCTTCACCGGGACCTGCTGGCGCTGCCGCGGCCCGTCCAAGCTAGAACACCGAGCTCGAGGATTGTGAGCTATCCACCATACCATCTCAGCTACCAGATTGGTAACCAGACTGTCCCGCTACCCCCTTTTCCCAAACCAAGAGACTAGAATCGAGGGGACCCCTGAGTCCAGACCTCCTTGTACCATTTCATCGTACCTTAAGAAATCACCTATAAAGAACGTTAAATCCTATCCTTGTGTGGTGTATATCTGTGGGGGGGAAGTTATTCATCTGTACGATCGCTGGAGACGGCTCTCCCCGGAGACCTCTCCCCTTGTCCTCGGCCGACCCTCCCGGCCCGTCTAACACAGGCAGTGTAGGGGGTCGTGCAGGGGGGTGGTGTTTCAGGGTTTAGGGCAGTACAGTGACGTTCAGTCAGTGTAGTGCGTCATGCAGGTGGATGGTTTTTCAGGGTTTAGGGCAGTGCAGTGATGTTCGGGCAGTGTAGGGGGTCGTGCTGGGGGTGGTGTTTCAGAGTGTAGGGCAGTGCAGTGTTGTTCGTGCAGTGTAGGGGGTCATGCTGGGGGTAGTGTTTTAGGGTTCAGGGCAGTGTCGGGGGTCCTAAAATTTCCTATGGGAATTAACATGGAGAAAACATGTTTTGGGACCCCCCTTTTTTCTTGGCCCCCACTTGGCGAATCACCCTAAAACTTTCAGGATAGGAACTGACTGGAGCAGGACCAACGTTTTGAAAATTTTGCGATGATTCGTCAACCGGCGCCAAAGTTATTGGGAAAATAAAAAACTATTTTTGAATAGAAACAAGGTCCTAACTATAACTATCTACTGGCGACCGCCAGTAGATAATTCTGGCGACCACCAGTAGATAATATATATAGTGTAGGGGGTCTTGCTGGGGGTAGTGTTTTAGGGTTTAGGGTACTGCTTTGATGTTTGGGTAGTGTAGGGGGTTGTGCTGGAGGTGGTGTTTCAGGGTTTAGGGCAGTGCAGTGGTGTTCAGGCACTGTAGGGCTCATGCTGGGGGTGGTGTTTCAGGGTTTAGTATTTCAGGATTTAGGGCAGTGTAGTGGCGTTCAGGCAGTGTAGGGGGTCGTGCGGGGAGTGGTTCAGGGTTTAGGGCAGTGCGGTGGCATTCAGGCAGTGTAGGGGGTCGTGCAGGGGGGTGGTGTTTCAGGGTTTAGGGCAGTACAGTGACGTTCAGTCAGTGTAGTGGGTCATGCAGGTGGATGGTTTTTCAGGGTTTAGGGCAGTGCAGTGATGTTCGGGCAGTGTAGGGGGTCGTGCTGGGGGTGGTGTTTCAGAGTGTAGGGCAGTGCAGTGTTGTTCGGGCAGTGTAGGGGGTCATGCTGGGGGTAGTGTTTTAGGGTTCAGGGCAGTGTCGGGGGTCCTGCTGGGGTAGTGTTTTAGGGTTTAGGGTAGTGCAGCGGTGTTTGTGTAGTGTAGGGGTCATGCGGGGGTAGTGTTTTAGGGTTTAGGGCAGTGCAATGGTGTTTGAGTAGTGTGCAACGCATGTGCTGCATCGCTAGGTGAGACCAAAAAAGCATTGCACCAAGATGGCTGCCAACACTTCCTGGATTGAAGTGTTGGCAACCAATTAGAGCCAAGCTCGTGCTTGTGTAGTTAGGTCCCGCCCAGATATATAACGTTTTTTTTTAATATCTCGAAAACTACTGAATGGATTTATACCATTATAAAAAAAAAGGGCGCTTTCTGAACCAAGCACTACCTTTTTGTCAAATTTGGTGAAATTCCGTTCAGCAGTTTTGGCTGTAACCGTGTCTAAAGTTTCCTATGGGAAAAATGATTTTCCAAACTCTATTTTTGGAATTTCTCACAAACTACTGAGCGGATTTACACCATTTTAAAAAAAGGTCTCTTTCTGAACCCAGGGCTACCTTCTTGCCAAATTTGGTGTAATTCCGTTCAGCAGTTCGGGCTGTTGTCGTGTCTAAAATTTCCTATGGGAATTAACATGGAGAAAACATGTTTTGGGACCCCCCTTTTTTCTTGGCCCCCACTTGGCGAACCACCCTAAAACTTTCAGGATAGGAACTGACTGGAGCAGGACCAACGTTTTGAAAATTTTGCGATGATTCGTCAACCAGCGCCAAAGTTATTGGGAAAATAAAAAACAATTTTTGAATAGAAACAAGGTCCTAACTATAACTATCTACTGGCGACCGCCAGTAGATAATACTGGCGACCACCAGTAGATAATATATATAGTGTAGGGGGTCTTGCTGGGGGTAGTGTTTTAGGGTTTAGGGTACTGCTTTGATGTTTGGGTAGTGTAGGGGGTGGTGCTGGAGGTGGTGTTTCAGGGTTTAGGGCAGTGCAGTGGTGTTCAGGCAGTGTAGGGGTCATGCTGGGGGTGGTGTTTCAGGGTTTAGTATTTCAGGATTTAGGGCAGTGCAGTGGTGTTCGGGCAGTGTAGGGGGTCGTGCGGGGAGTGGTTCAGGGTTTAGGGTAGTGCAGTGATGTTTGTGTAGTATAGGGGGTCATGCTGGGGGTAGATTTAGGGTTTAGGGTACTGCAGTGGTGTTTGGGTAGTGTAGGGGTCGAGATGGGGTAGATTTAGGGTTTAGGGTAGTGCAGTAGTCTTTAGGTAGTGTAGGAAGTCGTGCTGGGGGAGTGTTTTAGGGTTTAGGGTAGTGCAGTGGTGTTTGGGTAGTGTAGGGGCATGCTGGGGGTAGTGTAGTGCAGTGGTTTTTGGGTAGTGTAGGGGGTCGTGCTGGGGTAGTGTTTCAGGGTTTGGGGCAGTGCAGTGGTGTTTGTGTAGTGAAGGGGGTCATGCGGAGGGTAGTGTTTTAGGGTTTAGAGCAGAGCAGTGGTGTTTTGGTAGTGTAGGAGGTCGTGCTGGGTGTGGTGTTTTAGGGTTTAGGGCAGTGCAGTGGTATTCAGGTAGTGAAGGGGGTTGTGCTGGGGGTGGTGTTTCAGGGTTTAGGGCAGTGCAGTGGTGTTCGGGAAGTGTAGGGTGTCAGGCTGGGGTGGTGTTTCAGGGTTTAGGGCAGAGCAGTGGTGTTTGGGCAGTGTAGGGGGTCGTGCTGAAGGTGGTGGTTTAGGGTTTAGGGCAGTGCAGTGGTGTTTGGGTAGTGTAGGGGGTTGTGCTGGGGTAGTGTTTTAGGGTTTAATAGAGTGCATTGGTGTTTGGGTAGAGTAGGGGGTCGTGCTGGGGTAGTGTTTTAGGGTTTGGGGCAGTGCAGTGATGTTTTGGTAGTGTAGGGGGTCATGTTGGGGGTGGTGTTTTAGGGTTTAGGGCAGTGCAGTGGTGTGCGGGTAGTGAAGGGGTCGTGCTGGAGGTGGTGTTTCAGGGTTTAGGGCATTGCAGTGGTGTTCGGGAAGTGAAGGGGGACATGCTGGAGGTGGTGTTTTAGGGTTTAGGGCAGTGCAGTGGTGTTCGGGCAGTGTAGGGGCTCGTGCTGGGGCTGGTGTTTCAGGGTTTAGGGTAGTGCAGTGATGTTTGTGTAGTATAGGGAGTCATGCTGGGGGTAGCTTTATGGTTTAGGGTACTGCAGTGGTGTTTGGGTAGTGTAGGGGTCGAGATGGGGTAGATTTAGGGTTTAGGGTAGTGCAGTGGTCTTTAGGTAGTGTAGGAAGTCGTGCTGGGGGAGTGTTTTAGGGTTTAGGGTAGTGCTGTGGTGTTTGGGTAGTGTAGGGGCATGCTGGGGGTAGTGTAGTGCAGTGGTTTTTGGGTAGTGTAGGGGGTGGTGCTGGGGTAGTGTTTTAGGGTTTGGGGCAGTGCACTGGTGTTTGTGTAGTGAAGGGGGTCGTACGGAGGGTAGTGTTTTAGGGTTTAGAGCAGAGCAGTGGTGTTTTGGTAGTGTAGGAGGTCGTGCTCGGGGTGGTGTTTTAGGGTTTAGGGCAGTGCAGTGGTGTTTGGGTAGTGAAGGCGGTCGTGCTGGGGGTGGTGTTTCAGGGTTTAGGGCAGTGCACTGGTGTTCGGGAAGTGTAGGGGGTCATGCTGGGGGTGGTGTTTCAGGGTTTAGGGCAGAGCAGTGGTGTTTGGGCAGTGTAGGGGGTTGTGCTGAAGGTGGTGGTTTAGGGCAGTGCAGTGGTGTTTGGGTAGTGTAGGGGTTTGTGCTGGGGTAGTGTTTTATGGTTTAGGGCAGTGCAGTGGTGTTTGTGTAGTGAAGGGGGTCGTGCGGAGGGTAGTGTTTTAGGGTTTAGTAGAGTGCATTGGTGTTTGGGTAGAGTAGGGGGTCATGCTGGGTTAGTGTTTTAGGGTTTGGGGCAGTTCAGTGGTGTTTTGGTAGTGTAGGGGGTCATGTTGGGGGTGGTGTTTTAGGGTTTAGGGCAGTGCAGTGGTGTTTGGGTAGTGAAGGGGGTCGTGCTGAAGGTGGTGTTTCAGGGTTTAGGGCATTGCAGTGGTGTTCGGGAAGTGTAGGGGGTCTTGCTGGGGGTGGTGTTTCAGTGTTTAGGGCAGAGCAGTGGTGTTTGGGCAGTGTAGGGGAACGTGCTGGAGGTGGTGTTTTAGGGTTTAGGGCAGTGCAGTGGTGTTCGGGCAGTGTAGGGGCTTGTGCTGGGGCTTGTGTTTCAGGGTTTAGGGTAGTGCAGTAATGTTTGTGTAGTATAGGGGGTCGTGCTGGGGGTAGATTTAGGGTTTAGGGTACTGCAGTGGTGTTTGGGTAGTGTAGGGGTTGAGATGTGGAAGATTTAGGGTTTAGGGTAGTGCAGTGGTCTTTAGGTAGTGTAGGAAGTCGTGCTGGGGGAGTGTTTTAGGGTTTAGGGTAGTGCTGTGGTGTTTGGGTAGTGTAGGGGCATGCTGGGGGAAGTGTAGTGCAGTGGTTTTTGGGTAGTGTAGGGGGTCGTGCTGGGGTAGTGTTTTAGGGTTTGGGGCAGTGGTGTTTGTGTATTGAAGGGGGTCGTGCGGAGGGTAGTGTTTTAGGGTTTAGAGCAGAGCAGTGATGTTTTGGTAGTGTAGGAGGTCGTGCTCGGGGTGGTGTTTTAGGGTTTAGGACAGTGCAGTGGTGTTCGGGTAGTGAAGGGGTCGTGCTGGAGGTGGTGTTTCAGGGTTTAGGGCATTGCAGTGGTGTTCGGGAAGTGTAGGGGGTCGTGCTGGAGGTGGTGTTTCAGGGTTTAGGGCATTGCAGTGGTGTTCGGGAAGTGTAGGGGGTCGTGCTGGGGGTGGTGTTTCAGGGTTTTGGGCAGTATAACAAAGCTATAACTCCTCTCAGACCTCTATTTCTTTTACCTCAGATTGAATCTGTGCATGGGTTGACCATTACTAGTATTGCATAGCCATTTTACATTTTAATTCATTAATACATAAACTTTTTGTTTTTATAAAAATATTCATTTTATTTATTCATTCTCAAAAATTCAAATGTTTGTAATAATTGTCCACCAGATAACGTCATTTACTGATGCCAAACATTTCATTTTCTATGTTGGTAAACGTACAATTTTTTAGACAAAAACATTTTTTTTTTCATATCACTGTCATATAAAATCAAAACAACCCTACTCAGCCAAGACTACAACAGCACTCACAAACACACTCATAACTCAGTTATACTTTCATTCATGCATGACACTTATACTATGTGGGTGTCAGGAATATCAGAATAATAAGACATCTCCAATAGTTGATAGTGATGACAAAACTGTTAATGGGTCTGGGCGCACGTGGTCTACTCGCGTTTCGGTGGGATAGCATGGAATGAAACCACCTTCATCAGGATCTCGCCCACCTAGGGTATGGTGTCAACAGACTTGTACTGGGTAGGGATACCTAAAAACACAACAAAAGGATATACATTTATTTTTAAATCTACCCATGCTTGGACATTAGACTTATAGTTTTAGGTGATGTATCAATACGATGTGGGTGAAAGCCTCGAAGTAGAGGAAAGAGAAACCTGCATAGCTACACCCATCATACTGTGCATTATAGTCATAATTCAGGTGATCCATGCATTTAAAAATGAGTGAACCGTGGAAAATAAGATTTGAAAGCAAGAGTTATTTTGCCAGGTAACCTTTTTGTGTCCCTAGAGAGAAGCCATAGCTGTGCACTAACGATTACTGATAGAAGATATCTATTCTATAATGAACTATGACAGTACACTGTCCCTTAATGTGCAATGGTCAAATAGGATGTTCCTAATCGAAATTTCAACTGCAGCAATATGGCACGTAGTGTCTAGAGCGGCAAAGGCATGCGTCAATGCTGAAAAAATAGGTATGAACGTAAAAAACAGTTTGTATGCAGTCTATTTGTCATAAAGACACCTTACATTGGTAGACATACTCAGGAGAGAAGTATCGAGGTAAGAAGGTAAGGATACCTAAGCAAGTTGCAAGACTTAATGTCGGTTGAGCTGGTATATTTTCATAAGACCAGAAACTTGTTGTACATCAGCGCAGAATTGCTAGTTGCAAGACTTGATGTCGATTGAGCTGGTATAATTTCATAAGAAGACCAGAAACTTGTTGTACATCAGCGCAGAATTGATCTAAAAATATGAAAAGGGGATGCCACGCATAAGTTTTGCATGGTAGTAGTCCAATGGTTAACACATGGTGTAATTGTGCAATATGTGACGTTATCAATGCTTTTCAAAATTGATAGCATACTCACTTGGGTGTATAAGATGCCTTCAGTTTTTTAAAATAGATACGAGTTCCCCAGTTCAAAATAATGGTGAGGCGTTGATCAAGTATTCTCTTGGGAAGTTCACAAATTACAGCCTCCTAAAAGTGAAACATGTTTTTTTTTAAAAAGGATTAGCAGGGCTAATGTGTCCTGCAACAAGCTTTACCATAATATTGTATCTGTTGTTGATCTAAAAGGGTTTAATCTATCACATCAGGGCTCATAAGATGTCTATCCGAAATCCGAAATCCGGAGTTGTACGACAGTGATACAACTATCCTCTATGTCAAGCTAAGGAAAAACGCCCTTTATGTGACGTAAAGATAATTACACAAATCCAGAGTGTATAGAACGAACTATCTGTTAGGGTCTATTTAGCGCAATATTGATGATGCACCAATATCTTATAGTGGGGGTGCTGCAAATCCGTGACATCCCCGATGGTCATGTGTATCTAAGTTTCCGAATTATTTGCTTATTAGTAAACGAGTCTAAGGTATTGGGGCTCAACAAAGTCTACTGATATGCTCAGAGTCTGTGCTCGTCTGCTTATATTAATATGCTTAAAGTTTTTGCAATATGGCAAGGAGACTAAAAGTTTTGCCCAATATATAAGAGATAGTGTGTCCGTGAACTAGTTTCGGTAATAGGTTCGCATGAGGCAACCTAGTATATAATACGTCGCTGATCTGCTCACCTCTCATTTAGGCCGGATAGTTTCTCCTGGTTTAACGAACGTCTCTCACTGCATTCCGGGATGCTCGTATTCCGTGTTTCTAAAACCCATGCGTTTTAAAGTGGGTGGGGAAGACACCACGCATGCGTGTTGGCTGTGTGACCGCAGCGTGGGGTCAGAACGTCCTGATAGTCATCGAAATGGGACTCCGGAAGTGCCAACAAATATTTACGTAAATGGTGATACACAAAGCACCTCAGCAGATATAGAGAAGGGACTAACAGTTCCACTAATGTGCCGTAAATGTGGCCACGAATATATATATGTAAAGGGAAAGAGGATCTACAATATGCGATCCCTCAGATATTATGGTATGTCTGTCACATGGTGATTATATTGTCTGCTTTTATTAATTGGGATACAATTAAGAAAAACTTTTTGCATATAAGATATCAATAATTCTCGTGTAGGCAATATACTGATATAAGGTACACATCTGGATAACTGTTGTGCATGGGGGCTATCAATTATATGTGAAGACTGTTATAAAAGTCCCATAGGTAGAAAATGTTATCAGAACAAATTATATTTGAAGCACTGATAGACCGAATACAAATATGATAAGACCTCTTGTGTTCATATGGGATGAAAGTAAGGATATTATCATTGAGCGGGTAGTGAGTTACAAAGGGCTACTGCTGATAACCAATGTGTGTCAAACTATGCGGAAATGATGTTGCAGATTGGTGGGGCCAACTTAGAATGTAATGGGGCCCATTATATCCATATAGGGTGATGGAAAGATGCCTATTCTACACCTGGACAAAGAGGATGGAATCATATAATTATGGGAATAGAAAATATTCACTATATACAAGGGGGTCAAAGAAGATCGCCCGAGATAAGAGAGATGAAGGCCAGGTCAATATCTGGCGAGCAGAAATGTGGTTTGTAGAACGCATGAGCAGCGGAAAGTCTAACGGTTTGTAACGTTCCATAAGATTTCTTCATTTAATCCGCTCTTAACACTGTCAAATGTGAAAATCCAAAAGGTTTCTCTGCGTTTTCGCACTGTTTCATTTGATTGTCCAGGTTTGGTTTTAACTTTTTCCAGAATACACCAACAAAGATCTGGTTCGTTATGGTGTTGGTCCAAGCAGTGTGTGACCAGGGGGGCTGAGATTTTTTGCATGCGTATAGCCGACTTGTGTTCGCTATACCTGGTTCGAAACTCTCTGCTAGTTTCTCCTATGTAGGCCAACTCACATGGGCAGAGAATAATATAGATGATGTTGCTGCTTCTACAATTACTCAAATCTCTCAGTTTGAACGTTTTACCCTTGTAGTGAATTATGTCTGTAACCATGGCAGTGTCACAAGCGTGGCATGATCCACATTTGTGATTCCCCAAGATAGGTGGTAATCCAGTGATTGTAGTCTGAAAACACATTTTGTGAACATCTTGTCTGGTGTGAACTAACATGTCACGTAAGTTTTTATTCCTCCTGTATGCTATAATTGGAGGTGGGAGTGCTTCACTGTCATGCACATTAAGAAGCTTCCAATTCTTGATGATGATGTTTTTAATTTTGTAATTCAATTGGGAATGGTTGATGACACAGACCGTTTGATCTGTGGGAGGACGAGTGTGGCCCCTCAGGAGTGCCTCTCGGTTGTAATATTTGGCTCTTTTGAATGCTGTTCTGACCAGACGGTGGGGGTAACCTCTAGCCAGCAGACGGGTTTTTAAGGCATCCCCATGGATGTGGAAATCTATCATTGAGGTACAATTCCGTCTTATCCTCAGGAATTCTCCAAAAGGTATGGAGTCTTTCTGGCAAGGAGGATGAAAGCTTTGGTGTTGTAGAATGGTGTTTTTTGCTGTGGGTTTATGATAGAAGCTCACTGATAGGTTTCCTTCTGTGCCTCGAATCACTATGTCCAAAAACTCAACTTCCATGTTGCTAGAATGTGAGGTGAATTTGAGATTGCAGTCACTAGCATTCAGCCAACCGATGAATTCTGCAAGTGTCTCATTGTCACCCTTCCAGACAAAGATGTCATCAATGAATCGTTTCCAATGACTAACATTTTCAAAAAAAGGGGCTGCCTCGTTAAAGACATGGGTGCGTTCCCATTCTCCCATGTAGATGTTAGCTATGCTTGGAGCACATGATGCTCCCATACTGGTGCCTTTCACTTGCTGGTATATGAGGTTGTTAAATTCAAAGAAATTGTTCGTAAGGACTATTTCTAGGCACTGTAGTATGAATGCATCAGGTCTGGTACCCGGAGTTCTTGTAAGAAGCGATTCTACTGCTTGTAAGGCTTGACGTTGGGGGATGTTAGTATACAGTTGTTCAATGTCAAGTGTCACTAAGATTTCTCTATTGGAATCAAACCGTAATCCTTCTATTTTCTCTATGATATCACCTGTGTCACGTATATAGGAGTCATAGTGCCTGGTAAGAGGGCACAAAAAGGTGTCAACGTATTTAGACAGAGGTTCTGTACTTGATCCAATTGTTGAGATGATAGGTCTTAGGGGTGGATCTGTAACATTTTTATGGGTTTTAGGAACTCCATATAATGCTGGGGTGATGGGGCAGGATTTATTCAAAAAATGATATTCCTGCTGACAGATCAAACCTAATTCATAGGCCCTTGTTGTAGTTTTCCGAATAGTTTCTTGAAGTTTTCCCAACTCTCTGGGGTGAGACTTACAATAATGCTCTGTGACAGACAACATGGCATAAATTTTGTCGTTATATTTCTGTTGATTCATAATCACTATACCTCCTCCCTTATCACAAGGTTTAATGATAATATTTTTATTATCTTTGATGTTATTAAGTGCTTTGTGATCAGAGAATGTGAGGTTGTGTTGTTTATAGGGAAGGACTTTAGTGACCCGTGATATTTCCTTTAACACAGTCTTTTCAAATATTTCCACCTCAGAACCCACCATATCAAGGGTGGGAGTAAAAGTCGATGGTGGTTTGCAAGAGGAAAGATTTTCCTCTCCCTCTTCTAATGATCTGTGCATGAAAAAAAAATGTTGTCTGATCTTCCTAAAAAAGGAGAAGATGTCTTCATGTAGCTTAAAAAAATTTGGACCAGTGCTAGGTACAAATGACAAACCTCTCCCTAGTAGGTAGATCTCATCTGAGGTAAGTTGCTCAGATGAAAGGTTGAAAATGGGAAGTGTGTCCTCTGTGGTCGTATGATGTAAATCTGACCTAGTTATGTTCTCCAATGCTGCTGATTGTGAGTTTTTAAATAAGGCTGTGTATGTGGAGGGTGTTGAGGGGCCATAGATGGTTGATGGCTCCCCCTGTCCTGTCCCCAACATCTCGTTCTCCCGTGACGTTGGCCTCGATATAAAAAAGGAGACTGTCCTCTAAAGGATTGCTGGTTTGTCTGCCTTCCTCTATAAGGTCGATAATTATATTGGGGTTCCTCCTGGCCTTGGAAATTATCATTGTCTGAGTCAGATGAATACGTATCCGAGAAATTAATGACTGTTCTTCTATTGTTTCTGCCATGGTTTTGGTAGGTAACACCATGGTTCCAGTCTTGGTAGTATGATTTTTCCAAATATGGATATGCCTTTTCTTGGGTGTACCACCTCACATCTTTCCTCAATTTATCAGATTTTCTATTGACAAGGTAGTCCTCAAATTTTTTCATATCCGCATTCATTTTCTCTAGTCTTGTTTTAGCTTCTTCTAAGGCTGTAGTTGATTTTAGTTTGTCTTCTAGTTCTTTAATTTCTAGACTTAAGGCAGACATGACTTCCCTAGCGGTTTCAATTATTAAAATCATCCAGTCCCTGGAGCAGCGGTTCGCAATAAGGGACCACCGCTCCAGGAACTTGCGGATTTCAACAAAGAGGGCCGGAGCATTAAAGACCCTCAGGCCAGAAGGGATGACACCTACTCGTAAATATTCCAGCATAAATTGGGCATGGGATTCTATTCTTCTCATTTTCTTTCTTAAATTTAGTAGATTGTTCCATTCAGAATTATCACCGATATGTGGTGTAGTTGGGTCTCCTATAGTCATGACCTGTCCTATAAGGGTGGAGAAATCCTCGTCTGAAAACCCGAAGGTTTTAAGTCCTTCCATGTCGTCAGAGGAATGGGTAATGAAAAATGTCAAATTTCAACTCACGAACTATGGGAAGAACCTAGATATGTGGTAGATCCCCGCAAACCGTGTGAAGGTACGTTGCACGATAGAGCTGCTAAATCGTACTTAGAAAATTCTCAATAATAGATCACCAATTACCATGCAAGATAAGTGCATACAAAGCTAAATACACCCAAAACGTGAACAATTATATTGATACACCAACTCAATTAAAGTGAAGAGTTCAACAATCCCACAGTTAAAGAACTGTGAATACACTTGTAGATAAAGTGGGTAGTGTAGGGGTTGAGATGTGGTAGATTTAGGGTTTAGGGTAGTGCAGTGGTCTTTAGGTAGTGTAGGAAGTCGTGCTGGGGGAGTGTTTTAGGGTTTAGGGTAGTGCAGAAGTATTTGGGCAGTGTAGGGGCATGCTGGGGGTAGTGTAGTGCAGTGGTGTTTGGGTAGTGTAGGGGCATGCTGGGGGTAGTGTAGTGCAGTGGTTTTTGGGTAGTGTAGGGGGTCGTGCTGGGGTAGTGTTTTAGGGTTTGGGGCAGTGGTGTTTGTGTATTGAAGGGGGTCGTGCGGAGGGTAGTGTTTTAGGGTTTAGAGCAGAGCAGTGATGTTTTGGTAGTGTAGGAGGTCGTGCTCGGGTTGGTGTTTTAGGGTTTAGGACAGTGCAGTGGTGTTCGGGTAGTGAAGGGGGTCGTGCTGGAGGTGGTGTTTCAGGGTTTAGGGCATTGCAGTGGTGTTCGGGAAGTATAGGGGGTCGTGCTGGGGGTGGTGTTTCAGGGTTTAGGGCAGTGCAGTGGTGTTCGGGCAGTGTAGGGGGGACGTGCTGGAGGTGGTGTTTTAGGGTTTAGGGCAGTGCAATGGTGTTCGGGCAGTGTAGGGGGTCGTACTAGGGGTGGTGTTTTAGCATTTAGGGTAGTGCAGTGGTGTTCGGGCAGTGTAGGGGGTGGTGCAGCGGGTGGTGTTCCAGGGTTTAGGGCAGTGTAGTGGTGTTTGCGTAGTGTAGGGGGTCTTGCATCGGATGGTGTTTCATGGTTTAGTGCAGTGGTGTTCGGGCAGTGTAGGGGGTGTTGCTGGGGGTGGTGTTTCAGGGTTTAGGGTAGTGGCGTTCGGGCAGTGTAGGGGGTCCTGCTGGGGTTGGTGTTTCAGGGTTTAGGGCAGTGCAGTGGCGTTCGGGCAGTGTAGGGGTCATGCGGGGGTAGTGTTTTAGGGTTTAGGGCAGTGCAGTGGTGTTTGTGTAGTGTGCAACGCATGCGCTGCGTCGCTAGGTGAGACCTAAAAACCATTGCACCAAGATGGCTGCCAACACTTTCTGGATTGAAGTGTTGGCAGCCTATTAGAGCCACGCTTGTGCTTGTGTAGTTAGGTGGTGTTCTGGCAGTGTAGGGGGTCGTGCTGGAGGTGGTGTTTTAGGGCAATGCAGTGGTGCAGTGTAGGGGGGTCCTGCTGGGAGTGGTGTTTTAGGGTTTAGTGCAGTGGCGTTCGGGCAGTGTAAGGTGTCTTGCTGGGGGTGGTGTTTCAGGGTTTAGGGCAGTGCACTGGCATTCGGGCAGTGTAAGGGGTCGTGCTGGGGTTGGTGTTTCAGGGTTTAGGGCAGTGCAGTGGCATTCGGGCAGTGTAAGGGGTCGTGCTGGGGATGGTGTTCCAGGGTTTAGGGTAGGTCAGTGGTATTTGGGCAGTGTAGGGGGTGGTATTTCAGGGTTTAGAGCAGTGCAGTGGTGTTCAGGCAGTGTAGGGGGTCTTGCAGGGGGTGGTGTTTAAGGGTTTAGTGCAGTGGCGATCGGGCAGTGTAAGGTGTCTTGCTGGGGGTGGTGTTTCAGGGTTTAGGGCAGTGCAGTGGCATTCGGGCAGTGTAAGGGGTCGTGCTGGGGTGGTGTTTCAGGGTTTAGGGCAGTGCAGTGGCATTCGGGCAGTGTAAGGGGTCATGCTGGGGATGGTGTTCCAGGGTTTAGGGTAGTTCAGTGGTATTCGGGCAGTGTAGGGGGTCGTGCTGGAGGTGTTGTTTTAGGGTATAGGGCACTGCAGTGGTGTTCGGGCAGTGTAGGGGGTCTTGCTGGGGGTGGTGTTTCAGGGTTTAGGGCAGTGCTGTGGCATTCGGGCAGTGTAGGGGGTCATGCGGGGGGTGGTTTAGGGCAGTGCAGTGGCATTCGGGCAGTGTAGGGGGTCGTGCAGGGGGGTGGTGTTTCAGGGTTTAGGGCAGTACAGTGGCATTCAGGCAGTGTAGTGGGTCATGCAGGTGGGTGGTGTTTCAGGGTTTAGGGCAGTGATGTTCGGGCAGTGTAGGGTGTCGTGCTGGGGGTGGAGTTTCAGAGTGTAGGGCAGTGCAGTGGTGTTCGGGCAGTGTAGGATGTCGTGCAGGGGGTGGTGTTTCAGGGTTTAGGGCAGTGCAGTGGTGTTCAGGCAGTGTAGGGGGTCGTGCTGGGGGTAGTGTTTTAGGGTTTAAGGCAGTGTAGGGGGTCGTGCTGGGGTAGTGTTTTAGGGTTTAGGGTAGTGCAGCGGTGTTTGTGTAGTGTAGGGGTCGTGCGGGGGTAGTGTTTTAGGGTTTATGGCAGTGCAGTGGTGTTTGTGTAGTGTGCAACGCATGAGCCACATCGCTAGGTGAGACCTAAAAAGCATTGCACCAAGATGGCCGCCAACACTTCCTGGATTGAAGTGTTGGCAGCCAATTAGAGCCAAGCTCGTGCTTGTGTAGTTAGGTCCCGCCCAGATATTTAAAGTTTTTTCCTTTAATATCTCGAAAACTACTGAATGTATTTACACCATTTTAAAAAAAAGGGCGCTTTCTGAACCAAGCACTACCTTTTTGTCAAATTTGGTGAAATTCCGTTCAGCAGTTTTGGCTGTAACCGTGTCTAAAGTTTCCTATGGGAAAAATTATTTTCCAAACTCTATTTTTTGAATATCTCAGAAACTACTGAGCGGATTTACACCATTTTAAAAAAAGGTCTCTTTCTGAACCAAGGGCTACCTTCGAGCCAAATTTTTTTTTTTTTTTTTTTTGAAACCGTTTATTGCAGTTTGCAAAAGTTACAGGTATGGGCCTACAACCACCCGGCCGGCCGCTAGAATGGCAAAAGCATATTGCATAGATACAGTAAAAGTCTCTCGGCAGTGCAGAGCAGTGAAACAGGAGTGATCAATGGTGCAGGCCACACAGGTCCAAGCCCACAGTACGGTTCCCTTTTCTTGAAACAAAACAACACCAAAAAACCACACCCGCAAGGCAACCCGCGATCCAAAATGACAGCACGTGCTCCATAAGTGGGGGATCCAAACCAGCAGCAGAACTCTGAGGAGGGGAATGGGAGTAGATCAGGGACTGGGGGACCGCGCGCCCGCGGCCCAGGGAGAGGGGCAGTCTAGGGAGACGGAGCAGGCGAGGCAGCCGGTAGCAGTGGTGGCTCACAAATACCCCCGCGGTAGGCGTTCCAGGGGCCCCAGAGTTTCACCCACGCCCCAGGCTTACCCCTCGCCACATACACCACCTTTTCACGAAACATACACCAATCCATATGCTCTTTCCAGGCCGACACCGCAGGGGGCCTCTGGGATCCCCACAATTGAGCAATGTCACGCTTAGCTATCATGTATCCCAGAGTCACCCACCGCGTCTGCGGGACCGAATAGTCATTCGGTTCCCATACATTCAGCAAGCATCTCCTCGCTTCAGGCAGCAGCGTGACACGCGTCACCACACGCAGGACCTCATGCACACCACGCCAGAATCGCTCCACCTTCGGGCACTCCCACAGTATATGCATGAAAGTCGCCAACGCACCACAGCCACGCTTACACATTCCGTCACCAGCAAAACCCATACGCAGAAGCCTTGGCCCCGTCACGTACACCCGGTGAAGGATCTTGAGCTGGACGAAACGAAGGCGAGCCGGGATGGCCACCTCTTTCGGAGAGGCCACCGCGGAAATCCAATCCTCGTCGTCCAGCTCCAGCCCGTCGGCAACCCAGGCCTCGCGGAGACTAGTCAGCAGGCACGATCTATCGTTGATCAGTTTTTTGTATATGAGGGAGATCGTGCTGTCCGGTACATGGCCATCCAGCACTCTGTCCTCCAGGGGGGAAGACTCCGGAATGGATGCGACATCCGGGAAGACGGAGCCCAGCGCGTGGCGGACTTGTAGGTACCGAAAGTACTCACTGCCTTGCAGCTGAAACTCCGCCTGCAGCGTCTCAAAGGTTTTGAATCCCCCCCTCGTCCAGAGATCTCCCACCGTGCTGATTCCGATCGTGTCCCACTTCGCGAAGCCCTTCGACGTCCACAGGGAGCCCAACCTCTCAGACGCATACAGCGGTGACGCCCGGGTCAAACGGTCCTTCCACCCCATAGCTGCATTAGCCGCGTGCCAGACACGCACCATGACACGCGTCGGTCCCGTCAAACGGGAGTCGGGCGCGCCAGAGTAGAGCGCGCGATTGTAATTGCCACCGGGTAGGAGCATCTTATCCATCTCAAATGCCGGGTTCAAGGCGGGCCCGTAAAGGCCATGATTAATTGCAGCTAGTTGGGAGGCCCAGTAATACCGTTTAATGTCCGGGAGGGCGACCCCCCCATCGTACCACAGGAGCGTCAATTTAGCCAGAGCAATGCGCGGCCTCCCGTCCCAGAACAGGCGCCGCTGGAGGCCCTCCACCTCACGGAAATAGCGTGCCGGGACCAAGTCCATAGTATTCTGGAGGGCATAGAGGAAGCGCGGCAGGGACATCATTTTAAACAAGGCCGCTCGGCCGAGCGGCGAGAGCGGCAGACGCCGCCAGCGCACCACGTCCTCCCTCAAGCGCTGGAGGGGGGGTAGCAAATTCCGTTCGTAGCGGGCCTCCGGGTCAAGAGTGATATAGATACCCAGGTACCGAAAACCTTGAGAGGCAATCTGGATCGGACAGTTCCGTGGTAGGACCGGAGCCTCCCCGGAAAGCACGTAGACACAGGATTTCGCCCAGTTGATGACCAGGCCTGAGTTGCGACCGAATGAGCGCAAAACATCAACCAGGACGATCAGTGATTTACGCGGGGAGGCGAGATACAGAAGGATATCGTCAGCGTAGAGGGACACACGGTCCTCATGCTCGGGGGTCCAGCGGAGACCACGGATAGAAGGGTGCCACCGCAGCCACTCCGCCAGGGGCTCCAGGGCCAGGGCAAACAGGAGAGGCGACAGGGGGCAACCCTGTCGCGTACCCCGCCCCAGCGCGAATGGGGCCGAGACTCGCCCATTCACTACCACCTGCGCCAATGGGCCCGAGTATAGCAATTTGACCCAGCTAATGAAACCCGGGCCGAACCCGAATTTCGCCAGCATCGCCCAGATGTATGGCCATTCAAGCGTTTCAAACGCCATGGTGGCGTCCAAGGACGCCAAGATGGCCGGCTCCCGCACAAATGGGACACGCGCGAGCACCCCGTGCAAGCGCCGCAGATTGAGCGCCGTGTTGCGGTGCGGTATAAAGCCAGATTGGTCTTGGTGGACCAAATCGCCCACCACGCCAATCAACCGGTTGGCCAACACCTTGGCGAGGATTTTGGGCTCCGCGTTCAAGAGCGAAATCGGCCTATAGGATGTGACCCGTTCACGGGGCCTCCCCTCCTTGTGGATCACCACAATTGTGGCCAGACGCTGGTCCGGCGGGAGGGAACCCTGCGAGTGGGCCGCCAGGAACATCGCGCGCAGGTGGGGCGCCAACACATCCGGGCGTAGCTTGTATAGCTCAATGGGAATACCATTGGGGCCCATGGCCTTGCCGGATGCAACCGAGCGAATAGCCGAGGCAATTTCGTCCGAGGTGGGAGGGGCGTCCAGCGAATCCCTGTCCTCCACCGTAAGGGAGGGCAGTGCGATGTCCCGAAGCAGGGCATGGGAATCTTCCTCCGAGCAGGGGGAAACCGGGGAGTAGACTTCGCGGAAATAATCCGCGAAGCAGGAGACAATGGCTTCCGGCTCAGTGACACGCGCACCATCCACACTCTCAATCAAAGGCACCACGCGGCTCGCTCTCTCCCTCCTATCCAACCACGCAATCAATTTGCCAGCCTTATCACCCACATCATACAATCGCCCCTGCTGCTCTCTACTGAGGCCCCTGGCCGCCTCCGTGACGAGGGCCCGATAGGCCGCCTGCTTTAGGTGTAGAACATGCAACTTGGCGTCTGTCACCCCGCTCCCCAGGTCACCCTCCAGTTCTGCAATCTCGGCCTCTACCCGGGTCACCTCCTCCCGCTCGCGCCGCCGGGCATGGGAGATAAAGGAGAGGGCCTCCCCTCTAAGGACTACCTTGAAAGCCTCCCACAGGGAGATGGCCGAAGAGACCGACCCCACATTCTCGTCGAAATATCGCTGTAAGGATTTGATCAAATCGGCACGAATGGTGGGGTCGCGCAAATACCATGCATTGATTGGGGCCACCCTGCCATCCCCCCTCGGGAAGACATCGAAATGCAACAACAAAGGGGAGTGGTCTGAGATACCCCGCGCCAGATGGCGCACCTCCCCCACCCTCCCCGCATGGGCCGCCGGGACAAGGATGTAATCAAGCCGCGAGAGGCTACCATGGGCACCCGAGTGGAAAGTGTACTGTCGCAATGCGGGATGCTTTAATCGCCAGCAATCCACCAGGCCCAGCGTGTCCAGAAGGCCGGGCAGCCACGCCTGTGCCCGGGGGAGGTCCCTAGGGGGATGGCGATCCATAGACCCAGAGGCTACCGCATTAAAGTCCCCTCCAACCACCAGCAGGCCACTCGGAAGGTCCAGAAGGAGGCGCCCCAGGTCCGCGAATGTGGTGGCTTGTAACCCAGGCGGGACGTACACTGATACAAAGATAAACACTCTGCCCTCCATTCTTCCCACTAGAACCGTGTAGCGTCCCCTCTCATCATGGCGCACCTCATCAATCTCCAACGGGAGCGAGTTCTTGATCATAATACCCACCCCCCGCGAGCCCGAAGTGAAGCCGGAATGGGCCGCCAAACGATATCCCCGCCGATTCATTGCATGAAAGGAGTTACCTATAAGGTGCGTCTCCTGCAGGAAGACAACATCTGGTGAAATACGTTTTAAGTACTGCAGGACCACACCACGCTTAATCCTATCCCCCAGGCCGTTAACATTCCATGACAACACAGTCAAATCCCTACCCCCCATCATACGTCGAAACAATCGGACGTCCCCCACAGAGCATCTTAAAAACAACAATATAGTAGCGGGTTTGCCTTGCCTTCGAGCCAAATTTGGTGTAATTCCGTCCAGCAGTTTGGGCTGTTGTCGTGTCTAAAATTTCCTATGGGAATTAACATGGAGAAAACATGTTTTGGACCCCCCTTTTTTCTCGGCCCCCACTTGGCGATTCACCCTGAAACTTTCAGGATAGGAACTGACTGGAGCAGGACCAACGTTTTGAAAATTTTGCGATGATTCGTCAACCGGCGCCAAAGTTATTGGGAAAATAAAAAACTCTTTTTTAATAGAAACAAGGTCCTAACTATAACTATCTACTGGCGACCGCCAGTAGATAATACAGGCGACCACTAGTAGATAATATATATAGTGTAGGGGGTCGTGCTGGGGTGGTGTTTCAGGGTTTAGGGCAGTGCAGTGGTGTTCAGGCAGTGTAGGGGTCATGCTGGGGGTGGTGTTTCAGAGTTTAGTATTTCAGGGTTTAGGGCAGTGCAGTAGTGTTCGGGCAGTGTAGGGGCTTGTGCTGGGGCTGGTGTTTCAGGGTTTAGGGTAGTGCAGTGATGTTTGTGTAGTATAGGGGGTCATGCTGGGGGTAGATTTAGGGTTTAGGGTACTGCAGTGGTGTTTGGGTAGTGTAGGGGTCGAGATGGGGTAGATTTATGGTTTAGGGTAGTGCAGTGGTCTTTAGGTAGTGTAGGAAGTCGTGCTGGGGGAGTGTTTTAGGGTTTAGGGTAGTGCAGAAGTATTTGGGTAGTGTAGGGGCATGCTGGGGGTAGTGTAGTGCAGTGGTGTTTGGGTAGTGTAGGGGGTCGTGCTGGGGTAGTGTTTTAGGGTTGGGGCAGTGCAGTGGTGTTTGGGTAGTGTAGGGGGTCGTGCTGGGGTAGTGTTTTAAGGTTTGGGGCAGTGCAGTGGTGTTTGTGTAGCGAAGGGGGTCGTGCGGAGGGTAGTGTTTTAGGGTTTAGAGCAGAGCAGTGGTGTTTTGGTAGTGTAGGAGGTCGTGCTGGGGGTGGTGTTTTAGGGTTTAGGGCAGTGCAGTGGTATTCGGGTAGTGAAGGGGGTCGTGCTGGAGGTGGTGTTTCAGGGTTTAGGGCAGAGCAGTGGTGTTCGGGCAGTGTAGGGGGTCATGCTGAAGGTGGTGGTTTAGGGCAGTGCAGTGGTGTTCAGGTAGTGTAGGGGGTGGTGCAGGGGGTGGTGTTTCAGAGTTTAGGGCAGTGCAGTGGTGTTCGCGCAGTGTAGGGGGTGTTGCAGGGGGTTGTGTTTCAGAATTTAGGGCAGTGGTGTTCGGGCAGTTGACGGGGCCTTCCTGGGGGTGGTGTTTCAGGGTTTAGGGCAGTGCAATGGCGTTCGGGCAGTGTAGGGGTCCTGCAGGGGTAGTGTTTTAGGGTTTAGGGCAGTGCAGTGGTGTTTGTGTAGTGTGCTATGCATGCGCTGCGTCGCTAGGTGAGACCTAAAAAGCATTGCTCCAAGATGGCTGCCAACACTTCCTGGATTGAAGTGTTGGCAGCCAATTAGAGCCAAGCTTGTGCTTGTGTAGTTATATCCCGCCCAGATATATAAAGTTTTTTTCCTTTAATATCTCAAAAACTACTGAATGGATTTACACCATTTACAAAAAAAGGGCGCTTTCTGAACCAAGCACTACCTTTTTGTCAAATTTGGTGAAATTCCGTTCAGCAGTTTTGGCTGTAACCATGTCTAAAGTTTCCTATGGGAAAAATTATTTTCCAAAATCTATTTTTTGAATTTCTCAGAAACTACTGTGCGGATTTACACCATTGTAAGAAAAGGTCTCTTTCTGAACCAAGGGCTACCTTCTTGCCAAATATGGTGTCATTCCGTTCAGCAGTTCGGGCTGTAGTCGGGTCTAAAATTTCCTATGGGAATTAACATGGAGAAAACATGTTTTGGGACCCCCCTTTTTTCTCGGCCCCCACTTGGCGATTCACCCTGAAACTTTCAGGATAGGATCTGACTAGAGCAGGACCAACGTTTTGAAAATTTCGCGATGATTCGTCATCCGGCGGCAAAGTTATTGGGAAAATAAAAACGCTTTTTGAATAGAAACAAGGTCCTAACTATCTACTGGCGACCGCCAGTAGATAATACTGGCGACCGCCAGTAGATAATATATAAAGTGTAGGGGGCCGTGCTGGGGGTAGTGTTTTAGGGTTTAGGGTACTGCTTTGATGTTTGGGTAGTGTAGGGGGTCGTGCTGGGGGTGATGTTTCAGGGTTTAGGGCAGTGCAGGGGTGTTCAGGCTTGTGCTTGGGCTGGCGTTTCAGGGTTTAGGGTAGTGCAGTGATGTTTGTGTAGTATAGGGGGTCGTGCTGGGGGTAGATTTAGGGTTTAGGGTACTGCAGTGGTGTTTGGGTTGTGCTGGGGTAGATTTAGGGTTTAGGGTAGTGCAGTGGTCTTTGGGTAGTGTAGGAAGTCGTGCTGGGGGAGTGTTTTAGGGTTTAGCGCAGTGCAGTGGTGTTTGGTTAGTGTGGGGGGCGTGCTGGGGGTAGTGTAGTGCAGTGGTGTTTGGGTAGTGTAGGGGGTCATGCTGGGGTAGTGTTTTAGGGTTTGGGGCAGTGCAGTGGTGTTTGGGTAGTGTAGGGGGTTGTGCTGGGGTAGTGTTTTAGGGTTTAGGGCAGTGCAGTGGTGTTTGTGTAGTGAAGGGGGTTGTGCGGAGGGTAGTGTTTTAGGGATTAGGGTAGTGCAGTGGTGTTCGGGAAGTGTAGGTGTCGTGCTGGGGGTGGTGTTTCAGGGTTTAGGGCAGAGCAGTGGTGTTCAGGCAGTGTAGGGGTCGTGCTGGAGGTGGTGTTTTAGGGTTTAGGGCAGTGCAGTGGTGTTCGGGAAGTGTAGGGGGTTGTGCTGGGGGTGGTGTTTTAGGGTTTAGGGCAGTGCAGTGGTGTTTGGGCAGTGTAAGGGTGGTGCAGGGGGTGGTGTTTCAGGGTTTAGGGCAGTGCAGTGGTGTTCGCACAGTGTAGGGGGTCTTGCATGGGATGGTGTTTCAGTGTTTAGTGCTGTGGTGTTCCGGCAGTGTAGGGGGTGTTGCAGGGGGTGGTGTTTCAGAGTTTAGGGTAGTGGTGTTCGGGCAGTGTAGGGGGTCTTGCTGGGGGTGGTGTTTCAGGGTTTAGGGCAGTGCAGTGGCGTTCGGGCAGTGTAGGGGGTCATGCGGGGTGGTGTTTCAGGGTTTAGAGCAGTGGCATTTGGGCAGTGTAGGGGGTTGTGCAGGGGGTGGTGTTTCAGGGTTTAGGGCAGTGCAGTGGTGTTCGGGCAGTGCAGTGGGTCGTGCTGGGGGTAGTGTTTTAGGGTTTAGGGCAGTGTAGGGGGTCATGCTGTGGTGATGTTTTAGGGTTTAGGGCAGTGCAGTGGTGTTCGTGCAGTGTAGGGGGTTGTGCTGGGGTAGTGTTTTAGGGTTTAGGGCAGTGCAGTGGTGTTTGTGTAGTGTGCAGCGCATGCGCTGCGTCGCTAGGCGAGACCTAAAAAGCATTGCACCAAGATGGCTGCCAACACTTCCTGGATTGAAGTGTTGGCAGCCAATTAGAGCGATGCTCGTGCTTGTGTAGTTAGGTCCCGCACAGATATATATAGGTTTTTTCCTTTATTATCTCGAAAACTACTGAACGGATATAACCCATTTAAAACAAGCATTGGCATAGCCAATAGGTCTCGCCTTTCGGACCGTATAAGTGTTTAGTTATCCAGCACAATATCCTTGGTGCAACAACATCAACTGTTGAATGGCTAAACACTTATAAGGTCCCAAAGGCGAGACCTATTGGCTATGCCAATGCTAGTTACATCTGAGGTTGCACAGCTGGTCTGCAGCCCACTGGGCAGCATGCTATTAAATCATCGTACTGTGCTGGAACCACATGGTTTTGTAAGTGCAATAGATGACGTGCATCAATATACAGCAACAACAAAAAATATCACCCCAAATTGGCACAGCTTCCTAATATATGGAATCACATTTTTTTTTTTTAATTATACACGATTGGTGGAATTGTTTTGTTTGGTTTTGTCTCTGTAAAGTCAGTCTTTAATTGAAAGTCAATGTGTCCGTCTGCTTCCTTCAATTTTAAAAGAAAAGAAAAACATTTCAATTTATTTCCTTCCCTGTTCAAATTTGTGCTCATATTTGCTTAGTTTCATCCTCCAGCACTTGCCGACTTACCATCATCGGGATAGCCACCCGTGTTTCTCAAGATTCATCATCTAAAAACTGTTCTGGTAAACATTTTTGAGTACCATGGGTCACCACTGCTGAGAAAAGCTTCTAATTTGGTTTACTGAGATGCAGGCAAAGCATAATTTATGAAACCCAAACGCATAAGGTGGCAAGAAAATGTGTCCAATGCTGGCTTTTACTTTAAAACATGTTTTACGTTTTTGTTATTCTTGTCACATATATTGAAGTTGCAGGATTTGTTCCGTTCGGGCCGGGGTTCATGAGAGTTTCTTTCCCAAAAGGCAGCCGTGTTGATGAACAGGGTGCTGCCAGGACAGTGAAAGGGTGGGGAGGGGTTAAAGGTTACCTCTCTGTTCTCCAGTTGCAGGACCCCCTCAGTGACTCCCGAATCTGGGTTAGTTGCTTCACTTCCTCCTCCTGGGCCTGGTGCAGCTGCAAAAAGGTAAAGTTACCACTTAAAATGCTCAAACACAGTTGGCACCTTTTGCCAATGGGGTATACACATGCTCCTAAAACCGGAAAGGGTTAGTAGTACCTACTGTACAGCTAAGACCCCGAGGTTTAGGTGACCTCCAGCACCTTGACAAAGCCACCCTCTGCTAAGGGGAAGCGCGTGCAGCTCGGAAGCAGCATAGTTCATTTACAAATGTTCTATTATTAATTTAAGACTCACAATCCTACTACTGCCTTTCCTTCATTCCTTGAAAAAAGACTGGTTAGCTAGGAAATGATGCAACTTTTCTGCTGTAGTGGATGCATAAGGAGATAACGTGTATTGGGCTGCTTCTAGAGGTGGAAAAGGGTAGCAGCTTGCAGGGAGAGCCAGGGCGGTAGTGGAATAAATAATAAGATATTTATTTATGTGTTTTCAGTCCTAAGCCAGCGATAGGAAAAGTTATCAATATTTGTCAGCGCCCTCTAGTTGTTATAACAGGTCATCAGTCTGCAAAAAAAATTGTTCTAGTGGTGATCTATGGTAGTAATGTATAAGCGCCGTGTAGAGAGTGGATTAGGAAATCACAGTATATTGAACTGGTAGGACTTAGCACATCCTTAAGCGGACATACACTAGCTCAGAGCCTAAAAGTGAATGAACACAGCTCCGAACAACAACAGCATGCAAAACACCTCACCTGACGTAACATACATATACTGTACTGCAGCTACGAACTTCAGAAATCGGAGCACTCGCAGACCAACGCCGAGGCTCGAGTGATTGAGCACGTAAACACCAACTAAGAGGACCGAGAGCACTACGAATGCCATCTCAGAGCCCCTGTGACTCAGCGCGTGCACACCTGCTCAAAGGCTCCAATGACGTCAACTATGCACGGAGTCTTAACATACTGTAAGAGGGGCCAGCAGCAACGCGGTTACAATTGTTTAAGTCCCTCAAAAAGTCCCAAAACAGGAGGAAATGGTACCCATACACTTGTTTCCATCGGGGCCCACGGCACTGTGCTATGTCACCGCACCACCCCCCCACCGGCGCCCCAACATAGCATCTCTTACCACCTGGAGCGACGAGGCGAGCTTCTCAATGAAGGGAAGCATGTTCTGAGCCGCTTTCCACCCATCCTGGAAGAAACTAAATTACAGCTCTTTGTGAGATAAAGAGAAGTTAAAAGACGACCAAAACAAGAAAGGAGAGTGTAAGGGGTTAAGATTTAAAAGGATTGAGGGAAAGATGAAGAATGCGAGCGAGGAAAACAAAAGCCGAAGGAAGAGTGGACAAAGAATAGAAACGGGACACTGGGTGCATTAAAGAGAAGGTAGATGGCAGTTCAGGGGAGGAAAGAGAGACAAGCATAGTAAGTAGCAGACAGAAATTAGAGTGAGCCACGAGAAAAGAGAATTGCAAAGAAGGGGCAGAGAAAAAAGGATCGAAAGAACAGTGAAACGAGCAAAGGATAAAGAAAAGAGGATGAGCTCGAGTGAAATGCGTGAGCGCTGGAAATGCAAATAGAGCAAGGAAGGGTTAGTAAAAAATAGAATTAATAGAAGACTAAAGGGAAAGGGACATAATGTGTGAGAGAGGGTGCCGCGATTATAGAAAAAGTAAAGAAATAGATGTTTTTTTCTATTTCTTTACTTTTGCGAAAGTGAAAGTCATCACGGTTCTAATGACAAGTGAAAGACTGCTGGCGGCCGACTGCGCGCGTGTACGCACGCATGAACGCAAGCGCTAGGCCAGCCAGCAGCACTTTGAAAACTCACATATAAAATGTCTCTCCGAGCACCGCATGCGCGCTGACTCAGCGAGACCTAAAAAGGGCGCTTTCTGAACCAAGCACTACCTTTTTACCAAATTTGGTGTAATTTCGTTCAGCAGTTTTGGCTGTAACCGTGTCTAAAGTTTCCTATGGGAAAAATGATTTTCCGAACTCTATTTTTTTATTTTCTCAGAAACTACTGTGCGGATTTACACCATTGTAAGAAAAGGTCTCTTTCTGAACCAAGGGCTACCTTCTTGCCAAATATGGTGTCATTCCGTTCAGCAGTTCGGGCTGTAGTCGTGTCTAAAAATTCCTATGGGAATTAACATGGAGAAAACATGTTTTGGGACCCCCCTTTTTTCTCGGTGCCCACTTGACGAATCACCCTGAAACGTTCAGGATAGGAACTGACTGGAGCGGGACCAACGTTATAAAAATTTCACGAAGATTCGTCAAAAGGCGCCAAAGTTATTGGGAAAATCAAAAACGCTTTTTGAATAGAAACAAGGTCCTAACTATATCTACTGGCGACCGCCAGTAGATAATACTGGCGACCGCCAGTAGATAATATATATAGTGTAGGGGGTCGTGCTGGGGAAGTGTTTTAGGGTTTAGGGTACTGCTTTAATGTTTGGGTAGTGTAGGGGGTCGTGCTGGGGGTGGTGTTTCAGGGTTTAGTATTTCAGGGTTTAGGGCAGTGGAGTGGTGTTCGGGCATTGTAGGGGCTCGTGCTGGGGCTGGTGTTTCAGGGTTTAGGGTAGTGCAGTGATGTTTGTGCAGTATAGGGGTCGTGCTGGGGGTAGATTTAGAGTTTAGGGTAGTGCAGTGGGGTTTGGGTAGTGTAGGGGTCGTGCTGGGGTTAGATTTGGGGTTTAGGGTAGTGCAGTGGTCTTTGGGTAGTGTAGGGAGTCATGCTGGGGGAGTGTTTTAGGGTTTAGGGTAGTGCAGTGGTGTTCGGGCAGTGTAGGGGGTCGTGCTGGGGGTAGTGTTTCAGGGTTTAGGGCAGTGCAGTGGTGTTCGGACAGTGTAGGGGGTCGTGCTGGGGGTGGTGTTTCAGGGTTTAGGGCAGTGCAGTGGTGTTCGGGCATTGTAGGGGGTCGTGATGGAGGTGGTGTTTTAGGGTTTAGGGCAGTGCAGTGGTGTTCGGGCAGTGTAGCGGGTCGTGCTGGGGGTGGTGTTTTAGGGTTTAGGGCAGTGCAGTGGTGTTTGGGCAGTGTAGAGTGTCGTGCAGGGGGTGGTGTATCAGGGTTTAGGGCAGTGCAGTGGTATTCGGGCAGTGTAGGGGGTTTTGAAGGGGGTGGTGTTTCAGGGTTTAGTGCTGTGGTGTTCGGGCAGTGTAGGGGGTTGTGCGGGGGTGGTGTTTCAGGGTTTAGGGCAGTGGTGTTCGGGCAGTTTAGGGGGTCTTGCTGGGGGTGGTGTTTCAGGGTTTAGGGCAGTGTAGGTGGTCTTGCTTTAGGGTAGTGCAGTGATGTTTGTGCAGTATAGGGGTCGTGCTGGGGGTAGATTTAGAGTTTAGGGTAGTGCAGTGGTGTTTGGGTAGTGTAGGGGTCGTGCTGGGGTTAGATTTGGGGTTTAGGGTAGTGCAGTGGTCTTTGGGTAGTGTAGGGAGTCATGCTGGGGGAGTGTTTTAGGGTTTAGGGTAGTGCAGTGGTGTTTGGGTCGTGCTGGGGGTGGTGTTTCAGGGTTTAGGACAGTGCAGTGGTGTTCGGGCAGTGTAGGGGGTCGTGCTGGGGGTAGTGTTTCAGGGTTTAGGGCAGTGCAGTGGTGTTCGGACAGTGTAGGGGGTCGTGCTGGGGGTGGTGTTTCAGGGTTTAGGGCAGTGCAGTGGTGTTCGGGCATTGTAGGGGGTCGTGATGGAGGTGGTGTTTTAGGGTTTAGGGCAGTGTAGCGGGTCGTGCTGGGGGTGGTGTTTTAGGGTTTAGGGCAGTGCAGTGGTGTTCGGGCAGTGTAGGGGGTCGTGCTGGGGGTGGTGTTTTAGGGTTTAGGGCAGTGCAGTGGTGTTTGGGCAGTATAGAGTGTCGTGCAGGGGGTGGTGTATCAGGGTTTAGGGCAGTGCAGTGGTATTCGGGCAGTGTAGGGGGTTTTGAAGGGGGTGGTGTTTCAGGGTTTAGTGCTGTGGTGTTCGGGCAGTGTAGGGGGTTGTGCGGGGGTGGTGTTTCAGGGTTTAGGGCAGTGGTGTTCGGGCAGTTTAGGGGGTCTTGCTGGGGGTGGTGTTTCAGGGTTTAGGGCAGTGTAGGTGGTCTTGCTGGGGGTGGGTTTACAGGGTTTAGGGCAGTGTAGTGGCGTTTGGGCAGTGTAGGGGTCGTGCGGGGGGTAGTGTTTTAGTGTTTAGGGCAGTGCATTGGTGTTTGGGTAGAGTAGGGGGTCGTGCTGGGGGTAGTGTTTTAGGGTTTAGGACAGAGCAGTGGTGTTTGGGTAGTGTAGGGGGTCGTGCTGGGGGTGGTGTTTTAGGGTTTAGGGCAGTGCAGTGGTGTTCGGGTCGTGCTGGGGGTGGTGTTTCAGGGTTTAGGGCAGTGCAGCGGTGTTCGGGTAGTGTAGCGGGTCGTGCAGGGGGTGGTGTTTCAGGGTTTAGGGCAGTGCAGTGGTGTTCTGGCAGAGTAGGGGGTCATGCTGGGGGTGGTGTTTCAGGGTTTAGGGCAGTGCAGTGGTGTTCGGGCTGTGCAGTGGGTCATGCTGGAGGTGGTGTATTAGGGTTTAGGGCACTGTAGTGGTGTTCGGGCAGTGTAGGGGGTCGTGCTGGGGGTGGTGTTTTAGGGTTCAGTGCAGTGGTGTTCGGGCAGTGTAGGGGGTCTTGCAGGGGGTGGTGTTTCAGGGTTTAGTGCAGTGGTGTTCGGGCAGTGTAGGGGGTGTTGCAGGGGGTGGTGTTTAAGAGTTTATGGCAGTGGTGTTCGGGCAGTTTAGGGGGTCTTGCTGGGGGTGGTTTCAGGGTTTAGGGCAGTGCAGTGGCGTTTGGGCAGTGTAGGGGGTCGTGCTGGGGTAGTGTTTTAGGGTTTAGGGCAGTGGTGTTCGTGCAGTGTAGGGGGTCATGCTGGGGTAGTTGTTTCAGGGTTTAGGGCAGTGCAGTGCAGTGGTGTTTGTGTAGTGTGCAGCGCATGCGCTGCGTCGCTAGGTGAGACCTAAAAAGCATTGCACCAAGATGGCTGCCAACACTTCCTAGATTGAAATGTTGGCAGTCAATTAGAGCCAAGCTCGTGCTTGTGTAGTTAATTCCTGCCCAGATATATAAAGGTTTTTTTCCTTTAATATATCGAAAACTAGTGAACGGATTTACACCATTTTAAAAAAGAACGCTTGGTGAACCAAGCACTACCATTTTGCCAAATTTGGTGTAATTCCGTTCAGCAGTTTTGGCTGTAACCGTGTCTAAATTTTCCTATGGGTAAAATGATTTTCCGAAATACATTTTTTTAATTTCTCAGCAACTACTGAGCGGATTTATTCCATTAAAAAAAAAAAAGGTCTCTTTCTGAACCAAGGGCTACCTTCTAGCCAATTTTGGTGTAATTCCGTTTCCCATTTCTTCTCGGCCCCCACTTGGCAAAACACCCCGAAACTATCAGGATAGGAACTGACTGGAGCGGGACCAACGTTTTGAAAATTTTGCGAAGATTCGTCAACCGGCGCCAAAGTTATTGGGAAAATAAAAAACACTTTTTGAATAGAAAGAAGGTTCTAACTATAAATATCTACTGGCGACTGCCAGTAGATAACACTGGCGACCGCCAGTAGATAATATATATAGTGTAGGGGGTCATGCTGGGGAAGTGTTTTAGGGTTTAGGGTACTGCTTTGACGTTTGAGTAGTGTAGGTGTCGTGCTGATGGTGGTATTTCAGGGTTTAGTATTTCAGGGTTTAGGGCAGTGCAGTGGTGTTCGGGCAGTGTAGGGGCTTGTGCTGGGTCTGCTGTTTCAGGGTTTAGGGTAGTGCAGTGATGTTTGTGTAGTATAGGGGGTCGTGCTGGGGGTGGGTTTAGGGTAGTGCAGTGGTCTTTGGGTAGTGTAGAGAGTCGTGCTGGGGGAGTGTTTTAGGTTTTAGGGTAGTGGAGTGGTGTTTGTGTAGTGTAGGGGGTAGTGTTTTAGGGTTTAGGGTAGTGCAGTGCTGTTTGTGTAGTGTAGGAGGTCGTGCTGGGGGTAGTGTTTTAGGGTTTAGGGTAGTGCAGCAGTGTTTGTGTAGTGTAGGGGGTCGAGTTTTAGGGTGTAGGGTAGTGCTGGGATCTTTGGATTGTGTAGGCGGTCGTGCGGGGGTAGTGTTTTAGGGTAGTGCAGTGGTGTTTAGTTAGTGTAGGGGGTTGTGCGGGGGGTAGTGTTTTAGGGTTCAGGGTAGTGCAGTGGTGTTTGGGTAGTGTAGGAGGTCGTGCTGGGGTAGTGTAGTGCAGTGGTGTTTGGGTAGTGTAGGGGGTTGTGCAGGGGTAGTGTTTTAAGGTTTAGGGCAGTGCATTGGTGTTTGGGTAGAGTAGGGGGTCGTGCTGGAGGTAGTGTTTTAGGGTTTAGGGCAGAGCAGTGGTGTTTGAGTAGCGTAGTGAGTTGTGCTGGGGGTGGTGTTTCAGGGTTTAGGGCAGTGCAGTGGTGTTCGGGTAGTGTAGGGGGTCGTGCTGGGGGTGGTGTTTCAGGGTTTAGGGCAGTGCAGTGGTGTTCAGGTAGTGTAGGGGGTCGTTCTGGGGGTGGCGTGTCAGGGTTTAGGGCAGTGCAATGGTGTTCAGGCAGTGTAGGGGGGTCGTGCTGGGGGTGGTGTTTCAGGGTTTAGGGCAGTGCAGTGGTGTTCGGGCAGTGTAGGGGGTCGTGCTGGGGTGGTGTTTTAGGGTTTAGGGCAGTGCAGTGGTGTTCGGGCAGTGTAGGGGGTTGTGCAGGGGGTGGTGTTTCAGGGTTTAGGGCAGGGCAGTGGTGTTCGGGCAGTGTAGGGGGTCCTGCAGGGGGTGGTGTTTCAGGGTTTAGTGCAGAGGTGTTCGGGCAGTGTAGTGGGTGTTGCAGGGGGTGGTATTTCAGAGTTTAGGGCAGTGGTGTTCGGGCAGTTTAGGGGGTCTTGCTGGGGGTGGTGTTTCAGGGTTTAGGACAGTGCAGTGGCATTTGGGCAGTGTAGGGGGTCTTGCTGGGGGTGGTTTTTCAAGGTTTAGGGCAGTGCAGTGGCGTTCGAGCAGTGTAGGGGGTTATGCAGGGGTGGTGTTTCAGGGTTTAGGGCAGTGCAGTGGTGTTTGTGTAGTGAAGGGTGTCATGCAGGGGGTATTCGTTTAGGGCAGTGCACTGGTGTTTGGGTAGTGTAGGGGGTCGTGCTGGGTGTAGTGTTTTAGGATTTGGGGCAAGACCTAAAAAGCATTGCACCAAGATGGCTGCCAACACTTCCTGGATTGAAGTGTTGGCAGCCAATTAGAGCCAAGCTCTTGCTTGTGTAGTTAGGTCCCGCCCAGATATATAAAGGGTTTTTTCTTTAATATCTCGAAAACTACTGAACGGATTTACACCATTTAAAAAACAAAAAGGGCACTTTTCTGAATCAAGCACTACCTTTTTGCCAAATTTGGTGTAATTCCATTCAGCAGTTTTGGCTGTAACCGTGACTAAAGTTTCCTATGGGAAAAATGATTTTCCAACCTCTATTTTTTGAATTTCTCAGAAACTACTGAACGGATTTACACCATTTAAAAAAAAGTCTCTTTCTAAACCAAGGGCTACCTTCTTGCCAAATTTCTCGGCCCCCGCTTGGCGAATCACCCCGAAACTTTCAGGATAGGAACTGACCGGAGCGGGACCAAAGTTTTGAAAAGTTTGCGAAGATTCGTCAACCGGCGCCAAAGTTATTGGGGGAAAAAAACACCTTTTTGAATAGAAACAAGGTCCTAACTATAACTATCTACTGGCGACCGCCAGTAGATAATATATATATATATATAGCAATCACCATCACCAATAGGGGTATCACTTCACCCTACAGCCAGGTTGATGGCCCTTTCTTATGTGTCTGTAGGTTATATTGTGGGTCAGGTGCCCGTGCCATGTGACATCTAAAAATTGAGTGATTAGGGTGTAGTACCCTGTTGTATATATATACATACACACAGCAGATGCATTACAACTAACTCTGTATATGGTCCGATACTGATTGAGAAGTTCTAGTAACATAAACCATAAGGTCAAAGCAAGAGGTTTATAAATGTCTCCACAACCCCACTTTTGATGCCATAATGCAGGTTATCCATTATGTATTTTTATATTATGTGTTTATAATGTTGCAGTTAGCATGAAAATGTGTGTTATCTTAAACAGGGCACATTTTCTTAAAAACAGTAAGTGAAATACTGTACTAAAAAGAAGATAATTATTTTAATTTTGTACATCGGACGTGGGGCTTTAGTAAAAGTATATTTCGCTTTGGTAAAAAACATTCTGGCTTTTAAATCTGTTGTCTAGAAAATTAAGTTCATAAAGGGCACCAATTGCAATCATAATGTTCAGTTATGTTTATCTTTCAAGGAGAGGGTGCCGGTTAAACAAAGGAAAATGATAAATCTTAGCAAAGATCAGGCTTCCCACAAGATCAAATCCATATTTTATATGAAGGATGCCATTTTTGTAAAACATAAAAAATATTTCAGGATTATGCCACTTTCCCTCTGAAATATGTGTGTGAAACCATTGCTTTTGTTCAGTAAAAGCAGCAAAACATTTCATGCATATGAATCTTCATATTTAACTTGCTTGTCAACATGAAAATCCATTAATCTGTTAATACTCTTCTACTACAGAAGTGGATTCAAACTGTCAGTTTTCACTCATAATGCACCACAAACACGGTCCGCATAACACAGTGTAAACTGTATGAGCACTGCCACAATCCAAATCCACAGGGAGCCATCTTCAACAACATCACCATATTATTACTAAATGAAAGCAGGGTGAAATTAAAATATCCATATTGAAAAAAAGAACTCAAGCTGATCTACAAAACTTCAAATAGTTTGGAAAGGTGTCACCTTTAGTAATCTTCATGGCTGATTCCACTATTAGAAGAAGTAAACAGAAATGACTTCCAAATTTATTCCAGAGAAATACTAGCCAAATTGCCCAATGTGACAAGTAACTGATCAAGTGCCGTGGAATAATTAATAATCATACCATAACTGAGCTGTTTAACAGGACCACAATTTAACAGATCTTTAACATTTTGAAAATATTTCTACTACTTCATATATTTGTGCGTGTATATTAACATAGTTCTTTTTTTGTATAGCCCATTAAAAGAAAGTCTGTTTCTTTTGTTATCCAACATTTTGTAGGATTCCAGACATACGACCCATATGAATGCATACCCAGGATTAGTTCTCTATGGAGTTTCTCTTCCATGGCCAGAAAGAAATGTGTTTAGTAAAACTGAATATGTTCCCATGATCAACACACCTTTTGAGTTACCCACAACTAAGCTAAATAAAAAAGTATCCATCATTTGCAAAAAAAATATGTGTGCCATTTTTGGGCTAGTCTCTTCCAGTTAGGTTCAGTTTTCACATACATGCTACAGAAATAATAAACCTCATTCCTGAGTTATGGCATAAGGGGATAATGATCTACATTGCATGAAGTCTACTCGTATGTGAGTGTTTTGATGTTTAGCTAGAGATGAGCTCTGACTAAAGCTTTTACCACATTCTGTACATCTGTATGGTTTATCTCCAGAGTGGATTTTCTGGTGCCTTATGAGGTTTGATGATTGACTGAAGCTTTTTTCACATTCATTACAGGTATATGGCTTTTCTCCAGTATGTGTCCTCTGGTGAACTTTAAAACAATATAATTTCCAGAAGCCTCTTCCACAGTCATTACAATAGTATATTCTTCTTTCTTTGTGAGTCCACCTCTCATCTATAAATTCAAAGCAAGTGTATGGCATTTCGCCTGCATGAATAATCTGTTGTACAATTGGATTTGTCAGATGATGAAAACTTCTTTCATATTCCAAATTTCTTCCAGGTGTATATGTAGGCTGGGTTCTGTGATAGCCTCTTGGATTTTGCTTGATTTCACAATGCATTCGCTTAGTAGAATATTGAGCAGTCTTCTCTCTTGGTATTACTGAAACTGGTACACTTCGCTTCCTTTCGTTACAGAATTCTTCGGAAGACTTCCTTATGCTTTTTATAGATCCATCTTCTGTTAAAATACAATTAAATTCCAAATGTTAGAATTAATGAGGCATTATTTGTTCACATTGTAGATGAAAACCAAATATAGAAGCCTTTTTCAATTAGTGCAAATTTATGCTAAAATTACTAATGTGTCACACTACTATCAAAAAAGTGCCTTCTGTTCATTGTTAAAATCAAAAACACTAGATATCACAGAATGAACTAGATTTTTAAAATGACTATAATGCTATAACAGTATTAGTCCATGATAATTTAGTGAATCACAAACAAATTAACGTCTTAACATTTGCCTCCTTATACAACATTGTTACCTTAGTTTGATTTAAGAGAAAAGTATAACCCTGCAGAATTCACTAGTGTTTGTGGAATCTTTTTTATGTTGCATTACATGCAGTGAACTTGCAAGCTGATCACTAGATTGTAATTTCCACTTTCCACTTGAAAAACGAAGTGTGCTTAGTTGTCGGAGCAATATACAAGAAAAACAGGAGCAAGCCCGTTAACCCAACTGAGACCGGGTAAATGTATTAACAAAGACAATGTCTCAACAGGGGAAGTAAATAAGGGGACCAATCAATACACAATTCAATCAATAGCCAGGAGGGACAAGAGAGACCAAAAGATTGAGAAAGTAAACAGGTTTTATAATTGAATACACAATTGGTATGTATAATTTGAAATAACCATAACATACATATGTGCACTGACAGTGAAGTGAACAAGTGAACGGCGCAGTGACATAAGTGTTAAAGTGACAACAAGGTACGGCAAAATAATTCAAAAAAATCCAGGGTCGAGGAGGAATGTATATACAATGAATAATGCGCACATAATATTTAAGATCACACAGGACCCTTTAATTGGCCGCAAATAATGTTGTCCGGTCGACGACGTTTCAACCTCCTTACGTTGAGGTCATCATCAGGACTATGGTTATTGAATTATTTAAAAATACCTGTGTAGGGGGGTAAGAAAATCACCATCTCATAGCTAATTGCAGGAAAGTGTAGGACAAATAAATCTAGTCCGTCAAATTAGCTGCGTATCTTCTGGTGTCTATAAATGACACAGGGAAGACGAGGGCCCACAAAAATCCTTTGAAGCATATAAGTTGCTCAAAAAAGTTGTCGGAGCAATGCAATCTTAGTTTGATTCTTAGGCTGCCAGTATGGTTTCTGCAAACATACATTTAAGTGCAGGGCTATTTTTTATTAAGTCTAAAAAATACGGATTTTAATATTTTTGGAATGTTACTACATTATTCCAAACTTTATTTCAGAATGACTTCACCACTTGGCAAGAGTAGACCATGTTTTTTGTAGATTATTAGGATCTGGATATCTTAGTTGAAAGGCCCTGAGAGCAGCCCTTTACAGCTAGAAATCTTGGGGTATAGGATATGTAAGATCTTTGATTTAGATGTATAAGAATTAAAGACTCTCAAGTCTTTTGCTACCATATTAGCAAGCACATCTTTGCTCTGTGCACAAGCTATTAGTGAGCAAAGTCCCCTAATTCTAATACTTATGAGAATTAGAATACTGTCTAGCTCTAAAGGTAAAATCTAGAATGATACACTTCATCTTTTACTCAGAAGCTGACAATGTGATGAAAATACTGTGGATAATATATGCTAGCTCTTAGTTCTGTCAGTTGAACAATTCAAACTAGTCATATGAAAGCTTAACACACGCAACAATTTAAGAAACCCAAAATCGGCCTGGATTAAGAAAAAAATATCAGAAGTGGTAGAGGGCAGTATAATGATCATCACATATCACACATCTTAAAGTCAACTACCTTGAGGTAGGAACCACATATTCCTATTTAGTATAAGTACAAATACATTTCAGAAATTCAGTTTAAGACTTCTTTTTAAGCAATGTTCAAGCACAAGTGGAAAAAAAGAGATCAAATGAGCTACTGCTTTGTCCTCCTTGTTTATTGGCAATTAAATCATTAACTAATTTTCTATTGTTAGGTCTGGTTTACTACACAGCAAAGAAATATGCTTATTTGCAATTCTGAAAAAATGACATATATGACATACTTCAGATGCTTTGAAGAGTAAAGGAAGAATGATGATGTAAAAATATTCATTGTTCTTTGATTTATTTGTAGAAAGAATTGGTGGTCTACTTAAAACGTGTTAACGCGGCAAATTGCTACTTGTGTCGATGATGTTACAGTATTATATACTTATGATGGTCTATCAATATTTTTAACTGTGGTTGGATTGTCACTGTGAATGTCTGTATTTTGCACTGACTGTATGCATTTTCTATGCACATTTCAAGAAAACAATGAATAGCATAAATGCGGTTTGTCTTGATGTCTTGCATATCTTTTTCTGCCTGCAGAAACTATGCAAATTCCTCGGAAGACATGAGAAGGAAAGACCCGAATAGCTTGTGCTGTGATTTACCACTCTAATGTGGCATTAGCATCTGATAAACTATACTAATGTGGCATATGAAGTTTTTATTCAGAGTGCTGTTTCAAATGAGCTCATGCCTTCAAAGAAGTGTTCTGGAATCAGGCATTTGCTCAACAGATTTGATATTATCGCTATATTGCCTGATTGAAATACCTCTTCATTAAGTCATCATTGTCACAGTGACTCAATAGGCTTGACCTCCCTCATATCCCATCCCAGTAAATTCCAGCACCTGGTCCATCATGTGTGAAAAGATATATAAACACTGGCTAATGAAAAAGCCAATCAAAATAAAATGATGACGCAGTATTTTCCACTGTTGATTTCAAAATGTTAGTATGAAACACACTTAACGCCTCTGAAGGAAGGAAAGTGAAAATAAGTGAAAGTCAACATATTAAAGACAAGATATATGTTCGAAACCTAGTTCAGTTAGTGGATGCAGATTGTAGAGCAATAAAGGGTGCCAGAATACTGCTTACATGCCAAACATCTTGCTTTTAGTTCTGTGCTTTCATGATTAACAAATCAGTGTTTTTGGAAGTTGTAGTTTATGCTTACTCCTGTTTAACACATACAGTGATTAAAATCTGTAAATGGAAAAGCCAGGACAGAACAACAGTATATGGGATACATGGAGTGATCTGGCAACCTCAACTGCGTCTTATCACACATTATTACTAGAGAGCTGCAGTGATGTTGATGTATTAGAACACCAAAGAGGCAAAGTAAGGCATGAAAATGTGGAGTATACTGTGTTATTATTTACAGATGACCAGCCCATTCTAAAGAGGGCACACATTGTATGGATATAAAGACCGTAGTGTTCCATCATCCTAAATTATTGATTTTTTCAAGGAGATGTGATGATTGAATGGCTGTTAACACCGTAGTCTTTCCCCCACCTTAAATGTGATTTGCCGGCATCACTAACTATATATTTATTTCTCCAGTAGCCATGTGAATATATGTGTTGTTAATCGTACAGTGCGAATCTAGATTGAAAGTCCTGAAACTGTGAGATACGAAGACTGGAGAAAGGTGGTGCTCCTTGAAGGGTTGTTTTAGGCTTTTTTTCTTAATTGTAAGAGAGTTGGTACTCTCTCCCTTGGTAATCTGATGTTGATACAGTTGTTGTTCCAGATCTTGGGGACATGAACAGAGAAGGTATGCCTTCTAGTTTTTACCTTTTTGCAATGTGTTGCCTCCAATGTGACAATATCCAGGCTCCTGATCTGGTGTAGTCGCCCAGAGATAGCTAGTTTGGCAGGTAAACTGGGGTGTGGTTGTTGGGAGCCATTGTCTATCGTTTAATGGGGGAGGGGTGATGTGGTCAAATTTATTTGAGCCCTTGATGAGCTGTGCCTCTGCATGAAACATACATTTCAGGGGTATCAGAGTGGTGCAGGACATACCGCTGAGCACGGGTTTGCCTCTGTCCAGGTGGGAGAGGACTATGTCTTGTTTGGCCGGGAGCAACAGCTTCACTTTCGTCAAGAGGGAGAGTTAGAACCAACGGTCTTGGTCTTATTTGCAATGTGTTGCTTGAATAAGAGGTCTGTGTTGAGTGTAAATCACAGCGATTCTGCATGGTGTGTCAACTGATTGGTGTGTGGCGTAAGGATTGAATCTGTTTTTTATGCTGTTTGAAAACAGTAGTCAGTCAGCCTTTATTGGATTTAGCTTCAGGAAGTTAGTTGACATGCAAGATTGGATGCCTTTGAGGCAGGATTTGAGCTTCTAAAAGTTGTTGGGTGACGGTATTTTAATGTAGAATTGGATATCATATGTGCATTGATAGATGTTGATGCTGATGCCTACAATAATGGATCTGAGCGGTTGCATTTAGAGGTTAAAGATGATAAGGAAAAGAATTGAGCCTTCTGGTAATCCAAAGAAAATGGGGAATACCTCTGATCTTGAGAAACCTGTTTGCATGAGCTGTTCCAGTGGACGTGGTAGGATGTGACCATTTTAAGGTAGTGTCAGAAAATTCCATGCAGGTTTACCGGGTGTTGATCACAGTTGGACAGTCAACTTTGTCGAAGGCTACAGAAAGGTCATGCATGACCAGGAGGCAGGGGTCATTCTGGTCAATGAGGAGGATGTAGTTGACTACTTGAAGAGTGGCCATCTCGGTGCTGTAGCATGGTCTGAAGCCTGATTGCCAGCCCAGTCGAAGTTTATTACTGTAGATGTGTTCCTGAAGTTGGGTGGCAACTGCATTCTTGATGATTTTCCGTATGGAAGAAAGACAGGTAATACGGTGGAAGTTGGTCAAATTGACTGGTTCAAGGGAAGGTTGTTTTTTAGTAGAAAAAGGACCTATCTTTAGGGTATCTGGAAATAGGAATTCTACTTGTCTTAGGGAGGTGTGCCGAAAATGTAAAGAAGTGGTGTGAGAGCCTTTCATTGAGTGATTTGATTATGGAAAAAAGAAGGATGTCATCTTGATAGGATGTTTCCTTAAGAGAGTTCAGGATATTGGAGAGATCCATGTACGTGACTAGATTGAAGGAAGCTCATTTAGAGAGTGGGGGATGGCTGCAAGTGAGTGGGCTTTGGGAGTGGTAATTATGTTGAATTTGATTTTGTCGATCTTGGTGAAGAAGAGGTTGATGGTGTTGCATCTTTAGACTGAAGCAGGAACTGTGAGTTCTAGGAAAGGATTGCTGTAATGTTTGACAATCTTGAAGCTACCTTTGCTTCTGTTGGTTGCCTCACTGAAGGTGGTCTTGCACTTAGAAGCTTTAACTGTAATAAGGACGAATTCGTCGAGTAGAGTGAGGCCTCAAGGAGTTTTGAACGCCTCCATTTCTTTTCCTGTTTTTGTATACTACATTTATTTTGGTTAAGCTCTTAAGTGTTCCAATGTAATTAGGTCTTTGGTGTAGTTTATCCGGTTTTCAGGGATTTTAGCACTCAATGTGAGTTGTGGTACCTTGTAGTGGAATTATATATGTTCGGGAAGAGTAGTGACACTTGTGGTGCACTGAAAGTGTTCTGGCAATTTGTTTAGTTCTTGGGTTTTTTCAGATTGATGTCTTTGATGGCATGGTAGGTTATTTTATTCTTTCCTCTCTGTCCATTACTATGTCCCTTCTTAAACTCCAAAATCTATAAATGGGCTTTTGGACGTGTTGTTTCTGACTACATGAGTGCCTGTATATTTGTTGTCTGCAAGCATATAAGTGACTCTTTGTACATGGATGTCTGCATTTATGTTTTAAATTGTTGCATCTGTGACAGCGTAAGCATGGTTACCTCTATATCTGTTGATCTATGTATATGAGTGTTTGTCTGTCAATCTCGTATATGATTGTGTACATGAATGTCGAATGGTGTGGATGTTTGTATGGTTTAAAATAAAAATATTTTCATTGATACATTTTCTGAGAATACAAAACTTTGCAGTAAGAACGAAGAGCATCGTAAAGCAGTAATACATGGATTCAAATCAGCACTGGTACAGTTACAAATTAGGACTGGCACTGTCACCACAAGACAGCACCTGTTATGCACTTGGACAAGTGTAGTCTCTCCTTCCCTTTCATTAATCTATGATTACCGGTTGAGGTTCGCTAGATTCTCCTCTCATCTCCAGTCCATAATATCTCAGCCAAGGGCCCCTAATCTTGGAAAATTTCTTTGAGCACCCTCTCGCTTTGTATGTTACCTTTTCTGCCCCCATATAAAGGTCCATGCCTGTTCTCGATTCAGTCACTGCGGGGGTGTTTGGAGCGCCCCAATATTTAGCAATTACCCTTTTGACCACCACTAGCCCTAAGTTACATAGTATAGGTTTGTGTCTGGGGACATCAACCTCTGAGGGTATACCCAGAAGGGCATACTTGGCATCCCTTGGTAGCTGTGCCCCCACAATTTTTTTAAGTTCATCTAGTATTTTGGTCCAGTATGATTGTATGTGGGGGCATTCCCATAGTGTATGGATGTATGTCCCTCTTTCCGCTATACAGCGGTGACACCCGGGAGCCTCACCCTCCCGATTTTATGGAGGCGAGCCCTATCAAAATATCCCCTGTGCAGGATTTTAAATTGTATCAGCCATAACCTTAGTTTAAAAGGCACCTCCCTCGGATGCATTAGGGCGGCCTCCCAGTCCACATCGTCTAGTTCGCCCGTAGTGATATCCCATTGGGCCCTTCAAATTGTCAGGGATGTTAATTATTAGGGTCGTTTACATCCATGATATAGCTTTTGGGTATTTCTCCTAAGAGTAGTCTTCCCTCCAGGGTTGCATATTTGGGTATGGCAGATATATCTACTCTCTCCACCCTCCATGCGTGTTGCAGCAGCAGGTATTTGTACCTTTGGGTATCGCTCAGCTGGTATTCCCATTGGAGGGAGCTGAATGTAATCAGGGATCCTTCCTCCAGGAGGTCGCCCAACATAGATATCCCGATAACATCCTATGGCCCGAATCCCTGGAGTTTCCTCAATTCTGGCAGGCATGTGCCTTCCCATAGTGGAGTTTCCCTCATAAGTCTCTTCTCCTCATTTGTTGTTCCGCCCCTCTCCAGGCCTCTATTGTCCTCTAGGTAGCTGGCAGTCGTTGTCAATCCCATATATGTAGTGGAGATAAGTGTGTGTTTGGAATTGGAGCCTTTCCAGGGCATAGGTTGGGTGGTCATCTGGTAAGTGTCCCCATGCGTTAATGGCTATCAAGTGGGTTGCGCTGTCATACGATCGTATGTCTGGGAAGGCCCTACTGGATAAAGGATGGATTTGTCCCAATTAATTCTATACCCTGCATGGGATCCGTATTCCTCAAATATTCTAAGTAAGATTGGAAATGTCACGTTAGGGTTGGTGACATACAGGAGGATGTCATCAGTGTAAAGTGAGATCTGTTCGTCTCCTAATATCTCCCCATCATCTCTGAATCCTTCTATATCTGGGTGGGCTCAGACTAAGCATGCCAGTGGTTCCAATATTAGGGCTAAGAACAGCAGGGACAGCGGACAGCCCTGACTGGAGGCACGATCCACCGGAATATCTGCCAACATCACTCCGTTGACAAGTACCCGAGCCCACAGTGAAGTGTATAGTAAATCTACCATGCCAAAAAGACAGGTGCAAATCCTAACTTCATTAGTACATGATATTCCTTGCGAGTGACTGCGATCTGGCGTAGGATGAGCTGATCGGTGCGCAGGCCCACATCTCTCTCCAACTCTAAGAGCCTACCCTCCAGAGCTTTGATCTCCTGAAACCCTTTCTTCCTTATATTATATTTTGCACCCTATCTTGTAGTACAGTTTTGTAAGCCTCCCAGAGGACCACCGCTGAGGACACTGAGCCCTCATTTTCATGGAAGTATAATACAGTCTACTCTGATTTCGTGGGCAACTTATGTGTCACATAAATACCACGCATTGAGCCTCCACACAGTCTGTGTTTAACAGGGTCGTCTTCCCATTGTAAGCCACAAGGGGGAGTGGACTGATAGGCCCCTTGATAAGTATTCCGCTTTGTCTACCGTCCCCATTTCTCCCGCCGCGGTAAGAAGATAGTCCAGCCTTGAAAACACCTTGTGGGCACCTGAGAAGTAGGAGTATGTGTGGCCAGTAGCGTGGTGTTGGCACCAGAGGTCGGTCAAACCTAATGTATGTCAGAACCCAGCCAGTGGTGTAGTCCCTTGTTGTCCGAGTACCGCACTCGTGCAGTCTATGTGGGGGTCTACTACATCATTAAAGTCCCCTACACTATGTGTCAAGGAGTCAGATTCCAGCAATATCTCTGCAACCTTGTCAAGTGTTCTGTTGCAGTTGAGGGGGCATGTAAACACTAACTAAGGTGAGTTCCCTTCGACCCCAGGTCCCCTGTATTGCAACAAACGTGCCATTGGGGTCTATCTAGGTTTTGTGAGTATGGGAGTAGGGCGTCTTTCTAATAAAGATGGTGACCGCTCTGGATCCAAAGGAGGATCCGACATGTGCAAGGGTTGTGTATGTACCTCTCACTAGGAGGGTGCAATGAGTACCGTGAATGTGTGAATGTGTGTTTTCTGGAGGAGGACTATATCGGGTTTCAATCTCTTAAGGTATTGAGCCACCAATCCCCTCTTGATCTAGTGTCCAAGACCGTTGACATTCCACGTCATTATTGACTATCCTCCCTCACCTTGTTCATGTGAGAGAGCTCCTGCAGTGTCTTGTGTTTGCATAGTGCCACAAATATGGGTTTACTTCTCTACACTCTGTTTCAATATCTCTTCGTTCCATTGCAAACAAATCATTGTGTCATCTTGCAGCTCTGCACGTCCCTCCCACCATCCCTGCCCAAGCACTTTCCCTCAACTGTCAACATGACAATTGTGTCGCAGGTTAAGCTTGGGAGGTCTGTATCGCCCCCCCCAAACCTTCTCCCTACAGGAGAACCAACAGAAGAAAAAGGGTTGTGTATTTAAAACACTAAAACTTGACCCCTACTGGGTATGGCTCATGAGTCTCAAAAGGCACCTAGTGCCTTCTTACTGTCTTTTTGGCCTCCGATGGGCCCGTGCATCTCATCCTTCCTCGCTTCCTTCTTGTTTTTTCTGTTGAGGGATTTCTTGGGAGGCGATGTCCAAGCTTGGTTCCTCCAAGTGGGTAATATTTTGCAGGAGTGGGTGATCGCTCTCTGTTTCTGCTGAGTGTTCCCATTCTGATGGGTCTGAGGTGGCTCGTCTTCTACCTCTGCCCTTGGATTGTTTCCTACCGGTTGTTACCTGCATGAGTCCATCATCCATATCTGAGGTGTGGGCTGTTTACTCTGGACCTCGATCTGGTCACAAAGGAGTGTCCAGGCATAGCTAATCCATCCAGCCCGGTCGGCGTTTCAATTTTTGCCTCTGTGATATGGGCCCAGCGCCCGTCAGCGGGTACGGGCGTGGGGTCCCTGCTAGTTCATTTCTGTGTTTCAGAGGAGGGCGTTCTTCAATTGTGTTCCATGACTCCTCCGGCGTCTGGAAGAAGAATGATTTGCTCTGGAAGATGACCTTAAGTTTTGCTGGGAAGGGCAGCCTGTACTGGATGTGGAGATTTAGCAGTTTTTCTTTGACAGAGTTAAAGGTTCTCCTTTGTTTCCGAACTTCCCAGGAGTAGTCTGGAAAGACCATTATTTTGGTGTCGGCGAGCCGGACCTCCCCAATTGGTCTCATCTCCCGGACTATCAAATCGCGGTCTTGGTGATTTAAGAAGCGAGCTATTAGAGGCCATGGAGGTGTTTCCACTGGTAGTCTAGAGCTGGGCATCCTGTGGGCACGCTCAATTAGGAAGCATGATGAGAACTGGGCCATCGGCAGGGAGTCCCTGAGCCATTTGTCCAGAAAGGCTCACACGTCTGATCCTTCAATTCATTCCAGGAAGCCTATGAAACGTAGCTTGTTTCTACGTGCTCGGTTTTCTGTGTCATCTACCTTCCAGGTGATCTCCTTCATGGAGTTTGTGAGGTTTGTGACTTCCTTAAGCAATGTATGGGATACATCCTCGACCTCTGATGTGTGTTATTCCGCCTGTGTAACCTTTTCGATACATTGCGTAAATCCTGACGTAGTAGGGTTACATCAGAGCGGACTTCAGCTATTCTTCCTTCCAGCACCTCTCTGGAGGACTGTACTGCCTGCAAGAGGATCGCATTGGCTGGCATGGATAGATTTTCGCTAGCTGCTCCGAGAGGGGGGCCAAGACCTTCACACATCTGTCCATTTCCCCCTGTTTCGGTGGTTTCAGCTTCTTATCTCTAGCAATTGAAGGTGGCTCTGTTAGAGCGCACTTCGTGTTGATTGTGTGACTGGGCTATGTCTGATTGATAATGTTATTTCAGGCTACTGCACGCTTATCTGACTGTAGGTAAGTTTGGGTATATGTACCGGACCGGTGGTCTCAGCTGTTTTTGAAGTAGCACCCTGGGTCTCCTCTTAGGTTGGGTTTCTTTGAGGGGCTTCTGGGGTGTGTGTGATTCACTGCTCAGAGTCCGTTGCCTGGAGGTGTGTCTCTCTCCTCCGGGACTCAGCCCAGGACCCGTCTCTTCCCCACAGATAGGGATGTCAATTAGGAACTCAGTATGTCTGATGCCTTGCTGTGAGTCTCTGGCATGGGTCCCTTCTATCCACACCCATCTGGGGTGTTAGTCACCCAGGTCTCAGGATCCTTCCCGCGCTCAGTTTCGTACACCTCTTGTTGACTCCTGTAGTTTCCCGTTAGCCCCTATGATGCCGTAATTCAGTGCTGCCGCAGGACCCGGGTGGCTTCCTCGTATTTGGGTCTCACAACGTTGGGGACGCCCCTCCAGGTCTTTCCACCTGGCCCAGGGACCAGCCTCCCACTGTCCGCCCAGCAGGGTGGGACGTTCCGACGTGCTGGTCTCCTGGGCGTCTGGGCCTCCGTGTGTCTCCGCTGGTGTTGCTGGGATCGGTTCTGTTCAAGAAGGGTGGTCAGGGGGAGGGCCCCCATGGTCGACCGCAGAGGCACCCAAGTCGCACTGACCTTGAGATTCCCACTCAAGTCTCTCATCTGCTGGCTACTCCTCAGGATGTCGGAGTGCCCACTCCCTGGTCAGCTTCCACTATAGGGGTCCAGGTCGTGTCCCCGCTGGGCTGGCCGGGTGCTTCTTAGTCCATATGTTAGGGCTCTGGCACTACCCTGCACAGGCCCCAAGGCATCCTAGCAGTGCCGCCCCTTTCTTCTGAAGAGCCCCATTAGGACCCCAAAAGGCCCCTGATTCCCCAGCCCCCAAGTGGCCACGCAGCCCCTGTTGCCCGCATGGACCCAGGCTGGCACTTTGAGTTTCTCCGATGCAGCAGAGGAGAGGCTACAGCCATCTAGGTGGGCAAGATGTCCGTCACTGCTCTGCCACCGGCTCTACCTGGGACGTCACGTGGGCAATGAGTCTTCCTGCTCCTCTCCAACATGTGGGTATGATCAGTGGCAAGGTGTTGCCTCTTTGAAGTGAAGACACCAGTTCCACGTCCCGCTGAGGTCCAAGTTGGAGCTCCTGTATTTTAGTCTGCTGGATCTCTCCCTTCGTTGTGTCCAACTTGCTCTCCCACACAGATGGCAGGGCGTCTCTCCGTTCGAGAACTGGGGCCTCGCCTAGCTCAGCACTGTTACGGTTTTGGACCATTTTCTTCCCTGCGCCTCTTGGGAGTGTGACCCTCTTCTACCTGGGGTGTATTGTGGCAATCTTCGAGGACCCCCTGCTCTTATGGCCCACATTTGACTGTGCAGTCCCTATGCTCATTTCCGTGGCACCACCGTCACTCCTGATGGGGCTACTTGGGTGTTGGATCCCCCGGCTTACCTCTCTAGTGCGAGTGGGATCTGCTGCGGGACGCCACCATGTTGGACCGCGGCCTCCGATTCAGAAATGCTCTCTGTTAATTTTGGAGCTCCCTTACTACGTTCCTGTATTTCACTCATCTCTCCACCTTCATTGTCTCACCTCCAACACTTGCATATAGGTTTCATGGGTGGATGGCGCTTTGAAGGCAGGATTGTAGACAGGATTAAATTCGGGCCACCGGAGCCTCTGGCAAATATGGCTACTCAGCCATGTTGTTGGCCACGCCCCCCGTTTGTATGTTTTTTAGCCTAGGTAGATGTTTGTAGAGTTGCTAGTCTTTTTATGTATAGATCATTCAATCTATCAATTTTCTCTCTGTTCATCGATGTGTGCCTTTATGTGTTGCCTGTTTGGGTATGTGTGCCTCTGTAGAATGTCTGGAGACATAGGCGGCTATATTTTTATTGATGTGTGTGTGGGGGCACTGTGCAAATAATGTGAGATATTATGTTTTGTAAAATGACTGCACACTTTTAGATAGTGTGCCTGTTACCAAGACTCTTCTAGAGTACTCCCATCATGTTTAGGCTCATGTCAACTGACGGGGCATAGCCATTAAGGAAATAATGTTGTTTAACTGCTAACTTACAAATAGAAATGCATACGTCATTAGGCCATTAGAAATACATGCAGTAGTTTTCTATATTGCTTTTAGAGTAAAAACAGAAGATATTGATTAGAGGACTGGCACACACATATATTTTACTAGTAAAGAGCAGACTGTGGCTCACGAGATTCATTGCTCATTCTACTGAATGGTATCAAACTGCACAAAGGCTAAACTAGCAGAGAATACACTTGTAGTTCACAAGCACGTGTATGTACGCAGCTGGTACCCTGAGCTTCTGTGTTAGTAGAAATACTGCATTGAACTGTGTGCACAGACAATATTATGCTATTGGCTTCTTAATATGTATCCACTCTAGACCTTCAAGCATTTCAGCTGCATAGTTGGATTTCAATGATATCAGCCTTCTTATATATTTGAGCTGTTTATCCCCCCAACTGTGCATTTCAACATGTGCAAATGTTTAAACATTTTGTGTGTGTTTAAAACCATATCTGCTGAGATTCAAACTAAAGTATATTGGAGTAGGGATGCAAGTTTCACGAGGTTGCAGAGGAAGTGATTTCTCTATATCAGGGAAAAAATATTAAAGTGTGGAAATTTTTTTTAAATATGTCCATACACAAAATTCTTTTCGATAATTTGTGATCCTATGTTCAATTCACACGTCCTTCTAGAAATGTAGGATTGTGTATATTTCCATGAACAGAAATGTGAGTTTTTACCTTTAAAAAACAGAGACTACATGTACAAACGATGCACTATTTTACTGACAACCAAGCACTACCACCATGTCTTATGTTTTATTAAATATAAGATGACTGATATGTTAATTGCTTATTTGCAAATCCTTCTTGTATGTGCTACAAATTCAACAAACTGAAATTGCATTGAAAATACATAAAGATTCTAAAATATGTTCATAGGGATATAGCTAAGATGAGTAGATGACTGACTATTTTTATTAAAACATTGATTACTTATCTTTTTTTACAACATTGATTGGCTAATGACAGAGAAAGGCTATTTGCATACCTTTCTGTTCACGAACCAGTAAGCCAGGAGACAAGCAATCATAATATGCCATCATGCCACATATTTACATCTTTTATAAAACCTAGGAATGTGTTTTGGCATGATGCTATTTGGTTGCGGTTGACGATTCCACAAAGAGTGAGGGATGGTTACGGAGTTGGACATACCCCAGTACAGTACCTTGGTGGCATTAAGAAAGACAAAGACGATGCAAAACACAATGGAGGTGAGGTGTTGCAGAAGCCGGTGCAGCGTTGGTTCTTACAGTTGCAGAGGAGGTGAAGCATCGGTTCCTTACTGCTGAGTGTGACCATGGCTCTGGTGGAGGCAGCGGAGCTGCATTGTAGAAGCCTGTGGTGCAAAGCGCGGTCGATCCGTTGGGTGGGACCATGGCTTCAGAGGGGCAGACTGGCACCGGTTTCAAAGTCGATTGCCTTTGTTTCTTCTTGTTGCACCAGAAATCACTTCCAAGGCCCAGGAACTGGATTTGGCACCCCTTGGTAAGTCAGGCTCACAGTAAAAGAGCCCAGGTACTGGTAGGTGAAGTCTTTGATGGCTCTGAGACTTCATAACAGGAGGCAACCTTAACTTAAGCCCTTTGAGAACCCTGGAAGCAGGATGCAGAAAGCAAGTCTAGTCCGTTTAACAGGACAGAAGCAGCAAAGCAGCAGACCAACACAGCAAAGCAAACAGAAACGTTGGAGATCCTCCTGACAGCTATCCAGCTCTTCTTCCTGGCAGAATGTCCTCAACTCAGATGTTTTCTGAGTATATGGTGTCAGAGGTTGATAGAGCGGACAGGCAATCCCACATGCTCTGACGCTAGCGTGACTGCTCCACCCCCTCGTCTCACAACTCAGCGGCCTCAGCACTTTCCATCATTACTGCTGTAGTTTACATCAAGTCCCTGTGTTGCTTCCTGATCCATTACTTCGGTGACGTCCACCCCCGATCAGGTACGTTGATGCGGTCTTCCCGCAGGAGAGGGGATCTGTGGCTTTCCACTGGGCTCGAATCAGCTAACGAAAATAGATGGAGGAAAGTTTGAAGGCTGCTGGACCTGGCGCAAGTTCATCTCGTATCTTGATGGTGGTAAGTGCCGTATTCCAGCGGGGCCTCACTCACTTGCTAACTGGTTAAAAGGAGCTCTATTCTACTGCTGTCCATACTCTTCAAATACTATGAACAACTTTTGGATAATATCTTCAGTGCTATATTTTGCTTCTTGTGCAGCCACTGTTACTTGGCTGGACGTTTAAATTTGTCTAAAACTTACCAGCTGCACCTCATCCTATTAAGACTGGCAGGGGGTACATTGTGAGCTAGGACCCAGATACTTAAGCCACGGCTGCATGGTAAGCATTGCGCTCCAACGCAGAGAAGTACTGATCCTTTTTAGAAAACTTTAGCTGCCAAAAAGGGAAACACCCCCTAAAAAGATAGCACTAGACTGATGAATTATCTGTCTTTTGTGCCCTTAACTGTCTACTACAGTGGGCATAAAGCTTGGGTGGCATACGAAGGGAACCTCCACGTTTCATGCCAGTGGTAGATACCCCAAGGAGTTTACTTCTGATGAGGGTCCTGGGAGTGGGTCGATAGGAAGAGCCTCAAAAGGAGGGGAACAAATATATACATGTGAACTTTACAGCTGGATATAATGGGGAAGAATTTAAAAATCTCCAACATGATAGCCAATGTGGACACTGCGGTGAGCCTTAAAGCCAAACTACGAATAGCTCACATGAAGTCAGTGCCAGCTGCAGCAAGAGCAGAACGCAGCTTAACCTCACGACAAGTGTCAGCAGCAATCTCATGCCCTTTGAGTTCAGACGAAAATATAATAGAGTGTGGAGTAGTGGCTGGAACTGGGGTTCCAGTCACGGAGACTATCCGACAAGGGTGGTGAGACGAGGATGCAGGGCTTGAGGAAGAACTTGCCGTACTAAGTGTAGCCCCAGAAATTTCTAATGGAAGCAGTCGGACATCAGAAGGGAAAGAGGAGGGGCCAAGCAAAGAGGCAACTCAAGGGGAGAAAAACATCAGCCCCTCACAAGAGGATTCAAATGAAGGTTCCATCAGTCGGACCCAAGGGAAACCAAAGTAGTATCCTCTATTTACTAAAGCAAAAATAACATTAACTACACTGCAAGGGCTCTCTGCTGATACAACTCTCGTTAGGTGATCAGTCTTCTGTCTTACATCTGATTCTGACGGAAGAAATGGGTAATCGTCGATCACCTATGAAACAGAATAATGCCTCAATAGACTTTCAGTTAACAGCCTCAGCCTCCAATTGCACAAAAAACAGCAGTCACAGGGCAGTAAGAACAGTCACAGGTAGAGCCAGGTGGGCGAAGCAGGCATTAAAACAGTTGCAAGGAGATGGGGCTATCATACAATGGGACATAAAGACTATGTTAAGTCTTATTTTGGACGAAATAAGAGAATTAAAGGCAATACAAGTAAGCGAGATAGCATCCCTGCATTAACGTCTGTCATAAATGAGGACGCAGTCGGTAGCTTCCGGGCCAGAAAACAAGAGGCAGAGTACAGGATTTCTCAGCTCGAAGACCAAATGAATGTTATGTAGCAGCGATTTAACTTAGCAAGAAAGGAGAAATCCTCACTGGAAAGTAGGGTTGGCGAACTGGAAAACCATTCATGGTGCTCCAACCTGTGTCTGGTTGGGGTTCCAAAAGGTTGTGAGGGGACCCAAGTTATTCAATGGGTTGAGACATTTATTAAAAATAATGTACTGCCAGAGTTCTCAGGAGATCTTACTATTACTAGAGTATACAGGGTACTGGTGCAGCCATATCCCAACTCAAAGTTGCCACGGACAATCTTAGTGAACCTGGCTGACTTTCATGTTAAAGAGCAGATACTTACTAGAGCCATCCAGAAGAAACAATTTGCTACTAATGAAGTATCCAGTTACCATATTTTTTAAGACATGTCAGCAGTTGCACCACAACGTCGAAAGGAATTTGTTAAGCTCTTGTATTTATTTAAGGCACAGGCAGCAATTGCACAGCAGTCTAAGTTAGGGGTCTTAGTGAAAGAGAAATTTCACTTGTTTGCAAATTTGGACGAAGCTCAAGAGCTGTTGCAAAAAAAGTGTACTGAAAATAGATAAGAAATTGTAAGAACCAGTAAGCAGGCAGCGGAGTTTTAGGAATATGATTAATAATGGGGATGAAGGGCAGGGAACAGTTCACCCAGGGTGCAACACCATGGTACCCCTCAGGGGCGCCAACCAGGGGAGGGAGATAATGGATTTTGTGGACAATTCCCCTTCTTCCAGGGGAAGGTGTGTGAGAGAGAGTACAGGGTGGCGAGCACGTTCAGCAAAAAAGAGTAGAATCTTAGAGGGAAAGGTAATTTCAGGATATTTTTTTGATTGGGTCGTTTCAATTCCAAAGAAATAATTTGGGGGGGGGGGGATGTGTGTGAGAAGTTGGCCTGGTATATGCTGTCCACTAATTTTAGTGGGCACCCTGTACCAGTCCAAAGAACCCCTTATTGATTATAGGTTAAAGACAACCTTTATTGAAAACTATCCTAGTGGTAGGTATGGAGAGCAGCCTTCAGGCTAAGTCTTTTTTTACCAGTCTATAATCTCTTGAGTGCCTAATGAAAGACAATCACACCAGGAATATATATATATAAAATATATGTATTTATTTCTAAACACACCCTCCTAGGCTCTTTATGAGACTAGAGGTCAAAACACATAAGTTACACTTCAAATATGACAGCAAGAAGCACAAATACACGTCAGGCCCTGAGGGTGAGCCAAACCATATACTAAAATAGAGGTATAAGAACCATGGCTTAACTAGACACAAGGCCTACAGCCTGTAGAATCGCTGGGACCCCAAGGAACCACCCAAGGTAGTGACACAGGAGACCCACGGGGGCCGTGTGCAGTGTGTGAACACAGCCGCGATCTCCCGTTAGCTTCTATGGGGAAAGTCGCGGGTAAGATTTTTAAAGATTAGGGACACTTAGAAGTGAGTCAGGACCAAACCCTTTGGGACTTAGGAAGTTCTAGGGTCAACACACACAGGAGCACCGGAGTACTCGTGTTACCTCACCCAGAGAAGCTGGGTGCATAGGTGTCAAATGGTGTCGCGTCATCGATTTCAATGGGAGCTAGCGAAGAAGTGCTGCTGCCAGGAAGATGCGAAGTGTCTGAAGAGATCCAAGCCTGGATCGAAGATGAGCAGAACCTGAAAGCAGAGGGGAAAGAGTCTGGGTCACTAGCCAGTGACCAGGAAGGCGAAATGCAGATGCCCACCGATGTCGGGTGATTTCAGGTGAAGAAGGTGAAGCTTGAGTCTTCAGCCACGAGGACCAGGAGGTGTCGAGGACGACCAGGAGCTGGATTCGAGCTGTCCCACGAAGGATGTTGAGTGCTGCAGCGTTAGTGCCCGGATTGGACACAACAAGCCTTGGCAACAGCAACCCACGCAGAAACGAGAAAGATGCTTCGGTGCAGACCAGCAAAGTCTGTGGGACTCACCATTTGGTAGGGAGTTAGGGCACGTCTGGAGCAACCAGGGAAGCCCAAGGAAATTCAAAATTATGCCCTCAGGGACCCACCAGTCGACAGACTAGGGGTCGCGACGGGACCTCGAGACAAAACACAAAATGGCAGCCCACGGGTCACTCGGGGTGACTAGGCTGACAATCTACTGTGGATTCTGTGCTCGAGGTGGGGGCTACAAGTCAGCCCAAGAACGACTTCAAGAGACGTCGAGAAGTCAATACACTTGCAAAAGTGCACGGTTACCAGGAGTTCTGGTTCCACGCTACCCACGAGGGCTGTGGGTCTCAGCTTTGCTGGGAACTCGGGTCGGTCTCTGAGACGTCTGGAAATCCTCTTCCTGGGCTGCAAATACTTCGGAGTCCGGCGGGAGCTTCGGAAACGCAGACCGGCAAATTGCTTCGTTGGTGCCTGCCAAGCAGGGGTGTCACTCCTTGACCACAAGGGAGATTTCTTCAGTCCTCTAGTCTTGAGTAGAGCGTCGAAGTTCCAAGATTCAGCTTTAGAGTTTCGTCCAGGGATATCTAAAATTCGGGTTACAGAGGTTCCTTACTTATACCTAAGGAAAGGGTTGGACTAGCTCTGGGGACCCACCTATGGGAGGGTTTGGAAAGAGGGGTGGCTACACCCATTTCCTTTGTCCAGTTTCGCACCAGAGCAGGGGCTGGAAGCCCCTGAACCGGTTTGAGCTGGACTATACACAGTGCCCCCAGTGCAGGACTTCAAAGCACTCCGGAGAGTGCTCCCACCCAGCCCCAATACACATAAGCCTGTCTGGGAGGTGGTTACACCTCCCTGTGACAGGAAACCTATTGTCCAGGCCTCCCCTGCCGGAGTTTCAGTCAGTAGCAGGGGGCCAGACCCGTGTCTGTGGCTGCAGCATCCATTTTGTGATGCCAGGTGTTAGACATGGCACCTTGGCGTGAGTCTCCCTTCCACTTTTTGTTGCTGTGCCTCATGTGTTTTGCTGGTGTTGGCTGCTCAGAGCACTGTGCCACTGCCAACCAGTGCCACGGTGCAAGTGCTCCTAGTGTAACATATATATGTTGATTGGATTCCATGATTGGCTTATTTGGGTTGCTGTCAGACCCCAGTAAAGGGCACCAGGAGTGCCCAGGGCTTGTAAATCCAAATGCTGCTAGTGGGCTTGCAGCACTGGTTGTGCCACCCACAGAAGCAGCCTTGTAAAATGCAGGGCACGACAAATCCACTCGCCCGCTCGCATTTGCGAGGGAGAATTGATGAGGACGAGCTATTTTTAGGTCCTACTTGCCCTTTCTGGCGAGTAGGAAGAGAAACTAACTTTTGTCCTCTGTCTGTGAAAAGGAAGTAAAAGTGACAAGATAACAAGATTTAAAGGCATCTTTATTGCTTATTCCCTTTGTGAACAATAAAAATGCCTTTAAATCTTGTTATCTTGTCACTTTTGCTCCGTTTTCGGAGATGGAGGTCAAGTAGGTTGAAATGAGGTCGAGGGGATTTTCCAAGGCACTAGACCTGCAGGACTAGTACAATTTTTCGGATTTTTCGAGCCCTGAAATGTGTCTAAGGTCTGCCATTGCAGAACCTGCGTGCAGTCTGGTACTGTCATGTTGACTGGGCAAGTGCACCCACTTGCCAGTCCCTAAACCTTCCCTTTACTTCATATTAGTCACCCCTATGGTAGGCCCAAAGGCAGGTTGCATTGTAAGCATAAGGTAGGACAAGCCCTGATGTGTGTGGCATGTCCTAATAGTGAATTACAGCCATTTTCGTTTTTCACTATTGCAAGGCTACCTGTTCTCATAGGCAAGAATGGGCTGTTAGAATTGTTACATTCTATGATCCTAACAGACCCAGGGAACATGGTAGAAATTCGAGTTTAGTATGCCTGAACTCAGAATAATAAAATACATCTTTTAGTAAAGTTTATTTTAATATTCTGTGTTTGCAAATGCCACTTTTAGAAAGCTAGAATTTGCTTGCCTAACCATTTCAGCCCGCCTCTGCTATGATGTGTATCTGCTGTCTGGTTTCTGTGAGTGACAGGGCTGGGGGATTCCCGAGGGCAGGGCTAGGTAGCCTGGTGGTGAATAGAGAGATTTACATCCAGATGGGTGGAAGGAGTGCACCTGGACACTGAATAGGGCTGTGCTCTGCCACCACAATGCTGGCTCCACCTCCTGTGGAGCGTCTGATGTCTCTGCCCTGCACCCTGAATGGAAAGTCAGAGACATTTCAACAAAGTGCTCAGGAACTGATTCTGGCTGGGCAAAGGCCCCTCTACCCAGAGAAACAAAGGAATTAGGGGTATAAGTATTGGGAACCTGCTCCCAAGAAATTAGATCCTGCTTGACAAGAAGAAACCTCTGCCTGAGGAAAAGGAACTGGGAAAGCTGTAAGGAGGAGTACTGTCCCTGACCTGCGGGATTGGCCTGCAGTGGTTGCCTTGCTGCTAAAGGAGAGGAGAAAGACTACAAAAAGACTTTGCTTCAACTTGTGCTTAATGATCTCCAAGGGCGTGTGAGTGAGCTTGCCCTCTGAACGAAGTCCCAGGACCAGTGGACTTCATCCGCCTCGCAATCCGCTGCTAGAAACGCTGTTTTTAGCATTTGCTGAGGCCGGGAGCTGTGTACGCCTCGTACCTCCAATTCGTGTCCAGCTACGCGCTGTACCCCGCCTGTCCGCCTAAATCAACGCGTCCTACAATCCGTAGATCGCACTGTGACTGTCCGACTTCGCCGCGTACCAACGCTTCGCCTCATCGAGTCATCTTGGTTGGTACGACTCGCACCCTGCCGCTGAAGTTCAAGGCTGCCGCTCGCATCGAAAGGGGGAGTACGCACCGTACGTCCGCCTCGCACCGCAGCCAAAGACTGAAAGCCGCGGCTCCTACTGTACGGCTCGTACGCCGCATCGTAAAGTGAACGCTCGCGTCCAGGACCATCAGCCTCGCTCCCCGTGGCCCCCGCTCTACGCCTCGCACCGATGACTGCAACGAGTCGGGGCTCGCACCGTAAAAGGGCCGACAACGGTTCTGGAACACCTTCGTTTTACACTGCCTCATCCGTGCCGGACTCATCGAATTAAGGTACTGTGTATGACTCGCCCTGCATTTGTGTGCGCATCAGACCGGAGCGTCCGCTGCACCTGTTTGACTCTTTCTGGGCATTTTCATCACCGTGAGAGCCGGACAAAGGGTACGAATCGCACAGAACTCTAAAACCAAGCATTTTAACAAGAACTCTTCATTGCTAATAGTATTGTGGCCATTTTTGTCGTTGTTTGGTCTTGTGCGAAGTCTTTACATAAAAGATAACTATTTTTTATATAAATCTAGTGGTGTCCATATGTGGTGTTGTCACTGAGTTACTGTATATGTTCACAAATGCTTAACCTATAACGCCTCTGATATAAGTCTTGTCTGCTCGCGCCAAGCTACCTAGAGGGTGAGCAGGGGTTATTTTAAGAGGGTAATCCCCTTATCCTGACTAGAGGAGAGGGTCCCTGCTTGTCACAAGCACTACCTGTGCCAACCAGAGACCCCCAAATCTAACACCAGGGCTCTATTAAGTTTGTACCAGGTAACCCAGTACAGCCATGTCTCTCCCTCTAGAAAGATGGGACCATCCTCCCACACCAGTTACTGGTGTGGGAGTATGATTCCAAGGTGTTTGACACAAAACACGACATGTTTCCGTGCAGCCAGTCCAAAGGTAGCATTTACCATTTGGTTATAATGCACTTAAGAGTATATAGTCAGGCTGCACCACTGACAACCCCGGAGAAGAGATTCCGAAGGCTGCAGAGGGGCTCAGCTCATGCCTGGGCACCCTCTCACATATAACCAAGCACCCTACCTTCAGGATTGATAAGGCCTGCCATAGGGGTGACTGATAGGTTTGTATGTGCAGTGTTAGGGGAGGTATAGTGAACCTATACCTCAGTAAGGGGTGCATGCACCACCTTACCCAGGTTGCAGTAGCAGACCTGTGGTGTCATTTTGGGTGGCTTTTCAAGGGTGACATAATACATGCTTCAGCCCCTCGTAGGCCTCTGGGGTACCTATGCCCTGGGTACATAGTATACCATATACTAGGGACTCATAAGGGTACCTCAGGGTCCAATCTATGGTGTACCTAAAGTACATGCAAGCAATTTAAAGAGGAAGCAGCTAGGCTGGGGACCTGAACAGCAAAACTAAGTCAAAAACCATCAAAACACCAGGAATAAAGTGGGGGCAACCATGCAGTCAGATTCCACCTTCCTACAATGTGTCTTAAAGTATTACAGTATCGGTCCATGGATATGGAGTGTCCAAGAGGAAAAATATGGCGTTCTTATAAGATGGTTAACCTCTTCGACGCCGATGACGGAACGGTTCCGTCATGCACGTCGGTTGGGCTGTGCTTATGACGGAACCGTTCCGTCATGGCCCCGCCCGCGCTCAGATCTTTCAGCACCGCGCGGGAATCCGCGCAGCGCTGAAGAGGTTAACTTCTCTTTCTCCTCAAGCCCTATTTCTTCAGGAAACTCATCGACCTTTGACCCTTCCTGGTAGGTCGCTTCCCCGCCGCACAGCACCGCCTGTGGGTTGCCGCTGCTGAGTTAGGTTGGTTGCTATTGTTTTACCTATACTGTATTTCCGCCTCTGTTGTGCCCGTTACTGCTGTCCTCCCCGCTGCCTGTATTTGCTCTGTGCACGTTGTTTTCCCTCTGTTCCCCTTGCTGCCCCGTGTCTCTCTGCCCTTTTGCATTCTGTTTCCCACTTTGCCCCGGTAACCCTGTGCCCATTTTGCCTTCTGTGCCCTCATCGTCTCGCTCCGCTCCCGCCGCTGCGTCCCCTGCGGCCCCGCCCCCGACTGCCCATTCGCTGCTCCTCCCTCCCACCTCCCAGCTGCTCCTCCCTCCCGCCTCCCCATATATGCCGGCCGCTGTGCGGCTGCGCCGCCTAGGGCGAGCCCGTCTGCACCCGTCCTCGCCTGGACCGTGCTCAGTGCCAGAACCCCTGGTCGCCGCACCCGCCACAGGAACACCACCACTACGATTCCAGCACACTCCACGCTCTCAACCCCGTACGGACCCACACCTGCTTCAAGGCCGCCCCGAAACGCACACACGGTCCCTTCACCTGCCGGAACCGCAGCTACACCAGCCTCAGAACCGACGAACCACCCGCCAAAAAAGACTGCAACCACCTCCGATGCATACTACTGAACACCCGCTCCGCACACGCAAACACGCCGTCGAGTTCTGGGACCTTGACACAACATCCCCGGACGTCGCCTTCCTGACAGAGACGTGGATGAACGACTCCTCCGCACCCGACATCACCATAGCCATCCCAGATGGCTACAAGATCACCCACAGAGACCGCACCAACGGAGTCGGAGGAGGTATCGCCATCGTCCACAAGAACAGCATCAGGGTCTCGACTAGCACCGACGACACCCTCAGCACTGCCGAACACATGCATTTACAGATCCACACAGACCCTAACTCCACCCTCAGAGGCACCCTCTGGACCGACCACCGCTGCATCCACTTCACCTTCCAGAAACCCACCACACACCACCGCACCCAGCAGATCCCCCGCTGCTGCTGGAGTAAAATCACCGAAGATCAACTTCATGCAAACCTCGCTCTCAGCCCACCCACCGAACCCTCCAACACCGACGACGCTGCCTACAGCCTCAGATGCTGGATTGAGGACTGCGCCAACACCCTCGCCCCGCTGAAGAAACCCCCCTACAGAGACACCAGCAAGAGGGCCAGCTGGTTCACCCCAGAACTCCTAACCTCCAAACAAGCCTGCCGAAAGCTAAAGAAACAGCACAATGAACAGACCCCGGACAGCCTCGCAGCACACAAGGACGCCATCCGCAACCACCACCACCTCATCAAGGCTGCCAAGAGGACCTCCTTCAAGGACCGCCTTGACAACAATGCACACGACAGCAAGGAGCTCTTCAGCATTGTGAAGGAACTCTCCAACCCCAGCTCCAACACCAACGACATCCCGCCGTCGCAAGCCCTTTGTGACTCCCTCGCCACCTTCTTCCACTGCAAGATAGCAGACATCCACAACAGCTTCAACACCCAGACAGCCCCAACAGACAGCAGTATAACAGACTCTCCTCACATCATCGACTACGACCCCCTGCTAGCCTGGGCCAGCGTCAGCATCGATGACACCATCAAGACCATGAGCACAATCCACTCCGGCTCTCTGTCATATCCATTCCTGCACAACGTCTTCAACAAAGCAAGCAGCTCTATCGCACCCCACCTGCGCAACGTCATCAACCTCTCCCTCGAGACCGCGACCTTCCCAGAGAGCTGGAAACATGCCGAGAACAACGCGCTACTCAAAAAACCCAAGGCAGACCCAAGAGACCTCAAGAACTTCCGACCCATCTCCCTGCTCCTGTTCCCAGCCAAAGTCATCGAAAAGATCATCAACAAACCGCTAACCCCATACCTCGAAGAAAACAGAATCCTGGACCCTTCTCAGTCAGGGTTCCGCTGCAACCACAGCACCGAGACCGCCCTCATCGCCGCCACCGACGACATCAGGACCCTGCTGGACAATGGTGAGACCGCAGCACTCATCCTCCTAGACCTCTCCGCCGTCTTCGACACTGTCTGCCACCGCACACTACACGCACGCCTCTTCACCGCAGGGATTCAAGACAAGGCTCTGGAATGGACCACATCCTTCCTCTCAGGCAGAACCCAGAGCGTCCGCCTCCCCCATTCCGATCCGAAGCCTCCGAGATCATCTGCGGCATACCCCAGGGCTCCTCCCTCAGCCCCACACTATTCAACATCTACATGACCCCGCTCGCACACGTCGCCCGACAGCATGACCTCAACATAATCTCCTACGCCAACGACACTCAACTGACCCTCTTCCTCACCAAGGACCCCACCACCGCCAAAGCCAACCTCAAGGAAGGAATGAAGGCCGTCGCTGACTGGATTAGGGCCAGCCGCCTGAAGCTGAACTCAGACAAGAAGGAGGTACTCATCCTTGGCTCCAACCCTTTTGCCTGGGAGGACTCCTGGTGGCCGACGGCACTGGGAACAGCCCTGACACCCACAGACCACGCACGCAACCTGGGAATCATCCTAGACTCAACGCTCTCAATGACCAAGCAAGTCAATGCAGTCTCCTCCTCTTGTTTCAACACCCTCCGCATGCTCCGCAAAATCTACAAATGAATCCCAACAGATACAAGAAAGACAGTCACCCAGGCCCTCGTCAGTAGCAGACTCGACTACGGAAACGTCCTCTACGTGGGAGCCCCGACCAAGCTCATCAAACGACTGCAACGCATACAAAACGCCTCGGCATGACTGATCCTCGACGAACCACGCCACAGCCACATCACCCCCCACCTGAGAAACCTGCACTGGCTCCCCGTCAACAAGAGGATATCCTTCAAGCTCCTCATCCACGCACACAAGGCACTCCACAAGACCGGCCCTGCCTACCTCAACAGCCGTCTCTCCTTCTACATCCCCAACCGCCAGCTACGCTCCGCGGACCTCTCACTAGCAACCGTTCCGCGCATCCGAAGAACTACCACCAGCGGGAGATCCTTCTCCCACCTCGCCGCCAAAACATGGGACACCCTCCCACTGAGCCGACGACAGACCCAAGACCTGCTGACCTTCAGGAGAACACTCAAGACCTGGCTGTTCGATCAGTAGCAGCCCCTCCCCTACCCCCAGCGCCTTGAGACCCTCGCGGGTATGTAGTGCGCTTTACAAATATCTGATTGATCTCAAAACAAATACACCAAAGCTTTTTATCCCTAAATATTGCACTAGGGAATATTTTGCTTCTGCCGGGATGGCAATAAGAGGGATAGCCATTTATTTCGGGCAAGGGATAGATTGGGAGATTGCTCAAGTCTGGAGGGATCCCCATGGCAGATGGATAAGGGTTACAGCCGAGGTAAATGGGAATATTTTTAATTTTGTGAATTACTACGCAACAATTATAGATGATACTATAACTATTATGAAGTTCAATGATTTAGCTAGAGGGGCGGTGGGCCCTATAATTCTAGGGGGGGACTTTAATTTTGTTTAACACTTGGCAAGAGATATCTCGGACAAAACTAAAAAACAACTGAAGTCGAAGACTAAAAAAGCATTGGATGTATTGAAACAAGACTATCAATGAATTGATCCATGGCGAAGGGCCCATTCGGAAATCTCACAGTATACTTGCTATTCTAGTCAATTTCAGTCTGCCTCCCATATTGATTTATTTCTTATTTCCTGCTCTCTTAATTGTCTTAATTCTGAAAAACTTATTCTCAGATCATTCGCTGGTTAAAATTGAAACTGAAATAGATGCGAGAAAAAGGGAAAGGCCCATGTGGCAGACGGATCATCTTCTTCTTTCAAACCAACAGTGGGTGACTAGTATGAAAAAATAGATTAAATAGTTTTTTTCTGGAGAATAAGGGTACAGCAACACTCTTCTCTGTCTCAGGTGCTTTTAAAGCTACAACGTGGGGGCAGACGGTGGCCTTTACGGCCTCATAATCTAAAATTCGGAAGACACTTGTAGCAGAACTCCAATTGGCAGTTGATACTGCTTTAATGAAGAATAGTTCCTTGCCTCAATGCCCAATGGGAAGGCTTGCGGTAATGATGGCCTCCAATAGAGTTCTATAAAGCTTTTTCAGAAGAGCTAATACCGTTTCTGGTTGAGCTTTTCAACTCTGTGACAGGAGGCGAGGTCCCATCAACTTATAAAGAATCCATTATTGTTAGTTTTGTTAAGAAAGGTAAGAATCCCAGAGATATCAATTTGTACAGGCCGATCAGTCTGTTAAACACCGATTATAAGATTTTAATGAAAATATGGGAAAATCGATTTATTCCAGCAGCACAGAAGGTGATCCATAAGGACCAGACATGGTTTGTGGCTGGAAGGTCGATGTCATCTAATACTGGAGTTCTAGTTCATGCACTTGATTTCTTTCATACTAACTAAATTCCTGCACTTATAATGATGGTCGATGCTGAGAAAGTATTCGATCTTGTGAATTGAGATACTCACTTTTATGGTCTCAGAAGGATGGGGTTTCCTTCTCAAATCACTAACATGCTACGGAATATATATCAAGGGGTACAGGCACAGGTCAATATAAATTATAACGCGACGGGCGACGGTCGATATTTTTATTTATTTAGAGAGTTTTATATAGTGCTGGCAGGACCTGTGGGTATCAGAGCGCTTTACAGCATTTACACAGGCAATAACAAAAAACCAGACAGACAAAAAAAAATGGACAGCTGTACGTAAGGTAGATACTAGAGTCGAGAGTTACTTGATTGTAGGCTGCTAAAAAGAGCTATGATATATATCCAGAGGGTCAAAGGTGCCGAGTCAGGACGAGATACTTTAGTTTTCTTTTAAAGGTCATGAAGGAGGGGTTGGTTCGGAGATCTGCTGGTAGGGAGTTCCAGATTTTGGGGGCATTGCCCGAGAAGGAGCGAGCCAGAGATGGTCGTGTTGCTCTTATAAAAATGTCTATTCTACCTCTATTGATCTTTCTTTTTAGGAATATCCCAATAAAAATTAATTTGCCATATTTTAAAGAATTAGAAGTAATTTTTCAACAGTTTATTTGGAATAAGAAGGTTTCAAGGGTAATATTTCCAGTGCTTCATCTAGATATTAACTGGGGGGGCTGGCACTCCCCAAGTTCGTACATATTATGATATAATAATTAATTCAATTAATTGTAAGGGATATTTGGATAGTTTTTTTCTTGACAAGATGGTGCAGGAAGCCGGATCTCAGATTCCGTTTTTGATAAAAACAGCTAAACTTCCAAATAAACCCAGATATAAGACATTACAGGAGTATCGCACTAGACTTCAGGCATTCTACTACATGAAGGCTCACTCTGTAGAATATGAGTACTTACAGCTCATAGAATGTAAAAGCTTGGGCCTCCAAATTCAGAATAGCCATTTCAGGTTTTGGAAAGCTAATGGCTTTAAAGAGCTGGACCATTTTATAGTGGGAGGGAGATGCATTAATTGGCAGGAGGTCCAAGCTAGGTGTGGAGACCGGTGTAAGCTTTTTTTGGGGGGTATCTTCAGGTTATACATCTATTGAGAAAATATTGTCTCCCATCTACCATAGGTTTAACATCTGTAATGGCTGCTCTTTTTAGAACAAAGCTAAGAGGGGTGGGAAATTGGTATAGACTTTTACGGAGTCAAGGGGAGGGCCTTTTAGTAAAAAGCATTCTAGAGAAGATTACTCAGGCAACACAATATACTTTCTTTGAGCTTGAGTGGCAGAAGATTTAGCAATGTGACAAACATTAAAAGCGGCAAAAAAAAAAAAAAATCATTTGTGTCACACTGGATGGCATACTATACTCCAAAAGCGCTTCATAAAATGCATTCAGAAGTAAAGGATAGATGGTTTCATTGCCGGCAATTGGGAGGCTGGCTTCATATATTCTTTACCTGCCCGATGCTATCACAGTTCTGGAAGAGAGTCTTTGCTGTTTTTACCCATGGCTTGCAGAGAACACCAGAACCAGAGGCGGCAATTGGGCTTTTTGGATTCACAAGTTAGGGACAAAATTTGCCAAGGTCCAAAGGGGAGGAAACGTTCTTAGCAATCACCTCTCTAGTGGCATAATCCTTGATACTCCAGAACTGGAGGACAACTTAAGTACCAGCCTACCTAGAATGGTACAGTAAAATGATTTGAACAAAAACATTTGAGAGGCCTACGCTAAAAGTGATGGTGCCATTAAAAGATTTATTGATGCATGGAAATATATGGATAAAGTAGAAAGACTGCAAAGCTCAAAACAAGGTAGCACATTACAAAATAGGTTTATCGTGGGCTCAAGGAATGGGAGAATTTTCTGCTAAACTGTTTAAACACAATTGCATTTTATACCAGGAGTTTTTTGCTGCTTAGGGTTGGAATATGAGCTGATGCAGTTTTTTTAAGGTTTAGATTCATTCTATTGGAAGGCAGGGATAAATGCATTTTATGGGAGTTAAATGCACTGTACTTTATTAATAGCACATTGTTTAGCTCGAATGCATCAATGAATGTGTAGGAAACAAATTCACGTTTGATTGATGTGAATGGGCACAATACCTGATTTATCTCTCAAGATTAGAACTTACCAATGTTTAAAGGGGAGGGAATATCCACAGCAACTACCTCTGTAGTGGCATAAGTCTTGAATTTAGCACAACTGAAGTAACAGCCTACCCAGATTAAAAAAGAAAAAAATCAAAAACAAAAATGAAAAGGGGGTTCATTTTGGCTCAAGGAATAGGGGATTTTTTATGTTAAACTGATTAGACATAATCGCACTTTATATCTTGAATTGTTTTCTGCTAGGGGTGGAATACGAGTTGATGCATTTTATTAAGGTTTGGATTCATTTTATTGAGAGGCAGGATAAAGTGTACATTATCGGAGGCAAATGCACTGCACTTTATTAAGCGCACCTTGTTAAGCTCAGAGGTATTAATCAATGTGATTAAAAAATACACGCTTGATTAACATGAAATGGTACAACACTTCTTTTACTATGTAATTTAAAAAGATGCATTTTGAATGATCCCGCATGCAGCACTTTTTCTTTACATTAAGAAACAATAGGGAATTTATTATTGAAGTAATAGACCCCAACCTTTCAAATTATTGTGTTGTTCATTGTGTTTATTGGTGAAACTGATTTTGTTTATTATATATAGTGTATTATATATATGATGTAATGGCTTAGCTTAAGCTTCTGCTCAATAAAAAAGAGTAGAGGTGTCAGAGGTCCAGTACTTATACCCATTTCAGCCTGTGAAGTAGGCAAACTTCAAAGGAAAGTCTTTATAGTGCACAAGACCCTGCCTTTCCCTACCATGGCTCCAGACACACTACAGGGAGTAGACACCTCTTTGTGTGAGGACAGGCACAGCCCTATTAAGGTGTCCGTGTCAACTCCTTCCACCACTCTAGCTCAGGAAGACCCATCAGCCTGGTGATGGGCCATCAGAATATGCAGGGCACACCTCAGCTCCATTAGTATGACTGTCTAGAGTGAATGCACAAACAGCCCAACTGTCATCTTAACCCAGACGTGAATTCAGAGACAGGCAGAGGCACAGAATGGTCAAACTAAGAAAATGCCAACTTTCTAAAAGTGTCATTTCAGACTTCCAATTTAAAAACTGACTTCACTAAAATGTGTGTTTTTAAATTGTGAGTCCAAAGACACCAACACCCAATTTTCTACCAGCTCCCAATTAGAAGATATACTTGTAAGATGTTACAAGGCAGCTTCAATGCTAACCTATGGGAGTGAAAGGCCTTGCTGTAGTAAAAAGTATTTCACTAGTATATGTCCTACCTTTTGAATACACCGCAACATGCCCATCGGGCTACCTTGGGCCTACCTTAGGGGTGCCGTACATTTAATAAAAGGGAAGGTTTGGGCCTGGCAAGTGGGTAGACTTGCCAGGTCACAAATAAGAACACTTTACTTGGTGATGTGCAGATTTAAAATATTTTTGCTGAAACCCAATTTTCAAACATTGTTTATGCGCTATTATCAGTGAAACTACGTTAGTGGGAATGTTTTGTGGCCATGTCAATGGAAAATGTGCTATATGTAAATGGCAGTGCACTACCACATCATGCTTTAATAATATATTCATGAAAATTGAGGTTTTAAACATGAAAAGGGAATTATTACTGCTCCTGCCCAGATGACAGTGCTATTAGTGAACTAAGGGCCATATGTACGACCATACCATTTTGTGAGTCTCAAATTGCGACGTTTTGCGGCTCGCAAAATGGAATGTACAACAGTATCTGAGACACAGTTTGAGATTCTCAAATGGATCACAAGGGACCTGCCTCGTTAATTTTCATGAGGCAGGTCGTAATTTGCAACCCATTGGGAATGGCCTGCCAATACAGGGATGGTGGCTTGCTGGGTACAGCAGAATCCCATGTCTGTGTGTTGTTTTTTCAAATGCAGCCTGTTTGCCTTAAAGGAAAACGGGGCGAGTATTTAAAAAAAAAAATGAATTTTAAGGGCAAGCACTGGTCCCTGGGACCACTGCCAGCTCCTAAATATATTTTTGCACCCATTCACAAAGGGGAAGGAGTCCCCTTGGGACCCCTTCCTGTTTGCGAGTGTTTTGCAACCAAAACAATGGTACATACCATTCGGACTCGTGTTTAGAAAGGGACACCCTTGACACGCTCCTTCCTAATAGTGACTCGCAAACACTATTTTGCAAGTCACCTAGTCGCAAAATAGTGTTTGTAAATACCACCACCGCATTTTGCGGTCACAAACATGCCACTTTCCGTTTGTAACCACAAAAACAGTCGTGGATCTGGCCAAAGAGGCAAGCCAGGGATCATGTTTTGCCTACATATAGGCTGGCTCGATTCTTGTTATACATGGAGCAACCATTTAGTCTAGTTAATAAAAAGTTTTTTTTGTACAGCAGAAATAGTGAACTTGCATATTTGAAGGTGCTCTCTTATGTGATAATAAAGAAAAAGGCATCTTCATATGACAAAATATTTGCCTAGGATCACACAATTTAAGATCAATTCATGGGTCAAGTACATTACAGTTAGGTCGAGTAGATTATTCAAGTTACTAGACCTGCAGGTCTATTAACATTTTTATGTTTTTTCGAGCCCTGAGGAAGGTAAGGTAAAATCAACGCACATTTATTCCTGGCTGTAACGTATTTCGGCAGTGACTACTGCTTTGATCACACACTAGACACCATTATTTGACAATGTCTTAAATAGTAGATCACATGGTTCCAAACTCAATAAACATAGAAAAAATACCAAACGGCAACTATGTTATAGCACATATACTACTTACAATCCATCTTGTTTACTTTTTTCTTTAAACATTATTTTTCTTATTATCTTTTTAATTTCTTTAATATTTTTACTTTTTTTCTGCCTAAATCTAATTTATATTGCCATTTGACTCCAATATTTAAAATTAATCATACTTAACCACATCTCGGATATTTACACAATTATATTGCACAGGTTGGTTATTAACATCAAAATAAAGTGCTCATCCATAAATTCAGTGCCTATGTAAGTCATACTATGTATACTACTTGATCACTTTAAATTCATTATTTAAGGTGCAAGTGCTTTAAGTGACCGTTGCCCAGCTCTTATAAAGGGCAAGTGCTATATTTCATATTGCCAAACTATCCTAAAATGCTACTGCATTAATATCATATTTAAAACACCTCCAGGATCATAATCACTTTTTGCACAACATTATAAATGTAAACTTTGATAAATGTATATCTCCTACTGGCGGTCGTCAGTAGGTAGTTATAGTTAGGACCTAGTTTCCATAGGAAAATATTTTTTTGCTATGCTAATAACTTTGTCGCCATTTGACAAATGTTCATGAAATTTCAAAACTAGTATGCACCTGAGTTCAGCCACAGTGTTGAAAGCTTCGTGGTGATTCGCCAAGCGGGGGCCGAGAAAAAGGGGGGTCCCAAAACACGTTTTCCCCATGTAATATTCCATAGGGATTTTAATTTCTAAGTATTTTATTAATTTTATAAGCAAGTACATTGGCATTTCTGTTACGAGGTTTAGCCAAACTTAATTTGTGTTGCAGTAATTACAGGTACTTTGGTATACATGTTTAGCAAAACACCTCTGCATTGACTTGCTGGGAAATTAGGTAGAGGATAATAGAAGAGAGAGGATAGGAAAGGAAGGGTAAAGAGAGGATCCAAGAAAGGTTTTATAGCGGTGAGCCTATAGCCCTGTGTCAGAGTGATGTCCCACTGGGGGGGAGGGGGGGAGAGAGTCGGGGTGGCCTAATGGGGGTACGTAGGAGTCCAGAAACGTGTCTAGTGACTTCCACATCCCCCTGGTTTCTGGTCTCCAGGGTGAGTTTTGTAGGGCCATGCTATCCGCGCCTCTGAGGTACATCACCCAGTTGACCCAGCCTTTGTATGAGGTCTTAGTTGTGTCCTTCCAGTTGGACAGGGCCAATTTCACTGCCGCGGTCAGTAGAAGGTCTAGTAGGGCTCTGTCATGCAGTGAACTCAGTCCTGTAGTCATGAATAGACACGACTACAGCCTGAGGTGCCGGCTAGAATTACACCAAATTTGGCAGAAAGCTAGCTCTTGGCTGAGAAAGCATGCTTTTTGTGATTTGGTGTAAATCTGTTCAGTAGTTTCAGAAATATTAAAGACAAAAGAAATATAGATATCTAGAGGCGCTCACCCTACACAAATCCAATAGATCTGAAGCTGAGATCTGATTGGTGGCCATCACTTCAACCAGGAAGTATTGGCAGCCATTTTGAGACAGGGACTCAGCAGTGTCCCAACCCTGACCCCCTAGGCCTGGTTGCAGAATATTTTTGCTGCGGAAAACGCAGCAGATTCACAAATTTGTGTGAAAATGTAAAAACATACAAGCGCGGTCTCCCACGCTTGTTTGAATTTCTGGCCGTGGGTGGGCCCTCATCAGGTCATTAGGATGGCGGGCGGACTTTGTCCGTCTGCCATCCTGTCGTAGAATGGGACCGCCTGCCATTGGTGCAGGGGTCCCATAGGTGAAATTAGGATGCGCCCGCTACGGGCCCCCAATGTCCAAAACCGCATTGCCGCTGCAGAAAGGCAGGTCCCCGCCTGCATTATAATATGGATGGCGGTGTCTACCAGACACCGCCACCATATAAAATGCTTTTCCGCCCGGTAGGCAATTGGGCGGATTGCCTACCGGCGGACGGTCTTCCCGTCCACCGGGGTCCCCCTCGCCATAGTAATGTGGCGGGGGGAATTTGAAAGCGGGCAGTGATTTTTAGCGGGTGGATCGCCACCGCCATACGGGTGGTGGCGATCCGCCCGCTATACTAATGACCCCCTAAGTACCACACATTGCATGCTTTAAGTTACATCACCGGCCATTTAGTTACAAAAACCCATTACACGTTATCTATCATGGCATAAAGTTTAAATACCTTTTTTGTCATTTTCTCAACAGTATAAGAAGCATGGAACCCTGTTTTGGATTCCTATATTTCATTATGTTTAACCAGAAGAAGGGATAAAATGCACTGCACTCTATAGGGCTGTAGAAAAGCAATGGTTATAGATCCTTGATACATTTAAAAGAAATTGGTGCAAATGACAAATTAATAGGCTATTTTCTGGTCATCAAATATCATTGTTTGCAACGCCAATGTACAAACTCAGGATTTTTGTCATCAATAAATATAGGTAACTTATAAATATAACAGAAAGATTGTTTAAGTTATCCATATGTTTTTAACCACCGCTCCAACACCCACTCATCACAAAATGCAAATGATTTGATTCACAATAGTTTTGCATGCTTAGGTTTCACCTAGGTGCACAATGCCAACATTGGCAGGTGCAAGCAGAAAATCGGAATCCATAAACATTGAGGACAGCACCTGGAAATTGCACTGTGGGAATTCACGTGTGGCAGATTTTCTGCAGTCACACTTTTAGGTTTAGTAGTGGGAACTTGGGTGTTTCCAGGGAAGGACAGGGATGGTCATTAGGAAGGCAGTAAACACACATAAAATTGTTAGTCTTTGGGCATTCACAAACCTCCCCAACTATTTTCATTCTAAATATGGGTATTTACATTTGGTGGCAGAAAGGATGGTGCAAGTGTGCAATTAGGAGTGAAAATCTGCCGAGGACCAGATAATTCTTGGGATGTGATGGAAGGGACACATGCATTTACACATCCTCACTAATCAAGTATGATCGCGATGAAGGCATTTTTAATCACACTGTGTCCATGTCTTTGACAAGCTTGCAACCCTCTCAATGAGATAATGATCTCAATTTTCTGAGATAAGGCCTGAAATGGTCAAACTTTGTGTAACATTTTATACAGACTTTTAGGCAAGATGATACTTATTCACAAAGAAACGATGAGTATATTTGCTAAAAAGAAATGAGGACAGAGTCCAAGCTTGTGATACTTGCCTATATGGCAGGAACGGATCTAATACAGAAGATGAACAGGTCTAGACAGGTGTATGAACTTTACTTCTACAATAAACAAACAACTAAGTGGTATGTGGGAGACATAATATTTAACAATTGTTTTGCTTCCAGACTCAGCCACATAGTAGCATGGCACAGACTCATTGGCTGAGAATTGAAGCTAATCTTTTTGCCACAATTGAAAAGACATCCAGCTATGACACACTCCACAACACTGAATTACAAAGCAACTTATTTACTCAATAGGTATTCTGAAAATCTAGCCCTCCTTTAAATATACTGGACATTCCTGACCCCATCAGTGCTTTAAAGATTGAGTAACTGTATTCTAGTTTTCTAAATTATTAGGTTCTTGGTCATCAGGGAAAATAAGGCAACATTTTTTACAAACTTAAACCCTCAAGCATGCCCTTAGTGTCAGGCAAGACTCGCTACATTCAAGGGAATCAACAATATACTGTAGATCAGTGGTTCTTAACCTTTTGACATTTGTGGACCCCCACTGAATCACTATTGAGAGTTGGCGACACCTAACTAAGCCATTTATGCAATTTGAACCTCAATAAAATATATACAACTCCAGAAACAAGTATACACCAAATTAATACACTTCTTAGTAAATATGTTCTTTAATTCACAAACAAAAATATATACGAAAATCTAAATTGCAATGGAAATGGTGGAGCTTTTTAAAATTTAGATTTATTTCTAAAGCACAAAGCAATACACAAGACTCTAGTATATCAGTTTGTCTTTCAGCTCCTAATGCATGCTTTTTCGGCAGAGCATCAACAGTGCTTTAGTTGAAGCCAACATTAGTTCACACTACTGTTTGCTTTACTTGCACTGCTCCTACAAATCAATCTAAGGAAACCAACTTAATTTGTATCCACCAATTTCTAATTTCTTCACATTTAAAATGCTATTTGAACTTTTCAGTTTTGCCTTTTTATGTGTACCTAATTCTTTAATCTAATAATATTTAATTTCCTAAACTGTCGCAGATCCCCTGAGAGGGCGTTGAGAACCCTCAGGGGATCACGAGTCACAGGTCAACAACCATTGCTGATGGACTCCTTTGTTCAGCTGGCAGACTTAACTTGCCAGGGAATCAATGGTCTATGATTTAGCCTACTGTCTAGGTCTATGATGGTCCTAATCTAATTTACAAAGGAGGGGGTTAAGAAGAGATGACTGCTGGTTTCTGATTATGTCTACTGGAAGAGTTTAATGTGCACTGTGCCTTTCAAGACACAAATTCTGTGAGAAGAAACTGCCAGGAAGAATGTTAACTATTAGCAACTTTGAAAAGATTTGGAGCCTATTTGCATTTGTTATTATATCCTAAGGAGGTTCGCTGAGCGGCATGTCTTCTGATTTATCTCTATGTGTTCGACTAAGTTACCTTATGGCGGGGATGTTGGACCCTAGAGTTACGAATGGTGACAGTGGTTCTGCGGCTCTGAGAGCGCTGACGTGGAATGTTAGAGGGTTGAATGATTTTCGCAAACTGCGAAAAGTGCTGAATTATTTCTACAGGGATCACATCGATCTGGCCCTTATACAAGAAACACACCTCCCACTTACGAGAAAAATGCTTTCTGCGAAAGGCCTAGCGGGTAATAGTGTAGCGGCAGGCTTCACTACACACTCCAGAGGGGTGGTCACATGGGTAAACCCACGATCAAAATTGAAATGAACTTTACTGGAAGCTGACTCGGAAGGTCGTTATTTAATTGCTAGATGTTTTGGGAAAGGACACGAACTAGTGGTAGTTAATGTTCATGGCCCCAATTATGATAATCCTGAGTTCTACGCCACACTAGCCGCACTTTGTAGGCAGCACATACACGCTAGAATGGTATGGGGAGGTGACTTTAACTTCACATTTAACCCGAACATCGACCGCTCTTCGGGGCCGATGCGTCGCCCGGCGGCTACGGCCTTACACATGCAAGCGGAACTGACTAGACTTGACCTGGTAGATGTCTGGAGACATGAACATCCTGGGAAAGGGGGATATACACACTATTCTGCATTTCATGACGTGCACACCAGAATTGACTACTGGCTAGCCTCGCAGTCGATGCTTACGGTGATTAAGGGGTGCGTGGTTTTACCACGCACACTTTCGGACCACTCCCCTCTTCTATTGATACTGGATACTCCGGTCAAAAGAATCCCGCCGTTTACATGGCGGCTCCCACCCTACTCACTGTTAGATGAAGTGTTTAGGGGCGAATTGGCGGAGGACATAGATACCTTCTTTGACAATAACTTGGGATCTGTTCAGAGCTTCCAATCGGTGTGGGACTCGTTCAAAGCATATATTCGTGGTATGGCTATGGCCAAGCACTCTAGTGTACTTAAGTCCATAAGACAAAGGCTAAAGGCTCTGGAGACGCAACTGTCGAAGCTTGAAGAGCAACATCGGATGTCCGCGGATTCCGACATTGTGGCTCGGATCCAAGTGTTGGTGTCGGAATACAATGGATAGGGAAGTGCAGCATATGGGCAAGTATGCCACGGCCCGCACATATGGAGAAGGTGAGCGCCCGGGCTCATTACTAGCGAGGATACTTCGTAACAACAGGAGGCCTCTGATAATTGACGAACTTGTCACCTCCGCGGGAGCAGCGGTTACTGGAGAGAGAGAGATTATCGATGAATTCAGGGATTACTATGCAGGGCTTTATAAATCACAGTCCTCTCAGATGGAAGAGGAAATTGAGGACTACCTCAGTTATATTAAAATGCCCTTTTTGTCCAACTCTCAGAGGGAATTTCTGATGCTGGCCATACAAAAGGACGAGATTCTGGAGGCACTGGAGGGAATGAGATCTGGCAGTGCCCCTGGGGCTGATGGGCTGACAGTGGCCTTTTACAAGGCTTTTAAGGATAAGCTCCTTCCGCATCTGATGACTCTTTTTGATGATATATGCCAGGAAGGTAGCATGCCGGGTACTATGAGAGAGGCTCTGCTCGTTGCCATATTAAAACCCGGAAAGCCCCCTAACTTGTGCGGATCCTACAGACCGCTCTCCCTGATTAATGTGGACACCAAGTTGTACGCCAAGGTCCTAGCTACGCGCTTGGCGTTGCTGGTACCGGAGCTCGTGGCTCCGGAACAGGCGGGGTTTATTCCGACTAGAAACCTCACATACAATATCCGAACAGTACTGGGAACCATGCAGCATGTGCGCCCAGAGCGCAAAGCCTTAGCTCTTATTCTGGACATGGAGAAGGCGTTCGACTCCGTGGAGTGGCCCTTTATGGTGAGGGTATTGAGGAAATTCGGATTGGGAGAACCTTTTTTGCAGACGCTTGGAGCATTGTATTACAGACCCACGGCCAGGCTGAGAATAGGAGATCAGGTTACGGAGGCCTTCGAAGTTAGCAGGGGAACCAGGCAAGTCTGTCCCCTTTCTCCCCTACTATATGCTCTAGTAGCGGAACCTTTGGCGTGTGCGATAAGAGAATATCATAGATTCGAGGGTATTAACTTTCCCACTTATAAGATTGGTATTTCAACATACGCAGATGATACGCTGCTATACGTCCGGGACCCGGAGGAGAATCTATCTTCTATATTGAGAGAGGTGGTTAAATTCGGGGTCCTGTCTGGCCTTAAGGTGAACTGGAACAAGTCTGTAGCGTTCCCGTTGACGCCGGTTACTTTGCTGTTTCACATGGAATACTCACTGCAGTGGACGACTGACTCAATCAGATACTTAGGGATTCGGCTCCATACGGATCCGGAGGTGATACTCAGGGAAAACTACGGAGTGGCATACGCCAAACTAGTTGAGGACGTGGATTTGTGGAGTCGGCTCCCCCTGTCGTTGCTGGGCAGAATAGCCATCATAAAAATGGTGGTTCTGCCAAGATTCTTGTTCCTATTCAATAACATCCCAATAGTACTGTCCAAGGCCTTTTTCAAACAGTTGACCCAAACTCTTATTAAGCTGGCCTGGGGAGGTAAACAACCTAGAGTTCAGTGGAAGGTGTTAACGCTGCCGTATGAGATGGGGGGACTGGGAGCCCCGGACCTGGAAAGATATTACAGGGTAGCGCAGGCGGCTCATCTACACACGTGGATTCATGCCAACTCGGATGTTCTGCATGTGATTTTAGAGCGATTGTTTGCAGACCCGCTCCCCTTGCCGGCAACTGTCTTTCAGACGGTTGATCGTAGCGTTGGTAGATTGGACTCTCTAAAGGCCACAAATCATGCTTGGCATGCGTTGATGAGAGCACAGGACTGTGTACTACTGTATTCCCCCCTGATGCAGATGGAGTGGGCGGTTTGGCTCCCCCCACTGAGAGAGAAAGGAGTGCTACAGGCATTAGGCGCTCTGGGCATCACTAGGATGGAGGATCTGTTCCTGGATGGGGTAGTGAAGACATGGGATCAGATCGGCTCGGCACGACCTGAGTCCACGCTTCTACAACGCTTTCAATTTCATAGAGTGCGCAGTGCGCTGTCAGACTTGTTGGGACCGGGCATGGCAGAGCCCCCGGAAATCCCGGAACTTACCTATGTCATTAAAACGGTGGCGCCGTCCAAACTGGTTACGACTCTTAAGAAAATTGGGGATCAACACAAGGCGCACCAATACTCCAAAGCGAGGCTAGACTGGCAGAGTGACCTCCAAATGTCTATCACTGATGAGATGTGGAAATACTGTTGCGCCAGCACTAAGAAGGTGTCGCTAAACGGTCGACACAGATTGGTGCACTTTAAGTACTTGCAGCATGTCTATTATACCCCTGAGAGATTGCATAGGTATGGGCTTCGCCAAACGGCAGAGTGTGACCGCTGTCACTACCTAGTGGCAGACTTCATACATATGGCCTGGTACTGCCCGGGAATTGCTAAGTTTTGGACGTTTTGGACGGAGGTGTTTCAGGAACTGAGCCAGATTCTGGAAACAGAGATACAGCCCAGTCCATCACTGGCGCTACTGGGGTATTCCAAGCCGCTCCCACCAGCATTGAGACGTCTGACTGATATGGCGCTGTTAATAGCTAGGCGAATTGTGGCGACATGTTGGATGAGGGGGTCACTTCCCACTAAGAAACGATGGGCCAGGGATATGCTGTATTGCAGCACACAGGCGGAATTGCTACCTCCGAAAAGTCGCCCCAAGAACTTCTGGGGGTTATACAGAACGTATTTGACTGCCGGGGTCACCGAGGCAACTGACCAGGGGGAGGCACAGAGTGAGGAACTCAATACGCACACTTTGGCCAAGGGGGACACGGGGCAAGATTAGGGCTATAGGGGCGCACGATTGTGAGGGATGCTGGGGCGTCAGTCGGGAAGGATGCACACATGTAGAGAGTGCGGTAAGGTACACTTCAGATCTCACTGTCACATTATAACAGGGATCACTTGGAGGGTGACTGAGTAACCCAAGGTTGTATACGGACTGAATGTTGGGGGGTGTTATTCCTGGTTGCTACTAGAAAGAAGGACTGAGGACACGTGTACATGTGGATGGGCGGGAGGATGTGACGGCTAGCGTGACGTGGGTGGGGTGGGTGGTTGGGGTTAGTAATAAGATTGGAACGTACAGGGACTAAGCCAGGTTTACAGTCGCAGGATAATTTTATACTTACAAATCATAACCGTATGGCGAAAACATAGACTGGGGACTAGTGAAGCCTCCAACCGAAGTTGCAAACAAGATTGGGTAACCATATATATGATGTTTTATTGAGACGCCGCCGGTCCTCCGGGATGTCGGCTAAATGGCTGTGTAAGAGGTACCTTAACTGCCCGGCTGGACGGCAGAGTCCTCCCACTGCTATGTGGATAGTAGGCTGTCTAATCTGTATAATCCCTATAAATAAATAAAGGTTTTTGAAAAGTTAAAAAAAATATATATATCCTAAGGAGGTTGTGCTCAATAGAGGGAGCTTCCTCCATATTTTTGGTACAACTAGTAGCACCTCACATTGATGAGGAAAGGTGTCGACATATTAGATAAAAGAAAAAGTTTTGGCATCAAAGAATCTAACTCTTCAGGATATCCTGGATGATGAGGGGTGATACCCCGAAACCAGTCCTAAAAGGCATGTTTCTGGTCGAGGGAGGACCTAGCTCGACATTTCAAAATGGATTGTTCCCATGGGCAGCATGGTCAACACTGATTTGCAAATGGCTAGGTCCACACTGGGGTGATGTGAGCAAAACTAACGATACAATTAGGCCCTGATCTCTGTACTAGAGCGAGGGCTTGACATTCATCAACAATCCATCCATTAATTGATATTTTTGTACTGCTTATGTTATTAAAGACAGAGCAAAAGACAAGTAAGATGTAATTTTACGTGTTGGAAACAGAGTAGAGGTAAGAGACGAAATCTAACTTTGCTGTCACCGGTAAAGACATGGATTTGATGGCATGCTTAGAGTATTTGGGTACTAGAATACCCCAAGAGTAGTTTCAGAAGTGATGACCTGAAAAAGTACTTCAACTAAAGGATATAAGTCAAGGGGTTATAATGGAGGGCAAGGTAATATTATTGGGTACTTGTAATCAATGATCAGTTTCAAAGCCATTATATAAAATGAAAAGTGTATATGGCCTGAGAGAAGTGCATCAGTATTACCGGCACATCATTTTGGACCAAAAATCAGATAATTTGTATTGGTCGTAGGAAGATCAGGGTCTAGGCATCACTATCTAGAATTGCTGATAAAGTATTTAAGGGATACAACTTAAAGAAGACATTTCAACAGTTTAGGCATAGGCTAAGGAAAGTATAGTATTCACTGCTAGAGAAGATGTGAAGGCATAGAAATCGTAAAAAAAGTGACCATTGAGTCAGTCAAAGCTCCAGATTGACTTTTATCAGTGGTAATTACTAAAAAGAGGAATGGCTGTTACAGATTTTGGAGTGTAATCCAGGGGGCACAATCAAAGTACTGTCTTTGAACAGTTCTCCTCTTCCTAATATTAATAAAACTGCGTTTGTGGAGAATGGCAAAGTTTTTCTCTAAATTAGATTAAAAATGTGTATATTATGAAATTTACTGGTTTAACAGTTCATAGGCATTACCAGATTTTATAATGAGGGGTGTTCAAATTACATGCTTGCCTTTTGGTTTAGATTCAGCTGTTTGATTCTTTCAATGAATGATGGTCACCGTATTTCAAAGGAAGAATACTGTATTATAAAGATGATATTTTTGTCATATGTGGCCAGCAACGAAGAACATAATGAGGCGATGTAAAATGTAAATGTAAATGTTTTTGTACTTGTATAGCGCACAGCTTCCCGCAGTGGGTTTCCCGGCGCTTGTACGAATACCGCAAGGGAACCCTTCCTGGTTTTCCTTGTGAAGTGTCCACCCCTGGGCACCACCATGGTGAAACCAGGCATCCCTCGCGCTGTGGGGGCCGTTGTGGAGACTAAGCAAGCTATTGCCCAGAGTTGCAGCGTGGGACCCATGATTAGAAAGGCACTGAGGCGAGAATATCCGGTCAGAGGAATTTAGGAGCCCGAGACCCGCCGAGGCGGGAATCGAACCCTGGTCCCTGGCAAGAGCTCTGCATCAAGGTCTGCCTGTTCTAACCATTGAGCCACACTTCTCCCGATAAGGGTCTCATTGGGAAGTTTAAAGAAAGCATGTCTATTGAAAAGAAAAAAATCACTTTGTGAGTGACTCAACGTTCGAGAGACTTTGACATTATCTACAAGCATATGCACTGCAATAGGTCTCACGTTTGTTAAAGTTAGAGCTGTTGGCGTTGAAAATAACAATGACTTTTACTTTTGTTTTTTTATTTGCAGCGGAGTTAATAATTTTTCATAGCACTGTTGAGAATGGTATAAAAAAGAAAAAGAAAAAACATAGTCATATTCAACGCCAACAGCTCTAACATTAACAAATGCAAGACCAATTCCATTGGCAATGCAATCGGTTTCGCATTTGTTGGAGTTGGAGTTATTGGCATTATAAATGCCAATGCTTTTTTTACCTAGCCATGTTGCAGGGTGGAGTACCATATGTGACCAAAAGCGGTCTCATGGTACCTCTTTTGGCCACATATGGTACTGCACCCTGAAAAGTTGGAGTTATTGGCATTATAAATGTTTTTTACCTAGCCATGTTGCAGGGTGCAGTACCATATATGGCCATTAGGACTTCTTTTGGTCACATATGTTACTGCATCCTGCAGAAGATATGGTAAAGTCACCCTACCCATAATGCATTGCATGCAAAGAGTGCCATGAGTACATTCAAATAGCTATGTCCATATATACAATTAGTATTTTATAAAGAATTATTATATTAATTCCAGATTAGGTTGTACTCTGCATGGAGCGGCTGAAGGGAACTTTATAAAAAGGTCTCATATAAATGTGAGATGTGCTAGTAAGTAAACTAATCACTGCCAGCCTTGTCTAGGGCCAAGCATGTGTCCTGCCTTAAGCCCTTTCAGAAAATAGTGCTCTGAGGCTGTAATTAAAACCTAGGGAGTAACAACACATGTAACGGGTTGTCTTCATGGGAGGTTACAAGAAGAGTAAAGGTGGTACTAAGGAGGGACTACTAAGCCTATTGACCAATGAAAAGCCACCATTTGCAGAGGACAGGGACAGGAGCCAATTAAAAAGATGGGTGGAAAGAGGACGGAGCTTTACGTCCATATCCTGAATACAGCATGTCTTGAGGAGACAGCCCAAATGCTGCCTTGGCAAGACCTAAAAAGGAAATACTTTCTGAATGCATTTTGAAACCTTCTGACGTTTTAAGGAAAAACGTTTTGACACTGGATGTCAGTACCCATTGAAAACAAGCTTTGGCATAGCCAATAGGTCTCGCCTTTGGGACCGTATGTGTTTAGCCAGAGCTTTTGGCTATGCTGTAGCGCATTGTGGCTACTGTGCATCATGTTGAAAAGTTATAATAAAAAGTGTTAAGCATATTTGTTAACTTTATACAAACCAAGACGACATTACATACAACTGAACAACCTGATTAAAAAAAGATTTTAACATAAAAAATGTCTTCTAGTTTTTTTGCACGTGCACTGCTGGCAACTTCTTCCTGCCTGTTCTCATGCTTGTTTGTTATAATTTTTATTGTTATGGGGGAGCGGGACTTAAATAACGGGGGAGTAGAGGTTGGAAAACTGTAATTTAAATAGAAAACGAGCAGCGGACGGACACTAGGGGAGAATCAACAGATGCCAGATTCCGTGGGAAGACTGACGTGAAGCTTAGGTGATGTTTAGGTGGTGCGCTGATGCAAAATGGTGGTGGTGAATGAGGTTTGGTGCTCAGTTGGTGCCACTATATGGTGTGGATTGGAGGTACGTTGTGGATTGTGGAGTTGAAATATGTTGTTTGGTGTGTAATTATGTGGTGTGTATTGGAAATGAGTGGAGTTGAATTGTGTGGCCTGGAACTGTGGTATTGAGAGAATTTATGCTTAGTGAAATTGTGTCATGGTGTGGAGTGCATTTATGTTGATTGGTGGTATGTGGCATAGAGTGCATTTATGTGGAGTGTATTTATGTTGCTTTGAGTAGAGTGCAATTATGTGGTGTGTAATTATGTGGCACTGAGTGGTATTATGTGGAGCGAATTTATGTTGCATTGAGCAGAGTATAATTATGTGGCATATAACTGTCGCACTGAGTGGTATTTTGTGGAGTGTATTTATGTTGCATTGAGTAGAGTGTAATCATGTGGTGTGTAATTATGTGGCACAGTGGTATGTCCTGTGTATTTATGTTGCATTGAGTTGAGTGTAAATATGTGGCATGTAATTAGGTGGCACTGAGTGGTGTTATATGCTGTGTATTTATGTTGCATGGAGTAGATTATAATTATGTGGCGTGTAATTAAGTGGCACTGAGTGGTATTATGTGGAGTGTATTTATGTTGCATTGAGTAGAGTGTAATTACGTGGTGTGTAATGTGGCACAGTGTTATGTGGAGTGTATTTATGTTGCATTGCATAGAGTGTAATTATGTGGTGTGTACCTAGGTCGCACTGAGTGGTATTTTGTGGAGTGTATTTATGTTGCAGTGAGTAGAGTGTAATAATGTGCCTTGTAATTATGTGGTACTGAGTGGTACATGGGGTGTATTTATGTTGCACGGAGTAGAGTGTAATTACGTGGCTTGTAATTATGTGGCATAGTGTTATGTGGAGTGTATTTATGTTGCATTGAATAGAGTGTAATTATGTGAGGTGTAATTATGTGGTAATGAGTGGAATTATGTGGAGTGTATTTATGTTGCATTGAGTAGAGTGTAAGTATGTGGCACTGAGTGGTATTAAGTGGAGTGTATTTATGTTGCATTGAATATAGTGTAATTGTGACGTGTGTAATTATGTGGAACTGAGTGGTATTATGCAGAGTGTATTTATGTTGCATTGAGTAGAGTAATTATGTGGCGTGTTATTACGTGGCACTGAGTGGTATTATGTGGGGTGTATTTATGTTGCATTGAGTGGGGTGTATTTATGTTGCATTGAGTAGAGTGCAATTATGTGGCGTGTAATTATATGGCACTGAGTGGTATTATCTAGAGTGTAGGTTGCATTAAGTAGAGTGTAATTATGTGGCGTTTAATTATGTGGCACTGAGTGGTATTATTTGGAGTGTATGTTGCATTGAGTGCAGTGCAATTATGTAGCATATAATTATGTGGCACTGAGTGGTATTATATGGAGTGTATTTATGTTGCATTGAGTAGAGTGCAATTATGTGGTGTAGAATTATGTGGCACAGTGGTATTATGTGGAGTGAATTTATGTAGTATTGAATAGAGTAATTATGTGGCTTGTAATTATGTGGTATTGAGTGGTATGTGGAATGTATTTCTGTTGCATTGAGTAGAGTGTAATTATGTGGTGTGTAACTATTTCTCACTGAGTGGTATTTTGCAGAGTTTATTTATGTTGCATTGAGTAGAGTGTAATTATGTGGTGTGTAATTATGTGGCACAGTGTTATGTGGAGTGCATTTATGTTGCATTGAAGAGTGTAATTATATGGCTTGTAATTAAGTGGTACTGAGTGGTATTATATGGAGTGTAATTATGTTGCATTGAGTGGTATTATGTGGAGTGTATTAATGTTGCATTGAGTAGTGTGTAATTATGTGGTGTGTTATTATGTGGCACAGTGTTATGTGGAGTGTATTTATGTTGCATTGAATAGAGTGTAATTATGTAATGTGTAATTATGTGGTAATGAGTGGTATTATGTGGAGTGTATTTATGTTGCATTGAGCAGAGTGCAATTATGTGGTGTTTAATTATGTGGCACTGAGTGGTATTATGTGGAGTGTATTTATGTTGCATTGAGCAGAGTGCAATTATGTGGCCTGTAATTATGTGGCACTGAGTGGTATTATGTTGAGTGTATTTATGTTGCATTGAGTATAGTGTAATTATGTGGCTTGTAATTATGTGGTATTGAGTGGTATGTGGAGTGTATTTATGTTGAATTGAGTAGAGTGTAATTATGTGGTGTGCAATTATGTGGCACAGTGTTATGTGGAGTGTATTTATGTTGCATTGATTAGAGTGTAATTATGTAATGTGTAATTATGTGGTAATGAGTGGTATTATGTGGAGTGTATTCATGTTGCATTGAGTAGAGTGCAATTAGGTGGTGTGTAATTATGTGGCACTGAGTGGTATTATGTGGAGTGTATTTATGTTGCATTGAGTATAGTATAATTATGTGGCTTGTAATTATGTGGTACTGAGTGGTATGTGGAGTGTATTTATGTTGCATTGAGTAGAGTGCAATTATGTGGTGTGTAATTATGTGCCACTAAGTGGTAATATGTGGAGTGTATTTATGTTGCATTGAATATAGTGTAATTGTGACGTGTGATTATGTGGTACTGAGTGGTAATATTTGGAGTGCGTTTATGTTGCATTGAGTAGAGTAGAGTGTAATTACGTGGTTTGTAATTATGTGGTATTGAGTGGTATTATGCGCAGAGTATTTATGTTGCATTGAATATAGTGTCATTGTGACGTGTGATTATGTGGTACTGAGTGGTATTATGTGGAGTGAGTTTATGTTGCATTGAGTAGAGTATAATTACGTGGTGTGTAATTATGTGGTATTGAGTGGTATTATGTGGAGTGTATTTATCTTGCATTGAGTAGTGCAATTATGTGGCGTATTATTACGTGGCACTGAGTGATATTATGTGGGGTGTATTTATGTTGCATTGAGTAGAGTGTAATTATGTGGCGTGTAATTATATGGCACTGAGTGGTATTATGTGGAGTGTATGTTGCATTCAGTAAAGTGTAATTATGTGGCACTGAGTGGTATTATTTTGAGTGCATGTTGCATTGAATGTGATGTAATTATGTAGCATATAATTATGTCAAACTGAGTGGTATTATGTGAAGTGTATTTATGTTGCATTGAGTAGAGTGCAATTATGTGGTGTGTAACTATGTGGCACTGAGTGGTATTATGTGGAGTGTATTTATGTTGCATTGAGTACAATGTAAGTATGTGGCTTGTAATTATGTGGTATTGAGTGGTATGTGGAGTGTATTTATGTTGCATTGAATAGAGTGTAATTATGTGGCGTGTAACTATGTCACACTGAGTGGTATTATGTGGAGTGTTGTTATGTTGCATTAAGTAGAGTGTAATTATGTGGCACAGTGTTATGTGGAGTGTATTTATGTTGCATTGTATAGAGTGTAATTTAGTGATGTGTAATTATGTGGTAATGAGTGTTATTATATGGAGTGTATTTATGCTGCATTGAGTAGAGTAATTTTGTGGTGTGTAATTATGTGGCACTGAGTGGTATTATGTGGAGTGTATGTTGCATTGAATAGAGTGCAATTATGTGACGTGTAATTATGTGGTAATGAGTGGTATTATGTGGAGTGTGTTTATGCTGCATTGAGTAGTGTGTAATTACGTGGTGTGTAATTATGTGGTATTGAGTGGTATTATGTGGAGTGTATTTATGTTGCATTGAGTAGAGTGTAATTATGTGGTGTGTAATTATATGGCACTGAGTGGTATTATGTGGAGTGTGTGTTGCATTCAGTAGAGTGTAATTATGTGGCACTGAGTGGTAATATTTTGAGTGAATGTTGTATTGAGTGCGGTGTAATTATGTAGCATATAATTATGTGGCACTGAGTGGTATTATGTGGAGTGTATGTTGTATTGAGTAGAGTGCAATTATGTGGAGTGTAATTATGTGGCACTGAGTTGTATTATGTGGGGTGTATTTCTGTTGCATTGAGTGTAGTGTAATTATGTGGCTTGTAATTATGTGGTACTGAGTGGTTTGTGGAGTGCATTTATGTTTCATTGAGTAGTGCGTAATTATGTGGCGTGTAACTATGTCACACTGAGTGGTATTTTGCGGAGTGTATTCTTGTTGCAATGAGTAGAGTGTAATTATGTAATGTGTAATTATGTGGTAATGAGTGGTATTATGTGGAGTGTATTTATTCTGCATTGAGTAGAGTGTAATTATGTAGTGTGTAATTATGTGCCACTGAGTGTATCTATGTTGCATTGAATATAGTGTAATTGTGTTGTGTGATTATGTGGTACTGAGTGGTATTATGTGCAGTGTGTTTATGTTGCATTGAGTAGAGTGTAATTATGTGGTGTGTAATTATGTGGTATTGAGTGGTATTATGTGGAGTGTATTTATGTTGCATTGAGCAGTGTGTAATTATGTGGCGTGTAATTACATGGCACTGAGTGGTATTATGTGGAGTGTATGTTGCATGTAATTTTGTGGCACTGAGTGGTATTATTTTGAGTGCATGTTGCATTGAGTGCGGTGTAATTATGTAGCATATAATTATGTCACACTGAGTTCTATTATGTGGAGTGTATTTATGTTGCATTGAGTAGATTTCAATTATGTGGCCTGTAATTATGTGGCACTGAGTGGTATTATGTTGAGTGTATTTATGTTGCGTTGAGTATAGTGTGATTATATGGCATTGAGTGGTATTTTGCAGAGTTTATTTATGTTGCATTGAGTAGAGTGTAATTATGTGGTGTAATTATGTGGCACAGTGTTATGTGGAGAGTATTTATGTAGCATTGAATAGAGTGTAATTATGTAATGTGTAATTATGTGGTAATGAGTGGTATTATGTGGAGTGTATTTATTCTGCATTGAGTAGGGTGTAATTATGTGGTGTGTAATTATGTGCCACTGAGTGGTATTATGTGGAGTGTATTTATGTTGCATTGAATATAGTGTAATAGTAACGTTTAATTATGTGGTACTGAGTGGTATTATGTGGAGTGTATTTATGTTGCATTGAGTATAGTGTAATTATGTGGCTTGTAATTATGTGGTATTGAGTGGTATGTGGAGTATATTTATGTTGAATTGAGCAGAGTGTAATTATGTGGTGTGTAATTATGTGGCACAGTGTTATGTGGAGTGTATTTATGTTGCATTGATTAGAGTGTAATTATGTAATGTGTAATTATGTGGTAATGAGTGGTATTATGTGGAGTGTATTCATGTTGCATTGAGTAGAGTGCAATTATGTGGTGTGTAATTATGTGGCACTGAGTGGTATTATGTGGAGTGTATTTATGTTGCATGGAGTATAGTGTAATTATGTGGATTGTAATTATGTGGTACTGAGTGGTATGTGGAGTGTATTTATGTTGCATTGAGTAGAGTGTAATTATGTGGCGTGTAACTATGTCAAACTGAGTGGTATTTTGCGGAATGTATTTATGTTGCATTGAGTAGAGTGTAATTATGTGGCGTGTAATTATGTGGTACTGAGTGGTATGTGGAGTGTATTTATGTTGCATTGAGTAGAGTGTAATTATGTGTTGTGTAACTATGTCGCACTGAGTTGTATTTTAAGGAGTGTATTTATGTTGCATTGAGTAGAGTGTAAATATGTTAATTTGGAAATGACCATGAGATTGATCAAAAGGCCCATGAGTATGTGAACGCTGATGCAGTCATCATTTTGTTGGAATTGCCATAGCGCCTATCGTGAGGCAGAGCCATTCTTACTCTCGCATATATTTCAGAAGTTTTGAAAAGGAAACAGACTGTAAGCTTACTGTCACATGTCAGAGTTGAGGAGTATAGCCCTGTTAAACGAAGACAGCTTGGTACCTCACAATTTTAAACTTAAATGTTGGTCTATTAAGAAAGGCGGCCATTACACTAATGCAAAAAAATATTTACAAAAATTGGCGTTGGGATTTTAATATCAGTCCTCAATCCCTTAATAGTGTGTACATACTGCTGGAGAACAATCGTTACGTCAAAAGTTTAGAAGCGATATGAGGCAAAATGACTACATTAAGGCACCTACCCTAACATTAAAAGTTGTACTGTTTATTTTTGTTATTTTTATTTATTTTTGCTTTTTATCTGGCAGGAGATGTGAGCATCAAAGAGGGAGAAAAAGTTTAAACAAGCGTGGCCGCGAAAGTGACCGTGCTTTGTTTAATTAGTAACATGAGCCGAGATAAAGATAAGGGAGGAATGCAGCTGGCACAATGTGCGCCGCTGTTCTCTCCCGAGACCCCTAGGCCATGGGAGTGAAAGTTTAGAGGAAAGGCGGGACATGCACCCATCTTTGGCCATTTGCATGCTTTCATTATTGAAAGTCACACGCAAACGCCAATGGAATGTTTGGGAGGAGGCCGACCCACACAGAGAAGTCTTTTAGAAGTCTGGAGTGATTCCAAGAGGCCCTCTCCTAGTGCAGTGCATGCGCGCTGCGCTAGGCTCGACCTAAAAAGTGCTGTATTAATGCAAATAGTCCAGGACAAAGAGTCTGGGAGTTTTTCAATCTCAAATGCTTAATGTGGCTGAGAGGAGTTACTTGTTCCCTGAAAAAGAACTACTAACTACAGCGTGAGGTTCAGCAAACTTTCAGACTCTACTCAGGGAGTTCATTTTGTGGTACAATTTTCAAATGCCCCTATTGAGAGGTTTACAGCAGGGCGGGCTAGTTAATGTCTCTTGCAGGCTGGCTGAATGATTGCAGAAAGTATTGTATATAATGCAGTACGTTATTAGGTTGCACAATAAGAAGGCCGATTTCCTGCCCAGTTTATCACTAGGGATAAAAACATATGGCTGGAAAGGGTTGGACAGTTGTTATATAAGGTTGTTGGCAGCCAGTGTGAGAGATGCACTACAGATGAGTGACTGAGCGGTAAATCATGAGGAATATAAGGACACAGCAGGTAGAGACGTGATGCGAAGGTAAACAAGGCTGGAAAGGAAAGGAGTATTATATTCCAAAGATGTAACATTTTGAAACATTAAAAATAGTTGAATGCGGCGGAGGATGATGTGGTTATGAGAGGGAATGTTTAGTACCTCCTGTGGGTGTCACACAAAGTCTCATTAGTTTGGGACACAGTAGAAGACGTTTGCTGTGCTTCTGGTGGATGCTTATTCAAACTGGCCAGGTGTTTTTGTTTAATGAAAAATCAGAACATTACGCATCATTGGTATATAGAAACAAATGTTTAGGAGAAAAATTTTCAGCATATTAGTTCACTGACGAGAGGGTGCAGTTGACCTATATGGTACTGCAGAAAGTTTTGGTTGAGAGTTACATTAAATATGTTAAAGCTATACTTTACACTCTAAAATCAAGTGGAATAGTGGACAAAGTGAACAAATTGATTAAGGGAGCAACTGAAATGGCTGGGCCTAAGAGATTGAGTATACAGGGGTGGTCATGGAAATGGCATTGGCACATCTCACCACAAGTACAACCTTTACAGAAGAAATTCCTTTTCATTTGATGTTGGGGAAAAAAGCTAACCTGAATCTGGCATCTGTTTGATGAATAGATTTGGCAACTAGAGAGAAATGTGTAGGAAAACATCGAATCAAAGCATAAGTATTCAATAAATTGGGATTCAGAAGAAAGGGCATTGGTGAAGTGAAGAAGTGGACAAAACAGGCTGGGTTGCGTAAATTTGTCTATCTGAAGATAAGGATGTGAAATGTAACGGTATGCTGTTGCGGAATGGAAAACGCAAATAGCAGAAGAATGGCACAAAAATCAAAAGAGGAAAGGTGGCGATGTGGTAAGGAGTTTTGAAGGAATGAATGATGTTTCATATACTGGAGTATGATGATGATGATGAATGATTTAGAACTGCTAGAAAGAGCAGCAGGTGGTCACTGGCATTGCAAGAGATGAAACGGATTATGTCTGGAACGGGCAGTGAAAGACTTTGACCCATTTTGAATATTGGGCCAGAGGAGCGCACAACACTTAGGCCCCCCCTGACTTTGGATGACCATGGACTTTGGATGACTATGTCCTTGACTAACATCTTTCTGTTATGTATGGATATGCTGTTTTGTGGTTCATGGTTACCAATGTGGATGTTATGTGGAGTTTAATTTTATTAGTCCATGTTTATAATGTTAACAATAGGCTGCTCTGATGGATACTTCTAACCGCAGATTCCTCACCTTGTGAATATCCTCGGGTGGCAGACTAGATCTCGAATACTCAAAAAGCGGTGACCGTGAGTGCAGGGTATGTGCCACCGTGTGACTGCGTCGACTACGGTGGTGACGAGCAGAGCCGAGTTGAATCCAAGAGGCCATCTGTGAATGAGAAACTCCACGTAACTCCACACAGGTCTCACTCCAGGTCAAAGTACAGGTGGCCTCTTCCAATTGCCCAACGGGGCTTTGCCCTGCTATTTCTTTTCGACTAACCACACCTGCCACCTACATCAGAGTGGCTTTTGAAGGACTATATGTCCGTTTTGTGCCAGGAGGTGAATGCTCTTTGAGCTAAAGGGGCTATAGAGAGGATACCAGCCTTGGAAGTCGGGACTGGATGTTATTCCCACTACAACCTTGTGCTGATGGAGGACAGAAGCCTTCATTACATTTTGGATCTCCACCCTTTCAATGCTTTCCTGCGCAAACACAAAGTCAAGATGCTCACACCGGCCTGGGTTCTTTCTGGTCTCTATCCCAGTGACTGGTTGGTGGTGCTGGTCCTGCAGGAAACCTATTTTCACAGACACTACCAGCACTTAAAGGTGGCTCACAAGCATTTTCAGCCTACCGTGATTCCTTTTGAGCTCACCAGTGCACCTCAGCTGTTTACAAAGGTAATGGTGGTGATTGCTATCTATTTTCAGAGGTCAGGGAGAGCCAGCCTTTCCCAGCCTCGACGACTGGCTGTTGAACATAGTTAGCCACGGATCACCTCCAGATGACAGCAAACTACTTGACATTGTTGGGCTCCTCAATCACCCTGCAAAGCACATTGCAGAGGCTACCTTTCATTAGAGCCATACTGAATGCGGAACACTTTTGTGACTTTCCTCCAGACCAACAAGTCCAGGACATTTGAGCTATGATCCAGACATTTCAGCCTCTATCCACGGTCTCAGTGAGGATGGCTCTGAGGCTTCTTGGCCTGCTAGCTTCCTGCATCTAGACGACCATGCCAGAGGACATATGCGGGCTCTGCAGTGGGATCTGAAGGAACTTGTCAGATTCCCTCCTGATGTTGAAGCAGACTGCAAAAGATCTACAGTGGTTACTTCTCGATTGCAACTGAATCAGTAGCAAACCCCTCTTTGTACATCACCCAGAGTGGACGGTGGGGACAGATGCATCACTAATGGGTTGGGAGAGGTGGAGATCAGAGAACTCTGGTCTCTGACAGAGACCCGCCTCCACCTAAATCTGTTGGAACTGTGAGCAATTGGTTTGGCTTTGAAGGACTTCCTGTCCACAACCAAAGGCAGCTTGGTGTAGTTTCTCACAGACATTACCACCGTCATGTGGTACTGATACAAGCAGTACGGGGTGGGGACCTAGGTCCTATGCTGCGAAGCTCTGCCCCTCTGAAATTATGGCTGAATCATTAGAGCACTTCTGTGGTTGTACACTATCTGGCAGGATCTTTAAACACCGGGCAGATAAACTCAGCTGCTGAAGCCTGACGGATTACGAATATCAGTTACACCCATAGGAGGCTCATGGCATCTTCCACCAATGTGGAGAACCCTGGCTTAATTTTTTCGCCACTGTGCAATGTCAAAGCTTTTGCATGCTGGATATTGCAAAAATGCTCTCCCTTGGAGACTTACCCCGTATGCTGTGGAGCATGGGACTCCTCTAAGACTTCTTGCCACTACCTCTCCTGCCCAGAGTCCTGAAGAAGATCAGGATTGGGAACGACTAGCTCAAGTTATCCTAGTGGCTCCAGAATGGGCAATCAGTGCCATACCTAAAAAACGTCTGGACCTGAGCATTTGTCCTCTGATCAGGATACCTCTTTGGAAGGATCCTATGTCATATCAGCAGGGCAGGCTCTTGCACTCAGGACTGAGCAACCTGCACATCCATGCATGGAGACTGAGCTGCAACAATTAATCTCCTCTAAACTCCCTTTATATTATCATGGCGGCCCGGCACTCTTTAACGTAATCTGTGTCTACCAGGTCTGAGGCTCTGTGAGTACCAGCCAGATAGCCTCTTTGCAGACCAAACTGTCAGATGTATTGTTGTTTGCTTTGACTTTCACCCAGTAAGGACTTGCTTTGAGCACTGTTAATGGTTACCTGCCTGTCCAGCAAGGACTTGCTGTGCGTACCATTAAAGGTTAATTGTTGACCTTCTCTATCTTTGTTCATTTGCTTAATGATTTGCAACTTATTTCCACCAAAACCCTTTGGGATGCCACAGTGAGTCCTGAATATGGTTCTCAAATTTCTCATGGGTATCCTTTTGAGCCAATGTACAGTTGTCCATTACACCTACCTCCATGAAAAACGGTCTTTCTGGTTGTTATAACATCAGCAGAATATGGGATTGTGCTCCACGCCCTCTTGTTCAAGCCTCCTTACACCACTTTTTCCCCCAGACACATTGTTGTTAAGGACTCAAGGGCATTCCTACTAAAAGTGGTGAGGCCATTTCATGGCAGACACGCCACCACTTTTTCGACCTTCTTTGCTGCACCTTTTCACCCTGAAAGAGGAAGAGAGGCTCCATCGTTTGGACTCAAAGAGAGAGATCAGCTTTTACAATGATTGCACCAAGGAAGATCGGGTGGACAATCATGTTTTTGTGGGGTTTTCTAGGGCAAAGGACAAGGTGGAGCAGAGGCAGATTATCTATCAATGGATAGTCCTCTGTATTAAGATCTGTTATGCCAAGGCTGCTACCACTGCATTGGCACATGGAATGCCTGTCCTGGATACTCATCATGTAGCTACGTGGGTATCAGCTCTCACGTTCACAGAGCCATGACAGGCCCGCAGCGATGGGCATTCTGTCCGTTCGTTTCTACAGGACATTTTGGTATAAGCCATTGCACAGACCCACCAGCTTGTGAGACACTACTTTGATATCTATTGACAGGGTGTGGAGCCTGCTGTTAGAAGTATCCATCTGAAGAACAAGTTACTTTCATTAAAGCTCTTACTGAAGGATACGCTATCCTTTCAAACAAAAAAAAATTCCAGTTTCGTAATCTGCACATTGTTTCTAACAATTTTCTTGTGCATCTTTGGACGTGAACAAGCTTATGAAATAAATTGATATCAGTGCCCATGGGTGGTGCTTATATGCGACTCCTCTAGTCACTTCCAGAGAGGAATGGAGTTGAAGTGGAGTTGCACAGTGCCATCTACCAGCGCACAGGAGCACTGCTTTTTGATTTTTCCGGATTCAATCTAGTGCCTGGGGATATTCACAAGGAGAGGAATCTGCGATTAGATACAGTATCCTCCAGTAAGAGAATTAACTTGTTTTTTATGCTCTAATTTGGTAGCAGCTGTAGGGGATTTAGCACTGGAATGATGTTATGCTCTTTGCTTTAAAGGCATTGAGTATGGGCTCTCAAATCAAAGCGGTTACTGAAAGATGAGACATCACAATGCTCGGCCTGGGGATCTTCAGTAAAGAATATGTATCATCTTTACTGTGCCCCATATAGTCACTTCATTGGACTTGCCAGGATTGACAGTGTTGCTAACAGGTCAATCTCAGGTGCCACTGCATTGAAACTCACTGAGTTGTTGGTGTCAGAACCCGTTCCGAAGGACACAGGGCTTGCAGGGGCTACTGGGCCCAACGATCGTGGTTGAGGTGTTTTTCTCCTGATGTCCAAGGTCCTGACCTAATTTGGGTCCTGAGCAACTTGGCAAAGTACCCTTTCTGCACTTGACTCTTAGAGGTAGCTGTAGTCGAGCTCTCAAGGTTCCCTTGGGAAGGATGTAGATATAGGTCAGTGAACACAAATCATAACTCAATACATGCAAACAGTATAAACAATAAGTCAGTTTCCAGCCAAATACATGCTTTTATAAGAAAAAGTAGTATTTTATTTTCAATTCTACACATGCAAAGCGTTGTGACATTCAAAATCAATAACACAATCCCCCTTGAGGTCAGGGCTTTAGTAGTTGTCAAGTATCTCCTTGTCCCACCCTCCTTCATGTAACGTGTTCAGGGTAATTGCCCATTCACTGGTGGCCGCATTGGGGAATGCAAACTATTGGACCGTACTCAAGAGTCCTCCTTTCTGACATTTTAGGAAAGTAGTCAAAGGTGTCTATGGTGCCGCAGAACCATTAGCAGCAAGTCATCTGGGGCCCCAAAGGCCCGGTTTTTAAATCCACTCCTGCGGTATGGCAGTGTTCCTGTCAGCAGTGCAGCAAGTGTCCTCTTCTCAGGCACTTCCCAGTCTGGATGCTGTACGGCGAAGTCAGGCCTTGAGGGAAGGAAGCAGGAGCATCTGGCGGTGCAGGCTTTTCCTGTCAAGCAACGCTGCTTGCATGTTTCCAGTGATCGGAGCTGCTCCTGCTCGGTGGATTTAAAATTTAAGTTGCTCTCAATCAATCATGTAATTTGTAAAGCGCACTACATACCCATAAGGGTTTCAAGGTGCTGGGGGTGGGTGCTGCTGCTACTGGTCGAAGAGCCAGGTCTTGAGTTGTCTCCTGAAGGTCAGCAGGTCTTCGGTTTGTCGTAGATAGAGGGGGAGGGTGTTCCAGGTCCTGGCGGTGCGGTGGGAGAAGGACCTGCCTCCGGAGGTTGTTCTGCGGATGTGCGGGACCGTGGCCAGAACGTGGTCAGCAGAGCGGAGTTTCCTGTTGGGTACATAGAAGGAGAGTCGATTGTTGAGATATGCTGGTCCGGTCTTGTGGAGTGCCTTGTGTGCGTGGATCAGGAGCTTGAAGGAGATTCTCCTGTCGACGGGGAGCCAGTGCAGGTTCCTCAGGTGGGGGGTGATGTGGTCGCGGCGCGGGACGTCGAGGATCAGGCGTGCAGAGGCGTTCTGGATTCTCTGCAGTCGTTTGATGAGCTTGGACGAGGCTCCGGCCTAGAGGGCGTTTCCGTAGTCGAGTCTGCTGTTGACTAGGGCCTGGGTGACTGTTTTCCTCGTGTTTGTCGGGATCCATCGGTAGATCTTGTGGAGCATGCGGAGGGTGTTGAAGCAGGTGGAGGAGACTGCATTGACTTGTTTGGTCATGGTGAGCTTTGAGTCTAGGATGATTCCCAGGTTGCGTGTGTGGTCGGTGGGGGTCCCCAGTGCTGCGGGCCACCATGAGTCGTCCCATGCTGAGGGGTTGGACCCGAGGATGAGGATCTCCGTCTTGTCTGGGTTCAGCTTAAGTCGGCTTTCCTTCATCCAGTCGGCGATTGCCTTCATTCCCTGGTGGAGGTTGAATTTGGCAGTGAGAGGGTCCTTGGTGAGGGAGAGAATCAGCTGCGTGTCGTCGGCGTAGGAGATTATGTTGAGGTTGTGCTGTCGGGCGATGCGTGCTAGTGGTGCCATGTAGACGCTGTTCAATGTCGGATAAGGCCGCTGTCGCGCCGTTGTCTAGAAGGATCCTGATGTCGTCTGTGGCGACGATGAGGGCAGTCTCGGTGCTGTGGTTGCTGCGGAATCCTGATTGGGACGGGTCCAGGATGTTGTTGTCTTCGAGGTGACGGGTGAGCTGGGTGTTAACTATCTTCTCGATGACCTTTGCTGGGAACGGAAGCAGGGAGATGGGTCGGAAGTTCTTGAGGTCGCTCAGATCCGCCTTGGGTTTCTTCAGTAGGGCGTTGATCTCTGCGTGCTTCCAGTTCTCAGGGAAGGTGGCGGTCTCGAAGGAGAGGTTGATGATGTTGCGCAGGTGGGGTGCGATGGAGTTGCCGGCTTTGTTGAAGATGTGGTCCAGGAGAGGGTCGGACGGGGATCTGGAGTGGATTGTGCCCATGGTCTTGATTGTGTCCTCGATGCTCACGTTGGGCCAGGTTGTCAGGGTGTCGTGGGCGGTGGGGTGCGGTGGGTCCAGTGCGGCAAGGTCGGCAGGGGTCGTTGGGGGTTTGAAACTGTCATGGATGTCGCTGATTTTCCGGTGAAAGAAGGTGGCGAGGGAGTCGCACAGGGCTTCCGATGGTGGGATGTCGTTGGCACTGGAGCTGGGGTTGGAGAGTTCCTTCACGATGGTGAAGAGTTCCTTGCTGTTATGTGCACTGTTGTCAAGGCGGTCTGTGAAGGAGGTCCTTTTGGCGGTCCTGATGAGGTGGTGGTGGTTGCGGATGGCGTCTTTGTGGGCAGCGCGGCTGTCTGGCGTCTTGTCGCTGTGCCATATGTTCTCCAATTTCCGGCAGGTGCGTTTTGAGTCGAGGAGTTCCGGGGTGAAGCAGCTGACTCTTTTGCTGGGGTCTCTGTTGGTGGGTTTTTTCAGCGGGGCTACGGTGTTGGCGCAGTCGTTCATCCAGCATTCGAGGGTGAGTGCACCCTCATCGGGGTTGATGGGGTTAGTCATAGGGTTGAATGCAAGGCTTGTCTGCAGTTGTTCTTCAGTGACTTTGCCCCGGCAGGGGGTCTGTAGGGTGTGGTGGTGTGTGAGGGGTTTTCGGAAGGAGAAGTGGATGCAGTGGTGGTCTGTCCAGGTTAGTTCGGAGGCGTGGATGAAGGTGACGTGGGGGCTTGAGGAGAAGATGGCATCTAGTGTGTGGCCGGCGATGTGGGTCGGCGTCGTGACGAGCTGTTTCAGTCCAAGGTTGGCGGGGTTGTTGATCAGGGTGGAGGAGTTGTTGTTGTTGTTCTCCAGGTGATAGTTCAGGTCTCCGAGGAGGATGTAATCGGTGGAGGTCAGCGCGTGTGTGCTGATGAGGTCGGCGATGGAGTCGCAAAATTGAGGCCGGGGTCCTGGCAGTCTGTAGACGAGGGTGCCTCTTAGGGTGGTCTTGGGGTCCGTGTGGATCTGGAAGTGCATGTGTTCGGCGGTGCTGAGGGTGTCGTTGGTGCTTGTTGAGATCCTGATGGTGTTTTTGTGGATGATGGCGATTCCTCCTCCGGCCCTGTTGGTGCGATTTCTGCGGGTGATCTTGTACCCGTCTGGGATGGCTATGGCGATGTCTGGCGAGGAGGCTTCGTTCATCCAGGTCTCGGTCAGGAAGGCGATGTCCGGTGATGCGGTGTCGAGTAGGTCCCAAAGTTCGACGGCGTGTTTGTGTGCGGAACGGGTGTTGATCAGGATGCATCTAAGCTGGTTGGGTTCCGTCGTGGCAGGCGTCTCGGCGCTTTTGAGGCAGGAGACGCTGCAGTTCCGGCAGGTGAAGTAACCGTGGGTGCGCTTCGGGGCGGCCTTGCAGCAGGTGTGGGTCCTTCCTGGGTTGAGAGCGATGAGGGTGTTGGCGTCGTAGCGGAGGCAGCGGTCCTCGTGGCTGCTGCGGGGGCCAGGGGTTCTGGCGCTGGGCGCGGTCCAGGCGTGGACGGGCGCAGACGGGCTTGCCTTAGGCGTGCCTTCGGGCCGCGCAGCAGCTGCCATATATGGGGAGGTGGGGAGGGAGGAGCAGCTGGGAGGCGGGAGGCAAGGGACGGGTGGAGCGAATGGGCGCGGTGCCGCAGGGGAGGCAGCGGCGGGGACGGGGGAAAGGAGACCGGCGCGGGGCACGGACTCGAGAAGGGGGCACAGAAGTACAAAACAGCACAAGGGGTACAAAATCAAAGGGGCACAGAAGGCACAGAAGTCAGTGGTACAGAATATAAGGGGTTGGTGAGGGGTACAGAGATCAGAAGGGGGCACAGAAGCAAGCGGCGAGCGGGGGGCAGGGGGGCACAGAAGAGGAGCGGGCAGACAGTTACAGGCACACAAGCAACAGGCAACAAGCGGAAACGAACCTAAGGCCACCACTGGCCACCAGGGATGAGGCGCAGGTGGAAGCCTGCGGGTGGTGGAGGGCCTCGAGTTCACCAGCGGCAGCAGAGACAGCGGGGGTGCAGGCGGAGCTGCAGCAGGGGGGGAGCGACCTACCAGGGAAGGTTAAGGGTCGCTCTCCTCACCGCGCAGTGGCCGCTATATATGGGGAGGTGGGGAGGGAGGAGCAGCTGGGAGGCAGGAGGGAAGGGACGGGAGGAGCGAATGGGCGCGGAGGGGGCGGGGCCGCAGGGGAGGCAGCGGCAGGGGCGGGGGAAAGGAGACCGGCGCGGGGCACAGACTCGAGAATGGGGCACAGAAGTACAAAAAAGCACAAGGGGTACAAAATCAAAGGGGCACAGATGTCAGTGGTACAGAATATAAGGGGGCACAGAGGTTGGCGAGGGGTACAGAAATCAGAAGGGGGCACGGAAGCAGAGCGGGTCAGGGGGCACAGAAGAGGAGCGGGCAGACAGTTACAGGCACACAAGCAACAGGCAACAAGCGGAAACGAACCTAAGGCCACCACTGGCCACCAGGGATGAGGCGCAGGTGGAAGCCTGCAGGTGGTGGAGGGCCTCGATTTCACCAGCGGCAGCAGAGACAGCGGGGGTGCAGGCGGAGCTGCAGCAGGGGGGGAGCGACCTACCAGGGAAGGTCAAGGGTCACTCTCCTCACCGCGCAGCGGCCGCCATATATGGGGAGGTGGGGAGGGAGGAGCAGCTGGGAGGCGGGAGGCGAGGGACGGGAGGAGTGAATGGGCACGGAGGGGGCGGGGCCGCAGGGGAGGCAGCGGCAGGGACGGGGGAAGGAGACCGGCGCGGGGCACGGACTCGAGAATGGGGCACAGAAGTACAAAAAAGCACAAGGGGTACAAAATCAAAGGGGCACAGAAGTCAGTGGTACAGAATATAAGGGAGCACAGAGGTTGGCGAGGGGTACAGAAATCAGAAGGGGGCACGGAAGCAGAGCGGGGGGCAGGGGGCACGGAAGAGGAGCGGGCAGACAGTTACAGGCACACAAGCAGCAGGCAACAAGCGGAAACAAATCTAAGGCCACCACTGGCCACCAGGGATGAGGCGCAGGTGGAAGCCTGCGGGTGGTGGAGGGCCTCGATTTCACCGGCGGCAGCGGGGGGAGCGACCTACCAGGGAAGGTCAAGGGTTGCTCTGCCCCCTACAACAGTGGAGGGGCTGTTGTGATCCTCCAACTCCGGACCAAAACTCCAGCGAGGTTGCAACGTCCATGGCGGTATCTCAGTGAAACTAGGGAACTTCATCAAGTGCAGATCACAGCATGAGGGCTTGACAGCAGTTCTCTTTTGGTCTGGGGTGATGGCCAGAACTCTAGGACAAAGTGGCACTAGTATCCCCTACTGGCATACGGGGTTGCCACGGTACTCACAATCAGGGTGCAGACGCTCTGTAGGCGATTACACTCACTATGAAAGTCCCTACTGGCATCCGTGGTCTCTGACTCAGCAGTCACGGATCCTGCACACCTGGCCCACACTCAGTTCATCTGTGACCTCTTCTAGCATGCCGGTTCACCCCAGCGCGGTCTGGTGCTTCCCACTCAGTGCTTCAGATACTGCTCAAGACAATGTGGCCCTCTACGGGGATAAGAGGCAGAGCCAATGCTGCACTGGACATGGCCCGATTGGTGAACAGCCTCACACAATGCTCAGGAAATCCACGTGCAGGGCTTCCCACTGGATCTTGCTCCCTCAAACTCCTTCCTATTCCTCACAGGGCACACTGGTTTTGTCAAGCAGGCAGGCGATGGTACTCCAGAGCAGGTGATCTTGGGGTCCTGGGAGATGTCCCCTCACCCAGCAGGGAGACTAGTAGGCCTTTGCCCCCAGTCCTGGTCACAGGCAGAAGTCTTGCAGAGCTTCTGCTTCTCACAGAGCCTTTTGGGGACTCAACCTACCCTTCTTAAGTCTTATTCCAGACAACAAATGTAATTTAGAGTCTGGTTCTTTGAAGTTTCTATGTTGGGGTTGTGCTTCTTTTGAAGTGGGTACTTCTTGTCATCTGCCTTCATGAACGACATTTGTCACAGTAGGCACAACTCCGGAGCTGATTGCCCACAACATAGTTCATGGGAGTGACAAGAGTTTACAGCTGGATGTCAGCCACAGTGATATGTGCATCAAAGGGTTAATCCCAGACCCTCAGCCCTACTCTTTATGATTCTCCTATTAGCCCCGTCTTCCTCCCTGAGATGTGTCCAGGCCCCTTCCCTGGGATCTACCAATGAATCAAAGAACAGTCTTTTTTAGATGTAAATGGAGTCTCGTCCTTCCCTCCAGAGTGTCCCGACCCAGCTCACAAGAATGCAGCAATACACTAATTTGTCTGTGGGGATTCCTCTCCTCATGGGCTTCCCAAAATAGAACCCAAGGTCATCCATACAATGTATGATTGCAGGCACACTCACTCAGTGTACATTCATAGCACACTTTCTGTTCAGTACTAATACCTAAATGCATTTTACCTTCAGATGCACACATGCATTAAGCACACACACTCAGTCTGCGTGCACTGTTCAGCACTGATGTTTTTCTATCTTTCCAGGGTGCCTTATTTAAAAAAACATGCACTTCCAGGACACTCACTCTATGTGCATCCTTCACAACTCTTCACCCTTCATATATTGCACTTCACACAAGCACACATACAGCCAGCACATGTGGCCCCTGCGCAAGCACTGAACAATACTACATCTCTTATTTAATGTATTCTTCTCAGGCATACATACACCCAGCACATGCACGAACCACAAATGTACTGCACAGTACTTCCCCATCCTTGTACTCTAACCTTCCCAGGCACACATACAACTAATGCAGACTCACTACTCCTGGGCTATGAGGCGCTCCACATATACCTGATGTAGGCTAAGGGTGAGTTAAGGACACAGCAGCGGAAATTTTTAAAAGGTGAGTGATCCTGTAGGCTCACGCCAGTGGCACCCGGTTAAACAGTCCTAATAACTTACTGATCACTACACAATATACTGAATTACCATGCTTGTGCTGCTTAACACCTGGTGAAGGCAGTAGCCTTCCACCACTATGAGGGTAGCGCTTTGGGCACCCCTTCCTGTCTGACAAAACTGCAATTTGCGAGACGGACAATGTAATGGTGCATAGGAATGATCCGTATTCATTTATGATAAAAACAAAATCAGCATTTGTGATCCAGACAACTTACAGTTTGGCACTCTTACCATGCTGAGGACATTTCTGTGTCAACAGTTGGGTTGCCAGCTACACAGACAGAGCTAGAGGCAGACTTGGAGTCTGAAAATTCTGTATGATTAAATATGTGTGCTCTACTCAACAGCAAGAGAACCCCTTTACATATTTAAGGCTTATTTCACTCCCGCTATAATTATTTGCCCAATATCTTAGTAGTAGCAATGGGTCGCTGTTGCTTTTTTTTTTTTACCACTCGTCTACAAAAATGGATTCAGTAAAGCCCACATCATAGCTTCCTAAGGGGTCAAAAAGGGTCAAGTGGCTTTGGCAAACTCAATGCAATGCCCCTAGACAGCTACCCAATGTAGAGTCAAGCACAAGTACTAGGAAGGCATTTCTCACTGTTACAAAAGCATTCTTCACTGTTATGGGCCCATTGAATGAAAATAGGTGATCTAGCTTCAGTGGCAAAGCTGACAACTTAGCTGAGCCTACCAGCACATGTAAATGTAAATGTATAGGTATTTATATAGCGCCGATCACCACTACGGGTATCTCAGCGCTGTACTCATACCGCTGAAGGAACCCTTCCTGGCTTTCCATGTGATGTGTCCACTCCTGGGCACCCCCATGGTGAGTCCAAGCATCCCAAGACATAGCTTGGCACTTCGGGCTGGACTGTTCCCATGAGGCACAGGGTCAGACTGATTTGCATATGGCCATGTCTGAACTGGGGTGGCAGAGTGGGCTAAAGAACGGTGATGGATTAAACCCAGATCAGTTGACTGGGGGTGAGTGCTTGCAATGTTCAACACTCCGTCCATCATTTCCTTTGGTTTTTGCTTTGTTCGCCATAAGTTGGCAGGGAATGCTCAGACGTGAGTCCCTTGCTCACTTTGCCACTGGATTCAAGCAAGCCTGGCTGAAATGCCAGAAACCGGTCCTAGGAAGCTTGTTTCCGGTCCAGGGAAGACATAGCTTGGCACTTCAGGCTGGACTGTTCCCATGAGGCACAGGGTCAGACTGATTTGCATATGGCCATGTCTGAACTGGGGTGGCAGAGTGGGCTAAAGAACGGTGATGGATTAAACCCAGATCAGTTGACTGGGGGTGAGTGCTTGCAATGTTCAACACTCCGTCCATCATTTCCTTTGGTTTTTGCTTTGTTCGCCATAAGTTGGCAGGGAATGTTCAGACGTGAGTCCCTTGCCACTGGAATCAAGAAAGCCTGGCTGAAGACGGCTGAAATGCCAGAAACCGGTCTTAGGAAGCTTGTTTCCGTTCCAGGGAAGACATAGCTTGGCACTTCGGGCTGGACTGTTCCCATGAGGCACAGGGTCAGACTGATTTGCATATGGCCATGTCTGAACTGGGGTGGCAGAGTGGGCTAAAGAACGGTGATGGATTAAACCCAGATCAGTTGACTGGGGGTGAGTGCTTGCAATGTTCAACACTCCGTCCATCATTTCCTTTGGTTTTTGCAATATCTTAGTAGTAGCAATGGGTCGCTGTTGCTTTTTTTTTTTTACCACTCGTCTACAAAAATGGATTCAGTAAAGCCCACATCATAGCTTCCTAAGGGGTCAAAAAGGGTCAGGTGCTTTAGCAAACTCAATGCAATGCCCCTAGACAGCTACCCAATGTAGAGTCAAGCACAAGTACTAGGAAGGCATTTCTCACTGTTACAAAAGCATTCTTCACTGTTATGGGCCCATTGAATGAAAATAGGTGATCTAGCTTCAGTGGCAAAGCTGACAACTTAGCTGAGCCTACCAGCACATGTAAATGTAAATGTATTTATATAGCGCCGACGCCGATCACCACTACGGGTATCTCAGCGCTGTACTCATACCACTGAAGGAACCCTTTACTGGATTTCCATGTGAGGTGTCCACTCCTGGGCACCCCCATGGTGAGGCCAAGCATCCCAGCGCTGTTGGGGCCGTTGTGGAGATCAAGCAAGCTATTGCCCAGAGTTGCAGAGTGGGACCCAAGATTAGAATAGGCACTGAGGCGAGAATATCCGGTCCGCGGAATTTATAGCCCGAGACCCTGCCGCGACGGGAATTGAACCCTGGTCCCGGACCAGTGCTCTGCATCGAGGTCTGTCACTCTAACCATTGAGCCACACTTCTGCACATGAATAAAAGTATGTACAATTACTGGCAAGCAAAGTGCCCCATCAAGAGTCACAAGCATTTCCAAAACGAAGAAGGGGCACTGGAAGATTTGTGAACTGTTACTCGTAGGACTGTTTCTAACTCTCTCATTCAAACAGCAGAACTACTAGTCAATTTGAGGCATCATTGTCTGATATTACAATCATATCGTTTGCCCGTGGATTTTGGATACAGCGATAGTGTCTGTATGATGTCAGATAACGAAATAGGGACCACAGCTGAGCCGTAAGCTTAGTTAATTACTTTATCTTTGATGCAGGACAACAAAATGGCCTGTGCGATCAAATTAATGAAAGATAATCAGAAGAAAAATAAGGAAAGGTTGCTGAATAAATGCATTTGTTTTCAGTGGTGTTCAATAATGGTCAAGAAAGAACAAATAGTTATTAAATGATATGTTAAAATAAAATAGATGAATCAGTTAAAATCAGGTTACGAAAAATAAAATGTAATTAATGAAGTAAATATACCCAGTACCACAGTAAAAATGTAATGTGCATCATTTCAGGTCTTGTCGTACAGGAAGAAACCATTACTTATTATTCAAAGGGAATATGCTAAGAGCCCATTGCTTTGTGGAATGCCCATTTCCTTCCGGGGATAGGGGAACTGTTCAGGAACGTTACGAGAATTAGAAGACAGTGTGTTATTTTGACTCCACTGTGACTGTTAAATAAAAATCATATGCCAAACTGTTTAATTTAGTGTTTCATGCTTTCTGACCTCATAATGTCATCGGAGATCTCATTAGAACTATACTTAGGGGCCGAATCTGATCCGGGTCGGAAGGGCACCGAACGCGATCTGGCCGGAAAAACTACGAGCCATACGCGTGTTTTCCACCCGACTCGTACAGCTGTACGAGCGAGCAAGTATGATGCGAGCTACGTGAAATTCACCGACCGAGTCGTTTCCAGGTCCGAACGGATCCGTACTTATCGGTCGGAAGCTAACCATGGCCTGCAATGGATGCGATTTACGACTGAGCCAGTACGATGCACGCGTCGGACAGCCTGTGCGAGCTGGAGTGTCCAGCTCGCAAAACGTCCAGGTAGTTGCCTTTGGGGGTCTGCGTCGGACCCCCTGTCACCTGCAGCCCTATGACTCGGACACAGGGGGAGACCCAAGGGTCCCCCCAACACAGGCATGTACGGTGCGGATGGCACCGATGCGTACCCACTGTAGGGGGCGCCCTTGCGCGAGACGTACCCATTCAGTCAATGGGAGCCGATGTACGCGTCGTACGACCGGCTCCCATTGACTTCTATGGGAGTCTTGACTTCTATGGGAGTCCGACCGAACCGAGTCTGGCAGCATACAGAGAATGTGTTTATTAGAAATGGGGTTACTGGTTGACTAGGGTGTAAGTCCTGGTCAGGCAGCAACCACAATCCCTGTCAGTGTAAGGCACAAGCAAACCCCAAATTAACCTGTGCTAAAAAATCTGGTAGCTTGGCACAGAGTAGTCAGGTTTAACTTAGAGGCAATGTGTACAGTATTTGCGCAACACTTCAAAAAGTAAAACAGTGAAAACACCACGCAAAAAGTTCCGACACCAGGTTAGAAATCTAGAGCAAAATTTCATAATAAAACAAGACCAAAAACTCAATCAGTAGAACTGCAGATATTAATTTTTAAAGAATAAACTGTAAAATAGCACCTAAAAGTGCAAAGTGCCAACCAGGGCTATTTGGTCACGATGGACTGGGTCAAAGTCAATAGGTCAGGCTGACCACGATGAAGTAATGGTCTGACACAGTCACAGATTAGTCCCGTTGAAGGTTTGCCTGTTCAGGTTTTGTGTCAAGTGTTCCGTTCTTGTTGGAGCGAGTCGCGGGAGCATAGAAAGAGAATCGTGGGTGGTTGTCGGTATGGCACGAAGAGAAGCCTGGGGTTTGCGGATGGGCTAGCAGGAGAATCGAGTTTGCGGTCCCCCGGGGGCTGTTGATGCTGCTGTGCGAAGAGATGGGCTGGTAGATGCTTGTGCTGATTTTCAGTGTGAACGGCGTGGTCGCGAAGAGCCCAAAAGCTTGATTTAAGAGGTTGTGAGCCACACCAGGGGCTTGAGACACTCTTGGTTCTGGGTTAATGGGTTAAGCTGCAGGTCCAGTTATTTTTCCCTAAACAAGCGGGCAGCAGGTCATCACAGTATTGAAGCAGTACCTGTACAGCAGCAGTTCAGCAGTGTGGCAGTCCTTGTTGCAACGCAGCAGTCTTTCTTCCTGGCAGAGTATCCAAATGTCCAGAAGTGTACTGAAGAGTTGATGTCTGAGGTCCTTCTTTTATACACAGCTGTGCCTTTGTAGTGGAGAGAAGTTTCAAAAGACATGATCCCTTTTAAGAGCACGGATGCCCTGTTTTCCTGGCCCTGGCTCCAGACTAACTACAGGTGGTATGCAGCCCTTTGTATGCAGACAGGACACAGCCTATTCAAGAGTAAGTGGAGCTGGGCCCAGTTCCTCCCACCCATCCTGCCAGTGATGGCCCATCCAGTCACACTTAAGTTCCCCATGATGTGCGGCTGTCTCGGAGGAATACACAAAGCCCAATTGTCCCCTACACCCAATCACATGAATAGAGAGGCTACTGGCACTAAATGACTAGGGCAAGAAAATGCCAACTTTCTAAATGTGGCATTTTCAGAATAGCAATTTGAAAATCCGACTTTACCACAAGTTAGGATTTTAAATCGTGATTCACCAAACATGAACTGGTCATCTCTTCCTATTTAAAAATTACACTTATAAAACGCAATAAGGCAACTCCAATATTACAGGCCTTGTTGTAGCAAAAAACGAATTTAAGAGTTTTTCACAACCGGGACAGATAAAACTTTAAAGTTCTTGTCCTACCTTTTAAATACATTGCACCCTGCCTCTGGGCTGTCTAGGGCCCACCTGAGGGGTGACTTATATGTATTAAAAAGGAAGGTTTGTGCCTGGCAAAAGGTTTATTTTAGTAGGGTGAAATGGCAGTTTAAAGCTACACACACAGGCTCTGCAATGGCAGGCCTGAGACATATTTAAAGAGCTACTTGAGTAGGTGGCACTATAAGTGCTGCAAGCCCACTAGTAGGATTTAATTAGCCTTGGGTGCAAGTAGAACCACTTTACTAGGGGCGTATAAGTAAATTAAAAATGCCAACTGGGTATACGTCAATATTACTATGTTTAGAGGTGAGGGCACAAGCCCTTTAGCACTGGCTAGGAATGGTAAAGTGCACAAGAGTCCTAAGGCCAACAAAAACAAATTCAGCTAAAAGTGGAGGGTAAAGGCAAACTTTTTTGGGGGTGATCATGCAGGGAGTTTCAGGTCAAAAGTGTTGTATCTGGTGAAATTTGTTAGTATGGAAGATTCACTGATGTAATGGTTTGCAAGACGATTGTGGCTCATCAACTGGAACAGTGAGGTGCTGTGGGCACTACGATGTGAGAGGTAAGGATGCACACCAATTTCCTAAGATTGCCTGCTCCTGGATCTAGCAGTTGCTCAACCTATTTGAGTTCCAAGAAGTTACTAGGAAATGGCCATATTGATGGATAGCATGAGCATAGCCATGTCAAGTCAATGTGACGTGTCCCACCTGTAACCCATTCTGTGACCCCACCCGACAAATGCATTGGCTTACTAAAACGCCAGTCCATTTCCCTTAAGATAGTGATGCAGGGGTAAAGAGAAGAACCATGTGGATGGAAGTGAAAATCAATTCTTGTCTTGCAGAATAAGGTGATGATATGCCTCAAGGAAGAAATCTAGTATGACATATTATCACCTGAAGAAAATCCAAAGCACTGTATTGTCACACTCAAAATCACAGAAAGCCCGAATACACATTAAAATGTAACACAATTCTGAATGTATTACTCCGATGAGTCTCCAAACAATTTTGCAATTGACCAAATACATACAGAAGGCAAATTTGTGACTTACTATCCCCAGAAAAAGTATTGAAATCTATCACCTGGTCAACAAGCGTGCCAATGCCTTCCATCCTATAAACACAGAGAGTAATACAAGGAAAACCTTCTGGCGAGCCCAAAGATGCACTGCCTTACCCAAAGCTAAAAGAAAAAATCTAGCGCCTGATTTGAGGTCAGAGAAATATTCTCATCTCTAAAATTACTCACCACAAAATCTTCAGAGTTCCCAGGGGTAAAAAGACAGTCTGACGGAGAGAGAGAATGAATCAGGGCAAAAGAGAGAAAAAGAGAGAAAGTGATCCCAGGGATTGTGAGGCAAAAAGAAAAAAAAATCCATTACTGATCGCATGAGCTGAGGTAACAGCAACCACTTGAGAACAATATGATTGATATAAAATGTGAAGGCCTTCTCCCAGAGAAATTCGAGTTACTGTTTACTTTAGATCATCTTGGGAACCCATAATGTAAATCACACCAAGTTAGAGAGTAACCACATGATGGTGCTAAAATAGAGGCCATGCTATTCAACTACTTCTATCAAAACTTTTCCTATATAGAATCCTATATCCTTGTTCATATGATCTACTGACCTTTCCTGTGCTAACTACCCGCTCTGTTTAGCAGTTTTCTACTCTTGCTCGTGTTGGAAGCACTCTCTTTTATCCCCCTGCCTGCCGCGATCCTGCACCTTGTAGCGGCATCCTTTACTGCTAGAGCCGCCACGGGCAGTTACCACAACTTGTGTTTAGTTTGTTTTTTAAGTTTAATTGACATTCTGTACTCTGTATTTTGTGCCTATTAAGTTATGTGCCCTATTACTGTTGTCTCTCTGGTGCTCCTGTGCCTGCAGTTTCCCTGCCATGCTAACGCCTCCAGCCACCCAGTGCCCCACCTCCTTCATAAGGACCTACTTAATGGAGGCCATAGCGTGTGCGAGTAACTGGTACGCCGAAGGTGCGCTAACGGCAAGCCCGTCTGCACCCGTACGCACCTCGACCATACCCAGCACCAGAACCCCTGCTCCTCCCCGCCATTCGCCACTACACTGCCAGGGAGCTCCTGAACAGCTGCATGTCTTCCTCACGATCAAATGCACGACTCTTCACCTGCTGCTTCTCCAGAAACACAGGACCGCCAGCCAGCACTAAACAACGCGTTGCTTCCGCACAGAAGACCATGAACATCCCGGAACCACTCAATTACATCCTGCTTAACGTATGCTCCCTCTGCAAACATGCCACGTTAACCTCGAACACTATCACCTCCCTCTACCCTGATGTTGCCTTCATTACAAGAACGTGGCTCAATCCCTCATTGAATCCTGACATATCACCCCAACACCCAACGGCTACAAGACACTGCACCGAGACGGCACCAACAAACATGGCGGGGGCATCGCCATCTTCAAGAAAACCATCTGATGCACCAACACCAATGATGACTCCACGCCTCTCATAGAATACCTCAACTTCCAACTACAGACCGACGCCCAGACCATGATCTGAGGCACCCTTGTATACCGACCCCCGGGACCCCGACCGGCATTCTGTGGCACCATCTCCAACCTCATCGCCCCCCTAGCCATTGACTTGTACCACTGCGTCCCACTTAGTGACTTCAATTTCCACACCGATGACCCAAACGACCCCAACTCCATTACCCTCCTGGAGAACTTGAACAATATAGGTCTCACCCAAATGATCACCCAACCCACGCACAAAGCCAGCCACACACTCGACTCCATCTTTACCTCCAGCGACAGAATCAAATTCTGGCACGTCACAGAACTCACCTGGATTGACCACGCCATTGTCCACTTCACAATCTCTAACTTCCAGCATACGATCGCCAAGCATCACAGCTTCTCCCACCACAGTTGGGGCAAGGTAAGAGACACAGTCCCTCAGCACCACCCAACCAGAAGCTTCATCAAACCTTGACCAGGCCGTACAAAATTTCTCCACATGGATCACCACATGTGCTGACAAGAGTCGTCCTGTGAAACCAGCAAAACCTCAAAACAAGCCAGTTGGTACACGCTAGAGCTGAGAACCACAAAGCGACACTGCTTCCGACTCGAGAAATGATGGCATACTACTAGGAACCCCTCCAACAGAGCATCTCAAAAAGCAGCCCTCAGCAACTACTACCTGCGCATCAAAGAAGCCAAGAAAGCAGCCATCACAGCCTGCATCAGCACTGCAGCCAACCACTTGAAGCAACTCTCCAAAATAGTCCAGGAATTTTCCAACCCGACAGCTACATAGAACACGATCACCCCCTCCCAAAGAACTCTGCAACACCCTCTCTGACTAATTCCACAGCAAGATTGCCACCATCTAAAATGTTTTTGACCCCTAACCCACTGCTCTCAACCTCAACCCACCCTACGCACACCGGCCGCATGCTCACCACTTAGACCACCACAGCCATCAAGTATTCTATAGACTCCAGGGCGCCCATCAACCCCTGCCCCCACCGTCTATTCAACCTCGAAACCAATCAGCACTAAACTCAACAGCATCATCAACACCTGAATCTCGTCGACTGTAGAGAAAATGTGGCCCTGATCCTCCTTGACCTCTCTGCTACGTTTGACGCTGTCTCCCACCACACCCTCATCGACAGACTTCACAGCATCGGCATACACCAAACTGTGCAATGTCTCCCTTTATATCTGGAATTAACTTCATTGCCCTTGCACAAACCATCACTGGCATTTTTGACATCTTACTAACTGGCACTAGAGTAAGTAAGTAAGGGCCATATGTAGGTAAAACGTGTTTTGCGATTCTCTAATTGCAATTTTTAGGGAATCGCAATTAGAGAATTGCAAAACGCTATGTAGGTAGGATTAGCAAAATATTTTGCGATTCCCACCTATTCCTTATTTGCGATTCTCTAATTGAGATTCGCAAATAAGGAATACCTTGCCATTCATTCCTATGGGCTAGAAGGACCATAGGAATGAATAGGAAGACATTCTCAATTTGCGATTCTCAATTAGAGAATCGCAAATTGAGAATGCAATTTCAAGGTTGCAAGGGTGTCAATAGGACACCCTTTTGCACCCCTGAAATAAACATGTGTGCACATGTGACGCACATACATGCGCTAAGGGCATGTATGTGCGCCCCATGGCACTTTGAAAAATGCAAAAAAGTGCATTTTTCAAAGAGATCGCAAATTACCACCAACCTGAAGTTGGTGGTAATTTGCGATTCCTTAAGCCAAAATCGCACAATTTGGGTGCTTCCTACATTGCATTTAAGGAATCGCAATTTGGGATTCCTTAAATGCATTAGCAAAATAAGGATTTTCAGCAGCACTCGGGCTGCAGCTTTCTGCAGAGACTATAATTTTGACTGCAAATGTTTGTCGAGTCCTAGATAGAGAGCAGTACAATAATATATCCTGGACAAAATCAAGGCGACTATCATGTTTTTTTTGCATCTCTAGTGGAATAAAAGTGAAAATCTTTCTTCGGATTTTTAAAAGGAAAAAGCATTAGGAAGTAATGTGGTTGATTTGTTCTGAAAAACAGAGCTGGTTATCAAACAATACTCCGCTGTTTCTTCTTTTATTTACAGGATCAGGAAACGGTCCAGCATCAGTAGGCCATCAGGGTCATTCCAGAAAGAGAGGCCATTCCCAAACAGTATCACCTCAGTTTTATCTGTGTTTTGCTTTAGGAAATTTTCATGTATCCACCTAATGATATGCACCAGAATGTTGTTAAACCGACTTGCCACCGAGAATACATATGATGTCATAGATATAACTATCTGCGTATCATCCGCGTATGATATGACAGAAGAACCATAAGCTCAAATGAGTCTGGAAAAAGTGGTGACACAAATATCGAAGAATGTAGGGGACAGCTGATGGAGCAGGTAGAGCAAAATTTTGCATACCTCCTCTATTTTGCATGAAAGAACTAATTGAATATCCTAATTATTATAATTTACTAATCGTGTGCTGTGATATATTAGTCTAACCATTTGCATACACAAATTACAAGTGGGAACTTGCTATTTGCATGGCAAAATAACTCTAATAACTAAAATACGTACGCATATTAATAGTAGTATATGTGGTAATTAGATATCGCATGATATTTGTTGCTTTTGTGATGTTTGCATCTTCGTGGAGGACCGTAAAGGTGAATATATTGCTTCAAATGTCGCTACATGCTAGGAAAATACTAATACATAAAGGGATTAGTAAGGGTATAACATTAGAAGCATAATTTCTTTGTATTAATTATTCTTTTCTGTTTGTTTTGCTTAAGTTGGCATTTGGGCCAACCACAAAAATGGCGGCGGAGAGCGAGTTCAGAAGTGGCCACCATCTCGTGAGCGCAAAGTCTACTGCGCAGACTCGGATGGCTCCCTGAACTTCCTAACAACCTTTGCACACCCTGTCCTAGTCAAGGATAGGATATTGGTGGACTGCCAAGACCCCGGACACTAGAAACTGGTATAAATGAACTATAGAGTCATACAAGAAAAAAACAAAACTTTGCAACATCAGGATTAAGTCATATCCGGAAACGAATCAGCAAAATCCATGTGAACCCGGACTGACTAAAAATTGGACGTTTGCAATTAGCCAATCATTGACATTCTTCGCCCAAAAATGTTTCATATTATCCTGAAAGTTATTATAAAAAGAGTAGTAGAATAGGGAGGGGTTACTCAGACTTGACATTCGGCGGTTACTATGACTGCACACCCTCTTTGACCCCACAGGCGATGACGGATGCTGGCCAAACTTCTGGTCCTTTGGCGATCTTTGGGACCGTAACGTGCTGAGAAAAGGACTTTGAGCGTTGGCCTGCTTATTTGGACAATTTAACGGCTAATTCGATTATGCAGAGCCAAAAGAAAGAGAGAAAATCCAGATAGCCAGAATAGGTAAATATAATGACCTGGGATTTGAAATTATTTGATCTAAAATTCTAAACTTTGATGAAACAAATGCTAATATTAAATTGCAACTAAACTCTTGATAAACGAATATTGATTAACAGAAATTATGATTTTGTGGTTTTTCGTTAAAGAGAATAAAGGATTCTGAGTCTTAAATGTGTTTTAGCTGGTTCTAAATCACCATCAACCAATCCAACTAATTGGTCTGTCGACCAAGTGGGCGGAGTGTCTTGATGTTTGGGATTAGGAATCTATAGGTGACGAATGTTAATGTATATTCTGTAAAATAACTTTTCTTCACTTTAGGTTATAAGGTGTCCCCCCACATGTCCAGTGCATCGTCCCCCCTCCTGTGTGCAGAACTGTGAAAGAGAACGTGCAAGTGTTGGTGTTATGGGCCCCACCAATGAATGCGTGTGCGAATGAGTTAGTGTGACGACGGGTCTGTGACGCAGGGAGGATAGTTGTAAATTTTGCTCTTTTCTTTCTTTTCCCCGGCTTTGCGCTGGATCAGTTTTTCTGGTAGCAGAGTTCTAGTTTTATTGCTTTGGTTTGGTGATTATTGCTTATAGATTGCTTATCGCTTATTGATTTAGAATATTGATAATTGATTGTGGATGTTGGATAAGTATTGGTTTCTGTATTAACACTCTATGTTGAGTCATGTTGTTTGACGACTTCTGGGATGTAGGAAGTCAGAAGTTTGTAACGATTCCGTAGTAGGGCAGAGGTAAGCGCTGCTCTCGGGAAAGACGGAATTGTTGTTGCCCTGTAGGTACACGGGGAAAACGAGTGACGATTGAAGTTGCACGACGCATTGTCTGGGTTCGATTTGGTAACATCGTCGTGTGTTGCCATTAGGGACATTTTCTGTATGAGAGAAGTGTATGGTAGCGAAGATCACCTGCGAAATTTTGGTCCAAAAGACACTCTGATTACGCTTATCACTGCAAAGGTAATTGGTGTTCTCTAAGCTTGATTGAAGGGTAAATTAGAGGGATGTGCTACTTTATTAACAAATGAAATAATTCTGTAGTAGGGCAGAGGTAAGCGCTGCGCTCGGGAAAGACAGGATTCTGTGTGAATGAACTACATTTTCCATATGGATGTGTGTAAATGAAATAGCATTCAGGTTAATTGTTTTAATTCTCAGGAGCATTGGGTCTCCAACAGGTGTTTTATTTCTAGAGAAACTGTTAGCTAATGCTTGTTAGAACGGTAAAGTAGAGGTATGTGCTACTTTATCAACGGATGTAATGATTCCGTAGAAGGGCAGAGGTAAGCGCTGCTCTCTGGAAAGACGGAATTCTTGTGAAAAAGGTCAAGACTATCCTTTTATTAGCGAAACAGATAATGGTGGCGATTTTATGTCGTTCCTAACAGAATTTTAGTAAAAAGTGAATGTAAAAAGCTTGCCGATAAATTTTATAAAGGAGGGGTCAGCAGGAGAAGCGAGAAAAGCTGACATCAGAAAAAACGCGCTGGGATTGGACTGTCAGTAAGAGACGTAGACGCTCTGGATTGGTGCGTTAGTGTGCGCCGCGCTAGGAGTGGAGAATTACAGGGTGACGTAGACGCTCTGGATTGGTGCGTTAGTAAAAGTCGCGCTGGGATTGGAGAATTGCAAAAGTGACATAGACGCTCAGGATTGGTGAATTAGTGTGAGTCGCGCTACGATTGGATAGAACAAATAAAATAGTAGTAGAAGAAAACTAGCGATACAGAAAAAAGATAATGATGTATTACGATCCACCAGAGAAGGAGAAAAAGTCCTGGTTCGGTAAAATCAAGAACTTATTTAAAAAGGACAAACCGATTGTGACTAGAGAGGGACAGTTGCTTCCTCTAGCGAAATCACCTGCATCTTTTATGATTGCGAAATATGGTTATCATACATGTATTTGGTTAGACAATTGGGCACAGTATACAGAAGATGATGGAGTTTTGGAATTTCCAGAACATGGTTCATTTAATTTAGCGGTTTTGAGAAACTTGAGAGAAAGAATCAGGGCCGGACTGGGAACCAAAACCGGCACTGGCAAAGTGCTCGGCTGCCCCCCTCCCCACCCCCGCGGGGAGTTGGGGGTGCCGCCGAACTCTTTGCCTGGGCCGGTTTTCGGCCGATTTTGTTACAGGGCCGATTTTGCAGCTATGCTGCAAAATCGGCCCTGTAACCAAATTGGCCCCCAGGGGCCCAAAACCGGCCCCCACCCGTGCGGCGCACCGGGGGATTGCCCGGTGCCCGCTACGGCCAGTCCGGCCCTGGAAAGAATGATGAAATTAGAACCGAGACCTAGACCTACACAGTTTGAAGCATTGACAGAATGGGAAGATGAGATGTATGACAGAGAACGACAATGAAGTGGCGGAAGGTATAGATATATGTTTGGTAGATCATATGGACAAGAGAATCATGATGATAGAATGAAGAGATGGCTAACTGCAAATATGACTGATGGGTTGTTTCCTTGAGAAATGTTGAAGAAACCACTGGTAGAAAATGTACAGAAAAGAGAAATAATACAGGATCAGAAAGTTATAAGTATGGTGTGCATGAGTCGGAGGATGATGTGCTTGAGGACATGTTTTATAAAAATCCACCCCCATATCAACCAAATTCCACATTGACACCGAGTGCCCCAATAAAAGAATCGCCACAGAATATAAAATTTGAAACAGTACCACATGAGGTAGGAAGAAATAATCCTTTCAGAGAAACAGAAAATACTCAAACTAGTGAAATGGCAAATGAAAATTCAGCTGAATTAGCTAGAACTACTTTAGAATTAACTGAAAAGATTAGAGAATTAACTAAAAATATGGAAGCTGTAACTGTTCTTGTAACAATAGGATCTGTAATGCCGATTTTTGATAAACAAAAGGATAGTGAGCATTGTCTGACGATTCCTTATAATGGAAATAGAGAAAATGAAATACACAGAAGAGATACAAGAGAAAATACGTGGGGACAAACGGTAGGAATTTCCGAACAAAGTACTCCTAAAAATTTGACAGTAAATCAGAGTTTAGTAAATATATCAATAATGTCAGTACCAATATCACCAAAAGGATTAGAACAGTCACGAAATGAAATGTTTCCTGTAGGTCCTACTTCTGATGAATTAAGTGAATGGCTAAGAAGTTTACAACAAAAAGATGCTGAGCCTAGACCTTTAGATGTGTCCAAATTAAAAATAGTATTAGAGGAATTAATAGTAGGGAGTTTTCCTACAGAAAAATTAAAGAACTATCAGGGTGAAGAATTAATGTTTCTATGCAAAACTATAACATGGAGAGCCAGAAATATACATGAAAGACTAAAAGAAGTGGCAAATGAAATGGGTATTGACTTTGAAAAGGTAAAGTCATTACAAAAACCATAAAGAGTTGATTTTTCTGAAAAAGACATTGAAAATTTAAATACGACCGGACGAACGACTCAGATTAAAGATTTAATCATATTACTGAGAAAATGGGGCGATGTAGACAAATAGAAAAGTAGATGGTTTCGAAAACGAGACGATGCAACGGTTAAAACGTTAGCAGCTTACCCAGTAAGAGAAAAAGAAAAAGTAGTAACTGAATGTCCCACGAGAGAGATTCCCAGAGGAGGCTATGTACATGTTCCCTGGACTGGACAAGATATTTTGTCATTTACCAATGATTTTCCACGACTACGCGTAAAGCCAGACGAGTGGAATGGGCAGGTAGACAGGTTCGTAAAATTATCAAAAGTTCTATGGATTGATTTGAATAGTCTTTTTGACATAATAGTACCAGCAGATTTATGGACAGAATGTAAGGTAATGATTAGCTGACCTACACAAGAATACCCTAGAGATCCAAAAACAGGTGCCCCTGATCCAGAAGTAATGAGAAAATATGAACAAGTAATTACCTTTCTGAAAAATAAAGTACCTCCTAAAGAAACTGATTGGGTAAAAATTTATAGAACTCATCAAGAAGCGAAGGAATCAGTACACGCTTACTATGAAAGGTTGATCCTTGCCTTTAAACAGTATAGTGGTGATGAAAACTTGAGTGAAAAAGATTTGAGTCATTTTGTATATCGATTTGTGTATGGGTTGCGACCTGAAGTAAGTGAAATGATTAAACAGCATACAGTAGACTGGCAAAATAAAAAGATAGATGAAGTGCTAAGAAATGCAAAATATTTTAGTGATGAAATTGAAGCAAAGCAGCGTAAATTAAAAGAAAAAGCCATGTGGGCTCAAGTAAAAGTGGCAGAAAGACAGGAAGCCCAATTGATTGAACAGGCAAATGGTACAGGTATGAAACCAAAATTTAATATTGGAAAAGGGAAAGGACAATTTAATATAGATGAAGCGAAAAAGAAATGGCCATGTCATAATTGCGGAAGAATAGGTGATTGGAAATCCGAGTGTAAATTTCCCCCGAGTGCTAATGGTGATAATGCATCATTGAATTCACAGGTGCAGAAAGAGGTGAGTTGTCAACCACAGCAACAACAGCAGGTTGTTCCCCAACAGAATCAGGCGCCAAAACCGCCTTTTCCACAGAGCGTAAATCATCAGAAATACAGTAATGAGACAGGATTCTACAACGAAGAACAGGTAACTAAGCTGCCGCGCGCTAGTGCTGTTTCACAGTATTGGCTACGACGCGATGAGAGTGAGTCAGAAGAAGGTTATTGACGGTGCCGAGGGGAGGAAGAGGAGTGCGTACTTGGCGCAACTCTAGAAGTAGACCAGACAGGCCCATTCGTGGATGGAAAGCTAAGTGAAGAGAACATTACTTTCCTAGTAGATACTGGTGCTAATCGTTCAACTGTTAGGTCAGCTGATGTTAAAAATCTTCCTCTATCGGACAAAACAATCCAAGTAGTTAAAAGGAGATAAAAACGTATCTCACCGATCCAGTTAAAGTTAACATAGGGAAATTTTCTGAAATGCACCGTTTTGTTGTGTGCGATTCAAGTCCTGTAAATTTATTAGGGAGAGATTTGCTGTGCAAGATGAATTGCACCATATTTTGTACTCCAGATGGTATAGCATCCAGATAAAGATGTACTGTATAAAAAAACTATGGCTAATATGGAACCTGAGATTACCGAGGCATTTGCTGTATTTAACCCCGAAGAGCTGCCTCAAGAGTTGAAAAAGACAGTAAAAACAGAGGTATGGGATTTCACAGGAGAAGATGTGGGATTAATGAAAAATGTAGATCCCGTAAAGGTTGCTGTAAAAGAAGGAGTAAGTTACCCAAATATTCCACAGTACAAATTGACACCCGAGATAATTGCAGGAGTTACTCCTATAATAGAAAGAATGATTAGGCAAGGTATTCTGAGAGAAATAATGAGCAGTCCATGTAGTTCACAAATTATGGGCCTGAAAAAGCCTAATGGAAGATTTAGAATAGTGCAAGACCTGAGAAAGATAAATAAAATTGTTGTGTCATGTTGTCCCATTGTACCAAATCCATCTGTGATTTTGTATCAGATTCCTCACGATGCAGAATGGTACACAGTAATTGATCTGTGTCATGCTTTCTTTTCCATTCCATTGCATCCTGACAGGCAACAGATTTCTGCGTTCCGGTTTGGCGAACGTATTTTGGCATGGTGCCGAATCCCACAGGGGTACACAGAGAGTCCCTCAATATTCAATCAGATATTGAAAAAGACTCTAGAAGATTTAAAAATGCCTGAAAGTTCGCTTCTGGTCCAATACATAGACGCCCTGCTTGTGGCTCAAGAACTAGAGAAGCCTGTGTAGTGGATACCATTGCATTGCTGAATCATTTGGCAGATGGAGGACTTAAAGTATCCCCATCGAAATTGCAATTCTGTCAGAAAGAAGTACAATATTTAGGCCACAAAATTGAAAAGGGACTGAGAAAAGTAACTGCAGATAGAATCAAGATAATCAAAGGAATGAGAGCCCCAATGACGCAAAGAGAAGTGAGAATGTTTCTTGGAATGGTTGGATATTGTCGTCAGTGGATAAGTAACTTTTCCCTGATTGCAAAGCCTTTGATACGCTTGACGAGAAGTGATGTAAAAGACCGCATTGAATTAAATAAAGAAGAATTAACGGCTTTTAAACAATTGAGAGACAGTCTGTCTGAAGCACCAGCACTTGGTATGCCTGACTATGAGAAAGAATTTGAACTCTATTGCAGCGAAAGAAATGGATGTGCACTTTCTGTATTAATACAGAAACATGGGAAACTGAGGAGACCAATAGCATTTTTGTTAGCTATATTAGACCCTGTAGCTGTAGCATTGCCAGGTTGTTTGAATGGGATATCCTGTGAGAGTGTTTGTACCTCATGATGTGGCAATCCTTTAACGAGGAGCCGCACCCAGTTCATGACACACAGTCGTCTGACTAAATATGAGAAAGTCATCCTAATAGCAACGAATGTGAGCCTTGTGAGATGTCTGAATGTGAATCCTTCAACGTTATTGCCTGATGCTGTGAATGTGGAAGTCAGAGATGATGTGGATCATGATTGTTTGGAAGTGCTTGACTTCTGTACCAAACCCTGACCTGATATAAAAGATGTACCTCTGACAGAAAGTGACTATGTGATGTTTGTGGATGGATAATGCTTGTGAACGGATGAGGGAATTCTGAGTGCAGCATATGCAGTTTGTACAGTAGCAGCTGTATTGGAAGCATCTTGCTTAAAAGGAGTAAAATCAGCCCAAGTTGCTGAACTTTTTGCATTAACAAGAGCACGTAAGTTGGGAAACAATGTGAGAGTGACTGTGATAACCGATAGTCAATATGGCTTCGGTGTAGTGCATGACTTTGGGCAAATGTGGTCCCAAAGAGGGTTTTTGACATCGAGTGGAACTCCTATAAGGAATGCTGAAGTGGTTGGAAAATTGCTTGAGGCGATACAGCTGCCTAAGCAGTTAGCTGTTGTGAAATGTACAGCTCACACGAAGTCCAATGATTACGTATCAGCTGGCAATCAGTTTGCCAATGATATGGCTCAATATTGCGCACAAAATCAGAATTCTATTAATCGGGGAAGAGAAAGAGAAATTAATTCATATCCCTGAATACACGGGAAGAAGTAAGGCATTTGCAGGAAGAAGCAGGAGATGAGGAAATGAGACAGTGGGTAAAAGCAGGATGTGCACCACGGGAAACAGATCATGTGTGGGTTTATCGGGATGGAAGACCAGTTATGCCTGATAGCATGGTTTCTGCCATGGCACGGATGTATCATGGACAAGCACATGTAGGAAGAGACGCCATGATCAGACTTTTCAAACAGACATGGTATAATGCAAAATTTAGACTTGTAGCTGAAAGTCTTTGTCAAAGATGTCTTATATGTCAGCAGTTCAATCCTGGAAGAAAAACAGTGGTAAGTCTGGGAACGATAGGTCGAGAAGGAGGGCCTTTCACCAGAATGCAGATTGACTTCATTAAAATGCCCCCCTGTAACAGGTTGAGGTATGTTTTAGTGATGGTTTGTCTGTTCTCTCGATGGGTGGAAGCATACCCAACGAGAAGAAGTGATGGAATTACAGTAGACAAGCTATTATTGAGAGAGTTTATTTCTAGGTTTGGTTTTCCTGTCACGATTGAGTCAGATAGAGGAAAACATTTCCATAATGAAATCATGAAGTTAATTTGTGAAGCATTGAATGTACAACAGAAACTACATTGTGCCTATCGCCCAGAGGCTTATGGTGTGGTGGAACAAGTAAATGGCACCATTAAAAACAGACTGGGAAAAATGTGTTAAGCCACAGGTTTGAAATGGCCTGATGTATTGCATCTGGTACTCATGACTATTAGATCTATTCCAGATAGGAATACAGGTCTGAGTCCCCATGAAATTGGTATCACAGCTTCGGCTATGTATCTAGGTGTATGTCTTAGTTCTCGTATAGACGATATTTTGGACCTAAATAATACACCATTGTTGAAAAAGGTCACTATCGATCTTCAAAGGTGGTATAGGCTTCCACTGACTATTATTGGGAGGTATAATATAGTTAAGATGAATGTACTACCTAAATTTCTCTATTTTTTTCGCGCCATCCCTTTAAGAATCCCGGTGACCTTTTTTAAGCGTTTGGATAGTGTTATTGGAAGCTTTATTTGGAGTTATCGGAGAGCGAGAAGAGCGCTTAGATATATTAACCTGTCTTTTGAGCAAGGTGGTTTTAAACTTCCGGATTTCAGAACCTATTTTTGGGCTGCCTTTATTAGTCGGATTCAGTGTTTACTTAAGGGACCTGTTGTGGGTAAACCTTGGCTCGCGTATCAGCTGGCATACGGCTTAAACACGGGATTTTTATTACATCACATGTCAGACCCAAACTACTACAAGTGAGTCCGATTTAAGATTATTCGGCATATTTTTCACATCTGGCAGGACATATGCAAAAAATTCAATGTTTCAGAATGGCATGAATTTACCTATCTTTGGGGTAATCCGAGGCTCCTCGGTATTTTTTCTGACTCAGTTGCGCAAATTTGGCAACAACAGGGTATTACATGGTTGGGGCATCTCTATGACGAACACGGCTTTAAGTCTTTTCAATCACTGTCAGAGGAATATGGGGTTACTCATAACTCATTTTTTAAATACCTACAAATTAGGAACTTTTTTATGCAGGAGGAAGGCTTGTTGGTTCTCTCCCCTTCGACAGAGGTTCTTCGGGTAATTTTTAAAAATGGGGGCCGAGGCCTCATAGGGAGAGCTTATCGTTGCTTTATAGATGTAGCAGACGATGATGTTATACAGGTTACAGCCAAATTGAACAATATGTTTGACATTGAGATGACTCCTGATGAGGTTTCAGAATCATTGGCAAGAATTAGCTCCTCTGTCACTTCAATTAACTTAAAATTGCAACAACACCGCATCCTGTTTATGTCATATTATAATCCAAAAGTCATTTCTAAATGGGCAGTGTTGTACAATTCCATTAAGTCCTACTGCCCCAAGTGTAATGAATTTGCTGTGGATTTACGTCACATGTTTGTTATATGCCCCAAGCTTGCTGATTTTTGGCAGAAGGTTGCTCAGGAGTTGAGTAAGTTAATAGGTAAAAGCACAGTATTATCAGAGAAAGAAATCTTACTAGGGACAGTATTTGATACAGGTAATGTCTCAAACTCTTTAGTGTCAATTTTTATTGCATGTGCTCGTTTGAATATCGCCAGGGTATGGATAGAAAAATCCAGTCCTACTATTACTGAATTTTGGTTACTATTGAGGGGGGTCTATGAAATGGAACTTGCACTTGCTAAAGCAAGGGGATTGCGATCGATGGTTAAATTTGGCAGGCTTTGGTCCATCCTTCAGTGGGGCTAATAGCATTTATTTAAGTTCTGTACTATCTGTCATGATACTTGTCTTTCTGTTTAGTGCTTATATCCATCTGTAGCTACTGCGATTGTATTTATTGTAATTGTAATTTTTATATCATTTGGGATGAAAATATGGCATGTATTCTTTCTATCTGTGTTTTGTGACCAATGAAATAAAAAACTAAGAAAAAAAAAAAAGTAATAATACATTTTTTACAACACAGCATGAAAGAAAAATAATAATAATTGGCATGGGAAGAACAATGCGACATGTTTTCATACCAGTCAACAAGCTATTGCCTATATCTGAAGACTTGGTGTTGGATTATTGCAAGGGGTTGGCTGATTCCGTTCATTCTGTGTTCCATCAGGTTGGATCGGATCCCACCACTCCTGAAAATAAGCCAGCTCATGATTTGAGCCCAGGGGACTGGGTGAGAATAAAAGTGCACAGAAGACGAAACTGTTTGGTCCCACGTTGGGGAAAACCATGTCAGGTGATCGTGACCACGACAACAGCAGAAAAATGTGCAGGAGTGAAGAACTGGATTCATGCTAGTCACACCTTGGAAATTCCAAACCCAGTGGATAACAAGGAAGGAGAAGACTTTGAAGAATCAGATACAAGTTCTGAATCAGCTACTGAAGGAATAAGAACCAGACAAACTCCTGAAAGGGGGGAATTCGAACCAAGTTCAGCTATTGCACCAGAGAATCTTCCTTTAAGGAGGAAGTTACAGATTTCTGACACCAGCTCAGAATCAGACACTGAACCTGGTCAAAATTCCACCTGAAGTAATAAAATTAGATGGTAAGGTACCAGATACAGAGAGTGAGGGAAAGATTTTTGCTGAAGACCCACGAGGAGTTGTAGGGAAATCACACATCCAGGTAGAAGAAGGGACGGTTAGTCAGCAGGAAGATTGTGTGGAACAACCACGAGGAGGGACAGAAGTAGGTAATAAAAAAGGAAGTCGTGGAAAGAAAAACTACTGAAAGTAAAGGTCAAGTTGCAACTGAATAAGAGGACAGTGATGAAGAAGTACCAGAAGGTCGAGTCCTGAGAAAGAGAGCATGGAGAACTGAGAAAAATGAAAAAGGAAGTAAGTTGAAAAGGCCAGCAAGGGATGAAATTTGGCCAAACAAGATAAAGAAATTAAGATACAGATTGAGACGAGTAAATTCATCTAGGGCTGAACAGGTGAATGAAGTATCTAGCCAAGAGAAATTAAAAGACGTGGAACAAACAACAGCAGAAGAAAATAAGAGAACAAGAAAACCTAACCAGAAGTATAAGTCGCCGGAATGGTCATATGTGGCACTGCCTGAAATAAAAGAAGAGGCAGACAGCCGAGGGGATCTAGAGGTGACTGTACCAGGAGTGGTTGAGGAAGACGAAGAATCGGAAATCCTGAGAGTTATCTTTTCCGACATCGGAGAAGAGACAGATGTTCAGGAAATTCTGCATCAAGATTACGAAAGAAAAGTGAAAGACGATCAAATGCCAAACTGAAAAGATCAAAAGTGTTCTAAATTAAGAAACAATAAATTACCGGGAAAGACATAAAATGAAAAGAACCAAGTAGGTGCTTAGAATCTTGGGTAGACAAAACTAGTTGTGAAGTAGAAGAGGCTAAGTCAAAAGACACTGATCATGTTTCGAAATGGCAAACACAGAGAGGAGAAAATCTAAGTGTGTGTTCCTTAGAAGATGGTTCAAAATGTGTTGTTGTTGTACAGGATTACTAATGCTTCTGTGGAGACCGTTAGTTTTAATGGTTTCATTTAAGGTTACACTAGAAACAATAGAAGGACATAGTGAGAATAAAACTAATGTAGAAAAGATTCAGAAGGTATATTCGACTAAAATAGAAATTATTTACATAAAGACAGGTCTATAACTGATTTTTCTAACAATATATTTTCAAAATGACTATACGAATATGTGAAGACGATGGACGTGAGGGATTGTTACGTTTGCATGCAGTTGCCTGCATCTGTATCTGAGGGAGGGACTTACCATCACCTCCCAGTAACATATGGAATAACATGTGGTGTATTAGCAAGCTTTTTTTACAAAATAGGGAAATTAGAATATTATTTTTCAGATACAGACAATGTATTTTCACAAGTACATGTAGTTAACACGTTGAATAAAGTAAAACCTGTTAAGTGTTAGGTGAATTTTTCTTAGTAACTAAAGAATTAACATTAGAGTCAATATTTAGAAACAATCTAACTTGCAGTTTAAAGAATGAGGAGAACATTTTCTTAGATATGGTTGAAGAAAGGAGATTAAAAATGCATAAGAAAGTACCTGAAGGAAAAGAAGAAAAGACAGTCTGGGGTGTTGAAAAAGAAAAATATTTGAAAGGAGAAGCTAGTCCAACAATGGCTCTAGATTGGCGTCAGAAAGGAAAGTTGTGTATTAGAAGGAATCAAACTGCATATGATAATTATTTTGTAGGCACAAGTGATTGCCATGATACTTATAGAATCATGGGTGGATGGGGATTTAAAGGAGGAAATGATCCAGTTTTTCCTGGATTATATTTTATCTGCGGCAACAAAGCATATTATCGATTGCCAGATCACTGGTATGGCACATGTTATCTAGGCCTGGTTTTCCCAAAGATATTCCACGTGGGAAGAGAAAAAGATGGTGCACATGAGTTAGGTAGTCAACTAACACATAGAAAAAGAGAATCTTGGTCAGAAATTGTAGGAGACATTTTCGGAGCGTTGATACCAGCAGTGGGAATATCTCTGAATGCACACAAAATTAGAAAACTATCAACAGTAGTGGATCGCTTGTCAACAAGCACCGCTGGAGGATTTTTATTGGTAAACACTGAAATGGTTGCCATGCGTGCCATGGTAATGCAAAATCGACTTGCCCTTGATATAATTTTGGCAAAAGAGGGTGGAGTCTGTGGAATGCTGAACGTACAACATTGTTGTACTTACATTCTTGATGAAAGTCAAGATTTGAAGACATACATTAAAAATATTACTGATTTGCATGAAGAGATTGTTCCACTGGAGGCTGAAGGTATTTGGGAAAAGATTGGGTAAAAGTTTTCTATTATTAAGAACTTTTTACTAAAACTAGGTAGTACCTTTATTGGTAAAATATTATTTCCTGTAACATGTGTGATTATTTTAGTATTGATTCTAAGACTAGGATGCTTATGTAAGAAGCAAAGAAAATTACAAAAACACATAAAAAGAGAAACTGAGCGAAACAAAGAGAAAGAAAGAAAAGAAAGAGAATTTGAAGAAGTACAATTAGAAGAGTGGAAAGAGAATTTGTATAGAAAGACCAAAGAAGAAGAGATAGGTGAAATAGTTACGTGAACTAACAAAATAATTAGGAGAATTGAATAAATTTCTTTTTACAAAACTTATTAAAAAATTTAGGTAGTGTGGTGATGTTAAAAATCACCAAAGGGGGGATTGATGGAGCAGGTAGAGCAACATTTTGTATACCTCCTCTATTTTGCATGAAAGTACTAATTGAATATCCTACTTATAATAATGTACTGATTGTGTGCTGTGATATATTAGTCTAACCATTTGCATACACAAATTACACGTGGGAACTTGCTATTTGCATGGCAAAATAACTCTAATAACTAAAATACGTACGCATATTAATAGTAGTATATGTGGTAATTAGATATTGCATGATATTTGTTGCTTTTGTGACGTTTGCATCTTCGTGGAGGACCGTAAAGGTGAATATATTGCTTTAAATGTCGATACCTGCTAGGAAAATACTAATACATAAAGGGATTAGTAAGGGTATAACATTAGAAGCATAATTTCTTTGTATTAATTATTCTTTTCTGTTTGTTTTGCTTAAGTTTGGCATTTGGGCCTACCACAAAAATGGCGGCGGAGAGCGAGTTCAGTAGTGCCCACCGTCTCGTGAGCGCGAAGTCTACTGCGCAGACTCGGATGGCTCTGTGAACTTCCTAACAACCTTTGCACACCCTGTCCTAGTCAAGGATAGGATATTGGTGGACTGCCAAGACCCCGGACATTAGAAACTGGTATGAATGAACAATAGAGTCATACAAGTAAAAATCAAAACTTTGCAACATCAGGATTAAGTCATCTCCGGAAACGAATCAGCAAAATCCATGTGAACCCGGACTGACTAAAAATCGGACGTTTGCAATTAGCCAATCATTGACATTCTACGCTCAAAAATATTTCATATTATCCTGAAATTTATTATAAAAAGAGTAGTAGAATAGGGAGGGATTACTCAGACTTGACATTCGGTGGTTACTATGACTGCACACCCTCTTCGACCCCACAGGCGATGACGGATGCTGGCACGACTTCTGGTCCTTTGGCGATCTTTGGGACTGTAACGTGCTGAGCAAAGGACTTTCGGACTTTGTGCTTTGGCCTGCTTATTTGGACAATTTAACGGCTAATTCGATTATGCACAGCCAAAACAAATAGAGAAAATCCAGATAGCCAGAATAGGTAAATATAATGACCTGGGATTTGAAATTATTTGATCTAAAATTCTAAACTTTGATGAAACTAATGCTAATATTAAACTGCAACTAAAATCTTGATAAACGAATATTGATTAACAGAAATTATGAGTTTGTGGTTTTTTGATAAAGAGAATAAAGGATTCTGAGTCTTAAATGTGTTTTAGCTGGTTCTAAAATACCATCAACCAATCCAACTAATTGGTCCGTCGACCAAATGGGCGGAGTGTCTTGATGTTTGGGATTAGGAATCTATAGGTGACAAATGTTAATGTATATTCTGTAAAATAACTTTTCTTCACTTTAGGTTATAAGGTATTCCCCACATGTCCAGTGCATTGTTCCCCTCTCCTGTGTGCAGACCTGTGAAAGAGATTGTGCGAGTGTTGGTGTTATGGGCCCCACCAATGAATGCGTGTGCGAATGAGTTAGTGTGACAACGGGTCTGTGACGCAGGGAGGATAGTTGTAAATTTTGCTCTTTTTTTTTTCTTTTCTCCGGCTTTGCGCTGGATCACAGCGATGAACCTTGAGGAACTCTACAAGCTAGGGAAAACGAATCAGAGGGGAAACATCCCCAAATCACCTTCTGCTCTCTATGAGAATGAAGAGGGGTGAGCAGGGTTAAGGCAGCCCCTTTTATTCCTACTTAACACCTGATGGTGGACGGTGTCAAATGTAGTGAGAGATCAAGTAGGATGAGGGCATATTTCCCTCCACCACTATCCACCTGCATGCAAATTTCCTCAGCGGCCATAGCTAATGCCGATTCTGTGTAACGATTGAGTCGAAAACCGTGTTGGGACGAGTCAAGATCATTAGACTCAAAATATACCACCAAATCTTCATTAAGGGCCCTTTCCAGAATTTTGGTTGGAAGTGGTAGACAGGATATAGGTCGTAGTTCTTGACCTCAGTGGGGGTCTACAGACTTTTTTTAAAGATAGGTTGTATCTACGCTTTTTCCCATGAAGTTGAGAATTTCCCTGAGATAAGATCATTATTTAAAAGTGGGACTAGGTATGTAGCAACGGTGTCTGATTCCATATGTAGTACAAATGGAGGGCATGGATTTGTAGGGGAGCCTGATTCGGAAGTTAGAAGTATATTGCTGACTCTATCGTAAGTTAAAGAGGAATAACTAGCCAGTTCGTTCGTAGTGTTCTTAGGATGATCAACACTCAGTGGTGGAGAGACTAGAGCTGTGATGAATGTGTGCCCCGAAAGCTTTGTAGCGGTACAAAAGGGGCTGGTGATGGACGGAGCATCAGAACCAATCAAACACTCACACCCAGTCAACAGATCTGGGTTTGATCCACCTCTGCCATCCCAGTTCAGACATGGCCATATGCAAATCAGTCTGACCCTGTGCCTCATGGGAACAGTCCAGCCCGAACTGCCAAGCCATGCCTTCCCTGGACCGGAAACAAGCTTCCTAGGACCGGTTTCTGGCATTTCAGCCGTCTTCAGCCAGGCTTGCTTGAATCCAGTGGCAAAGTGAGCAAGGGACTCGCGTCTGAGCATACCCTACCAACTTATGGCAAACAAAGCGGTACAAAAGGGGTTGGAGATGGACGGAGTATCAGAACCTATAAAACACTCACACCCAGTCAATAGATCTGGGTTTGATCCATCACCGTTCTTTAGCCCACTCTGCCACACCAGTTCAGACATGGCCATATGCAAATCAGTGTGACCCTGTGCCTCATGGGAACAGTCCAGCCCGAACTGCCAAGCCATGCCTTCCCTGGACCGGAAACAAGCTTCCTAGGACCGGTTTATGGCATTTCAGCCGTCTTCAGCCAGGCTTGCTTGAATCCAGTGGCAAAGTGAGCAAGGGACTCACGTCTGAGCATACCCTTCCAACTAATGGCGAACAAAGCGGTACAAAAGGGGTTGGTAATGGACGGAGCATCAGAACCAATCAAACACTCACACCCAGTCAACAGATCTGGGTTTGATCCATCACCGTTCTTTAGCCCAATCGGCCACCCCAGTTCAGACATGGCCATATGCCAATCAGTCTGACCCTGTGCCTCATGGGAACAGTCCAGCCCGAACTGACAAGCCATGCCTTCCCTGGTCCGGAAACAAGCTTCCTAGGACCGGTTTCTGGCATTTCAGCCGTCTTCAGCCAGGCTTGCTTGAATCCAGTGGCAAAGTGAGCAAGGGACTCACGTCTGAGCATACCCTGCCTACTTATGGCAAACAAAGCGGTACAAAAGGGGTTGGAGATGGACGGAGTATCAGAACCAATAAAACACTCACACCCAGTCAACAGATCTGGGTTTGATCCATCGCCGTTCTTTAGCCCACTCTGCCACCCCTGTTCAGACATGGCCATATGCAAATCAGTGTGACCCTGTGCCTCATGGGAACAGTCCAGCCCGAACTGCCAAGCCATGCCTTCCCTGGACCAGAAACAAGCTTCCTAGGACCGGTTTCTGGCATTTCAGCCGTCTTCAGCCAGGCTTGCTTGAATCCAGTGGCAAAGTGAGCAAGGGACTCACGTCTGAGCATACCCTTCCAACTTATGGCGAACAAAGCGGTACAAAAGGGGTTGGTAATGGACGGAGCATCAGAACCAATCAAACACTCACACCCAGTCAACAGATCTGGGTTTGATCCATCACCGTTCTTTAGCCCACTCGGCCACCCCAGTTCAGACATGGCCATATGCAAATCAGTCTGACCCTGTGCCTCATGGGAACAGTCCAGCCCGAACTGCCAAGCCATGCCTTCCCTGGACCGGAAACAAGCTTCCTAGGACCGGTTTCTGGCATTTCAGCCGTCTTCAGCCAGGCTTGCTTGAATCCAGTGGCAAAGTGAGCAAGGGACTCACGTCTGAGCATACCCTGCCAACTTATGGCGAACAAAGCGGTACAAAAGGGGTTGGTGATGAACGGAGCATCAGAACCAATCAAACACTCACACCCAGTCAACAGATCTGGGTTTGATCCATCACCGTTCTTTAGCCCACTCGGCCACCCCAGTTCAGACATGGCCATATGCAAATCAGTCTGACCCTGTGCCTCATGGGAACAGTCCAGCCCGAACTGCCAAGCCATGCCTTCCCTGGACCGGAAACAAGCTTCCTAGGACCGGTTTCTGGCATTTCAGCCGTCTTCAGCCAGGCTTGCTTGAATCCAGTGGCAAAGTGAGCAAGGGACTCACGTCTGAGCATACCCTGCCAACTTATGGCGAACAAAGCGGTACAAAAGGGGTTGGTGATGAACGGAGCATCAGAACCAATCAAACACTCACACCCAGTCAACAGATTTGGGTTTGATCCATCACCGTTCTTTAGCCCATTTTGCCACCCCAGTTCAGACATGGCCATATGCAAATCAGTCTGACCCTGTGCCTCATGGGAACAGTCCAGCCCGAACTGCCAAGCCATGCCTTCCCTGGACCGGAAACAAGCTTCCTAGGACCGGTTTCTGGCATTTCAGCCGTCTTCAGCCAGGCTTGCTTGAATCCAGTGGCAAAGTGAGCAAGGGACTCACGTCTGAGCATACTCTGCCAATGTAGGGCATATCAACTACACATTGACAGGTTCTCAAACATAGCATGGCAGCAACAATCAATCAGTGTGTGAAAATCAGTGTACTTGTAGTTAGCTCTGACCCGTTTTAAGAGTACTTCACATACATAATGTACATTACTTAGCTAGCAACATGAATATCACATTTAGGAGGAGATTAGTAAACAGTAGGTGATATGAAACTTTAAACTGTGTGCTCATCCGCAGTTTGGCGTGTATTGCTGCCAAAACAATGATGTTTAAATTGCTTTATATTTCAGAATATCTGACCTTTCGCACAAATTCTAATTTTTTTTTGTTATTATGTAGCTCATTCTAATAATTGGAATGACTTAAATGAAAGATAGTGACATTTTAAAGTGCTTCATAAAAAACGCCTAAAAGCAGTTCTGGCTTATAACCGAAATTGAAAGTTTATGTACTGGAACAAAACTGCACCCAAATGAAGAGGCCCAAATAGACCAAAATTAGTCTTGGGTTGCTTGAGTTCTGGTTTCGATTTGGAGAAGACCTGGCTTGGAGCAGGAACAAGGATGATTTATGTATGGCTGGATCTAATCTATGGTGGACTGAGGGACAAAAACACGATGGACTTGGATATGGCCCGAGTGTTTACCAGTGGCTGAGAATAATTAATGGATTTCATCCATTACGTTTTGTAATTCTTCACTGTGTTACTCTAAGTGTGACAGGCATGACCAGACATGGGTCCCAAGCTCACTGTGCCACTGGTGCCAAGATGCACCCCACTGATGAGGCAGAAACCGGTACATTCATCCACAATAAAACACAAACAAGAATATACAAGATATATCAATAGAAAAAAAGTTCAAAAATAAACACAGTACCACATAAACAGTGTGGTACCGCATGTGCTTGCAATTAAGAATAAGTAAAAAATTAAACCTAGCAGAGAGCGACCATCTTGGAATGGCATTAGTTATAGTGAGTAAATGCTGTACCAATCCAAGTTGAATTACATGTTGCTTCTAAATGTGGCAGTCATCTTGGAATGGTAAAAAACAGACACACTATGGACAGTGCCCTTCACAATGGCTGGCCAGTTTAGAAGCAGTGAGCATGCAGGAAGAAGCACACTGCAGATGAAGTGAACAACGCACGGGTGGCCTGAAAGGACTGTACATCTAGCTACTGTACGCGAAAAAAAAGAAAAAGACACAAACATACGCAAGAAATGCACAAATAAAAAACAATTAAAAGAGAGGAAAAAGGTGGGTTTATACAAGGAGAAAATGCAGAGCTAAAGAGAATGGCAAACAAATCCTGGCACCAAGACACACTCAATGTAAGGCAGTTGTTCACATAAGGCTTATGTTATAACTTTTTACAATTAACCTATCAGGTCTACAGTCACCATAAGCAATGCTGGCTTACTGTACTCAAGGGGGTGGTGATGGACGGAGCATCAGAACCAATCAAACACTCACAGCCAGTCAATAGATCTGGGTTTGATCCATCACCGTTCTTTAGCCCACTCTGCCACCCCAGTTCAGACATGGCCATATGCAAATCAGTCTGACCCTGTGCCTCATAGGAACAGTCCAGCCCGAACTGCCAAGCCATGCCTTCCCTGGACCGGAAACAAGCTTCCTAGGACCGGTTTCTGGCATTTCAGCCGTCTTCAGCCAGGCTTGCTTGAATCCAGTGGCAAAGTGAGCAAGGGACTCACGTCTGAGCATACCCTGCCAACTTATGGCAAACAAAGCGGTACAAAAGGGGGTGTACTGGGGTGAATGTATGACATTGTTCTGCATTCTGTCCATCAACTGTTGTTTTTGCATTTGTCACCCCGAGTGGGACGGGTATGCTCAGACGTGAGTCCCGTGCTCTCCATGCCACTGGAATCAAGCTATCCTGGCTGAAGAGGGGTGAAACCCCGAAACCGGTCCTAGGATGCTTGGTTCCAGTCCAGGGAGGACCTGGCTTGGCAGTTCGGGCTGGACTGTTCCCATGAGGCACAGGGTCAAGACTGATTTGCATATGGCTGGGTTCAAACTGGAATGGCATGGTGAGCAAAAAAACGATGGATTTAGGCCCAGATCTCTGTACTGGGGTGAATGTATGACATTGTTCTGCATTCTGTCCATCAACTGTTGTTTTTGCATTTGTCACCCCGAGTGGGACGGGTATGCTCAGACGTGAGTCCCGTGCTCTCCATGCCACTGGAATCAAGCTATCCTGGCTGAAGAGGGGTGAAACCCCGAAACCGGTCCTAGGATGCTTGGTTCCAGTCCAGGGAGGACCTGGCTTGGCAGTTCGGGCTGGACTGTTCCCATGAGGCACAGGGTCAAGACTGATTTGCATATGGCTGGGTTCAAACTGGAATGGCATGGTGAGCAAAAAAACGATGGATTTAGGCCCAGATCTCTGTACTGGGGTGAATGTATGACATTGTTCTGCATTCTGTCCATCAACTGTTGTTTTTGCATTTGTCACCCCGAGTGGGACGGGTATGCTCAGACGTGAGTCCCGTGCTCTCCATGCCACTGGAATCAAGCTATCCTGGCTGAAGAGGGGTGAAACCCCGAAACCGGTCCTAGGATGCTTGGTTCCAGTCCAGGGAGGACCTGGCTTGGCAGTTCGGGCTGGACTGTTCCCATGAGGCACAGGGTCAAGACTGATTTGCATATGGCTGGGTTCAAACTGGAATGGCATGGTGAGCAAAAAAACGATGGATTTAGGCCCAGATCTCTGTACTGGGGTGAATGTATGACATTGTTCTGCATTCTGTCCATCAACTGTTGTTTTTGCATTTGTCACCCCGAGTGGGACGGGTATGCTCAGACGTGAGTCCCGTGCTCTCCATGCCACTGGAATCAAGCTATCCTGGCTGAAGAGGGGTGAAACCCCGAAACCGGTCCTAGGATGCTTGGTTCCAGTCCAGGGAGGACCTGGCTTGGCAGTTCGGGCTGGACTGTTCCCATGAGGCACAGGGTCAAGACTGATTTGCATATGGCTGGGTTCAAACTGGAATGGCATGGTGAGCAAAAAAACGATGGATTTAGGCCCAGATCTCTGTACTGGGGTGAATGTATGACATTGTTCTGCATTCTGTCCATCAACTGTTGTTTTTGCATTTGTCACCCCGAGTGGGACGGGTATGCTCAGACGTGAGTCCCGTGCTCTCCATGCCACTGGAATCAAGCTATCCTGGCTGAAGAGGGGTGAAACCCCGAAACCGGTCCTAGGATGCTTGGTTCCAGTCCAGGGAGGACCTGGCTTGGCAGTTCGGGCTGGACTGTTCCCATGAGGCACAGGGTCAAGACTGATTTGCATATGGCTGGGTTCAAACTGGAATGGCATGGTGAGCAAAAAAACGATGGATTTAGGCCCAGATCTCTGTACTGGGGTGAATGTATGACATTGTTCTGCATTCTGTCCATCAACTGTTGTTTTTGCATTTGTCACCCCGAGTGGGACGGGTATGCTCAGACGTGAGTCCCGTGCTCTCCATGCCACTGGAATCAAGCTATCCTGGCTGAAGAGGGGTGAAACCCCGAAACCGGTCCTAGGATGCTTGGTTCCAGTCCAGGGAGGACCTGGCTTGGCAGTTCGGGCTGGACTGTTCCCATGAGGCACAGGGTCAAGACTGATTTGCATATGGCTGGGTTCAAACTGGAATGGCATGGTGAGCAAAAAAACGATGGATTTAGGCCCAGATCTCTGTACTGGGGTGAATGTATGACATTGTTCTGCATTCTGTCCATCAACTGTTGTTTTTGCATTTGTCACCCCGAGTGGGACGGGTATGCTCAGACGTGAGTCCCGTGCTCTCCATGCCACTGGAATCAAGCTATCCTGGCTGAAGAGGGGTGAAACCCCGAAACCGGTCCTAGGATGCTTGGTTCCAGTCCAGGGAGGACCTGGCTTGGCAGTTCGGGCTGGACTGTTCCCATGAGGCACAGGGTCAAGACTGATTTGCATATGGCTGGGTTCAAACTGGAATGGCATGGTGAGCAAAAAAACGATGGATTTAGGCCCAGATCTCTGTACTGGGGTGAATGTATGACATTGTTCTGCATTCTGTCCATCAACTGTTGTTTTTGCATTTGTCACCCCGAGTGGGACGGGTATGCTCAGACGTGAGTCCCGTGCTCTCCATGCCACTGGAATCAAGCTATCCTGGCTGAAGAGGGGTGAAACCCCGAAACCGGTCCTAGGATGCTTGGTTCCAGTCCAGGGAGGACCTGGCTTGGCAGTTCGGGCTGGACTGTTCCCATGAGGCACAGGGTCAAGACTGATTTGCATATGGCTGGGTTCAAACTGGAATGGCATGGTGAGCAAAAAAACGATGGATTTAGGCCCAGATCTCTGTACTGGGGTGAATATATGACATTGTTCTGCATTCTGTCCATCAACTGTTGTTTTTGCATTTGTCACCCCGAGTGGGACGGGTATGCTCAGACGTGAGTCCCATGCTCTCCATGCCACTGGAATCAAGCTATCCTGGCTGAAGAGGGGTGAAACCCCGAAACCGGTCCTAGGATGCTTGGTTCCAGTCCAGGGAGGACCTGGCTTGGCAGTTCGGGCTGGACTGTTCCCATGAGGCACAGGGTCAAGACTGATTTGCATATGGCTGGGTTCAAACTGGAATGGCATGGTGAGCAAAAAAACGATGGATTTAGGCCCAGATCTCTGTACTGGGGTGAATGTATGACATTGTTCTGCATTCTGTCCATCAACTGTTGTTTTTGCAATCGGCTTACTGTACTCAGCATCAACTTTGCCACAGGGCAACTACCAGGAATACATACATAAAATTAAAGGTGGCAAACAATATACAATCTGAGCCCTCCAAGGTCTAATACCTTCAGCAATGGTTCTTAGGTTGGAGTAGGAATACAACATTCAACCCCTCCCAAGTCCAATTGGAGTGGAAACAGTAAATCACACCACTCCAAAGTTCAACACTTTCCTTACTGTTACTTAAGTTGGATTAATAATTGAAAATTACCTCTCTATAGTCCAGAGGTTTCCCTTCTGTTGCTTAGGTCGGAGGGGGAATAGTAAATCTGACCTCCCCTTCCAAAGTCCAATGCTTTCCTCAATCCTTTTAAAGTAAACTGTTTGTAGGTTGATGTGGGATTGGTCAATTTTAGTAAATGTAAAACATTTTGGTTGAATTTGCACTGTTAATATTCGTTTATATTTTTGGTAAAAAATATTTTTAGGGAGTTAGTTTGATGTTTATTTAAGATTGTTTTGTTTATTACTTTGGATGTAGAATTAACCTGGGGAAGCACGTAAGAGACTCTTATTGTGTCAAGCAGAGCACAACAGCTGGGTCCAGTCCAGGTACAGTTGGCACTGGTCAGCAGGGCAGTGGCAAGAAAGGCCGCTTGTTGTATCCCTGTAGCTTGAACAGTAGGTCAGCCTTATGACCACTGGAGTCTACTTCTTTTTCCTGGGTTGCCATCTTCACGTCCCCTCTCAGGTCACAAACAGCAGGTCCAATTCTCATGTATTCTACCTCAGGTCCAGAAAGTGTTCTGGAGTGGCTGCCTGGAGGTGCCTCGTTCATGCCTGACACAAGCAAGGGATTGTAATGGGATTAAAGTCCCCTTGGCCAACCTTAAGCACTTTTTAAGATATCAAAATTCTTTGGGCACAGTAAACTTGTGCCCTGAGGACTGGGAGCGCGTGGGGAATGTACAAAGATCATTTTAGTGTCCTCTGCCATTTAACACTAAAATCCTGTTTGGCGAAGAAGTCTGGGAGAAGAAAGGAGGGTCCTTCAGCAACCAGGCAAGGAATACAGAATAATTATCTAGGCTTCCTATTCTCTTGTCTTTCAAGTCCGTCCCACAGTGCTGTATGTACATCCAGCAGACCTGTCAAGCAGGATTTGCCACTCCAGCAGGATTTGACATTGTAATGTTAAAAAGGATATTCATAGCCCCATAGCTGCATATTATGGGAGTTTGAGAGGAGTCCTCTCTGCCCATTAAGGTCAGCCAATTCTTTGCTCCACGGAAGCATTTCACACCTATTCAAATGCTAATCCGTGGCTAGGAGAAGTTTGAGACAAATGCAAATTAGCCTCCAGGAACTTCAAGAAGGTAAAAGGTAAATTTATAAAAGGTACTTTTCCCTAATATTTAAAAAATCTGACTTCATTGTTGAATTGTATTTTTAATAACTATTAAAAAATAGTTGGTTCATTATTTTTGCAGCTAGTTCCATTCCTGAGACACGATATTAGGATTTTAATCTGGTTCTTTCTAAAGGCCAGCTAGCCTTCCTACAGTGAAAATATTAGTTGTTATTCACTTTAAAGACATTTACAGTTACATTTCTACGTCTTACTTTTACATACCTTGCACCCTTCCTTGTGGACTACACGGCCTAAATAGATTACCATGCTGTTTTCAACAACTCAGACAGTGAAAAAGCATGCATTTGATTCCCTGAACTTCAGAAAGATTTGGGAAGTTTCTACATGCCGTATCATGTCAGTCAGTCATCTCTAACTGCTTTGGAGTATTATGAAGAAAGGATTATAGCTAACAGATCTGTTTAATGCCAGGATTTGTTAAGTGGTTTAGCTATAAGCTTGCACAAAGATAAATTCCACTGACTTAAGGGCGTGTGTGCCGGCACTTGTCATTTTGATGGCTGGTGATTATGGGCAGTCTTAGGTGATGAATGGCATGCATAATCATTATCAAGTAACTGGAGCAGCAACATGCCAGGAGTTAGGACATTACAGAAATATACATTCATGGGCACAGGTGTGGCCAAAGATGTGTTTGCTTAGTCCTCATCATAACCTAATAAAGAATCAGTCTTTGATTAGACAAGAGGACATTTCTGAGGGTGGAGTCCTGAAATAAAAACATTTGCCACCAAATGGCTTGCAAATGTTTGGGGGGACCTTAAAGTAGATTTAGGTTTGTAGCAACAGGACCCTAGACAATTGGTTGGGATGAACACAGGACTATGCAGTGCTTTGATTAGTAGGCAAAGGGGTCCTACAGTAGGCTAACATTTTTGTTTTACTCAGCAGCCAACCTATGACCATCACGCATAATAAAGAGTTGGGTAATATGCTACTGGACACTTTTTACTTTCAACAGAACTAGGCCACTTCTGGACAAATAACTGAAAAGCATAGTGTATTTTTTCTGAGAAAGAAGTAGAAAGAGAAGGACACATTTCGCATAAATTGAAATGCCTTCCTGACTGCTGAGTTCACATTTGGAGAGTCAACAGTACCACCGTCGAACAGCAAAATGCAATTATGCTGTTCGGCTGGAATTGTGACTGAACTTGGAGGATCAGACCAAGCAAAGACCAAGCAAAGAGGAGGGTCAAGGTGTACGCTAGGCCTATAAGCAGGAGCAGGAGTTTGGTTTTCTAGATGTTCAGGTATAAGTTCACCTGCTTGGTCTGATTCAGGCAATGTAGCATCTGGTACATCTGGATCTGGCATCATTGGCAAACATACAGGAGGAACTGGACCCTTGCATCTGTTAGAGTAATCAACAAAGAAGCCCAATCCCTGAGATATTATGAACAAGTTACTTACATTCGGTAACAATGTATCTGTAAGAGACGTACATTAGTTATAGATTCCTTACCTTAGAATTACCCCCAGGTACCAGACTGGATCCGGAGAATCTTTTTCTTAGCAGTAACCCTGCGTGTCGGTAGATGGCATCGGTCAACTTTGCATCCGTCGTTGGCTTTGTGGTAGCCAGGATGATGTCTCGGTGTGTACTTAGATGCTGCCCCTGCGCGCAGATGTCAGCTCTGACACAACTTTCAATGCAAGAAGCACAGAGCCATGCAAGACACTGACCATTGGTGCACCAAACTAGGGCCCTAGAAGGGAGTCAGTTTGCAGAACGGGGAGGATGGGTGGGGCGATAAGGAACCTATAACTAATGTATGTCTCTTACAGATACATCATTACCGAAAGTAAGTAACTTGTTCATCTGAAAGAGACCATTAGTAATAGATTCCTTACCTTAGAATAGATACCCCAGCAATACCAACCCCGGCGGTAGGTCTGCGAACCAAGTTCATGCCAGGAACTCCTGGAGAACAGAACGGCCGAAAAAGCTGTCTTTCCGGACTTGGCTGTCCAGACAGCATTGTTTGGTAAACGTGTGCCTGGCAGATGTCCCAAAGCAGTAGTGACTACCATCGCCTTGGTAGAGTGGGCGCCCAGTCCTACTGGGGGTTCCTCTTTAGCCAAAGAATAACAGATCTTGATGCATAGGACAACCCACCGAGAGATGGTACGCTTGTGCACTGCCCAACCCTTCTTGGCACCCACATAACCCACGAAGAGTTGATTGTCCACCCGGAAATCTTTAGTGCGGTCAAGGTAGAAGGACAGCGCATTTGACGGTGGAGTCTCTCCTCCTCTTTGGAAGGGTGCGAAGGCGGAAAGAAGGTGGGCAATGTGATGGTCTGACCTATGTGGTAAGAGGTAAACACTTTGGGCAGAAAAGAGGGCCTAGTGCGAAAAACCACTTTGTCCGGATGAACAGCCAGAAAGGGAGGTTTGGAAGATAAGGCCTGAAGCTCACTCACCCTGCAAGCAGAGGTGATGGCAAGCAAGAAAGCAGTCTACAGAGTAAGGAGACAAAGAGGACAATTATGTAGTGGCTCAAAGGGGAGCACACATAAAGTAAGTGAGACAAGATTCAAGTCCCACTGGGGCATTACGAAAGGAGGAGGAAAGAGATGAGTAATGCCCTTCAGAAATCTGTTAACAATTGGGGACTTGAAAAGAGAAGGCTTATTGATTGATTGATTGAGGAAGGCAAAGAAAGGCTGAAATGGCCGAAAGATAGCCCTTAAGATTGCCCAGAGCGGAGCCCTGCTGGGCCAAAGATAGAATAAAGAGAAGAACCTCTCAAAGATGGGCAGAAAGGGGATCCACAGCCTCTGCTGTGAACCATGCCACAACTTTGTACCATCTACAGGCGTATACTGTTTTAGTGGAGGGACGCCTGGCTGCCAAGATGACATTACAGACCTCGGGAGGAAGGTCGAAAGCTGTCAACTGTCGCCACTCAATCTCCATGCAAGGAGGTGGAGACTGGACAGGTTTGGGTGGAGGACCGTCCCCTGCTGCTGCGACAGAAGATCCTCCTGAAGAGGCAGTCTGATGGGAGGATCGATGGCCATACTCAGGAGCTCGGGGTACCAGACTCTTCATGCCCAGTCCGGACCGGCAAGAATGACTTGGGCCCGGTCACGTTAGATCTTCAGCACTCTGGGCAGAAGTGGTACAGGCGGAATTGCATACAGGAAGCCATAAATCCACTTGCGATGAAAAGCATCGCCGAGTGAGTGTTGCCTTGGAAATTCCAACACGCAGAACTGCCGGCAGGGTGCGTTCTCTTCAGTGGCGAACAGATCTGACCAAGGCTCTCCCCACTGCTGAAAGAGAACTTACATCGCCTCTGAGTGAAGATGCCATTCAAGATCCATCATGCACCGGCAGCTGAGCTCATCCGCCCAGGCGTAAAGAGAACCTGCCAGGTGTTTGAACACCAGGGACATACCCTAACGTTCCAGCCATGTCCAAAGGTGAAGAGCCTCTTGACAAAGGGTCCACGACCCAACTCTGCCCTGTTTGTTGCAATACCACATGGTGGTGGTGTTGTCCGTGAACACCTGCACTACTTTGACAGAAGGAAGAAATGCCTGCAGTGCAAGATGGATCGCCTGGAGCTCCAAAAGGTTGATGAGGAGCCTGGACTCCGCCAGAGACCAGAGGCCTCTGATCTCCGTCTCTCCCATGTGGCAGCCCCATCTCAGGAGTGACGCATCTGTCACCTCTGTGAACTCTGTTTGGGGAAGGGAGAGGGATCTGCTGTTGACCCAATCCTGGTTTGTGAGCCACCACTGCAACTGACGTGCAGTCCCTTCTGAGATCTGGACGACATCGGAAAGATTCCCCTGATGCTGTGCCCACTAGAACTCCAGGTCCCACTGCAGAGCCCGCATTTGCCACCTGGCATGATCCACTAGCAGGATGCAGGAGACCATGAGGCCCAGCAGCCTCAGAGTCAATCTCACCTAAACCCGGAATAGAGGCTGAAACATCATTATCATACCCCGAATATCCCGGACTCGCTGCTTGGGAGAATAGACCCGAAGCTGCGCTGTGTCCAGAAGCGCTCCGATGAAATGGAGCTTTTGGGAGGGAATTAGGTGCGACGTCGGCACATTGACGGTGAACCCCAGCGAATGTAGGAGGTCCGTCGAACTCTGGAGGTGAGACACAACAGCCTGGGGTAAACCCACCTACAACAGCTATTCGTCACGATAGGGGGAGACTGGAAACCCTGATCTCTGCAGATGAGCTGGGACACCCCCATCCCTTTTGTGAACACACAAAGGGAGCTGGTAAAGCCAAAGGGGAGCACGGTAAACTGAAAATGCTCGTAGCCTACCGTGAACCACAGGTAAAGCTGGTGGGCAGGCAAGACGGGGATGTGAAAGTAAGTGTCCTGCAAGTCCAACGCTACCATCCATTCTCCAGGTTCAAGGGCAGACAAGACCTGAGCCAAGGTTAACATCTTGAACTTCTCCTTCCGGAGGAAACGGTCGACTTCCCTGAGGCATAAGATAGGACGCAGGCCTTTGACCTTCTTGGGTACCAAGAAGTAGTGGGAATAGCAACCACAACCTACTTCTGGCACAGGGACACGCTCAATAGCTCGCTTGGCCAAGACAGCGGTAACTTCCTGGCAGAGAAGGGCCAAATGATCCTCCGACATGCGATGGAGTGTTGGGGTAGTCTCAAAGGGGAGGGAGTAGCCCCTTTGGACTATCTGCAAAACCCACCTGTCCCGACGGGATGTTGTGCCAGTGGGGGAGGTGATGGCAGATCCTGCCACCCACTGGCAACTGGTGGCCCTGGAAGGTTGGACTAGGAAGGTTTGGAGGCTGCTGCAAGGGGAGCTTTGGTGGACTGGCCCACCCACTGGCTCCCTGACCCACCACAGTGGGTCCCACGTCCCAGACCACACAGAGGCTGGGTAGCTTGCACAGCTCTGTGGCTCTGGGCGGAACATGGTGGGGCACCCCTTCCGTAGCCACGAAAGGGGTGAAAGGCAGACTGCATGGGGCGAGACGTTGCTGTGAGGCCCAAGGATCTGGCATGGCCCTAGAGTACTTGAAGCGTTCGAGCGTGTTGTCCGCCTAGCTACCAAACAGGCGACGGCCATCAAAGGGCATGTCCAAAAGGGTAGATTGGATATCACCAGAGAAGCCAGATGTTTCCAGCCAGGCGTAGCGCCTCAGGGCTACCGACGTAGAAACCGTTCTACCCAGCGAGTCGTTGGTATCCAGCCCACACCGGATGGTGAACTGTGCTGCGTCTCGACCCTTTGCAAGGGCGCGGGTGAGCACTTGCGCAACCGTATCCCACACCATGTGTATGTAACGGCCCAATAGACATGCGGTGTTCACCGACCGCAGTCCTAAACTGGAGGAAGAAAACATCTTCTTCCCAAGATGGTCCAGCGTCGTGGATTTCCTATCTGGGGAGCAGTAGGGAATACGCCCTTAGAGGTTGAGGCTTGGACCACCAAGCTCTCAGGGGTAGGGTGCTGGGAGAGGAAAAGTGGGTCGCACGGGGCTGGGCAGTGGCGTCAGGCATTCATCCTGTCCACAGGAGCCCTTGTGCTGGGCTTGGACCAAGTGCCCGGAAGGATGTCAGTGAGGGCCTCGTTAAAAGACAGGAGGGGCTCTGAAGAGGCTGCTGCTGGCCGAAACACCTCAGTCAGGAGGTTGGTCCTGACAGCCACCATAGGAAGCTCAAGGCACAAGGCCTCAGCCTCCCTAAGCAACACCACTGCGTAAGAAGCTCCCTCCTCCGTAGCCATGGTAGGGGGGGGAAGCATACCAATGTCTGGTAAGTATCCAGACCACTTGAACCACCCAACTCCTTTTGCCAGTCTGGCTCTTCAAGTTGGTCTGGTAAATGGTCAATAGACCCATCCCAGTCCTCCTCAGCCTTCTCCGGCTGCCACTCAGGATGGTAGGGAATGCCTGGGATCAACAGCGGTACAAAAGTACCCCCTGGCGCTGGTACCGGTGTCGAGTGACGTTGGTCCCGCTCTGTGTCCATGTCGGGGGTGAGGCTGGGATCAACGCCGGTTTGGGGTACAACCGGCGTCGGGGGCGTCGCCACTGGAATCAGCGGCGTGGAGGTACCATGAGGTCGACCGGCACCGATTCAGATCCATGCCTGGATCCTTGGGGACCCTGAAGCCTAGGGCCCCCAGCCGAGTCCGTGGGGCCCAAAGGTGCGCCTGTGGAGTCGGACTGCCCAAAGATGCTGGGCAGCGCTTCATAAAATTGACGAAGCTGGGCAGGGGACACTCTGGCTCCGGGAAAGGGAGGGAAGCGTAGCGTCGTCCCAGTGGGCTCCGAGGAAGGAGCTGTAGAGTGACGACAATCTGAGTCCCACGTTGTGGTGTCCAACGGACGGGGAGAAGGCGAAGAGTGACGATGCTTCTTTGCCTTCTTCTTGTGCTTCAACTTACTGGAGGAGTGCGAAGTCTTAGAAGAGGAATGTTGATGACTCCGCTCAGACAAGCTACCTTCCTCTCGACCGGGACCTTGAACGGCATGGAGTGGACTGCCGGGCCTCCAAAAGCTTTCGGGACCGCTCCCGCAAAGACTTTCGGGTACATGGCCCAGCAGTCGGAGCAAGACTTCGGATCGTGGTCGCACTCCAGGCACCAAATGCACACGAAGTGCGGATTGGTGACCGACATCAACTTGTGACAGGAGTCACAGGGCTTGAAGACGGTCCGATGAATGGACATCCCTTCTGCTACCAGGAGTTCGAAGTCTCAAAAAAGAGGTCAACAAAAGTCAAAAAAGATTTAGTCAAAAAGTGACTAAGGGGCATGCTCTCTCCGAATCTGCACTGGCTGATGCGGAAAAAGAAAGAACTGATGTCAGCGAGCAGTGGCGGTGTCTAAGTAGACATAGTGACGTCATCCCGGCGACCACGACGCCAACGGCTGAAGCGGATTCGACCGACGCCAACTACCGACCCATAGGGGTACTGCTAAGAAAAGATTTCTCCAGATCCAGTCTGACGCCTGAGGGTAATTCTAAGGTAAGGAATCTATAACTAATGGTCTCTTTCAGAGACATGTTTTATTATGTTGGAGATTGTGCGGTGAATTTGATGATTTTTGGGGGAGTGGAAAGACACACATCAGGTTAATTTTCTCTCTGTGGTGTCAGTTACTACCAGGAGAACAAGGGGAAAACATAGGTAGATGATTTCAAATGCCGCTGTCAGAGCACACGGTTTTCCCTTTTCTCTGGCATTGTGTAACTCCTACTCGGTGTTAAGTAACACTGCTTCTGTAACCCCAAATAGATGCCACTTAGCCTGTCATACTCTAACATGTACAACTGTTTCTGGTACCCTTACAGTTCAAGATAAGCAAAGAATGGTGTGTAGTTAGGGTCTGCAGTTAATTTCCTTATAAAATATTTACTACTGTTTCTGGTGCCCTTACAGTTCGAGATAAGCAAACAATTGTTAGTAGTTAGGTGGATAGTTACGGTCTGCAGTTAATTTCCTTATGAGTGGGGTGAGGATTCCTGTTTCAGGATCTAAAACAGGCAATCATCGTCCTTCTCATAGAGAGAGGAAAATTAAACAGACATAATAGGCAAAAAGGTAATCAGGCCTAGGTTTATAACTCATGCTGTGCTATTCGGATAAATACCATTGCCTCGTACCTTTTTCCTCATTTACGACTTCCTTGTCATTTTGTAGGCAAGCCCTTTATTTATTTCATCGTCGCCGTTTGCACATTTAACTCTACCATTTCTTAAATAATTCCACCAAGCACCTATATACATCTGTTAGTGTATACATAAGGCATATGCTACTTACCAGTATGCATCTGTTCTTGGCATGTAGAGCTGCAGAGCCACACACTTAGGATAAGATCGCCATCTGGTGTTGGGCTCGGATGATTGCAGGTTGTTGTTGTCTTCGGAAGAAGCCGTTTGGTCACGAGATAGGTGACTCCTCCTCTGGACAACAGTGCGCATGGGCATCCACTCCATCCTCAGATTGTTTTTCGCCATGATGGGAAATGATGGAGTGTGTAGGAATAAAGAAAAGGATGTCCATGTGTAATGTCTAAGTAAGACAATGCTGGAACGGATACAGGTCCCGGGGAGGCGGGTGGCCGTGTGTGGCTCTGCAGCTCTACATGCCAAGAACAGATGCATACTGGTAAGTAGCATAATCCGTTCGAGGCATATGAGCTGCAGATCACACACTTAGGATAGATTATACAGCAGTATCTCCCCTAGCGGTGGTCGCCTGTATCCGTTGCAGCAGTTTGAAATAAGGTTTTAAGGACAGCCTGATCTACAGAAGCTTGTTGCTTTGCTTGCACGTCAACACAGTAGTGTTTAGTGAAGGTGTGTGGTGTAGACCATGTGGCTGCCTTACAAATATCTTCTAAGGGAATGTTTCCTAAGAATGCCATGGAAGCCCCTATTTTGCGTGCGGAGTGCGTTCTAGGGGGAACTGTAAGAGTGTGTTTAGCCATTTGGTAACAAATTTGGATACATTTACCTATCCACCTGGCTATCCCTGATTTGGAAATGGGGTTGCCTTTATGTGGTGGGGAAAAGGCCACAAACAATTGTTTGGTTTTGCGGAAGGATTTGGTTCTGTCAATGTAATAAAGAAGGGCTCTTTTAACGTCCAAGGTATGAAGAGCCCGCTCTGCTACAGAGTCTGGATTTGGGAAGAACACTGGTAGCTCAACTGATTGGTTAAGATGGAATGGAGAAATGACTTTTGGCAGGAACTTTGGATTTGTTCTAAGAACCACTTTGTTACGATGTAACTGTAGGAATGGTTCTTGTATGGTTAATGCTTGTAATTCACTTACCCGTCTAAGGGATGTGATAGCAATAAGGAAAGCCACTTTCCATGTAAGAAATTGTAGCTCGCATTTATGTAGAGGCTCAAATGGAGGACCCATTAGCCTAGTGAGCACAATATTTAGATTCCACACTGGAGAGGGTGGTAGTCTTGGAAGAATGATTCTTTTAAGACCTTCCATGAAGGCTTTGATTGCGGGCACTTTAAATAGTGACGAGTGTTGGCGATTTTGCAAATGGGCTGCTAATGCTGCCAGGTGGAGGCGTATGGAAGAATACGCTAGATTACATCTTTGCAAGTGTAGTAGGTAGCAAATGATGTTTTGGATGGATGCGTCTAGTGGGCGTATATCATTGTTAGTGCAGTAAATGGCAAATCTTTTCCATTTAGCTGCATAGCATGCTCTGGTGGTAGGCCTTCTGGCCTCTTTAATAATATTCATGCAGTCCGGTGGGAGGTTGAGGTAACCGAACTCTAAAACTTCAGGAGCCAGATCGCTAGGTTGAGTTGTTGTGGATCTGGGTGTCTGATTTCTCCATGGTTCTGGGTTAGCAAGGACGGGGAGAGGTTCAACTTTTGATGTGGAACTAAGGAGAGTTCCAGTAGTGTTGTGAACCAGGGTTGACGTGCCCAAGTAGGAGCCACTAGTATCAGCTTGAGGGACTGTTGCCTGAGCTTGCATACCACGAATGGAATGAGTGGGAGAGGCGGAAAAGCGTACGCAAATCTGCCTGACCAGTTCATCCATATCGCATTGCCCTTCGACTGTGGATGGGGATACCTGGCGGCGAAGGTTGGGAATTTTGCGTTTTTGTGTGTGGCGAACAGGTCTATGTCTGGTTGACCCCATTTGTGGAAGAATGGGAGTAGGACTTGTGGGTGTAATTCCCCTTTGTGGATTTGCTGTGTCTGTCGACTCAACAAATCGGCAATTTGGTTGTGAACCCCTGGAAGGTGTTCTGCAAGTCGGTAGATGTTTTGGGGAATTGCCCATCTCCAAATGCTCTGTGCTAGGTGTGAGAGCTGGAGAGAGTGTGCCCCCCCCTGTTTTTGTATGTAATACATGGCTGTCATGTTGTCCGTCCGGATTAGGACAGCCTTGTTCTTTAGATGGGGTTGGAATGACTTCAACGCCAGGAACACCGCTAGAAGTTCTAGGTAATTGATATGGAGCAGTTTTTGTTGGGTGGTCCATTTGCCCTGAGTGGTGTGTCCTAGGAGATGGGCTCCCCACCCTGTAAGAGATGCGTCGGTTGTCAGCACTATCTGTGGAAGAGGCTCTAGGAACTTTCTCCCTTTGGACAGGTTTATGGTGTTCCACCATGTTAGTGAGCGATGGGAGCGGCTGTCCACCAACACCAGATCGGAGAGTTGTTCGTGAGCCTGATTCCACTGACGTGCAAGACACTCTTGTAAGGGACGCATTTGAAGTCGTGCGTAAGGAACAATGAAGACACATGAGGCCATCATGCCTAATAGTTGCATGAACACTCTGGATGGAAGAGAGTTTTGGGGTTTGGATTTTAAGATGAGAGCTTGTATGTTGGCTATCCTGGTTGGGCTGGGGTAAGCTATGGCTTTGGAGGTATTTATGGTAGCTCCCAGATATTGATGTATGTGGGAGGGATGTAGTTGAGATTTGGGATAATTGATGGTAAATCCCAGGTTGTGTAAGATTTGGATAGTTTGGTGAGTATCTAGAACGCATTTGCTGAATGAATTGGCTTTTATGAGCCAATCGTCGAGATAAGGGAAGACATGAATTTGTTGTCTCCTGAGATGTGCTGCTACTACTGCTAGGCATTTTGTAAAGACTCTGGGCGCAGTGGTCACTCCGAATGGGAGGACAGTAAACTGATAGTGCTGTCCGTCCACCACAAATCTTAGGTACTTCCTGTGAGCAGGGTGCATGGGAATGTGAAAATAGGCGTCCTTGAGGTCTAGTGTGGCAAGGAAATCGCCTGGTTGTAGTAGTGGGAGCACTTGTTGAAGAGTGATCATATGGAAATGATCCGAGTGAATATACTGATTGAGTAGTCGGAGGTCGAGTAAGGGTCTTAACGTCTCGCCCTTTTTGGGGATTAGGAAGTATAGAGAGTATACTCCGGTGCCCTGATGTTGGAGTGGAACTGGCTCTATTGCACGTTTTTGAAGTAAGGAAAGAACTTCTTGCTTGAGGAGTGTAAGATGTTCTTGTGACATTGGACGATGTCTGGGGGGGTATGTTGGGTGGGGTATTTGTGAGTGGTAGGCAGTAACCAGATTGGATAATTTGTCTTACCCACTTGTCTGTAGTAATGGAGTTCCAGACATGCAGGAATTGTGTGAGTCTTCCCCCGACTGGAGTGGAATGGTCTGGGGGGAGTGGAGGAAAGTCATTGTTTAGTGGTGGGGGAGGTACGAGTGTTGGCATTACCTCGACCTTTCCCTTTAGTATTGTTTCCCCTATATCCTCCTTGAAAATATCCTCTATTGGGGGATGTTTGCGTAGAGGTTTTGAAATTTGAGGAGGTGTCTGTTCCAGTATTTTTGGAGGCTCCGCTATAGAAGGAGCGTCGAAAGGACCCACGTGTTTGTGGAGACTGTAATGCTCCCATTGACTTAGCAGTCTCGGTATCCTTCTTCATTTTTTCTAATGCAGTATCTACTGCTGGCCCAAATAACTGTTCTTGGTTGAATGGGTGATTTAATATTGTAGTTTGTACTTCTGGCTTGAAGCCTGAAATACGTAGCCATGCATGGCGTCTAAGAAGGACACTGGTGTTGATTGCCCTAGAGGCAGTGTCCGCAGCGTCTAGTGCACATTTAATTGATGCATTGGATATGAGCTTTCCTTCTTGGATGAGGTCATTGGCCTGGGACTTATACTGATCTAGTAAGTGCTGTAAAAGGCCTTCCAATTGATCATAATGAGCCCTGTCATAGCGTGCCAGCAGGGCTTGTGTGTTGGCAATACGCCAATGGTTAGCTGCTTGTGTTGCAACCCTTTTACCTGAGGCCTCTAATAACTTAGACTCTTTGTCTGTGGGCGGTGTGTCTCCGGTTGTTTGGGAGTTAGCCCGCTTCCTGACGTTGGAAACCACTAAAGAGTCTAGAGGGAGCTGTCCTTTAATGTAAGCAGGGTCCTCTGGGGCAGGTCTATATTTCTTTTCAATTCTGGGGTTAAGTACCCTAGTGCGTACAGGGTCTTTAAAGACCTCTGGTGCGTGCTTTATGACCCCCTTGATCATAGGTAAGATTTGAAGTTTTTTGAGACTGTTCAAACGTGTCAAGCAAGAAATCTTCTTCTTGATTATGCTTGACCTTAGTGCCGCGTTCGACACTGTGGCACATTCCATCTTGCTGCAGTGTCTGAACAAAGCCGGGGTCACCCAGGAGGCACTGGGCTGGCTTAAAGCCTTTCTCACCAACCGCTGCTTCCAGGTTCAGAGAGGCATGCATCGCTCTAATAGCATAGCTTTAGAACAGGGGGTACCTCAGGGCTCCGCCCTGAGCCCCACCCTGTTTAATCTCTACATGGCCCCCTTGGCGGAAGTGGTTGAATCGTACGGCATTGAATTAGTCTCATATGCCGACGATACCCAACTCCTCCTTTCCCTGTCTCAAGTACCCTCCACTGATGCTAACAATTTTAAAACTTGCATGCAGGCTCTGGCAGGCTGGATGACCCAGCACTGCCTGAAGCTAAATGGCTCTAAAACGGAGGTTCTGGTAATTGGAGGAAGGGATGCTAGCTGGACCAAGGAGTGGTGGCCATCATGTTTGGGACTGCTACCCACTCCCTGTAAAGCAGCTAAGAATCTGGGGATCTGGGTTGATCCCAGACTCTCTTATGATAACCATGTACACAAAGTGGTTGGGAAATGCTTCGGGGTAATGAAGACCTTGAACCGTACCCTTGACCTTCTCCCTCTGGAAGCCAGGCGCACTATGACCCATGCTCTAGTGACCTCGAGGATAGACTATGGCAATGTGCTTTTGCTCGGAATCACACAAAAAAACTTCAGGAGACTTCAAGTACTCCAAAACACAGCAGCACGCCTAGTCCTTAGACTTCCGAAAAGATCAGCCTCTATGCCAGCCCTAGCCACGCTGCATTGGCTCCCCATAAAAAAGAGAGTCCTATTTAAAGCTCTTTTAATGTGCTATAGGATTATCTCACACAAAGCTCCCCTTTATATGACAGATCTGGCTATCCCATACGAGCCTAATAGAATTCTCCGCTCTGGGGGAACTGGTTTGCTTAAAATTCCCCGCGTCAAGAAAGCCAGAATGGGCGGATGTTCTTTTCGTGTTATGGCTGCCAAAGAATGGAATTCTCTCCCCATGAATATCAGGCTAGCGGATTCAGAGCCCTTGTTTAGAAAACTTTTAAAAACCTATCTGTTTTCTTCTTAATTACCCTCTCTTGGCTCTGACTTTTCTCCACAGCGCGGGGACACGCCGGGATGGCGTCACCATGCGCTTTACAAGCTCCTTTATTATTATTATTATTATATTCAGGCGCATCTGAATGTAAGGTGACGCCATGATAAAGTGCTGCCCTGTGGAGGAGTTGCCCAAACCCTAGGTGGTCATCGGGGGTGAGGGCTTTGAAGGGTATGGAGTATTATCAGGAACATCAAGTGGTGTGTATGCCCAGTCGTCCGGATTAGTGAAAGGATCATTAGGATCATAAAGATCATCCGGATTACCCCCTCCCCCTAAGATATCATCATCATCCTGTGGAGGTGGTATATGTGCAGGAGATGGTAGAGGTAAAGGAGGTGGAGAGAGGGGGGTGGGGTAGGAGAAGAGGGACAAATGGGCGAAGTGGCTGAGTCCTTTGCCTTTTTAGGAGCTGGAGAAGGTGTTGAGTCCAGCTTGCTCTTTTTAAATGTCACAGCCGTGACATGTCCAGTTTTAGGATTAATATAAATTTTCCTTTGCGTGGGATCAGGGTGGAAAAGCTCATGATCCTCAGTAGTTGGCTTTAATGGCGATTTTTTGGGTTCCGATCTATGTTTTGGATGATCGGCAGTCTCTTTTCCAGTATGGCCCTTAGCTGGTTGTGCCGGTACTGATGAAGTTTTCGGTGCTGGTAAAGTTTTCGGTGCAGGTAAAGTTTTCGGTGGCGATGATGTTTTCGGTGCCGATGGTGTTTTCGGTGCCGAAGATGGTTTCGGAGCCGAAACGGGATCTTTAAGCTTGGGAGCTTTCGATGCCGGTTTGGCAATGGGCCTTAGTGTCTGCTTCGGTGCCGAGAGGTCTTGCGTCTTCGGTGCCGAAGGTGGTGGGGGTATAGCAATATGTGGTTCACTCGGGCCCGAACCACTGGAAGGCTTGTATTTCTTCTGAGCCAGGCTAGAAGGCGGGGCTTCTGAAGATTGTTTTCGGTCTCGACTGGGGCCAGCTGCCGAAGTCTTGACCGGTGCCTTTTTTGGAGGGGTGAGGGTAGGGGTCAAGGTACTCACGCGCTGCCCAGGAGTAATGGGGTCTTCGGAGTCCTCTGCTTCAGATATAATCTGGAGTTCCTCTGAATCTTCTTCCGGGACATCAGGGCCCTCGTCAAAGATGTCCTCTGATTCCAGAGCCGGTCTGGCCATGATATGGCGTTGAGCTCTTCGATCCCGGATAGTATTCTTGGATCTGAATGCGGCGCAGGCAGGACAGCTGGACTCGTCGTGTTCCGGCGAGAGGCACAGGTTGCAAACCTGGTGGTGGTCACTGTGCTGGAACTTTGCTCCACATTGGGGGCATTTTTAAAAGGCGTCCTTTCCATGCGCCGTATCCGGAACCGGTCCGATGAGTGGTCGTTGTCGAGTAAAGTGAAAATTTCGCTTCGAGAAGCTTGTTTTTAAAGTTTTCAGCCGGAGCGGAAAAGTTCATCCGAACCCAATGGCGGAAAAAACAATCTGAGGATGGAGTGGATGCCCATGCGCACTGTTGTCCAGAGGAGGAGTCACCTATCTCATGACCAAACGGGCTTCTTCCGAAGACAACAACAACCTGCAATCATCCGAGCCCAACACCAGATGGCGATCTTATCCTAAGTGTGTGATCTGCAGCTCATATGCCTCGAACATATGTATAAGTGCTTATAAGCATACACACACAGACACATATATATCCCTAATCCTTTACACATAACTACAGGCCCTTAATCAATTACCTCCTTACCAAACTATCCCTGCAAACAAAAGGTATGTACAGAGATAAAAGGCAAAAAAGTTAGAGTGCCTTGCATCTACAAAAATGTTTATCATCGCATTTCGACCCACACTTTATATTAGACTAGGAAGATGTGCCTGTGTGAGTTGTAATCCTCTGTAATAAGGACTATTCTGTCTATAGTGCAGACTAGTTTTCAACCCTGGAGTGTATGCAGCACTACTATTACCTCAAGATAATAAGTAGCAGTCAGCGTCTCAGAAGAGTGGCAGGCAGAAGAGGGGGGGGAGCGTTGGACGCGCAGACGACAAAAAAAAGAGTACCTGCCGCATTGCGCTCTTCTAAGCTCCTCTCCACTGTAGCCAGTGATACAGAATCCAGGAAAGAGAGAGAGAACAAAAGGTTCAAACTAAGCTCGCTCAATATTAGGCTTGTAATCAAGATGACTAAATCTACACTGTATATAACCTTAATGAAAACTTGGATTTAGGAACCAGAAGTCATATTTTAAGATGGCTAACGTCAGCTGGGCCAGGACATATCTGTCTGGAGAAGTATAGTGGAGGAAAAAATGATGGACCGGAATGTGGCCGGCGTAATAACATGATTAAAATTAAATCAAGCATTGAACCCATCACGTTTTTGTTTTTCTCTTTTGCAGTAAGAGAATTATTTTTAACGTTGGAGTTGCTCATGTAGAAATCAATAGACTTTTTAAACCCTCATCCATGTAAAAACAAGAATAGACAGAGGAGACTTTGAGCAGGATTCTGTCTTAGCGGTTTGGATAGACGATAGACGATGAGGGATAGATATTACCTAATGTGGTTTACAAAAAAAGAAGTAAAAAGGTAATCTAGTAAAGTAGGAGTTCTAGAAATACTCTTTAAATCCGTGAGCACAGATTTGGTTCCCTACAGTTTCCCTATTAACTCAATTCAATTAAATCATACATACTTAATATCAAGCCCCAGGCACCAAAGTTATTGTAGTATTTAAAACCCAGCTCCTTCTGTAAGGGACCCTGCCAAACTGTGGTCAGGGCACAAATTGAGGCTATGGTTAATGCTAAACCTATTCAAGGACATCTATATTAATCATCTGGGATATCCTAAGTTAAACTCTGTTTTTGCCCTTCGAGGAGCTTGGAGACAATAAGGACATATTTGGTGACTCTTGGCATACACAGAATTCTAATATTTATCCCAAAATTCCAGGGTCCATTATTCAAGTACAGAAACATAATTAAATTAAGAACTTCATTACTGCATATTTATCCACTACAATAAGAGTTCCAGTCTCTCATGGGATTTGTCAGATCTCAGTGTCCAGTTTGAACAACTATAACTTCCTAGCCCTCTGCCACACCACATTCTCCACACATATTCCCCACACCCCCAAATTCAAGGGGAAATAGAAACAAATCATATGATGTTCCAGCAAGAAGTACATTACTCAGAAGCAGTTTGAGTCACTCGTCAAAAAAGAACCTAACAAAAAAAGTGAGTGTTTGATCTTTTTGCACTTATCTGCAGATCAAACGTCTTCAGTTAAACAGAGAAATGTTATAAGAGCTTTGGGGGGAGCCCTTTCCCAAGTAAGAACATCCAAGAATGATTGAATTGTGCAGATTTGCCAATAGAAAGGTATCCTAGTAAACACTTGGTGCTAGGTCTATCAGGAATTAAGCTTAACACAGTTTACATTGAATCCAGTATTTTGGGGCAAACTGTCAAGAGGATCTCATTGTGAGCAAAGGACTTGAAAATCAAAACATTACATATATTGGAGAAGGCTAAACCTGTGCAGCAGGTATTGCAAAATGAACACACAGGATTTCATTCTTCACAACACAAAAAAAGACTTCGGGCAAGAAATATAACCTTGGCCATTTTCATGGTTCAGCTAGTTATGTGAACTACTATCCGACAACTCAAGGGAACTTCAGTGATTGTTTTAAAATATAGGCTAAACCTAATTAAGTACAAGGAAAGTCAAATAACACTAAGTTATCACCCAAGACATACATTGCGACAACGCTTAATGTTTGACAACCTATTATTCAATCAGAGCAAGCATTTTTAATGCAAGACTCAAAAGGCAAATGGGTCACTCAATAAATATAAGCAGAAACAAGTAAAACCCAAACTAGTTCCAAAGAAACATACTGAGAAGTCGCATCCTGCTCCTCCACCTCTCCCTACAGTTTATGTTTTCACACTTTTCTTACTAAAGCTGTAGAAAACAGTTGTCACAGGTTGTGCGTGTCTGGTGCCTCAGTGTAGCCCTTAACTGAGTCAATTTTGACCAAAAGATTACGTCTTGTTTCTTAATGTCTTCACATAAGGCATGTGCGCCATTTGATAAATGTATCTGTCTTAATTTTCTATATGTCTTCTCCCCTTTTTCAGGCTTTTAATCACTCATTCTGAAATATAATATCCCCCGTATCTGTAAACATAACTGTGCCTCAACAGATCATTTTTGGGTCTTCCATATGTGGTGATGAGATTAGAAACAGAATTCAAAATGTTATCTTTCGAAGGTAAGAGAGCAGCTGCTTCTAACTATTGCAATTAATGAACAGTTGGAGGAACAGAGATTAGGTTACTGTTTGAATTCGAAGTTAAAATAAAAGCCCCCAAGATCTTCTGGAGGGCTTGAAAATAGTTTAGAGAGTTAGCATATGCCCCATGGTGTTGGTTTATAAGGGTAGGAGCAGAGTAAGGTATCTACTTATTATGTTCATGCCATGGGTTACTCTTACAAAGTATCATTTAAAAATAAATCCATTTGTATTTAAATTATCCTTGTGAACTAGTTACTCACCCTGGGTAACATTCTTTCTGGTGGATATCTATCCAACCACAGATTTCTCACCTTGTGAGCATTCCTCTAGGTGTTAGATAGGATCTGGAAACTCGAAAGCAGTACTCCTGTGTGCTAGTAGGTAGCGTGGTGTGGCTTTGCACCAAAGTCATTCTGCTCTGGAAGTGATGAGTAGGGCCGTATACAAGCACCACCGAGACACACTAACGTTTGTTATTTTCTAAGGCTTGTCCAAGCTCTCAGACGCAAAGCCAATTGGGAAATTGGCTTGAACTGTGTGCAGATTTGTAGGCTGGGCACTTTTCAGATGGAAAAAGAGTCCATGATAGAAAACAGGGAGGAGGAAGGGTCGGCTCGGAATATGCTGTTAGATACAGTATCCATAGGAAAAAGAATTACTGAAGGTATGTAAGTTGCTCTGATGTGTGCATCTACCTTCAGGTTCTTCATCTTGTGAATACACATTAAAAGCAGGACATTCCTCGATGTTGGGTCTATTGAATACCTCAAACGAAAAAGTCCTGCTAGAATGAATGGACAAAATACCCATCCCAAAAGACCTGGATGTCAAGGCCATAGTGCTTCGATTTCATGTGCACTGATGCTCAAGTAGTAGAGCCCTTTCTTGTTTCTTAGAAGTCCACAAAGAGTTGATCAGCCACCTGATGATCCTTGGTACCATCCATGTAGCAACTAAGGGCTCTCTTAGGATTCATACAATGGAGTCACTTGTCCTCTTTTGCAGGGGAGAGGCAGGGCAAAGAAAGACAGAAGGTTGACAGCCTGACCAACGTGCCCAGGTGCTACTTTCTTTGGCAGAAATGCAGCTTTATTTCAAATTTCCAGCATTGTCTCCTATAAGGCAGCTGGCCCGAGAGAGCTTGCAGCTCACTCACACGATGAGTTGAGGTGACCACTACCAGAAAGACTGTTTTGGGGGTTAGGAATACAGTGGACAGCTGTGCATTCGCTTAAATGGAGTACACATTAGAAAAGCGAGAACCTAATTTAAGTCCCAACGTGGTATAAGAAAGGACATTGGTGGAAACGTTTTGTAAATCTTTAAGAAATCTCATCACAACAGGTGATTTAAACAAAGAAGGCTGATCTGGCAACCTCAACAAAGTCGGGAGAGCCGGCAAATATTCTCTGCCCAATGCAAGTCCTTGGTGAGTCAATGATAAAACAAGCAACAAAATTTCAAACAGCTTAGCTTTTGATGGGTTAATCCGACGGGCACAGCACCAAGCCACACACTTGTCTCAGTGCCTGGTATAATGACAATCTCCAGGCATGGAGGTGCAGAGAGTGGACACCCTGCTCTATTGCTGCAACAGCAGAGCCTTTCAAAGTGGCAGCTTTATCAAAGGTCAGATGTCCATGCCCATGAGTTCCGGGTACCACACCCTTCTGGCCCAATCAGTAGCCACCAGCATGATTTGGGCTTGGTCGGGCCTGATCTCCTCAAGCCAAAAGTACTAGAGGCGTAAAGACATACTGGAGTCCTGAGCTACATTCTAGGCAGAATGCGTTTTTTTTTTATAAAGGTTTTTTTTTTAGCAGAATGCATCTTTGAAATAGAACCTGAGCTCTAGCGGACAAAAGTGCTGACAAAGGGGATTCCCGACAGTCAATAAAAGATCGAGCGAGGGATCTCTCCATTGCTGGAAAACACCATGCGCCACCTTCGGACGTAATTCGCGATCAACTAAAGATCAGTGACTGAGCTTGTCCATCTGGCATTAAGAGATCCTGCCAGGTGGTTCATGACCAGAGAAATATGCCCTAGCAAGTCAGCCACTTCCAAAAGCATAGAGCCTCCTGGCACAGGACCCAAGACCCCACTCCACCCAGCTTGCTGTGGTACCACATGGTGGAAGTGTGGTTTGTGAGAACCTGTATTAGCCTCCCCTTGATGGATGGTTGGAAGTCTTTAATAGCAAGCAGTTTGCCGCTGCTCCAGAAAATTGATGTGAAGGAGAGTTTCTGCCCAAGACCACAATCTTCTAATCTCCACCTCTCCCAGCTGGGCTCCCCAGCCCAGTAGTGCAGCATCTGTGACCACCGTCAGCTCTAGGTGGGGTAAGGCGAGTGGTCCGCTACTGGTAAGGTATAGCAGCCACCACTGCAGATCTTTTGCATGTCTGGGGAGAGGATGTAGCCTTACGGCTAGAGCGGTTGACTTTGAAGCTGGGGACTGGGTTTGAGTCTCGGCAATGACACTCAACATCCTGTGATCTCCCCATGCCTCACAAAAATGAATGTTTCCATCTGTAACAAAACTGGTGCTCATGTAAAGCGCTCTGATACCTGATATCTTCGGGTCTAGTTCATAAATGTCTTCTCCAAAACGCGGATGTATTTTGGTAGGCTAGCCTGCTGCTGTGCCCACTGGTAGTTCAAAAGGACAATGGTCTGGTGAGGTCAGAGATCCTCATGTAGCGGAGCTACAGTTATTGATTTAAATAAATAATTCAATAGTATTGGTGATATGTAGAACTTAATTAGATCCAAATATGAAACGTATGCAAGGACACAGGGGAGTGGAGGAAGGCATCACATTTTATTTAACATCATAAAATGGAGTCGCTTCCATTCCTACTATTTTTGCATTTTAAGAAAGTGTATATTGTATATATAGTGCTCACACATACAAAAGTGAGGGTGCGTGAAGTGAAGTGCTTAGTGACAATAAAAACATTTCATCGCATTGAGAAACAGGTCAAAAGAACCCAATTGGTTTAGACAATGTTAAGGGAACTTTGAAATTGTGGTCGACGGCGTTTCGATCTTAGTAAGTCAAGATCATCATCAGGACAAAGTGCGAGCACGTAAGATTACGCGGGACCGTAGTGGTAGAATCCAAGACCTGCACAGATGGTCGAGGAGCCCCAAATTACGGGAGAACGTCCGTGTTGGCAGGGGCATTGTATTGACAATTATCACGAGAGTCAAAAACAAGGGAGTGAAGCCTTAATCAGTCCGTGTTCTGCGGCGTGTTATTGGCCCAAGGCGTGTGATTGACCCGGGAGTTGTTGGCAAGAAGAATTTTAAAGGTGAATGAATCACATCAGGAGCTCGCTTCGGACTGTTGCCAGCGATGACTGTTGACAGGCAGCCCAGAGCATGGGTTTGCCCAGATGTCTAAGAAGGTATCGGTTAAGGTCTAATTGAGTGTTAAAGTGTTCATTAGGTGCCTGGCCAAGCTGTAGAATCTCTGTCAGAAAATTAGTTTTCACCTCCATCATAGGGAGCTGTAGGTTAAGGACCTCTGCAGTCAGCCTCACGACCATAACAAAAGAGCCACTCTCCTCAGTAGCAAGACCGGGGAGAGACATTACAGGATCTAGGGAAGTGCTCAGACGAGTGGCGCCCTGTAATTCAGCTTACCAACTGTTCTCATCGTATTGTTGGGAGAATTCGCCCCCTCCTCATAGTCATTGTTGTCTGGATCTGATCAAAAGCTGATTAGTGTATGAGCTCTGCTGCATTGTAAAGGCAAAGTATTGTAGTCCTAGGTTTTGTAGTCCGAAGGACTGGCTACATGCTGCATTCCAGTGGGATCGGATCAACGTTGAGTCAAAGCTGGCTCAGAGTCGGAGACCATTCAAGTTAACAGGCCCTCTTATGGTGCCAGCAGTGTCCATGATAAAAGGAACCGGCGCATGAAGTGGCACCGAAACCGAAGTTGGCATCGAAGCCAGCATTAAACTGAAGTGGATTTAAGAGGCACAGATAGCTGTGACAGTGAACCTGTCGGCAGGACCCACACTGGAGACTTCAGCAGATCCTTGTCCTGCAGGAGTGACTGAGGAAGCTACAAGTGTACAAAACATGCACTGCATAGCCTCCCTAATTTCCTCTATTTGCTGCAAAGTCACAAAGAGACCTGGAAATTCAGATTGCGTCAGGTCCAAACTGTTAATCAGCTCTTCAGGAGTTTTGGAGCAAGACTGATTGGCAGTTGATGCCCTCGCAGTTCGAGAGTAGCGGGAAGGGGACATTTTGTTTTGACTATTTGTGCTTCTTTTTAGACTTACCTGAAGACTTCAGCTGTGACATGGATCTGCAGCAGAAATGACCTCAAGAGTGGAACTTTCTGCTGAACCAGCCATGGAGCAAACTCTTCCGCTGCTGGCGATAAAAAGTTCTGCCTTGCGGTACCTTATGGCCTTCGGAATCATCTGTACACGTTGTGGCAGACCCTGGAGGCATGGTCTGACCCCAGACATACCTTTGCGGGGATCTGTCACAGATATCTGTTTGCAACAATCTCTACAAAGTTTTAACCCTGTTGTTTTAGGAGGTGATCTATTTCCATGCACAGAAGTAAAAAAAACGTAATTTTGGAGAATATTACTGATCATAGATGAGAGCTACAGATCTGCGTCTGGAGGCCCAGATGGAAAGGAACTGATGTTGGCGCACCTGTGTGGCACTTTTATGTGATACCGCTTATCACTTCTAATGCGGAACAACATTAGTGCACAGCTGCCCAGCGTCACCAACAGGCATGCAGGAGAACTACATTTGAGTTTCATGATCCAGTCTGACACGTCACAAAATGAGGAATCTATGGTTAAATGTATCCATCAGAAGATGCAATCTCTATTTAAAGGGGGCAAATTAATAATAATAATAATAATAATGAAGATAAACAAACTTAATGGATTCATTCAATTGTGCTCTTTGATTAGGCAACTGTGGTGCAGATTAATGGCTGTTTTTTAAGATTTCTGTGTATTATAGTCCAACCAACAGCTATATTTCTCAAATAATTACCTTTTTAATCTTCATTTGTTGGTATCTATAACAACATTTTAAATTGTAAAATTAATTAAATTATTCAATTTAAAATAGTTTCTGACCGGTCATATGAGTAAAGTTACATTACAGAATTTTAAGTCCAAAAAGAGATATTTTCTTCTAAAACTGAATATTTTTCTGTGGGAAATGTGATAGTCCTGCATTCTACTTCATATTAGTATCCACCAAGAGTTCACAGAAGCTTGATTAGTGTGTCTTACATTGTCTATTTTGTAGCAGCCAATCGTAGATTTTCAACCTGACATCATATTTAATGGCTTCATTCATGTATAATGTATTACTTTGAATAAATTATGTGTCTCTAGTTCTGATACATTTCAGAAATAGAGCTACAATCTTAAGGATGAATGCTATTGACTTTCTCAAGACCAAAAGGTGCTGAATTCAGGCCATAATCTAAGTGATTTTTACTAGTTTCCCTAAACGTGATACACAAGTGGTCCATTGAGTGTGCTGGTGACATTCCTGGGCTTTGACCACATGTTTAAATCGACATTCTTTCTTGTTTCTTACTCCTCCGCAAAAGGTTCACACTGGGGATTAGGCCATTGTTTCGCTAGAAGCACTCTTGCAATGGATGAACTATGCATTCAGTAAGTAACGGATGAACAAATAGTCTGCAATACTCTCTAGCCTGTTAACAGCTGTTACCATCAATGAGAAATACAACATTCAACAGAATCATTCAACCAGCGCACATTGTTTCAAATGGTTACAACCTACTTCTGACTCAATGCTCTATAAAAACCAATTCAATGCCTCAATAGAAAATACACCTAGGAAAAACATTGTTATGATTTGGCCACACTTTTATGATTTAGCCACACTTTTAATTGTGTGCTTTTCTTCACCAGAAAAATGCCCTTTAGTGCAGAACCTGAGTGGAGAGAAACAACAAACATTGTATAGAGCGGTTTATACACAATATAAAGTAGTTCTGAAAATTGTTAAACCCTTCATCAAACATAAGAGACACTTAAACAGGTATTATCTCTACTCTACTGCTTCTCATTCTCTTCTCCAGTTTTTTATGTATGCTTGATTCTTCCATTTTGGTTCCCCAGACAGAAATCTCCTCAACCTCAGCGGAGAGGAGATATCTGTTGGTGTGGGTCTAACATTGGTTGATGTACCTATGCTACTATTAGCTGTGTCTGAGCTTTGCTGCTGGCAGTGGGCTTTAATGACCATCTGCAGCATGTCTAAAGCCCCTTGAAGAGTCTTGTTGAGAGCAGCATTACCCTCCACCAAGCTTGCATTGGTTTGCAGCATATTTGCAGCTAAAGTCTCAATATTTGCTGCACTAGACAGTTGAGCACATGGAAGTCGGTTGATTGCTGAGGTTTGTTTCTGAATTGATGTGCTGATTTTTACTAGTGACCTCGTTTGATGGCGTAAGTGCACATTCATCTGCCTAACACTGCATTTAAGGGTTTCATATTGTTTATGTTGAAGGTCCACAAAAACCTCCAACTTCTCGACTAGTTGAAGAATGCCTTCACTCTCAGTGTATCCTTTTTGCAAAGACGAGTCTCTAGTTAGATCTTCTTGTGGTTTTAACAAAGTTGTGGATTTGTGTGGTTGTATTTTGGACTTAATTTCAAAGTGAAAAGTTGTTCCTGTAATCGCAGTCTCTTTTCTTTTCTCGGCTTCTCCAAAATGACAAGCTTCGGCATCAGTGGACTCTTTTTCTTATGTTCTGCTGCACGGTATTGAAATTCTTTAGCAGTAGAGTTGCTGCCTATATGTTTTTGAGCATTGTCAAGGTATCCTATAATCCCAGAATCACTTTTATTTATTTCATCTATATGATGCTGTTGTTTGCCAGATGGGCTTTCAGGCACATCCTCTTCTTCGATTTCTTCCTGGACCACCTCCTCCTCTTCTTCCATATGCAAAGAGGTCCCTGCAAAGTATTAAAACAATTTATGAGCAACAACACACAACCACACTTAAACAATCAGTCTTTTTTCTTCTCATTAACTTCATCTTAAACTATTTAAATAAAGAACAACATAAGGCACTGTAAAACAACAGTTGCCCATAAGCATTACTAAAATTATGTGGTTTACCCAGAATTTAAAGTCACAGGGTTTTTGCAAATTTTGATCACACTTTTTTAGGGCACTAACAAAATATTTTCAAATTTTGTGTAGAAAATGAAATGGCCTCTGGTAAAGGGAAGGATGCTGCACCATGCATGAGTTCTAGGCAAATCACTAAAACTGAGGGTGAACATCATACAAAGTGCAGTACAATTTCTTTACTGGCTGCATTTGTTAACTCTGCTGGGGAGTAAACAGTCAAATGAATGGGATGCTACTTCCTACTTAGACATGGAAAGAAATACCAGAGACACTGACAAAGCTGCAGAGCCTAGATATGATTAATCAGACTGTATTCTTGGTTATTAAATAAGCCTTTAAAAAAAAGAAAAAAGAACCCAAAAGAAAAAAAAGAAAGAAAGAAACGTTTACTTTACTGAATAACTGGCATTTTTCAAAACTTAGTCCTTAAACAGACTGCCCAAATTCAAAGTTTCTGTAGTGGACAGTCAAAAGTAAAATGAAAAACCTAACTCAAAGGAAGTGCACATGCCAACCTTAACTCAGAATGATATATTCATGTAAATAATAGATGACATCTAAATATTGTTTTGCAAAGGACCTACAAAAGCCGTCTGTACCTTAAACGAGAAAGCGCACGCTTATTACACAGGTTGAAGAGGATCGCAATATTTGTAAATTGAGGAGAGGTATTTGCAAGGAAGATCCATTTCCCATGTACTGCCTACGGGACTACTGACTTTTGTGTCATTTTTAGGATTCCTGTTAAGCAGAAGGTGCTCCAAGGATTTGCTTAGCTATGGCGGAAGAGGCATATGCCACACTGAGTATACCATAAGATAAAGAGGCTAGTGCCAGACTCACAGACTGCCCTTTTAAAATTTCATTTAGGGAAAATGGCTACTCATGCGAACTGAGATAATGGCTTAAATATCTGGCTCCAGGCGTGACCATGCTTGAGCATACAAGGCAGCTGATTGAGAAGGGAATATAACTGATTCACTAGTTCTGTTAGTGTGTGCATCCTAAGCATTCATCACAAATCATTGTAGCAGGGTAAAATCAACTACATCTCCATTCCCCGACCCCCAACCATGCTTCTTTTTTCTATTTTTGGAGACTGTAACTATTCAGCATGTGGACTTCCCTGGAAACTCATTGTAGTCAGCCATTGTTTTGTTTAAATCAGGTAGCGTCTGTTGTTCTACATGCAAAGGCTGAGGAGATAGCCATACTTATGCATAACAAAAAGATCCAGCATGCTTCTGACAACTATATCCCTGTAAAGGTGTTAAGTTAGGATCTGTATCGCACTTCATGGCCAATAGTGAGCCCTTTACCACATTATAAAGATGGGTCCGTTTTAAGGTTCCCTGCATGATATATTTGGTGTTCCATGATCTTGACCATTTCTATATTTATAAACAGTGTTCTTAGTACAGTATATTCAGACCGTTACACTCTCATGTTGCTTCAGATACCAAGTATTAACTGAACTTGCCCTGGAGGTTTGTCTCTCAGCTTCCTAGGTCCAAAACTTTGCAATGTCTTCCCAATGTCATTAAGGTGAATCCACAGCCATCTTGACTTTCATGAACTACGCCTTTAAGGGAGAACATACCGATTTACAAAAATGAATGAATAAAAGTATGCTCTAGTTCTAAAAGAATGTGCCCTTCTACCAGAAAAAAGCAGATTTCACAGTTCACAGAAAGTCAATGACTGCCCGTAGCTGGAAGATTAGACGGGAGGAGCTGTAGGCTTTGAATGTAATCACTGAGAAAATACGGGTAGCCAGGGAGGCAAGATGGCGGCCACCAGCTCTGACGAGTGAGCTGGCTGCTCCTATGATCCCACAACCGTGAGAGGATTGTATTGTAGTGGAAAGCAGGAGGACGAAGGCGGGCTCTGAAATCGCTCGAGAACGGGCCCTGAGCGCAGCTGCGACTCACCGGCATGCTGGGCTTTGTTGTGGCTGCATTCCTGGCTCGGTGTGTGTGTCTCCGTGGGCTTCGCACTTGATACATTGTATCTGCAAGGGGCTGGCAGTGGAGACTGGGACGCCGATTGCAACAGTTGCAGGCAAGAAGATTCGAGGTTCGGGAGGAGGAATCTGGAGAACGCCAACGATGCCACCAAAAGGCGGAAATCCCGGCCTCAGGCTGATGCCGCAGCGGCAGCAAAGACCACTGAGACACCAAGCGGCAAGAATGCCTCAAATGTAAGCGGCAAAGCAACCAAGGGGGAGTGTGTTACCAGTATGGGTACCAGCGCCAGCACCATTGCCGGCGCACCCAAGGATCCTGTATTAAATGGAATTGACACCAGTAACAGCTCCGGTAAGCGAACTATTCCTGAATTATTCTCGGTGGTAAAAGGCAGGAAAAAACAGATTCAAACCGTCCAAATGGAAACCCCCACTCTGGCATTGAGGTATGAGGAGGTCGGTGATTGTCCAGGGGGGCAAGGGGCAGTGGAGGAGGGTTCTGGTACACCCCTGCTCCCCCAATTTACTGCTCTGAGTGACTTTTGTCCTACACCAGGTAATAACAAGGATAATGATATGGGCAATGGCAATAGCAGCGGCATGACACAACCTGTAGAAGTACTACCAGACAGGACAGTACCAAGTAATGATGAGCTGGGTCCTGGGATGCCTGTGAGGCCTGATATAAATATAACTATAACTCCTAATGTAAATACTTATATTCAGGAAAGCAGCGTTGTTGGATGCATTGGTATTGTTAAAAGCGCAGAACAGCTGAGTGGAGTTAAGGAGGCCAAATTGGTGGACTTAGTAGAAAAGTTTTTTTCATTATCTGATCACTCAGATGTATCCAGTGATGAGGCGCTGGGAAACGGTAAGATACAGATGAACCGGCAAAGGGATGAGTTGAGTGAACACAGCAGTATATCCCCAGAGGACACAGGAGGGGACTCATCGGAGGTCAGCCCTCAGACATTATGTAAGAATAGGGTACTGACAGAGGATTTTAGGCACACAGTTAACTCTTTTTCACCTGAGCTAAATAAAGAGATTAGACCCCCTGATGAAATAGATCGGACAGATTATGTGGCACAGAGAACGACAGAACAAGTAGAAGAGGTATCTTTGGCTCTTATATATCAAACGATAATGACCCACAGAGAGGAAACACGGGCAGAGAGCCAGAGGACACAAAATGTCTGTTGCAAAATGCAAAATTCTGTACGACGCATTGCCAAAACGTGTACAGAGTTTACTACAAGGATTACGGAAGCAGAAGCACGCATTTCATGTCTGGAGGATGAGCTGGCAGCACAACAAAACGCTGACAGAGACTCCGTGAGCACGGAAGGATGACACGCTGTGGAAACTCACTGACTAAGAGAACAGGTCCCGACGAAATAATTTGAGAGTCCTTCAGATTACGGAGGGTCTGGAAGGACAGGACCCACGCAAATTTATTATTGAACTATTTACCCAGGCATTCCCTGAACTATCTCAATGCGACTGGTAGAGAGAGGTGCAGAGGGCACATCGTTTCCACTTTACCATTCGGACCCGGTCTGGTCAAACTACAGCAGTGACTAAACCTAGGGCTAAATTGATTTTGCGTAATAACTTTTTGGCACATGAAGCTGTATTTGATTTATCACGGCCTGATAGAAAAAGAGCCGGGAAGGGGGTGGAGTTCTTTGTCAGACCAGATTACTGTCATCAGACGGTAGAAAAGCGTTGGCAACTTCGTCAACTTATTGTCCCATTTCATGCTAAGGGGGCTCAAGTTTTCTTACTTAACCCAGCGAAACTGAAAATTGTTTATTAAGAAAATACCAGGTTTTTTACATCTGAGATGTTAGCGAAAAAAGTTTTGCAATCTCTGAAAGAGACTTAAAGAGACTTAGTAGATAGTTTGGTCAATCTTTTCGGAGCCTATCTGTTTACATTTATGTTTATGTGTTTTATTCTTATTTGCTTATGATGTATTATGAATGAATGAATATACACTTATAAAGAGCATGGCTACCAAAGGCCTCCCAGCGCTAGAGACAGATCCCAAATCGAGACAAGTCAGGAGATTCAGGGAAACAGCAGAGTCTTCAGATGTTTTCGGGAACAATAGATGGTTGGGCTCCAGCCGAATATGATCTGGTAGCTGATTCCAACATTTCGCCGCAATGGCGGAAAATAGCCGGCCACCACTCCGCACCCGGTTAACTCTGGGAACAATTGCGAGATGTTTCTTCTCAGAGCGCAGTGATCTTTTTGGAAGGTACGGGGGGATGATGGGGCGGAGAATCGGCGGAGCACTAGCCGAAAGAGACTTATGGGCAGTGCACAAGGCCTTAAATTGGATTCTCTCGGCCACTGGCAGCCAATGCAGGAAGTGATGTGAGGCTTGGCGGATTCACGATTATGAGCCTGCATAAGCAGTCGTGTTGCACAATTTTGGACCATTTGAAGTTTTTTGATGGTAGAACCGGGGGCGCCTAGATACATCACATTGGCGTAATCGAGCCGCAAGAGGACCAGGGCTTGTACCAGCAGTTTCCTAGCGATGCAGGGCAGAAGCGGTAGAATCTTTCTAATCATATTAAGGATGCCATAAAAGCTACCTGCTACCCTGCGCGCCTGTTCCCTAAAGTTCAGGTTGTGGTCCAGCTAAACCCCAAGACTTCTTATTTGCTCTTTGGGTGGTGGCATGGTACCTAGACAATTAGGCCGGAATGTGCTGATCTCCAGGTTGGTAGACTTCCCAAAAACATCAATTCAGTTTTAGCGGCATTCAGTTTTAGGAAAGAGCCGTCCATCCACGCTGAGACTTTTTCCAGGCAGTTTGCCAGGTTGGTCTTATTGTTGTCCGAGGGATTAAGGGACACAATCACAATTATACCCCCATGAGCATCACTATTTCTATACGCATAAGGGGGAAAGAGAGTAAGTAAGGAATTGTGGAATGTTTTTGTGTTTGCTAGATGTTTTTCTCTTTTGCCTATTTTTCTCTTCCTACTATCATACGTAATCGGATAAACTGTGGACTGGCTATTACACATGGGGTATTACACGGGTATGGGAGGCACTTTTTGGGTGGTGGGAGCATGTCATCGCTAGGACTAGCAGTCCTAAAGCCTCTTGGTAGGGGAGGGGGGAAGGGTAGCAGTGGGCGGAAGGGGGATGGTGGGGGGTGGGAGGAAAATGATCTATAGCAGCAAAGAAAGGAATAGAGGCTCGAGAACATTTATATATGGTCCTGAACAAAAGATAATACTAATGTGGAATACATGGCGAAGTTAGGTCTTCGAATATGTACACTGAATGTTTGTGGGTTAAATTACCATAATAAGAGGCAGAGGGTGGCTACAGAGCTACGGGTGATCCAGCCTGATGTAGTCTGTTTACAGGAGACGCACATTCCATGGGGGAAACTGAAGACTCTTTCAGAATTAGGCTATGCAGTATTGGTAACCTCCCGGAAGTCAAACATGATTAGAGGGGTTGCGATTTTAGCAAGACCTTCTATCCAGACAACTGGACGTATATTGGCTGATACGTATGGACGGTGGGCTATTGTGGAATGTAGGGTAGGGGAAGTGACATTTACCCTATGTACAGTATATGGCTCTAACTTTGACGAAGCCCCGATACTGGAATATTTAAATGGCGAGCTTGCTACATGGCCCACCCCGTTATTTCTTTGTGGGGACTTCAATATAAATTTGACTTATGAAGACTTCCAATATCGTGGACAGAACTATAAAGGCAGGAAGCCTAGGGTATGTAAGGCTCTATGTCAACTCTTAACTGACCATGGGCTGATGGATGCCTAGAGTAACCTGCATAGGCAAGATCCAGGATATACGTTCTATTCAAATCCTCATAATAGGCTTGTACGTCTTGATTATTGTTTTCTATCCTCGCTATTATTCACAGGGCTTAAAATTTGTGTATATCCAAGGGTGACATCGGATCATGCGCCAGTGGTAGCAGAAATTCCGGCACTTGGGCGGTGTGTAGTCCCGAGAGTTTTCACGTTTGATAGAAAGCATTTGCTGGGTGATATTTTCATCGAGCACATGAAGGCTTGGATAAAGGAGTTCTTTCAGATCAATCGGCACTCTGCGTCTTGGGGGATTATCTGGGATACATTCAAAGCCGGGTTCAGAGGGGAAACTCAGAGCTATGGGTTTTATAAACAAAAAGTAGCTAAGTTGGCATTGCAGGTATTATATAATGAACTGAAGACCGCTGAAGAGGAATTGGTTAACGGACTAGCTGCAGGACATAATACTGCAGCATTAAAGAATAACTTAGCTAGGTTTAAGGCTAAAATAAATTTAGAATGGAGTAAAGAAATTGCCCTAAAATATCAAACCTATAAAAAAGAGTGTCATGAATATGGGGAGGCCACTGGACGTTGTTTAGCCCAGAAACTACGTATAAAGGAGGCTGAACAAAGAATAACTGGGATTAAAAATATGTCCGGGGTTATGGTGTTTGACCCTCAGGAAATCCTCAAAGTTTTTTGGGATTTTTATACAGAACTGTATACAGGGCAGGACAATGGGTATTCTTTGATGGACCTCGGACTTCTAACCTCATTGTGGGGCCAATTGGATCAGGCGGATGCCGAGATGCTAGAAGAGCCTATTACGCTAGGGGAATTAGAACAAGCTATCAGTTCTCTTGCAATAGGGAAAGCTGCAGGACTGGATAAACTTCCTTTATAAAACCTTTTTACAAGATGTTAAATTTGATATGCTTAAGGTCTTTCAAATGGCACATAAAGGGGAGATACCGCGATCTTGGGCTGAGGTCAATATCTGTATTTTTAAGAAAAATGGGAAGCTGCCTGAGGTACCTGGGTCCTACGGTCCAATTTCCCTTCTTAATTAATGGCAAAATCTATGCAAAAATCTTGGCCACACGGTTGGTAAAAGTTATAACACCTTAAGTATCTTTAAAACAACATGGTTTTATGTGAGGAAGGGGGATGGTAGATCATGTGGACAGAGTAGAAGCGAGAGAATTAAGGCTGGTTTTACTCGATGCTGAAAAAGCATTCGATCGTGTGTCTTGGAATTTTTTATGGAGGGGCCTACAACAAATGGGGTTTGGGCAGGGATATATTCAAGCCTTACAGGCCATATATCACCTCCCCACGGCCAAAGTATGTTAAATGGGGCGCTCTTCTGAGACTATTGCGATTTCTAGAGGCACACGACAAGGTTGCCTGTGTTCACCCCTTTTATTTGCGCTTTATATTAACCCTTTTATTATTATGTTAGAACGGAGTAAAAAGATTATACCTTTTACTGTGCGTCAAGATCATTTTTGTATACTAGCATACGCCGATGACATTGCGATTGTTACCTCTAATCCTGGCCTAGCAGTACCTGAAATAGAATATCTGGCGCAGAAATTTGGGGAGGCATCAGGATATATATTGAACACAACCAAAACCCAAATCTTATGTACAAGTCAAATAATGGCTAACGATCCCAGAGTGGTTAGTGAAGCTACATACCTTGGTATTAAGATACGTACCTCGGTAAAAGAGATTGTAGAGGTTAATTGGGGCGATATTATTGTGGGAGTAAAACGGTCACATGAGAGGTGGGGGAATTTACATTTGTCATTAGTAGGCAGAGCTAATGTATTGAAGATGAATGTTTTATCTCGAGTTATGTATTTTTTTAGGGCAGTGCCTTTGGAGGTATCAGTTAAACAGATTCAATATTTACAATCACTCTGTGCTAGGTATATGCGGGCTCCAGGGAAACCGCAAAGATCTGCACGATATATGACCCTCTCTCGAGAAAGCGGATGGTCGTCTGTACCTGATTTTGCTTTTATTATTATGCTTGTATTTTGGTTAATGCACATATTTTGTTGACTTGGGAAGAGGTTAGTAATACAGCTGAAGCCCCCTCAATTTACCAGATGATTCTGGGCCCTGAGGTGAAGCATTTTTTGTTTAAGAGATTGGATGGCAGCTATTTTAAAAGAACCTGCTTTAAAGTGCTAAACGCTGTGTTCAAAGTGTGGAACGCAGTTCAGAGAAACTTTAAAATTCCTGCACTCTCTCTTTATACACCTACGGATGCCACTGGATTGCTACCATCGATCTTTTGGGATCATGTGGCTGCCATCTGGAGGGAGAAGGGTATTATCCCATTGGGCGATATGTATCAGGCTGATGGGAGTCTATATTCCTTTTTAGAGCTGGTGGATAAATATCATTTAGCTATAACCCAATTCTTCAAGTTTTTGCAAATAAGGGACTTTTTAGGGAAACATCCAATCTCTATCACAACTTTTAAAATTGTAGAAACTATTAGACGACAGGGAAATATTGGGCTAATATACGAAATATTGTTAGAGGGAAGAACAGACGACTTGGAAAAGTATAATACTAAATGAGGAACCTGGCTGGGAAATCCCGCAATCTCATTGGAGAAATCGATTGATCTGTCTTTGAGGATTCTAATGGCAGATAATCTAAAAAGTCAACACTATAAAATGCTATTTAATCTATACCATACTCCTGCCAAGATGATGAAGTAGGGGGGCCAGCATGATGGAAAATGTTTCCAGTGTGGAGCAGATAGTGCAGATATTCTACATGTATTCTATGCTTGTACTGCTCTAAACTCCTTGGTAGAATCTATAGAAATATTTTTATCAGAGATCACGGGGGCCCCTGCTAAAATCTCTCAATCTATGCTGTCGTTAGGGATTTAGGAAGAACTGTGTCAGAGGAAACCGATGTATAAATACTGTTACTGAATTTTTATGGCTATGGCGGTGGCACGGATATCAATAGTGGCCTTCTGGCTACAACAAAAGGTTCCTTCTTTTGAAATGTGGCGAGCTAAGCTGTTCAATATTTTTAATATGGAATATAGTCTATATGCTGTTAAAGGATCCAGAAAAAGAAAATTGGGGCTACAGATTCGGGAGGCCTTGAGAGATTATATGGCAGATTAACGTGCTATGGTCATATGAAATTTGTTTTGGTCTAAGCTATTTTGATGTAATGTTATATTATGTAGGACTTTGTTCTCTGTTATTGTTTCTAATAATTAGAGATGGATATCTCTATGTATCTTCTTGCTGTGGATTTCAATAAAAAAAAAAAGAGAAAATACGGGTTGAAATTTGGGAATACTCAAGAGATTCATTGTGCCAGAACCAAGATGTGTGATGGAAAGATAGTGAGTGAAGTTAGAGATTATGTACCTAGCGAGTTTGATAATGCTTTGAGGCACAAGCAGCAGGATATAAATGTACTGCGTTTCTGGAATGGAAGCTAGTGCAAGGATCTGCGATGCACCGAGTTCCAAACGTGTCACTTTACTTCAAGATTAAAGGGAACTGCCAAATCATTAATATGATATCAATTTGCCATTATGTAAGCTGACAGACTAATGTACAGAGAATATAGTAGAACGCACAAGTGAGTATTAGCATTTCGACTACTGTTTTGTGAAATTAGGATAGAAGGACTGATTTTTTGATCCCTGAAGAAAGAAAAAATACGAGGAAAGTTTGTCAATGTGATCTTTAAGCGAGAGTAGGATATTGTAGATCATGCCTACATTGCGTGCTGGTGACACAGGTGCAGGAAGTAGGCTGAGCCTTTCTAGCCACCAATAAGAGGCCCAAGCAGAAACGTTGCCAAAAATAAACAACTTGGTTTACCAGTGTTGAGTCTTAAGGAACTGTTGTTCTCCCAGCATGACACTGTGTGCATGAAGGCCTTGAGTTGCTCTTACAGATCATACTTATCTCTGTCTATTCAGACGATCAATTGAGTGTTGTCCACAGAAGCTCAAAAGTTAAGGCTAAAGGAATGGACTAGCTGTACTAAAAAGGAAATAGCAGCAACGTAGAAATGTACAGAGTCGGGCTTAGAATGAATCAAACCAAAATCAAAACCTAAACTCACAACAAACAAAACGTGACTACATGGTTGGTAAAAGTCTCAATGTTATGATCACACAATCTGGAGGGTCTTTGAAGCAAAGGTTATGATTGGCTATTGTAATGTATTGTATTGTATTTTCATGTATATAACGCGCACTACCCCTAAAGAGGCATTGAAGTACTTCAAAACATGCATCATAGTACTCTGAAACACAAGGTTGGAGGTTATTGTTGATTATTGAGATGATTCTTATGCTATCATGTAGATCATTCCAAGTATATAGTCCAGTTTGTTGTAGCATATTGAATTGATAGGGTTAGATGTGATCATTAGTAGGGTCTGAGTGAGTTCATGTAAATGACTGGTGAGACTAACAAATATATATATATATATATATATATATATATATATTTTGTGATTTTTTTTCTGAGCAGGTAAAAAAAGGGAATAAATAGGAAACATTTCATCTTTCCCCACAAGAGCGAGCTATAAACAATTGTACGCTCCATAATTTCATTATATAGTACATAAAAGGAAAATGCTACTTACCAGTATGCAGAATTCATACTTGTGCATAGATTGCCATCTGGTGTTGGGCTCAGATGTTTGCACTTTGTTGTTGTCTTGGAAGAAGTCTTTGTAGTCACGAGATAGGTGACTTCTCCTTTGGATGATAGTGCGCATGAGCATCGACTCCATCCTTAGATTTTTTTTCACCATGAAGGGAAATGATGGAGTTTGTAAGAAACAGAAAGATGTCCATGGGTAATGTATCTAAGTAAGATAACCATGGAACAGATAGAGGTACCGGGGAGGCGGGTGGGCGTATGAATTCTGCAGCTCTACATGCCAAGAACAGATTCATACTGGTAAGTAGCATTTTCCGTTCGAGGCATATGAGCTGTCCTGAAGAAGACCCGCCATGGCATTCCAATAACGCTCTGTCAGGGTCGAAACGTCGACGAACATAGATGGTTCAGACCAATCAAATCCATGGGTGTCAAATCAATAAGCAAACCTGCTGTTCACCATAGTTATTGCCTACCCTCGCTCTGGCCGCATTCTAATTCTTTGTGTAAATAAATTGTACAAAATACCACCATGTATATATGCACTGCACCACTATCACTGGGCACTTAAAGTCACCATACCACGTCACCCTTTTCAGTATTTCTTGTATTGACAGCTATCTGATTACTTGTAAATATTGACAAGCTTAAATTGATATAAAAGATCAGTCTCTTGCAAAGCATATACTTGTAGGTGTTTTGCTTCAATCAGTGTTCCAACGTCATTTGATATGCGTTCCAACGCTATTTGATATACGTTTCATGATATAACCAATGTAAATGCTATACTTGTTATGCTTATTTAATAGGTATCAAGCAACACTTCCAGGATCTCTTCAATTTAACTTTCAATTTTATTTTTTCAAAGCAATTAGGTTCTCCCCGACAGAACCATTGTAGCCTATTATATACATACCCAGGTTCTGAGGGACACAGGGTCACCCCATTGTCGCTTTACTGCCTCTCATTTTCTGGGCAGATGCACCCTGACAGAAGTGGAAGAAGAGCAAGAACAAGTACAGCAGAACTGAGAACCACAACTTCTGAGGCTAGTCTGGAGCTGTACACAATCTTAATGCACATTCTTCAGAACTTGAAGGACCAGAGGAAACAAGCAGTGGGTTTGGACGTCCTACTTCAGCTGGATAACATTACTGCAGGGCACCAAGCCACATGCAGTGCTTGTTTTTGTGAGTGGTAAAAACAGCACTAAAGGAGTAGAAGGCACATATATGAAATAGGCAATCTCTAGAAGAACAAACCAACTTGTGGTCAGCAAAATGGTGCAGAATGAAATAGTTGTCCCTTAAGTTGAGGGTGCCCTGCAGATGGTTCACCATCAGCCTGGCATTGCGAGTCTGAGACCAAGATCACAGCCTCAGGGCCTCTAGACTTAAGAACATGAGCCTATGCCATCGTGCTATGCTGGTGTACTAGAGCACAGTTGTATTGTCCATCAGGACCAGAACCGACCAACTGCAGATGGAGGGTAGAAACGCCTTCAGGGCAAGGCTGATCATATATAGCTCGAGCAGGTTGTGATGATACTTAGGCTCACAGGGAGCCCAAAGCCCTTTAACCTCTAAAGGATTGAGATGACTGTCCCAACCTAGAGACAATGCCTCAGTCACCACTGTGATCACAGTTCGAAAAGGACAAAACTGCTTCCCACATGTGATGTGATCCATAACAAGCCACCACTGCACATCCCAAGCCATGGGAGGAAATCCAGACGTTGTCTGTGAGGACTCTCTGATGCCAGACCAACTGGAAGAGCCGAAACACCACTACAGTACATGCATATGCTATTGGACGAGCCACCAGCAAGCGGCAAAAAGGGCCAACAGGTACAGGACTGTCAGGACAGCAAGAAAAGCTTCCTCATTAAACATTGTGAATGTCCTGAACTCATTGGAGAGGCGGGAAGGTATTGAGGTAGACAATGTCTAACTCCACTCCGATGAAGAGGAGGCACCGGGAGGGCTGGAAATGCGAATTAGGGATACTGACAGAAATCTCCAGGTCATGGGTCAGGGAAATCATGGCTTGCAGGTGATCCAAATTAGTTGTTGTAATGGCGAGCTTTCAGAAACCAGTTGAGGTATGAACACACAAAGACGCAAAGATGTTAACAACCACCACAAAGTGGAGATATCTCCTGTGCGATTGGAGAATCGGTATGCAAAAATATGTTCCCTCCAAGTAGGATACCATCCGTCTTCCAGCTCTGGAGCAAGAACCTGCACCAGAGGCAGCAATTAAAAACAATTCTTGTGAAGGAATGCGTTCAGTAAGCAAAGTTCCAGAATAGGACAGTAGCCTCTGTATTTTTGGTATTCGAGTCCTATCTGGTTCTCTAGGGCCAAAGCCATAACCCCTTGGCTCAGGAAAGCCAAAACCTCCTGCTACAAAATGCGAAATTGACGTGAAAGGGAGACAAGAGCTGAGAAGCACTGACAATCTGCAAGACACAGTGGACTGACGTGATGGGCTGCAGAGTTGCTGGGAGTGATAAATAGGCTTTCAGGAGTGGGGTACTGACTGAGGAAAGCAGGTTTGCCTGAAGCAGGGTGATGGTGTCTGGTGATGTACATGTGGGCCAGAACAAGGTCTGGCCCAGGTACCAAAGAGTGTATCTGTAAGAACTTAATGGAATGGGAGTAGAGGCTCAGAACTCAACTGGCCAGGCTGCAACATCTCTGGCAGAGTATTGGTCTTAACTTCCTGAGTGAGCAGGTGAAGATCAAGGACCTCCTCCGCCCTTCGCATAACCACAGCGAAGGAGGTGCCTTCTTCTGTGGCAGGTCCCAGGGGGGAACTAGGGCATTGTATGGCAGCCTTGAGATCCTCATAACAGTTTTGGTCCGAGTACAGTTGGGCAAGCTCCTCTCCAGCATCATAGCCCCTATTGTCTGAATCTGTGCCGAAAAGTTCATAAGGAACCTTAGCCCCACTGGGAAGTAGAAGCACTGGGTCCGAGTCAGAAGAATGATAAAAGGGTTGCGGCTCAGGAAGAGGACCACATAGCCTTGATCGAGGTTGGGGTGGCGCCGTCTTGGTGTCACACAGCACTATGGGTTGGCCGTTGTCATCCGTAGTCAATGATGCAGGCATCAGCATCAGTGGATCATGTTCTGGCGTGGGTTGTGGTGATGGGGAGCGAACTGGTACAGATGCTGGCCAATAGCCCTGAGTAGTTTCACAGGGCCGAAATGGTGCCGAGTGCAAATCCGCAAGCGGGAAAAAAGATAGGAGTACTTCTCTGCTACTTGGGGTCCATATGCTCACCGGAGAAAGCCGTTAACATGCCAAATAGGTACAGCATAGCTTTGCAGAATTCTTCAATTTGTTGCAATGTTGCCTATGGACCCAAATACTTCTGCTGCCACAGGACGAGGGTCGGAATTAACTCCATAGTAGAATGACTACAGGTGTGTGACCTGGAGACACAATGACACCCTTGTGCCTCCTCAGGGGACTCAGGATGTCTATGAGAAATTTAAGCCAGGCCTCAAAAAAACATGAAAACAAGTCCTGCAGGTCTATTGACTTAAATAATCTACTCAACCTATTTGTAATGCTCTTGACCCATAAATTGGTTTCAAATGATGAGATCGTGGGCAAATAATTTAATTAATTGAGCCGCCATTTCATTATAACATATAAGAGCACCTCTGCTGTACAAAAAACTCTTTTGTTTGAATTAATAGACTAAACTTTTTAACCATATATAATACAAATCTAGCCATATATAGGATACACATGACCACTGATTTGCCTTAGTTCATTAACAGCATTTTCATCAGGACCAGGTCAGGAATGTTTCTCAAATTACTTCTAATAAATACATAACTAAAGCATGAAGTGGTAGCACACTGTCACTTATAATCAGTAGATTTTACATTGAAATGGCCACAAACCTTCCCACTGACATGCAGCTTTACTGATAAAACTATATAGCGGGCGGATTTGTTCCCACTGAAGAATAGACCTGGGTGCTACATGACTTCCAACATGTTTGATTCCTGTCTAGATTGTCCTCTCACCAACAAATTCTCACAGTAAATATAAATGAGTCAAAGAAGATGTGCTCATACAGGATCAATGTATTTTATAAATAGCAATGTATTGCAGTAGCACGCTATCAGGCTGTGGAATTTTCCAGTATTCTCAGCTTGAGAATTTACTGGCATTGTGAGACATTCCTTCAACACTATAAAGCCACGTTATTTACTGCCGTAAGATGGTTAGTTTATGTCATCAACATAAGCTTCAGCAGCATCTTACTCTTCTTCACCTTGGGACAGTGGCATTAGAAGGTGGCTATGAAAGTTGTCACTGAAGTGTGTGGGGTGGAATGAACCAAGTATGCAATACTGGAAACATGTTTCAAGAAACCTAAAAAAAGTCAACAGGAACTTGAACCATCCCAGACAATGTCTCCAGTAGAGGGTGCCTCCTGCAGACACGGCCCAGCAGCAGATAAGGCCTGTCACAGATAAAGCACTCTAGCAGACGAGATTTTCAAAGATTAGACTCCTGTAGATGATGTTGTGATGTGACTCTTATGAAGGCATCGGCCTCCAGTAGACTAAGATTCTTCTAGGTACGACTTTTATAAATACAGACTCTCAGAGATGTGCCTCTGGTTATGGAACCATGTGAGGAGGATATTGTTTCTGGAACCAAACCAGGTGTCTACTTCTTAGGGGGTTACACAGGTGGTCGTGGCAAGACTACCCCAAATGCATCCTTTGGCGTTTCTCTCCCGAGTCCTCTTTGTTACGAGAAAGCAGAACAAGGCAGGTTTGGTAACTAACCAAAAGGCCTATGCATTAGAGGCAGCATCTGAGGGTTAACATAGGCAAGACTTTCACAATGCAGTCTTCTCCCTATCTTCTATAGGGCAGACTAAGAAATGGAGAAGGAAAAATTACAAATCACTGCGACTGAGAGTAGAAATGTAAACATTTTTAGTGAGCATTAAGAAGGAATACAAGTATGCTTATCAGATCTTGAAGAATGATAGTAAATAGTCTTCTTAAGAGCAAAGTTCTTGATGCCCCCTTTCACTTAATATACATTAGAAAAACCGAGCTTTGGAAATGGGCCTTGGTGTGTGGGCCTCTCAAATATATTGGCTCTAGTTTAGGTTATTAATGAAGTGAATAAGCTGCACACATTCTCAGCTGAATGTCCAATTATTACCATGACAGTTTAGCATTTTTTATTAGTATTCCCATTCGATGATGGGGAAACAAATTTAGAAATTTAACTCTATAAAAATTCCAATGCTTGAGAGTGTAATGATTCTGATTGAGATGTTTAAAGACTTTTGATATTATGCACAACTTCTACATGTCGTAAATATGAGAACCAAAATAGTTTCCAGCATGAAGCTGTTAGAAAAAGACTGGAAGATCCAAGTATAGTTTTGTGGAAGGAAGGTAACACAAGAGTTTAAAATGAAAATAGGTTTAACCTGATAGACTTTCCCATCTAAGTATTAGGCAGACGAGCATAGATTCATGTTTAAAGTTCTCACTGTGTTCAATTTAATGACAACAATAAAAACGAAATCATCGGTTAACAGAATACTGTGCTTTCAGGAAAGTGTGCTCTTTGAATTAAACCTACAGCTTTTCAATATTTCAGATGTTTCTTCTCTTCACGGAGACTATACTAATATAGCATGGGCAGAGAACTGAAAAAAAGAAATGCAACGTTATTACTTATTCCCTATGGGAACCAGGGTCAGTGGGAAGAGGCATTCCCAGTAACTTTGGGGAAGACATGTGCTTCGTGATAAACTAGCATTCAAACACACACAGAAAGTGTGTTACATAGGGAGGGGTTAGGCTACGAAGAGATGCACTTAAATCTTGAATACACCAGATGAAAACCTTACCAAACAGGTTTGAAAAGCCCCACTGAGGCATAACTTGCTGGCTATGGCAAAAGAAATATGATGGACTACACAAAATATGATTACAAAATATATGTACGAGTCCAATCTTTAACATCAAAGGGAAAGTTTTGTAGTATCCTGCATGTTATATTGTAAGGTGTTTTACCATCTCTGCTCAGTTTAAATAATGTTTCTAAGATACCATTCAAGAAAAAAGACAAAATAGGTTCATAAAAAAATCATATCGGTAAAGCAACGTTGGTTAAATATTTACTTTTCCTTTTGATTACTTTTTTTAAATTCAATTCGTATTTCCTTAGAGCATTTTTATCCAAATAATCAAGACGTTGATCAATCCAGTTGAGAAAACCTAATCAAAAGGAGGCAAAGACTGCAAGGCAGGAGTCAAATTTAGTTTAGCCCTATCTTCAGCAGTTACCTCTCTGTACATAACAGTTTGTTGGCTCAATTTAAAGGAAGAAAGTTCCAGAGCTTTTGGTATCACTGGAGGTAAAGGGGCTCCTGGGAAAAAGTTGAAACTACTGAAAAGCCACCTGATCTTCTTGGCATCCAGCAGACACAAACCTACGATCAAAAATGAGCAGCATCACTAGTTTCCATAGCTAATTAGGTTGGCCTAAAGTTTTACCTAGTTATTCAGAAGTTGCACATCATCTTACTGTACACTATGCTCTTCCCAAGAAGTTACTGGAGCAGGAACAAAGTGTACTTAAGTGTGAAGTAATTTGCACGTTGGGGCCTAAAACACTGTTTTGCCAAATACAGAGCATGCCAGAAGTTTGAATACCAAGAAGGATAATTAAAAAAATTACATTGGACAACAGCGTGTCACAATGAGGTCACAATGAAGGCAAAAACCTTTCCAAGGTCTCAATTTTAAGTGTAAAAGGACTGGTGCATCGAAGGCTGTTTCGCAAAACAGTGTGTAACAATACCGACACAATAATGGCAGAACCCTTTTGAAGATCTCAATTTGGAGTGTTAAAGGATTTGTGCATCGAAGACCATTGACTTGTGGGATGCAGTTAATCTGTATTCATCAAATTACCTGAACGAACTGCTTCGTAGAACCGAAATCTGCGTGTTGGGTTTCAGATTTAATATGTGATCATTTAGGTTTTGTAGGAAAAGGTGTGAACATGCCCTGTGAGTTAAGTTTCGGAAAACATTGTGTAAACCTTGAAGAAACATCAATGAGCAATTTCCCTGGTTGTTGAGACATTTTAAGAAACAAAAAAGGACATTTATCAGTCTACTCATGTCCTTTCAAGAGTAAAATAGTCTGGTGCAGTTTTGATTCAGTCCGGTAATCCATTGTCCGGCAACATGAAAAAATGACTGTTGAAGAAAAACTTAAAGTTCTACTCAATGATAGTTATGGGCATTTATATATGAGAATCAGTAAGCATTACGAGGTGCATTCTCTTTCTTTTTGACACGGTTGTACTTTTATGGTTGTCCTGAAAAGGATTATGCTACATACCCAGTAAGCATCTGTTCTTGGCAGGTAAAGCTGTAGATTCACATACTTTGCATAATCCTGCCATCTAGTGTTGGGTCCGGATGTTTGAAAGTTGTTTTTCTTCGAAGAAGTCTTTCCTAGTCACAAGGTAAGGTCACTCCTCTTTTCGGTGATAGTGCGCATGGGCATCGACTCCATTGTTAGATTGTTTTCCTGCAATAGGGTGAGACTGGAGTAAGTGTAGTACAGAGATGTTAATGCGTATGTAAAGTTATAATGCCAAACTGCAACAGCTACAGGTGCCCGGGGAGGTGGGAGGACGCATGTGAGTCTCCGGCTCTACATGTCAAGAACTGATGCTAACTGGGTAAGTAGCATAATCCGTTTGAGGCATGTGTGCTGTAGATACACATGCTTGCATAGACTATATAGCAGTATTCTCCCAAAGCGGTGGCTAACCAGATGTTGCAGCAGTTTGAAAAAGTGTTTTTAGCACTGCTTGCCCTACATTGGCTTGTTGACGTGCTAACACATCCACACAGTAATGTTTGGTAAAAATGTGTGGTGTGGAACGTGTTGCTCCTTTACAAATGTCAGCTATAGGGATGTTACCTAAAAAGGCCATAAACGCTCCAATTTTACAAGTGGAATGCCCTCTAAGAGGTATAGATAAAGCTTATTTAGCTTTAGTGTAGCAGATCTGAATGCACTTAAAAATCCATCTTGCAATACCAGATTTAGAAATGGGATTACCTTTGTGAGGTTTTAGCAAATGCAACAAACAATTCTTTGTTCTTTCAATGTAGTACAATAGCGCTCTTCTGACATCAAGTGTCTGAAGAGCTCTTTCTGCTACCGAATCAGGTTGAGGAAAGAACACAGGCAACTCATTAGATTGGTTGATATGGAATGCAAAGGAACTTTGGGTTGGTGCGAAGAACTACCCTACCTCAATGAAGTTGAAAGAAGGGTTCTTCTAGGGTTAAAGCTTGTAGCTTATCAACTCTCCTCAATAAAGTGATCGCAATGAGGAAGGCCACTCTCCAAGAAAGAAACTGTAGCGGACAGTTGTGTAATGGCTCAAAAGGTGGACCCATGAGCTCTGTAAGCACAATGTTCAGATTCCAAACTGGTGCTGGAGGTACCCTGGGTGGTATTATTTTCTTAAGGCTCTCCATAAAGGCTTTAATTACAGGAAATTTGAACAAAGATAGATGTCTTTTTTGAAAATATGCAGCTACTGCTGCAAGATGCAAACAAATGGAAGTGTAGGCTAACCCATCACGTTGTAAATGCAGAAGGCAATCAACGATATTTTGAGTAGATGCATTTGGTGGATCAATATTGTTATTAGTACAATATATAACAAATCTTTTCCATTTCGCTGCATAGCATGTTCTGGTAGTAGGCTTTCTTGCTTCCTTAAGAATGGTCATACATTCTGGTGGCAAGTTAAGATATCCAAACTCTAATACTTCAGGAGCCAAATTGCTAGATTGAGCTCTTTGGGATTTGGATGTCTGACTTCTCCATGGTTCTGCGTCAGAAGACTGAAATTGAGATGTAGCTTTTGATGTGGAACTACTGATAGTTCTAAAAGTGCCATGAACCACGGCTGACGAGCCCAAGTGGGAGCTACTAGAATCAGTGTGAGTGATGTTTGCCTGAGCTTCAGAAGCAGAAATGGAAGGAGAGGGAGAGGGGGAAAGGCGTAGGCAAATATTCCTGACCAATTCATCCATAGGGCATTGCCTTTGGATATAGGGTGTGGGAACCTGGAGGCAAGGTTTGGGAATTTTGAGTTGTCCACTGTGGCGCACACATCTATTTGTGGGAATCCCCATTCTTTAAAGGTTGGAAGGAGAACCTGGGGATGAAGTTCTGACTCATAAATCTGTTGCCTTCTGCTTAGGAGGTCGACAATCGGAATAGTCACTCCTGGGAGGTGCTCTGCCAGAAGATGGACTCTGTGATGAATTGCCCAACGCCAAATTGTCTGAGAGAGTCATGACAGTTGCAGAGAATGTGTCCCCCCCGTTTTTGTACATAGTACATTGTTGACATTGCTGTCATATTGTCGGTGAAGACTAGGACAACTTTCCCTTTGAGGTGAGACTGAAAAGCTTTCAGTACTAGATATCCAGCTAGAAGCTCTAGATAGTTGATGTGCAGAGCTTTGTACTTGTTGTCCCATAGACCTTGAATTGTCAAGTTGTGAAGATGGGCACCCCAACCTGTGAGGGATGTGTCTGCTGTTAGCATGATCTGTGGAACAGGGTCAATGAAGGGCCACCCTTTTGATAAGTATGGTATGTTCCACCACTGCAGAGAGCGATGGGTGCGGCTGTCTATTATTGCTAGATCTGTTAATTGACCCTGAGACTGATTCCACTGGGGTGCTAGACACTCCTGTAGAGGACGCATGTGCAATCTTGCATGAGGCCCCGTCGTGATGCATGATGCCATCATCCATAGCAGTTGCATGAAAATCTTGACTATTAAGTATTGATTGGCTTGAAACTGTATTGGCAGAGATTGAATATTCTGAATTCAGGCTGCACTGGGAGAGGCTAGAGCTGTGCAAGTGTTTAGAGTCGCTCCCAGATAAGACTGCATTTGTGAAGTCTGAAGGTGAGACTTCTGAGCATTGACCGTGAAACCCAATTGGTTGATTAGGTCTAATGTAGTCTGAGTGTGGGGTAGACACTTTTGGTGTGTGCTGGCTTTGATGAGCCAGTCATCCAGATATGGGAAGACATGAATCTGTTGTCTTCTGAGATGTGCCGCGCTATTGGCAGAACATTTGTTAATACTCTGGGCGCAGTAGTTACTTAGAACGGGAGTACCTCAAATTGATAGTATTTTCCTGCTATCACAAACCTGAGGTATTTGCGATGAGATCGGTGAACCGGAATATGAAAGTATGCATCTTTTAAGTCTAGTGGGGACATAAAATTGCCATGCTGTAGCAGGGAAGGACCTGTTGAGGAAATGTTATGAAAGTATGTACAGATTTAATGTCCTTAGATCCAAGATTGGCCTTAAGGAGACATCCTTCTTGGGGATTAAAAAGTACAGAGAGTACACCCCTGAACCTTGGTACTGTAATGGAACTAGTTATATAGTTCCTTTTGTTAAAAGAGCTTGTACCTCTTGTTTGAGGAGCTGCAGGTGCTCTGACAAGTGTTTGTGTGTGCGAGGTGGAATGTTGGGAGGACCGCTGGTGAGCTCCAGGCAATAATCATGTTGGATAATGTCTAACACCCATTTGTCTGATGTTATGGATTGCCAAATGGGGAGAAATCGAAGCCTCCCCCCGACAGGAGTTGGATGATCGGGGACGTGTAGGTAAGTCACTGTTTATAGGGGGAAGGGAGTTACGCGTTGGCATGCCCTTACCCCTACCTTTAAAATTATTTCCTCAGTACCCTCCTCTAAAGAAGCCTATACTGGGGAGGGTTGCGTGTTGGACTTGTACGAGGGAGTGTTAGGGTGTGAGGATGTACTTTTAGACCCTGCTCTATCGAATGAGTGACGAAAGGAGCTTCTGCTTGAAGGAGTCTGAAGTGCTCCCATGGATTTCGCCACATCTGTGTCTTTTTTTAATCTTTTCTAAAGCCTCATTAACCTGAGGTCTGTAAAGATGCTGTTTGTTAAGAGGAGTGTTTAAAATAGACTGTTGTACTTCTGGTTTAAAGCCCAAAATTCTAAGCCAGGCATGGCGACGTAAAAGAATGCTGGTGTTAACTTCTCTCGCTGCAGTGTCAGCAGCATCAAGAGCACATCTAATAAAGAGTTAGAAGTGAGTGTCCCTATTTGAACTAGCTCTTGTGCTTTTTTCTTGTGCTCTTCTAGGAGGTACTGACCTTCCATCTCATCTCAGGGTGCCCTGTCATATCTAGCTAATAGGCCATGCGTGTTGGCAATGCCCCAGTGATTAGAAGCTTGAGCAGCAACCCTTTTACCAAATCCATCAATAAGCTGAGATTATTTATCAGGGGGAGGTGCATCCCCAGATGTCTGTGAGTTCGCTCTTTTACGAGCCTTGGAAACTACCAGGGAATCTAGAGGGAGTGGTCCTAATAAAAACCGGACCAGAGGACGACGGTTTATATTTTGTTTATCAACCCTAGGAGTTAAAATTTGTGCACGAACAGGGTCTTGTCATCTGCATGTCTCATCATGCCTCTTTACATAGGGAGACTCCGACTAACTTTATGTGAAGACCATGGTGTATCAAATAAAAAATCGTCATCTAAATCCTCTTTATGCAGTGTAACCCCATGATATACTGCTGCTCTGGAAAGTAGCTCCAGATAAGATACATTATAATCTGACGAGAAGGTTTTGCTCTGTATAGGTCTCGATCATTATCCATGGGTGGATCAAAATTATAATCATCCGACGGATATGTAGGTAAAGGAACATTGTCATCATCATCATACCCATCTCTTAAATCAGGATGTGTGAGGAGATCCCTGTAGTGTTATGTGTAATGGATCTGAGCCTGGCAGTATTGGTAAAGGTGAAGATTGCTGAGGTGGTGGAGGGGAGGGCAAAGTAGGATGGATAGGACTTGTAGCAATTTTCTTCTTCTTCTTTAGAGGGATCTTGTATCCAGTGTCCTCTGAACTGACCTTCCTCTTGGAAGGAGTTTTCACTAATATAGGTTCAGTGTCTGGATTGATGTAAAGCTCTTCCTGCTTTGAATCCAATCGGTCCTTCATAATGTCAACGATTGGTTCCAGGAGATCTGAAAAATCTTCCTTTGATTTCGGCGCTGAATCGGACTTGTCCTTCTTGTCCTTGGAAGCGGAAGTTATTGGCTCCGAAGCGGACTTTTGTTTCGAAGAGGAAGGTTTCGGCTCTGAACTAGTTTTGTCTTTCAGGGCAGAATATTTTGGGTCCGAAGAGGATCTGTCTCGGCTCGATCCCGAGCCAGAAGGCTTGAGCACTTGTTTCGGTGCCGGGCCAGAGGGCGGGGCGTCAGAAACATTGTCTCAGTGCCGACCAGGGCCCGAAACCAGAGGTGTAGCTGAAGCCTTATGTTTGGTAAAAGATTGTTTTTGGAGTACGGGGGTTTTGGTACTCATATCACCCTGTCCTGCTGGAATGTCTTCTGACTCCAGGTCAATCTTGAGGTCAGAATCTGATTAGGGGACCGAGAAGGCCACCTCTTCTTCTGCAGCTGCCGCTTCTGCCTGGTTGGATTCTTCTCCAGAGATATCCGGAGTCTGTTAAGTGCCTTGGCGCTGCATTACTTGTCATCAAGTCCGACGATCTTGAAGAGTCTTTTTCGGCCTGAACGAACGACAGGCCTCGCAATCTACTTCCTTGTGCTACGGTGATGCAAAGAAGTTGCAGACCTGGTGTAGATCGGCGCGAGGGTACTTGGAGTGGCACCAAGGACGGTATTGAAACAGAGTCTGTTCTATCGGCAGAGGGGTGGATCGGCGCGGCTAGGCCAACGATGTTTTTGACGAAGATAAGAGACTTTCCCGAACGAATGGATACACGGAGAGACGAAAACGCGGACAGTAACAATACCGTCGAGGGAAGAGTGAATTGCGCACTGAGGGGAACCCAAAGGACTGTTTCGAACCGGAGCTCAGCAATACACGTCCGAACCCGATGGCGAAAAGAAAACAATCTAACAATGGAGTTGATGTTCATGTGCACTATCACCGAAAGGAGGAGTCACCTTCCCTCGTGCCTAGAACAAACTTCTGTAAAGAAAAACAACTTGCAAACATCAAGACCCAACACTAGATGGCAAGAGTATGCAAAGCATGTGTATCTACAGCACACATGCCTCAAACACTTCATTTTACAGCTAGATTGTTTTCCATTTATTACAAATAAAACATCAAAAACTAATTATTAATTCACAACCAAACAATTAGAATATCAGCAAAATACACATTAGGCATTAACATTCAGATTTGTAAAAAGAATGGCACAATACTTTACCATTGAAAGCACTTTCTGATCCTGAAGACTCAAAATCATCAGGCTGTAAGTTCTCTTTTTCCATCTGCTCATGTTGCGATACAGAACCTCCCATCTGCTCAAATTGAAGAGATGATTTTGATTGTTTTCCAGTATGCGAGATGTTGAGGCTTCTATCCAATCCGTCCATGCGCTTAGGACTCTGGATGGTGTCAATCTTATTTGCTATCTTAGTGTTTTTTAATGCTCCTCTCAATTCCTCTGACACATGATTCAAGACATTTGTGATCTGTTTATCCAGGACAGAAATGTTATGTTGTGCATCACACACTCCAATGATCTGAAGGAGTCTAGGTCTTTGGGCAGTCCTTCCTTCTGATGTGGATGCAAAACTGTTTCCCGCTGCTATTTAAGGCCAGGCAACCTGTGGTGTGGTAAGAGTTCCTTTAGGTTCATTGAAGTGCCAAGCTCTTTCTCTGATTCTATTACCTCTGACTGCAGACTAAGTTTCACTTGTTTTTCTTGGTCAGAAAGTCTGTGTTGTGCTGAGGATCTACTTTTGACACTAGAAGAGGTTAAACCTTCAAATATTCCTTCTTCCTGCTCCGGGTGCAGAACTGTTGTAACTTTTCTCTCACGATTCGAAAGCCTTTTTTGTTTTGAGAGTTCACTTTTAGTTCTGCTAATAGCGGTAAATCTTTCACCAAATTCATCCACCTGCTCTGAGTGAAGCAATGTTTGACATGATTTTGCAGAGTACTTTTGTGATGCAGTGTCTTGGATTATTAGCTTGAAAGTATGCATGCCCCTGGGTAGACCTTCCAAGTGACTTGTTTGAAAGGAAAATGTTTCAATTTGATCTCCTCGTTGAACAAATTCATCCATCTGTTCTGGCTGCAAAATTGCGGCAACCTTTTTCTCTAGAGCAGACAGCTTTTGATGGGACAAGGAATCTCTGTTGTCAATGATTTTTCTTTGGTTTTTCTCTTAAAGTCATTCCAGCGTTTCTTGAGCATCTCTATGTTTCGTGTGCAGCACCCCACACCATTAATCTGCTCCAGTATGTTTTCCCAAATAATAAATTTCTCGGAAATTGGAGTTTTGGTTGCCTGAAACCCATAGAGTTTATCATGATGCCAGACAACCTCATCAATTAGGATTTCTAGTTCCTCCAAATAAAATTTCAGGTTTCTCAGCTTTGCCTTCTTTACGCCTGTATCAGGACATAGTACACCAAACTCAGCACTCGTGCTAACCTCTCTCTTTCACAGAGTAGCTCAACTTAGCGCCAAGAAACCACCCGGTGTATGTGCGCTCCATAAACAATTTTTAACATAACATTTTTAACATAACTGTTCTAAAACCAGCAAGCAAGATCCACATTCTCAAAAATAGCACAATGTGATGCGTTATACAACTCCTCATACATCTAACTACATGCGTATTATTAGCGTCTATGCAAAATACACTCTAAAAAGGTTTCGAAACATACTTTACTTAGAGAAACATTTAAAAGGCAGAATGCTTTGTAGGTCACACTCTTTGATAAAAAGAAGTATATATAAAAATAAATGACCCATGAAAACCTCTTCCTACAAACCATACCAGCTCTCCTAGGCATTATGAAGAAGTTATATAAAGTTGTGGCCAAACAGGCATAAAGACGTGAGAGGATCTAAGCATACATTGAGTAACAATGGATCTGATTGTACATCTCTGACGCAGTGACAAACAGCACAGTTCTTTTTCACACAACCCTGGTACCTAGCTTATACTATATTTTGGATGATATGGATGTAGTATGGCAATTCTTCATTTTAAAAACATTTCAGGAGTATTCAGCGCCAATCTCGCTTTCAGGTTCTCCATTTCCAAACTAAGGAAACTCTGCTATTGTGGGACGGAACAGCTGCCATGTGGCTGCAAAAGAGGAGAGCCATGTGCTGCCAGTACTCATGCGTACAAGCAGGATGCAGGGATGTCCCTATCCGCTGCACATATGCACACCCTTGTCAGTTCCCTCAAAAGCAATATGCCTAAATGTGCAGTAGTTTAGAGCAATATAAGTATTGACGATTAAATAAAGATAACTTTGCCTACAGACTGAAAATAGAAAGGAGCCAGCAATTAGTAACAGGACTGATTCAATAACAAAAGGACAAAACTGAAAGAGAATAGAAGAGAAAAGTTTAAGACCTGATGGCCACATTGCATACAGAATAGAATAGAATAGAATAGAATAGAATGGAATGTATGAGGGCTAGCCCACACAGCCACTCTGCAAATAAATGAATGGCACAAGTCATGTGAAGACACTATGGCTCTGAGGATTGTGATCAAGCATGCACAGAATAACTGTTTAATATAAGATGTGTTCCACCTGGAGATGGTGAGCACCTTTCAGCATTTACAAAAACAAACAACGTAATGAAGAGCGGATCAGTAACAAAGGTTGTTTCCCTGTAATATGTGAGTTCCACATATTCAAGTATTAAATAGAGTGCAGAATTAAGCCATAGTGACAAATTGGTTTGTATAAGTGGAAATTTGGAACATAGGACCAAATCTGTGGGACAAAAGAAGTGTTCGAACTAAGAACCACCTTGTCCCAATGTAAGCATAAGACTTCACAGAAGTAATGGTGACCAATAACAGTGTTTCTAAAACTGTGCTTAGGTCACTGATTTCAATAGTTCAAATAGCATTATACATGAGACCCCAAAATCAATACCCATCTGGCCATAGGTCTGTCTGATTCACGGGGAAAAAACATGCAACATGCTAATTGTTCGGCATTACAAGGACATCACTAAAGGAGGAGAAAAAGATTCCAGGGCTGTCTGTATGTGTGCAAACCAATAACTGCCATATATTCTATAAAATTCCACCTTACATGCTCCGTGCCCGTTTCTAGACGTTTCTGAGCTGACCAAGGGGCTGCCTCTCAAAATGGCAGTCCGCCTCGGCAGCTCGCTGGGCTGGTCACGTGAGCACGCCTGTTGTGATTGAAAGACTCTGAAAATACAACGGAGGAGAGGGAGTGCGGACTCCAGGACCTGGTCCTGCCAAATTAGCACTTTTTGACTATTGTGCATGCTGGTAGATTGGAGGCTTTGGTGGGGCTTTCCTATCTCAAAAAGGCTGTCGCAGTTCAGGTCACTTGTCACCTGTGACCGGCTGCGTGGCCTAAGAACTTTGGGATTATTTGCAATGACCTGCTTGATGATAATGGGAATACATCTGGGGCCAAGGTCTATTTCACTGTGAGCATGGTGCTGTGACTGACATGTTCCTGCCAGGCCTGCTGGATACAAACTGCTACATGAATTGAGCTTGTCTGGATACAAATTACCTCATATAAGAGTTGCTTGTGCTCCTACTGTGTTATATTTGCTGAAGCGGCTCTCAGGGCAAGCCTAGAGGCCTGGTGAGACACTTTTGTCTATCGTGCCAGTAGGCCCTTGTTGTCACAAAATGGCGGCTGGACTTTACCACTGACACAGTTCGGGCCACAAGTGACCGGCCACGTGGCCAAAGTACTTTGGGATTAATTGCTGTGACCGGGTGCAACCTCCTGATAATGAAAATATAGCTGGGGCAAAATCTGTCTCTGCAGCGAGCCTTTCGCTGGGATAGTGGCTGTAACCGATGCGCTCCAGCCGGGCCTAACGGATACAATTTGCTACATGTGCTGACCAGTTATCTGGATGCCAGTTGCCATATGTGAGAGTTGCTTGCGCTTCTGCTGTGTGTTTCAATTGGTAAAGCGTCTCTCAGCGCAAAACATTGTAACTGACTAGGGCGGCAGCTACATAATTTGGCTTGTACGCTTCTTACAACGCAACACCTCGTAGCTGACTGCGGGGGCTATAATCTAACTTGTGCATGACTAGTGAAATGTGCTCTCATGTTTGGTTGTGATCTTAACATAATCAGCTCTCAGTGTGGTGCCTCATGGCAGGTTTAGCGGGATGTGCTTTTTAGGTCTCGCCTAGGCAGCGTTTGCGCTGTCTCTGTTACATGCTGTACTCAGGATATGGGCATAAAGCTCTGGCCATTTTCCGACCTCATTTTTAATTGCCTCCTGTCCCTGTCCTTTGTCAATTGTGGCTTTTCATTGTTCAATAGACTTAGTAGTCCCTCCTTAGCATCGTCTTGTCTCTTCTTGTAACCTCCCAGGAGGACACCCTCTGTTACATGTGTTGCTAACCCTGAATTTTAATAACAGACTCAGAGCACTATTTTCTTAAAGGGCTGCAGGCAGGACGCACGCATTGTCCTAAGCAAGGCTGGCAGTGGTTACTTTACTCACTAGTACATCTCACATTTATATGAGACCTTCTATAAATTTCCCTTTATCAGCTCCTTACAGAGTACAACCTAATCTGGAATTAATATGAATAACAATATTATTAATAATGAATGGAACCTCTTTTGGCCACATATGGCACTGCACCCTGCAACATGGCTCGGTAAAAAACATTGGAATTTATAATGTCAATTACTTCAACTCCAGCAAATGTGAGACCGACTGCATTTCCAATGCAATAGGTCTTGCATTTGTTAAACTTAGTACCATTGGCGTTGAAAATTACAATATTTTTTACTTTTCCCTTTTTATACCATTGGAAACAGTGCTAAGTAAGGAAAATGCTACTTACCCAGTATGCATCTGTTCTTGGCATATAGAGCTGTAGAATCATATGCTTTGCATAGATCGGCATTTAGTGTTGGGTCCGGATGTTTGCACTTTGTTTGTCTTCGACAAAGTCTTTCAAGTCACGAGGTAGGGGACTCCTCCTTTTAGAGATAGTGCACATGGGCATCGACTCCATTGTTTGATTGTTTTCCCGCAGTGGGTGATAATGGAGTTAGTAAGAGTATTAAAAAGGAGATGTCCATGAATGCATGTGTCTAAGTAAAATGTTACTGCAACAGGCACAGGTACCAGGGGAGGCGGGCAAGTGCATATGACTCGACAGCTCTATATGCCAAGAACAGATGCATACTGGGTAGGTAGCATTTACCGTTCAAGGCACATGAGCGGTAGATCATATGCTTTGCATAAACTATATAGCAGTTATCTCCCAAAGCGGTGGCTAACCTGTAGCTGTTGCAGTGGTCTGAAATAGTGTACGTAAAACTGCTTGGTCTACTCTAGCTTGCTGTGCTGCCAACACATCCACAGAATAGTGTTTTGTGAATGTGTGAGGTGTAGACCGTGTTGTAGCTTTGCATATATCCTCTATGGGTACATTTCCTAGGAATGCCATAGAAGCCCCCAGTTTGCGTGTAGAGTGAGCTCTAGGGGAAACTGTTACTGTTCGTTTTGCCTTTGCATAGCATTTTTGAGTGCACTTGACTAATCACCTTGCAATACCTGATTTTGATATAGAATTGCCTTTGTGGGGCAAAGCAAATGCGACAAATAGCCGATTTGTGTTACGGAAAGGTTTTGTCTTTTAAATGTAATAAAGCAATGTTCTCTTCACATCTAATGTGAATAGAGCACGTTCTGCCACAGAATCTGGTTGAGGGAAGAACACAGACAATTCAACAGATTGATTGATATGAAAAGCAGAAATGACTTTAGGAAGGAATTGAGGATTGGTCCGAAGAACCCCTTTGTTTTTGTGCATTTGTAAAAAAGGTTCTTCTATAGTTAATGCCTGAAGCTCACCCACTCTTCTGAGTGATGTGATAGCCACTAGGAAAGCAACTTTCCATGTGAGGAATTGCAGTTCACATCTGTGCAATGGTTCAAAGGGTGGACCCAATAGTCTGGTGAGAACAATGTTGAGATTACACACTGGAGCAGGTGGACGTCTTGGGGGAATAACTCTTTTGAGTCCCACCATAAACACTTTAATGACAGGTACTCTAAAAAGAGACAGATGGGTGTAAGACGTAGTTTTTGATTAGGATCTATCGAGAGTTCCAATAGGGTTGTGAACGATGGTTGACGTGCCCATGTGGGAGCAACTAGGATTAGTGTCAGGGACGATTGTTTGAGTTACCGAACCACTAATGGAATGAGTGGGAGAGACGGAAAAGCATAAGCAAATATCCATGACCAGTTTATCCATAGTGCATAGCCTTTGGACAATGGGTGTGGATACCTGGACGCGAAGTTTGGGCATTTTGCGTTTAGGTGTGTGGCGAACAGGTCTATGTCTGGGAAGCCCCACATTTGAAAGAATGGGAGGAGAACTTGAGGGTGTAGTTCCCATTCGTGAACTTGCTGTGACTGATGACTTAGCAGATCTGCCATCTGATTGTCTACTCCTGAGAGGTGTTCTGCTAGGAGATAGATTTTGTGATGAATGGCCCACCTCCAGATGTCCTGGGCTAGGTGGGACAGTTGGAGAGAGTGTGTCCCCCCCCTGTTTTTGTATGTAATACATAGCTGTCATTTTGTCGGTACGAACCAGGACAGCTTTGCCAGCCAGATGGGATTGAAAGGCTTTGAGGTCGAGACATATGGCCATGAGCTCTAAATGGTTGATGTGGAGCAACTTTTGTTGGTGACTCCACCGGCCTTGTATTGTGTGTTGTTGTACATGAGCACCCCATCCAGTTAGAGACGGGTCCGCTGTTAGTACTGTCTGTGGAACCAGGTCTATGAAGGGACGTCCTTTTGACAGATTTTGTGTGTTCCACCACTGCAGAGAGCGAAGAGTACGACCGCTTGCCAACACTAGATCGGTAAACAGATCATGGGACTGGTTCCAGTGACTGGCTAGGCATTCCTGAAGCGGACGCATGTGGAGCCTGGCATACGGGACGATCATGATGCAAGATTCCATCATCCCCATCAGTTGCATGTGAGCCCGAGCTAGAAGAGATTGATTGGGTTGAAACTGGAGAACCAAATTCTAAATGTTGCGAATTCCTCCAGCAATGGGAAATACCAGAGTCTTTTGAGTATCTAAAGTGGCTCCTAGGTAGTTCTGAATATTGGCTGGCTGAAGATGTGACTTTGGCACATTGACTGTGAACCCTAGTCGATGCAGTAACTTGATGGTTATGGAAGTGTATTTGAGACACTGTTGGTTCGTGTTGGCTTTGATGAGCCAGTCGTCTAAGTATGGGAAGACATGGATGCTTTGTCTACTATGATGAGCAGACATTTTGTGAAGACTATGGGGGCAGTGATGACTCCGAATGGGAGTACCTTGAACTGGTAATGTTGGCTCGCTAAGACAAACCTGAGAAATTTGCGACGAGCAGGGTGGATTGGAATATGAAAGTAGGGGTCCTTTAAGTCTAGGGTAGACAGAAAGTCACCCATTTGCAAAAGAGGTGGTACCTGTTGAAGTGTTACCATATGAAAATGGTCTGACTGTATGTAAAAAATGAGTTTTTTGAGATCTTAGAGTGGTATGAGAGACCCGTCCTTTTTTGGTAGTAGGAGGTAAAAGGAGTACATGCTCGACTCTTGGTGTTGTAGTGGTACGGGCTCTATAGCTCTTTTTAAAAGTAGAGACTGTACCTCTTATTTAAGGAGGTGTAGCTGATCCGGTGAGAGTTTGTATGACTTTTGGGGAATTTTTGGAGGAGTGTTGATGAACTGCAGGCAGTTACCAGAACTGATAATTTGCAGACCCCACTTGTCTGTTGGTATTGACTGCCAATCTGGTAAGAAATTTGACAATCTTCCACCAACAGGTGTTAGGTGGTTGGGGGAAGGAGAGGTGAGTCACTGTTTTGTATTGGAGGAGGAGGTGCATGTGTTTGAACCTCTACCTCTTCCCTTGCCGTTATTTCCTCTGAACCGCCTCAGAAGTAGTTCTTAGAGCCAGGGGGTTGGTTATTACCCTTGTAGGTGGAGGTATTTTCTGAGGAAGAATTCTTGGACCCTGCTTGATAGAAAGAGCGCCGAAAGGAACCACAGGCTTGTGGTGACTGAAGCGCCCCCATGGATTTGGCCACTTCAGTGTCTTTCTTCACTTTTTCCAGTGAAGAGTCTACCACTGGGCCAAAAAGGTGTTCCTTATCAAAAGGTGTTTTTAATATAGAGGTTTGAACCTCGGGTTTGAATCCAGAGATACATAGCCAGGCGTGCCTTCTTAAAAGGACAATGGTATTTACAGCTGTGTCTGCAGCATCGAGGGAGCACCTGATTTGATTGTTGGAAATAAGTTGGCCCACCCCTCTCAGGTCTTCAGCTTTAGATTTATGTTCCTGGGGTAGATATTGGAGCAATTGTTCCATCTCTTTGCAATGCGCACGGTCGTATCTAGCTAGCAACGCTTGTGTGCTGGATATGCGCCAGACGTTTGCTGCCTTAAATGCGACTCTCTTCCCCGAAGCATCAAGAAGCTTAGATTCCTTATCTGGGGGTGGAGCATCTCCTGTAGTTTGGAAGTTAGCCGTTTTGCATGCGTTGGACACAACTAATGAGTCCAACGATAATTGTCCCCTAATGTACACTGGGTCAGATGGTGCTGACTTATATTTTTTTGTCTTCCCTAGGGGTATTGATACGTGCCCTGACAGGGTCACTAAAGATATCATCCACATGTCTGATCAAACCCTTGAGCATCCATAAAGTGTGTGATGACTTTTGAGAAGTGCTAAGGGTCTCGAAAAGTAAATCCTCTCAGAGGGAATCTTTGGGGAGCTGCACCCTATGGTAATTGGCAGACCTACCCAGCGATTCAGTGTAACCTACACTGCCATTTGGTGGAGAGGGTTTGGTAGGATATAAGTCAGGATCATTGCCTGTGGGCGAGTTAGTGTTGTAGTCGTCCCATGGATCTGTAGGTATTGGCTGACGATCGTCATCCCCATTCCTATTATCATCCCCATTATTTGGGTTGGTTTAGGGGCTGGTGTTTTGGGATCCAAAGTGTGTTTGAGGGCTGATGGTTGAGGGTCGGAGCCGGACTTAGGGTTCGATCTCAAAGGTTTTGGCTCGGTTCCCGTTTTGGAATGGGGCTTTTCAGAGCCGGAAGGCTTTTTGGTAGGTTCCGGTGCCGAGCCCAAAGCCAGGGAGTCGGAAGCGTTATCTCAGGCCGACCGGGGCTGAGGCGGATGTCGGGGCGAGGAGTTTCTGTACTCACAGAACGTTGTCCATGCAGGATGTCATCATCCTGGTCGGAGCCGTACTCTGAAATGGAGACCAGTTCCTGCTCTTCCTCGGCCCCGATAGCGTCATCGGCTTCTTCATCTGATTGAGGTCCAAAGAGGTCCGGAATGGAGGCTGTGCGTTGATTCTGCATGTTGCGACGTCAAGCACAATAGTTGCAAAGTGTCTTCTTGGAACAGAACCCCTTGCACGCGTCACAGTCCTCTTCTCTCTGCTCAGGGGACAAGCACAGGTTACACACTCCGTGTGAGCCGGTGCACAGGTATTTTGCGTGGCACAGAGGGTAGAAGGCAATTTGTTCCATCGACCGCTAGTCGAACCGACGCAGGTAGGCCCAACAGCTCACCATGAAATTTCCCAATCGATAGAGAGTTTTAATCAGAAAACCCAACACGAGAAGAACAGTAAACGTGATCGGAAACAATACTGTCGAGGTTGAGTGTCTTGCGCACCGAGAGAAACCGAAGGAACGGGAGCGCAGCGAATAACATCTGAACCTGATGGCGGAAAAAAACAATATACCAATGGAGTCAATGCCCATGCGCGCTATCACCAAAAGAGAAGTCAACTATCTTGTGACTGGAAAGACTTCTTCGAAGAAAAACAAAGTGCAAACATCCGGACTCAACACTAGATGGCGATCTATGCAAAGCATATGATCTACAGCTCATATGCCTCGAACATATAATAAATCCTCTGCAAATAAAAACACAAAAGTTATTTTCAACAACAGTTCTAACTTTAACAAATGTGAGACCTATTGCATTGCAAATGCTTGTTTAGTGAGGCGCCTCTCAGTGTGGCCCCTTATTACAGTCTGCGTGGCATGGAGCAGCAACTGTAAGCTCGTGGCTATTCCTGCTGAATTTGTACACCTGAGGCTAGGATCATCTGTGACAATTCATCAAAGTGTTAAGCAAAGTATCTACTGCTCACCGGACAATCACTTATCAGCTAGCCTGGAATGAAAAATCCTAGTGCGGTGACTCATGACAAGGTCAGGGGTCTGGTAACGCTTGTGCTGTGCTATGGCCCCTCATAACAGTCTGCAAGGCCTGGAGCACCTGGATCTACATTTGTAAGCTTGTGACTGTTCCTGCTGTATTTCTACTCTGAGGTCAGGGTCATCTGTGGCATTACATCAAACTGCCTGTCCGCATTATTGTATATTCCTGGTGCGGTTGGGTAGAGCAGATATTTTGAACTGTGTGGGCCTGTCCTGTAAAAAAAGAGCCTGTTATTCACCTTCTGTAGTGATATGGGCCTGCTGGTATATATAACTGTGAACGCATGTATGGTCGAGCACGGGTCCTGGTCTCAGGTAATTGGTAACCTTTGAGAAGTGTGGTTTTCGTGTGCTGAGTGGCACAAAGTTTCATCCTCCATTATTGCCTTTGATTTGATGAGACCCTAGGAATGCTCTGTTACTGTGCTAAGTGATTTCTTCAAAGAACTGAATGATTGTCACAATGGGTAAACTTGGCAGGAAAAAGGAACTTCTGGAGTCTGGCTCCTCTCAGATGTTGGGCACCCAAGTCATGAACAAAACTACCCTGGAGGAGGAGATCCTGAGCGGTGAGCGCTTTGGCCCTAACCTGGACACAGTCCTGCAGGCTACCACTGTCTCTAGGGAAGCACTTGAATTCAAATTTGACTCCCTGATGGCAGAGATGAGTCTATTGCGTGATGGTCTGAGGTGGCTGGCTGAGCAGGTCACCACCACTGAATGTCCTATTGATGAACTCACACCTGGTATGACCTCAGTGAAATCCTGCCTATCTACCATGGAGAAAAATGTAGGACTCTGGAGGCCAGAGCTGAAGATGCAGAAAATAGGGTGTGATGTAATAATATCAGAATTATTGGGCTCCTGGAGCGTATTAAAGGCACCGGTTCGACCATGAATGATTTTCGGGTAAAATGGATTAGAGTAAAAGTCTTCTTATTACACCTTAGAACATGCTTTCCTTATCCCCTCGCGGTGGCTGCTGCCTGGAGCACCCCCCCGTCAAGTGGTGGCGAAACATTTGCACTATAGGGACAGAGATCATATCCTGTCTCAGGCAAGACCTAGAGGATACATTATGCTTGAGAGTTACAGAATAATGTTTTCTCCCTGATTTCACATGTGAGTTACAAAGGCAGAGGGTCTCTTCTGTGGATGGTAGGAAACTTCTCTGTCTACTGGGCATCACATATGCTTTGTTATTCCCAGCAAGACTGAGGGTGACCTTGGGAGACGAGGTACAATTTCTTACATCACCGCAATCCCTACGTGAATGAATAGATCGACTTCCTAAACAGACAGAAGATCTTGCCCTAAAAATGGGCAGTGAGGAGGTCGACTGCCTCTGAGGGAAGCAAAGGGCGCACAGATAACTGCTCCGTTGCAGGTGTGCTGCAAGCGCCGGGGACTGATGGAGGTGGGGGCTGCCTTGAGTAAAGGGGGCTCAACTATGCCGTCTGTCAATGAGGAAGGAGATCTGAATAATTCAGAATCAAACCAAACATCAGTCCTGTCTTGGGATTTACTGAATTCTTACAAAAAATGACACCAGGGACATTGGATTGGAGAGAATCTAAAGGATCCCCTATCTGCCGTGCATGAGTATGGGTTCTTAGCAAAGAATAATGCAGTCCAGGTTCATTTGTCTAGGCCCAATTTAAGGGGATTTTAATGTATGCTTTCTGCAGATATGGTGTTTTGTGATACTGCAAAGAACTTCGGCAGCTCCCCCCCCCCCGCACTCCCCTCCCCAGAATTGCTGTACTTGTAATGCATGCACGTAAGTTTGACGGTTTGCAGCTATTTTGGATGGGGAGTCACTTGCTCCTGGTCCTGGGGATGGGGACTTGAGTTAGTTGTAAATGTTTATGGGTTTTGAATAAGATTATCCCTGCCTGCTGCTCTTGGGTACTATTGATAGAAAGTAGGGCCCCCTGTCTTGAGAGGTGGAATAATCCCTCCCCTTGATACCTTCACATGGCGGCCCCCATGAGGTATAACTAATTCACCTGGATCTTCCGGGGTCTTGGCTAAGAGATACACAGTTTACTCCTATCTATAGAGGCGGGGAGAACATATAGCTCTATTGCAGGAAACCCATCTAACTAAGTCTGAGGGATTGGCTCTATATAAAATATGGCAGGGTCAGGTGTGTGCTAGGTCTTATCCAGCCTTTGCCAGATGAGTTTTGTTATGGATAAGCGCTGGGTTCCCCTTCCAGAAAACTTCTGAGATTATAGATCAGGAAGGTAGATACGTGGTTCAAACAAGGAGGCTGGCTGGTATTGATTTAATAATAGTTTGAATCTATGTTCCTAATACTGACCAGAGGGGTATTTTGTAGAGCTTTCTAGGGTTTCGGCTCCCTGCCTGACTCCGACCATATTATTGGGTGGTGACTTTAACTGTGTTGCTGACCCCACCCTTGATTTCTCCCAGCCAGCTTTAGCGGATTCCCCGAATGCCCGGGTGATGCACATTTTCTCCGATTAGCAACGACACTGGGGATTACTAAATTCTTGAAGACGGTTTAACCCTGTGGCCTGAAACTACTTGTTCTATTCTGATACGCACAAATTTCATGTTCGACTTGACACCTTTTTTAAAAGAAAAAAAACCTGTGCAGGGAACAGTACATGGTGTTGAATATTTGTGCCCTTCAATTTTAGATCATAGCCCAGTGTTGTTCTCTCTGAATTGGGAGACTGGGCGGGCTCGCATTCCCGAATGGCAATTATGGATCGAGGCATTGGACAATCCAGTCTTCCAAAAAAACACTGGTGAGGCTATAGGGGACCTGGAGCGGCGGAAGCCGGGGAATCTCACTCTTAAGCACCCGTTGCTTGAGGCAAAGGAATTATTGGCAGCCTGAGTCAGAAGGCTCTGCTGTTTTGATCACAAGATGTATCTGACTCGTGCATATGCAAAGCGTGAGAAAGCAGGCCCTTTATTAGCGTGGTTTATCAACCCGTAAAATAGGGGCTCCATGATTTTAGAGTTCAAATCAGATTTGGGTGTACCTTTATATAGACAATCTGCCATTAATTATAGATTCCGGGACTATTATGCTTCCCTCTTTGTCCCATTACAAAGATTGCTCCTCAGGCCATTGAAGACTTCCTGTCACTGGATCAGCTTAGAGTGTTTCCACAGGAAGATGTAAATGAGTTAGGAGGGGATATTTCTATTGAGGAGATAAGAGCTGCCGTTAAAAATATGGCACACTGTAAGGATCCTGGAGTTGATGGCCTACTTGTGGAGTTTTTTGCCACTTACGGTAACACTTTGGCTAAAAAATTTGTATAACTCTACTTTACAGCTCGTAAACCAAGCCATCTTCCCGTATCCACAGGTGAAGCTTTGGTATCCCATTATTGAAGCCAGGGCGACCTCCCACGGATGTCAGAGCTTACCGGCCTTTGTCCATGCGTAATGTGGATTACAAAATACTGAGTAAAATTCTGGTGACTTGTCTCTTGCCCCTCATGCCTACTTTAATTACCATGGATCAAACAGGATTTATTCCTGGGAGCAGTACTGCGTTGAATAACCATAGACTCTGTTTACCTATGAATGAAAATTTTGCAGACAAAGGGACAGCAGCTGCTATGGCAATATTTAAAGAGAAGGCCTTTGATAGTTTGAGTTGGGACTTCCTATATCAAGTAATGGCTTGTATGGGGTTAGGACCTAGGTATATACGCTGGGTCAGACTCCTTTATAAGGGTCCGACAGTGTGGGTTCGCACTGGCAGAACTATCCCTAGTATTCTGCTATCTGTCACCAGTCTCGCTGAGCGCTGGGATGCCCCCGGGTAGCCATGCAGTATATAAATGTTTTTTTCATTTCATTTCATTTCTGCTTCATAAGAGGTGGGACGAGGTATTAGGCAGGGTTGTCCACACTCCCTCCTACTGTTTGCGATTGAAATAGAGCCATTAGCCAGCAGTGCTCATGCAGGGGGATTTTACTGTGGGTTGGAGGTTTGTGGGCAGTCTTATTATGCTGCATTATATGCTGGTGATAGGCTATTATTTCTCAGAGATGTTGGAATTGACCTGCCTGGTGCCTTAGGTTTGCTGAAAGCTTTGGCCCAGTCTCAGGCCTACACATTAATTGGCAGAAATCCCATCTGTTTCTGCTTAGTGGGGACAGTATCCCTTCTCAGAACAAACTTGGTCTTACCCTACATGTCTGAAATATGTAGGAGTTAACATATATCATAGCCACCAAGATCTATTGGATGGTAATGTCGGGGCAGCAACTGGAGCGCTTAGAAATATCTTTTGGTCAACACTGCCATTATCTGTGGCAGGTAGAATAGCGGTAGCCAAGACAGGGTTGCTTCCGAGACAGCTTTATTTTTTCTCTACCGTGCCAATATTGGTGCCTTGCCGGGTATTACGAGAACTGGAATCACTTCTTTTGGAATTGATTTGGGGGACTGGTAGTCGCAGAATGTCACTAGCTAAGATGCAGCGTCCTGCAGCCAGGGTGGGCTGGATGCACCAGACTTTGAAGCATACTACTTGGCGGTGCAAGTGCAGTGGTTCAACCAGTGGGTTGCATCCTGATGAAGGTGTTATAGGAGCACCTCATGACTTGAGGGACTTATTGAAAGTTCTCTTGTTTCCACAGAGGCGGTGTATGCAGGTCCCATGAGCTTATGGTGATACAGTTGGCAGAGTTGCTTGTAGCAAACGTGCGTCCCTAAACCCTGCATGCAAGATCTGCAACTTAGGTGGTTGTAGAAGGTGGCCCGTGAGGGGGCTTTGGGAGGAACTGCAGGGAGGACTGCTTATGGGTTAAACCAAATTGGAGATTTATATAAGGATGCCGACTTGGTAGATGACTTCGGTATTCCAGGTGGACAAATCTTGGTGCACCGGGGAATAGTAGTCACAATTAGGAATCACCGTGGAAATGGAGACTTGGAACATGAAACGCATAAAGTCTGTCATCTGCTCTGTACAATCACAAGTTGTGTAAAAGTGGTCACCTCATTGTGCCTTGCCATACGGGCGAAAAGTCTAACTTCCCTCACAGATCTGAAACTTAAATGGGAGAAGGATATGAAGATGTAGATTTCGGATACTGATAGGGAAAAGATTCTATCAAACATTCCCGCTGTTTACCGACATGCTAGATTCAAATTAATTATTTTCTATTTTCTTCATAGGACTTATCTTATCTGGTAGGATCAATAAGATCTATGCTGCTGCCATAGCAGCATGTCCAAGATGCCGGGAATACAGAGCAGAATTGTTCTATATGGTATGGTCCTGCCCATTTTTAACTGGCTATTGGGAGGCGGTGGTGGACTGTGTCAATGATGTCACGCAACTGGATGTTCCTTGTGCACCTTTGGCTTGTCTCCTTGGGGGTTACCCACACCCTAAAAAACGAAGACCCACTGCTAGATGTATTGATCTGGCATTGATTGTTAAAATAAAAAGACTTGACAATGCATTGAAAATCTACTGGGGGGCTCTAGTCCTTAGATGGAGGAATGAGCTAGTTAGATGGGCTGACTAGAGTGTACTCTTTTTGTTTGGTGAATTGAAAAAAGGGCAAGGGAAAATTGATCAGGCTAGAGCATGGAAACAATTAGTTGATAACCTTCGAGCTCCGCACGTGGGTTCAGATGCATCTGACAGCTCTCAGAATTTGCAAGAAGATTTTGAGGGAGGAAGTAATTGACTTTAATGAAGTAGCTTTGGGTGTGAAAGGAGCTAAAAATCTGACAGCTTAGTAAGGTGTAACTTTGGGAGGGGGGTATAGTTCTTTGTTCATTGTTTGCTGCTGCGAAGGAATGACATGCTTTAATTTGCATGTATTTGGGTTGGACAAGTTTGAAAGATGTTCATAGTTTGTTGTTATAAGTTAATAAAAACCGTCACAATATTTTACAATTAATACAAATTAAGTGTGCATATTTAAAATTAAAATACTTTTTTTTTTTTTTAAATGATCAGTTTTCTTAAAAGCTTTGATTAATATTGCCACAATACTGGAAAATATATTGGTCTTCTTTGCAGCATATTATTATAAAAATTCCTTCAATTCATAACTGTTAATACTCTTGTGTATCAGTAAGAAATGAACTACTAGTTTTGTCTATAAAAGTATCCGCAGCTTCAAATGTCAACGTCCCACAGTTGTGTCAATGTCATATCAATGTCTTTTGCTCACAATATAGGCCAAGTTCCTTATACTTATGTAGACTACTTGGAATTCTGTTTAAGTGCTTTATTGTGTAATTGTAAAAACTTCAAAAGTTTGCAGTTTAGCTGAGGGTCTGTGGGGTCCAGGCTTCTCATGATAGCTGTTCTGCATGTGCGAATCCCTCTCTCATTTAATAGGCACTTTAAAAGTATACAGCGTACATTATTTAGTATGGGACTTATGCAAACCAAATGCAAGAAGACCTCGTTTAGGGCACGACATAATCTGCACATTTTTGGGCCTTCCAATGTAATAGAATGCATAAATTACTGTTTAATTCTGATGGCCAGTATTACCATGGTGCATACGCCAATCTTTGTTTCGGTACTACTAAGTACCGGTATTAATGTTCTGTGTTGTAAGAAAATTAAAAAAAATTAAATGAAGGAGCATGCAAGAGGTTCTATCCTCTTGGAAAAGAACATATATAAGAACCGAAGTTCTTTCCTTTGTGGCTTTAGTAGCCATATTAATGCTGTGATTGGCAAATAAAAGTCAAGTAGGGCAAGGGTTCATTTTGCAGGAAGGAAGCCATTGAACTGTGCAATTATACGGATTGATAGAGGACCCTTTCATTGTCGATGGACAAGGGATGGCACAGGAGGTTGGCTAACTAGATTTGGTGATGCAAGGTTCGAGTCACCAGTAAGCTAGAACAAAGAGAGCTGTGTTTGATGATTTAAAAACTGGGAGGAAGACACTGAATACCTTCCTCACCAAGTTAAAAAATTAACTGTTTTACCCTTAGTGGGGTTCTTTCCCCATGTGAGATGTAGTCTCTCCTTGAGAACAAGCGAGTTGTGAACACATCTCACCCTCGCCACATTTGGACCTCTGAAATGAAGTGAGGACCAAGTGATTTGAGTTTTCACATGCTGGCTGTGCAAACATATCCTCAAAATGCCCACTGATTAGGTGAGTGCACTGCGAGTGTAGTACATAGGTGCTCCATTACCAGCTTTCAGAGTAGAAGGTAGTAAGTGCCAATCTACTCATTGATTTAAAACAGCACTGAAGTAAAGTCTGTGGGCATCATTACCACCTTGGATCTAACAAATGCACGGTTATGTGGCAAGATCTTTATGGCCTGTCCCTTAAAGATCTCCACACAATGAATTCCCAACTGAACATGGGAGAGTCCAAGATATTTGGTCATGACAGGTGGAAGAAATCATCTGTAAGCAGACTACAAATTTGGGAACACAATCTCAATAATTTAACTAGAGGTCAGTGAACCCATACTCACACTTACATTTATCCATGAACAATTTGCAATTGGCATTTTAAAGCTACATTAAGCCTGCAAACCGGGCCAGTAGTTCGATGAATACTTGTGCAGCTTCGCCAGGCTAGTTTTGGACAGAGAAGGTCTTGGTACAGAAGGGGCCACCATTAGAGTGAGTGATATCAAACATTGCAGACAGGAAGAGGGGGATAGATTTCAAGGTACTGAGTTTAGAACTTAAGACCAGTACACAAATGTTAGATATCAGAAGGCAGAGATGCCTGTTGCTTGTCCTGATCCGCACACATGTGATCAGGCATGATTCAAGTGGTGTTAGCTCTGCTTGAGCAAAGAAAAATCAGTAGTTCCAAATGGCTCTTATGGGGATGGAGAGCTGGTACCAGAGACTTCCGAAATAGTCCAGTACTGAGTAAGAAAGAGCAGCCCCAAAAAACCTAGCCATTATCTGTCAGGAAGAGCTGAGGGATGGAGGCTCTGTCATGTCTTCTTCTTCAATCTGCTGTATCAATTGATTACAAGTGTGATTTACGAAAGGACCTTTTAAGCCAGCAAGCCAAGTGTGCAATCACTTACTGCAATTCCTATTACCTGTCAAATTTGTTGGTATAATGAGTTTAAGGGAAAGCATCCGCTACAACTATTTTGTGATGAGCAACCCTGAACTAAGCAAACGAGTGGCATTATTTTACTCAATACTTGAATGCTAGTGAGGAAAAAAGTTCGCAGAACAGGACACATTTTTTCATATAGGATCTGCTGATGGCACCACTGGGAGCAACCACTGAGTATCTCCTGAATGGGAGTAGACTTAACCTGCACTAATTCGCCCAGAGAGGGAGCAGTGCTCCATCTCTACATGCAACAAGCTAGAGTCACTCTGAGGAGAGTAAAATGCTTTCCTGACCCAAAAGCACACTGGCAGAATAGGGCTCCTGCATGCTGATGAGGAGTTAGACAAAATCCAACGGTACGACAGAGCCTTGAGTGTAAAGGTATGGTCAGTGCCCGAGCTACAAACACCCGTTCTTTAAACTTGGACACGGGAACGGGTCTCATAAATCATTGGACATCAGGGACAAGGGATACTTGCATTCTCTACAAGACTCTCTATTTCCCTCTATGAGGTAAATAACAACTGTGATGTTTGGCCCAAGTCCCTGACTTCTAAAGAGGAAGGGAAGGACTCTGGAGAGGAAATCTCTCTTCCTCACTACACAGCCTAATATTATACTAAACTCATGACGACTTCTTCTCTTTAGAAATTAAAATCAAATGTTTTCTTTTGGATAGAGTTACTTTTCATAGTGATGGAAACAAATGGTATTTAAAGTACCTCGTCACAAAAGTATCATATTTGGAGCACATGAATACCAGATGCCACACTATAAAGATAGAACACACAATATTTGTACAGGGCGTGAACTGCAAACTGCTTGGGATACTTGACACACAGCTTACCCTCAAAATATTGTGGAATTGAGTATCAGAGTTGAAACAAGAAAGGGTAAAGAGAGAACAGCTAGGAACTGGAGAAAAGAAAGAGTAGAGTCAGTGTGATATAGAAATGCTGACCGCGAGAGAGAAGCAGGTTTTAATCCACACTAATGGGTGGGAGAAAAGGGAAGATAAAAAAAACGAAAACATTTAACTTTCCCGTAATTCAGATCCAAAAGACGTCAGCCTATCTACTGACTGGTGCCTCAAGGTTCCGCGAGGCGATTTACTTGATGGTGCCTGAAATAATCAATCAAGAAGTACACCACAGATATATACTGTTAAGAAAAATAAGGATAGTCGTACTTGTCTGTAACAAGTTACAAAATACTTTTCGTGCATGACTGAATTTTCTAAATGTACAAGGGTTATTTATTTTACTAAATCAATAAACATGCTCATAGACCTTGCACAGCATTCAAACATCTGAATTGGCCTGGCCAGTATTGAACAATATGATGAAACCTATTGAAATAATAAAATCTTCTTTTGTATCTGTCAGAATACCTAAAACCATGCTCTGTGATGTTTAGACTGCTTATAAACTCGGCAAATACATCTTGATATATTTGATCTAGACTTAAGTGGGAGGAACTGAAAACACTGGTTGAATTCTATTTGAGATGTTATCTGTTTATGGTGATGTTGTTCAAATACAGAAAGCAATTGCTGGATATTTTTACTGACTGAGTGCTCTACTGAGCAATATCTCACCCCACTCCACCAACCCGTGTTGGTTTAAGAAATGGAGTAATGACAGAGGGATGTTCTGGTTCTATTGGGTTTGTTGCTCTGAGCAAGAAAAATCTAAATGTGCTCAAGACAATTGCCAAACTTGGTCATGATAGTTAGAAAAATTGTCATTTTACAGACACTTTTTGACAGCAGACATTCATTCAGAATTTGTATTTATTTTGGACAAGGGAACATTCGCAAATAGCAGTTCTATAAAAAAAAAAATCAACAAATTTGGCCAGTTGTTGAAACATCCAAGTGATGATATTAGGTCCAGGGTTAATTTTTTTAACTAAGTTCTAATATGGCTTATGATTTATTACTTAATTGTTGTCCGTGCTCTCAAAAGACCAACACGAGGCAAAGGACAAAACACAAACATCAAGCTTTGAGGTGCCCCTAGCTAAGCTCGAAGCAGATAGAGTGTATTTCAGAAGGAGATTCAAGTTACACATCTCTGCAAAAGTACTGGGAGCGTACAGCAACTATCTGAAGAAGGGCTTTCGAAACAACTCCATGCCCTGAGATTCCACAAGCATTGTGTAAATACAGGAAACACAAACATTTAACCATAAAGATTACTTAAGTTAAGATTAAATTCCTAGGCAAAGGATGCCATTTGTATACTTAATTATTGCACTACTATATGCATCCCTACACACCACATAACTCAAGCAGTAACTGGCAACTTCCCTGCAATTTCTCTAAATATTTTAAAACAGAAGCAGGGTCTGGCTCTAGAACTGCATACACTATTCCATTTCCAGCTGTTCATAAGTTGGTATGCCAAATTTGCACTCACCCGGAGACATTTCAAGAAACCCTTTTCCTAGGTCCAGTCGTTGCTTTGTAGATGAGGAATCCTGTCGTTTATTTTTTATTGAAAACACAGAAGTGCCAACTGGAATACCTAGTTGGAGGAAATGGAAAACATCTGCATATTAAAAAAAAAAAAACAGAAATACGTATGGGCCTGCTATAGAGTTTGGCTAACAGGTTACTCTGTCTCAAATGTCACAGATATCCTGTTTGCCTTATTAAAAGTGCATTATATGCTATGGCATTAGTAAATAATAAGGCAGATGGTATGGAGTATAGTCGGCCAAACTCTAAATCAGGCACTATTACTATGTTCCTTAGATCCAGTTACTTGGGCCCTTATTACGAGTGGCCCAGAAAAATGCCCAGATTACCCCTATCTTCGGAGATACTGATACCAGGCACTTTTATAACTCCAGGTCTGGAGGAAATCCATAACTGTTGTAAGTGGGACCCTGAGGGTCCAGTTAGACATTATAACTGACCAGTGGAGTTGGTAATTCTGTGTCCGATTTCCTAGTAAACCCTCATTTTCACAAGCAGATTTTAGCTGCTTTCAGGAGCCCAAATCTCAGGGTGAAAATAAACTGGCCCGCAGAAAACTGCTGTTAATGTAATGATGGCCCTAAACCACACTGACGAGCTTTACCATTTTCCTTTGTTTAACCTGCAATATCCTGACATAACATAAGCACAACCTGAACGTTTTAAGTGCAACACAAGCCCCAGGTTAGCTGAAGCCACTGAAAGCGGCTACAAACTCTCACTTCCACAGCAAATCAGGTCTTCAATAAAACCCAATAAAGTATTAAAAGTTTTTTGTAACTTTTTTTGCAGATGAATAAGAAGTAACGTCCAACATTTAAATGTTTTAAAAATACATTTTCCATTATAAAAACTGTATTTCTTCATGAAAAGTGCACTGAAATAAACATGCCCCAGAAAGAATCCACAACAGATAACATGTACATTTTTGAATTCAGTCATGTTGGGGTTCTGGTGACAAACCACAAGGCCGAATGATTTGTAAACATAACCAGAATCCCTTAATGCCATTATGACGCCAAAATACGAAGCTACCCTTTATGTATCTTCTACTAATAGATGTAGTAGTGGCTCGCTTATTATGACGTTGCCCCCATGCTGGTCTACTATCAATCCGAATGTCTGAAGCTGTATGGTGAATGTCAGAGTGGCAGTGGAGAAATATGCACAATATGTGCATGCCTTGGCCAGCCAGGTCAACAAGTAGTTTGTGTATTTAAATCCCTGACAGGCAGAGCTCTGTTTGGGCTTAGGTGAGCCTTCAAGCAGGACTCACAAATCATCAAAAGAGCCCTACACATCAGCGGTCTGATATAAGGCAAGGACCTATGCCACATTTTGTTATCAACGGCCAATGGCCCAATCAGGGCCAGCACTGCTGTCAATAACACTCTACCAGGGCACCAGTCCTAAAATAAGAAGTGGGGGGGCCTAACCAAGTTAGGTAGCATTGAAGTGATATCAAGGCACATGACATCACAGTGATATCACATGAAGCAACATCGCAACACATTAACTCACAGGGAGTGAAGTCAGATCACACATATGTTTAGCAGGTCTATCAAGAGTACATTTGAGCGCATTACGAGGTTTAACAAATCAGATTTTGGGTCAGGTGGCATCGAAAAAAATTCGCAACAAAGGCACAAAATCTGGGCAGGAATTTACCCATTAATTGTTTTTTACAAACTTTGCCACAAAGAAACTGACGATAAGGTGAAAAGTGGAATGTGTCTTGTTTGCGTAATGGGTTACAAAGTCTGCATTTTAAAATATCTTTTGGGTTTAAGGCACCTGCTGCATAGATCTTTGTGTGCCCAGTAAATCTCAGGGAATATTAATAATAATGGTAAGATTACTCCGGAGGTTAAAGCACTTGCTGGAGAGATCTGTGTTTTGTCTGGTCCCAGTTTTGAATCAAAGTAGCATAGCGTGTTAATGTGTTTCCTGAAAAGCACATTATGTAACATGCAAATGAAAGATTTGCAATTTATGTAGATAGGTAAATGGGATACTGCTTTTAACAGACATCTTTTTGTTACTTACAGTTTATAAATTGCAATCCTTCAATCATAGCATAGTGAGCTATGAAAGACATGTGACTCCTACACCTTGTAACCCTCACTGTCTCATGCAGGGCCACTGGAATTATGCGATTCTGCCAATTAATTTTTCACATAATTTTGGATTTGCTGTATTTGCCACATAATCCATCATCTTCTGCATAATTTGCAGATTTCAACTAAAAAAAGTGTTTTTATTCAAACGGATCAAAAGTTACTGAAAATGTGGCGACGTGTGTTGCTGCGCAGCGGAAGGCACTTCACAAAAGTTGACTGTTAAGCTTTCAGTTGCATCTTGCTGTATTTGGGTGTTAGGCTAGTACTTATAAGGTGAATCCTTTGTCCAGACAGTGTTGATATGTGCAGGTATTAGAAAATAATGAACTGGTACCATTTCAAACCTGCTGTATTATGCCACATAATTAGCATTTTCTTGTCACATAATTTAGTAAACCCTGCCACATAATTGAGTCCTTCATTGCAACCCATATAATTCCAGTGGCCCTGTTTGTATGCAATACATCCTGTTCACACTCATATCATTTATTGTCAATGTAAAATGTGTACATGTGATGTAAAGCGCTTTGACACCCTGCATTAGAATGAGTAGCACTATAAAGGAAATGAAACAAAATAGTGGTTTTTAAATTGTTATTTGTGTAAATACTGGGGCAGACAAAAACACCTGAAATTTTTACAGTGCATTAATACATATTATATACAGGGTTTGAACGAAGTCAAAACCATGCCTATCTTAAGGTGTCTTTGATTTCCCTCCACTTCATATGCATCTAGGTGTGAGGCTCCAGGTAGCCCCCAGTTCAGGTTACTTAAACAAAAGGAGACCTAATGGCCTCTTAAATTCGGAAGGAGGGGAGGGAGAGAGAGTGAGTGTGTGCGTGTATGTGTGACGTCAGTATCCTGACGTAAATATATAGCCCAACATTTCTTAAAATATAAATGCATACATCAAGGTTAAGAACAAGTCATTACCCCCTGGTCCCTACGTCCTCGACACCTTCAATGACAAGTGAGATGTACTATCTCACTGACAGAAAAAAGAACGAAGGAATGCTGGACCTACCCTCCCCCCTCCCACTGGGAGTACATAAGGTGTACAGGTCCCAGCATTCCTCCTGTTCTTTTTTCTGTCATCCTGACAGTGTGAGGACGTGGCGGGAGCGGGGGCGCTCCTGCCTTTTGCTGGTTCTTACTTACGCGGAGGCTGCTGGTTCCTTTGCTGTCGGCGGTCCTTCGTTGGAGGCCTCTCCCTCCCTGCCGGGCTTGGGGTGAGTGGCGCGGGCTCTCTTGGTTTCTTCGGCCGCGCGACGGTGTAATACCGCGTTGGCTTTGCTCTGGCCCGATGGCCGCCCCTCCTGCCTGCCGGGCTTGCTAGGGGGCGTGGCCGGTGTGCTGCTCCAGGATAGGATGCAGCCTCCTTCCCCTTCCGGTTTTCGACCTGCCTGACTTCCGGTTTTGGACGGCGGGACGGAAGTCAGGCGCCTCGAGGTTCCCGGCTGTGGGCTGCTTGTTAAAAACGGGCCGGTGGGGTGAGTACCGCATAGCGGTTTTCTGCTGTGACGTTTTTGGCTGTGTTGTTGTGTTGGACTACCATGGGGAAACGTTCTAGGAAGAGGCACCATCGGGAGAGGTCTTCCTCTTCTTCTTCTTCCACTGCTGCTTCCAGGTCTCCTTCCCCTGCCAGGTCCAGACGCCGTGATATTGGTGGTGATGCGCGTCTTAAGCGCTTGATCCGTGAGAATTTGACGGAGATGGGTGATGTGGGGTCCCGTCGCAGGTGCCCTGCTCCGGTTTCTTTGGACTCTTCTGGCGATGAGTCTGCTTGGTTGGGGGAGGGTGAATTGAAGGGCAAATATGTGGACAAGGACGCATTGCCAAGTATTCTGAAGCATGTTAAGGAGAACATGGGGTTCCCTGACGAGGACGCTCCAAGTACCTCTAGGGGGCCTTTGTTGCGACAGTTTCAGAGTGCTGCCACGGTTGATGTTCCTGTTCATCCCTTCATTAAAGATGTTCTGAAGCGCGAGTGGGCTGATCCTGATCGCATTTTGATTCCGCGCTCCATGGCTCGCCTTTATCCCCTGCATGATATGGCTTCGGCCCTTCGGGATTCTATCCCTATTGACTCCTTTGTGGCTAGTTTGGTGGGGCGCACTTCCCTGGCTGAGGACACTGTGCTGAAGGATCCTGTAGACAAGAAGGCGGATGTTGCGCTCCGGAAGGTTTATTCTGGTTCCCACCTGGCCTTGCGGGCTGGCATCTATGGCACATATGTTTCGCAGTCTCTGCTGTCTGACCTAAAGTCGCTCTATCAATCTATGGACAATGCCACTGACTGTTCCGGGTTGCTTGAGCAGATCGAGCGTCAGGTGGAGCTTCTGTCCGATGTCTCCTTTGACGTTGTGCGTGCTTCTGCACTGTCCGGTGGGGCTTGTGTGGCGGCTCGTCGCAGTCTTGTCCTTAAGGACTGGAAGACTGACTCTGCGCAGAAGGCGTGCGCTTTGCGGTTGCCTTTCCAGGGTACTATGTTGTTTGGGGGGGGAGTTGGAGGCCAAGTTGCATAAACTGTTAAAGGAAAAGAAACATTCTTCTTCGTTTAAGGTCTCCACTTCTGCTCCTGTCCCTTCTAAGTCCAAGTCTTTCTTTCGTCCTGCCTCTCGTAGACAGTTTGTGAGAGGCCAGGGAAGGTTTGCTTCTGGCCGGGGTCGGGATCGTAAGGCTAAGTCCCCTCCGCTTGCCAAGCCGCGTTCCTGACTCTTTGGCGGTGGTTCCCGGGTTGTTGGTTGGAGGGCGGCTGCGCTTCTTCCTGGCTGCCTGGGTTCAGTCTTGGGTGTTGGAGATCATTCGCCTAGGTTATACTCTGGAGTTTTAGGTTCCGCCTCCGGATTCAGGGGTTCGGCCGACTCCCTGACCTTCGGGTCGTTTGAAGCGGGCTCATCTTTCTCAAGGGATTGTGGATTTTCTTCGGAAGAGTGCCATTCAGGAGGTTCCTCCTTTGGAGATAGGGGAGGGCTTTTATTCCCTGATCTTTCTGGTTCCCAAGAATACGGGGGGTTTCCGCTTGGTTTTGGACCGGAGCGTGATGAACAAGTGGGTAACCAGGGTTCCTTTTCGCATGGAGACTTTGCAAAGGGTGATTCCTTTGGTGCTTCCGGGTCACTTCATGTGTACCCTGGATCTTCAGGATGCATATTACCATGTTCCGATCCATCCGAGGTCCCGCAGGTTTCTGCGGTTTTGTGTTCAGGGGCGTCATTATCAGTTCAGGGTGTTGCCCTTCGGTCTTCGGTCGGCGCCGAGAGTCTTTACGAAGGTGGTGGCTCCTTTGGTCGCGTGGCTTCATCTCCAAGGGGTGATGGTGTACCCGTACTTGGACGACTGGTTGGTCCATGCTCCCTCTCGGGTCCTGTTGTTGGAGGCCAGAGAGGTGGTGTGTTCGGCGTTAACGGCCCATGGTTTCCTGATCAACTTCCCCAAGTGTCAGCTGACAACGTCTCAGGACATGGTTTTCATTGGGGCCCGCTTCCGTTCGGATCTGAACCGCGTGTTCCTCCCCGAACCTCGGGTTGTGACGTTGGTGTCCCTTGCTCACCGTTTCAGGTGGGGGGTGCCTTTCCAGTGCGCCTTTGGTTGCGGCTTATGGGTCTGATGGCGGCGACCGTTTTTACGGTGGCCTGGGCGCGTTTTCATCTGCGTCCCCTTTGGGTGTACCTCCTGTCTCTCTGGGATCCCATGTCCCGCGATTTGGAGGTTCTTATTCCTGTGTCTCCTGTGGTCCTCCCGGTTCTTCTGTGGTGGTCTGTGAGGGGACATCTGTCGCTGGGTCTGCCTCTGCAGTCTTCCCCGTCTCTGGTCTTGATGACGGATGCCAGCGCCTTGGGGTGGGATGCGACCTTGGAGTCTCGCTCCCTTCAAGGTCGTTGGTCCCTCCTGGAGAGCCGCCGGTCGTCCAACTGGCGAGAGCTCAAGGCAGTGTCCCGGGCTGTGATGGGGTTTCGGGGTCTGTTGCTCGGTCGGAACGTGTTGGTTCGGTCCGACAATATGGTGACGGTGGCTTATCTCAATCATCAAGGGGGGATTCGTTCGGCCTCTTTGAATGCGGTGGTTGTCCCCCTGTTTTGTTGGGCGGAGGGCCATCTGCTGTCTCTGACAGCGGTTCATCTTCGGGGGGTGGACAATTGTGTGGCGGATGTCCTGAGTCGTTGCTTTCCGGATTCTCTGGAGTTGTCTCTCACCCCGGTTGCGTTTTGGCTTGTGTGCGGGAGGTTTGGGCGTCCCTTTCTGGACCTCTTTGCCTCCCGGCACAATGCACAGCTTCCTCGCTTCTGCTCCCGGTTTCTGCAAGAAGGTTGCTGGGGGGTGGACGCTCTATCGCTTCCTTGGCCGTCTCGTCTCCTATATGCCTTCCCTCCTCTGGCTCTGGTTCCCCGGTTTCTGGCCCGTCTGTGTCAGGAGGATCGGGAGGTGGTGGCGGTCCTGCCGTTTTGGCCTCGGAGGTCCTGGTTTCCGACGGTTTGTCTTTTGGCAGTGCGGGGTCCCTGGTTTCTTCCCCTGTCCCCATCTCCTCTGCGGTCTTCCCCGTCCCTGTCTCTTCTCCTGTTGAGGTTGTCGGTGTGGAGGTAGGAGAGGCAGGGTTGGTGGCGGCGCGGTTTCCCGGAGCATTTAGCTGTGGCTCTTCAGCGTTCCCGGCGGCCTTCTACCCTCAAGGCTTATGATCGGCATTGGGGTATTTTTGGTCGTTGGTGTTCGGCGTTCGGTCTCTCCCCTTTGTTCTGCTCCTTGCAGGTGGTGCTTCAATTTTTGTGGGAGGGTTTCGAGAAGGGTTTGGCTGTGTCTACTCTGCGTGCCCAGTGGGCCGCGGTTCGGCGTTTCGTTCCCCGTGGGGGAATATTTCGGATGTTGAGGACTTGGTCTCTCGTCTTCTCCGCAGTTTTACCATTTCTCGTCCTGTGCCTCGTCCTTCTTTTCCCCTATGGGATTTGCCGTTGGTTCTTCGGGTTTTGATCAGTCCTCCTTTTGAGCCGTTGGATGAGGTGGATTTGAAGTTTCTTACTCTCAAGGTGGTTTTTCTGGTGGCTGTCACCTCTGCTCGTCGTCTTGGGGAGTTGGGGGCCTTGATGGCACGTGCTCCTTTTCTATCCTTCACGGAGGGTGGGGTGGTGCTGCGCCTTGATTCTTCTTTTGTGTCGAAGGTTTCTTCGCAGTTTCACCGGTGCCAGGAGTTGGTGTTGCCTGCCTTGGGCTCTGTTTTGGATTCTCCTGGTGGTCCCCGGTGGTCCTTGTTGGACGTGTGCCGGGCTTTGCGCATTTATCTTGATTGCACGGCGGTGTTTCGCAAGTCGAACTCCCTTTTTGTCTCCTTTGGGGCTGCTTCGCTTGGGGGTAAGGCTTCTTCTGTGTCGATCGGGCGTTGGTGAAGCAAGTCATTTCCTTGGCCTACTCTCTGTCTGGGTCTCCTCCTCCTTTGGGGGTTCAGGGTCGTTCTACGAGGGGGGTGGCTGCCTTTTGGGCGGAGGTTCGGGGTGTTCCTCTCTCTGAGATTTGTAGAGCTGCCACGTGGGCCTCTTCTAATACTTTCATCAGGCATTATCGGCTCCTCAATCTGTTGGGGGATGATGGGAGTTTTGCGTTGGGGGTGTTGAGCTCTGTTCGCTCCTAATGTTTTTTTCTTGTTTATCTCCAATAAATCTCTGGGTTTGTTTTGCTATCCTGGCGGTTTGTTGTGTTTTCTGGTATGAATGCCGGTGTCTGCTTTGGTATTTCTCACTTGTCATTGAAGGTGTCGAGGACGTAGGGACCAGGGGGTAATGTCCTATTACTTACCGGTAATCTTCATTACTCCGGGTCCCGTAGTCCTCGACACCTTCATGACTTCCCTCCCTCTCTCCCTGTCTGCCGGCCTTCATTGTGGCTTGGTATTTCAGGAGGAATGCTGGGACCTGTACACCTTATGTACTCCCAGTGGGAGGGGGGAGGGTAGGTCCAGCATTCCTTCGTTCTTTTTTCTGTCAGTGAGATAGTACATCTCACTTGTCATTGAAGGTGTCGAGGACTACGGGACCCGGAGTAATGAAGATTACCGGTAAGTAATAGGACATTACAAGCTAAACTGAATAAAGCAGCATAATGTATGCCCAAACGTGTAATACATTTCTCTGGTGGCATCCTAAAAAATTTTACTTTTCCAAAGGAAAAAAAGTTAAAATTGGGCTGAAAACGAAAATCAGTAAGAGACAAAGAAAACCTATGGGTGCCACTGAGCTCTGCAATAGTGAAAGCCCACTGGGAAATGACTAAACATCAGAGATGAAGATGGCAGCAACAGGTTATTCTGTTACTCAGGCAAGTGTGAAAAGTTGAAGGGAATAATATCCCACCCAAACTGCTATTCTATCTAGTGCTGAGAGAAGAACCCCGCTAACACATTACTGCAACGACTGACATGTCTAAGTGCCAGATAGCAGCCAACTCCACTGTTAAGACGATAATCATGTTTTCGTAACAGGTTTATTGTTATAAACCGGATCTTCAGAGGCATTCTACTCATGAAAATATCAGGAGGGATCACATGCAACACTTGGCAGGTTGATATGCCATTTATTGTCCCTGCTGCATGAGCAAGCAGAAGTTCATTAAAGGAGCTGTCTCAGGAGATTTAAGAATCCAACTTTAATAGAGCTCTATAGGAGCATAATCCTATTGATACACTGTTCAATCGTACATACGTGCAATACCATGACACTCGAGAAATGCTCCTGTTTAAATGAACTCGACAGTGCATGTGCTGTCTGCTGCAAGACATATTGTCATCTTACAGTGGGCTTAGAGCCGGCCCAATGGCTTTATTTTCATTCTCATTTGCTTGCTTCTTACGGTGGGCTTAACTTCCTCTTTTTTTCTTTGTACCACCCCTGGACCACGGCGGAAGTACTTGTCTCCGTTCACTGCCCACTTATGGAGCACTACTTTTTTCTTTTTGATCAAGTACTCCATGAAACTGCATGTACGTTCTCAGCCGTTTCCCTCGTGGACTTTTCTTCTCCCCTCTGCGCTGCTCTCTCTCACCCTTGTGCTTCTGTCACCCACCCACACTCATGCTGCTCTTTCTTGCCTGTGTGCTTCTGTGCTGCACTACTCTCCGCCAAGTTGCTCTTGTACGTCCATGTGCTTCTAGGCCCCTCCTTTTCATCAGTACTACTCTTGTTTGTCTGTGTGCTTCTCTTCCCACCACTCAACCCTGCTATCTCAAACCCATGTGCTTCTCTGCCCCACACTCTCCAAGTAATGTTGCTGCAATCCCACCACTTCCGCGACCGCTAAAATGGAGGAAAAAAAGCTTCAAGGCGACAGCATCATTTCGTAGGTATGAGCATGCATTCAACACAAATGTGGGTGCCTACAAAATGATGGGGCTGCACGCCTGCCCCCTCCCTTTTTTATCTTTCCTTCATGCTTTACAGCATCAGCAAGAATGCTGTACAACATGAAGAAAAATCATTGGCAGAGCCAATAGGTCACATAGGCGAGATCTATTAGCTTTGCCAATGCTTGTTGTTCTAGCCAAAACCTATGTTATGGTAGTTTTCTCCAACTAAAAATTGCCATCACTCCAATGCAAGTTAATGGAGGATTTGCAATGCCCCAGTGATTTTCTCAAACTGTTTGTCTTACCTGTACTCATGCTGATGTATGTTCAATGCTGAAATCTCCTAAACTCAACTCAAGGCTATAAAACTACCTGGCTATGTTAACTTGCTCACTGAACTACAGGGGTAGGTGTTATGCACTACTACTTTCAAAGGTTATCTGCCGTATTTTCCTTATTTATAGTATATATTCTTAGTTGTATGCTAACAATGTATTTCTTGATTTTGTGGTTTGTTTTGCCTCAAGAATAAGCAGTATTTAGGTCTGACCAAGAGACCCCTTGTAATATTCTGTTGTTGATCACTTATTGTGAACAATAACAATACTTACAGTAGCATTTGGGGCAACCCACTGCTCACGATTGGTTGGCTTTCTTGTCTATCTCACTTACTTACATGTTATTCAATAGTGCATCTCCCTTTTCTTGGTCCTCCTCCCCTGGAGCAAAGATTTCTTGCCAGAATGAACTGCATCCCTCCACTGCTTACATTCTGGGATTCATTTTTCAAATTATTTAGTTCTAAGCTATTGTTTTCAAATCACAACATACAGTGGGCTTTGGGTCAGCATGTGTGCATGATTGGATGGATTTGCTGTACGAGTTGTCCGCTTTCGATTCAATAGCTTTCCTCCCATTTCTTAGGTCTGCCATGCCCAGAAGCATATCCATCTCACAGTGTTAAGATTGGATGACTTGTACGTTTTCACTGCTGGCATCAGAGAACTGTTTTTAGTTTTCCATGTCTGCGTGTCATTTGTGTTTTAGTACTGAATTGGAGTGGATGGCTTTTTTTTTTTTTTACCTCGTCTTGCTTCCATGTCCTGCTGTATTTACTGCTCCAGTGATCCTCACTTATTCGGCTTCCAGTCCTTGCTTTGTTGGTTGGTTAACGGATCAACGCAAGATGGTTTATGGCCTGGCTTGACAGCACAGCTGTTGCCAGACAATTATGTGAACATAACTAGAGAGGGGCTTTGGCTCCACCCACATATGGGGAGCCAGGAGTACACATTTTGATTGGGCAGAAGTTGCGTGCTTCCACAAAAATAGTACTTGCCCTCCACACAGATGTGACCAATTTGTTTATTTTTCCAGCTGCCTGAAGTTGAATTTTCAGAGGCACACACCTGGCATTGTAATGCTATTAAAGCATCTTAGATAACTAGATAATTGATGGTGTTTTTCTCTGGCAGCAGCACAAATGGGAGGCGGGCAGTCAAACTACAAAGATGTTAAGGTCTCAAATGTTGTTTTAGTGATCATCTTAATAGTTATGGTGTGAATCTTATCTCTACTTTAGTTGGATACACAAGGCTTTCCTTTGTTCTTACCTTGTCAACAAATGTTAGTGTTAAAAAGTTAAACTCTTGTTCATTTTATTGAATCCCCCTTTAGCTCATGCTTTGCTCACATTAATTAGGCGCACAAACACCTACTATTACTGATTCCTTTTGCCCAATTTTGCGTCAGTTGCGGTCTTTACAGGTCGACAGCACAACCTTTCCTCTTTCAGAACAGACATCCAGCTTGGCTAGTGGGTGTCATTAAACAAGAATGTACTTATTAATTAGTGTGTAACAGAAGTGAGAACAGACAATTTCTCTTTGGAATGGTTTTCAGCACGTTTGTTATTTATCCTCTACGGCTTACAGTGCTGTCTAAAGGAAAATGTATCGTGGGTCACGCTCATATTTTTTCAGATAAAAACATACTTATGTAGGGCTTGAACTGCAAAGGTTGTTTGGCGTTTGAAATTGTCACAGTTTTTCAGGACGAAGGCTAACATTTCTGAGAGAAAATAAGAATCATTCATGTTTGCAAAATATACCAAGTTATTGTAACGTTGCCAACACGAATTCTCATATAGTGAATGACTGAATGGCCAATATTTCCTACATACTGCAAGCTTCCTATCAATTACTTTCGATTGAAAATATCCCCCGGCATATAGACACAAGACAGCAAAGTTATGAAACAAAAAACATTCTAGTTGTTTGCAGAACTGGCTACGGTCTTCAAGTGAAGGTAATACAAGGGGCAGTATGTGACACCACCAAGGCCGCCTCTCACCCAGCAGATCCGTTGTCGCACTTGATTCATTTGTAACGTTTACATATTGCACACTACAACAGCATTTCTTCAAGATATCGATTCATGTTGCCTAGAATGGAGAACTGGGAGGAAGATCAAAGAATCCAGAAGCAGGGTGAATTATCTTGGCCATCATGACTTTAAAAGGTAAACTTTTAAAAAAAGACACAAAATAAGTAATGGTCCTCAGGCATGATTTCCTCCGGCAGCGCTCTAATATCTTGATCCCAAGATGGAGATTCTCCTTCCTCGCTCCTCCCGTTCTTTGCACGTGGGATTTTGAAGTCATGAGGTTTCGTCCTTGCAGAAATCAGGAATCTGGAGCGTGATCTCAAATACAGTTGAATTGCAGTAACTGGGTCCTTTGCCACTCAATGCCCTTTGAACTATGCACAGAATTGTGAAATCAATGTGATTCTCTCATTTGAGTTACTGGGGTGATCTGTGTCCTACTGTTATATGATCGCATTTTCAAAGATTTAAGACCACACTTACTCTTGCATTTTCCACCAAAAGCAGTCTGCTGACCAAATAAGTTGAGATACTAAAATATAGACCGTTAGGATAGTCTAGTCTAATCTAATACGGTGCTTTCATTGAAGTAGTAAATAGGGGGAACAAAGTGAAGCACCTTTCTCATTAATAATAGCTGCAAAAATGCTTTCAATCATTTAGATTTTCGCGGAGTCACTGACAATCCTCCGTCTAAAAGAACATCAATGATCCTATAGCTCGTGATCTGCAGGAGGTGGGTCTCAAACCAGCACTTTCCTTTTAAGGGCCTCGGGCATTCCCACGTTAAAGCGGGCAGTGGCCATTTTACCTATAGCCCTACAAAGATGGCCACTGACCCGTCACAGCTACTCATGGTCTCCTGTGTGCACATGAAGAATATCCTTTAATTTTTGCATCAGCAACACGCACTGGCTAAGCTCAAAGGTCGGCAAACGCCTCTGAGGAGACCTATTGGTCTCTCCAATGCATATTTTCTTACAGAATAATGGTTCTAAAACATATCAGAAACAATGCAATGGTGCTGCTCCACCATTTCCATCTCAAGATACCAGGATCCTATCTCATAATTGGTCACAGAAAATTTCAACTTTTAATACAGCACCTTTTTTACCGTCAAATGCTAAGATATCAGACTTCTGCACTGCGGTCGGAGGCATACATCTGATGATTTATAGATTGATCTAAGCTCTCCATTTCTCCACTGACCATAATAAAACCAAAAAATTACATACTCCACTGTTTGAGGGTGGCCGATTTATTACTCGTCTATTACATCTGGGAAAACTTACAGGACATAGTTCAACTTATAATTCCTAGAATGTTGCTACACATTTTCTGGCAAAGGCAGCAATGATTATAGGAATGCAAAATCCCAATCCTTTGAGCAGAGGGAGTGACATCACACTGGCTGTGTCCTTTGGACCTTGCTCTTGACAAAACAAGGATTTTTATATAGAAGTTAGGTAGGTTACTTCTTCTATGTTTATTGCACTTTAAATTCGAAAAATCTGAACAAAAAGGCAATAATGAAACCTGTCAGTGTTTTGAACTTCTCCCTAACTGATTTTGAAATATTTTTACTTCATGGTTTTCCTGCTATATCATTATTTCCAACCGCCATTTTTTGCAGTAACTGACACTAAATATTGTTTTGTGATACATGTCAAGAATACTGTGCGTATTACAGGAGTAGATTTTCAGACAATCAAGGTATGCAATACTTATCTCCACATTTGTCCAACCAGCTCATTCTTATCTAAAATAAACTGAGTAATTCTTTCTTGAAAGGAGAATTCACTGATTACATTTGCTCTTGCTTTGTGAGCCAGTAACTTATCAGCAAACAAAACCAAGGCTCAAGAAAACTTTATGATGAATTAACCATGGCTAATGGTGTGCAGCCTGGCAGAAGCACATTATTTGAACATGCATTTCTCAGGATGGAGAAACAGCTTTTCTTCATCTTCCAACCAAAACTTGGCAAACAAGCGAAAAATAATTTGTCTCCCCATATGACTCAAAACACTGAATGTTTTTTGGCAGTCACTGATTGATGATTGTGCAAGAACACAATCAATGTTCAGTTATCTTAATCAGTGTTGGTAGCACACGTTTTGAATTGTAAAAGAACTGCAGAGATGGGCAAAAACAATAAGGAAGATTAGTCCAAAGTTTGAGGGTCAAAAGAATGAATAAATTGAAATCAGCAGAAACAGTTCAGGAAGGGAGCAGTGAAGCAGAGCAAAATAAGAGATTGAAGGACTTCGAAAACACAATGAGCTAACTGCAACACCTGAGGAAAAGAGCAGAAAAACTCAGAAAAATAAAGGGATTAGTGGCCTTTGAAACAGAGCTGACAATAAACCAATGGTAGAGCCACTGAAGGTACAGAAGGTATTAACATTTAGGAGTAGTAACGGGGAGTTTAAAGACAATAGTAGCCATAAATTATGAAAATATTTTTAAATTATGGCTGAAATATACCCATTTGAAGTCGACTTCCTCCATTGCTGGAATAGATTAATTCAGATCAGGAGTGACAGAAGCAATCCTATTGAGGAGTGGAGCCTCTGTGTTTCTGTAATTCTCCTTCCAAACCAGGCCCACGTTTGGAAACGCCTGTGGCGTCGCCCTGGATGTGACAGGAGGAGAGAAAGAAGCCCTACTTCCTATTGTGCCTGTCAGGAGGAGTGATCTGAAGACCTGCACAGGTGCCAGTCTTAGGACTTTGAAAGAACATCTCATTAGACTGAGTCTAACAAGGAGCCACAATGTCACCACAGACCTAAGAATAAGCAAGACCTAAGAATAAGCAAGACCACCACCTGGGCTGATGTGCTAGTCTATACTATACAACATTGTAGATAGCATAGCTACCTATCGGCATCCCAGCGCTGATAGTGTGGCACGGACTCATTAAGGAGATTTAGAGGGACCCATCTTGGAAAAGCCAAGCCTTGAGTCCCGAAAGTCACCGTGCTGCACCAATCACACCTCAAGCACAACTTAAATACCAATCCCTCCTGGGTTAGCATTTACTCAGACTATACGAACCATGTTCATAAATAAGGTGCCCATACAGGCCATGAAGCAGAAGCTAGAGGTAATACAGCTAACCTTTATGTTACTCTTACTCTACAAAATGAAGGCCGTCCACGCCAGGAAATCCCACTTCTTCAACACGCCTCAGGAAATATCAGATGCGCTACAGGTGTGCAGCCTGGCAGAGACACATTATTGGAACCCTACATACCGGACTAAACCGGACAGCAAGATGGCTGTTAACGACCCACTCACACTAGAAGGCATCGAAGTTCTCGCCGCCGAGGCCTTAGTTCCGGGATCTCTAATGCCTCTGTTCAGGTAGATTCTAAACAATGACTCAATGACAATGGCAGTCACAGATCTGCACCTGCAGAATTAGCTCCTTCTGACAAAAGAAACGTAGACTTTATCCACATTTGACTCCACCCATATCCTTTTTGATTTTACTACCTTACTCACTTTGGGGGCTCTTCTTGGGCACTCTAATGACATACACACAAAGGCTGTATGCAGTCCTCCAACTCAAGTCAGGTCGGCAAAGACTATCTGCATTTACTACTGCTTGCATGGTTGCCTGTGATCATGCTCCCACATCATACACTTTCTATACCTAGAGGTGGCGACAGATGCTTTAGTTCCCGAAGAGTCGGGAGGAGGGGAGTTGGGATTTTTGTAATTGGTTTCAGTTGGTATTCATGTTTTAATATTTATTTTGCTTAGCACCACACATCCAGCCCTTGTGGATTTATAGCACCACCACAAACTCATGACATAACACCCTAACATTTTTAGTATCTTCTCCCTTTCTTGGAACATCCAAAGCATCAACGATAAGCTCAGGAAGGTGAGGAGGGTGATTGTGGGGAGGCAGGTTGTGTTTCAATATATCAAAATATACTCCCCCTCAATAGTACTCCTGCAGGAGACACACCTGTTGGGCTCTGAGTGCGCATACCTTGACAGACAGCACACTGCAAACAATTAATACCTTATTACTGCCAGTTATCCTCATAATGACTATCTTAAGAGGAAATGTTTACCTACTCATTGACCCCCGCTGTGGATGATGGGAGCTACAGCTTCCCGCAGATCAATTGTTCTACCTACTTTGAACGGGTCACTAGGACCTTCGGATGTTTGGCAGGTATTATACTCTGAAGCCAGAAATTTCACATATCACTCACATACACATAGATCCTCTTCCAGGATAGATTAGATTTTTAACCCCACCACTGACATAGGATGTTTCACATCCGTAGACATCTTACCACGTGTCTAACCCGATTGTGCCCCATTACTAGCTGCTTATGTGGGAGCCGTCTGGTGAAATGATGGGCTAAGAAAACGGAATGTCTGGTGGCTTGGTGATGGAGACTTTGGGGATCACATTAGGAAGCAGATACTAGATTTCTTCACGATTAACGTTAGCTCAGTAATCCCCACTGACTAAACTCTAGGAAGTACATCAAACTATCCTCCACAGACGGATTATCTCATAAAAGATTAAGACAAAAAAATTCAGACTTCATAAATTAACCATCAGACGAGACCCAACTGCGTTGTCTCAAACAACAAAGATTTCTGCTCTGACTGACACTACTTGATACAACAACCCTGTTTTAGATGGCTTTGCATTACAAGAAGTCGGAACAATGTGACACCACTGGGAAGGATTATGTTAGTTACCCTGTAAGCATCTGTTCTTAACATGTAGTGCTGTAGATTCACATGCTTTGCCTAAGTCCGCCATCTAGTTTTGGGCTCGGGTGATTACAGGTTGTTTTTGTTCCAAGAAGTTTTCTTTGAGTCACATGGTTGTGTGACTGCTCCTCTTGGGATAACTGTGCATGGTCATCAAAGCCATCTTCAGATTGTTTTTCTGTAGGTAGGTGAGAATGTATTAGTTGTAAGTACAGCAAAGTGATGGCCATGCGATTGTATGATGTAAGTATATAAAATATGTGAACTACAACCTACACAGGGCTGTTTTGGGAGCATGGATGGTGCATGTGAATCTACAGCACTACATGGCAAGAACAGATGCTAACAGGGTAAGTAACATAATCCGTTCGAGGCATGTGTGCTGTAGATACACATGCTTTGCATAGACTGTAAAGCAGTCCCTCTCCCTAGGTAGTGGTTAACCTGCGGGGTTGCAGTTCCTTTGAAAGAGTATCTTTAAAACTGTGTGGCCAACAGTGGCTTGTAGGTATGCAAATACATTCACACAATAATGTTTCTTAAATGTGTGTGGAGTGGACCATGTAGCTGCTTTGTAAATGTCAGCAACGGGAATAATACCTAAAAAAGCCATAGAAGCACCTATTTTCCTAGTGGAATGAGCTTTAGATGAAACATGTCAAATTCTTTTAACCTTTGTATAGCAAGTCTCGATCCACTTAACAATCCATCTTGAAATTCCTGATTTTGAAATCGTCTTTCCTTTAGGAGGTGGTGTAAAGGCAATAAATATTTTTGTGTCTCTCCGAATGTTTTAGTTCTGTCGATATAGTACATTAGGGCTCTTTTAACATCTAATGCTCTCTCAGCAACAGAATCTGGATGCAAGAAAAACACAGGTGATTCAATGGATTGATTAATATGAAAATTGGAAACTTCTTTTGTAAGGAACTTAGGATTTGTTCTGAGTACTACTTTGTCTCTTTGTAGATGGAAGAAAGGCTACAAAAGTGTTAATGCTTGAATTTCATCGACCTTTCCAAGAGAAGCGATAGCAATTAAAAAGGCTAGTTTCCGAGATAAGTATTGCAATTGAAAGAAATAAAGAGGTTTGAAGGGAGGACCCATGAGTAATGTTAATATAATGTTTAAGTTCCATGCTGATGCAGGAGGAAGCCTGGGAGGAATGGTTCTGTCGATTCCCTCCATAAAAGCATTAATGACAGGAATCTTAAATAATAATAAGTGGTCTATTTTGCAAATAGGCTCCAACTGCTGTGAGTTGTAAGCTTATAGATGTATATGCTACCCCTGTAGTTTGTATATGCAATAAGAAGTAATGAGTGCTTGCCCCCTTGCATTAAGAGGTTGATGTTATGTTTCTGACAGTGAAAAACAAATCTTTTCCACTTGCCTGCATAACATTGCCTTGTGGTAGGTTTATGAGTTTCCTTAAGAATGTCCATACATTCTTGTGGCAAGTTTAGATAAATCTAAATTTTAAGACCTAATGAGCCAAATTGCAAGATTAATTTCTTAAGGATTGGGATGTCTTAGTGTCCCTTTGTTTGTGTGAGAAATTTTGGCTTGAGGTGAAGCTACTCGTGTGGAGCTAGGGATAGTTCCAAGAGTGTCAAGAACCAGGCTGGCAAGCCCTGTAGGTGCAATAAGTATCATTGTAAGATGTGCTTGCAGGAGTTTCCTGACCACTAATGGAGGAAGTGGGAGAGGAAAACCGTTGGCAAATAGCCCTGACCAAATTATCCATAGTGCATTGCCCCTGGACAGTTGGTGTGGATATCTGCTTACAAAGTTTTGGCATTTTGCATTTTCTTTGGTTGTGAACAGGTCACTTTGTGGAAACCACCACATCTGGAAGTATGATAGAAGACTGTGTGGTGGAGTTCTCATTCTTGGAAATGTAGCTGCGTCCAGCTTAGAAGGCCCGCAACTTGATTGCTTGTACCTGGGACATGTTCTGCTAGGAGATGAATGGTGATGTGTATTGTTATTTTCCATATTTTCTGTGCTAACCAAGATAATTGGAGAGTGTCCCCCCCCCGTTTTTTGTATATAATACATAGTTGTCAAATTGTCTGTTCGAAGTAGGACAACTTTGTGTAGTAGGTGAGGTAGGAAGGCTTTCACTTATAGGTGAACAGCTTGAAGCTTTGGGTGACTGATATGGAGAACCTTGAGTCTGGAATCCCATACTCCCTGGATTGTGAGGTTCTAGAGATGAGCTCCCCAACCTGTAAGGGAAGCATCTGCTGGGAGAATTATTTGTGGAACAGATCTTGAAACGGACGCCCTTTGGATAGATTGTGTGTATTCCACCACACCATTGCAGAGAGTGTTATGTGCGCATGTCTACCAACACTAGATCATGGAGTTTATCCAGTGATTGTGTCCACAGCTGAGAGAGACATTCCTGAAGAGGTTTTATGTTTAGTCAGGCATGTGGGACTACTGACATACAGGATGCCATCATGCCCAAAACCTGTAGAAATGTTTTGGCAGGGATATAAGTACCCGTTTAAAAGTGTTGAATTAATGATATTATGTTGTTGATTCTTTCTGGATTTGAGTATGCCAATGCTGAATGAGTGTTGAGCATGGCTCCTAGATAAAGCTGTATGGTACGTGGTTGTAGGTTTGACTTTTGTAGATATATATTGAACCCTAATTGATTTACGAGATTTAGGGTTTGTTGAGTATTGTGGATGCAGAGATTGAGACTGCTTGCTTTTAATAACCACTCATCCAGATTTGGAAACATATGCATGTTTTGTCTTTGAAGATGAGCTGCTACTACTGCTGGACATTTTGTGAATAGCATGGGTGCAGTGGTAATCCCAAATGGAAGAATTTTGAATTGATTATGAAACCCAAGATACTTTCTGTGTGCAGGGTGGATGGGTATGTGAAAATGTGCATCCTTTAGATCCAGGGTGGTCATGTAATCTCCCTTTTGTAGCAATGGAACAATTGTAGCTGCTTCCACCTGAGGTTCGAAAAGGTGTTCTTTGTCAAACGATAGGTGTAAGATTGCCTGATGTACCTCAGGCTTAAATCCTGAGACATGAAGCCATGCGTGTCTATGCAATAGAATCCTATAATCTATCTCCCTAGCAGCGGTATCAGCTGTGTCTAAGGCACACTTTATGGAGTTGTTATTCATATGTTTACCTTCATTTACAATTTTTTGTGTTCCTCTGGGAGGTATTGGAGAGACCCCACCATTTCATCCCAATGGGCCCTGTCATATATAGCTATTCGAGGCGACTAGGGAGTCTGGGATTAATTGAACTTTAATATATATATATATATAGGATCTGATGGTGCAGCTTTATATCTTTTGTCGATATGTGGTGTTATAACTCTCGCTTTGACATCTTTTAAAAATTTCCTCTGTGTGGCGTACCATGCCTTTTAGGAGTGGTAAGTATTGTGCCCCCCTTTGAGTGTTTTGTTAGGGTTTCAAAAAAGAAAATCCTCCTCTATGGTATTTTCACACATGGGAACCTGATGGATAGCTTCTGCCCCTGCTATGAGATCTTGATACACAGTAGTGTCATCAGGTGGTGATGGCCGTGTGGAATAGAGAAAAGGGTCTGTATCCCCTTGAGGATCGGCATCATAATCATCCCAGGCATCCCCTGGGTGCATGTCTTCTGGTATGTCCTCCTCATCATTGACTAATTGCTCACTTTCCCCTGAGGCGGAAGCCGGGGGCGCTTGTCAGTTTCTTGCTGTGACTCGCTGCGTGACTGCTTGTGATTGTTTTTAAACCTTTTTAAACAATTTGTGTATTTTTTAAACTGTGCTTTTTTACCTTGTGCCTTGATTGTAAATCCTCTAGGATCCCCATTTTGTAGTGGCCTTTAGCGCTGTCCGATCTCAGGCGCTGACGCAGCACGCTGAGGATAGCCGCCGCCATCTTAGGGGGAGGCAGGGCAGCGGTCCAGATCTTGGACGCCTCCCACCCTCCTCTCTATGTATATAACCAGGCGGTCTTCCCGTCCGCGCAGCGGGCGGGCGCAGCGGGCGCGCCGATGGCGCGCCGAAGGCGCGCCTAAGGCAAGCCCGTCTGCGCCGGGTCCGTGCCTAGGGCCAGTCCCCCTGCCGGCTGTCCTGCGGTCATCCCTCTCTGCTGGTCTAGAGAACAGCTTCTTCAATTGCGAGCAGGTATTTGCCAGCCTATCTATCGCTGCGATCCGTGTAAGCTGGAGGGGCGCCCTTTCACCTGCCTTCATTGCGACGTGGTACTGTCCTCCATGAGTAAGCGCGCCTCACCTCGCTTCTACCCCACTAAGCAACCCATTCACCCCCTGATGCTTAGGGCTGGCTTAGTCAACTGCCGCTCTCTTCCTCGCCATGCTAGTGATATTTGGACATCTCTCGACTCCCATGCTTGGGACATCTTGTTTCTTACTGAGTCTTGGTTAAAAGATACTTCCAATCCTGACATTCATTTAGCCCTGCCCCCTGGTTATCTCCTAATGGGCATTAATCGTGTGGGCGAAAAAACTGGAGGTGGTCTTGCCATCATATTGAAATCCCATCTCCGTTTGACTATTAGTAAACTAATGAACTTTGGGTTGATCGAAGCCATGTACTTCACTATCTCTGATTCGGCTGCCGTTATTCTGGCAGGCATTTTAGTATATAACCCCCCCAAGGCTTCAGCCTCTTCTCTGTTGCCACTGATTCATCAGATAGCGGATCTTTCCCTTAAACACCCGCACTTCATAGTGCTCGGTGATTTAAATCTACATGTTGATAACCCGTCCTGCTCCCAGGCTACTCAGCTATTAGACACTCTACAGGGCTTAAACCTGACCCAATTAGTCCAGGGCCCGACGCACGTTGCAGGTCATACTCTTGATTTAATCTTTTCTAATCATCCTGCTATCACTGTTCATTCCCCCCTCCCTCTCACCTGGTCAGACCACTATTTCATCCCATTTGAACTCACCTTCCCCGCGACCTCTGGTCCGGGGGCGCCTGACAGGGTGTATAGGAGAAAATGGCATAAAGTCACCTGCTCGGCATTGGATCCTTTTTTTACATATCAACCTGATTCTCTGTCCACAGATGTCGATGCTAGTGTGGCTCAGCTCAATTCTGCTTTACTGCTGTCCATTGATGCTATTGCTCCTATTCAACCTATTACTTCCGCCAGACTCCGCCCTGCTGCCCCCTGGTTTTCCCCTGCCCTTCGTGCTGAAAAGAGTCGGTGTAAAAAATTAGAACGTAATTGGCGGCAAACTTATGATCCAGAGGCAAAAATTGTTTATAAATCTGCTTTAAAAAACTTCTCTAAATTAAAGAAATCTACGATGAGAGATTTCTTTGCCCTACAAATTAAGAACGCTGACAACTCGTCTAAAACCCTCTTTAAGATTGTAAAGGACTTTGTGAAACCCCCTGCCATGGTGCCTCAGAATTCCTCTAGTCAGGCTTTGTGTAATGGTCTGTCGGATTATTTTCAAGATAAAATCGCCAACATTACGTCTGCCTTCCCTAAGGTGCTGACCCCCTATATCTCTGGGGTCAACGACACTTCAAGACCATCGATGATGGCTTTTAAAGAACTTACCACTGAGTCTGCACTTAGTCTGCTTATCCAGTGTAAGTCAGGCTCCCCTCTTGATCCCGTCCCTGCTAAATCATGAGTGATCCGGCTCCTTTGTTGGTCAGTCCATTTCTCTCTATTTGGAACTTATCGCTGTGCTCGGGCCAGTTCCCGTCTGTTTGGAAGGAGGCCCTATTAGTTCCCATTTTGAAGAAAGTGGATGCGGATCCGATACAATTTTGTAACTATCGCCCAATTTCCCTTCTTCCCAAACCGGCGAAGGTCCTGGAAAAGGCTGTGCAGTTACAACTAGCAGAATATTTAGAAACCAACTCATTGCTGCATGACTCACAGTCAGGATTTAGAACCGGTTTCAGCACTGAGACTGCTCTATTAGAAGTATCTGAGACGATCCGTGAGTGTGTGGATAGGGGCGAGGAGGCCATGTTGGTCCTCCTCGACCTATCCGCCGCTTTTGACACGGTATCCCACGAAATTTTACTGGATCGCCTGTTGCAGTTTGGATTGGGAGGCTCTGCTCTATCTTGGATTGCCTCCTTCCTTACCGGTCGTACTCAGAAAGTTCTTCTTAAACCGTTTGAATCAGAGGGTAAACCCCTCACATGTGGGGTGCCTCAGGGCTCTGCACTCAGCCCACTATTCTTTAATGTTTATCTTGCACCTCTGGCTGAGTTAGTGGAGTCTTGGGGTATTAGGGTGATCTCCTACTCAGCTTATGTTTTCTTTTAGAGATCACTCAGACTCCAGCTTCGCCAGCTTTCGCAAGTGTTTAAGCAACATATGTTCTTGGATGTCTGTTAATCATCTCAGACTCAACACTGATAAGACGGAGGTCCTATTCTTTAATCAGAAAACCATCCCTTCTGCCACTCTGTGGTGGCCGTCTGTGCTCAACCCCGCCCCCTCCCCTGTTCTAACAGCGCGTAACCTGGGCTTTCAATTTGACAACGCTCTTTCCTGTAAAGCTCAAATTAGTAAGGTTACGGCAGCCTGCTTTGGGAAGTTGCGTATGATTAGAAAGATCTTCCCATACCTGCCTTTGGATGCTCGTAGAACTGTCATTCATGCCCTGATCACATCACATCTGGATTACGCCAATAGTCTTTATGCCGGTGCCCCCATGTACCTTATTGAACGTCTTCAGATTGTTCAGAATGCGGCGGCAAGACTAATTGGTAATATCCCCTATCGTCAGTCGGTTGCGCTCCATCGAAAAAAGTTACACTGGCTCCCCATTTTCCGCCGCATCCAGTTCAAGATGCTGACTCTTGCCTTTCGTGCCCTCAATGGGTCAGGCCCAGGCTACTTGAGAAAGAGACTCGTGCTTCTCCAATCAGCCAGATCTTTGCGTTCAAATAATCTACGCCTTCTCACGGTTCCTCGCTTCCGACGCTCTAGAATGGGCGGCAGAGCTTTTACCGTAATGACGGCCAAACTTTGGAACAGCCTACCACTTGATCTTAGGTTTCTTCCTTCAGAATCTCTTTTCCGTAGCAAATTGAAAACCTGGCTGTTCACCTCTTCTTAACTGTTTCTCTCTGAGCATATGGTCTACAGCGCCGGGACACCCCCGTTGGGGGTAGCCGCGCGCTTTATAAGCTTCTTAAATAAATAAATAAAATCATTTATTATGGGTGAGTGAGGAGATATGTTACCTGGCTCAGATGGTGTTGTGAGTGGAGTGGTGTAGTGGATGGTGGTGGTGTTGTTGGGGCAGGAATGTGCAAAGGACTTGTTGCAGCATCCTTTTTCTTTGGAGGTTGTAGAGGAGCATCTAAAATCTCCTGGAAACTTAAGTGCTTCTTTGAAAACTGTGTTTTTGCAGGCTGAAGCATGATTTTTTTAGTTCCAGGTTGAATCGGGAGCGTTCTTTGCTTTGGGTCGAGTCTTTCCTGCATGACATCTTGGGTCCGCTCATGTGGAATCTTCGATCCGAAAGTAAAACACTTCGGTGGAGGGAGCATCGACTTAGGCTGTACTGTCGGATCCAAAATAACTAGGTTTATTTTGGTGCCGATACAAACGATTGAGGCATTGTAGGCCCAGATGTGGAAGAGTTGGGGGCCCCAGCTAGGTGCTGACTTTTTTAGAGCCAAGCCCAAGGACGGGGGCTGCCGAATCAGTCTTTTGGTGTGCAAAATGGCCTTTTTGCAGTGGTGGATCGTGAGCCATTTTTTCGGTCGAGACCGATTTGGGTTGTGGATCAAGGGTAGCAGTACTCACTGTCCGATGCTTTTGCGCCGGCTGAAGGGTAGCTGAGTCCTCCTGAAAAGATTGAGACTCTGAATCAGAATTGTGAATAGAGAACGATTCCTCTTGTGCCACTGATGCTTCCTCATCTTCGTCCTGCTGCTGACCGAAGATGTCCGGAACACCGTCCACTTGCCTGCCCTGCATTTCTTGACGTCCAGCCGTCGATCGCCAAGGGTCTTTTTCGATTAAAAAGATTTGCAGGCCTCCCTGGTGTCCTCTCGATGATCGGGTGGGAGGCATAGGTTGCAAAATCGTGTTGGTAAGTATGGGGGTACTTAGAATTACACTCCAGACAAATGCGGAACGGAGCTCGTTCCATCACAAGGTCATTCTCCGAAAGACGCTGAAATCGAGAAGAGGGGCCCGTAGACAGAAAAGGGTGGGCACTTGGACATAACAAACCATGCAATCTAGACAATAACGTCAAGTTCAGATCTACTATTGAACCAAAGGAAGCCCTAATGAGTCAAGAAGGGGAGCACAGGAGATTACATCCAAACCCGTTGGCGGAAAAAAACTATCTGAAGATGGCGTTGATGACCATGCACAGTATTCCTAAAAGGAGGAGTCACAAAACCTTGTGACTCAAACAAAACTTATTGGAACAAAAACAACTTGTAATCATCCGAGCCAAACACTAGATGGCAGACATATGCAAAGGATGTGTATCTACAGCACACCTGCCTCGAACACTTATTTACTGGTTAGTTAACAGGGACCTAGAACTCTGTTTGTTACCCATTCTAGACGCTTTGACGAATCAGACCTGTGACAGCCACCAAACAGAACAAGAATTTGCACAATTTTACAGATCCCTATATGCATCAAAAAATGCCCTCACTGGCTGAGCATGAAAATCCGAAAGTTGAAGATTTAGTGATCCCCAGATTATCCAAAGATGCCTGTCTCCCACTTAAGACCCCCTAACCAAAGAAGAAATACGCGAGGCCTTTAACTAGCTAGTTACAGGAGAGACTCTTGGCCTAAAGGCTTCCCCCTTGAAGTCTTTACGAAATATGCCTCCCACTTCATACCTACACTTCTAGCAATTTTAGAAGAGGCACATGAAAGAGGGAGGCGACCCTCCGATCTTTGAGGCAGCATAATTACAGTAATTTTAAAAAGGCATAAACCACCGCAGGAATTTGGATCCTACCGGCCATATCCTTAATAAACCGCAAAATCAAAGCATCGACTAAGATCCTAGCCAACATGGAAATGACCATATAGCATTCTGGAAATGTGCACTCTCCCGTATGATGGTACGCTGATGTGAGATTGTACTACTATGCCTGTCACATAACACCAATTAATTATTGTCTCCATGTCCAAAGGGAAGACCCCTGTGTCATCTCTTAACTAGACAGCCTTGAAATTATGTTGTATTCAACCTACTATATGGCCCACTTCAACATCCTAAAATTCCTCCTATGACTATAAACCCACTAAGGTGTTGGTATCATGAACTTTACTGGATAAGACTGGAAGGTGTCCTGACTGCAGAGACTCTGCTGTGGATAGACTTGTAGCTAAGAAACATTGCAAGATTGAGAAGAGTTCATTCTTGAGACCACACATGCACCTCTAAACTGACATATGGGAGAGTAAACATATTCGACCATTCTCATACCTGGTGTACACATATGATATATACAAAGGTCACAAATCTTCAAATACCTTCAGGTATACCATGTTTTGGAGGCACACAGGAAGAATGCAAACACTTTTTAGACTGCAATGCTCTAGAGGCAAAGAAGGTTACAATGGCAGCCCTCGACTGGAAGGCCATATCTCAATTATACTGCACTCTGCTGAAACATTCTTCAGAACTACCGTTAAAACTGATGGACAGATGGGTCCTAGGTGTGGTGCAGACTGAGTGGAAGCAAAGCTGGCCCCCAGAGTACTCGCGATTTTAGGAGAGTGAGGCTCATTTAATTGAAATACTTATTCGTGTGTATTACAGTCCAACTAGGACGAGCTGGATGTAAAGCATCCTAGACCCCTCAATGTCTGCACTGTGGCGTCAAGTCTGATACCTTCTATCATACAGTTAGGGGACAAGCGTCAATCATTCATTTCATAAGGCTTTATTCGGAGCTTAAGCACAAAGTCCATAAAAGCACATACATTTTCACTGCAAATACAACAATCATAAAATACAAAACAAATTACAATGTCCAAAAGGCAATAGAATAGCTACTAGACCTTTCATTAATAGCTTGGAAAGGAAAGGTAACGGTCCATAGAGGCATATACCTTTACACTACAAAGACAACAGTCATAAAAAAAAAATACAGTTCAAATTGCAAAGTTTAAAAGACAATAAATAAAGCATACTAGGCCTAGCTTTGATAGCTTGAAGAAGAAAGGTGGCGGTAAAGAAACATACATCCGAGGGGGGGATTAAAAAACAGCTTCATAGAGTCATGTACATTTCTAACTCCATACTTCCTAAAAATAGGTTATAGTTAGGGGACAAGCGTCAATCAAAAATACTGGACTTCCATCGAAACAACCACATTCCATGTTATTGGCACACCTGTAGCACTTGATCCCAGTATAGTCGTCTTGGGACTAGGGTGAGAGTGGGAGAGATCACTACTAGTTGCCAAGAGAGGCATGGCCTGGTGCTGGTGCTCAGAAGTGGCCCCTTTATTCACTGAATCGACTTGTGGTACGGACTGGTGTGCAAGGGCGGAAGAGTTTGTATTCAAATCCAGGGGGTTCCCACAGAACCACAAAAAGGTGTGGGGTTTGCGGTGGAACTGCCTCCTCAATAAGAGACCCATAATACATGTCTTACTAAGTGTCTTTGTAACTCGATCAACGTCCTGTTTAATAAAGAGAAGCTGTTTGTTGGTTAATGGTTATGGTCCATATAGTAGCAATAAAAAAGAGGTGTAGATCCCACAAAGGGCTTGAAAGGTCAGGTGAGCAAGGGATTCAGATGCAGCTAGTCTTTGCTAAGATAATAAAAACTAGAGACCCAAGCCCTCCAAAGATTTCTAAGACGACCTGCACATAACCCCATAAGATGAGACTGTTCTTACTGTCAATAACTAAGGAATTCAGAAGCAGATACTCTTGCTAAGATGCTAAGATCTAGAGGCCTACACAGTTACAAAGATGCCCATGCTGACCTTCACAAAGGCCAATCAGATTGCTCTTACAGTCACTGTTTAGCATAGCAAAATAAGCCACAACATTTAGGACCATATCTCAGCCCAAAAGTTATTATCTTTTTAACTGAACGATTTACATCCTGCTAAATAAAGTCATGTTCTTGTCTAAAGTGGAATGGAAATTCTTTTTACTGAGATATTTACTGTACCATAGCACTCTTGATGATGAACTCGTGGATTAAGACTTGCCTGTTTATTCTGGCTACCATCAGAGTCAAGTACCCAAAAAGGATGTAAATTAGCTATCCCAAGTGGAGTGCACCAGCATTGCAGACTTTGGACAACAAAAGTACCCAAACTAAAAACGGCCAGTGACCACTGCCTAACCCAAGACCTCTCATCTATAAACGCAAGACTAGACAAGACTAGACAAGCAAGATGGATATAACAATTACTTCAGATGTTATTATATCATTAATGTTTGATTAAGCGCAATAATGCCTAGAGAGTCTCTTGGCGCTACATCGAGAGAAGATAGCTTCTATTACACCAAATGTATGGATAAAACCACGTTTTAAAGGCCAGAATAAAGAACAAGCAATAAGAAAAAACATTTAGATTAAAAGGAAATGTGTTCCACAGAGAAGAAGCGAAAAACCGATAACTCTTTACCCTCAGTTTAGCCAAAAATTCTGGCACCGTACCGTAAAAGAATCTGTGGACAATACAAACAAAAACTTTTAAAGAAATGCAAGGCTGAATCAGGAGCAAGTGCAATATTTTTAAGATGGGAACAGGGGCATTAAGCCTTGGAGCGTTCACTTCCAGGTGCGCAGCTTCATTTTGGACAGTCTGCAAATCAACCATTACTTCTGAATTACAGATTGCTACAATAATACAATCATAAGCCAATGAGGGCCACCATAGTAGCGCACCTGCATTCCATAATGAGGAGAGAAGTAACTGTAAAGTTTTCTCATGCTAAACATACATGAGGACGCAACTGGAGCCTTTTAGCAGTACGTTTGGAGCTTATTGCCAAATATTACTCCAAATAGTATCAACAAATAGGACCGCTCGGTACAAGGGCAGTAAAATCAATAATAATACAATATTGCCATGCGTTGCATGTTAAAGATTACAAAAAGTGGCAATGAAGATCCAGAGTTTCTTGGCGTGGGTGGTGGAGGTGGATGTCAATCCTAGCTCTGTTGGCCACCAAGTGGAAGCCCACGGTGAAATGCTCTTCCTGAAGATCATGATTTCAGTTTTCACCTTTAGACAGCTGATTTTCATCCCGTGGGGGATTTCAGTCATGCAGGCATCGATCCAGGTACTGGGCCTCTTATTAGTGAGAGAGAATGACTTGCCTGTCATTAGCGGAGCGGATGTATGATGTAACAACGCAGCATGTTACATCGCGGTTTTAACAACGCAAGTCGTTACATCGACTTGCGTTGGAGGGCGCTGGATATAGGAATAGTGTGAATTACTATTCCAACTCCATTCTACGTACAGTAGGGAAGGTGTTGGAAAGTAATTCACACTATTCCTTATCCTACAGCGCCCTCCAGTGCAAGTCGGTGTAACGACTTGCGTTGTTAAAACCACGATGTAACCATACCGCGTTGTAATGGTTGCGTGGTAAAGGATGTTTCCCTAGCGGAGCATTGGACATTGAGGTCATAACTCGTGAGAGCAGCTGATGCTGGCTAAAGGGATCGTGCATGCGTTGAAGAGTGTCGGCCTCACGTAGTATCCTTGCAGAACTGCACAGACGAGGTAATGGGCCTCCAAAGTGTACGGTGAGAGACTAACTGACAGGGTTCTTCCAGTCATGAAGAGGAAGATCCATCAGAGTGCGTATCATTGGATTCCAATGTTGTGTAGGCGTTGGATGAGGATGGGGTAAGACACCGTGTTAAATGCTGCAGAGAGGTCCAAGAGGATGAGGGCCGCTCAGTCTTTTCTGTCTAGAGTCTGTGGTGGTGATAAAGTTCATACTACTACTTGCTATACAATCAATCAAAAGCAGTTAAATAAAACAATTAAAAAGTTACTTACCCTTGGTAAGGATCTTTCTAGTGGATGCTCCAACTATTTGCAGAATCTTCACCTTTCGAATTTATCCCAAACGCTAGACTTGATCTGGAAATAGATCTTCTGCACTGGTAGGGACGCTGGCTCATCTCGATATCGGAAGCACGGTCATGGTGGTATCATTGGCGTCAAGTAGCAACAACCTTGATGCCCTGGCATCAGATCAGTGTCCACTTTTTCCATGATACAGAGGGAGACATGATGGAATGACATTGCAACCATTGAAACCAGACGCCACGAACTGCACCTACCTGCTGGGAGACCTCATCTCGCCATCCTGCTGCCAGTGCCGTTCTTACTGCCCCTGGGTGCCTTCCTGCTGCGTGTCTCCCCCGCCGCCGCTATTTCCTTCCGCGGCCGAGAGCGGGGGGAGACTACAGCCCCCAGAGTCCTTTGCGGGCTCTGACGCGATACACGCGCCAGGAGGCATAAAAGCCGGTCGCTCCTTCCTGAGAGCGGGAAACCAGATGCCATGAACTGCACCTACCTGCTGGGAGACCTCATCTCGCCATCCTGCTGCCAGTGCCGTTCTTACTGCCCCTGGGTGCCTTCCTGCTGCGTGTCTCCCCCGCCGCCGCTATTTCCTTCCGCGGCCGAGAGCGGGGGGAGACTACAGCCCCCAGAGTCCTTTGCGGGCTCTGACGCGATACACGCGCCAGGAGGCATAAAAGCCGGTCGCTCCTTCCTGAGAGCGGGAAACCAGACACCACGAACTGCACCTACCTGCTGGGAGACCTCATCTCGCCATCCTGCTGCCAGTGCCGTTCTTACTGCCCCTGGGTGCCTTCCTGCTGCGTGTCTCCCCCGCCGCCGCTATTTCCTTCCGAGGCCGAGAGCGGGGGGAGACTACAGCCCCCAGAGTCCTTTGCGGGCTCTGACGCGATACACGCGCCAGGAGGCATAAAATCCGGTCGCTCCTTCCTGAGAGCGGGAAACCAGACGCCACGAACTGCACCTACCTGCTGGGAGACCTCATCTCGCCATCCTGCTGCCAGTGCCGTTCTTACTGCCCCTGGGTGCCTTCCTGCTGCGTGTCTCCCCCGCCGCTGCTATTTCCTTCCGCGGCCGAGAGCGGGGGGAGACTACAGCCCCCAGAGTCCTTTGCGGGCTCTGACGCGATACACGCGCCAGGAGGCATAAAAGCCGGTCGCTCCTCCCGCATCGCGGGACGCGCGCGGGCGGCGCCGGGAGAAGCCCGGGACAAGGGCGGGACCGTCTGAGGCCGTCCAAGGTCGAGCGAGGACGGGACGGGCCACACTATTGCCGTCCGTGACACTGAGCTACCTCTTTTGGGACTGCCACAAAACAGGTACTGTTACTGGTGAACATATCTATTGTTTAGGGTTACCATCTCCAGATTTATTTGCAGCTAGCCACCACATATGGATATAATGCCCAAAGCAAGGAATTCTACAATGACTAACACCATGGACAATTTTTTGGTCCAGATTGTCAGTAAAATTAACAACGATAGGAGGACTTCATTGGGGCTAACATGTTCTCCTAGCTCTCCACCACTGATTCCTTTGTCCGGTTTACCGTTGGTTTCTCCAACACAGGCGACAAGTAGCATGTCCTCAGATTTAATGATTGTAGATAGTGACATACCTGATTCTTGCGCACCTTTAGCTCCTAAGTCGCCATTAGAAACTGTATTAGATATAGATGAGGCTGATATAGGAGCTGACTCGCAGTCGCCCGCTCTTCCCTTGAGAAGTAGGCTAGTTAGAGCATGCAGAAAGTCCCAGTTTAAAAGTAATGGGTCTCGTACAGGGAGGAAAAGGGCAACTATTGTGAACAAAAGTACTACCAAATAAGATGCATCAGGGTCAGTCTCTAACATAAATCCTGAGACTGAGCTCTCTGAAAAGGTCATAGATATGATCGATATAAAAATAGGAGGTATTATAACCCCATTGGTAGCCAAAATTGATCATCTTATGGCAGAGATAGCTAGGTTGAACGCCATAATAAACAGACCTGTGGATGAAGTCACTAGAACCATACCTATATCCCCAAATGTACGTATCTTAAATGGGGTACCTCCGAACGGAGGGCAAAGAATTATAGGAAATGAGAAAGCGAACATCCCAATCCAGCCATCTGGAACTAATAAAAATCTCCCGAAGGCAAGCACAGATACCCCTAAGGCACTAACTGTGGCAAGTAACCAATTTCAATGTATTTCCCAGGCAGAACCTCTTACATTGGTTCTTGCCAATGTTCCTGCTTTGACTACTGACAAATCGGAAACTACATCTTCTCTGATCAGTAAATCTTTGTATTGGCTGGTGAATAACATGAAGATGTCTCCTTGGGGTAAGCAGAAACTAGCCAGGGAAATTATTATGGCAAGAAGGGTCCAATGGCTAGGGCATCACCCGAAAAAACTTAAAGGTGATTGTGTGGTTTTAAATTTTTCCAATCCTGATGTCCTCCCAGATATCTTGGCCAATATAAACCCCCCGCAACGAAGACAAGGTGTCATCATCCCGTTAACTCTCAAATATTTCTATTATAAGAGAAATCGAGGCATTCACAAAGGATTACCAAGATCAGGGTGGACACCGTCTCCAAGTAAAGGGGGTAGGAGCGTCTCCACCAGCAATTGGAACATTAGCCTAGAGAATAGGTTTGAGGTGTTGTCGGGCTTAAATGATTGCGATTGACTCAAAGATGGAACTAATGTGGTGAATACGGATATAGGGTTGGCCGTAACTGTGGCAGACCCCACATTTTTTGCTAGCTTTAGAGTTACTGAGACATTAGGGAATTATCAAGAAATTCAGACTGATGTCATTGACCCATTGGGGTCTAAATCCTTAAATAATCTTGGAGGGATGTGTTTAGCATTCGATCCATTGGAAAGTGTTTTACCAGCTAATCTAAGTGCTACTATTGAGTGTCTGGGTAAGACAACGGGTGAGATACAGGGTCCACTGACCAATAATTTACTTGATCCCCTAGCATTTGATTCATTGGTAAATGTCGCATCAGTTATCTTAAGTTCTACTAGTGATTGCCAGGACAGGGAAACTGGTGAGACCAAAGGACCATTGATCAAACACCCTTTTTACCCTCCTGCAACTGATCCAGGTTTGACTATTTTATCCTGGAATATTGCAGGTATAAATAACAAGCTGCATTCCGGTGTATGGAGTAGTTTTGTGGACCAATTTGATATTATTTTACTCCAAGAATCTTGGTCTGTGGCCCCAGTTTTTCGCCCTGGATTTCTTAACTTTTGTATACCTGCCACTAAAAAAGCTAAAGGCCGACCACTGGGCGGTTTGATAATATGGGTACGTCAGTCACTATGCTGTAAAATCACCCAACTTAATCTCCCATCGTTAGATATCTTGTCTTTAATCCTAAATTGGCCCAACAACAAGAGTATGGCTATTTTTAATATTTATGCTCGAGGGATGGTTGGGGGTACTTCGCCAGATGTGATAAATGTCTTGGACCACCAGCTTGCAGTGCTCCCCCCTGAAATGATAAAAATTGTTGGAGGAGACTTTAATACAACCTTTGAGCCTCTTGGTCCGGAGGACCAATTTCTTGCTATTGAAGAGGACAATAGGTGGGGTATTCCCCAGTTGGACCTTCCCCCAGTCAAGAGATGGTCCGCTGCAGCCATCCAACTCAAAGCCCTTTGTTTAGAAAGAGGGCTTAGAGCTGCTAATGGGCGCACTAAATCAGATCGGCAGGGTGCAAGCACATTTGATAACGGAAGGTCTGCTAGTCGAATCGATTACTTCCTGGTGGATATTAGAGTTTGGAGCAGTCTAAATGACATGTCCGTAATCACACGAGATGAAAGTGATCATAATCCCTTGTGTCTAGAGTTACATTTATCAAATACCCCTAGAGAATCCAAAACTGAGGGGGGGAAAGTAACTCTGGATATCGTCGCATCAAACAATATGCGACATGTCAAATGGGATAGATTCATCGAGAAGGTGGAAATCTTGGATGACCTCAAGAAAACCATCATTTGTGAGGTGGCCAATTTAGGCCCTAAATCAACTAACTCCGACTTCCATCTAATTATGCTCGAGGCCCATAGCATCTTTTTCACTAAACTCCAAGGGTTTTTCATGAAACCCCCTAGTAGTGGAAAAATCATCAAGGGTTGCCCACCTGAAGAGGGATGGTTTAACAAATCCTGTAAAATAGCCCGTAAGAACTTGAGTGTTGCTCTGAGATCAGGAGTAGCGGAAGATGTGAGATCAGCCAGGAAAATTTATAGGCAAGTTCAGGTAGCAGCTAAGAAGGACTGGGATGAGAACCAGTGGCAGGATCTGAAACACGCATGCTTGGCTAAAGACCAAAAACGATTTTGGGCCACATTAAAGTGGGGCAGAGGCGGCTCTGCACCCTCCCCACAAAACCATGTGGCAAAAAACCAATGGGTTGATTTTTTTAAACCACAGTATGCTTCTGTTCCATCCGCAGAAGAGCAACCACTTCCCCCCACTGTTTATTTCCAAACACAGGTGTTTTCAATTAAAGAGGTTAACCTAGCTTTGGATAGTATAACAGCGGGCCGTGCACCTGGAATGGATGGGATACCTGCGGATGTGTTTTTAACTGATAGATTATCTTGGTGCCAATACTTTCAATGGCTAGCCAACTCAGTGGCCATGGGTGCACCCATTCCTTCTTCATGTAAAGGGGCAGAAATAATCCCGGTTTATAAAAAGGGTGACAAATCACTCCCAAGTAATTATAGACCTATTAGTCTTATAGACTCAGCACAAAAACTAATAGGTCGGTTGGTACAAAATAAACTCCAATCTTGGGTTGAGGATAATAACATCTTGTCACCATATCAAGCCGGGTTTAGACCTTGCACCAGCTCTATTGACCAAGTTTTTTACTTTCTAGCTCTTTACTGGAGGAACGTGAAGTTGTCCAAAGGGACCCTCTATGCAGTCTTTATTGACCTGCGATCAGCCTTCGACCTGGTGCCTCGCTCTAAACTTTGGAGGGTTCTCGCCCAAGTAGGTATGGCCCCGGAATTACTAACCTTACTCGTCCGCCTACATCAGAACAATTATGCACAAATTAGATGGGGAAGCCAGGGGGAGGTGACGGACCCATTTCCCGTTGAACGTGGTGTTCGGCAGGGATGCGTCCTGGCACCTACATTGTTTTCTTTATACATAAATGGGATAGTCGACTACCTTGGCAGTTCCCCTACTGATGCCCCTATTCTGGCAGGATCCAGAGTGCCTGTTCTCATGTTCGCGGACGACACGTTGTTGGTTTCACGAACCCCAAGCGGATTGCAGAAAGCGTTAAACATATTCGCTAATTTTTGTCATGATCGGGGTCTCGAGATAAATACCTCTAAAACTAAATTCATGTGTCTAAACCAACGACAAAATTTTAGAGGAGTAATAAAATATAATGGTATTCCATTGGAGCAGGTTGAGGCTTTTACATATTTAGGAATATCGCTTCAGCACAATATGAAATGGTTAAATCACATTGACATGACTGCCTTAAAGTTCCACCAGCTCGCAGGTGCAATTATTTCCAAGCACAGATCTTCATTGACTAAGCCAATTAGGCCTGCCTTGGAAATCTATAATATGAAAGTTATTAGTGCATCGCTGTATGGTTCGGAGCTATGGGGGTTTGCAAATTTAAGTGGCTTACGGCTGGCTGAAAATAAGTTCCTACGCAGCCTAACAGGTGTTCCTCAAAGTACCCCAATGATCCCATTAAAATACGATCTAGGGAGGAAAAAAATTGAGGATCTGGCACAATTACGTCCACTTCTGTATTGGCGGCGGATCATGACAACGCCGGAACTTGAACATTATGCTAGTGCCCTGAAGGACATTATTAGGGCTGATTGTTTTCATTCCATTACTTGGCTTAAAGAAATTAAGAACTTGCTTATAAAACTGGAGCTAGGGTATTTATGGAATGATATAAACGGTTCAAGTATTCCATCAAAGTCAATCCTCAAGAAATTGTATTGGGATATGACCCTGACATCTGCCTCTCGTGCTGGCCAAGGCTCTAACTTGACTGGCCGTTTCTTTGATATTAAATTTTTACCATCTTGTGAGGCATATTGGGATATTATAGAGAGGCCCATGGACAGGAAACTGTATTTCCAGTTCAGAATCGGGTCTCTCCCTGTAAAAGCTTTTACCCACAAATGGTCAATCTCCATGGATGATAAATGTCACCACTGTTTAGACTTGATTGAGGATGCTGGTCATTTGTTGTTTGTGTGTCCGCTATACACTGCCCCCCGCCACAGATGGATAAAGCCAGTATGCCTAAATTTGGGAACACGTAGCTATAAGGAAGCTCTAAGAATTTTAGAATCTGATTGCACCCCCTGTTTGGTAATCGCTGTTGCTAAATTTCTGGGGTGGGCTTGGATATTACGCCTTCGTGACTTGAAATCCACTGAAGCTGATCAATGAATGTTTTGCCACCAAGAAATGTCTATTAATTTTATTTAATGTTTGATCTTCTAAGATCTTTTATCCATTGATGATGTTTTTATCTGATGTTATCCGCCAGCATAATGATTTAATGTATTTTTAAGATATTTTAGCTTAGTATTTATGGAATCGCTAGGATGTACTTGCTTTTATGACATGCTGTCGAATAAAGCTTTTGAAACTTGAACTTGACATTGCACAGATATTTGTAATGTAATGCAATGTAAGAGAATTTGTAGAGCATAAACCAATCACCCGGGCGGGTATCCAGGCACTGAGTTGGTGTGGCAGGTTGGTTCAGGAGCATTAGTCAAAGGGAGCCAAGCCTTTAGTTTCTTACCAAATGTTGTAAGCATGGTGGCTGCTCTGATGTCCTAGGGGAGGGCGTTCCAGGTCTTTGCTGCTAGATAGGAGAACGAGTGGCTTCCTGATCTGCTTCTGCGAAAACTGGGGATGTGTGCGTGCGGCAGTGATGTAGATCGGAAATTTCGGGTTGGCTGGTGGGAATGCAGTCGATGGATGAGGTAGGCAGGTCCTTTCTGAAGCAGCGCTTTGTAGCTGAGGGTATCTTGAACTGGTAGAGTTTCTTGACAGGGAGCCAGTGGATTTACTGGGGGTGTGGCATGATGTGGGTGTGACGGGAAAGGTTTAGAACTTGTTTTGCGGCAGCATTTTGGATGGTTTAGTGCTTCGGTGTGAGGTGGGCGGGTATTCCGTAGTAGAGGGCATTGTTGTAGTCTAACCTGCTCGTGATCAGAGCCTGGGTTACGATCTTCCTGGTGTACAGGGGGAGCCATTTGAAGATCGTTTGAGCATGATGAGGATGTTGAAGCAGGTGAATGTGATGGCGTTGATTTGTTATCTCACAGAAAGTTTGGTGTCCAGGGTGATGCCCAGGTTTCGCGCCCTGTCGGCGTGGGTCCTAATTCGGTGGGCCACCAGGTGCTTCCCAGGGGGAGTTGTTGGGTGTCTAATTTGGGACATTATTACTGAGGCCTATTAGCATCCTTTAAGACAAGGATGTAGGTTGGATAGATGAGGAATCTGCAGGTAAATAAGAGCATCCACCAGACAGACCATTATGCAAGGTAAGTAACTGTCTCTTTTGAAGACCACTTTAACCTTCAGATTACTTACCTTTCAAAAAGATTCCATAGCACTACACTCCTTATGCAGTGGGTCTGAAGGATGGCCAAAAGAGGAAATCCTGGAGGACCAAACATGCGAAAGGGCCATCTATTTGCACCTTGATGTCCAAACCCTAATGCTTGATGAAAGTGTGAAAGAAAGCCGATTTCACTGCACAACAGATCTCAGCCAGGGGAACACCCTCTGCCAAAACTTCAGTGCAAGATGGCCCTATTGGAAAGGGCCCATATTACCTCTGGCGGTTCCTTTCTTTCAAGTGCATAGCACATGTTGATGCAGAAAATTATCCAGCTGGACAAAGTCCTGGTATGGACTGCTTTACCCTTCTTGGTGACCATTATTCTTATGAATAGTGGATCGTCAGACCTCTCTTTGGTACAGTTTATGTAGTACCTGACCACCCGCTTCTGGTCCAGCCAATGCAACAGTTCATCATCATTGAGTAGGAATGGGTAGGGGCTAAAAGGTGGGCATAGTTAACAACTGTCTGAAATGGAAAATGGTCACCACATTAGGATGAAGGCCACTTTAGTCCCGAGGACAAGGTTGTACAGGAAGAAGCATGTGAACGACCGGCAAATGCTCAATGTCTGCAACTCATTGACGCGCCTCATCGAGATGATGGTTACAAGAAAATCTTTAAAAAATATATTTTTTAAGGTATTTACTAGATTAACTCTCAATTTTTTGTTCTTGACGAGTTGCTAAACAAGTTAATAAATGGAAAAAAGGACACCGCTATATTCTCCACTCAACAACTGCTTCATATATAATACTCAACCCAACACTGACAGCAAGGAATTACCATCAGCACATTTTCAATAATATAGATTACGTATGTTCTATTTTAAACAAATTATATCCAGTATGCATTTCTAAATACTTGCACTGTGGCTACACTACATCTTTTCTTAGAAGGTTCTCAGTACTGGGTCTTCAATTGTGGACCCAGATGCTGCTGACAATTAGACAGTGATGGAAATTACCATCTTTTGCATTGTATTTACCCAGATTTTTGGCTTTCGTTTGCTGACCCCGGTTTTACTAGTCATAGGAAACTGCACACTTTACCCCTGCTAACCAGTGGTAAAGTGCTTGTGCCACTGGAAGGGCGCTTTAAAACAAATGAAGGCATTGTGAGAAAAGATTACTTCATTAATGGGGGGGTGGGGGGGGACATGATTTCGATGAGGAGCTGTGAAAGAAGTCAAGTGAAGTAAAAAATCATTGGTTTTAAACAAAAACCTCAAGAATTAGAGAGAAAATCTCCCAAAATTGTTCTAGGCTCCTGTAAGCGTGAGCCAGAAGAAAGAACTGAGATTTTGAGAAAAAGTGCGAGTACAGTGCATGTTGGGAGACAGAAGCTGTTGAGTTCTTCAAGGAGCAGTATCCTCCTTAACATATGCACTTTAACCTTGCAGATATTCTTTCTCTTAATTGTTCTCTATTGAAATGCAGGTTTGAACATGTTTTTAACATAGGAAGCTAACTTTTTTTAGCTAGGTACTGCAATGAAGCATTTTGCTATTCAATAATGGGGTGTTCCAATAAGAAATTCTCAGCAAAAAACTTCCTGCTTAACTCTATGGGGGTGACATATAAATGACTTATCTTAACATATCTGCCTCCAATGCAGGTTTGTTTCTATTATGCTATTGAAACGAGGTGTTGTGGATTCCTATGCACATTGTCAGGAAAAGTTTACATGTATAACTATTTGTGATGATCACATGATTCAAAACCTGTGTACTAACTGGTTGGATCACAATCAGTAAATTTGAAGGGGTCAGAAACCAAAATGCCTAAAGAATATCAATAACACAGGCTGCACTTTGGACTCACTGTGAATGGCTACGACTACAGGAATGGTGGCCTGCAAGGCACAGCAGACCTTCATCCTTGCACTTGTTTTCCCATGTGTTAGCATGTTTATTTATGAGACTAGTGCTACTTCTAAAAGGAAATGTTTTGTATTTGAGATAACACAGTGGCGGTGCGGGCAGTTAGCTGCTGTGCCACTGTCCGCAACTATTCCACAAAGACACGCTATCCCACAAGGCTATCTGAAACGATTCCTAAAGCAGGAGCTGATCCGAAGAGCTGCCCAATACAATTTTTAAAGGGGAACTGGTCCCTTTGTGAAGCAGATATCACCCCCTTTGACTACAATTGATTGTCACAAAGCATTGCTCAATTCCACTACGACCTCTAACATTGGGGAGAATGTCCCTTTCTCACATTTTAATTGGGTACAAGTGTCTGTGTTACAACAATTATAAGCACTTGCTAAGCCAAAACACAAATATGTTTATGTAGATATGCAACAAGGTTAAGAAAATATTTTCTGCTAACATCTCTGCACTGAAGGTGTTTTACTGTTACGAACACTGCGAGAGAGTGTGTGTAAAGCTCTTCTATTTTTATCACGTGCTTGCCTCCAGGCTCTTAGCTCTATCTAGTAGAAAGTATGAAGTTAAGACAGTTCCAGAATTATTTGCATCATGTCCGCCTCCTATCTGGGAAGACATATTTCCGTTGTTTATGTTATGGTTGCTGACATATTAATAGGGATGCTTACAGTGAAAGCAAGAATGTCAACATGTGACTCGAAATGACACATTTATCATCAAACTAATGTTATCTTGTTCGGACTTTAGTGTCGCCAAACTTATAAACAAGAGATAAAAATTGGTGATCAGGTGCTATAAAACCTTCATATTTGGACACAGTTTGGACAGGATTTGTGAGTGAATTTTCAGGCCAGACGTCACTCAGGTTTGCTGCAAACCAGAGCCAGTCAGGGTTTGCTCTGGGACTCGCACAGAGAAGGGCTGTAAGAGAGCATAGCTAAGCAGCTACTTCTCACTGAAAAAGGTGTGCTGTGAGATCCATCTTATCCACCGATTTATTTTTTGCATTCTTTGTGGTTTTTGTTCTTATTTCATGCAATAGACTTAACTTTTAGGAATATGCATTTTTAAATTGTATTCATGGTCTCTTAATGCTATTTTAAATGTGTGTCTCATTTACAAAAGAGGGTTTTGGATTTCCAACGTGTCCCTGTATTCATATAGAGGGTCTAATCGAGACCAGAAAGCACCACCTTCACAGTACAGCTTAGAGATTCATGTATGGGCCACAGTCAAACTGTATTTCTAATTTGTGTTGGTACTTTGAACTAAGTCCATGCACGGGGAGGTTAGAAATGCAACTCCTGTGGCTCTGAGGGGGGACCCTCAGATCGTGACAATACTGCTTGAATTGAAAAAAAGCATATTACTGAGCGAACACTAGATTCCTTTGCAATGTTAAAATAATATTTGTGACATGCAATAGCAGACTGGCACACTAACAACATTCAAAGTGGGTGACCACATATTTCACTCACTTGTTGCTGGGCTGTCAAAGCTTTCTGTTCTGTCAGAGTGCTGAGAATCCAACAGATAGGGATCTTCCTCTTCTTTAATCCGAACTGAAATTATAGGGGTCTCAATGGGGTGCTCTGTTTAAGAAAGAAAAGAAAATGCTTTATACACAAGGCATCATTCATCTCCACAGTAAGTGACACCACAAGTTTCCGAACCAAAACCAACTTTAGCAGAACAGGTCAGACAACCAGACATCATTCCCTATCATCCATCTCCACAGGAAGTGAATGCAATGCATTTACTAGCATCAATCTGTACAGGAAGTGACATCACGCCCTTCCTGCTCTCTACTTCAAGTCAACTTCCGAGTGTGTCCCACCAACCAGGAATCTTTAGCAAATTGTGGGCATAGAAAAAGACATGGCATGTTTGAGCTTGTTAGGGCCAGAATGGGCCTTGGACCAGAAAACCTACTCTACTGATACCTAAAGGTTAAGATATAGTCACATGCATGAACCAGCTCTCCATACTGACAATCACACTGAAAGCCGACAGCACATTCATATAGCTTCCTAACAATACAAAGACTCAGCCTTATACACATCTCAGAAGCTACAAGACATCCTCAACTTTAATGCTCTCTTTGCAGAACTGCACGCACTAGACATCGCAGACCTCATCACCTATCACAAGCTTGACACCCTCCGTGTCACATAGGAAAAAGGTGCTTACCTATTACCGGGCTTCTCTAGAATTGGTATCTTGATAGGTTTACGTGCTTAGCAGCCTGGTTGCGTCATTTAAAATAATCCAAACTTCAACCTATCAGAGATAATCAGTCTGAAAATGTGTGTGTATTTATCCAGGTTGCTGCACAGCAAATATTCTCCAATGTTAATCCAACTAACAACATTGTTGAAACTGGCACACTTCTGAATGAGTATCGCGAAATGCTTGCAGATTGGCAGAGAGCTATAGCTTTTTTTATAGTGGGTGTCCTTTACGAGGAGCTTCATTGGCTGGAAGCAGTTGATTAGACTTTCTGAACTTGCTTGTTTTGTCCATCGTTCAGAGTATGCAACACTCTTTCTGCTGCTGTAGCCTGTGTGGGTACACACAAAGATTCACTTATGCTGCCTTCCACAGCCATGTTCCAGCTGCTCGTCTTCAGAGCAGGTACTGCCAGCACAGATGAAGAGTAAAAAAAGACTTCCATGTCTATATGTACGTCAAGTCTTATGCATTGTTCTCTGTGGGCAACTGATCAGGACTCCCCACTAAAGAGCTGGCCTCCACCACACACTACAGTGCAGCCCCCACCCCCGGCACGAAAGTAGGTTCCTTTCTACCCCTTCCTCAGCGCCTTAGCAGCTGAAATACAAAATGAGCTTGAGCAGGTTTAATCAGCTATTGTGCTCAGCCGCTGCTCAGTTCTCCTTGCCTCTTTGAATTACTTGTAAGCTCGCTGCACGGTACACGGCTGGAGCTTCCGCGTTGGCGCTGCACCACACACAGGACAGACAGTGCAGAGCAGGCCCCAGTGCACACCCAGCACCCTTCAATAATTCCTCGCCCTGGTGTGTTTGTCGGGTGTGCACGGAGACTAGCAGTTGGCTGCTCAGGACTGAAATCCAGTTTATTTGGGTGCCTGCTGCAGCGCTCCGAATGCAGCTTTTGCTACTTCTGTGCATTACTGCAACAGAAGTACAGTCAAGCTTAAGTAACTTTAAATAGCCCTTGTGCTGGGCCACTGCGGTTTCCACCTCGAGAATGACACACTGGTCAAGGATTACCCTGTTTTTGTGTGTTGGGTGCGAACAGAACCCTCTCACATAAAGGCTACTTATGCTATTGATTAGGGTTACAAAATCACAAGGAGAACTGAATCAGGAGCTTGTGTTTGGCTCTCAGACTCAAAGCACAATTCAAGTAATTAAACCTCTCATCATGTGAAGGTGCTGCAGGCGAGGTGGTCTTGGATTTCCTGGGTGAAGTTCCCTTACCCAGCAGGGAGACTAGCAGGACTTGGCCCTCAGTCCTGGTCACAGGCAGAAGTCTTGCAGGGCGTCTCCTCGGTCTGGATAGTTGACAGTATTTGGGATCTCAAACTCCCCTTCTTATGGTCAATAGTTTTTAAACTTTAACTTTTCCCCCCCTGAAGGGCTCTGACAACACTGCCACGAGTAAAGCAAGAGAAGTCAGCTTGTCGTGGGCATGTCCTGACTGATGTCGCTGTTGCACGTGGACCAAAATTGCCTATTAAACCATACATGAGGTTTTTATATGACAGTCAACCTCAACTGACTTTTAAAATTTTTGATGCTCAATTAGGTTTATGCGCACTGAAGTAAAATAATTTTTGCAGGATTTCACATTTTGGTACAGCAGGAAAGTTGGGCTCTGAACCCAGTTTTACTGGTTGCACACTGTGAATTCAGCTGTAGTATGGGTATCTGAATCATTGTCCCTTTGCAACCTAAAGACAATGCCTTGTAATCCGTTAATTCTTGGAAATGTGGCCACTATTTATTATTACGTCAATTCAACCCGGCTTCATCTATGTATAAAAATACATTCCAAAAGGAGGTGTGGCTTGACCCGTGCAGCTAAGATGGCTGCTTTTTCCTGATCTCCGCATTACTGCCTGTGTGGATTAGGCCTGGGCGGCAAATTCCGTTCCGCTGGCGGAATTTGCGGAATTTGCGGAATTTCGCGTTCTGCGGAGAACGCGAAATTGCTCAGAAGTCTGCTTTCCGCGATTTCGCGAAATTTTTGCTTGTTCGCGTTCTCAAAATGCATGTTCGCGAGATATTTCTCCTCGAGCACGCAAACAGCAATTGCGAACAGGAAAAAAGCATCGCGAACAAGCGATTCCGCGTGTTCGCGGAATTTCTGCGTGTTCGCGGAGATTTTTTACCGTTTCGCGGAGATTTGCGTAACGCAATTCCGCAAATTCCGCCCACCCCTAGTGTGGATGCTCTAAAATTATGCATTCCGGGTGACTTTTTTAATTATCCTCTGACACCAGAGAGCGGCGGAACTGCTCGTAAATACCAAAGAGTTTTTAATTTTCCTCATACTCTACGCCGTTCCGCTAGAGGCTGCAACAGGCAAGGGAGCTCGCCTGAGGTGAAGTCCTGAAACGGCGACCGTCGTTTCAGCCTGAGTGAAACATACAAATGAGGATTGGAGCCATTAATTTAATCCCTCATGTAACTAAGGAGTCTCGCGGATTAAAGGTACTGTGTGCGCTCCATCCCTCTTTTGGATATATCGATGAGCTTTATTCATTAGTGCTGTAAGGGGCTGTTCTTCTCATATTTGGAGATTTAGAAATGGCAGCATCTGACAGGAACTTTGTTTCATTGTGAATCAAGTGCTGCATAGTCTTAAACTTATTGTTGGGTCCTTATTCAGTGCTGGACAATTACTACATGAAAGGTTTCTCAACCCTGATATTATATGCTACAGTGGTCGTTAATGCAGATTCGTCATGACATGGCTGATGAGATGTTTGACCAACTTTCAAGTCCTTTATAGCGGTCTATTGTTTCTGATAGCAAGCACTCCTGTGCATTAACTTCGCTTACTAAAGCTCAGCCTTCAAGTCTCCCAGTTCAACTTTTAGTGGGCCTATTTATTTCATTATTGGTGATTACAAAATAACGGTTGCTGACTGGAATTTTGATGTCTTGCGATGTATTGAATGACAAATTCTACTTTGATTAACGAGGCATACCCTAGTGGTTTGGCAGGGGTGGCTTATCATTCACCTAGTTCTTTGTGACTTGGTAGCTCCTCCATATTTTTCTATCTGTCAGTTTATATAAAAGTTCTATTACAATTACTTCCAATGGAGGATGGTATGGGTGGTAGCACTAAAGACAGCAATTCCAAAGGGACCCTGAAATGCTCCAAACATTCTACACCTACCCGGATTGGCCGGCTAAGGATAGTCCTGACTCTGCCAGAACTTTATACTTATAGTTCAGCTATATTACTCAAAATCAATACTATTCACAATATAACTCAAAGTACCAAAACCAATACAGATCTACTGCAGGTGCAAGTGGCAGCAATTTGTAATGATCTTAAAGATCTTTCATTACGTGTTTCTAACGCTGAAACGAGAATGAGTAGTGCGGAGGATTATACAAATAAACAAGAAAAACACATCCAAAATTTAGAGCGCTCTATTACATCGCTAAGAAGAGATTTGACAGAACAGGAGGATCGCAATCGAAGAAGTAATCTTCGTATTTTGGGATCACTGGAAGGGAGTGAGAATGCTGCGCCTTCTATAATTGTTTTCTTGCATACTTAGATTTCAAATGTTTTGCATCTCTCTTTCCAAAAAGACTTTGACATAGAATGTGCTCATAAATTTCCAACTTTTAAAACCAGGAATGTCTTCTCCAAGGCCGTACTTTTTAAACCTTTCGTCACCAACACACAGATCAAATCTTAGCACAAATGAGGAAGATTAAGATGCTTTAGTGGGAAGGCCATAAAATTGTTATTTTGCAAGACGTTGCTAGAGTCACTGTAATGAGTTGCAAAAGCTTCCTTAACCTATGCAGAAGGCTCACTGACATGGGTATTCCTTTCTCTTTTTCTGGGCCCTCAAGATTTGGCATCATTTTCAAAGGCCACCCACAGATTTTTTACAAACCTACAGACATTGCGACTTTCTTGGAGAATCAATCTGAATCCCAGATGGACTAGGACTCTCTACCTGGTATGTCATGTTCCTAATTATCAATATAGAATGACCTGGTCTGCTTCTTTGTCCTTCATATGACCTTTTTTCCTTTTGTTACTGACTATTATTTGGTCATGACATTGTACACTCATATTTATAATTTTTCTCATAACCTTGTCGATGATGTTCCTATTGTATGTTTTCTAGCATCCTTTGTTGCATTCGTATAATTATTTTATAGTTAAGGCTCCCCATTTTCTGTTTTTACTGATTTTTACAGGTGAATACAGACAAAAAAAATAGTTTTTTTGTTTTTATTCATTTTTAAATGTGGATAAAAACGGATATTGGGTTGCTTTTTGAGTAATTCAAAAAATTGTCTGCCATGACTGCTAGGCCAATAGATGTGTGGATTGATAGATAAGCGGGTTAAAAAAGAAAGGAATTTTACTAATGAGGCTTTAACAGCAGTAGATATGCACAAGGTTGATAGTGAAATTTGCATTTTGTTATATAAGTGCACTAATTTATCTTCTGCGGGTACTCACAGCACTGAAACCTGGCAGACCTTCAAGCATTAGTGCATATTTGTCGGTTAAATAAATGCGGAATTGTGCTAATTTTAGCTTACATTTTCCACAAACCCAAAATAAATATGGATAAATACAGATAAAATTAGCAAACAATAAATATGTATAAATACAGACGGAAATGGCAGAAAAATAAATACGATAGAACCGGGAGCCCTAATTATAATATTGTACGTATCAATTTGGATTCCATTTGAATGAATTTGTATTTTTAGGTTGAAATATAAATAAGCTGGATTTTACAATTGGGATTTGTTTACTTAGGATATGTCATCTCAAAGCTGACGTTTCACTTATATTTTTATTTATTTATTTTCTCTCTCTCTAATAGTTTGTTCTAATCGAATGACATTTATGTAATTGCTCTTTTATTACTTATACACCTCGTTTTTTAACTTCATCACTTTAGGAAAGTATTCTATCTTTTATCTTTTCTCCTTTTACCTTGTTTCCTATCTTCAGGAAGTTTGTCTAAAGCTATATATTATTCAATAACTTCACTGATCACCAATGAACTACAGTACTTCATACTGTTGTTATTTAAAAATGTTATAAATTTGTACTGTTCTGATCTTAGGGATGCAATTAATGCGATGTTATTTATGAACTACATCTTTAATATTTATGCTTAACGTCTGCTCTAATTTTATTGTTGGATCAATATTTTATGTATATTGTACACACCAATTTGGACGCTCTTTGCATGATCTTTATCGTTGGGTTGAATATGTATACTCTGGAATTCCTATACGATTATAGCTATGTTTTGTCTATTAATTAAATGTCATCTCCTTGCAGACATTCCATGTATATCATATGTATTTCAGTCTTCTGTTACCTAACCTGATTCCAAAGTGATGTATTTAATATGGTTATATATTTTGTTTGGTAGCATTTGTTCCACTGCTATGCGGTTTGTTTATAATTGAGTTGTCTACACCGTTGATGGTAGTCTCTGCTGTTGCTCATCCACGTTGATTCCCTATGCAATTTGTCTACTACAGACATCCCCTGGTGGGGTTGGGTCTCGATGTCGCTCCGGACATTTCTGGAGTGTGATTGAACCCTCTTTTCTTTCCCCTACTCTTCATGTTGAACCCTCTTTTCTTTTCCCTACTCTTCAATCCTCCCCTTTATCTTTACCGGAATATTGGGACATCTGTTTCACTCCTTTTGCTCTTTAAGTATATTTTATCTACTAATGAACAAGTTACTTACCTTCGGTAACGATGTGTCTGTAAGAAACATTAGTTAGTTAGATTCCTCACCTTAGAATATCCCCAGGCGTCAGGCTGGAACCCGGAAACCCGGCGTCAGCGATACCCCTTGCGCGTCGCTAGGCGTCGTCTGTGGCTCCGCGTCCATCGTCGGCGTCGTGCGCCGGAATGACGTCGTCGGAGTACTTAGACGCCGCCCTCGCGCGCTGATGCCAGTTCTTGTACATAGCTTTCCGCGCCAGGAACGCAGAGCCATGCAAGAGACCGACACTGGTGGCAAAAAATCTAGGGCCCTGAAAAGGATAGCCTTAACCCTAGATGTCGGTTCACAGAACGGGGAGGATGGGTGGGTCGGTGAGGAATCTAACTAACTAATGTTTCTTACAGATACATCGTTACCGAAGGTAAGTAACTTGTTCATCTGAAAGAAACACGTTAGTTAGATTCCTCACCTTAGAATAGATACCCCAGCAATACCAACCCCGGTGGTGGGTCTGCGAACCAAGATCACACCAGAAGTCCTGGAGAACAGAACGGCCAAAGAAGCCATCTCTCCGGACTTGGCTGTCCAGGCAATAATGCTTGGCAAACGTGTGCAGCGAGGCCCACGTTGCTGCCTGACAGATGTCCTGCAAGGGGACTCCTCGGCCCAGGGCAGTAGTCGCCGCTGTGGCCCGGGTGGAATGGGCTCTCAGCCCTACAGGAGGGTCCTTTTTAGCCAAGGAGTAACAAGCTTTTATACACAATACAACCCACCGCGAGATGGTTCGCTTGTGTACTGCCCGCCCCTTCTTAGCACCCACGTATCCAACAAAGAGTTGGTCATCCACCCGGAACTGTTTGGTGCGGTCCAAATAAAAGGACAGCGCCCGTTTTGGATCCAGACGGTGGAGCCTCTCTTCCTCTTTCGAAGGATGCGGAGGCGGAAAGAAGGTGGGCAACGTGATAGATTGCCCGATATGAAAGGGAGTCACCACTTTTGGAAGAAAGGAAGGACGAGTCCGGAGGACAACCTTGTCCGGATGGACAGAAAGAAAAGGAGGCTTAGAAGATAGAGCCTGGAGCTCACTCACCCGTCTAGCCGAGGTGATAGCTACCAGGAAAGCCGTCTTAAGAGTCAGAAGACGAAGGGGACAATTATGAAGAGGCTCAAAGGGAGCGCACATTAGAAATGTCAAGACCAGGTTCAAATCCCACTGAGGCATTACGAAGGGGACAGGAGGAAACATGTGAGTAATGCCCTTGAAGAAACGAGAAACAACAGGGGATTTGAAAAGAGAAGGCTGATCAGGAAGCCGTAAGAAAGCAGAGATAGCAGAAAGATAACCTTTTAGAGTGCCCAGAGCAGAGCCCTGCTGGGCCATGGTAAGAAGAAAGAGGCGAACCTCAGAAAGAGGGACAGAAAGGGGATCCACAGCCTTTGCTGTGCACCATGCCACAAATGTGTTCCACCTGCAGGTGTATACCATTTTTGTGGAGGGACGCCTGGCTGCCAGAATAACATCGCAGACTTCAGGAGGCAAGTCAAATGGCATCAACTGTCGCCGCTCAATCTCCACGCATGGAGGTGGAGACTGGACAGGTTCGGGTGGAGGACCGCCCCCTGCTGCTGCGACAGAAGGTCCTCCTGAAGAGGCAGTCGTAACGGGGGATCGACTGACAGACTGAGTAGCTCGGGATACCAGTACCATCGTGCCCAATCCGGAGCCACCAAGATGACTTGGGCCCGGTCGCGCCTGATCATCTTCAGCACTCTGGGCAGAAGTGGTATAGGCGGAAAGGCGTACAACAGACCGCAACTCCACTCGCGACGAAAGGCGTCCCTTAGCGAGTGCCGCCTTGGAAATACCAACGCGCAGAACTGCTGACATTGTGCGTTCTCTTCAGTGGCGAATAGATCTAACCAAGGCTCTCCCCACTGCCGAAAGAGGCCTTGCGCCACGTCCGAGTCTAGATGCCATTCGTTATCCATCATGCACCGGCGGCTGAGTTCGTCTGCTCTGGCGTTCAGAGAGCCCGCCAGATGTTGAACCACCAGGGTGATGCCCTGATGTTCCAGCCATGTCCAGAGGCGCAGAGCCTCCTGACAAAGGGTCCACGACCCCACCCCGCCCTGTTTGGTGCAATACCACATGGCGGTGGTGTTGTCCGTGAACACCTGCACCACACTTCCCCGAACAACGGGAAGGAATGCTTTCAGTGCAAGTCGGATTGCTCTCAGCTCCAAAAGGTTAATATGGAGCCGAGACTCCGCCGGACACCAGAGTCCTCTGATCTCCGCCTCCCCCATGTGGCCCCCCCATCCCAGGAGGGACGCATCCGTCACTACTACGTGCTCCGGTTGGGGTAGGGAGAGGGATCTGCCGCTGACCCAATCTCGGTCCGTGAGCCACCACTGCAACTGCTTTGCAGTGCCCTCCGAGATCAAGACATGGTCGGACAGGTTGCCTCGATGCTGGGCCCACGGAAACTTCAGGTCCCACTGCAGAGCCCACATTCGCCACCTGGCGTGATGCACTAACAGGATGCAGGAGGCCATCAGACCCAGAAGCCGCAGCACCAACCTGACCGGTACCCGGGATAGAGGCTGAAAGATGGAAATCAGAGCCTGAATATCCCAGACCCGCTGTTCCGGAGGATAAGCCTGGAACTGCGCCGAGTCCAGAACTGCTCCGATGAACAGGAGCTTCTGGGAGGGACTCAGATGCGACTTCTGCACATTGATGGAGAACCCCAGCAAATGCAGGAGGTCGGCCGTAGTCTGGAGGTGGGAGACGACTTGCTGGGGCGAGCCCGCCTTCAACAGCCAGTCGTCGAGATAGGGGAAGACTGAAACCCCTAATCTGCGCAGATGAGCTGCGACCACCGCCATCACTTTCGTGAACACCCGAGGGGCACTGGTGAAGCCGAAGGGGAGCACAGTGAACTGAAAATGCTCCTGAGCCACCGTGAACCACAGGTAACGCTGGTGGGCCGGCAGGACGGGGATGTGAAAATAAGCGTCCTGCAAGTCCAACGCTACCATCCAGTCTCCTGGATCCAGAGCAGCCAGAACCCGAGCTAGGGTAAGCATCTTGAACCTCTCCTTCTGGAGGAAGGCGTTGATGCTCCTGAGGTCCAAGATAGGGCGTAGGCCCCCCTTTGCCCTTCTTGGGAACCAGAAAGTAGTGGGAATAGGAACCACGACCTACTTCTGGACCAGGAACACGATCGACGGCCCCTTTGGCCAAGAGGGCCGTAACTTCCTCCCACAGAAGACTCAAGTGATCCCCCGACATACGGTGGTACTGCGGTGGCATGGCTGGAGGGGTCGTCTCGAAGGGGAGGGAGTAGCCCAGTCGGACGATTTGCAGCACCCACCTGTCCAACGTGATGGAACGCCAGTGGAGCAGGTGATGGCGAACTCTGCCTCCCACTGGCGTGGAATGGGCCTGAAAGCTCGGACTAGGAGGGCTTTGAGGCGGATGCTGCCGGGGTGGATGTGGACTGACCGGCACGTTGTCCCCCCGGTACTGCCTCGGCGGAATCCACGTCCGCGACCGCGTGCAGGTTGGTTCTGCAGCCGGTGGCTAGGCAGACGTGAGGGGGCGCCCCTTCCTTGGCCACGAAAGGCGGAAGTTTGCGGTCGCAGGGCCAAGAGGCCCAAGGACTTGGCCGTAGCCTGGGAGTCCTTGAAGCGCACCAGCGCACTATCCGCCTTCTCGCCAAAAAGGCGAGTGCCATCAAAAGGCATATCCATGAGGGTGCTCTGAACATCCCCTGAGAAAGACGTGGACCGCAGCCAGGCGTGGCGGCGGAGCGCCACTGTGGTTGACATCGCCCTACCCAGCGAGTACGTAGTGTCTAGTCCACATCGTATAGCATGTCGCGCTGCATCTCGCCCGTCGGCAAGAGCCTGGGCGAGCCGTGTCCGGGCCTCCTCCGAACACTGGGGCAGCACGTCCTCCACCGTATCCCACAGAAAGTGAGAGTAACGGTCCAAGAGGCAAGCGGTGTTCAAGGACCGCAGTCCCAAACTAAGGGAAGAGAACAGCTTCTTACCAAACTGTTCCAGCCTCTTGGTTTCCCGATCCGGAGGAGCGGACGGGAAGGAGGACTGGGAAGTAGAGGCCTGGATAACCAGACTCTCGGGCGTGGGGTGTTGGGACAGAAAACTGGGGTCGCCCGGTGCAGGGCGGTGGCGCCGGGCCACGTTCCGATCCACAGGAGGTACTGTGGAGGGCTTGGACCAGGTGCCCTTCAGAACGTCCACTTGTGCCTCATTGAACTGCAGCAGAGGCTCCGAGGAGCTTGCTGACGGTTGAAGCACTTCAGTGAGGAGGTTAGTCCTCACAGCCACAGCAGGCAACTTCAGCCCAAGGGCTTCGGCCGACTTGCGCAGCACCACGGAAAATGCAGCACATTCCTCCGAAGCCACAGTCGGAGGAGAGATGAACCCAGTGTCCGGGGAGGTGTTCAGACCACTAGCATCCCCCAGCTCATCTGCCCAGTCCTGTGATAAGTTTGCCTGCCGGGCCATAGGTTCCTCAGACCCCTCCCAGTCGCCCCCGTCATCCGAGTCCTGATAAACAGGGGAAATAACCGGAGCCGGACGGTAGATGAAATGGTCATCCATCGGCGTCGGATGCGGTGCCGGATGGTGCCGCATCGGCGCCGGGCCCGGACCGGGGCTGAACCAGGGAACGGCGTCGTCTGGAGACGGTGCCGGAGGTAGAACCGGTGCCGACAGAGATCCAGGCCTGGATCCCTCGGGGACCTGCGGCGTCGGGACCGAAGTTGACGACGGCGCCAGGGCCGGAGCCACCGGCTTGCTAGGCCGCCCAGTCGAGCCCGAAGGCGTGCCGGCAGGCGTCGACGGCGGAGGCAGGCCCCTCATGGCCGAGAGGAAGGCACTGATCTCCGCCGGAGTCACGTCAGTCCCAGGGACCGGCGGGTATGAGGACAGACGCGGCTCCTGCGGCTCCGACGGAGCCGCGGGGGTGGCACCACCCTGACCCTCGACCGAGTGGCGCGACCGGCGAGGGGAGTCCGAAGAGCGGTGTCGTCTCTTGGACTTCTTACCGTGCTTCGACTTACCCGAAGACTTTGAACCCGACGAGTGATGATGGTGGCTGCAGCTTCGCGACCGGTCCTTCAACCTCCTCCTGGACCGGGACCTTGAACGGCGCGGAGCCGAGTGTCGGAGCTCGAGAAGCTTGCGGGACAGCTCCCGCCTAGCCTTCGAGGTCAAGGCCTGGCATCGAGGCACGACTCCACATCGTGGTCGGCCCCCAGGCAGTAAAGGCACCGGCGATGGTGGTCCGTTACCGACATCAGTCGGTGACAGGAGTCACAGGCTTTAAAACCAGGCGTCCAAAAAGGTTTAGTCAAAAAGTGACTAAAGGGGTAAGCTCTTCCCGGATCGGCGCTGTCTGGCGCGGAAAAAAGAAGAACTGACGTCAGCGCGCGAGGGCGGCGTCTAAGTACTCTGACTACGTCATTCCGGCGCACGACGCCGATGACGGACGCAGAGCCGCAGACGACGCCAAGCGACGCGCAAGGAGTATTGCTGACGAAAAATCTTTCCGGATCCAGCCTGACGCCTGGGGATATTCTAAGGTGAGGAATCTAACTAACGTGTTTCTTTCAGATATACTCCTTCGCTAGAAGTATTAATTATCCATATTTGATCTATATCAATGTCTGGTATAAATGTAGTCTCCCTTAATGTTAGGGGTTTATATCATCCGGGTAAGAGAACCAAGATTTTAGATTACTGTAAGAGTTTATTTGGTGAAGTGGTTTTGCTTCAAGAGACTGAGATAGGCTTGAAAGATGCTCTTCTTGTGGGGAAAGACTGCGTACTAGATGCTACATGCTCTGAGTCTTCTGGGAAGAAAATTGTGTTATTACTCTTATCGCTAAGAGAGCTGGTTTATCTATAGTTGCAGCTGAACATTACACCAACAGGCAATGGTTACTTCATCTGACTAATGGTTCGGATGACCTATATGTTATTAATATCTATGCTCCAAATATATATGACCCACATTTTTAGTGCTCAGTTAATAAGAAACTTACAGACATTCCAAAAAATTCAATAACAATTGTTGGGGGTGATTTTAATCTGCCTTTTGATCCGATTTTGGACAGACACTTTGCTTTTACATTTCGGCCCCCAAGGGCACATAAACAGTTGCTTAATATGTGTTTGTCACATTATCTTTTGGATGCTTGGAGATTGCACAACCCTACAGTTAGTGACTTCACTTTTTTCTCTTCTGCTCATTCTAGCTTTTCGCGTATTGTTTATCTTCTGGTTGATGCTTCTCTTTTAAAACATACTATAAGCGTCGCAATTCATCTAATAGTTATTTCTGACCTACTGCAGTCTCGTTAACCATAATTAATCTTACTGATACTAAAGGACCCCGTAATTTGCGTCTGAATTTAAGGGAACTTAATGACGAGATTTTTCATTTTTTCAAAGACAACTAATTATCAGTGAACTCTCTAATAATAGTACGGGATGCATTTAAGTGTACTATATTTATTTTTTTATTTATGTATTCAATGTTTTCTTTAGCGCGCACTAGACCCAGAGATTGGGTGTCAGCGCGCTTTACATTTCAAATCACCTTTGATATCAGCAAATATCCAATTCTTACACGTCTATGTATTAACTCACATTAGCATATATTTATCCATACACAAGACAGATATAATGCGGAATAATAGAGATCAAATAGATTACAATCAAGATTGTCGTGTCGTACTTAATTTTAAGATAATATCATTCCTCAAATCTTCTATATCCAAGCTGGTTATAGTATTGGTATGTTAAAAGACATTGTTCGTTATGGGAGAAATGTACCCAACAGAAAAGACGTCTCCTTTTTGAATCGTGGAGCATATGTGATTCTTCTGATATTCGGTGGGAGCGAATTCCAAATCCTTGGTATAGCTCCAATGAACACTCTATCGTAAGCTTTTTTCTTACGGAACAATGCTGGTTTCAGTCGAAAATCCTCTGATCCTCTCGAGGGTCTAGTGCCTCCTGGCAGCGTAATTTTATGGGCTAGGTAATGTGGAGTTTTGTGGTGTATTGCCTTGTGTGTCATGAATGCAATTTTTAGTTCTATTCTTGCCTCGTATGGTAGCCAGTTGAGCGCTTTCAGATGTGGAGAGATGTGGTCGTATTTTTTTGTTCCCGTTATAAGTCCCATTATAAGTCTGGTTGCTGCAGTGAGACAAGCTTTTAGGAGAGATATAAGTCACATTATTAAAAAAATGGCCTAAACGAATAGTGAGATTAAGAAATCTCTTCAATCTTTAGAGGAAGATATTTAGCAGAAAAAAGAATTATATAGACATACTAATGACAAATCTCTCTTGCAAGATATCAAACATTTAAAATACTCTTAATTCTATAATTACTAAAAGAGCTTATAATGGAGTACAAGCTCAAAAATCTCGTCAATTATTACTACGGAAACGAGCTGGTAAGTTGTTAGCTGCTACCCATAAATACCAGAATACTATTTAGATTTCTCACATTACTGTTAAAACCGGGTCGAGAAAGTTTCATACCCAAGAAATGTTGGAGTTTTTCGAGAATTTTATGAAAATGTATATACCCCTCAAAGTCAATGTACTACACTTAATTGCCAGCAGTTTCTTAGCTCTCTTCCTACTACTACTTTGAATGATGATATGATCGAGTTTGGTAAGCCAATAGAGATTGTTGCGATCATTCAAGGTATTACGAATACTCGATCCGGGAAAGCTGCCGGACCGGACGGTTTTCCCATTGCCTTTTATAAAACATTTACTGCTTCCATAATTAAATACTTTAAAAAGATTTTTGACAATTATGTTTTGTCTGGCAAGGTTTCAGGTACAGCCGCTGAAGCTACTATTGTATTCATACCAAAAGAAGGTAAGGATCATTCTGATCGAAAAAACCTCCGTCCCATATCCTTCATAAATATGGAAGCAAACATTTTTGCAAACATTTTAGCAAATCGTCTAGAGGGTTCCATTCTTAATCTCATTCATGATTCCCAAACAGGTTTTGTCAAGGGTAGCCTTGCTCGAGACAATGTTCGTACATTCAGTTTAATTTAAAAGGCAAAACTTTCCTCATTCTCATCGGCCGCGATTGCCCTTGATGCCGAAAAGGCATTCAACAAGGTATCTTGGCCTTTTTTATAATCCGTTTTAGAATATCATAATCTTGGTAGCTCTTTTATTAATATGGTTATGGCTCTCTATGCGCAACCGAGGACCAATATTCGGATTAATGGCACAATGTCCTCCTTTTTTAATCTTCGCCAAGGCACTAGACATGGGTGCCCACTTTCACCCCTTCTTTTTCTTTTATCTATTGACCCACTTCTCCACTTACGGAATCTTTACCCTGACATTAAAGGATTCCAATTTGTATCAAATACAATCAAAACAGCTGCTTATGCTGATGACATTCTTATTTTCTCAGAAGATATTGAATCAACGTTGCCCTCTATTTCTAATCTTATTCGTGTCTTTTCGGTCATTTCTGGCTACACTCTTAAAAAAGAGAAAACAGAATTACCTTTTTTGAAATCTTTGTGTCCTTGTCACTTGGGGGATTTAGGTTTTAAATGGCAATCTACACGCATTAAATATTTGGGGATCTGGTTCTGTAAAAATCTTAGAGATACTATGACCTATAATGAATCCCATATAATAAAAAAGTTAAGGATCTTTTATCCTCTTGATATCCTTAATATATTTCTTGGTGGGGTAGCTTACAAACTGTTAAAATGATGATAACTCCAATCATTAATTTTGTATCCTCTACGTTACCTATAAAACGTTTTTCTTCTTTCTTTCATGAGATTAACGTAATCACTTCAGGATTGTTATGGAATGATAAGACAGCTAGAATTGCTTACAAATATCTTAGGAAACACACTATTTTGGGATGAAACCTCCCAGATAAAAATCTATACCAGATTTCTTTCTTAGCGGCTCAGGGAGCAATTTGGTTTTCACCAGTATCCCAACATATACCTCCATGGACTTATATAGAACGAGGTTTGTGTGCTCCTTTTTCTACTATATCTCTGCTTACTGCTTCACAAATTACATTATAACGCTTTCAGCATATTATATGAGATACGGTTAATGAGTTGAAATACACTGATCGGAAAGTTTTGAATCCTATTCATAAGTCAAGATGGACATCTTTATGGTCTAATCCTAAACTTGTTACTGACACTGAACCCAACATTGCTCTCTCATCAGTCTGGTGAAAGACCTTTATGATACTAATCATGATCCTCTTCCTTTCTCCTTCTTAGCCGAAAAACATAATCTTAAATTATTAAGATGATGTTTTTCGGCTAAGATTTTTATACTTTTTTAAAATTAAAAGTAAAACTTTCTAATATACCCCTCTCTACTGAATCGGTCACTGTTTCACTGCTTTCTATATGGGCACATTCAGGCCATACCACTTCTAAGATTTATACATTTTTATCTGCTCCTCTATCTTCACAATCCACAACTACTTCTGTTAAATTGTCGCACCATTTTGAGGATTACTTTTTTAAACATATTTCACAGGATACCTGGCAACTGATAGGGAAATTATCTTTACGTAATAAAATGGCTCCTTCACTGATTCGATCTAAGTTCTTTACTATGAATCTTTTACACTGGACTACCGCTGGTTTGCACAACTTGAAATTAAGAGAGAGTAACCTTTGTCGAAATTGTAACTCAGCACCAGGCTCTCATAAACATATGTTCTTTGAATGTTCGCTATTAGACTCCTTTTGGGGCCTGATTCAAAAACATCTATCATTAATCCTTAATACAACTATACCTCTCTCTGTACCTGATTTTGCTGGGTCCATGGGCTATAGATTCCCCTTTACCTCTTGGTAGTATAGATTTGGAGCTCTTAGATTTGCTCTTATCCAATGCAGTCAAAATTATTCTAACTGAATGGAAATATTTCCATCTCCTTTGTTACCTGGTAGGCGTGGGTGTCATACCTTTGTTGAGCTCATACTTTTGTTGAAAAGAAACGCTATTCACCCTCAATTGCTAGTAGTGTATGGCGGTCTTTTGATAATTATATGGATTTGTCTTCTCAGGGGTTTTATAGCTCAATATCCTTTTGAATCCATTTCTTAATTTATTGTCCATAGGTGTAACAGATGTCCCTTCCCAACATCTCATCCGTCTTCCTTCCCTCTAATATCCTTTCCTCTTTCTCTCCCCTTCTTTCACTTCATTCCCCCGCTGATTTATTCTATTTCCCAAGCAATACAAATTCACACATGACTTTGCTGGAATATATGTTCCATCTGTCCCATTTTTCTAGGTTTATACTCAATATTTGAAGAATTTGTAGTACTTGTTATCTGTCACAACATTTATCTGATCACTTGTATATTATAACTTTGATATCTTTGTATCCCAGTCCCGATGCTCTTTGTTAAGAAGCCGTTTTTAATTTTTTCCATATTATATATTTGCTTCAGATTTTTATGAATTGCTGCTGTATTACGAATGTATTTCTTTTTAACTAAAGTAATAAAGATATTTGAACAAAAAATACATTTCAAATGTGTTTGACTAATACGAGTTTGTGAGTCAAGTGTGTTACAGGTAAGTCAAGTAAATATTTCAATACACTAGGTCTAGCCACATTTTTAGATTTTTCGAGACCTGACTGATAGAATGAAAGGCTTATAAACCTGGTTAACTGGGAACAGCCTTTGGGGCGTGGCCAAGCGACATGGCCGACAGGACGTGAGCCTCTTCATCTCTACGTCCGACCGCCTGAACATCCTATAATCATCCTGGTTGCCCCGTTGGAAACCCGACGCTCCGATCGGGAAAAGATTGCTGGTGATCCCCTGCGACCGTGGAATCGACTTAGGGCGCGCTGCGAGCCGGTTTAACGGGTAGCGTGAAAGTGCATAGTGCAGATCGGGCCTACGGACAATGCCCTTCTGGGACCGGAACTCTGCTGAGGCTCTACGGCCTTCGGTGGAGTGGAGTCTTGGCTTCTTGTGGTGCCCCCTCCTTGTGCCTTTGACCCCTGGGCAGCCACCGGGTGGCCGGTTGCTGCTGTATTTGCTAAGTGGGATGGGTATGCCCAGACGTGGGTCTCGTGCTCACTACGCCACTGGAGTCAAGCTATCCTGGCTGATGATGGCTGATAGCTAGAAACCGGTCCTAGGATGCTTGATTCCGGTCCAGGGAAGACATGGCTTGGCAGTTCGGGCTGGACTGTTCCCATGAGGCACAGGGTCAAGACAGATTTGCATATGGCCATGTCTGAACTGGGGTGGCGTAGTGGGCATAAGAACGATGGATTTAACCCAGATCTCTTGACTGGGGGAGAATGTCTGCATTGTCAGCATTCCGTCCATCATTTGTTTGTTGTAACGCTGTATTTGCTGTCAGATGCCTGGGCGTGGAGGGCGGTGATCCTGCTGCAGACCGTGTGATCCACCAAAGACGCCTGCTATTGACGTCCAGGACTGATTGGCGGTGGAGCGGCGTGTGGAGGCCTGATCACCCGACGGACATTGGTGAGTGGGCCTGAGGTGGGCGCGTCTCCCCCGGTCAGGGTCTGGGAAGTGGAGAGGTCTGCTGCGGTCCTGGTCGGGGTGCGGGTGGGTCGCGTACATGCTTGGTGCCCCCCCAGGCTGCGGGACTTGTACGGGGGCCGTGGGCTCCAGAGGTGGTGTATGCGCAGGGGGTCACTGTTCATCGGGCCCCCGTGGCTATAATCCTGGGCAGAATTGGACTACCGGGGCTGTGGCCCTGTACCTTGGTGCATCGCTCCTGCAGTGGTGCCCTTGGTGAGCTTGTGGGGACCACATGGACTTGGCTGGAGGCACCTGAGGGCGAGCACAACTAGGAGTGGTCCTGGGGCTGAATTGTTGGCTTAACTGCATGGCCTAGTACCTGGCAAGCTGCCTGTGTGAACAAACGATCCCTTGCTGCAGTCCTGCTGGTCTGGGGTCGTTGTACATGTGGGCCTTCTGGGGCAGGTTTGGCTCCAGCCCTTGCCTGCTGCTGTGGGGGAGAGGAGCAGTGTTTGCCATCCTGCTGCATCAGGGATATTTGTGCGTCGGGCGGGTCCCTATGCTTTGATACACTTACTGGCCTGGCTCAATAGTGGACTCTCTCTGGGGAGGACCTTTGGCACGCAGTTTGCACGGGTGGGCGCGACCCGAGCACGCAACGGAGTTCGCAATGGGCAAAGACAAAGCCCAGAAGCCCACCGGACCTAACACCATCACGCAGTATACTACCCCTAGGCACCCCCCAGCGGCTGACCAGACAGACAGAAGGGGTGGGAAGGGACCCGGGGGGGCGGGTGAGGGGAGCCCAGAGCCCACCAGGGTGGAACTCATGGCAGCCATCCAGGGCTCTAGGAAGGCACTTGAGGACAGAATAGATACTGTCTCTGTGGATTTGAACCTTCTACGAGTCGATATCCGTAAGGTGGCTGACAAAGTCATGAGCATTGAGGTGGATATATCAGAACTGAAAGGTGAGGTGGTAACCCTAAAGCAGCAAGTGGCGTAGATGACCGTGGCCACGATGGTCTTGAAGGGTCCTGCCGAAGAGGCGGAGGGGAGGGCAAGGCGCAGTAATAGCCGAGTGCTGGGCATACAGGAGAGAGTGGAACAAGGAGCTGAGCAGTTTCTGGAGAGATGGATTCGCACCAAACTGTGCACCGAGGGACTGTAGGACGTGTTTGTGATAGAGAGAGCGCATAGAGCCCTCGTCCCTCCCCCGTCTCTGGGGGCGCAGCCTTGAGCTAGCATAGCTAAAATGTTCAAATATCGGGATAGAGACTGCATCATGAGGGCGGCAAGGGAACACCAGAACCTCCAGTATGAAAATAATAAAGTGGCTATCTACTGTAGTGAGTTCTCTCTGAATACGTACAGGCATTGTTAAGTTAGCATAACCACGTTAGATGTTAGAAAGCCATCTTTTTGCTTTTGCACACGACACTGCGTTTACATGTTATTTCTTAAAACAAACTGCTGTCTCGAGACTTGCTTCACACAAGAGCAATCTGTTGTTACCATCCCAAGCTCTGCGCAGCGACCTTGGTCTGCACACGATGTGACAAATAGTCTGGATAATTACACAATGCATGTTTTTCACTCTAGGTTGATCGGCCCACTATTTAGCCATAACACACGCGCAGCTGCAAATGCCTGAAAATTAGTGCTTTTAGTATCACAGACATCATGTTTATTATTCAGACCGAAGACGAGCCTTCCTGCGAGAAGACTCCTGATGCTCCTGTGATGTGATTTCACTAAGCTGATCTTTGAGGTATGGGGTCCCCTATTCAAGCCTAAGAGACCTTCTATTAGCATAATAATAATATTAGCTTCTTAGTAAAGGGAAGGTGGTAGTATCCACTGTCATTATAATATGATCACCCCTTTTATATTCTATGGTATTGTAACTATGTTGCTGGTTTTGATATTAATCATTTGTCTGCTTGTATTAGCCAAAGTACTGCATCTTAGGACACGTGGTCTATAAAAATAAACCCCTTTTATTTACAACGTGTCTCTGTTGATTATTGTTGTGGACTGATGTGAGAATAATATACGAACAGGTATTTCCGATTCCCACCATTCCGGAGTATGTACTGAGTCGCTTGTTCTGGGTTGTCTATTCATTGGGACCGCCGAGCTAAACCTCAGATAACGAATGGGACACTTATGCTAGCCGGATACTGGGTTCTGGGTTCTGAGGTGAGTTTCTGGTACACCACAATTCACTGAGGTCCTGGGGTTCTTCGCATAGTTCTGTGTATCAGCAGAATCCCTGCAACATGGCGCACCTAACGTTTGGTCTATGAGTTGAAACGCCTTAGTAGTGCTTACATTTAGTCCACAGCACCCTCATTCTTGTTTCCGGATAACAAGTCTGACGGATTTAAACCTACCTAGTTCTATTGATATAGGTTCCTTCAAGCTTGATCATTAAAAAGGTTATTGAACCCTTGTGCTACTGAATACTTGAAGTATAGCTTGTCCTTATGGCAGTAGACATTGCGGCGCACAGCCGTGCAGCTCTGAAACGTCATTTGACGCAGTATGGGGTGCCGGACACGGGCATGGACGTCATCTTTGTGGTGGGAGCCGATGCGGCTCACCCGTTTGAGTTGTTCTATTCCTGGGTGACGATTCCGGCAGTCAGTGGGGATGACGATACCTTTCATTCTTACACTGCTACTGCCGTGCCTGCTAACTATGCGCCGTATAGGACACAGGAGATACCAATATCTGCTTGGCAACATCAGATTTGGTTTAATGGCGCCCTCCCCCATGTGGTTATACCGCCGAGAATGGGCCCTTTATCAATTGCAGGGGCCACTTGGCCGGTACTAGCCGGATTTACGCCTCATCCCCGTTACCTCACGGTGACGGTGGCTGAATTGCGTGTACTACACACTGCCCTTATATCAGTATATAGGGCGTTGGTGCAGTATGTGTCGCGCACTGTACAGGCGGGGGCGCCTGTTAGTGCGGGACAACCTAGTGATCGTCACGCGGTGGTCATTAGTCCTGTTATGGTCAATTCTGTTGTGGGCAAGCGCCCCCTCACAAGGGATGATTATCCTTTTTGGCTTGCTGAAAAATTTGACCAAATAGAGGCGGTTTATCCGCATACAACTCCTGTGGAAAAACACAGGATCCTCACCATTAGTTTGCCTAAAGACTTAGTTCCCCATATAGATGATTGTGTATCCTGGGGTAAGATTTTTGCTGCGACGTACGCGCAGTGCTTCGGCACTCCGTCTATGTTACAGCTGCCCTCCATAATTAAACAGGTTCAAGAGGACCATGGAGCGGAGTCTGCGATAGAATTGGGGATGCGGCTCCTCGGAGATTTTGGCCTGGTGGCTACCATGATAATGGGAAACCTTAAGGGTGATGCGTTGCACTTTCAGGTTCGTAATGAACTGAAGAAAGTTGCTGAAGAGGACAAGCCGCAGGAATTTGCAAAAATAATTTCAGAAGCATATCGTGATTTGGGTCGTAGCTCTTTAGGAGTTAAGCCTGTGATCAAAAATCCCGATTCTAAGCAGCAGGGTAAGGCAGAAACTTCTGGTAAGGATGGTCGGCCAATTTTTCCAAAACAACCTTGGCGGACTAAACAACAGGGAAAGCAGCAGCAGAAACAGGGCTCTCGGCCTGCCTCTCCCGTACAGTCAAGTAGTGAACGCACTTATGATCTGCGAGATCGTGCTACTATTAAGTCTCCTGATAGATTTCAGGTTTCTGAACCGCGCTCTCCTCGTTCTTCACAGGAAACATCGGCTACACAGTCTGGTGGCGGAGGCGGTGGCAAAGGTCGGGGTGCTCCACAACAGCGTGACCAACCCCGACAGACTGAGGGTAAAGGCAAGCAGGACGAGTTTGCTCGACAAAGACCCCCGTTTCAGAAGAAGAAAGTGGCGGCTCTGACGGCAAAATATGCCTCAGATAGTGCGGACACAGCTTCAGAACCGGACATGGGCGCTGACGCTGCTGGACAGCGCGGCAGAAATTACCATAGTCCGTCAAGCTCTGCGTCCATTTCTGGCGGCGACAGCAACTGATGTATTGGTTACTGTTGAGACAGCTGACACCAGAGTGGCTCCCCCTGATAGACTTTATGAAATAGTCTTATTACTAGAGGGTGACATACAACGTACTATAAAAGGGATTTTTTGGGATAATCTGACCACCACCTATGATATCCTCCTAGCGGAGGCAGATTGGCCCCCAGCCTTCCTTTTGGAAGCTCCTAGAGGGGAGGAGAAAATCCTCCCGTCCTTTGCGCACACGGTGCCTAAGGACCAAGCTGTAATGTACGCTGGTGAGTGGGCGCTGGCGCTTGCGCCAGCGGTATATCGTACTCAAGTGGGTTGGGACCGATTGTCCCCCTGCCATGAGATTCCATTGCGGTCTATGCCCCAGCCTCAGCCCCAATATCCCATGCGCCGTGAAGCTAGACCTCACGTCGCGGCGATCCTTGAACAATTGGAATATCAGGGTGTAATTGAAACTTGTGTGTCCCCTATGAATAACCCTTTATTCACTGTAACGAAGCCTGACGGCTCGTACCGTTTAGTTTTGGATTACCGGCACCTAAACTCCCATTGCCGGACCTGCGCGGTACAAAATACACATAGCTCGGCTCTAGTCGACAGTCTCGTGCGTAAACGGTTTAAAACGACACTTGACATTTCCAATGGCTTTTTTAGCCATAACCTGTCCACACTGAGTAGCCAGTGGACAGCGTTTACATCGGGCGGAAAACAAAAACAGTTTACGAGATTAGCCATGGGCTACAAAAATAGCCCTGGCGTCTTTTCCGCTCGCGTGGTTTCACTCTTAGAAAGAATAGACCCCGAGGCATACTCCTATGTTGACGATATCTACCTCACGGATGACGAGCTGTTGCCGCATCTGTCTCGAGTCGACAATATTGTAGTGAGTTTTGCGGACTATGGCTACAAGTTCAATTTTGCGAAGTCTCACATCGCGGAATATACAGTGTTGTTTTTGGGCTACGAGCTCAATAATGAAGGTAAGGGGTTAGCTCCCCACTTTCTGGAGAAGTGCGCAGGCTTGAGTGCGCCAACGACACTAAAGAAATTACAATCTCTGCTGGGCTTTCTGAATTTCGGCCGTACGTACATTCCTGATTATGCCCAGCGTATCAAACCGCTTTACGCCTTGGTAAAACCCACATTTTCGAAGTCTAGCTGGCAGCTGGAACATTCTAAAATTTTACAGTCTTTACAGGCTGACCTTCTTGCTTCACAATATTTGCTGACACGTGATAACCGCACCAACCTGGTAATAAGAATAGTGCCAGGCGCCGTGGGTTTCACGTATTTGACGTTTAATGAGGGCGATACAGTCCCCATTGCGTACAAATCCCACTTGTACACCTCTGCTGAATTACGTTTTTCCGCAGTCGAAAAAGTTCTGACTGCTGTACAGATGGCGATCCTTAAAGAACGCGCACTGTCACATGGGAAACAGATTCTGGTTGTAACACCCTATCCTGCCTTAGAAGCGGTGACAAAGGCAAGTGTACCTAATTCTAAAGCTTTGCATCCTCGGTGGATACAATGGGCCACAACACTGACGTCGCCAGACGTCACCTACATCTTTGATGCCTCATTACAGACTCAAGAGTTCTTGCAGTATGAATTCGTTCATCCGGCTCCTCTGTCTTTGCGCCCGCTCGAAGAATACCATTGTGTCATATACACTGACGGGTCTGCGCAGCCCGCAATTGGATCAAAGCACGCCTACTCAGCGGCTTGCGCAATTGTCGTAGGTACTTTCGTAAATGGTGAATTCCAATCTGATGCAGTGCATACGCAGTCATTGGGCGATTGTACCGCGCAATTGGCGGAGCTTCGGGCTCTAGTGCTTGCACTGGAGTTTGCTGATCCCCGAGTCACTACTCTAATTGTGAGTGATTCTTTCTACTGTGTCCAGTCCTATAATGACAATTTACACTTCTGGTCTCAGAATGACTATCGAGACACAAAAGGTGGCACAATTAAGCATAAAACGCTTTGGGTTCGAGTGGCAGACTTTAAAGAACGTCTCCCTCTCGTGAATGTTATTCACACTCTTGGTCACCAGCGACTTGGTGTCCATGCTGTCGGTAACAGCTTGGCTGACGAGGCAGCAAAAACAGCAGTGGCTACATACTTAGTGGCAGCAGTTACCAGATCAAAGAGTAAGATTGATGATGACATCTTGGCAGCTATTGCTGCTACAGAAAAGGGAGGCGATTACCCGAAGGGTTTTCCTTCTCGTTACATTTACCATTTAAGTCCTGATAATGTCCCATTAGTGAGGATTAATGACGTTGGTGACAGAATTATTCCCAACGCGGACTGCAGACCCGCACTGATTCTGGCTGCTCATGAGGGGTTGGCGTCTGCCCACGCCGGAGTGTCAGCCACAATATCTCTGCTACAACAACGTTACTGGTGGTTTGGTTTATATAAACAAGCGCGCGCTTATGTTCTTGATTGTGACATTTGCCAACAGATTAAACCTTCTACTGTTGCGCGCCCATCACAAACACAGTTGTACATATCCAATAAACCATTTGGTTGTGTTTATTTGGATCACTGCGGTCCTTTTTCTTCTGATACTGCGTACAAGTACATCTTGGTTGCAGTGGATTCGTGCACACGTTTTCTGTGGGTATGGCCACAAAGGAGTGCTGACTCGCGGACTGTCATCAGAGATTTGCGTGTCTTTGTGGGAACTTTTGCGTGTGGTACCTTCCATTCTGATCAGGGCCCTGCGTTCGCCTCTAAGGCTTACAAGGAGGCTATGAGAAATTTGGGGGTCCTAGTCAAATTTTCGTCCCCCTACCGACCTGAGGGTAATAGTGTGGTGGAGCGAATGAACCGTGACTTAAAGCAATCATTGACAGCCCGTGTTTTAGGCACAGGCCGGAACTGGCTAGCCCATTTGTATGACGTCCAACGTGCACTTAATAATCTCCCTAGAAGGTCTCTGGGTGGGCGGACCCCGTACATGATGCTCTTCGGAATCAGAATGTTTGTACCAGACCTTGATGGTCTAGACATGGCGGCGTCGACCGCACCCTTTGACGTAGATGATCACTGTGCTGTTTTACAGACTCTACAAGAAGCCAGAGACACTCTATCGAAGGAACACTTGCCCTCCACATCTGAAGTTGAAGTTCAGGTTCCGGTAGTCGGCTGGCTACCCCGAGTTGGAGATCTGGTCCGTGAGAAGGTGGAGAACAAGAAGGAGTTCGGCCCCTCTTATCGTGCACCAGTTCCAGTGCTTGGAGTGCAGGGTACAAGAACAGTCATTTTACCTCCACTTCCTGGTCGCAAAGAAAACAGGTACATCTCTATTGACAATGTCAAACTTCAGCGAGTGGCCGATACTTCTTAGCATGACTCCAGCAGTTTCATGCCAGACGATGCAAAGAAATTCAATGTTGACTCTTGCTTCTAACACCTTGCCTGATGTTGCCATCGAGATGCAATCGGTTACTGATCCCTTGTTGATACCATCGGCTGGTGGTTTGCCCGAAGAAACTGAGTATGCTTATCCTACACGTGGTCCCTCGCCTGTTTTACAATCTACGGCACTTGGCCAGTCCCGTTTCTCCTTTGACACTAACTCATTGCCCTCAAGCCCCCCATCGAACATTGCAGTTTTTTTCAGCTGGTTTAAGAGACATTTTTTGATTGCCCCTTGGACATACATTTGGCTGTTGCTTTTCAGTGTTTTTTTGTTTATGTCCATTGGATTCGTGATAGTTTTTTTCCGTCTTGTGGATGGCCACTATCTGAGTGAGAGATCGACAATTAGACTTATCAATGGAACTTTGGCCCCCCACTCCTCGTCCCACATCATGAAGAGGGACCAGACTTTTGTGAATATTACTGCCTGGCCCGTCTTGGATGGAATCGCATGGGATGCTGTTAAATTCCAAATTCATGGGCCTACAGAGGTCATTAATGTACCTAATGTATTTCGTGTTTCTATGGGTGATGTGGTTAGGCAGAACATACGTTCTGATGATTGGGATGTACACGCCATTGAGTCACTGTTTTCTGATTTGAAATATTATGCCGCTTTTGATGCTGAAGATTTATACGAAAATGCGGCTAATTATGCGGAACAGTATTGTTTTCAACATTATGGCAATCATTTCCTGCATAAAGCAAATACATTTAGAAATTTTGTAAATTTTACCCAATGGGAACACTGTCCTACTCCCGAATTCGGAAGTTCACAAACACTAGTTAACAAGTATTCATATTTTACCGATTTCAGTGTTTCCAACCCGGCAGCGTTTTATTTTAAGGTGCTGCCTGAGTCTGCCGCAAAGGTTAGACTGACACACACAAAGTTACTTTATTCCAAGTCCTTTATGGACGAGTTGTCAATCAAAGGTTATGATGTATGGAAGGCTACTATTGATCTAAAGTCGGTTTGGGGTTCCAAGCCGTGGCAGGTACAGGGTACAGAGGCTTTACATCGTGCCTGTCTTATACCGAATCATATTTTATTTTTGAATTCATCCATCTTCCAAACCACCTGTTTTGGATTGGCTACTTCTAAACAATTAAAATCACCTTCTGTGCCGGATCTGGGCGCTTATCCCAATTGGGATAACCACACAGATCTGTCCCTTGCTGCTTTGCACTCCTTAGTTTCAAATACATCTTTCAATATTTCGAAAGTTAATAGTGAGGGTTGGTTAATTTGGCAAAGCAGTTCAGATATCTGTCAACGACGTTTTCTGGGACTGAAACCGGGGTATACTCAGGAACGCGTAGACCCTCGGTTTGAGTCGTCACATACTGTAACTACATACTCTGTGGGCAAGTTATGTCAATCTTGGCTGCGACATTCCACTTTGGTGTCTGTCAAAGTTCATTTATCACAATTACATGACAAAATAGATTTGAATGATTTTGTTAAGGGTCCTGTGGGTGGCAGAACCAAGAGGTGGGCGTATGCTATTTACAACGAAGTCTGGAAGTTGTCACAGATTGAGGCGGCTTCCAGATTGAGGGCTATTGACCAAGCCAACATGGAAAAGGTTTTAGCCGTTATAGATAACAGCATTAGCACTCTCTCTTCTAGGATTTATACATTAGATAATATTGTTTCATCAGTAGTTGATATTGTGCATGATGATATGTCTGTGTTATATCATGGTCAAAACCAGTTGCGTTCTGTTATGCAGTTTGCATGGACATTGCAGACTTTAAAGGCAGGGAGAGTCCCTTGGGACTATCTTAACACTACATCGTTATTCCTTCCCTTTAACCTTACTGACAAGCAGCGTTTTATGTCCATGAAGGATGCTACATATTCATTGTTACATATTGAAAAATTAGAACCATTGCCTTTTTCTGTAGCGGAGATCAATTCGGCTACGTGGTTAGTCCACGGATTGATAACTCTCCCTTTTGCGCTTTTTAAGTTTACGTCTTGTATGAAACATTATGCTTTGGGTAGATATGAACCGCTGGGCACCGCTTTCATACATGAGGTTTGGTCCCTCCCCTTTACGTATCGATGTACTAGGGACGGGACAGAGGTTTATTTGAAAGGCGAGGAATGTACCACGTCACCAGACCATTCCTTGGTATGTAGGCACATTCAATTACACGGCGCATGCAATGTACAAGCACCGAACTTAGCCTGCATCCTACGAGGTGTCCCAGTGCCTGTGATTACGCCTTCTTTCACACTGCTTGCTAACGGTAGTTATTTGATTTTGAATAGTGAAGCTTGCTGTGGGATGTTAGTGGGAATCCCGTATATAGTAACTGTCTCGCAGAAAGTGGTCTGCTGCAATAATGTTCTCTTTCCACCCCCGCATGGGCGGCTGGATGCTTCCATCTGGCCTTCGATTCCAACCTTGAAAGCAGAGTTCAACAAGTTGAGCAGAATAAGAGCCCTATTGTCCCAAAAAGAGGTGTCTTTGACTTCATCTCGTGAAACATTCGACCTTCACGTGGCTAATACGCGCACTGAGGTACAGGCGCTTCTGAATACTGACCTCCCCCTACATTTCGGCTCTTTGATCCAAACTATTTTCAATGCCTCGTCCACGACCGGCCTGGCTCATTTTTTTAAACTTGTGGGCTCGGGTCTCGTGACCTCTTTCCAAACTATTTTTGGTGTGGTTCCGGGATTTTTTCATTCACTTTTCTCGAGCATCTTTGGAGGTGTTCCGCTGCTTCTGGCACTAGTGGCGGGTGTGCTGCTTTTCCTTTTCATACTACGGAATGGCTGCTCCTTCTGTGCCACACGTGCACCTGTCCCGCCTGCATCTTCTTCGGGATAGGATGCTTGACTTTTATGGAACTCTGCCATTGGCGACCTTAAGCCTGGCATATGGATTATCTTTCCGGTATTGCTACTTCACCTGCGTGCAGCCTGTGCTTCACTGCCTGGATTGTCCCTTTGAATGGCCTTTGGATTTGTGCTTGACCAGCCTGGTGTCTCCGGTGCCGGATTTCGATCGACTAATGAGGCCCTTAGTGTCTCACGAGTTGACCTGTTCTGGTGTCCGGATGATGGCTTGCGGAGCAGCACATGGGATCCTGGGTAATTGGGACATCTCTACAGCTGCCTACAACTTCTTGGCTATGAGCTATTTGGAGGAACATTCCGGGTGCCCTCTGATCGTGCTGGAAGCTCCGCTGATTGAAGAACACGTGTGTTCCTTTTCGTTGATGGATTGGATGGCTGAGACTTTCGCTGGCCCTGCAAATGATTTTTTGTTGGAAGCGGTTGCCACATATGCTGCCTATACATTCATGGATTGACTGCACTGTCGTCCTTGGCGCCTGACGCTCCTGGACAGCACCCTGCCGCGGCATTTTTTTTTTTTTTTGCTTTCTCCCTGATGGTTGTTTTGAGTTTTTTTAATTGATTATATTTTTTTTTCGGACACCACAGTTTCCCCTTTTGCTTTTCAATTTTTTCGTTTCAGACTTTAACTCATTCTGAACCTTTGGATTGGTTACGCCTTGTTCTGCTCTGACGAAACTGAACTCTGCGTTCTCTCTTTTCTTGCCTACTAAATAGTGCTTCGATCAAGGGGGCGTGTAGTGAGTTCTCTCTGAATACGTACAGGCATTGTTAAGTTAGCATAACCACGTTAGATGTTAGAAAGCCATCTTTTTGCTTTTGCACACGACACTGCGTTTACATGTTATTTCTTAAAACAAACTGCTGTCTCGAGACTTGCTTCACACAAGAGCAATCTGTTGTTACCATCCCAAGCTCTGCGCAGCGACCTTGGTCTGCACACGATGTGACAAATAGTCTGGATTATTACACAATGCATGTTTTTCACTCTAGGTTGATCGGCCCACTATTTAGCCATAACACACGCGCAGCTGCAAATGCCTGAAAATTAGTGCTTTTAGTATCACAGACATCATGTTTATTATTCAGACCGAAGACGAGCCTTCCTGCGAGAAGACTCCTGATGCTCCTGTGATGTGATTTCACTAAGCTGATCTTTGAGGTATGGGGTCCCCTATTCAAGCCTAAGAGACCTTCTATTAGCATAATAATAATATTAGCTTCTTAGTAAAGGGAAGGTGGTAGTATCCACTGTCATTATAATATGATCACCCCTTTTATATTCTATGGTATTGTAACTATGTTGCTGGTTTTGATATTAATCATTTGTCTGCTTGTATTAGCCAAAGTACTGCATCTTAGGACACGTGGTCTATAAAAATAAACCCCTTTTATTTACAACGTGTCTCTGTTGATTATTGTTGTGGACTGATGTGAGAATAATATACGAACAGGTATTTCCGATTCCCACCATTCCTGAGTATGTACTGAGTCGCTTGTTCTGGGTTGTCTATTCATTGGGACCGCCGAGCTAAACCTCGGATAACGAATGGGACACTTATGCTAGCCGGATACTGGGTTCTGGGTTCTGAGGTGAGTTTCTGGTACACCACAATTCACTGAGGTCCTGGGGTTCTTCGCATAGTTCTGTGTATCAGCAGAATCCCTGCAACACTACCAGGATTAAACAAAGGCCTTCCAGGACCTTCGAAAATCCTTCCTAGGAGTGACACACTAGCTGCGGGAACTGAACATGCAATATATGATGCAATACATGGTCCTGTATCCTGCCAAGCTGAAGGTGATCTCGGGGGGGTAAAGCGCAATTCTTTGATTCCCAAGAGGATGTCTGGGAGTGGCTGGACATCCCTGGTGATGGGCTGCCGCCTGGAGAAAACGAGGGGTCAGAAGGAAAGATGTCCGAACAGGGCTCGCTGGCAGCAGCAGAATCGAGTGGAGTCGCAGAGTGCTCTGGAGATATCACAGCGGAGGATAACGGTGGACAATGATGGAACGCTGCAGTCAAATACCCTCATGGAGGGTGCTGTGGACATTGACTTTCTGGGAGCTGCTTCCGCTGATCATGATGCACAGGATCAGACTCTACAATTAACAATAGACACTGTGCCCAAGACTTTGTTGGAAGATCTTCCTGGGGGAGAAAGTGATTAAACATTGAATACAGGGCCCCAACGTTGCTCGCTGCACCAGGACGACTTCATAGAAGTGCGGTAACACTGTATGGTGTTGTCTGTTGCTGTGTGGAATGGCGAGTGGCCTGGGTGTGGGGGCGGCAGAACTGATACACTTGCATGCTTGAATGGACTCGTGTGGGACATTTCCCGGTTTATGTATATATGCAGGGTATGTACTCCGAAATCGCAGCAGTCAAGTTCAGTGGAGGGCGGGTAGACGGGATGAGACTTTTTTGTTGCCCTTTTGGGCTCAGCGGTATGCTGTGTATGTCCTGGCACGAGCGGCGGGTGAGCAGAATCGTCTGCGATGTTAGTCGACTATTGTCTGTGGGTGGGGGGTATTGTTTGATTAGTTGTTGTTGCGTTAACATACGTTGTGTTACGAAGAAGGGTGTGTCATTGCAGGAGAGTGATGAGTCCTGGCACATGGCCAGACAGTGTGTACGAGTGAATGACTATGGCGCGCCAGGTAAAGTTTCTTAGTTGGAATGTTAGGGGGTTGTGTACCTGCACTAAACGGTATAGAGTCCTTTCATTCCTTAAGCGACATAACATAACATTTGCATGCCAGCAAGAGACGCATCTGGATGATGCTGGGGCTGTACGTCTGGCAAAAAAATTGAGGGGTCAGGTGTTTCACTCGTCGTACGCTACTTATGCTAGGGGGGTCGCTGATTTCGGTGGCACCCGGTGCCCCTTTTACGCTTCAGTATACTGAAGCAGACATAGAAGGTCGCTATGTGTTATTAAGGGGCAAGCTGGATGGTAGAGACGTTAGCATTCCAAATGCTTATGACCCCAATATTGATGACCCAAACTTTTTTGTGGCCCAGCAGGATTTGATCACTGCAGAGTTGTACATCCCACTGCTATGGTTAGGAGACTTTAACTGTGTGCTGGACCCTGAGCTGGACAGATGTCCGCCCAGAAGGGGCACCAAGCTGCGTATGACCAAGCAGTTGCAGAGGCTGATGAGTGACCTGGGCCTCCGGGATGTTTGGAGAGATAACCACCGGACTCAGAAAATATTCACCTGTGTTACACCCACCCATAATACGCATAGTCAGTTAGACAGGGTGCTGACGACCGAGTACCCGCGTTTATGGCAGCATAGATTACTCATTTGGCACGTTTTCTGTCCGATCAAGCACCAGTGTACGGTTCGGTTCAGTGGGTGGCCGGGGAGCAGGGCCCCTGTAGCTGGCGGTTACCCGCCAATATCCTAGAAGACCAGGTTGGGAGAGAGGCAATCTCGAACGCACTGACAGAGTACTGCAAGTAATAGAGCCAATGAGTGGGGCGCGATGAAGGCGGCGGTCCGGGGGCAGCAATGGGATTCACGTATGGTGTTCTGAAACAATTGCAGTCCAAGCTGCGGGAAAGGGAGGAATCGGTGGCTGAGCTTCAGTCAGGGCCACAGGGGCAAGATGATACACATGAGCAAGAGCATGCAAGTTGGTGATACGTGGGATAGGCTGGACAAGAATATGCTTATGAAGTATTGACAATGGCTGCATGCGGAGGGAGACAAATCTGGCCGATTACTGGCATGGATATTGAGTAAGGAACATGCCCCCCACTAATTACTACTCTCCGCAGTCAGTCGGGTGAGCTGGTCTATACTCATGAAGATATGCTGGAGTGGTTTCTGCAACACCTACAGAAAGTGTACAGGGCTGACCCTTGGTCAGAGCTGACCTTTATATCCTTTTCTTGGAGGGTCTCAAGCTGGGGCAGCTGTCTGAAGAAGTTAGGGCGGAGCTGGATGCGCAGATTACGGAGGAGGAGGAGTTAGCGGAGGCATTAGCAGACATCCCTAGGGGCAAGGCCCCGGGGGACAACAGGCTGCCCATCGAGTATTACCAGGTATACTCAGCAAAGTTGGTTCAGCCATTGTTGCAGACCATTAATGAGGCATTTGATAGTGGAATATTGCCCCCTACAATGCGTGAGGGCGTGATTTGCATGAATCCGAAGCTGGGTGGGGATGTTCAGGACCCGGCGGCATACCAACCATTTACAAAGATCAACACAGACATTAAAATTCTATGCAAAGTGCTAGCCAAACGGCTGTGACCGCACATGGGCTACTTAGTTCAGGAGGATCAGTGCGGTTTTATAGCCGGCCATAGTAGGTCCATGAACATACGACGGTTGTTGCATATACTGCATGAGACGCAGATGGACCCTGAGGAGATGGCACTGGTCTCTATTGACCTTGAAAAAGCGTCTGACACGGTGGACTGGGGATATCTGTTGGAAATTCTCTGAAGATTGGGGATTGGACTATGCTTTTGTAGGTGGGTCAAAATATTATATACAAACCCCGCGGTACGTGTGCGGTTGGGCCAAACCAGGTCAGTGCAGTAGTTGCTGGGGCGAGGTTCGCGTGTCGCTGCTGCTGTTTGCTCTGGTCATTGAGCCTATGGAGGTATGGGCAAGACAGCATCTAGGTTGTTGGGGCATACAAATCGGTACGCACCTTATCTCGTTGTATGAGGATGACGCGATGTTCTAGGTTACGTCCCTGCGGGAGACTATAGCGAAATTGCTGCGGTTGATGGACCAATTTGCGGTATACTCGGGATTGAGCATCAATAGGCGAAAGTCCTTGGCATTCCTCCTGGCAGGACAGAGAGAGTAGGGCGGAGGAGCTGTCTAGACTGGGTGTGAGATGGGAGACGGATCACTTTAGATACCTGGGGGTGCAGGTGGCACACAGGGACGCTAAGTTACTTCAGCTGAATATAACATGGGTAGTTGAGTCACTGAGGCGCTCCGTGGACTTTTGGAACACGCAGCCACTGTCCCTAATGGGTAGAATAGCTGTGGCAAAGATGGTGATGTTGCCGCGATGTTTGTATGTCCTGCACAATGCGTTGAGCCTGATTCATGCAAAGGTGTTTTGACAGCTGAACTCCCTCCTGGTAACCCTGTTTTGAGTAGGGAAGCACTCCAGAGTAGCGCTGCAGGTGCTTTCGAAGCGGTATGAGGAGGGGGGGCTGGGGGTACCTAGGTTTGATCTCTATTATTAGGCGACGCACCTTCATCATGCTGTGCAATGGTTGGATGAGGGTGATAATTGGGAAAAGCGCTTACTTTGCGGTCGAGTGCAACCAGAGGACCTACCTGCGTTTTTGATGGAGGGTGCTGGGGTGAGTGTGGCTCTGCCATATATGGTCAGGAAAACGACTTTCCTATGGCAGAAAGTTGTGAAAAGAGTGTTGGGGCAGGCTCCCTTTCACCCGGAGTTGCCCATTTGGCAGTTAGTTCCAGTGCGAAGGATGGTGGAGAGTATGTCTTTCGAGGCATGGAGGGAGGGTGGCTGCATGGTTTTGGCAAACTTGTACATGAATGACACCGTCCTTACCTTTGAGCCGGCGTGCAAAGAGTTTGACTGGGGGCAGGAGCAATATCTTCAATACGCAGGCCTGGTGGAGCTGGCCAAAGTCACATGGCCCACTTACCTGGCCATGCCCCGGACCACTGAGACTCTAGACATATTGCTAATGTCTGGTGGTGGGGGTAGACTGGTGTCATTGTTGTATAAGGCCATGAGGGTGGATTCTGGGTCTCTAGCCCTTAGGGCATGGGATGTCTGGAATGAGGATCTGCAGGTGCCGTTGCAGGAGAAGGATTGGGTGAGGGCATGTACACTAACGCATAAGGTGTCTTGTAATGCCCGGCTGAAGCTACTGCACTATACCTTTCTACAGCAGGTGTATATGACCCCAGTGAGGCTCCACCGTATAGATGTCACCTGGTCACATGAATGCCCTAGATGTCACAGAGCCAACTCAGGGTTCATGAACCTGGCATGGGGATGCCCTGAAGTCCACCAGTATCGGCTTGCTGTAGTAGCAAGGCTCCGTGAAGGGGTGGGAATCTCACTAGAGGTTTCACCAGAACAGTGCCTCCTGGGGCTGGTACCGCAGCGCAAAAAAAGGAAAATGGCCAATAAGTTATTACAGCTAGCGTTGGTGTTGGCCAAATAGGGGGTGGCCATTTGCTGGATGGATGAGGGGCTCCATCGTTCGTGAGTTGGATGAGGGATGTGGGAGAGGAGTCTCTGGCGAAGGAACTGCATATGAAAGCCTGTCACAGGGATGAAAAGCTAGAGGAGGACATAGTAATCTGGAGGGACTTGTTAAACCCAACGGGGATTGGCAGTGAGCAGGATGGTGAGTCTGATAGTAGCAGTAGCACGTATACGTTGGTGCTTGTGACAACCCTAGTTGTGTTTAACGCTGGTTTTGCTGCTATGCCATGAAAGTGTAAAGTCGAATATGCTACTTACCAGTATGCATCTGTACTTGGCATGTAGGGCTGCTGACATTCATATCTGTGCATAGATCGCCGCCTAGTGTTGGGTCCGGATTGTTGTCCTGGAAGAGTCTTCGAAGTATCACGAGATAGGTGGCTCCTCCCCTGGACTACAGTGCGCATGGGCATCCCCTCCATCCTTAGATTGTTTTTCGCCATTGTGGCATAGATGGAGTGTAATACAGTGAACGATGACCATGCTAACTAGTAATTACTGAATGCTACAGCTGCTACAGGCGCCGGGGAGGAGGGTGGGCGATATGAATGTCAGCAGCCCTACATGCCAAGAACAGATGCATACTGGTAAGTAGCATATTCGGTTCGAGGCATGTGGGCTGCTGAATTCATATCTGTTCATAGATTATATAGCAGTCCCTCCATTTAGCGGCGGCTTCCCGTGCCAGCCGCAGCAGTCTGAAAAAGAGTTTTGAGAACAGCCTGTCCTACAGCTGCCTGCTGTCTTGAGTGTACATCTACACAGTAGTGCTTGGTAAATGTATGTATAGTGGACCATGTGGCTGCTCTACATATCTCCTCTAAAGGAATATTTCCCAGGAAAGCCATGGAGGCCCCTAACTTTCGTGTAGAGTGGGCTCTTGGAGGAATTGTTAGTGTGCGCTTAGCTTTTTCATAGCAAATCTGTATACACTTAACTATCCACCTAGCTATTCCTGCTTTGGAAATGGGGTTGCATTTGTGCTGTGGAGAAAAGGCAACAAACAGTTGTTTTGTTTTCCTGAAATTTCGTGTTCTGTCAATATATATAGTACAGGAGAGCTCTTTTGATATCAAGTGTGTGGAGCATTCTCTCTGCGACATTCTCAGGATAAGAATAAAAAACTGGTAGTTCTATGGATTGGTTCATATGGAACTGCGAAATTACCTTGGGCATGAAAGTAGGGTTGGTGCGTAGTACGACCCTGTTGGCATGAACCTGTATAAATGGCTCTTGAATGGTTAGTGCCTGAAGTTCACTAACTCTTCTTAGTGAAGTAATGGCAACCAGGAAAGCTACTTTCCATGTCAGAAATTGAATCTCACAAGAGTGTAGAGGTTCAAAAGGTGGTCCCATCAGTCTGGTGAGGACCACATTTAGGTTCCAGACTGGTGAAGGAGGGTGTCTTGGAGGAATGACACGTTTGAGTCCCTCCAAGAAAGCTCTGATGGCAGGCACTTTGAACAGTGAGAGGTGCTGCCGGTTCTGCAGGTAAGCTGCCAGTGCGGTTAAATGTATACGGATGGAATTGTATGCTAGATTGCATCGGTATAAGTGTAATAGATAACAGATAATGTTTTGCGTTGATGCATCCAGCGGATTGAGGTCATTATTTTTACAATAAATGACAAATCATTTCCACTTAGCCGCGTAGCAGGCTCTGGTAGTGGGTCTCCGTGCCTCCTTGATGATATTCATACATTCTGGAGGCAAGTTTAGGTAGCCAAATTCTAAGATCTCAGGAGCCAGATCGCCAGGTTCAGCTGTTGCGGATCTGGGTGCTGAATCTCGCCATGGCTCTGCGTTAAAAGCGTAGGTGTTAGCCGTAGTCGTTGATGCGGTACCACGGAGAGTTCCAGAAACGTGGTGTACCATGGTTGGCGTGCCCACGTTGGAGCAACCACGATAAGCGTCATTGAGTGTTGCCTCAGTTTGCGTGCCACCAGCGGTATTAATGGGGCTGGTGGAAAAGCGTACGCAAATCTGCCTGACCAGTTCATCCATATTGCATTGCCCTGCGACTGTGGATGTGGGAACCTGGCGGCAAAGTTTTGGCATTTTGCGTTTTCCCTTGTGGCGAATAGGTCTATCTCTGGATGACCCCACCGTTGGAAGTACGGTTGTAGTACTGACGGATGTATCTCCCACTCGTGTATTTGGTGGCTGTGTCTGCTGAGCAGATCCGCCATCTGGTTGTCCTTGCCCGGGAGGTGTTCCGCCATGAGGAAGATGTTCCTCTGAATGGCCCACTTCCACATGCTCTGAGCCAGATGAGACAACTGTGGAGAGTGTGTCCCTCCCTGCTTTTGTATGTAGTACATGGCGGTCATGTTGTCCGTCCGGATCAACACGACTTTGTTGCACAAGTGTACTTTGAATGCCTTCATGGCAAGGAAGATTGCCATGAGTTCCAGAAGGTTGATGTGCATCCTCCTTTGCTGTGTCGTCCATAGTCCCTGCACTGTGTAATTGAGTACATGAGCTCCCCCTCCCTGGAGAGATGCGTCCGCCGTCAGTATGATTTGTGGGACAGGTTCTCGGAACGGTCGGCCCTTGCAAAGGTTTTGTGGATTCCACCAATGCAGAGAGTTGTATGCCCGACCGCTCACCAACACTAGGTCCTTCAATTGTCCGTGAGCCTGATTCCACTGACGTGCAAGCACTCCTGAAGCGGACGCATATGTAGCCTCGCGTGCGGGACTATGAAGATGCAGGAGGCCATCATGCCCATCAACTGCATAAACACTCGTGCCGGTAGTGAGTGTTGAGGTTTGAACTTTTTTATGAGCAACTGCATGCTGTTGATCCGCACTGAATTGGGCTGTGCCTTGGCTGCCAGAGTGTCTATGGTCGTGCCTAGGTACTGCTGTACGTGGGTGGGTTGAAGGTGGGACTTTGGATAATTCAGGGAGAATCCAAGGCTGTGAAGAAGGTGAATGGTGTGGGTCATGTGGTTGGCACACTGCTGGGCCGACTTTCCCTGGATAAGCCAGTTGTCCAGATAAGGATAGACATGTATGTGCTGTATCCTTAAGTGCGCCGCCACTGTTGCCAGGCACTTGGTGAACACTCTGGGTGCCGTTGTTACTCCGAAAGGGAGGACTTTGAACTGGTAATGTTGATTGAGAACAGTGAACCTGAGATATTTTTTGTGTGATGTGTGCATGGGTATATGGAAATACGCATCTTTGAGATCTAGTGTTGCGAGAAAGTCTCCCTGCTTGAGCAACGGCAGCACCTGTTGCAAGGTGAGCATGTGAAAGTGCTCTGACAGAATGTAACGGTTTAGAGGTCTTAAATCCAGTATGGGTCTGAGAGACCCGTCCTTTTTGGGGATTAGAAAATACAGTGAGTACACCCCTGATCCCTGTTCGTCTGCTGGCACGAGTTCTATGGCTCCTTTTTGGAGCATACTGAGAACTTCCTGGTGTAATAAGTGCAAGTGCTCTGCGGACATAGGACGGTGTCTTGGTGGTATGTTTGGTGGAGTGGATGTGAGCTCCAGACAATAACCGTACTGGACAATGTCTCTCACCCACCTGTCTGTAGTGATGAACTTCCAGACCGGCAGGAATTCTTGGAGTCTCCCCCCGACATGTGTTAAGTGGTCGGGGGCAGTGACAAGGCGTCACTGTTTGTTGGTGGCGGAGGACCTGGAGCTGTTGTTTCCTCGGCCTCTGCCCTTGACGTTGTTTCCACGGTATCCACCTCTGTTATTCTTATTATAGGTGGTCTGTGTACCTTGTTTAGTGTAATGCGACTGTTGGGAGTTCTGGCCTCTAGATGGTCCTCTGTTGGTAGAGCGACGAAAGGACCCACTCCTAAACTGCTGTGATTGCAGAGCCCCCATAGACTTTGCAGTCTCTGTATCTTTCTTGATCTTTTCTAGGGTGGTGTCAACTTCGGGGCCAAAAAGGGAGTCAGGGTTGACAGGTTGATTGAGTATCGTTGTTTGAATCTCTGGTTTGAATCCTGAGATTCTCAACCAAGCATGCCGTCTTAACATGACGCTGGTGTTAATAGCCCTAGCTGCAGTGTCCGCTATGTCAAGAGCGCACTTAATGGAAGCGTTGCTTATGAGCTTCCCTTCTGTAATAGGCGACTCTGCCCCTTCCTTGAACTGATCTGGGAGGTGCTGTAGCAGTGTCTCTAGGGAATCATAATGCGCCCTGTCGTATCGAGCCAGAAGTGCTTGAGTGTTGGCAATTCTCCAGATGTTAGCTGCCTGTGCAGCAACTCTTTTCCCCTGAAGTTTCCAAGACCTTAGACTCCTTGTCGGGGGGAGGAGCATCACCCGTTGTCTGTGAATTGGCTCTCTTCCGAGCATTGGACACCACCAACGAGTCCAAAGGCAACTGGCCTCGTATGTAGGTAGGGTCCACAGGAGCTGGCCTATATTTTTTGTCAATCCTAGGATTTAGTACTCTCGCCCTTGTGGTCTCCTTAAAAATGTCATGAGCCGGTTTTAGGACCCCCTTCAGCATGGGCAGAGTCTTAATAGATCTTTCTGAGGTAGAGAAGGTATCCATCAGAAAATCATCCTCAATAGGATCAGTATGGAGCTGTACATCATGATTTTTAGCTGCTCTCTCAATCAAGGCATTGAAAGCAGCAGTATCCTCAGTAGGAGATGATTTTACCACATATGCCTGCGTGTCTGGAGCGGTATATGGGTCCCCTGTACCAATATCGTCCACCCAAGGTAGGTTTTGATCTTCAGGGTCAGTGTCCACAGGATAAGTGTCCTGAATATAACCAGCATCCCCTGCATCCTCATCAAATTGTGTGGGTGAGAATGACTGAGGCTCCTGGTCATAATAGTGAACATGTTCTACTAGAACTGGTGACGTGGTCCTCTTCTTCTTCAATGGGATTTTGTATGGCTCCATTGATTGCTCTGGCAGTATCTTTCGTTTATATATTGACAGTCTATCAGTCTCCGCATCGATAAACTGCCTTGGCTCCTCATCTGTCTGAGGGACTTCGACAGCTCTCTGCCCCATCGGCACTCCTGTTGGTGCTTCGACAGGTTTCTTCGGGTCGACCCCTTTTTGCGGCTCGAGACCCTTCTTTGCGTCGAACATCTTCGGTCGTACCGCCGGTGGTAGTCCGAATTTTATGTGCGTCGATGCGATGTGAACTGTGCTGACCGTCTTCGGCTGCGGGGGTGCTTTTGCGCCGAGCATGGAAGCCGTGTCGCGGATGCGGAGTAACGACTCCGACACCTTCTTCTTTAGGAGGGGAGACAGGGTTGTTGAGTCGACACGTTCCGTCGATACCCTCTTGGACGTGGCATCTAACCCCGAACCAGACGCCGTGTTCTCGACGCGAGGTCCGGGATGGCTCGGTCGTCGCGAGGCGCTCTGTATTTTTGTGTCGACGATCCTCGGCGCCGATTTTTTCGGGTCGGCAACCTTGACCTTGGTTGTCGGCGCCGCCTTCGGCTCGACGTCCCCATGAAGTCTCCGTGCGTCGACGGCCTTCTTTTGTTTGGTTGGCTCCGAGGGCTTCGAGGCCTTGTTGCCGATGAGAGACTCTTTCACTTTCGGTTTCGAGGTAGGTGCCTGTGCCTTCAGTTTCGATTTCTTTTGATCGAATGATGGCTCTATCGATACCGATGGCTCTTGGGGGTAGTTCGTAGCCGGGCCTTTATGCGGGGCTGTAGAACGAGAGGAATGATCTTGGGTAAGGCCTTGTGGCGATCCCTCGACCTGAGCCTTATCGAGTGTCTCGTTGGGTCCTGTACCGACATGTGGGCCTAGCTCAGCTTCTGAGCCATCTTCCTCGGCCCCAAGGGCCTCCTCGTCGTCTCCTACCTCTTCGACGACAACATCTTCCTGTTCGTCTAGTATACGCTCGTCTTCGGCGTCATAGTCGGATTCGCGCTCCGAATCCGGATCCGAGAGCTCCCCCCGAACTTCAAGGTCCACGACCTCCTCATCTTCTGTCCCGAAGATGTTGTCCGGGTTCGGCGTCGCTTTCTGCGCCTCGAGCCGAGCTGCTCGACGAATGCGAAGGGTCTTCTTCGATCGAAACCTGGAACACGCCATACAGGTGGCTTCGTCGTGGTTTGGAGAGAGGCACTTGTTGCACACCGGGTGCACGTCGAAGCGAGCATACTTAGCGTTGCAAAGAGGGCAACGCTTAAAAGGGCTATTCGATGTCTTTGGATCCATCGTTGATGATCTACTCGAGAACGCCCTCGACAAATATACTTTGCGCCGAACGAAAACAATACCGACGAAAGTAAAGGCCTAAATACTCAAAGAGCTAATATTAGGACATCCGAACCCAATGGCGGAAAAAAACAATCTAAGGATGGAGGGGATGCCCATGCGCACTGTAGTCTAGGGGAGGAGCCACCTATCTCGTGATATTTCGAAGACTCTTCCAGGACAACAATGTGCAATCATCCGGACCCAACACTAGGCGGCGATCTATGCACAGATATGAATTCAGCAGCCCACATGCCTCGAACATATTTAACTGTGAATTGTGTTCATGACTCAAATGTATATCATGGAAATAAGTTGATGGATATCGTTTCGAAGGATTCTGTGTATGACTGCTCAGTTTTGGTGTGAAAATGTCATAAAGTTTAAAAAAAACAAAAAACTGGGAACCGCCTTCACTAGAGGTGACGCTGTGCTGGCTAACTGGCTTAAGACCTTTGTGCGGCTCCATTAAACCTAAGAGCCATTCTCACATCAAAAGTTTGATGAGCCTACTCTCCATCCCAAAATAGGAAATGGAAAAAAAAAACGGCCAGATGACATTCCTCGGTTAACACTAAAACATAGGAAAAGAATGAGAGTCCCTAGGACAACTGGGTCCTAGTAGCAAACAGTGAAAGGCTCTCCAGTATATTCTTCCGCCACGCCTACTGTGTACATGGCTGAAATTAAATTTGATGCACGATTTGTATCTTGCGAAGAATTGTGGAAACTGACTGCTAGTATTTAAAGTAGGAGCAGTCCTGTATCCTGAGTATAAATATTTTCTGTTACGTGACATTAAATTATATTGTGTTTTGTAAAAATCAAAGGTTATATACCTCGTTAATATAAGTGCTGCAGTGAGTGCCCAAAGTGCTCATGTAATTTCTAACGTGCGCATATGCAATTAAAAGTTGTTTTCCATTAAATGATTTTAGTGTGCAAACGAAACTATATGCTTATGAATGCACATATCTGAGGTACAGGGTGTACAAATAGCATGTACAGATGTACGGAAAACTTTCAGTAAAAAAAAAAGACGTGATTAGTTTCTAAATTAGATACCTGGAGTTGAAACCCTGTTAAGAGGTCGTGAGTGCAAATTGATTCTTATGCCATCTGCTGGTCGGATTATGAATATCATCCCTGATAGCGAGTTAGGACCCAAACCTAAACCACAGTTCGGAAATCAACAGTCATCAAAATATCAGTCTGTCTCTTTGGCCCTCTTTGTCATAAAGGATCCTACTCTATCATTCCCCATAGAGATCTACGAAAAGGAGTCATAACAGCCTTCAATACCTTATCCCCTGTTGTATTGCTATACGATACCGTAGTTGTTTTGGGTGATCCCATTGTGTTACGTGATGCCGGGGTGCTGTGGTAGCGCCCCCGGCAATGAACTGCTGAATGGTTGGGCCTATGCTGAGCGGGCGCGCAAATAAAGAGACAGATAAACACCACCTCCACGTCCTGTGTTTATTTCATGCGGCCTGCAGTGCGTGTTCACCCGTAGCACACCTGGTAGTCTCCCCCTCAATGCCGTGCACTCTGGTACAGCACACAAGTGCAGCGGCATACAGAAGATTGATGGCGAGGGTGTCCTGGCTCACGTGGCACTGTGGTGGTGGCCATGCACAAGATACTTCGTGCGCGGTGCTCTTTCTGCCCATTCACCACGCGGTCTGTCCAAGCAGGATGTGGAGGCACCAGCATCTCCTGGAGGCATCCAGTACTGCCGGTTCATACTCCAGGCACACAGGCACAGGCGGGAGAGCAGCCAGTGGTAGCAGCGCCCATAGTGAGCCCATCAAAACTGTGAGTGGCAACCGAGAGGAAGTAGGCCTCCCATCTAGCTCCATTTCACGGGGCTTGCGCCGACATCTGAACTGAATAACTGAGAAAGAGATGAGACAAGATGGCGGTCGCTTGCTAGACCGCAGTGCAGCGCTGTGACAGGAGCTCCCGGTTTAAAAGTTAAATGCTGAATTAGCCTCGATACAACAATGATACCAGACGAAACAGAATCGGAGCTCGTGGAGGTGAAACCTGTGAATACCTATTTATATTCATTAGGAACATTCATTGGACTGACCGTATTGCGGTTCCTTCTCAGAAACGCCAGAACTGCCCAATCGATCACTGAGGCGAGCTTTGAGCCAACGGTGAGCAAGCACAAACACCAACACGGCACGTACTTGATTTCCAGCTCAGTCCGACCAACTGAAACTATGGCGCCGAAGGTGGTGATAATGTCCGCGGCCGCCAAGGCTAGAGCAGCGAAACTTGCAAAAACTTCACAGCAGGAGAGTCCAGAGCCCGTAATTAATGCTGGAGGAAAGGCACTTGATGCCCCGTCGGGCTCTGAGGAAGAGTGCAGCGCCTGGAACGCGCACGACTACCCCCTCAGTTGCCGAACTTCTTCACTGTGCCGTGAAGCCGGTCTCGGGTCAGAAACGAGTGGAGGCTGCGAGGCTCGAGACTGATGCCGATGACGATACTACTGAAGCCGGAACTCTGACCGGAGGTGGAGCAGGAGGAGGGGAGGCTGTTCCTCCCACAGTAGGCAAACCAGATCCAAGAAATCCACAGTTACAGCCCCAGAGTGTACCTGCCGAGGATGCGGCAGGGGCTGGATCAATGGAAGGAACAGAAGGTATGCTCCCCACGTGTGTTGAAAACCCCCTGAATTCCGATGTTTCTTTGTCGAATAATGCTCGAAATGCAGTCAACCACGATGTTTGCCATGATAATGCCCTGAATACACAACATCTAACACAGCCACTTGATAAAATACAGGGCATTCAGAGCACACAACAGCAGGGGAAGTCCGGGGGGGGCATATTGAAAAGTCACCAACCTACCCTCCAAGATACTCCCCTCTTTGAGGCTGCCTTAACTGATGGCGAAGCTGAGAAAGATCCGAGCGACTTTTTCTCTTTCTCAGAAAGTGGTGAATGGTCAGACGATGATGTTTCCTCCACTACTGACGAGAGCGTTAGTGATCAGTTTGGCGCTCCGTCTCCAGGGCTAAAACCATCATAAAAAAAAGAACAAAACGTCATGAGATAAAAGATTTAGCCTGGGATGATACGGAAAATCCTCTTACTACTCCTCTGCAGACCCTTTCTAATGATCAGACGTGGAAAAATAGCCAGCCTGACTTAGCAACCTCTTCACCCGTAGACACTATCCTACAGGCTATATCTATGCATCGCGACGAGACCCCGTCAAGACGCTCGTAAGAACCGAGCTGCAATGCATAAGATGCAAGGGGTTGTACGCAAACTCACCAAGACATGTAGCTTATTTGGGGATCGACTCACGGAGGTAGAGACTAGGGTGGTCCTCAATGAGGCAGATATAGCCATCGTTCGAGTACGTCTTGACACACACGAAGCTCAAATAACAGATATTAGATGGAAGCTGGAGGAGTTTGAGAACCGCCAGCGAAGAGGTAATCTACGAGTTCTTGGAGTACCTGAAGGGGTAGAGGGGGGGGATGCTAGGTCTTACGTACTTTGGTGGAGGCTGAGACATTTAATTAAGCCATTTCAGGATATAAACGCACAAGCCTATTTAAACAACCCAGCCCGATTAAAGGTGGTTTGGAAAGGACAGATAAAAAAATTTCTTTCAGAAATTAAAGCCAAAGAATATCTGGATGAAATAACTGCTTAGGTTGAGGTACTATGTGATGTTATGAGTTAAGCTTCAACAGTGCGAAGTATGTCAAAGCATTCAAAAAAATATATATATAAATAAAAAAATAAAAATAAAAGGGGAAAGGTGGGATGAACGAGCTAAAGGGAGGGAGAGAAGAGAGGAGAAGTGAAGAGGAAGGGAGGAGGAGGATGAAGAAAATCATATAGGGAGCTCTAGTCACATGTTGCACGTTCATCATCTTAGACTCTTATGGAGTCTGTTTGTCTCACTATTGGGTGGGGGTGTGGGGGGTTCGTGGGTGGGGGGGAGCAGGTGGGCAGGAGGGGGGTGGGTGGGGGATGGGGCTAAAAACTAAAAAAAAAATAAGCAGCTTCAAATTTAATACTTTGGCAGTACAACATAAAGGAATAATGATAGGAAAATGCATACCTAGAGAGATTGATTTGATCTATTTTAAAGTAGCAGATGGTTTTGAGGGATTTGAGGGATCTCATTCTGAACACTTATGGGGAGGTTAACATGTTGTTCTTGGAACGTGGCTGGTTTAAATGGTAAAAGCAAGAGGGCTCGCTTTTGTGAACTAATTAGACAGAGCTCCTTTGACATCATTTGCCTGCAAGAGACCCACATTCCCTGGGAGAAAAAAGAACTTTTAAAAATTGCTGGCTATAATTTGCTCGCCTCCACAACCCAAACCTCGAACACCCGGGGGGTAACAATTATGGCTAAAATTGCCTTGGGGGGACCTAATCGTAAATTAACTGATTCCCAGGGGAGGTGGGCCATCGTAACACTGACATCTGGCATTACTATCTGCTCAGTTTATGGGTCAAATAAAGACGAGCCACAATTGTTTGAGAACCTTGAGATTGAACTTGCTTTGTGGCCAAAACCAATAATTTTTTGTGGGGACTTAAACATCTCTCTAGGCCCTTTATTTGGTAAACATCTACAAGATAACTACTTAGGCCGAAAGCCTAAAGTGTTTAATGCCATTAGCCATCTTCGATCTAGCCATGATCTAGTAGATATTTGGAATTTAAAGAAACGCCATGATCCCGGCTTTACTTATTATTCATATCCGCATAATAGATATGTTTGGATAGATTATTTTTTTACATCACACGATCTAACTACTAAAGCAGAAATAAAGAAACTCCCCAAGAGCATTTCAGATCATAATCCTCTACTTCTGATAATCGATGCAACTAATTTTACCAGGCCATATTCTAAACGGACATTTGATAGAAAGCTCCTTGTTGATGAAGAATATATAATGTTTATTAAAAAATGGGCAGAGGAATTTTTTGACATGAATCGGTACAGTGCTTCTAGGGGGGCAGTATGGGATTGTTTTAAGGCTGATCTTAGAGGGGAAACGATCAGTTATGTGGCTAGGGTAAAGAAACAGCGTGAGGCCAGGAATTTACAATTAATAAAAGATTTAGTAAAAGCCAAAGAAGAGCGTGTTATAGCAGTTACTCAAGGTGAGGATGGAACCCATATTCTTCATCGAATATTGATTTTAAAAACCGAGTTAAATAGCTGGTTAACCAAACGCTCTGCAGAGGTATTTAAGACGCATCGCAGTAGTGTATATGAGAATGGTGAGAGAGTCAGCAAACAGCTGGCGCTACGTACTCGTCAGAAGGCCTTGTATAATTCAATAGCATCTATTAATATAAATGGCAGCAATTATACGGATCCCGATGAAATAATTAAAGGGTTTCGCCAATACTATCAGGGATTGTATATGGATGATATCCCTCAGAGTGCCATTGAAGTTATGAGTGCTTTGACCGACTTAATTGGAAATACCACACAAGTGAGAATATTAGATGAGTTAACTAAGGAGGATCTGGAGAAGGAGATTACCATTGCTGAGATACAACAAGCTCTTGCTGGGTTGGCTCCAGGGAAGGCAGCGGGCCCGGATAAAATTCCTCTAGAAATGTATAAAATTCTAGGCCCACTGATTATTCCTCTTCTGGATGATTTATTTACCGGTATACAAAGAACCGGTAAGTCTCCAGGTTCCTGGAAGGAAACAGACTTAATTATTTTTCCAAAAAAGAATAAATCCCCTGAGAATCCAGCATCGTATCGTCCTATCTCCCTAATTAACTCAGACTCTAAACTTTACGCCAAGATCTTAGCCAATCGGCTCGGGAGGGTCGTCGAACATTTGGTCTCCCCCTGGCAACACGGGTTCATTCCGGGAAAGGGCACAGCGGATCATATCCGTAGAGCCATTGCACTCTTTGATTATATGTCCGGTGTGGGGGGCCACATGTCGATGATCCTTCTTGATGCCGAAAAGGCGTTTGATCGAGTATCTTGGGAATTTTTATGGAGGGTCCTTTCCTTAGGTAATTTTGGGTCTAATTTTATAAATTCTATCAAAGCCATGTATCATCAACCAAAGGCGAAACTACAGATAATGGGCAAAGAATCGAAAGTCATCAACATATCTAGGGGAACAAGACAAGGCTGCCCTTGTTCCCCGATTCTCTTTGCCCTTTATATTAATCCGTTAATTGTTAGACTACTACTAGAAAAAAAAAATCAAACCCATAAGAATTGGTAATTACGATACAAAGGTCTTAGCATATGCCGATGATGTGGCTATATTAACATCAAATCCCGCTGAGGCAATTACAGAAATTGGCATAATTACTCACCAATTTGGCCTATTTTCTGGATATTGACTTAACAAGGAAAAAACAATTATCATATGCACTGATAATACAGTATATGGCGATCCTCGGAGAGTAGAGCATTCTACATACCTTGGGATATGTCTAACATCAAAGGTTGAAATGATTAATAGATTGAATTATGACCCGCTAATTAAAAACATCGAGAAAGATCTTAAGAGAGTTAATAGATTACACTTATCTATTATTGGGAAGGGAAACTTTTTAAAAATGAATATACTACCAAAGCTTCTTTATCTATTTCGTACAATACCTCTAGCAATTGAGGATACTACTCTAAAAATAATAGACTCGCTGCTATCCACTTATATGTGGCAATATGGGAAAATTAGAAGGTCACTTAAATTTCTAACGCTACCTCAACATAGGGGAGGCTTAGCACTCCCTAATATGGTATTCTATCACTGGGCGGCCTTTCTCCAACAAATGATTCCCTTATTCAGTATTTTAACGCGAACTACAGAGAATATATCACCAGAAATTCCTTCCATTTATGAACTATTGTTGGGGAAAAGATATCAAGATTGTCTCTTAATCCAACTAGAGCTCAGCTATTTAAAAAAAAAAAAAAATTTAAGATAATCAAGAATACGTCGAGTGTCTGGTGTAAGATCTTAAGGTTTCTCAAAATCCCAAAGTATAACAGATATACCTCTTTATGGGGCTCCCCGCTATTGCCCTTGTTAGCAAATGATGATATGGCAAAAAAATGGGAAAGGGCAGGTATAAGAACAGTCGGGGATTTCTGTGGGAAAGAATTAGATTGTAACTTTTTAAGGATTCAGAATAAATTTGGAATCCCTGAAACACACATTTTTAAGTTTATGCAGGTTAAAATAGCTCTGAAATCAAAAAATCCTAAGATTTTATTAGAAAAAATACCACTCTTTGATACTCTCTGTATGAAATCAGTTAAAATGGGAAAAATCTATGACCTGCTTTTAAATAATCTATGTGATGACTTAGAGCATACTAAATCCTCCTGGGCTCGCAGACTCATCAACCCCAATGTGGACATCGATAAGAGCCTATATCTAGTAGCTAAAATATTAATGTCATCGAGCCTTAAAGCCCAAGCGTATAAAACCATTTTTAACTTATATTTTATCCCCGCTAAGCTGTTTTCATGGGATTGGATGATCATTGCCCTAGATGTGGACTTGGACCCGCTAATCTAAGCCACATGCTCTATAACTGTGACAAATTAACAGAGCTAAAATATGGAATTGGCAAATATTAGGAAGAGGTGTTTGGACATCCTTTAGTTATTTCATCTTCTTTGTTTATTTTAGGCTGCGATAGCTCATTAGGGCTGAATAAATCTGAAGAACCGTGCTAGTTTATAGGATCGGCGGTATTCAGGATTTTATTAACAGCTAGCTGGAAAGATCAGATCCCACCGTCACTTCAAATGTGGCTTGCCAGATTTTTTGCTATTTTTAACCAAGAGATGGCTATATATACACAACTAGGGGTAGACATTATAGATTGCGCGGTCAAAAAATCTGGCAACCCATTGAAAATTGGATGAAAGGAGTGAAAGAGGGCTCGTAATATGGTAAATATTTGGACAATGTGTATAATATTATATTGTATTTATAACTGAATTTGGAATAATAGTTACCCTCTATTTTGAATGTAAATTGCTGCTATTACCTTTACTGCTACTTCTTCTATATCTTTTAAGGTCTAACTATGAAATCTTTTTATACATATACATGTTATTACAGCTTTCCTTTGAATTATGTATAATGTATATTGCTGCTATGTATTTATTTGTCGCTGCACAAAAAAAAAAAATGAACTGAATAACTTTGCTGCTCCACCAGGGACTGCGATATGGCCCACAACCCGGCCATTGAACCATTTGTGGTGGAAGGAGCCCCCTCTGCTCAGACCGCTAGATGGAAGGAGTGGGTGGAGCGAGTGCTCCTATTTTTTGAGGCCACAAAGGTGGACAACGCCCAGAAGCATGCCATGCTGCTAATTTAGGAGGGAAACAAATCTATAAAATAACGAAGACAGTGGCTGAGGCAACGCCAAAGACCCATCTCATGCTCATTGCGGCCCTGAACCAACGGCTAATCAGGATTACGAATGTTTTGTGTTCAGACAGACTCGGCAGCAGCCTGATGAGTCCCTAGTTGAGTTCCACGCCCATTTCAAAGAGCTGGCAGGCACATGTGGTTTCCAGGATGAGACTGAACAAATTAGGGGCCAAATAATACAGGGATGTGCATCAGCGAAGTTAAGAGAAAGAATACTCGAGGAATAGGGGAAGTCGTTGGCAGACATACTCACCCAGACAGAACCGGTCAACGCGGTCACTCACACTGCCACCGAATAGACAGCTCGCACAAGAAGCCCTAGAGTCAGATCATGAAGGTACTGTGGAGGACGATCACACCGACCATCTGAGTGCCCTGCACGAGGGAAGAAATGTACAGCCTGCGGAAAGCTCAACCAATTTATGAAAGTATATTAACCAAAGAACAGGGTCAGAGCTTTTAGAGGAAAGCACCAGACGTCACCAATAAATCTGCCTTGTATTAATTTTGTGTCTCGGTGCAGTTAGCCCTGAAGAAGTCCCAAGAGGGATAAAACGCGTTGGCAAAGCAATCATTTGACGCTTTTAAAAGAAGATAATTGATTTTCAATAAAGAATGGATTAAACAAAGCTACAATCAAGACTAACGTCGTTTATAAATAGATATATGCATGGAAAGCTCAATAACTGTGTTGTTATGTTATTTTGTATTGTTGTTACCACAATAAGCCATACTATATTGGGCATAGAATAAATACACTTCTCTCAGGTGCAGGATCAGTGTGGAATTTATGAAAGTATGCCGGTTCAGTAAGGGGAGAGCAGGAAAGTCTAAAGTCAACATGATCCCTGACTCGGAGGAACAGGGTAGTGACATGGACGATGACAACCGAGAGGAACACACGGTACACTCAGTCTTCACGGTGGGATCTGCATCTCACACAAGAGGTGGACGCTCTGGTGTATGTGCCCGAAGAGGGTCAGGGCATGCTGCTTGGATGCAAATCAGCAGAAGCACTGGGGATAATCACCTTCGCTTTTGGCATCCATCAAGGAGGGCTTGAGCTAGATACTGGACAAGTTCCCACAGGTGTTCGATGGCATTGGGTGCCTGCCTGACAAACAGATACACCTGCATATTGATCCACTGGTACAACCTGTTACTCTTCGACACAGGAGGGTCGCTTTTCATCTACGACCACTGGTAGAAAAGGAGCTGCGCAAGTTGGAAGAAGCCGGAATCCTCGAGAATGTACAAGGTCCGACACCCTGGGTATCTCTGATAGTGGTCGCAAGGAAGCCTAAACTGCTGGGAGAGGTCAGAATATGGGTCAATATGAGGATCCCAAACACTGCCATCAAGAGGGAATGGCATCTGACGTCCACCATGGATGATCAGGGAACTCAGCGGAGCAAGCTGGTTCTCTAAGCTAGAACTCCGAGCTGGGTATGATCAGTTAGTCCTTGATGAACAGTCCAGATACATAACGACATTCTCCCCACGTCGGACTGAGGCGCTATAAGCGTTTGAGTTTCGGTATCTCTAGCGCTGCAGAAGTATTTCAGAACACTGTCCAAGAGCTTCTTGCTGATCTCCCAGGTTTCGTAAGTGTGAGTGACGATATTCTGGTCCATGCCTGATCCATTACAGAACACAACACCCGATGCAAACAGGTACTCCAGAGAATCCAAGACTCTGACTTACCTTGCACAAAGAGAAATGCGAGTTTCTTCAAAGGAAGCTGCAATTCTTTGGATACGTTTTTTTCCACCGAGGATGTTGCTCCGGATCCAGACAAAGCACCAGACATCAAAGAGGCCCCGGCTCCCACCAACATTACGTAAATGCGCAGCTTCTTGGTGATGGTAAACTACTGCGGTAGGTTTAACAAGGATCTCTCCTCGCTCACCATCCCCCTGAGAGAGCTCACCAAGACATCCAACCCATGGTCGTGGGGCCCAGAGCAAGAGGCCACCTTTCAGGCTACCAAAGATGCACTCTCCAGTACCACGACGCTGCAATACTTTGATCCCCTACAGCATATGCAAGTCGCTGTTGATGCCGGTCCCCAAGGTCTTGGGGCAGTGATCCTCCAGAAACAGAGAAAAGAGGATGAGCGGGCCCCAGTGGCATTCACGAGTAGGTCATTGACTGATACGGAACAGAGGTACTTCCAGATCGAAAAGGAGGCCATCACTGTGCTCTGGGGATGCAGAGATTTCCATCTGTATGTATACGGCAAACCGTTTCTTGTCACCACCGACCACAAGCCGTTGGTTCCATTGTTCACAGGGACGACATCAAAACCTCTGCCACGCATTGAAATGTGGATGCTGCAGTTGCAGGAATACAACTGCAAGATGGAATATCAGCCAGGAACAAGCAATCCTGCGGACTACCTATCGCGTCACCCACAAAAGGCCACAAGCAGTGAAATGGAGGAGACAGAAGAGAGAGAGGAGTACGTCTAGTACGTTGCGGACAGATGACGCCCGCTACCACATTCTATGGACGAGCTATGATAATCAAACGCTCAGGATGACTGCCTACAGAAGGCCTTGGAGGCTGTACGAAACAACAAATGGCAGCAACAACGAAGTCAAGGAGTCACTTTCACTCCTGAAGCTGGAAGAGTTCTTGACAGCCTCTATCTCGTGAGGCAGAAACTGAGCGTTGACCCCCATGGATGTCTACTGAGAGGACACCGACTGGTTGTTCCCTCCACTCTTGTGGACCGGGTAGTGGGACTTGCACATTCTGGCATCAGGGCATGGTAAAGACCAAGAGTCGTTTGAGGACCAAAGTTTGGTTCCCCCTGATGGATGAGAAGGTGGAAGAGACCGTGAGGTCATGTCAGTGGTGTCAGGCCACAGGGGATCCGAATCCTCCAGCACCTATCGTAACGGAACGGCGACCTGATGGTCAGTGGATGAGTGCCAGCATGAATTTCGGGAGCCTCCCGGATGGAAGGCTCTCCATGGTGATCATCGACGATTATTCGAAATACCCAGAAGTTGAGATACTTCCGTCCTTGAGTGCTGGAGATATCATCACAAAGCTGGAGAAGGTGCTGGCAGCTAATGGACTCATCCGAGAACTCAAGACCGACAACGGTCCCCCTTTTCAGGGGCAGGAATTTGCATCCTACCTGTGCTCTCAAGGGATCAGTCATCGGAAAATAACCCGAAGTGGCCCCAGGCTAATGGCGAAGCAGAATGCCTCATGAGAACTTTAAATGAGGAGATTCGAATTGCTGTGGCCAATGGGGAGTCTGTGGAAAACTCCATATACTCATTCCTTCGCGATTATCGCCAGACTCCGCATGTCACTACCGGGAGTGCCCCTGGACACTTATCGATGGGGTGAGTAGTGCGAGACTCATTCCCACATCACCCTCAGTGGGTCCCCGAAGGGGTCAATGACCATGATGTACAACAGCGTCGCCAAAAAGCTAACGACCAAATCAGCGCCCGCCGTCGAGCGGCAAACTCCAGCCTGCAAATAGGAGACCTGGTGCTCGTCTTGGACAGGCATCCTGGCAGCAAGTTCAGACTGAGATTCGAGAAAGATCCGTGGCGAATCACTCAGATCCAGGGTACCCAAGTAACAGCAAGAAAGGGCCTGGAGACAGTAACCAGAAACGTGTCCGCATTCAAGAAGTTCCACGGGAACAGGGACTCTGGCGGGAGCCAATCTTATGAGACTGCGTGCAAACCAAACTGGGAAGAAGAGCCGGAGATGGACTGCCCACCGGACAGACCTGAGAGTCGGGACCAAGAATTCCCAGGGCCTGAAAGTGGTCGAGCTGCCCCTGAGAACGCTGAAATTCCTTATACTGGAAGCGAGGGCAGAGGAGGTTGTTACCCAATATGGTCTGCGGAACAATCCTGAGCCTTCCAGCAGGCTGCGAGATTTTCACTGCTGAGCAGGCACTGACACCTCCATGGTGAGAGATGGTGTCGGAGTGGACACTGATGCCGAACATGCCAGAAACAGGTTTTGTGTGTTACAAGGAGTGGGTGTTAATAAAGTTTGGTGACTGTTTTTGTTTTAGGGAGGAATGTTGTATCGCTATACGATACCGTAGTTGTTTTGGGTGATCCCATTGTGTGACGTGATGCCTGGGTGCTGTGGTAACGCCCCCGGCAACGTACTGCTGAATGGTTTGGCCTGCGCTGAGCGGCCACGCAAATAAGGAGTTTGGCGCTCCGGGACAGATAAACATCACCTCCGCCGCGTCCTGTGTTTATTTCATGTGGCCTGCGGTGCGTGATCACACGTAGTTCACCTGGTAGCCTCCCCCTCAATGCCGTGCACTCTCGTACAGCACACGAGTGCAGCGGCATACATAACATCCCCTACAATCTCACTGTTGACGAGATAATAGGTCAGCACCTGGTTCATTGACACGCTATACTTGCTTAAGGAAAAATTGGGAGCCCTGGAACCGTGATGGGAAAAAATCATTCCAGATCGACTGAGGAATACCAGTGCCATTCATGATGGTACAAGCTGACTTACGCCAGAGCAACAAAGGGTTAAACAAAAGAATACCAGAAGAAATGTAGAGAAATCAGCTTTAAAGAAATAAAGAACTACTGAGGTGATTGCAAACGAAGATGGGGGGAAAGCGGTATAAAGGATCCCAAACAAACTGGACGCTGAAAGCAACACCAATAACACTGTTGTGAAGCACACCTGCTTCGGTCTATCAACGGTTTTCTTCTCTCATGATTGTAACATATAAGACCACTCAACTACTGCTCCTCTGTTTTAATCTTTGCCTTATTTAAACCTGGCCCGACCTCTGCTCTCACCTCACGCTGCCGGACCCTCTCATAATCTGCTAGATTCAAGTAGTAGTCTTTTTTTTATATAAGTGTATTGTATTGATTTTGAAAAAAACAACAAACCATACAGTGCATTATGACAGGATCCATCGTTTAATATACACTTAGAGAATATATGAATGAATAAGACACAAAATACATATGTGGCATTGTCCATTGGTCTGAGCCTCTTTCAGGGCAATAATACATGAACCAAGACACTGAGCAAGATATCATATAAGAAAACATCGCTGCCCACTTGGAAGTTTAAAAAACAGCAAACACAATTACCCAGCTCTCCGTAAAAACCTCTATCTCAGACCCATCCTCAATGGAATCATCATCATAATCGTGAAACATACCGATCAATTGGGCTCATTGTATTATAGCCTCAGATGACCTCAGATGTGAATGCCACATGTGCTGTTCCTCTGCTACCCCCATTCTAGCAGGTCCTTCAACCAGTGTCAGCATTAAAGCCTTTATCCCCATCCAGCCAATCGGTACTTGCCTCTTTGCCATCGACAAGGCCATCTAGGCTGCTTATAGGGGATCTTGCGTTTCCTTGGCCGCTTCACTACACCCAGGGGGCAGCAGCAGCAGCATCAGCGGAATGGTGAGTCTTGTGGTTGCTCCTATGCATGGCACACACGTGCCCAATACGTCTGAACTTGGGCACACTCCCAAGCTAAGTGTAAGAAAGTGGCCCCATAACGTGCACAGACAGCACCCCTTGCAGGATCTATTATTTTAAGGCCATACAGAGTAACGTATTTACAATCAGGGAAAAAGAAATGCAGAAGTTTAAACCTGTTATTACAGGACACAGTGCAAACAAGATGTAACACGATTTCTGGATCAGTCCGAATCAGAGATGGGTGGGCCCAATTCACTCCCCGAGGCTCTCCGCGCAGGATACTACTGAGGTTGCATATCACTTCTATGGGCTTTGTAGAAATGTGTAATGAGATGGCACCCCATCCCCTCGTCCTATGAGACAATGAAGAACTCCCAAGGTGCCAGGAGCCACCGGGAAATCTGTTCATAACTCCCTCATCACACTTTCAAACTTGGCGTAATGGAGGAAATGTGTGGGCCCCCCTCCAAAAAGTGTCCTGTGCATCTTGAAAGGATATAAAGGTGTCCCCTAGATAAAGGTCACCATCTTTTAAGCAGCCCCCCTCTCTCCACTGCGCATGCACATGGTGGAGTAAATTTTTCAAAAGAGTGCCAGGTCCCGCAATTTCAATTCCCTACTGAAGAGAATTGAAATTACTTTCTGAACTACTTTTTTCCATGTCTGTGCTGTATGTGTGACCAAATACGGAAATCGGTGCTCAAAATCCCCCCTGTCCCCCCCCCACATCAGTAACTGGGTCAAGGTGTTTTCCTCATGATGAACCCCCAGGAGTCACTTCTCCCAACTATCTGAGTCTGTGCGCCAGCGGGCAGCAAGTTGCATGTGAGCTGCATAGTAAAAGAATTGAACATCCGGCACCGCTGGCCCCCCATCTTCCAAGTCCCTCTCTCGCATTGTAAGAGCCACTCTGTAGTATGAATAACCCAAATCCCCAAATAACAGAATCCTTCCAATTCCCATCAAAGTCCCCCGTCTGGTAACTGATGAGGCCGCTTCTCAATCAACCCTCCCAAGGGGAAAACTAGTTCAGGTCGTGGTGGAGCCACTAGAGCATGATGCGCCCTCTCGATAGTGAACATGGGGGATATCAGGCCTCAAAGTGCCCCCATACTGTTTTCCACAAATTGCTCAGGGTTGGCTCCCTCTACCCGCTCCTGGAATCTCAAAACGTGTACATTATTGCATAGGGAGTGCCCCACCGCGTCCTTTCATGGCCCCATAGTTAAACGTGACCGCAGAGACCTGTTTTTCAAGGCAGCCACCTCTGACTGCAGCTCCTCAATGGAACCTTCCGCCAGACAGACCTTATCAGAATACCTTACGGAGGTCAGTACGTAGGAGATTAACTTCAAGGGCCACAGTTTCAATCTTGTTTTCTAGGGCCACACAAGACCACTGAATAGCCTCCAACAGCACATTCCTCTTGGGTTCTCCCACCGTCTACCATGCGCAGAATGTGTACAACTCTGCGATGTGGAAGCCGGGGTGGTGTAATGCTCTAGGGTATTGCCTTGAAGGGCCCCCGCCTGTCTGCGCCAGCCATGGTTGTTGCAGTTACTGGGCCCAAACAGTCACTCTGATTTGCTGCAGCTGCAGAGTAAATCTACCTCAACAGGGGTGGGAGGGGGGGAGCACACCCCCAACCAGCAGATCACCTCAGAGAAAAAGGAAATGTGGTCCCCTGTGGTGTCGCTGGGGGCCTGTGTAGTCTCCCCCCGCTGGGTGTGCCAACCACGTGTGCTTGAATAACTACGCGGGACACAGGTGTAGTTAGCTCTTCGTCCTCGCAGCCGTGGCGCTTCTCCCTACGTGCCTGCGTGACGTAGTATTTATTGGGGAACCAAATGACGTGCCCTGACGTGCACGCCAACGCGTGGCGCGTCAGGGGTGATATCGCGACACTACATTCCTCCCCAACACACAAAACAACAAAACAGCATGACCCCAGATTTGTGACGGCACCCTAAGGTATGGACAACAGGTCTCATAGTGTCCCGCACCTCTGCCTTCAGCATCTGCAGTCTGAAATTGTAACCAACAAAACTTAAACAGTCTTACTTGACGTAGTCCCGTAGCCGCCTGGAGGGCGCAGGGTGCGGCCGCAGGTCATACCGCCCTCTGCCACGGTCCGCCACACCATCCGGATCTCCGCTCCCGGAGTCGCCATCTGCACCGCTCTCTCCGGTCTCAGGCACGCCGGCTGCTTCGGGTGGCAAGTTCTCTGGCTGGTACTGCCTGGTGTCAAACCCATGACCAGTGGACTCCGCTCGTCCACTCGCCTGGCTCTCGAGCTCTGCTAGTCTCTCATCTCGCGGCATGTCCATCCTAGCCCTGGCCTGGCGCCGTTCCTCCACTCCGGAGGGCACTGGGACTTTCTTGAAGTATGAAACATTTCTTGTTATTTTTTCAGCCCCCTTTCGGGCTGTCACGCACGTGCCTCTGACTTTTTCCACAGTCCAGGGCTGAGGTTCAAAATTCAGGCGAAACTTGCCCCCTGGCATCCGGTTGCGGATCAGTACATTGTCACCGGGGGCTAGTGGTGAGGACACAGCCCGCCGGCGGGCGTCGGCTTGAGCAAACGCTTCCCGTCGATGCGCATCAATGGCACTGTCATTGGGAGTTTCGGGCTTCCACTCTGGGTGATGCGGTATTGAGTCGGTGACAACCCGCCCCATCAGCAGGTGCGCCGGTGCTACTCCCGTAATTGAGTGGGGCGTTTGGCGATAGCTGCGGAGAAATGTGAAAATGGCAAGTTCCACCGACTGGCTCTTTTCATGGGCAATCCGTATCACTTTATTGAGTGTCCTCATGAAGCGCTCAGCTTCTCCGTTCGCTTGAGGCCATCGGGGGGTGATTCGCCGGTGATGAACCCCAAGAGTCTGTAGGTACGCCGCGAAGTCTTGACTCTGAAAGGGTGACCCATTATCGGTTCTGATCTCCTTGACGATGCCGTGTGTTGCCATGATCTTCTCGAGCTTCGGGATCACTTCCTGAGCGCTCAGGACCGTCAATATTTCCACTTCCGGGTACTTGGAGTGATCATCTATAGCCACCAAGGTGTGCCGTCCGTCTGGCAAGCTGCCGAAATCTACGCTAATCTTGGACCAGGGCCTCCTCGGGCGAGGCTCCATCACCACGGGGGCTGGCCGGGGCACCTCTCCGGTTAACTGGCACGCTTGGCATTCTCGAACGGTGGCCTCCACAATTTCGTCCATAAGAGGGAACCACACCTTGGTTCGGAGCCTTGACTTAGTCTTGACCATGCCTTGGTGACCGACGTGAGCCAGATCCACCACCCTCTGGGTGAGGGACGTCGGTATGACCAGCCGGTGGCCTCTCAGCAAACACCCTGTATCGTCTTCCGTCAGTTCTGTTCTTACATGGTACAGGCTCTCCATTATCTGTTTCGCCTGAGGTGTTAAACTCTTCCACTCCTCTCTGGCGCGGGCCCAGCTGTTGTCTCGGACCGCCGCTCTGGCTCTTTGTAGGCACTCGTCTTCACTGGTGGCCTGAGACAGGCTAGCCATGGACACAGGCCGGGGACATGACCGCGCCGTGATGCACCGGACATACTCTTCTGTTTCTGCCGCCTCCTCCATTTCTTTTGGAGTGGCTGTGCGAGGGTGGCGAGAGAGGTAGTCCGCCGGGTTCCGCGCCCCCGGCTGATACTCGATCTTGCAGTTATAGTCTTGTAGTTGCAACATCCACTTTTCGATTCTTGGTGGTGGCTTAGTGGAGGTGCCTGCAAACAGGGATACTAGTGGCTTGTGATCCGTGGTCACAACAAAGGGTTTGCCGTAGACGTACAGGTGGAAGTGGCGACACCCCCAATGAATGGCGATCGCCTCTTTTTCTATTTGGGAGTATCTCTGCTCCACCTCAGTGAGGGACCGGCTGGCGAAAGCCACTGGGGCCCATTCCTCGGCACTTGTCTTCCTTTGCAGCAGGACCGCGCCCAGCCCGACTGGGCCGGCATCGACAGCGATCTGTGTCAGCTTGGCCGGGTCAAAGAAGGCCAGCGTCGTGGCTTCCGAGAGTGCCTGTTTGACTTCCTCGAAGGCTCGGCTCTGGTCACTGTTCCATGTCCACGGGGTTGATTCCTTAGTAAGTTCTCTCAGTGGCGCCGTGAGGTTCGCCAAATCCTTAATGAACCTGCCACAGTAGTTCACCATTCCCAGAAAGCTCCTCACCTCCGTGACATTGGCAGGGGCGGCTGCCTCCTTGATGTCCTTGACCTTGTCCGGATCCGGGTTGACACCATCGGCCGAGAAAGTATAGCCGAAGAACTGGATCTTCCGGCACAGGAATTCGCACTTCTCCCGATGTAGCGTGAGGCCTGCGTCTCGTATGCGTCGTAGCACCTGCACTAGTCTCTCGTTGTGTTCCGCTACGGTCGTGGCGTGGACCATGATGTCATCACTGACGTTGATCGCTCCGGGGATCCCTGCGATCAGTTCCTGTATTACGTTCTGGAATACCTCCGCAGCGCTCGACACCCCGAAGCTCAGCCTCGTGTACCGCCTCAGACCTACATGGGTGGAGAACGTGGTTATGTTCCGGGATGCTTCGTCTAGAACTAACTGGTGATACCCCGATCGTAGGTCCAGCTTTGAAAACCACTTGGCGCCGGCCATTTCCCCAACGATGTCATCGATGGTCGGGGTGATGTGTCGCTCCCTTTTGATGGCAGCGTTGGGGAGCCTCATGTCCACGCATATTCTGACAGCGCCTGGCTGCTTGGGTTTCTTCGCCACGACAATTGGCGACACCCACGGTGTCGGTCCGGATACCTTCTCAATGATCCCCGCTGCCTCTAGCTTCTTCAATTCCGCTTCCACCAGTGGCCTGAGGTGGAACGCTATGCGGCGGTGCCGGAGGGCTACCGGCTGGACAGTAGGATCGATATGCAGGTGGACTTCTTTTCCCCGGAACTTGCCTATCCCTTGAAAGATTTCCTCGAACTCCTCCAGGGTGTGGTGTACTGACTCTTGGTGTACTCCGAACGCGAACGTCACCACTCCCAGATCTTCTGCCGCCCGACAGCCCAGGAGCATGCCTTGTCCATCTTCGGTGACGTAGACATTCGACGTGATGGACCTCGTCCCATGGGATATCACCGTTCTGAACTTTCCTCGCACCTTTAACGGTTCTTCCTGTCCGTAGGCGAACACCGTGATCGTCGAGGGCTGGAGCGTGGGCTGTGGGCGCATGGCTTTGTGCATCTCGGCAGCCATGATGTTGATACTGGCCCCTGTGTCTACCACGGTCGTGACTTCTTGTGACCCTACTCAGATGCTGCATTGCGGCAGTCTCCTAGTCCGGCGGGCCGCCGTGCCTATCATGTGTACCCGATGTATGACTTTTTCCTCCTCTTCATCGTCGTCCATGTCGCTGGCCCCCGGACCTCCTTCCTCGACTGTGTTAACGGCTTGGCGGGGCTTTTGGAAACCCTTCGAACGGCACACTTTCTCAAAGTGGTTGAAACGTCCACACCCTCTGCACTTGGTCCCTCGCGCTGGGCACTCTGACGGGGTGTGGGGCGAGCCACCGCAGTACCCACAGGACTTTGGTTGTTCTTGAGCAGCCGGGCCTGGCTTTCGTCGGGGCCACCTCTGCTTAGACTTGACTGCCACCGCGTTGACCGGCTCGGTCTTTACTGGCACTTGCAGGGCCGCCTCCATGTGCGCAGCGCGCGCCTTGGACAGTTCTTTCGTTCGGCCCATCGTCAGGATATCAGCTAGGGGCTTCCCGGATTCCTCCAAGATCCTCTCCCTCAGCTTGACGGACGCACATCCCTGTATTATCTGGCCTCTTATCTCCTCCGTCTCGTCTCGAAACCCACAGGTGGCCGCCAAGTTCTTTAGACGAGCGTAGAACTTGTCAAGGGACTCCTCCGGCAATTGGCGCGCCTGGCGAAATATGAAGCGTTCATAGTCGCGGTTTGCCATTGGCTCGAAGTGTTCGTTGAGCGCCGCTATTAGCGTTGTGTGCGTCTTGGGGGTGGCTTCCGCAAGCGTCTTCACTATATTGTGGATCTCTTTCCCACCTAGGTGAATTATCATTGCGCGTTTTTGATCCCTGTGGACCTTCGTGGCTTCGAAGAATATGCGCACTCTATCCTCCCAGTCTCTCCATCGGGCCGCAACCGTCGATGGGGGCCCCTCAACAGAGAATGGTTCTATTGGCGGAATTGTCGCCATGTTGCACGTGCGCGGCTTGCGTGGAACAGAACCTCCTTCTCACGGGTGTGCTAGCGCTGGGCAAGACCTTCGGGCACGTGCGCTCTAGCGCTGGGCGAGACCTTCGAGCGCTGGGCGAGACCTTCGGGCACGTGCGCTCTAGCGCTGGGCGAGACCTTCTCCACCCCAGGACGATGAGGGCCTCGACGTGGGCTGCCGGACCTTCCCCCTTCACAGTGTCAGATTCCCCAGGAGGGGGCTCCAGGACAGCAGGGACAAGCTCAGGGCACGTGGTCCTACCTTCCAGGCAGCTGCAGGCCCAGGCCGCGCTATTTTCACAGGAGGCAGGGCACGACAGGCGCAGCGCGCTCTCCAGGCCAGGGGGGGGCAGGGCACGTGAAGTAACCGAAGCGCGCTGGGGCGCCGAAGCCAGAGACGGCCCCAGCGCGAATCACTAGCACCACGGAGCACTCGGCGCTTCCGCGCACGTACCAGGCAGCTCGGGAGGCAGGGACAGGAGCGCGCTCCGGCGGGGCACGAGCACCGCAAGGCGGCCGCCACACCGACCGGACGCGCAGAGCTGGAGCGGGGGCACGCCCACTCTCGTCGCCAGTTTGTGGTGTCGCTGGGGGCCTGTGTAGTCTCCCCCCGCTGGGTGTGCCAACCACGTGTGCTTGAATAACTACGCGGGACACAGGTGTAGTTTGCTCTTCGTCCTCGCAGCCGTGGCGCTTCTCCCTACGTGCCTGCGTGACGTAGTATTTATTGGGGAACCAAATGACGTGCCCTGACGTGCACGCCAACGCGTGGCGCGTCAGGGGTGATATCGCGACACTACAGTCCCCCAAGCATCAGCAGGCATGGCACATATCCCCTAGCACAGGTACCAGCGGGGTCAGGGACAGGTTCCCCAGGCTCAAACTCAGAGCTGGAGCTTTAGGGCCTTCCAATCAGATCTTTACCAAGCAGGCCTTAAAAAACTTCTGGCTATTTCCGTCTGATGAAGTAATCCCCAGGGCCCAGCCCAAAAAGGTGGCCACTCACCGCTGCCACGTTGCTGAGGAGCCACCCCAGTGGTCACTCGGGCCCAGTTTCAGTCTGTGACTCCAGCTTTAAAGGGATGTTCCTTCTCTCAATAGGGCCCCTCCACTCCCCTCGCCGGAGCCGGGCAGCCGCGGCCAAGGCAATTGTGGGTGGGGGCACCCCAGATTTGCCGGCAGAAAAATTAAGGGGCGAGGAGTGCCAGTCAGTACTGCGCCACTCCCCTCACTCCTCCCCACAAAGGTGCAGAAAGACGCCGGCCTACCATGGGAGTGTCCAGGCAGGCAACTAGAGCCAAATTTCGGAGGCGGGTTAAAAAGATTTCGGGGGGGGGGGGGGCTAAGTCTTCCAGCCATAGGCAGAATGGCTGTAAGAAGGGGTGAAAACACAACAAAAGCCTCATTAACGAATAAATGGTCTTTTAAAGACCCGTGAAGTACTCTGGTGCGGCTGCAATTAGACGGACGCCAGCCCGCGAGGCTGTCTCAGCCGGGCTGTCACACACGACGGGGGGGGCTGAAGCCCGGTGAGCCCAATGGGTGTTGCGCGCCTGGGAGTGTCTCACCAGCTGTGGTTCGCTCACCACAAAAACCAGGCGAGCGCCACCCCCCAGGTGCACGACAGTTCCCCTGATCTGGGGGCAGCGGGGGAGGGGGGGGGGGACGCAAGGCCCCAGTGCCCACTGGCACCAACAGGGGCTCCTCTGCAGTCCATCGAGGTACAATTCAGGGCCCGATGGCAGGGTGAGGGTAGATGCCCGTTGCTACAGGATAATGCAGGATCAGCCGGGAGCCTCCTAGGAGCACGTCCTGTCGGCCATCTTGTGTGGCCACACCCCAAGTTTCATTTATTTTATTTTGATAAAATGCCCCAAGTTGTAATCTTGAAAATTTGAAAACCAATCATTATTATTCAGTTACGTTTTTTCTGCTCTGTAACTAAGTATTCGATCACACCTGATTAGAGTGTGAATAATCAGGAGTATACTCACGTGTTTCCGTATTAAGCGCAGACTCCTTTTTCTTTAAGGGCAGAGGTTTGTACAGCACAGGTTCCTCCTCTTTTTTAATCTGCAGGAGGATGTCAGGGCAAGGAACAGGAGACCCTGGAGAACCAACAAACATCTTATGTTAATTAAGCAACACCTATTGCTGACAAAAAACGAAGAAATAACCTGGCTGCAATAAGAAACAGGCTATAACTGTTAGCTAATAACTAGTGCACTACAGAGTAACCAGAAGGAAAGAAAAGTTATTTGCCTGTAACCCTAGTCTTCACCTGTAACCATACTCCTTCTTCACCCCTGAAGCCCTGAATTGTCCCATCCACTGTGGGATCCTAGGGTAATTTACAATATATATATAATATATATACACACACACTGAAAAAACAAACTCTAAAGGGATAAATAGTTCAGTGAAAATGGTTAAAACATACACACCCTTATGCATCAAGCCAAAATCCAGTCGGTAAAATACCGATTCGTTAATAGCTCCCGGTATTGTGTGAAAAATACCCAATCCCAATGCATCAACCCAAAACCCGAGCAAATAACGAATCGCTAAATAAATAACCTCGAACATACCGAATCGCTAATACCCAAAATGCTAATTTACCGAATCGCTAAATACCGAATTCGCAATTACCGAAATCACTATTAGCTCCCGGAAATTGCCAATAGCAAATAACGAATCGCACCCCAATGCAACAAAACTCGCTAATAACGAAAATCCCAAAAATCGCTATTTTGCCAGAGCTAAATAAGGGGAATCAAAACCTGGAGGTAAAGTCACAAAAAAAAAAAAAAAAAATTATTTAAAAAAAAAAATCTTCCTACATGTGCAAATGATTGAGGCAATCACTAAACCCTTAAATGTGGCCCAGGAGACCCTGTTGGCTCCCACAAAATGGCTGCCCTCTACGTGCTTGCAAGGAGGATGCGGATCAATGCAGCAGGACAGCGCAGGAGAAGGGTCCAGGAGCGAGTGTTCAGACTGCGCATAACCTTGCTCGGCCAGAATGAGGACGAGGTGTACCAGAAGTATCGCCTCAATCGCGCTATGATCATGCGCCTGATTGCAGACCTGGAACCATTACTGCAGCACCAGACACACAGGACAAATGCTATCCCTGCGCACGTTCAGGTCCTATGCAGCCTGCACCTACTGGCCTCAGGGAGTTTCCAGGGGGTAATTGCGGTTGCCGGAGGTGTTTCGCAAAGCGCACTGTCACGCTTCTTCAAGAAATTCCTAGATGCCATGCTGACAATGCTACACACACACATCAGCTTCCCCACAACCCCACAGCAGTTGGACCGCACCAAACAGGCATTCTACCAGGTGGCACAATTTCCACATGTGATTGGATGCATCGACTGCACGCATATCCCCATATGTCCTCCGTCAGCAAATGAGTACCTTTTCAGGAACCGCAAGTCATACCACTCGATCAACGTGCAGGTTGTGTGCGATGCCAACAACATCATAACGGACCTAGTGGCACAATTCCCAGGGAGCACACACGACTCATACATCTTCCGCAACAGTGGAATGCACAGGCGACTACTCAATGGAGAATTTGGAGAGGGACTCCTGTTAGGTACGTAGAACTACGCTTCCCCACACCAACACCACACATGTATGTACATCACCAATGCTAAGTCTATGCTTCTATCTTCTAGGTGACAGTGCTTACGCCCTGCGGGAATACATACTCACCCCATACCTAAATCCAGCAACCCCGCAGGAACATCGCTACAACGCTGCACACATCAGCACGAGGAATGTGATAGAGCGGACTTTTGGGATTCTCAAGAGCCGCTTCCGTATCCTCCACAAGACTGGCGGCGCCATGCTATACCAACCAGACACATGCTGTCGAATAATTGCTGTATGTGCAATGCTGCACAACATTGCCACCAGAAGGGGGATACCCATGGAGGTGGACAGGGATGACGACCCCCAGGCTGACCAACCACCCGCCCAACGACGACCGGCACACATCCCAAACACAGCAGAGGGCCATAGGAGGCGGACAGACATAATGCAAAATCATTTTTGACCCTGGGTAAAATGAGACATTACAAGTTGGTGTTGGGTGCAACTGTTTAATGCACAGTAGCACTGAGGATTGTGCAACAGAACTAGCATTGTGAATCATGCTCCGATTGCATAAATGTAAATAAAAGGTTCCTTAAAGTCAGGCCTGTGCAAACACAATAATTGGATGGCCATGGTTGCTCCACCATGGACCTGCAGCATGTCCAAATTTCTAGTGGCGCTTGCCACGTACACCAAGCCTCCGCTCAGGTGCATCCAAAGCCTCACCACGGCCTGTCCCCGTGGAGGCACGCGAACTTCGGCGCCTGGTGCTGGCCTCTGCCAGTGACACGCTGCTGACACTGGAGGCAGCCTCACTGGTGTCATCCCCTCCCAATGCTGCAGCACTGCATGTGCTGCTCTGAAGTTGTTCCACAGCAGTGGTGATGTGTCCCAGTGACTTGGCCACATCCCCGCAGAAGTGCCCAAGGTCCACCTGCAGGGAGACTGTGCGGCGTGCCAACACAGCGGTGCAGTTGCTGTGCCGTTGTATGGCCTTGGTAGCGGCGGCAGAACGCGACATTAGCTGCCGGTTACTCCTCCTCTGGGACTCATGGCCCTCCCTGATGGCACGGGTGAGCTCACGTACCTCCTCCCTGAGCTGAGCATTGCCATCAGCAACCGCAGTGGTCTGGTCCCTGACCGCCGTGCCCATGTCACTGACCGCGGAGCCCATGTCGGTGACTGCTGCAGTCATGGCGCGCATCTCCCTCGCTAGGCGCACGATATTGCAGCTGATGCTAGCCACATGTCTTCCCTGCAGGTTCTGTGTACACAGCATCCTCTCCTCGATTGCAGAGGTTGTTGGGACATCCTGGTCTGCTGAGGAGACGGAACTGCGACGGGCCCTGTGACGCCGTGCGTGTCTTGAGCCTCCAGGTGGTGCAGCAGGTGGTGTGGATGTGCGCTGCGTGGGTGCCAATTGCGGGGGGGGGGTTGCCATCTCCTGCAAGGGCGCAACTTGGTGCCTGTGCCTCTGCGGTATTGTGGCTGTACTAGCTGCAGGCTGTCTTGCTGGTGCCGTTGCATGTGGCGCAGGTGCTGGTGCCTTGGCTTGTGGCACTGGTGCTGGTGCCGTTGATTGTGGCGCTGGTGGAGGTGGTGCTGGTGGGGTGGCAGGTGTTGGCGGTGCGTGCGCATCCTGCGCAGTCTCCTGGTCTGACTCCACGGGTGTCTCCGAAATGATCAGCTGGTCGCTGTCGTCAGAGTCCCCAGGTGATGCATCTGTGTGTGAAACAGTGCATGATTAGTGGGATGATTACACCTACATAGTGTTGTACCCATTAATGTCCCTCTGTGGTCCAACAAATGAACAGTCTACAGCCATGTACAAAATATGTGGTGTGTGCTCAGAGGATTTACGCCTGTACCTGCACTCTGGGCTGACTAGACTACAACTCCCAAGATGCAGTAGTGTCATGTGTGGAGCTGTCTGTGCCAGAGCTGCAGACACAGTGAGATTGGGCTGGGGGCATGGGTATGGATTTACGCTATGCTGGGTGTGGCACAGGCATGCATCTTACCTTGGGCACTTGTGGCTGCGCCGGACGTGTCCATCTGGATCACCCCCACGACGGCTTCCCGCTCTATCGTCCCTTCCACAAGGTCCTCCAGGGCTGTGTTGGATGGTGCAGTGGTTGTTCCGCCTCCAGTCCTTCTTGCCTCCCGGAGCCTCTCAGCAATCCTCTCTTTTGCGCGCTTCCGCAGGTCATACCAGCGTTTTTTAAGGTCGTCAATGCTGCGGCTAGTGACGCCAACCGCATTGACCCTCTCACGGATGCGCTGCCAGATGCGCCGCTTCTCGGTCTCAGGCACCTTGAGGGACAGCTTGCCAAAGAGGCGGTCGTGTTTGCTGGACACTCCCTCGATGAGGTACTCCAGCTCCCTGTCCGAAAACTTCTTCTTGCGCTTGCGTGCAGATTCTGCGCTGGATGGCACTTCCTGCGACATGATGGATGTGTGATGTGAATGGCAGGATCTGTGTGGCCTCACTCTGCACAGCCTGTCCTTCTTTCCAGCTCCTGTCTGCTCCTCTGTCGAGGCTATGTGGGTGGGGCAGCAGTATTTCCTGGTTGGTGATGTCATCAGCCTGTTCCCGGAGCGACGCGGCAATTTGCGATTTCGCTATTACCGATTCGGTAATAGCTAATTCGGTATTACCGAACTCGCTATTAGCCAAATCGGTATTACCGAACTCGCTATTTGCTAGTGAGGCCGTTTGCGTGCCCCGCTATTAAGGAATCGGTAAATTTAGCGATTTTTAAGGAATCGCTAAATTTCACCGAATCTGTTGATGCATGCCAATTACCGATTCCTTAATGGCGATTCCTTATTTTTCGCTATTAAGGAATCGGTATTAGTTTGGTTGATGCATATGCCCCACAGTTTTTAAAAAACAAAACACTGAAATTCACCAATTATAGTTTCCTCAAGTAACAATAACTTGTGCCCTAAAGTAACTATAACTCAGGTAGGCACCAGATCCTTTGCACTTCCGGAGAGAAAGGTCTACAATGCATCCTTCCTTGTTTGTTCAGTTACTACATTGTTGTGGTAGTGTATGTCCTGTCTTAAAGGATGGAATAAAAGATTACTGAGCTAGTAGGACTGCCCTCAGTTCCATTAGAATGTAATAATTAATCTTCTTCATGGACCGTGTTTACTGAACTTACAGATGGCCCATGTAAGCACCCCATCCCAGAAGAAAGGTTTCTGTGAAGACTGATAGTGTTGGGTTCTCCTAAGGAAATAGCACCATATTCTATAGATTTAGTGGCCAACACCACCAAAGGAATTAATGGATTGCAGACTGGGATAGAGCTTGTCCTCCCGGCATTGCTGTTAATGGTGTATGTGGAGCCCGGATTAGCCTCCATAAAAATACAACACGCCATTGACCCTAGCACAGACAACATTTAAGTTGTCATTGCATAGCAAAATTCAACCCTTCAGTCATATAGTTGATAGGCTTTCCTCCAAAATAAACACTTATGTGGTCTTCAGGTCCACAATTGCACCTAGCTAGTGTACTGACAGAATTGAAACTACAGTGATTTCTTGTAGTTGACATGCAGACCAGGTTTGCAAAGATTCACTAAGGTCATATTACAATGCCCTAGAACTTCTCCTGATGTTGCAGGCTTATTTAACCAATATTGTAGCTAAGGATAGACAAAACGTTTTTGGAGCTATGATGTGATCACCTCCATGGCTTTTGGTGCGGACTTCAATCCGAATAGAAGGACGCTTAACGGGAAATGGTTGTTGCCCTCTAGAAACCTGAGACACGTTGGTGTTTCTTTGTAACTGCGATGTGAAAATAGCTTCCTACACCACCTGTTTCTCCAGAGGTGTTGACTTCCTTTCGACAATGATCTCAATAGTATTGCAAGGATAATCTCAGAGGAACAGATGAAGGGGAAGACTTTAACACCAGTGTGTATCCATATTTTACATCCAATTGGTCTTCTATTATACTTTGCCACTCTTGCACATGGTGCTTCCCTCCACCGGAGTGACTAACAGAGGAGGTGGTAAGAAGAAAGCCACAGCTTTGGTGGTGGTTTGACAGCAGCAGCTGGTGCCCTTCTCTTACTTTTGAAGACGTTCTATGATGATAGAACTGCCTTTGCTATTGTTGCTGCCATTAAGGGGTAAGAACTCGGAGGGGTAAAAAAACATCTGTCAAGGGACATGTATCGAGGTTATCCATTCTCTTTTCTAGGTGCCTGTGGAGTTTCCACTTCTACCCTCTTACGGGGCATTTCGTTATCTGCATAGGATCTTAAAAGTGTATTGCCACAAAAAAAGGTTCATAATGCACTGTTGCATCTCAGGCTTTAGATCACTTAATCAGTGCCAGCAATTACTTCTTAAGGCCAAAACATGGCAGGAGCTGTGTCATGCTAGGTCTGAAGAATCTGCAGTTATACGTATTACTTGACTCCAAACCAATATGCCCTCATGAAATACTTCCTTGAGGTCCTTTTTGTCTCCCCAGGATGTTTCTCAAAGTACCGCTGAAGAGAGTTCCAAAGGGCCCTTTCACATCTTCCCAATAAAGCAGTGGCTATAGCGGTCTTCATTCCAGTTGCAGCTGCACATCTTCATTCCCACTGAATCAAGTTGACTGCTCTTCTTATCTGGTGGGACGGCAGAAGTAGAATGAAGCTTTTTGGCTGTCTACCAAATCACCAAATCGGTGGCGGATCCATTCTCAATAAAAGAGGGTCTTGCTCTAGTTTTGTTACAAGTACTTATGGAGTAGATTGTACCAGAGGAGAACACTTTGTTGACATAGATTTTCTCAGAGAAGAAGTTGCTGGAAAGTGGACTGAAGGAGTTGGTGAATAGGTCTTCGAGTACTCAGAATTAAAAGTCTCGGGCAGTCTCCTTCATTTCATCTACTTGCCCCACTCCTCAGAAAGCTTCAACCTGCTTGATGTTGATGTTGATGTTTACAATGTTGAGGAAAGTTTCATTGTCGGACGGAGATTGGCTCTATAGATGTTGAGTGTTGGCTCAAAGTTGAACGGGAGCGATGTTTCAACAACACATGGTTTGATGTCATATGGAACTGCTTTTTGATGTCCAAGAGTGTGGCGCCATTAGTTCCTTGATAGTGATCCTACCTTTGATAGCAAGCAAGCTGCAACCATACTTGACTTAGAGTGTGACAAAATCTTTCTCTGGAATGATGCCTTCTCTCAGATGTACCCCATGAGAAACTTTAGACAGCACAGAAGGCACACTGGTCAGTTGGACTCCTTCTCCATGCCCGCCAGATCCTCCTGATGTAGATTTCAGGCTTCCATCCCACAGGTCATTAAGTGATATCTTCTCCCTGTTCTTCAGGCTTCCCTGGGCCACTGTTTCACAATTTTAGCAGTCCATGACTGTTATCCTTCAGTAAATATACTACGCAAAGGTCATGGCTATCAGAGTAGGCCTTCCTTTTTCCACAAGATGGGCACTTCACAAACAAGGATGGAATTTTGTGAAGAGAAAAAGAAAATTCTTGTCAGGAATTTATCAAGAAACTCTTGAAATGTCAATTTTCATTGAATGAAAGGTTATATATAATTGTTACAATGGTTTTCAAAGAGCAAAATGTAAATAAAAATATCAAGCTAAATGCCCCAGAATCACGTTTCCAGGTGCCAGAAAAATGAACTGACCTAACTTATCTGTGGGGCAAGATGGAACACCGGAGAAGAGTGATTCCTTAAAGGGCCGGATTTCAGCCTTTATCTGTGGCAGCCTAGCTCCTAATATGCTCTTGCTTTTGGTTTTTTTTCTATTTCAAAAAGGTTTGTGAAAGTTATTTTTAGTCACTTTTTATTGTATTGTATTGTATTGATTCTTATATAGCACTGCTGTGACCCTACGGGTATCCTGGCGCTCTGGTATAGCACAAATATTACCGGTGCGAGAGATTAAGCAGGGTGGCCAGGGTTAGGCTTTCGGAAAGAGCCATGTTTTAAGGCTCTTTCTGAAATCAGTTAAAGAGTCGAGTTGTCTAATCTTCTGTGGTAACTCATTCCACAGCCGGGCACCCACCACGCTGAAAGCCCTCCCGCCCATCCTAGACCGTTTGAATCTAGGAATTACCAGCAAGTTGGCGCTGGAAGAGCGGAGCTGTCTCTGCGGGAGGTACCAGGTGAACTTTTCCTGAAGGGGAATTGGACCCATCCCGTGTGTTGCTCTGTAAACCAGACAGAGAGATTTAAAGAGGACCCTTTCTCTGATTGGCAGCCAGTGAAGCTCTCTCAGCGCCTGAGTAGAGGATGAGACACGTCTGCGGTTTAACACTAGTTTAGCCGCGGCCGATTGAACTCTTTGCAGCCCCTGGAAGATGTATTGAGGGTCCCCCAAATACAGAGAGTTACAATAGTCCATCCTACTCAACACTGTGCTGCTCACAACCAGGGGACGCATCTCCTTCGGTAGAACCGGTAAGATCCGGCGCAACAGGAGCAGTAGCCCAAAGCACACTCTGGCTGTCTTGCCTGCCTGAGATTCCATTTGGAGGTTTTTATCTATAAGGACCCCCAGATTGCGTATTGTCTTAGCCGGGGCCAAGGAGTCCTCCTCTGGGGCAAGCCTGAACTCCACCGGTGAGTGTAGAGGCAGCCTTGCTGGTGAATAATACAGTACCTCGGTCTTCCCTCCATTGAACTGCAAGGAGTTTCTCTGCAGCCAATTTGTGGTCAGACGCATGCACTCGTGGAATCGTTCCATGGGGACAGCCTGTTTACCCTTCATAGAGAATGCCAATTGCGTATCATCCGCATAGTTGACCAGTTTGACCCCAAATGCTTTGATAATAGAAAAAAGTGGTTGTAGATAAATGTTGAAAAGAATGGGGCTGATACTGGAGCCCTGCGGTACTCCATGGGCTATGGAAGATGTTCTAGATGTAAAAGGTCCCAAGGTTACCATCTGCTGTCTCCCTGTCAGGTAGGATCGAAGCCACTGCAGTGCCTGTCCCTTTAACCCAACACCCTCCAATCTCTCAAGCAGAATTTGGTGGCTCACTGTGTCGAATGCGGCCGACATATCCAGGAGCACCAAAACCACGGTGCTCCCGTTGTCGGCCTGCAGGCAGCCATATGACCTCCACACCTTCTGGGGCAGGGGGTCGATTGGTGAACCCGAAGATATGCTTTGCACCGTACAGTTAAAGATACGGTCTGAAAGGGTAGGAAACCTATCTAAGGTGCATTGCTGACCCGGGACACCTTCAGCTACCTCTAACCCATGGGCCTGAGTGGCAGTTTCGTTATCCTTAAAAGAACCAACGATCTTTGCCACTTTTTCCTCAAAGTGGGTAGCGATCTCATCACATAACTTCTGTGAAGCCTCCACTTTGTTTTCCAAGCAAGTTGGAGCCGAGAGGTCTCTAACAATCTTAGAGTTCTCTGGTTCCATTTGTTGCTTGTACGATAGTTTTGGCGTAGAAGTTGGCTTTACTTTCTAGGATGAGCATCTTATACTTGGCCTGGGCCGTCTTTAGCACTAACATATCCTCCTCCAAGTACCCCTTCTTCCATTTCCTTTCAGCCTTCTTGCACAAGAGGCGTAACTGTTTCAGTTCATCATTGTACCAGGGCGCAGAGATTTTATTTCTGGTTTTTATTTTCCTTAGTGGGATTAATTGGTCCAGGGCATCCGTAATAAACTCCTGATAGGTAGTGTAATTTTCCTCCACCGTGCTAGATGCACGGAAGGGGTTCCTGTAGGTGGAAACAGGAGGGCACCGGTCCTGGCCAGTTTAGCCCAGTTTCTACCCCTCCGGGAAGTCGCAGAAGTTTTAGCTTGGTCCCGTCGGCCAACTAGCATCATTTTAAAATGAATTAGGTAGTGATCTGTCCAGTTTTGAGGTACAATGTTTAATATCTCAACTTCCAACTCATTTGCAAACAAGAGGTCGAGACTGTGCCCTCCCTGATGAGTCGGGGAGGTAACTAATTGTTGGAGATTAAAGTTAGTACAGGTGCATTTCAAATCTCTCAAATAGTTACCCATATTTGCATTCTCCCACAAGTTAAAATCGCCCAGAATAATTAATTTAGAGTGTGTTAGGGATAGGTTGGTGATGGTATCCAGGAAGGACTGATACATAGTGGTACTGTTAACCTGTTGAATGCTGAGATGAGATGTCCCTGTCCTCCACATTACCACATTAATGCAAAAGACATGCACATTCTCTTAGGGGGTAAGAAAGCCCACTGGAACCCAAGGAATATTTTTTATAATTGCCACATCTTAAAAGGTTCACAACAGTGTTACTATCTCACTCCCAGAGAGGAGTTGAGAACATTTACTTCCTATCTGCCCTTTCCAGGAGGGCATAAAGCCCATTAAGCAGGAGGGGATATCCTTTGACTGACCACGGCACAGGCAAGTGCTTTGCCCAAAAAAACATAAAAGCAGTTTTACTGCCCAAACAACAGAAGGTTCACTAGGCCAGGAAAATAATGTTTTTATTAAGGTCTCAAGCATATACCAACTCTGAAGCACCAACAGTCTTTCTGCCCGCCCAGGGGAAGGGAGGCACAGGGTTGTTTAGGCTTGGTTTATCCGGAACCTGCACTGGGGTGGAGTAAGCCAAAAGCCCACTGAACACCAGAGATTTAAACAAAAGAAATGAGTGGGCTAAGGTTTGACATATGGGCAGGGAAAGGGAGTAGATCACATATTCCTCTTACTTGCCATGGTGAATTGTCACATTTTTTGGGTTCAGTGTCAGCGGGTAGCCAGGAACCCCTAAAAACCTAAGATATTGCGTGGCTTAGGCGAGATGGCCGATCGGACGTGATCCGCATCGGCTCCCGTGTCCCCCCGGGCTTCCCCCGGCTTCGGAGCGGTTCCCGGGTCCCTGGGCAGGACGAACGCTCGCACCATGGACTGGCGAGCTACTGGGCGCATGTAGAACTGGAGGAATCCCGAGCGGCGGCTGGCTGGGGCTCCCGAGGCTCGCGGCAGCGGCGGCGCCGAGGCGGCCAAGATGGCGGCTCCCTCAGCTGGAGTGGTGCTGCGTATCGGCCGCGGCTGAGAGTCCGGTGCGCTGGACCTCGAGAAGAGAGGGGCGGCGGCTTCCTGGGGGCCCTCGTGGGGGCTCGGGCCCGGAAGGGCCGTGTTGATGTCCAGGCACGATCCGGAGGGAGATCCTCCTGAGGCGGCGGACGACGCAGAGATGGGGCCCCGAGACCGCGTAGGGCCGTCCGCTGAGGCCTCATGCTGAGGGAGAGGAGTTGGTGCGGCAAAAGTACGGTGAGAGGCGAGAGTGAGCGGCTCCGGGAGCCCCGTGTGGGATTGCTTACTGACCTGGACTGAAGAGGCGGAGAGCCTGCGGAGGGGTCGGCGCGGAGGTCTCCTTGGTCCTGCGGTGCTGGTGGGCGGCCTCGGCGGCGTGGCTGCGGCCCGAGTGGATAGCATTGGTCTGTGGCGGAGGCAGAGGGGAGCAGTCCGGAGGTGCCGGTGAGGGTTCGCTTCCAGGCCCGTGGCGATTGGCGGGCCCGGTGGGTCCCGGCGGATGCATTGGCGGGAGAGGCCTGGAGCGGCGGCAGAGAGAGGTCGGTGCGGGCGGCGGCTCCGTGGCTTGTGTGGGGGGCCCCTACTTGTACACACCATTGGCAGAACCGGGAGGGAGCGGCCATATGCCGGCGAAGAAGGGCCAGGCCAAACGCGACGCCTCCGTGACCGCCTTCTTTGGTCCTGCGGACAGGGGGCCGTCTGGGGCCTCGGCGGCGCAGACGGGAGCGATGGCACTCACTAAGGAAGATCTCCTGGCCTCCCTGCGAGATTTCAAGGTGGAGCTGAGGGAGGAGATTGGCCGGGATAACCAACGCTCGGTGGACCAGTTGCGGGCGGACCTGCGCGACCAGCTGGCTGGCCTCCGACACGACGTCGACGCGGTGGGCACGCGCGTAGTGGAGTTGGAGACACGACATGAGAGCCTGGACAGCAGATACACGGACCACTCACGCCAGATTCAGGCCCTCCAGGATCAGCTGACGCAAACGCAGCTTAAGGCGGAGGATCTGGAGAACCGCGCTCGGCGCGATAACATTCGAGTGCGCCACTTGGAGGAACGAGCGGAGGGCCCGGACCTAGAGGCTTTTCTGGAAAGTCTCTTTGCGGAGGTTGTGAAACCGCAGACTCTCAAGATCAAGCTCGATCGGGCACACAGGGTGGGTTTTCAGGCACCTGGAGATAAACGGAGGCCGAGGGACATCCTGGCTAAATTCCACTCTTACAAAATTAAGGAGGCTGTCCTGGCGGCGGCGCGGAGGTCTGCGGAGGTGTCGCTCCAGGGGTTCACATGTGCACTTTACCAGGATCTATCCCCAGCGACATTGGCGAGGCGCCAGTCCTTTCGGCCTCTGACTACTAAATTAAGAGCGGAGCACATCAGGTACCGCTGGACCTTCCCCTTTGGCCTCTCGTTTGAGTACCAGAATAAGCAACGTACAGTGACTGATTTGGAGGCAGGCAAGGCTATTCTGGGCCTATCCGCGCCGGACGGTGAGCTGGTCGAGGGGGGAGCAGCGGCGACTGGAGGCACCGGGGCAGGGACCGGGGACTGGGCCACGGTGGGCCGCGCCCCTCCCAGATGATCCCACGGGTGGCGCCATTTGGAGGATTGTTTGATCTCGTGGTGGGAAGTCCCAGACACGGGTTCTGAACACTTGAAGCCGCGCGAGCTGGAGGCCCAGTCGGGGCGGAGGGCCGGCGCAGCAGTGGTGGTGCTGGGTGCGGGACTGCGGGCGTGGGCCTGTCGGAGGGCCCGGGACCTAATGTTGGGGATGTTTTCCCCATTTCTTCTTTATGCATAAGAGTTATGATTGTTGCCGGGGGGGAGAGGGGGGGGGCTGGTTGCCATGCCCTCTGCGTACTTACTATCTCAATGCTGTGTTGCAATGGGGTGGTTGGTTTTTTTTTACTCCCTTTTCTTTTTTCTTCTCTTTCCTTTTCTTCTTTTCTCTTCTTGACACCAGGGACGGGAGGAGGGGCGCTGGGCTGGGTTGCTGAGGGTTGCACACATTCTACTACGCAATGGCTGTATCCCTAGGCTCATGGAATGTTCAGGGGCTTAATTCCCCCCAGAAGCGTCAGAGGGTGATGAAGTATATATCAGATCGACACCTAGATGTAGTTGCGCTGCAAGAAACACACCTGCGTAGAGGAGACGATCATAGGCTACGGCACAGGTCATACCCACTCATGTACAGTTCATCGGCCTCCACCAAGCACAGGGGGGTGATGCTGTTGTTTCATAGCGGAGTGAAGTTCCAGCCGATAGAGGTTTGTTCAGACAAGGCGGGGAGGTGGGTGATGGTAAAAGGGGTCCTACGAGGGCAGACTTGCACTTTCATTTCACTCTACTGTGGAAATGTGGATTTTCCTGATCAGTTATGTCCCCTATCTTGGACCCCAACGGTTCTATATGCATGTTACAAGTACATGTATGTTCCCTCCAGTTCCAGTTTCTAAGACGCAAACATATGTGTGTCTACCGTCGACATGTTCTCTGTCAGATCCGCCATCAATGGGCTGGATATTCGATTCCTAAGTATGAAAGGCCACCGACTTTATATGGCTAAGTTACTCCATTTTTACAGTTCAGGCAAGTAGGCCCGATTCTGTCCTCAAAGCCTTTCCCTGCTCTCTGTCTCTGACAGCTTCAGCTTGAGCTCGCATCTGTATCCATGAACTTTGTCCTACTCCCTGTGCAGCTAACGGTGCCTGCCTCGGCCAGCTTTCGCCTGCCTGCCAAGAAGCTGTATTTCACCTTCGAATTATCTATTTTGCTCTCCAGCCGATGCATTCCTGTCTAGTGATTTAGGTAAACATTTCCTTTAGCTCACAAGCAAAGGACTCAGCCTTTCCGTCCTCCTGCAAGTGATTCATAGCCCTGCTGCCATGGAAAGTTTTCTGCCTCTCGCATCTCATATAGACACTTAGACGCTTGTACACGCACACACAGTTAGTATAGAATAGATTCTGTCCGAGAGTCCTTCCTTTTGGATAACATAGTTCTTTAAACATAGGATGTTAGATATGATTTGGGATTAGGTTGACTTGACCCCCCAGACTTCTCGTCTCCACATGTAGAGCTAAATGTCAAGTCCCCTTCACCCCCTAGTTGCACGTCACTCACACGTCATGCTGCTGCGCGCGCATCTATGCCAAGTATTATCTTATAGATCCACCTATGTCTGATAATCCTAACCAATCATGTTTCTTTTATTCCTTATTACGCCTAGTTTCGATTACATACCTGTTATGTCACTTTTCTTATCAAATGTTACGCCTTCTACATTCGTTTCATTGTAATGTACTTATTATAAAAATGCATGTCTGTCAATAAAGTATTGTACTTCACTTCCTGAACCCTCGTGGTGACGGAACCTGAAGGCCGCGACTCGAGTCGGCCATTTTGAATGGAATAAAGCCCATTTAGAAAACCTCTTATACCACGGATTCTGCCTCTTGTTATTTTGAGCTATTTTACTTTATTTTAAGATTCCGTATGAAATTCAGTCCGGTAAAGAAGATTTTATTTACCACATAATGGCGCCCGAACAGGGACACTTTCTCATCTCACGCGCCGGCGGTGCGTTGCAGGCCCGGTCTCCTGCCACAGCTGGACGGACCATAAACGCGTACCAGCAGGATTTCCTGTAAGCTCCCTCCGGTCAAGCGGGGGCGACTGAGACTGCGATCAACCCAGACGAGGCGGTGAGAAGTGCGAAGTATCCCGACCAGAGCCTAGCTGAGAGAGCAAGATCCGAGGTATACAGAGGCCCACCAGGTTTCTCGAAATCCCGATGTCCAGAGGGTCCGCTGTCCGCAGTCATCGAGTCCTGTCCATTCTCTGAGGCCTTCCGTTTCAAGGAGCTACTCGGTGAGTACCATCGCCGGGGAGGCGTGTTGACGCGCACATAGGTTGTGCCGGTCAAGACGGATTTGGGTACACAAATCCGGTCTGCACTGTTTAGCAGTGTATATGTACTGTTTAGCAGTATATCAAGTATTCCGAAGTATTCAGTTACTGTCAAGAATTCAGCGTGGTGATTAGTTAGGCAGACTGTCATCATTGTCGGTCATTGTTAAATATTTAATGTTTAATGTTTTCAGAAATATCTTGCATATTGTGGTATGAATGATTGTTCATTGTACACTGTTCATTATTGGGGTTTTTTTCGTATTAAGTAAGTTCAAGAGTAAGTATCAGATCAGTTGTCAATATGCCGCTCTTCTCGAAGTTAAGACAGATTACTACCAGAAAAGGGGTGCTTGAAGAAGCAGTTCCTATTCCTCCTAGGGACACTCCAGGGCATTTTATGTACCATAAGCATGGCTTAGATGCCATATTGTTTCTTGATCTATGGGTAGATTATACCAAGGGATTGCCGGAAAGTCAAAGGTGGCCCGTAGCGGGAACCTGGGATGCAGAATGCATCATGAAAGTAGAGGAAGAGTTATGGAAAAGAAAGGTCAGACAGTCACAGAAAGACGCTGTTGAGTTATGGCGTAAAGAATCTCATAGACGAACAGAAAAAGCACGTAGACAAGAAGAGAGGAGTAAAGAAAGTTCAAATAAAGTTCAAGAAAATCTATTAATTAAGGAAGGTATCCGAGTGAAATCAGAACAAGTAAATAGACAAAGAAATGCTCTTATGAATGGTATGTATCCCCTTCTAGCCGAAGGACTACCTAAGGCTGTTACAGAGATGCCAAAAGACTTGCCACCCCCATTATTTCCAATTAGGGTACATCAAAAAGGGCATCCCAGAACCGCAGAAGATGTTTTTCTTTCCTCATATCTAGATGACGCAGCTCCCGAGTATGCTAACACCGCACCACATAGACCGTCTGGTGTAGGGGTTCAACGTCAGGATCAGGTATCTGTTCCCGTGCAACAGCAAGTCCCGACGCAAGCGTCGGCAAGCACATCTGTTTCCGCATCTGTCTCCGCAGTCGATTCTACAGGGGTGTCGACGCCCATAGTTGCTGTGTCACGTTCAACGAACCCATTCACACCCGACGCCCCAGATGGGGCCACGGGAGGTGCTAGCAGTACCTTTACACCACCCAGAATAAATAAACTTGTTTTTCAAGAGTCAGCGCATTCTCGTACACCTAAATTCGTAAGTGAACGTACGCTTAAAGAACTCCTTGTAAATTGTAGATATGACCCGGTGGTTGGTAAAGAGGATGAAATGGTCCTGGCATCATTACGTATCAGGCGAGCCGCAGAGTATTTAGCGAGGTTACCAGGAATGACTACGCATCTAGATAACATATATCATTTTGTTCAAACAGGACGAGATCCAGGATGTATTAACAGAGCTATGGAATTCCAGAAAGTAGAGATACAGGGGGAACTGTTACGTTTCCTCATAAACTGTGTGATCAGAAATCAAGACCGTCCGGGGGTAGACCCGAATGCAATGCTTATTCTTACAAGATGGAGTCAGAATATATCAGAAGGGAGACACGATAAGCAAAATTGTATAATAGCCATGTGCCGAAAAATCCGTAAAGAAATAGAGCGTATTCATGAAGAGAGATTGGGAACAGACGAGTTTGAGCAAGATGAAGTGTCCGAATCAGGGAATTCCGCAAGACAGTCAGAGACCATAGCTTATGTAGGCAGAGGAAGATCCTGTGAAAATACTAGATGTTTTTCTGATCCCATACACTCAGTATGCCCAAATAATAGCAGAACTTATCCGACGCCTATAATAAATCTGAAGTCTCCTGAACATTCGTTTCAAGCCGCAGATAAAATACTACGAGAACGAAGGGGTTACCACCTCCTCGATTCCATGGATGAGCAAGAATTAGCCAGATCAGCTGTTCACTGGATTGACAGTCCTGAAAAATACGGTGATGAGACCGTAGCACACACGTTCTTTAATCTCAGTGCAGATGAACAACGTTTAGCTGGAATCTATATGATTCAGCAACTCCTCATATTATATAAGAGCCAACATGCTGACCCTGGTCCCTTACCTGATATATTAACGGAACTACTCACAAACAGATGGGGAGGTTCTAGTAACAAGCTAATTAAAGAGATATTAGTGTCACGTAAGCAGTATGTCCTTTTTGTAAGTCCGGATTCTCTCTCGCTGCCCCGCAGAGAAAGAGCGCCGTACTATATGGATAGACAAAATCCCTTACGAGAAGTGCACCCAATAAAAGGCGAAGACAATGAGTTTCGCCGTGTATTTGTTTACACACCCATATCAAAAATGGAATTATTAGAAATGAAGAAAGTAGTACCTAGTCATGACAAAGACCCAGCGGGTTTCCACCGAGAAATTAAAGACATGTTACTGATGGGAGAGTACACCTTTCCTGATATTATGACGATATTAAAGGTGCTTTTGCCTGCTGGCATTTATGAAAAACTGAAAGAAAAAGAGTGGGAAGTGGGAGACCAAAAGATAGACTGGACAGCATTAGCAGAGGAAGAAAGGGACCGAACTGCAGGTTCAGGGCTCGGGGATAAAGTTAAACTGTTACCAGGTTTACTAGTACAGGTACTGCCACGTTTATTAACTACAAAAAAGGAAGATTGGGGTGCAATCACAGCCTGCAAACAAAAACAAGATGAAGACACAAGCGATTATTATGCTCGATTTGAAAAATGTTTTGGTATAAATAGTGGTATAAAAGCAAGTAGTGACTCATATCCACATTTATTTGTGACAAAATTAGTGGAAAATGCATTGCCTCCAGTAAAGAATAGAATATTGAAATTCGAGAGTACCTGGCAAAGTAACACTCCGTCGCAAATGCTACAAATGTTACAGTATCATCACAATAGAATTAGGGATGAACAAGAACACGAGCATAGACGCATGAAGGATACAAAAATGAAAATGCTAGTTTCTCAGACAGTACCAGCAGATGGTCACAAAAAGGGTGTGACACATTCTGGTGATTCTGCAGTTCCTGTAAAAGGAACCTGCAATTACTGTAAACAACTAGGCCATTATGTACACGATTGTCCAGTCCTGAAACGTAATATAGCTACAGGTATTGCAAAGGAGAGACCACGATTAGTTAGACAAGATCAGAATGAACAAGGAGCTATGCAGCATGGACAGTCCATGCCAGTTCAGCAACAGTCCATGCCAGCCTCACAGCAACCCATACAGTTTGTGCCAGCTGCACCACCGTTGCCTGCTACTGCCACACAAACCACAACACGACAAATGTATCAGACTGCACAGTATGAATACCCTGAGTATCAGCGTTACGCATGAACCAGCCTAGAGAGGGAAGTTGACTTACCGCTTATCGAGATTCCTGTAGATCAAGAAGGACCTTATGTACATAGTGAATTATTAGGTCAAGATAGAAAATTCTTACTCGATACAGGGGCAAGTCGAACAACCATAAAACGTAGTGAAGTTCCAGGGGCACCCCTCTCAGGCTCTCAAAATGTTTCCCTTGGTTTTTCAGGAAAACCTATTGTTAATGAAGTATCACAGCCTCTACCACTTACGATAGGACCTTTGACACGAACTACAGATTTATTGCTTACTAAATCATGCCCAGAAAATCTGTTAGGAATTAAAACTCTGAAAGCACTAGGAGCCATAATATGTTGTTCTCCGGAAGGAGTAAGGTTGTTTTTACGTGATTTTAAAGGTCACTATGTGTCTAGAGACATGGATCCCCGACTACAGACTTTACCAGTACATCTATGGGCACAAGGCCCTACGGATGTTGGCTGCATGAACATTACACCCTACCGAGTCACACTGAAAGCAGGAGTGGTACTACCACGAATGCGACAATACAAGTTACCGCATGATGCTGTAGTGGCTTTGCTGAAAATCATTGATGAGCTGATTGCCCAGGGAGTAGTTGTAGAAACAGACTCCAATGTATGTAATTCACCGATAATTCCGATTCTTAAACGAACTGATCCTACTGCCCCACCAGTGTACCGATTGGTTATTGATTTGCGTGAACTAAACAAGTGCATTGTACAACAATTCCCTGTGGTCCCTGATATATCATCATTGTTGACAGCAATTGATTCCGAAGCAACATTCTTTACTGTAATCGATCTCAAGAATGCCTTTTTCAGCGTCCCAATAGATCCGGAAAGCCAATATTTGTTCGGATTCAGTTTAAATGGGCGCAGTTTTAAATTCTCACGCGCTCCCCAAGGATTCACAGAAAGCCCCAGCATCTACAGCCAAGCACTGAAACGAGAACTTGACAGTATCCACATGCCAGTCAATACTGCACTGCTTCAATATGTCGATGATCTGCTGATCACAGCGAGAAGCGAGCCAGAATGTGAAAAAGCTTCTCTGACAGTTTTACATTTTCTAGCCGACAAGGGGCACAAGGTGTCTCCTTCTAAGCTGCAATTCTGTGTACAGCGAGTTATTTATCTTGGTCACTCGCTGTCCAAGGAGGGAAGGCAGCTTACACCAGATCGCATCCAGTTAATTGCTAACATGTCAATACCCCAGACACAAAAGGAGGTGCGGGCTTTCATAGGCCTCACTTCATATTGTAGGCAGTGGATCCCTCAGTACGCATTTCTAGCAAAACCACTCATTCAGTTAACCACACAGGAGGCAGCCACATCGACTGTTCTCCCTTGGACTCAGGAACATACACAAGCTTTTGAAAGCCTAAAGGTAGCTTTATGTCAAGCACCTGTTTTAGCAACACCATGTTATAGCAAACATTTTACACTCTTTGTTACAGAACGCGAAGGTACTGCCTTGTCAGTACTCACTCAGGATCAAGCAGGATCACGCAAGCCATGTGCTTATTTTTCCAGTACATTAGATCCCGTAGCTCAGGCTTTGCCTGCATGCCTGAAATCAGTGGCAGCGACAGCTTTAGCAATCAGACAAAGCGATGCCATAGTGTTAGGACATCCATTGACAGTACAAGTACCACATGCAGTAGAGGTTCTTGTGAACCGAACACAAACACAACACTTGACCATAGCAAGACTTACCGGTTATGAACTGACATTGTTTCAACCACACATAGAGATCCGACGGTGTAATACATTGAATCCTGCTACACTATTACCTGTAATTGGAACAGACCCACTAGCTCATGATTGTGTTGAAATCATTGAAATAAAGACGAAACCTAGACAAGACTTGACAGACGTTCCATTGTTAGATCCAGACCTGACGTTGTATGTAGACGGATCGTGCATGAGAACAAGTACAGGAGATTTAGTGGCCGCGTATGCAGTCACAACAGACACTAAAGTTATTGAGACAAATTGTATAGATACTTTGTCAGCTCAAGCAGCAGAACTTATTGCTCTAACACAAGCCTGTATTCAAGCCACAAATAAGAAAGTTAATGTATACACTGACTCACGTTATGCATTCGGAGTTGTACACGACTTCGGCGTGCTGTGGCGAGAGAGAGGTTATTTAACTTCCCATGGTGCCCACATTCAGCACGGACCCCTCATTCATGCTTTGTTAGACGCAATACATCTACCCACTGCTATATCGATTATGAAATGTAAAGCACACACGAAGGTTACTGATACCATTTCTCAAGGCAATGATTTAGCTGACAGAACAGCTAAACAGACTGCTCAGAATCGCACATTAGACATGACAAAGCCAATAGTTCAGACACCAACACAGTGTATGACAATTAAGGATCCCGCACTTGACGTAATTGACATACAGACACATGCCACAGCAGAAGAAATAAAGAAGTGGACTGAACTAGGAGGGATCCAGACAGATCAAGGATGGATGACGAAGGAGAAATCTGTATGGTTTCTCCCTGATTCCATGGTTCAAGCCATTATAGCTACAGTTCACAGTCCAGCACATTTAGGAGAGAAGGCTATGCTAGACAGCATTCAGCACATTTGGTTCAACAAACATTTACGAGCAGCAGCTAAACAAAAAGTTCGTACCTGTATGATATGTTGCCAGTTTAATCCAGGAAAGGGTGTTCCCGTAGAGCAGGGTGGATTTCAGCCTCCTGACCATCCTTTTGAAGTCCTCCAGATGGATTATATTCAGATGGAACGTTGTCGAGGATTCAAATATGTTCTCGTAGTTGTCTGCGCTCTCTCCCGTTGGACAGAGGCGTATCCCGTATCAGATTACACTGCCCCGACTACTGCCAAGCAGCTAGTTCGAGAATTCTTCCCACGGTACGGTTTACCACGTGTTGTATATTCAGATAACGGTCAGCCTTTCTCATCCGAATTAATGAAACATGTCTCACTTTTGTTGGGATATCAGTGGAAATTCCACTGTGTCCGACACCCCGAGGCAGCAGGTCTCGTGGAACGACATAATCAACTTTTAAAAATCAGATTGTCTAAAATATGTCAGGAAAAAGGTGTGGACTGGATAGTAGCCTTACCAGTTGCGCTATTTTACATGAGAATGGTAGCACACTCTCGAACAGGGCTATCCCCTTATGAGGTGATCTTTGGTAGACCACCGAATATGTGGGGGACGCCTATACCGCGTAAAATAACTGATGTTGACTGTAATATGCTGACAGATTACCTGGCTTCCTTGATGTCTGCACTACAATCTTGTCGTTCACAGGTAGTCGCAGCTTTTCCCGACAACACCGAGGTGAAACCTCATGATGTAATTCCCGGCGATTATGTTCTCGTCAGGAATTTCGATCGGAAAACCCAACTGGAGCCAAGGTGGAGGCTTCCTAAGTTGGTCCTGCTGACGACCAGAACAGCTGTGAAGATCGAAGGGAGAAAAGGCTGGGTGCATTCCAGCCATATCAAGAAATTTCATGGACTTCCTCCTGACACAAACAGTGCTCCCCGTGTGTCTTCCCCCATTGACTCAAAGCTACCCTTGGCTGAGGCCAGTAGCACCGAACTCTATAAGCAGAAACTCAGGTCCAGATCCAAACTGTCGGACGATTTGATTGTTTAAGTCCTCTCCAAGGTGAAGCGGTTGAATCTGTCCCGACATGTATCCCTTAGGTCTGAATGATGTAGAGTCCAGAATCATAATGAAACGACATGCTTATTGTAAATTACTGCGTAGCCACTGTATTGTGACTTTATTAATTTTGTTTTCCTTGAGTTTTTTAATAGTTACTGCAAGCATATTGTTGCATATGTATTATCCTGTTTCTAAACGTGTTTTCAATATAACTGATGAACATTCTTTTAGTGAATTACCCCCACATGAGTTGTCCTATAGACTTGCGCTGCGCAATAACACATTCATTAGTATGTTACATCATTCCCATCAGACTAGTAATGCCACCAATTGTTGGGTGTGTGGCCGACTCCCTCCCTATCAGAATAACAAAGGAGTTCTGCCTTTCTTTCCACATCCGTTCACACACAATGGCTCCTGTGGAGCATGGTTTAGTTTATTAAATTCCATAGACCCAGACACAGCAGTTTATCAACAACATTGGATATGGGGAAATCTGAATCTAGTTTTATTCAAAGTCTGTCACCCCAATAAGGAGGGTCACCCCAGTAGAACAGGAACTGATTTAGAAAATGAAGTGTATAAATTAGGTAATTTTACGCCTAATCTTATGATTTTGAATGTCAAATCCGAAGTTGAACTAATTCTGCCCACTATGTCTGTATTTCCAGTTAAGGGTGAATTATGTGTGAGAAAAGTTGGTTCCATACATATGGGCCATAGCCAATGCGTTACTACAGTAGAATATAGTGATCAAGGTAAATCTTCATTTAGAGCTTCTCGCCATTCTTACTTTATATGTGGTCAGACTGCATATATGCGTCTGCCTCTAGATTGGGATGGTACCTGTTACATAGCATTCCTTCTGCCACCTGTTTTCCTAGCTCCCCCTGATTATTATCGAAATGTTCATTTAGTACACAAAAGAGAGCGTAGAGATCTCCCAGTTGTCGATTATACTGAGACGGCATGGGACAAGTATGTAGATTTCAATAAAGGTATCTTTCCCTATATAGGTACCATATCAAATAGTAAGCTGATACGCAGACTCACCAAGACTCTTGAAGCTGTAGTAAACGAGACTATAGCCGCCCTAGGCAATCTGACAGAGGAACAATCAGTGATGAGAATTGTTGTTCTCCAGAATCGTCTTGTCCTTGACGTCATCCTGGCCGATAGGGGCGGAGCTTGCAGGGTCATCGGATCCAGCTGCTGCATATTCATACCAGAAAATTCGCCATCTGTATATAAAGCTATAACACGCCTTCATAAGATTGTAAGCCAGATACACGAAAATCCAGGCACTTGGACGTGGTCCGGGTGGTTTTGGAGTGTGATATCAGCCTGGGGATGGAGAGTTCTATCCTTCCTAGGTATTGGCCTTCTTATGCTCTTCAGTTGTTGTTTATGCCTGCGATGTGGACCAGTGATTTGTGGTCTGTGTGCCACATCATGCATTCCATATCACAGTTCTCGTTCAAAATGCCGGAAGAAGAAGGAAGAAGAAATGATGCTCCATGAGCAAATCGATGGAATGATGAAGATTGATATCTCTTGAAGGGCAAGTAGGGGACAAGGAGGGAATGTGGAAATGTGGATTTTCCTGATCAGTTATGTCCCCTATCTTGGACCCCAACGGTTCTATATGCATGTTACAAGTACATGTATGTTCCCTCCAGTTCCAGTTTCTAAGACGCAAACATATGTGTGTCTACCGTCGACATGTTCTCTGTCAGATCCGCCATCAATGGGCTGGATATTCGATTCCTAAGTATGAAAGGCCACCGACTTTATATGGCTAAGTTACTCCATTTTTACAGTTCAGGCAAGTAGGCCCGATTCTGTCCTCAAAGCCTTTCCCTGCTCTCTGTCTCTGACAGCTTCAGCTTGAGCTCGCATCTGTATCCATGAACTTTGTCCTACTCCCTGTGCAGCTAACGGTGCCTGCCTCGGCCAGCTTTCGCCTGCCTGCCAAGAAGCTGTATTTCACCTTCGAATTATCTATTTTGCTCTCCAGCCGATGCATTCCTGTCTAGTGATTTAGGTAAACATTTCCTTTAGCTCACAAGCAAAGGACTCAGCCTTTCCGTCCTCCTGCAAGTGATTCATAGCCCTGCTGCCATGGAAAGTTTTCTGCCTCTCGCATCTCATATAGACACTTAGACGCTTGTACACGCACACACAGTTAGTATAGAATAGATTCTGTCCGAGAGTCCTTCCTTTTGGATAACATAGTTCTTTAAACATAGGATGTTAGATATGATTTGGGATTAGGTTGACTTGACCCCCCAGACTTCTCGTCTCCACATGTAGAGCTAAATGTCAAGTCCCCTTCACCCCCTAGTTGCACGTCACTCACACGTCATGCTGCTGCGCGCGCATCTATGCCAAGTATTATCTTATAGATCCACCTATGTCTGATAATCATGTTTCTTTTATTCCTTATTACGCCTAGTTTCGATTACATACCTGTTATGTCACTTTTCTTATCAAATGTTACGCCTTCTACATTCGTTTCATTGTAATGTACTTATTATAAAAATGCATGTCTGTCAATAAAGTATTGTACTTCACTTCCTGAACCCTCGTGGTGACGGAACCTGAAGGCCGCGACTCGAGTCGGCCATTTTGAATGGAATAAAGCCCATTTAGAAAACCTCTTATACCACGGATTCTGCCTCTTGTTATTTTGAGCTATTTTACTTTATTTTAAGATTCCGTATGAAATTCAGTCCGGTAAAGAAGATTTTATTTACCACACTACGCACCCAACACTGGCCAGGCGGGGTTTCTGTCCACTTTTTGCTCGCGGTTGGAGCAGTTCGCGGAGGGTTCGGTGGTTCTGATGGGGGACTTTAATCTGGTGTGGCGGGCAGAGTTGGATAGTTCGCACTCACAGAGGGCTGAGTCGGGTGCCTTTTCTGCGGCTTCTAGACAGCGCTTCTCTGATCTGAGCCTCTGTGACGCCTGGCGCACTCTTCATCCCTCCACGAAGGATTATACCCATTTTTCCCATGTACACCAGTCGTATTCCCGGTTGGATTATATTTTCATTAATCGCTTTCTTTCGGGGTCCATACGAGATGCGCAGATCCTTCCGCTCTCTATTTCCGACCATAGTATGGTCGCGGTTACACTTCACTGGCCAGGCCCCCGAGACCGCCAGCGGAAATGGTATTTCCCCGCTTCCCTCACCAGGGATATAGTGTTGCGCGCCTCATTACGGGAGGCTATAGATGACTACTTTGCCCTCAATGGCGCAGAGGAGACCTCGGAGCAGACGCGATGGGACACCTTTAAGGCGGTGATCAGGGGGAAATGCATCGCGCTCAATTCGGCGCTTAACCGGCAGAGGGCGGCGGAACGGGAACGCCTGGAGGCGGAATTGGTGGCCGCGGAACAGGCCCATAAGGCCAAGCCTTCTCGCCTCACCTTGCGGCCCCTAACGGCGCTACGGGGCAAACTCAAGTCTATCTATGCCAATAGGGCCGAACTTACCCTCTTGCGGTTACGTCATACCTCGTATGCCCAGGGGAACAAGGTGGGGAGGCATCTGGCTAGACAGCTCCGAGTTAAGCGGGATAAGGAATACATCGAAGGGGTGCGGGATGCCGCGGACGTGATTATCCACTCGGATGGGGGCAAGGCGGCCTGCTTCCGCTCTTTTTACAGCAAACTCTATGAATCGGACTCATTGGACGGCCCAGCACAGGAGGCCTATCTGCAGGAGTTACAACTCCCTCAGGTGTCTGATGCGGCCAACGCGGACCTCTGCGCCCCCATCTCGTTGGAAGAGGTCACCAAGGCCATAATGGCGCTTAAATTGAATAAGGCTCCCGGACCTGATGGCCTTACAGCCCTGTTTTATTGTACCTTTGCGCCGGACCTGGCCCCACGTCTGCAAGCGTTGTTTAACGCTGTCATCGCTCAGGGGGTGGTCTCCCCATCCATGGCGGAGGCGGTTATTACGGTTATCCCCAAGCTAGGGAAACCCAAGGATCACTGTTCCTCCTACCGCCCAATCGCGTTGTTAAATCTAGACGCTAAGTTGTATTCCTCTATTTTGGCGGCCCGGCTCAGCCCTCTGATGGCAGCGTTGATCCATCCCGACCAATCGGGTTTCATTCCAGGGAGGCAAACGCACGACAACACACGACGCATAGTGTATCTCATAGAAAAAGCTTCGAAACGATGCTTACCGGCAGTCCTGGTGGGACTGGATGCCGAGAAGGCGTTCGACCGGGTGGATTGGAGTTTTCTCTTTTCCGCCATGCGTCGGATGGGTTTTGCAGATGCCTTTATAACAATGATACGGGCCAATTATCGACTTTCAGTTTCGCGGGTCCAGGTCAACGGGACTTGTTCGGCTCCGTTCGCCCTCTCCAGGGGCACTAGACAGGGGTGCCCGTTATCCCCCCTCTTGTTTGCTCTGAGCATGGAGCCGCTGGCATTGGCCATTCGACGTAATCAGCAGATCACGGGCATCCCGTTCGCGGGTGAGGACCATAAGATCTCCCTGTTCGCTGATGATGTGCTTCTATCCCTCACTCGCCCCTCTGAGTCGCTTCCGATTCTCCAGGAGGAGCTGCGGAGCTATGAACGAGTGGCGGGATTCAAGATTAATCAGGACAAGTCGTATATTCTTAATCTTACGCTGCAGGGCGATGAGCTAGCGAACCTCCAGAGGTGCACAGCTTTCCGTTGGGCGACCACATCGCTTCAATACCTGGGAGTTCGGCTTACCCCATCCGTAGGGGATCTCTATCAGGCCAATTTCCCCCCCCCTTCTTGGGCATATTAAGGCTGACCTGGCGCGCTGGAAGCCTTTGTTTATCTCTTGGCTGGGGCGTATTCACTCGCTCAAAATGACGGTATTGCCGAAGTTGCTCCACTTGTTCCAAGCCCTCCCCATTGAGGTCCCTCTCTCCTTTTTCTCGACTTTACGCTCCCTATGCTCTCGTTACATCTGGCAGGAGGGCAGAGCCCGGCTGTCATTTTCCCTGTTGCGGAGGCCGCATTCTGCGGGCGGGACAGGCCTCCCCGACTTCCACCTCTACTATAAGGCGGCTCAACTGCGGGTTTTGGTAGAATGGTCGAAGAGAGAATCGGACAAACATTGGCTACATATGGACAGGTCGGTGGCGGGTCGGACGATTTGGGACTTGGCGTGGCGGCCGAAACACGATAGACCGGAAAATGCTTACATCAGCACGCCCACGAGAACAACAATGCGGGTTTGGGACACTCTGGCGTCGGAGGAACGGTGGACCACTTTTCCTTCTCCCCACACGCCTATTCACGGGCTGGCGGCTTTTCCGCCGGCGCTTGCTAGAGGGCCTTACGCGGCGTGGGAGGAGGGGGGCTGTTTAATGGTCGGACATCTTTTTAGGGGGACGAGGTTGATGACCTTCGCCGAATGTAGGACCGACTTTAGCCTCCCGCACACTGAGCATTATCATTACCTCCAGCTCAAGCACTGGCTTCAAACACAGGCCCTCCAGGCAGCGGTCCGCAGGCCCCAAACGCCCTTTGAAAAATTTGCGCGCACTACCACATCTATGAGGGGGGCAATCTCTTTTCTTTATGGACATCTCTTGGCTACTATAGTCTCCCCGGCCCCACGATTTAAAGCTAAATGGGAGGAGGTGCTGCGGCGCCCGATCGAAGAACGGGAGTGGGAGGCGTTGTGGTCGGACATCTCGAAGCACAACCACTCGATAGAATTGCGAGAGGCGCACATGAAGGTAATGATGGATTGGTATATGTATCCGGATAAATTGCGGCGTATCTTTCCAGGCACCTCGGATCGCTGCTGGAGGGGATGCGGGTTCCTAGGGGACTTTGAGCACATCTGGTGGACCTGCCCGACGATCCGCCCCTTCTGGGATGAGATCTTGGCGCAAATCAAATCTATGCTGGGTTACCCGATCCCCACGTCCATGGCGACAGCGCTGTTGGGCCTGCGGGATCCCTCCCTGCGCTACCAAACCAGAGCGGATAAGGCAGTGTTGTGGCTGTGCTTGGGGGCGGCGAAAGTGGCGATTGCGGCCAACTGGAAGAAGCGGACGGCGCCCACGGCCTCGATGTGGCACGCCCGCCTCTGGAGACTTCTGAGCCTAGAGAGAATGACGGATATCTTCAGGGATGACTTTGCCGCGTTTGAGCACAGGTGGGGTCCGTTGGTGACTTTCCTTTCGAGAGGTCTGCCGGCGGCGGTTTGTCCGCCCCAACGTAGGGGCTTACGGCTGTTTCAATTGTAGTGGGCCGCTGTCGCTGTCGGTGACATCCCCTGCTGGTGCTGGCTGAGGTCCCGGGAACTGCTATGGGCCCTTGCCGGGCCGCCTCTTTAGACGGACATCTCCCCTTCCTAGTCACAGCACGGCACCTTCGGGCCCCACTGCCGGAGTCTCTTCCCTGTCTCTCTTTCTCCTACCCTTTCTTCTCTTTCTTTTTTTTTTTTTTTTTCTCTCTTTGGATTTGGGGGTGGGGGGGGAGGAGGGAGGGATTGTGGGGAGTTGGGGTTGATTGTTACATTGAAGGTGCAGCCTATTGACATGGTGCCGGCAAGGTGGTTAGGCCAAACCTTTTGAGTGCCGGATCGGCACGGGACTGTTAGTACCCGATGGGCACCCACGGGAGGTTCCCGGGGTATCACTCTTGGGCCTACGTCCCCCCCTTATTTTAGTTCTCTGTATCCCTTCTATAGCGATTGTTGTGATGGGGGAGACTCGCCCTTTTGGGGTGCGGCTAAGAGTCGGTATGGTGTTATGTCTACCACCGTTTACTGGTCCATTCAGTTATGAGGCACATGTCAAGGTTTGTTCTGCATGTACTGCTCTTTTTGTGTGACTAATAAAAACAAGTTTGACAAAAAAAAAAAAAAAAAAAAAAAAACCTAAGATATTTCTGAAATCTAGAGGCACAGAAAATTCAGAGTGCTGTGGCTTGTGTGGATTCCAGTACGTTTTACACAAATGTCCTGCAAATGTCACACTGTGGTAAAAATCATGTCTTTCCTCACATTTCAAAGTTACGGAATCTGCAGGGAGCCACAATATTCCTACCACCCAGTGCTCTTGCTGGAGCGGGTAATGCTTAATTTTGTATACCCACCCCATTTTGCATGTCGTTTTATTAATTAGATTAATTCATTAATTATAATCGTACTAATGGTTTGGAGTGATGTGGAAATAACTAATCAACCTTATTAATGACCGAAATACACGTGGGATTTGCATCTGCATGGCCTAATTAATTACGTGAACTAAATTTCGTACGCATACTAATGTTAGATAATTAGAACATTGCATGATATATGTTGCCTTAGTGATGTAATTGTGATTCGTGCTTTATTTAGTAAGTATAAACCGCATTGAGTGTTGCTTTTGGCTAGATAAATACACACACATATGGGTATTCGCGAGGGAATAACATTTAATTAGTCATTCCTATGTATTAATTACGTTTTTGTGTTTTTTTGCTTAAGTTGACTATTCTGGCCTATCAAATGATGGCTGCTTTTGGTGCCTAACCCAACTGCCAACGCTGAACCAGGCTTGGGTGAAGTGCGCCTGCGCTAAGATGAGCAACAATGGCCCCGTCCTGACCCCAGGCAAGCTGCACTTATCAAGGCCACTGGGAATGGTGCCAACGCTACAGACAAAAGACTTTATTAAAGAACCGGTACCAGCAAGTATGCTGACACCATGGACCAAACCTTATGGGAACGGAGAGTTTGACCCCTGATCAGCCAATCAGAACAGTTTAAAACTCAATTTTGTTACATTTTGTCATTGAAATTATTTAAAAAAAACATAGACTAGAGAGGTCGCTCCTTCGATTTCCTGATGATATGCTGACGGAGAGGACGGTGACACTGCAGGATAGCTGTTAGCCTGATTCTTTGACGGACAGAATTAATGCCCAAATTCCTGATGAACTGAATCTGCTAAAATTGATGGGCATAGATTTGCGAGACTGCAAAATTTGACATAGAGGACGACTTTAGCCAGAATAGGTAAATATGAATGACAACTTGATCAAATGAATGATTTAATCTGCAATATTAATATAAATTTGGATTTGAACATCTACAAGAAATGAGTTGGGTTGTTTATTCATTGAAATGTGTTAATGAAAAGATTAATTAGAATATTAGAAATTCACTTAAATCTACAACTAACAGATCCGTCCCGGTTATGAGGGGAATACCAAATGTGAAATCTAGGGCCTAATGAGTATAAGAAGGGTTTGTAGGTTTGTTGCTCATTAGGGTAAAGTGGTATCTTCCTCCCTCATTATTCAGCGCTTGGAAGGATAATCGCCACTCGCACGGACTGATGGTGAGTGTGTGTTGGTGTTATGGGCCCCACCAGCGAATGTATGGATAGTGTGCGTGTGTGAGATCTTTTGGTCCGTGACGGTAGGGAGGGATTTTGCACTCCGCGCTGCAGCAGTTTTTCTGGTAGCAGTATGATGGTTTGTTATTGTTTGGTTTAGTGATTATTGCTTGTACACTGCTTATTGATTTTGGTTATTGATTGGTATTGATTTGTGTACTAACACTCTATGTTGAGTTACGTTGAGTTTAATGTTGTTTGCACGGCTTCTGGGATGTAGGAAGTCGGAAGTTTGTAACGGTTCCGTAGTAGAGCAGAGGTAAGCGCTGCTCTCGGGAAAGACAGAATTGTTGTAGCCCTGTAGGTACACAGGGGAAACGTGTGACTATTGAAGTTGCACGGCGCATTGTCCGGTGTTCGATTCGGTGACATCGTCGTTTGTTGCCATTAGAGACATTTTCTATGTGAGAGAAGTGTGTATGATAGCGAAGGTTACCTGTGAAAATCTGGTCTTAGGTACCAGGGATCCAACTGGCATTCCGATAACGCTTATCACTGGAAAGGTAATAGGTACTCTCTGAGCTTGTTAGAAGGACAAAGGAGAGGTAAGCGCTGCTTTGTTAGCGTAGGTCATAATTCTGTAGTAGAACAGACTGTTCGCTGTTCTCGGGAAAGACAGGATTCTATGTGAATGTACTACATTTTCTTGTGTGAACGAGAGTGAATGCAAAGGCATTTGAGTCGATTGCGAAACTCTAGGTTTATTTCTCAGGAGCATTGGGTCTCCAACTATGTGTCTTAAATACTAGAGAAACAATTAGCTAATGCATGATAGAAGGGTGAAGTAGAGGGATGTGCTACTTTATCCGTAGTAGGGCAGAGGTAAGCGCTGCTCTCGGGAAAGACGGAATTCTCGTGAGAAAGATCTTTTTGCTGTTCTTTGGTTAGCGAAGCGGACAATGGTGATGTTTCTATGTTGTTACTAACAGAAGTGTAGAAATTGAAACAAAAACTTACTGAGCGGATTTGTAAAGGAGGAGTAGACAGAAGCAGGAGCAGGAGCTGCCGCAGCGGCTGCTGACGTCAGAACGACCGCGCTGGGAATGGACAGTCGGTCAGAACTGTGAAACGCCCCGGATTGGTGCGTTAGTGTACGCCGCGCTAGGATTGGAGGAAACAGGGTGACGTAGACTCTCCTTATTGGTGCGTTAGTGTGAGTCGCGCTAGGATTTGAGGACTGTGACACTTACGTGGACGCTCTGAATTGGTGCGTTAGTGTGAAGTCGCGCTGTGATTGGATAAGACTAGCGGTACAGTTATAAAGAGGGACTAGCGTTGCGCGAAAGACAAGAAAATGTATTACGACCGACCAGAGAAGGAGAAGAAAACCTGGTTAGGGAGAATTAGGAAGTGATTTAAGACAAAGACAAACCAGTTAAGACTAGGGAAGGACAGTTACTTCCTCCACCGAAAACCCCTGCATCCTTTATGATTGCGAAATATGGGTATCATACTTGTATTTGGTTAGATAACTGGGTGAAATACACTAAGGACGACGGAGTATTAGCTTTTCCAGAGCATGGTTCATTTAATTTGGCAGTTTTAAGAAATTTACGGGAAAAAATGATGAATTTGGAACCAAGACCTAGACCGACACAGTTTGAGGCTTTGACAGAATGGGAAGACGAAATGCATGAACGAGAAAGACAAAGAAGTGGTAGAGGATATAGGTACTGGTTAGGAAGGCCATATGGACACGAAACGCATAGCGATCGAATGAAAAGATGGCGAGATGCAAGCATGACTGAGGGTGTGTTCCCTGTAAGAACTGTAGGAGAGAATGAACGTCGGAAGTGTGCAGAAAAGAGGCATAATTTAGAGTCAAGAGGGTATGGAGCGAATGAGTCCGAGGATGATGTTCTTGATGATATGTTTTATAAAAATCCACCACCGTATCGATCAGAACCAGAAATGTTAACTCCAAGTGCCCCAATGCGAATTATAAAAATCGGAACCAGAATCCCTAAGTTTGAGTAAAAACAGTGGTACCAGGGAAGTAGAAAAGAGATCAGAAGGAAGAACAGATGGAGAAAATTCTGTGGAACTAACTAAGAAAATAAGAGAATTTACTAAGAATCTAGAAGCAGTAACTGTTCCAGTAACGATAGGTCCAGTAATGCCTATTTTTGAAAAACGGAAGGACAGTGAGCATTGTTTGACAGTCCCTTACAGAAATAATAACCCTGTAGAACAACCCAGAGTGAGTCAGAATGAGAATCCATGGACGCAAACTATGAGTGTAATGGAACCAAATTTTACAAATAATCCATTTGTAGATCAGAATTGTGCAGAGAGACGCATGACAATGATAGAGACAGTGTCAGAAACACAAAATGATTTTGGACACGGAAGTGTAGAAAAACCAGTAGGACCATCAACAGACGAGTTAAGTAAATGGTTGAGAAGCTTGCAGAGGAAAGACAAAGAATCCCAATCAATTGATGTGGCCAAGTTACGAATGGTATTGGAAGAATTCATTGTAGGGACCATCCCGACAGAAAAATTGAAAACCTATCAGGATAAAGAATTATTATTTCTGTGCAAAAGTGTAACCTGGAGAGCGAAAAACTTGCATGAAAGTTTAGAAGAAGTAACAAATGAAATGGGTATTGATATTGAAAAGGTAAAAGCCTTACAGAAACCTTACCGAGTAGAATTCACTGAAAAAGATATTGAAAATATGAACACCACAGGACGAATAGGTCAAATTAAGGACATAATCATTTTGCTGAGAAAATGGGGAGACGTGGATAAATGGAGAAGCAGGTGGTATAGAAAACGCGATGATGCCTCAGATAAGACATTTTCAGCCTTTCCTGTAAGGGAGAAGGTAGTGACAGACTGCCCTATGAGAGAAATTCCAGGAGGAGGATATGTACATGTCCCATGGACGAGACAGGATATTTTGTCTTTTACGAATGATTTCCCTCGACTACGCGAAAAGCCCGTCGAGTGGTACAGACAGGTAGACAGATTTGTGAAACTGTCTAAAGTACTATGGATTGATTTGAATAGTCTGTTTGACATAATAGTACCAGCAGATCTATGGTCAGAGTGTAAGTTGATGATAAATTGGCCAACCAAAGAATATCCTAGGGATCCTAAAACAGGAGCACCAGACCCCGAGGTAATGAAGAAGTATGAGCAGGTTATGGTATTTTTGAAAAATAAAGTGCCCCCTAAAGAAACAGACTGGGTGAAAATTGATCGAACACACCAGGAAAGTAAAGAGTCAGTACATGCATACTATGAGAGGCTAATACAAGCTTTTAAGCAGTTTAGCGGAGACGAGAATCTGGGTGAAAAGGATTTGAGCCATTTTGTATACCGATTTGTATATGGTCTACGACCAGAAATTGGTGATATGATTAAACAGCATACGGTAGATTGGCAAAACAAGAAAATAGATGAAGTATTGAGACATGCTAAATACTTAAGTGATGAAATTGAAGCAAAACAGCGGAAGTTAAAGGAGAAGGCAATGTGGGCACAGGTATAGGTAGCGGAGATACAGGAAGCACAATTGGTGGAACAAGCAGGGACCAAGCCAAAATTTAATAATGGGAAGTACAAAGGGAACATTGAAGAAGCTAAGAAGAAATTTCCGTGTCATAATTGCGGCAGGATAGGGCATTGGAAATCCGAGTGTAAATTTCCCCCGAGTACTAACAATGAAAATTCATCATTGAACCCACAGGTGCAGCATGAGGTGAGTAGTCAACTGCAGCAACAGCAGCAAGTTGTTCCCCCACAGAATCAGGTGCCAAAGCCGCCTTTTCCACAGAGCAGAAACACAGAGAAGTATAGTAGCGAATCGGGATTCTACAATGAAGAACATGTAAATAAGCTGGCACGCGCTAGCGCTGTCTCGCAGTATTGGCTGCAACGCGATGAGAGTGACGCAGAAGAGAGCTATTGACGGTGCCGAAGGGAGGAAGAAGAGTGCGTACTTGGCGCAACTCTAGAAGTATACCAGACAGGACCTTTTGTAGATGGGAGGGTTATTGATGAAAATATTACTTTCCTAGTAGATACTGGTGCTACCCGATCAACTGTTAGATCAGCTGATGTTAAGAATCTTCCTCTCTCGGATGAAACGATCCAAGTAGTTGGTGTATACAACAGGCAAATTAAGACCTATCTTACAGAACCAGTGAAATTCAGCATAGGGAAATTTTCAGAAATGCACCGCTTTGTGGTGTGTGACACCAGTCCTGTGAATTTATTAGGTAGGGACCTGTTGTGCAAAATGAATTGCACTATATTTTGTACTCCGGATGGAATAGCTTTTGAAACACCAGCTGATGATGTATTGTATAAGATGACCCTAGCTAACAGAGAAAGTGAAGTTACTCAAACATATGCTGTATTCAACCCTGATGAATTACCAAAAGAACTGAGAAACTCTGTAAAGGCAGAGGTTTGGGATTTCACTAGGGAGGATGTAGGAATAATGAGAAATGTAGATCCAGTCAAAATAACTGTAAAAGAAGGAGTAACGTATCCAAACAGACAGCTCCTGAGGCGGAAACCGGGAGAAACGCTCGAAATTTTTAAAGCATTTATAATCAAAACTGTTATTTTTACCTGTGATTCCACATTGCCCTGAGCCCTCCCCCCTCCTCTAGAATCGCCGATCTTAGACCGCGCAGCCGATGTGAACGCTGCCGCGGGTCTGACCAATTCTTTTTGCCGCCATTAGCGAGGGAAGTGAGGCCACGCCCACCGTCCTGAGGCCACGCCCCCCCCTTCCCCAATAAGAATGTGCCTGGGCCGGACGCGCAGCGGACGCGTGCTGCGGGCGCGCCGCCAGCGCGCCGATGGCGCGCCAAAGGCAAGCCCGTCTGGGCCCGTCCGGGCCCAGCTGGGCCTAGGGCCAGAACCTATGCCCGATTCGATAGGGGGACGCTTTAGCTATACACGAAGAGACCTCCTGCTACTCAGATCCTCTAAAAATACGAACTGCCACTATATACATAAAGGAGAAAAGGTATTCCTCAACTGCGACTTATGCAGCTCACCCCCCCTATTAATGAACAGTACTCCCTCCAAATGGCCCTCCTGAACTGTAGATCCCTCCCCAAACACTCCCTAGAGATTAACTTCCTATTTCAGGACCACAAGTTAGATATACTATTTCTCACAGAGACGTGGCTGACACTCAATTCTGAGGCCGATATTGTACGTGCTCTCCCCCAAGGATTCCTAATCCACTTTCAGAATAGGCCCGTTGGTAGAGGAGGAGGTCTGGCCATATTATATAGGGATAAATTTGTATGTAGGGCAAAAGATAGTGGCATCGCAGACTATGAGAGCTGTTATTTCTCTTTACAAATATCACCTACAGTCTCCCTCTCTGGCCTACTTGTATACCGTCCACCGGGCTGCCCTAACCATTTTGTTAGTGCCCTGATGGAAACTGTCACTGTACTGGCATCCTCTACTCCTAATTTCATGATTTTGGGAGATCTCAATCTCCATTTTAATGACCCTCTGGACTTGGTGGCGACTGACCTCCACCTCGACCTTAAATCCTATGAGTTGGGACTGGTCAAAACAGGGGCGACACATAACAAAGGACATTTGCTCGACCCGATTTTCACCAACGCTCATGCATTGAAAGCTAGACCACCCTATCCTCTCCCGTGGACAGACCACTTCCTGATCCCTTTTTTCTGGCAAGTCGTGGCCGTCCCACTACAACCCCCCAATACGCGTGTCATGGATAGGGTCTGGTCTAAACTCTCTGTTGAGAATTGGATCTCCAATCTAGAACATTCCCACCCCCCTCCAGTTCTTGACCCAGTGGTTGCAGATACGAACTTTGAAAACTGGCTTACCAACTCACTTGACTCTATTCTCCCCAAGAAAATTATTCAGAAAAAGAAGAAGAGAGCGGACTCTGCCCCCTGGTACACGCCCGAGCTGAAACTCCTAAGAAAAGGATGTAAGAAGCTGGAGTGCTCCTGGAGGAAAGACTGGGCGGGATCCAGCAAAGATGAGTATCGCACCACCATGAGAGCATATAAGGCTGCCCTGCGCAGCACCAAGAGACAATTCTTCGACGAAAGAATTAAAAATTCTTCTAATTCCTCTAGAGAAACTTTCCTAATCATCAAGGAACTGCTCAAGGTGCCTGAACCCCCTCTGGCTCAAGACATCTCAGGGGCCAAATGCAACAAATTGGCGAACTACTTTGACGCCAAAATTCATAACATCTTAGCCACCCTGCCCCGAGTCGATCATGGAATAGATATAAGCAGTCGGCTAGCAACACCCGACATTCAGCTCGATGCCTTTGGTCCAGTGTCAGTGGACGAGGTACTCAAAACTCTAGCCGATATCAAAAGCGGTTCTCCTAGCGATCCGGTACCCATGCGGATCCTGAAGCAGATTGCAACCACCATTTCTATACCTGTTACTGACCTTATTAATGCCTCGCTTTCGCAGGGAGTGGTTCCACCTGGCTGGAAGGGAGCTATTGTGAAAGCTCTTCTTAAAAAGCCTCTCCTAGACCCGGCAGAATTGGCCAATTATAGGCCAATTTCACTACTCCCTGGACTTAGCAAGGTCACAGAAAGACTAGTTAATCAAAAACTCTCCCATTTCCTAGAGTCCAATGGCCTTCTTCGGAACTCACAAACTGGCTTTCGCCCTGGACAGGGTACGGACACCGCCCTTCTGGCAGTCGTTGAGGAGGCCAGATGCATTTTGGACTCAGGAGGATCAGTGGCAGTGATCCTCCTGGACCTAAGCGCAGCTTTCGACACTGTTAATCATCAGGTCCTAATTCAGCAACTGACAGACATAGGTGTGGCAGGGACAGCCTTGTCCTGGCTTACTTCATTCCTTAACAACCGCACCTTCCAGGTCTGGGAGAGTAACTCACGGTCAGTGGCAATTCCCCTCCAGTGTGGGGTACCACAAGGCTCATCCCTAAGCCCCACATTATTTAATGTGTACATGGCCCCATTGGAGGAAGTGGTTGCCCCGTTCGGAATCAAAATCGTGAGCTACGCTGACGACACCCAACTGGTCGTCTCCTTATCCCAATTTGCCCAGTGCCCGGACACCCTCCACTCCTGCCTATCAAAAATGTATACCTGGATGTGTGAATCCTCTCTAAAACTGAATGGGTCTAAGACCGAAATTATGCTATTAGGGCATAAAGGGTCCACACTGCCTCCTAACATCTGGCCCACCTGTCTGGGGAAGCCCCCCTCCCCAAAAAATGAGATCAAAAGCCTGGGGGTCTGGATGGAACAGGATCTTTCATTCAAGACCCAAGCAAAAAAATTGGCAGGAGCCTGTTTTGGCCTCCTCCGATCGGCTCGGAAAGTTCTGCCACTTCTTCCGCAGCCCTCTAGGATGCTGCTGATCCAAGGACTGATCCTGTCCAGATTGGACTATAGTAACGCTATCTTCCTGGGTGCACCGGAAACCACATTTAACAAACTCCAACAGATCCAGAATGCTGCAGCACGGCTTCTCACGGGCACCTCAGTCAGAATGTCAGCTAAACCAACACTTAAACTGCTGCACTGGCTTCCGATACGCGAAAGGGTAAAATTCAAATCCTTATGTATTGCACACAAACTGTTGCAGGGTAAGGGGCCCCCCATTCTGAAGAACTTAATCGTACCCTACAAAGCCAACAGACCACTCCGTTCAGATCATGAACGCCTGGTCACTATGCCCAGAGTAAAAAAGGTACGCACAGGAGGACGGCGATTCTCGGTAAATACAGCTAAACTGTGGAATTCCCTCCCCTTGAAACTACGGGCTGAATCCTGCCATCTGCGGTTTCGGAAACTCTTGAAAACCCACCTCTTTCCTTAATCTTTTCTAACTATTTCTCTGGTACCCACACTGGTTTCTCTGTTCTGGTTTAACGCTGGGATGCTTCCGGGTAAATACGCGCTCTATAAATCCCCCATCATCATCATGTTCAACAGTACAGATTGACACCTGAAATAATTGAAGGTGTAACTCCTATAATAGAGAAAATGATCAGACAAGGAATCTTGAGAGAAATAATGAGTAGTCCATGTAATTCACCGATAATGGGATAATGGGATAATGGGACTGAAAAAGCCTAATGGGAAATTCAGGATAGTGCAAGATTTGAGAAAGGTGAATAAAATTGTGGTATCATGTTGTCCCATTATACCAAATCCATCAGTGATTTTATATCAGATTCCCCATGATGCAGAATGGTATACAGTGATTGATCTGTGTCATGCTTTCTTTTTCATCCCATTGCATCACGACAGTCAGCAAATTTTTGCATTTCATTTTGGTGAGCGTATTTTTGCATGGTGCCGAATCCCACAGGGGTATACAGAAAGCCTCTCAATATTCAATCAGCTATTAAAGAAGTCTTTGGAGAGTCTAGAAATGCCAGAAAGCTCTGTATTGGTTCAATATATTGATGACCTTTTAGTAGCGTCAAAAACACGTGAAGCCTGTGAGGTAGATACAATAGCCTTGCTGAATCATTTGGCAGATGGAGGACTTATAGTGTCACCTGCAAAACTACAGTTTTGTAAGAAGGAAGTGCAGTATCTGGGACACAACATTGAGAAAGGACTAGGGGAAAATAACCATAGACAGAATCAGAATAATAAAAGGAATGAGAGCTCCCATGACTCAAAGAGAAGTGAGAATGTTTTTGGGAATGGTAGGGTACTGCCGTCAGTGGATTGGTAACTTTACCTTGATCGCAAAGCCCTTGGTGCGATTGACGAGAAGTGATGTGAAAGATCCCCTTGAATTAAACAAAGAAGAATTGGCAGCATTTAGACAATTAAGAAATGGTTTGTGTGAAGCACCTGCATTAGGCATGCCTGACTATGAAAAAGAATTCGAGTTGTATTGCAGTGAGAGAAATGGATGTGCACTTTCTGTGTTGACCCAGAAGCATGGAAAAATGAGAAGACCAATTGCATATTTTTCATCAATGATAGATCCAGTAGCTGTAGGTTTACCTGGATGTTTGAAAGCGGTGGCTGAAACATGTCGAAGTTTGGAGCAGAGTGAAGGAATTGTGATGGGATATCCATTGAAAGTGTTTGTACCCCATGATGTAACAATTCTGTTGACAAGGAGTCGTACTCAGTATATGACACACAGTCGGCTGACTAAGCATGAGAAGTGTTAGAATCCGGGTTCTCTGGTTGGTACAGGTAGGTACTTGTGACAAGCAGGGAACCTTTCCTCTAGTCAGGGTAAGGGGTTACACTCCTAAAATAACCCCGGCTCACCCTCTAGGTAGCTTGGCGCGAGCAGACAAGGCTTATCTCAGAGCGTTATAGGTTAAGCATTTGTGAACATACAGTAACCAAGTGACAACACTACAGATGGACACCACACAGGTTTTTATATTAAAAATAAGGATTCTTTATATAGAGTTAACACAAGACCATTAAACGACAAAAATACACAATACTGTTACTTTAGATGGGAGAAGTTTGCTTAGTTCTCTTAAGTTCTTAAATGCAACACTTTAAGTCAATGTACCTTAGATGCGACACGCAGGGGAACGAAAGTGTTGCAACGATGTTTTTGGTGCAAAGAAATAAAGACGTGAAGATCTTCCAGATGCGTTACGCTTCTCCGATGTTGCGAGAAGACTCGACTCGATGCGTCAGCTACAGCGGCGTCACCCCTTTACGCGATGCGACGACAGCGGCCTTGGCAGCGGCACTCTTCTCCGACATTTGCGAGATGCTTCCGCTCGATGCGATGCTGCAGCGGCGTCACCCCTTTACGCGATGCGACGACAGCAGCTCCGACGGCGACACGCTTCTCCGTGGATGCGAGGCGCTTTTCTTGATGCGGTGCAATGCGACAACTACGATGGCTGCAATGGCGACACGCTTCTTCCTCGATGCGAGACTCTTCTCTTGATGCGGTGCAATGCGTCAGCTACGATGGCTGCGATGGCGACACGCTTCTTCGGCGTTGCGAGATACTTCCGGAATGATGCGAGACGCTTCCGCTCGATGCGATGCTGCAGCGGCGACACCCTTTGCGAGATGCGACGACAGCAGTTCCGACGGCGGCACGCTTCTCCTTCTTGAGTTGCGCTTCCAGCTCCTTGCGACACACAGTCCATCAGAGGGCCCAACAACAGCAGCAGGCACTTCCAAAGAACTCTGGGGAGCTGGGGGGTGAAGTCCACTGGTCCTGGGACTTCGTTCAGGGGGGCAAGCTCAGCACAAGCCCTTGGAGATCTTTTAAGCACAAGTTGAAATAAAGTCTTTGTAGTCTTTCTCCTCTCCTTCCAGCAGCAAGGCAACCACTGCAGGCCAATCCCCCAGGTCAGGGACAGTACTCCTCCTTACAGCTTTCCCAGTTCCTTCTCCTCAGGCAGAGGTTCTTCTTGTCAAGCAGGATCTAATTTCTTGGGAGCAGGGTCCCAATACTTATACCCCTAATTCCTTTGTTCCTCTGGGGTAGAGGGGCCTTTGCCCAGTCCAAACCAGTTCTTGAGCACTTTGTTGACATGACTCTGCCTTTCTATTCAGGGTGCAGGGCAGAGACATCAGCCGCTCCACAGGAGGTGGAGCCAGCATTGTGGTGGCAGAGCACAGCCCTATTCAGAGTCCAGGTGCACTCCTCCCACCCATCTGGATGTCAATCTCTCTATTCACCACCAGGCTACCTAGCCCTGCCCCTCTGGGTTTCCCCAGCCCTGTCACTCACACAAACCAGACAGGCAGATACACATCATAGCAGAGGCGGGCTGAAATGGTTAGGCAAGCAAATACCAACTTTCTAAAAGTGGTATTTGCAAACACAGAATATTAAAATAAACTTTACTAAAAGATGTATTTTATTATCCTGAGTTCAGGTATACTAAACTCGATTTTCTACCATGTTCCCTGGGTCTGTTAGGATCATAGGATGTAACAATTCTGGCCTATGGGAACAGGTAGCCTTGCAATAGTGAAAAACGAAAATGGCTGTAATTCACCATTAGGACATGCCACACACATCAGGGCTTGTCCTACCTTATGCTTACAATGCATCCTGCCCTTGGGCCTACCATAGGGGTGACTAATATGAAGTTAAGGGAAGGTTTAGGGACTGGGAAGTGGGTGCACTTGCCCAGTCAGCATGACAGTACCAGACTGCACGCAGGTTCTGCAATTGCAGACCTTAGACACATTTTACTAGGCCGCTTCTGTGGGTGGCACAACCAGGGCTGCAAGCCCACCAGCATTAGTATTTACAAGCCCTGGGCACTCCTGGTGCACTTTACTGGGGTCTGACAGTAAACCAAATAAGCCAATCATGGAATCCAACCAACATATACATTTTAAATAGGGAGCACTTGCACTGTGGCATTGGTTGGCAGTGGTACAGTGCTCTGAGCAGCCAACACCATGAAAACACATGAGGCACAGCGACAAAAAGTGGAAGGGAGACTCACGACAAGGTGCCAGGTCTAACAAGAATGTCATATTAGGTGCAACTAATGTGAGTCTTGCAAGATGTGTGAATGTGAATCCTGCAACTTTGTTGCCTGATGCTGAGATTATGGAGGTAAGAGATGAAGTTGATCATGATTGTCTGGATGTACTTGATTTTTGTACCAAACCACGACCAGACATAAAAGATGTACCTTTGCCAGAAAGTGATTTTGTGATGTTCGTTGATGGGTCATGTTTGAGAACAGATGAAGGAGTGCTAAGTGCAGCGTATGCAGTATGCACAGTTGCAGCAGTAATTGAAGCATCATATTTGAAAGGAGTGAAATCAGCCCAAGTAGCTGAACTTGTGGCTTTGACTAGAGCATGCAAGATTGGGAAGAGTGTGAGAGTGACTGTGATAACTGACAGCCAGTATGGCTTTGTAGTTGTCCACGACTTCGGCCAACTATGGCTACAAAGAGGTTTCCTGACCTCAAGTGGAACTCCCATTAAGAATGCAGAAGTGGTTGGAAAGTTGCTTGAGGCGATACAGCTGCCTAAACAATTGGCTGTTGTAAAATGTGATGCACATAGTCACGGTGGTGATTATATTGCCACTGGGAACAGGTATGCAAATGACAGGGCGCAGTATTGTGCACGAAATCAGAACTCGGTCAATCGGGCTAAGGAAAGAGAAATGTCTTCTTGCTCATTGATGTTCACTAACATTGTGGGAACTTGGGAAGAGGTAAAACAATTGCAGGATGAGGCAGGAGATGAGGAAATGAGACAGTGGGTAAAAGCAGGATGTGCCCCAAGGGAAAAGGATCATGTGTGGGTCTATCGAGATGGAAGACCAGTTATGCCTGATCGCATGATGTCTACCATGGCACGGATGTATCATGGCCAGGGACATATTGGGAGAGATGCCATGATCAGGTCATTTAAGCAGACCTGGTACAATGCAAAATTCAGACTTGTGGCAGAAAGTCTTTGTCAGAGATGCTTAATATGTCAGCAGTACAATCCTGGAAGGAAGACAGTAGTGAGTCTGGGAACAAAAGGTCGAGAAGGAGGGCCTTTCACCAGAATGCAAGTAGATTTCATTGAGATGCCTCCCTGTAACAGACTGAGGTATATTTTGGTAGTGGTCTGCCTATTCTCCAGGTGGGTGGAAGCATTCCCAACAAGAAGAAATGATGGGTTGACAGTAGCTAAGCTACTGCTGAGAGAGTTCATCCCCAGGTTCGGGTTCCAAGTGACAATTGAGTCAGACCGAGGAGGACATTTTCATAATGAGATTGCAGGATTAATTTGTGAAGCATTGAATGTACAACAAAAACTACATTGTGCCTACAGACCAGAGGCTTCTGGTGTGGTTGAACAGATGAGTGGTACTATCAAAAATATGGCCACAGGTATGAAATGGCCTGATGTCTTGCCTCTAGTACTCATGACAATAAGGGCCATTCCAGACAGAGCTATAGGAGTGATTCCTCATGAAATAATCATGGGACGTGCAATGAGACGTGTTTATACCAGTCAACAAGCTAATGACAATTTCTGATGACATGGTGTTGGAATACTGTAAAGGCCTGGCTGACGCAGTTCATTCTGTGTTTCATCAGGTTGGACCAGATGCCACCACACTTGAAAAGAAGCAAGCCCATGATCTGAGCCCAGGTGATTGGGTAAGGATAAAAGTCCACAGAAGAAGAAATTGTCTGGTTCCAAGGTGGGGAAAACCACGACAAGTCATTTTAACCACGACCACAGCTGTGAAGTGTGCTGGACTGAAAAACTGGATCGATGCCAGTCATACATTGAGAATTCCAAATCTGGTGGACAGCACAGGAAAAGAATACTTTGATGAATCAGAATCAAGCACTGAATCAGATGACGAAGGGTCAAAGACACAAGGAAACTCCGAAAGGGGGGAAACAGAACAAAGATCAGCTTTAGTCCCCAGAAGTATCACTCTGAGAAGAAGATTGCAGATTTCTGAATCTAGTGATTCTGGAAATGAGCAAGAAGAGCAGGGTTCCAAGAAGGAACACAGGAAGAAAAGAAGGAAGAGTACTGAAGACGCAACAAAAGAAATTCGTGAAAAGGAAGTACCAGATGAGAGACTGAGAGAAATTCCACCTGAAATAACAAATCTAAGTGAACAAGGGACAGGTACAGAGAGAGAGGGACAGATTTCTGCGTCAGACCCTTCGAGGACGTGTAGGGAACTGCAACATCCAGTTAGGTGAAGGGCAAGTAGCCAGCAGGAAGATTGCGTGCCGTAGACCCGAGGAGGGACAGAAGTGGGGAAAACAAAACAAGTGGTGGAAGAAGAAGTTGCTGAAAAGACAAAGCAAGTTGAGACAGAATCTGAAAAGAGTGAAAATGAAATACCTGAAGGTCGAGTTCTAAGAAAGAGAGCTTGGAGGAATGAAAAGAATGACAAAGGAAGTAAAGTAAAAAGAGTTGCAAGTGCTGATGTTTGGCCCAATAAAATAAGGAAACAGATATCGATTGACAAGAGTGAATTCACCAAGAGCTGAACAGGTGAATGAAGTGACAAGTCAAGAAAAATCAAAAGAAGACGAATTAACTGAAGACAAAGAGAGTAGAAGAACAAGGAAACCTAACCAGAAGTATAAGTCACCAGAATGGACGTACGTGGCTCTGCCTGAACAGGGAGAAGAGGCAGATAGTCAAGGAAATCCAGAGGAGACTGTACTGAAAGTGGTTGAGGATGAAATAGAATCGGAAATCCTGAGAGTTCTCTTGTCCGACATTGGAGAAGAAGAAACGGAAGTTCAGGAAAATCCATATTTGGAAGACGAGAGGAGAGTGAAGAACGATGAGATGCCAAACTGAATAAGTTAAGAAAACTATTGATGAAGAAAACAAGATATTGAATTAAAAATAGTGACTGGTAGAACCAAATAGGTGTTAGAACCTTAGGTTAGAAAACTAGCTGTGAAGTAAAAGAGGCTAAGTCAAAAGACACGGTCCATTTTAACAAGATGGCTAACATAGAAAGTAGTAAAGGTAGATGTACATTCATGAAAAGATGGTGTAAAATGTGTTGTTGTTGTACAGGATTATTAATGCTTCTATGGAGCATCCTTGCTCTTGTCATTTCCTTTAAGGCTACTATGGACACATTAGAAGGACATAGTGAGAATAAAACTAATATAGGGAAGATTCCAAAAGTAGTTCCAACTAGAATAGATAAAAATTATTTGCATAAAGACAGGTCAATAACAGATTTTTCTAATAAAATTATTGTATGAATATGTAAAGACAATGGACGTACGGGACTGCTACGTATGTATACAGTTACCTGCATCTGTTTCTGAGGGAGTGACTTATCACCTTCCAGCAACGTATGGAATAACATGTAGTGTAATAGCTAGTTTATTTTATGAGACAGGGAAATTAGAATATTATTTTTCAGATGTAGATAACATTTTTGCGCAAGTGCCTTCTTATAATAAATTGAACAAAGTAAAACCTGCTAAGGTATTAGGTGAATTCTTTTTAGAAACTAAGGAACTAACATTAGAATATATTTTTAGAAATAATCTAACATGCAGTGTGAAGAAGGAGGAAAAGACATTCCTAGACATGGTTGAGGAAAGAAGATTGAAAATGCAAAGAAAAGCAGCAGAAGGGAAAGTGGAGAAAACAATCTGGGATATAGAGAAAGAAAAACATTTGAAAGGAGAGGCTAGTCCAATTATAGCTTTAGAATGGCCTCAGAAAGGGAAATTTTGCATTCGAAGGAATCAAACTGCGTATGATAATTATTTTCTAGGTAATAGTGAGTGCCATGATACATATCGGATCATGGGTGGATGGGGATTTAAAGGTGGAAGAGATCCAGTCTTTCCTGGATTATATTTTATTTGTGGGAACAGGGCATATTATCGTTTGCCAGACCATTGGTATGGCACATGTTACGTAGGCCTGGTCTTTCCAAAAATCTTTCATATGGATAGAGGAGAAGATGGTGTACATAGCTTAAGTAATCATTTAGCTAGAACCAAGAGAGAATCTTGGGCAGAAATTGTAGGTAATATTTTTCAGGCATTGATACCAGCAGTGGGAATAACTCTGAATGCAAACAAAATTAGAAAATTGTCAACAGTAGTGGATCGCTTGTCAACAAGCACCGCTGGAGGATTTTTATTGGTTAACACTGAAATGGTTGCCATGCGTGCTATGGTAATGCAAAATCGATTTGCCCTTGATATATTACTGGCAAAAGAGCGTGGAGTCTGTGGAATGCTGAAAGTTCAACATTGTTGTACTTACATTCCTGACGAAAGCAAAGATCTGAAAACTTATTTTAAGAATATTACTGAATTGCATGATGAACTTGCACCACTGGAGGTTGAAGGTGTTTGGGATAGAATTGGAAAGAAAATAGCTGCTATTAAGAATTTCTTAGTAAAAATAGGTAGTACTCTTATAGGTAAAATATTGTTTCCATTAACATGTGTAATTTGCATAGTTTTAGTGATAAGATTATGTTGTATGTGTTGTAGAAACAAGAAAAATAAGAAAAGAATAAAAAGTGAAAATTCAAAAAGAAAAGATAAGAAACAAAAAAGAGAAATAGAATTGGAGGAGTGGAAGGAGAGTATGTATGAATCAGTAAAAAGAGAAGACGTAGGAGAAACTGAATTCTGATTAAGAGCAAGAAAACATTTTAAAGATTCCGTAAAGACAGAACAAAATTTTGGGTGGTGTGGTGATAAAACCACCAAAGGGGGATTGCTGGAGCGGGTAATGCTTAATTTTGTATACCCACCCCATTTTGCATGTCGTTTTATTAATTAGATTAATTAATTAATTATAATCATACTAATGGTTTGGAGTGATGTGGAAATAACTAATCAACATTATTAATGACCGAAATACACGTGGGATTTGCATCTGCATGGCCTAATTAATTACGTGAACTAAATTTCGTACGCATACTAATGATAGATAATTAGAACATTGCATGATATATGTTGCTTTAGTGATGTAATTGTGATTCGTGCTTTATTTAGTAAGTATAAACCGCATTGAGTGTTGCTTTTGGCTAGATAAATACACACACATATGGGTATTCGCGAGGGAATAACATTTAATTAGTCATTCCTATGTATTAATTACGTTTTTGTGTTTTTTTGCTTAAGTTGACTATTCTGGCCTATCGAATGATGGCTGCTTTTGGTGCCTAACTCGACTGCCAACGCTGAACCAGGCTTGGGTGAAGTGCGCCTGTGCTAAGATGAGCAACAATGGCCCCGTCCTGACCCCAGGCAAGCTGCACTTATCAAGGCCACTGGGAATGGTGCCAACGCTACAGACAAAAGACTTTATTAAAGAACCGGAACCAGCAAGTATGCGGACACCATGGACCAAACCTTATGGGAACGGAGAGGTTGACCCCTGATCAGCCAATCAGAACAGTTTAAAACTCAATTTTGTTACATTTTGTTATTGAAATTATTATAAAAACCCATAGACTAGAGAGGTCGAGAGTCGCTCCTTCGATTTCCTGATGATATGCTGACGGAGAGGACAGTGACACTGCAGGACAGCTGTTAGCCTGAACCTTTGACGGACAGAATTAATGCCCAAATTCCTGATGAACTGAATCTGCTAAAATTGATGGGCATAGATTTGCGAGACTGCACAATTTGACATAGAGGACGACTTTAGCCAGAATAGGTAAATATGAATGACAACTTGATCAAATTAATGATTTAATCCGCAATATTAATATAAATTTGGATTTGAACATCTACAAGAAATGAGTTGGGTTGTTTATTCATTGAAATCTGTTAATGAAAAGATTAATTAGAATATTAGAAATTCACTTAAATCTACAACTAACAGATCCGTCCCGGTTATGAGGGGAATACCAAATGTGAAATCTTGGGCCTAATGAGTATAAGAAGGGTTTGTAGGTTTGTTGCTCATTAAAGTGGTATCTTCCTACCTCATTATTCAGCGCTTGGAAGGATAATCGTCTCTCGCACAGACTGATGGTGAGTGTGTGTTGGTGTTATGGGCCCCACCAGCGAATGTATGGATAGTGTGCGTGTGTGAGATCTTTTGGTCCGTGACGGTAGGGAGGGATTTTGCACTCCGCGCTGCAGCACTCTCACACTCCCCCAATAAAATATATGCCAGTAGGTAGTTATAGTTATAACCTAGTTTCCACAGAAAAAGCGTTTTTTGACTTACCTATATCTTTGGTGGAACTTTAGACATGGCTACAGCCCGAACTGCTGAAACGAAATACACCAAATTTGTCAGAAAGCTAGACCTTGGTCCAGAAAGATCACTTTTTGTGATGTGGTGTAAATCCATTCAGTAGATTTGGAAATATTAAGGAAAATCCAAATTTGTATATAGAGGGACGTGGGTCTTCAGACGATTCGACAGACCCCCTGCTCAAATCTGACTGGCTGCCAACACTTCAAACCAGGAAGTGTTGGCTGACATCTTGAGACCCGGCTTGAGCCGAGTCCCCCCAAAAATGTTTAAAAATAAATAAATTAGCAGGGAGCAGGGTAGGAACCCCAGTCCCATGATGCTTGTTTCCAGTCCAGGGATGACCTGGCTTGACAGTTCAGGATGTACTGTTCCCATGAGGAGCTGGGTCAAGTCTGGTTTGCATATGGCTTGGTCCAAACTGGGGTGACGTGGTGGGAATTTTATTTTTTAATTAAACAAAGATCTGTGTTTGCATTGTTTAGCATTCCATCCATCATCTGTTAGTTTTGCTTTTCTATGCTTTTTTAATATGGCATTAATCAGGGATCAAGGGTGGAGGAAATAAATAATGTGCTGATCCTGCAACAAACTTCCAGTCTTATGATTAGGGTTTGCAGCTCATTATTACGATGTTGCAGACAGTACAAAAATAAGCAGTCACCTAAAGCCATATTTTCTGCACTTATCTGTGCATACTTCGAACAGTAAATATAAACAGAAAGCACTTTATAATTGTGTTCTAGGACTGCCTGAATGATCCATGACTGATAATTAAAGGGAACAAAGACAGAAAAGTCACATTACAAATTAATACATACTTCTTTTTTATTTATAACCCTATTTAGTGTCAAGACAAGGTCTTTGCAGATTCTTTAAACACATGGACAGACGCTTATTCTATTGCACACTCGCTGTTGCTGGCGCTGCTGCTGGCGCTTCGCTTTTTAAAACTCCTGATTTTGTGAATTTGTTTTATTTTACTTTGCTGCACTTCTCCCCTGTTTTTAGCAGGGTCTTGCCCCCTTCCTCATTCCGCATATAATTGGCTCCCTCACCGCCGTTTTGGCGGGCCTGGATCCCGGGGGTGGTTCACTGTGGGCGCCATTTTGGGTAGGGCTGTAAATGTAGCTTCGGGCGCCATCTTGGAGCGTCCTCGCGCTCGCGCTAGGATTGGTGAGCCTACTTAATGCTCCCCTCTCCCGCGCAGCGGGACGCGCAGGTGAGGACGCCGTCGCTTAGCCGGAGTCGTGCCAGAGTCCTGCCCGTCTGCGCTCGTCCGCGTCGAGGCAGCGCGAGGCGGTGCAGGCTCTGTTTCTTGTCGCGGTGTTGCTTCGCCGCTTCTGGCAGGTATGTTGTCTTACACACGGTCCGAGCTGCTGGACATAGGGCAAATGTCCAGAGGATGTGTCTGTAAGCCTGTGGACCCTTTAGTCGGCCCTTACAGCTGTGCCTGTAAAGGCTGGTCACTTAAGAGCCCTACTAAAATCCGTTCCTTGGAAGATGCTATTTCTGTTACGCGAACGTGTGTTGCATCTCGAGATCTTCGTATTTGGTGTCTAAACATTAGATCGCTGGTAAAACACCACCTGTCCATTTATGATTTGCTTGAGAAAGAGGACCCCGATGTCTTTCTAATGACAGAAACCTGGCTTCAGGATTCGGATTCTGCCATATTGAATCTTGCATTCCCTCAGAACTATACCGTCTTCACTTCCAATAGGACCACAAGAGGAGGTGGTATTGCTATGGCAGTCAAATCCTGTTTTCCAGCTGAATGGAAACCGTCGGGACTACCTGCATGTGAAAGTGCTATTTTCAAAGTCGCTTTTTCCCATCAATTCACTTTCAGTGGTATGCTCATTTACCGTCCTCCCGGCAAGGATTCTGTCTTCAGGTCCGCACTGGCCGATATGGTCAGTCCTATAGCACTCGGTTGTGCCAATTTCAACATCGTGGGGGACCTCAACATCCATTTTGATAATGGGTCATCCACTACTGTGAGCACTCTGCTGGCGAACCTTGAAGCTCTTCAACTCACTCAGCTCGTCACCCTTCCAACCCACTCAGGGGGCCATATTTTGGACCCCTTCTTTTCCACACTTGATGGGGTGAGGGTGTCAGATCCGAGGCTGATGGGGTGGACTGATCATCTGCTGGTAGAAGCCTTTTGTCCGGTCCACGATAAGCCTTTTATAGCTGTGGATAGACCTATTCTAAAAAGGCTTTGGCACAAGCTTAGGCTTGAAGAGTTTTATAGCATACTGGAACAGAAACCTCTGAGCACCTTTATTAATGTGGAACAAGGTTACCAACAGTTCTGCGCTTGGATCACCGATGCCCTGGACTCTCTCATACCTCTACGGTGGTCGAAAGGCCGGACAAAAACACCTAGTCCTTGGTATAATGAGTCACTCGCAGAACTGAAAAAAGCTTGCCGAAAAACAGAGAGGGAATGGAGAAGATCCTATGACCCTGCTCTGAAAACTCGGTATTTTACTGAGCTGAAGTTCTACCATAGAGCTATTTGCAGAACACGAGCCGCATTTTACGCTCAAGAATTTGCTACCAGCCCCAACCCATCAAAACTGATCTTTAAGGTACTGAAGGACCTTATGAAAAACAGATCCACCTCAGAGGTGATTTGCACAGACTCCCACTGTGATAAGCTGGCCTCCTTTTTTGTGGAGAAAGTGAAAAAAATCTACCAAGGTTTTGACACACTCCACCAGAACCGAGAGGTTACTGTCCCCGATACGATGGGATATGAGACCCTTGCTATGCTACCTGAACTGACTATTGAGACCTTTGACAGGCTTAGCCTCAGGGTCAAGTCAGGTTCTCCCTCGGACCCGTTAAAGCCAGCCTTTATCAACACACTTTCCCCACTGTGCCGTGACCCCATATTGAATCTTATCAATATGTCATTGTCCAACGGAACGGTACCCACGGCATGGAAACAGGCAGTGGTTACTCCTATACTAAAAAAAGCCAACTCTGACCCCCGGTTGCCAGAAAATTATCGACCCATATCCCTGTTGCCTTGGATTGCCAAAGTAACAGAAGCCCACGTCAACTCTGTTCTGTCTGAGCATCTGGCTCGCAACCAGATATTGGATCCCAGTCAGAACGGCTTCCGGTCGGGACACAGTACCGAGACGGCATTACTCTACATCACGGAACATCTTCGCCAGGTACTGGACTCAGGTCGTACTGCAGCGCTTTTACTATTAGATCTAAGCGCTGCCTTCGATACTGTGTCCCACCATATACTGATCCAACGCTTACAGGAGGCGGGAGTGACTGACCTCGCTCTCCAGTGGTTTCGGTCTTTTTTATCGGATCGATCCTTTAAAGTGGCTATACCACCTGGCCAATCCGCCACTTATCCCCTGGAGCTGGGGGTACCACAGGGATCCTCGTTGAGCCCTACTATGTTCAACCTCTATGTGAAACCGCTGGCTGGTGTCGTCAAACAGTGGGGTCTTACGATGGCCTCATATGCGGACGACACACAGCTAGCGGTGACACTTAGTGGAGACCCTGAGGTGGAGGCCCCCAGATTCCGAGCGGGTCTGATGGCAGTAGCAAGCTGGCTTCGCACCAACTGCCTTCAGTTGAATGCCATCAAAACAGAGGTGTTGGTACTAGGGAAGCACGCTGAGCTATAGTGGTGGCCATCAGAGTTGGGTGTCACTCCCATTCCAGCTTCTGGAGTGAGAAATTTAGGCATCTGGTTGGACTCTGCGCTCACCTTCAGGGACCACACCAAGAAGGTGGCTGCCACGTGCTATGGCATTCTGCGGGGAATAAGGCCGGTTTTAAAGTACTTTGATCCCCCTACCAGACAGCTTGTGGTCCAGGCCTCTATACTATCTCGGCTGGACTACGGCAGTTCACTGCTGTTAGGGGTGAATCAAGCGGAGGCCTCTAGGCTCCAAAGGGTACAAAATGCCGCGGCACGGGCCATAGTGGGCCTCCCTAGACATTGCTCAGTGTCTGGTACCATCACGGCCTTACATTGGCTCCCGGTCAGACAGCGAATCCAGTTCAAAGCGCTGTGCCTGACCTTTAAAATTTTGAAATCTTCTTCGCCGCCGGCACTTGCCAACCTACTCACGCCCTATATTCCTTTGAGATCCTTGAGATCGGAGGGGCTTCACCTGGCTGTCTGTCCACGCTTTAAATTGAGCAGTATGGGTGGCCGCTCCTTTAGGGTGCTCGCGGCAGGTTTATGGAACTCGCTTCAGGTACACATCCGAGCTCTTGAAGACCTGCTCGCCTTCAGGCAGGCGATTAAAACTTTCCTGTTTCCCGTGTTTGTTTAATTTCTTTTTCTTTTATTGTGTGTTATGTTATAGTGTCTGTCAAAGCGCCAGGACGCCCCTTTGCTGGGGCAGCTGTGCGCTATAAAAATATAAATAACATAACATAACATTTTTCTTTTGGCAACCCTACTATATATTCCTTTTCATGAGATGCATTCGCACACTACTGCAGTAAATGTAAAATATCAATGTAAGGCAGAGTGGGGGGCCCAGGGAGTACTGAAACCAGAATAAAACTAAGCCTCTGTAACTAGTTTACAAAGGAATGTAAATATGCAAATGGTCTTTAAAGACCTATGAACAACTCGGGCGTGCCAGAGATAAGACTGCAGACACTGCCCAGCGAAGCCCACAGCAGCTCTCGCTGCACCAGCCTGGGCTGAGACATACAACGGTGAGCGGTGTGGTGGGGGGGGGGGGACATTGCGCGCCTGCTACCCACGCAATTATAAAATTTATGGATCTTAAAATGCACAGGAGGGGAGATGCAGCCCCTGGCAGTGGGAATAAAGTGAAGAAAAAAAACCTTGAACCGCCTCAAATACTGTGTGTTTGTGAGTGAGTGTGTGCATATACACAATTGCATGTCTATGAAAGTGTGTGTGTGTGCATGCTTGTGTGTGTGCGTGTACGTGAATGTGCATGAGCGTTTTGCCCATTGCCCACCATGGTGCAATAAATAATTCTGAATGCATTAAAGTCAAAGTAGGAGCAGAGAAGAAAGGAACCAATGTAAGTGAATACATGCAACATTACAGACTTAACCAACCTTCTTGCCTTCTCCTAGTAGCTTTATAGTTACATCTGATTTTGAAATACAGCACTGTCAAGGAATGTTTTGAAAAGGTAAGGTAGGGATTTTTTTTACTCTAATAGTCCCGCCCCGACTGACCCCGCCCCAACTAACCCCGCCCCCACCTGCTGGCCCATCGGTGCGTCCCTCGGCCACAAACCAGACTGTATTTTTGGCCCCGAGGTAAAGTTTGTGAGTACCCATGTCATACTGAGATTGCTGATAAACACAAAAGAAACCTCAACAAGTCTTAAACACTTAACCCGAGAGCAGAACTCAGATGATAGCATTGGAAATATTGTCAATGTCATATACAATCTAGTGACTAAACGTAAATAAAATGTCTGGAAATGTATCTCTGCCCAGTGTTTGATAAACGTACCTATCAAACAAAAGTTGTAGTCTTCTTCAAGATAGAGCACTGGCAGGACAAAGCGTTGTTTACTGTGTCATGCATTACCTGTTTCTAATCCTCTACCATTGCAGAGTAAGCCCTGCCTGGTTGATGTAGCTGTCCCCGAAGAGGAAAATGTCCAAAGTGGGTAACATAGTTACCCATTTAAACTACAATAATACTGATGGCCCTGGGACGTTAGAAATAAGCAACAGCATGTACACATGATACTGCCCTGTACAGGCTCCAAACGGAGTGGAAGGAAAGGGTTCAAACCTATTAGCATAACTACTCCACCACAACTCACCTGAGCTACGGCTTGGGAGGCTTTCTCGCTTCTTGCAGACAGGGTGGTTGGACACATAAGGCTTCTCCTCTTTTTTTACCCGGAACAAAGTATCAGGATTTACAATTGCATAACCTGGGTAAGTAAAGGGAAGCACATTTCAAAATTCTAACACACAAGTCTGATTTCAACAAAATGGCAAAAGACAATTTAGGGTTTTCAGTTAAAAACCTGTAAAAGAAGATGTTTCTATTATACAGTTAAAAAAACACACACAATTAGATTAAATACAAATAGAAAAACATGATGTTTAAGATATACTGCCATAGAGTGTAAAACCTGGACTGAGGAGGCAGTAGCCACCCTTAAAAAACAAAAAATAAATTTAGCACTTTCAACTGGTGCATGCACCCACTGGGGGAAAACACAGTTTAGCCCAGAAAACCTTGACTGGGCAGGGTGGCACATCTCCACCGAATCATTCAGAAACCTTTTGCACCCACAGTTTACTTCCTCATATGTTTCAGTTTTTCAGGAGTACACTCAAGAGAGAGTGATTGGGTGCCATGAGGGAGGGACTGAGACCACGTCAGAAATACGTGCTTGTGAATGGTCTGTGTGATGACGTAGTACAAGCCTCTAATAAGAATGTAGTTTGATGGCAGGCGCTGCAGGTACCTTAAACACATGAAATTGTGGAATCCACTTGGAGCAAAAAAATTGCTTGTAAGGCAAGTTTGACGTGGTTGTATTCCCTCAGGTTACAGCAGACCTGCACCATGATTTAGCAACTGCTGCAGCCTATTAATCTCAAATTTGATAGCAGATATATAGAGGACACACCATCCAGTGGCAAACATAACCCCTGCAGACTGTGTTGATATTTTACCACTCAGCATTTTAGCACACAGCTCTGGTGTGGATTCTAGACTTCGGCACAGCTGTACTAAATACCTTTCACTGCTTAAATGCTTCAAACCTGTTAGCATTCTCAGACCAAACGATCCATGCAGCAAGTGTTCTTACCCATCGAAATCAACACGCAGTGGATTTCACGCATTACATTCGTGTATAGTTCCTTCCGCCATTCCTCCAGATCCTCCCACTCATCTTCAGAGAAATACACAGCTACATCATGGAACGTTACAGGCACCTAAAACAACAAAGTACTGCGTGCTCAATGTAAGCGGTTTACTTAAAAGAAACACAATACTATTTATTCTGTTCATCATTATGAATGTGCTCTCTTGGAAAGACTATATAAAAATGCACTGAAGTCATTCAATTCCATGCTCTTACTGTTTGGCTTTTGTTCCGTGCAACATGCAGTAATGAAAACACATCAAATATCTACAAATTTCACCACTGACAGGTAAAATTTAATTAATTCAATAAACACTTAAAACTAATGGTAATTTATGTCACAGCCTGCTTGCACAACCATAGAGTCAAAGAGGTGGTTGATACGCTGGTGTATCAAACCACAAAAACTTAACCAAGGTAGGGAACTGCAGGCGATGGGGCTTCAGGGTGAGCCGGCCTCCAACCACCTATGTCAAACACTAGAAAGCCACCCAAATAACTGTTACGCTATTCATCTATGAGTGAATGTCCACCTCAAGCCTATCTATGGACACACACAAAATTGTGACGGATGTCCTCATACACCCCCAGGTGTTTTGCATCATCATAGGACTTCCCTATGCTCTTCAAAAAACCAGTTTGATGAAGAGCAGACCTTCAATTTATCATCTAACTACTGAACCCATGATGTGTATTTAAAAACCAATGTGAAACGTCAAAACTACACTTTTTAAATTTACAAGGATGTATCACTTGGTGTTAAAAACCAGCATGGAGACTAGAGGAACTAGTACCTCATCCCCACTCAGGACGTCAACATGTTTCTGCCTTGTAGCTCATAGGAGTCCATGGCATTCATCAGGATGGAACACAGGCTCATATTGTGGCAAGCGATCCTATTAATGCCACTTTTGACTCGGGCTGACCTTTGTCGCCCAGTTCTTTCCTAGGTCCCTAAAACAAGCTAAAGAAAACACTCAATTATAATGATAGGCTAATGTAAAAAACCAAACCCTTAGCATGCAGAAAATGTGGTTGTGACACTGCACTTGTGCATCACTCATTACATGATAAAATGATGTGAGGCAAACTCACATCCCTCTTACCCTAACTGTGGGTCATCTGTGCTCCAAGGAGGAAGGGCTCTGGAACCCCTCTAGTCACACATTTAAATGGAAATAACAAACGTCTACAACATAGCCCTCTTACCACAATGCAGTTCAGGTCAGTTGTCTACAACTTAGCCCTATCGCCACAATACAGTCAATGGTGCCAGTGAACCACTTCCCCTAACTCCACCCTCACTACTCCATGGTGCGATCACCTAACGTGATCACTTCTTACTCCCGATGGTAATGTGAGTAGAGTGTAGGCTGAACTATTTATGTGGCAATGGACGCCCCTCCGGTTGGTGGACTGATTGGGAGTAAATTAATCCCTGCTGTGTATGAAATGCTGCCCGCTAATGAACTTAATTAGCGGCAGCTTTGTGTACCCCGTAGGTGTGGTCAAACGCGTGCTATTCCCTCTGGATAGCCGTGGTGCCCCTTCCAGTCGAACCCTAAAAGTGGGTGTTTGACACCAAGGTTTATTTTTGTTATGCTGGAGCTTATTTACAGGACTGATGCTCCGCCCTCTATCTTACTTGTGATAGCTCATAAATATACAGCTGGTACACTGGTCCCATGATATGCACTTCAACACACGAAGGGGGAAAAACAACTGCTGCTTAACACATTTCAAATTCATTCACACAGCAGGCAGCCGGAACACTTGGAAATCATCATCTGGAGTGTTAAACCTATTAAACTATTCACCAAAACATAAGCAGTGGAAATACATTGCTGCTTATTACACAAAAGTCCATCTCAAAATATTAATACAGATTGGACAACCATGCTATTTATGTTGTATGTAGTAATTTAGTACTACAATTTTGTTGGTAATCTGTTTAAAGAGTATCGGGTTGTTCAAGATACATGATTTGCAGCAAAAATATACATACTTACAACATCGGTTAGTTACTTTGTAAAATTAATGGGGAATGTTGTGTTCGTTAAATCACAAAGTTTAATAATTTCCAGAATACATACAGCCATTGCTAAAGAATATTTGAAATTAAACAGGTAAGTGGCATGCAATGATGAGGTTACAAAGGCATTAGGCAAGTGGCCTTCCCATTCTGGTGCTTTGCAGCGATTTTCTTGCTGCTCAAATTGGTGTAATTGCTGACATTTATAAAGGTTTCCTTTGTCTTCATTACCTGATTTTGCTTGCAAACAAGTGTCACTCAGAGTCGTTGAATGTGACTCATGTTTACACTGAAATTATGAAAATGTTACACATAAGTAATCTGAGACCTTAGCAACTACGATTGAAAGGATGATTTTTTTTTTTAATAGCAGAAAACTGAAATTATCTTATACATACATATATTCACATGACACTTGGTAAGGATTAATTAGCTGGAGGATACCCCTCTATATAAATATCAATATGTGCATAGAAGCAGCAATATTTACATGATCGGATGTGCACATTTATCTTGTGGTGAAGAATGCAAAGTTAGCAGGCATTCACTCCACTACATATGCACCGTTATGTACATAAAAGCAGCAAATATGACATTGTCTTATATATACAAGTATATTTTGGTACAATATAATTTTTTTCCCATATATAAATGTATCTGCTCATAACAGAAAGCATAGTTCAATGCACAACGACAAATGTATAATGACAACTTCGTCTCTATGCCATGAGAAGGATAGTTTCTCATGTCCGAGAATAATGAGAACACTGTTGTGTTGGGAAAATAGTTGCATGTAGGTAAGAGACAGCTCGACTAATCTTCTGAAGTTAAGATGGTTGTTGACGGATCTTATGTGCGTGGGTAGTGAATTCGATATTTTGACTACTTGAACCGAGAAAGATGTTCCACCCATGTTTTTTTTCTTGTATGTAGGAAAGTTGAGGCGGGGAGCCATTCTCAAGCGAAGGTACCTTTGTTGTATGTGTTGATTTTCTTCCTGATGAAGAGTGGACCTTTGCAATATATTGCTTTATGTATGATACAAATCAGCTTGATGGTGGATCTTCTGGCAACTGGTAACCAGTGTAAGGCTTTCAAGGCAAGGGAGTTGTGTGCTTGTAGCTTTATATGTAGGAGTAGTCTGTCAGCAGCATTCTGAATTCTCTGTAATCATATAGTTGACCAATGTGACCCGTGATACAGACAATCAGGGCCGGACTGGCCGTAGCGGGCACCGGGCAGTCCCCCGGTGCGCCGCACGGGTGGGGGCCGGTTTTGGGCCCCTAGGGGCCGTTTTTGTTACAGGGCCGTTTTTGCAGCATAGCTGCAAAATCGGCCATGTAACAAAATCGGCCGAAAACCGGCCCTGGCAAAGAGCTCGGCGGCACCCCTAAGCCGGCCGGCCGGCCGAGCACTTTGCCAGGGCTGGTTTTGGTTCCCAGTCCGGCCCTGCAGACAATTAGCATAATCCAGTCCAGAGATAGTAGCTTGAACCTTGTGAGGGAATACAAGGTGCTGAAAGACGTGTTGCACTGTTTTCACTGTGTAAAAACTTGATTTGGCTACCTTATCCACTTGTGCATTCATTGACAGATTGGCATACATGTTAATTTCGAGGTTTCTTAGCTAGCATATATTTTTAAGGGTGATCCTAGATCATCAAGCCACGCACAAAGAGGGTCATAGGGTTTCCAGTCGACACAGGTGAGAATTTCAGTTTTGGAAGCATTCAATTTGAGGTGGCTTCATGTCATCCAATGGTCAACCGCCCATTGGATGACATGGGCAGCTGAATATATTTGTTCTTCCAATGTCCTTTTGGTTCTCCCATTTAAGAAACATCAGTGTAGTGTATTATAGCAGGTGAAGTGAAACCCATTGATCAGTTGTGGTAATTAGTATATATAGATGTTGAAAAAATGGGTGAGATGATTGAGTCTTGAGGGACTCCTGCTTCAGCGAAGTATGGTTTGGAAGAGAAAGGAGGAATATGTATAATAGTTGTTAAATGGTGTAGGTACGATGTGATCCAAGCAAGAGCTGTGCCCTCTGTGGTCTCTATTCAGGCTTCCTAAAGGCTTTGCGTTAGTGTGTCATGATCCACGGTGTCAAAGGCTGCCGAACGTCCAAGAGAAGAAAGGCAGTAACCCTGTTCCGGTATTTTGTGCTTTTAAGATCACGCAGTGCTTAATATTAAGAAAAATTAGTGCAAGTACCCAAAACTCTGATCAGTAGCCCATGGGTGGTGCAAATACATACTTCTGTGCTGAATACCAAGGCTGGTAGCCTTAAATCTACTTTATGCCCTTTTAATTCACAACCAGGCACTCCCTGCCCCTTCACCTTAATCTTGCAGTTTCCCGCTTTTTACCTTTGTGGCGTTTTTTTAATAGTTTTTCTCTTCCTCCGTCTGCTTTCTCCCTTTGTGATGGTTTTTCCGTATTTCTCTTCATCTGTCTTTCTGATTTATGTGTTTCCCCTCTCTTGTCTCTGTAAACGTTGGATGGGAAACAAATATGTGCCGGTCCCCAACAATGGGTGCTGGTGGCTGCCACTGGCAACCACTGGCTATAATGAAGCACTGAAGTCATCCCAGATAGAGATTAGGGCTGATTCAGTGCCTCTTCCTGGACGGAATCCGGGTTGATATTAAGAAAGTATGGCATTGTCTTCAGTGAATTGTGACATCTGGGCAGAAGCTGCTCTTTCTATAAGTCTAGTGCTGCGCAAACAAATGATGGACGGAATGCTGAATAAATCATACATTCACCCCCAGTAAAGAGATTTGGGTTAAATCCATCCTTCTTTTGCTCACCATGCCACCCCAGTTTTGACCCAGCCATATGCAAATCACTCTTGACCCTGTGCCTCATGGGAACAGTCCAGACCAAACTGCCAAACCAGGTCCTCCCTGGAACGGAAACAAGCATCCTGGGACCGGTTTCTGGGTATTGCATATGGCTGGGTCCAAACTGGGGTGGTGTGGCGAGCAAAGAAATGATGGATTAAACCCAGATTCTTGTGACTGGGGGTGAATGTTTGCATTGTCCAGCATTCCGTCCATTAATTGTTTCTTTTGCAGCTTTCTATAAGTCTAGCCAGGAATAGTCTGTTTACTATGGGTAAGTAGTTGCCGGGTCTTGATTGTCCAGGTTACGTTTTTTAATAATTGCCTTTTGTATGCCTTTATAGAGTCTTCTGGGAAAATTCCTGTTGTTAAGGAGTTGTTGATGAGTGTTCTTATGTGGATGGCAGAATAAGTTGATAGCAGAATGTTTTTAAAGAATTGAGGCTCAGAGGGGCAGCCTGCTTGCTCGCTTTGATGAGACCCAGAAATTCAGTTGGTGATAGTTCTTTGAAAGAGCATAGAGGCTTTGTTTGCCTTTCCCAGATGAAGAAGAGTTGGTACTCATGGATACAATTCATATGATGGGTGGGTGATATGAAATTAATTTTGTATCTATTTCTGTGTAAATCAAGTCTAATTAGGACTCAATAGCGTCCAAAAACATCAAAGTGTCAAGAAACTGGACTAGTCCATAAAAAAGTTACAACTACACTCTGAACTTAGCTTTTCATTCAAACAAAGAGATCTCTCAAATATTTTATTCACAGAGGCAAACCAATCTAGTTGTTTTATCACTTTGGTGCAACAAATTTTATATTTAAAGTTAAAAATGAGGACAAATATGTAGCCAAACTTGCGAATAGAGACATTGCTATATTTGGAGGTACATACAAAAGATAAGCAGCTACATTATACACTTTGGCATAATTTCGCAAATCAATAAGGAAAGTGTTTGTGAGCTGGTAATATCAAGGCAATAGTTATGTACCTCGAGTTGTAGTTTTCAATTTACAACCCTGAAGGCAGCTTTATGTCTTAAGCAGTTTTTTTATCTTGCTAACAATATACATTTCTACATGAAGGAGCCCTACAGCAACACCACAGGCTCTTTCAGAATGAATCCTTTCCTTCTGATCCACAGCGCTCCACAGAGACATGCCTTGTTATCTTTAGATAGCCAACATATGACCATTTTGAACATGTCCACAATCAATATCAAGCAAATCAGCTAGTGACTGCACAGTACGTAAATCCATTAATGAAAGAGGAATACCCGAGGTGATCCTTTCGAAGACATTCTTTTTTCAAGTGACTGGATTACATGGACTGTACCAGGTATAACGTGGTTAGTGGACTCTTCGATGTGTATACGCTCACACAGATGGGTCTGCAGTGACCGGTCTGTAGTTGCCCATAAAGCATTCAGGTGTTTTGTTCATATGCTCCCCATCTCTGCTTTCGGAGTTCTGAAAAACAGAAATATTCAGATTATATACTGCTGAAGGTCCATTATGAGATTATAAAAAAATTATCTTTCAATGACGAGTGTTGTGCATGGAATGCATTCCCTAAATTAATCCATTTGATTTTAAACATTTTAGATATTTCAATATTAAACTCCTCCTTTGGATCCCCAAAGACTGACTTCTAACACATCAGATCAAATGCTAACTATTAAAGCACATCTAACGGTATTTAGAGACACTACAGTTGGTTGCTGCTCATGACTTAAACTTTGAGATGGCTCTAGCATTGACGTAAATTAAGCCTTTTAATCGTGGTTATAATGAGGAATAACAAGGTTGATGAATGAAATCAACCCCAGCCTTAACAAATGTTTAAACGTTGGCATATTAGTTACATCAATTAGGTTTTACAGCACAATTTTTACTTCAGAAAACGGGTCTACAACACAACCTTATACTTCATAAACCTGGTTAACTTAACAGGATAGGAAGACATTACAAACGGTAAAATCAGCAGAAATACCACTTTTCATGTGAGTAGCAGGGATGGAGAGAACATGAGACACTTGTTCAATGGAAACACTACAACACGATCCAGACAAGCAGAGCGAGGCCATGGGAGGTTTGTCGACATGTAGGCTGGTGACACTCATTGAGGAATAATTGTCCTTCTCCCTTCCATTATAAACATTGAAACATGATCGGAGAAGGAGTCGGTTTCTTACTTAGCTGCTCAACAGGAGAGAAATAGTTTGGACAAAGATCCCTATCGCCCCAACACCGCATTTTGAAAAAGGCTGAAATATTTGACTGAGCCATGTCGTATTTCACAACCTAGGTTATAAAAAAGCCCCAAGGAAAGCTCCGAAATATGCAACAATTCAGGAAGGAAGCAATATAAACGAGCCCAAATATACGAGAAGGTCAAAGGGATTTACAATCACCAAAGTATGTTTATTTAGAACAAGGGCGAAACATTGCACACGATTAATTCCATAAAAAGAATGCCAAGATGCTCCTTCATTAACGTAACGTAGACTTGAATCTTCTTCAATACAATCTAACTCAATAAGAACTACTGTTCCATGAATCAGATCCACACAAAAACTTACAGTTATCTCTTCACTGAAAATAGTTTACATTCTCCAATTCGCGAACTCTACTGAGTATCATTCATTGAGCCTGACAGCAAGTCTCTAAATACGCAGAATAGCAAAGGAGAAAGAATACTGACAAGTATGCTATGCAAAATCATTAAAGTCCACATTTACACCGAATAGAACACAGTAATGACACTTTGATGTAGAACACTGAATTAATTGTACATGTTACAATGGGGACCCAGGGGGATCGCGGCGCGATCCAGTGTCCCCCTGGAGTGTTTCGCACGGTGGAATGATCCACAGCGCGTAATGTTTAGGCAGGTAAGGGGCGGGGTCTGGAGCGAGGTTAATTTTAGTGGTGACGGTTGGAGGGAGCGTTATCTCTGAGGCGTTTTGAAGGCATGCGTTTTTTATTGACGCCAGCCTTTTTTCTTCATCATTTATTTGCCAGCCTGGTTTGGGGTAATGTCGGAGTCAGCGGCTGTTAAGGACGCGCTCCGCGTTCTTTATGAGGTGGGCCGCAAGGACCTTTTGCGCCCTGGTGTGTCAGCGTTTTTGGCAGAGAGCGGAAGACGCCTGAATCACGTTGCGGCGCTGGGGGTTACGGAAGCTGTGGCGGCATGTTTACCAGCTTGAAGCCGGATGCAGACAGCGGATGCTCGCGCTGACATGGTACCTCTGCATTTTCAGGACCGAGGCCGTCCTTCACATCGGAGCGGTGGGGGAAGGCGCCACGCTGCTCTTCTCTCTCTGAGTTGGAAACAGGTCAGTTGGGGGCGGTATCCACCCCTCGTGTGGGCTGGTCAAGGAGGCGAGTTCAAGGTAGGGGTGGTGCCACCTCCAGGAGTCCCCCTGCTTCAATTACCCAGGGGAGCAGTGGGAAGGGGAGGGGCTCTGGCGAATGGGATTTTCAGGCATTTGCATTATCCGCTTCCCCTTTTCCTGCTAAGAGGGCGCATTTAAGAGGCAAGGTGCTCAGGAAGAGTGCGCATTCAAATGAGGGAGTGCCTTTAATTAATATAGCGCCTCCTGTTTCTCATGAGGGACGCTCTGCTGTATTGGTGGATTATTCTAGTGACAGTGGGGAAGAGGATGCTGAGATGAAAATGTTGCCCCCCGCGCTTAACAAGTTAATGTTCATAGTAATGCACAGGTTGTGGGACCGGCATTGGATGGAGCCGTTTCCGAGATGGTACTGTCTCCTGTGCCTACAGGCCCTCCTGGGGCAAATTCTGGTTTATACTTAAAAGATCAGGTTACCACTGGCCATTTTGATTTAGCAGAGCCAGCCATGGGTGAGGATGTTCAGGAGCTGTTGGATGATGGTGAAGTTTGCCCAGCAGCGAACATGTTTCTTCACAATTTGCCATGCTGGTTGTTCTTCAGGCATTGAATCTATTTTTCCAGAATCTCGTTCCCCTCCTCGTTTCTCACAGAACTTTTTTGACTCTGCATTAGGGCCACAGCGTGGGCAGTGGGTCTGGGTCGAACATTCCACTCCTTCATCATCTACAGTTGACAGCTCGGCACAAGCTGCTGGCATTGGTAAGTTTGTAACATCTTCTGGCAAGAGCGGCTGGAAGTCTTCATCCTCTACAGTCTCTCAGCTAGCGTCTGGTGTTTCCAGGCTTGTGAATACGAAGCAACGATGACTTGTGACCAATTGGGTGTGCTATGACGGCGGGGTGGGAGATGGGGAAATGCCGGGCAGCAGCAATGCTGAGTCGTTAATACCTGTGGTGCATGCAGATCAAGGGATGGTGGCTGAAAATATAAATGAGGGGTTCTTTGTGGAAAGTTTGGATGTTAATACAAGATCTCTGGGTCACGGACAGGTTTTGTCACAAAGAGGGTCGGGGTCAAACGATTCTTATAGTATTTTTCAGAAGTCAAGAGCGGACACTGCGACGGAGCAAGAACGGCTTCACGGTCATCGTTGTCGGGATGATCCACGGGAGTTCCAGAAGCGTGCTGCTCAGTTGACGTCAGGTAGGCTTCACTGGTGGGCTTCTTGGTTACAAACTTTGGCGGGCAAGCACAACATGCGTTCTGTGGGTGTTGGGGTTTGGCGCAGAAATCGGTTGTCATTAATCCCATCCATAAGAAGCTCCCTTATATGGGTTTAGCTATGCCATTCGGGACACATCTGGCTGATAAAACAAAAAAGATTTAGAAACATGAGTTTGTTGACGTTTTCAAACTCCTGCATAGGGACATTCAAGCTAAGGAAGGGTCTAAGGAGGAGGAATGGGAGCTTGCGAGACATCCCAGAGTACCTAAAAATATTGAAAACTGGACGGCTGCATTTTTAATATATGCGAGCGTTTACTGTGAGAGACACCAAGACAGGTCTGTGGCCATGTTCAAATATACTGACATTATTCGCAAAGCACAATTACAATTTGGTGGTTTTGCATGGCTCAGCTACGGCGAAGAATTCAGGGCTAGAGTCAGTATTTTGCATGACAAACCTTGGGGGGAGGCGGATCAGGAACTTTGGCTTCAGTGGATGTCCTCTACTCAACCGCCTGCGACGACTCATACTGCAAGTGGTCTTCCAATTACTTACCGGCCCTTTCTGCCTCGCCCCGCCCAAATAGGGGCGGGTGGGTTGGGTATAGGACAACTGCCAACAGCTGGATCCTGTTGGAATTTTAACCGGAGGTCCTGCATCACGCAATTTTGCAGGTTCAAGCACGAATGTTCTCAATGTGGAGGGAAACATGCCATTGCCCAGTGTTTTGCCAACCAGAGGTTTGGAGATCAAGGGAGATTGCCAAGAGGTAGGGGTCCAGTTCCTCCGTTTGTTCCAAAGGGCTCATACGCCAATTAAGTTAACACTAATTATACCATGGTTGGAGGAGTATCCTGACTAAGAAATTGCTTCTAAACTTTAATGGGGTTTTAAGGAGGGTTTCAAGATAGGTTACCACGTTCCACATTACAATTAATGGTCTGATAACTTGAAATCTGCCAAAGAATTGCCACATATTGTTCAGAAGAAGCTGGATGTCGAGTTAAAAGCTGGCAGGATAGCCAGTGTCCTTTGCAGACTTTGATGATATCCCCGCTGGGCTTCGTTCCCAAGAAATTGGCTGGAGAATTTAGATTAATTCATCACTTATCGTGGCCGGAGGGCCAATCTATTAATGATTTAATTTCCTCTTCAGACTCTAATGTTTCATATACGTCTGTTGATGACGCCTTACGGATGGTGCGGATGGTGGGGTATGGTGCCGAACTTGCAAAATGTGATATTCAGTCAGCTTTTCACTTGTTGCCTATACATCCATCAGACTTCGAGCTTCTGGGCATTTTTTTAATGAAGCTTTTTACATCGACAGAGTCCTGCCTATGGGTTGTTCAGTGTCCTGTGCTTTGTTCGAAATGTTCAGCACTTTTTTACAATGGTGTTTTTCAGAAAGAAGTGGCCACCAACAGGTTTGTCACTGTTTAGATGACTTTTTGTTTATTGGTAAGGCACAGTTAGATCAGTGTCGCAGAGTTTTATGCATCTTCCAGGACATGGCTGAGGAGTTTGGTGTTCCGCTAGCTCTGGAAAAAACTGAAGGCACTTGTACCAAACTCACCTTTTTGGGTATAGAAATTGATACTGAAGTTATGATGGCTCATTTGCCGGCGGCAAAGGTGAGCGAAATCAGGTACTTTTTGTTGGAGGTTATTGACAGGGAAAAAATTGAACTCAGGCAGGTTCAGCGTTTGTTGGGCTACCTCAATTTTGCTTGTCGGGTGGTCGGGGCTGGCAGAACCTTTTGCAGACAGTTGGGGATGGCAATGCCAGGAGCATTCCTTCCTCATCACAGGATTAGACTCACTAAAGCCATCAAAGAAGATCTCTTGATTTGGCTCAACTTTTTGGATGATTTCAATGGAGTCTCTCTCTTTTTTGTAGAGGATAATACTATTTGGCAGTTTCAGATTTTTTCAGATGCCTCTTGGGCCCATGGTTTTGGTTTGTTTTGGGAGGGGCGTTGGTTTGCGGAGAAATGGCCTTCTCATTGGCTCCAGCAAGGTCGCAGCATTGCTTTTCTTGAATTGTTTCCTCTGATTGTGGCTCTGTTAGTATGCTGCGAGGAGTTTAAAGGATAGAAGTGTTGTTTTCCATACTGATAATATGACTGTGGTGGAGCTCATTGACAATCAAAAGGCAAAAGATGTACGGGTGCTTCGCCTTTTGAGGGTTTTCATGCTGCAGAGCCTTAGATTAAATATTGTGCTTAGAGCTAAACACATTCCGGGCATTAACTATTCAATTGCAGACGCGTTATCTCGATTCAATTGGCAGAAATTCTGCAATTTGGCGCCGGGGGCGGACAACTTCAAAACTTCGATCCCGCAAGACACCTGGGTGCTGGGGTAATGAGGATCGTCGATTTGGTCGAAAAATCCATAGCTCCTTCTACCAGATGCCTGGACAGAATTTTTAAGTTATGCTAAGTTGCACAGTTTTGATCGGACTTCAGTTGGTAACAAATGTTTTATTTTACAGTTTGTTTTGCATTTGATTAATAAGGGTTTGTCTCATACAACCATTTCCGGGAAATTGGCTGGCATTTCTTTTTATGGTCAGTTGTGGTGGGGTCAAGATTTGGTGGGGGATGTTTTGTTACGACGTATGTTGAAGGGTTTTAGTAGGGAACGTTCTGTTTCTTTGCCTTTGCGTGAACCAGTTACTTTTGCTCTTTTACAGTAGCTTTTATTACAATTACCAGTTTGCTGCTACGACATGTGGGAGGTCTCTAGTTTTAGACTTTGCATGATTTGGTTATTTTTCGGTGCTTTTAGAGTTTCTGAATTGTTAGGTTTGAGGGATCAGATGGGTATTCAGACAGGAGAGGTTCATGTGCAAAGAGGGAAGCTACGGATGCTTTTGAGGAGGTCTAAAACTGACCAACTAGGTAAAGGCACATGGATTCATTTAAACAGTAGTGGCGTGCAGGAATGCTGACGTTGGGGGAATGGGAGTCATCTGTAAGTTCTGCTGATTTTCAACATGTGGCCATATTCTCTCATCGCAATATGAATAGTATTACTAGTGCGCAGTTATTGGCAGTGCTATACAAATCTTTGATATTGCTGGGTAAAAACCCCTTACTTTTTGGGGACTCACTCCTTTCGTATAGGGGCAGCTACTGAAGAGTCTAGATTGGGTTGGGGTTGGGATGGCATTAAAAGGATTGGTAGGTGGAAATCTGATTGTTGTGCTTGTTATATTAGGAAATAATGGCAACTGTTTTGCTTAATTACAGGCTAATTTTGTTTTTCCCTCCAAGGTGGTGTAAAACGTTTGTTATCAACGAAAATGCATACATGGATTATAGGCTATTCTTTCATTAAATGGTCAGCCATCTTCGCAGAACAGCAGATTTACGGCAGAGTGCTTGGACTTCCTAGCAAAGGCCATGATGTTTTATGGTAAGGGAAAGGCGGTATAAGGTGGGAGGGTTTATTTCCCATGCTATCAGAGCTGTCGTCTGCAAGAGGTTTCCCAAATTTATTAATTATCCATTTGGGTGAAAATGATTTAGTCCCATTGTCTGGTTTATCCCTCTTAAAGAGAATGAAATTGGACTTAGCTGTGATAAAGAACAATTGGGTGGGTACGTCGCTGGTTTGGTCAGAGTTTATTTACAGGCACCATTGGAGGGGAGCTCGCAATCATTCTACTATGGAAAAGGCTCGCAGGAAACTAAATCGTGCGATGAACATTTTTTGCCAGGCAATGGGCATTAAGGTTTTGACCCATGATAATATCACAGGTGTTGAGAATCATCTTTTTAGAGAGGATGGGGTCCACTTATCCCAAATGGGTCAAGCATATTTTATAATGGAGTTGAGGGATTTGTTGGCAGGTTTTTGGAATGAAAATCTTTGGTGCTTTGTCGATTCAAGTTACATTTGCTTATAACAAAGCTTTGGGGTGGGGGCCAGGAAAATTCTTTGGTTTTTCTGGGTGGCCTTTTTTTGGGGTTTGGATAGTCTGGAGCGGGCTTATCCTTCCCTCTGGGGTGGGGGAGGGGGGTTGGAAAGCTTGATAAGAAAAATAGAAGGAGGTGAAAATGGAAATGATGGGTTTGTGCAGTTTTATGGGGTATTATCTAAAAAGTCTTGTTGAGAATATTTGGTTTTCTATTTATGACAAATGTTTTAAAGCTTAATGTCAATGTGGTATTCCGATCAACAATGTTTTATTTATGGAAAAGTATTTCTGTTACCAGTCTTAAAAAGTGACCTTTTGTGCTATTTCAAATAACGATGTGTGGGTTGTTGTTTTTACGCGACACACCGCTGTGTATCACACTTCAATATAATTCAATGTAAAATAATGAAGAAAAAGTTTCAAATCAGAAAGCAAAACTAAATACAATGAAATTATTTAAGATGTTGTGGTTTGGGCTTTTTAATGGTCTATTTCTGGGACAATATAAAAGTTCAAAAGGTTTTCTTTTTGAAAGAAAAATAATAACATGACAAATTCATGCAAAACACTATTTTGTTTAAAAAAATGATTTGATCCAAATAAAGTGGACACATTGACTGCCACTGAAACAAGCACTGGCAAAGCCAATATGTCTCGCATTGTAGACTTGTTAGCTATGCCAATGCTTTTTGTTGATGCAGAGTTGGTGAATTTTTAAATCAAATTTGGGAAACGGGAGCATTAACAGCATAATGCTTCCTGCAAATCATAAAATGACCGTATAGGCTTAGATAAATATAGATTTTTTGTAATGTGAAGAAACGGCTTTAGTCATTCAGACACATCACTGATCCAAGGCAGGTTAATTAGTTATGCATCTAAGAATGTTTTTGCATTGAAAGAACCAAACCCCAAAAAGCTTCATATTAATTACACTTCTGTCGTCCAAAGTAACTGAAGCTTCTCCTTCCACAGGTTGGGGAGGGATGGGAGATGAGAATTTGAGGTATTCTCGATACGATTATAAATTTACTGAAGTCCAAATTACACACGTTTTGAAACAGTCTTGTGGATGAGTGATATTTGCATGGGTTAAGGTTGCTATTACTTTCAACAAATGAGCTCTGAATAGATATACTGTAATGACAAGAGTCCCTTTTCAAAGTTATTTTTGTAGAGACCCATATGAGCTAGAGTGGTGATGAGTCCACGACCTTAACTGTCATCATGGATGGATTCTCATGTAGGAGTTGTGTGCAATTCTGCTTTAAAAATGTGCTTTCCGTTCCTTTATGGAGAATACTAGAGAACTACGTTACAAGTGTATGAAAAGCAGATCTGCGGCAAGACTGAAAGAGAAATTAAGTTTCAAAGGGAAAAAATACAATCACGCTGTCGCACAACTTGCTTGATCAGCTATGCAAACAAAACATTATTCTGTTGTATAGTAACCAAGAACTGGTGCCAGGCTGCAGAACTCCAACTAGCAGTAAGCCTATTATACTAGGAAAACTGTAACGCAGCAATAATTCCAGGCTGGAAACTGTCACCTAGTAAAGGAATGTGGTATTGTACCCTTGAAATTCCGTGAAGTTTCCAGTCAGCACTACACCTAGTAACAGTCTGTGGTACTGCATCTTTGTAATCCTACCATGCAGGAGACAACCACCAAGCAGCGCCAGTTGTAGAGTACACTTGTGTTTTAGCAATGATGATAGGCCGCAAAAGCAGCATCAAATAACGGTGTCTGCATCCTTGTCTTTGCAAAGATGGCGCCAGAAAAAAAAAAAGATGCAAAACTGGTACAAGATTGATTATTCTTTTGTTGGGGTGAAGACATGAAATAACAGTGTTTCCTTTCAAATACTGAATAGGGAAAGTGATCATATGTCAGCTGTTATGGTCTTTCAACTTTCTGGATTTTCTGATGAATAATATACAGCCTGTTCCAGTCTGTGAATGAATTGTGAAAGCAGCAGCAGAAGTATTGAGATGGGACCTGAAGGACAGAGAAGGCCTCGGATTGGTCTATAATAGAAAGAGTATTGTTCGTGAGTCATACACTCAAGGCTCTGGTTAAAAAAAGAAAAACACACAGCACAGCAGTAACGGAGAAGTGGGTTTCTGCGGAACCAGTTTAGAGATGCAAATGTGCTCTGAGAATGCAAACTAGTAGCTGTAAAGGGCAGCTCGGGGCTGGAGCTGCGGAGCTTCCTCCAACATCCTAACAGACGTTGGAGGAAGCGCCACAGCTCCGAACAGTCTATAAGATGCTAGCGTAAAAATCCCCACAAACCATATTAGGTGTATTTAAAATCAAGAGAGAATCAGTAACCCTTTGAGTGATTTTGCTGCCAAAGGTGCTGCGCTTATAAATTAGGACTGAGGAAATCCTAAGGAATAAGAGAGATCTATACCTATCACGAGTGAGGACTTAATGTGGCATGCGGCATACCCCAAACATTTCTAGGCACAGTCCATGGTCCATTTTAAGATGTTGAAGGAAATGTTATTTTTGACATGAGGAAGGTCAATACCCAAATATTTTGTCCTCAAGAAGGTGGTTGAAATCTTTGTAAAGCCACCGAAAGGCATCAATTTATTCCATATGCTGAATCTGACTTGAACAATGGACCAGAGATGAAGAATATTCACTTCATAAGGACTCCTGTTTGATAAGAAATAACGGATCAGCATTTCTAACAGATTTGGTAATATTGTTTCTCAGGGAGCTCCCATTTAATCATTGCTTTTTAGGTCTCGCCTAGCGTTGCAGCGCGAATGCACTGCCATCGCATTGTGAGGCATGCAGTATATACTGTAGTGTGGAAGCTCCGCCCACTCTCTGCCTTTTGTCTCAAATGCTGCCTTCCGATTGGTTTCAGGGTTGTTAGTACCTCCTCATTCATCATTTGTATCCTTCCACTGCTATTGGCCCCTTTACTCCTAACACTATTTTCTTTTATGTCTCGGCTAGCGCTGCAGCGCAAATGCGCTGCCATCACTTTGCGAGGCATGAAGTATATACTGTAGAGTGGAAGCTTCGTGGAAGCTCCGCCCACTCTGTGCCCATTGGCTTTTTTTCTTCCTCGTCTCCCCACCCCACCGCCCCCTTCCTCAGTCTGTGACTTCTCACCTTCCCCCACTCCCCAGTCCCATTTGTGTTTTCGTGCCTGCCGGCACTTCCGTTTCCATCCTTATTATTGCCACCTTGAAATATGCAAGTTCAAGATGCGTGCTGTACAAAAGTTTCTCTTGTTTAATGAACTAGATTTTAATGTTACTCTAAATATAATAAGACTCTAGGCAACATTCGGGCAACTGACGCCTCTTAGTTAACAAATTGCATTGTTGTTGGGCGGGAGGAGAGGCACTGTTTTAACTCAAGCTTAAAACGAGCACTTTTAATACCTTCCTCTCAATTCAGTGCTATAATCTTGTGTACTGAGGTGACGCACTAAAGAAATGAACTTTTTTTAATTCTGAAGAGACATTATCGCACATTTACATCATGTTTACTGTATGATTAACATGCCGATCATTTTCACGGCTCGCCCACTGGCTCGTATACGCTTGGCTCATATCCGGCTGGCTCTACCTACTAATTAATATATTGGCTCACGCACCTCTAACAAAGAGAGATGAATGGATACATGACAGTGAGCCCGGTAGATGGTAGAGAAATAGACTGGTACAGACAAAGTCATTCTCCATTGCCTCACGTCAGAATCATCACTTTCAATAACCTGGAAATCTGCCGGCAACTCCCGCATGCCTCAACCTCATCCCCCTCACCTATTCTTAGCAGAAGCGGCAGATTCTGAGCTGTGCCCTGCTGGTGCAGAGGAGCACAGCAGAGTCTGTAGAAGCGCTGGGATCCCTAGCCTCTCTGGGCGGACACCTTAGCCTTCCGGGTACATTCACACTCAGGATAAATTAATACATTTTGTTCTGTGCTTTAGTCGCCCCTCTTTGAGCACTGTCTGGTCGATGGAGCTCTGTGTTAATAAACACATTCAGAGAGGTGGTTGTGTACAAACAAACAACAGCCACAATACCGTACGTTTTGAACGTGTAGTTAAATACCTGCTCATGGAGTGCCTCATTGGCTTATCATTCCATGGCACCACCAAAATTACATTTGGACACATTTGCTCAACTGTAAAAAGCTCCCTTCTATGGGTCATTTAACAACTTTGGGCTTTGGGGTTAGGTAACCTACTTTGGATGCTGTGTAAAAGAGTAAGTACGCAAATTAATGCAATGAAACTAAGCAACCAATACTGTCTAAAACACTGTAAAAACTGACACACATTCTGGCATTTTGTTTAGGTAATGTCAATTGTCTCATAGATGCGAGTAAAGTACTCTTAATATCTTAATGAAATCTACACACTTTTAACTAATAGCACCGGGCGACCTTTGACAACTAGGCAATGAATACATTTTCAGGTACCGCCGAAGCCCCCCTGCCCCCGCCCCCTTGGCAAACTTAATTGCCTCCCAGTGTTTGGGGGATAACCAAGACGCAGGAGAGTGAGTCAAATAGTCTAGAAAAAGAAAGAGAAACCGGGATTCGTTCCCATGCTCCGATCCCGATCGCGTTGGTTAGTCTGTAAGCACTACTTTTATTAATGAGTTTCGCATTAGTAAAGCACCACGGTGTGCATGTGTGGTGACATGAGGTACGTGCCAAGCAATTGTTGACACAATCCACACTTTGCGTCTTTTTCAATATATTTATTACGAAGTGCAGGACCTTTCCAAGGGATTTTGCACACTACATACATTCACTCCAAAAATAAAATGTGTAGGTAAAAAACATTGCCATTTACAACGTCAATAGCTCTAACTCACAAATGCAAGACCTATTTGCATTGCAAATGCTTGTTACTTCTGTCATTGTGTGACTTGCTGCTTTAATATTGTTGGGGGATGCAAGAAGGAATTGTTTTTTAACTTATGTGAGGGGATACTGCTTTTAACCAATACAGTTTTTCTACATGTACTATGATGATATGACACAATTGTTGGGTAGGTACACATGAGGTTTATGATATTAAAGCTTTATGTAAACCTTTACCTTGGTGGTATGTGTTGATAGAGAGCAGGACCTCAAGTGGACGTGGGGAGGATTGACTGAGTATGGTTCTGAACTTTTCCACATGAGCCTTGAGAAAGTCTGTTGGGACAAAACATGTGAAGGATGTAGTGATGTATAATTTTGTATCTACTTATCAGAAAGCGGCATTAAATGTTAAACCAAGAAAAACGTGTGAACTATTTGATTCAAGCACAAACTTATTAGAGTGCTCAGATATACACTTTTTCCAACTATTATTAGCCAAGACCATAGACTCTAAAGCTTTAATGTTACCCCTAGAGAGCGGGGTAATAGGGACCATGGCTGCACCTATTCTTGACCATAGTCTATTGAAGCAATTATCCCACCCAATACTGTTTATTAGATGTGCAGCAACTGTGTACCCACTGCTATCTTTATTTGCAGGCGTCATTATTTCATGTGTCCAGCCTGATCACATTCTAGGCCTGGTCTCTGTCTGCAAGAATGCTCTGCTCAGCAGGAGAGTCTCCAGATTTACAGAAACTACAGCAGGTTGCACCCAACTATTTATGAAATGAAATGAAAAATGAAATGGAAAAAAAAGCCACTGCTCAGAGAAATCAGGAAGACAGACAAGAATCTGTGCTCCTTCAAGGCACTCCTTTCCTTAACAACCGATGCTGGAGGCCTCACCTTGTACCCCCTGACATCTACCTAATGGCAGATGCAGTCGGAGTCATTCACAGCCCAATGTATCAGAAAGGGTCTTGACCCTTCTACGGAAAGCCTGTCTCCCCTTTCATTGTCATAGTACCTGGTGCTCCCCCTCCCATCTAATAGATACCAGCAACACATATATGCTGTCTGGAGAAAGAAAACTCACCTTCAGCTTATACTCTGGTCTAGACTGTCTGCTTCCAAAATGGAAGCCGCAGGCCTGTTTTGTTCATGCATGGCACACTATTAATCTAAGCACACACACATTTACAACGCACAGAATGTCTGCATTCAGGATCCTGGGTTCTTCGTGAACAGTGGAGCCTCTTAGATGAATAGACCAGTAGGCATGCATTAATGTACCATAGGTAAGGCCTATTACTATAATTCAGGAACACAGTATGCTGCCATCACCGCGCTCCACGCATGATACCTGTGACAGGGAAGGTAGTTCTTTGATACTATGAGAGTGCACACCTTGAGGTTCAGAACATTGTCCAGAACAGAGTATTGTCAAACACTAGGCCTGGGTCAACACATGCACCCAGAATTAGTATGCGCATGACCAAAAATCTAAATATAGGATCAAAAGGTGTTGGGAAGGAAAAGTCTTCTGCATGGTAAAGGACGTGTACCCCTGACCTGACTGTCCGACTGCACTGTTGTCTGGATCCCTAATGCAGATTTTTGTTGTTATAGGCAAACACAGATCTGGCAAGTGCGCCATGTCACAGGCCTGTCTCATGGATTGCGGTCAAATTGGACCAGGAGGGGCGCCCAAAGCACTACCCTTAGAGTGTTGGAGGGCTGCAGCATGACCGCGGTGGTAACAGGATACCGTGTAGTGAAAAGGTTCTTTTACCCTGTGTCACTGGAATGAGGCCTACAGGCTCACTCGCATTTTTAAAGTTCCGTGGCTGTGTGCTGAACCTATCCGTAGCAGAGTGTGTATTGGCAAATAGCGCACCACGGTACAATACAGAGAAGCTATTGTACTGAACAGTGCGCACAGATTGAATGTGTGTGCTGACTGCATGTGTGCATGCGGTGGCACAATACATGGAGGCAACAAAGCTGGACAGTATGGGCCAGATGTAAGAGCAAGTCATTTTGCGATTCGCAAATTGCGCAAAATTACATGTACAACAGTGTCAGAGTCACTGCTAGTGATTCTCAATGGGGTCGCACATTGCATACCTCATCAATATTCATGAGGCACTAGCAATTTGCGACAACATTGAGAATGGCTAGCCCTCCCAGGTATGGTGGCCTGCTGGGCTCAGCAGACCTTCATGTCTGGGACTGCTTTTAAATAAAGCAGTTTTTTTAAATGCAGACCATATTCTATAAAGGAAAACAGGATGCATTTTTTTAAAAATGAAACTTTTTCGTTTCGTTTTTTAAGGGCAGGTAGTGGTTCCTGAGAACACTGCCTGCCCCTAAAAAATATTTTCCCCTGCATTTGCAAAGGGGAAGGGGTCCCCGGGGAAGAGGGCGGTAAATTGCGAGGAAAACATTCTCACATAGGGTAGCGAGTCGCAATTAGGAAGGGACGCCCTTGGAACATCCTTTCCTAATTGTGAGTCGCAAATCCTATTTAGCAAGTTGCAAATAAATTGCAACCCGCTAACTATGGTTTGTACATGGTCCTGTAGGTTTTTGCTTGCGCAAACAGGTCACAACCCCGTTTGCGCATGCAAATACGGGTCGTAAATCTGGCCCTATATGTGCTGTATGCGCTGTGTAAGTACACTGAGCACAAGCGTGCCTGCAGTGGTACATTACATTGAGGACCCTGGATTCCATTTTGGGAAGTCAAGGCCTGCCTGCTGAAGACATGAGGAGTAGAGGAATACCTTCCCCTAAGAGAGAGTTGTGTATTGTGGGAGAAAGAGACTTCCCCTCTAAGCTACAAAAGGATGCTCTTTGATTCAGTGACAGATCACAGGGAAGGGGCCTGGACACATCTCAAGAAGCAGATGGGGCTGATAAGGGAATCCTAAAGAGTGGGGGCTTGGAGCCCAGGATTAACCTTTTGATAAAAATATCACTGGGGCTGACATCCAGGTGTGAATTCTACTCACTCCCATGGTCTGTGTTGTGGGACTATCAGCTTCAGAATCTTTCCTGCTGTGACTAACAGCCTTTCAAGAGGAAAGAAGAGAAAGAAAAATGTACACTTCAAAAGAAGCAGAACCCCAACATATAATTTAAATTCGATTTAGTGTCTGGATATGGACTATAACAAGGAAAGTACCGCCGTGGGCGGATACAAAAAGTGAATGACACTTGCATCTGGCAATGGCTGAAAGAGGCTGTACAGAAGCAATATATAGCTAAAATGGGTAAAACCAAACCCTATACATTTTTGTTGATAACATGAGCCCACAAAAATAAGTGCTGTCTCTCGCCAGACCGAACAAACACTGACAAAGCCAACAGGTTTGACTTTCATGTGGTAAAGCATGAAAAAAAGAATGTATACTATGCTAATGGTGGTAGCAAGAATAGTGGTGGTATTTCTTGTGGTATGAATGGTGGAGACAGAAATAATGGTAACATTGATGGTAGTAGTCATAATGATGTCGACGACAGTAATAGAGCGCATGTTTGAAATGTTCACTGTAATGGTAGTAATGTTGAGGGCAGCTAGGGGGAGGGAGATAAGGAAAAGATTAAACAAATGAGTGAGGGGCGGTAGAGAGATGGGCAGAAGATAGCTCTGCTACGGAAGAGGAGGCGGAGACAGAGAACAAACAGAAGAGGTGCTAGCGTGAAAAGAGCCACATGGTGCTATTATTTGTACAGAAGTGACCGACTGGATCACAAAGTGGAGAAACAACAATGCAACAGTATCACAGCAGTCGCCGGGCGCCTGCAGAAAATAAACACAGGGCCTGATGCATTTATTTTTAAACAAGACCAGCTGGAGCTCAAAGTAGCAGCATCAAAGGAGCCTACTCTTGCATTCAAAGAATGATCAGCGGGGAGAAAGAAGCAGATGTTGGCCTCTGACGCCTAAAAATTGTTTTTCTTCGAAGTCGTAGCTGGAGCATAGAGATGCAAGAAAGATGACCATGCAAAGAAATTGTAAATGTAAAAGATAGAAAGGTGTGTGCAGCATGCCAGGGCTTCTGGGGAGGAGCGTGGGCGCATATGAATCTACAGCACTACATGCCACAAACAGATGCTTACAGGGCAATTAGCAATTTTTATTCATGGCATGTGTAGCTGTAGATACAAATGCTCTGCATAGACTGTAAAGCAATTCTCCCTTAAGCGGTGGCTAACCCTAGGATGTTGCAGAAGACTGACAAAGTGTATGTGACAAAGCCTGACCATCTAGCTTGTTGACAGGCTGAAACATTCACACAGTAATGTTTAGTAAACAGTTTGAGTGATAGAGCAAGTAGCTGCTTTACATATGTCAGCTACATGAATGTTACCGACGAAAGCCAGAGAAGCTACTTTTTACGTATTTAGTGGGGTCTGAAAAATACAGGCAAAAGACTTTTGACTTTGGCGTAACTAGTCTGTATACATTTAACCAACCAGAGTGCTATACCTGGTTTGGACAGAGTGCGGCCTTTGAGTGGTTTGGAGAAAGAAACAAAGAGCTGCTGTGTCTTTCGGAAGAGCATAGTCCTATCATGTCATTCTGTAATACATTAGCACTCTTTTGACAGCTAATGTATGGAGAGCTTGTTCTGCTACTGACTCTGGATGTGTGAACAACACTGGGAGTTCTATAGTGTATTAAGGTGGAAACTAGAGATCACCTTCGGAGGTAACTTGAGGTTTGTCCCGAGAACTACCCTATTGTGGTAAATTTGGAAAAAATAATCTTTCTGGGTAAGAGCTTGAAGCTCACTGACGCACCTGAGGGATGTGATAGCTACTAAGAAAATTACCTTCCAAGAAAGGGTTGCAAGGGGCATGAGTGTAATGGCTTAAAAAGCTCGGCAATAGGCCTTGTTAGAACAATACTGTGGTTCCACAAAAGAGCCGGTGGGACCCCTGATGGGATACACTGTTTGAGTACCAATATAAACTCTTTAATAACAGGAGCCCTAAAAACACTGTTTTGAAGGTAAGTTGTGACAGCCGCCAAATGAAGCCTAATGGAAGTGTATGCAAGGTCTGACTAGCCAGTGGAGCAGATATCAGAAAATATCCTGGACTGCTGCTTGAAGAAGGGCAATATGTCTAGGAAAACAGTACTGTACAAACCGTTTCCATTTAGCTGCGTAACAAGCTCTGGTGCTGGGCCTGCTGGACTCTTTAATCCTTTCCGTGCGTCGGAAGGCCGAAAGCTGCAACGCACCAGTGCTCATGTGTGTCGGACAACTCCCGGCCGTCCACGCACATGGCACAAGAAACCCCTCTGGTGCGTGCACCAGAGGGATTTCTTTTGTCAAAACACCCTCAGGAACTGGGGAAGAGCTTCCCCAGCTCCGAGGGTGTTCTGATCACTTCTCCGAAATGACGGTCATCACGCATGTCGTGTCGACGTCATTTCGGAGAAACAAAAACTGAAGCTTCCTAGTGAATCTCCCTAGTGGATCCTCAAGCAGGGATCCACCCACTAGGCACCAGGGAGGGGGGAGCGGCCCCTTGGGCAAGGGCTTTTGCTCCCCCCATTATTTTGGGCATAAACAGTCTTTCTGCCACCCCTGGGAGGCAGATGGGGGCAAGAGCCCCAAATCTGCCCCCCCCTCACCCCTGGGGGACATAAAGAGCACTAACAGGGATTTGTTGTTGATGGCGTATTTTGGTTTGGGGGCTGCCCAAGATGGGCAAGCCAATGCCCCCAACCCCGCCTACTGGCACAGTCTTTCTGCCCTGCTTGGGGGGGCAGATAGGGGCAAGGCAGAGAGCGCACTAGCTACTAGGGATTTTTTTGTGTGTACATTTTGGGGTGAGGCTGATCGAGATGGGCATGCCAATGCCCCTACACCCGCCTAATTCCACAGTCTTTCTACCCCGCATAGGAGACAGATGGGCGAATAGCCACCAATCTGCCCCCTAGGGGAGCAGAAAGCCCACTAGGCCCCAGGGATTGTTTTTTATTTATACGTAGGGGCGGGGGCTGTCCGAGATGGGCATGCCAATGCCGCCGCCCACCTGCCTAATTCCACAGTATTTCAGCCCTGCTTGGGGGCCAGATAGGGGCAATAGTCCCCAATCTGCCCCTCCAGGGGGCATAAAGCGCACTAGCCACCAGGGATTTCTTTTTTTTAGTACATTTTGGGGTGGGTGTTGATCGAGATGGGCATGCCAATGCCCCCACACCCGCCGAATTCCACAGTCTTTCTGCCCCCCATGGGTGACAGATGGGCGCAATAGCCCCCGATCTGCCCTCTAGGGGGATCAGAAAGCCCAGTAGGCACCAGGGATTGTTTTTTATTGATACGTAAGGGTGGGGGCTGCCCCAAATGTGCATGCCAATGCCCCACACACACGCCTAATCCCACAGTCTTTCTGCCCTGCTTGGGGGGGCAGATAGGGGCAATAGCCCCCAATCTGCTCCCGGGGGGGGGGCAGAAAGTACACAGGCACCAGGGATTTTTTTTATGTATATAGGGGGGCTGCCCAAAATGGGCATGCCAAAACAATTCCACAATCTTTCTGCCACCCCCCCCCTCCCCCCCCTCCCAGGAGGCAGATGGTGGCAAAAGCTCTTGATCTTCCCCCCAGGGGGATAGAAAGCCCACTAGGCACCAGGGATTTTTATGATTTTTCTTATACTTGGGGGGGGGGGGGAGCTGTTGAGAATGTGCATGCTAATGTGCCCACCGCCCACAAAGGCTTTCTGCCCGCCCCCGGAAGGCAGACCGGGGAAATAGCGGGGTGCAGGAAGCTCACTAGGCATATGTTTATGGGTATGCAAGTGAGAAGCAACATAGGCAAGGGTCGCTCCCCTTTTTTTTAGGCGCATATTTTGGCTGTTTCAGTGATATTTTTATCCTCATCTGCACCCAAGGAGGGGCAGAAAACCACTAGAAACCAGGGTGAGTTTGTGTGTGTTTAAAGTGGAGTTTGGCTGATGGTCTACGTGTACTGACCTTTGGTGGGAATTTTGCTGGCGGTGTGTGTGGACCTGCACTTGGTTAATGGTGTCGGTGGCCTATGCTTGATGACAGAGTGTGGACTGGTGCTTGTCTGGTGGTGTGCGTGGAGTGGTGCTTGGCTGGCGGTGTACGCGGACTGGTGCTTGGCTGACTGTGTGCATGGATGGTGCTTGCTGCAGAGCGGGACTGTCCATAGAGGGCACCAGGCTTTTCCACAGTGGTCAGGAGGGGTGGGCGCATATTTTGTCACAGAGGGCCTATTTTGCAGCAGTGCTGCAATATTGGCCCCCAGTAACTAAAGCAGTAACAGTAGTTTTTACTAGCACACCCCCTCCCCTCCCAGGGTTGGTCGACCAGCAATCTTCCAGGACTGGTTGTTTTTATCAGTCCGCCCTGCTTGGCTTGCGGAGTGCGGGGATGGCGCTTGGCCGGCGGAGTGCGTAGGTGGTGCTTGGCTGTCGGTGTGCATGGATAGTGCTTGGCTGACTGTGTGCATGGATGGCATTTAGCTGACGGTCTGTGTGGATGGCACATGGCTGGCGGTGTGCATGGATGGCACTTGGCTGGTGGTGTGTGTGGTTGGTGGTATGCATGTAGTGACTCTTGGCTGGCGGTTTAGCTTGCATTTTCTTATCCAGAATCCCCCGCAAACCTCAAATTTACTTACAAAGTCACATTTTTCCCACATTTCTGTGTGGGTAATTTGTAGGATCAACGTGCAGGCACAAATTTCCTACAACCCAGCATTCCCCTTGGTCTCCCGAGAAAAAAGATACCTCACTTGTGTGGGTGCCCAAAGTAGCGTCAGCCTAAAAACGTATAAACAGAGTACAAACGGCTGGGTGTTGAGACATTTGTGCCGGCATGGTGATCCCACACAAAAACTTGAGAAAAATTTGATTATTTTCAGCAAAATTTGAGGTTTGCAGGGGATTCTGGGTAGGAAAACATTGGTGGATCCATGCAAGCCATACCTCCCTGGACTCCCCCCGTCTCTAGTTTTCAGAAATGTGTGGGTTTGGTAGGTTTCCCTGGGTGGCCGCTGAGCCCGGGACCAAAAATCCAGGTGACCCCCATACAAAACCAGATCGTCTTGTGATAGGTAATTTTGATGTGTCCACAATACGTTTTCGGCCCTTGCCTGTCGCGGGTACTTGGCCCACCCACACAAGTGAGGTACCATTTTTATTGGGAGACTTTGGGAATGCAAAGTGAGTGGAATTTTGTGTATCCACGCAGATTCCAGCACTTTCCATCACAGAAATGTAAGGAAAATTTGTTTTTTTGTGACCAAGTTTGAGGCTTGTAAGGTATTCTGGGTAACAGAACCTGGTGAGAGCCACATTTGTCACCCCCTCCTGGACCCCCCTGGGTTTCTAGTTTTAAAAAATCTATAGGTTTGCTAGGTTTTCCTAGGTTCCGGCAGAGGTAGAGTTCATACCCACAGCTAGGTACTTTGTAAAAAGGGTCAGTTTTCACTGTAAAAATGTGGTGTGTCCACGTTGCGTTTTGGACCGTTTCCTTTTGCGGGCACTAGGCCTAGCCACACAAGTGAAGTAGCATTTTTATCAGAAGTCTTTGGGGAATCCCGGTCGGTGGAATTTTGTGGATCCATGCAGATTCCAGAACTTTCCATCACAGAAATGTGAGGGAAATGTTTTTTGTTTTTATTAATTTACAAAGTTTGAGGTTTGCAAGGGATTCTGGGTCGCAGAACCTGGTGAGAGCCACTCAAGTCAGCCCATGCTGGATTCCTCTTGGTGTCTAGTTTTCAAAAATGTATCGGGCTAGGGTTCAAAATCCACAGTTAGGCACTTTGCAAAAAAGGGTGTGTTTTCACAGTAAAAATGAGGTGTGTCCACGTTGAGTTGTGGGACGTTTTCTGTCGCGAGCACTAGGCCTACGCACACAAGTGAGGTACCATTTTTATCCGGAGACTTAGGGGAACACAGTATTATAGAGCAACTGTTATTACCTATTGACTTTCTATGCATTTCTGCCTTCCAAATGTAAGACAATGTGTAAAAAGAAGTCATTTGAAAAATTTACTAAAATTCACATGCCAGTATGGGTATCCACAATTTTGCTAACTGGAAGGAGGTTGGAAGCCCAAAAAGTAGCAAAAATAGGCTATGTCCCAGTAAAATACCAAAACTGTAAAAAAAAATGGTTTTCTGACAAAAGTCTGTCTGTCCCTGAAAGCTGTGAAGATGGTGATTTCAGCACCACAAACCCTTCGTTGATACCATTTGCAGGGAAAAAAACAGACACTATCTTCTGCAGCACTTTTTCCCACATTTAAAGAATAAAATAAAATAAAATGTTAGCTGTATTTTGGCTAATTTATGGGTCCCCTCCAGGGGAATCCACAAACCCTAGATACCTTTCAAATCCCCATGATACTAGAAGAATAGGACGCAAATTTGGCGTGGATACCTTATGTGGACAAAAGGTTACAGTGGCCTAAGCCCAAACTACCCCAAATAGACAAAAAAAGGCTTACCGCGGGGGGAGACCTAGCAGCGAAAGGGTTAAAGACAATCATGCATTCTGAAGGTAGGTTGCGATACCCAAACTCTATGACTTTAGGAGCCAAATTTCAAGTTTGAGCTGTTTGGGTTTGGTATGTCTGAGTGTGCCTTTATTCTGTAGGAGAAGACCCAGCCAATTGGGTAGCTCCTCATGGGGCACTAGAGACAGTTTTAGGGGAGTGGTGAACCACGGCTGCCTAACCCAAGTTGGGTCTACTAAGAAGAGAGTATGGGTTGTCTGCTGAAGCCTGCGAACCACAAGTGGAAGAAGTGGAAGAGGCGAAAAAGCTTAGACAAAAATTCCTGACCAGTTAAACCATAGTGCATTGCCCATGGACTACGGGTGTGGGAACCTAGCGACAAAGGGCCCGATTCGCAAAGGTAAACTTATACTTTTGTGTAAGTTTAGTACTTTTCGGTATTCACAAAGGCAAACCTAGACCAAAAGTCTAACTTTACTGCTTTTTAATATTCACAAAGTTAAACATAGACCAAACGTCTAGCTTTACTGCTTTTCGGTATTCACAGAGGTAAATTCAGACCAAATGTTAAACTTGACTACATTTCAGTATTCACAAAGGCTAACTTAGACCAAAAGTCTAACTTTACTATTTTCGTAATTCACAAAGGCAAACTTAGATCAAACATCTACCTTTACTACTTTTCGGTATTCACAAAGGTAAACTTAGACCAAAAGTGCAACTTTACTAGTAGTAACATTGGTCTAAGTTTACCCTTGTGAATACCGAAAAGTAGTAAAGTTAGACTTTTTGTCTAAGTTTACTTCTGTGAATACCGAAAAGTACTAAACTTACACACCTTTGTGAATCGGGCCAAAAGTTTGGGAAACCGCCAATGTTTGAAGTACGGTATGAGGATTTGGAGGTGGACTTGCTGCAGCATCCTGCTGAGCAGTTCTGCAAAATTCCTGTTCAATCCTGGTATGTTTTGTATTACTAGATGGACTCAGTGATGTATCGCCCACCGCCAAATACCCTGGGCTAGAGTGGACAACTGTAGGGAGTGTGTGCCACCATAATTCTGTAAGTAAAACATGTCAGTTGTGTTGTCCATCTACACTAGTATCACCTTGTGTTGGATATGAGAGAGGAACACCATAAGGGCTAGCTGAATGACTAACATTTCCAGGTGGCTGATTTGAAAACCCCGCTGATCGAGCGTCCACACTCCATGTACAGTGAGCTCCTGAAGACATGCTACCCAACCGGTGAGCGAGGCGTATGTTGTGATGATCATTTGTGGCACTGGGTCCAAGAACTGCCATCCATGAAACAGGTTGCTGGAATTCCACCACTGCAGAGAGCAATGAGTATGGCCCCAGATTAACACTAGGTCTTCCCATTGAGCCTTCGCTTGTGACCATTGTGCTGCAACCATGGGTTAACTAGCATGTGGGGCTACAGCAATGAAAGAGGCCATCATGTCTAGGAGGCGCATGACCTTCCTTACCATTACCTGGAGATGTGGCTGGAAAAGAGGAAGCAGAACTTTGAATGTTTAAACCGTTGCTGGGCTAGGGTATGCTGCCCCTAGATGAAAGTCAAGGAGTACCCTGACAAAGGGCCACACTTGCAGGGCCTGGAGATAGGATTTGGTGACATTGATGGTAAAGAGTAGGCTGAGCAAGAGAAGTATGTTGATGTGGGTGTATACTAGGCATTGCTGTTCTGTTGCACTCTTGATCAGCCAATCGTCCAGGTAAGGGAAGACGTGGACAACCCTCCTTCTGACAAAACATTTTGTAAACACCTGGGAGCTGTGGTTTCTCCGAAAGGCAGCGCTTTGAATTGATAATGCAGACTACTTACCACAAAGCAGAGGAACCGTTGATGTACAGGGTTGATGAGGATGAGGATGTGGAAGTAGATTTCGAGGGCAGTCATGAAGTCGCCTTGCTGTAGTAAAGGAATGAAATCCTGGAGTGTCACCATGTGGAAGTGCTCTGACAGCATGTATGAGGCCTGAGGTCCAAAATGAGCCTTACGGACCCGTCCTTCCTGGGAATAAGGAAATATGGGCAGTGCAGTGCAGTCCTTTGCCACAGAGTGGTGACGGCACAGGTCGTATGGCCTCTTTGCTGAGTAGTGCAACCATCTTCTCTTGGAGCAGATGCTGACGTTCCGGGATAATCTTGTGTCTGCAGGGGGATGTTTGGTGTGTTTGTCTGATTTCTAGACATCACCCCTCCACTATGATATTTAGAAGCCACTGGTGCGAGCTGATCTCTGTCAGTGGGACAGAAACACTTGCATTCTTCCCCCAACAGGTGTTAGATGGTTATAGGGAAGGGTAAAGGACTTACTGCTCTTTGGGGGCTTTATTTCCCCTGCCTCTACCGGTGTTGCTTTTATATCCACTCCTGTAGTAACCCCAAGAGGGTGTTTGCTGCTGCTGTTATCTGGGGAAGGACTTGGATGCCTCAGTTGTGGTTGTTTTGCCCCCTCCACAATATTGTGTACGACGAAAGAAACCATGGACAGATGGAGTCTGTAAGGCATCCATGGCTATAGCTCTCTCGATATCCTTTTTTATTTTTTTCAGTATTTGGTCAACTTGTGGGGCGAAAAGATGCTTGCAAATCAAAGGGCAAGTTGACGCGGTGCTGCTGTACCTCTGGTTTAAAACCAGAAATATGCAGCCAAGCGTGTCTGCGAAGAAGGATTCTAATGTTTATCACACAAACAGATGTTTCTGCTGCATCTAGGGCACCTAAATCTTTGTGTTGAAAATAAGATTCCCATAAGATACTCTTTCCTGGCCCTTCTGTTTGTACTGGCTCCGGAGGTGTTTCAGCAACTCATCCATCTCGTCCCAGTGCCGGGAGAGTAAACCTACAGAATTGGCGCTATGCCAATGTGTAGAAGCCTCTCCCAGTAGTGATTGGGGGCAACCCCTGTACTCTGGGGTTTTGACCGTTTCTGGGCATTTTGCACAACTAGGGAGTCAGGTGGCAGTTGTTATCTGATGTAACGAGAGTTGGAAGGAGAAGCTTTCTACTTCTTGTGGACCCTAGAAGTGATCACTTTCACCTTGACCAGCTACTTGAAGCTGTCACTACCTATTGGTAGTGGTGAGTGTCTCTGTGAGGAAATCCTCCTCCTCAGGTGGTTTATGAATTTCCACCTTTTCAACACCTCATGGAATGCAGTACTGTAATCTGGTAGCGAAGATTTGACCGGATAGAACTCTGGGTCAATGTCGCCCTGGGGTTCTATATCATAATCATCGCCCGGGTTGTCCTAAGGTTATGGGTCATAAGGTGTATCATACCGGTCATAGGGAGACTTTGGACAATCATGCTCTGAAGAAGGAGAACTCTGTAGTGACTCTGGTGAAGAGTGTACTGGTACTATTGTGGATGGCGGGAGTGGAAGTGGTGGTGAAGTAAGCAAAGGTGGTGGAGGGAGGTGAAAAGTAAGGCGGAGGTAAGAGTGGCAAAGGAAGTGGTGGAGAGGTGTCCTTATCACGGCACTGAGATATCTTGGGTGCTGGCTCTGAGGACGCCCCTGTGAGAGATCTTTGTGTGTGTGGCTTAGTGGCAGTATGCCTGCTTGTTTACTGCACATTTGTGAGTCTGTGCTTGTGTGTTCACCTGAGCTTTGTATGAGCCCTTGTGTTGAGTGACTACATAACTGTGTATGCCTGTACTGTGTGTACGCTTATCTATCTGGCCTTGGATGTTAGAGTGAGGAAAACACTGCATGTACCTGCTTGTATGTGAGAGTGTGGTTGTGTGTGTGTGTGTGGTTGCGTGTGTGCGTGTGTGTGTCTTCATGTGCTGTTGTACTGTGGTAGCGCGAGTATACATAAGTCTGTCTAGAACTATCATCATTTCAAGTGACTTCTTTTAAAGTTATAGAGAGGAGGAACGCGTGTCTTCTTGATAAGTTAATGAGTCTTCCTGATACCTCCTCGCCTACGCTGCATTCCTTCACTCACACCACCCACTTTTCTCCCAGCTTTTCAATTAACTGGCATGCTTCCTGTCTTTGTAAAACAGCCTGAAAAATACCTTCATTGCTTTGGTCTTCCCCTACCTCTCCCGCCATTAAGTGGAGGGTCAGCACCATAATGGGGATTTGGGGGGCTGCCGATCGGAGGGAGGTCTGCCCCCTGGGGTCTTCAGGGAAGTGGTGCAGTCGAGAAGACTGCACGGGGGGTTGGGCTACTTTTGGGCTATGTTGTAGCCCAGCATATATAGCCTCCATTTTGTGTGCCAGCGACCATTTTAACATGGTGACCTGGTGGCTGGCACACCCTTCTGTCTTTGTGACCCTTGTAGTGTCCTGCGTAGGGGGATCTGCGTGGAGTAGGTTAGGTCAGCTTTGCAGGGTATTGTTCAATCGTACTCACAATGGAGTAGGATCGAGTCGAGCAGGCTGTTCGCCTGCTGGAGGCTGCAGGCAGGCTTGCCCTGCTGAAGAATGTGCCTTGTCGGGCGGGCTGCCCCCGCAGAAGTCTGCTGGGGGGGTGGCTGCTGCAGTTCTGGCCTACGCGCTAGAGCGCAGGCCTCTATCATCGATCGAGGTAAGGGGAGGGGCCGCTTGCGTATGCGGAGAGCGGCCCCTCATGTCAGGAGAGAGGCTGTTGGCTCGGGCAGGGTGAAGTGGGGCCGTGCCGGTTCTGCGGGCCAGAGGGAAAAACAGAACAGCTTCAGGCGAGGCCCCCCGCAAGGTTGACGGGCCTTGCCAGTGGCTCTTGTAGTTGAGGCATGCCAGGGCTCTGATTGGTTCACCAGAGGCCTCGCAGTTGTCGGCAGTCAGTGTGTCTCTGCAGCGAGAGGCCCCACAGGGGAATAGTGAGGCCTCTTATGGTGGAAATAAGGGTGGGACAACGGTCGTAGAGCCTGGGGACCCTCCCATTACAAGGAGCCTAGAGGAAGGGGCAGGGAGGAACAGGATGGGGGTGGTTTGGAGGACAATATCAAACACCTTAGGGCCAGAAGGGCCTCCGAGGCACCTTGGCCTGAGGTGGATTTTAGAGAAGTTTATGCACAGTGGTTGCAGGAGGAGGGGGGGAGGGGGGGAAGACACCGGTGGGGGTCCCAGAAGGCGGGGCGAGTCAAGGGGTGGACTGTAACAAGATTCATGGCTGGAGAGAGCCCCCCTAGGGCTAGAGAGGGGTTGGCTAAGGGGTTTTCGCAGGGGGCTCCTGGGGAGTGTACAGTACAGCCTAGACCCGGGGTTACAGGGCTGGGGGATCAAGGCAGGCCAGCAGGGGGTCTGGACTCCTTAGAGTGGAGTGACGGGGAAGACATGGGAGGTGGGGAAGTGGGGAAATTGGATCGGGCGGCGTCGCGAGGCCGACAGTGAGCCGTGAAGCCCCCAAGTAGGGTCTATGGTGCATCGAGGGGTAGGGGAGTGTAGTTGGCCCCGCAGGGTGGGGCAAGGGTTGGGGGGATTGGCGGGGTTGGGGGGCACACCCTTTCCCGGGCACTAGCACACCCCAGGTAACGTGGCTTGGCAGGGATCAGGGGTAAAACTGAATAGGGGTTTTGGCTGGACCAGCACACCGGACCGTGTTCCCTTTTTGCAGGATGACGCGCGTGCGGGGGCCCGACTCGGGTGGGCCACGTACAGCTCGTCGGCCCTGAGGTGACCCGCGCGGCTAGCTGGCACGCAACGTTGGACTGCAAGTTCACTGCCACAAGTGGGTACAGGACAACCCCGGCGGTGCAATGGGTGGAAGGATTTCGAGCATACTCCACCGCCCTGGAACAAGGTCACACATTCACGGCAACGGTTGGGGGGGGAGGGTATGCCCCCCCCCCCCTGGTAGGGCAGGGCAGGATCACGGGGATGGCGCTGTAGAGGCGCACACAAGGCTAGATTATGATGAGGACAGCTTGGAAGAAGGGGAACTGAGGGAAGAGGGAGAAGCTAAATGGTGGTAGGAGGGAGAGATGGGTGGCTCCGCTAACATGTATCCTAGTTTTTTCCAGGTGGAGAGTGTGCAGCGGCGCAAGACGGTGCCGGAGGGCCAGGATTCACAATCAACGGCGAAGCGGCAGGGCATGGAGCTGGCACGGACACTGGTGCCAGGTAAGAAGGCAAAGCAGGCGCACGCAGTTACGAAGAAGCAGGCAGTAATGGGGGGGAGCATTCAGCCACATGCGGAAGGTCTCGGTTGGGGTGGACGTCAGGGAGCCTGCAGCAAGTGGGGAGGTCCACGTGACTATGGTATCCATCAGGGTGGAGGCCAGGGAGCCCCATGCCTGCGGCAAGGCCCGCCTACGGAAAGGGTGATACGTGCGGGACATCGGAGTGGGGACAGAGGACCCACCAGTGCGCACGGCGCAAGAGATATCACCTCCAGCAGTAGGGGTTGAATGCAAGGGGCATCGGGGGTAGGACAAGGGTGACCAATAGGACTCTGGGGTTAAAAAGGAGAGAATAGAGGTCACATTTGAGAAATTACCTTACTTGGGGATGGAGAAACCTTTGGGAGCATATCTAATGCCATCAACGGAGAAAATCTGGAAAGAGGAGTATGAAGAGATCTTAAAGCTACTACACAGAGAACTTAGGTCTAAGGAGGGGTCCAGGGAGGAGGAGTTAGAACTGTCCAAACGCCCGCATTTACCAGTGACGATCGAGAACTGGACCGCAGCTTTTCTCATTTATGCTAACATCTACTGCAAAAAGTTCACTGAGAGGGCGGTCGCCATATTCAAGTACATTGATGTCATTAACTGGACGCCCAGCGTGGAGGACCTATATAAAGCCACCTTTCCTTCCACTCTCTTGAGGCTCCAGACAGATCTCACACGATGGAAGCCACTTTTTATTTCCTGGCTTGGTCGCATTCATGCAGTTAAAATGACAGTGCTTCCTAAACTACTGTATCTCTTTCAAACTCTCCCAGTGGAGCTGGAAAAGGACTTTCTCCCTAAACTAAAATCTACGGTGCTGCGGTTCGTTTGGCAGGTGGGACGTGCACGGTTCACCTTCTCCATTCTGAGAAGACCACAGGGGTAAGGGAGGGGAGGGAGGGGTGGGCTTCCCGGACTTTGGCCTTTATTAGAAGGCAGCTCAGCTTCGAGTGGTGACAGAGTGGACCAAGAGGGAGTCGGAGAAACATTGGCTCCATATGGATAGAGCAGTTTCAGGGTGGTCGATCTGGGACCTCATATGGAGACCCAAGAGGGAAAGTCCCGAGAATGCTTACATCAGCACGCCTACTCGAACTACCCTAAAAGTATGAGACTTTTTGTCACACAACGACCAGTGGATCACATTCCCGTCCCCGTATACGCCAATACACTTTAACTTGGCCATCCCTCTGGCCTACAGGAAGGACCCTTTGACCAGTGGAGGGAGGGGGGCTGCAGGGCTCTGACGCACCTCTTCCATAATCATGATATCCTCACCTTTGACAGCTGCAGGAGGGACTATGGGTTGGGACCGGCCGAATATTACCACTACCTTCAGCTGAAACATTGGGCGCTTACACCTCATATTCACTAAGCAGCCACTCGCCCCCTCACGAAGTCTGAAAGCTAGGTGCAACTTTTGGAAACTATGAAAGGGGTGATCTCCTTTCTGTATAACTATCTCCTCACCTCCAAGCACACCCCGAGGACTCGCTACATGTCTATGTGGGAGGGTGTCTTACAACAAGACATTCACGACAGAGAGTGGGCGGGACTCTGGTCAGATATCACGAAATTCAACCATTCCATAGAACTAAGAGAGGCCCACCTAAAAAAAAATGATGGACTGGTATCTCTACCCTAACAAAATTAAAAAGATATTTCCTGACTCGTCTGATATGTGCTGGAGGGGTTGTGGTCTACTGGGTGATTTAACACATTTGGTGGGATTGCCCAGTGATACGTCCCTTCTGGTAGGAAATCCTCGCACAAATTAAAGATATACTGGGGTACCCTGTCCCGACCTCAATAGCAACCACCCATCTTGGCCTTCGCGATCCCTCCCTCAAACACCAAACTAAAGCAGACAAGGCCATTATGTGGACCTGCATTAGGGCTGCGAAAGTAGCCATAGCGGCCGCATGGAAGACAAGCATTTGCAATGGAAATTGGTTTCGCATTTGTAAGAGTTAGAGGTACTGGTCTTTTACCTACCAAAATAGTGAAAGAGGAAAGAAAATGAAAACAGATCCAGTTGAGTATATTAAGGGAAATAACTCTCTTGTATGCTTTTTTTTAAAGATAGAAGTAATCCAAACTGTTATTGTATATAGAAAACTGGACAACGACGCATGCTGCAAAAGAATAGTGCAGATAATTTAAGTACAATCTCTGCCTTGGCTGGTGCAGTTATGTTGCTCCTCTATTTCTGACAACAGAGAGAAGAGGCATCAAGAAATATGTGGTGGATAGGCGCGTGGCCTTTGCTGAAGGCGGTATGCAAGAAGGCAGGAAAAAAAGCGTTGTCTGTGTCGGGGAATTGAGGATGTAATTAGTACTTAAGTAGCCACATATTGGGTGTAACTCCTGCAAATAGTCCTGGTGCTTTAGCCAAGAGCAAAGTGCATTGTGGAACAAGTCCTTTGTTTGACTTTCAACTTTGAATGTTTTGGGTAAAAAATCCCAGCACGCCAAGTACTGTTGATTGGACAGCCATCACTGATTGGAGGTGTCACATGCAACATGGTGCCACTTGACACAAATGCCCCTGTGACACCCTAAAAACTAGGACTTCTATGTTGAATGTGTTATACCGTCCAAATACGGTGTATCTAATAGGAGAAAAATACAGTCCCTTTCGGCACTCTGACATCAACCACGCACAACCTCTTAATACATTGCACAATGACATATTGTATCACGAAGCACACTGACTTCTACCAGGAAGCGACTGTTTCAAGCAAAAGACGGCGATTACAAGCCCTGTGACATTAAGGGGCACGAGCAATACTTTTGTCAGTTTCGGTAGTAGCCGACTACCCAGACAAATCTACATGTGCGCCGCGGACAGATATCATGAATGAAACTAAGACACGTTTCACCAAGTTGGCTCTCCGGTTCTTACCTCCGTAGGCAGCCATGTTTTCAGTAGCGCTCCTTCGCGTGAACGCTATAAAATGGTTCGAGTTGCCTCGGTGCCACCTCACCAGTAGAAGTTATTCTCTGCTGCCATCTTGGAAGAAGTAATGTAGCCGCTCTCATCATCAAGAAAAGACGTCGGAGCAATCAGGGAAGCTCCGTCTTCCTCTGGCCGGTGTGCGGGGCTCTCCTTGGTACATGAGAGCCCCGCCCACACTCAGGCACGAGACGCCTGCCTTCTGGTGTTCGTGCTTCTTTACTTTGCGCACTACTTAAAAACAAGCATTTGCAATGAATACGACTCGTATTTACGCGAGACGTATTGCATTACAAATGGGAGCTGCCGAGTTGAAGAAGGCACGAACAGGAGTGGGGGGGTGAGGGGGGGCAAAAAATCTGCGAACTGCGGGAGGGAGTGGGGGACACAGGGCAGCAAATAGTGTTCCAGTAAAGGGGCTGATGGCCTCGGAAGGAGCTAAATGACGACATAGGCGTCATGAGGCGGGACTAAAAAGACAAACACCGATCATAATGCAGTATCTTTTATTAAAGCCAATCAAAAAGATGGGCGGAAAGTGGGTGGAGCTTCCCTCACTATAGTAAATACAGCATCTCTTGTGGAGAGGTGTGGCTCACTGGTTAGAGGCGGCAGATCCGTAAGCAGAGAATTGGCCAGGGACCAGGGTTCAATTCCCGACGCGGCAGGGTCGTGGACCAGGGTCAAAACGGACTCAATAATTCTCGCCTCGGTACCTACTCTAACCAGGAACACACTCGGCAACTCTGGGCATTAAGCTTGCCTCATCTCTACAACGGCCCCCCACAGATGCCGGGGATGCCTGGTTTCACCTTGGAGATACCCTGAAAGGTACCATCTCACAGGGATAGCCAGGACGGGTTCCCCAGCGGTCTATAGCGCCGGGACACTTCCGAGTAGCTGTGCGCTGAATAAATTAAAATAACATAACATAACATCTCTCGACGAGACAGCGCATGCGCTGCCTAGGCAAGACCTAAAAAAGGAAGCTCCCGCTATCTCGCATTCTAGACTCAGGAAACTTCTGAGTCTTGAAAGGATGGCCGATATATGTAGAAATGTTTACAAGAACTTCGAATATAGATGTGGCCCACTGGTAGTCTTCCTTACAAAAGGATTACTGTCAGCTGTTTGCCCAGCATCAGTCAGAGCCCTACACCTGTTTCAATTTTAACCTATTTGAAGCTCCCATGATCTGTAACCTAGCTGCACTTGGGAAACCGCCACCAGTATTGGGTGGGGAGGGGGGTGTTCGGGGGGGGGGGGGGGGGGGGGGGAGGGTAGGGTTTTGTTCTTCATGTTTTCTGGGAGGCTTGTTCGATTTGCTCCCTATAAAAGATACATTCCTAGTTGGAGGGACTAAGTTACCATTATCGCAAACGTAAGATAGACGAATATTATGTTTCGCTGAGCCACAGACTTGCTTCCCATCCTTGCTCTTGCAGAAACTGTGCTTACTCCTTTAGGTTATCTGGGATACAACGGGGGGTGCTCATCTATTGCTGTATGTTGCTTTTTGGTTCTTTTTTTTTTTATTTAAATAGTTTTTATTGACATTTGCCATTTTAATACAATACATTTCAATCCCCCCTCCCCCCACAGAGACCAAGATCAAGAAACATCTTCAGACAAACCACCTTTAGTATAAACATTATAGAAGTAGTCTCTCGCAGCGTGTAAATTTGATGGTCCAAAAAGACAAAGAGAAAAAGAAAACTAAGGAACAGAGGAACAGAAATTCGCACATCCACTTTCGCCTTAGGATTAATCCCTTAGAAATATTACCCTTGGCAGTGATCTTCTATCCAGAGTAACAAAGGTTCCCAAATCATCATTCCTCTTTGTTTTTTCCTAAGTCCCTTGTTCTTATAAATTGCCACCTCCACATTGCATATAGCAAGTAATCTAGCCCTCCATTGAGTGGAAGATGGCGGTTGGGGATCAAGCCATGCGGTGGCTTTACACAATCTAAGAACCGCCATTGCTACAAATATCAGCCCCTGTTGTTGTATTGGGCGCTCAATAGCAGCCAATCCTAAGATCATTTCTTCACTAGAGATAGTAATTTCTTCCTGAAATAGATCTGAAATGAAATTAGATATTTCTATCCTAAGATTAGTAAGTGATGGGCAAGTGGCAAACATGTGAATATCGTTAGCTGCCGCCAATGAACAGCGTGGACAAGCGGTTCCCAAGCCAATTGCCCATTTGCCCATTTGATACGGTGTATAATACAAGGCAAAAAATGTTTTATAGAATTGTGCTTGTAATTTAATTGACATTAGCAGTATTTGTGCAAGCTTTAATGCTCGCTCCGGTATTGCTCGCTGTACGAATAGGTTAGTCTGCCATCTAGTAAGATGTTTATCGAGATCATCCGGGAAACTACTGATAAGGTCCTTATATATTTCCCCAATTCTAGGAGTAGATTCCAAGCATAATTTATCTATTAATATGATATTTTGAAAATTACAACGCCCCCCCCCATTTTCTTAGACAAGAAATCCCTGACTTGTAAATACTTGAAAAAATCCCTATTGCTAATGTTATAATCATCGCGAAGTTCTGAAAAGCTTTTCAATCGGTTTTCGATATAGAAGCAACCAAGTTGGGTAATCCCTACCCTGTTCCACCTAGACATATAACCATCATGAAATATCTCAGAAAGATCAGAGTTGCCACTAATTGGAGTGTAACATGAGAAGCGTCCCAACCCTAGGAATTTACGGATATTGCTCCAAACTTTCCAAATTCCCTGAATAGTCTTGAGTTTAGTTTTCTTAAAAAAATTATCATTCATATGTCTCCATAAACACCCTTTACTTCTATCTCCTAATACCATTTTCTGTGGGGTCGGGATCTCACAATGATTCGGCTCAATAACTATCAGATTTATACAGTATTTGGCCACTGTTGCCCAATAATAGATCCTAAAGTTAGGCAACGCTAACCCACCTCTTTCTTTTGGTAACATAATCCATTTTAGTGCCCTTCGTGGTTTCTTAAATCCCCAAATAAATCTGGCAAACAAAGATTCAATGTTTTTAAAGTAATATGGGGAGAACGAGACAAATTGTTCTGAAGAAGTGTAAAAATTTAGGTAGAATCAGCATTTTAATCAAATTACATCTGCCACCAATAGTTAAGTGTAAATTATCCAATCTAATTAAGTCTTCTCTGGTGCGCACTATTAGTGGGTCAAGATTTAACTGTACAATTTTATCTACCTTGGCACTAATATTGACACCTACATAAATAGCGTGTTCCACAACTCTCTCGTCTTCCATCTACACTTTGTCGTTAATGATGATTTGAGTTTTCCCGGTATTTAGTTTATACCCAGAAGTTTTGCCAAAACGTGTTGCTTCCTTCTCAACCATCTTAATTCCCTCCTTCGGATTGGTAGTAACTAACGCTATATCATCAGCGTAAGATAGGACTTTGGTTTCATAGTTGTTAATCGTAATAGATGATACATAAGGATGGTTATCAAGTTTACGTATAAATTGGTCGATATATATTGCGAATAAGAGGGGTGAGCAGGGACACCCCTGTCTAGTTCCCCTCGTAATCATAAAGTTCTCAGACATATTCCCGTTTATCACTACGCTGGCCCTTGGATTGACATATAGTCCTTGGATAGCTTTGATAAATCCCTTCGTTAATCCTCGATCTGACATTGCTGCCCATAAGAACTTCCAGGAGACCCTATCAAACGCCTTTTCTGCATCCAGAAGAATAAGGGCCATAGGGTCTCCTGTAGTTTCTGCAAAGTCAAACAAAGAGATAACTCTCTGTATATGATCGCTTGTTGATCTGCCGGGGACAAATCGGTGTTGTCGGGCTGACACAATTTTATGGATTATAGGTGCTAATCGCCCTGCAAGGAGTTTGGAATAAATTTTTGAGTCACCATTGATCAAGGTTATTGGGCGATACGAGCCCATTTCCAACGGATTTTTGTTTTTCTTCAGGAAGATCATTATTTTTGCTAAAGACCAAGACGGTGGTGGGTTTCCTCCCTGAACTATAGACTTAAAAAGTTCTAGCATGATAGATTTTAATTGTTCTGCAAATTCGAGGAAAAACTCTGTAGGGATTCCGTCTACACCTGCTGCTTTGCCAGCAGTCAGGGATTTCATAGATAATAGAATTTCCTCCCAACAAATGGGAGAGTTCAGTAAATCCTTATCTTCTTGTTCAAGGTGTTCGGCCAGCTCTTTATCCAGATAGTCTTTAGGATCCTCTTGCCCTCCTAACGGTTCTTCATACAATTTTTGATAAAACATTTGAAAAGCAGTTCTAATATCGAGTTCTTCTAATCTCAGTTCACCATTCCTATCATTTATAGCTTTTATCATATTTCCTGTTATCTCTTCCCTTGTACGAACAGCCAGCTGGTGCCCTACTTTCTCGCTGAGTTCATAAATTTTCCCTTTGTATATCATAGCTTTAGTGATCGCTTTTTCCGTAAATATATCAGATATCTTGTTTCTAGCGATTGCAACTTGCGCTAGTCCTTCAGAACCCAGACCTGTTTGCAAAGCTATTATCAAATCTGCTTCAGCTTTATTCAGATTCTGATATAAAGAGGCTAGTTGTTCTTTACCTTTTCTGTTAGTGCGTACTGAGAATTGCAAAGTCTCCCCTCTGATACCAGCTTTCATTGCATCCCAAACTACCTCGACAGGAGCACTGCCCATGTTTATTTCTAAAAAAGATGGTATCCACTCTCTCATAAGAGTATGATACTCCTCCTTTTTTAAACAGGCTCTTTCAAATGTCCAAAGGTTTCTAGTACGAATAATATTGCTACATGCAATATTCAATTCTAGAGGGTTATGGTCGGATAATACCCTTGGATGCTTCCTCATAGTGCAACCATCCCTGATGGAATTCGACAAAAGGATATAATCTAGACGGGCATGACGAGAATGGGGATGGGAAAAAAAAGGTATATCCTTGGTCTCTAGGATGCCCCAATTGCCATCCATCCAGCAGGCCATGTCGTTCACACAAGTCTTTAAATGCTCTAAAGACTTTAGGTTTTCTCCCTTGATAATTAAATAAAGGATCAGCGGTCCAATCTCCGGGTAGGTGAAGGTTTAGATCACCACACACAATAACAGGCAAGGGCCAATATACTAATTCATTAGAAATGCTTAGAAGGGTATCAGGGTCATCTCCTAGATTCCCATAAGCTGTACATAGAGTAACCGTATTCTGACCACTATTGTAGCGGCACTCAGTAATGGCCCATCTCCCAAGCTTGTCTGCAAGTGATCGACTAAATTGTAAGCCCCCTCCTTTAGCTAGAATGGCCACTCCTTTCATACGAGTTCCCTGGGTGGATGCAGCTATAAGTTGAAACCCCAGGGATTTCAACAGGTGTTGCTGGCCTCTCTCTATATGGGTCTCTTGTAAGCAAACTATATTAGCTTCCATGGCTTGAAGACCTTCTGCTACGATTTGTCTTTTTTTTAGGTCGTTGAGCCCGCAAATATTTAGAGATACAATTCGTAGTCTAGCCATCTATATTATAAATCTTACGTCGTGTAAGAATGATAGTTGTCATTTTTAACCGCCATATTCTTCCTCCCTGGCCCTTGATCAGCATTTTAAATCCTACTAACAAATGTATTTCTTTTGATATACTAAAGGTACTCCCTTCATTGATTGACTTCTCTTGGTCTTCCCCCCATCCCAACCCTTCCCTCCCTTCCCTCCCTTCCACCTGCTTTTTGGTTCAAATAATTTTTCCAGTCGTCTGCGTCTATCTGGATGTACAATGTACCAGTTTACTTTGTGATAAGTGATAAAATGCTAATAAACACATCTTTGATGAAAAAGCGCATGTAAATTTCAGGGGAAATGCTTAGGCTCAATAAGATGAAGAATTCTGGGCCCGTATAGCGGTGGACCAGGACGCCCAATGGAGCGAGTTAGATATGGATCTATGGCATCACACCATGGGGCCAGCAACATTTGGCAAGACTATCTTCACAGCAAGTGGTTTGTCAATAGTCTACAAGCCTTTCCAGGGTCGCCCCACCCGAGTGGTGGGAGGGGGCATCAGATGCCAAGGGATCCAAATGGGAGCATGCTGGGACTACAACAATGGCCTATGCATAAGAGAGCTCTGCAAATTCCGACATGAATGCTCAAAATGCTCAGGCAGACACCCTTTGGTTGCCTGCTTCTCAGCCAGTACCCCCACCGACACGGACCTACGGGCTAAAGGCACCAGCAGGAAACGACAGGGTATCAGGAACGGGAGCCTCAGGGGACCCAATACTGACAGGGAGGGGGGGTTCCGGCCTGATAAAGGAGCACAGGGACCTGGGGGAGAAAGGCTCATACACCCATTAACATTGAGAAATTGGTTTTCTGGATCACCTTTTACAAAGGGACTGACGATGCGGCGGTATTGCTACAGGGGTTTAAGGAAGGTTTCAGGCTGGGTTACAATGGCCCGAGAGTTTGCCACTGGGGGGCCAATCTAAAATCAGCAGCGGAGCATCCCCAAATTGTTCGCGAAACATTGCTTAAAGAAATAGAGGAAGGGAGAATGGAAAGCCAGTTTGACACATGACCCATGGACCGGTTAGTCGTGTCACCTATTGGGGTAGTGCCCAAGAAGGGAGCAGGGCAATATCTACTGATTCAACACTTGTCCTGGCCAGAGGGCCAGTCAGTGAATGACTTCATCCCCGCAGAGCAAGTGACGGTGACGTATTCGTCAGGGGAAGTAGGCCTAGCCTTGATGGAGAAGGTCGGACGGGGTGGTCACTAGTGGCAAAAAGCGACTTCGAGTCGGCTTTCCGTCTGTTGCCGGTACACCCTGACGACTTTGAATTGTTGGGGATTCAATTCGAAGGACAATGGTTTGTTGACAAGGCACTCCCTATGGGTTGCTCCATTTCGTGTGTCCCCTTCAAGTGTTGTGCCATGGTTATTCACATGGCACACAGGGGTGGAAAACATAACACTACCTAGATGATTTTTTCCTTGTTGGGACAGCGAGGTCAGAAAAATGCCAGGACCTGCTTGACGGATTCCAAGGTTTGATGGAGGACTTGGGGGAGCTCAAGCCCCAGAGAAAACAGTGGGGCCCACAAGAGTGTTGGCATTTCTGGACATTGAAATTGACTCTGCAGCAGGGGAGACCTGGTTGCCAGAGGACAATAAAACTAAAATGGTGGTTTTACTTGACACAATGCTGGCGAAAACGAAAGTGACAGTGAAGGAGGTCCAGACGCTCCTGGGGCATTTGAACTTTGCATGCAGGGTGGTACGAGCGGGGAGGACGTTTTGCAGGCGCATAGGTTTGTCTCTTGTGATCCTTCCCTTAACTCACCATCATGTCTGTTTGAAAGCGGGGGTGCGAGAGGACCTGCGTATGTGAAAGGCCTTTTGACACAACTTTAATAGCATGGGTCGCACATATCTTCTCTGACGCACCGGGAGCCTGAGGTTTTGGCCTATACTTGCAGGGACACTGGTGCGCAGAGAAATGGCCTCTAGAATAGAGGGAGGGCATACGCAGCATCGCCTTCTCTGAATTTTTTCCACTGGTTGTGGCGGTCATGTTATGGGGCCCTCAGCTGTCTCATAAAAGTATCCTTTCCCGGTTTGACAACATGCCAGTAATGCAGGTGGTCAACAGGCAGTCAGGGAGCCACAGCCACGGCAGCTGCTGCAAGTTTTTGTTTTGCATTGCCTAAGATTTGATAGTGCCTTCAGAGCCAGACACGTTCCTGGTGTGGACAATGACATTGCTGATGCTTTGTCTCGTTTGCAGTGGGAGAGGTTCCATGGGCTGACGACAGAGGCGGTTCAGGAGAAGACTCACGTGCCACAAGAGTTATGGGATGTAGGAGAGAGAGGCTGTTACGCCTGGTAGTTAGATCGTTAGTCCCATCAACAAGGAGAGCTTACCTACTGGCTTGGAAGGAGTTCCTGAAGACTGGGGCGCAGAGGAGGCAACAGGAACGAGATAGAGTAGAGGACGTTCTCCAATTCATACTGGGTCTTATTAAAAGAGGACATTCCAGTGTGACGATTTCGGGGAAGCCGGTGGGCATCGCCTTTACGGAAAAGCTCAGGTGGGGTACCCCCCATCTGCGGGAGAGTAGGGGAGAAGAATCCTGGAGGGCTGGGCGAGGGAGTTAGGCCCTGCGGGTCCTAAGCAGAGGCCTAGGACATTGGATATTTTGATGCACGTGATCCAGTCCCTTACAAGGGTGTGCATTGGGGACTGAGAGGCGGGATTGTTTTTGACCATCATGTCCTGGCTATTTTTTGGGTTTCAGAACTTCTGGGGGGAAAGAGTAGCAGGGGGCTCCTCTGGGAGGAGGTTTGTCTACAAGACGACAGGGTGCTGGTGTGGTTATACATGTCCAAGACTGATCAGAGGGCAGCGGGAAGACGAGTGTTCTTGAAAGCTTACCCGGTGTCCTTAGTTTGCCCCCTGCACTGTGCAGAGAATGTCGGAGGCAGGGAGGCTCGTACAGGCAGAGTCTTTATACACGGGGATGGGAAACCTGTAATGGCTTTGCAATTTTTAGCAATCCTCCGCAAGGCGTGGACACTATTAGGCCTCGACACCAGCCAATTTGGGACTCACTCCTTGTGGATTGGTGCTGCAACAGAGGCTAGCAGACGAGGTTGGGGGTCCAATAGAATCAGGGAACTGGGGAGATGGAAATCAGATTGCTTTCAGACTTATATCAGGGGGGTAGGGGATGAAGAGTTGTAATTGGCAAGTTGTCATCTTTATTTCTTTTGCAGGTGTGGTCGCCGGTCCCTCAGAGGTGGGAATGATGGTCTGGATCGTGGGCCACTTGTTTGTAAAATGGGCAAAAAGGCATGCAAGGGCTAGCTTTTATTGTCACAACCTGGGTTTCAATAAGGACTTATACTCTATCTTATGGAAAGGGAAAGGGGGAATGCGATGGAAGGAGCTGATACCGTGATTGACCAAGCGAAATGGGAATGAGAACTGTCCGGATGTGCTAATTATTCATTTGGGGGGAAAATTATTTGGTGTCGCAGAAAGGTTTTGCCTTAATCAAGGAGATGAAATGGGACCTTCGGCAGGTGGGTGAGTTGTGGGTAGGCTGCCACACCATGTGGTCGGAGTTTATACCTAGGAGAGTGTGGAGGGGGGCTATAAAACCATCAGCCATCGACAGAGCCAGGAGGAAACTGAATAAGGAGATGAGGGCCTTTTGCAGGGATAACGGTGTGGGCAGGATACAGCATTTAGACTTAAGATTTGAGGACGTGGAGTTTTTTAGAGGGGATGGAGTTCACCTGTCTTTTATGGGGATAGAGCCTGACCTGCTCCAGTTGAAGTTAGCTATGGCCAAAGTGTTGGGGGTTGAGTAAGGGGTTCTGAAGATGTGACTCATTTCTGTTCAAGGGCGTCAAGGGGCAGGGCCAGGGGGGTAGCTCCTGACCCTGGGTGGTGGGTGGCTGAGACGTTTACAGGATTTACACAAGTTTGTTTGCCAGTGGCAGTTTAGGCTGAAGGGGAACGGGTGGGAAGTTCACGCCTGAAGGACATAGGAGGTTAAAACGTTATGTAGGAAGTTCAGTGAGGTTAAAAGGGTAGTTGAGGTAGGAAAACAGGAACCGTTTTTAGAAGTCCCACTTTCAGTTGAGCAGCCCTGTTGCACGAATGTTATTAAAGTTTCAATAGGTCATCGGGGGAGTGATCTGTTCGGGGTGGGGGAAGTTGATCTTAGGAAATATGATGTATAGTGAGGATATAGTTTTGTAAGGCAAAGGCCCAGGTTATGTTGTAATGTGCACCTGTCTCAATAAAGCAGCCTTTTTCACACAACCCAATGTTCAGTGGTTGGTGCTGCCCCCGCTTACCCAAAGGGAACACATCTGAGATGAAAACCCTGCATGCAGAAACCTCCCGGTTTAAACATGTCCTGTGGCTTGCATTAGAGAGGGGCTCTGTGCGTACTCACCCCGATGAAGATCAACTCAATGGGAAAATTTTAGGAATCCCCAGATTTCAATTGCTCTTAAATATACTTCACACCGAGGACAGTGAAAAGAAGTACTCATTGCTGCTCTCCCACACTACCCCTCTCCAGGTTCCACATCTGAGTGCTGTACCTTTTTTTTTCACACGTGTTGGCATCTTTGATATGGGGAGTGGATGTGGCCTAGCTGGTAGAGTTGCCGGCTTTGGAACTGCAGAGCCAGGTTGGAATCGTAGTTAGTAAAATAGTAACGCAACACATACAAACGTGTTTGCCTCCAAGTTACATATGCCGCTAAAATATATGACATAAGATCAGAAAGTTGATGTAAAACAATGTTAGGCCGAAGAGGAGAGCAAGCTGCACCATCTTACCTGCTGCAGCGCATGGCCTTCTGCCAGAGGAGTGGCAGTTTATTTAGTGGGGCACAACTAGAATATAGCACTTCTACTGAGCCAAGCCAAGGCAGTTTACACGTTTCTCGCACTATATACCTCACTGTGACTTATTGTTATCAGCCAATGAGAAGGGTGTAAACATGCCTATACACTATAGGAGAGCACTAATTAGCTTCCATCTGATTGGCCGATTGCAACTAAGCCTCAGCCGTCCGTGGCTACGTTGCAATGAAAAAATGTCTAGCAAGCGCGACAAAGAATTTTCAATTCTATTAAGGACACGGAGGCAAGGATTATGCTTCTCTATCTTTACTGACATATACAGCAGCCAATAAACAAACTTTAAACTGGCATGAGCCCGGAAGGTCAACCCCTTCCTGTATGTGCACCAATCATAACACAGTCCATATCATAAGAACGTCTGACAAAGCCATAACTTCCTCTTTCTTTGCCTTTATCTCCAACAGTCCAACTAAACTGGAAAACTTCACATGATGTAGATCCTTATCCGAAGCGACCTCATTCGTCATGTCACCGAGCTGCACCTTGCAGATGCCAAAACTCCAGAAGCTCAAGTTTGCTTGTTCTGGTCACCTGGAATGGAAACCGACATCGTAACTTCCATTCGAAATAATGAAACTGCATTAAACTTACAAAATTCCAGGGTGGGTACAACATCATAGTAGTTACACAATATTGTTATCAATATCAAAGCTTGGGTGGGATAATCCTCGCCTCCGTATACTTAATAGAATTGAAAATTAGTTGTCGCGCTTGCTAGACAATTTTTCCTTCTATGGCAGTCCACGGAGGCTCTGATAATGCTAGTTTAAAGTTGATCCACCACCACCGAAGCCACGTCCACAATAGGTTTATGGAACAATGTTTTAAAAGTGGAATAAGCAGACCAGTCCGCCACAGTCATGAAATCTTCCAACCGGGAGCCCGCCCCCAAAGACTTGGAAGCCATAGCCCCTCTAACAGAATGAGCACCAAAAATGGAAGTATCCACCCCCGCAAGACCTAGTAACCAAGTGACCCACCTGGCCAGGGTTGCAGAAGTGACCAGGCGAAAAGGTCTCTGAAGTGCAATTAATAACTGTCCCAACACATCAGTTCTAAATTCCCTAGTACAATCTTCATACACCTTTAAACATTTGACCACACACAATTTGCTGTGATGAGGAAAAGCAGGATACGAAATGCAATGTGAATGCGTCTTGGTACGCCTGGAAATCGTAAAGGAAACTCCCGAAGGAGTAAATACTCTACCTGCCATATCCAAGGCCCGTACATCTGACACTCATCTACATGAGATTAGGCACAACAAGATTGTCAATTTTGCCGATAATTGCTTCCTAGACAAAGCTTCATTATTCGGCCAGCCTACCAAAAAACACAGCACCACCGAAACATCCCAAAGTACATTGTACCTAGGCCGAGGAGGATTCACCAAACGAATCCCTCGCACCACCGTGCAACCAGAGGATGTTCCCCCACCGGTCTGCCCTCCACATGCGGGTGTCCCGCTGAAATTGCAGATCTAAAGTTATTCACCGTCCGGTATGCCAGGCCAGATTTGGCTAGTTCTGACAAGAAATTGGCGATCAGATGAATGTCGGATCCCACGGGATCACTCTGTCGTTCACCACACCAACTAACCCATCGCTTCCAAGCGGATTCGTATCGTTTGTGTGTGGAAGGTGCCCAAGCTTGTGATAAGAAAAAGAGAGTGTCTTGCGAAACTCCCTGCACTTGCCAGCGACGCCTGAAAGTCTCCAGGCCATGAGAACCAACTGGTTCTGCAACACTAACGGGTGCCGAAGCCCCTGCTGATCCGTGAGAATATCCGGAAACGACCGAAGTCGAACCAGAGGCGCGCAAGCCAATGTCAAGGCGGTCGGAAACCATGCTTGTGCTTTCCAACATGGTGAAACTAGAACAAGCTCCGCCTTCTGTCTGCGCACCTGTGCCAACACCCGCGGGATCATGGCAAATGGTGGGAAGGCATATAGAATGCCCGTCGTCCATGAGTGAAGAAAGGCATCCGAGCCGACCGCTAGAGAGTCCGGCCGCCAACTGTAGAACCGTGGAAGTTGTCTGTTTAGTCTGGACGCAAACAGGTCCAATACACAAGGTCCCCACTTGAGGTCCAACGTCTTGAAACTGTTGGGATGCAGCCTCCAATCGCTGCTGTCCCGCAAATGTCGTGAGTTCCAGTCCGCATTCACGTTGGATGACCCGGGAATATACTCCGCCGTCACCGAAATATGATGGTCCAGGCAATAATGCCAGAAGTCCTTGGCTATTTCCGCCAAGAGGCGAGATCTGGTCCCTCCGAGCCGATTTATGTAACGCACCGCGGACACATTGTCCATGCGTAGGAGAATGCAACAAGAAACCTTCTGAGGGGCCAGAGTGCGAATCGCAAATGCGCCCGCAAGAAGTTCCAAGCAATTTATGTGCATTTTCAGTTCCTCCTGGGACCACCGACCCCCTGTTTCTAGAGTCCCACAACGAGCTCCCCAGCCCCATCGACTGGCATCCGACTCCATCACGACATCCGGGCTGGTCGAGAAAATGGCTCTGCCATTCCAGGCATCCATATGCTCTAACCACCAATTCATCTCCGTACGAGCCTCTGTGGAAAGAACTATCTGTTGCGCATACGAGAGACCCTTGCGCAAATGCAAGATTTTCAATCTCTGAAGGGCCCTGTAATGTAGCGGCCCCGGAAAGATCGCCTGAATGGAAGCTGCCAAAAGACCTACCAGGCGAGCCAGTGTCCTCAATGATATTGTCGGAGAGGCAAGCGCTCTCCTCAACTCCTTCCTGATCGCAACTCTCTTTTTTAGAGGAAGAAGCAACTGACTTGTGAGCGAATTGATTTGAAATCCCAAAAAAATCCATCGTTTGCGATGGGATCAACACCGATTTCTCTAGATTCAGCAGAAAACCTAACTCCGGCAGCAGTTGAATCGTCCATGAAAGATGTACTACCAAGAGCTCTTTCGACTGCGCCATAATCAAAATATCGTCCAGATAAATGATCAGACACCCCCCCCGTTCTCTCAACCATTGTACGACCGGTCTCATGAGTTTGGTGAAACACCAAGGGGCGGATGACAGACCAAAGGGCATCGCGGAAAATTCGAACCACTGGTCGTGCCACAGAAACTGGAGAAACCGCCTGTGTGGCGGGAATATGGGAACCGCCAGGTAGGCATCTTTCAGGTCCAAGCGAACCAGCCAATCGTGTTCTAGAAGGATGTCTCGCAGTAAATGTATGCCCTCCATTTTGAAGTGGCGATACACCACCCATGCGTTGAAGTCTCTGAGATTCAACACCAAACGAAACCCTTTGTCCTTTTTCGGAACCAACAAAATAGTGCTTACAAAACCCCTCTGGTGGGGAACAGACCTTACAATCGCTCCTTTGTGGAGCAACGTCTCCACTTCCTTGTCGATGAAACTCTGCTCTAGTAGGGAAAAACGTAGGGGTCCGGGCACCTGACTCTGTTTCGGAGAGGCATAGAACTCCATTTGAAAACCCCGCACTGTCTGTAAAACCCAGGGATCTGACGTGAGCTCTTGCCACCTGTGAAGGAACAGTGCAATACGACCTCCCACCATACATTCTGTGGTACTTAAGATCTTTACCTGAATAGGAGCCATCTTCTGGTGAATTTTGCTGCCCTCTGTAGACTCCTCTGTGGCCTCTACCTCTTCCTCCCGATTGCGGGAGGGATAAAACTGTGGCTTCTGGCCACCTCTGCCTCGTTGCTCTGCTCCTCGTGAGGTCTGATTAAAACCTCGGCAGAACCCTCGACCTCGTGAGCGGCCGGCCATGTCAAAAACACCCGTGTGGAAAACTTTTTTGATGTTTGCCTGAGCCTTATCTAACGCCGAAAACGTGGCCACATATTTCCCCATTTCTTTTACAAATTTGTCGCCGAACAACATGCCGTTGGCAAGGGAACCTGGCTCGGTAGTGGCCATCTCCGCCAACTGGGGGTCAATGCGCATTAAGAAGGAGCGTCTCCTCTCCGTTGAAAGCGCCACATTGGAATTGCCCAAAAAACACAAGGCCCTTTGGGCCCACTCCATAACATCCGATATGTCCAACGGAACATTTTGGGTCTTGGCGTTGACCGCCGCATCAAGTATTTTCGTAAGGGGACCAGAAACATCTAACAGTTTGTCCTAACACCCCCGCCAGGCCCTATCCAAACCCTTTTTAGGGTCCTTCGCAAACTTTCGCATAAAAGTGGCCATATTCGGGTCTAATTCCGGCGTATCTGCCATCTTGCCAGTCAAGGAGGGTCTCGGACATTCCGACCGTAAGGTGGCTCGCACCTCTTTCTCAAAACCCTGCCGCAGATTGTGACCCACATAATGCGCCACCTCTGCGCAAGGCACCCACTCAGTGGACCTAGGATGTATCAAGCTCTGGGGGTCAAATAAGAGATTCTTGGGTGCCTGGCTGTCATCTGCCTTATAAGCAGTATGCTTGGACTTTTTTGCCTTCTTTTTCGGCATCACCGACATCACCTCAGAGTCAGAGGTATCTGCTGTGGACGGTAAAGACTCGTCAGAAGTATGTGAAGCCATGGAGCTATGATCCTTCATGACATTTCTGGCCATGCGCGCCAAAACTTTGGCAGAAGATTGCGAGCTCTCCGCGCCAGAATGATGAGATTTCATCTTCCTCTTACCATAATTGCGAAGAGGCTTAGTAAATGGCTTCAGTGCCTTAATCAAAGCTTTATTAACTGAACCCTGGACGTGGGAATCCAGGGCTTCAACCAGATTCTCCTCCAATTGTTCAGGCTCCTCATATTCTTCATATTGCTCACAATCCACCCACTGATTTTCCTCTTCGGCGTAGTACGCCATTGCTTCTAATCAGAGAGGTCTGGAGGAGATTCTCAAGGGGGGGAGCAGCCCAGGGGTCTCTCAGAACTCGTCACAATAAACTTCACCGAGACAAAAACCTACTTGAAAGTTCTGAAAAAACTGTCATCAAGGTGGAAGGAGCAACCCCTTATTAGCTCCCCTAGAGGCAGGCTCTAATCCGGAAAACGCTCCGGTAAACGTTAATATGAGGCCAGAGATTCATGCAGTCTCACTGAGGGGCCGTGCACTCGTAATGCGAGAAAACGGCTCCTCGCGCACACGCGCAGTGTCTGGGGCAACGACACGACCGCTCCCTGTGCACGAGAGTCTCGCGTCTGCCTCCTCCTGCTCCACCGCCCCCTAGCGATACTCACGCACCGAAGCAAAACTTGCGCGCGCGCCGCCACTACACGGCATACTGTGAGGGAAACAAGTGAGCGAAATATCGCGTACCTCAAAACAACAATGCCTAAACATCGAAATCAGCCATACAACCATTAATATCACCTCCCCACAATATTTACCACCAACGATAAAGGAAAGGCACTTATCTGCTGCTGCAGCAGCAAAGAAAGAGGAAGTTATGGCTTTGTCAGACGTTCTTATGATATGGACTGTGTTATGATTGGTGCACATACAGGAAGGGGTTGACCTTCCGGGTTCATGCCAGTTTAAAGTTTGTTTATTGGCTGCTGTAAATGTCAGTAAAGATAGAGAAGCATAATCGGAGCCTCCGTGGAGTGCCATAGAATTCAGCAATCAAAGCCTTTGCTTTCTCACATTTTGAGTATTCTCAAACATTTCACCCGTCTGCCCCCTAGAGTCTCTTACTGGCACTGCACTAGCTGCAGTAAACTCAGATTAGCAGAGAAGTAGAGCTTCCTTGCCACGCCGGTCAAGTAGGGCTGAAAACTGGCTCACCCTGAAAGAAATTTACCCGCCATAGCAAGTGAGTGAGTACATTTTTCGAGCTCTGAAGCGGTAAAGGATGGTACCCTGGATAACAGTATTCTCAGAGCTGAGGATGCCCGATTGCCTTCCGGTGCAGAGCTGGATTTCAGCTCCGAAGATGGCTTCACTGGTGTTTCAAAGCAGGAGCCAACCGAAGTTGAAGAGCATGGCTTGAAGTTGGGCTTCGAAGCGGAGAGCTGTGAGTGTGTCAGCTCTAACCCGGCAATTCAGTGCCAACCATGGCCTTGAAGAAGTGGCAGACCAGAGGACTCATAACTAACCTGTGAGCTCATTGCTCTAACCCAAAGCTCGGTTTCCAAGTAGTGTCCAGTGGTGGGAGGTGGAATGTCAGTACTCACTATGGCCTTTTTCGGAGGTGGGCGCTGTGAAGATGGATGCTCATCTTAACGTTGGAGTCCTTCTCGGTCTCCAACATCTGAGCCTCTGTACTGGAAGCCACTAGCTGCTGCTTGCCCTCGGTCTTCTGTTCCCCAAACAGGTCCAAAATATCCTCTGTTCGGTGGTGCCCTATAAGGGCCGAAGCGATGCAATAATCCTGATGGTACCGTAGAGATTTCTTGGTCTCAAAGGAGAGACAAGCCAAGCAGGAAGCCTCCAGGGACACAATGAGGTCGCACACCTGATGGAGGTCTGTCCTCCGGCACTTTCCTCTACATTCTGGGAAGTATCGGAATTTGGTCATTTCCATCTCTAGTTCAGAGGAATGGATGGAGCACTGAAAGGGTCAAGCCCCATACTGGGAGCCACAGTTTGACCGTGGAACCTAGGCAAAGGCAACATGATGCTTGGAACTGATGTCTATATTCACTGTTAATTCATCTGACAAGGAAGAAGGATCAGATCGAACACGGCGAGAACACCACGTGGCAACGAACCAGAGCTCGAAGGGACTCATCTGAACCTTAAGGCAGAGAAAAAACAACGCAACAATGGATCGGATGCCCATGCACATTAACAGTAATGGGTACAGTCACTACACCTCGTGGCTCGAAAGATTTTTTCGAAGAAAAAGAACTTGCACATGTCCGAGCCCAACACTAGATAACAGCAGTATGCACAGCATATTTATCTACAACAACATATGCCACGAACCAGCCCGTTTTCTCACAATGAGTTTTCCTATATGTCATCCCATCAAAGATGGGTGACGTGAAGTGTAAGACTTGTTTATGGTGTTATTTAGTCCGACAGAACTTAAGTCACATGAGAGAGTCTCCCATCATTTGGCAGTCTCCTTTTTGAGTGCTTTTCCCCAAATCGTGGAATGAGGTTCTAGCTGATGAGGAATTTAGTTTAATGTATCTCAATGTGCCACTTGGTGTGGAATTAAAAAGTCATTGATTCTAGTATTACGATTCTCTCTACGGTCTGTGCAACTTGCCCTGAGACTGTGCCGATATATTCTACTGTTAATGCCGTGGCGGGCGTAGATGTTATCAGCCTGTATACCTCAATAAGTCATACGCACGTATCCTAATGGATGAAGTACAAACATTCTAGTAATGGTAAGACAAATTTGCAGAATACACACCCCATATACTTTTTGCGGATGATACATCGACGATATTTGCTTCTTCTAGCAAGACACTAAAATATTACTCAAAAAAGCTAAATGGAAATTAACAACAACAAATGGGACATCCGGATAACAGCAACACATTAAATATTAGAAAATGAAGAGCAAACTATACAGAAAAACCACAGTTGCAAACTCTCTTTTATAAATAGACAGTTGTCACCCATAGAGCACAATCAGGAATAATGCTAAAGGGGAACTCCAACGCATTAGTCGCAATTGCAGTGACGATGAGCTCTACCAATCAAAAGCGAGAACTGATGGAGAGACTTGAACACAGAGGGTATCGAAAGGATTGAAAAATAAAAAAGAACAAGTCAAGATATTCTGAAAGCAAATATTAAGAAAGAACACCGAAAAACAAAAAAACAACACCTTTTCCTGACAGATTACCAATATTTTCATTGTCAAATTAGAAAGGTCCTAAAACGCTGCTGGTATCTATCACTAAACCATCTATCAATACTGACATTGCCAACTACCCATAAATGGGCTTCCACAGAGCTAAAAACATAGAACAGTTACTTTGCAAATCTGACTTTGTAGACAAGAGAAAATTGAAAATCACTTTTCTGGACAAACCCAGTGGGTTCTTGATCTGTCGCAATTAGGGAGTCTGCAAATTTGGATGCAACAAAATGGACATTCTTTCACCCACACTTGAAATTACTTTACGAATTACAGACTAGAAAAACTCTAAAAGCAGTTATAGCATTTACATAATTGAATGTCCATGCAATAAAATGAATGTATACAGTAACATCAGACCTTTACGTACCAGAATAAAAGTACATTATCAGAACATATACAAACAAGAAATTGGCCCACCATAAGCTAAAGATTTCAATCAGTACCATCTTAACAAAAAGAATTCACTTTCTTTGGACTGGACCATATCAAACAACATTCTCTAGGTGGTAACTATGAGGAGGCGAGAAAGTGAACTAATACTCAGGTTGAAGTATACACAAAAGTGATGGATAGAATGCTCAAATTAATCTCAGCCACTGGTAATCACTTGGCCACATTACAGTCCATCGTTATTTTGCACACCATGCCACCTCAGTTCGGATACAGCCATATGCAAATAAGTTTTTACCCTGATCAAATGAGAAAAGTCCAGCCCAAACTGCCAGGCCAGGTCCTCCCTGAACCGGAACACAAGCAACCCAGTTCCTGTTTCGCCCTAGTTAAGCATAGGGCTGGGTCCAAACTGCATGAATGTCAGACAGTTCACTATACTTTTCTTTCTCTGCATAGTTGGAGGATTTTGTAAACACAGTCTCCAGGATAAAATGAGGAGCAATCTGTAAGAAGACATAAACTGACATCTGATCTCTGTCTTTGGACGCACAGCAAATGTAAGCAGCTTTAAATACATATTTATTGTTGCTTTACTTTCTTAGTTATTAGAGCACCCATTCTTTGTCAGCTGAAGTCTCTAGCCAGACTGAGCCGGTAGTCCCTAAGTATAGCTCACCCTGATATTTTCTGACTCGCCACAGCGGGTGGGTGGGCGGGTAGATTTCTCAAAGCCTCACACGGGGTGCAAAATAATGCATACATGCCAACATTTTAACCTAGTAAGAGGGAGATTTTGGGCCTTAAAATCGGACGTCCCTCACCTGAATTGGGTCTGTTGGAATGCATGATAATGATAGTCTGGGATGAGGCCCCAAGTAATTACTAGTAGCTGAGATCAATTCAAGTATTCTATCCATCACTTTTTTGTATACTTTAATAGGATGGCCTAAGTGGGACCGAAATGACCGCACTTGTGTCCCATGCACACTGCATCACTGGAACAAAGTCATACCTGGCTGATGAGCCCAACAAGGGCGAAACAGGTCCTGTGTTTCTTTAGAAATGTTTTTTTTTTGTATGTCATTACCATGAGGCTCTCGATACATGTTTGCTTCATCTATTTATGATTTGGTTTAAACATATTAGGTTTTCTATTTTATGATTTGTGTAAGTATGTTCTATATGTATAAAACCTTGAAAAGGCCCCAGGCATGCCTGCCCTAGGGGTCGAAACACATGCTGTCTGGTCCTGTTTCATGAACTTCTATATGATGTCAACAATGCCTGACAAACATCAAAGATTTCAATAAAATAAAAAAAAAACAGAAAAGGAAAGCTATTGTGTTCCCTGCCCATACTAAGTGAAATAACCCCAATACAAATTTGAAGATAACATATACATGGCTGTTGACTAACCTATACCCTTAATCAGTGTTCTGTGGACTTTCAGGAGTGTGGCCCACCTACACATTTTAGTCTACCACATATAGCCCTGCCTAAAAGATTTAGACCCCTAGGATTATTACCCCTACCTTTATTCTTAAAGTACACACAGACATGTTTTTGCCCTTCTCTCCATCCTCAGGCTTCTCGTTTTCTATTTATTGTGGGGACTTTTAAACTAGTTTCGTAAGGGGGCTGAAAAAGTAAGGGGTCCTTAAAAGACCAGTTGGCATGGTCCTCCAGAGTTCCAGTTCGTACTCTTCCGGGTGCACATGCTCCTCCTGCTGGTCGTAGCCATGGTTCTCCTGGTGACCCTCCTCCTTCAAATCCTGTTTCTTGTACTGCCCCAACTCCCTCCTGCCCTGGTTATCCTGGTCCCCTCCTTTTCCCCTGGTCCTCCTCGACCCTTCACCTCGTTCTTCGTTGGTCCTGATACTAGGACTGTCCTAGTCTTCCTGGCGGTCCTGATGCTTCTGTTTTGGCGGTGTTGATCTAGGGGTAGTCATTCTACTCCTCTTTTGGACTTTCTAGTCCTCCTCATCTTGCTCCTCTCGTCCTGGTCCCTCTTCATTCTCCTCCTCTTCATCCTGGACCTCTTCCTACTCCAAAAACTCAAATTCATCTTCCCGATTATACTGCTTCCTCCATGGTCCTCCTCCAGGTTTGCCCCATCTTCGACTCCAGCTTTCCCCTTACTATGCAGCTCCTAATGGTTTTACTGGTCTATATGGGGATCCTGGTCCCACTAATCTGCTGATCCATTTGGTCCTCCTCCAGACCCCTTCCTCCTGGCCATAGTCCTCTCCCAACTGGTCTTCACATCCCTCTTCTACATCCTCCTGGTTCTCTAACTTATCCCTTGGTCCTGGGACCTCATTAACCTTATTGTCCTATTAATCCTCCTCTTCATCCCTCTCCAGCCCTATCACTCCTCCACTACTGCAACCTGGATTCAGCATGGTACAACCTCTAGAAGGGGTACTCCGAGACATCTTGAGCAGCCCGACAGAATGGTCCTCTTTCAGTCCTACGCACTGTCAACAGAGATGTGCCGAGGAGTCTTGAGTTTCCAGTGTTCATTTAAAAAGTGGCAGTGTGGCAGAACTGCAACACAAAAGAAATGCTGCCAAAAGCAGCTTTAGAAACGACTTCAACTAAGGATGGCTACGCACACCAGCAGTTAAGTGACAAGTGAGTGTTCCTAAACCATCAGGGGAACAGCCCCAAAGCTTCACTAGCTAGAATGTGTTGATGGTTACTCTGCCCTGCATGTGAGCCTTTCACTTAAGCTTATTTTGACTTTTTTTCAGCCGATGTTCATAAATGTGGAAGCCACTGAAGGATGACCAAGTAAGGGACTAGTTTCAACACCCACTTTTTTTTGTTTTTGTTTACGTTCAGCCCAGCAGGCCCTGGCCAATTGAACTCACTGACTACTTACCTATACGTGTGAACTGCAATTTTGATGGGTGCCTCAGAGTCAGGTAGGGTAAGCCTGGGAGCTGGACACAGTTGCAGTTAAAAAGAGGTGCACAAATGTACTAAAAAAGGCCGGTCCCAGTAGGAGATCTTACCAAATCTATAGCTCTTTATTTGCATAAATTCTCCACTACCAGACAGGTGTATCACTACTGGCTGAGGGAGGCTTTCTCACAGGAAGTGTCTAAATGCATGGTGGAAGCTGCACCTACTTTAGGTTGTAACAGGAAATTTGCAGGCAGACAAATAGGTAATAAGGACTCCCTTGCTGAAACTCAACAATGAAGTGAGTGAAGAAGCACAACTACAGTGTAGCAAATTAAGTTCCAACAGCTCTCTAATTAAAAATAAGGGCAAACTATTCCACGTGCTGGATAAGTAATTACCATCAAACTTCATGCTTTTAAATAAATATTGTTCAAGGTATAATGTTTAGCTCAATTTGCTAAAAGTTTTGCTGGGATCCTCTCCTGAGCCTTAAGCAACAAGCTGAGCTAATAACTGGCGCATCAAAGAGCACATTCTCATCTCTAACAAGCACTGGCAAAGACAATAGGTGAAAAGCAAGTCACTAACAAGCTGCTTTTCTAATACTTGTTTGCATTGGTGTTGGCTCTCCATCAACATGGTCACTATTGCGTCACAACACATTTGCAGGGGTGAACCGGAGAACAAACGTGAAGAGCTTGAGGAAAGCAATGCACTTCAGTCTAGGGCTGTAAGAAAAATAAGGACAAGATTCCCATAAGGTCAGTTGTGGAAGCATATCAATTATTCAATTAAAAGGCGGCAAGACCGATGTTACTAGGGCGAGACAAGCACAGGGACAGGAAGGAAAGCCATTGCATCAGGAGTAAGGACCTGAGACAGACAAGAAAGTCACTGAATCGTTATTGAGGGGCGTTCACAAAACATACTCTTAGTCTACAATGAGAACAAATTTTTTTTTTACTCAGTTGGAATATCAAGCTCTTTTTGAGAATGTATGGGCTGAAACTAACATCTCTAAAAAATCCTAATTCAGATTGTTGATTCCTTCAAAATAAAATGTAGCACAAACATGTATTGCCAACTTGAATGAGCTGTTAAAAACTGACAATATACAGCTTTACAAAACTTCTCGGCAATTCGTAAGGAAAACTATGAGTTCTATTTGACTAAATCATAATTAAATATTTGTTTGATTCATGCAACAATGGGAAGGTTCAATAAAGGAGATTAAGTTGAAAAATATGGGCATCCTACAATAAGGATAACATTTGGATTCTGAGTCAAACTAGGGGTTCTAAAGACTAAGACATATTGCAACCTGACAAACAGTAACAGAGGCCAGATATATTAAAAGTGAATAACCCTTAATCGGCTCCCATAAGTAATGCATGTAACTGTTCTTTACTAAACTGCTTGCATGTAGATGTAAAGCGCTCAGGTAGCCTTTAAAATTACAAACAAGTAGAGCAAATGGAACATATATAGGGGAGGCATATGTACCCCGCCCAATGTAGTTCCGGTTTCCGACGAAGATGATTGACAACTATATTAGCCATTTATTAACAGGCCAAGATGTATATACAATAAACTGCTCATATATGTTTTTCCCTTTGGATAACTGAAAATAATACGGACGAATGGAACTATCAAGATGTAATGTTTTCACTATAAGTCTCGATTTCAATAAAAACATTTAAAAAAAAAATTACATGCAAGTACATAAATAAATACACGTGTAGTAAAAATATCGTGATGGGCAGCATGAACAGTGTGAAACACAGTAGCCACACTTAGTCAGTACAGATCGGAGCGTTGGTGCTAAAATAGGCGCAAGCGGTTGTAGCACTAGCGCGGGTCCCCACTAGCGCCTGCCATCGGTCAAAATAATACGATCTGCATCAGCGTTCAATTTCAATGGTGCACATCTCCCAACGATTGTGTTACATTTTTTGTTTCCATAAAAGTGCTGTTTTTTATTAAATAATTATGCACAAAGGTTGAAGTTCAGAACCCAAATGTCTTATTTAAAGGTAAGCATGCAGACTATTCGTTACTATTTTTATGAATCATGAGTCTTCCGCAATTGCTTTTAAAACAGACAAGTACACACTAAACTCCTTCGGGGCTATGATTGTTGTGCTAATAAGAACAATGCATTGCAGCTACCGGTCTAGTGTATGAACAGTCTGAGATACAGAGGGGTGTCAAAATATGTCAATAATGCTGCCAGAATGAGCCCAGAGACTACTAAGGAGACACGTGGAATGGCACTCGGGCGCTGCTTGGCGTTGCTCTGGCAGTGTGCTATGGGTTAAGTGGAGGTGGACCCGAGCTGCACAACTGGGTGTCAATAAATCACTTCATCCTTGAAAAGCCCTGGTGCTGATGTGTGTGAGGAACAAAAGACACGCCACTGATACCTGCTCCTAGGAGGAACCAAGACATGAATCACTGGTGATTCCTGCGAGATGGAGGGAGTCGGAAGCAAAGGGACAGCAATACGGAGCGGCCGAGCTGGAACGAGGGTTTAGCCACGTATCCAAAATTCCGCTGGACAATCCGGTTATGCGCGACTGAAACCTTTTTGTCCTTTATTACTCTTTTAATGGATGTCTTCTGTTCCGTAATTACAGTGTGCAGGCCAGAGCTCAGGACACCAACCCAGGAGCTGGCAACCAATGTTTTAGGAAGAGAGATATTCGGTTAATCCTGAGACAGTATGATGACCATGGATTGGTTGTTAAAATTCGCGACAAGGGATTCGCTAAGGCTGTTTTCGTTGCTTATTGGCTGTCGGGCTTCCGATGGTGGACTTACTTTGGGATTGGCTGGACAGAAGCTTAGCATTTGTTCAATAGTATTGTGTAGATATACTGGGCAGGGAGGGGCGGTGGCGTGTTACACCCCCTGATAAATCTTTTCCTTTCATTTATATAATGCAGTTTTATACAGCGCGGACATTACCCAAAGGTGTCAGAGTGCTTTACAAAAGAACCAAGCAAGTTACATAAGTGGATTTTCACACTAACAAGTTACAGATATCAGGATTATATAAAAAAAATTAAGGTGGTAAAATTTGGTTCATTCAGGTATATAATACATATCTACAAAGTTGAGCTCTGCTCAAATGAATTCCAAGCGGCCGTATTTATTTAGTAAATAGTTGGGTACAGGAGCTTTCTGTGGGGTATAGTAAGATGCCTGTCGGATTTCAGTTGTGATTTTTAAATACTCAGACAAAAGCACTTCTGGTTTGAAGGTCTTTAAACATACCTTCACAATCGCACTCCTGTCTTGTTGGCGCTTTAGCCCCGCTCAAGCGCTTCTTTTCATATAATAATAAACGTGATTGTTGCAGTCAGCGTTCTAGCGGTTATCGCTAGAACGCGTAGTTTACGTGTGTTATGCGCACGCCACGGCGTGGCGTGCGCCAGTATAAAAAATAAATAGGCGTGCCCTGCGGAGGCAGTCACGCCGACACCATCAATGCGTGTGGGCTCAATTTATTAGCGCGGCGATAATTAGCGCCCGAGGCCCGCTGCGCGCCCCGCAACAATGGCGAGGGCGGTCTGAACCCGCCGTGCATTCTGATTGCCAGCTGTTCGCTGCTCTACTCGCGGCGTCCCCGCGACCGGCACCCCGCCGATCCTTCTGCCTGCTCGGACCCATCTCAACGCGGCTCTGAGTGACGGTGAGCGCACGTGTGCACCACTCACAGCACCCAGCGGTAGCGGACGAAAATTCCCGCCTAGGCTGCCGTTTTCCGTGACTCTCAAAGACACTTTCCTCTGTGGCCTGTACATTTGACGCTCCTGTCCCAGGATCTGCCTCCCTGAGTGTGCTGTACTGTTGGAGCTCTTGTACCAGGATCAGCCTCCTTGAGTGTGCTCCACGTGTGCCTCGTTGCTCCCTGCTAAGTCGCACCCAGTGGTCCAGCCTTCCAAGTCTTGGTGCCCTTCAATTTTCGTGCAGCCATGGGTGACGACGCCCGCCCTGCACCAGCAGTCCCCTTTCACCCACCGACAGGTGTCCTGCCACCGTTCAGCGAGACAGCTGACCCCGCCACAGCCGCCCCACGCTGGCAGACGTGGATTGGCCGGCTCAACAATTACTTCTCGGGATCCAGAGAGACTGATGGCACTGTGAAGCGCTCCCTCCTGCCTCACTATGCTGGTGAGGAGGTGTACACACTCTTCAAGCACCTTCCCAACACGGGAAATGCGGACAACTATGACGCAGCCGTCGCAGTGCTCAACGCGCACTTTGACCCCCAAATGAATCCTGATTTCGAACATTTCAAACTGCGACAAGCACGGCAGAAGGAGGGGGAGTCAGTGGATGCGTTCCACGCCCGACTGAGAGTACTCGCGGACACGCACCTCGCAGGGGACAGGGCAAAAGAGGAGATCAGAGCGCAACTGATATGCGGTATCCGAAGCAAGAAACTGCGGAGCCTCATCCTCCGCCAACCGAACATCCCGTTGGCTGACATCCTGGTGCTCGCACGGTCCCACGACCTGTCCGATGCCCGTGCGGAAGAAATGGAGCAAGCAATCACTCGGGGCCAGGCGTGCCCATCAAGGTGGAACGCACCGACGCAGTAAGGACACAGGAGAGGCCGCACCGGCAGGCGCCCAGAAGGCCAGCACAAACTCAGTGTGGGTACTGCGGATACGAAGAACATTCAGGTAAACCCTGCCCAGCGAAGGGGAAAACGTGCACGCACTGTGGCACCCTAAACCACTTTGCCTCTGTATGCCGGAAGCGCTCTACGAGGACCGACCACCGAGGGAAAAGGCCGGCGAGGAACATGGTGAGGCAACTATCCCAGCTGTCCCTGGCATCCCACGCGGACGTACGCCGCCGGCCAACGCAGGCGCTGCGTGCAGAAGACTCTGACTCAGACGACGAAGGGGAGACGTACCTAGTCTCGTTCACGAGAGCACTCAAAAGCACAAGGAGGCCACAACCTCGATGTGACATTATGGTAGCAGGGTCAAGGGTGGACGCAGTAATTGATACTGGCGTGTCAGTCACCGTCATGGGAGTGCAGCAGTACAAACGCCTCAGGCCGAGACCCGAACTCAAGACGTCGAAAGCCTGAATTTATGCTTATGGGAGCGATGTGCCCCTACCACTAGTAGGGAAGATGAAGGTACCCGTGAGCACAGGGGATGCGGAGGTGACAATCGACATCCACATCATCAATCAGGAAGTGGACACGCTCCTAAGCGGTCACGCAGCCGAGGACCTAGGGCTACTGGCGTTCCTCCGGAAAGTTCAAGACACCCAGACAGCCAACCTACTGGACCAGTTCCCGGAGCTGTTCACCGGTCTAGGGAGTATCAAGGTGTGACGGGACTGCGAGCACTGACCCGGGGGCTACAGGAGACAATGAGTGGTGGACCCCGGTGACACGGGTCTCTAACCTTCTCCCCTGTCCGCAGGATGAGTGGGATTCGGCAGCAGAGGATCAGTTTTTCCTGAAGGGTGCCGGGCCCTTTAACTGGGATTCCCCAGGAACACACGGCCCGCCCAGCGAAGACGTCACGACGCGAGGACCTACAAACGAGGGTGGAACCAGGAAGTCGGCGGACGGCGAGCCCAGGAGGAGTATTGGAGTAGACCAGAGCGAGAACAACGGCGAGAAAGAGAACGAGGAGCAGCGGAGCCAACCTGAGTACAGCGGACGGACGGAGGTGGAAAGGACCGCAGGATACGGATCCGGCGAAGCGCCCTGCCACGTTCCCGGGGGAGGAGCGTGGCTAGGACAGGTACGGGACCGGGTAGCGGGCTGGATAGGGAGGCGGGACCGTCCACGATAATCGGCGACCGCAGGGTTTCTCCCTAGACCTTGTTTACGTTTACCCCCTCACGTTTGCTATCACTCGAGTCTATTATTTTGTGACACGCACAAGGAGGTTCCTCACTCCCCTGGCCCTGGTGTTAGGTACAACACTCTAGTACGCATGATCTAATAAGCCCCTTCTCTTTCCTTCTGGGGACCGGTGGGAGCGGACGTTGGGAGAAGAGACGACTGAACCCCTCCGTGGAGAAGACGGTTCCAAGACCTCGACCCTCCTCTCATCACGGATCCCGCCCGTTTTGCCCGAGAAAGACTGACAAGTCGAACCAAACGAAAACTGATAGCAATAAAACCTAAACTACCTCGACCCCGTGTTGCGTCCCTTCTTGGTGACCCGTTACACAAGGGCCCACCAGTCAAGCTCCACATTGACCGTGCAGTTGCGCCCACGGCGCTCAAACACAGACGAATCCCGTTCCACCTGCGCCCCCTGGTAGAAGAAGAGCTCAAGAAACTGGAGGAGCAGGGAGTCATTGAGACTGTCACCGGGCCCACACCCTGAGTGTCCCCCATGGTTATAGCTGAGAAGCCCCGTCAGCCAGGCAAAATCAGGGTGTGCATCGACATGAGGCTGCCCAACAAGGCCATCAAAAGGGAGCGGCACATCACGCCTACCATGGACGATATTATAGCCGACCTCAATGGAGCCCGTTGGTTTTCGAAGTTGGACTTAAACGCTGGCTACCACCAATTGACCCTAGCCGAAGAGAGTAGGTACATCACAACGTTCAGCACTCATCTAGGATTGCGAAGGTATCGGCGGCTCAACTTCGGGATCTCGTCGGCCGCAGAGATTTTTCAAAACACCATCCGGGACATCCTGCAAGGCCTGCCCGGAGTCATGAATGTGAGTGATGATATCCTGATACACTCCACAACTGTAGACGAGCACTACCGGCGGGTCCGAGCCATGCTAACACGACTCAAAGAGCACGGAGTCACACTCCACAAAGACAAGTGCCAACTCTTCCAACAACGCATCGAGTTCTTCGGCTACACGTTCACGAGCAACGGCATCCAAGTTGATCCAAGAAAGTCCCTAGCCATCAAGAATGCCCCCGCACCAGCATCCGCCTCAGAGGTCCGCAGCTTCTTAGGTATGGCTACATACTGCGGACGGTTCATCCCGAACCTGTCAACGATTGCCGAACCGCTCAGACACCTCACCAAGAATGATGTCCAATGGCGGTGGGGACCTCGCGAAGACCAAGCATTCCAAGCCATCAAGACGGCGCTCCTCGACCAGACCACACTGGTCTACTTCGACCCGGCCAGGAAAACTGAGCTGCTCGTCGATGCCAGCCCGGTAGGGCTAGGAGCAGTGCTCACACAGGAGCAGGAGCCGGGGCAATGGGTGACGCTGGCATACGCGAGCAAGGCGCTCACACCAACGGAGCAGAGATATTCCCAGATTGAGAGGGAAGCACTGGCCATAAAGTGGGGCTGTCGACACTTCCATCTATACGTCTGCGGACACCCATTCACAGTCGTGACGGACCACCAGCCGCTAGTGCCCCTTTTCAAAGGGAGAACAGCAAAACACACAAGATGATGGACGGAATGTTGCACAATGGCAAAACATTCACCCCCAGTCACAGATCTGGGTTTAATCCATCGTTATTTTGCTCACCACACCACCCCAGTTCAGACATGGCCATATGCAAATCAGTCTTGACCCTGTGCCTCATGGGAACAGTCCAGCCCGAACTGCCAAGCCATGTCTTCCTTGGACCAGAATCAAGCATCCTAGGACCGGTTTCTGGCTATCAGCCGTCATCAGCCAGGATAGCTTGATTCCAGTGGCGTAGTGAGCAAGGGACCCACGTCTGGGCATACCCTTCCCACATAGGGTGAACAGCAAAACACACAAGATGATGGACGGAATGTTGCACAATGGCAAAACATTCACCCCCAGTCACAGATCTGGGTTTAATCCATCGTTATTTTGCTCACCACACCACCCCAGTTCAGACATGGCCATATGCAAATCAGTCTTGACCCTGTGCCTCATGGGAACAGTCCAGCCCGAACTGCCAAGCCATGTCTTCCTTGGGCCAGAATCAAGCATCCTAGGACCGGTTTCTGGCTATCAGCCATCATCAGCCAGGATAGCTTGATTCCAGTGGCGTAGTGAGCAAGGGACCCACGTCTGGGCATACCCTTCCCACATAGGGTGAACAGCAAAACACACAAGATGATGGACGGAATGTTGCACAATGGCAAAACATTCACCCCCAGTCACAGATCTGGGTTTAATCCATCGTTATTTTGCTCACCACACCACCCCAGTTCAGACATGGCCATATGCAAATCAGTCTTGACCCTGTGCCTCATGGGAACAGTCCAGCCCGAACTGCCAAGCCATGTCTTCCTTGGACCAGAATCAAGCATCCTAGGACCGGTTTCTGGCTATCAGCCGTCATCAGCCAGGATAGCTTGATTCCAGTGGCGTAGTGAGCAAGGGACCCACGTCTGGGCATACCCTTCCCACATAGGGTGAACAGCAAAACACACAAGATGATGGACGGAATGTTGCACAATGGCAAAACATTCACCCCCAGTCACAGATCTGGGTTTAATCCATCGTTATTTTGCTCACCACACCACCCCAGTTCAGACATGGCCATATGCAAATCAGTCTTGACCCTGTGCCTCATGGGAACAGTACAGCCCGAACTGCCAAGCCATGTCTTCCTTGGACCAGAATCAAGCATCCTAGGACCGGTTTCTGGCTATCAGCCGTCATCAGCCAGGATAGCTTGATTCCAGTGGCGTAGTGAGCAAGGGACCCACTTCTGGGCATACCCTTCCCACATAGGGTGAACAGCAAAACACACAAGATGATGGACGGAATGTTGCACAATGGCAAAACATTCACCCCCAGTCACAGATCTGGGTTTAATCCATCGTTATTTTGCTCACCACACCACCCCAGTTCAGACATGGCCATATGCAAATCAGTCTTGACCCTGTGCCTCATGGTAACAGTCCAGCCCGAACTGCCAAGCCATGTCTTCCTTGGACCAGAATCAAGCATCCTAGGACCGGTTTCTGGCTATCAGCCGTCATCAGCCAGGATAGCTTGATTCCAGTGGCGTAGTGAGCAAGGGACCCACGTCTGGGCATACCCTTCCCACATAGGGTGAACAGCAAAACACACAAGATGATGGACGGAATGTTGCACAATGGCAAAACATTCACCCCCAGTCACCACACCCACCCCCGCGAATCGAGCGATGGGCCATTGGGCTGCAGCAATACGAGATGGACATCACATATCGGCCAGGCGCCAAGAACCCAGCTAACTTCCTGTCCAGACATCCGGACAAAGAAGAACACAGCCCCGTCAGGAATGAGGAGGAAGAGGATGCCGAAGCACACCTCGATCTCTTAGCCGCTCTGACCTGCCCCAAAGTGCTGACACTCCAAGAGATCAGGCAGGCAACGGAACAAGACACAGTAGTAACACGGACCCGGGAAGCTATCCAACGAGGGTCGTGGGCAAACTTCTTGCAATCAGCCAACACGTGGACGGAGGACGAACGCAAAGACTTACAACAAATCTGGCGAGTGCGGAACGAACTCAGCGCGACGAGAGAAGGAATTGTCCTGCGAGGAGCCAGGATTGTTATACCAACAGCGCTGCGCCACCAAGCCACAATCCTCGCCCACAAAGGGCATCAGGGGACCGAGAAAATGAAGGCCCGGATGAGAGAGAAGGTATGGTTCCCAGGAATGGACACCCTAGTGGAGGACACCGTGAGGAGCTGCCCGGCGTGTCAAGTGACAAGCGGACCGGAACCCCCGGCCCCCATCGTGACCGAAGAGACAGGGAGACACCCTTGGGACAAAGTTAGTGTAGATTTCGGGAGTCTCCCCGACGGCAGGGTCACACTAGTAGTCATGGACAGTTTCTCCAAATACCCCCTGGTGGAAGCATTGCCATCCACGGCGTTCACGTTCGTAGAGCCAGCCCTCGAGAAGATATTCAGCATGTTTGGGCGTCCCTCCGAGCTGAAGAGTGACAATGGACCACCGTTCCAAGGCCACGAATTTCGGGACTTCCTCGCACGCAAGGGCATTCGGCATCGGCAGATCACCCCTCAGTGGCCCCAAGCCAATGGCGAAGTTGAACGGTTCATGCGAACGTTAAATAAAGTCATACGGATAGCCAGCGTTGAACACCAAGATCCGGAGCGAGAGATTCAACGGTTCCTAGGAGAGTACCGGAGCACACCCCATTGCACCACCAAGCAAGCACCGTGGGCCCTCATGCTCAACGGAGTTCGCCAGGACGGACTCCCCACAGCCCCAGGGTGAACCCCACCACCTTTCCAAGAGGAACAGACTCTCCAGCGGAGGGCACACCGCGATCAGCAAGCGAGCCAGTCCTGAGGCAGCAGGAACCGCACCGTCCGGCTGGGAGACAGTGTGCTCATCAGAAATCGCAGGCCCGGAGGGAAATTCAAACCACGGTATGAGCCAGGGAACTGGGTAGTGGAACGAATACGGGGAACAATGGTCACGGCCCGGCGTGGAGCAGTGTCGGCCACGCGCAACATCTCGTGGTTCAAGCGCATTCCTGCCGCAACTGAACGCTGTAGTGACCATGACAGAGAAGCCGAGGAGGACACAGTGGTCCCCGGAACTGCAGCCGAACCCCAGCTACCCCAGGCTAGCTCTGAGCCAGCACCCGGGCCAGAATCTCCCGGCCCCGGGACCCCCGAGGCCAGTGATGGTTGCCCCGAAGATCCCAACACCCGGGCGACCGCCAGGTATGGACTGAGGGGAAACCCCCCCCCGAGCAGCCGCCTCAAAGACTTCGTGTGCCAAGTAATTGAGTGACTGTTAAGCTCAGTGGCGGAGTTTCGTCATCCAAGTTGGAGAGGGATGTTGCAGTCAGCGTTCTAGCGGTTATCGCTAGAACGCGTAGTTTACGTGTGTTATGCGCACGCCACGGCGTGGCGTGCGCCAGTATAAAAAATAAATGGGCGTGCCCTGCGGAGGCAGTCACGCCGACACCATCAATGCGTGTGGGCTCAATTTATTAGCGCGGCGATAATTAGCGCCCGAGGCCCGCTGCGCGCCCCGCAACAGTGATATCCCAGCGTGATTGTCGGAAAATCTGACCCCCCTCCCACCAAAAGTCTTACGGACCAACAGTGGCGTAACAAAAGCCCCCGCAATACCCGCGATGCAGGGCCCCCCTCCAGCACTGGCAGCTCTCTGGCCTGAGAGCTCCGGAGCGTGGGGGCCCCATGCATGCACTTTGCAGGGGGGGTCTTCAAGTTTCGTTACGCCACTGCTGACCAAGTTACGGCCCTATTATTTTGCTTCCATGTCCATAAACGCATGTAATCTCGGTGTTGTAAACAATTTGGTGTCACATGGAACGAGTGTGTTCTTCCTGCTATCTTCGGATCTCTTTTCTATTGGACAGATGTACTGTAGACCCGCCTACTCAGGAGAGGTGCACCTTAGCCCTCCCTCGCAATAGCAGACTGAAGCAGCTGCTGTTCCGAGCTTCCTACTGCTATAAACACGCCTGACGTTTTATTAATCAAGTAATTATCCAGGGAACCTGAAGCACCGGAGTGATAAAAGTTCGCTCGCCCCACCTTCTGTTTTGACTGCACACACTGGGAACTTCATGGCAGAGGCTCGAAAATACAGTTATTAGGACGTCTAACCTAGAGTCTAGACTTTAGCAAAAGGGAGGAAAAGAGTGCAACCAATAGAGGGAAACAAGGAGGTGTGGGAAAGGAAAAGCGAGAACGCAGGAGAAGTAAGAGGATAAAAAAACAGTTGGCTATTCAATTACACAAAGTTCTCACAGCTTCATTAAGACTGCACAGGTACAATATGACTAGCAGCCGCACAATGTTTTCTTATTTGCATATGGCAAATAAACTTGTGCCATGGGGCTCTATGTTGAGAGATACATGTAAATCCCTTGCCTCAAAAATGCAGGTGAAGTCAGGCTTTTAAGAGGGTACTTCCAATAAGGCAAATGAGGAATGAACATTTTGTAGAGGGTGATACAGATTTGAAAAGGGGCAGAGGCATTTTGTTTGGCAGACAGGTGAATGAAAGGAAAAAGAGGATGACTGGCGCCTGCCAAATGCTGGGTAGTTGACAAGAGTGCAACGGCCAGTCCTTGAACATGCAGTTTCACTTTTTGTACGTTGACTGTATGTATGCCATATAGGTGCCGATTCCGATTCGGGCCGCAAAACGTACCGACCGACACGGACCCGGAACGGAGACCGACCGACACGGACCGTCACCGTACGGTCTGTGCAGTACGATGCAACGCGTGTGAATTACAACCGACATGTACAGAATACAAGTCGTACAACCGAGCCGTAGGGAAAACAGTGATTCGCCCGGAAAACTGACGCGATTCACACCGACCGACACGCACAAGGAATGAACCCGACCGACACGTACCCGCGATGTCCGATCAACGCAGTACGATGCAATGCGTGTAAAACCAGACCGACTCGCACGGAGCCCAAGCCGCATGACCGACACGCACAGAAAACAGGGACCTGAAGCAATAGAGATCTCCGCGACCGACGCGTATGAAACACAGAAAGACAGAAGCAAGTCAGCGTGAAAGACCCGGAGAAGCCTACACGAGCCAACATCAGCGTCCGTCTCGGTCAGAAGAACGTCTCCTTCATGCCTAGAAAACCCAAAGGTAAAAATATAAAACAAGCATTTGCAATGCAATAGGTCTCGCATTTATAAGAGTTTGAGCTATTGGCATTGTAAAATTACAATGCCTTTTATTTATGTTTTGGTTTTAAAACAAATAAAAGGCATTGTCATTTACAATGTCAGTAGCATAAACTCTCATAAAAGCAGTGTGTGGAGTGCAGCAGTGTGCGGCGTGCAGCAGTGTGCGGCGTGCAGCAGTGTGCGGCGTGCAGCAGTGTGAGGCGTGCAGCAGTGTGCGACATGCAGCAGTGTGCGGTGTGCAGCAGTGTGCGGCGTGCAGCAGTGTGCAGCGTGCAGCAGTGTGCGGCGTGCAGCAGTGTGCAGCGTGCAGCAGTGTGCGGTGTGCAGCAGTGTTCCGTGTAGCAGTGTGAGGCATGCAGCACTGTGACGTGCAGCGGCGTGCAGCAGTGTGCTGCGTGCAGCAGTGTGCGGCGTGCAGCAGTGTTTCGTGTAGCAGTGTGAGGCATGCAGCACTGTGGCGTGCAGCGGCGTGCAGCAGTGTGCGGCGTGCAGCAGTGTGCGGCATGCAGCAGTGTGTGGCAATGTGTGGCATGCAGCAGTGTGAGGCATGCAGCAGTGTGTGGCGTGCAGCGGCATGCAGCAGTGAGTGGCGTGCAGCAGTGTGAGGCGTGCAGCTGTGTGAGGCGTGCAGCAGTGTGAGGCGTGCAGCAGTGTGAGGCGTGCAGCAGTTTGTGGTGTGCAGCAGTGTGAGGCATGCAGCAGAGACACGTGGAGGGTGAGGAGACACACGTGGAGGGTGAGTAGAGACATATGTAGGGTGAGGAGAGACACGTGTGGAGGGTGAGGAGAGACACGTGTGGAGGGTGAGGAGAGACACATGTGGAGCGTGAGGAGGAGACACCTGTGGAGGGTGAGGAGGAGACACATGTGGAGGGTGAGGAGGAGACACATGTGGAGGGTGAGGCGGAGGGTGAGGAGACACGTGTGGAGGGTGAGGAGAGACACGTGTGAAGGGTGAGGAGAGACACGTGTGGAGGGTGAGGAGAGACGTGGAGGGTGAGGAGAGACACGTGTGGAGGGTGAGGAGAGACACGTGTGGAGGGTGAGGAGAGACACGTGTGGAGGGTGAGGAGAGACGTGTGGAGGGGGAGGAGAGACACGTGGAGGGTGAGGAGAGACACGTGGAGGGTGAGGAGAGACATGGAGGGTGAGGAGAGACACGTGGAGGGTGAGGAGAGACACGTGGAGGGTAAGGAGAGACACGTGGAGGGTGAGGAGAGACACGGAGGGTGAGGAGAGACACGTGTGGAGGGTGTGGTGGAGGGTGAGGAGAGAGACGTGTGGAGGGTGAGGAGAGACGTGTGGAGGGTGAGGCGAGACATATGGAGGGTGAGGAGAGACGTGTGGAGGGTGAGGAGAGACACGTGGAGGGTGAGCAGAGACACGTGTGGAGGGTGAGCAGAGACACGTGTGGAGGGTGAGCAGAGACACGTGTGGAGGGTGAGGAGAGACACGTGTGGAGGGTGAGGAGAGACACGTGTGGAGGGTGAGGAGAGACACGTGTGGAGGGTGAGGAGAGACGTGTGGAGGGTGAGGAGAGACACGTGGAGGGTGAGGAGAGACACGTGGAGGGTGAGGAGAGACATGGAGGGTGAGGAGAGACACGTGGAGGGTGAGGAGAGACACGTGGAGGGTGAGGAGAGACACGTGGAGGGTGAGGAGAGACACGGAGGGTGAGGAGAGACACGTGGGGAGGGTGTGGTGGAGGGTGAGGAGAGAGACGTGTGGAGGGTGAGGGGAGACGTGTGGAGGGTGAGGAGAGACATGTGGAGGGTGAGGAGAGACGTGTGGAGGGTGAGGAGAGACACGTGGAGGGTGAGCAGAGACACGTGTGGAGGGTGAGCAGAGACACGTGTGGAGGGTGAGCAGAGACACGTGTGGAGGGTGAGCAGAGACACGTGTGGAGGGTGAGGAGAGACACGTGTGGAGGGTGAGGAGAGACACGTGTGGAGGGTGAGGAGAGACGTGTGGAGGGTGAGGAGAGACGTGTGGAGGGTGAGGAGAGACACGTGTGGAGGGTGAGGAGAAATATGTGGAGGGTGAGGAGAGACACGTGGAGGGTGAGGAGAGACACGTGGAGGGTGAGGAGGGTGAGGTGGAGGGTGAGGAGAGACACATGGAGGGTGAGGTGGAGGGTGAGGGGAAACAGAGTTGGAGGGTGAGGAGAGACGGAGGTGGAGGGTGAGGGGAGACGGAGGTGGAGGGTGAGGAGAGACAGAGGTGGAGGGTAAGGAGAGACCGAGGTGGAGGGTAAGGAGAGACCGAGTTGGAAGGGAATCAGAAGTGGAGGAGAGAGAGAGGTGGAGGGTGAGGAGAGACAGTGGTGGAGTGGGGGGGAGGGGAGGATATCACTTTTACTTCCTCTCCTAGTGGAAGGTAACGCCCCCACCCCACAGGCCCTGCCGGGGCCGAGAGCAGATCACTGTTCGCATCAGCCGTCACCCGAGACCGCTCTGTACTTGTTGGTAAATAGAGGTTCACTATCTGTTGATAATGGGATTCACTTGGGGGGCTGACTTACCTCCTCCACCCCCAGGGCCAACACTGAGAAGGCATCAGAGACCTGGTGCTCCCTATGCTGCAGTACTGCGAGAGAGAGGGATGGGGGGTGGGCAGAGGAAGAGGAGTGGGGTTAGAGAAGGGACAGGTGGGGAGAGAAAGAGGAGAGAAGGGACAGAGACAGAAAAGGAGCAAAAAAGAATTAGAGAGAGTAAAGAGGAGAGTTGGGGGAAATGAAAACATTACGAGAGAACATGTAGCAAAGAGGTGGAGAGAGAAGATGGGAGAGAGTAAGGACGCAACCAAGAGATAGGGCAGAGACAAAAAGAATCGAAACAATACAAAAGTATTTTCCAAACTCGTAAATAACCACGGGCCAAACAACTGATCTGCAATGAAGCATCCGAATCTGGTATATCATGACGTTAACCATGCAATAAAAAATAAATTATAAAAAAATTAAAAAACACGTATACACCATGTTGACCCTTTTCCATGCAACGTATTCTAAAACGCCATTCTCATTCATACATTCACAGCAAACCTGTTCACAAGAGTGACATAAAATGTGGTATTAGTGTTAAATTTTTGTTTACATCCATACCCGCTCACTTATGCAATTAAAGGATTCATGACCACACGGTTAAAAAAAACGCACTGATTGGCCTTGCCGTGAAGGAGAAACACGTGTTGACACACACTCCCGATCTGTGAAACGTTCACCCCACTTTCTCGAAATTGAAACCAGTGCATGTGTCCGACGAACTTCCTGCCGCTTATCTGAATGCACCAGTGGCAGAAGATAGTCACCATCTTGCAACAACACAATTAAAGGGAGGCATGTCTGTCTCTCCCCACCGCCACATGTCTCTGAGTCTTACTGTCTCATGCGAGATCTCCCTCTAGGAGACAGCTGACACCGACTCTTCCCCTGAGACCGTACGGGAGATGCGTGTCTGTGCATAGTGTGTGTGTCTATATGTATATATCTGTGTGTATGCATGTGTGTGTGTTTGTATGTGTATATATTTGTGTATGCATGTGTGTGTTGGTGTGCAAGTATGGGTGTGTCATTGTGTTCATTTGTCTTCATGGATGTGTACACATATGTTTGTGTGTATACCTATGTCTGTGTATGCATGTTTGTGTGTATGTATATGTGTTTGAGTATGTTGGTGTGCGTGCTTGTTTATATGTGTATGTGGGGTTGGTGTGTTGGTGTGCATGTATATGCATATGTTTATGCATGTTTGTGTGTGTTTGAATATGTTCATATGTGTGTGTAAATGCATGTGTGTGTTTGTATGTGTGCATATTTGTGTATGCATGTGATCAGAGGGAAGAGTTCACTTGAGGGCAAAGAGGAGAACATACAGGGAAGAGTATGTGAGGGCAGAGAGAAAAATACAGAGGGAAAAGCACGTGAGGGCAGAGAGAAAAATACAGAGGGAAGAGTCCATGTGAGGGAGGAGAGAAAAAGATAGAGGGAAGAGAGCATGTGAGAGCAGAGAGAAAAATATAGAGAGAAGAACACATGCGAGGGCAGAGAAAAAATGCAGAGGGAAGAGTACATGTGAGGGAAGAGAGACAAATACAGAGGGAATAGCATGTGTGAGGAAAGAGAGACAAATGGAGAAGGAAAAGCACATGTGAGGGCAGAGTGAAAATACAGAGGGAATAGCACATGTGAGACCAGAGAGAAAAACATAGAGGGAAGAGCTTATGTGAGGACAAAGAGAACAAGTACAGGCTATGCCAAGCGGAAGTAATCGCGTTTGCGATCAAACATCAAAGCGGCGAAAGTGAAAGTAATCGAGCAGAGCATCAAAGGGCTGGGTGAGAAGGGAGGGGGGAAAGCAAGGGTCAAAGCGGCTAAAGTGAAAGTAATCGAGCAGAGCATCAAAGGGCTGGATGAGAAGGGAGGGGGGAATGCAAGGAGCAGAGGAGCAGCTGTGCACGTGCACGCCATCGTGCACTCAAGCCCTAGGCCAGCAAAACCATGTGGGTAGCACTTTTGAAAGCCCACTTACAAAATGTCTCAAAGAGACAGCTTTCGCTGTCTCAGCGAGACCTAAAAAGGACCAAACAAGCAATGACAAAGTCAATAAATATTAAAAAAAACTTGGAACAAAGACACACCCACAACTGCACCTATACAAAGGACACAAATCACTACCATGATCCTTTGCAAATTCAAGACAACAGCCAGCAGAGAACACCATCAGACAGCAACCACAGACACACTCACAACTCACCCATCACACAACTTTCACACCATTAGCACCTCACCAAAAGCACTCACACATACACCTAGCAAAACTGACACTCACCCACCCTCACTTGCACCCTCACACACACATCACTCACCACCACCACCCATCACCATGCCCCCAAAGAAGAATCCAAAGTTCACAGTTAGTGAGTTAGAAGTGCTGGCAGACGAGATCATCAGAGCAGAGCCACATTTGTTTGGTACATTGGTCCAAAGGACCCCCATGTCACAGAAAACAAAGATGTGGGCGAGGATCGTGGACAAGGTGAACGCACAAGCACCAATGTTGCTCATAAAGGATGTGTTAGAAATGGGATTTCTGGTTGGCTAAGGCTTGCGCCAAAGCCAGGCAGAAACCACCACTCTGGTCATGGCAAGGAAGTTACACGCCAAAGATAACCCCTGCTCACCCGTTTGGTAGCTTGGCACGAGCAGTCAGGCTTATCCCGGAAGCAATGTGTAAATCGTTTGCGCGCGCACACAGCAACAACACCTTAGGCACACCACAAAAGGAACGCCACACAAGGTTATATATAAAAACAGCCTTTGTATTATAATAAACACATTAGATAATAATCACACAATTTACACTGTGCCAACTGGCACTGGGCAGTATCTACAGGGGATTATATACACCTGACAGGGCCAATTGGGCCGCTGTCAGAACAATCACAAATCAATTGTAAATGTAGCACAAATAATAAATGTAGAGCACAACCAGTGACTACTGGTAAACGTTAGGAACACACTATGCAATCATAATAACATTAGGCCTAAATCACATTACGCAATAGGCATCCCAGTATGAATACATTATGTATTTACCATCATAAACACAGTGTGCCCCAAGCTGGGGCACAACACCTGAAAACTGGCCCCAGGCCAACTGGCCTCTCACAGGGGCTCAAATGCCCTTAGTCCAACAGTGTCAGGGCTGGCTGCGCATGTAGCAAAAGAAGAGTGCGTGAAACTGGCCTAAACGTGGCAGCTGCCCACTACTTGCTGGGCAGCTGGGAAGGGATGGGGGTGAAGGAGTGCGTCTCACTCCTACCTTCGATCCTGCCCCCCCAAAGAACTGTGCGCCTACACGATGCAACTGTAAACTCAAAAGGATGGGCACGAGCATACACGGTGCCCTCTGTAGCAGAGATGCGCAACGTTGCAGCTGCCCTCTATCACGCGGGGCAGCTGGGGAAATTAGGCAAACAAACAAGCTGGGGCACTACAGTGCCTCTGGCGCCACAAATAATGCCCACCAGGAACAGGCACTGGGCACATGGGAGTCCCACTCTGGGACTAAAACTCGCTATGCCCAAACGAAGTCAGTACAGCAGGAGGGGGGCGGGCACCGGCAATGTGCCCCGACGCCCCCTCTCACAACAAGGAACCAAGGAGCCCTACTCACCGGCTCTTCTTGTTTATGCACCAAGCCTCCCGCCCCACAAATCAGTCTCCAGCCCCACTCACCAGCTAGACTGCGGGGCTCCGACGCCTCCTTCTCCGGTGCCGGTCACAGGACTCCACCACCCGCGGTCTCCGCTCTTCGTTGGGCTTTCCTCTGGTCTCGCGGTGGCGGCGGCTGTTGTGCTGCACACGGGGCCCTCTTCCACCGCGGCGGGGGCAGGCACGGCAATGTGCCTCGAGCCCCCTCCGCTTCACTGACTGTTAGTGCGGCACTTGCGGGACTCTCAATACTTAGGGGAGTCCTGCGCCACAGTAAGCCTCACTTCACCCGGTCCCTCTCCTCGGAACCGGGACTTCGTTATGGAGCCCTCAAGGCTCCGGGTCACTTCCGCCTTGTCCCGCGGCAGAGCCGGGCAAGCCTCCCTGTTGCTAGGGATGCGCACGAGGCGGGGACCAATCCTGGAATGGCTCTGGCCGGGACGCAGCACGGCTTCTAGGCCTACGGCGGGGATTGGCCAATGCACCCAGCAACGCGGGTGATTGGGTCACGGACTCCGGGCCCGCAGCGGTGATTCTTTGCTACGGTGTTAATGAGGGGTGGGCTCCCTCCCTTTTAAGCACAGAGACCCTGGCGGCGTGGGCACCCGCTAGGGGTACTCACAATACAAAGTCCCTGGCAGGGTGGGCACCCACTAGGGGTATCAAACCGGCAGATATGCGGGATAGGCACCCGTCCTGAGGGTACCAATGCGGGGTGGGCTCCTTAGCTTGCTTAGGATAAAAAAAAAGCGCTCCCAGGCGCTGCAGCACAAAGTCCAGAGCTCTGCAAAGAAAAATCCAGCGCTCTTCAACATAAAGACAAGTAAAGCGCTCTTCCAGGCGCTAGGTCCTGGGTTTCCAGGGCAAGGTTCAGGGGGCACAAGGCTGGGCTCAGGCAGGCCAGCACACAGGGCCCTCCAGCAGGGAGGCAGTCCCTTGTGGCGGTTCCTCCTGGAGCCCAGCAGCAGCTGCCCCCCAGCGTCAGGACAAGCACAACAGAGCGCCTTTTCATGGGGTCACAGCCCCTTCTCTTATACACAGGTTTCCTTTGTCACAAAGGTGCAGGGCAAGGGGAAAACCAGATGCAACTGGTTTGGGGGGAGCTTTGGAGCACTTTGTTGTGCTCAGCTGCTCTCTCCATTGTCAGGTGGGGGCTAGGTGCTCAGACGCACCACAGGGGGCAGAGCCAGCATTGTGGAGGGAAGGCACAGCCCTATTCAGGTCCCAGGTGCAACTCCTCCCTCCCATCTAGATGCAGATCTCTCTATTCACCACTGGGCTGACTCACCCTGGCTCCTGGAATTCCCCACAGCATCCAGCAGCTGTCAATCACAAGCCAGACATGCACTCCACATCAGGCAGGCAGACAAACAGCACACAGAAATGCCAACTTCTAAAAGTGGCACTTCTCCACCAGTCACAATAAATCTGCACACACCTCTGCGAAGCATTTATTCTCATGAGTTCGCACATACTAAACTTGACCCTGCACTCCTCTCACACCAGGAATTACCATGGATACACATATCCCCCATGCATTCCTATGAGAGGGCAGACCAGTCTCACTAAAGGTAACACAGAGCGCACGCACTTTACACTTGGACACAGTGCTAAAGTGCCTAGAGGCCTAAAACCCCTAACACTGCATAGGGAAAAAGGCTAGGATAATTGCAAAAAGTTTAGGGGTGAACCGGCCAAAAGGGCCAAGTCCAACAGGATGATATCCAGAACAGGCGGTATGACGTGCGCAGGAGGGTCAAGAAACTCATTGAGAAAGATCACGCCTTGAGTCAGCGGACTGGTGGTGGCCCTCCTGCCAAACCAGTATACTTCAGGTCCTGGGAGGAGACGGTGCGGGACATCCTCCCACCAGAGAGCGTCCATGGTCTATCAGACATACCAGAGCCTGGTGAGTACACAACCAATATACTCAATATTGTGTGGCAAGGGGACAGTGAACCCATGCACCGTTAGCAAAGCCACAGTAACCAATAGATAATCATCCCAAGATGTATATGCTAGTCAGACAAACACAATACCTGCCATCTCATAGTGACTTGTAACTGTCATGACATGTACAAACCTACCAACAAATAGAGCAAGGCAGTGGCACAAAGCTAAATAAACACTGTCAGACAGTTTGCCACCACAAACACACTACCTCACAGTGCAGCTGACTGACAGGAAGGAATACTGGGTATGCAGGTGAAGTGAGTGTATCCAAAAGCATGATGGGGTTTGTAGTCACAGATAATGCTCCCCTCCCAATTGGCCCATCAAGACTTCTCTGAACCATGCCCACAACACACGGAGTGGAAAATGACTGACAAGATGGCTGACACTGGGTCCTGCAGTGGGGAGCACAAGGCCCTGGTAGGGGTTGTGCACAAATCAGAAGCAGGACACCACTGCCTGACACTTGAAAGCCAACTTGCACGCCCTCCTATTTAAGCACGTTTCATGGTGGGATGTCTGGCCGGGTGGGAAGGAGGACTGACAACTCTGACCATACTTACCAGCATGTTTAGATACACACATCCCTCAACATTAACTCCACACAACTCACCAGGTATAATGCATTGACTCACACTGTAGTGAAATATCACCCAAAGATACACCGCACTGGGTTCTGCCGTGTGAAGAACAGGGGCTCTCTTTGGACTTGTAGCCACACAAACACCAGGACTTCACAGTCAGCCATCTTGCCATTGCTGTCACACTCCCTCTCAGGGAAGCAGAGTCAAAAGGAAGGAAGTATGGGCATGCTAGGAAGGGGGGTGTAGCCAAAAGCTTGATGGGAGTTGCAGTCACAGACATTCCCCACCCACCCACATGGCCCAGCAAGCTCACACTGGACCGTGCTCACCTCACAGGGTGTGGGAATGGACTGACAAGATGTCTGACACTGGGCTCTGTTGTGGGGAGCACAAAGCACTGCTGGGAATTGGGCACCAACAAACACCAGGACTGCACAGTCAGCCATCTTGCCATTGCTGTCACACTCCCTCACAGGGAAGCAGAGTCAAAAGGAAGGAAGTATGGGCATGCTGGGAAGGGGGGTGTAGCCAAAAACATGATGGGAGTTGCAGTCACAAACATTCCCCACCCACCCACATGGCCCAGCAAGCTCACACTGAACCATGCTCGCCTCACAGGGAGTGGGAATGGACTGACACGATGTCTGACACTGGGCTCTGTTGTGGGGAGCACAAGGCCCTGCTGGGAAGTGGGCACCAACAAACACCAGGACTGCACAGTCAGCCATATTGCCACTGCTGTCACACTCCCGCACAGGGAAGCAGAGTCAAAATGAAGGAAGTATGGGCATGCTGGGAAGGGGGGTGTAGCCAAAAGCATGATGGGAGTTGCAGTCACAGACATTCCCCACCCACCCACATGGCCCAGCAAGCTTACACTGAACCATGCTCGCCTCACAGGGAGTGGGAATGGACTGACACGATATCTGACACTGGGCTCTGTTGTAGGGAGCACAAGGCCCTGCTGGGAACTGGGCACCAACAAATACCAGGACTGCACTGACTGACATTCTGAAAGTTAACCTGCACCCACTGCAATGGTGGCACGCTTCATGATGGCATAACTGGCCTGGGGGAGAAGGAGTTTCTGACTTGAAAACAAATAACACAGATGAAGGAAATACACACACCTTCTGTGCTAAAACACATTGCACACGTGGTACCAGTCACTCACAAAGATAATGCCCGGGCAAGATGTCTGACACATGGGCCTGAGAAATGATGTGACTGAAAATAACACATAGGCAGTGGCCAAACCAAACACGGTCGCACACACAGCCATTGCAGCCATATGTTCAAACTCACTGTCTGGGGATGCAGTGTCCAGGGGTGCCCCCTGACCTGGCTGTGGAGGTGTGTCTTGCAGATGACAAGTGTGGAGATCCATATATAGTACATTGCACAAAACACACAGGAACTCACACATACATCATTGAAAGGGGACATCTGACAGTGAATGGAATGGACACACCAATCTAACCGACACCATAGCATGGTCTCATTCACACTAGGTGCTGTTGTGAGCTGCATTCCCCTCCTACATCGTGCTGCAACATATGCATCCTTCACACAACACACCACTCACTGACGTAGACACTGTAGACACAAGGCCTAACCTGGACTGCATTGGAGGAGACATGCTACTCACAACAGCCAAATCGCAACACATACACCACTGGCTCTCACTGTCATGAGCATTGAAATGCCAGAGTGCTTCCTTGCCCAATCCATGTCACCATGGAGAACATTGACAAGTCAAATCACATATGCACGTACGCGCTACCAGAGGGCTCTGAGCTTAATCCTTCCTGGCACCCTAAGGACAACGGGTCACCGGCCTAGCAGTTCACAATACAGAACGGCCCCCAGTGCAGGGAGCATTCGCTGGAAGCAAGACCTCCAGGTCTGCCGTGAGGGCAACGGCGTGTGATTGAACTACAAGTCCCAGGCTTCTTGATCCAGGCGCAAGCGGGTGACGTCAGTGGCAAGCGTCACCTGCCTACATTAACACTCCACGCCTCCTGCAGCGCCCGTCATAGCCCGGAAGAGGCTGGGCTGGGCCACGTTATTTGGATTTTTGTACTCTACAAGGGTCATTGGACTGGACACAGCTGAGCAAAGGTACTGTCAATAAGCTTTTGAAAACTTTGGCCCATCCTCTGTGATTGCTAGTTTGTTTGGACAGATCGGAAGCTCTGCTTATTCTAACTATTTCTCCACAATTGTAAATAATGAATAAGGCCAAGGCTAATTTGGGACATAGGGTGGCGGGTACATTGGATGCTTTTCTAACCAGGGCTAACACAGTATTGAATCAAGAAATATTAGATACTGAACTTAGACTTTCGTTAGATTATCAAAGTTCAATGAATAGGTTATCTCTAACTCCCGAATTTCTCTCCTTACCAGAATCCGGTCTCGCAGAAGGTTCTCCCACTATTATGCCGATATCCCAGCCCCCTGTGGAGACGGCTACCCCACTAGTTGAGGAATCTACGGTAGTGGAAAAAGGGATGACCACCAGGGGGAAACAGGGTAAAAATAAAACAACCAAGGTTAATAACCCTAAAAGGAAGGGACAACGGGAACGTAAGCAAGTGGGTGTACAGGATAGCGTGATTGGGACAACAGATAATGCCCAGAGTCCAGAGATAATCGAACTTGAAAACAGCCCTAGGGGAAAACAGGCACCTAAGAGTGCTTCTTCCGTGGGACAGGTGCATGAGTGCAATCTAGTAAAGATCGAAACTATGCTAATTAAGCTATTGGATCCAATCCTAAAAAAGCTTACTAACATAGAAGATAGATTAACACTAATAGAGGGGAATTGTGGTTGGAAACCTGACATTAGACCTGCCAATCTACCCAATAACACAGCAGAAATGATGTTAAGCGGCAATTCTAAGGTACATAATGGTGATATAAGCAAGACAAGAGAGGCGTCTGCCAATATAGTTGCTCATCCCATTTCATCAATTGAAATAACACCCACCCCGGGGGCCACTAGAACCTAGAAAGCCCAATAGTACCATTGATAGATCAAGGAGAAATCGGGAGAGGGACTTGCCTGATCAACACCTACAGGGAATTCAATCGATTGACCTCCCAATGGAGTCTATACCTTACACTGTAATCTTGGGCAATGTCCCTCAATTGAAGGATGGGGTTACAGAGGATTTTGGCCAACTTAAAAACAAACTGAACCAATGGTTTACTAATAACTTATACAAGGGACAGGATGTTAACAGATTTATAATAATGGCTCGCAGAACTAATTGGATTGGCAAAAGGACGAAATCATACCATGGTGACTGTATTGTTGTGAACTTTGATAACCCGTATACTGCTGAGAAAATTTTACAGGAGTCTCATAAGTGTCATCCGGGTTCCAGCTCCAATATAGTTATTCGGTCCCTGGGCTATTTCTACACCCAAGAGCCCTGGTTGTACAAAACTGATACCAGCTGTAAAGATCATACACACACAAGGGACACCATGAGACAGAATTCTCGATATCGACCTCCTATTCGATTTCAACCCCCTAGGAACATGGTTAACGATCATTTCCCCCCAGGACTAGAAATAACAAACAGATACCTGCCGTTATCGGATATAGAAGAGTGTGACTGACTAACCTCTCAGGTATTAAGTGAAACAAGTTTACATACTCTCACACAGGATCCTAGTAAAGAAGGAATAAAGAATAGACCATTGACCCCTAGAAACAATATTCTATCATGGAACATCGCAGGGCTGGCCAGGAAAAGTAATGATCCACGCTGGACTGCGTTTGTTAAACAGTATAAGATTATTAGTCTCCAGGAAACGTGGGACACGGACTGTAACTACTATTTGGATGGTTACAAGGTCTTTTTTGTCCCGGCCTCCCCTTCAGCTAGTGGCAGGCCTAAGGGAGGTCTGGCAACTTATGTTTCACTCGATATTAAATGTGAAGGGCGTATGATCTCACACTGGAATTCTAGCAATTACATTAAGGAAGGGGCATTCTGAATGGGGGTTAATACATTTTTATAATTCCCCATCTACCCTAGCTGAAGGAGGAAATATTAAGTCTCTGGCAAAATTTATTAAAAAACACATGGCCAATAAACTTCACAGCCTGATAATTATGGGGGATTTTAATATCCATCCATGCGGTAACCCCTCAACCACATATTTAGCTAATTTAGGATGTCCGCTATTAACAGGCCTACATTTTGAACACACGTTGCAGGGAGAGGAACTTAACGACCTCTTGAGTGAATACGACATGGGGCTAGCCATGTCCTATATGAGCCCGGCCACGCTGTTTCCGATTCCAACTTTTATAGGTAAGGGGAATGGTACCTTTATTGATTATATTCTTATCTCGTCATCTTTAGCACCCCTTTTCGGGGATTTCTCTATCACAATTAATGAATTTAGCGACCATAACTCGCTGACAGTTTATCTTGGTGGCATCCTGTCTGATCTTACCTGTAATACTCCAGTAATAGGAGTTTTAAGACCTACAGATGGTAGAAGGAGGCTAAGGTGGACTCAAATATCACCTACTGTTTTTAATGACAACGTAAAGACCTACTGTTTGGGAGAAATAGTCATCTGTACAACAGATGGAGCAAATGCAAGTAGCGTCTTGGATGCTTTTTCTAATTTGACTGGGAAAATAAGTGAACTACTGATAGCAAAGTCAGGACATACTGCTAATCTGGGTCCCAAATGGTTTGATACCAATTGTTCGAAAGCAGCCAAATTGTTAAGAGAAGCCCTGGCAAAAAAACCTAGAAATCTGTTGGCAGTGCGCTCCCTGAGAAGGGCGTACAGGGATGCCCTAGCACTCCGTAAGGCTTCACTAAAAGAAGAAGCCTGGGAAGAACAATTAGATAGCAGTACCCTAAAAGATAGTGCTAGGTTCTGGAAAGCTGTTAACGGTCCTTTATTTCAACAGGAGGGGGGGGGATGGTTTGGTGGCTCACATAGGTGAAGGTGACTGGGTCCATCATTTTAAATCAATGTTTGATAGCCCGGCTGATTCCGGCATTGTGACATCGAGTCATGGGGATATCCCAGCTATAATCTTTACTGAATCCGAGATTCTAGATGGAATCACGGGTCTGACAAGCAATAAAGCCCCTGGCCCTGATGGGATTCCACCAGATTTATTTAAATCAGACCCCAAATTTTGGGCAACTATTCTCTGTCCGGTCTTTAATGCGGCCGCCACAGAAGGCTGTCCGAATAGTTGGGCATTGTCAACTATAGTGCCTGTTTTTAAGAAAGGCAATAGAAACGACACTAGCTGCTATAGACCGATATCACTTATTGATTTGGTCGTGAAGGTAATGGGGCGGGCTATTTTAAATAGGTTGAAGGATTGGGCAGTTCATAACAAGATATTAACAGACTGTCAATATGGTTTCCATGCAGGGCGTTCAACCATCACACAGTGCCTTAATTTGTATTTGCTGCTTAACAAATACACTGTTGTGTATCCCGGTTCAATTCACCTCGCCTTCATGGACCTCTCATCAGCGTTTGACTGTGTTGACAGGTCTAAGCTTTGGCAGGCCATGGAGGCGAGTGGGGTAGATGCGGGGTTGATAAACTTTTTACGGGATCTGCACTCCTCAACCCGAGCAAATGTTAGGTATGGTAAAGATCTGAAAGTCACAAATAACTTTTCCATCAAGAAAGGTGTAAGGCAGGGATGTATAATGGCTCCGTTTTTATTTAACTTTTATATTAACGATCTCGAGAGGACCTTGATAGAGACTGGTGCAGACTTCCCACGTATAGCCGGACGGGGTATCCCCGTTTTGCTATACGCGGATGATGCTGTACTAATAGCTAGGACAGAAATTGGGCTCCAAACTCTGTAAATTCCTTCCATGAATTTATGAACAAGCTAGATTTCAAAATCAACAGCACAAAGTCTTACACTATGAGACTGGGCAAACGCTCTAGCAAGACATTTCAATTTAAAACAGGGGGAGACTTAATCCCTAGCACCAAGGTGTTATTTAGGAGTTTTATTTGATGACAAACTAAAGTGGGAGGCCGTGATACAAAAAAAAAGAGGGGAGTTGGCTCGGGCAAATGCTGCAATTTTTAACTTTGCTTTTAAAATAGGGAAGAAACCGACGGGGCCATGCTTCAGGTTTATAGAGCCAAGAGTGTTGCCATAGCATGCTATGGTAGTGAGTTGTGGGGACGAGGTGTGATGAAATCTTTACAGGTCGAGGAAAACAAGTTCTTAAAAAGTCTACTATGTGTTCCGCAAAGTACTCCGAACTTGGTGGCTCATGAAGAATTGGGAGTACCTTACATAGCCGACCACATAACGCTACGCCCCATGATCTTTTGGCTACAATGCTGGCTTAACGCGGACATACCCTTGACTCAAGCTATACTCAGGGATTTCTTGGCTCTAGAGAACATGGCACGAATCCCTTGGTTTACTTACATTAAAAAAGGATTTGAATCACTGGGAAGGGGTTCTCTATTTACCAAGCCTGAAGATATTCTTAAAAAGGACATCCAATTAATTAAAACCTCTTTTTTTAACTATAGGATGCAAGAAAGGGAAGGGATCGAGATTATGAAACCCAGTGTCCGGTCATACCTCACTCTAATTACGACCCCTACTGCCGAGCCTTACCTGCTGTCCACTCTTACTTCCCACGAAAAAGTTTTGTTAACTAGGTTTAGATGTAACACATACCATCTCTTATTAGCCAGACCAAAAGGGGGAAATAGAGGGCAGATGTTACCAGTATGTAGTTGTGATGGTCATTCGCCGCAAAATTTAGAACATTTTATGTTTTTCTGCACTTTCTATTCAGTTCCAAGAAAATCGTTCCTGATTCCAATTTTAAAGAAAATGAATTTTACTCAAGTTAAACCTGCGTTAATGTTTTTACAATTATTGCACATGGATTGTATATATTTTATTGTCCGTTTTTTAAAATCTATTCTGAAATCCAGAGCGGATATGGATTGCTAAATATGCCAAGGGAACTTGATCTTTTTTAATTCTGAGCTGTGTCTCTAAATAGTGTTTGTTTGTGACTTTTTATTAATTTATATTCTAAATTCGAAATAAAGTATCTTTTGATTTGATTTGATTTGATGCACGTACAAAACTCAGCACCAGACTCATTAACAATGGTGACATCATCACTTGTATGAAATGAGATGGGTACTAGGAACACTGTAAAAATCACTTTCTCCCAAGAGATCACAGGCATACCGGACTGTGACCATGTCGTACCAATACACCAATGTAACACACAAAGACTAGCAAAATCTGCTACCACACATGCCCCAATCTTATAACATATCCTCAGTGGAATTGCACGTATGTCCTTGTTAAAGGTCAAATGTGTACAGGGATGGCACACCTGTGTCAGCAACGTGATGGCCCTTGAGTAGTAATGGCCATGTACAGCCAAATTTATACATGAGCTGGGCATGCACACACTTCGACATGCACATTGAAATGTTTCATGTAGGCTGGGCAATGTGCCACAACAATATCAATCTCTGTCCGTGTCAACTTTGGACAAAGCAGTGTACAGGCACGCATCCTGATGTACAGTAGAAAATGTCATGTATGTGAACCATTGATGCCTGTAGAAACATAACTTACATTGTATGTCTCTTCCAAACACAGGTGGTGCTGGGGACACAGCAGCAAATGAAGAGGAGTCCCTGTCCCAGACTCTGGTGGACCCTCAGCTCTCTGGTGTGGATCAGTCTCTGACCTCTTCGGATGGCGAAGAACAACCTGGCACCTCCGGTGTGAGTCATTATGCAGCACCAGCAGTACCCACATCTGCACCCCCTGTACCCACGCCTCCAGCATCTGGCAACAGACAGGGCACCCCGCCAATACGGACAGACCAAGGACACAGAATACCAAGGGACACAGGACCCCCAGGAAGGTACGGACAACACCACCAGTAACAACACCCAAGGGGGCTCAGTGTCACCTGTGCGTGCCTCCGCAGGTCCTGCCCGTGTGGCTAGGGGTGCTGGGAGGGCTGGTAGGCAGAGGACGCGGCTTGCAGAGGGGTCTGGACTGCATGATGACCCCCAACTAGCACGCATCATAGATGCGTACCAGGATAGCACCGGAGAATTTGGCCAGGTAGTGGAGATCCTCAAGGACATTCAACAGGAGCAGGCTGCCCATCATGCCCGCATGGAGGCAAAGTGGGATCGTACTTCATCGCCTGGACGGACCGGCTCCGGGTACGAGTCGGTCGCAAGGTAAGGCTACGAACAGCTCTCGGAGAGCTGTCCGACCCGGATCAGAATCGACCCCATAGTCTCAACATCCCTGCAATCCAGTGCTGGTGGTTAAAAAGACTCTAAAGGTTGAAGTTGTCACAATTGACATGGGAAAAACAAAAAGGGATGGGTAGAATGCTTTAACTAACCAACAGCCACTCAGAAATACTGAGGACCATATTCCACCCCAACATTATTTTTACCAACTATATACTACTTCAGACAGAGCCCAGTACTTTTTTGGCTTTTCTAAAAGGAGCCACGTTACAACGTTGCATATCGAATGCACCCCAGCACTGCAAGATGCGCTCACTTAATTTCAATATAATTGCATTCAAATCATCAGGGCTTTTGAGAGAAAAATGTCCAAGAATGACAAAAATGGCAATAGAGTATGACTGCAAAAGAAATATAAAACATAAACAATGTGTAACACAATTGGGAAAAAGATGTGCTTAAGGGTACAGTATAAACGCTGTATGGTGGTTGTATATTTGAGTATTATTTGGGGGAGGGCATAAGTGGGAAGACATGAAAGGAACTGGGAGACCATCTGACGTAAAATGAGCTGGTAAAGCGGTTTAATTCTGACTTGTTAAGTGAGCTAGCTGAACTAAAGAAAGATCGTATCGTATTGTAATTGCATTTATATAGCGCTTATTACCCCTGACGAGCCATCGAATCGCTTTTTCGCCGAGTAGCACGCTACTTCGGAACCCATAAAGGATTAGTGGAATTAATATAGTGAAATATGAAAGTGATTTGAGTGGTGGATATGTTAGTCAGGTATTTGGATTGAGAAGGAGAGTAGAGGGAAAAATGTTTGCATTTATAAAGCGCTTGCTACCCTTGATGTGGTGTTGAAGCGATTTTTCAGCGAGTAGCACGCTACTTCGGAACCCATAAAGGATTAGTGGTGAATTAGTATAGTTAAATATGAAAGTAATTTGATTAGTGAATATGTTAGTCTATTATTATTTGGAATGAAAATGATAGTGGAGGGGATAGAAAAGGGAATGATTTAGAAATATATATAAATATATATATATTCACTGAAAAAACCATAGGTTTCAGGGGCGTTATAGTTAGCTGGACTTTTCACTCGTACAAAACCATTGAAATTCCCCCGTTATAGTTAGTTCAGCTAACTATAACTCGCGCGCCCGCAATGCACTGCTGATGACGTCACATATTACATCACTCATGACATGGTCAGTGACATCACTCATGACATCACTGATGACATCTCAAATGACATCAGTGATAACATCATCCAGTGAATGTGTGTTTTTCTGAAAATTACATATGTTTTATATATGTATATCTCAAGGTCGATGGAAGAATAAATGGGTATATAAGTGTCTAAATGGATGATTTGTTTTTGAAAAATTGATTGTATAACTGACTGATTAAGTGTATCTTAGGGAATGCATGGCTTAGTGAGTAATGTTTAAATATGTAAATATCTGTATCAGTCTCTCACTTTGTGTATAAGTGGCTTCATGGGTTGGTGAGTAGCTACATGAGTGTCTATATAGGTTATTAGTTGGTTTTTTGAGTATCAGTATGAGTGTCTGAGTGTCTGTATGGTTCGGTGGGGGGTATTACATAGTGCATAGGTGCATGAATGAGTGACTCACTGTTTGTATGTGTTGAAGACTGTATGGGTGGATGAGTGTGTGCATGAGTGTGTTAGTGAGTGAATGACTGTCTCAATAGTGTCTTTATGAGTAACTACATATGTTTTAAACTAGTATATGTGACTATTGGTGTATATAAGTGAGTATATGTGAGAGTGAGAGATTGAAAGAGTTCCTGTATGAATAAGTATGTGTTTCTATAAGTGATTGTTTAAAAGACTAAGTATGTGTAAGTTTCTGTAGAAGTAAGTGTGGTGGTGTGTGTATAACTATATATGCAAGTAAATGGATGTTTGATTCTTTATTAGCACGAGTGACTATGTGTGTGAGTAACTCTATGGATGAGTGGTGTTGTGTAACAGGATGAATAGGTGTATGAGTACATATGATGAGTGAGTACAAGTATGAGTGACTGTATAGGACTGTTGGTGAATGAGTGGATGTGTATGTGGATCTTAGAATTACTGAATAGGTTGTTGTAACTGATATTGGTATGTCCATTGTTTTGAAACTTTTAGTTTCTATTTTTGAATGTGTGTATCAAAGGTTATATTAGGTGGAGAGGAGGTCTGCCACGCTATCACAAGGATGATGTCATCAATGATGTCATTTGAGATGTCATCAGTGATGTCATGAGTGATGTCACTGACCATGTCATGAGTGATGTAATATGTGACGTCATCAGCAGGGCATTGCGGGCGCGCGAGTTATAGTTAGCTGAACTAACTATAACGGGGGAGTTTCAATGGTTTTCTACGAGTGAAAAGTCCAGCTAACTATAACGCCCCTGAAACCTATGTTTTTTTCAGTGAATTTCTAAGGTTTTTTAAATGCTAATTCCTAACTATAATGTACCTGAAACCTATGGTTTTTTCAGTGAATTTCAAAGGTTTTTTAAATGCTAATTTCTAACTATGCCTACAGAGATAGATCATGTGAAGAAAGAAGAAAAAACGCACAGAAAGAAAAAAAAGAAATGCAGAAAGAAGCAACAGAAGTCCTCAAAGACGAAGAAAAGTGCAGGAAGAAGGATAACGTGCAGAAAGAACAAACAGAAGAGCAGAAAGAAGCCTTGTTGCAAAATCATCCTGTACCCTCAACTTTTTCAGACGGATACTGGTGGTAACTGAGTCTGACTAACCAGTCCTAGAGCCAGTGCTATGTTAAAAGACACTCAGAATACAGTGAAAACGCCTACATACACTAGGGAACACTATGCGTTGGGGTCCCCCTGTGATCAGCATGACCTCCTCTGTAAGCCCCTAGTATATAGCAGGAGATTAAAACTACCTCTCAAAACGCGCCACAGGACGTGTTTGCACACGTCACCTCAGGCCCCGTCCCCTCACTTCCTCACTGTGTAAACACACCCTGTGGCCAATTTAATTTGGGAGATTAAGTCCCCTTGAATCCTGAGGGTCCCTAGGGTCCAACTAGACCACTAGGTACCTCCAGTAAGAGCCACAGAGCTGCGTTGCAGAGAGATGTAAAAAGTGGCACGGCCTGGACCACCTCTCTGCAACACAGCTCAGTGGCGCTTACTGGAAGCACCTGGTGGCCTAGTTAGCCCCCAGGGGCCCTCAGGATTGAAGGGGAATTATTTCCCTAACTTAAAACGCGCCATAGGGCGTGTTTGCACACGTCACCTCAGGCCCCGTCCCTTCCCTTCCCCACTGTTTAAACACGCCCTGTGGACGTTTTTTAAGTTGGGAGATTAAGTCCCCTTGAATCCTGAGGATCCCTAGGGGCAAAATAGCCCACTAGGTACGTCCAGTAAGCGCCATTGCAGAGAGGTGTAAAAAGGGGCATGGCCTGCACCACCTCTCTGCAACGCAGAGCAGTGGCGCTTACTGGAAGCACCTGGTGGGCTAGTCGGCCCCCAGGGTCCCTCAGGAATGAAAGGGAATTATTTCCCCAACTTAAAACGCGCCGCAGGGCGTGTTTGCACACGTCACCTCAGGCCCAGTCCCCTCCCTTCACCACTGTGTAAACGCGCCCTGTGGCCGTTCTAAGTTGAGAGATTAAGTTCCCTTGAATCCTAAGGGTCCCTAGGGTCTAACTAGCCCACTAGGTACCTCCAGTAAGCGCCACAGAGCTGCGTTGCATAGAGGTGTAAAAAGGGGTGTGGCCTCAGAACACCTGTCTGCAACGCAGCTCCCTGGCGCATACTGGAGATACCTGTTGGGCTAGTTGGCCCTCAGGGACCCTCAGTATTGAAGGGGAATTAATTCCCCAACTTACAACTGGCCAGGGGGCGCGTTTGCAGAGTGCTGCAAGGAGGGGGTATGGCCTCCGGCGCGATGCCGGTCTTTTATGTTTTTATTTTTTTTAAGAAGGAGAGCTGTGTGGCCCCCCTTCTTTTTCTAATTCACTGGCCCTGGGGACCCCATCCCCCAGGGCCTGCACCCTAATTTTTTTTGTCGAAAAAAATAAATTTGGCCCTCCCAAGGCCTTAATCGGCCCCGGGGATCCCAACCCTTGGGTCATGGCATTGTTTTTTTTTTTTTAAATTCTTTAGCAGGGGGCTGCATTGCCCCCCTCCTCAGGCCACTTATGGCCCCGGGGACCCCATCCCCCGGGGCCGGCCTTTGTTTTTTATTATTTAAAAAAAATGTATATTTAGAGAAACACCTAGGACATGCTGGACAAACCATATGTACCTATCACCATGACGATTTGCGTGATATTCATTAAAAGGCGACTATGCATAGAATGAATCCACATGGAATGTATTTACACCACTAGTGAAGCTCTGACGTGTCTGACGCCCTACCGTGCCTAATCCCGGCGCCCCCGCCGGTGGGTACTCTCCAAGTAGACACCCTTGTTGTTTATTTATACAAACATGGGTAGCTATTGACGGGCACATTTAATATACACGCACACCAAGCCATTCAAAGGGGACTCGACAAAAATTCGACCAAACTATGCAAGAAACCCCCCTCACGATTAATAAAACACACATCCACCGCCAGATGTGTAATACTTTTTATTTTACTCTCTGGAAAGGAGACAAACCTCACTTGAGAGTCACAGCATGCTCCTGGCTGAGCCCAATGCTGTGTTACACCCACCAGTGCCTGCCGAGTGCCTCACACCTCTGTGTTGTATTCCACCAGCTAGTGCGTATGCTATGACACTCTCTAGCCCATGTGCACTGTAACACCACCCCGTGAATATGTCATGCCACACTTGCCTTCGCACGGGTTATATTGCCCCATCTAACGTGCCTTCCTTGATGCCTATTTTATAATGCACAGCGCTATGCCATACATATTACAATCTGGGATCCATATCTTTGTCACAGTGCATATGCAACGTTACACTCCCCAGCACATATTTTATATTACAACTTTAGAGACTAGTTAGGTTACACAACACTGCCCTGTGCATATTACACTCCAAGGCGCATATCGCATAGCACGCGCTAGTGCCTGTGCTATCTCGTGCTCTCCAATGAATCTGTCATTGCGCACAATGTATTGCATATTATATTTCACGCCCCGGTTCATCTTATATCACACTTTTTGGTGCATAGTTTATACCATATACCATATCTAATTTTCATTTTCAATCGTGCTCTCAGGACTATGTTCTATATAACACTGCATCCACCTACCCTTATCACGGGCATTACATTTTGCGATGGGGGGTGGAGGGTCAGGGGGTGTTTCTGCCAAGTGAGCCCGGAGTCAAACGTCCTCTTCTTCCTGAATAAAAGTGAGATTATGCTGCATACTTGTTCATATTTTAAGTAGTTCGCACAGACACACATTTTAAAAACAATAAAGTTCCTAATACCCACCTTCTCTGAACAGTTAGCTTGCTGCCCCATCCACCTCCTCCCTATCCTCTGTTGTCTGAATCCATGGACTAGCCTCCTCCCTCCTGCCATGCATGGTTTGATGTGCTGCCACTGCCCTCCATTTGGCATGATGTACCAGTCCACTCCTCCTGCCCTCCATTGCCCAATTCTATGGCCCATCATTGACCTCCTGCTTAGCCTCTGTGGTTAGATTGCTGCCCCTATTCTCCTTCCCCCTGCCCTCCGATGTCTTTGTGCATGCCCCTGCTCCATCCTTTTGGCGCCACCATGTTCCATGGACCTGCCACTCCTATCTACTCTGAGTGTTCTGTTTAGCTGCCACTCCCCTCCCACCTGCCTAGCATTGTCAGATGACTGTAACCTGTCCCTGCCACCTCCACCCTGCCTGTCCACATGCCATGCCCCTATCCCCTTCCTCCTGTCGTCCATGGTCCATTTTACTGACACACCCTTCTGCCCTCCCTGGTCTGTTGTGCTGCAACTGCTCCTCCTGCCTGCCCCGCGCAGTCTGTTGTGAGGCCCCTTCCCCTGAACTCTCTTGTCTGTGCCCAGGTCATGACCCTCCCTTCTATCCTCCATGGTCCTTTGTGCATGCCCCTGCACCCTCCTTCTTGCCCATCATAGCCATTGTGCTGCCACTAACCCTCCCGCTTGCCATGCATGGTCTTCTGTGCTACCATGGCCCCTCCCACCTTCCCTGTGTGGTCAGCTAGCTGCCCCTGACCCCCTCCCACCTTCCCTCCATGGTCTGTGTGTATGCCATCATAGTCTCACTGTTGCTCTCCATGGTGTGTCTTGTTTCTAGTGCCCATCCTGCCTGGCCTCCATGGTCATCTTGCTGCTCCTGCCCCTTTGCCCCCAGCCCTCTGTTTCTATGTGCAGACCCCTATTCCCTCCCTCCTGGCTTGTCTGCTCCATTGTAATGCCCCTGATCCGTCCCTCCTGCCCTTCATAGTCTGTTATGCTGCAGCTTTCTCTCATTTCTGTCCATTATGGTCAGCTAGCTACCATTGCCTCTTTCCCCTCTGTTCTCTGTTGTCCATGTCCATGGTCCTGTCCCCTCCCTATTGCTTTCTATGGATTGTTGTGCTGCACTCCTGTCCCGCATGCCCTGTGTGGTGTATTGTGCTGCTGCAAACCCTGATGCCTGCCCTGTAGGGTCAGTTTGGTGCACCTCTCCATGTCCCTCCTGTCCTCTGTTATCCCAGTCCATGTCCCTAACCCAATTCCTCCTGCCTACCATGATCCAATGTACCATACTTGCGACCATTTTGAACATGGTAAGAGGGAGATTTTGAAAAAAAACTGGGGTATTGATTTTCCCCTTTGAGTTACATTGAAAAAGAGGAGATTGTAGGCAGGAGACACATCAAATAAAGCCCATTTGAGCTTAAAAACATTGGACGTTTCCTGGCTGAAACGGGTCTGTTGGCATGTATGGTTGTAATACCACTGCCTCTTCCTTCTGCCCACAATGGACTATTATATTGCCACAGCCTCTCTTGCCAGTCCTGTATTGTTGGTTTGTTGCCCCTGCCTCCATTTCCACTGCCCTCCATAGTATGTTGTGCTGCCAATGCCCTTCCTGCCTGCCCAGTGTGGTCAAATTGATGCATCTGCACTCTCCTACCTGCCTTCAATTTTCAGAGTCCGTGCCCCTGGCCTCTGCCTCTCAACAGTATCCCAATGAACAACTAGATTGCTAACATTCTATATTTATTACAAAAGTGTGGAACGCCTGACGTCTTCTTGATGTAATCAAAACTGTAATACCTAGAGTATTTCCTTTAGAAATAACATATATGAGAGGGTCTTATTTACATCAAAATTATGGTTAGTGCTCTAAAAAACTAAAATGAGGACATATTTTCTGAGTTTTCAAATAGCGACAAAGAACTTTTAAATTATTTGTAATCTTTATGTTTTTTTATCCAGTTGACCACTTGATTAAATGTTGCACCTAGGGGAGAGGATGTGGTGTTACTTCCAGAGCTGCAGACTTTGCAACTGTGGAACCAGGTTGGAGTTTCTGCTTCAGCTCAACATTCTGTGATTCTGGTCAAATCACTTAATCTCCCCATGGCTACAACCAAAATGAATTTGATCTTGTGTGATGTAACCAATGCTCATGTAAAGCACTCCAATACCTGACTAGTCTGCACTATATAAAACTGCAAATACACAAAAAATAAGTGTTTTATTTCTGCAGCACTAATCATAAGTTGTATGGCAAAATGAACCCCCTCATTTTGTTCCTTTGTAAATTAAATGTTTTAAGTGTTACCACTTTATTCCAATCAAGATGGCTTCAGGTGTGCCATACTTTTGTCATAAGTAAGACTGTTAGCGCTCCAGTTGTTCGTTAGAACACTCTGGGACATTCTGTCATTGGGCTATACTTGGGCTACATCTGGGTGATATTTGGGCTACATTTGGGCTCTTTTGTCTCTGGTGGCCATCTTGGGAGATTTATTTGTTATGAAGTTTCCTAATTTCCTCATTTACTATCAGGACCGGAGGCTCCGATTATGCTTCTCAATTTTCTTTACTGAAAATTCTCAGCAGCCAATCATGTAAAGTAAAACAAATAAATACACTACAATACCCATAAACACCAGTGGGTATCACGTGATAACCATAGAGAGGACCCCTATATAAGGCATACCAGAGAATACCATATCCTCTTTCTTTGCTGCTCCGCAGCCAGTTAAGTGCATTACTTCCTTATTTGCGTTATTTTGCGCTATCTTGCTCTGTGTTTGCATGCGCTTGCTCTTACAGTGCTAAGTGTTCCGCTTTGATTGACATTGCATACGCGCCACGCGCGCTCCTTCATTTTCAGGTATTGCCAATATTTTACACGCTTTGTGTGCCTTCTTCCTGATGCGCTCTTACCGCTGATGCTTGCCTTCTTTGGAGCGCGTTTCGCCTCCCGGACCGGGCGCTGGGTGCCCGAGTTCTATTTTTGTGGAGCGGGAGATGGAGGTGGGGACGCGCGTCGTCCTCTTTCTGGTACACTTCTCGGGCCATTCCGCGCATGCGCGGTGGCCATTTTGGATCCAATAACGGCGATTTTAGCCGTTTTTTCTCACACGCTTTTTGGATTCATTCAGAGCGCAGGGGCAGCGCTGTTATTGCCCTTTACCCACCGAGTGTTGCCAGACCTCCACTGACGCTAAGGCTTACAGTGTTGTGCCTTGGGCTGTATACTTGTGCATAGGCTTTGCCTAGAGTAGGTTATCAGGCAAGTCCTCCCTCCACATTCAATTTGTTACTGTACACAGTGTTTTCACACATTTTTGTACTGTTGTGGCTTGCTTGGGGTTCACCACTCCCCCTTATTTATTCACTGACTGCGCCTAGTTCTTTCAGGCCCTCTGCTTTTTGCGCAAGTCAGTGATTATTGGCTCCATAATTGTCCTCCGGTGGGTATATCTGTCGCTACTCCAGTGACAATGTCTGATTATTATTATGAAGAGGAATATTATGAGGACGACCCTTCGGGGTCATTGGAGCATGAGCTCGTAGAGGCTCTTGATGCGGGAGTCCAGCACTCTGTCAATAAGGCTATGGTCAGGGCAGTTGAGCCTTTAAAACGCCATTTGTGTAATTATGCCCCAAAACAAGGATGGCTTCCTGGTTCTTCGTCCCGTTCTGCAAGCAAAACTTCAAAGAATCCACATTCTTTAGACTTTGCCAAATTGGCTAAAAACCTTTCCACTGACCATTCCTATGGTTGTTCTTCAAAGGACGCTTCTTCTAGTTCGCCCCTCAGAGATGATGGCAATTCCTCCTCTGATATTCCCTCTGAGCCGGAGGCTTCTCCTCCTCCAGCTAAAAAGAAACGCAAAGAGCATTTTGTGGATGCTCACTCCCATCCGCAGTTACTTACCTTTGAGCCCACTGCTATTGTCCATCCGAACTCCTCGTCTTGGCTTCCCTCTACGGAGGTTGCTGAGTATGTGCAGTCCCATCTGCGTCAAGCTTTTCCACAGGATGTCCGTGCACGCTTGCGTTCCGAATGCCCAACACCTGATTTAGCGGACAAGGTCGCGGACACTCCGGAAGTGGACCCCTCTATGCTCACCTATTTGAAGAAGTATACCAAGGATCCCATAAAGGGAATCGATCGGGCTTGGCGTTCCTGTCAAGACAAACTACTCGATTTAACTGGTCCCCTTACTAAAATTTTAGATTTAGGTTTTAAATCTAAGGCATCTGGGCAAATTATTGATCCTGACGACCTGATCGGCTGGGCTCAACGAGCCATTTGTCAGTTGGGCAATGCTAATTGTGCTATGTCCTGGGAGCGTCGCCGCTCTATTCTATTGAAACTTGACCCAAAGTTGGCGGAATTGTCTACATCTGAGGCTGGTCCTTTAGCTCAAGGTCTCCTTTTTGGACAATCTTTTTTGAAAGAACTAACAAAGTTTGTCGCTACATTTAGTGGCCTTGATAAGGCACAGGGTTCACTAAAGCGGGCTTTTCGCCAGGTTTTTGGCCGGGCAGGACGACATCGGGGGCGGTCGTTCGGCCGCGGTTATCAACAAGGCGCCCAGTGGGGGTATAATAACGCCCGTGGCAAACTTCAAGAATCCACCAATTTCTATCCCACGCGTGGTTCCCGCAATAATAACAGGAAAGGTCGCTATGGAGGCAACCAAGGAGGTCAACGTGACACCCCCACCTCAGGTGAGCTTAATTCCTTTTTCCGATGTTCAATTGGGGGGCAGGATTCAATTTTTTCTCCACAATTGGCAAAAAATCTCGCAGGATGCATGGATCTTGGAATCAGTGCAGGGTTACAAGATAGAGTTCTTTCATCCCCCCTCTCAGTCCCTCCCTCCTCGCCCGCTGATTTTTTCCCTTCAAGATCAAGATTTCATTTCCAGCGAAATCGAGTCTCTTCTTCACAAAGGGGCCATAGAGCGGACGGCACGCCATCCTCACGGGTTTGTCACCACCGTCTTCCTCGTTCAGAAGAAGGGGGGTGGATCCAGGCTGGTTTTAAATCTCAAGGATTTCAATGGAGGGGTTGTATATCGTCACTTCAAGATGGAGGGAATCCATCTTCTCCGCGATCTTCTTCAAGAAGGGGACTGGATGGTCCGCTTGGATCTAAAAGATGCCTATCTGTCAGTGCCCATTTACAGTCCTCATCATCGATTTCTCCAATTCCATTGGCAGAGAACTTGGTACGAGTACAAGGTCCTTCCTTTCGGCCTCTCGTCAGCACCCTGGTGTTTCACGAAACTTCTGAGGCCTGTAGTCGAGTTTCTTCGAGCCCGGGGGGTTCGCCTCATCATTTATTTGGACGATATTCTCATCCTGGGGCGGACTCCTCCCCTAGTCATGGAACATCTTGCTTGGACGATAGATCTATTGCAGAATCTGGGCTTCTTGGTCAATCCTCAGAAATCGGTGTTGATTCCGTCTCAGTCTGTCGAGTTCCTGGGCTTTCTTGTAGACTCCCTTACTTGTCAACTCCTCTTGCCCAATCAGAAGATCAGATCAATCAAGAGAGAATTGAGGTTGATTTTGCACAAGCAGATTGTGTCCTTGAGATCGATAGCCCGGATCGTCGGCTTGTTAGCTTCCTCTATCCAAGCAATCTTCCCGGGTCCCCTTCATTACCGAGCGCTTCAACGACTCAAGATCCGTCATCTCCAGAAAGGCCTCAAGTATTCCGATCAGATTCCTCTCACAGAGGAGGTGAGGTAGGAGATGGTTTGGTGGCTAGAGCACATGGAGTCTTGGAACGGTCGAGCCCTATTCGGCACAACTCCGGAAGTGGTGATCGAATCCGATGCCAGTCGGTGGGGTTGGGGAGCCCGTTGCGGCCCGGTGTCCATGGGCGGTCGGTGGTCTCCAGAAGAATTAAGTCTCCACATCAATTGTCTGGAACTCCTGGCGGGTTCCTTTGCAATTCGCTGCCTTTCCCCTCGCCAGACGAATTGTTGCATTCTTCTCCGCATGGACAATGTGTCAGCGGTTCTTTATGTGAACAAGTTGGGCGGGACTCGGTCCCGCCTTCTGGCGGAGATTGCCAAGGATTTTTGGCACTTTTGCCTTCAACACAAACTGTTTGTGGTGGCGGAGTATCTTCCCGGGTGCAGCAACCAAGTTGCCGATTGGAATTCCCGACATCTGAGGGATTTCAGCGATTGGAGGCTTCATCCTCGAGTCTTCCGGTTGTTGATACGCACATGGGGTCCTTGTCAGATCGATCTTTTTGCCTCCCGACTCAACACGCAACTTCCAGCATTCTTCAGTTGGCGTCCCGACCCGGAAGCTCTGGCGACGAATGCTTTTCTTCAGGTGTGGCCTCAGTCTCTATGTTATGCGTTTCCTCCGTTTGTCATGATTCCCAGGGTTCTGGCCCGAACCAAGTGTTATCAGTAGGAGTTGATTCTAGTCACTCCCCTTTGGCGGGCTCAGCCGTGGTTCCCGGTACTTCTGGAAATGTTGTGTGCGGTTCCCCTTCTTCTTCCCCTTCGGTGGAATCTGTTGTTGGACCCCCTTCAGTCCCCTCACCCTCTGGTAACATCCGGCCAACTCTTGCTGGTCGCATGGCGAATTTCGGGGATCGCTGGAAAGTCCCAGGCCTTTCGCGAGACGCTGCCCGATTTATCAATGAAGCTTGGTCACCCAACACACACAAGCGTTATGCCTCAGCCTGGAAACGATGGTGTGATTGGCGCTCTCAACGGGAGATGGATCCCGCTGTCGCGGATGTCTCCCTCGTGGTGAATTTTCTTGCATCCCTTGCTGCTTCCGGCCTCGCCTATCGCACGGTCAATAATTTCCAGTCAGCCATTTCTGCAGGCCATATACCAATTGTTGGCAAACCGATTGGTGAACACCCTTTGTTGGGTAAATTACTCAAGGGTATTCGATTGGTGAAACCTCCTTCCTCTAAATATTCGGAGCTTTGGGATGTTTCCACTGTCTTACGTTTTTTGGACGCCTGGCCAGATAATCAGTTTCTCTCGTAAACAACTTTCCGCTAAGTTAACAATGTTACTTTGTCTAGTGTCCTGTAAGCGAGTGTCTGATATCCGCGCTCTTGACCTCGCGGGTCGTAGTTTTTCTCCGGAGGGTGTCACTTTCTCCATCACCAGACGCACTAAATGTAACACCTCCTCTGTCACTTATCCCAGTTTTCCTGCTAATCCTAAACTTTGTGTGGTACAATGTATCCAGGATTATGAAGTAAGTACTGCAGGTTTTCGTCCTGATGTGGGGGGTCAATTGTTGATAGCTTTACAAAAACCTTTTCACCCAGTGACCCCCGCTACCCTAGCAAGATGGGTGCGTTGGCTCATGGGTGAAGCTGGTATTGATGTTTCCAAATTTGGGGCTCATTCGGCTCGTGGTGCTATGGCATCTAAAGCTTTTTCTGTAGGTGTCAGTTTGTTAGACATTATGAAGGCAGCAGATTGGTCATCTGATTCTACATTTAAGACCTTTTATTATAAACCAATTGTAAATATTGCTTCTGTTGTGGTGGATCAGCTTTGAACAAGCATAATCGGAGCCTCCGGTCCTGACATAGAATTCAAAATTTGCGAACATACGTGACAAGAATTTTCAATTCTATTAAGGACACGGAGGCGAGGATTATCCCACCCTTGACTCTGTACTGTATTATATTACATTTCTGCCTTTTTTGCTGTATATATTGCATTTTATGCTCCTATTGTTCTTGATACCCTTCCCTTTGTTAAATGTCCCTCTTACTGGGAGTGTGGTATTACGGCTTATTTTTTCCTTTCAGGTTCTGATCTCAAATGAGTTGCTTTTCGTCCTCGCTATTGGATTTGTTTTGCGCCTCTTCAGAGGAAGCTGTCCCATTGAATCTGCCTTCAAGTCTTGTTCCTGCCCGTTGGCTGCTGGATTTCTTTCCATATTTGGTTCTGCCTTTTCAACTGTTTCCGCACTTCTACATGTGTTTGATTTTTCTTGGACTTAACTGTTTATTTTTTTTTTCCTACAAAGAAAGAGGATATGGTATTCTCTGGTATGCCTTCTATAGGGGTCCTCTCTATCGTTATCACGTGATACCCACTGGTGTTTATGGGTATTGTAGTGTATTTATTTGTTTTACTTTACATGATTGGCTGCTGAGAATTTTCAGTAAAGAAAATTGAGAAGCATAATCCTCGCCTCCGTGTCCTTAATAGAATTGAAAATTCTTGTCACGTATGTTCGCAAATTTTGAATTTCCTCATTTACTGCAGTCTCCTCAGTAGGAAATACTTTCAGTTTTTTACTTTGGTTCCATCAAGAAGGCATTCAGATGTGTCACACATTTGCCATAAATTCTGAATGTTAGCACTCTAGTTGCTTATTAGATCACTGTAGTAAAGCTACTGCTCACCAGGGAAGTCTGCTGCTGGTATTGAAAGTGCATGTTTCAGTCTGCATGTCAGAATTTTTTAATGAATTAGAAGAGGATTTGAGAAGTCAAAATGTGCCCTAATTTTTATTTCTGCAGCACTGATCATACTTTCTATGGCAAAATGAACCCCCTCATTTTGTTCCTTTTTAAATGAAATGCGTTAAGAGTTACCACTTTATTCCAACCAAGATGGCTTCAGGTGTGCCATACGTTTGTCATAAGTAGGACTGTTAGCGCTCTAGTTGTTCTTTAGAACACTCTGGGAAGCTGCAGTAGAACTCAAAGGAATCAACTAACAGTCTCTGCCCTTGTTGGATGTACATGTTTTACTGAGAATGTCAGACTTCATTCTCACATGACTGAGAAAGATAATGTGAATTTACAGAAAATATGCTCTCAGTTTAGCTTATAGATCCCCTTCCAAACCTCTGTGGGAAAAGCATGAGAAAATAGTTTTCTCTCAAACATGATATCACAGCAGAAGGCTTTTTCACATGGTAAAATCACCTTAGAACACACCACAATTCCTAAAATGAGTATGGTACCATCAACAAATGATTTATAATGTAACTAAAGTCTTAAAACCTTCTATTAACTGCAATGCTTTTTAATGTGGTGCTATCATGTATATTTGTCCCAAGATGGCTGCCAACACTTCTTGGATGAAGTGCTGACAGCCAATCAGATCTCACGATGAGATGTGTGGTTAGGCTCCGCCCAGATATATATGTGATTTTACTTTTGATTTTCTCAGGAACTACTGAATGGATTTACACCATTTAAGGAAAAGGCACGAGTCTGAACTGAGGACTACCTCTTTGCCAAATTTGGTGTAATTCCGTTCAGCACTTCGGGCTGTACCTTCGACTAAAGGTCCTATGGGAAAATGCATGGGGAAAACGTGTTTTGGGATCCCCCTTTTTTCTCAGCCCCCGCTTGACGAATCACCCCGAGACTTTCAGGGTAGGAGCTGAGCGGAGCGCCCCATTAGTTTTGAAAATTTCACGAAGATAAATCAACCGGCGCCAAAGTTATTCAAAATAGAATTTTGAGATTTCCTATGGGAACTCGGTCCTAACTATAACTATCTACTGGCGACCGCCAGTAGATAATATATATATATATACACATATATATACATCAAATCCAACACTGGTTTACCCATAGAAAAACAGCATGCTGTAGACCGAAAGTCGCTGCAAATGGTGATTTATAAAAAAAAAGCTCTGACACACTCTACGCGTTTCGGGGAAGGACCCCTTGATCACGAGTGGCTATGTCAGTGTTAAGTTCAGTTTAAATAAACATCTCATGTGATCAATAAACTTAGTAACTTCCGAGACTTCCGAGTTTCAGTCCCTCAGGATGTCGTACATTATTCAGTCTGCTCAATCCAGCAATACATTGTAGCATTTCAAATTTATGTGCTTACAAACTGTCTGCAGTGCGGAAAGGAAAAAAACCAAATTAGATTTGAATTTAATCAATGTTCAAAATTCAAAAACTTTATTGTCCTTGAGCATTGCCTAGTCAAGAGCACCGCAATTATTTAAATATGTGGTCCGCTAATACTAGTGGCACGCTAAAATGTGAATACCTTTTCTAACGGAATATCCTGCCGTTTTCTATAAACTTAAAAAGATAGTTGAGTTTAATTCATGAGACGTCATACCGCCCCAGTGGGCTAACATTCGTATGTGTGGAAAAATTTCAGAGACAAATTGTGTTAAGCTCGTGCTTACAGTATCAGACTAAAAAACATTGGGATATTGTATTCTAACAAAATACTATTGTTACCGAGGGTTATAGCCCCAGTGGGCATAATTCTACAAGAGAGCATAATAGTTTTCTCCACCAATAACCAACAAATCAAAGAGGTTATAAAATATTAATCACTGTGAGTCTCAAAAATGGCAGTTCTCAACTAAATAGGTTGAGAAAAAATGAATGAAAAGGCAGATATAATAGCTCAATTGTCTTCTTCTTCCGCATTGCAGCTTACATATTATCTAAAAGAGAACAGAAAATAATGCATAAATAAAAACTCAAATTCATATCACATATTAAAAGAAGAATAAATACATATACACAGACAATCAAAACATTTACCTATAGCAGCGAGGCAGCAGATTCATTGATTACTAGTCTATCTGACTGTAAATTTCAAAATATCCCCATCAATGGAATCCTATTTTCTTTCAGACATGTTCTGCAGAGTGAGAACACGTACCTATGAACGAGCACGACCCCAAGTGAAATGAAAGTTCTTCATCACAATTGTGGCCAACAGGGGCCATCGTTTGATATTGAATAATAAGCCTTGATTCAAGGCGTCTCAGATCTTGTAATCGATTGCCTCCTCTCATATTAACACCTATCGTGTCTAAGACACAGAAGCTCAACAGATTTTCGTTCTGGTTGTGATATTACCTGAAGTGTCTTGCAACTGGGTACTGTTTATCTCCATTCTTTATAACCCGTAGATGTTCTAAGACACGTTTGTTTGCTTTGTGCAGTGTGCTTCCAATATATGTCTTATCGCAAGGGCATTTAAGAGCATAAACAGCGTACTCAGTATTACATGAGATGTTTCTTAATAATAAAGTGTTTGCATGTTGGTGACAGTTTATATTCTTTGCGATTCTTACTGTTTTTGCACGCTTTGCATTTTTGACATGTAAAGAACCCCCTGATCTCTGTTTGTTTCATGAAGGGTATTTCGAGGGTTTTACACAAGGTATCTTTAAGAGATTTAGCCTACCTGAATGTTAACTGTGGATATGATTCCACTTGGTTCGCAATGTCTTTGTCTGTACTTAATACCTGCCAGAATTTTCCAAGGCCCTTTCTCATTTTGTATGTTTGTCTGTAATAGGTGGTGATAAATCTTCTGCATCTTCTAACTCAAAACCAGCCTCTGTACTACAGTTTCTTTTGGCGTGTAAAAATTCTCCTAGAGGGATACTCTGAATCAAGGTGCTTGGGTGACAGCTGCAGTCGTGTAGCAGGCTGTTTCCCGCTGTTTCTTTACGAAATAGACTGCTTTCTAGTCTACCTCCCGCTACGGTGAGTTTTACGTCAAGAAAGTCAATTGTTTTTTTGGGAAACTGACTTGTGAATCTTAGATTGAAGTTATTGATGTTCAAAATATCAATGAAGTTATTAGCTTCCTCCTCGTGACCATTCCAAACTATAAAGATGTCGTCAATGTACCTGGCCCATGTTACCACTTTATCATTGATAACATCTAACTTTTTGACCACCAATTCCTCCCAATACCCTAGATAGAGACCCGCAAAGTAAGGAGCAAAGTAGGTCCCCATCGATGTTCCGAGGGTTTGCCTGAAGATCTTGGTGTCAAAAATAAAATAATTTTGATTCAGGCAGCAGGACATCATAGAGATCAGAATTTCTGTATGAAGCAGAAAGGATACTGATCTCACCCTAAGGAAGTGACGAGAAGCCTGTAAGCCCAAGTCATGGGGAATACAAGTTTAAAGACTTGTCACATCCATGCAACACTCAGTCATCTCTAATCGTCTTAAGAAATCCCCAGTATACTTTATTTACGAGGGTAATGTCTGCGCAAGGGGTTGGAGAAAGAAATACACATATTTGATGTGTTTTCCAGACAACTCCCCCTGGAAGATGCAATTGGGCTACCAGCGGTTTTTTGTCTATCTTTGTGGATTTTTGGAAGTAGATATAGGGCTGAAAAATTAGGATAACGACATGCCAGAAAGTTGACATCTTCAATTTCCAACAAACCCCTGTCTTTCCAATCACTTAACTGAGTTTGGTATGTGGTCACAGATTTTTCATAATCTTTTTTGTTACTCAATTTATATTTGTCTCGATACTCAATTTATATTTGTCTCGATCAGAAAGTTGATGCATTCCCTCACTGATATACATCTCCCGAGACATCACGATAACATTTCCCCCTTTGTCAGCTTTCTTTATGACTATGGAACGGTCATTTTTAAGACTTTCAATAGCAGCCATTTGTGTGAATGAAATATGTCTTCCACCATACCACTTCGCTTTAGATAGATTAAGGAATTCCTGCATCACCCCTTTCTCAAAGACATCAATTTTTAATCTGAGGAAGGAATATAGATTTAGGTTTGAACCCACTCTGTGCACTCATGTCAATGCAAACATCATCGTCAATTAAATTCAAAACAGAATGATCTGTTAGATTTTCATCATTAGCAAGTTCATTCAAAGTGTGTAACAGGTCCACATCACCAATACTTATACTACTAGGGTTCTCCCTAGGCATCACTGCCTTTTCTTTCAGCTTAGTAGCATACCACTTCTTAATTCTAAGCTTACGGGTAAAATGAAATAAGTCAATCCGACTCTGTGTGTAATTAAAATCATTAGATGGACAAAAAGATAAACCCAGTGAAAGAATCTCTACCTCTTGGTCATTCAGTTCACGCTTGGAGAGGTTGATGACAGTTTACTTCTTCATTATTTCTTCAGTTGTTGGCCCCTTGTTCGCCTTCCCACAGGGGTTCATAGGTTGCCTAATGTCGTTGTATATCCTCTTGTGGTGCCTCTGCCTCCTCTTCCACGCCCTCGATTTCCTCCTTGTTTGTTGGCTGTCATTCTGCCCTTTGCCATCAATGTAAACTCTGTTAAAATACGTTCTTTTGCTCCATCTTGTTGTGACACGCTTGACATGTCGCTTTCACTAATTACACTCTCATCACGGAGGTTTTCATTTGCAGAGCACTCGCCTGTCTCATTCATCAATCTGACTGTGTTCTTGGCATTAAGTGTTCCTTTTGTAACGGAGGTGGTGCCAAGCAGTTGGTCATATTTCTTTGAAAAGGTCAGAATTTGTCCTTTCTGATAGTCTATTAAATCCCGGTGGACTTTTCGTTGCTTCTTAAGGGCTGATTCCGATTTTGGTCGGAAGGGCTCCGACCGACCGTCGGAGCCCTTCTGACCGAATCGGATCGTGTCGGCCGGATTCCTTTCCGACCGAGCCATTCTGATGGGCTCGGTCGGAAAGGAATCCGACACGGATTTCCGGATTGCGGACGGCAGGCTCGGAGAGCCAGTCCGCCATCCGGAAATCCCTCACTACTCCCCCGGCCGCCTCTTTGCGACCGAGGGAGTACGATGGCAGTTTTTCACTGCCTTTTCGTGCCGGTTTTTCCGGCACGAAAAGGCAGTCGGAAACTGTCTTTGGAGGCCCCCAGTAGGGCCCCCATGGGTGCAAGGCTGCCGTATGGCGGTCTGGGGCACCTATGGTACCCCTCTGTGGGTCCCTGCACCAGGTGGCAGGCACCTTGGGGTGCCGCCCACAGGGTGCAGGGATGAACTGCACCCCTGCTTTCCACGATGCAGGCATGCATTCCGCTTGGAATCCATGCTTGCATTGTGTTGTATACGAGTGCGACCGAACCCTGTTAGTGACTAAACATAGTAAACAGACTTACAAGTTTTAGTCACTCAGGATGTCGTACATCATTCAGTCTGCTCAATCCAGCAATACATTGTAGCATTTCAAATTTATGTGCTTACAAACTGTATGCAGTGCGGAAAGGAAAAAAAAATAATTAAATTTGAATTTAATCAATGTTCAAAATTCAAAAACGTTATTGTCCTTGAGCATTGCCTAGTCAAGATCACCACAATTATTTAAACATGTGGTCCGCTAATGCTAGTGGCATGCTAAAATGTGAATACCTTTTCTAACGTAATACCCTGCCATTTTCTATAAACTCAAAAAGATAGTTGAGTTTAATTCATGAGACGTCATACCGCCTCAGTGGGCTAACATCCGTATGTGTGGAAAAATGTCAAAGACAAATTGTGTTAAGCTCGTGCTTACAGTATCAGACTAAAAAACATTGGGATATTGTATTCTAGCGAAATACTATTGTTACCTAATATCTCCAAAAAGGTGGGCAGTCAAAATATCGAAAATTAAATATCGACCCACACTAATATCGAGTTGATAATATCGAAGGGACAGAATATCGACCCTAAGTTAGTAATATCGATTTTTTTATATTGATGTAAGTAATATCGAAGTTAGTAATATCGATATCAAATATATCGATGTTACTAATATTGATTTTACTAATGTCGATATTTATATTATTGTATGTATTTTATTATATATTTAATATGTATGTATTATATGTTTTTTGTTAAGTGTTCTACTGGTTTTAAAATATATGTATACAATTTTTATATGTTAATAATGTTTTTTTAAGTCAATTTTGTGTTTTAGTACTGTAGCGGGTTGTGGGTTTATAGGGGAATAGGGTGGGAAGTAATTTAATTGTAATTAAGTAATAAGTGATTTTCATTTATTGGTATTGATAATTATATTATTGTTAATTAATTATTAATTGGTAATTAATTTTTATGAATTGATTAATTGATAATTATGTTAACTGTATTATTTTATTATTGGAGAGTGTTGTGTGTTTATAGGGGAATAGTGTTGGAAGTAATTGAAATCTAATTAAGTAATTATTACATTAATTGTTGTGTATTGATAATTAATTTATAGGACATTAATTATTAATTGGTAATTATTTCAAATTATAATTTTTTGGTTATGAAAATCAATTTATTGTTGATTAATCATTAATTGGTAATTGTGATCCAAGTTGACAAACAGTAGTCAGGTCCCATGATGCCACCGCTGCTTAGGCTAGTGCCATCCACGGTGCCCAGCTCCATCGTAGGGGTGGTATTATCAGGACACGATGAGGATATGCCTTTAGTGGAGGAGTTCCTGTCCCTGCCTTTGGCGGGAACTGGAACAGAACTGACACGGAAACTCGAACATTGGCAGCATGAATGCGCCCCTGTGAGCCCCTTTCTCCTTTTTTAATTGGATATTTGCATTCAACATTGAACTCGTTGCTGAGCAGTATGCTCTTGGTGACAAAGGTATTTTAAAGGAGCAGGGTAACAGATTTGGCTGGCGACTAGGCTTGTATTGATTTTATTCAAATGGGCAGAAATGCGTGACATTTGTTTATTAAAGGACATTATTGTAATGCCTTAATTTGCAGTTCAAGGACTTGCTTAGTAATCCAGTCCGGGTTTTACACGAGATATGGCCTAGGCATGATGGGACTTCCTGCAATAAATTGAACTGTATGCATAACTCTGACCAGCACAGTGAGTGAACTAATCTAAAAGCGATTTTATTTGCAGGATTTACACTGTTGTGATTCTTGGTTGAAACAATGTAGTTGTGCAAATATGTTGGTAACTGTGATTATCCCACGTGCTTGTTTTAACCCAATCACTGCGATCAATAGTGCATCTTCTATTTTCAATGTTATGGAAACTTTAAAATGAGGACCAATATGGCGCATTATAGGTCGAGAAAGGCACTACTTTGTGTGCACCACCAGCGATCTGGCAGTACGCCAGTATAACCACAATTTGTTTGGGATGTTGAGGCAGGCGTACCCCCATGTAGTGGTGTGGCGACGGAGACGAGGAGAAGGCACTTGTGTGAGGGGAAGGTCCATACGCTGGGAGTCTAAGCTCCCTTGGCGGGTACTAGAATTCCTCCACTAATGGCATATCCTCATCCTGGTAATACCACCCCTACGATGGAGCTGGGCACCGTGGATGGCACTAGGCTAAGCAGCGGTGGCATCATGGGACCTGACTCCTATTTGTCAACTTCGATCACACATTACACGGAACCTCGAACATTGGCAGCATGAAAGCGCCCCTGTGAACCCCTTTCTCCTTTTTTAATTGGATATTTGCATTCAACATTGAACTCGTTGCTGAGCAGTATGCTCTTGGTGACAAAGGTATTTTAAAGGAGCAGGGTAAAAGATTTGGCTGGCAACTATGCTTGCATTGATTTTATTCAAATGGGCAGAAATGCGTGACATTTGTTTTTTAAAGGACATTATTGTGATGCCTTAATTTGCAGTTCAAGGACTCCGGTCCGGGTTTTACACGAGATATGGCAAGGCATGATGGGACTTTGTGCAATGAGTTGAATTGTATGCATAACTCTGATCAGCACAGCGAGTGAACTAATCTAAAAGCGATTTTATTTGCAGGATTTACACTGTTGTGACTCTTGGTTGAAACAATGTAGTTGTGCAAAAATGTTGGTAACTGTGATTATCCCACGTGCTTGTATTTACCCAATCACTGCAATCAATAGTGCATCTTCTACTTTCAATGTTATGGAAACTTTAAAATGAGCACCAATATGGCACATTTTAGGTCGAGAAAGGCAGCGTGACTGCCGAAACGCGTCCATCCAGTGCCTGTTTTGTTACTTGTGTCTGATGTGACTGACATAATAAACAGGAGAAACCCCATGATGACGAGTGCCGGCTCCTTTATCATAGAAGGTTTCGGAGATATTTTTCTACATTATTAGCGCTGGCGGTAGCTCTACTTTGTGTGCACCACCAGCGATCTGGCAGCACGCCAGTATAACCGCAATTTGCTCGGGTTATATATATATATATACATATATATATATATATTCAGTGAAAAAAACATAGGTTTCACACACGTTATAGTTAGGAATTAGCATTTAAAAAACCTTAGAAATTCAGTGAAAAAACCATAGGTTTCACACATGTTATAGTTAGCTGGACATTTTACTCGTAAAAAAACAATGAAATTCCCCCGTTATAGTTAGTTCAGCTAACTATAACTCGCGCGCCCGCAATGAACTGCTGATGACGTCACATATTACATCACTCATGACATGGTCAGTGACATCACTCATGACATCACTGATGACATCTCAAATGACATCACTGATGACCTCACTGATGACATCATCCTTGTGATAGAGTGGCAGACCTCCTCTTCCCCTAATAAAACCTTTGATACACACATTCAAAAATAGAGACTAAAATTTACAAAACAATGGACATACCAATAACAGTTACAACAACCTCTTCAGTAATTCTAAGATCCACATACACATCCACTCATTCACCAACAGTCCAATACAGTCACTCATACATGTACTCACTTATCATATGTACTCATACACCTATACATCCTGTTACACAATGCCACTCATCCATAGAGTTACTCACACACATAGTCACTCATGCTAACAAAGAATCAAACATACATTTACTTGCATATACAGTTATACACACACCACCACACTTACTTCTACGGAAACTTACACATACTTAGTCTTTTAAACAATCACTTATAGAAACACATACTTATTCATACAAGAACTCTTTCAATCTCTCACTCTCACATATACTCACATATATACACCAATAGTCACATATACTAGTTTAAAACATATGTAGTTACTCATAAAGACACTATTGAGACAGTCATTCACTCAATAACACATCCATGCACACACTCATCCACCCATACAGTCCTGCACACATGCTGTGTTCAACACATACAAACAGTGAGTCACTCATTCATACACCTATGCACTACGTAATACCCCCCACCGAACCATGCAGACACTCAGACTGATACTCAAAAAACTAACTAATAACCTATATAGACACCCATGTAGCTACTCACCAACCCATGCAGCCACTTATACACAAAGTGAGAGACTGATACAGATATATACATATTTAAACATTACTCACTAAAACATGTATTCACTATGATACACTTAATCAGTCAGTTAAACAATCAATTTTTCAAAAACAAATCATCCATTTAGACACTTATATACCCATTTATTCTTCCATCGACCTTGAGATATACATATATAAAACATATTTAATTTTCAGAAAAACACACATTCACTGGATGATGTCATCAGTGATGTCATTTGAGATGTCATCAGTGATGTCATGAGTGATGTCACTGACCATGTCATGAGTGATGTAATATGTGACGTCATCAGCAGTTCATTGCGGGCGCGCGAGTTATAGTTAGCTGAACTAACTATAACGGGGGAATTTCATTGGTTTTTTACGAGTAAAATGTCCAGCTAACTATAACATGTGTGAAACCTATGGTTTTTTCACTGAATTTCTAAGGTTTTTTAAATGCTAATTCCTAACTATAACGTGTGTGAAACCTATGGTTTTTTCACTGAATTTCTAAGGTTTTTTAAATGCTAATTCCTAACTATAACGTGTGTGAAACCCATGGTTTTTTCAGTGAATTTGCAAGGTTTTTTAAATGCTAATTCCTAACTATAACGTGTGTGAAACCCATGGTTTTTTCAGTGAATTTGCAAGGTTTTTTAAATGCAAATTTTTTTTTTTCTTCTATTTTTTCTAACATATTTTTATTTTAATTTTCTTACCTTTTATAAAGACTATGATTAAATTTTTAAAATTCTTTAATATGTTTTTTTTAATATATTTTTTAAAATAAACATGTAAAATTTATTTGCAGTACTTTTTTTCTATTTTTTTTAAATTTTTTTAGTACGCGTACCGTAAGCTCACGGTAAGCGTACGGTTTACGCAACGTCCGTAATTTTCCTACGCTGCTTGCGTATAGTTACGCAATTTGCGTAGCCGCGCGTACTCCGCGTGGGACGCGTACGCGTGTACGCTACACGCGCACGTTACGCGGAAGTGCCGGGAGTGACTGTTATGCGCATGCGCGCAAGCGCGTGTCTTTTTTACGCGCATGCGCACTTTTTGCCGTAAGCGTACCGTAAGCGTACCGTAAGCGTACGGTAGGTCATGTGATCATGAAACACAACTTTTGATTGGTTGAAACTACTTTCAGTTCTAGAACTCTCCTACACCACACCCATTCCCCTCATTTCTGCTTGTGATCCCTTGGGAGAAGGAGCTGGTTTGTCTTTGGGATACGATGGCAGAACAGCAGAGCTCTTCTGAGAGTGAGGCTAGCACTAGCAGCACTGTCTTGAGGCAGAGATCGAGGAAACAAAAGCCCTCTTATGTATGGGATTATTTTACTTTTCCTGAAGGCCAGCAAAAGGTAAATGCACCCTTAGTGACTTGTAAGCTGTGTAAGCGTGTACTTTCTAGAGGTAATCCTAACAGGAAGTATTCCTTTGGGAATCACACCATGAAGAGACACCTCCAGGATGTACACAGAAGGACACATGGTCATCTTTTTGGAGGTAACTCTTCAGAAAGACAAGCCAGTACATCCACAGCAGCTCAGCCTGAACCATCATCTGCAGGGCTGACTCCTTCTTCTGCAGGTCAGGTGAGCCCTTCATCTGTGGGGGGAGAATCTCCTTTTGCTGGCCCTCTGGAAATCAACCCTCGATTTCGGAAGGTTGATATTCGATGCACATTTTGTCAAGATCTAATTTGCTATAGGGAGACCAGTGTTTCCCTAGTGAACAACAAAATAGATCAACACATTTGTCGCTTTGAATAATTTTCCCATGCTTCCTTTCCTCTGTCCCTGCATGAACACAACGGTTCTTTTAAGAGCCAACCTTATCTTTCATCTTTTTTTTACATATGTTTTTAAAAACTTTTTTTTATTTTTTTTTACCGTACGCGTACGGTGCGCGTACTTTTTTTTTTTTAAAAAAAAAAACACTAAAAATCAATAAACACATTACAAGGTCCTTGAGAGACTACAATTATTATTATTGACTTACCATACTCACTGAAAAAATATTTATTCATTTCTTTTTTTAAAAAATAGTTTTAAAAATGTTTGTAGTTTTCGAAAATTTTCTATATCTATCTGGAAAAAAAGAAAAAAGTATTAATATTTTTAAAACATTTTATAATACAGTACACATATTTACATTTTTTTCCATAAAATATTTTTGCCTTATTTTTGCTGTTTTCAGAATATATTGCATTTCACTATAAATTGTGAAAGCAATTGCATTCATCATTTTACAGCGGGCAAAAAAAAATAACAATCACAAAGATTGTATTAAAAAAGCCCTGATTCTTTTTTTACTTAAACTTAACATTATAGAAATGCAAAATATTCTAAAAAAATATCATCTAATACCAATACTTATTTCTTTAAAATACCGTCTGATATGTTTGTTTCAGAAGTATAATCACAATATTATATCTCAAATAACTCCAAAATACATCTGATTTCATTTCCTTTAGACCAAATAGTAATTTTAAAATTCTTTTTTGATTAAATTTCCAATGGTAATCCAATAAAATTCGAAAGTTTTATTTGTACAGATCTCACCGATTCTCTGTAACAATTCCTTTATTGTATTTAAATATATTACTACATTTCTTTTCACAATAGTCACAAAACGAAATTTCTATGCCAATTTGAATGCACACTAACTGCTCTTTTTTTTGGGCAAGTGAAAATCACTTTTACAAACTGTCACATTATGAAACCACTTTTCAGATTTTTTAAAAAGCCCATGTCCAGACTGCTACACTACAGCAAGGGCAACCAGCCTTAGTGATGCTGAATGTATTTGCATTACAGACTGAAACCTGAAAACCCCACTCGCTTGTAAATACTGTGCATGACTATACATGGCAAGCACATGGGTGTGTGCTAAGACTCTGCTTCTTCCCCCAAAAATTCGCTCCCCCTTTCCATCTAATGCAACTGTGAAATCACCAGAGCAAGACGCAATAAATCTCTGCCTATAATTCCTCTCTGCACACAGAGTCATGTTTTCACATTAGTCCCAAAACGAAATTTCTTTGCCAATTTGAAAGCACACTTACTGCTCTTTTTTTTTTCGGCGCAAGTGAAAATCACTTTTACAGACTGACACATTATGAAACCACTTTTTTTGATTTATTTAAATGCACATGTCCAAACTGTTTTTTCAGACCACCACCATGTGTATTCTCGGTGACTGCCTACACTCCAGCAAGGGCAACCAGCCTTAGTGATGCTGAATGTATTTGCATTACAGACTGAAACCTGAAAACCCCACTCGCTTGTAAATACTGTGCATGACTATACATGGCAAGCACATGGGTGTGTGCTAAGACTCTGCTTCTTCCCCCAAAAATTCGCTCCCCCTTTCCATCTAATGCAACTGTGAAATCACCAGAGCAAGACGCAATAAATCTCTGCCTATAATTCCTCTCTGCACACAGAGTCATGTTTTCACATTAGTCCCAAAACGAAATTTCTTTGCCAATTTGAAAGCACACTTACTGCTCTTTTTTTTTTCGGGGCAAGTGAAAATCACTTTTACAGACTGACACATTATGAAACCACCATGTGTAACTACAACAAAAACAATTTCCATTTCTATTATTCATTTCTTAAGTTACCACATACATCCCCTCTCAAACTGTAAACTCACCTTTAAAATTAGTTAGTTGTGAAAGAAATGTGACACTCAAACAGCAGATTATCAGAGCCAGGATCTCTGTTGTGTTCACCTCTCTCCTCTCAGCAGAACCAGATAATGGCAAACTTTCCCTTTATTTTTCCACACATATACTTGTAAGTTTCAAATCTCAGTGCTTCCCCCTTTTTTTCAAATGTAATCACACATTTCTATTGGTTGAAAACCAACCCTTTTCCAGAAGTACCCTTCCCCCAACTTGACTTCTGCCTAGTACCCTTCCCCCAACTTGACTTCTGCCTGCTACCATAGCAACAGCTCATGGAACACTGCTGTGTTGAGTTAGGTCAGAAGTTCGCCAAACAATGTTTCAATTCCACAGAGCAAGAGTGCTTGACTTTTCAAACCTAACAGCAAATCCATAGTACTGTTCTTTGGTTACACATTTTTTTTTACCAATACAAAACATGCTTCTATTAATTTACACATACAGCCTAGTTTTTATTCTAGAATGGTATGAAACAGCCAATCAGTTCTTTTTGTTTTGAAAAAAATATGTATGCCTCCATTTCCAAACTGTCTTTCTTTTCATATTGCCATTCTACTGAAAGACACCTCCTGAGTGCATCCAGTTCTCCTTTGAAGATGTTCACAGTGTGGATTGTAGGGCACAGCTATGTCTTCTGGAGTGAAAAGTTTGCAGAGAAAACAGGTATGGTGAGAGACCTTGCTTTGCCAAATGTAGACATTAAACGGATTGGTCAGAGAGGGTTAAAGTGGCACCAATTGATGCCATTGGTGAAATCCTTCATGCAAATCCAACACCCTGACCTCATAATAGTGCACTGTGGTGGCAATGACCTAGGCACTTTGACTGGGGTAGGTCTGGAAATGCTTATGAAGGACACCTTTGCACAACTGTTTTCACTTTTCCCTAAAACTGCCTTTGTGTTTTCCAACATATGCCAAAGGCAAAAATGGAACTGGTCCAATCATTTCTGTCCACAGATTGACAAAGCAAGAAAGCACGTCAACAAATCTGTTTCTGCTTTCCTCCGTGACTATGGTATGGGTGCCATTTACCACAACAACTTGCGTTATGACATGCAAGACATTTATAGAGGAGATGGTGTGCACTTCAATGATGAAGGGAACAGAGTCTTCCTCTTGAACCTTAGACTCTGCATCGGTACTTACTTGTAGGTACCACTAAAAAAATGACTTCATAAACACAACAGCTCTTTTTAGAGCTCCCTAATATCTAAACTCTTAAATCTGCTTTTCATTTTTTTTTTTTTTTTTTTTTTACCGTACGCTTACCGTAAGCTTACCGTACGCGTACCCCGTGATTTTTTTTAAAATCAATAAATGTTTTTTTGGGACTTTTCTGTCCTTCTTTGACCCCCTTACAAATGTTAGGGGGTCTGTAACTCTCCTCATTGCCCCCTTTCCTTGTTTTCACTCTTTTTTTTCAGAGTGAAATACACAAAATGGCGGCCGCCGCTTCCTGGTTTCGACCGATTCGAATGTTTACTAAGATCTAAGAGCCAATCAGAATCGCGCTCGCGCACGCCACCGTACGCTTACCGTAAGCGTACGGTAAGCGTACTGTAAGCGGGCTCAGATATATATATTGATTTAAAGGCTATTTTCTCAGAATCTACTGAACAGATTTACACCAAACCTACAAAAGGCACTTCCTTGACCTAGGGACTACCTCTCTGCCAAATTTTGAGTAATTCTGTTCAGCCGTTCGGGCTGTAGCTCGTTCTAAAGGTCCTATGGAAAAATGCATGGGAAAAACGCGTTTTGGGACCCCCCTTTTATCTCAGCCCCTGCTTGACGGATCCCCCCGAGACTTTCAGGGTAGGAGCGGAGCGTAGCGCCCCACCTATTTTGAGAAATTCGCGAGGATTCGTCGACCGGCGCCAAAGTTATTCAAAATAGAATGTTGAGGTTTTCCTATGGAAACGTGGTCCTAACTATAACTACCTACTGGCGACCGCCAGTAGGTAATATATATATAAAATCTCTTTTTAGGTCTCGCGACCTGCGTTGCACTGCGCAGCAATGCTCGCGCAGGCGAGAGTCCTTTTGTCCGGGGTTCTGAAATGGCCCCTGGAATCTCACACGCTCGTGCGTGTGTTTTCTGGTTTGGGGTCTGTAATTGGGCTTTGAGTGCGTGTTTTGTTTCAATAGAGCACACAATAGGCCAAAGGCGGGCGCATTGCTCTGCCCACAGCCTATTGGTGTCTGTTACGTGCACCAAAACCCATATGTTTTCAATCATCGTGCCCAGACACGGGCGTGATAATTGAAAGCACATCTCGCTATGGAGCGCGCGCACCACTCGCTGGATTGTTAATTTTTGGATCCATTTCTCAGGGAAGCAACGGAAGGAAAGAAGCACTGACGTCTTTTTTTTTTAATGGGGCAGTAGAAGCAAGACTGGAATAAAAATAAAAAGACCTGAAGGAACCCGCTTAGCGTGAGTGAGTTGTGTTAGATCGAAATCTTCAAACGGGTAGGCTGGATTCTAAAACTATGATTTTCTGCATTGACACTGCTTGAGCTCCCTCAAGAAGTAGGCCTTCCACATTTTGCAGTAATGTGGTTTAACTGGGAAAAAAACATCACAACAATTCGTTTGGCATCGTCCGGTCAAGCGCGTCACTACCGCCAGTTTAATGTGCACAGAAGCTCCTGCCTCAGACATTTCCGAAAGAGTAATGGCATACCAAGCAGCTCTGACGTCGTTTGCCAAAATTAAGAGTCGCATTCATCTACTGAAGTGCTGAAAGGCCGCCCCCGGGGCGCTCATGCCAGTATTCTGCTCGTAGGGTTCACTTGTGCTGTGTAATTTATATTAAGCATGTTATGAGCATTATTAGTTCCACAGGACCGCCATACCGCTGTCGGTGGATTTAAGTATGACACGTCCCGGCTCTTAACATTTTAACAATAGGTGGATACTGGGGCCAGAATAACCGCTTCTTTCTCCTGCCGCTCTACGACTTCCTTTAGCCCCCGGCTGCAGTAGCAGGGCGGCCTGGCAAGTAAGGACACGGCCCTGCAACCTGCCAGCCACCGACGAGCTGGCTACCTGCCTGACGTGCGATCAGACACGGCTTTTCCGTCCCAGGCAGCTGCCAAACACGGAAGAGGAGCTCTAAACCCCGGCACATCGGCCTCCAGAGCCGAGTCCTGGGCACTGGTGGCACCCTTTAGAGCAGAGATGTGCCCACCTGCGTCCAGCCCAGTCCCAAGCCGAGGTCTCAACTCCAAATAGCCAAGTAAACCCATTCAAACGCGACTGACGCCCTGAGGCACCGCGCAGTGATGCAGAAATCAGAGTTTGCCTTTGTTGAGCACCAATATACAACCCTCTCCCAAAACAGCTCGACACAACTGCACGGCCCTCCCCCATCCTCATTTCCCCCTGCACAGCTGAGGACACTGCAAATAGCTGGCACCGCTCGCATCCCAACGCCACACGATCCCAACCCCCAAAATAAACGCCACGCCACTGCACCGGGATATTCCTGACGGACCGTCACCACGGGGGAGATGAGCAAGGGGGTGGTGTGTGGGAGCCAGACAGGGGAGGGGACTGCAGTCTGGAGTTAAAAGTCAAAAAATGAAAGGGTTCAAAGCTTTAAAGCAGATGTAAGCGTAAACTGGAGTTTTGAACAACTGATGACTATTTTAAAAAAATGACTCCCAAGCATTTCGTGTTGCAACCTGCACGCATGTAAATCAAGTCCTTTGTGAGACTCGCTGGAACTGAGCGGCCCTGGGCTCTGCAAAATACCAGCCGCAGAGGTAGGGGAGGCTGCTGCTGCTCTGAAGGTGGGGTTAGTAAAAAGACAGGGCATTTAGGGGGGAGGGTGGCTCTTCTGCCAAAGGCCCATGCCGCCACAAAGCCGCACTCGGGCAGAGCCCCCCCTGCTAGTTCCAAACTCCAGCAGAGACCATCCTCAGCCCCCCAGACGGCTTCGGCAGAGGCCACCCAAGACCCATCTGATGGCACCCAGAGAGCCCTCCCACCGGGGGCTGGAGGAGATAGTCCGAGTTGAATATTCCAAGACAACTTTTGCGCTGACATTTTAAAGAGGGTAGCCCTCGATACGAAGTCCGATGACAGCAAAGGCTCTCGTGCAGTTATATATCTCCATGGCCCTTCCCAAAAAAGATATTTTTTTTACCCTTTTGGTGTTCACTCATCTCGAGGGAAACAGGCCACGTGGACAGCTCCAAAGCCTCCCGCAAATGTGCGCTGATTAGCGATCTATCTCGGATAGATGTTTAGGTCAACTGCTTTGTAGAGCTAACATACAGGCTAACGAAGAAAATCTACATCGAATTGTACCCAATTGACCAATACTTTGCTGTGATTTAATCCTGTAGTACTTCTGGTTTACCACTGGAACTTGGTAGCAAATCACGTGTATACCGCAAAAGGCACTCTTTGACAGCAACACCGGGGTCAGTGTTTCCAAAAACAACAGTGGCGTGCCTCTTTTGTGGAGTTTAACGATCACAAAACACTGGCAAATACTAGCTCATATATGCTGGGTACTTAGGCAACAGAATACAAAACAGCAAGAATCCAGAATATAAGCATTGGCAAATCAAATAGTTCTTGCCTATGCGAAAGCTATTTCACTTTGCAAGTGTCTTTTAGACACGTTGCGTAGCAGAATGGCTATAAGTAAATTTAAAAAAAGCAGGACATTAAAAAATAAGAAAAAGTGCTATGACACAGACAGCAGTGGTTGCGTCATTTTTTTTTTTAGGTCTCTCCTAGGCAGTGCTTATGCTTTCTCTTCCTGACATGCTGTATTCAGGATAGGACATGAAAGTCTACCCACTTTCTGCCCATCTTTTTAATTGGCTCCTATCCTCGTCCTTTGTTAATGGTGGCTTTTCATTTATTATTTATTTATTTAGAAGTTTATAAAGCGCGCAGCTACCCCCGACGGGGGTGTCCCGGCGCTAACAACAGGAAAAATGAGAACGTCAGGGAAGGTAGAAACTGAGAAAAAAATGGGATTAAGGGCAAGAGAAGAACCAGGTCTTCAATTTCCTACGGAATATAAGTTCAGAAGACAAAAATCTGAGTTCCAATGGCAATAGATTCCAGAGCTTGGAGGTGGCTACGGCAAAGGCTCTGCCGCCAATACGTGTCAGGCGGAATCGGGGGCAGAACATCAGGCGAAGATGGTTGGATCTGAGATTCCGGGACATCTGGGAGAACCTCAGTCTGTGCCTTAAATATGCAGGGCCTCGACCATTAAGAGCTCTGAAGGCAAGAACAAGGGCTTTAAATTGAATTCGATATCTCACAGGCAACCAATGCAGCTTCGTCAGATAAGGAGAAATAGAATGGCGGTATGGGGTATTACAAATAAGCCTAGCCGCCGAGTTCTGTACTAGCTGCAAACGGTTGATGAGATATGCAGGAGCCCCCACATACAGACTATTCGAGTAGTCCAAATGGGAAGTTATTAGAGCATGGACTACTGTTTTACGGGACTCAAGGGGCAATAAAGGGTTGATTTTTTTAATCATTCTGAGTTTTCCGAAGCAGGAGGAGACTACTTTATTAATTTGAGTTTTACAGGAAAGTGCCGTGTCAAATTGAAAACCCAAGTTGCGGGCAGCATGAACTGGCGTAGGTGGAGGATTCAATTCAGAGGGCCACCAGATGTTTGGAGGAATGGCAGCTTTTTGATTGAAAAAGAGGACCTCCGTTTTATCTGCGTTTAGCTTTAGGTTGTTAATAGACATCCAGGAGGCAATGTTAGCCAGGCATTGGCGGAAATTGGCAAAAGAGCTGTCAGAGTGGTCCTTAAATGAGAACACAAGCTGCGTATCATCGGCGTAAAAGATCACTCTGACGCCCCAGGATTCGATCAACTTTGCCAGTGGCCTGAGATACACATTGAATAAGAGGGGGCTCAGGGCAGATCCTTGCGGCACCCCCCAAAGTAGTGGTTTCTGCGTGAAAACAAAGGACCCTAGGGCAACCTGTTGGAATCTGGCCGACAAAAATGATTTCACCCAAGTCAAAGGAGTACCTCCTATGCCCACTTCCAGAAGACGATCAAGCAGAATGCTATGAGAGATGGTATCGAATGCTGCGGATAGGTCGAGGAGAACCAGCATGGCCTCCTCTCCTCTATCCACACATTCGCGAATTGATTCCGTTGCTTCAAGTAGGGCTGACTCAGTACTAAAATTTGGCCTGAATCCAGACTGGGTATCATAGAGCAGATTGTTTGTTTCGAGGTATTCGGAAAGTTGCTCTTGTACCGCCTTCTCTAGCACTTTTGCTGGTTTAGGGAGAAGTGAGATGGGTCGGTAATTGCCAAAACATGAAGGGTCAGCACCCGTTTTTTTTAGGATTGGTAGCAACATCGCGTACTTCCACGAGGAGGGAAAAATGCCCGATTGCAGGGAAGAGTTCCAGATGACTAGCAAAGTTTTTTTTTTTTTTTTTTTTTGAAAAACCTTTATTGACGTTTCAATCATTTACACGTATGGGCCTACAACCCCCCGGGGCCGGCCGCTAAGCAATCAGAACAATAAAAGCACATGTAAACACAGGCGGCACCTCGGAGAGCAAAGTCTACAATACAGTATAGTCCGGCCAATGAGCCGCTCAGGTAGGACACCAGGAGAGAAAGGGTTTTTCATTTTATAATAAAACAAAACAGTAGGATCAGGTGCCAAACAGTTTCCCAACAGCGATAAGGGGCAAGGATAAGAGACGCAAGCAGCAAGCAGCAATACATTGAATCAATGGCGCAGACACGGGAAAGTACGGATGGGGAGAAATATCAAAGATAGTTGCGCCTACAGGTCCCCGTACCTAAAGCCCAGCGAACCCCCCGGAAACTGTGGCACACATTAAGAGCAAGCGATTCACAATAAGAGAGGTGTACCGCGCTGATCCCAGAAAAACAAGCAAAAAGAAACAGAGAAGAAAAAAGAGGCCATGGAAAAAGAGATAAAGACTAAAGAGTCCCCTCCCCCATCCCCCCACCCTGCACCTCTGCGAATGAGTATGGCCCCACCCCCCAGCAGTGTGCCTGTCGCCCTGGGACTAGACCCGAAATATAGAAGAGACAGGGAAAAAAGGAGTAAGAAAGAGCCCCCCCAGACGGGGGGGCGGAGGGAATGTAATAAACTGGAGGAGGGCCTTCAAAACATACCCCCGGCTTCTCCCTCCCGCACGGTGAAGTCTCCCCACAGCAAACAATTAGCAACACCAAGTTGATCATATCAAAAAAGGAGGGGGGGAGTGGGGAGCATTATGCACCAACTATGCGAATAACCATGAGAGCACGCAACCATGAGTCCGCCTGTCTACTAGGTGACCACTCCCGAAGGATCAGCCTCAGCCTTGACCGCTCTTTGCGATTCTGCCCATGCCTGCCCCTCGACCCAGCACCATGTCCGATGTCCCAAGGTACAGGAGTGTCCAAAAACAGTCGGGAAGCGACGCACACAGGTGGGGTGGAAGTCTCTGAGCATCAGCACGGACCGCTTCATGGGGGGGCGTCTTTTCCAGTGCCGCCCCAGGATCTGCACTGCACACAAGGTCCAGACAGGCTGAAGCAGTCAAATGAGACACACGTTGCTGGAATCGTCCCTGGGCCGCCGGAGATTGCGCACGGGACAAGGCCACCATCTTCCGCTCAGGGCCAATACCTCCGGAGCAGATCAAGCCCACAGTTAGCCGACCACACGGTAGCATACTGTCCGGAGTGTCCGGCTGTACACTAATCGCGGGGGGGGCCGCAACATCTTCCTCCTGTGTGCAGTGTGGAAAGCCACTGTGTACTTGTGGACCAGCATGCCGCCACTGTCCCAACGCTGATACCACACCATCTAGCTTCCTCCCCAGGACCCCGGCGCCATGAGCCAAGGAGTAATGAAGGGCACCAAGGGCCTCCAGGAGGTCGCCGTACCCCAGAGCAGCTCTCTCCGATCGCCTTGCCACACTCCCGACCGTCACACACCCCCAGTCCCGCTGCGTCCCAGCGGACAGGATGGTAGGCTGCATAGTGACAAAATGGCCGCTGGGAAGGCCCGACTCGTATTGGGGCCAGGACCCCGGGACCAACGCCTCAAGGTCCACGTCGCTGAAGACAGGGATCCTGGGGGAGGAACAGATTCAACCGTTGCGCGGTCACGGGCAATAGTCGTCTCCGCCACGGACCAGCTCCCGCAAAAAGCCGGGAGCAGCCCGCAAGGATCAGGCCGAACCAGGGACGGCGTCCGGGCAGCTCACCGTCAAAGGCAGGGGCAAACACCACAGAATCCGAGAATTGCACACCCGGGCATGTCCTCGGTCCGCAGCGCTCAGCAGGGGGGGAGCGACCACAGCAAAATGCAGGCCGAGGGGAGCACCACTCCGGCGGACCGACTCCACCCAGTCACCACAGGCCGCTGTTGTTAAACTGCCGCCCGGCCAAGGCGTCCACTCGAGGTCCCGGCTTCGGGACCGCACGGGCCGCAAAGTTCAATCGCTGATTTCTCCGGCGGTACTGCAGTCAGAAACCTCAGGGTCACACGATCGGTTGCCACTTTCGTTTACGAACACGATCTCGTAGCGCAGAATAAGGATCTCATGCAGGATATCCGTGCGGGATGCGGAGGTTCACGGAGCCGGGAATCTACGCTGCCGTCCCGGTCGCCATCTTGGCTCCTCCTCTCCGACTAGCAAAGTTTTAATTATAAGCGGGGCAATTTCATTCAGAATCCGTGCCGGGGCCGGGTCAAGCGGGGATCCAGATTTGCATTTAAGGAACAGAGACAAGGCTTTATCTTCTGACAAAGGTTTGAAAGAAGTAAATACTTCCTCACACGCGGTGTCAAACACATTGGTTGGAATAGTTTGTATAGGGAACTGCTGAATAGTTGCTGTAATATTCATTATTTTCTCATGAAAAAAATCTGACAGGCCATCGCTGAGTGTCTGGCTGGGAATGACAGAAGCTGCCAGAACAGAGGGGTTTGCAAATTCCTTAACGATGTCAAAGATGGCCTTGGTGGAGTTTTCAGCACTTTTGATTTTATCCGCATAGTACTGTTGCATGACTGTGCGTTTAAGTTTATGAAACTCTTTGAGAGCGGATCTGTAGAGGTGTTTGGATTCTGGGTCGTAGAATCGACGCCAAGCGCGTTCCAATTTCTTACATTTACTTCTGCTTTCACGTAGAAGCGTTGAGAACCAGGGGGCTGAGGGTTTAGAACGTCGGGAGGAGAGATTCTGCATAGGGGCAATTTGTTCGATGGCGGCAGTGAGATCTTTGTGAAACGTAGATGCCATTACATTAAGATCATCCACGAGGGGATCAGAACTGCTCCTAAACAAATGTTCCAGAGTTAGACTGGTGACTTTATGCCATTTTCTGCCCTGATCTCTGATGGTAGGGTGCAGCTTAGGTGGAATAGAGCTGGATATTTCAAACGGAATCAGGTAATGGTCAGACCAAGTGAGGGGCATAGGTGTAAGAACATTGGTCAATAGGCGTAGTAGTCCCTCCTCAGTATCATCTTTTCTCTTCATTTAACCTCCCATGAGGACATCCTCTGTTACATGTTACTCTGTAGGCCTTAATTACGAGTACTATTTTCTTAAATAGCTTTGTCCTGACGCTCTCCCTCAGTGCTTGAAACCATGCTTTATCTTCAAACATCTTAAGCTAAATTGCGGGTTCCGCGATTGCTTTGAAAGTAAGCACATAGAAAAAAAAATGATTTTTTTCCCTGTTAGTTTCCTTTTAAAGCAATCGCAGCGCCCACACTTTAGCTTAAGATGTTCAAAGCTGCAGAGCAAGTGCCACAATTGTAAAGAAAAATGAAATAAATTTGAAAAAAACCATGCAACCACACGCGCTTTTTTTCTATTTATTTACTTGTGTTATAATTGCGACTCCCACGATTTCTCTGTCAACATCTTGAGCTAAAGCTCAAGTGCCGGGATTGCTTCAAAAGTAAAGAAATAGATTTTTTTTAAACAATTTCTTTGCTTCTGAAGCTATAGCGGCACCGCGCTTTAGCTTAAGATGTTGAAAGCTAAAGCACGGGTGCCACATCCTGCCGGTTTTGTAAACACATAAATAAAAGGCATTATCATTTACAATGTCAATAGCTCAAACACTCACAAATGCGAGACCTATTGCATTGCAAATGCTTGATTTGTTTGTTTTGGAGCTCATAGCAGTAGGAGGAAGCTTGGTATGAGTAAATGGAAGGTGGAGGGGGAAGAGTCAATGGGAAGGGTTTAGAAAGGCTTGTTTTGGGGATCAGAATAGTTAAAGATATATAAGATGATGCAAGGAGGGGTAGAGCAGGGAAGGGTCTAGAAAGGTTTATTTTGGGAATTAAAGTAGTGGTATGGGGTTTGGGATGAATGAGAGAGTTGAGGTAGAGGATATATTGAGAGCAGTATATGGTGAAAAATATGGCCATTTGAATTTGTGCCACTCATCTGACAGTGTTCTACTTATTTTGTGCTGATTTATTTATCTATGGTCATATGTTATTATTCTAACTATGTTTTTAATCTGCGTCTAGTATGGTTGTGAGTCTGAATGACAGATATGAAAGTGAATGAATGATTTTTCAAAATATTTCCCTTTTGTATAAATATTGAATAAAAGATACATTTTCACTTTTTGATAAATCAATTGTTGTCTTTGGTCCTTTAAGATAATTGTTACATATGTAGAAATATCAATTTAGGTCTACATGTTGGTTGCCTTAAATCTGTACATTTATTGAAAGATAGGGTAGTGCCTTGGATACACTGAATTAGAAGAAAAGTAATAAATATATAAATCCATAAGTACATGGAAGAAAATAGATGAATAAAGGAATGTAGTATATGTAGATTAAAGATGCATTGAATAAACTCCTTTCAAGTGTTGTTGTACTTTAAAGTATTTTCATTTATTTATACATGTATATAGTTTTTGTAAATTAATAGTGAAGGTAGGGGACATACAAGGACAAAGAGGGAGGGGTTGGAAGGGAGTGGGCATGCAAGGACAAGGTGGAAGGTAGGGGCCTAGCAAGGACGGAGCGGAAGGGAGGGGGCATGCAAGGACAAAGATGGATAGGGCAAGAAACAAGATCAGGTGTCTAATGGAAGGGATGAGGAGGGACAGAGAGGGTCTTAAAGCCCATACACTCTGATGGAGTCCTAGTTTAAATGTTTTTTAGGTCTGGCCTAGCGAAAGCAGCGTATGTGCTGCACTCGCTATTGGGAGTACCTTTAGGAATCGATTCTCCGAAAGCCTTACATGCACGTACAGGGATGGACAAAGATAGCTGCTCTCGCCATTTGTCCAAACCTAACAGCATGCGCGTACATGTAAGGACAGTGGACAGTCCGCCGCCATCTTGTTGAAGACGCGTGCTTTCACTTTAAACGCATTTTAAAGTGAAAGCACGCCAGCATGCGCGCGCGCGTGCACTGCGTGCCAGCCCGGCCGACCTCCCTTATTCCTGTCATGCCAGCCGTACACATACCGTTGCCAAACAATGACTCACACCACGGGAGATTTCAAATTTCTTCTTTATGGAAAGGCCGCCATGGCTTTACTGGAAGGGAGCCGGGATCCTTTGATCAAGGAATGAAAGGGCGGGTAGATTTCATAACGCCACTGTGTCACCCAGCTCGGCTTGCATCAGGGCCGAGGGGACTGTGACAGACATTTTTCTAATTAAAAGATTAAAAGCATGTGGCATATGCGGATCCCAGGCAGAATGGAGGAATGATGGAAATCTGCTTCCACTCATGATTTAATGCTGTACATCATACAAAGATGGCCAGTGAAAAACAATCAGATGCCATTGCTGCCAACTGGCACCCATGTCATGAGGGAGACTTCCAACAAGGCCTGCTGTGAACACCAGTTGCAAAACATTGTCCTTTGTTAATCCTCGAGGCGAACATCTTATATTAGTTAAGTTCACCAAAGCTTTACAAGGTGAGCACACGTTTTTGCGGATTATACCACTGATAGATAACCAACAAGATTGCTGGGTGTAGCAGGCCTGTACTTATAATGGTAAAGTAAAACTACGGGTACTTAAAAGCTTAGTGCTGCATGTATCTGGTATCTGTGTGGCGCAATCATAAACGCAGAATAGAGTTGTACAGGGTCAAAGACAAGCATCTATGTCAATGAGTGATTAGTGAGGTAGCCGGTTAGTGGATTGTTACTGCTCACTCTCTACTACTCACTCTCTACTACTCTCTATTACTACTCTCTACTACTCACTCTCCACTACTCTCTACTACTACTCTACTCTGTACTACTCACTCTCTACTACTCTCTACTACTCACTCTCTACTACTCTCTACTCACTCTCTACTACTCACTCTCTACTACTCACTCTCTACTACTCTCTACTCACTCTACTACTCTCTACTACTCACTCTACTACTCTCTACTACTCACACTCTACTACTCACTCTACTACACTCTACTCACTCTCGACTACTCTCTACTACTCACTCTCTACTACTCTACTACTATACTACTCTACTACTCACTCTCTACCACTCACTCTCTACTACTCTCTACTACTCTACTACTCACTCTCTACTACTCACTCTCTACTACTCTCTACTACTTTCTACTCACTCTCTACTACTCTCTATTACTCTCTACTCACTCTGCTACTCTCTACTACTCACTCTCTACTACACACTACTCACTCTCTACTATTCACTACTCTCTACTCACTCTCTACTACTCTCTACTCACTCTCTATGTGGGAGCCGGCCTCGTGGCGTGGTCCTGTTTCCCCGCACTAAGCCGCAGGAGGTCCCATGCACATCGGGACTCCTCCATCTTGGATTGCACGTCACTCCACGTGACCACCTGTATGACCCTGCTCTACCCGGCCTCGGTCCCAGCGAGGCCCGACATCGAGACGCCAACCCCTGGCCCGGGGAATACCACGTGAGCCCTTCCCACTCCCGGCGGAGGGCAGTATCGATGGGACCCCCTACCGTCTCTCCACACCTAGGTGTGATCACTCCACAGCTCTCTGTGGCCTGGCGCCTCTCCTGCTGGGTGTCTGGCCGCTCCCTACCCGGCCTCTCCGCCCCCTCCGGGCGCACGGGTCCGGACATCAAAGGGCTCCCGTCCTATATCTGGGGCGACCCGACAACAGGGCAGCAGTTGTATCCTGGAGTCAAGAGCCCTGCTGATCGGATCGCGGCTGACCCTACGGAAGAAGACTCACCCTGAACCACCACTTGAGCCCTGCTGACGACGTCGCGGCTCCACCGTGCTTAAAGATCTTCACGAACCTTTGGGGCCCTGCTGACGCTGTCGCGGCCCGACCTTGTTGAACCTTACCACCAGAGCCCAGCTGACCTTGACGCGGCTCGACCGAAGCGGACCTACCACCAGAGCCCTGCTGACCGTGTCGCGGCTCGACCGAAGCGGAACTACCATCCGAGCCCTGCAGACGACGTCGCGGCTCTCCACGTCCGAGCCGCTCTGAGACCAGCATCCAAGGTCTGGCGCAGAGCCCTCCCGTGCCCGGCTGGCACTAAGACTGTCCCGCTACCCTACCCTCTTGAACGAACATTGAGACTCTGATATGATCCCTCGATCCTTCTGTAAATATTGCACGTATCGCTGCCGATAAAGAATCTAATCTCGCAACTACTATTGAGTCCTGTGTGGTGGTGTTACTGGGCCTAGTACGATCATAGGAGAAAGACCTCCCCGAGGGGGCTTCTCAGCGGCGCTCGGCTATAAACTTTGCGGTAGGAAGGTGCCCGGAATAGTCTCCCCGACTACCCGGTGGGCCTCCCTCCAACACTCTACTACTCTCTACTTTCTACTCACTCTCTACTACTCTCTACTCACTCTCTACTACTCACTCTCTACTACTCTCTACCACTCTCTACTACTGTATACTACTCTCTACTACTCTCTACTCACTCTACTACTCTCTACTACTCACTCTACTACTCTCTACTACTCTCTCTCTACTACTCTCTACTACTCATGCTCTACTACTCACTCTACTACACTCTACTCACTCTCTACTACTCTCTACTACTCACTCTCTACTACTCTCTGCTACTCTCTACTCTCTACTCTCTACTCACTCTCTACCACTCTCTACTACTGTCTACTACTCTCCACTACTCTCTACTCACTCTACTACTCTCTACTACTCACTCTACTACTCTCTACTACTCTCTCTCTACTACTCTCTACTACTCATGCTCTACTACTCACTCTATACTACTCACTCTATTACTCTCTACTACTCACTCTCTACTACTCTCTACTACACTCTACTCCTCACTCTCTACTACTCTCTACTGCTCATTCTCTACTACTCTCTACTACTCTCTACTCAGTCTACTACTCTACTACTCACTCTCTACTACTCACTCTCTACTACTCTCTACTACTTTCTACTCACTCTCTACTACTCTCTACTGCTCTCTACTCACTCTGCTACTCTCTACTACTCACTCTCTACTACTCACTCTCTACTACACTCTACTCACTCTCTACTACTCACTACTCTTTACTCACTCTCTACTACTCTCTACTCACTCTCTACTACTCTCTACTTTCTACTCACTCCCTACTATCTACTACTCACTCTCTACTACTCTCTCTACTACTCTCTACTACTCACTCTCTACTATCTACCACTCTCTACTCTCTACTCACTCGCTACTACTCTCTACTACTCTCTACTACTCTCTTTCTACTACTCTCTACTACTCACTCTCTACTACTCTCTACTGCTCACGTTCTACTATCTACCACTCTCTACTCTCTACTCACTCGCTACTACTCTCTACTACTCTCTACTACTCTCTCTACTACTCTCTACTACTCACTCTCTACTACTCTCTACTACTACTCTACTCTGTACTACTCACTCTCTACTACTCTCTACTACTCACTCTCTACTATCTACCACTCTCTACTCTCTACTCACTCGCTACTACTCTCTACTACTCTCTTTCTACTACTCTCTACTACTCACTCTCTACTACTCTCTACTGCTCACTTTCTACGACTCTCTACTACACAATACTACTCACTCTCTACTACTCTCTACTACTCACTCTCTATTACTCTCTACTACTCACTCTTTACTACTCTCTTCTCTCTAGTACTCTACTACTAAATCTCTCTACTACTCTCTACTTTACTCATTATCTACTACTCTCTACTACTCACTCTCTACTACTCTCTACTACTCTCTCTCTACTACTCTCTACTACTCACTCTCTACTACACTCCACTCCTCACTCTCTAATACTCACTCTCTACTACTCTCTACTACTCTCTACTTTACTCATTCTCTACTATTCTACTACTCACTCTCTACTACTCACTCTCTACTACTCTCTACTCTCTACTACTCACTCTCTACTACACTCAACTCCTCACTCTCTAATACTCACTCTCTACTACTCTCTACTACTCACTCTCTACTCTTCTCTCTACTACTACTCACAATCTACTATCTACTACTCTCTACTCTCTACTCACTCTCTAGTACTCTCTACTACTCTCTCTACTACTCTCTACTACTCACTCTCTACTACTCTCTACTACTCTATTCTACTCTCTCCTCACTCCTACTCTCTCTCTACAAGTCTCTACTACTCATTCTCTACTACTCACTCTCTACTACTCTCCTACTCACTCTACTACTAACGCTCTACTACTCTCTTTCTACGACTCACTCTCTACTACTCCCTTCTACTCTCTAGTACTCTACTACTCACTCTCTACTACTCTCTAGTACTCTCTACTCTACTCACTCTCTACTACTCTCTACTTTACTCACTCTCTACTACTCTCTACTACTCACTCTCTACTACTTACTCTCTACTACTCTCGACTACTCACTCTCTACTACACTACACTCCTCACTCTCTAATACTCACTCTCTACTACTCTCTACTACTCTCTACTACTCTCTACTTTACTCATTCTCTACTACTCTACTACTCACTCTCTACTACTCACTCTCTACTACTCTCTACTCTCTAGTACTCACTCTCTACTACACTCCACTCCTCACTCTCTAATACTCACTCTCTACTACTCTCTACTACACACTCTCTACTCTTCTCTCTACTACTCTCTACTACTCACAATCTACTAGCTACTACTCTCTACTCTCTACTCACTCTCTAGTACTCTCTACTACTCTCTCTACTACTCTCTACTACTCACTCTCTACTACTCTCTACTACTACTCTACTCTGTACTACTCACTCTCTACTACTCTCTACTACTCACTCTCTACTACTCTCTACTCACTCTCTACTTCTCACTCTCTACTACTCACTCTCTACTACTCTCTACTCACTCTACTACTCTCTACTACTCACTCTACTACTCTCTACTACTCACACTCTACTACTCACTCTACTACACTCTACTCACTCTCGACTACTCTCTACTACTCACTCTCTACTACTCTACTACTCTACTACTCACTCTCTACCACTCACTCTCTACTACTCTCTACTACTCTACTACTCACTCTCTACTACTCACTCTCTACTACTCTCTACTACTTTCTACTCACTCTCTACTCACTCTGCTACTACACTACACTCCTCACTCTCTAATACTCACTCTCTACTACTCTCTACTACTCTCTACTTTACTCATTCTCTACTACTCTACTACTCACTCTCTACTACTCACTCTCTACTACTCTCTACTCTCTACTACTCACTCTCTACTACACTCCACTCCTCACTCTCTAATACTCACTCTCTACTACTCTCTACTACTCACTCTCTACTCTTCTCTCTACTACTCTCTACTACTCACAATCTACTATCTACTACTCTCTACTCTCTACTCACTCTCTAGTACTCTCTACTACTCTCTCTACTACTCTCTACTACTCACTCTCTACTACTCTCTACTACTCTATTCTACTCTCTCCTCACTCCTACTCTCTCTCTACAAGTCTCTACTACTCATTCTCTACTACTCACTCTCTACTACTCTCCTACTCACTCTACTACTAACTCTCTACTTCTCTCTTTCTACGACTCACTCTCTAGTACTCCCTTCTACTCTCTAGTACTCTACTACTCACTCTCTACTAATCTCTAGTACTCTCTACTCTACTCACTCTCTACTACTCTCTACTTTACTCACTCTCTACTACTCTCTACTACTCACTCTCTACTACTTACTCTCTACTACTCTCTACTACTCACTCTCTACTACACTACACTCCTCACTCTCTAATACTCACTCTCTACTACTCTCTAGTACTCTCTACTTTACTCATTCTCTACTACTCTACCACTCACTCGCTACTACTCACTCTCTACTACTCTCTAGTACTCACTCTCTACTACACTCCACTCCTCACTCTCTAATACTCACTCTCTACTACTCTCTACTACTCACTCTCTACTCTTCTCTCTACTACTCTCTACTACTCACAATCTACTAGCTACTACTCTCTACTCTCTACTCACTCTCTAGTACTCTCTACTACTCTCTCTACTACTCTCTACTACTCACTCTCTACTACTCTCTACTACTACTCTACTCTGTACTACTCACTCTCTACTACTCTCTACTACTCACTCTCTACTACTCACTCTCTACTACTCACTCTCTACTACTCTCTACTCACTCTACTACTCTCTACTACTCACTCTACTACTCTCTACTACTCACACTCTACTACTCACTCTACTACACTCTACTCTCTCTCGACTACTCTCTACTACTCACTCTCTACTACTCTACTACTCTACTACTCACTCTCTACCACTCACTCTCTACTACTCTCTACTACTCTACTACTCACTCTCTACTACTCACTCTCTACTACTCTCTACTACTTTCTACTCACTCTCTACTACTCTCTACTCACTCTGCTACTCTCTACTATTCACTCTCTACTACACACTACTCACTCTCTACTACTCACTACTCTCTACTCACCCTCAAATACTCTCTACTCACTCTCTACTACTCTCTACTTTCTACTCACTCTCTACTACTCTCTACTCACTCTCTACTACTCACTCTCTACTACTCTCTACTCACTCTACTACTTTCTACTGCTCACTCTACTACTCACACTCTACTACTCACTCTACTACACTCTACTCACTCTCTACTACTCTCTACTACTCACTCTCTACTACTCTCTACTACTCTCTACTCTCTACTCTCTACTCACTCTCTACTACTCTCTACTACTGTCTACTACTCTCTACTCACTCTACTACTCACTACTACTCACTCTACTACTCTCTACTACTCTCTCTCTACTACTCTCTACTACTCACTCTATACTACTCACTCTATTACTCTCTACTACTTACTCTCTACTACTCTCTACTACACTCTACTCCTCACTCTCTACTACTCTCTACTGCTCACTCTCTACTACTCTCTACTACTCTCTACTCACTCTTTACTACTCTACTACTCTACTACTCACTCTCTACCACTCACTCTCTTCTACTCTCTACTCACTCTCTACTACTCTACTACTCACTCTCTACTACTCTCTACTCACTCTGCTACTCTTTACTACTCACTCTCTACTACTCACTCTCTACTACACTCTACTCACTCTCTACTACTCACTACTCTCTACTCACTCTCTACTACTCTCTACTCACTCTCTACTACTCTACTACTCACTCTCTACTACTCACTCTCTACTACTCTCTACTACTTTCTACTCACTCTCTACTACTCTCTACTACTCTCTACTCACTCTGCTACTCTCTACTACTCACTCTCTACTACACTCTACTCACTCTCTACTACTCACTACTCTCTACTCACTCTCTACTACTCTCTACTCACTCTCTACTACTCTCTACTACTCTCTGCTTTCTACTCACTCTCTACTATCTACTACTCACTCTCTACTACTCTCTCTACTACTCTCTACTACGCACTCTCTACTATCTTCCACTCTCTACTCACTCGCTACTACTCTCTACTACTCTCTTTCTACTACTCTCTACTACTCACTCTCTACTACTCTCTACTGCTCACTTTCTCCTCACTCCTACTCTCTCTCGACTAGTCTCTACTACTCATTCTCTACTACTCACTCTCTACTACTCTCCTACTCACTCTACTACTAACTCTCTACTACTCTCTTTCTACGACTCACTCTCTACTACTCCCTTCTACTCTCTAGTACTCTACTACACACTCTCTACTACTCTCTAGTACTCTCTACTCTACTCACTCTCTACTACTCTCTACTTTACTCACTCTCTACTACTCTCTACTACTCACTCTCTACTACTTACTCTCTACTACTCTCTACTACTCACTCTCTACTACACTCCACTCCTCACTCTCTAATACTCACTCTCTACTACTCTCTACTACACACTCCCTACTCTTCTCTCTACTACTCTCTACTACTCACAATCTACTAGCTACTACTCTCTACTCTCTACTCACTCTCTAGTACTCTCTACTACTCTCTCTACTACTCTCTACTACTCACTCTCTACTACTCTCTACTACTACTCTACTCTGTACTACTCACTCTCTACTACTCTCTGCTACTCACTCTCTACTACTCTCTACTCACTCTTTTCTACTCACTCTCTACTACTCACTCTCTACTACTCTCTACTACTCACTCTCTACTCTTCTCTCTACTACTCTCTACTACTCACAATCTACTAGCTACTACTCTCTACTCTCTACTCACTCTCTAGTACTCTCTACTACTCTCTCTACTACTCTCTACTACTCACTCTCTACTACTCTCTACTACTACTCTACTCTGTACTACTCACTCTCTACTACTCTCTACTACTCACTCTCTACTACTCACTCTCTACTACTCACTCTCTACTACTCTCTACTCACTCTACTACTCTCTACTACTCACTCTACTACTCTCTACTACTCACACTCTACTACTCACTCTACTACACTCTACTCTCTCTCGACTACTCTCTACTACTCACTCTCTACTACTCTACTACTCTACTACTCACTCTCTACCACTCACTCTCTACTACTCTCTACTACTCTACTACTCACTCTCTACTACTCACTCTCTACTACTCTCTACTACTTTCTACTCACTCTCTACTACTCTCTACTCACTCTGCTACTCTCTACTATTCACTCTCTACTACACACTACTCACTCTCTACTACTCACTACTCTCTACTCACCCTCAAATACTCTCTACTCACTCTCTACTACTCTCTACTTTCTACTCACTCTCTACTACTCTCTACTCACTCTCTACTACTCACTCTCTACTACTCTCTACTCACTCTACTACTTTCTACTGCTCACTCTACTACTCACACTCTACTACTCACTCTACTACACTCTACTCACTCTCTACTACTCTCTACTACTCACTCTCTACTACTCTCTACTACTCTCTACTCTCTACTCTCTACTCACTCTCTACTACTCTCTACTACTGTCTACTACTCTCTACTCACTCTACTACTCACTACTACTCACTCTACTACTCTCTACTACTCTCTCTCTACTACTCTCTACTACTCACTCTATACTACTCACTCTATTACTCTCTACTACTTACTCTCTACTACTCTCTACTACACTCTACTCCTCACTCTCTACTACTCTCTACTGCTCACTCTCTACTACTCTCTACTACTCTCTACTCACTCTTTACTACTCTACTACTCTACTACTCACTCTCTACCACTCACTCTCTTCTACTCTCTACTCACTCTCTACTACTCTACTACTCACTCTCTACTACTCTCTACTCACTCTGCTACTCTTTACTACTCACTCTCTACTACTCACTCTCTACTACACTCTACTCACTGTCTACTACTCACTACTCTCTACTCACTCTCTACTACTCTCTACTCACTCTCTACTACTCTACTACTCACTCTCTACTACTCACTCTCTACTACTCTCTACTACTTTCTACTCACTCTCTACTACTCTCTACTACTCTCTACTCACTCTGCTACTCTCTACTACTCACTCTCTACTACACTCTACTCACTCTCTACTACTCACTACTCTCTACTCACTCTCTACTACTCTCTACTCACTCTCTACTACTCTCTACTACTCTCTGCTTTCTACTCACTCTCTACTATCTACTACTCACTCTCTACTACTCTCTCTACTACTCTCTACTACGCACTCTCTACTATCTTCCACTCTCTACTCACTCGCTACTACTCTCTACTACTCTCTTTCTACTACTCTCTACTACTCACTCTCTACTACTCTCTACTGCTCACTTTCTCCTCACTCCTACTCTCTCTCGACTAGTCTCTACTACTCATTCTCTACTACTCACTCTCTACTACTCTCCTACTCACTCTACTACTAACTCTCTACTACTCTCTTTCTACGACTCACTCTCTACTACTCCCTTCTACTCTCTAGTACTCTACTACACACTCTCTACTACTCTCTAGTACTCTCTACTCTACTCACTCTCTACTACTCTCTACTTTACTCACTCTCTACTACTCTCTACTACTCACTCTCTACTACTTACTCTCTACTACTCTCTACTACTCACTCTCTACTACACTCCACTCCTCACTCTCTAATACTCACTCTCTACTACTCTCTACTACACACTCCCTACTCTTCTCTCTACTACTCTCTACTACTCACAATCTACTAGCTACTACTCTCTACTCTCTACTCACTCTCTAGTACTCTCTACTACTCTCTCTACTACTCTCTACTACTCACTCTCTACTACTCTCTACTACTACTCTACTCTGTACTACTCACTCTCTACTACTCTCTGCTACTCACTCTCTACTACTCTCTACTCACTCTTTTCTACTCACTCTCTACTACTCACTCTCTACTCACTCTACTACTCTCTACTACTCACTCTACTACTCTCTACTACTCACACTCTACTACTCACTCTACTACACTCTCGACTACTCTCTACTACTCACTCTCTACTGCTCTACTACTCTACTACTCACTCTCTACCACTCACTCTCGACTACTCTCTACTACTCTACTACTCACTCTCTACTACTCTCTACTACTTTCTACTCACTCTGCTACTCTCTACTATTCACTATCTACTACACACTACTCACTCTCTACAACTCACTACTCTCTACTCACTCTCTACTACTCTCTACTCACTCTCTACTACTCTCTACTTTCTACTCACTCTCTACTACTCTCTACTCACTCTCTACTACTCACCTCTCTACTACTCACTCTCTACTACTCTGTACTCACTCTACTACTTTCTACTACTCACTCTACTGCTCTCTACTACTCACACTCTACTGCTCACTCTACTACACTCTACTCACTCTCTACTACTCTCTACTACTCACTCTCTACTACTCTCTAGTACTCTCTACTCTCTACTCTCTACTCACTCTCTACTACTTTCTACAACTGTCTACTACTCTCTACTACTCTCTACTCACTCTACTACTCGCTGCTACTCACTCTACTACTCTCTACTACTCTCTCTCTACTACTCTCTACTACTCACTCTATACTACTCACTCTATTACTCTCTACTACTCACTCTCTACTACTCTCTACTACACTCTACTCCTCACTCTCTACTACTCTCTACTGCTCACTCTCTACTACTCTCTACTACTCTCTACTCACTCTTTACTACTCTACTACTCTACCACTCACTCTCTACCACTCACTCTCTACTACTCTCTACTCACTCTCTACTACTCACTCTCTACTACTCTCTACTACTTTCTACTCACTCTCTACTACTCTCTACTACTCTCTACTCACTCGCTACTACTCTCTACTACTCTCTTTCTACTGCTCTCTACTACTCACTCTCTACTACTCTCTACTGCTCACTTTCTCCTCACTCCTACTCTCTCTCTACTAGTCTCTACTACTCATTCTCTACTACTCACTCTCTACTACTCTCCTACTCACTCTACTACTAACTCTCTACTACTCTCTTTCTACGACTCACTCTCTACTACTCCCTTCTACTCTCTAGTACTCTACGCACTCTACTACTCTCTACTACTCTCTCTCTACTACTCTCTACTACTCACTCTATACTACTCACTCTATTACTCTCTACTACTCACTCTCTACTACTCTCTACTACACTCTACTCCTCACTCTCTACTACTCTCTACTGCTCACTCTCTACTACTCTCTACTATTCTCTACTCACTCTTTACTACTCTACTACTCTACTACTCACTCTCTACCACTCACTCTCTACTACTCTCTACTCACTCTCTACTACTCTACTACTCACTCTCTACTACTCACTCTCTACTACTCTCTACTACTTTCTACTCACTCTCTACTACTCTCTACTACTCTCTACTCACTCTGCTACTCTCTACTACTCACTCTCTACTACTCACTCTCTACTACACTCTACTCACTCTCTACTACTCACTACTCTCTACTCACTCTCTACTACTCTCTACTCACTCTCTACCACTCTCTACTACTCTCTACTTTCTACTCACTCTCTACTATGTACTACTCACTCTCTACTACTCTCTCTACTACTCTCTAATACTCACTCTCTACTATCTACCACTCTCTACTCTCTACTCACTCGCTACTACTCTCTACTACTCTCTTTCTACTACTCTCTACTACTCACTCTCTACTACTCTCTACTGCTCACTTTCTACTACTCTCTACTACACACTACTACTCACTCTCTACTACTCTCTACTACTCACTCTCTATTACTCTCTACTACTCACTCTTTGCTACTCTCTTCTCTCTAGTACTCTACTACTCACTCTCCACTACTCTCTACTTTACTCATTATCTACTACTCTCTAATACTCACTCTCTCCTACTCTCTACTACTCTCTCTCTACTACTCTCTACTCTCTACTACTCACTCTCTACTACACTCCACTCCTCACTCTCTAATACTTACTCTCTACTACTCTCTACTACTCTCTACTTTACTCATTCTCTACTACTCTACTACTCACCCTCTACTACTCACTCTCTACTACTCACTCTCTACTACTCTCTACTCTCTACTACTCACTCTCTACTACACTCCACTCCTCACTCTCTAATACTCACTCTCTACTACTCTCTACTACTCACTCTCTACTCTTCTCTCTACTACTCTCTACTACTCACAATCTACTATCTACTACTCTCTACTCTCTACTCACTCTCTAGTACTCTCTACTACTCTCTCTACTACTCTCTACTACTCACTCTCTACTACTCTCTACTACTCTATTCTACTCTCTCCTCACTCCTACTCTCTCTCTACAAGTCTCTACTACTCATTCTCTACTACTCACTCTCTACTACTCTCCTACTCACTCTACCACTAACTCTCTACTACTCTCTTTCTACGACTCACTCTCTACTACTCCCTTCTACTCTCTAGTACTCTACTACTCACTCTCTACTACTCTCTAGTACTCTCTACTCTACTCACTCTCTACTACTCTCTACTTTAATCACTCTCTACTACTATCTACTACTCACTCTCTACTATTTACTCTCTACTACTCTCTACTACTCACTCTCTACTACACTACACTCCTCACTCTCTAATACTCACTCTCTACTACTCTCTACTACTCTCTACTTTACTCATTCTCTACTACTCTACTACTCACTCTCTACTACTCACTCTCTACTACTCTCTACTCTCTAGTACTCACTCTCTACTACACTCCACTCCTCACTCTCTAATACTCACTCTCTACTACTCTCTACTACTCACTCTCTACTCTTCTCTCTACTACTCTCTACTACTCACAATCTACTAGCTACTACTCTCTACTCTCTACTCACTCTCTAGTACTCTCTACTACTCTCTCTACTACTCTCTACTACTCACTCTCTACTACTCTCTACCACTACTCTACTCTGTACTACTCACTCTCTACTACTCTCTACTACTCACTCTCTACTACTCTCTACTCACTCTCTACTACTCACTCTCTACTACTCACTCTCTACTACTCTCTACTCACTCTACTACTCTCTACTACTCACTCTACTACACTCTACTCACTCTCGACTACTCTCTACTACTCACTCTCTACTACTCTACTACTCTACTACTCACTCTCTACCACTCACTCTCTACTACTCTCTACTACTCTACTACTCACTCTCTACTACTCACTCTCTACTACTCTCTACTACTTTCTACTCACTCTCTACTACTCTCTACTCACTCTGCTACTCTCTACTACTCACTATCTACTACACACTACTCACTCTCTACTACTCACTACTCTCTACTCACTCTCTACTACTCTCTACTCACTCTCTACTACTCTCTACTTTCTACTCACTCTCTACTATTCTCTACTCACTCTCTACTACTCACTCTCTACTACTCTCTACTCACTCTACTACTTTCTACTGCTCACTCTACTACTCTCTACTACTCACACTCTACTACTCACTCTACTACACTCTACTCACTATCTACTACTCTCTACTACTCACTCTCTCCTACTCTCTACTACTCTCTCTCTACTACTCTCTACTCTCTACTACTCACTCTCTACTACACTCCACTCCTCACTCTCTAATACTCTCTACTACTCTCCACTCTCTACTCTCTACTCACTCTCTACTACTCTCTACTACTGTCTGCTACTCTCTACTACTCCCTACTCACTCTACTACTCACTACTACTCACTCTACTACTCTCTACTACTCTCTCTCTACTACTCTCTACTACTCACTCTATACTACTCACTCTATTACTCTCTACTACTCACTCTCTACTACTCTCTACTACACTCTACTCCTCACTCTCTACTACTCTCTACTGCTCACTCTCTACTACTCTCTACTACTCTCTACTCACTCTTTACTACTCTACTACTCTACTACTCACTCTCTACCACTCACTCTCTTCTACTCTCTACTACTCTCTACTGCTCACTCTCTACTACTCTCTACTACTCTCTACTCACTCTTTACTACTCTACTACTCTACTACTCACTCTCTACCACTCACTCTCTTCTACTCTCTACTCACTCTCTACTACTCTACTACTCACTCTCTACTACTCTCTACTCACTCTACTACTAACTCTCTACTACTCTCTTTCTACGACTCACTCTCTACTACTCCCTTCTACTCTCTAGTACTCTACTACACACTCTCTACTACTCTCTAGTACTCTCTAATCTACTCACTCTCTACTACTCTCTACTTTACTCACTCTCTACTACTCTCTACTACTCACTCTCTACTACTTACTTTCTACTACTCTCTACTACTCACTCTCTACTACACTACACTCCTCACTCTCTAATACTCACTCTCTACTACTCTCTCCTACTCTCTACTTTACTCATTCTCTACTACTCTACCACTCACTCTCTACTACTCACTCTCTACTACTCACTCTCTACTACTCTCTACTCTCTACTACTCACTCTCTACTACACTCCACTCCTCACTCTCTAATACTCACTCTCTACTACTCTCTACTACACACTCTCTACTCTTCTCTCTACTACTCTCTACTACTCACAATCTACTAGCTACTACTCTCTACTCTCTACTCACTCTCTAGTACTCTCTACTACCCTCTCTACTACTCACTCTCTACTACTCTCTACTACTACTCTACTCTGTACTACTCACTCTCTACTACTCTCTGCTACTCACTCTCTACTACTCTCTACTCACTCTTTTCTACTCACTCTCTACTACTCACTCTCTACTCTCTACTACTCACTTTCTACTACTCACTCTACTACACTCTCGACTACTCTCTACTACTCACTCTCTACTGCTCTACTACTCTACTACTCACTCTCTACCACTCACTCTCGACTACTCTCTACTACTATACTACTCACTCTCTACTACTCTCTACTACTTTCTACTCACTCTGCTACTCTCTACTACTCACTCTCTACTACACACTACTCACTCTCTACAACTCACTACTCTCTACTCACTCTCTACTACTCTCTACTCACTCTCTACTACTCTCTACTTTCTACTCACTCTCTACTACTCTCTACTCACTCTCTACTACTCACTCTCTACTACTCACTCTCTACTACTCTGTACTCACTCTACTACTTTCTACTACTCACTCTACTGCTTTCTACTACTCACACTCTACTGCTCACTCTACTACACTCTACTCACTCTCTACTACTCGCTACTACTCACTCTCTACTACTCTCTACTACTCTCTACTCTCTACTCTCTACTCACTCTCTACTACTTTCTACAACTGTCTACTACTCTCTACTACTCTCTACTCACTCTACTACTCGCTGCTACTCACTCTACTACTCTCTACTACTCTCTCTCTACTACTCTCTACTACTCACTCTATACTACTCACTCTATTATTCTCTACTACTCACTCTCCACTACTCTCTCCTACACTCTACTCCTCACTCTCTACTACTCTCTACTGCTCACTCTCTACTACTCTCTACTACTCTCTACTCACTCTTTACTACTCTACTACTCACTCTCTACCACTCACTCTCTACTACTCTCTACTCACTCTCTACTACTCTACTACTCACTCTCTACTACTCACTCTCTACTACTCTCTACTACTTTCTACTCACTCTCTACTACTCTCTACTACTCTCTACTCACTCGCTACTACTCTCTACTACTCTCTTTCTACTGCTCTCTACTACTCACTCTCTACTACTCTCTACTGCTCACTTTCTCCTCACTCCTACTCTCTCTCTACTAGTCTCTACTACTCATTCTCTACTACTCACTCTCTACTACTCTCCTACTCACTCTACTACTAACTCTCTACTACTCTCTTTCTACGACTCACTCTCTACTACTCCCTTCTACTCTCTAGTACTCTACGCACTCTACTACTCTCTACTACTCTCTCTCTACTACTCTCTACTACTCACTCTCTACTACTCACTCTATTACTCTCTACTACTCACTCTCTACTACTCTCTACTACACTCTACTCCTCACTCTCTACTACTCTCTACTGCTCACTCTCTACTACTCTCTACTATTCTCTACTCACTCTTTACTACTCTACTACTCACTCTCTACCACTCACTCTCTACTACTCTCTACTCACTCTCTACTACTCTACTACTCACTCTCTACTACTCACTCTCTACTACTCTCTACTACTTTCTACTCACTCTCTACTACTCTCTACCACTCTCTACTCACTCTGCTACTCTCTACTACTCACTCTCTTCTACTCACTCTCTACTACACTCTACTCACTCTCTACTACTCACTACTCTCTACTCACTCTCTACTACTCTCTACTCACTCTCTACCACTCTCTACTACTCTCTACTTTCTACTCACTCTCTACTATGTACTACTCACTCTCTACTACTCTCTCTACTACTCTCTAATACTCACTCTCTACTATCTACCACTCTCTACTCTCTACTCACTCGCTACTACTCTCTACTACTCTCTTTCTACTACTCTCTACTACTCACTCTCTACTACTCTCTACTGCTCACTTTCTACTACTCTCTACTACACACTACTACTCACTCTCTACTACTCACTCTCTATTACTCTCTAATACTCACTCTTTGCTACTCTCTTCTCTCTAGTACTCTACTACTCACTCTCTACTACTCTCTACTTTACTCATTATCTACTACTCTCTACTACTCACTCTCTCCTACTCTCTACTACTCTCTCTCTACTACTCTCTACTCTCTACTACTCACTCTCTACTACACTCCACTCCTCACTCTCTAATACTCACTCTCTACTACTCTCTACTACTCTCTACTTTACTCATTCTCTACTACTCTACTACTCACTCTCTACTACTCACTCTCTACTACTCACTCTCTACTACTCTCTACTCTCTACTACTCACTCTCTACTACCCTCCACTCCTCACTCTCTAATACTCACTCTCTACTACTCTCTACTACTCACTCTCTACTCTTCTCTCTACTACTCTCTACTACTCACAATCTACTATCTACTACTCTCTACTCTCTACTCACTCCTAGTACTCTCTACTACTCTCTCTACTACTCTCTACTACTCTCTACTACTCTCTTCTACTCTCTACTCACTCCTACTCTCTCTCTACTAGTCTCTACTACTCATTCTCTACTACTCACTCTCTACTACTCTCCTACTCACTCTACTACTAACTCTCTACTACTCTCTTTCTACGACTAACTCTCTACTACTCCCTTCTACTCTCTAGTACTCTACTACTCACTCTCTACTACTCTCTAGTACTCTCTACTCTACTCACTCTCTACTACTCTCTACTTTACTCACTCTCTACTACTCTCTACTACTCACTCTCTACTACTTACTCTCTACTACTCTCTACTACTCACTCTCTACTACTATCTCTCTACTACTCTCTACTACTCTCTCTCTCTACTACTCTCTACTACTCACTCTCTACTACTCACTCTCTACTACTCACTCTCTGCTACTCTCTACTCACTCTTTACTACTCTACTACTCACTCTCTACTACTCACTCTCTGCTACTCTCTACTACTCACTCTCTACCACTCTCTTCTACTCTCTAGTACTCTCTAATACTCACTCTCTACTACTCTCTTCTACACACTCTCTACTCTACTCACTCTCTACTACTCTCTACTACTCACTCTCTACCTCTCTACTACTCTCTACAACTCACTCTCTACTTCTCACTCGATACTACTCTTTACTACTCTCTCTACTACTCTCTACACTCTACTACTCACTCTCTACTACTCACTCTCTACTACTCTCTACTACTCACTCTCTACTACTCTCTAATACTCTCTAATCACTCTCTACTACTCTACTACTCAACTACTCACTCTCTACTACTCACTCTTTACTACTCTCTCTACTACTCACTCTCTACTACTCTCTACTCTGTACTACTCACTCTACTCTCTACTGCTCACTCTCCACTACTCTCTCTCTACTACTCACTCTTTACTACTCTCTACTACTCTACTACTCACGCTCTACTACTCACTCTCTACTACTCCCTACTACTCATTCTCTATTACTCCCTACTACTCACTCTCTACTACTCTCTTCTACTCTCTAGTACTCTACTACTCACTCTCTACTACTCTCTAGTACTCTCTACTCTACTCAGTCTCTACTACTCTCTACTTTACTCACTCTCTACTACAATCTACTACTCACTCTACTACTTACTCTCTACTACTCACTATCTACTACTAACTCTCTGCTACTCTCTACTACTCTCTCTCTCTACTACTCTCTACTACTCAATCTCTACTACTCTCTACTACACTTTACTCCTCACTCTCTACTACTCTCTACTCACTCTCTACTACTCTACTACTAACTCTCTAGTACTCACTCTCTACTACTCTCTACTACCCACTCTCTACCACTCTCTTCTACTCTGTAGTACTCTCTACTACTCACTCTCTACTACTCACTCTCTACTCTACTCACTCTTTACTACTCTCTACTACTCACTCTCTACCACTCTACTACTCTCTACAACTCACTCTCTACTACTCACTCTCTACTACTCTCTACTACTCTCTCTCTACTACTCTCTACACTCTACTACTCACTCTCTACTACTCACTCTCTACTACTCTCAACTACTCACTCTCTACTACTGTTGGAGCCGGCCTCGTGGCGTGGTCCTGTTCCCCCTCGCCATGCCGCACGAGGACCCCTGCACCTCGGGGCTCCTCCATTTTGGATTGTACGTGACTCTGCGCACCAGCCTACGTGACCCCGCTCAACCCGGCCTCGGCCCCAGCAAGCCCCGACATCAAGGCACCAACAACTGGCCAGGGGGTACCACATGAACACTTCCCCACTCCCGGCGGAGGGCAGTATCGATGGGACCCCCAATTGTCCTCCCACACCTAGGTGCGATCGCCCCACAGCTCTCCTGGGCCTGGCGCCTCTCCTGCTGAGCGTCTGGCCGCTCCCGACCCGGCCTCTCCGCCCCCCCGGGCGCAAGGGTCCGGACATCAAAGGGCTCCAGACCTATATCTGGGGCGACCCTGCAACAAGACCGCAGTTGTATCGCGGAGTCAAGAGCCCTGCTGATCGGATCGGGGCTGACCCCACGGAGAAAGACTCATCCTGAAACCACGCTCTGAGCCCTGCTGACTACGTCGCGGCTCCACCGTGCTTAAAGACCTTCAGGAACCTTTGGGGCCCTGCTGACGCTGTCGCGGCCCGACCTTGTTGAACTTGCCATCAGAGCCCAGCTGACCTCGTCGTGGCTCGACCGAAGCGGACCTACCACCGGAGCCCTGCTGACTGTGTCGCGGCTCGACCCAAGCGGAACTACCACCCGAGCCCTGCAGACACCGTCGCGGCTCTCCACGTCCGAGCTGCTGTGAGACGAGCACCTGCCGCTCCGATCCCCGGAGCCACCTTCGGCCTAACGCAAGGTCTGGCGCAGAGCTTCCCCGTACCAGGCTGGTACTAAGACTGTCCCACTACCCTGTCCCTACAAAGACATTGAGACTCTTTCTGGATCTCTCGATCCCCCTGTAAATATTTCGAATGTGCTGCTATTGATAAAGTACCTAGATAAGCAACTGATACGGAGTCCTGTGTGGTGGTGTTACTGGGCCTAGTACGATCATAGGAGAAAGACCTCTCCTAGGAGGCTTCTCAGCGGCGCTCGGCTATAACTTTGCGGTAGGAAGGTGCCCCGGAGTGTGCCCCCTGACTCCCCGGTGGTCCTCCCTCCAACATTTGGTGGCCAGCGACGGGATCCGAGCCAGACACAATCGTACAGGCAAGTAACGCACCCACTGCCTAACCAGACGGAAAAAGAAAGAGAACCATGAGCAGCCAAGAAACAACCGTGGCCGCAACCTTCCAGCAAGAAAGGTTGGAAGAATACACCCACAAAGAATTGAAACAATTCTGCAAGGACAAAGGGATCCCAACCACAGGGTTGGGCACCAAGGAAGAAATGCAGAAAGCCCTGAAAGCCTGGGCAGAATCCGAGGCCACTCCACCCCAAGGCGAAGGGACCTCGGCCCGGGACGAAAACCTGCCGCCGACCATGACCCCGGCAGATGGGGGACGAAGCATCCCGGAAGCCGGCCTATCCCACGAAGAAATGCAAGAACGGGAGAGGGTCCGGACACACGAATTGGAACTCGCACGACTCCGGCTGGACGGTGAACTCCTGCTGGCGGAGAAAAAGTTGGCCTTGGAGCAACTACGGCTGCAGGAGGAAATCGAAGAAAAGAAACGGCATCGAGAACTAGAAGAGAAACGGCTAACCCTCGAGCATGAGAGGGGCCTCAAGGAACTCGAACTGAAATCCAAAACGGGGGAGACCAGCACCCCCAGATCCTGGGACGCTCTGCCACTGACCGAGCCAAAGGTTCATATCCCCAAGGATGTCGTCAAGGAGTACTATAAAAACGACGACATCCAGCAATGGTTCCGAGCATACGAGGTAGCCATGACCTCCCATCGGGTACCCCGGAAGGATTGGGGTGCCGGCCTATGGGGGAGGTTCCTCAGCGAGGGCCGGGATACCCTGCTGCAACTCCCCGACGCGGTGATGACCTCGTATGGCCACATGAAAGAGGCCCTACTCACCCGCTACGGACTATCAGCCGAGATGTACCGGCAGCGCTTCCGGGACTGCAAGAAGCTCCCTGGTACCACATGGGTCGAATACGTGGACTTCTTCAGCAGAGCCTTTGAAGGGTGGATAAGAGGGAGCAAGGTCACCTCGTACAACGAACTGTTCGACCTCATTGTCTGGGAGCACCTCGCCAACAACTGCTTTGTCGAACTAAGGCAACACCTCCTTGACAGCAAACTGACCGAGCCCCGGAAGCTCGCCGCCGAAGCCGACCGATGGGTCAACACCCGGGTCCCCCGGAACCCCGTGGGGGACTACCAACGGAGTCCCACGGGACGAGGAGGAGGGTTTCACCGCAATCGAGAATTCCCGGCTGGGCCGCCCCGAAGCCCGCCACGAGGCCAAGCCGCCAACCACACGTCCCCGACCCTGGTCCGTAGGGGGACCCCCATTGCCAGGCCTGGACCCCGACCAACAGTGACCTGCTTCGGCTGCCAACAGGCAGGCCACTATGCGAGCGACCCGGCCTGCCCCGTGAACCGACGAAACGGGACCGCTGGGCCCCCTCTCTGACAAATAGCCGCCGCAGCCCTGGGGGAAGGAGAAGAAGAGGAGGAAAACCGCGACGTCGGGTCCCCCGAATGGGAACCGGCTGCCATGTCACTCGTATGCCTGGGCACCTGAGAAATGGTGCCCCGAGCCCCCATCCCGAGCAACACCCAGAAGTACCAGCAGTGGGACACCATCAATGGGCAACGGGCCGAAGCCCTCCGTGACACTGGGGCCAGTGTGACCGCTGTCCGCTGCCACCTGGTGACCCCCGAACAGATCCTGCCGCATGTTCTATGCCCTGTCCGGACCGCGGACAACACCGAAAGCATGTGCCGGATGGCCCGGATCCCCTTCGAGTGGGGAGGAGTGTCAGGCACCCTGAAAGTAACTGTCCGCGACGACGCTCCAGTGGACTGCCTCCTGGGGAACGACCTGGAGAGCTCCCCCTGGGCCCAGGTGGAGCGCCGAGAGCATCTGGGGATGCTAGGGCTGCCCGAATGGGCTTGCGCCACCACCCGGTCCATGACCGCCCAACCAGCCGCTGCAGCGGCCCCCGTCGAGCCTGCGGGCCCAGAACTGCCACCCTCCTCCGGCACGGATGAGCCTGACGATGAGGCCGGGCCATCCGAACTTTCCCCCGACGAGGCCGCCTCCCTCAGCGAGATCCCCGAGCTGGCCCAGTGGCGCCACGACGGGGGCCCCACCCGTGAACCGTTCCAACAAGAACAGAAGGCCTGCCCGTCCCTCGAGGGGGCCCGACAGCAAGCGGCCGCCCAGGCCACGGGGACCCCACGGGAACCCACTGGATCTATTGGGACAATGACTTGTTATATAGCGAACAGAAAGTCGCCGAACTAGGAGCCGGCCGTGTGTTGGTGGTTCCCCTCCGATTCCGAGAGTTCCTCCTGAACCTGGCGCATGACGTGCCCCTCGCCGGACACCTCGGGCGAGACATGACCTACAGCCGCTTGGTGACCCATTTTTATTGGCCCCGAATGCGGAGAGACGTGGACCACCACTGCCGGTCCTGCCAGACCTGCCAAGCCAGCGGGAAGACTGGGGGTCGAGTCAAGGCCCCCCTCCAACCATTTCCAGCCGTCCACACCCCGTTCGAACGGGTAGGGATTGACATCGTGGGGCCCCTCGACCCCCGAACAGCCCTGGGCCACCGCTTCATCCTGGTACTGGTCGACCACCCCACCCGATACCCAGAGGCCATCCCCCTCCGAACTGTGACAGCTCCAGTGGTGGGCCGGGCCCTGATGGGCATCTTCTCCAGGGTGGGGTTCCCCCGAGAAGTGGTGAGCGACAGGGGTACGAACTTCATCTCGAAATACATGAGATCCCTCTGGCAACAATGTGGGGTCACCTACAAGTTCACCACCCCCAGGGGAACGGACTGGTCGAGCGGTTCAACAGAACCTTGAAAGGAATGATCAAGGGCCTGGAGGAGCCCCTGAGGAGGAGATGGGACGTCCTGCTGCCATGCCTCCTGTTCGCCTATCGAGAGGTTCCACAGAAATCCCTGGGCTTCAGCCCCTTCGAACTGTTGTATGGGCACCCCGTCCGAGGGCCCCTCAGCCTGGTCAAAGAGGGCTGGGAGGCAAGCGTCCAAGATGCCCCCCCCGACGTCTACAGGTACCTCTTGACCCTGCGGAACCAGACTCGGAAGTTCCGGGCCCTGGCAGAAGCCAACCTCGAAGCCAGCCAAGAAGACATGAAATGCTGGTATGACGAAAATGCCTCGACCATCGAGTTCGAGCCGGGCCAGCAAGTCTGGGTCATGTCGCCCGTGGACCCCTGCGCCCTTCAGGACAAATGGACCGGGCCCTTCAAGGTGGTTGAGAAGAAGAGCCCCGTCACCTACTTGGTCGACATGGAGTCCCCAAGGAATCCCCTCCGGGTCCTACACGCCAACCGGCTCAAGCCCCACTTTGCCCGAACCGAACTAAACCTGCTGCTGGCTACCGACGATGGGGGCGAAAGCGACTCCGAGCCCCTACCCGACCCCCTGGGGTCCTCGGACCAAGACGGCTCCATGGAGGGCGTCAAACTCTCCACCACCCTGACCCCAGAACAGCGCCATGACTGCCGGCAGCTGCTGCAACACTTCGCTGCCCTCTTCTCTCTCACGCCCGGGGTGACCTCCTGGTACCTCGACGACGTGGATACCGGGGACAGCCACCCTGTGCGACACCGCGCCTACAGAGTGCCCGACCGGGTCCGAGCCTGCATACAAACGGAGGTCTCCAAGATGCTCGCCCTCGGAGTCATCGAGCCATCCGACAGCCCGTGGGCCAGCCCTGTGGTCCTGGTGCCGAAGGAACTCAGATTTTGTGTGGACTACAGGGGCCTAAATGCAGTCACCAAGACCGATGCCCACCCCCTGCCACGGGCAGACGAGCTGATCGACCGCTTAGGGGCCGCCCGCTACCTAAGCACTTTTGACCTCACCGCTGGGTACTGGCAGATCAGGCTCACCCCCGGCACCCAGGAACGATCCGCCTTCTCCACCCCTGATGGGCACTACCACTTTCGGGTGATGCCCTTCGGTATGAAGAACGGCCCAGCGACCTTCCAGAGACTGGTGAACAAGGTCCTGGCCGGACTAGAAGCCTTCAGCGCGGCCTACTTAGACGACATTGCAGTCTTCAGCAACCACTGGGCCGCGCACCTAGGACACCTCAGAGAAGTCCTGGCCGCTCTCCAAAGGGCCGGGCTCACGATTAAGGCCAGCAAGTGCCAGATCGGTCAAGGATCAGTGACCTATCTGGGCCATCAGGTGGGGAGTGGCCAGGTGGCGCCCCTCCAGTTGAAGGTTGATGCCATCCAGGCGTGGGAGCCCCCCGCCACCCAAACAGCTGTCCGGGCCTTCTTAGGCCTCACAGGCTACTACCGGCGATTTATCAAAGACTATGGCAGTATTGTGGGCCCCCTCACGGAGCTCACCTCCAAAAAGCAGCCCAAGACGGTGCACTGGACCCCCCGCTGTCAGACGGCTTTTGAAACCCTCAAGGCGGCAATGTGCGCTGCCCCTGTACTACAGGCCCTGACTACAGCAAGGAATTCGTGGTTCAGACAGATGCCTCGGAGTACGGGGTTGGGGCGGTCCTCTCCCAGATGGACACCGAGGGCCTCGACAGGCCTGTGGCCTTCATCAGCCGCCGACTGCTGCCCCGAGAACAGAGGTGGAGCACCATCGAGCGGGAGGCCTTCGCCGTGGTATGGGCTCTCAAAAAGCTCCGGCCCTACCTATTCGGCACTCACTTCCGAGTCCAGACTGACCACCGGCCCCTGCGGTGGCTAATGCAGATGCGGGGCGAGAACCCCAAATTGTTGCGATGGTCCATCTCGCTGCAAGGGATGGACTTCACCGTAGAGCACCGGCCCGGCAACGACCACGGCAATGCCGACGGCATATCCAGATTCTTCCACCTCGGCAATGAGAACCCCCAAGGAGATGGGTGACTCTCCCTGCCTTCAGCTGGGGGGGACGCTTGTTGGAGCCGGCCTCGTGGCGTGGTCCTGTTCCCCCTCGCCAAGCCGCACGAGGTCCCCTGCACCTCGGGGCTCCTCCATTTTGGATTGTACGTGACTCTGCGCACCAGCCTACGTGACCCCGCTCAACCCGGCCTCGGCCCCAGCAAGCCCCGACATCAAGGTACCAACAACTGGCCAGGGGGTACCACATGAACACTTCCCCACTCCCGGCGGAGGGCAGTATCGATGGGACCCCCAACCGTCCTCCCACACCTAGGTGCGATCGCCCCACAGCTCTCCTGGGCCTGGCGCCTCTCCTGCTGAGCGTCTGGCCGCTCCCGACCCGGCCTCTCCGCCCCCCCGGGCGCCAGGGTCCGGACATCAAAGGGCTCCAGACCTATATCTGGGGCGACCCTGCAACAAGACCGCAGTTGTATCCCGGAGTCAAGAGCCCTGCTGATCGAATCGCGGCTGACCCCACGGAGAAAGACTCATCCTGGAACCACGCTCTGAGCCCTGCTGACTACGTCGCGGCTCCACCGTGCTTAAAGACCTTCACGAACCTTTGGGGCCCTGCTGACACTGTCGCGGCCCGACCTTGTTGAACTTGCCATCAGAGCCCAGCTGACCTCGTCGCGGCTCGACCGAAGCGGACCTACCACCGGAGCCCTGTTGACTGTGTCGCGGCTCGACCCAAGCGGCTCTCCACGTCCGAGCTGCTGTGAGACCAGCACCTGCCGCTCCGATCCCCGGAGCCACCTTCGGCCTAACGCAAGGTCTGGCGCAGAGCTTCCCCGTACCAGGCTGGTACTAAGACTGTCCCGCTACCCTGTCCCTACAAAGACATTGAGACTCTTTCTGGATCTCTCGATCCCCCTGTAAATATTTCGAATGTGCTGCTATTGATAAAGTACCTAGATAAGCAACTGATACGGAGTCCTGTGTGGTGGTGTTACTGGGCCTAGTACGATCATAGGAGAAAGACCTCTCCTAGGAGGCTTCTCAGCGGCGCTCGGCTATAACTTTGCGGTAGGGAGGTGCCCCGGAGTGTGCCCCCTGACTCCCCGGTGGTCCTCCCTCTAACAACTACTCACTCTCTACTATCTACCACTCTCTACTCACTCTCTACTACTCTCTACTACTCTCTTTCTACTACTCTCTACTACTCACTCTCTACTACTCTCTACTACTACTCACTTTCTACTACTCTCTACTACTCTCTATTACACTCTACTACTCACTCTCTATTACTCTCTACTACTCACTCTCTACTACTCTCTAGTACTCTACTACTCACTCTCTACTACTCTCTAGTACTCTCTACTCTACTCACCCTCTACTACTCTCTACTTTCCTCACTCTCTACTACTCTCTACTACTCTCTCATCTCAACTACTCACTCTCTACTACACTCTACTCCTCACTCTCTACTACTCACTCTCTACTACTCTCTACTACTCTCTACTCACTCTCTACTATGTTACTAGTCACTCTCTACTACTCACTCTCTGCTACTCACTCTCTACTACTCACTCTCTACTACTCTCTACTTTCTACTCACTCTCTACTACTGTCTACTACTCACTCTCTACTCTTCTCTCTACTACTCTCTACTACTCACTCTCTACTATCTACTACTCTCTACTCTACTCACTCTCTACTACTCTCTACTACTCTCTCTCTACTACTCTCTACTCTTTACTCACTCTCTACTCACTCCTACTCTCTCTCTCTACTAGTCGCTACTACTCACTCTCTACTACTCACTCTCTACTACTATCCTATTCACTCTACTACTAACTCTCTACTACTCTCTTTCTACTACTCTCTACTCTCTACTACTCACTCTCTACTCTCTACTACTCACTCTCTACTACTCTCTACTACACTCTACTACTCACACTCTACTACTCACTCTCTACTACTCCCTACTACTCATTCTCTATTACTCTCTACTACTCACTCTCTACTACTCTCTAGTCCTCTCTACTCTCTACTACTCTCTACTCACTCTCTACTACTCTCTACTTTCTACTCACTCTCTACTATCTTCTACTCACTCTCTACTACTCTCTCTACTACTCTCTACTACTCACTCTCTACTATCTACCACTCTCTACTCTCTACTCACTCGCTACTACTCTCTACTACTCTCTTTCTGTTACTCTCTACCACTCACTCTCTACTACTCTCTATTGCTCACTTTCTACTACTCTCTACTACACACTACTACTCACTCTCTACTACTCACTCTATATTACTCTCTACTACTCACTCTTTACTACTCTCTTCTCTCTAGTACTCTACTACTCACTCTCTACTACTCTGTACTTTACTCATTATCTACTACTCTCTACTACTCACTCTCTACTACTCTCTACTACTCTCTCTCTACTACTCTCTACTACTCACTCTCTACTACACTCCACTCCTCACTCTCTTATACTCACTCTCTACTACTCTCTACTACTCTCTACTACTCTCTACTTTACTCATTCTCTACTACTCACTCTCTACTACTCTCTACTCTCTACTCTCTACTACTCACTCTCTACTACACTCCACTCCTCACTCTGTAATACTCACTCTCTACTACTCTCGCCTACTCACTCTCTACTCTTCTCTCTACTACTCTCTACTACTCACAATCTACTATCTACTACTCTCTACTCTCTACTCACTCTCTAGTACTCTCTACTACTCCCTCTACTACTCTCTACTACTCACTCTCTACTACTCTCTACTACTCTCTTCTACTCTCTACTCACTCCTACTCTCTCTCTACTAGTCTCTACTACTCATTCTCTACTACTCACTCTCTACTACTCTCCTACTCACTCTACTACTAACTCTCTACTACTCTCTTTCTACTACTCACTCTCTACTACTCCCTGCTACTCTCTAGTACTCTACTACTCACTCTCTACTACTCTCTAGTACTCTCTACTCTACTCACTCTCTACTACTCTCTACTTTACTCACTCTCTACTACTCTCTACTACTCACTCTCTACTACTTACTCTCTACTACTCACTCTCTACTACTAACTCTTTACTACTCTCTACTACTATCTCTCTACTACTCTCTACTACTCACTCTCTACTACTCACTCTCTGCTACTCTCTACTCACTCTCTACTACTCTACTACTCACTCTCTACTACTCACTCTCTGCTACTCTCTACTACTCACTCTCTAACACTCTCTTCTACTCTCTACTACTCACTCTCTACTACTCTCTTCTACACACTCTCTACACTACTCACTCTCTACTACTCTCTACTACTCACTCTCTACCACTCTCTACAACTCACTCTCTACTACTCACTCTCTACTACTCTCTCTACTACTCTCTACTACTCACTCTCTACTATCTACCATTCTATACTCTCTACTCACTCGCTACTACTCTCTACTACTCTCTTTCTACTACTCTCTACCACTCACTCTCTACTACTCTCTATTGCTCACTTTCCACTACTCTCTACTACACACTACTACTCACTCTCTACTACTCTCTACTACTCACTCTCTATCACTCTCTACTACTCACTCTTTACTACTCTCTTCTCTCTAGTACTCTACTACTCACTCTCTACTACTCTGTACTTTACTCATTATCTACTACTTTCTACTACTCACTCTCTACTACTCTCTCTCTACTACTCTCTACTACTCACTCTCTACTACACTCCACTCCTCACTCTCTAATACTCACTCTCTACTACTCTCTACTACTCTCTACTTTACTCATTCTCTACTACTCACTCTCTACTACTCTCTACTCTCTACTACTCACTCTCTACTACACTCCACTCCTCACTCTGCAATACTCACTCTCTACTACTCTCTCCTACTCACTCTCTACTCTTCTCTCTACTACTCTCTACTACTCACAATCTACTATCTACTACTCTCTACTCACTCTCTAGTACTCTCTACTACTCTCTCTACTACTCCCTACTACTCACTCTCTACTACTCTCTACTACTCTCTTCTACTCTCTACTCACTCCTACTCTCTCTCTACTAGTCTCTACTACTCATTCTCTACTACTCACTCTCTACTACTCTCCTACTCACTCTACTACTAACTCTCTACTACTCTCTTTCTACTACTCACTCTCTACTACTCCCTGCTACTCTCTAGTACTCTACTACTCACTCTCTACTACTCTCTAGTCTCTACTCTACTCACTCTCTACTACTCTCTACTACTCACTCTCTACTACTTACTCTCTACTACTCCCTACTACTCACTCTCTACTACTAACTCTCTACTACTCTCTACTACTATCTCTCTACTACTCTCTACTACTCACTCTCTACTACTCACTCTCTACTACTCACTCTCTGCTACTCTCTACTCACTCTCTACTAGTCTACTACTCACTCTCTACTACTCACTCTCTGCTACTCTCTACTACTCACTCTCTAACACTCTCTTCTACTCTCTAGTACTCTCTACTACTCACTCTCTACTACTCTCTTCTACGCACTCTCTACTCTACTCACTCTCTACTACTCTCTACTACTCACTCTCTACCAATCTCTACAACTCACTCTCTACTACTCTTTACTACTCTCTCTACTACTCTCTACACTCTACTACTCACTCTCTACTACTCACTCTCTACTACTCTCTACTACTCACTCTCTACTACTCTCTAATACTCTCTAATCACTCTCTACTACTCTACTACTCAACTACTCACTCTCTACTACTCACTCTTTACTACTCTCTCTCTACTACTGACTCTCTACTACTCTCTACTCTGTACTACTCACTCTCTACTACTCACTCTCTACTACTCTCTCTCTACTACTCACTCTTTACTACTCTCTACTACTGTACTACTCACGCTCTACTACTCACTCTCTACCACTCCCTACTACTCATTCTCTATTACTCTCTACGACTCACTCTCTGCTACTCTCTTCTACTCTCTAGTACTCTACTACTCACTCTCTACTACTCTCTAGTACTCTCTACTCTACTCAGTCTCTACTACTCTCTACTTTACTCACTCTCTACTACTCTCTACTACTCACTCTACTACTTACTCTCTACTACTCACTCTCTACTACTAACTCTCTGCTACTCTCTACTACTCTCTCTCTACTACTCTCTACTACTCAATCTCTACTACTCTCTACTACACTTTACTCCTCACTCTCTACTACTCACTCTCTACTACTCTCTACTCACTCTCTACTACTCTACTACTCACTCTCTACTACTCACTCTCTACTACTCTATACTACCCACTCTCTACCACTCTCTTCTACTCTGTAGTACTCTCTACTACTCACTCTCTACTACTCTCTACTACTCACTCTCTACTCTACTCACTCTCTACTACTCTCTACTACTCACTCTCTACTACTCACTCTCTACTACTCTCTACTACTCTCTCTCTACTACTCTCTACTACTCTCTTCTACTCTCTACTCACTCCTACTCTCTCTCTACTAGTCTCTACTACTCATTCTCTACTACTCACTCTCTACTACTCTCCTACTCACTCTACTACTAACTCTTTACTACTCTCTTTCTACGACTCACTCTCTACTACTCCCTTCTACTCTCTAGTACTCTACTACTCCCTCTCTACTACTCTCTAGTACTCTCTACTCTACTCATTCTCTACTACTCTCTACTTTACTCACTCTCCACTACTCACTCTCTACTACTCACTCTCTACTACTCTCTACTACTCACTCTCTACTACTATCTCTCTACTACTCTCTACTACTCTCTCTCTACTACTCTCTACTACTCACTCTCTACTACTCACTCTCTACTACTCACTCTCTGCTACTCTCTACTCACTCTCTACTACTCTACTACTCACTCTCTACTACTCACTCTCTGCTACTCTCTACTACTCACTCTCTAACACTCTCTTCTACTCTCTAGTACTCTCTACTACTCACTCTCTACTACTCTCTTCTACACACTCTCTACTCTACTCACTCTCTACTACTCTCTACTACTCACTCTCTACCACTCTACTACTCTCTACAACTCACTCTCTACTACTCACTCGATACTACTCTTTACTACTCTGTCGACTACTCTCTACACTCTACTACTCACTCTCTACTTCTCACTCTCTACTACTCACTCTCTACTACTCTCTAATACTCTCTAGTACTCTACTACTCACTCTCTACTACTCTCTATTCCTCTCTACTCACTCTCTACTACTCTCTACTTTACTCACTCTCTACTACTCTCTACTACTTACTCTCTACTACTCCACTGCTCTCTACTACTCTCTCTCTCTACTACTCACTCTCTACTACTCTCTACTACTCACTCTCTACTACTCTCTACTACTCACTCTCTACTACTCACTCTCTACTACTCTCTACTACTACTCACTTTCTACTACTCTCTACTCACTCTGCTACTCTCTACTACTCACTCTCTACTACACACTACTCACTCTCTACAACTCACTACTCTCTACTCACTCTCTACTACTCTCTACTCACTCTCTACTACTCTACTTTCTACTCACTCTCTACTACTCTCTACTCACTCTCTACTACTCACTCTCTACTACTCACTCTCTTCTACTCTCTACTCACTCTACTACTTTCTACTACTCACTCTACTACTCTCTACTACTCACACTCTACTGCTCACTCTACTACACCCACCACTATATGTGAGGGGCATGATAAAAATGCAAGTCATGTAGCTGCCAATTTTGCATCATGAAAACGTAAAACATTTCTAACAAATGTGTTGTGGCTGGAAGTTGGGAACATAAAGTCGTTTTCGGAAAATGTCAGAGCAGTCCGTTAATTATAGTTGTAATCACCTGCCGCATCATTTGGACGATCAGAAAGAAATGGGCTGTTTATGAACTTTCTGCCCTTTGTAAGGAGCGGTGTAGTTGGGAAATAGTATTAATGTATTATGTGCACCTCGTGAATAGTCAAGTTGCCATAAGGAATGCTAAAGTATTGAGTGCAGCTCAATACTGCCCACCATAGTGGTGGGCAGCCGCGAAGAATGAATCGTTGCACGTAGCTCTCCATACCACAGTAGTGGCTATTTCTGAGCGCAAAGGTCAACCGTTATGGTTGTTACTTAATGTTTGGTTCCCAGTTGCTAGCAGCTCATCTAGGTACATTGAAAGGTTAGTTTATCGCTTGGGGGGGGTTGAATCCCAGATACGTGTAGACGCCTGCATTGCTGAAGAGAGGATTTCCACGTGGGGGTTACCGCGTAGAAAAAAAGAGGATTTCACCTGGTTTGTCACAAGACTTTTTCTATAGGGTTCATGGTTCCTCAAGTAGTTAGACTGGCTCTATGCTAAGCACTCCCACTTTAAATACTGATCTCATTTGTGCAACGTGTACAGCAAAGGGTGCCATAAGTGTGCTAAATTGTAGAGTCGGGCCTGGTGGCCTAGGGGATTATAATGGCCTGGGTGTGACCTCATGGCCACAGTTTCTGATCCCTATGAGTCCTTCCAGCCTTGTATCATTCGGAGATGGATAAAATGAGTACCATTGAGTTGGAGAGCAATAACCATCTGTTATTCAGCACCAAGAGTACTTGGCCCCCTTTTTTGCTAATCCATGTTACAATTTATTGGTAATAACTGTGCGTGAAAGGTACATATTACACAGGCATACATTTTTATGGTTGATCAAGCTTTTGATCAAACACCAGCCATCAACACACTGAGCCGGGCACCAAAGCCAAGGGTTTGGCCTGCAGGAGTATCAGCTGAAGGCAACATATAGAAAAAGGTCCAGATATACACTGGGGGGGCAAGCCCCTGCAACCTAAAGCAGGCCGGGTTGCCTCAATAAGACCTATCCCCCGCGCTTTAGCCAGGGCGGTTGTGGGTATCGTTTTCAGGTGATAAACTTTAATTATAAGTAAATTAAAAAGTAGGAATGAACTGAAATATTTCAATAATATTTATCTTAGTTTGAGTTTATATGAACCATTGAACAACAAGGCTAGAATAAGACTTCATCACCTAATTTACTGTAACTTAATTTGCAAAAATATTCACTATGCCTGTATTATCTGGTTAGTTACGATAGATCCCAAGAATGCTAGGTCATTATTGGCAGTAGAAAGGCTAAAACAAGGAGATGTTGATGAGATATTGGTCAATTTGCAGTAAACAATAGGATAGAAATACAATGTGAAGGGAAGCAAAAGTAGGGAGTCAATGGCCGTAAGGGCAAATACGGCAGAGTTAGCAGTTTTTATCGATTTTTCATTCGTTTGTCTTGGCATGCTGTAGGAAGGTGAGATTGTCCCAACGAATCATTTGCCAATGATGCTGTCACCAGCTAAGGTTGTGGCATTAACCATTCAGAGACAGTGACATGCAGCGGCCGGGGACAGTGAGCATATGTTTTCCGTGTGCTGGGTGAGAGTACAAAGACAGAGGCTGTTGCCCCCATACTGTCGGTTGTTCATATTCATAATATTTATCATAGTTTGATTTTATATGAACGATTGAAGAACAAAGGCTGGAATAAGACTCCACCATCCAAGTAATGTAACTTAATTTGCAAGAATATGCAATAGAACTCGTATTATCTGGTTAGTTAAGGTAGATCCGGAGAATGTCAGGTCATTATTGGCAGTAGGGAGGCCAAAACCAGGAGATGTTGCTGAGATATTGGTCATTGGAAGTAAACAATAGGATAATAATGAAATGTGAAAGGAAACAAAAATAGGGAGCGTTGGCCGAAAAGGTGAATACGGCAGAGTTAGCAGTTTTATCTATTTTATTGCGGGCTGTAGGAAGGTGAGATTGTCTCAACGAATCACTTGCCAAGAATGCTGTCACTAGCCAAGGGTGGCATTAACTATTCAGAGACAGTGTCATGAAGCAGCCAGGGACAGTGAGCATATATTGCCCGTGTGCTGGGTGAGAGTACAAAGACAGAGGCTGTTCCCCCCCTACTGTCTGATGTTCACAGTTTTTAAGCACCCATCCCATCATTAGATACCCGTGATGTCAGCTTGTGTTGATAAACGTAGGGAAGGCAGTAACTCACACGTTACCTTCATCTTGCTTTATTGTGCTGTAGCTGTTGGAAACACACTTCTAAGCGACAAAGGACCCTAATTAGATCGTCACACAATTACGTTAGGATGATCTGCAGTTGCATTGCAAAGAAGTTAGGAACATCTGTCACGTATAAGCTGAACAGCAGTGGGGCCAAGAGACATCCTTGCGTCAATTCGCTTTTGGTGGAAATCCCCGTTGTTAGTCTGCGCTGGTGTTCTGAGTAAAGTTGCAAATTATTGATGTTATTTGCGGGTCACAGAACAGGTTCCATAATCTAGCCCACTAAAGCTAGCTCGCAGGGGCAGGGCACCCATAACAGCGAAGGGAGGCAAGGGGGGCTCTGGCAGCGACGGGAGCCTCCCCAGAGCTGTGGCGGAGTTACAGGGCGATCTGGAGGCAGAAGGGTACAGTAAGGGTACCTCTGCGACAGTCGGTACAGAAAGGGTACCCCTGTCCGGCACAGTAAGGGTGCCCTAGCCAAGGTCCGGGAGACGAAGGAGGTTCTAGGAAGACTGCGACGGCGCCCCGTTAGTCCTTCGGGCGGTTGGGGGGCCTGACCGGGAGTGTGCCATAACACGCTCCGCCCCCGTTAAAAGGGGGCGGGAGTATTAGTCAGATCACGTGATCCAAAGGAGGATCTGAAAAAAATGTGCCGCACTGCCGGGCATCGACCCACCGTGCGTGCCGGCTCGCAAGGCGGGCGGAGCAGCGAGGGGCTGCTTGCCCTGGATCGCCCGTAAGATAACCCACTCTATCGTCATACTTATGTTGTATGAAATAAACCTGCAGCAGTTCTTCACCCATAACGAATGTGTCAGTGTAATCTTTGGGTGACGTCTGTGCATACATGTTGAGTGGAGCGGATGACGGTGTGGTCACTATGGCCACTGCTCTAGCTCTCAGGATAATCGTATAGTGTACTCGGGTTACATCCGTTTAACCACAGCGAGACATTAAAATGACACATGAAGTTAAAGTGGCGGTTCTTGGAGTGTGCAACAAAACACGTAATTGGTATAGCTCTCTGAACAAAATACTGCACTCAAGTGACATCACATGAATAGTTTCTTTGCCCGCAGTGAGTCATTGCTTTGCAACACTTTGTCCAGTACAGGCTGTGGGACAAACTTGCTGCACGCTAAAGATTCAATTTTGGCCACCCTTTCTCAATTTTTCAGTTGATTACAGTACTCCATGTGGCTTTTGAGGGTCATCTTGATTTTTACTCGAGGGACTGAAGGCGACGATGTCCTCCTTATTATGCACCCAGCTTTATGCAGTTTCTCAGCAATAGTGATACACTTAATCAGGGGACACTGATCACTTCGTGGGGCTTTGTTTGGCGTTGCTGTTGGAGGCATTTACCTTCATTTCCGCATGACCCTGGTGGGACTCCAGTCCCAGGGTGCCTCATCCGCTCCTGCCACATCACCAGCTGAACGTTTCTCACCCTGGTGGGACAGCAAGCCCCAGCATGCCTCTGCTTATCTTCCCGCTTCTGCCGATGAGAGGGAGGTGCCAACAATGCGCATAAAGCGCTGCCTCATCTCCCGCTGTGCGGTACACCAATAACTTTGAGGGGCTTTGTTTGACGTTGCTGTTGGGGGCATTTACCATCATTTCCACATTAACCTGGTAGGACTCCAGTCCCAGGATGCCTCATCCGCTCCTGATGCATCACCAGCTTAATGTTCCTATCCCTGGTGGGACTGCAGGTCCCAGGGTCTCTCTGCTCATCTTCCTGCTGCCGCAGACAAGGGGGAGGCGCCAACAATGCACATAAAGCGCTGCCTTATTCCCTGAGGCGTGAGCAAAGCCCAGGCCAAGCGCAGGCCCATCCATGCCCGTCATTGCCAGGAAGAGGCAGGGCAGGGCCAGTCCCCTTGGTTATGACTTTCTACTGAAAATTGCGGGTAAGACTTTGCTGGTTCATTCTTTCTTTATGCTGCCTGTCTCATGCTGAACTGTGTGCAGTCACCTACTACTAACTGGTCCTAATGCAGCGGAGCCCAAGGTGGTTTACAGGGAGAAGTTTCTGCAGAGGGGACTAGGAGAGTGCCCCCTAAACATGCCATGATAGAGCCTTGCCTATTACACCCCACAGTGGTGGACTGGGTTGCTCTTGAGACATTTCTGACAATCTCTACTGATTGCTGTACGACTAGTTTGTATTCACTTAACTCTATTTAGTACAGATCTCAAGGGGCGGGGATTAATAGCTTGTTAGAACTGCGAGTATACTGGTTGAAATCTGCTTCCTGCTTTACCCATTAAGTCTACTCTCTGCATATCCTGTGACTTGTCGATAATATTAATTCCAGGTGCTTGTTCTGTGGTTTCTAGCTGGGAGTTTATATTGTGGGTCCGCTAAGGTTCAACAATGGGGAAACGCACCTGCTCTGTTAAACAGCTTCAATCCCAAGCAACCCCTTCATCCTCACTGCCCCCAACCTCAATCGATAGAATGTTGTAGAGGGCCATAGGTGTGGTAACGTCAGAAATAGATATATATATATATATATATATATTACCTACTGGCGGTCGCCAGTAGGTAGTTATAGTTAGGACCACGTTTCCATAGGAAAACCTCAACATTCTATTTTGAATAACTTTGGCGCCGGTCGACGAATCCTCGCGAATTTCTCAAAATAGGTGAGGCGGTACGCTCCGCTCCTACCCTGAAAGTCTCGGGGGGATCCGTCAAGCGGGGGCTGAGATAAAAGGGGGGTCCCAAAACACGTTTTTCCCATGCATTTTTCCATAGGACCTTTAGAACGAGCTACAGCCCGAACGGCTGAACAGAATTACTCAAAATTTGGCAGAGAGGTAGTCCCTAGGTCAAGGAAGTGCCTTTTGTAGGTTTGGTGTAAATCTGTTCAGTAGATTCTGAGAAAATAGCCTTTAAATCAATATATATATCTGAGCCCGCTTACGGTACGCTTACCGTACGCTTACGGTAAGCGTACGGTGGCGTGCGCGAGCGCGATTCTGATTGGCTCTTAGATCTTAGTAAACATTCGAATCGGCCGAAACCAGGAAGCGGCGGCCGCCATTTTCTGTGTTTCACTCTGAAAAAAAAAGAGTGAAAACAAGAAAAGGGGGCAATGAGGAGAGTTACAGACCCCCTTACATTTGTGAGGGGGTCAAAGAAGGACTGTAAAGTACAAAACAAACATTTATTGATTTTTTTAAAAAATCACGGGGTACGCGTACGGTAAGCTTACGGTAAGCGTACGGAAGAAACATGGCGTGCGCGAAGGAGATTCTGATTGGCCCATAGATCTTAGTAAACATTCGAATCGGCCGAAACCAGGAAGCGGCGGCCGCCATTTTGTGTGTTTCACTCAGAAAAAAAACAGAGAAAACAAGGAAAGGGGGCAATGAGGAGAGTTACAGACCCCCTAACATTTGTAAGGGGGTCAAAGAAGGACAGAAAAGTACAAAAAAAACATTTATTGATTTTAAAAAAAATCACGGGGTACGCGTACCGTAAGCTTACGGTAAGCGTACGGTAAAAAAAATAAAAATAAATAAATGAAAAGCAGATTTAAGAGTTTAGAAATTAGGGAGCTCTAAAAAGAGCTGTTGTGTTTATGAAGTCATTTTTTTAGTGGTACCTACAAGTAAGTACCGATGCAGAGTCTAAGGTTCAAGAGGAAGACTCTGTTCCCTTCATCATTGAAGTGCACACCATCTCCTCTATAAATGTCTTGCATGTCATAACGCAAGTTGTTGTGGTAAATGGCACCCATACCATAGTCACGGAGGAAAGCAGAAACAGATTTGTTGACGTGCTTTCTTGCTTTGTCAATCTGCGGACAGAAATGATTGGACCAGTTCCATTTTTGCCTTTGGCATATGTTGGAAAACACAAAGGCAGTTTTAGGGAAAAGTGTAAACAGTTGTGCAAAGGTGTCCTTCATAAGCATTTCCAGACCTACCCCAGTCAAAGTGCCTAGGTCATTGCCACCACAGTGCACTATTATGAGGTCAGGGTGTTGGATTTGAATGAAGGATTTCACCAATGGCATCAATTGGTGCCACTTTAACCCTCTCTGACCAATCCATTTAATGTCTACATTTGGCAAAGCAAGGTCTCTCACCATACCTGTTTTCTCTGCAAACTTTTCACTCCAGAAGACATAGCTGTGCCCTACAATCCACACTGTGAACATCTTCAAAGGAGAACTGGATGCACTCAGGAGGTGTCTTTCAGTAGAATGGCAATATGAAAAGAAAGACAGTTTGGAAATGGAGGCATACATATTTTTTTCAAAACAAAAAGAACTGATTGGCTGTTTCATACCATTCTAGAATAAAAACTAGGCTGTATGTGTAAATTAATAGAAGCATGTTTTGTATTGGTACAGAAAAATGTGTAACCAAAGAACAGTACTATGGATTTGCTGTAAGGTTTGAAAAGTCAAGCACTCTTGCTCTGTGGAATTGAAACATTGTGTGTTGAACTTCTGACCTAACTCTACACAGCAGTGTTCCATGAGCTGTTGCTATGGTAGCAGGCAGAAGTCAAGTTGGGGGAAGGGTACTAGGCAGAAGTCAAGTTGGGGGAAGGGTACCAACACCAATAGAAAAGTGTGATTACATTTGAAAAAAAGGGGGAAGCACTGAGATTTGAAACTTACATGTATATGTGTGGAAAAATAGAGGGAAAGTTTGCCATTATCTGGTTCTGCTGAGAGGAGAGAGGTGAACAGAACAGAGATCCTGGCTCTGATAATCTGCTGTTTGAGTGTCACATTTCTTTCACAACTAACTAATTTTAAAGGTGAGTTTACAGTTTGAGAGGGGATGTATGTGGTAACTTAAGAAATGAATAATAGAAATGGGAATTGTTTTTGTTGTAGTTACACATGGTGGTTTCATAATGTGTCAGTCTGTAAAAGTGATTTACACTTGCCCCGAAAAAAAAAAGAGCAGTAAGTGTGCTTTCAAATTGGCAAAGAAATTTCGTTTTGGGACTAATGTGAAAACATGACTCTGTGTGCATAGAAGAATTATAGGCAGAGATTTATTGCGTCTTGCTCTGGTGATTTCACAGTTGCATTAGATGGAAAGGGGGAGCGAATTTTTGGGGGAAGAAGCAGAGTCTTAGCACACACCCATGTGCTTGCCATGTATAGTCATGCACAGTATTTAGAAGCGAGTGGGGTTTTCAGGTTTAAGTCTGTAATGCAAATACATTCAGCATCACTAAGGCTGGTTGCCCTTGCTGGAGTGTAGGCAGTCACAGAGAATACACATGGTGGTGGTCTGAAAAAACAGCTTGGACATGTGCATTTAAATAAATCAAAAAAAGTGGTTTTATAATGTGTCAGTCTGTAAAAGTGATTTCCAATTGTAAAAAGTGATTTTCACTTGGCCCGAAAAAAAAAGAGCAGTAAGTGTGCTTTCAAAATGGCAAAGAAATTTCGTTTTGGGACTAATGTGAAAACATGACTCTGTGTGCATAGAGGAATTATAGGCAGAGATTTATTGCGTCTTGCTCTGGTGATTTCACAGTTGCATTAGATGGAAAGGGGGAGCGAATTTTTGGGGGAAGAAGCAGAGTCTTAGCACACACTCATGTGCTTGCCATGTATAGTCACGCACAGTATTTAGAAGCGAGTGGGGTTTTCAGGTTTAAGTCTGTAATGCAAATACATTCAGCATCACTAAGGCTGGTTGCCCTTGCTGGAGTGTAGGCAGTCACAGAGAATACACATGGTGGTGGTCTGAAAAAACAGCTTGGACATGTGCATTTAAATAAATCAAAAAAAGTGGTTTCATAATGTGTCAGTCTGTAAAAGTGATTTCCAATTGTAAAAAGTGATTTTCACTTGGCTCGAAAAAAAAAGAGCAGTAAGTGTGCTTTCAAAATGGCAAAGAAATTTTGTTTTGGGACTAATGTGAAAACATGACTCTGTGTGCATAGAGGAATTATAGGCAGAGATTTATTGCGTCTTGCTCTGGTGATTTCACAGTTGCATTAGATGGAAAGGGGGGCGAATTTTTGGGTGAAGAAGCAGAGTCTTAGCACACACCCATGTGCTTGCCATGTATAGTCATGCACAGTATTTAGAAGCGAGTGGGGTTTTCAGGTTTAAGTCTGTAATGCAAATACATTCAGCATCACTAAGGCTGGTTGCCCTTGCTGGAGTGTAGGCAGTCACAGAGAATACACATGGTGGTGGTCTGAAAAAACAGCTTGGACATGTGCATTTAAATAAATCAAAAAAAGTGGTTTTATAATGTGTCAGTCTGTAAAAGTGATTTCCAATTGTAAAAAGTGATTTTCACTTGGCCCGAAAAAAAAAGAGCAGTAAGTGTGCTTTCAAAATGGCAAAGAAATTTCGTTTTGGGACTAATGTGAAAAAATGACTCTGTGTGTATAGAGGAATTATAGGCAGAGATTTATTGCGTCTTGCTCTGGTGATTTCACAGTTGCATTAGATGGAAAGGGGGAGCGAATTTTTGGGGGAAGAAGCAGAGTCTTAGCACACACCCATGTGCTTGCCATGTATAGTCATGCACAGTATTTACAAGCGAGTGGGGTTTTTAGGTTTAAGTCTGTAATGCAAATACATTCAGCATCACTAAGGCTGGTTGCCCTTGCTGGAGTGTAGGCAGTCACCGCGAATACTCATGGTGGTGGTCTGAAAAAAACAGCTTGGACAAGTGCAATTAAATAAATTAAAAAAAAAGGTTTCATAATGTGTCAGTCTGTAAAAGTGATTTTCACTTGCCCCGAAAAAAAAAAGAGCAGTAAGTGTGCTTTAAAAATGGCAAAGAAATTTCGTTTTGAGACTAATGTGAAAACATGACTCTGTGTGCATAGAGGAATTATAGGCAGAGATTTATTGCGTCTTGCTCTGGTGATTTCACAGTTGCATTAGATGGAAAGGGGGAGCGAATTTTTGGGGGAAGAAGCAGAGTCTTAGCACACACCCATGTGCTTGCCATGTATAGTCATGCACAGTATTTAGAAGCGAGTGGGGTTTTCAGGTTTAAGTCTGTAATGCAAATACATTCAGCATCACTAAGGCTGGTTGCCCTTGCTGGAGTGTAGGCAGTCACAGAGAATACACATGGTGGTGGTCTGAAAAAACAGCTTGGACATGTGCATTTAAATAAATCAAAAAAAGTGGTTTCATAATGTGTCAGTCTGTAAAAGTGATTTCCAATTGTAAAAAGTGATTTTCACTTGCCCGGAAAAAAAAAAGAGCAGTAAGTGTGCTTTAAAAATGGCAAAGAAATTTCGTTTTGGGACTAATGTGAAAAAATGACTCTGTGTGCATAGAGGAATTATAGGCAGAGATTTATTGCGTCTTGCTCTGGTGATTTCACAGTTGCATTAGATGGAAAGGGGGAGCGAATTTTTGGGGGAAGAAGCAGAGTCTTAGCACACACCCATGTGCTTGCCATGTATAGTCATGCACAGTATTTAGAAGCGAGTGGGGTTTTCAGGTTTAAGTCTGTAATGCAAATACATTCAGCATCACTAAGGCTGGTTGCCCTTGCTGGAGTGTAGGCAGTCACAGAGAATACACATGGTGGTGGTCTGAAAAAACAGCTTGGACATGTGCATTTAAATAAATCAAAAAAAGTGGTTTTATAATGTGTCAGTCTGTAAAAGTGATTTCCAATTGTAAAAAGTGATTTTCACTTGGCCCGAAAAAAAAAGAGCAGTAAGTGTGCTTTCAAAATGGCAAAGAAATTTCGTTTTGGGACTAATGTGAAAAAATGACTCTGTGTGTATAGAGGAATTATAGGCAGAGATTTATTGCGTTTTGCTCTGGTGATTTCACAGTTGCATTAGATGGAAAGGGGGAGCGAATTTTTGGGGGAAGAAGCAGAGTCTTAGCACACACCCATGTGCTTGCCATGTATAGTCATGCACAGTATTTACAAGCGAGTGGGGTTTTTAGGTTTAAGTCTGTAATGCAAATACATTCAGCATCACTAAGGCCGGTTGCCCTTGCTGGAGTGTAGGCAGTCACCGCGAATACACATGGTGGTGGTCTGAAAAAAACAGCTTGGACAAGTGCAATTAAATAAATTAAAAAAAAAGGTTTCATAATGTGTCAGTCTGTAAAAGTGATTTTCACTTGCCCCGAAAAAAAAAAGAGCAGTAAGTGTGCTTTAAAAATGGCAAAGAAATTTCGTTTTGGGACTAATGTGAAAACATGACTCTGTGTGCATAGAGGAATTATAGGCAGAGATTTATTGCGTCTTGCTCTGGTGATTTCACAGTTGCATTAGATGGAAAGGGGGAGTGAATTTTTGGGGGAAGAAGCAGAGTCTTAGCACACACCCATGTGCTTGCCGTGTATAGTCATGCACAGTATTTAGAAGCGAGTGGGGTTTTCAGGTTTCAGTCTGTAATGCAAATACATTGAGCTTCACTAAGGCTGGTTGCCCTTGCTGGAGTGTAGCACTCTGGACATGGGCTTTTTAAAAAATCTGAGAAGTGGTTTCATAATGTGACAGTTTGTAAAAGAGATTTTCACTTGCCCAAAAAAAAGAGCAGTTTGTGTGCATTCAAATTGGCAAAGAAATTTTGTTTTGTGACTATTGTGAAAAGAAATGTAGTAATATATTTAAATACAATAAAGGATTTTTTTTAGTTTTTTTCAGGTATTGCTGAAGAACAGTGAACAAAATTTAAGATGCCTACAAAATCTCGAGTTCAAAAAACGCAAAAAAAAAAACTATATTTGAAGACAACTGGAGGACCAAAGTTAGTAGAAGATGCTCATGTTGGGAAAAAGAAAAAATCTTCTGGTAAGCAGAAAAAAGAATTTCTTAAAAAAATATTCAAAACAAAGAAAAATGTACAAAATGTCTGTCCAGGGAAGAATGTAACAAAACGAAGAGAACAGCAAAAAATTGAGAATTTAGTTAATGCAAATATACCTTCTGCAACTGAAAAGTTTTACATAAACAGAAAAACAGCGTTTAAAGAGATACGTAGAAAAATGTTTCAGAGAAGAGTTATGTCCAATTTGATAAAGGATGTGAAGAAATATAAGCAAAAGGCAAAATATTACAAGAGAAAAAAAGAAATTGAAGCCATTGCAGCAAAAGCATTAGAATTAAAAAGGAAACTATTCATATTAATTTTGAATAGGATGCGTACATTAGATAAAATGGTTAATGTACTGAAATCACAAAGCAAAAGCAAAAGAGTAGTGAACAGAACAAACTTTTGTAAAGTGTTTTTAGGAAAGTGGATGCATAGTTCAAGTAGTGAACCTTTTTTTAATGAAGAGAGCTATTTTCAAAGTAATAGTTTGCTGCATGCAGTTGACACCAGAGGTCGTTCATACGAAGTAAAAAATGGTTGCATAATGGAGAAGGAGATAATGGTTCCAAGAGATGAGGTACAAGTGATGGCAGATGAGGCAATGGGGAGACGTCCTAAAGCCCCAGTGTACACTTGGAATTGTAGTAGTATTTGCACTGTGCGTCAGGAATCTATTGACAGATTTCGAGAGTTTCTAAGAGAATATAGTAAAAAAAGTGTAAAACAGAAGATTAAGGTGCTTCAAAGTCTGGATCCATGCAGAGTGAGAGAGAATACTGGTTTGCAGGGTCATTCTCTGGCTTGTCTATCTAGAAAAGTGTGCAATAGTGTTTTCCATCATTTTAGGATGCTGGCTGTTCATCATACTGAAATGAGAAAGTTTGTGAGACGGTTGTATTTTGCCAAAAGTCCAGCAATAAAGTTAAATGAATTGAATAGGGCTCTGTTCCGAGGAACGGTATCAGATGTAGAGAAGGTTGTTGATGAAATTCAGTTTTGTTACTTTGGTCCTGAACAAAACAGTGCAGAGAAGGACACAGTAAATGAGGAAGAAGTGGAAGAGAATGTAGAACCTTCTGTAAGTAAGACATTTAATGATCACATAACAAAATTTGCAATAGTCTCTAATGAAAGACCAAATGTTACTTGTATTTGTTGCCGCAGAACTCATTATAGAAAACAAACTAGGAATGTTGATCTCTACAGAAAGAGTGAAAATGAAGATAATTATAAGTGGATGGATTTTGCCACATATATATTTCTTGAAAATTGTTTTGAATTGGGTGAAGATCAGCGTATTTGTAAATACTGTTACAACAAGTTAGAGGAAAATAGAATGCCGACCAGAGCTGTACATAATAATTTAGAATTGGATGCTATTCCTGCTGAACTTTCTGAATTAAATACATATGAGTCTATACTCATTCAATGTGTTCATCCGTTCCAGACCATAGTACGTATGGAGCCCAAAACTGGTAAATTACCTCCTTCAGATTTACTGAGAGGTTTAAAAGGTAGAGTGGTGTATTTGCCCTTGGATTTGAAAAAAAATATGGAAACTATTGATGCGGATACTTTGGAAACTGAACCATTAATTATTCTGGTTAATGGTGTACCTACAAAGAATAAGAAGATTTGGCAGGAGCTGGTAGATGTGCGGAAAGTACAAAGAGCAAATTTGTATTTGAAAAAAAATAACAAATGGTATGAATCAATTTATATAGAAGAAGAAGAAGAAGACGAAGATTTTCAAGAAGACACAGAAACACCAACTGGACAAATTGAAAAAGTGGACAAGACAAAGGAAGAAGAAATTTATGAACATTTTAGCATACATCCTCTTCATTCGAAAGAAGTTATGGGAGACAATATTGATCTCTTTCAGATGAAGAAAGCAAAAGGAACTCCCGTGAGTGTATGGGAGGAGAGCTTGGAAGCTCGATGTTTTCCCCAGCTGTTTCCTACGGGAAAAGGAGGACGATACGATGAACGTCCAGAACAGATTCCAGCTTCAGAGTATCGGACTACAAGACTATATGCTGAAGATCCCAGATTTCGACAAAGTATTCCTTATTTGTTTCATCTTTTATTTGAAAGCGTCTTGTCTGCACTGTCTTATGCAGTAAATCACATTTTAAAAAGTGGAGTACATTTACAAAATGTGTCTGCTAAGGATTTTATGGAGAAAGTGCAGCACCGAGATGATCATTTGGAAACACAACTGATCAATCTGATGGCTTGTCAGCGTGGGACAAATGAATATTGGTACCGACGCCATGGTGAACTAAAATGCATGTTACGCAATTTAGGAACACCAACATGGTTCCTTACCCTAAGCTGTGCCGAGTACGCTTGGGATGATTTACTGGATTTTCTACGAGAGGCCAATTCAAACATTAAAAACATCGAATACAAGACAGCAGGAGAACTGTGCTCATTGGATCCGGTTAATGTTTGCAGATATTTCAATCATAGATTTGAGGCTATGATGTCCTTCATCTGCAATAAAAAAAATCCACCCCTTGGAGAAGTAGTGGATTTCTTTTGGAGAAAAGAGTACCAGGCAAGAGGTGCTCCTCATATTCATATGCTGTTGTGGATCAAGGATGCCCCAAAGTTTGGAACAGATACTGATGAAGCAGTGTTATCTTACATTGAAGAATATGCAACATGTGGTATACCAAAAAGCACAGAAGAGAACAAGTTAAAGGAGCAAGTTTTACGTTTCCAAAGTCATCGGTGTGGAAAATACTGTCGACGGAAATACAAGAGCAAAGAAAAATACTACACTAAATGTCGATTTGGATTTCCTAGACCTGTTCTTTCAAATGGAAGAGTAAACAGTTTTATGTCAGCTGTGAGACATACTATCACAAGAAAATCACCTAAGAATACCTACAACCTTAAAAGAAAAGAAGAATCAAAAAATATAAATGACTACAACCCAGTCATTTTATCCATGTGGAACGCTAACATGGATATACAGTATGTAGCTGACAATTCCATTGCTGTTGCACGATATGTAACGTCTTACATTACGAAATCAGAAAAAACAGAATTGAAGGAAATGTGGGAAGAGATTTCTCACGAGAAGACTGTCAGTAAGAAGCTGTACAGTTTCAGTTTGAAGATGTTATCGCATCGAGAAATTGGATCCTACGAATGTTCAGATAGGTTATCTTCTGCAAGTCTCTACTCGAAGTCAAGAAGAATAATTTGGGCAAGTTTAGGCCTTGCAGCAATGAGAAATCGGGTACTGAAATCTGTTGGAGAAATAGAATATTTGGCCGAGAATGACCCAGAAAGTACAGATATATTGAAAACAAACATGTTGGACACATATTATCCCAAGAGAAGTCATCATCTGGAGAACATGTGTCTCTATGAAGTGTTGCAGAACTACATTTATTCACGGAAAGCTGCAGAAGACATTAATAATGGAAAATATAAAGTTGTTGGTGAAGAAGGATGTTTGGTGAAGCAAACCAAAGGAAGTTTGATAAATCACCGGAAGCTGAGTTGCGACACTACCGACAAGAAAGAATTTTACTACTTGGCTCTTTTACAGTTGTTTAAACCATGGCGTACAGAGGATGAACTACTGGGAGAATTTCAAAGCTATGAGGATTCATTTAATGCTTGCAAAGACAGCATACAATGCAATACATTCACAACTTATCTGCAAATGTTAAATGAAGAAATTGAACAGGAAACTACAATTGCAGCAGAAATAGCTAGAGACAGTTCTCAGGACAGCCAAAGTTCAGGAACACACAGTCAAGATCCCCTAGGACAACCAATCGTTGAAAATGAAGCATCAATAGCCATGAATGAAGTGGAAACAGCTATGAATCAAGCGCAAGAAGAATTTATAGACTTAGAAAATTTGGAAAGACAACTGAATCAAGAGCAGCAACAAATTTATGAAGAGATCAAAAACAAAATTGATCACGGATTTCTACATGTAAAAAAAGAGTGCTCATGCACATCATTTCATCCAATCAGGATGTATGTAAGCGGACAAGCTGGCACTGGAAAAAGTTTCCTAATTAAAGTCATCAGAAGCTACCTAAAGCAAAAAACGGATTCTACTTTGTCTTGTGTGGTTACTGCTCCAACTGGGTTAGCAGCATATAACATAAAAGGAATCACCTTACATCGTTTGCTAATGTTACCAGTGGAGCATGAGAACAAAATACAATTCAACAAGCTAACTGGAGAAGCATCCTTGGAAGTTTCACGAGTATTGAAGAAGATGCAAGTTCTCATTATTGATGAGGTGAGCATGGTATCAAACTTAATGCTTGCCTTTGTGCATTTAAGAATGCAGCAAATTTTGAAGACAGACTATGACGTGTTATTTGGTGGAAAACACGTCATAGTTTTTGGAGATCTTTTGCAACTTACTCCAGTTAAAGGACAACCAGTGTTTAATACTGTGACACATGAAGACACGAAGAAGTCATTGGGAAGTATCGGTAATACAAATATTTGGTCCTTCTTTGAGTACAAGGAACTTACAACTAATATGAGGCAAGCAAATGATGAAGAATATGGAAGTATTCTGAAAGATATCAGGATTGGACTACTCACAGAGGCTGGCAAAAAAGCATTACAGACTCGGCTGCTACATAATTTATTTCCAAAGGAAGAAATAGTTGCAGAGAAGATATACAAGAACATTGCAGAAAACAAAAGTGTCATCTGCTTAATGCCTACTCTACGTGAATGCTCAATATTCAATGAGGAGCTTTTGAAATTGGAAAAGGAAGAGATCAGGAAATTGGAAGCAGTGGACAAAATTGAGGATGGAAGAATTACTGTCACAGTAACAGGCAAACTGAAAAATAAATTGGACTCACTAGAGAAGAACATCTCCAAAACAGCTGGATTAGAAAAAAATCTATATGTTTGCATGAACTGTAGAGTGTTTTTAAGGAGAAATTTGGATGTTGAGAAAGGTTTAGTTAATGGAGCGATGGGAAGAGTTGTGGGTTTTATTAATTATCAGAAAAAAGAAGGAATTGAATGTTTAAAAATAAAATTTGATCAGATAGATGAAGTTAAAGATATTTGTCGTTGTACAGTTCGTTTTATGCTTGTGAAAGACTTATATGTACGTAGGAAGCAGTTTCCGTTTTCTCTAGCATATGCTGTAACTATTCACAAGTCTCAAGGATTGACTGTAGATTGTGCATTTGTGAACATTGGTTCAACTGTGTTCAAAGAAGGTATGGCATATGTTGCTTTGTCACGAGTCAAAACATTATCAGGTTTATTCATGATAGACTTTGAAGAATCAAAAGTTAGTGCTGATACAAATTGTGTAAAGGAGTATAATAGATTAAGAAGAAGCTATGCTCCTCATTTAGGTCAGTATCCTGTGTTGGAGAAACGTGTAGTTTCTCGTAAAAGAAAAAATGAGAATATCTGTAGTGAAGATGTAGAGAAGAGGAAAAAAAAGAGGAGTGATGTAATTGCAAGCAAAAAGAAAAAGGAAAATGAAGAACAGGTTGTAGGATGTCATTTTGAAAATAGCTCTGGTGTCAACTGCTACGCAAATGTAGTGCTGAATGTTGCATTTTATCTGGAAAGTTTGCAAGAGCAGATAATAGTAAATCAGGGAAAAAGATTCTGTTCAGAGCTGAGTCTCCTTTTTTAAAAGTTGAGTAAAGATAAAACTCAAATAGAAAGTGCTACTGACATTAGAAAACTTTTAGATGTATGTTCAGGACGAACACAGTTTTCTCAAAATGAACAGCAAGATGCACATGAATTTTTGATGTATTTTCTTCAGGTAGTGGAAGAAGAAGGAGTTCCCATTGACATTTTTTTTGGTCTCTCTTATAAATGGGAACATAGTTGTGATAATTGTTATAATATATGTGGCTCTATTGTTGATAATGAAAGGTTTATTTATTTGACATTGCCAGAGAGTAAAACAGTCACTTTTGCAAAATTAGTTAAAGATGCTAATCATAGCATGAAATGTGGTGAGTGTAATTCTGACATGTTTTCAACATTAATTTTAAAGGAATACGGACAGTATGTAATTTTAATGATGCAACGATGTAGAGCTGATGGTTCAAAATTGGATACTTTAATAAAGAAGTTTACAGGACAGCAATTATCAATTTCAGGAAAAACTTTTGTAACTGTTGCAATAATTTTCCATGATGGACCTACTGTTACTTCTGGACATTACACAGTTTATCTAAAATGTGAAAAAGGCTGGACACTGTGTAATGATTCCCAATTGATTTTCAAACAACGTTTGCCTTTTGATTTAGCAAATTCCTATCTAATCTTCCTGAAACCTAAATTTTAGAGAGACTTGGCAAGATCTGGACAAAATAATTTTACCATTTTACTGGATTACCATTGCAATTTTGTAAAAAAAGAGATTTTTAAAATTATCATTTGGCCTAATGGAAAGATAACCAATTGTAATGTGGACTTTTTTAATTTTTAATGCAATTTTGAAAAACCAATAATTTAGAGATTATCGGTAACTTCTGCACATTTTAAATTTTGGAATGTTATTGGACTGCCATTGGAATTTTTTTCAAAAATGATTTAAAAAATTACTATTTGGCCATGTGGAAAAGTAACCAATTCTATTGTGGACTAAATAAATTATTCTAAAAATTTTCGTGAACCAAAATGTTACAGAGAATCGGTGAGATCTGGACAAATTAAACTTTAGAATTTTATTGGATTTCCGTTGGAAATTTATTCCAAAAAAAAAAATAAAATTAGTATTTGGCCTAAAGGAAATGAAATCAGATGTATTTTGGAGTTATTTGAGATATAATATTGTGATTATAGTTCTGAAACAAACATATCAGACGGTATTTTAAAGAAATAAGTATTGGTATTAGATGATATTTTTTTACAATATTATGCATTTCTATAATGTTAAGTTTAATTAAAAAAAGAATCAGGGCTTTTTTAATACAATCTTTGTGATTGGTATTTTTTTTTGCCCGCTGTAAAATGATGAATGCAATTGCTTTCACATTTTATAGTGAAATGCAATATATTCTGAAAACAGCAAAAATAAGGCAAAAAGTTTTTTTGGTAAAAAATGTAAATATGTGTACTGTATTATAAAATGTTTAAAAAATATTAATACTTTTTTCTTTTTTTCCAGATAGATATAGAAAATTTTTGAAAACTTCAAACATTTTTAAAACTATTTCTTAAAAAAAGAAATGAATAAATATTTTTTCAGTGAGTATGGTAAGTCAATAATAATAATTGTAGTCTCTCAAGGACAATGTAATGTGATAAATGATTTTTAGTGTTTTTTTTAAAAAAATAAAAAAAAAGTACGCGCACCGTACGCGTACGGTAAAAAAAATTAAAAAAAGTTTTAAAAAACATATGTAAAAAAAAGATGAAAGATAAGGTTGGCTCTTAAAAGAACCGTTGTGTTCATGCAGGGACAGAGGAAAGGAAGCATGGGAAAATTATTCAAAGCGACAAATGTGCTGATCTATTTTGTTGTTCACTAGGGTAACACTGGTCTCCCTATGGCAAATTAGATCTTTACAAAATGTGCAATGAATATCAACCTTCCGAAATCGAGGGTTCATTTCCAGAGGGCCAGCAAAAGGAGATTCTCCCCCCACAGATGAAGGGCTCACCTGACCTGCAGAAGAAGGAGTAAGCCCTGCAGGTGATGGTCCAGGCTGAGCTGCTGTGGATGTACTGGCTCGTCTTTCTGAAGAGTTACCTCCAAAAAGATGACCATGTGTCCTTCTGTGTACATCCTGGAGGTGTCTCTTCATGGTGTGATTCCCAAAGGAATACTTCCTGTTAGGATTACCTCTAGAAAGTACACGCTTACACAGCTTGCAAGTAACTAAGGGTGCATTCACCTTTTGCTGGCCTTCTGGAAAAGTAAAATAATCCCAACCATAAGAAGGCTTTTGTTTCCTCGATCTCTGCCTCAAGACAGTGCTGCTAGTGCTAGCCTCACTCTCAGAAGAGCTCTGCTGTTCTGCCATCGTATCCCAAAGACAAACCAGCTCCTTCTCCCAAGGGATCACAAGCAGAAATGAGGGGAATGGGTGTGGTGTAGGAGAGTTCTAGAACTGAAAGTAGTTTCAACCAATCAAAAGTTGTGTTTCAAGATCACATGACCTACCGTACGCTTACGGTACGCTTACGGTACGCTTACGGCAAAAAGTACGCGTGCGCGTAAAAAAGACACGCGCTTGCGCGCATGCGCATAACAGTCATTTCCCGGCACTTCCGCGTAACGTGCGCGTGTGGCGTAAGCGCGCACGCGTCCCACGCGCAGTACGCGCGGCCACGCAAAGTGCGTAACTATACGCAAGCAGTGTAGATAGATTACGGACGTTGCGTAAACCGTACGCTTACCGTGAGCTTACGGTACGCGTACCAAAAAAAAAATAAAAAAAAAAAAAGAGAACTGGAAATAAATTTTACATGTTTATTTTAAAAAATATATTTAAAAAAAATATTTAAGGATTTTAAAAATTAAAGCATAGTCTTTATAAAAGGTAAGTAAATTAAATTAAAAATATGTTTGAAAAAATTGAAAATTAAAAAAAAAATTAGCATTTAAAAAACCTTGCAAATTCACTGAAAAAACCATGGATTTCACACACGTTATAGTTAGGAATTAGCATTTAAAAAACCTTTGAAATTCAGTGAAAAAACCATAGGTTTCACACACGTTATAGTTAGGAATTAGCATTTAAAAAACCTTAGAAATTCAGTGAAAAAACCATAGGTTTCACACATGTTATAGTTAGCTGGACATTTTACTCGTAAAAAACCAATGAAATTGCCCCGTTATAGTTAGTTCAGCTAACTATAACTCGCGCGCCCGCAATGCACTGCTGATGACGTCACATATTACATCACTCATGACATGGTCAGTGACATCACTCATGACATCACTGATGACATCTCAAATGACATCACTGATGACATCACTGATGACATCATCCTTGTGATAGAGTGGCAGACCTCCTCTTCCCCTAATATAACCTTTGACACACACATTCAAAAATAGAAACTACAATGTTCAAAACAATGGACATACCAATACCAGATAAAACAACCTTTTCAGTAATTCTAAGATCCACATACACATCCACTCATTCACCAACAGTCCAATTCAGTCACTCATACATGTACTCACTCATCATATGTACTCATACACCTATACATCCTGTTACACAATGCCACTCATCCATAGAGTTACTCACACACATAGTCACTCATGCTAACAAAGAATCAAACATACATTTACTTGCATATACAGTTATACACACACCACCACACTTACTTCTACGGAAACTTACACATACTTAGTCTTTTAAACAATCACTTATAGAAACACATACTTATTCATACAAGAACTCTTTCAATCTCTCACTCTCACATATACTCACATATATACACCAATAGTCACATATACTAGTTTAAAACATATGTAGTTACTCATAAAGACACTATTGAGACAGTCATTCACTCAATAACACATCCATGCACACACTCATCCACCCATACAGTCCTGCACACATGCTGTGTTCAACACATACAAACAGTGAGTCACTCATTCATACACCTATGCACTACGTAATACCCCCCACCGAACCATGCAGACACTCAGACTGATACTCAAAAAACCAACTAATAACCTATATAGACACCCATGTATCTACTCACCAACCCATGCAGCCACTTATACACAAAGTGAGAGACTGATACAGATATATACATATTTATACATTACTCACTAAAACATGTATTCACTATGATACACTTAATCAGTCAGTTAAACAATCAATTTTTCAAAAACAAATCATCCATTTAGACACTTATATACCCATTTATTCTTCCATTGACCTTGAGATATACATATATAAAACATATTTAATTTTCAGAAAACCCCACATTCACTGGATGATGTCATCAGTGATGTCATCAGTGATGTCATTTGAGATGTCATCAGTGATGTCATGAGTGATGTCACTGACCATGTCATGAGTGATGTAATATGTGACGTCATCAGCAGTGCATTGCGGGCGCGCGAGTTATAGTTAGCTGAACTAACTATAACGGGGCAATTTCATTGGTTTTTTACGAGTAAAATGTCCAGCTAACTATAACATGTGTGAAACCTATGGTTTTTTCACTGAATTTCTAAGGTTTTTTAAATGCTAATTCCTAACTATAACGTGTGTGAAACCTATGGTTTTTTCACTGAATTTGAAAGGTTTTTTAAATGCTAATTCCTAACTATAACGTGTGTGAAACCCATGGTTTTTTCAGTGAATATATATATATATATATCCTCTGTTGGAGGGAGGATCACCGGGGAGTCGGGGGGACTATTCCGGGGCACCTTCCTACCGCAAAGTTATAGCCAAGCGCCGCTGAGAAGCCCCCTCGGGATGTCTTTCTCCTATGATCGTACTAGGCCCAGTAATACCACCACACAGGACTCGGTTATCAGTTGCTTGACTTGGTTCTTTATCAACAGTAGTACGTTCAATATTTACAGTGGAATCGAGGGATCCAGTAAGAGTCTCAATGTCTTTTAGAAGGATAGGGTAGCGGGACAGTCTTAGTACCAATCAGGTACGGGAGGGCTCTGCGCCTGACCTTGAGTGCTGGTCTCAGAGCGGCTCGGACGTGGGGAGCCGCGACGGCGTCTGCAGGACTCGGGTGGTAGTTCCGCTTGGGTCGAGCCGCGACACGGTCAGCAGGGCTCCGGTGGTAGGTCCGCTTCGGTCGAGCCGCGACGAGGTCGGCTGGGCTCTGATGGTAAGGTTCAACAAGGTCGGGCCGCGACAGCGTCAGCAGGGCCCCAAAGGTTCGTGAAGGTCTTTAAGCACGGTGGAGCCGCGACGTCGTCAGCAGGGCTCAGAGTGTGGGTTCAGGATGAGTCTTCTTCCGTAGGGTCAGCCGCGATCTGATCAGCAGGGCTCTTGACTCCAGGATACAACTACTGTCCTGTTGTCGGGGCGCCCCAGATATAGGACTGGAGCCCTTTGATGTCCGGACCCTTGCGCCCGGAGGGGGCGGAGAGGCCGGGTAGGGAGCGACCAGACGCCCAGCAGGAGAGGCGCCAGGCCCCAGAGAGCTGTGGGGCGATCTCACCTAGGTGTGGAAGGACGGTTGGGGGTCCCATTGATACTGCCCTCCGCCGGGAGTGGGAAGGGTTCACGTGGTATCCCCCTGGCCAGGGGTTGGCGCCTCGATGTCGGGCCTCGCTGGGACCGAGGCCGGGTGAAGCGGGGTCACGTAGGTGGTTACGCAGAGTCACTTACAATCCAAAATGGAGGAGCCCCGAGGTGCATGGGACCTCGTGCGGCTCAGCGAGGGGGAACAGGACCACGCCACGAGGCCGGCTCCAACACGCGTCCCCCCCAGCTGAAGGCAGGGAGAGTCACCCATCTCCTTGGGGGTTCTCCTCGCCGAGGCGGAAGAATCTGGACAGGCCGTCAGCATTGGCGTGGTCGTTGCCGGGCCGGTGTTCCACGGTGAAGTCCATCCCTTGCAGCGAGATGGACCATCGCAACAACTTGCGGTTCTCGCCCCGCATTTGCATGAGCCACCGCAAGGGCCGGTGGTCAGTTTGGACCCTGAAGTGGGTGCCGAAAAGGTAGGGCCGGAGCTTCTTGAGAGCCCATACCACGGCGAAGGCCTCCCGCTCGATGGTGCTCCACCTCTGTTCTCGTGGCAGCAGTCGGCGGCTGATAAAGGCCACAGGTCGGTCGAGGCCCTCGGCGTCCATCTGGGAGAGGACCGCCCCGACCCCGTACTGGACTACAAATTCCTTGGGGCCTGTAGCACAGGGGCAGCGCACATGGCTGCCTTGAGGGCCTCAAAAGCGGTCTGACAACGGGGCGTCCAGTGCACCGCCTTGGACTGTTTCTTAGAAGTGAGCTCCGTGAGGGGCCCCACAATGCTGCCATAATCCTTAATGAATCGTCGGTAGTAGCCTGTGAGGCCTAAGAAGGCCCGGACAGCGGTTTGGGTTGCGGGGGGCTCCCACGCCTGGATGGCGTCGACCTTTAACTGGAGGGGCGCCACCTGGCCACTCCCCACCTGGTGGCCCAGATAGGTCACAGATCCTTGACCGATCTGGCATTTACTGGCCTTAATTGTGAGCCCGGCTCTTTGGAGAGCGGCCAGGACTTCCCCGAGGTGTCCTAGGTGCGCGGCCCAGTGGTCGCTGAAGACTGCAATGTCGTCGAGGTAGGCCGCGCTGAAGGCTTCTAGTCCGGCCAGGACCTTGTTCACTAGCCTCTGAAAGGTCGCTGGGGCGTTCTTCATACCGAAGGGCATTACAAAAAGTGGTAGTGCCCATCGGGGGTGGAAAAGGCGGATCGTTCCTGTGCGCCGGGAGTGAGCTTGATCTGCCAGTACCCAGCGGTGAGATCAAAGGTGCTTAGGTAGCGGGCGGCCCCTAAGCGATCGATCAGCTCGTCTGCTCGTGGCAAGGGGTGGGCATCGGTCTTGGTGACTGCGTTCAGGCCCCGGTAATCGACACAAAATCTGAGTTCGGGGCAGTGCCGGGGGCGGCGGCCTTCGGCACCAAGACTACCGGGCTGGCCCACGGGCTGTCTGATGGCTCGATGACTCCGAGGGCGAGCATCTTGGAGACCTCGGTCTGTATGCAGGCTCGGACTCGGTCAGGTACTCTGTAAGCGCGGTGTCGCACAGGGGGGCTGTCTCCAGTATCCACGTCGTGGACGCACCAGGGGGTCACCCCGGGCGTGAGAGAGAAGAGGGCAGCGAAGGGATGCAGCAGCTTCTGGCAGTCATGGCGCTGTTCTGGTGTCAGGGTGGCGGAGAGGCGGACGCCCTCCAAGGAGCCGTCTTGGCCCGAGGACCCCAGGAGGTCTGGTAGGGGCTCGGAGTCACTTTCGCCCCCATCGTCGGTAGCCAGCAGCTGGCTTAGTTCAGTTCGGGCAAAGTGGGGCTTGAGCCGGTTGGCGTGCAGGACCCGGAGGGGGTTCCTCGGGGACTCCATGTCGACCAGGTACGTGACAGGGCTCTTCCTCTCAACTACCTTGAAGGGCCCGGTCCACTTGTCCTGCAGGGCGCAGGGTCCACGGGTGACATGACCCAGACTTGCTGACCCGGCTCGAACTCGATGGTTAAGGCATTTTCGTCATACCAGCGTTTCATGTCTTCTTGGCTGGCTTCGAGGTTGGCTTCTGCCAGGGCCCGGAACTTCCGAGTCTGGTTCCGCAGGGTCAGGAGGTACCGGTAGACGTCGGGAGGGGCATCTTGGACTTGCGCCTCCCAGCCCTCCTTGACCAGGCTGAGGGGCCCTTGGACGGGGTGCCCATACAATAGTTCAAAGGGGCTGAAGCCCAGGGATTTCTGTGGTACCTCCCGATAGGCGAACAGGAGGCAGGGCAGCAGGACATCCCATCTCCTCCTCAGGGGCTCTTCCAGGCCCTTGATCATCCCTTTCAGGGTTCTGTTGAACCGCTCGACCAGTCCATTCCCCTGGGGGTGGTAAGGGGTGGTGAATTTATAGGTGACCCCACATTGTTGCCAGAGGGATCTCATGTACTTTGAAATAAAGTTCGTACCCCTGTCGCTCACCACTTCTCGGGGGAACCCCACCCTGGAGAAGATGCCCATCAGGGCCCGGCCCACCACTGGAGCTGTCACGGTGCGGAGTGGAATGGCCTCGGGGTATCGGGTGGCGTGGTCGACCAGTACCAGTATGAAGCGGTGTCCCAGGGCGGTTCGGGGGTCGAGGGGCCCCACGATGTCGATCCCCACTCGTTCGAACGGGGTGTGGACGGCTGGAAATGGTTGGAGGGGGGCTTTCACTCGACCCCCAGTCTTCCCGCTAGCCTGGCAGGTCGGGCAGGACCGGCAGTGATGGTCCACGTCTCTTCTCATTCAGGGCCAATAGAAATGGGTCACCAGGCGGCTGTAAGTTTTGTCCCGCCCGAGGTGTCCGGCGAGGGGCACGTCATGCGCCAGGTTCAGGAGAAACTCTCGAAATCGGAGGGGGACCACCAACACCCGGCCTGCCCCTAGCTCGGCGACTTTCTGCTCGCTATACAATAAGTCATTGTCCCAATAGACCCAGTGGGTTCCCGTGGGGTCCCCCGCGGCCTGGGCGGCCGCTTGCTGTCGGGCCCCCTCGAGGGACGGGCAGGCCTTCTGCTCTTGCTGGAATTGTTCGCGGGTAGGGCCCCCTTCGTGGCGCCACTGGGCCAGCTCGGGGATCTCGCCGAGGGAGGCGGCCTCGTCGGGAGAAAGTTCTAAGGGCCCGGCCTCCTCGTCAGGTTCCTCCGTGCCGGAGGAGGGTGGTAGTTCGGGGCCCGTCGGCTTGTCGGGGGCCGCGGCAGCGGCTGGTTGGGCGGTCATGGACCGGGTGGTGGCGCAGGCCCACTCGGGCAGCCCTAGCATCCCCAGATGCTCTCGGCGTTCCACCTGGGCCCAGGGGGAGCTCTCTAGGTCATTCCCCAGGAGGCAGTCTACTGGGGCGTCGTCGCGGACAGTTACTTTTAGGGTTCCGGACACTCCTCCCCACTCGAAGGGGATCCTGACCATCCGGCACATGCTCTCGGTGTTGTCCGCGGTCCGGACAGGGCATAGGACATGTGGCAGGATTTGTTCGGGGGTCACCAGGTGGCAGCGGACAGCGGTCACACTGGCCCCAGTGTCCCGGAGGGCTTCGGCCCGTCGTCTATTGATGGTGACCCACTGCTGGTACTTCTGGGTGTTGCTTGGGATGGCAGCTCGGGGCACCATTTCTCGGGAGCCCAGGCATACAAGCGACATGGCAGCTGGTTCCCACTCGGGGGACCCGCCGTCGCGGTTTTCCTCCTCGTCTTCTCCTTCCCCCAGGGCTGTGGCGGCTATTTGCCGGGGAGGGGGCCCAGCGGTCCCGTTCCGTCGGTTCACGGGGCAGGCCGGGTCGCTCGCATAGTGGCCGGTCTGCTGGCAGCCGAAGCAGGTCACTGTCGGTCGGGGCCCAGGCCGTGCGATAGGGGTCCCCCTTCGGCCCAGGGTCGGGGACGTGTGGTGGGCTTCTGGGCGGCGCGGCCGGGAATTCTCGACTGCGGTGGGACCCCCCTCCTCCGCCTCGCTGGCGGGGAGGTCCCGTGGTACTCCGTTGGTAGTCCCCCACGGGGTTCCGGGGGACGCGGGTGTTGACCCATCGGTCGGCTTCAGCGGCGAGCTTCCGGGGCTCGGTCAGTTTACTGTCCAGGAGGTGTTGCCTTAGTTCAACAAAGCAGTTGTTGGCGAGGTGCTCCCAGACAATGAGGTCGAACAGTTCATTGTATGAGGTGACCTTGCTCCCTTTTATCCATCCTTCAAAGGCTCGGCTGAAGAAGTCCACGTATTCGACCCACGTGGTACCGGGGAGCTTCTTGCAATCCCGGAAGCGCTGCCAGTGCATCTCGGCTGATAGTCCGTAGCGTGTGAGTAGGGCTTCTTTCATGTGGTCGTATGATGTCATCACTGCGTCGGGGAGTTGCAGCAGGGTATCCCGGCCCTCGCTGAGGAACCTCCCCCATAGGCCGGCACCCCAATCCTTCCGGGGTACCCGATGGGAGGTCATGGCTACTTCGTAGGCTCGGAACCATTGCTGGATGTCGTCATTTTTATAGTACTCTTTGACGACATCCTTGGGGATATGAACCTTTGGCTCGGTCAGTGGCAGAGCGTCCCGGGCTCCGGGGGTGCTGGTCTCCCCCGTTTTAGATTTTAGTTCAAGTTCCTTGAGGCTCCTCTCGTGCTCGAGGGTTAGCCGTCTCTCCTCTAGTTCCCGATGCCGTTTCTTTTCCTCGATTTCCTCTTGCAGCCGTAGTTGCTCCAAGGCTATTTTCTTCTCCGCCAGTAGGAGCTCACCGTCCAGCCGGAGTCGGGGGAGGTCCATTTCGTGTGTCCGGACCCTCTCCCGTTCCCGCATTTCTTCGTGGGGCAGGCTGGTTTCTGTGACGTTTCGCCCCCCATCTGTCGGGGTTGGGGTCGGCAGGTTTCCGTCCCGGGCCGAGGTCCCTTCGGCTCGGGGTGGAGTGGTCTCGGGTTCTGCCCAGGCTTTCAGGGCTTTCTGCATTTCTTCCTTGGTGCCCAATCCTGTGGTTAGGATCCCTTTGTCCTTGCAGAATTGTTTCAGTTCTTTGTGGGTGTATTCTTCCAACCTTTCCGGCTGGAAGGCTGCGGCCACAGTTGCCTCTTGGCCGTCCATGGTACCCTTTTCTTTTTCCGTCTGGTTAGGTAGTGGGTGCGTTACTTGCCCGTACGATCCCGTCGCTGGCCACCAAATGTTGGAGGGAGGACCACCGGGGAGTCGGGGGGACTATTCCGGGGCACCTTCCTACCGCAAAGTTATAGCCGAGCGCCGCTGAGAAGCCCCCTCGGGGAGGTCTTTCTCCTATGATCGTACTAGGCCCAGTAATACCACCACACAGGACTCGGTTATCAGTTGCTTGACTTGGTTCTTTATCAACAGTAGTACGTTCAATATTTACAGTGGAATCGAGGGATCCAGTAAGAGTCTCAATGTCTTTTAGAGGGATAGGGTAGCGGGACAGTCTTAGTACCAACCAGGTACGGGAGGGCTCTGCGCCTGACCTTGAGTGCTGGTCTCAGAGCGGCTCGGATGTGGGGAGCCGCGACGGCGTCTGCAGGACTCGGGTGGTAGTTCCGCTTGGGTCGAGCCGCGACACGGTCAGCAGGGCTTCGGTGGTAGGTCCGCTTCGGTCGAGCCGCGACGAGGTCGGCTGGGCTCTGATGGTAAGGTTCAACAAGGTCGGGCCGCGACAGCGTCAGCAGGGCCCCAAAGGTTCGTGAAGGTCTTTAAGCACGGTGGAGCCGCGACGTCGTCAGCAGGGCTCAGAGTGTGGGTTCAGGATGAGTCTTCTTCCGTAGGGTCAGCCGCGATCCGATCAGCAGGGCTCTTGACTCCAGGATACAACTACTGTCCGGTTGTCGGGGCGCCCCAGATATAGGACTGGAGCCCTTTGATGTCCGGACCTCGTGCGGCTCAGCGAGGGGGAACAGGACCACGCCACGAGGCCGGCTCCAACATCCTCCATATGACTCCTGACGACAACGTCCATTGGGACTGAAACGCGTTATGCAGGCTGTGATGCTGCTGGTGTACCTGCTTGAATAAAGAGGTTTGCAACTACTCTCGAGTGGAGGGCTTGACTCTCATTCAAGCCAAATGCATGGGTTTTCGGTTGCAATTATTGGGCTGTGACGTCGCCAATCAAGCCCCGACCCGTTGTGCTGGGCGTCCTTGTCGTCAGGAGTCTGTGGCTCCATGTGACTTTTGAGGGTCATCTTAATTTTTAAGCAAGGGACTGAAGGCGACGTTGCCCTCCTTGTTGTGCACCCAGCTTTAAGCAGTTTCTCAGCAATAGTGATACACTCAATCAGGCAGACTATATTACCTGGGCACTCAAGCCTTGCTGACAAAAAAGAAGGGCGTGACAACATGTCCTTATTCCATGAGTTTTAAAGACGTTACGTAGGAGCTTTCTGCGTTCAGGTTTCAAGGCCGGGCCATATCACAAAGGCTGATGTCATTCTTGAGAACCTTAGACTGCAGTCACCCAGGCGGAGGGAGATGCTCACTCCTGCAATCTGTCTTTAGACAGGTTTTCTGTCAACCCTATTTTCGTGTATTCGGTCTCTTGCCCTGAACGTTTAAATATTCCACTAGGCCAATTTCAAAATAGTATCTGCCCGAGTTTGTGACAGCAGAAATGCACGTCTCAGGTTGGCACTGTTCAGAGGGTGGCAAGGAAGAAGGCAGGGAGACTTTGCCTAGGGCAGGGTATAGGAAAGTTTTAAATATATTCTGACCCACCTTGTCAAACTCTTAGATAGACTATTCAGTTCCTTGGTTTTAAATGAGCCCATTTTGTTAATATTTTTTAGATTTAGTCTTCAGCCAGAAGACTGGAATAGCATTTTAGCGTGCAGGGCTGCCAGTGTCTTCTCCTTTCGGCATGCTCTTATCCCAGCTGTGCCTGGGCTTTGACTGTGCCACAATCAGAGAACGCTTGTCCAATCTGAAGTGTCTGCGACAAGCAACATGCCAATGGGAGAGTTCTGCAACTGATTAATAACAGGAGGAGTCTCCGAGACAGTCAGCGCGTTCATCCAGAGAGGGCAACACCGAGCTGGTGGGTCTGTAGGACACCACACTGCATCATGGTGTCAGCTGCAACTGTATAGTTGGCACCTGGCAGCAATGAGATGCCAAATAGCACTAATTAGTCTCTGGTCCGAGCATCCCTGTGAGGGTCTGAGAGACTGTCTCCTGTCAGATTTAATTAATCCCGGTTGCCTGACAATCTCGGGGCCTTGCCGTGATGTGACAGAAATTAGCATATGCGTAATTCTGACCCGAAATGCGTAGCTGTTGGCAGGGTTGAAGACAGACCTGACAACTTCTTCCCAGCGTGAGACGACAGGGCAGGGATTGTGCTGTTAACTGCTGGTGTGGTACTTCAGAATCTTCCTTCACCCTGCCATTTGCCTGAACAAAATATGTCCTCTGCTGTTTTCGAGAATGTGGATTTTTATTTGGGGAGGATGTGAGTCCCCACCAAGTAATAAAGTCATAATTCCCTACCAGGTCCAGTTAGATCTTAACCTCTTCAGTGCCACGCCCTTTCCCCGCCCTGTGCCGGGCGTTGCATTAGCGGGCGGGGTTCATGACGAGATAGTCTCGGCATGGGCACAGCGCAACCGCGCTCCATGACGAGACCATCTCGTCATGGGCACTGAAGCGGTTAATAAATTAAACCTGAGCTCAAACCTTGGCAACTTGTAGCACATAGCAGACAGGCTTAACTTAGAAGAAATGTGTAAAGCATTTATCAGCACCAAAACAGTTAAAAAAGTTGAAAAACACAATAAAAATTCCACTCATATTTATAAAAATAGAGAAACTTTTAATGAACAAATTGAGACAAAAACATCAAACATCCAATAAGGGGAAATCAAAGATATGATTTTTTTAAAGTGTGAATTAAGTATCTGATAGAGACATCTAGCCGCAGATTCCTTATTTTAGACTCTTCCCCAGGCTCAGACTGGTTCTGGAAACTTTTTTCTCCACAGTACGTCTGGGCACCGAGCGACCCTGCATCAACGTCGTCCCCCGGATGTGACATCAGCAGAGTCCATATAACTCCTTTGCCAAAGCGCTGACACCATTTCCTTTTTTCTGTGCTTGCAACTTGGATCCGGAGCGGAATTTGGGCCGTTATTGGGCCCTTCTTCTTCCCTTCTCTTCTAGGAAACAGTGTGCCAACGATGTCATATGGGTTTAAGTCCTGCTGCTCTTGTGAAAGACAGATGTCGAACACGGATCCACATACTGTCTATTTATGGTGTCTTGGTGAGGACCACAATTCAGTCGACTGCATCTCTTGTCAACGTCTCCCTGAAGGCGTTGAAGGAATGCAATTTGAAGCTCGGCACAGCTTTTGGATGAACCCCGACGCCATCCATCTTCCCCGAAATCAAGAGACAGGTCGAGGAGCTGCTCGGGTGAAGAGCCCATCCTTCGCAGAGAGTGCCGAACACACAACGCACTAAAAGTGAGTTGGACGTCATCTTGCAACCACAGGTTGCAGAGGCTTCTCAGGCAACCCTCGCCTCCGTGCATCCCCTGAAGCCGGGGCAAGCTTCAGTCAAATGAAATAATATTTTCTATCACTTCAATGGATCTTTGACCCTCCGACTCCCTCTGGTGTACTTTTGAGTCCCAAGGAGATAGGGATTGTCCCAGCTGAATCCTCGCTGGCGATTTCAGCCTCAGTCATATTGGGGCTCCCTGAATCCATTAGCGGGTTGGACGCAGCACCGGTGCACAGCCCTCCGGGGCTCACACCTTCGGCATCTCTCCAGCCTACAACATCAGCGGAATCGCTCAATGTGGATCTCATTGCCATTTCAGACATTGAGTCGCCGCCGCACCGGCAGCGGACAGTGTCAGGTGCGGCGTCGGCAGCGCCGACTATTAAGGACAATTCTACCTCAGACCCTATTCGGTCTCTTTTTGGTTATCCTGCTGGAAATCCTTGTTTTGCAGGCGGTGAGGAGGATGTGGGGTAAACCCTTTTGGGTGCCTTGACCCACCTTCCTTGGAAGATGCTTGGCTGGCTGATCTGGGGGGCGCAAGTGGCCTGCAGTCCTTCACAGCTTCAGATTTGCTTTCTCCTTTGGTCATTGCAACAGAGGACATATCCTCTTTATCAAAGGTTTTGAAAAGAAAAAGAAAAGGGCAGCTACATTGCTAAATTGCCAATTTCCTTCTGTGTAGGTATCCACAGATCCTTTGATACAGGTTCTCCATCAAGGTAAGACCAAACAGCGTATATATAATGACTCAGTGCAAAAATGATTAGAGGACTAGTGTCCATCAGGAGGATTCTAGTAGCAACTTTATAATGTCTCACATTCATGTTTACACCGAGTGGCCTTATCCATGCCCTCCCTGTCCTTTTATACATTGCACAAAAAAAAAGAAATGATCGCCCCCCTCAACCATATTGCTGCAAAACTTACAAAGAGGAGATTTGTATGAGTTAAGCTTCCAAATACTGGTAAACGTACCAAACATCAACATACCCAGCCTGAACTTGATAAACAATGTTCAAGTGTGGCAAGGTGTAATGGCATTTATGTACAGTTCCAAGGAGGTCACAGGTTTATGGGACAAAAAAGAGTTTGTAAGTCCACCATGCTTGGTGATTCCATGGTAGGAAATAATCTTAATCTTAAAATTCCAGGTCCCTACTCCCCAGATTTCTGCCCAGTAAAGAGATGAATTTCGTGCATTTCCATGATAAACCTCAATAGCTGGGGAGACGAATCTGGGAATAATAGCTTTGCATCTCTTGATGACAGCAAAGGCTATGTGTAATAAAGTGATTTCACTTTTCTGTATTTAGTTCTTTCAGGAGTATGATTTATCTATTCCGACCCCCAAGTAATCAAAAATGTCAATGTCAATACTGCCATTTAGGTTAAAAGTTGCCAGAGGGTGTTTCCAAAGATGTTAGCACCATTATGGTGGATCTGACTGTTTATCCATACCTGGACAATTGGCTACTTCATGCTACAACAATACAGGACATATAGAATAATTTGGGGATCATGAAAGTATGTTTAAGAAAACATGAGTTTCTGTTGAACATCAAGAAATGTCAACTAACTCCGTCACTGGACGTGACATCTAGAGGACCCCGGTTCAGAACAGATCTTCTCAAAGTCTTTCTACCTCAGGAAAGAGCAGTAAATATAAGATCTCTGATTCAGAATGCTTATGCATTGAAGGTAGCTCCAGGTTAATTTTGGTGAAAGATTCACAGCTATATGGCAGAATGTATTTTTACAGTATCCTGCATTCTCCTTCAGTTGTATCCTGTTGTAAATCATATGCAGAGGCACTGGAAACCAGCAATCCAGAAATCAAACAAATTGATTCCAGTAAAAGAAGAGATAAAGGAGAAGGTGAAGTTATGATTGCATCCAACTTTATTGGAGAAGGGCAAATCTCTTCAAACAATAACCCCAAAAGTCTTCATAACAGGGTTGGGTGCATGATTAAACAAGTTGTCAACTCTGACAAAATGGTCAGAGAAGGGCAGTTAACAATCCTCCAATTGTAGGGAATTAAAATCAATTCTCAATGTATTGCTGCTTTTATTTCCCCAGATAAAAGAATTGCCATTTGTTGGTCCTATCAAACAACAGGGTTGCTGTGGCTTATGTGAAGCAACGTGGGGAGTGAGATCTGTAAACTAAGATGTCTGTCATTGTAGATCAGAGACCCAGCAAGGAATTGCTTGTTTTCCCTGAAAGCATCCTATTTGACAGGGAATGACAATACTGAGGCAGACTCCCTGAGTTGAGTTTTTTTTCCATCTTTCAGTCCCTATCACTATCTCAGAAGGTATTTCAGGAGATTTGTCAGCTATTTGAAGTTTCTTTCGTGGATCTGAATGAAGATCGCTTCAATCATCAGGTTCCCAGATTATGTTTGAGGACTTGGGTTAAGGGAACCTGATGAGGAAATGTAAAGTCCATAGCATTATAACAGGAGTTAATCTATGCATTCCTTAAAATTCCATTAAGGTCAAGGATTCTAGCCCGACCTCTTACAGTGTTGATTCCGGTAGTTCCATTCTGGCCAAAGAGATTTTGGCTCCTTCTACTCCAAAGATTATTGATAGGTCACTCCTGTAAGATCACAGCCTCTCCCATCACTCTATGTCTTCCGATAGAAACTTTGAAGCCATTAGATCTTTTGGTTTGGTAATTGAAAGGAGAAGATTAGAGAGGAAATTAATTCCCAGACATAGAGCAGAATGTTGTATTCTGTGCATTTAGTGTGTATTTATTTATAGTATATATCTTTATATTTACTGTAACCTGTATTCTCTTATTATGCTTTACTGTCTGTTGTACTTCCCTGCTATAAGAATGTTGCTTGAGAGCGTCTTCCAGTCCAACAGTGTTCTCACTCTGAAGCTCCAGCTGTGGTTTCTGCAGTTGGCAGTGGGTGCAGGACAGGCTGGCTACTGGTTGATGGGCTCACTTTTTGGCTTTTTTTCTCAATTAAAACTCTTTATTCATGACTTACAAGCTGTGTTGGGATCCCATTTTGACAATGTGTCACCGTAACACAGAAGCAGTTCAGAAATGTGAGCGTCCAGCAATTTAAAAATCTTATTTGATGCACAGGGGTTCTTTAAAAAATTTTTTTTAAAGGGAAGTCTTTATCCCCATTACAATGTCAGATTTCTTATATCATGGAATTTTTATGGAGTGGTTTCAATAAAGGGTTGGCAGTATCAACGCTGAGAGCTCAATGGTCAACCTTAAAGGCTTCTAGGCAAACATAGGAGAATCAAAAGGATGGTGAGGATGTGATAAATAGGTTGTTAATGACCTTTTGCTGATAAGTTGACTACTGCATGGGACTTACTGCAAGTTCTTAAGTCTTTACAGTTACATCCTTATGAGCCATTGGGTTTGGTTGATATAACGTTTTGACAATGAATGTTACCTTTTTGATTGGAATCTCTTCAGCTCAAAGGATTGGAGAATTGAGGGAATTAATGTCTAGACCACTTTTTTGCATACTTAATGATGTTTTTGTGCTAAGAATGGATAATTTGGTTATCCAGAATGAATGAATGAATGAATATGAATGAGAGTGCATTTCTAAAGCACGTGGTTTCCCGAGGGCATCCCAGCGCTAACAGTGGTGCAGCTTCAAACTCCGGGCATAGTTAAGGAAACTGATATGTTTTTATTTGTTTTCGAAAGATCAGGTAGTTTGGCTCAAGGTGGATGCGAAGGAGAAGTTGATTCCATAATTTGGGTGCGTTATACAAGAAGAGACGCCCTCCACTTCGTGTTCTTCTTATTTTCGGGACTGTTGTCAGTTGTTTATTGCCTGAAAGTGCTTTATGTGTAATGCACAATGCTTTAAACTGGATCCTCTCCTGGATTGGAAGCCAGTGAAGCGAAGCAGGCGCAGGCTTAGCCGATAGGTGCTTGGGGATATTCAGGAGCAGACGTGCTGCGCAATTTTGCACGATCTGTAATTTTTTGGTAGTGAGGTATGGGGCTCCCAGATATAAGACGTTGGCATAGTCCAGGCATGACAAAATTATTGCTTGAACCAGAAGTCTTCTGGCAGAAAAAGGTAGCAGGGAAAGGCTCTTTCTTATCATTCTCAAAATCCCATAGCAGCAGGTTGTGACCTTTCGTGCTTGCTCCTTGAAATCAAGATTACGGTCCAAACCATACACCTAAACTCTTAATCTGTTCTTTCGGGGAGGGGGCTGGACCAAGAGAGCTGGGCCAAAACGAACCTATGTTCAGGGAGGCAGGGTTACCAAGGAGCATCAGCTCAGTCTTAGCCCCAATGAGTTTTAAATATGAGCTGTCCATCCATATTGATACCTTTTCAAGGCATAAGGCTAGGCCAGGTCCTGAGTTATACAGTTGATTGAGATAAACCACCAACTGGGTGTCATCAGCATAGGTATTGATCTGTACTCCAAAAGGTAGTACTACTGCTGTCAAGGAACTCATATAGATATTAAATAGAGTGGGGCTCAGGGAAGATCCCTGAGGAACCCCACATCTGAGGGGCATTCGCTTTGAGGTATTTTCATCTTCAAAGACTACAAAAGAGCTGTCCTCTAGAAAGGGCTGCAGCCACTTTAGCGCTGTACCGGCCACTCCTGCATCCTTGAGTCTTTGAATCAACTTTACGTCTGCACTCGGGCCGGAAATTCCGGCCCGGAGGCGGGGCTTCCGGGCCGGAGGCCGAGCTTCCGGCCCAGAGGTAGGGATTCCGGCCAGTGGCGGAGATTTAGCCATGGCCAAAATCTCCGCCTCCGGCCCGGAAGCCCCGCCTCCGGGCCGGAAGCTCCCCCTCTGGGCCGGAATTTCCGGCCCGAGTGCGGACGTAAAGTTAGTAGTCGTAAATCCATTCTGTCAATACCAAAAGTAGTAAGTGCATTCTGTGAATACCAAAAGCAGTAAGTGCATTCTGTGAATACCAAAATGGTAGTAAGTTTAGGATTTTGTCTTAAGTTAGTTCTGTGAATCGGGCCCTGTGTCTCAGTAACTCAGTTTAAGATGGGGGGGGGGGGGAAATCTGTGGGGATCCAGATTTTAGTTGACTAAGCATCCCTCGAAGGGAAGTCAGATTCAGGGGGGGAATTGCCTCCAGTAAACATTCTCCATTTTGGGTTAAATTGTTCGTAGGTGATTTAGTTTGTTGGGCTGTAACCTGAGGAAAGGACATATAGATACTTTACTTTTTGTCAAAGAAAAACTCTGATATTTCGTTGCAGCATAGAGGAATATCGTCAGAGGCGATGGGCGGGGCGGAAGGTGTAAGGAGTGATTTTACAATACGAAAGATTTCACGTGAGGAGTTTGCAGCCGATATGATTCTCTCTTCGTAGTAGAGAGCTTGAGCAGATTTTATTTCTGTTTTATAGATTTTTATCGCCTCTCTATATTTAACTTTATTGATTGCTGAAAAATCATTTCTCCAGCTTCTTTCCAACCTTTCACAAGAATGTTTGAGCTCCCGAAGTTTGGGCGAATTCCAAGCATTTTGATTGACTCCTACTTTTTTGTGAGTCCATTTTTTTGGGAGAACAGTGCCAGTGACGACTCAAGCCATTTATTGAATTTATCATTTGCAATGACAGGGTTTAAGTCGGAGGTTGGTATGGTGTCCTCAAGATATGTCACCCAGGACTCCGTTGAAAGTTTTGACCAAGTGCGGACCTGTCTGTTGGTTCACGCAGCCGGAATACTAGCATCCTGCAAAACCCAGGTGAACGGAATTAGAAAATGGTCTGACCAGGGCACTGGAATAGGATCTCTGACCAAAAGATTCTGAATATTTGAAAAGATGGGATTGAGCAGGTGACCTTTGGAGTTGGTGGGACCGCCAACTTTTTGAGTAAGTTGAAACGCCCCCAACCCATCTACCAGTTCCAGCGTGGTTGAGAGTGAGGTGTCGTCAAAGTGAAGTTTAAAATCCCCTAGTAGGGTAAAATTGGGGAGGTTCATAGCGAAATTAGCTGCAATGCCAGGGAGATTCTTACAAAATTGGCCAAATGGGCCTGGGGGGCCGGTATACTCGGATCACTGAAAGAGTAAAAACATGTGATGTACCGATGGCGAAGTAGATACTTTCGCAATCAGGTAGGGGGTGGATTGTGGTACGGCAATTAAATTCACTTTTATAAATAATAGCTATTCCACCTCCTCTACCTATATCCCGGTCCGTCCTCTGAATTGCATAACCAGGGGGGAGAGCTTGGACAATGGCAGGGTCAACCTCTCTATTCAGCCACGTTTCTGTTAGCAATAGCACCTCAGGGCTCTCTTCTTCCAATAGTAGGTGGATTTCTATTGAGTGCTTAGGGATTGATCGACAATTAAGTAAAAACATTTTGAGAGCCTTCTTGACTGGTATAACTACGGGGGTTTCAAGAGCAGGACAGAATTTAAAAGGACAGAGGAGGCAGTGACTGATAGTGCTGTCAGGCATCATTGAGTGAGCGAACTTACTTCACAGCACTCCTCTATAGCGGCTAAGCTGATCAGCGGTGTAAATATGCTTTTCGCTTGTTAAACCGGCAGGGATTCTGGCCCCTGGTCTCAGTCGGGCACGGACGGGTGCAGACGATCTTGCCTTAGGTGCACCCGCTGCGTGCGTCCGCTGCGCGGTCGCGTCATCGGCCCTTTTTGAGGTCGAGTGTGTATGCTAGCATCTAGAGCCTAGAGAACTGACCTGTATCTAAAGACCCGTATATTTAATTAACAACCCCCCGGAACTATAACACAGCTTCCTTCAGTGCAAATAGCAGTTTTAAAGTGCAACGTAGTAAAATACAGACAACACAGTTTAAAAGCATAAAAACAAGTCTTAAGCCTAACACTGCTCCTATCTAAAGAAAGCGCTGCTGCGCGGTCGCGTCATTGGTCCCTTTTGAGGCCAAGCGTGCGTGCCAGAGCCTAGAGCGAAGACCTGTATCTAAAGTCCCATATATTGAATTAACAACCCCCCGGAGCTATAACACAGCTCCCTTCAGTGCAAATAGCCGTTTTAAATTGCAAAGTAGTAAAATACAGACAACACAGTGTAAAAGCAAAAAAAGGTGCCTTCTGTTTATTTTGTAAGTAATGGGATTTTCTTACCTCTTTTATTTCCTCAGCCATCAACAAAGGAAGAAGAAATGTGGCATTCATTGAATGTCAAGAGAGGTATCTTGATCTGTTTGGAAAGAGCTAAGAATTTTCGTTTACAGATCATTTGGTGGAAACTTTTCGTTCCTCAGACAGGACATAAAGCATCACATTTTACCAGGAGCAGGTGGATAAGATCTACAATTGCTTTGGCACACTCTGTCACTATTATCCCTTCTGGAAGGCATCTTGGAAAGACGTACAAGAGTTTAGCAGCCTCTTGAGCCTGAGGTACAAAGAGTTTCTATCACAGAAATATGTAAAGCAGTAACGCGGTCCACTCTGAATATTTTGTTGGACACTACAGACTGAATAAGTGGGATTCAGATAAAAAAAATTGTGTGCTGTAGTCTTGAGTTCTGTCATATGATAAACGCTTGATGCAAAATACTTGTGGTTTAATCTTAAGCATACAAGTGGCTTAAAACATTTTATTTGTCGAAGTCCAAGGAAAAAACTTTGATATTCCTCATAATTGATGACTGGTACGAGTACAAAGAGGTAGAAGTAATGGCATTTTGAGTATTTGCAGATTTCAGAAAGAGTTTTGTTTTGCTTATGAAGCCTCGAAGCGATCTAAAAGACAAATTAGGCAATGTGCAGAAAGAAAAAATATGCCTCTCAGGTATGCAGTCTCGCAAAATGAGTTACAGACTAATTTCTGTCTTTTCTGATTCTCATAAAAATGGAAAGATGCTGGAGTGGGGCGCATCAAGAACTTATTTGATGATGATGTAGCCAGTGCGCTTAGCGAGCGAGCTATTCCTTGCATTCAGTGCAGCTAACAAGCCTATACTTGTCACCAGGTGGCGCTGTAGGAATGGTGAAATATCTATTTTTTATCTTAATTTCTACCACTGAGCCAGCACAAGCTCACACACGTTCATTGAATATTACAGACCACAATTATAATTATGTTTATATAGCAAGTACTACCCCTGACGAGGCGTCTGTAACGTAGTGGGTGCTACGCCCAGATGCTAATGAATAAGGCACACGGACACTAGGCCTGGGCTAAAATTTCGTTCCGTTCGTGGAAATTGCGATAATTTGACATTTTCGCGTTCCGCGGAAAGCGCGAAAATGTCAAAATTTCCGCATTCCGCACCTTGGCGATAATTTGTTTCTTGCTCGCGCTGTAAAATAATACATTCTCGCGCGCGCGCGATCGCCTTACCTGAATCCCTGCGTTCGCCGACAAGTTTTCTTGATCCGGTCGCGTTCTCCATGAGATGTTGTATTGTTTTTAGCCATTTGCGCTGTCTCGCGACAGTTCGCGCCCGCAGTGACGTCATGCGTCGCGCGATCACGTCTTTCTTCTCGTGATCATGCACCACGAGACAACTGAAAACAAGATGGCCGCGCCCGCGAGCAACCACATGGGTAAGTTGGCGAGCCGCAACCATGCAGGAAATCTCGCGAACATGCGGGAAAAAAACTTCCGTATCTTCGCGATATTGCTGCGTGTTTGCGTTAATTTTTAACATTTTCGCAATAATTTGCGAAAGTGGATTTCGCAAATTCCGCCCACCCCTAACGGACACACTGGCTTAAAACATTTTATTTGTCGAAGTCCAAGGAAAAAACGTTGATATTCCTCATAATTGATGACTGGGACGAGTACAAAGAGGTAGAAGTAATGGCATTTTGAGTATTGGCAGATTTCAGAAAGAGTTTTGTTTTGGTTATGAAGCCTCGAAGCGATCTAAAAGACAAATTAGGCAATGTGCAGAAAGAAAAAATATGCCTCTCAGGTATGCAGTCTCGCAAAATGAGTTACAGACTAATTTCTGTCCATTCTGATTCTCATAAAAATGGAAAGGTGCTGGAGTGGGGCGCATCAAGGACTTATTTGTTGATGATGTAGCGCAGGGGTCTCCAACCTTTTCTGTAGTGAGAGCTACTTCTGATCAGTGAAAATCGTCCTGAGCTACTAAAGGCCAAGAACCTTGCGCATTTTATTTTAGAGACCGCCCGTGCCCAGTTTCATTGACTGTAAGCCTAATTTCTTCGGAGCCCATAATGTGGTTTGAACAAAAGGGGCCACATTCCCTCTTTTGAAGCTACAGACAGCTACAGGTTGAGCCACCTGAAGCAAAAGCATGTCTTGCATGGCAGATTTCCTGGAAAGTATAACGAGCTGCTGCAGGATACAAGCCTATGACATCCTTTTGTGATCCTCGATCAACTTGTTCACACACTGCAAAAGCTAAACCTCAACATATATTCCTTACCAAAGGATATTTTTTTAAGTCCAGCTTAGATGTGCAGTCACTAGTTATTCCAAAAAGACACTCATTTTACTATGAATAACCTCAATTATTTCTCCCTCAACACATACTCTTTTTTTTCTTTTTACAGTTTTAAAATGTCCCATCCTGGTTCAGATTTAAATAATTTTCAACTCATTTGATTCATTATAGGGCTTTATTCTCTCTGTATGTAGAATACATATTTTTCAACTTAATACACAGCCCAATCAAGTGCAAGCTTCAATGAGTTTGTGAAAAAAAATACAATTTCAACAGTCACAGATGCTCTAGTCTCGGGGCCAATGGGAAGGTTTCCAGTTCTATAATGTGGCTATTCTGTCTCTGCAGGTACGTACCCTCCAGTAGCTTACTTTGTAAACAGGATAACTTCTGAGATAGAGACTATTTATTTGGAGAAAAAAAGAGTTTGAAATGCTGCTTTATTTCAATGATTAAATGTAGTCATTAATAAAGCAGAGTTTCACACCATTTGTTTTTTAGACAGCATTTAATGTGCAAATAAAATCTGCAACACAGCCTCGCCAATGCAGATACTAGGCCAGGGCAGAGGCTCACAATGAATGCATCTGTAAAACAAATTTGGGATCCGACTCTTCATGAAAGTATGTTAAACACCTGTTGTTTTTTAACTGCTTTTATTGAATAAAGAGGAAGGCTGTCTATTTTGGAGTCGAAGCACTCTTAACAGATACGATCTGTTCCCAAAAAGCAGTCAAACTCAACCTCCAAACTGAGGATTTAACCAGAATACTCCAGATCTGTCCATGATCTGGAACCCAGAGAAACTGCTGTAGTGTTGGTGTTTTTACCACATATGCAAGGAACAGAGACGGCATGGGTAAAGTGGGCTCTGGCCCAGAGCCCCACCCTTTGAGGGGGTCTGATAGAGCCAGAACTGTTCTGCAGAGAGCATTGCCCAAATGACCTTTAATAATTTTTAAACAGATTGATTTAAATATAATTTTATTTCCATTTATTTTGAATGTGGGTAATGCGTGAGAGTGTTAGACATTTTGCAGAGATATTCTGTGTTATTATTTCATGCAACATTCACAGAAAAGTTTCTTTTAGAACGAAATAGGACATCACATTAGAAATGGGATGGCGTCAGAGATTATTTGCAGTAATGTTAGCGAGCTGCTGCTGTGTTAAATATCGGAAACACACATCACTATCCCTGAATACTGAATATATTATAAACACGTTTATTGTTTGGACGAGTGTGACCGGGCTCTGGCAGTGACCTGGCTACTGACGGTATGAAAGAGTTGACACTGGATCATAAATACAAAGCTGTGCTGAAGAGTGGAACAATTTACATTCCTTTTAGGAGTGCAGATGGGGAGAGCTTTGTTTGTATTGTGCCTTACGTAAAGGAAACTGAAACTCACCCTGCTTCTACTGAATTATAGCCCAGAGCTGTAAAGTGGGGAAAAAAAGATTTTCCCAGTCTTTCGCACCTATGGCATACAAGCGGCTGAGTATGAAAGGCGAACATCGCAACTCCAGATTAAGATTTTACTGGCCAGGCCAGTGCTTACCGATTATCTGCTGCTTAGATATAATGTGTCAGGCAGGAAGCACGGGTTCGTAGCAGTTCAATACTGCTTGTGCCACCTCCATGCTAGCAGGCTTTCAGGGACCTGCTGCTCCACTCCGGTCCCACCTGCTGCTTGCTCGGCACACGATCTCTAGACCTTGGTGCCAGAATTTGAAAGACAAGTGATGTGCAGAGGCAGTTCAACAACAGCGTCATCATCTTTGGCCTGCCCCGCCAACGCTAGGCTCAGTTAGGCCAATCTGAGCAGCTGGTTTTGGTGAGGGGAGGCAACAGCTATGAAAAAAGGCCTAAAAACAATAAATGAGAATAATAGGATACAAAATTGACATGCAAGGCACGAGCTACTCACGGGGGTTCGGCGAGCTACCGGTAGCTCGCGATCGACCGATTGGAGACCCCTGATGTAGCCAGTGTGCTTAGCGAGTGAGCTATTCCTTGCATTCAGTGCAGCTAAGGTGCCGTATACTTGTCACCAGGTGGCATTGTAGGAATTGTGAAATATATATTTTTTAGCTTAATTTCTACCACTGAGCCAGCACAAGCTCACACACGTTCATTGAATATTACAGACTACAATTATAATTATGTTTATATAGCACTTACTACCCCTGACGAGGCGTCTGTAACGTAGTGGGTGCTACGCCCAGATGCTAATGAATAAGGCACACGGACACACTGGCTGTGGCACTGGAACTGGCACACGGCATGTGCGTCCTGCCTCTTTTATAATCAGTGTCACCTGACCTGTGACGTCTGTGCTGGGTGGGGTTACAGTGGTGCACAAAGGGGAGGAGTTATATGATTAATTTCTGGTGTCATGTGACTAGTTTCTCGCATATGCAGATACATTGTTTCCATCCACTTTAATGTCACTTTACCCTTTGTTTTTTGCAGTGAATTTCAGGTTTATATTTAACATAAGTTAATGTCTTAGAATCTAACTTAACTATAACATCACTGTGATTTTACAGTGAATATATGCATGTGTATGTCTGTGTGTCTGTGTGTGATTGTATGTACAGAACCACTCAATTCACCAGTTATGTGTGCAATACACAAAGCACATGCCAACATACAAGTCACCCACCATGCAAATAACACCCATTCAGTGGCGGCTAGTGACATTTGACAGTGGTGAGGCCAATCAGCAGCAGCAAGTCTCGGGGCTCACGGCTAACAGGAACATCTTAATACCCATGTGCCCCATGTCGGCATGTTACTGGTACACAGAAACAACATTTAAGTAAGCACATGTTGTAACAAGAAATGGATCAAAGAAAAATGGTGCATAGAATCTTCGCTTCTATTCATTCTCAACTTTCATTGCAGAAGTATGAGATAGTTCCCATGCACACATCAGTACAATCCAGTACTTTTTGATAAGTATGCTCTTTGGTTTAATATTTCTGCTTCGACAATGTTTTCCAAATGTAACTTTATGAGAAGTCACTTTGGCAGCAAATGCAGGGACTCCTGTTGAACATAAGAATGGAGACCAGCCACGGCGACCAGTCAAACAAATGCTGCTGCCCTGTTTAAAGCGCAGGGGACAATTCATTGAGCAACAAACTCCAAGGTAAATGGGTTTCAGGCTACTCCAGTGCTAGGATAGCACCATTAAGAGTGGAACAGATTGTGCTTAGGCCCTGCTGTTTATAATTAACACATTACGTCCAAGTACTCCGGGATCCTTGGAAGTGAATGCTCAGATTGGATCCACCCAAGCCAACCTGAGCACTTGCAATGGAAGCACCTATTTGGTCAAATTCATAAGAGTTACACCTCTGTGGTGCCCTGACAGCCACGTCGATGGATACACGCAGCTTTGCCAATTCAATGTCCCACTGTCCATATGGCTTCGGAAAATGCCTTTACTAGAAACCATATAGGTACTTAATTATGTCGAAGATCACCGTCCTAAATTATAAGGAGGAACGCAATGAGTTTGCAAGTCACCAATTCCTAGAAAGTGAATCACAAATACAAAACATAAAGAAAAGCCCACAATGCACAGAGCCTGTATGACTCAGAAGTGAAGAGCCTAACCAGTCCTGGAGCTGCTCTGATACCGGTTTTTAGCATGAGAGTAGCGCTATGATAGGTCTGGACAGTCTAACACAGCGCTCCTTTTCAGACTAGGACCCTGTGACTGCAGTCCGCCCGGCTGTTACAAAGCTCCAAATGGTGCGGTCTGAAGTGCGCATGTTGGACTGGCCATCGCAATATAGCAGGCCAATCCCACATGCGCAGGTCAGGCTTTAGGCAAGTCATTCCTGCTGCTGATCAGCAGCAGGAATGGCCCCGCCCCGAGTCAAGAGAGACACAGAGCGCTTCTTCAAATGGTCATGTCCATTGACCATTTTATTAAATTTGTTTTCTGCAGCTGCTGTGATAGCAGCAGGCAGGGCCACGCTCCTCCACCCTAAAGGAGGAACCGCTCCTGCACCCATTTGCAAATGACATTGGAAGAACAGTCATGAAGCAAGAGTTAAGCAGGGAGGGTGACAAGTTATGAAGGCGTTGTGTGTGTTCTATACAATCATTGGTGAATTTCAGTGGTTTTGCATGTTTCAACCAAAACCATAGCTCAGTTTTTAATTGTGTATTTTTCAGTGAATGTCTATATTTAATTATTTTACAATGTTCCCAAGCCCTGCTGTGCACATCCTTTTTCACCAGCCCACCGCGGATGCCCAACCCTCTGCAACACACAACCTCCACTGCACACAGCCTTTGACTCTCCATCTCTCTGACATTGTTTCTCTGCCTCTCTTTCTATTTCCCTGCCTTACACTCCCTCTGTCTTTCTAACTTGTTTTGTAAGCCTTTCATAAAAAAAAGTGGATAAATCCCCTGGTTTAACTGGAGGGTTGCATGATGATGTTTTACAGTTGTGGCCCTTGCAGGTAAGAGCGGTGGGACGGGGTGGGGGGATTCGACATACGACGATGAGGGAATCTAAAATAAAAATAAAATAAAACCATGGTTTTCTTTTTTTAAATTTAAGTTTCCCTTGTTGTCGTATGTCGAATCCTGCCACCCTCCCCACCTCACCGCTCTTACCGGCACGGGCTACGCCTGATGTTTTAACTCAAATTTACGCACTGTTTGTCTGGTTTTTCCTGATGTTTTTCGAGTTTGCAGTGCCTTTGGGTCCCCACCAGCACACTTGTGATGTTTGACAGCTCTTCTGATGCCACCCCTATTTATGTGGAATATGTTTATCATCACTACATGAAAGTCGCAAATTTAAATTCAACTCTCGATGTTCAAGATGACAAAAACATATTCTTCTGAGCTCTTTTCCAGCTAATAATAATTTTTTTTAAAATTAAAACGTGAGTGACCGGAGTCTCACATTTTTAACAGCAGCATTATACAGAAGTGTTAGCCCTTACAAACCCATGTACCATCTTTTTTAAATGATTACGTCTCAAAAGCTACTAAGTGGATTTACAGTCAACAAACAAAAGCAGGGGCTTTCAAGGTACAGTTCTTCGTTTGTATCAAATTTTCTGTTCAGTGGTTTTTGCTGTAGGTATAAGCAAAAATTCGTATGGGAGCTAAAAAGGAAAAACACAACTTGTTAACTCACCCTTAACTTTTCTCCCCCTGCACTGACTTGAATGGAATTTAGCCTTACGGACCGTAACTGACTACAATAAGCTCTCGGCAAATATTATACAGATATGTCCATGGACTCAAAAGTGACAAGCAAATCAAAAAATGTATTTTTAATGGAAAAGGTAAGTTTGCAAACTGGCACAATAGTGCCATCGAAGGGTTGTAATGAAAGATGAACCTGAAGATCGAAGGCCGAGTGGTTTGTAAATGTCACCAGAAGCCAGACTGCAAACTAGGAGCATTTGGTACATGGTACCTATTATGTATTCCTGTATTACAGATTTATTTTTGGGTAGGTAGCTTAAAAAAGCTGTTTTCGTCAAACTGCAGCTGACAATGGACATTCTTGAATTAGAAGGTTTAGCTTGTGTTTACCATTCATTAACAAATTGTGGATTAAGGGCAATGATGAGGCCAGCGGATTATGCAACTCTATGGCTTCAGCGTTTACCACAAAATTACAGATGGCTGCATTTGCCAAATAATTTTCCACAAAGATGCAATTTTCAGATTTCCCCAAAAGGATTGTTTCTAGCCATAGAATGTACCACATCATTTGTACTATTTTCGACATAATTTATATAACCTTGCTGCATAATGTGATCCTGTATTCCACATAATCTTAAGTAGCTCTGAGAAAGTTGATGCTCTGTTCTGCAGAGCGGGTTGAAGGCTGTCCTTAAAAAGATAAAATCCATATTTCACTGGCACGTGAAATATATATCTTATTTCAGGGTTCCATGTAAGTTAAGGAAACATCCAGCCCATTTTTCATGTGTCACACTTAACAATGTCCTTAAAAGTCTTACACTCACCGTACCTGGCCCTGCTGCTCATTGATTTTGAGAAGGCCTTTGACACGGTTGATTGGAGTTACTTGGAGGACGTTCTCACCAGGATGGGTTTTGGCCCCCATTTCAGATGCCTCCTCCGTGTTCTGTACACCAACCCCAAAGCAAGAGTTCTGACCAACGGTGCCTTCTCGGAGGCGTTCCCGATCAGAAGAGGCACGCATCAGGGGTGCCCTCTCTCACCACTTCTATTGGGAAACATCCTTTACCACGATGGCGTTACAACGAGGAACGTTTACCACGCAACACTTACCTCGTAGACGTCTTCACCATGCGTTCTTCTTCACCGAACATCTTTACCACACAAGTCTTCTTCCGCCTTCATCGTCTGCTACGTCCTACGTCATTAGTGTAGTCCTTTTTTACTGTCTAAGGTGTTGAAGACGCGAGTTAAAGGAAAAAATTAGAAAAAAAAGGGGGCTTGGGGGGTCTCCCCCCAAAAAATAAAAAGTAAAAAATAAGAAAAAAAAGGGGGGCGGGGGGGGTCCCCCCCCCCAAATAAATAAATAAAAATAACGTGGGGAAGGACAGGAAATCAACGTCGTTTTATGAGAAAGGAAATGACGATTCAAATTTAAGACGTATAACGTAAATCAGGAAGGAAGAACGAAGAGACGACGTGAAGAGGTAAGGGAAATACAAATTTAAAATACATATATATATATATTGAGGGTAACGGGAAGGGATAATTAAAAAAAGTATTGGGGGAAGGGGGATCACGTAAGGGTACAGGGGAGGGGTATAACCTTTACCAAGAGTATTCCATTACCATGCAAGTATGCGTGGTAAAGGAATATTAGTGGTAAAGATTATGCGAGGAAAAATCATTCCGTTGTAACGCATGCGTGGTAAAGGCATGCGTTGCAACGGAATTCGTTGTAACGACATATATTCCTTCTATTCACACTCGCAATGGAGCCCCTGGCATGCCTCATACGTAACGACCCCCAAATCCGAGGGTGGTCCTGGGACCCCCACCAGGTGGATAAAATTGCCTTATATGCGGATGACATCCTCCTTTTCTTACCAGGCCCGGAGAGCTATGGTCCACCCTGTCTGGAGGTGCTCCAGGCCTTTGAAACCGTCTCCGGCCTGCGACTCAACCTGAAGAAGTCCACTCTGATTCCCCTCCATCCTCGAGGGCTTGCTTTGATTGGCAATCCACTATCCCCTTGTGGAGACAATCGTTTACATATCTAGGGATCTGGGTGACTCTGCTCCCAGAGCTGGAATGGGCCCTTAATATCACACCCCTGGTCACGACAGCCAAAAACGACCTTAAGCGTTGGCAATCCCTTCCCCTCCACCCTCTTGGAAGAGGGGTGCTTTTTAAAATGATGATCCTCCCCCGCTTCTTATACATTCTCCGAAATATCACCTTTCACCTTGCGGGTAGTTGGTTCCGAGACCTTGATGGGGTAATTACCAGGTTCTTTTGGGGGGGGGGGAGACCACGTATAGCCTTGGCTCGCTGCCGGATCCCTCCCTTTGACAGGGGTATGGGCATGACGAATCTTCACCTCTACTATTTGGCCACCAAACTTATAGTCATCCACGACTGGTTCATTGGAGGCTGGTCTGACCCAGCCTACCGGATTGAGCTTCGCAATATGGACTTCCCACAAATCCAGGCCTACTTATATGGGGCTCCCATTCCACAAGCCCTCCCTCCTATCACCTGAGCAGTTCTTGTGGCCTGGCACTCTGACCTGTGCTACACAAGATGGGACAAGAGACTTACCCAACATACACTGCTGTGGCATGGCACATGGCTCCATGAAACTTCGACCCTTGGGGGGTTCCAGCAGTGGGATCGGGTCGGGATCTCGCTCCTTGGGGACGTCTGGGTGGGAGACCACTTCATGGCCTTCCCCGATGTGCAACAGCATCATTCCCTTCAAACTACCCAATTTTACAAGTATTTACAACTTCGCCACGCACTTCATATGCATATCCCACCATGCACTCTTGCTTCCTGAGTTCAGCCCGATAGAAACCCAGGTCATGATGGGAAACTTAGGAAGAGGAGGGGTGTCACGGACATACCGCTCCCTCGTGAACATTGGCCCTACCACATTAGACTCGCTGCGAACCTGCTGGGAGAGATGGCTCGGCCCCCTAGAAGAGGCAGACTGGCGTGATGCCCTCATGGCCCCCAAAACCTTGATGATCTCCTCCAAACTACGTCTCATCCAACTCTACTACCTCCACATTGCTTATCTCACCCCTGCGCGCCTACACAGGGCAGGACTGTGCCCCTCCCCAGATTGCACACAATGTGGCCAAGCACCGGACGATTTCTATCACATGGTCTGGTTATGCCCTAGTCTTGCTCCATTTTGATCGGGTGTGGAGTCTGAACTTACACAAACCCTGGGGTGGCAGATCCCTCATGATCCTCTACGCCTCCTTTTGGGAGTATTTGACGGACTGGACGGCTCTAGAGCCGATAAACTCTTTCTGGGCACAGCGGTGGCGGTGGCCAAGCGAGATATTGCAGAGGTGTGGGCTCAGGTCAAACCTCCTACCATACGGAAGTGGCGACGGGGGGTGGACTGGTGTGCTGCCCAGGAGGAACCCCTCTTTGAGTCCCCAGGGATGTCTTGAGAAATTTCAGAAGGTATGGGGCAAATGGCTAAACCTACTGTCTAGAGAAATGTGCCTGTTTTCCCTCCTACCTCGGTACACTGCTTTTCCGGTGTTTTTTTTTTCTCGAAGACACTAAATTATGGCTGGAATTCATATTGTCTGCTAATAATGGAACTTGTTTTACAATTGAGTCACAAGCTGTCGTTTGTATGTTTGGATTTTTCAAATGCAAATAAATTTGATTATCCCCCAAAAAATGTTTACACTCTGGGGTATAAAGTGTATAGAAGAGTAAATGTCACTTGATACAAGTCAGTTGGTGGTGAAGGGGTATGGCTGGTGGAAGGAGTCTGTTTAGCTGTGCTGTTGTGTTTTTTTGTTTTGCTTTAGTGCTGTGTTGTTCTAATTTACTGTGTTCAGTCCAGATTTTTTTTTTGCTTTATGTTTTCCTGTTGTGTTATGTGAGCTCTTTTTCAATATTTTTGTGGGCTGATGTAAAAAAATCCATATATTGACACACACACCCACCTAGTGACGCCTCCTGCCAGCAACCAATTTGCAAACAGGTGCCATTATACCACTTGTAGATGTTTGCATAAAAGATTGTGCTCTTTAACTGCAATATGATGCAATAGCACCAACCATGTGTTCTGCCGCACAGGACATGCTCCCGTCTTCACCTAGAAACGGCAATAGACTAACGTGATTCGAACCCTAGTCACAAAGGTATACTCACACTTTTGTGTAAATTTACAATTTTTTTTGCTATTCACAACCTCTGATTTAATAGTCCCATAATTTCATGTGCGGAGTTCTCCGGCCCTACTCCGGAATCTCCGCAGTCCTAAACGTAATATTGACTAGGAGTTTGTGAATAGCAAAAAAATAGAACACTTACACAGAAGTGTAAATTTACCTTTTTGATTCAGACCTATATACTGCCACAATACAGAAGTACACAGCACATAAAGACTGTAGATTAAAGCTTAAATATTAAGAAAGCTTGACCATATATTGTTGCAAAATTAAATTAAATTGAAACTGGCTCACATCAGGGAAGGCATTTATTGGCTAATGGAAAGTCCCGGAATATGTTGGCATGCCCAATAAGACAAGCTTCAACAAAATGCATAAGCAGATAATAATACCTTCATAGCAGAAAGTTCAGCTTATTTCATAATCAGCAATTGTGGTTATTAAACCTGAGATGCAACCTCAGTTAGAGGAAAGCAGTCCAGAAATTATCCACATATTTTGTATTCAGTCACACGGCTCAGGCAAGCCAAATGCATCACTTGCAGGCTGAGACAACCTTTGTTTAATGGCCATGAATCAGAGAGGATCATTAATCTTCACTTTAGGTGTCTGAAATGGATAGACTTAGCTCTGAAGTGAAGAGGGGCTCCCTTATGTGTACGGATCATCTTACTTGTGGTGTTAGGCTCTAGGCCCGCATGACGCTAATGACTGACACAGACACTAGGAAGTTGGGTACTGTAACTGGCCACGAGCACGTGCGCTCGGGCCCATTCATTGACAGGGTCACGTCACTAGTAATGCCTGTGATGGATGGGTGGGGGTGCAAGTGTGTCCAGCCCTCCAGGGAGTGGCTGGGAATACAAGTGTTTGCTAAAACACTAGAGCGTATCCTGCAGGACACTACATTCCTCCCAAACTTTATTGAAGAAACAAAACAAAACATTAGTCCAAACTTTGGGGATAAATAACTGACAACTGAACACCATAGGGTCCATCAGCCTTACAAGTCAGGTGGTGGGAAGACAGCAGACATGGGCTGGTGACCCTGCCTGCAGCAGGACGATCTTGCAGGGTACTCATATTTAATCCTGAGTGGTTCAGCACACGACCGTTCAGGACACGACTGCTGGCCTGGAGACGTCAGCTGCAGGTGAGAACATGTCTTAAGGTCTTGCGTTGCTCTACTCTGCTGATGTCGAGGATGGTCTATAATGGGTTCTAACAGTTCATAACATGGGATGTGTCATGAGCATGGATGGAGTCCATGGTGAGAGTTCACGGAGGTGTTGCCTGATCGACTGTCTCTGTTAAACTGCTTGGCCATTACCTGTAACCCGTCGGTGGGGCAATATCAAGTCCAACTCTCCCGCCTGGGAAGGCCCGTTGTCGGGGTTGCTATGGGACTGCTAGAGGGCTACGTTGGGGCTGCTTGTGTGCCGACTGGGGGCAGCTACATGACCACGAGGAGCCAGTACCTAGTCGCTCGCACAACCCTCAGGGGTGGATGAGTCTTGGTCAAGACATGCTCTGGCTGCCGCGGTTTAGGTGTAGGCCAGGTTCGCAGGTAGCCTCTGGTTCTTGTCGGCTGGTGGTGCAACGGTGTAGGACTCCAGTCCATCGGTACTCCAGAGATGGTGGTGTTTGATGCATGTGGAGAGGGCTGGCATGATGGCAATTGCCAGCCATATGGTGAATCTGGATAGCAGGTGGTGGTGACTTGTTGGGAGAGTTGGCTGTCTAGAGGGACTTAGCAGTCATGTGTCTTCGCCTTGCAGAGGCTGATCTTCAGTGGCGGCTTGCCACATGGAGTGTGCAACTCTCCTCTTGCCTGTCTTGGGGCCACTGGCGACTCCATCTTGAGGCAGTGTGCGGAAGGACACTCTGTGCTGATCTTCACCCGTGGCATCTGCAGTCAGGAGCAAGGATGCCGTTTGACTTAGATTGCCGACGCTCGGGGATGGACGGTCACACTGGGAAGCATTGGGGAAAGACGCAGTTTGCGCTTGCTACGGCTTATGTTTGGTTCTCCCATGGGGCTGTGTTGAGGGACATTGGTCCACCTTGGTGGCTGTCTGGTATTTCTGGGTGCGGTCTTGGCTTGTGGTGCTAGTCCTTGTTCTTCTCCTCTTGTTAGTCTTTTCAGCACACATGTGTTCACCCGGTTCTTCGGGGTGACAGGACTGTCACTCTTCTTCACTCATGGGCGTTGCGCTTGGACCTCGAGGCTGCGCCTTCGTGGCGCCTGCTTCTGCCTTCGTTCCAGCCTGCTTGGCCGGATTGGTCACTTTGTGTGATGTGCTCCTTGCTTGCTGCGCGACGTGACGTCCGGCCACGTGTCGCCTGTTGTCGGAGCACATGTTGCTGTGGTGGCCTGCCACGTGGAGTGTGCGACTCCTCTCTTGCCTGTCTTAGGTCACTGACGACTCCGTCTTCTTGAGGCAGTGCGGGGGAGGACACTCTGTGTTGTCTTCGGCCCACTGCGGGTCTTCGCTTGTGCAGTAGAGATGTAGTTGATCTCCATGCTGCGTTCAGCAGTGTTTCTCTGTGGAAATGTCTCTATCTCCCGGACGCCTGCCCGTGCTGTCAGGTTAACTGGCGTGGCCTTCTGCGCACCTCTGACCTAGTGCGCTCCGTCTCCTTCTTGGGCGCTCTCTTCTGGAAATTGATGTGCCTGTGTTGTAGCTTGCAGTTGTGTTTGTACACCAGTAGGAGGTAGTTTTACGATCTCCTCTCTGGTGGGGGCGTTGGGCAGCCACTTGTGGTGCGCGCTCGGCACCAGTCTTTCTTGTGCTTTTGGTGGGGATAGCTACCTTGAGATGTTGCTGTTGCTGTCTGGCTGGTCTTCCACTTTGCTGGTGGTGGCTGTCTTTGGCGTTGCTGCTTGTGTTTGTTCGGCACTAGTCTGGGCTGGAGAAGCTTCGGGCTTCTTGGGGCCTTTGGTGACATGCAACAGTCTTTCTCCTTTGAAAGTTTAGGCAGCCCATTGGGGCATGTGGTGCACTCATCATCCATCCTGCCTGTGCCTGTTCTGCTATTAGCGCGTGTTGCAGCAGTTCTGTGTTCACAGTAGTGCTACTGCTCCCCTCTTCCAGCGCTGGCTGTCCTTTTTTTTTCCAAATAGGTAGCTCCCTCCATGACTGCAGCATTGGAGCAGAAAAACATTTCAAGCCATCACTCTCCTGTTTGAGAGTCTGTTCTGGGAACGTGGCTACTGTTTTCTTTTGCAGGGTGCCAAGGGGCACTCTCTGGGGCATTAATCTCTGAGGGCATGCCTCACTGGGACTTGTGCATTCTGTCTCAGCAGTTGGGCTTGAGCAGGCAGTCTTTCGTATGGTGGCGGTGTGCACTCTTGGACCTGTTGACTGTTGTTGCTGGCTGATTAGCAAGGCCTTGTGCAGTGCTCTGGTACCGCTGGTCTGTAGGTGGCAGTGCAGCCACACTTGTCAGTGGTCTGCCGCTCTCAGCTGCTGATGTCAGCCGCGGTGGGCAGTCAGTATGCCTAACTGCTCTGTGGCAGCTTGAGTTTGGATCCTCCTGCCAGGATCAGTTTTCTTTTCTGCTGGTTCTGCGCTGCAGGCTGTTTCTTCCTCGTGTGCTTGGTTGGTGCGGCTGCAGTACCACTTGTGGCCGCTAGGTGACAGTGCCACACTTCAATGCACAAGGCCCGGCAGTCTTTCCTGTAAACTGCAGGCCTCCACTCTGACTGGAGACTCATTAACTGGGCTGTGTGCTGCTTTGGTGCGGTGCTGTCCTTGACCGCTGGATGATGCAGGCACTCCTCACGCGGGCGCGGCAGCCTTCCACATGCTGCCGGACGCTGTCCCATGGGCATCGTGGAGACAGGATCAGGCTCGGCCGGTGCTGCTGGGCACAAGCCCCTCTCATCCTCCAGGCTACGGAGCTGCAGATTTTCACCAGGGGCGCCGCCCCTACTTCACGTGTGCTGCAGCAGGGCGACCGTGAATTTGAGTGCTCCCGCCTCACCGGGCTGCAGCGCCGTGTTGTCTTTGACCCACTACTGGGGAGAGTTCAGAGGTGAGTGCCTGTTGATGCGCCATTATTCTTTTGATCCTGGCAGCCAGGATGCAGGGGGTGATCCTTGCCATGCTACTGCTGCAGCTCCTTATTCAGAATGGGGTGAGAAATGGGGCAGTGGAGAATTCAGGCTGTGCAGCTTCTCCACGTCCTACGTCCTATGGTGACACAAACGGCTCTGTCCTCAGGCTGCTGCTTTCGGTGCCGGGAACAGCCATGTCGTGTCGTGTCCCTTCTCCCTTCTTCCATGGTGCAGAAAACGGCAGACGGGACAGCCTGTGGATGCCTCAGGGCATGGATGGGGATGCTCCGAGGGTCAGAGGCCCGGGCGCTTCTAGAGCAGCGCTAGCAGCGGCGATGCTCCTTAAGTCTGTTTGTTTTTTTTCCACTGACGGGCCGGCCCGCACTAGGGTTGCAGCGGTGGCAGTATGTGGGCGTCTACCGGGACCCTCGTGGATCCGGTTTATGCACTGGGTGGCCTTCTTCCTCCTCAGCATGGCCTCGGCCGTCATGCTGGCAATGGGCATGTGTGAGCCACCAGACAGGCTACACTGATCCTCCAGGGTCTAGGAGTCGGTGACCGGGTGACACGAGGGGCTCAATCCTCTCTGCAGTCATGGGTGGCCGTAAACAGCACGACAGGGGGGGTCGTCACAGTTCTGGCTCATTTCCTCCCCATGAGGGACGATGAAGCGCCGAGCAGCAGGCACGCGGGGTCAGACCCACCTTGTCGTCAATGAGGTGTTGGGCCCTAGGCCCGCATGACGCTAATGACTGACACAGACACTAGGTAGTTGGGTACTGTAAGTGGCCAAGAGCACGTGCACCCGGGCTCATTTATTGGCAGGGTCACGTCACTCGTGATGCCTGTTATGGATGGGTGGGGGTGTAAGTGTGTCCAGCCCTCAAGGGAGTGGCTGGGAATACAAGTGTTTGCTAAAACACTAGAAAGTGTTCTGCAGGACACTACATTACCTTTGACAAACAGAACAGTTACAGTACTATGTGTCCGGTTCGGTTCAGACCCGAATACAGACATTAGAAGGTGATGTGGCAGGAGAAGGAGCTGAGGCCCTGGCCGAAATTGAAATGTAGCAGGGGAAATTTATGAAACTTCAAATGTTTTGCTAATTTCAAAATTGCATGATTTTGGCTGGTAGACACGGTTTACTGGGACCAGTCTTCTGCCAGTGTCTGTTGTCTTTTTTCGTGTAAAGTATGCCCTGATATGAAAAAATCATGCAAAATGCTGACAAACTACATTTCATGCAGAAGTATTATTTTGCAAAATGTACATGATATTTCATGAGAGAAAGTACACAATTTCACACACCCTAGAGGAACAAAGAATTAAAGCAGTACTCGACAGCACAACGTGCATTTGGTTTTCTTGCCTTTGCATTACCATTAGGCACTTTTCAATACGCATTAACACATTTATTTTTTAGGTCTCGCCTGAGACAGCGCTTTAGCGCTGCTCTGGCGAGACTTATAGTAAGCGAGTTTTGGAAGTGCAAACAGTGGCTTTTCAGGCCTCCAAATACAGTGCATGTGCCCCGGGCGCGCGCACCATTTGGCAGCCTGAAAAGCACTGCCTGATCACTTGCTTTGATGTCCTCAGTGAGCCGCGAGGCCACTGAGGACATCAAAGTGCACACCATTTGCCACCCCCTTGTTTTTTCCTTTGATCCCTGTCTTTCCCTTCCTCAATCTCACCCTCTGCCTGCCTTTTACAACTGCGGCCCGCACCACTGCGCCCGCCCCCATTCCCCCCTCCCACTCCCTCCTCGTCAGCTTCAGTGCGCTCTTGTTCTCTGTCTCCCAAACATCATCCAGCAAGATGCCATGGCTGGTTTCACTTTCTTTGTTTAATCACTGTGGCCTTTTATTTACCCCTCCCACCTGCCAAACAGCATCCAGCAGCATTCACCATGGCTTTTTATTTATGTAATAGAGCGCCCGTAATGCTAGTTCATGATAAGCAGTGACCATGTGCGTGATGTGCGTGTAAGAGAGAGAACAAGGTGGGGTTGGTATCCGAGCAAAGAAGTATTTCCGTTTATTCGCTCGGGTGTGGCATAAAGTCCACATTTTACTTCTAGCACAGATTATCTGATGCACTCATTCGCCAGCAACCACGTATTCATTATCAATTTAACATCAACAAGTTTTGTAAAGTGCGTCTAATCGCCCCCAAGGGTAACCAGGCGCTGAGGCTGCTGCGGTGGGGGTTTCAGTTGAACAGTCAGGTCTCGAGTCTTTTCCAGTCCTGAGCTTTCGTTTAATAATGTGATGCATTGTGGGAGCCGTAGTCCTGCCTCACTGGAGTTGCACCAGTGGGATTAACAGATCTGCTAACAGTGATTTATAAAGTGAAAGGGCTGGGGCACGAGCCCCCGTGTTGCAGTTACTGGCGGCCTCGTGGGGCAGCACGTGGTGCACTAGTTAAAAGCCGGGCGCTTAACAGTGGTGGTGTAAGCGCACCAGCTAATGGCACCAAGCTGTAGGCTGAGAATGTGATCTGAAATAGCGGACTCTATTCTGCCTTTCTGTGTGTCTCTAGACCCATGTTGTGCTGGTAAATGGTATTATATTCAGTGTTTAACCCATTAGCAGTGAGATGCTTGTATTTCATGTACTGCTGCATGCCTCACACTGCTGCATGCCTCACACTGCTGCATGCCTCACACTGCTGCATGCCTCACACTGCTGCATGCCTCACACTGCTGCACGCCACACACTGCTGCGCGCCTTACACTGCTGCATGCCTCACACTGCTGCACACCGCACACTGCTACACAAAACACTGCTACACAAAACACTGCTGCACAACACACACTGCTGCACGCCACACACTGCTGCACGCTGCACAATGCTACACGAAACACTGCTGCACGGCACACACTGCTGCACAGCACACACTGCTGCACGCTGCACGCCACACACTGCTGCACACTGCTGAATTACTCACTGCTGCATGCTGCACGACACTGCTGCATGCCACACACTGCTGCACGCCTCACACTGATGCACACCTCACACTGCTGCACGCCACACACTGCTGCACGCCACACACTGCTGCACGCCACACACTTCTGCACGCCACACACTGCTGCACGCCGCACACTTCTGCAAGCCACACACTACTGCACGCCGCACACTGCTGTATGCTGCACACTGCTACACGAAACATTGCTGCACGCCACACACTACTACTGCTGCACGCCGCACACTACCGCACGCCACACACTGCTTCGCACACCGCTGCATTACACAGCTGCACGCCGCACCCTACTGCACGCCTCACACTGCTGCACGCCTCACACTGCTGCACGCCGCACACTGCTGCATGCCACACACTGCTGCATGCCGCACACTGCTGCACGCCTCCCACTGCGGCACGCCTCCCACTGCTGCACGCCTCCCACTGCTGCACGCCGAACAATGCTACACGAAACACTGCTGCACGGCACACACTGTTGCACGGCACACACTGTTGCACGCCGCACACTGCTGCACACTGCTGCACGCAGCACACTGCTGCACGCCGCACACTGCTGCACGCCGCACACTGCTGCACGCCGCTGCATGCCTCACACTGCTGCATGCCTCACACTGCTGCACGCCTCACACTGCTGCACGTCTCACACTGCTGCACGCCTCACACTGCTGCACGCCATACTGTTGCACGCCTCACACTGCTGCATGCCTCACACTGCTACACAAAACACTGCTGCACGCCTCACACTGCTGCACGCCACACACTGCTGCACGCCGCACACTGCTGCACGCCGCACAATGCTACACGAAAAACACTGCTGCACGCCACACACTGCTGCATGGCACACACTGCTGCACACTGCTGCATTACTCACTGCTGCATGTTGCACGACACTGCTGCACGCCTCACACTGCTGCACGCCTCACACTGCTGCACGCCTCACACTGCTGCATGCCTCACACTGCTGCACGCCTCACACTGCTGCATGCCGCACACTGCTGCACGCCGCACACTACTGCACGAAACAATGCTGCACGCCACACACTGCTGAACGAAACACTGCTGCACGCCACACACTGCTGCACACTGCTGCACGACACTGCTGCACACTGCTGCACGACACTGCTGCATGCTGCACGACACTGCAGCATGCTGCACGACACTGCTGCATGCTGCACAACACTGCTGCATGCTGCCCGACACTGCTGCATGCTGCACGACACTGCTGCATGCTGCACGACATTGCTGCATGCTGCACGACACTGCTGCACGCCGCACACTGCTGCACACCGCTGCACGCCACACAGTGCTGCATGCCTCACACTGCTACACAAAACATTGCTGCACGCCACACACTGCTACTGCTGCACGCCGCACACTACCGCACGCCACACACTGCTTCGCACACTGCTGCATTACACAGCTGCATGCCTCACACTGCTGCACGCCTCACACTGCTGCACGCCTCACACTGCTGCACGCCTCACACTGCTGCACGCCTCACACTGCTGCAAGCCTCCCACTGCTGCACGCCTCCCACTGCTGCACGCCGCACAATGCTACACGAAACACTGCTGCACGGCACACACTGTTGCACGGCACACACTGTTGCACGCCGCACACTGCTGCATGCCGCACACTGCTGCACACTGCTGCACGCAGCACACTGCTGCACGCCGCTGCACGCCACACAGTGCTGCATGCCTCACACTGCTGCACGCCTCACTGCTGCACGCCTCACACTGCTGCATGCCTCACACTGCTGCACGCCTCACACTGCTGCATGCCTTACACTGCTGCACGCCTCACACTGCTGCACGCCATACTGTTGCACGCCTCACACTGCTGCACGCCTCACACTGCTGCATGCCTCACACTGCTACACAAAACACTGCTGCACACCTCACACTGCTGCACGCCACACACTGCTGCACGCTGCACACTGCTGCATGCCTCACACTGCTACACAAAACACTGCTGCACACCTCACACTGCTGCACGCCACACACTGCTGCACGCCGCACACTGCTGCACGCCACACAATGCTACACGAAAAACACTGCTGCACGCCACACACTGCTGCATGGCACACACTGCTGCACACTGCTGCATTACTCACTGCTGCATGTTGCACGACACTGCTGCACGCCTCACACTGCTGCACGCCTCACACTGCTGCACGCCTCACACTACTGCATGCCGCACACTGCTGCACGCCTCACACTGCTGCACGCCGCACACTGCTGCACGCCGCACACTGCTGCACGCCGCACACTACTGCACGAAACACTGCTGCACGCCACACACTGCTGCACGACACTGCTGCACACTGCTGCACGACACTGCTGCACACTGCTGCACGACACTGCTGCACGCTGCACGACACTGCTGCACGCTGCACGACACTGCTGCACGCTGCACGACACTGCTGCATGCTGCATGACACTGCTGCATGCTGCACGACACTGCTGCATGCTGCACGACACTGCTGCACACCGCACACTGCTGCACGCCGCTGCACGCCACACAGTGCTGCATGCCTCACACTGCTACACGAAACACTGCTGCACGCCACACACTGCTGCACGCCGCACACTGCTGTACTCCACACACTGCTGCACTCCACACACTGCTTTTAGGCGAGTTTATGCTACTGACATTGTAAATGACAATGCCTTTTATTTGTTTTAAAACCAAAACATAAATAAAAGGCATTGTAATTTTGCAATGCCAATAGCTCAAACTCTTATAAATGCGAGACCTATTGCATTGCAAATGCTTGTCTTATATTTACAGCTTGAAGCACAGAGAGTAGAGTGATTTGCCATAATCAGTATTTGAATAAATAATGAAGACAAGACTTTGCACTGCCCGGAGCAAGCTGCATTTGAGCTGCAGTGTGGCTGGATGCAGGGGCGTAACACAGGCCGCCGCAGCCCCCGTGGTGCGGGGGGCCCACTGCGCTCCAGGGGACCCCTCACTCTCAGCGGAGCCAGCAAGCCTAAATGGGGGGCACGCGGCCTCCTCATTAAATAAATGTTGGTGCACCGCTCGCGCACAGCACGCCACGGCATCTTCTTCATTAATTAAGGTGCTGGTGCGCACGCCCGGGCCAGGGCCTCTTAATTAGTCATTGGTGCGCAGGGCCCGGGCTTCGACGCCTCGGCCGGCAGCCGGGCCTCTGGCAGTGTTGCCAGATTGGGCTATATCCTGCACAAATGAACGATACTTTCCCCATTTGTGCAGGGAAATACCTCTCCTGGCGGAGTGCAGAAACTTGGGCTTTATTTTGCCCTGTGCGCGCAAAACTGCGGCGGCGGCGCCACCAATTTAGGTGCCAATTCCGATCCGGTAAAAAAATTCCCCGTCCAAAAAATTCCCCTGTCCGACTCGTATTCCGGATTTTTTCCCGTCCGAATCGTCAAAGTAGCGTACAAACGTGCCAAGTACGATTCGAACGGAAAAAGTCCATACGAATCGCATTGGAAGATTTTCCCCACACGTCCTCGGTCGGGAAAGTCACCGACACGTCCCCGGGCGAGAAACCCACCGTGCGGAAAAATAAAGTCCGACTGCGCAAGTACGATCCCTCCCGTCCTCCCCATTTCACACCGTACGCAAAAAACACCGTCCGAACCGAACTCCCATAGCAACCATGGAGACATGTGCCCGCATACGCGCCGAACACCACCACCCCCCGCCCGCGTATGTACGCCCCGAACCCCCACCCGTGATGTACGCACCGAACCACCAGCCGTGTATGTACGCACCAAACCCCCCCCCAGCCCTGTATGTACGCACCGAACCACCAGCCGTGTATGTACGCCCCCGAACCCCCCCCAGCCGTGTATGTACGCACCGAACCACCAGCCGTGTATGTACGCACCAAACACCCACCCATGTATGTACGCCCCGAACCCCCCCCCCAGCCGTGTATGTACGCACCGAACCACCAGCCGTGTATGTACGCCCCCGAACCCCCCCCAGCCGTGTATGTACGCACCGAACCACCAGCCGTGTATGTACGCACCAAACACCCACCCGTGTATGTACGCCCCCGAACCCCCCCCCAGCCGTGTATGTACGCACCGAACCACCAGCCGTGTATGTACGCACCAAACACCCACCCGTGTATGTACGCCCCCGAACCCCCCCCAGCCGTGTATGTACGCACCGAACCACCAGCCGTGTATGTACGCACCGATCCACCAGCCGTGTATGTACGCCCCCGAACCCCCCCAGCCGTGTATGTACGCACCGAACCACCAGCCGTGTATGTACGCACCAAACCCCACCCCAGCCGTGTATGTACGCACCGAACCACCAGCCGTGTATGTACGCACCAAACACCCACCCATGTATGTACGCCCCCGAACCCCCCCCCCAGCCGTGTATGTACGCACCGAACCACCAGCCGTGTATGTACGCCCCCGAACCCCCCCCCAGCCGTGTATGTACGCACCGAACCACCAGCCGTGTATGTACGCACCAAACACCCACCCGTGTATGTACGCCCCCGAACCCCCCCCAGCCGTGTATGTACGCACCGAACCACCAGCCGTGTATGTACGCACCAAACACCCACCCGTGTATGTACGCCCCCGAACCCCCCCCCAGCCGTGTATGTACGCACCGGAACCACCAGCCGTGTATGTACGCACCGAACCACCAGCCGTGTATGTACGCCCCCGAACCCCCCCCAGCCGTGTATGTACGCACCGAACCACCAGCCGTGTATGTACGCACCAAACCCCACCCCAGCCGTGTATGTACGCACCGAACCACCAGCCGTGTATGTACGCACCAAACACCCACCCATGTATGTACGCCCCCGAACCCCCCCCCCAGCCGTGTATGTACGCACCGAACCACCAGCCGTGTATGTACGCCCCCGAAACCCCCCCCCAGCCGTGTATGTAGCCACCGAACCACCAGCCGTGTATGTACGCACCAAACACCCACCCGTGTATGTACGCCCCGAACCCCCCCCCAGCCGTGTATGTACGCACCGAACCACCAGCCGTGTATGTACGCCCCCGAACCCCCCCCAGCCGTGTATGTACGCACCGAACCACCAGCCGTGTATGTACGCACCAAACCCCCACCCCAGCCGTGTATGTACGCACCGAACCACCAGCCGTGTATGTACGCACCAACACCCACCCGTGTATGTACGCCCCCGAACCCCCCCCAGCCGTGTATGTACGCACCGAACCACCAGCCGTGTATGTACGCCCCCGAACCCCCCCCCAGCCGTGTATGTACGCACCAAACACCCACCCATGTATGTACGCCCCCGAACCCCCCCCCCAGCCGTGTATGTACGCACCGAACCACCAGCCGTGTATGTACGCCCCGAACCCCCCCCCAGCCGTGTATGTACGCACCGAACCACCTGCCGTGTATGTACGCACCAAACCCCCACCCGTGTATGTACGCCCCCGAACCCCCCCCCAGCCGTGTATGTACGCACCGAACCACCAGCCGTGTATGTACGCACCAAACACCCACCCGTGTATGTACGCCCCCGAACCCCCCCAGCCGTGTATGTACGCACAAACACCCACCCATGTATGTACGCCCCCGAACCCCCCCCCAGCCGTGTATGTACGCACCGAACCACCAGCCGTGTATGTACGCCCCCGAACCCCCCCCCAGCCGTGTATGTACGCACCGAACCACCAGCCGTGTATGTACGCACCAAACACCCACCCGTGTATGTACGCCCCCGAACCCCCCCCCAGCCGTGTATGTACGCACCGAACCACCAGCCGTGTATGTACGCACCAAACACCCACCCGTGTATGTACGCCCCCGAACCCCCCCCCAGCCGTGTATGTACGCACCGAACCACCAGCCGTGTATGTACGCACCGAACCACCAGCCGTGTATGTACGCGCCCGAACCCCCACCCCAGCCGTGTATGTACGCACCGAACCACCACCCCACCAGGGAATGTACGGACCGCACCCCCACCAGTGCATGTACGGACCGTACTGACGCCAAAAAAACACGTACTGAACCCGGACAAACCATATTTACACAAGGAGAGTCAAGTAGAGTTTCCCCACACCACCAAACAGGCCCAACAACCCCACAAACATCACATACACTCACCTGCAACTGCCAAACTGCCAAACAGAGGCCCAAAACTCAATCACTCCTCATAACACACCCACACAAATTTCAAACACAGCCACACCCACAAATGGACCAATAAAAATGGACCACACACACAAACCATGAGCCTTTGCAACAGACCCACTGCTGCCAGAGCCCACAGACGACCCACACCACCATACTTGAACCTCACACTTGCATACCTTCACACAACCACCTACACAAACACCCCCTCATCACATTCACACACACACCTCCACTACCACACCCACACACCCACAGCCATCCACACCCACACCCCCACAACCACACCCCACGCCATGTCCACCACCAAGAATCCAAAGTTCACAAAGGAGGAGCTGGAGATCCTTGTCGACGAAATCCTCAGAGTCGAGCCACAGCTCTTTGGGACATTGGTCAGACAGACCAGCATATCCGAAAAAAACCGCCATGTGGCAGAGGATCGTCGATTCTGTGAATGCTGTTGGGACAACCAGAAGGACCAGGCACGAGTGCCAATCCAGGTGGTACGATCTGCGGAGGACGGTCAAGAGGAAGATGACTGACAATCACAACCAGGGGAACATCACTGGAGGAGGGCCGCCCCCCAGACCGGTACAATACCATCCCTGGGAGGAGAAGGTGATGTCCACGCTGGCGGTGGAGGGACTACACGGACTGCCAGGACTCCCAGACCCTGGTGAGTACACAAACAACTCACCTCACATGGGGGGGATGCCATACACAATCAATCATGCATGCCACCCCCCCCAAGCCACCACCGGACACAACAACACTCCACAAACACACACATGCCACTGGCACCTCCATGCCCCATGCATCAATCAGGGCCATGCCAAGTCACAGGCCACACAATACACCAACACAACACAGGATGTGGTCGATGCTGGGAGTGGGGGCAGCAAAACTAACATTGAGCAACTCACAAGCACACAACAATGCCCTCAGCCCATATGGCCCAGGGCACAGCCATACAAACTGTGTGTACCCACACAGTACTGTCTTGCCTGCAAATGATGGCTGCCATGCAGGATGCCATGGGTCTGAAGGCACAATTTGCACATAACAGCAGACAATGAAGATGCATCGCTCTGATAGAGTCTCAGCACACACCGCCACAGCAGCAGCCTACACTCAGACACACTGCCCAATGGGTGCCCGGAGAACAGGGACTAACTCACATGAACAAGCCAATGGCCATTCAAAGACCGGCTAACTGTGTGTGCCCAGGAAGCTGGCCTGAGGTGACAGAGAGTGACAAAGAGAGGGAGGGAGAGGGGGAATGAGAGGGAAGGAGACAGAGGGGGGACACAGGGAGACAGACAGAGGGAGGGAGTAGGGTGACAGAGGGAGACCGACAGAGGGAGGGAGGAGGGTGACAGAGGGAGGGAGGAAGGGAGACACAGGGAGACTAAATCACCCTTGGGTGGTGTGGCCATGTCCACTCGTCAGCCGGTGGACTGTGTGCATGCAGACCAGGTCTGGCAGTGCCTCAACCCCCCCTTCCGTAGATGAAGACCGGTCCATGTGTCAATCTGTGCACGAGTCCATCCGTGCTGCAGGCACAGACCTAACCACACACCCAGTATACCCACCCACCGTGTCGGTAAGAACCCTGTCACAAATGCTTCAGTCCCCTACCTGCAACATCAAATTGCCTTGCCAAAACACCATTTGGCCACGTACAGTGCAACACGTAAGGCGCCTCTGCATGGCTCGCTACGCCCGCACACCACACTGCTGACTGTGTACCCAAATAGATGCATCAACTAAGATTGTGTCTCACACATGCGTAAAGCCCTGACAGCTGTGGCCAAGGGACATAGCCATGCACAAGTGCACTGTGAGAGGAATGCAGGACAGATCCAACTACCCAGAGGAAGAGTGCCAAATCAGAAATGCATGCAACATGGATGCCACATGTGACACTGTCAACATTGTCTCTCTCACACACAGGTCAACGTCGACGAACACCCCCCAACACTGGGGGGGAAGTCACACAGGACCAGGCTCCGCGGGATGATGACCCCACCGCCAGCGATGACTCTCACCACTCCGTGGATGACCCAGACCAACCTGGCCCCTCTGGTGTCCAACCACCTGCAGCACCTGCGTCAGGTACAACTGTGCCAACCACCACCCCCATTCCTGCCACATCCCAGGAGACGTCCAGGAGCCCTGCCCGCACACGACCACCCAGCCAGTCTGCCCAGGAGGGACACGGTCCTCCGGGCACCCAGGAGGAGGCAGGCGGCAACGCAGATGCCATCCCTCAGGGGTCCGGAGACCCGATGCACCCACAACGGCAGGCCAGGTGCACGTGGGCAGGGGTGGCGGGAGTGGAGGACGGCGGAGGCGCGAACCTGACCAGGCAGCTCAGGACCCGGTAGTGTCCCAGGTCAGCAACATCCTGGATACATACCGGCGTGACACCAGGGGCATGGACCAGATTGCGTCCACCCTCAATGACATCAAGGGGACCCTCCAGGAGATGAAGACCCTGCAGTCCCAGCAACATGCCTGTCAACTGCAACACCAAGGAAGGATGGAGGATAGACAGGCTGAGCTCGTGGCGGTGCAAACCCAAATGACCGGTGTACTCCGTCGGATTGCCGACAACATGGGCAACCCTCCCTGTGGCACCAGGCGAAGGCCATTACCAGACACAGGGAGGGATCAGGAGGAGGAGGATTCATCCGACGGAGCGTCACAGACATCGTCACGGACTGCTTCCGAGGGTCCCCGCAGGAAGGTGGGTCGTCCACGAAAAAGACTGTGAGAGTCAGCAGAACATCACCATCTCCCAGGTCACCTGGCCTGGCACCTGGCCCTCTGGCCCAATAGCAGCACATGACATTGTCTGCCACATGGACTTGCTGGTCACTGTCTGACCTATGTTGACGAAGACTGTGGCATGGACTCTGACATTTTGCTACGACAAGGATACCAACTCCCCCAGTGAACTTTGGATTCTACACTCCCGCTGTGCACCTCTTGTCATCCCCACAAACCCGTACCCCACCACAAATAAATTAATCACACTTACAAGATGATGCCGTGATTCTACATTATTACAATACATGTGTGTGTCGTACAGTCAAAGCATGCCTGATCTCAGAATTAACTCCAACCATCCAAACCGTGGGGTCGCAGTCTTGCCCAGGACACACATGGGTCCCAATGTCTCATCTGATACAGACATGGAGTACCAAACTCACCTGTGCTGGGCCCAACCAGCTGAGTGGTTCCCGCACAACTGTGGCTACAGACACATTCAGGGGAGCAACAGTCATGCGCAGAGGTCAGGGATCATGTGGAGTGACCTGGCTTGCCGCTCCCAGGTATGTCTAGACATGTGTCCCTACAATGTGCAGCATGCTTGCGTCAGGCGGATGTTGAGAATGGTGGCTAGGCCAAGGTTGGATGCATGGAGATGCCAGAATGCAGTTTAGGATCACTGTGCCACATGGTTGTGTTGGGGTTGTGGGCTGCATCATGAGTGTGGGCGTGGATCTAGAAGGTCATCCTGCAGCTGGCTGTGAAACATTCCCCCCATCCCGTTAGGACGTTGATGTGGCCTGGTTGCCCGACGCAGTAGCAGAGCTGTGCAGATGCACTCCGGATATGGACAAGTACCATGGGAGTCGTGAGGCACATGTCCGTAGACTGCAGGGTAGGATTCTACACAGATGTTGTAGTTTCCCTGGGGGATGGTCTCTCTTGCCTTGAGGTGGATGGAACTGTGCATCTTGTGCATAATACAGTTCCCACTCCCTGACAAACCCCTAGCATCTTGTCACTCTACACATAGACACATATGCACCACCTATGAAAACTATGCCAGACCTGCGGCACGCACAGTGGCAACAGGGCACCATTGACAGGGAAGAGGCACCTTGGAGACAGAGGGACAAATTTATTAGTCATGTGTGTTGGAATGACAATGATACTCTGTCAACACATACACAGGTCATGTGGATGTACATGTGGGAGCAACACTGGCACCCCCCATTGCAACACAGATGCTGGCATCCCATTGACCTGGCACACAAGTGACGGATAACAGCTAAACACCCCCTGCTGCCACGGAGAGGCCGCTATACACCATTGAGGCCCTGATGGGGCAATCACACACCATGTCAACCCGGTGCAACCTGTATGTTTCCGAGGCCAGTGTTACACACAATGATGGCCTCATCACAATCCCCAATCCCCTGCCACATGACAGTCACCAAGTCTGAGCATGGCTCCAGGTGAAGCCTGCCCCATGTCATGTTCCCCATGTAGGATCACCATGTATGCAAATGGAACACACATGAACCGGAGAAGTGCACACAGACTACAAACAATTCACACACCCAAAACGACGTGAGGCATCCCTTACCCTGAGGAGATTTCAACACTTGCCCGTGCATGTGACGCTGAATCAGCACATGTCGCTGTGTTCATGAGGAGTAGCAGGAGCACAACAATGCCACCAGCAGACAGCATGCACATGGACCTGTGGAAGAGAGACACACAAGGATTCAGCACAAAGGAGCACATCCGCAAGCATGTACTTAACACGTATCATGTTGTTAACATGACAGGTGACAATGATGACCCTCAGACAACATCCTTCCATTGCGCCATCACTTGAGTGACACTTCAATACACACCACTGACTCACTTGGCAGACATGCAGATGGACACACACATTGCAACACATGCCACACACGGCCCAATGCGTGCACACTCAGACACTGGAACTCACCACTAAGCAAAGAAGTTGCGTATGAGCCGACTCCGCATGTCCTCCACAGCCTCCTCCTCCTCCACATCACTTGCCCCGTCACCAAGCCCTTCATCCTCCACGGGTGGATGGTCCTGGTCATCTTGATCCAGTATGAGTGGAACAGCTTCCTCCACTGCCATGTTGTGCAGCATGCAGCAGACGATGATGATCTTGCACACCTTCACCGGGGCATATGGGAGTGCTCCGCCGGTCTTGTGGAGGCACCGGAATCGGCTCTTCAGAAGTCCAAACGTCCTCTCAATGACTCTCCTGGTCCGCCCATGTGCGTTGTTGTAGAGGTGCTCGGCAGCCGTGCTGGGGTTGCGGACAGGCGTCATCAGCCATGGCATGTTGGGATAGCCAGCGTCCCCTACAAGGAAACATCATGGACAGAAGTGTGTCAGCACAGGCAGTGAGATTGGAAGATGACGCCAAACACAGAACTGCCAGAGTCTACCCACCAACAATACATGCTCGCTCGTTCCGCAGCTGCAGCATCATTTCTGGCACCCTGCTACGCCTCATGATGAAGGCATCGTGTGCTGATCCTGGAAAGCGAACACAGACATGTGAAATCACCATGTTGGACAGACACACCACAAGGGCATTAATGGAGTGATAATGTTTGCGATTCCTATACACCACCTCCTGTGCCTGTGGTGGTACCAACGCAACATGTGTCCCATCTATGGACCCAATGACATGGGGCATCCCTCCCAGGGCATAGAACTCACGCTTGACATCTGTCAACTGCTCACGATTTGGGAATTTAATGTACTCATCCAGGTGAACCAACATGGCCTCTAAGAAATCATGCAGAACACGGCTGAACATCGTCTGGGACATGCCCCCGACATCAGCAATGGTATGTTGGAACGTACCCGTGGCAAGGAAATGTAGGGCTGCCATCACCTTCAACTTGGGTGTCAGTGCACTTGGATACCTGTGGCGCGGGAGGAGTTGTGCTTCCAGCCGGCCAGTCAACTCATCAATCAACCGTTGGCTGAATCTGTAGCGGCGTATACAGTCCCGTTCATGCAGGGCAGCAATGTCTGGCATACGTCGAGGGAGAGGCGGAGCCCTGCAGTGAAATGGAAGGAACACCTAAGAGTGAGCACTGTACAACAACATCGTCAATGCACTGAGCACATGTTACACAGCCAATACACATATGCCACGTTGTGAGTCAGGTCTGTGCCACAGTTCCTGGACACGAACGCCAGTCAGGTTACACTCCTACCAAGGGACAGCCACTAACGGAGGGGGGCAAGATCACGATGACATGGCATGAGACTAGCTGTGGGCCAGTGTAAGTGAACATGCACACGCATCACAGGATTCACAGACATCCACACATGTGCAGAGGTAGTATGCGTATGGTACAGACAGGTAGTTGGATGCGATATGCACTGGTCACATGTCATAGGAATAGGACAGGCCACACACATTGCCTTTGAGGAGTACATGTCGAGACAGAACATACATAGGGAGCATGTGGATATGTACTTGTGTTGATACTCCGTGTAGTTGGATACATACACACCTCATGGCAAATCACATATGTGGGCTGGTGTGCGGAACAGTGTGCCATGCCCATCGACACACAGACACATGTTGGCAGCAGCAACTGCTGACACATTGAATCACACACCTACAGCAAAATCATGGAAAGACATGCCACACACATGACATGGTTGCAGCATGCAACGCAGCCATACACGTGTCATATGTAATATTCCGTGTACCTGGCATCAGGGGACAGGTGCGGGTGTCCGTGACTGGGACATGCAAGTGACTCATGGCTCCACTAGTGTGTACGACATGCACACATGTCAAAGGAGTGCAGGGGATGTGTGGTACAATGCGCACCATCACACACGACATGTGTACACAGCTCATCGTACATGTGCTTTGCCCACACCTCAGGGGTAAAGTGCCACATCACATCCTGACACACCTGTGTCACACACAGGTGGTATTGCACAGACAATGCATTGGTGTCCACCCTTGGCAATACCTGTCCGCTCCATTCCTGTCTGTGTGCCGCCTGTCACCACTGACAGTTGTTATACGCACCGTACATACGCTCGGAGCGCGTGTATAGGGTCCCTGGGCCAATCTTGCCGCTGGCGTATGCGTACGCCACAGTAGTACGGACTGTACACGCGCTTGTACGGTCCGGATCACAATATGTGCGCTGGCGTATGCGTACGCCACAGTAGTACGGACTGTACACGCGCTTGTACGGTCCGGATCACAATATGGGCGCTGGCGTATGCGTACGCCACAGTAGTACGGACTGTACACGCGCTTGTACGGTCCGGATCACAATATGGGCGCTGGCGTATGCGTACGCCACAGTAGTACGGACTGTACACGCGCTTGTACGGTCCGTACTACTGTGGCGTACGCATACGCCAGCGCCCATATTGTGATCCGGACCGTACAAGCGCGTGTACAGTCCGTACTACTGTGGCGTACGCATACGCCAGCGCCCATATTGTGATCCGGACCGTACAAGCGCGTGTACAGTCCGTACTACTGTGGCGTACGCATACGCCAGCGCCCATATTGTGATCCGGACCGTACAAGCGCGTGTACAGTCCGTACTACTGTGGCGTACGCATACGCCAGCGCCCATATTGTGATCCGGACCGTACAAGCGCGTGTACAGTCCGTACTACTGTGGCGTACGCATACGCCAGCGCCCATATTGTGATCCGGACCGTACAAGCGCGTGTACAGTCCGTACTACTGTGGCGTACGCATACGCCAGCGCCCATATTGTGATCCGGACCGTACAAGCGCATGTACGGTCGGTATCACTGCTTGTGGGGTGCCCTAGGGCGTGGAACGCACCGTACCTGTGTGTAAATGTATGAAAACACATAGGGGACACATGAGGGACAAGTATAAGGGCCTAAATGCCTGATGGTTGCCATGGAGACTGAGTTAAATTTTTGAATTTGAGCACCAGGTGCACAGCAGAAGTCAGTTTGAAAGAATCTACATTGTTGCAATGTGGATGTTGACTTGACATCATTATCAAAACTGAAACCATGCAAAGCCACACACTGGGGTAGGTTTGAAGGGATTGGATGAAACGTAGGATGCTAATGTGACTGACCAATCAATCTGTACTCCTATACATGAACAGGCCAGCCAGGCATATATAAGGCAGCCAGGTCCCATGAGAGAGCACTTGCCTGCACATCCATTCATCCCTGACCACTGCTGCTGATAGTGATTCCTCTGGCACCATGTCCAGGACTGTGGAGAGGTCACAGCCATTCACCCAGGAGGAGAACCTTGCCCTGATAGATGTGATCCTCCCACAGTTCCAGAGCCTGTATGGTCGACCAGGGGTTCAGGTGAGTGCAGACTCCACTAGCTTAGACTGTGCCCCTTTTGTGTGACAGTGACTTCTGGCATTGTGTCCATGTGTGACAGACATGCACTGTTGTTTGGAGTGGGTCCCAGGGTGTGGAAGGCCTCATGTCACCCATGCAGAGCATGCTGTGTTTCCTGTGTGCACTCCTCACTTGCATAGTGCCTACTGTGACAATGAATGCAAGGTGCATGCCACATTCTGCCTGCATACTCCTCCTGGGGATGTTGTTTCCACAGTCCTGATGTGATCCTGTGTTCCCCCCAGTGTGACAGGTGTCAGTACCCATGGATGTGTGTTTGTTCAGTGTACCTGTGCTGTGAGTGTCCAAAGGCCGTGTTCGTCCCCTGCACATTGGTGTGTGTGTTAGTCCCCTGTCATGTGGGTGAGTGCATATGGGGAGTGTTGCACACAAGCAGCATGAGGGATGGATATGGCCTGGCCATCGGATGTGAGCAGGGAGCAGTGCTGTGTGCATGCCGTGCTGAGCCAGCCCCACACCTGTGACACCCCCGTCTACTGGCACATGGGCAGAGTGAGGTGTGTACCCGCAGTTGGCAATGCCATGTGATTGTCCTGTACCTGTGTGTGTCTGTGTACTCTGCTGAGGTAGCATCAGTGTGCTGGGGCAGGTGACTGCTGTGAGGTGCTGTACATAATCCTGGTGTAGCCTGTGAGGCACAGTGTGATCCCTGGTCAGTGAGTGTGTGGTACCCCTCATGCCACCCGTGTGCTTCCACTGGCACGTAGTGCATTTGGCCTTCCACAGTGGATAATGTCCCTATGACAAAGGTGCAATTAGTTGCATGCATACCATGGCCTGTTCATAATGAGGATTGTTCTATATGTGTGTCTCTGTGTCTTTGCTCATGTGGATTAATGTATTCTCTCTTTTGCATCCTCACAGGTAGGCGCCATTGCCAAGGGGGAGATCTGGAGGGAAGCCGTCAGTGCCGTGAGGGGTACAGAGGGTCGGAGGCGGAGCCTGTCTCAGGTGAGGAAACGCTGGCAGGACATCCGGTGCTGGACGAGGAGGATTGCACGGCTCCTGCTGGGGGACTCACCTGAGAGCCGTAAGAACCGTGGCCGCCGTCGTCTGACCCACATCCAGAAGCGTGTGCTGGCGGTGGTCTTCCCCGATATGGACAGGCGCCTACAGGAGAGGCAGCAGCAGGAAGGGGGTAGGTACATGTGTGTCAGTTGTGTGTCCCCAGCCAATGTAAGTGTGCAGTTGCATGGATACACTGCCAGGGTTTGATTGTGCAGTGCGTCAACTTCTCCACAAAGTAGCACAGTGCTGTTCTCACTCCCTCCCTTCCCCTCCTTGCAATGTGTTCCCTGGTCTGTCGCCACTCTTGCACAAGGTTATTTATGCAGGCAGTTCATGCAGGTGCCCTATGCTATCAGCATCATGTGTGGGGGTGATGTGCCACAGGTATGGGGACCTTGCGTGTGCCATGGCCAATTTCAGTCATTGTGGTGTCCATGTCACTTGGCACTGATTGTGAATCACGACATAGGGGTGTGTCTCCAAAATGTACAGCCTTCCAGCATGCATGTCCAATTGTGTGCCCTCTGACATGATGTGCCTGAGTGGGAGGCCTGCTAAGTGCAGGGACGGTTGCTTAATTTGCAGTCATGTCCATCCTGGACCATGGAGGAGTGTGGGCACTACTGTGCCCTGGGGCACCTCTTCCTAGGTATCATGTGCGTCATCCAACAATATGGCCATTCACTGTGTCTTTGCCATGGGTTGCGTAGGGTGGCATTGTACCCTGGGCTCAACTGTTAGGACCTACAGGTTGCTACATGTGTCCACTGTACAGGGGGACCCATTTTGCTTGTGCATACTCACAGTGGGCATTACCTGTGTGTGTTGTTGAGACAATCTGATGATGTTTGCCTGTCAATGATGTGTGGACATGGCCACCAGGGGCTGTGTGTTTACAGTCATGAATTAGTGGAGGCCATGTGTTTCCATCCCAGAGTAAGAGGTGTACATACTTTCTCCGTCTCAATGAGATTGTCTCAGGTGTGGGTGGTTTGTGCGTACAAGGCCTACATGTCAGAAGCTTCATCCTCCTTGCTGGGTTTAGCCTGTGTGTGATGTTTGACTGGACATACGCTCAAGGTGCAGTGACCCTGTCATGTGTGGCCTGGTTTCATGTATTGCCTTTGCAGCATGCGGCAAGAGTAAATGGATATGATTCATGCTCATCCCTTTTTGACGACGCAGTGTGGTGCAGGTGCTGTGCACATTTGTCCCCAGAGGCTGACTCCTCTCTAAAATTTCAGGTGCAGTGATTTGCTGTTGTGTCATGATCTCCATTGTGTCTCAGTGGCATGGTGGGTAGAAAAACTGTGTGTTCCATGGCCTACATGTGTACATTGTTTTGTAGGTGTTACTCCTGTTGCTTTTCAGGCTATGCAATGTGACCTATGTATATTTGACTCATGTGACATAAGTGTACAGGTGTCTGATTTTCTCCTGTCTCTTCACCTTGCCCACAGCATCGCCGGGGGACACGGAAGGAGACACTAGCACGGACCGGGAGGAGAGATTGAGCACCAGTACCAGCAGTGCTGTCCTGTCTGGCACATGGAGTGGCACGGAGGCCGAAGGGAGTGAGGCGGAGGACCTGTTGACTGCCAACACAGACTATGACGCAGACGGGTCCGAGGCTGAGCTCCCAGAGGTGGCGGAGTCTGCCCCCCCAGCTGATGGCAGCCCTCCACATCCCCCCGCCACCTCAGGTTCCATCACCGGCCTCCCACATGCTCGTGGCCCTTCCCTCCGTGCTCGGTCCCCACATGTCTCCTTCCTGCCAGGCACCGCACCCCCTGCCCCTGTCACCACTGCTGCGGTGAGTGCGGAGTCTGTGGACATCCTGAGGCAGTTGCAGGTTGGTCAGACTGCGATGCTAAATGTCCTCCATGCCCACACCCAGGTGCTGACCCAGATGGAGGCATACATGGAGGGCATGTCGGCTGCGCAGTCTGACCAACGGCAGTTGCTGAGGTCCATAGACTCCACACTGACAGCAGCACTGGATCTCCTGCAGCGCTGCGTAACACCCCCTACCCCTGCCCCATCCACAATTCCCACTCCCGTGCCTGTCCCACGCACATCCAGACGTCAGCGTGCACGCACCCCAACAGACACAGGCACCACACCACCAGGGAAGTCGAAGCGCACACCTCCTGTCACGCACACACAGGGTGAGGAAGGCACACCCACTGGGTCGGGGGGGAAACGTAGAACACGCAGCCACAGTGGGAGTCCGCATTCCACACAACCCACTCCCTCCAAATCCACTCCCCTTAGCTCTCCTGGCCAACAGTCAGTGACAGCATCATCCACTGCGAGTGTGCCCCCCAGCCCCAGGATGACACCACCCCGCAAGCGGTGGAGGCGGGACCCGGCCAGGGGAGTTGAGTCCCCCACCCTGTCCACACCCTCCCCCAGTGGCGCTGCGACCCATCCCTTTGCCCCCCCCCCCTCCTTGGGGCCTGTGGTTGGATTGGGTACGGGGGAGTCGCTGGGGGAACTTGCCGACGTGTGCAGCGCCATTCTGTCCTCCACCTTTGGCGCTGGCACCCCCCCTGTGGCAGATTCATCCCTCCCTGCACCCACAACACCTACCCTTTCCCCTCCTGTCCCTGCGGTGCCTGTTTCCACCCTCCCCCCTGATGCCCCCTCTTCTGTGGATGAAATGGACTTGTGAACTGTGCAGGCAAGCTAGGGGACACACGTCCCGATGTGTACCCCCCCCCCGGACATTGCTGCTGGGCTGGCCCATGGCCCTTGTACATAGTGGACATTTTCTCTGATATATTTTCCTGCTGAATAAAGCCTTTTCTTTTTGTTTTGCACACTGATGCTTTCCTGGACTTGCTGTTGGTGCTGGTGCTCCCTGCGTTGGGGTGGTGATAATGTGTTAGGGGTCTGTGAAATGTTGGAGTGTGCTGCTCATGGGGTGTACCCTGCCATCTGCGTGCCATCACAAAGGTCTCTGCAAATGGTATTTGGTCATGTTTGCTCTCACTGTATGGTGACATTGTCCCAAGGTGTGTTCCGTCCTCTGTGGCCCAGGCCATTTTTCCTGCAGGGTGTCTCCCAAATGCTGTGCTGTGCTGTGTCTACATTTCCTGGATGTGTGAGGGTTGCCTTTCAATATAGCCATGCTGGCTCAGCGATGGCTCCGCCTGCATCTGGGGTATCACCCTTGTAGGTCACTGAACTTGTTGATGGGGTATATTGTCCGATGTCTGGGCACTGCTGGGAGTGATAGGTACACACCCCTCCTGTGTCTGGGCACTGCTGGGAGTGATAGGCACACACCCCTCCTGTGTCTGGGCACTGCTGGGAGGACCCTGCACCCACCCCTCCTGTGTCTGGGCACTGCTGGGAGGACCCTGCACCCACCCCTCCTGTGTCTGGGCACTGCTGGGGGTGTTTTGCACACCCCATTCTTATAGCAGGTTCGGTGCGTACATGCACGGGTGGGGGTTTGGTGCGTACATACACGGGTGGCGGTTCGGGGCGTACATACACGGGTGGGGGTTCGGGGCGTACATACACGAGTGGGGTGGGGTTTCGGTCCGTACATACACGGGTGGGGGTTCGGGGCGTACATACTCTGCTGGGGTGGGGGTTCGGTCCGTACATACACGGGTGGTGGTTCGGTGCGTACATACACGGCTGGGGTGGGGGTTTGGTGCGTACATACACGGCTGGTGGTTCGGTGCGTACATACACGGCTGGGGTGGGGGTTTGGTGCGTACATACACGGCTGGTGGTTCGGTGCGTACATACACGGCTGGGGGGGGGTTCGGGGGCGTACATACACGGGTGGTGGTTTGGTGCGTACATACACGGCTGGGGTGGGGGTTCGGTCCGTACATACACGGGTGGGGGTTCGGGGCGTACATACTCTGCTGGGGTGGGGGTTCGGTCCGTACATACACGGGTGGGGGTTCGGGGCGTACATACTCTGCTGGGGTGTGTGTTAGGTGCGTACATACACGGGTGGGGGTTTGGTGCGTACATACACGGCTGGTGGTTCGGTGCGTACATACACGGCTGGGGGGGGTTAGGGGGCGTACATACACGGGTGGTGGTTTGGTGCGTACATACACGGCTGGGGTGGGGGTTCGGTCCGTACATACACGGGTGGGGGTTCGGGGCGTACATACTCTGCTGGGGTGGGGGTTCGGGGGCGTACATACACGGGTGGTGGTTCGGTGCGTACATACACGGGTGGTGGTTCGGTGCGTACATACACGGCTGGGGTGGGGGTTTGGTGCGTACATACACGGCTGGTGTGGTGGTTTGGTGCGTACATACACGGGTGGGGGTTTGGTGCGTACATACACGGCTGGGGGTTCGGGGCGTACATACCAGGGTGGGGTGGGGGTTCGGGGCGTACATGCACGGGTGGCGCTTGGGTGCGTACATACACGGGTGGGGGTTCGGGGCGTACATACCAGGGTGGGGTGGGGGTTCGGGGCGTACATACACGGGTGGCGCTTGGGTGCGTACATACACGGGTGGCGGTTCGGGGCGTACATACCAGGGTGGGGTGGGGGTTCGGGGCGTACATACACGGGTGGCGCTTGGGTGCGTACATACACGGGTGGTGGTTTGGTGCGTACATACACGGCTGGGGTGGGGTTTCGGTCCGTACATACACGGGTGGGGGTTTGGTGCGTACATACACGGCTGGTGGTTCGGTGCGTACATACACGGCTGGGGGGGGTTAGGGGGCGTACATACACGGGTGGTGGTTTGGTGCGTACATACACGGCTGGGGTGGGGGTTCGGTCCGTACATACACGGGTGGTGGTTTGGTGCGTACATACACGGCTGGGGTGGGGGTTCGGTCCGTACATACACGGGTGGGGGTTCGGGGCGTACATACTCTGCTGGGGTGGGGGTTCGGGGGCGTACATACACGGGTGGTGGTTCGGTGCGTACATACACGGGTGGTGGTTCGGTGCGTACATACACGGCTGGGGTGGGGGTTTGGTGCGTACATACACGGCTGGTGTGGTGGTTTGGTGCGTACATACACGGGTGGTGGTTTGGTGCGTACATACACGGCTGGGGGTTCGGGGCGTACATACCAGGGTGGGGTGGGGGTTCGGGGCGTACATGCACGGGTGGCGCTTGGGTGCGTACATACACGGGTGGGGGTTCGGGGCGTACATACCAGGGTGGGGTGGGGGTTCGGGGCGTACATACACGGGTGGCGCTTGGGTGCGTACATACACGGGTGGCGGTTCGGGGCGTACATACACGGGTGGGGGTTCGGGGCGTACATACACGAGTGGGGGTTCGGGGCGTACATGCACGGGTGGGGGTACGGGCCGTACTTCCACGGGTGGGGGTACGGTCCGTACATACCCCTGCCCACGCTCTGCGTGCCTGGGTACGGGCCGTACCCATGCCTTTGGTGTGTGGGTACGGTGCGTCCCACCATTGTTGCGGGCCGTGGGGTCCGCACCGTACACAGGCCTTGGGGGCGTGGCTACGGGTCGTACCACGCGTACCCCTACATGACCCCAGCAATGCTGGTACGAGCTGTACCAAGGCCTTTCTGACGTGGGTACGGGCCGTACCGCTATTGTTGGAGTGACGTAGGGGGACGCGTGGTACGTTCCGTACCCACGCTCTTGCGGCCTGGGTAGGGTACGTACCGGTTCGCGTGACCATCCACTTCCGTTGTGGCGGACGCTTGCGTTGCTGGCCTTGCCCCCACCCCCTGGAAGTGACCAGGCCCTGATGGTCAGGTATGTCCAGGCCATGTGTGATTTGGTACCATGTGTTGGTGTTGTGTGTCCTGCCCCTGCCCCCCCCTTTGCCCCTGGTTGTTGTGCTGACCTTCTGCGGCGTCTGCGTCGGTTCCTGTACGCCAGGTGGACTGCTAGGAGGGCAGGGATGGCACGTAGGTTCGGGTCCATGTCTGTTCGTCGCGTCCAGCTGCTCCTTGCGTGTGTCGTCCTGATTTCCCGGCAGTTTTTGGCAGCCGGTAAATATTTTCCGTGCGGGATGACGTCGGTTCGAATCGTACTTCCTGGTTCGTGAAACGTAGGCTGGATGCGTACCGACGTCACGTCGGCTCCTTTCAGGATCGGAATTGTGTTTAGTTTCTGTTCGGTCGGTGTTTTGTTCGAATCGTACGGAAATGGTGTTTCCGTATGAATCGTACTTGCATTTTCGGATGGATTTCGCACCGGGTACGAGTCGGACGGAGAAAAGGCTCCGTCCGACGGTTCGTACCCGGTTTTTACCGGATCGGAATTGGCACCTTAATGATTACGTAGCTCCCGAACTCAGCAGAGCAGGGCTGTCAATCATCCATAGTGCGAGAGCGCTACCTATGACGGCCCTGCTGAATGCTGCTGTCCTGCCCCCAAGAGAGTCTGGACCAATGTGGAAACTAGGCCTGTCCAAAAGTTAGAGTACTCGCGACCAATCACATAGGGGAAGATTCGGAGCCAGTGGAGGATAAGGGTCCTGGGTCGCTCATAATCAGAGGACGTCCGTCTGGCCCTGCTTTATAGTCTGAGGATCAAAGGATCTACAGGCTGATCAATGTGGTACCCTGGACCTACACCAGTAAGGTGATATTTTTTGTGTGTTTGGCACGGCAAATAACGAGGAGTGCCACCTCCTCCTGTTTGTATGAGGCTGTATTAGCAGAGCGGCATCCTCAGGAGCCAGCCTTTCATCCTTATGAAAACGTTATCATCAAGTTTTAAAGTAAAACTAGCAAAACACTCTCAAAATTACGCAAGATAATACACGGGGGAATTCTGTGATTTATTTATGTGGTTTGTCTAGCGCGAACATGGCCGGAGGGCGATAGAGGTAGTTACGATGGACTGAAGAGATAGTTATGGAATTGACTGCTAAACGCATGCTTCAGAATAGACCCGATTCAGGCGGGAGACTCTAGATTTTAAAGCCAAAAAGGCTTTATTTCACCTGTCTCTCTACTAAAATTGCTTCTGCTTCAGTAGTAGTCAGTCAGAGGAGAAAATCGGGTACCATGATTTTACTTTCAAAATCTTCCACTGTCCTGTTCCAAAATGTTGGCACTTTCCTGTTCCAAAATGTTGGCATGTATCTAAAAACTGTGTGTGTGTGTGTGTGCGCGTGCGTATATATAAAAACCTTGCACACAAAGACAGATAAGATGTAGCTTGAGGCATTTAATAAATGGTGCAAGGCCTTTGTGCCACATGGATAGACAGTGTTTTGTATTGCATTGTATCAAAGCTGCATTCATATGGTGCTTCATGCCCCTCTGCAGGATGCCATATTGCATTGTCGGATGGGTAGCACACTGCACCATAGGGGAGTTCTTGGCTGGAAGGACGTGCTTTCTGTGAGCCAATGTGGGCAGCATGTTTGTTGTTTGTGTGTGTGTGTGACCAGAATAATGCTCTTATCGTGTCTTAGGTCACAGCTCTTTGCAGTGTGATGAGAGAAAGGGTAAGTGAGACACAGGACTGTGGTTATAAATAGCTGACAACTGCAATTTACTCTAAAAGTCCAATGTGTAGAATATGGTGATTACAAACATTTTTCATTCAACCGCCTCTGTTGAGCATACCAATTAAGTCGTCCACTCTCTAAACTGTTTGTGAATGCAAAAAAGACATTTTTAAATGTACAAAAGCCTAATTGCGATTCAGTAATTTAATCATGTATGTCTAGTAAAGAGAAGGAAAAGGCAACAAAGAAAGAGATCTGCCTGGTTGGTTTGCATTATATTCATGTCCTATGAGTCAGTGATGACGGGGCAGGGGGAGGCTTCTGGTTGGAAGGAATATCTTAAAGTCTTCGAAGATGGTAGCCACATGTGGCAGATCTCTACATGCATTAGGCGCATGTCCTCTTTGGTGTTGAGTGGTTTGGTTCCAGTGGATTGGTGTTGGTTTCCAGACAGTGTCCAATTGTAGTTCTGATCTGTTATGGTAATACTTAGCTGGACTACAAGTGATTTATCACCATGTGCAATCCATATACTTGCCATTCAGCTTGCAACTGGCAGTGCAATGGTTATGGTCCTGTGACATTTTGGCACCACTGAGAGGGTATAATTAGCATCCAGCCTGAAATCATTACACACAGCAGTGATAGAATCAAATTGTGTTGACTCCAGTGCTACCTGAGCACTATTCTCATGTACCCACCCTTCGTGCAATGTAATGGTGGTGTTTCTGTGACTTTCGGAATGCTTGACTGAAGTGTTCTCTTCTGTTCTGTTAATTAGTTTTGACGTCAGGGGACCCATTTATTGTGGTTTTCATCTTTGGAAGAAACAGGTTTTTACTTCCTTCCTGAAATTAAGGCGGACTTGTAGCTTTCGTATCTTTGCTGGCAAGTTGTTAGAGTGTTTTCCACCTGTACTGAGAATGTAGCTTCACCAGTGGTCTTTTTTTAATTAGCAGATTTGATGAGTTGAGGTGCTAGATTCAACAGTACTGTCCTTCTCTGTATCATTGGAATTTCAATTGTAGCTACTGTGTGCCTTCCCCTTGAAGGTCTCTATGGAACTGTAAAGTGCCTTAAAGACAGATCATCTGACTATTGACGCTTGTAGAGTCTCCTAGTTTTAAAATAATCTACATGTCATCTGCATAGTTGTAGCAAGTGAGGTTGATTGATCCGATCAGGTAAGGTAGACGTTGAACAAGACTGGTGAAACAAGTCACGCTTGTGGGATGCCGCAGAGAGGATGTGAGCAGCTGAGGTAAATGATTTAGATACAATGCTTTATCTGTTGCTGAGGTGGGAGGTGATAATTTATTTATAGGTCCAGCTTCTCAAATCACAGTAGTAGTGTCTGATGATAGACAGTATTAAAGGCTGTTGATTAGTGTAAAGGTACCAGGCCCAGAAGCAAGGGGGTTGAAGGCAACTGCCTAGAGGCCAGAGACCATTTGCAAATTTACATACCTTTGTAAACTGGTTACCTAGGCGAGGTATTTTTTCTGGTTCCAGTACCCGCTGGGCCCCCACTCTGCCTATTCCTTACATTTGAAATTTACTTTTACTGCTGTAGTGTGAGAATGCATTTCATGAAAAGGAATATAAAGTAGGGTTGCCAAAAGAAAAATGCCAGCCATGTGTTCTTTAAAGACACTGAATGACCTTGTCTTGACACTAAATAGGGTTATAAATAAAACTGTATGTATTCATTTGTAATGTGACTTTTCTGTCTTTGTTCCCTTTAATTATCAGTCATGGATCATTCAGGCAGCCCTAGAACACAATTAAAGGTGTTTTCTATTTATATTTGCTGTTCGAAGTATACACAGATAAGTGCTGAAAATACGACTTTAGGTGATGCTTATTTTTGTCCTATAGGGGCATCAAAATAATGAGCTAGCAACCCTAATCATAAGACTGGATGTTGGTTGCATGATCAGCACATTATTTCCTACACCCTCTATCCCTATGAATGCCAGAATAACAATAGTTTAACTTATACATGAAACCCTACATCACTGTCAATAACATGCTGAGTTACTTCAAGTGTCCTGGAATGAGCCCTGCATTCAGACAACTCACTACTCATTCTCACCCTTCACGTTTACGCTCACCCTGCACTCATAGCAATCACAATGCACTCACACTGACCACCATTCACTCACACCATTCACCCGCTCACCCTGCACTCAGTCATCACTCTTCACTCGCAGTGCACTTGTGACTTGCGCTGTTCACCCTGTACCTCACCCTGCAGTCACACATGCACACTACTCACCCTGCACTCATGTCACACTTCACTCACCTGTCCCCCTCACTGCTCAATCTGCAATCTCACTCTAATAAGCCCATCACTAACAATGCATTATTTCGTCCAACTCAGCACTTACATATGATCACCTCACTCAACCTGCAATCGCTCCCCTTACCCTACTCTCACACTGTTGCATCACTCACTGTGCACTCTTTTTAATCTATGCCTACTTGGGACCATTAACTTTAAACAGTAGGCACAGTATTTTCAGAATGGATGACTCTGTGCTGTAATCACCAAGGTGGGATTTGAACAAAATAAATACCATAAAGGGACCTACTGAGGAAATAAAAGTTATAAGACCTATGTGTCCCCTAAGTGCCCCCAACGCTTTTTGTACACATGCATGTATGTATCCCATGCATTTTCCCTCCATGGCCTGTCTATCATGATGCTTATACTATAAACGTGGCCTGCCACCATCCAGTCTCCCATGAGAGAAACGACAAATCTGCATTGAGGCCTACACGTTTTGTATCCTGATTTCTATACTCGTGTCATTTTCATGAAAGCCCATTATTGTGGCTCAGCCAGAGCCGAAAAGAGGTTTCAGGCCTCAGACGCTCTGAGAGCTGCAGCTGCGTATCCTTGGCCTTGCACACTTGGGCCTCAGCCAAAGGGGCCCTGTCCGAGGTGCCGAGACAGTATTGAGCACGGTTATCTGCTTACTCCTACTGAACCACATTCCTGCCTGGAGAAGGAGGAATAAACATAACCCATCTGCAAAGGAGAGAGCCTAGCCTTTCTGTCTCTTTTTGTGTGATTGCAAAGCTCACGTCAGTGAAAAGCCCATAGCCCCCATGTAAGGCCTACGCAGTGCATGAAGAAATAGATGCCACATTGGCTCTTGGTGATGGGCAACCTATGTCACAAATCAGTCCCTGCTCCGGACTTTAGATATCAGATAATACAAGATGTACTGGTCGTCCTGACACTGAAGGCCTCTCTTCCAGACTCCCCGACTGCACAAGCAGCCTTCCCCCAGTCACACGTCAATTACACGTCATGGTCGAGTTGAGCACAAGTAAGGCAAAGTTCCAGTAAAGTTCCAGCTGATCACGCAACCCCCTCCAGGTATCCACCCACCTATGACATTCACCAATGATCATCACGTGGACGCCCACATGGACGCCCACCTTCACGCCTACTTACACGCCCACATGCTCTTATCTCATTCTCTCTTGCTCTGCCTGAAGCACTCCTGCTTACGTATAACATTGAATGTATATATACTGTACTCTGTGAATAAAGTGTGAGAATATTCAGAGAATATTTTGAGAATACTCTGAGCAGAAGACCCTTCCTGATCCCTTGTGGTGATGGAACTATTCTCCCTATAACTCGAGTTATTGGAATAAAGCCCTTTTGAACCTGATACCACAGACTCAGCCTCTTGCTTTATGCATGATCATATTGATATTATAGAAATTATGAGTGCGTAATACTTTATTTACGACATTTAATGGCGCCCGAACAGGGACGAATCTCTTTCCCCACGCGCCGGAGATGAAGGTCCAGTTTTGCCCCCTTCCACAGCCGTGACGGACTTCAAGTGCGCACGTCGCGGGTTTTCCCGCCAACTCCCTCAGGCCAACGAAGGAGGAGGACTGCGACCAGGCATCCATATGAGGCGGTGAGGATTGCGGATCGTCCCAACCCAGAGCCCACCTGCGAGAGAGCTGTGTCCGAGGTTTCTAGAGATCCACCAAAGATACGCCATTCCCTGCGCAGCGTCAAGTGTCTGAGGCCTTCAAGTTCTGCTTCCCGGTGAGTTTTTCATGGGGGTTGCATAAAGACGGGTTCATTTAATGAACACGGTAACGACGTGTCTCACTTGTGAGACCGGTATGTTTTCAAGTATTAAAGAGCATGCATCAAGTATTAAAGAATTAAAGTAATTCAAGTTTTCAGGTGCACCGATTTAACTGTATGAATGTTATCGTCTTAGTCAGGTTCAGTTAGGTTTGAATGTGTCAGGTTTTTATGTAAGTTTGTTTCATTGTGATTTTAGTTTTTTGGGTCATTGTGATTTTTGTTTTCGGTTATATTCCAACATGCCGTTGTTTTCAAAACTGCGTAAGATATGTATCAGAAAAGGTGTACTAGAGGAACCAGTTAACATTCCGCCTAGAGACACACCTGGACATTTCATGTACTGTAAGCATGGTTTAGATGCCGTGTTGTTTTTAGAACTATGGGTGGATTACACGAAGGATTTAGAGACAAAGTATAGATGGCCTATCACGGGAACATGGGATGCGGAATGCATTATGAAGGTAGAGGAAGAGCTATGGAAGAGAAAATGTAGACCTGCTCAGAAGGATGCCATTGAATTATGGCGCAAGGAGTCACATAGGAGGACAGAGTAAGTGTTTCACAAAGCAGAGAGAAGTAGACAGGAGTCTGAAAAAGCCAAAGAAAAGAAGTTACAGGAGGAAGGGGAGCGGGTAAAAAGAGAACAGGCTGAAAGAGAAAGAAATACTCTCGTTGCTGGTATTTATCCCGTCCTTTCAGAGGAACTAGCAAGCAAGAGTGGCCCCAGTAGAAAGACCAGTTAGAGTGCCACCGCAAGTACCCCGATACATATAATAATGATATAGTAGCTCAAAGGTTCTTGAGCCTCCCACCAAACGAACAGCGCATAGCTGGTGTTTACATGGTCCAACATTTGATTACGTTGTCAAAAGGAAATTGAGAGGGGTGTAGCTAGAGAAGGAGCAACACCTGTGATTTGATGACACCCCTAATGTACAAAGTGTTAACGAAAAAATAATTAGTGATCGGTTAAAAGTTTAGCTTGAGAAAAATTGTGGGTATTTCGAATTTGCAAATTGTTCAAGAATACAGGTTTGTGTTCTTGGTGGTTCAGTGAGCCAATGTGCTGGGTCCAGACGGTTGTGGGTCCTGATTCACGCTGAACATGCAGAGACTCCCGCCTATTAGAGGTTGATAAAATTAGTACCATTGTGTGAAGTACTACCCAATATCTGCTCTGTATTAGTAAGTTATGTGCTGTACATTATTCACAGTGAGCGTTTCTACTAAACTGAGATTAGAAAAATAAGATTACGACCGCCTGAGAACAAATTGTATATAAAAACGATCTTTCAATAGGGCGAATTATTGCAGTTTATATGGAATTGAGAAGACTTTTTGTCTTTGACAGCTTCAGAGTGAGGAGAAGGTGGGGGCTGAATAGAGCAGAATGTGATACAAAAATCGGAGACAGATTCTGACCTTGAAGCAAGTAAGGTGGGGGGCCGGAAAAGGAGCAGAACACAGGCACTGCTTAGAAAGCTTCTCTGACATAGCATCTGTGTAATGCCTGCAGCCGGAGAGCCTTGAGGGCCAGGAGTAGATAAAAAAAAAAGATGGCTGGCAGCCCAGGCTCAAGCCGCACTGAGGGGCTATTTTTAGCTTCTCTGATAAGACAGGGCAGCTGAGAAACGAAACTCAAGCCTTCCTTTGTTCTATTCTGTGCAAAACCAGTGCCCGAGGAAATGTCTATGGAAAACTGTTGTTTTATTTCTTAGCAAATGTTACATTGCTTCTAGACAAAAAGTAAAATGATGCTCTTGCTTGAAATTTTAAGGGCTATATGCCTATATAAAAACGATTTTCAAATTCAGACAATTTTAAATTGTGGCCCAAAGCTGCCACCAGTTGGATTGAAAAAATGATCCAATGGTTACAAGTATGAGAAGAAACATGAGATACACAATTTCTGTATTGTATTGAGATATGCGCCTTCAAATAGGAAATCAGGGTACATTGTGTTGAAATAGATGCATAACACCTTTCCAAAAAGAAATGTTCGTGTGTTTTTCATTTTTGATTATTCTTGCTGGTCCTGTGTGTCAGAAATAACACAGTCAGTCCAGCTGACAGCTGCTCATCATTAAGATGACCTGCTGTCAGATGGGGGTGAGTAAGGCAGGAAAGGAAAATCAGTTATTGATTATAAGCCTGACAAATTAAGCAGGCCAGAATGTTCGTCTCTGAGCTGTAGGTACGGTAATTGCGCATCACTGCTCATTTATATATGTTATTATAAATTTGTCTATGCTTTCTGTGCTTGGTATACTGATGGCTTGGCATATGTATTTTATATATGTTTTGTTTTTGTCCTGTGCGGTACAGAGATGGTCGTGACGACGCCAATCTTTGCGCAGCGCTTGACTGGAACTTGTTCACAATTACTAAATTTCACAGACATGATATTACCATTATCATGCTGTCAAAATAGCAGACAACACGTTATCAGTGTATGTCTAATTGGTATTGGAGATGAATAAAACAAAAAAAAAAGGTTATGCAAGACTAAAATATTTATCACATGACTGCCCTTCTCTTATAGACAGGCAGCCTCGGTCATATGTTTCCAGATTGGACATTAAGGAACAATTATGATCTGTACACTCGCATCCTAACACTTGAAATGCCTGTTTTAAATAAGGACTGCCACCCCAGAGTGACAACTCTGCCTTTTAGACAGTTGTAAACGGGTTTCCTCAAATGAGGCTCGGTATTTAGGATAATGAGAAAATATCTGACAGGATTTCCTTTTTAAAGTTTGCTTTAGTAAGCTCATTCTTGTAAATGGTGGCGCCAAAAGTTGACATGTTTTTAAATTAGGCTATTGGGTTTGGGCTTCTGAAGGGAGACGTTTGAATATGAAAGGCGAGGGATGCAGCTTATTGTATAGGTGGAAATTATTGCAAAATGACTGGTTTCTTTAGCAGATAAATTATTAATTATGAAATTATCAACATTAATAAGGGTTCTTACACTTGGTTTTCCAAATATTTAGGAAGATTAGCATTTCTATTAGGGCCTCCTAGCATTAATATTGACTTCAGGTTGGTGTAGGTTCACATAATAGGGACATTTGCATATGAGATGTCATTTGGCCAGCCTATGAGCTAACACAATGAGGTTTGTACATTTGCTAGAAGGATTTCTCGCCATTTCAAATGCGCTGTGTATCTCCTATAATTTTGCTTACGCCCAGTTGCTACACACAGGGATTAATAGTGTTGACAAGACACAGGGTTTGATAGTGTTTGACAGCAGTGAAATCTGTTTCAGATTTCCTCCTGTCAAAAAGGAGGGAAGGAGGAGAATATTGGCTTCCTGAGGAGAATATTGGCTTCTTGCTGGCCCCTGAGGAGGTTCGCTTCCCGCTAGCCCCTTAGAAATTAAGCCCCTTGGAAATTAAATTAGCCCCCTTAGAAAATGTTTTTTTGTGATCTTTCAGGGGAATTAGTTGTGGGCAGTTTTTTTGTTTTTGTTTTTGTTCTACTAAACTTAGGCGACTGACACCAGAACGTATTCAATTGATTTCTGGCCGTTCACAGCCCAAGACGCAAAAGGAGGTACGTGCATTCATTGGCCTCACTTCATATTGCAGGCAGTGGATCCCCCAGTATGCTTACATAGCCAAGCCCCTAATACAGTTGACGACACAGGAGGCAGCTTCTACTAATGTCCTCCCTTGGACACAGGAACACACTGTAGCATTTGAAGAATTAAAAAGAGCTTTATGTCAAGCACCAGTTTTAGCAATCCCTGATTACAACAAATCTTTTATGCTTTTTGTGACAGAGCGAGATGGAACAGCACTATCTGTCCTAACACAAGATCATGCAGGAAAACACAAGCCCTGTGCTTATTTTTCTAGTACATTGGACCCAGTAGCACAGGCTTTGCCTGCGTGCCTAAAATCTGTTGCAGCAACGGCCTTAGCCATAAGACAAAGTGACTCGATAGTGCTGGGCCACCCCCTGACAGTACAAGTACCGCACGCAGTAGAGGTTCTCTTGAACCGGACACAAACCCAACACCTGACTGTAGCGAGACTGACAGGTTATGAGCTGACGTTATTTCAACCACACATAGAGATCAGACGATGCAACATACTGAATCCTGCTACTCTTTTGCCCTCCAGTACAGAAAACGTTCCACCACATGACTGTGTTGAAGTGATACATACCGTGACTAAACCAAGACAAGACTTGACAGATGTTGCACTCCCAGACCCTGACCTAACACTCTATGTTGACGGCTCATGTATGAGGACGGGGGCGGGAGAATTAGTGGCAGCATATGCAGTGAACACTGCTACTGAAATCATAGAGACTAAAAGAATAGACATACTGTCAGCACAAGCAGCAGAGCTCATCGCCCTGACACAAGCATGCATAAAAGCTAAGCACTTGAGAGTAAACATTTACACCGATTCACAATACGCATTTGGGGTAGTTCATGATTTCGGAGTACTGTGGAGAGAAAGAGGTTTCTTGACCTCCCACGGGGCCAAGATACAGCATGGCCCCCTTATTCAAGCCCTTCTGGAAGCAATACATTTACCAACAGCCATAGCTATCCTGAAATGCAAAGCACATACGAAAGCAACAGATACCATTTCTCAAGGCAATGATCTGGCAGATCGAACTGCTAAACAGACAGCTCAGACCCCACTAGACATGACAAACTCACAGATACCATCAATGTCCAAAGCCATGACAGTCAGGGATCCTTCCAGGGATGTACAAGACATACAGACACATGCTACTCTAGACGAATTAAAGAAATGGTCGGAACAAGGAGGGGTACTGACTGATCAGGGTTGGATGACTAAGGGCAAAGCAACATGGTTTCTTCCTGATTCGATGGTACAAGTGATCATAAATACCACACATAGTCCTGCACACTTAGGAGAGAAAGCAATGCTAGACAGCTTACATAATATATGGTTCAACAAGCACCTGCGTGCAGCAGCGAAACAAAAGGTCAGAACATGTATGATCTGTTGCCAATTCAATCCAGGTAAAGGCATTCCGATGGAACAAGGTGGATTCCATCCACCTGACCATCCTTTTGAAGTCCTCCAGATGGATTATATCCAAATGGACAGATGTAGAGGTTACAAATATGTCCTGGTAGTAGTATGTTCGCTGACAAGGTGGACAGAAGCTTATCCAGTCCCTGATTATACTGCTGTAACTACCGCCAGACAATTGGTGCGAGAGTTTTTCCCACGTTATGGATTACCGCGTGTCGTATATTCCGACAACGGTCAGCCTTTCTCCTCTGAACTCATGAAACAGGTGTCCCTCCTGTTAGGGTATACCTGGAAGTTCCACTGCGTACAACATCCTGAGGCAGCAGGCCTTGTAGAAAGACACAATCAGACCTTAAAGATAAAACTAGCAAAGATTTGCGCAGACAAAGGTGTAGATTGGATGGTAGCCCTGCCGGTTGCCCTCTTTTACATGCAAATGGTAGCCCCTTCTAGAACAGGCTTATCTCCCTATGAAGTGGTCTTTGATAGACCACCGAATATGTGGGGCACTCCAATGCCTAAAAAGATTACTGATGTTGATAGTAACATGCTGACAGATTACCTGGCTTCCTTGATGTCTGCACTACTCTCTTGTCGTTCGCAGGTTGCTGCCGCCTTCCCTGACAACACCCAGGTCAAAGAACACTCCATCGCTCCTGGGGATTATGTTTTAATAAGGAACTTTGATAGAACGAGTCCTCTTGAGCCGAGGTGGAAGACGCCAAAGTTGGTATTATTAACCACGAGGACAGCTGTTAAAGTCGAAGGACGGAAAGGATGGGTTCATCTTCATCATTGTAAACGCTACTTCGGGAATAACGATTCTTTTAAAAAGGACACAAACTTTTCAGACTTTGAGCCCCCTTTACTAGAGGAGACTCCCCAGCAGGAGTACAAAGCTAAACTTAGATCTAAAAAGTCAGAACCCGTTTGATCAATTAAGTCCACTAGGTGGTGAAGCGGTTGAACATGTATTCTGGCTTGCATAAGATCTCGGACAATAATAATGATAAAAAGAGCAAGATGAAAAGCAAATACTGTAAAATATTACGTGGTAGATGTATAGTGACTTTGATTTTTCTATCTCTTCTGTGCATCACGATAATATGTATCAGCTTAATACTACATGCTATTTTTCCTCCTATTGCCTCACTCTTACACTCCTCCACTAATGATACCATAAAGCACACATTTAGTGATCTGCCATCCCATGAGCTACCGTATCGACTTGCCCTGCGCAACAATACCTTTATTCAGATGCTGCACCATTCACATCAGACTAGCAATGCTACAGACTGCTGGGTCTGTGGCCGACTTCCCCCGTATCAGAAGGTGAAGGGAGTGTTGCCTCTTTTTCCTTTTCCGTTCTCCCATAATGGTTCTTGCGGAGCATGGTTTGCCTTAATGACATCCATCAACGGTGATGCCAAAGAATGTCAAGACAAGGAGTGTAGGGGCGACTGGGTATGGGGTAACTTGAATAAAGTCATGAATGAAGCATGTTTCCCAGATGAAGAAGGTCTTCCCCAAAGAAAAGGTACAGATCTAGAAAATGAAGAGTACCAGCAAGGAAATGCGACCCTCGACTTTATAGTGTTGAATGTCAAGCCCATACACAATTTAGGTCCATCCTCAATTACAGTCCTGCCAGTAAAAGGGAACTTGTGTGTCAGAAAAGAAGGCTCAGTACATTTGGGGCACAGCGAGTGTAGTACTATAATAGTGTTTAAAGACAAAGGAAAGTCCTATTTCAGAGCATCACGACACACCTACTTTATTTGTGGCCAGACAGCCTATGTACAACTGCCCTTAGACTGGGGTGGGACGTGCTACATATCATTTCTTTTACCACCCGTTTTCTTGGCCCCATCGAACTATCATCAAGATCTCCAACTAGCACTTATCAGACACAGACGAGGGCTCGATGCCTCCGGCATTGACCAGACTGAGACAGCTTGGGAGCAATATACAGATTTCAACAAAGGATTCTTTTTCTTCATAGGTCCCGTCCAGAATAGTAAACTTATCCGCAGGTTAACAAGGATTCTAGAAACAGTTGCAAATGTGACTGCATCAGCCCTGGGGAACTTGACCCAGGAACAGTCTGCTATGAGAATGGTCGTTCTTCAGAATCGTCTTGTTCTTGACGTCATCCTGGCGGATAGGGGCGGGGCTTGTAGGGTCATCGGCTCCAGCTGTTGCGTTTTCATCCCTAATAACGCACCATCTGTATACAAAGCAATAACAAGGCTCCACAAGATTGCCCAAAGCATACATCAAGACCCAGGCACGTGGACTTGGTCCAGTTGGCTCTGGGGAGTAATATCGGCATGGGGATGGAAAGTGTTGACCGTCTGTGGATTAATACTACTAATGATATTCAGTTGTTGTCGATGTCTGCAGTGTGGCCCGGCCGTTTGCGGTCTGTGTGCTACTGCATGTGTTCCACATCCCCATTTACAGAGCATTGAAAATGGAAAAATAATGCTGCAAGAACAGATCGACTGTCTCATGAGAATAGATGTGACATGAAGGGTCCACTAGGGGACAAGGAGGGAATGAGGAAATAAAAGTTATAAGACCTATGTGTCCCCTAAGTGCCCCCAACGCTTTTTGTACACATGCATGTATGTATCCCATGCATTTTCCCACCATGGCCTGTCTATCATGATGCTTATACTATAAACGTGGCCTGCCACCATCCAGTCTCCCATGAGAGAAACGACAAATCTGCATTGAGGCCTACACGTTTTGCATCCTGATTTCTATACTCGTGTCATTTTCATGAAAGCCCATTATTGTGGCTCAGCCAGAGCCGAAAAGAGGTTTCAGGCCTCAGACGCTCTGAGAGCTGCAGCTGCGTATCCTTGGCCTTGCACACTTGGGCCTCAGCCAAAGGGGCCCTGTCCGAGGTGCAGAGACAGTATTGAGCACGGTTATCTGCTTACTCCTACTGAACCACATTCCTGCCTGGAGAAGGAGGAATAAACATAACCCATCTGCAAAGGAGAGAGCCTAGCCTTTCTGTCTCTTTTTGTGTGATTGCAAAGCTCACGTCAGTGAAAAGCCCATAGCCCCCATGTAAGGCCTACGCAGTGCATGAAGAAATAGATGCCACATTGGCTCTTGGTGATGGGCAACCTATGTCACAAATCAGTCCCTGCTCCGGACTTTAGATATCAGATAATACAAGATGTACTGGTCGTCCTGACACTGAAGGCCTCTCTTCCAGACTCCCCGACTGCACAAGCAGCCTTCCCCCAGTCACACGTCAATTACACGTCATGGTCGAGTTGAGCACAAGTAAGGCAAAGTTCCAGTAAAGTTCCAGCTGATCACGCAACCCCCTCCAGGTATCCACCCACCTATGACATTCACCAATGATCATCACGTGGACGCCCACATGGACGCCCACCTTCACGCCTACTTACACGCCCACATGCTCTTATCTCATTCTCTCTTGCTCTGCCTGAAGCACTCCTGCTTACGTATAACATTGAATGTATATATACTGTACTCTGTGAATAAAGTGTGAGAATATTCAGAGAATATTTTGAGAATACTCTGAGCAGAAGACCCTTCCTGATCCCTTGTGGTGATGGAACTATTCTCCCTATAACTCGAGTTATTGGAATAAAGCCCTTTTGAACCTGATACCACAGACTCAGCCTCTTGCTTTATGCATGATCATATTGATATTATAGAAATTATGAGTGCGTAATACTTTATTTACGACGAGATGAAAAACAAAATAGTGTGCATATCTCTCACCTCGTAAGCCATTGCTAAGCTCTGCATTCTATTGCACAATAAACTGCATGCACCCCAGTCAGTGGTCCTAATGCACAACATGGCTGAAGAGGGGTGAAACCCCGAAACCGGTCCTAGGATGCTTGATTCCGGTCCAGGGAAGACATGGCTTGGCAGTTCGGGCTGGACTGTTCCCATGAGGTGCAGGGTCAAGACTGATTTGCATATGGCCATGTCTGAACTGGGGTGGTGTGGCGAGCAAAATAACAATGGATTAAACCCAGATCTGTGACTGGGGGTGAATGTTTTGCCAATGTGCAACATTACGTCCATCATCTTGTGTGTTTTGCTGTTCGCCCTATGTTTTATAGTATATACAGAGCCAGCTTCCTGCACCATCTGAGCATTGTCTTTGGATATGCCCAGTCAAAAAACAGCCATGCCCACTTGGTGAAAAGCATAGGTCATGGACATCTGTTATTTACTCATCTAGTTATGCCAACTCTACTTAGAACCAGTTTGGCCATTCTGACCAGTTGGCTACAGACTAGGGGTCTGATTTCCAACATGTATAGGCTACCATGACCCAACTATGAAAGCCCCCATGGCCTCATTATAGTAGTGACCTTCTGCAATGGAAGACTGGTTTTAAAGTTTTTTACAGTGCAGCAATGCAGTTTGGTTGTTTTGCAGCATCTTACCAGCCAGGATAGCTTGACTCCAGTGGCATAGTGAGCACGGGACCCACGTCCCTTCCCACATAGGGCGAACAGCAAAACACACAAGATGATGGACGTAATGTTGCACATTGGCAAAACATTCACCCCCAGTCACAGATCTGTGTTTAATCCATCGTTATTTTGCTCACCACGCCACCCCAGTTCAGACATGGTCATATGCAAATCAGTCCATCAGTCGATGGATTTAGGCCCAGATCTCTGTACTGGGGTTAATGTATGACATTGTGCTGCGTTCTATCCATCAACTGTTGTTTTTGCATCTGTATATACTATACCAAAGTAAGGTATAGTGTGTGCAGAGTCATTTGGCTCCCCATTGGCTTACAGAGGCTAAAGTTGATAATACAAAAAGCTTTTTTTGTGGTGTGTGGTCGAGCAGTTCGGCATATCAGAAGCCTGTGTTAAGCATTTATTGGAAACACTCAGACAAGAAATTATTGCACACACTCAAAGACTGAAACCAGACCAAATGTTTTGTATAAAAAGTTATTACTTTGTTATTTTATGTTAGAAACAAGAAGAACTTAGTTGTAGGTAAGTAACAGTTTAAAAGTAGCCATACTTATCAAGTGCAGTAGGAATTGTTTTGCAAGGCAATGAACAATGCTTTACAGTGATGTAAATCCTTCAGTGATATCAGTTTAGAACAGTAGAACATTGCAATAGAATTACATGGACTTTTGCATGCAGTAGAGAGAATGCAATGCAATCTTAGGGAAGGTAAACAGTGTTAGGCATTAGCAGGTAAGTACTCAACTTACAATTCCAGTCTTCGTGGGTTTGGACTTGCACAGGGCAAGGGTAAGTTCAAGGTTGGTACTGCACCACCAGTGGCACTGGTGCAGCTGGGTGCAGGGGTTACTGGACCCAATGATGGTCAATGGAGACTGGGGATACCTTGAAAAGGCACAGTTTGCAGGTAGGTACCTGAGGTTTTCAGGGCACAGGCCCCTGGGGTTAAGATCAGAACTGGAGGGGGGCCACAAGGCAGCACCAAAGCTACACCACGAGCGGCACTGGGGTGGCTGGGTGCAGGGTGCAAAATCAGCATCGGGCACCCAATGCGTTTCCAATGGGGAATCTCAGTCGTACAAAGAGGCTGCAGGCTCAGGCCGGGAGGCTGGATGAAGGTGACCACTGGCTGGGCAGGTTAGTTGAAGAGTTGCAGGACACCTGGGCACCATCGGTTTGGCTCCCAGAGTCGGGGGCGAAGGATGCTGTTAGCTCCGTATGGTGAATAGGAGGGTAAACATCGTTTACCACGAATCCTTTTCCCAGCATATTGAGGGGCCAAAGACCAACAGCTATAATCTGCTCACAGTAACAACTGGACATCAAACAACCCAAGGCTGTGCAAGTGGCTCATGGGGACAGGGAGAGCAGACATGATCAATATATCATGACAAAAAAATATATATGCATTTCTGTTAAACATAAATGATATCCTGAGCACCACATGAACATCTTTCGTAAGCTGAAGAGTTTTCTATCCAAAACCTAAAAAACATTAGAAGTTCCGGGGAGCCACCAAATTATGGCTTCATAATTATTATTATTATTTAACACTTACATGGCGCAACGAATCATCCCCTGGGGGATCTCTCGGCGCCTTGGCAAGACACTAGCAGGAACCACGACCCACACAAACCCCTAAAACAACCAGGTTTTTAGGCATTTCTTAAAGTGTCCCAGAGTGGTACAGCGGCGTATCTCTTCCGGTAACCTGTCCCAGTGAAAGGGGGCAAGATAGGAAAAAGCACGTCCTCTCATTCTAGATTTATTGATCTTACACGGAACTAGAAGGTTTTGATTGCTTGACCTCAGATGGCGACCGGGGACGTAAGGCCTCATCTTCTTCCTTAAGTATGCTGGCCCCAGTCCTTGTCTTGCCTTAAACACCAGTGTGAGGAGTTTGAAGACTGCTCTTTTTCTGATGGGCAGCCAGTGTAAGGCTTGCAACAAGGGTCGAGAAGGGGAACGTCCAGGCTTATTCAAGGCCATTTTTGCTGCATTGTTTTGCAGTACTTGGAGCCTAGAGAATAGCTCTTCTCTGGCTCCTACCAGTAGTGCGTTGCCATAGTCTAACCTGCTTACAATCAGTGCCTGAATCAGGGTCTTTCTTGCATCCAAGGGGATCCAAGGAAATACCTTGCTTAGCATTGTCAGGATTCCAAAACAGGTGCCCAAGAGTGTTTTTACATGATCTTTGGATGATAGTTTGCTGTCTAACAAAACTCCCAGATTCCTGACCTACTTTGTGGGGGAAGGAGACTCCTCCAGTTCAGTGGGCCACCAATCTGGCATCCACAGTTGCTCCGCCTTCCCGAACAGGAGAATTTCCATTTTATTGGAGTTAAGCTGGAGGAAATTGTCCCCCATCCAGGCCGCTATGTTCAACATACAGATCTTAAACTTGGCCCTGGTGACAGCAGGATCAGATTTGAATGGGATAATAACCTGCGTGTCATCCGCATACGAAATCATCTCAAAGCCACTCGCTCTTATAATGGCGGATAGAGGGGCCACATATATGTTGAACAGAGTAGTGCTTAAGATGGACCCTTGAGGGACCCCCTTGTCAAGTGGAGTGGTTGCTGACACATATGAGTCTAGCTTGATGCATTGTGTTCTGTTTGTCAGGAAACTTTGCAACCAAGCCAGTGCTAGACCTCCGACACCAATCTCCTGTAGTCTGCAAAGCAGGATATTATGCGAGATGGTGTCGAAGCCTACTGAGAGATCAAGAAGCACCAACATAGTGGGGGTCCCTCTGTCTAATGACCTCCTAATGCTGTCAGTGACTTCGATCAGGGCCGCCTGCCCTCCTCGAAAGCCCGATTGAGTAGAGTCCAGCATTTGGTTCTGTTCCAGATAGTCTGTCAGTTGTTGATTGATCAAATTCTCCATGACTTTCAAACAACATGGAAGAAGGGAAATTGGCCTGTAATTTTTCATCTCTGCTGGGTCTGCAGACGTTTTATTCAAGAGAGGTTTGATCGATGCTCTCTTCTACTTGTTCGGGAAAGTGGCGGTATCTAAGGAGATGTTACAAACTGATGAAAGTGAGGCAGCTAAAACCATGGCCAATTCTGCCATAATGAAAGGAGGGGCGCAATCTGATTCTGACCCTGACTTTGTAGCTGCCAGTGCCTCCCCTACTTGCTCCGTAGCGATGGTGGCAAATTAGTCAAGTTTAGGTAGTGAGGGGTCTCTGCTCTGCGGGGTTGGCAGCCTGGGGGTCTCTCCTCCCCCCAGAGAGTTATAGATGTTGTCTGTCAGGATGGGGCTGAATGCTACAATCACGCCGCGCAGTTCGTTAGGACTGCATCGAGTTTGGGTTAAGCCCTCCCTCTGCAATTTATGGACAAGTATTTAGAGCTTTGGACTTCGTTCAAAGATGGCCGCCGAGTTTTCCTGACTAGCCCATTACGTTTGAAGTCTCGCGGGATCACGAGATTTCGTCTCCTCACGAAGCGCGCCTTGCTGCGCACTTCAATTTGACCATAGTCGTGTGAGGGAGCTTTAGTTCACGCTCCTCACAAAAGAACTCTTGGTACGAGGAAATCAATTTGTCTCCACAGGGCTTTAGTCAGTGGATGGAGACACATCTCAGAGAGGATTGTAAACTCAAAGCCTGAGAGAGAAATAATCTTAGTCAGTTGGAGAACTGAACCTGAGTCGCGGAAGAGATAAGAAGAGATATCAGAGTTCCAGAGTGACTTCAGAATATCCAGGGTATCTCGTCCTCCGGTAGGCTTACCGTAGAGTAAGGAGTCCGCCTGGAGACTGGCAGCAGTTACGGTGAGAGTGTTCATTCAGTATCTCAAGTAGCAGATTCAGAGAGACTGGTGTCCAGTTCATTCTCCATTCAGCAGAACTCTGCTTCGTCTCAAGCTCTGTCTCCCCATCCCGCCCTCAGCGCTTTTCCTTGAACTTTCCCTTCCTCCTGTCTATCCTTCCCTGTCCCTTTTTGCGCGTTTCCTAGAGAGCAAGGGAGACTTGAGACTTCTCTGCAACCATCCTTTCAAGCAGCAAAGACTGGTAGTGGAAGAAAGAACTACAGGTTCTCAGAACTGCGGTTACGAATTGTCATATCTGCTAAGATCATAGACTGGTAAGAAAGAATAGAAGAGTAATGTTATAGTGGAATTCTGAAGGAAGTGAGTGGAGAGTAACCCAGTGTATTTCTGTGCATATACAGGTTAATAGAAAGCCGTGAACCAGACAACATCGAACAATATAAAGAGAGGCAATACTCAAGTAAAAGATCTGGTAGGAGAAAGGCTCAGATAGTGAGAGAGAGAGAGCGGTGAACAAGAATTGTTAAGTAGGCTAGAAAAAGGTATTAAAAGGCATTCTGTCTCCTTCTGTGCATTAGGTCTCCCTGAAATCCCGTTGAAGATTGAGGAGGGAGCCAGGCCAGCTCGAGTGTCTCTTTCTCTGTCCAACTCCCCTTTCCCCCTGCCTGGAGCAGCTGAATTAATGCAGTGAGCTCTGGGAGGAGGGCATTGGGAACTTATCTTCATTCTGCCTCCGTGGAGAGTTTCCGTTTGGCCTTCCTGACAGATTGAAGTGCCCACGAGTTTCCTTCACCTGGGCAGAATGGCGGAGGGTTTCAGTTTAAAGGCCTTAGGGGATATGTTGGAGGGGATTCAGAGGGAATTAGGCACCCTAAGTGATGAAAATAAGAGTTTAAGGCAGGAGGTTATGGCTTCTAGACAGGAGACACTGTTATTGTCCCAGAGAGTTTGTGAGATATCCTCAGGGGGAACCTCCGCTCAAACCTTTCCTAGTGATGCACAAACAAAACAAGACCCACGCACTGTAGCTCAGGTTGTACACTCCGTGTCCCCCATCATTCCTTTGGCCCCCCCCGAAAGATATTGTGGAGACCCTCAGAAGGCGCAGCTCTTTCTCACCCAATGTTCCTTACATTTTATGTGTCGTGCCAATTTATTCCCAGATGCTCAATATCGAGTGGCTTTTATTTTGTCCTATTTGGGAGGGGATGCTGCAAATTGGGCCATGCCATTAGTATCTCGGGACGATCCTTTTTTATATAATTTAGAACAGTTCAAGACAGAATTCCTCAGAATCTTTGACAGACGTCGAGTATCTCAGGCTACAGATAATGAACTTTTAGAACTGCGTCAAGGTAATAAGGATCTTATCTCTTACTTAACTCAGTTCAATAAACTATTGGTGGAGACCAATTGGCCAGAGGAGAAGAGATCAGCTCTGTTTTATCGAGGCCTACGTGATGACATCAAGGATACCTTAGCACAGATTCCAAAGCGACCTATCGAATTCTCGGAGCTGGTGGATTTAGTTCTTGAAATCGATTTCCGCAGCGCAGAGAGAAGAGGTGAAAGGAAGACGAAGGACTTTCGCTGGAATTATCCACGCTTTGATCGAATGAAGACAGAACCCAGTAAGTCTACTGGTGGAACGGTAGAAAGTGAACCAATGCAGATTGGGTCTGTTCGTGGCCCTTTGAGTAAGGAAGAGAAGGATCAAAGGAGACTGAAGAAACTATGCATGTATTGTGGAGGATCTGGGCATTTTGTGAGAGAGTGTCCGAAGAGGCCGAAGACCCCAAATCCGGGAAACTCCCAAAACCATCTGTAGGCAGAGTCGCTCAGATGGCGAAGGAGAAAAATCAGACTCCAAGAGATCACCAAATTTCGAACACCCTTCAGACTCGGGCACCCCATTTAACTTTACAGATGAAATTAAGATTTAGGAGGCAGGAGCGGCAAGGAGTGGCAATAATGATCGATTCAGGTGCCACTGGCAATTTCTGTGATATAAAATTTGCCAAGAAGATGGGAATCCTGGCTATGCGTAAGGAGCAGAAGGAATCAGTCCGGGCTGTAGATGGTACTAACCTCTCGTCAGGTCCGATCACTCATCACACCGAAATGGTGGAATTGATTCAGTCCAATGGTCATAGCGAGGCCTTACAGTTCAACCTGATTGATGCCCCGCAATTTCAGCTAATTTTGGGACTTCCTTGGCTGACCTTGCATAATCCTACCATCGATTGGGAAGATCGAACCATCGAGATGGATTCCGCCTTTTGTGCTGACCATTGCTTTTCTTCAGTGGGCGAACCTCCCGAACCATCTTTGGCCACCTTGCTGTCTTTTAGTGGAGAGTCTATTGGAGTAATAAACACCATGAAAATTCCAGCAGAGTATCAAGAATTCCAAGAAGTCTTCAGTGAACAGGAGGCCGAGAAACTCCCTCCACATCGTTCCTACGACTGCACCATCGATCTGGAACCTGGGGCAGCATTACCTTGCAGTAGGGTTTATGCATTAACGGAAGCGGAGAACGGCTATCTGAAAGAATACCTAGATCGCTACCTGGCTAACGGATTTATTCGACCATCTCAGTCCCCAGTGTCTTCGCCACTATTTTTCATTCCGAAGAAGGAGGGGTCTCTGAGAACTTGCATCGATTATCGTGCTATCAATCGGGTAACGGTCAAGAACCGCTACCCTTTGCCTCTGATTTCGGTCCTCCTAGATCAGATAAAGGACGCGCAGATCTTCACAAAATTGGATCTTCGAGGGGCCTATCATCTCATCCGTATGAAAGAAGGCCATGAATGGAAGACTGCTTTTAGGACGAAGTACGGACTATTTGAGTATCAAGTCATGCCTTTTGGCTTGTGTAACGCTCCAGCAGCCTTCCAGCATTTCATTAACGATATTATGGGAGATTTGGTGGATCGGATCGCAGTGATCTATTTGGATGACATCTTGATATACTCCACTGACCCAAGAGAACATTCAAATCATGTAAAGGCTGTCTTGGAGAGATTGCGCAAGCATCAACTTTTTGTAAAACTGGAGAAATGCGCCTTCAATGTGCGAACTGTGGAATTCCTAGGTTTCGTGTTATCTTCAGGAGGAATCACCATGGAAGCAAAGAAGGTACAAGCGGTGGTCGACTGGCCGTCACCAAAGGATGTGAGAGAGATTCAGAGATTCTTAGGATTCGCTAATTTCTATCGGCGATTCATCCAGGGATTCTCGCAGAAGATCATTCCAATTACCAGATTGCTGAAGAAAGGCGTGAAGTTCCACTGGACAGTGGAGGCTGAACATGCTTTCGAGTTCCTCAAGACGAGTTTCACCACTGCTCCCATCCTGCTTCATGCGGACCCTACAGAACCTTTCTTTGTGGAAGCTGATGCTTCTGATCAAGCAATTGGTGGAATTTTGTCTCAACGACACAAGTCAACGGGGCAACTACATCCAGTGGCCTATCATTCTCGGAAACTGAATTCAGCTGAAGTGAACTACACCATCGCTGAAAAGGAGCTGCTGGCTGTGAAAGACGCCTTTGTCGAATGGAGACATCATTTGTTAGGGGCCAGACACACCGTTACAGTGTTTACAGACCACAAAAATCTTCAATTTCTAAAATCCGCAAGAACGTTAACTCCCCGTCAACTACGATGGTCTCTATACTTCGCAGATTTTGACTTTGTGATAACTTATCGACCAGGAAACAAGAATGGGAAGGCGGATGCCTTGTCCCGGATTCAAACCGAAGACACCGAGCATTCTGTGACTCCGCAACCCATAATTCCTGAATCCAAGATTGTGTGTTCCATTTCTGAAGCCCATTATCAAGATGCAATCCGGAAGCTAATGTCAGAAGCAGAGATGGCCGAGTGGGCCAGTCAAGAAGAGGGTCGGCAAGTAATTAATTCCTTGCCTTATCAAGACGGGGCCTTATACCTTCCTACTAAGGAGATCCAAGAACAAGTTTTGAAAGACTGCCATGATCAGCCGTTGGCTGGCCACAAGGGAGCTATGAAGACCATTGATCTGGTCCAGAGATACTTCTGGTGGCCTAATATGAATTCTCAAATAAAGAAATATGTAGAGTCTTGTGAGATCTGTGCCCGGGGAAAAGCTAGTAGGCAGGCTCCACAGGGGTTGTTACAGCCTTTGCCCACACCACCGCATCCTTGGCACACCGTCACATTAGACTTAATAGTAGACCTCCCACTGAGTAAGGGTTACAACACCATCTTAGTAATAGTAGACACCTTCACCAAGATGAGTCACTTCATTCCAGTCAAAGGGATCCCTTCAGCTTCTGAATTAGCCCGTCTTTTCAGGGAAAACATCGTAAGGGTCCATGGAGTTCCCAAGATAGTGATTTCAGACCGGGGACCCCAATTTGTGTCACACTTTTGGAAGGCGTTCATGAAGGGAATGGGAGTGGAGGTCAGACTATCTACTAGCTATCACCCTGAGACCGATGGTCAGACCGAGCGAGTGAACCAAGAGCTTGAACAGTACTTGCGTCTGTTTCTCTTAGATCAGGGAGGTGACTGGCCAGATTTACTATGGATGGCTGAATTTGCGCATAACAATGCCAAACATGCTTCCACAGGTTATTCTCCCTTCTATCTAAACTCTGGGTTACATCCTAATCCCTTTAGTAACCAGGGAGATTTTGGAGTTCCAGCAGTCAGTGATTTATTCACAGATCTGAGTAGGGCTCGTAAATCTGCAGAATCCAACTTACACCAGGCTAAGGCAGGCTACAAGAAACAGGCAGACAAACACAGGAGGAAGACGCCACAGTATCAAGTTGGAGATTCAGTATGGTTGTCTTCAAGGCATCTTAGGTTAAAGGGAAATAGGAAGTTCCAACCTCGCTTCATAGGTCCCTTTGTCATCGAACAAATTCAGGGTCCGGTCACTGTCAAATTAAAATTACCTGCTCAGTTAGGAATTCATCCAGTGTTTCATGTATCCCTTCTAAAGAAGACAGCTCCTAACCTCAGACTAAACAGACCTCCCCCCCCAGTGAGGGTTGACAAACATTTAGAATACGAGGTAAAGGGAGTGCTAGATTCCAAGAGGAGCAAAGGGACCCTACACTATTTAGTGGATTGGAAGGGGTTTGGTCCTGAGGAAAGGTCATGGGAACCTGCAAAGAATGTACATGCTCCTAGACTAATTAGACGATTTCATGCACAACATCCCCTGAAACCAAGACCGATGGATCGGTCTTTGAGAGGGGGTACTGTCAGGATGGGGCTGAATGCTACAATCACGCCGCGCAGTTCGTTAGGACTGCATCGAGTTTGGGTTAAGCCCTCCCTCTGCAATTTATGGACAAGTATTTAGAGCTTTGGACTTCGTTCAAAGATGGCCGCCGAGTTTTCCTGACTAGCCCATTACGTTTGAAGTCTAGCGGGATCACGAGATTTCGTCTCCTCACGAAGCGCGCCTTGCTGCGCACTTCAATTTGACCATAGTCGTGTGAGGGAGCTTTAGTTCACGCTCCTCACAAAAGAACTCTTGGTACGAGGAAATCAATTTGTCTCCACAGGGCTTTAGTCAGTGGATGGAGACACATCTCAGAGAGGATTGTAAACTCAAAGCCTGAGAGAGAAATAATCTTAGTCAGTTGGAGAACTGAACCTGAGTCGCGGAAGAGATAAGAAGAGATATCAGAGTTCCAGAGTGACTTCAGAATATCCAGGGTATCTCGTCCTCCGGTAGGCTTACCGTAGAGTAAGGAGTCCGCCTGGAGACTGGCAGCAGTTACGGTGAGAGTGTTCATTCAGTATCTCAAGTAGCAGATTCAGAGAGACTGGTGTCCAGTTCATTCTCCATTCAGCAGAACTCTGCTTCGTCTCAAGCTCTGTCTCCCCATCCCGCCCTCAGCGCTTTTCCTTGAACTTTCCCTTCCTCCTGTCTATCCTTCCCTGTCCCTTTTTGCGCGTTTCCTAGAGAGCAAGGGAGACTTGAGACTTCTCTGCAACCATCCTTTCAAGCAGCAAAGACTGGTAGTGGAAGAAAGAACTACAGGTTCTCAGAACTGCGGTTACGAATTGTCATATCTGCTAAGATCATAGACTGGTAAGAAAGAATAGAAGAGTAATGTTATAGTGGAATTCTGAAGGAAGTGAGTGGAGAGTAACCCAGTGTATTTCTGTGCATATACAGGTTAATAGAAAGCCGTGAACCAGAACAACATCGAACAATATAAAGAGAGGCAATACTCAAGTAAAAGATCTGGTAGGAGAAAGGCTCAGATAGTGAGAGAGAGAGAGCGGTGAACAAGAATTGTTAAGTAGGCTAGAAAAAGGTATTGAAAGGCATTCTGTCTCCTTCTGTGCATTAGGTCTCCCTGAAATCCCGTTGAAGATTGAGGAGGGAGCCAGGCCAGCTCGAGTGTCTCTTTCTCTGTCCAACTCCCCTTTCCCCCTGCCTGGAGCAGCTGAATTAACGCAGTGAGCTCTGGGAGGAGGGCATTGGGAACTTATCTTCATTCTGCCTCCGTGGAGAGTTTCCGTTTGGCCTTCCTGACAGTCTATCTTTTCTCTAAAGTGGGTGTCCAGGTTATCACGTAATTCTTGAGTGTGGGGAGCCGCTGCCCTGCTCACTATTGGGTTGGTGAATTCTTTTAATATCTTAAAGATTTCCTTGGAGGAGTTATTTGCAGACTCAGATGTTCTCTCCTGGCACTTTTACATTGGCCTAGATAGGCTCTATGTGCCGCCACATAAGCTGACTTGTCGTCGGGACATTTAGTTTTCCTTCATTTTCTTTCCTGACCTCTGCACCGACCCCTCTCCGCTTTGAGCTCTTCCGAGTACCAAGACACAGGCAATACATCGGTCATAACCTTGTACTTGATATCATCCCAAAGGCCAGACTGTATATTGGTAATATTCATTACTCTGTGTCCTTTCATTCCTTCTCACCATCCTTAAGGCGAGAGTGGGTCCCATATCCAAGACAAGCAATCATGATTGCAAAGGCGTAGGAATTTCTAAGCAAAGTACCATCTTTCATAGTTTTTATTCTAAATTAGTCTACTTCTGGTTGGCTTCGAATACAACATTGCCCTGCCCCACATACTGCCTGTATATTATTAACCAGCAATTATACAATAACAGATGGCATCATGGTTGTGAATATGGTTGGGAATGCAAGACTGCGCTGCAAAAAGCAGCGTGTCTTGCTTGGGATTTTGCAGGTAATGTCCACTTCTGCCTGTCTAACCGAGTATTACAAGGCAGCAAGGCTGCTCTGCACCCCAGGATCAAGGCCTCGCCATTCCATGCGCCGCCTCCCGGCGCTGTACAGGTCGCACAGGTCTATCAGTGCCCTTCTAGCAGCGCGTCTCAACAGAGTTTTCCTCTTGACCCCTTCAGGCCCCAGGTGAGTGTGCGAATGGGGATCGGGGAGCCAGCCGCTCAGCAATCTCTCAACTCACATCAAAGCAGACCATCACCTCAGCCGAGGCCCAAGGTCGCTCAGGGGAAGCAGCGTGGGCTCAGCCCAGCTCAGCCTTAGCGTCAGCGCAAGCCTGCCTCAGCCGGTCCCGATCTCACTCAGCGGGAGACCCTCTCCCCGTAGTGTAGCTCCGCGTTGGGCAGCTCCTGGTTCCTGGCAGTGGTGCAGCCAGGGTCTCTCTGCGGCAGTTCCGTAGAGCAGGGCCAGGCGATGCAGACCCGGTTAGCTCAATCCCGTTGCCGCCATCTTGAACAGCCGTAGGCCGCAAAACAGGGATGCACTGCGTGTGATCACTTAGACTGTGTCAGCGAGTCCGCACTCGTCTCATCAGCTCCCTGGTGAGTCGCGTTGGGCATAACGTGTTTAAAGGCAGTTTTCGCCACTTTAGGAAGGAGGATTCTGGCGATTTATGGTCCTGGGCTAACAGAGCCTAACTGCAGTGCGGCCACCTTGTTCGTTGGCTCTCAAGAGCCCCCTAAGTCATGTAAATCCATGTAAAAAATGTGTGACATGCTGTGGCACATGGGAAGAAGAAAAAGTGTGGTGTAAAAACAATTGTGTGTAGTATACTTCATCATGGTTATAGATGGTGCACTGGTCATTACCGAGGGAAAAGCATATGTTTTTACAAGCGTTCAAACCAAACCAGGAGAAATTTGTTTTTATAATATTTCCCTTAATTTTTCTATTTTACCGAAATGAAAGATGTCCCTTTGTAAATTCCCCAAAGTAGTGTCTAGGGAGATTTGTGGCCTTTTTAGTCTAGCCAGTGCACGTCAGACATGTTTTACATGCTGTGGCATATGGAAGAGGGGCAAGGTTTGCTATGAACGAAATCCCTTAATTTGTGGAATGAGACTTTGGGGATGGTTATGTAAGAAAAGGAAATGCATGGGGCAAGTGCCAGAGTGAAAGAAAGGAAGGCATTTGCTTATGAAGTATGAAAAGCAAGTGTGGATTTGTGGCATGTAAAAGCAAAACAGCATGAAAACAGACAAAGAACCAGCACACTGTTTTTAGGATAAAAAGACTTTGGGTATCAAAAGTCCAACAAAACAGATGGTACAGTGGTAACTCACAAGTGTCATGAGTACTCTCTGACAAGGGTTCAAACCCCACCTGAATTTTTTTTATATTCTTTCCAATTTGTTTTCTATTTTGCACAAATGAAAGCTGTCACTTTGTGAGGTGTGGCCAGGCTGCCGACCAAGATGGCTGCGCAGCGCTGAGGCTCTGCCAGCAATCCCAACATCCGAGCCCATCCTGCCTTCCATCGTGGTAGCTTTCAGTGCAGGACGACTGGCCTAAATGCACAAAAGTCCCACATGAGTTGGAGCAGTCCAAGGCGACTGAGGGCCTGAAATATCGCATGCAGAGGCCTCTGGGAGCGCGAGGACTGCGCTGGAGTAGGAAGCAGGGCGCAGCCGGAGGTTTGGCCGCGCAAAATACAGCAACGGTTCGCGGCACTCCGGCAGCTTTACTCGACGGAGAATCGATCTGTTGGGCCCCGCTGGCCATTAGGTGAGCGTGCTCTGCTTGCGGCCCTCCCCCTTACTTTCAGCCCCCTCATGCACTTACAACTGCATCTTGCTCCCGGAGGCCCCGCAGTGAGAGGGACCGCGGGTGAGACTGGGGGCCAGCCGGGTGAGCAGCGGGGGTCGTGCTTGCCGGGCTGTGCGTGTGCCTGCCGAGTGATGTTTTCTATAACAGCGATAAACAATGAAGTGCGCAACTCTGGCCTAGCATTGTGGTGGTGAAAGTTCCTGCCCACCGATGCTCCTTGATCCAGCCTTAAGCAGCTGCACATAATTCTAGGCTCTAATTGCGGTGAGACTGTACTTGTAAGGTGCCATGTAGGTTGTTTCAGAGCCTTGTGACCCTTAAGTGGTTGTCTGATACCCTGCCATGCTGGGCTGCCTGTTGTGGGGCCCGAGAAGGAAATTGGGTCGCAGTGGGCCAGGTTTACACAACATTTTGGTGGCTGAAGGTTCCGGTTGGGTCCCGAGGGCAGGCTGGCAAACAACGAGTCTTGCGGGGACGTAATGGGGCGTAAAGACCTCAAACAATGGCTACTCCAATTTGGCAAGCCTGCTGAGCAGTCTGTGGAGTCTGGTGGTAACATGGCCGAGGGTGACTCGGAGGAAGCCAACTTTAGCGATGCCCCTGTAGGGTCGGGAGCACTGCTCCTTGAAATGAGAGTAGGCTTCAAGGCCCTCGATGGCCGCTTCGACACCCTCGAAAAATGCTTGGACACTATGGGCGTCAAATTGGACAGACATGAGAAGCCCCTAGATACTGTAGAGAGCAGGGTGTCGGACCTAGAAATGGCATGGCACAATCCACCAAGTGCCTAGACCGCATGGAAAACATTCTCAAAGACGTCGCCATAAAGAATGAGGATTTGGAGGTGCGCAGTAGGCGCAATAACGTCCGCATTTTGGGCATCCCTGAATCGTCCATCACAGGGCGTATGGACCTATTTGTGGAAACCCTGCTTACAGACATCTTTTGTAAAAAGGCCTCCACTTTTCTTGTAGAAAGAGCTCATCGCTCGCTTTGCACCCACCCCAACCTGGGTTGTCCACCTAGGCCCATCATGGCCCGCCTTTTAAATTTCCGAGACAGAGATACAGTGCTAAGGCTGGTGAGAGAGCTGGGTTCCATATCCTGGCAAGGTTCAACTTTGGGACTGTTTCCGGACTTTACTATCATGGTGCAGGAGGCCAGGCGAAAGTACACCAGCGTGAAAGCAACACTGCGCAATCTGGGTCTTCGATATGGCATGTTATATCCAGCTTGCCTCCGAGTGGATGTTGAGGGTCGTTCTCACATATTTGATACCCCCACTGTGGTGCAAGAATTTTGTAGGGACTATAAAGGAAGCAGCAGCCACAAGAACAAGGACACATCCAGGGCCTCCCCCACTAACAGTGGTTCGGTGGCTAGCATGGACTGATTCTCCAATGAGTAATCAGTGCAGCCTGCACTGAAGAGCTGCAGCTAAATTTTTGAGTGACCATTTATTTTTGGGCGAACGATGTGACTCGTTACAAAGTTGGGTAACTAGCATGGTGTTGCCACACCCCAAGTGTTGATCACTTTGCGTTTGTTTCAATTGTGGAAATGTATCTAGTTTTGCTCCTTCTTTATTTGCTAGGGTCTTTACATGATGCATGTCTTCACGTGTTAACTGGGGATATTCCCTGCGAAAGGGTGCGCAGGTATGGGTGGGGGGAGTTAGGACGGATTGTCAGCATTTTTGGATTACCATTATTTCTAACCTTGTTTATTCACTGCAGCATGGTATACTAAAAGTGTGACGCAGACTTCAAATGACTGTTACTATGTTGGGATGTCGGAGCGGGGTAGGGTGTCAACATTTGCAGATCTGACACTGATCACCTGGAATGTCCGGGGGCTTAAAAATGCTAGGAAGGAGAAGCAGGTCTTGCATTATTTACAGCGTCACAGGGTGGACATTGCATTCTTACAGGAAACACACCTACCCAAAGCTGCCACCAGCACTTTCGCGTCGGGCTGGGGACCGCATCACTACTTTGCAGGATATAGCACATATGCCCGGGGCACGGCTGTCTTGATTCATAAATGTCTGCCCTTCCAATTTTTAAAAGCACACATTGATAATGAGGGTCGCTACACGATGGTGGTGGGTCACTTGATGGGACACCGTATGGCATTCATCTGCATATACACGCCTAATGTGGATAGCCCAGAGATCTTCCAAGGCCTTCACACACAGCTCCTACAATTAGATGTAGAATGTATATGCATGGGCGGAGATTTTAATCTCCTGTTGGACCCTGCGCAAGATAGCACGTCCAACTCGTCGGACACCAAACCCCGCGCATGCCACGTTTTGCTGGATATGTGCGATTCTGTTGGCCTGGTGGATGTGTGGCATCAGCGCAACCCAGGAGATGCTGTGTACACCCATTATGCCGCACAATATGGTACTTGGACCAGATTAGATTATTGGCTTGTCTCCCCCAATTTAGCAACGTGGTATAGGGCATCCCAGCATCTCCCTAGCACATATTCTAACCACTCCCCAGTGGTATTGCAAGTATGCGTTGCTAGACCGGAGGCCTGTGAGAGGATGTGGAGATTCCCCAGGATGGCACTGAGGGATGAAGTGTTTAGTTCCGTACTTTGGGAAGTTATAGTTGAATACTTTGAACTGAATAAAGGATCAGTGACCTCGTGGGCCATACTCTGGGAGGCATGCCTTTGTGTGGAGTATGCATTTCTAAGCATTCTGGGGTTCTAAAAGATTTGCGTGGTATGATTGCGCATATTGAGAAGCAATTAGATATGCTAGATAGAGATCAGGGTGCAAGGCCTGACCCCTCTCGGCTCAGCCACCGACTAACACTCTTGACGGAGTTCAGAGAAGCAGCGGAGCGTGAGATTCATTTTTTAAGCAGGTAGGCTATTGCAAGGCGCTATGGGGAGGGTGAAAGACCTGGGAGCACGTTGGCGCGGCTACTGAGACCCTCGGCCGGGCGTTCATACATCACCTGCATCTGTTCCTCAACCGGACAGACCCTAACCGATACCCCAGATTTCCAAGATGAATGTTTAGCATATTATTCCACATTATATGCAACAAGGGTGATGCATAGCAAGGGAGACCGTAATAGCTACCTTGTAGAGATTGCTATGGTGTGGCTCAAGAAGTTTATGCAGCAGTTTCTGGTTGAGCCATTCTCCGCCAAGGAAATTAGTAGCGCCATAAATGACATGAATGGCTTGACAGCCCCAGTCCTGGACGGTTTTACTGGTATCTTTTATAAAATCTATAAGAACTTATTAGCGCCCTACCTATTAGAGGTTTATAATGAAGCACTCGAATGCAAGGAACTTCCCCCCACTTTGCGTGAGGCTGTAATAATCCTCCTTCCAAAAGCCGGGAAAGATCCACTTCTATAAGGCTCTTACAGGCCGTTATCACTTTTAAACCACGACTACAAAATTTTGGCTAAAATGATTGCGCTAAGATTGGCCTTGTTGCTGGACCGCATTATCTCCCCGACTCAGTCGGGCTTTGTCTCCCATAGGTTGACTGCTTTAAACCTGCGCACATTATTTGCAGTAATACATAGGATCGCTCCGGAGGTCCCTGCGGCTGCTGTCCTACTCGATACCAAAAAGTCCTTTCTTAGCAGTGATGAGAAAGTTGGGTATCTCTAAGGGATTCATTGACCTAACTTCATTGCTTTACACCGCGCCTACCGCTAGGCTTTGATTGAATGGACCACTGTCCCCTTCGTTCGCTCTCACTCGCGGCACCAGACAGGGTTGTCCGCTCTCCCCGCTGGTCTTCATATTGGCGCTGGACCATCTGGTTCACCATTTCCAGCAAAGATACATGCACAGAGGTCACCAGTTCAAAACTGGTCCTGTACTAATTTCCCTATATGCGGATGATATCATCCTATATGTCCGAACCCCCCAGGGAAATTTGGAACTGCTCATCAGAGAAATTATCCGGTTTAGTGTTTTTTCAGGGCTGGGTTTGGATTGGGGAAAATCCTACATTTTCCTCCTGGCGCCGAGCACTGTTCATTGGGAATGTGAGTTCCTGCTGACGTGGTGTGAGGAGTCGGCCAAATATTTGGGTATTTAGAGCCACAGAGAAACCAAGCAAATTATTAAACTAAACGACAGCCCTGTGGCGCATAACTTGGCGCAGCAGGTCGAGTGTTGGTTGAGACTCCAGCTTCCCCTTGCAGGTCGAGTTGCACTTGTGAAGATGATTGTCCTCCCAAGGTTTTTGTATCTGTTTCACAACATTGCTATCCCGCTCCCCAACACTTTTTTATGCACTTTGCGTTCTTATCTCATCAGATTGGTCTGGGAGGGAGGAAGACCTAGTGTTAGCTGGGACACCATGTCCTTACCATATGAGAGAGGTGGTTTTGGGGTCCCCAATCTTCAGATCTACTATTTTGTTGTTCAGTGCAGTTTCGCACACTCCTGGTATCACCCAGACACACGTATCCCCTACACTAGACCTCAGCCTGACCTGCTGCTCCCGGCACCCCTATGTACGGTGCTGCCGTGGGGCTTTGCCAGGGATCCCAGGGATATCCAAACAGTTTGCGCTGGGCCTGGCATAAGTTGACGAAAGTGATTGGAGGTGGCACTCTATACTCATCGGAGATCCCTGTCAATACTAACCCCTGGATCCCCATTACGGAAGAAGAACTGGCAAAGCGTACACTCACTACATATTCAATAAATAAGATTGTGGATTTGTTCCCAGGGGGCTATGTTTTTTCTAGCACAGAGGGCAGGAGGTCCAGTGAGGCAACATTCATGGAACAATTTGTATTTAGCCGGATATCGTGGGCACTCGGAGCTAAGATTCTGCCCACCTGACTTGGAACTGCGCTAAGATTGGGGACTTCTGGAGATCCATTTTCAGATTAATAACACAAATGACCCACCTTGATATGGTCCGTACACCTGAGGTCGCCTTGTTGGGCTATGTGGGGGGTCTCTCGAAGAAGCTGTGCAAATTCACGTCCATTGCCCTTTTGCTCACAAAGAGGGAAATAGCTCTCAAATGGGTAAGTAGGGCCTCCCCCACAGTGAAAGATCGGCTCAAGTGCCTCACATACTGTAATACTAATTGTGACCTTCATGCTACAACCCAACCCTCTGCATCCAGGCAAAATGACATTTGGGAGCCTCTTAAAAATTACTTACTGGAGATTAGTGCCGCCCCTATTTCACAACAGCCTGCTGGGATAGTCCCCACTGGGGTGGGGTAATTCATGTTCCACCCAACTGCTCAATTGTTGTGTTTATTATGTCAAGGAAAGTGCGGGCCGGACAGTGAGGGAGAGCCCGCTGGTCCGGGTTGGTCAGATGTTGATATCACAATTTATGATATATATGCTACCCTGAGACATTGGTGCGTTGCACGCTTCAGTACACTTGTTTTGCAAATTATACTTGTCTTTATCCTTACTAGATTTTCATGATCACAGTGAATGACAATGCAATGTTGTAAGCAATATGAAAATAATAAATAAACTTATAAAAAAAACTGTTACTTTGTAAATCATCGCCTAGCAGTGTCTGGCAGATTTGTGGCCTCTTTCGTCAAGCAGTGCATGCCAGACATCTGTGACATGCTGTGGCATGTGGAAGGGGTGCAAGGTTTGCTATGAAAGAAATCTCTTAATTTGTGGAATGAGACTTTGGGAATGGTTGTGTAAGAAAAAAAATGCATGGGTGAAGTGACAGAGTGAGAGTCAAAGAAGGGCTCTTTGTTTATAAAATACAAAAAATCAAGTGTAGATTTGTGGCATGTAAAAAGAAAAACGACATAGAAACAGAAGGAGGACAGCACCGTTTTTCCATGACACAAAGGCTTTGCGCACAAAAATCTATCCAGATCAGATGGTATAGTGGTAGGTAACAGGGGCTATGAATGCTTTTTGACAAGGGTTCAAACCCTAGCAGGGGAAAATCAATTTTTATATTCTTTTCTAATTTGTTTTCTATTTTACCCAAATGAAAGATGCCCTTTTGTAAATCACCCCTAGCAGTGTCTGGGAGATTTGTGGCCTTTTTAGTCAAGCCAGTGCATGTCAGACATTTGTGACATGCTGTGGCATGTGGAAGGGGGACAAGGATTGCTGTGAAATAAATCCCTTAGTTTTTGGAATGAGACTTTGGGAATGGTTGTGTAAGAAAAAGAAATGCATGGGCCAAGTGCCAGAGTGAGAGGAAGGAAGGGATCTTTGTTTATGAATAACGAAAATCAAGTGTAGATTTGTGGCATGTGAAAAGAAAAACGGCATGGAAACAGAAGAAGGACATCACCCTTTTCAAAGACACAAAGGCTTTGGGTAAAGAAAAGCTACGCAGAACAGATGGTACAGTGGTAGGTAACAGGGACTATGAATTCTTTATGACAAGGGTTCAAACCCCAGCTGGGGAAAATTGATTTTTATATTCTTTTCAATTGTTTTTCTATTTTACCCAAATGAAAGATGTCCTTTTGTAAATCACCCCTAGCAGTGTCTGGGAGATTTGTGGCCTTTTTAGTCAAGCCAGTGCATGTCAGACATTTGTGACATGCTGTGGCACGTGGAAGGGGGGCAAGGTTTGCTATGAAAGAAATCCCTTAATTTGTAGAATGAGACTTTGGGAATGGTTGTGTAAGAAAAAGAAATGCATGGGCCAAGTGCCAGAGTGAGAGGAAGGAAGGGCTTTTTGTATATAAATAACAAAAATCAAGTGTAGATTTGTGGCATGTAAAAAGAAAAATGGCATGGAAACAGAAGAAGGACATCACCCTTTTTCAAAGACACAAAGGCTTTGGGCAAAGAAAATCTGTGCAGAACAGATGGTACAGCGGTAGGTGACAGGGGCTATGTATGCTTTTTGACAAGGGTTCAAACTAGGGCTGGGCGGAATTTGCGGAATGCCTCTTCGCGGAATTTTGAAAAAAATTGTGGAAAACGAGCGCACAACCTGAGGGACCGTGTGCCCGGGACTGGGGTCCCTCGTGCTTGGGCAGGCTCCCCGATCTTCCCGGCCTGGCTGCGTTGAGAAGCAGGGACCGGCTCCGGGCCTCCTGATTTTTTGTCAGGGCCTGGGATCCCACATCCTGCGGCCTGCCAAGTGTCCATCTGCCCGGGACAAGAGTCCCTGGTGCAGAGCCCCGGAGCCCTGCAAGGGCAGGCGGGGGCCCTACCGCTATGGCTCGGTGTTGGCAGCTGGGAGTCCTTTCGGTCCCGGCCATCTGGTCACACCTTTCCCTCGGCCATCTGGTCGCACGCAATGCTTTCCAATGGGGCGACCAGATGGCCGGGCAGCTCTGGAAGTCCCGATGGGGGCTCATTCGCCTACCCGATCCCAGGCAGGGCTCCAGGAGGTCGGGTGCATCTGGGCCTAGGGTCCCCTCCGTCACTCGGTGTGCACGGTTTACCAGAAAGGGGGGTAGCCTCCCTCCGTATTACTAGGGGCAGGGTATGCCGGGACACCCCTCCTGGGGATGGCAGTTCTCAGGCGGGGACCAGATGGGCCAAGCCCGGACGACACTTCCCCGGGGCGTCCGGTGCTCCCTCCTCCAGCCCGCGGCGAGGCAAAGTGCCCGGGACGGGCTCCATGGGTCCCCCGGGGTGTCCGGGCCCCGGGAGCTCCGCTGGGCCTCCTATGCTTGAGGCCCCGGAGCCCTGGAGCCCTTCAGCCCGGAGCCCTGCAGCCACGGAGCCCTGCAGCCATGGAGCCCTGCAGCCACGGAGCCCTGCAGCCACAGAGCCCTGCGTGGGCAGGCGGGAACCCTAGCGCGAAGGCTCGGGGTTGGACAGATGAGAGTCCTTTCAGTCCCGGCCATCTGGTTGCACCTCTCCCCTCGGCCATCTGGTCGCGCGCAATGCTTGCCAATGGGGCGACCAGATGGCCGGGCCGGGCCAGCCTGGAAGTCCCGATGAGGGCTCATTTGACTCCCGGATCCCAGTCAGGGCTCCAGGAGGTCGGGCGCATCCGCGCCTAGGATCCCCTCCGTCACTCGGAGCGCGAGGGTTACAAGAAAGGTGGGTAGCCTTCCTCCGGATTAGTAGGGGCAGGGTATGCCGGAACACCCCTCCGGGGCTGGTGGTTCTTTGCTGGGGACCAGATGGGCTATGCCCGGGCAACATCCTCCCAGGCGTCCTGTGGTAAATAAAATAAATATTACCGGACTGAATTTCATGCGGAATCTTAAATTAAAGTAAATAGCTCAAAATAACAAGAGGCAGAATCCGTGGTATAAGAGGTTTCTAATGGGCTTTATTCCATTCAAAATGGCCGACTCGAGTCGCGGCCCTCAGGTTCCGTCACCACGAAGGTTCAGGAAGTGAAGTACAATAATTTATTAACAGACATGTATTTTTATAATAAGTACATTACAATGAAACGAATGTAGAAGGCGTAACATTTGATAAGAAAAATGACGTGACAGTGACATAATCGAAACTAGGCGTAATAAGGAATAAAAGAAACATGATTGGTTAGAATTATCAGACATAGGTGGATCTATAAGATAATACTTGGCATAGATGCGCGCGCGGCAGCATGACGTGTAATTGACGTGCAACTAGGGGGTGAAGGGGACTTGACATTTAGCTCTACATGTGGAGACGAGAAGTCTGGGGGGTCAAGTCAACCTAATCCCAAATCATATCTAACATCCTATGTTTAAAGAACTATGTTATCCACAAGGAAGGACTTCGAACATAATCTATTCTATACTGACTGTGTGCGTGTACAAGCGTCTAAGTGTCTATATGAGGTGCGAGGGGCAGAAAACTTTCCATGGCAACAGGGCTATGAATCACTTGCAGGAGGACGGAAAGGCTGAGTCCTTTGCTTGTGAGCTAAAGGAAATGTTTACCTAAATCACTGGACAGGAATGCATCGGCTGAAGAGCAAAAGAGATAATTCGAAGGTGAAATACAACTTCTTGGCAGACAGGCGAAAACTAGCCGAGGCAGGCACCGTTAGCTGCACAGGGAGTAGGACAAAGTTCATGGATACAGATGCGAGCTCAAGCTGAAGCTGTCAGAGACAGAGAGCAGGGAAAGGCTTTGAGGACAGAATCGGGCCTACTCGCCTGAACTGTAAAAATGGAGTAACTTAGCCATATAAAGTCGGTGGCCTTTCATACTTAGGAATCGAATATCCAGCCCATTGATGGCGGATCTGACAGAGAACATGTTGACGGTAGGCACACATATGTTTGCGTCTTAGAAACTGGAACTGGAGGGAACATACATGTACTTGTAACATGCATATAGAACCGTTGGGGTCCAAGATAGGGGACATAACTGATCAGGAAAATCCACATTTCCACATTCCCTCCTTGTCCCCTTCTTGCCCTTCACGAGACATCAATCTTCATCATTCCATTGATTTGCTCATGGAGCATCATTTCTTCTTCTTTCTTCTTCCGGGATCTTGAGCGAAAACTTTGATGTGGAATACACGATGTGGCACACAGACCACAAATCGCTGGTCCACATTGCAGGCATAGACAACAACTGAAGAGCATAAGAAGGCCAATACCTAGGAAGGATAGAACTCTCCATCCCCAGGCTGATATCAGACTCCAAAACCACCCGGACCAAGTCCAAGTGCCTGGATCTTCGTGTATCTGGCTCACAATCTTATGAAGGCGTGTTATAGCTTTATATACAGATGGCGAATTTTCTGGTATGAATATGCAGCAGCTGGATCCGATGACCCTGCAAGCTCCGCCCCTATCGGCCAGGATGACGTCAAGGACAAGACGATTCTGGAGAACAACAATTCTCATCACTGATTGTTCCTCTGTCAGATTGCCTAGGGCGGCTATAGTCTCGTTTACTACAGCTTCAAGAGTCTTGGTGAGTCTGCGTATCAGCTTACTATTTGATATTGTACCTATATAGGGAAAGATACCTTTATTGAAATCTACATACTTGTCCCATGCCGTCTCAGTATAATCGACAACTGGGAGATCTCTTCGCTCTCTATTGTGTACTAAATGAACATTTCGATAATAATCAGGGGGAGCTAGGAAAACAGGTGGCAGAAGGAATGCTATATAACAGGTACCATCCCAATCTAGAGGCAGACGCATATATGCCGTCTGACCACATATAAAGTAAGAATGGCGAGAAGCTATAAATGAAGATTTGCCTTGATCACTATATTCTACTGTAGTAACACATTGGCTATGGCCCATATGTATGGAACCAACTTTTCTTACACATAATTCACCCTTTACTGGAAATACTGACATAGTGGGCAGAATTAGTTCAACTTCGGATTTGACATTCAAAATCATAAGATTAGGCGTAAAATTACCTAATTTATACACTTCATTTTCTAAATCAGTTCCTGTTCTACTGGGGTGACCCTCCTTATTAGGGTGACAGACTTTGAATAAAACTAGATTTAGATTTCCCCATATCCAATGTTGTTGATAAACTGCTGTGTCTGGGTCTATGGAATTTAATAAACTAAACCATGCTCCACAGGAGCCATTGCGTGTAAATGGATGTGGAAAGAAAGGCAGAACTCCTTTGTTATTCTGATAGGGAGGGAGTCGGCCACACACCCAACAATTGGTGGCATTACTAGTCTGATGGGAATGATGTAACATACTAATGAATGTGTTATTGCGCAGCGCAAGTCTATAGGACAACTCATGTGGCGGTAGGTCACTAAAAGAATGTTCATCAGTTATATTGAGAACACGTTTAGAAACAGGATAATACATATGCAACAATATACTTGCAATAACTATTAAAAAACTCAAGGAAAACAAAATTAATAAAGTCACAATACAGTGGTTACGCAGTAATTTACAATAAGCATGTCGTTTCATTATGATTCTGGACTCTACATCATTCAGACCTAAGGGATACATGTCGGGACAGATTCAACCGCTTCACCTTGGAGAGGACTTAAACAATCAAATCGTCCGACAGTTTAGATCTGGACCTGAGTTTCTGTTTATAGAGTTCGGTGCTACTGGCCTCAGCCAAAGGTAGCTTTGAGTCAATGGGGGAAGACACACGGGAAGTACTGTTTGTGTCAGGAGGAAGTCCATGAAATTTTTTTTATATGGGTGGAATGCACCCATCCTTTCCGTCCTTCGATCTTCACAGCTGTTCTGGTCGTCAGCAGGACCTGCTTAGGCAACTTCCACCTAGGATCCAATTGGCTTTTCCTATCAAAATTCCGAACCAGGACAAAGTCCCCGGGGACCACGTCATGGGGTTTCGCCTCAGCGTTGTCGGGAAAGGCTGCAGCTACCTGTGAACGAGAAGATTGTAGTGCAGACATCAAGGAAGCCAGGTAATCTGTCAGCATATTACAGTCAACATCAGTTATTTTACGTGGTATAGGCGTCCCCCACATATTCGGCGGTCTACCAAAGATCACCTCATACGGGGATAGCCCTGTTCTAGAGTGTGCTACCATTCTCATGTAAAAGAGTGCAACTGGTAATGCTACTATCCAGTCGACACCTTTCTCTCTACATATTTTGGACAGTCTGATTTTCAGTGTCTGGTTATGTCTTTCTACGAGACCTGCTGCTTCGGGGTGTCGGACACAGTGGAATTTCCACTGATATCCCAACAGGAGTGAGACATGTTTCATTAATTCGGATGAGAAAGGCTGACCGTTATCTGAATATACAACACGTGGTAAACCGTACCGTGGGAAGAATTCTCGAACTAGCTGCTTGGCAGTAGTCGAGGCAGTGTAATCTGATACGGGATACGCCTCTGTCCAACGGGAGAGAGCGCAGACAACTACGAGAACATATTTGAATCCTCGACAACGTTCCATCTGAATATAATCCATCTGGAGGACTTCAAAAGGATGATCAGGAGGCTGAAATCCACCCTGCTCTACGGGAACACTCTTTCCTGGATTAAACTGACAACATATCATACAGGTACGAACTTTTTGTTTAGCTGCTGCTCGTAAATGTTTGTTAAACCAAATGTGCTGAATGCTGTCTAACATAGCCTTCTCTCCTAAATGTGCGGGACTGTGAACTGTAGCTATAATGACTTGAACCATGGAATCAGGGAGAAACCATACAGATTTCTCCTTCGTCATCCATCCTTGATCTGTCTGGATCCCTCCTAGTTCAGTCCATTTCTTTATTTCTTCTGCTGTGGCATGTGTCTGTATGTCAATTACGTCAAGTGTGGGATCCTTAATTGTCATACACTGTGTTGGTGTCTGAACTATTGGCTTTGTCATGTCTAATGTGCGATTCTGAGCAGTCTGTTTAGCTGTTCTGTCAGCTAAATCATTGCCTTGAGAAATGGTATCAGTAACCTTCGTGTGTGCTTTACATTTCATAATCGATATAGCAGTGGGTAGATGTATTGCGTCTAACAAGGCATGAATGAGGGGTCCGTGCTGAATGTGGGCACCATGGGACGTTAGATAACCTCTCTCTCGCCACAGCACGCCGAAGTCGTGTACAACTCCGAATGCATAACGTGAGTCAGTGTATACATTAACTTTCTTATTTGTGGCTTGAATACAGGCTTGCGTTAGAGCAATAAGTTCTGCTGCTTGGGCTGACAGAATATCTATACAATGTGTCTCAATAACTTCAGTGTCTGTTGTGACTGCATACGCGGCCACTAAATCTCCGGTACTTGCTCTCATGCATGATCCGTCTACATACAACGTCAGGTCTGGATCTAACAATGGAACGTCTGTCAAGTCTTGTCTAGGTTTCGTCTTTATTTCAATGATTTCAACACAATCATGAGCTAGTGGGTCTGTTCCAATTACAGGTAATAGTGTAGCAGGATTCAATGTATTACACCGTCGGATCTCTATGTGTGGTTGAAACAATGTCAGTTCATAACCGGTAAGTCTTGCTATGGTCAAGTGTTGCGTTTGTGTTCGGTTCACAAGAACCTCTACTGCATGTGGTACTTGAACTGTCAATGGGTGTCCTAATACTATGGCATCGCTTTGTCTGATTGCTAAAGCTGTCGCTGCCACTGATTTCAGGCATGCAGGCAAAGCCTGAGCTACGGGATCTAATGTACTGGAAAAATAAGCACATGGCTTGCGTGATCCTGCTTGATCCTGAGTGAGTACTGACAAGGCAGTACCTTCGCGTTCTGTAACAAAGAGTGTAAAAGGTTTGCTATAACATGGTGTTGCTAAAACAGGTGCTTGACATAAAGCTTCCTTTAGGCTTTCAAAAGCTTGTGTATGTTCCTGAGTCCAAGGGAGAACAGTCGATGTGGCTGCCTCCTGTGTGGTTAACTGAATGAGTGGTTTTGCTAGAAATGCGTACTGAGGGATCCACTGCCTACAATATGAAGTGAGGCCTATGAAAGCCCGCACCTCCTTTTGTGTCTGGGGTATTGACATGTTAGCAATTAACTGGATGCGATCTGGTGTAAGCTGCCTTCCCTCCTTGGACAGCGAGTGACCAAGATAAATAACTCGCTGAACACAGAATTGCAGCTTAGAAGGGGACACCTTGTGCCCCTTGTCGGCTAGGAAATGTAAAACTGTCAGAGAAGCTTTTTCACATTCTGGCTCGCTTCTCGCGGTGATCAGCAGATCATCGACATATTGAAGCAGTGCAGTATTGACTGGCATGTGGATACTGTCAAGTTCTCGTTTCAGTGCTTGGCTGTAGATGCTGGGGCTTTCTGTAAATCCTTGGGGAGCGCGTGAGAATTTAAAGCTGCGCCCATTTAAACTGAATCCGAACAAGTATTGGCTTTCCGGATCTATTGGGACGCTGAAAAAGGCATTCTTGAGATCAATTACAGTAAAGAATGTTGCTTCGGAATCAATTGCTGTCAACAATGATGATATATCAGGGACCACAGGGAATTGTGGTACAATACACTTGTTTAGTTCACGCAAATCAATAACCAATCGGTATACTGGCGGAGCAGTAGGATCAGTTCGTTTAAGAATCGGAATTATCGGTGAATTACATACATTGGAGTCTGTTTCTACAACTACTCCCTGGGCAATTAGTTCATCAATGATTTTCAACAAAGCCACTACAGCATCATGCGGTAACTTGTATTGTCGCATTCGTGGTAGTACCACTCCTGCTTTCAATGTAACTCGATAGGGTGTAATGTTCATGCAGCCAACATCCGTAGGGCCTTGTGCCCATAGATGTACTGGTAAAATCTGTAGTCGGGGATCCATGTCTCTAGACACATAGTGACCTTTAAAATCACGCAAAAACAACCTTACTCCTTCCGGAGAACAACATATTATGGCTCCTAGTGCTTTCAGAGTTTTAATTCCTAACAAATTTTCTGGGCATGATTTAGTAAGCAATAAATCTGTAATTCGTGTCAAAGGTCCTATCGTAAGTGGTAGAGGCTGTGATACTTCATTAACAATAGGTTTTCCTGAAAAACCAAGGGAAACATTTTGAGAGCCTGAGAGGGGTGCCCCTGGAACTTCACTACGTTTTATGGTTGTTCGACTTGCCCCTGTATCGAGTAAGAATTTTCTATCTTGACCTAATAATTCACTATGTACATAAGGTCCTTCTTGATCTACCGGAATCTCGATAAGCGGTAAGTCAACTTCCCTCTCTAGGCTGGTTCATGCGTAACGCTGATACTCAGGGTATTCATACTGTGCAGTCTGATACATTTGTTGTGTTGTGGTTTGTGTGGCAGTAGTAGGCAACGGTGGTGCAGCTGGCACAAACTGTATGGGTTGCTGTGAGGCTGGCATAGACTGTTGCTGAACTGGCACGGACTGTCCATGCTGCATAGCTCCTTTTTCATTCTGATCTTGTCTAACTAATCGTGGTCTCTCTTTTGCAATACCTGTAGCTATATTTCGTTTCAGGACTTGACAATCATGTACATAATGGCCTAGTTGTTTACAGTAATTGCAGGTTCCCTTTACAGGAACTGCAGAATCACCAGAATGTGTCACACCCTTTTTGTGACCATCTGCTGGTACTGTCTGAGAAACTAGCATTTTCATTTTTGTATCCTTCATGCGTCTATGCTCGTGTTCTTGTTCATCCCTAATTCTATTGTGATGATACTGTAACATTTGTAGCATTTGCGACGGAGTGTTACTTTGCCAGGTACTCTCGAATTTCAATATTCTATTCTTCACTGGAGGCAATGCATTTTCTACCAATTTTGTCACAAACAAATGTGGATATGAGTCACTGCTTGCTTTTATACCACTATTTATACCAAAACATTTTTCAAATCGAGCATAATAATCGCTTGTGTCTTCATCTTGCTTTTGTTTACAGGCTGTGATTGCACCCCAATCTTCCTTTTTTGTAGTTAATAAACGTGGCAGTACCTGTACTAGTAAACCTGGTAATAGTTTAACTTTATCCCCGAGCCCTGAACCTGCGGCTCGGCCCCTTTCTTCCTCTGCTAATGCTGTCCAGTCTATCTTTTGGTCTCCCACTTCCCACTCTTTTTCTTTCAGTTTTTCATATATGCCAGCAGGCAAAAGCACTTTTAAAATCGTCATAATATCAGGAAAGGTGTACTCTCCCATCAGTAACATGTCTTTAATTTCTCGGTGGAAACCCGCTGGGTCTTTGTCATGACTAGGTACTACTTTTTTCATTTCTAATAATTCCATTTTTGATATGGGTGTGTAAACAAATACACGGTGAAACTCATTGTCTTCGCCTTTTATTGGGTGCACTTCTCGTAGAGGATTTTGTCTATCCATGTAGTACGGTGCTCTTTCTCTGGGGGGCAGGGAGAGAGAATCTGGATTTACAAAAAGGACGTACTGCTTACGTGACACTAATATCTCTTTAATTAGCTTGTTACTAGAACCTCTCCATCTGTACGTAAGTAGTTCCGTTAATATATCAGGTAAAGGACCAGGGTCAGCATGTTGGCTCTTATATAATATGAGGAGTTGCTGAATCATATAGATTCCAGCTAAACGTTGTTCATCTGTACTGAGGTTGAGAAACGTGTGTGCTACGGTCTCATCACCGTATTTTTCAGGACTAACAATCCAGTGAACGGCTGATCTGGCTAATTCTTGCTCATCCATGGAATCGAGGAGGTGATAACCCCTTCGTTCTCGTAGTATTTTATCTGCGGCTTGAAACGAATGTTCAGGAGATTTCAGATTTATTACAGGCGTCGGATACGTTCTGCTATTATTTGGACATACAGAGTGTATTGGATCAGAAAAACATCTAGTATTTTCACAAGATCTTCCTCTGCCTACATAGGCTATGGTCTCTGACTGTCTTGCAGAGTCCCCTGATTCGGACACTTCATCTTGCTCAAACTCGTCTGTTCCCAATCTCTCTTCATGAATACGCTCTATTTCTTTACGTATTTTTCGGCACATGGCTATTATACAATTTTGCTTATCGTGTCTCCCTTCTGATATATTCTGACTCCATCTTGTAAGAATAAGCATTGCATTCCGGTCTACCCCCGGACGATCTTGATTTCTGATCACACAGTTTATGAGGAAACGTAACAGTTCCCCTTGTATCTCTACTTTCTGGAATTCCATAGCTCTGTTAATACATCCTGGATCTCGTCCTGTTTGAACAAAATGATATATGTTATCTAGATGCGTAGCCATCCCTGGTAACCTTGCTAAATACTCTGCGGCTCGTCTGATACGTAATGATGCCAGGACCATTTCGTCCTCTTTACCAACCACCGGGTCATATCTACAATTTACAAGAAGTTCCTTAAGCGTACGTTCATTTACGAACTTAGGTGTACGTGAATGTGCTGACTCTTGAAAAACAAGTTTATTTATTCTAGGTGGTGTAAAAATACTGCTAGCACCTCCCGTGGCCCCATCTGGGGCGTCGGGTGTGAAAGGGTTCGTCGAACGTGATACAGCAACTATGGGTGTCGATACCCCTGTAGAGTCGACTGCGGAAACAGATGCGGAAACAGATGTGCTTGCCGATGCTTGTATCGGGACTTGCTGTTGCACGGGGACAGATACCTGATCCTGACGTTGAACCCCTCCGCCAGACGGTCTATGTGGTGTGGCGTTAGCATACTCGGGGGCTGCATCGTCTAGATATGAGGAAAGGAAAACATCTTCTGCGGTTCTGGGATGCCCCTTTGGATGTACCTTAATTGGAAATAACGGGGGTGGCAAGTCTTTTGGCACCTCCGTAACAGCCTTAGGTAGTCCTTCGGCTAGAAGGGGATACATACCATTCATAAGAGCATTTCTTTGTCTATTTACTTGTTCTGATTTCACTCGGATACCTTCCTCAATTAATAGATTTTCTTGAACTTTATTTGAACTTTCTTTACTCCTCTCTTCTTGTCTACGTGCTTTTTCTGTTCGTCTGTGAGATTCTTTACGCCATAACTCAACGGCGTCTTTCTGTGACTGTCTGACCTTTCTTTTCCATAACTCTTCCTCCACTTTCATGATGCACTCTGCATCCCAGGTTCCCGCTATGGGCCACCTTTGACTTTCCGGTAATCCTTTGGTATAATCTACCCATAGATCAAGAAACAATATGGCATCTAAGCCATGTTTATGGTACATGAAATGTCCTGGAGTGTCTCTAGGAGGAATAGGAACTGCTTCTTCAAGCACCCCTTTTCTGGTAGTAATCTGTCTTAACTTCGAGAAGAGCGGCATATTGACAACTGATCTGATACTTACTCTTGAACTTACTTAATACGAGAAACACAATAATGAACAGTGAACAATGAACAGTCATTCATACCACAATATGCAAGACATTTTCTGAATACTTTAAACATTAAACATTAAACATTATAACAATGATCGACAATGATGACAGTCTGCCTAACTAATCACCACGCTGAATTCTTGACAATAACTGAATACTTCGGAATACTTGATATACTGCTAAACAGTACATATACACTGCTAAACAGTGCAGACCGGATTTGTGTACCCAAATCCGTCTTGACCGGCACAACCTATGTGCGCGTCAACACGCCTCCCCGGCGATGGTACTCACCGAGTAGCTCCTTGAAACGGAAGGCCTCAGAGAATGGACAGGACTCGATAACTGCGGACATCGGACCCTCTGGACGTCGGAATTTCGGAAAACCTGGTGGGCCTCTGTATACCTCGGATCTTGCTCTCTCAGCTAGGCTCTGGTCGGGATACTTCGCACTTCTCACCGCCTCGTCTGGGTTGATCGCAGCCTCAGTCGCCCCCGCTTGACCGGAGGGAGCTTACAGGAAATCCTGCTGGTACGCGTTTATGGTCCGTCCAGCTGTGGCAGGAGACCGGGCCTGCAACGCACCGCCGGCGCGTGAGATGAGAAAGTGTCCCTATTCGGGCGCCATTATGTGGTAAATAAAATAAATATTACCGGACTGAATTTCATGCGGAATCTTAAATTAAAGTAAATAGCTCAAAATAACAAGAGGCAGAATCCGTGGTATAAGAGGTTTCTAATGGGCTTTATTCCATTCAAAATGGCCGACTCGAGTCGCGGCCCTCAGGTTCCGTCACCACGAAGGTTCAGGAAGTGAAGTACAATAATTTATTAACAGACATGTATTTTTATAATAAGTACATTACAATGAAACGAATGTAGAAGGCGTAACATTTGATAAGAAAAATGACGTGACAGTGACATAATCGAAACTAGGCGTAATAAGGAATAAAAGAAACATGATTGGTTAGAATTATCAGACATAGGTGGATCTATAAGATAATACTTGGCATAGATGCGCGCGCGGCAGCATGACGTGTAATTGACGTGCAACTAGGGGGTGAAGGGGACTTGACATTTAGCTCTACATGTGGAGACGAGAAGTCTGGGGGGTCAAGTCAACCTAATCCCAAATCATATCTAACATCCTATGTTTAAAGAACTATGTTATCCACAAGGAAGGACTTCGAACATAATCTATTCTATACTGACTGTGTGCGTGTACAAGCGTCTAAGTGTCTATATGAGGTGCGAGGGGCAGAAAACTTTCCATGGCAACAGGGCTATGAATCACTTGCAGGAGGACGGAAAGGCTGAGTCCTTTGCTTGTGAGCTAAAGGAAATGTTTACCTAAATCACTGGACAGGAATGCATCGGCTGAAGAGCAAAAGAGATAATTCGAAGGTGAAATACAACTTCTTGGCAGACAGGCGAAAACTAGCCGAGGCAGGCACCGTTAGCTGCACAGGGAGTAGGACAAAGTTCATGGATACAGATGCGAGCTCAAGCTGAAGCTGTCAGAGACAGAGAGCAGGGAAAGGCTTTGAGGACAGAATCGGGCCTACTCGCCTGAACTGTAAAAATGGAGTAACTTAGCCATATAAAGTCGGTGGCCTTTCATACTTAGGAATCGAATATCCAGCCCATTGATGGCGGATCTGACAGAGAACATGTTGACGGTAGGCACACATATGTTTGCGTCTTAGAAACTGGAACTGGAGGGAACATACATGTACTTGTAACATGCATATAGAACCGTTGGGGTCCAAGATAGGGGACATAACTGATCAGGAAAATCCACATTTCCACAGTCCGGGGCTCCCTCCTCCGGCCCGCGGCGTGGAAATGTGCCCGGGACGAGCTCAACGGTGCCCCGGGCAGTCCTCCCCCGGGCGCTCGGGCCCGAGAGCTCCGTCGGTCCTCCCCGTGCCTGAGGACCAGCCGCTGTCCCCGAGCCCCCCCGGGAAGCAGAGCCCACCGAGCCCT